>NW_028259144.1:7500000-10000000 GCF_977971745.1 Zootermopsis nevadensis | reverse complement strand
GTTTTGAAGCAGAAAATTTCATCAGAGAAATTAAAGATTTCGTATCCGCAGTTCCATTCTCTCTGTTATCTTAACCAAACATTCAGCAGATAGAGACGCGAACACAGTTAATAACAGAACGGAATCCGGGGCGGGCACTTTAGCGCTCTATCTCATAAGTCCCCAGAGACCAACAAATAGAAATGTTATAAAAGTTTATAAAATAGCGGAAAGTTAGCCGGCTCTCGCTTCAAGTCTGTTAAAATCATCACATAAAATATCTTTTAACTTTCATGTAGGCGAATTTTGACGTACTAAAATCGCAAAACAGTCAAGTCTTCCTACTTCTCATTTGGAATGAGATTTGGGGCATCAGACAGAGCCTTTGAGAAGAGAGTGTTGAGGAAGATATTTGGATCTAAAAGGGAGGGAAATGGATCATGGAGAATTTTTTTTTAAAAAAAATAGCTTCATGGCCTGTACTCCTCATCTGATATTGATATGGTGATTAAATCGAGGGGAATTAGGTGGGGGAAGGGATAGGTGTTTACAGAGTATTGGTTGGCTCTGAAGACCTAGGGTAGATGGGAGGATAAAGTTATGGACCTGAAGAAGAATGAATCGACGGAGTGAACTCGGTGCAGGAGGATTGGATCCGGTGGCGAGCGTTTGTGATCACGGTGACGAACATTCGGGTTTCATAAACAAAGTGGGCTATTCTTTGATAAGCCGAGAATACAACGACTTTTCAAAGAATTTCCTACACCACAAAGTGAGAGTGGATGTGTAGGGTGAGGTTGAGTCAAACGGGGTTTGTTTCGTTTAGGTTATCGTTGGTTGGGTAAGGTTAAATTATGTTACGTTATTTAGGGTGGGGTGGGTTAGGTAAGGTTAGATTACGTTGAGTTGTCGTGTGGTAGGTTAAGTGATGTTCCTGAGACTAATTACTAGAGCTAATTTCCTATTGTTATAAAATGCTGGTTTGGACAAATGTATATCGGAGGGAGGGCAGATTTATTACTTCTGAAACTCCAAATATTTTGTTGATCTCAAAGCTTCATTACCGTCTCCGCAGGAAGCTACAGCGGTCCCTAAGCCAGACCAATCCAATCGACATCCTAGTATCACAATACTAAATTTAGGATCCATTCTGTTATTATCCTCCCGCCTACGCATAGATCTTTAAATTACATATTTCTTTTAGGTTTAACGACTGTAATCCAGAAGAGTCTAATTCGTCTCTTGCAAGCCGCATGTCAGGTCTTGCCCATCTTGATTTCATCACTCCAATGATGTTAAGTGAAGAAAACAAATTACGAAACTATTTATTTCTCTAAAGCCTCTTATTCGACCCTCTCACTTTTGTCCGAATACTAAGTCTCGAACCACAGTAAAACTGATATGGACTTCCCTCAACATAAGAGACCCAACTTCTAAAAAGACATACAAAAAATGAAGGCTGAAGGTTTGTGACTATAGTGACCCACATTTTTAAAATATAAAACCTATTGGATATCGTCCTAATTTAATTAAAAAATCAAAGTTTCGGACACTGAACTATCTCCATCTTCAGGTAACACTGATCTATTCGGCGGCACAATCGATACAGTTAGGCCCTGTCTCTTGGAATAGTTTTACATGAAGACGGGGACAAATCTCGGTGTCCACAACATCGCGTTTTAAATCAATTACGATGATTAATAATGGCCAAGATTTTTTTATTTAAAGTGAGATTAAATATAGTTTGTTAACGTTTTAGAAAGTTCTGGAACGTCATGAGGCTGAGTGTACATAATTAGGACAGTCACATATTCTGAGAAAGTCCGTTAAGTCCGACATGGAACACAGCAGTGAATCAAGACTATGGCAAATTGTCGCTGTCTAAACAACATGGCGGTATGGCAGTGCTTTGGCCTTTATATTCACTTTCTTCTTCCTGCGAAATTCCTTCTTCCGTCCACCATTTTAGTGGCTGAACCCAGTTATATGCGACACATTGCACAGCTATATTAAGGCAAGTGCGCTAAAGCCATGTTTGACTGTTGTTAACGCCACCTACCAGCCTCTGCGCGCAACTGTACTGCTAGCCTTAAACAGAACAAACAGGAAAGTACAGAACATGGTTCCATTCCGCAACTTATTTTGAGGGGCTGAATTGCTGCATATAATCAATTACTCCTCCCAGAGCCATTACTGGTATAATGTTCACACGTTTAATCCTATGCTCATAAAATCAATCCTCTGTGTCCTAATTATCACCAATTCATCGTCCGTGTAGCGAAAATGCCCTTGTAACCCTTCTAGTGCTACCCGGTTATTGTGGGCGAGGTTAAGAAGAAAGCATTCTAGGATACCGCGCGCGTGTAGTCTCGTATAAGTTTACTAACGTTTCAGAGGTAGACACTGACACAATCATTAGGTCGGTTAACTTTAGAAGACTACACGACGCATTGTCCCAGAAAGTCAGAAAACAACACAAGTATTGTAAGATTTGAGGTTTTCACAGCGGTGAGTATGAAGATTTCTGTCTTCTGGGTTGTTGCGCTGTGTAGTCTGGTCGATGTTAAACAACGTTTCAGAGGTCACACTGCCTCCGTCATCAGGGCGTTGAAGATTACTGTCTTCTGGGTTGTTGCGCTGTGTAGACTGGTCGATGTTAACCAACGTTTCAGAGGTCATACTGCCTCCATCATCAGGGCGATGAAGATTTCTGTCTTCTGGGTTGTTGAGCTGTGTTGTCTGGTCGATGTTAACCAATGTTTCAGAGGTCATACTGCCTCCGTCATCAGGGCGATAAAGATTTCTGTCTTCTGAGTTGTTGCGCTGTGTAGTCTGGTCGATGTTAAACAACGTTTCAGAGGTCACACTGCCTCCGTCATCAGGGCGATGAAGATTTCTGTCTTCTGCGTTGTTGCGCTGTGTAGACTGGTCGATGTTAACCAACGTTTCAGAGACACACTGCCTCCGTCATCAGGGCGATGAAGATTTCTGTCTTCTGGGTTGTTGCGCTGTGTAGTCTGGTCGATGTTAACCGACGTTTCAGAGGTCATACTGCCTCCGTCATCAGGGCGATGAGTATGAAGATTTCTGTCTTCTGTGTTGTTGCGCTGTGTAGTCTGGTCGATGTTTACCAACGTTTCAGAGGTCATACTGCCTCTATCATCAGGGCGATGAGTATGAAGATTTCTGTCTTCTGGGTTGTTGCGCTGTGTAGTCTGGTCGATTTTTACCAACGTTTCAGAGGTCATACTGCCTCCGTCATCAGGGCGATGAAGATTTCTGTCTTCTGAGTTGTTGCGCTGTGTAGTCTGGTCGATGTTAAACAACGTTTCAGAGGTCATACTGCCTCCGTCATCAGGGCGATGAAGATTTCTGTCTTCTGAGTTGTTGCGCTGTGTAGTCTGGTCGATGTTAAACAACGTTTCAGAGGTCACACTGCCTCCGTCATCAGGGCGATGAAGATTTCTGTCTTCTGGGTTGTTGCGCTGTGTAGACTGGTCGATGTTAACCAACGTTTCAGAGGTCATACTGCCTCCATCATCAGGGCGATGAAGATTTCTGTCTTCTGGGTTGTTGAGCTGTGTAGTCTGGTCGATGTTAACCAACGTTTCAGAGGTCATACTGCCTCCGTCATCAGGGCGATGAAGATTTCTGTCTTCTGAGTTGTTGCGCTGTGTAGTCTGGTCGATGTTAAACAACGTTTCAGAGGTCACACTGCCTCCGTCATCAGGGCGATGAAGATTTCTGTCTTCTGGGTTGTTGCGCTGTGTAGTCTGGTCGATGTTAACCGACGTCTCAGAGGTCATACTGCCTCCGTCATCAGGGCGATGAGTATGAAGATTTCTGTCTTCTGTGTTGTTGCGCTGTGTAGTCTGGTCGATGTTTACCAACGTTTCAGAGGTCATACTGCCTCTATCATCAGGGCGATGAGTATGAAGATTTCTGTCTTCTGGGTTGTTGCGCTGTGTAGTCTGGTCGATTTTTACCAACGTTTCAGAGGTCATACTGCCTCCGTCATCAGGGCGATGAAGATTTCTGTCTTCTGAGTTGTTGCGCTGTGTAGTCTGGTCGATGTTAAACAACGTTTCAGAGGTCATACTGCCTCCGTCATCAGGGCGATGAAGATTTCTGTCTTCTGAGTTGTTGCGCTGTGTAGTCTGGTCGATGTTAAACAACGTTTCAGAGGTCACACTGCCTCCGTCATCAGGGCGATGAAGATTTCTGTCTTCTGGGTTGTTGCGCTGTGTAGACTGGTCGATGTTAACCAACGTTTCAGAGGTCATACTGCCTCCATCATCAGGGCGATGAAGATTTCTGTCTTCTGGGTTGTTGAGCTGTGTAGTCTGGTCGATGTTAACCAACGTTTCAGAGGTCATACTGCCTCCGTCATCAGGGCGATGAAGATTTCTGTCTTCTGAGTTGTTGCGCTGTGTAGTCTGGTCGATGTTAAACAACGTTTCAGAGGTCACACTGCCTCCGTCATCAGGGCGATGAAGATTTCTGTCTTCTGGGTTGTTGCGCTGTGTAGTCTGGTCGATGTTAACCGACGTCTCAGAGGTCATACTGCCTCCGTCATCAGGGCGATGAGTATGAAGATTTCTGTCTTCTGTGTTGTTGCGCTGTGTAGTCTGGTCGATGTTTACCAACGTTTCAGAGGTCATACTGCCTCTATCATCAGGGCGATGAGTATGAAGATTTCTGTCTTCTGGGTTGTTGCGCTGTGTAGTCTGGTCGATGTTTACCAACGTTTCAGAGGTCATACTGCCTCCGTCATCAGGGCGATGAAGATTTCTGTCTTCTGAGTTGTTGCGCTGTGTAGTCTGGTCGATGTTAAACAACGTTTCAGAGGTCATACTGCCTCCGTCATCAGGGCGATGAAGATTTCTGTCTTCTGAGTTGTTGCGCTGTGTAGTCTGGTCGATGTTAAACAACGTTTCAGAGGTCACACTGCCTCCTTGATCAGGGCGATGAAGATTTCTGTCTTCTGGGTTGTTGCGCTGTGTAGACTGGTCGATGTTTACCAACGTTTCAGAGGTCATACTGCCTCCATCATCAGGGCGATGAAGATTTCTGTCTTCTGGGTTGTTGAGCTGTGTAGTCTGGTCGATGTTAACCAATGTTTCAGAGGTCATACTGCCTCCGTCATCAGGGCGATGAAGATTTCTGTCTTCTGAGTTGTTGCGCTGTGTAGTCTGGTCGATGTTAAACAACGTTTCAGAGGTCACACTGCCACCGTCATCAGGGCGATGAGTATGAAGATTTCTGTCTTCTGGGTTGTTGCGCTGTGTAGTCTGGTCGATGTTTACCAACGTTTCAGAGGTCATACTGCCTCCATCATCAGGGCGATGAAGATTTCTGTCTTCTGGGTTGTTGAGCTGTGTAGTCTGGTCGATGTTAACCAATGTTTCAGAGGTCATACTGCCTCCGTCATCAGGGCGATGAAGATTTCTGTCTTCTGAGTTGTTGCGCTGTGTAGTCTGGTCGATGTTAAACAACGTTTCAGAGGTCACACTGCCACCGTCATCAGGGCGATGAGTATGAAGATTTCTGTCTTCTGGGTTGTTGCGCTGTGTAGTCTGGTCGATGTTAACCGACGTTTCAGAGGTCATACTGCCTCCGTCATCAGGGCGATGAGTATGAAGATTTCTGTCTTCTGTGTTGTTGCGCTGTGTAGTCTGGTCGATGTTTACCAACGTTTCAGAGGTCATACTGCCTCTATCATCAGGGCGATGAATATGAAGATTTCTGTCTTCTGAGTTGTTGCGCTGTGTAGTCTGGTCGATGTTTAACAACGTTTCAGAGGTCATACTTCCCTGATTACGGAGGCAGTTTGACCTCTGAAACGTTGGTAAACATCTACCGGACTACACAGCGCAACAACCCAGAAGACAGAAATCTTCATACTCATCGCCCTGATGACGGAGGCAGTATGACCTCTGAAACGTTGGTTAACATCGACCAGACTATACAGCGCAACAACTCAGAAGACAGAAATCTTCATATTCATCGCCCTGATGATAGAGGCAGTATGACCTCTGAAACGTTGGTAAACATCGACCAGACTACACAGCGCAACAACCCAGAAGACAGAAATCTCTTAACACAAGTATTCTCTCTCATGAACTATAAACATGATGCACGAGAAAAATGAAATCCGATAATACTTTGCTTAAATTCCGGTGTCCAAATATTAGGCTTTTAATTCTGATTGATTTTCAATTTGATTTGAATTTATTCTATTAAGGAAAATAGATTTTCATGGCCGCGAGTCTTCTGGGGTTTGGCCCGTGTAGTCTGGTAGAAGTTTACTGACGTTTCAGAGGCGTTTGCTGCCACCATCAACAGTGTGATCAGTAATATGAAAAGTCTATAATACTGTATAAGACTTCACGGTACAACAATACAGAAGACAGCCATATTCAGCTCTTCATCACCGAAGTTATTCTCACTTCTCAAAAGCAACATTTTGAATCAGGTAGATCTGAGATTTTCACGACGGTGAGTACGAAGACAATTATCTACAGGGTTGTGGCGCTGTGTGTCTTGTAGAATTTAGAATCACTTTTAACAAAGTAAATACCAGTATTATCTAAATGTTACGTAAACTATCCTTGTACATCCAATACTAAAGAGTTTGCCACAACAGTAACGCAACTGACGACATATTTGGAAGTCTTTGGCTCTTAACTACTTATACCAGGATTCCAAAACTCAACGTGAAACACGCTTCATCTGCTTTCTTCCTCTTGTCCCAGTCCCGATTACAAAAGACACTCGCATAACACATCGACGTCAACTGCAAAGCATGCTTACTGTTATTTCTTATTTTACCATTACTCTGGGTATTGCTTCATAACCCTGCGCTCTAAATACACTACTGCTCCGTAAAATAATGAACACACTCCCTAGTGTAAACATGTGAGCAGGCTTCATTATGGAATTCTCTGCTCCAGAAAGTTCCGAGCTACTCTAACAAGACTCAGCATCCTCCTTGGGATTGTGTTTCTAAATTGGTTCGTCACTTAACAGGAGACAAGTCAATGATTCTGTTGACTGTGAGCTAGAAGACGCACTGACAAAAGTAATATTCAATTCTGTAACAAAAATAAGTCCAGAGTTCAACACCGGATTTGATTCCTCCACTAAGAATCCAGCCCACACCATTTTATGTCATTACAATCTTAGCTAATAAAGAAAGATATGTTCATGTTATAATTACGATTTTCACGGTGAAAAGAGTAAGGAATCTTGTACCTTATTTTTTTATTTATTATTATTATTATTGACTGCCATTTGGTGGCATTGGTGCTAAAATAAGACAAACCACAAAACAACACAGATCACACAAAATAAAATAATGTTTCATATGCACCAAGAAATACACATTAAAGAAGTCGGACAGAGGAACGCTTACAGCAAAACAAGGCTTCTTTTGAATCTTAACCAAAACGCAATGAAGGATGGTAAGTTGTAAGCTGCGTTCTGCTCGGCATTTGTTTCTAAAACAATCTCCTTACTCGTGTCCAGTAAATTTAACGTGTCTAATTATGGTATTTATGTTTCTATCCAACGCACATATAGCAGAAGCTCACGTGTTACGGTTAAGTTGAATCTAACCTAGAGCCTTGGTCACCTTATCTTCAGTGTCATGAGAGGATAATATTAAACTGGATCTTAAAGAAACTGTAGAGAAGAGTTTAGAATACTTTCGATTAGCTCTGTATAGGAACCACTGACGGACTATTGCTAATACAGTAATCAAAGTTGGGAGCTTTTATAAGGCGGAGAATTAGCCTAATTAAGCTTTCATATTCTCAAGAACGACACAAGTGCAAGATGGATAATTTGATTTACGGCAGCCTCATCCTATAAGAAATTTAAAACTACGACCAGCGGCTAGCCTCTCTCGTTCCGGGGCCCTGGACCATATTACGTTGCTCAGTCATAACACATTACAGTCTGAAGCAGAAAGCAATTAAACGAATTTTCACCACAGAAATTCTAGTTTCGGCACAGGGTAAGTGCCTGCAAGAGTACTGTTTCACCCTCACATTTACAGTAATGCACAGTCGAAGATCGCTGTTGCCTTCGCTTAGGATCCAACGTACTGTGGCAGTTACAAAAGTTGTTACCCATGGCGAAATAAGTATTCGTCAGATCGCATAACAACTGCCTACTGACGTCATTGCTAGAACGGCTTCATGGGCAGATGGCTAGCGTTGCTTCCGCAGAAGAGAATGTAGACGAGAAATAGAGAAGTGGAGAGCGAATGTGGCACAGTTAGGAAGGTTCCAAGGAACACAACGAAAGGCCTGCGCTCCATTAAGCGAAAATAAACTTTCCATTCCATTCCACCTATCCTTAAACCTACGTACAGAATGCAAAGTGGTCTCTTCCCATCAGGTTTTACGAACCGAAAACATATGAATTTGTCATATCTCCCATGTCAGTCACATACACTTCTCATCTCTTACAATTTGATTTCATGACATTAATTATATCCGACAAAGAATACAGTTATTATTATCACTCTTAAGCAGTTTGTATCCAGTCACTCCCTTCAGCACCTTGTTCTTGAACACCGCCATTCTCTCTCCTTTCCTTTATGCAATAAAACAGGACTCACACAAAACAAAATTATAGCAGTATTTACGTTCTAATCTCTACATTTTAGACAACGGAAGAAAATACAAATGAATACGAACGATACGGTTATCACTGTTCTCAAGCACCGTGTCATGTCACATAACATATTTTTTAGTATTTACCATCATGCGTAGAATGCCATCTTGTAAAATCAACGGTCACCCGGCTGCTCAAGTACCTCGCAACGATCACTGTAACACTGACAAGCTTCCGCCATTGGCCACTGTTCTTCGACTGATGAATCCAGTTCACACTGTCCCCCCCCCCCCCCCCCCAACCCTTGTTTACCGGAACCTCTGTTCGTAGTGATCTCTTCCGGTCAGGATTACCAACTGAAATGTTACATACATTTCCCACATCGCCCATGCTTCATGCCCCTCTCATAAGAAACAGAAGGTAATTGGCCTTGGATTTGGGAGATGGGAAACCATTCTCTCAGCTCTTCTTCAACGAAAATACTATTACAATACTTAAACAACTTATTATTTTTATATATCTTTACATTTCTTTCTTAAACAACTTATTGGCTTCAAACTGGACGGTTTACAGAACGTGCAAGAAACCGAAAACAGAAGCCGTGTGAAGAGAATTTTATTTTGAATCCAACATCTACAGATTGTGCGTAATAGCAATATTCTCTAATGGAATATTTTGAGTACTAAGTTGCATATAGGCAGGATAATTTCGAATTATTTAAATGATAACAATTTTGTATAACTCATTATTTGCAAACAAATTTCTAGATACAAAATCTCTTTTGTAGCTGTCAATGAGCAACAAAAGAAATTAAACTTTCAAGTTACTTTTTCTATTTATTATACACACAGTTAATAATACCTAAAAGACACATTCATACATTTATGATGTATATGCAATAAATACTTAAGATCAAATAATATATGTATTAATACTGGATAACCGAGTATTTCACCCGTCTGTGCACCCTGCTATAAGCGTCACGTGTCTTTCGGTGTGTACCATTCCTTTGTTTGAAGCGGGGATGCCCACATCCCAGTCCAGAAATTAACAGCAAGAACATCGTATCTGGTAACTTTGTGACAGACAATGAATCATCAATGTGTTTTGTTCGGTCAGTCAGAAAATCACGAAGGTAATTTTATTACTGCTATTGGGCGTTTAATATTAGTAACTATGGACTTCCAAGAAGTCTGTTTACAGTACTGCAGATTTTAATTGAACTATCGGAACGTTGAGATTAGTTTACAAGAGTGGGAAAACGTAAACAATTGTGACTGTTCCCGTGTACGTCAGAATGATAGTGATCTGAAGAATGTGGTCACTTCTGATGCTGAAGTTTTCTTATTAGAATGCGGAAAATCTATTCCTACACAACAGCATTCTCATGTTACAAATCATTTGAGTATAATGGAGCACATTGAAGCCGATTCCCGCTTAAAAGATCGGCCACGCAGGCAATGACTAATCAGTAGGTCCTTTCCGACAATTTATTCTTCTGGACTTTCCGTATTTGTCACTTTTACGATAGATGTCAAAGAATGCTCTGGTGTATTGTAAAAAAAACCTACAAGGCTAGAGTGCTAGTAACATCGCGTGTTACAAGTATACATTACTGGTATCATTGTGATGTAGAGCGTAAATTTTCTCAGTACAAAACTATTTCCGTGATGAATGACACAAATTTCCGACGAGCAACTTGAAAATGACTTTAGTGGTTCATTACAGCAGTATTTTACTAACAAATTTGGAGAGAAAGTACTTTGTGAATATATTTTATATTTTATACAGCATATTTTCTGTCTTTTAAGTACATAAACATTTTTAGCACGTAAATTCCTATTCATTACTGATACGTTGTGCCTAAATACGCGTGTCATTACTGAAATGAAGGAATTTCTCATTTCATTTTTACAAGACCTTGTAATGGTTCTTAAGACAGACAGCTCCTGGTCGCATCTTCTTTACGGCTCATACAATCGATAGATTGATCCAGTGTCCTGTTGTTTATGATAGTTCGGGGGGATGAGGAAGGCTCCAGAGGAGTATTCATGACGTTGATATTCCCACTCGCTCCGACAACACTTCGACGAGATGAAATATGGATGTTGTCAGATTTCATTTATTGAAATCAATCTCATAGTTTCCTGTTTACTCCATTCTGTCATCACTGTTCAAAAATTTAAAATAACTCTATTGTATCAAGTCATTTTGTTTCTCCCCCCACACTAAACACAGGTTTTTGTTTTATATTTTCTACCATAATAATTACGTTCTTTAATAATTTTTAGTCAATATTAATATGAGTGATCTTGTGGTTACTAGCCTGCGGATAACGCTAATAGTAGCAACTTTCACAAGTCTTTCCTGGGACGCTTTATGTAAATGAAACTATTTGTTCATATAATAATGTCTGCTTCCTCATAAACGTAAATGTGATTTGTTATTATTTGTTCCACACTTCCCTGTAAAACCGTAAATATTGCTAGACGCCAAACGTATTTACAAAATAAACTTGTTTAGAAGTAAATGCTTGTGGTCAGATTTGATGACGTGACGAAAAATAGGTGAAGTATAGAAGATTTCTGTCTTCTGATTTGTTACGCTGTGTAGTCTGGTCGATGTTAACTAACGTTTCAGAAGTCATACTGCGTCCGTCATCGTCCTGGTGACGGAGGCAGTATGACCTCTGAAACGTTGGTAAACATCTACCGGACTACACAGCGCAACAACCCAGCAGACAGAAATCTTCATCGCCCTGATGACGGAGGCAGTAGGACCTCTGAAACGTTGGTAAACATCGACCAGACTACACAGCGCAACAACCCACAAGACAGAAATCTTCATCGCCCTGATGACGGAGGCAGTATGCCCTCTGAAACGTTAGTTAACATCGACCAGACTACACAGCACAACAACCCACAAGACAGAAATCTTCATACTCATCGCTGTGAAAACCTCAGATCTTACAAGTGAAGTTTATTGTGTAAACGATTTCAAAAGTGATTGAGATACGTTACCGCTGAAGTAACTGATTTGTTACCTTCTGTAAGTATTGAACCAGAACTTTTCAGCTGGAAGCCCTACTGATTACTTACTTTGTGGTTCCTGTAAGAAAGGCACTGTTACAAAAACTGGTGAAGTCTTAGAAACATGAAGGTCCACAATTCTATCTGCTTTAATAGAAGACACTTGCATTGGGGAAGGGGATAAAGTTTTAAAGACGCCTACTTCATACACCACTTTAATTTCATGCTCTTTATCACCTTTTCTAAATAAAATGTTATAAGAAAAACTCGAAGAAAATTAAGTACGCAATTTAAAAAGTACACAGGGCTCAACACAACTGCTTCTCCAACTATCTGATATGGCGGACCGATAATTTTTCTTTCAATGTGCCAGGAAACGGTACCATACTTGCGTCTTAATATTATCGTATTCACATAGGCACATAGCACATCAGATCAGAAAAACCAACATTCTTCAATGTATTAATTGGAATGGGAGTGTGTATACCAAGTGTAGCGTACTCGCGGAGACGTTCCGATTTAAATACATTGTTTATTGACTATCCTTCTTGCGCTTATAGTGTAAAATGACTACTATTCGTTTAGTATCTAAGAAAATAATATTTGAACATTCGTAGTAACATTAATTTATACCGAAAATAATATAACGAATATAATAAAAGTTGACAGATTTTTTATTTCGTAAACAAATAATAGAATATTACAATATCATTTTAAAAAAATATCGACTTTTTCGACTGACAATTATTCTTTGTGGAATTTCGGTGCGATTTCTAAATTATACTATTGTTCCTTTCTTTCTTGGAGGCTCGCCGCGGACCGGCAGCAGATATCTCGCGGACCGACATC
This sequence comes from Zootermopsis nevadensis, assembly GCF_977971745.1. NCBI lineage: Eukaryota > Metazoa > Arthropoda > Insecta > Blattodea > Termopsidae > Zootermopsis > Zootermopsis nevadensis. The sequence continues at coordinate 9,987,521 of NW_028259144.1, read as the reverse complement.
GGTGCGCGGGCTACACTTTGAGAAGCACTGTTCTACACAATCTGCAGTAAGGTCGACAATGTCATTAATCAACCTGGCGCAACAAATGTAGTTTGTTGAAGTTGAACATTATGACATCCTGACGAAGCACTTTTACTGCCAAACAGGCAGACGCAGACCCAGAACTAGATAATATTCTTCGCCCTCCTTATCTGTGCCGTGTACCTTCTTGTACTCGCTGCATCTCACTGCTTCTCTTTACGACGACCATATCTAACTTCCGCCACGTCATCAACTGCGCCCCGTGGCATTACATACATCTTGCTTCTTCAGTAAACACCATTAGCCGACATCTAAATTCCTTGATAATTTCATAAAAGTATTTTTAGCCCCCACGGCTTGTTGATTTATTCTTTAACCATTTGCAGCATGTAACGCATCAGAATTTGGTAATGGAAAATGCCAACTGCTGCATTCAACGTGACAATAGATTGTACAGAAGTAAGACAAGAAAAATAATAGACTACAGGAAGAAATGGAAATACTATAATATTTTATTTACATCTAACAAAATTTCCATTGCTCTTCGAATTGGAAATCATAATGAACGGAATTTTATACTTTCTGAGTTCGAATGATAAGTTTATTACTACCAATCATTTTTTATTTAATTAACTTCTCTTTGTTAATTTCATTAACAATGGACGGTATCCTAAGTTAGACAAAAAGATTCCCCGCGTTTTATGAAATCACAAAGTTCAATAGCTTGTTCACAAGAGCTCGCTATGGGTCCGATAATCCATTCCCTATACCCAAAACCTAATTCCCGAAAAATATAATTTAATATTATGTTACTATACATGCCTAGGCTATCGCACAGTCTCCTCCTATCAAGAATACGTAACAGACTCCAAAAACATGAATAGGTCCTACATGTATACACGCCATGAAAAACACATGTACAGGCTTGTTCAGTTTTACTGACATGCCAAATTATTTTGGAATTTAATTATCTCAATGGTGTACCCCACTTTGATAGCTGTGATGATTGTCAGCTTTTATTTACAACTTCGACGGCTGTGAAGAACTGTCCAGTAAATAATGAAACAGTTTACATGTAGTAAGGCCAATTATTCTACCTATATGGAAGGTGTGTGATAACGTTTAAGAATTTTGGAATTTTGTGATCAGTTTTCCTACTATAAATATCAAACCCGCACCTACGAATTAATATCTAAGAAAAGAAGTTACTCTGTGAACTGCAAACTAATCAGAAAATATAATTTGCAGCTTGTATTTAAATACGATAAATTAATAACAAATCTGAACAAAATACTTCCAAGATGATAACAGAAAACATCAACTAGTATAGAATGTTCCAAAAAACGTATTTGTAATAAATTCGCAGAGAAAAATCTTTCTGTTCAAGAGGCAGCTTTAAAGAGGTGTTAGAAGACATTCGAACATGCTAGGATACTAACAAAAAAGGTATAACTGTCCACCAGAATTTCCGCATGAACTTACCGAGATTTTATACGCAGAAAGTATATTCTAAACAAAAGTGGGAGAATGGTTTAGAAATCAAGGAATAAAAGACAAAAAATTGTCAAAGTGGTTCCCTGGAAATCCTCATTTTTTGGTAATTTATTTCTCATATTATACCAAATTTCAAAAATAACGAGTGCATTCAACATCGTTCATATTTTAGGTGTTTAATTTCCGTAATATGAACGGGCTGGACGACCGGGGTTCGATCCCCGACGGGGACAGAGGATTATTCCTCTAGCCTCTGCGTCCAGACCGGCTCTGGGGCCCACCCAGCCTCCTCTACAATGGGTACCGGGGTCCTTTCCCGGGGGTAAAGCCGGCCGGGGCGTGATGCTGACCACTCACCCCCATCTAGTGCCGAGATCAAGAAAGAGAGGAGCTATACCTCCTCTCACCTCAAACGCCTACATGGCGTATAGTGGGACAAACTTTACTTTTAACTTTACTTTTTACATTTCCGTAAGCTTCTGATTCTCTTACCTCGTAACTGATTTCAGTTCACTTTATTTCTTCAATTTTTCTTCCATCACATTTTAAAATCTTTGTGTTCTTTATTATGTTGACCTTCACTTTAATTTGTGTTGTGTTTTAGTTCTTAGTCCGCTTATACCACCCCATCCCACATAAAATGTCACGGTGTAAGAACTAGTACTCCTATCATGCTGTTTCTGAAATAACACGATCTATACTAGCCAACAAAGGGTAGATGGCATAAATCAAGGAATATCCAGCCAATACCACCACAGCGTCTGTGTTTTATCCCTTAAATGTGTTTTGTTACACTCCTTTATTCTCTATTGAACTACGCACAACATCCCACGTAGTCACGCATTAAACGCGTGCGACAATTCATTTCTGCTGCATTCGCCCAACAGCTTTCTTCATGACCTTACACAAACGTCTTCTCCATGCATTAATAACAACATGTGAGATCTTACATAATACAAAATACTTTGTTCCTTTCGATTTCTTTGTTCTATGCAACAGTCTTGTCGTTGCGCGCAATTGTTTTATGTCCCTTATGTAAAGTGGCCCTTATTAACCAATTCCATCACGCAACAGATTTCAAATAAGGTGATAGTCATTTAGGATTTGAGACTTTCGCGGCGAGTACAATCAATAAAATCTTCTCGGGCAATTAGCCGCGTCAACTTATTACCGTAGTAAGCCGACGTTTCTGGAACCAGTTGACGAGGCTGATTGTCCGAGAAGATTTTATTAACAGTCATTTATTTCGTCGTAAAACTTCCCACCTTTCTGAGAACCCAGAAAGTCATTACCGTGTTGAAAAGAGCATGTTTCAAGAATTTATCTTGAGCCTGTTAAATCTAATCCAATTTAATATCAGCCTACACTTTAATCAACATCTTAATCCCCTACATTATCAATAACTTTTCGGGTTTAACACTAAAACTGCATATGAAAATTCTCAAACCCTTCCGTACATACCCCAAATTGTCTTACCTCTTAGAGCAACGTATTTCTACAGTAGCATGTAGTATTACCTAGCTCCGCAGATTACTGTCATTGAGAAGCTGATATTTTCTCACATAATCGAGATATTCTCATTTTTTGGAGTCCAAACTTTCGTTACTGAGCTCACAAGCGCCCACCAAGTCCAAAATTGTGTGTCCGGTTTCGTAGCTTCGTACTTGTCTTCGAAAGGGGATCACGCCTTGTCGGCTGTCCGCTAATGCTTATTAATTATACTACAAGCTATCCTGTGAATTTGGCGGTCTTCTCCTCAATACGAAAGATCCAGAGACGCCACGACGTTGTAGCATGGCGTCCAGTTGGTATTTGTAAATGTTCTGCACATTCACTCTTTAAAATCTAAATAGTTCGTAGCCTATAATCCTACAATCAGATTGAATGGAATTTATATTTTTCATTCTTACACAAAATCAACCAAAAATAGCGAACATGTAATTAAATGGACTTTTTAAGCAACCAACATGTTCGCTGTTAAACATGCTCCAACACAAAGAACTGAAACAAAGGAACAAGTTTTCCGCTGCCATGAAGTTACGCACGTAACATTTTGATGTTACTTGCTCATATTATGCAAATTCTTGACTTAACAGGCGTGGCACACCTAGAATACTTCACACGACTGTACTTCATGGAGCAGTAGTGTTAATTTTACGCTAGCTTTATTCCATGTGCGATTCAGAAAGCAATTCCACTGTTCCAGCAAGTCGGCGTATTAACACTATTGCAGTAGGCAATTCAAGTATGAGACTTTTATTACTCTGTGTGCTAATTTCAGTGACTGTAAAACAACGAAATCTGAGCTAAGATTAACTACAACCGCTCTGCACTAATGAGACCTGAGTATCCACAACCGTTAATCAGTAAAATTGTAGATTATAAAGTCTGCTACAGAAGACAAAAAATGGTTTGTGACGTAACATCTGAAAGATTTATAAGAGTCATGTCTGGTGGATGACTACAGTCGCCCCCAGACACTCAGACCGCTGCCGGGCCCTTTGAGCTCTCCTGTTAGAGCCCGTCAAACACGTGAAGACCACTGATGGAAAAGCAATCGCCCCAATAAAGATACTCATAATATCCACTGGCTAGAGCCAAGCACAGTCGAAGGTACCTAATCTACATGCGGCCACTGCCCAAGTGGTCTCTGGGGCGTAAAAACATTCCCAGATTTGTGGAATGGATTTAAGCGAAGACACCGAGCAAGTTTTAGGCACAAATAAAAGCATATATCCTGATGTTGGTGCCTCAGCCTGCCGAAGGCTTTCGGGCCACTATCGGAGCCCTGTGGTTCCTGGTGAACCGATAGCTGCTCCTCCGGTCCATTTGCTACCGCTTATGAACCGTCAGCTCATCCGTCCACTTTATTACATGCTGACTCGGTTGCTCGTGTATTCTACGCCCCGAGATATTCGTGGGGAAACCAAGGAACATTGAAGGCAGTTAAACATTCACAATCAATCAAATCAAATCCCATTCAATTGAAGTTAAACAAACAAAATGAATTTAATATTTAAAAATTCAACAAAGCAAAAATGACAAAAACAAAACAGTAATACAAAAACAAGAATACAAATTAATCCTTCAGAAGAAACAATACTTCAAGTTACTACATTCATACAGACCCCAGGTGCGTTCATACAGATAATAGCCACACCCTCAACACAGATTACTCTCGTAGCCACACTACGCTACGACGTCACACCGATTATTTGGCGAAGTGCTTATAAATGTGTTCACACATCTCAAACTTGCAACTTCCCAATAACTCTCAAGGCGCCCCATGGCACGTCCCACAGTTTTCGGGTTTCCTTACACGACCCGTTGAAAACTTAACCTCGCCATCGGCTTATACATCATACACATAATAATACACAGACATCCGTACACACACAACTCTCGTACACACCCAACACCCAGTGAAATCAAAACACGATGCGTACGTTACAACACTTCCTCCAAAGCTTCAACTTTTCTACGCGACCTTATTTACCTTATGGTCCGCGAAGAATCATGAAAGATCAAGTCCCATACATTGATCAGTCATCCGTTTGAACCGCACAAGGATTCAAACACTCATCTTGTCTCGGCGTGACACACGCTCCCAGGAGACCAAGAGAGCCACTAGCCTCTCAACCAGGCGTAAGCTTTGGGATCACGTGTTCCGCTACGCAGTAGCTCGTGATCGAACTGGTGTTTCCCCGTTTTTATCGCGCTGCTAGCCTCGCAACAGGGCATCCCATACCACCTTTGAGAAACGCTTAACAGACGCGATACATTCACCAAAACGCAACAAATACACTTTTCATTTACCCACAAACAAAAGAGTAATATACATGATTAAACAAATACAATACAATCCAAGTCGACCTATATGATTCACACGACAGTAAGATGAGGCCCTTTGTTACAACTGGGCCACACCCTATCACAAGCACAGCATACTTACAAGTTCATTTACTCACAAATTAATGACACAACAAGAAGATAAACTATTTTACAGGGTGCAGATCCAGTTGACAATCATAATGACCGTACTAAGTTAAGTTTGAACCAAAATTGACGGCCTCGACAATTTTTGGTGCCAGACATAACTCTACGCACGTCTGTTCATTATGACCGTCGAACCGGAAGAGAAAGACCCAAGCCAGGTCTTAATCACACGTCTTCCCGAGCATTGAGACAGTAGAGGGGGGGGGGGGAAAGAAGCTAATTGGTTAGTAATGACGTAAGGGAAACATAGAGGAATTATTACTGGAACGTTATCTTGATGGTCCATCATCCTCCCATGACCGACCAAGCACAGTACAGATGCTGGCCGCCAGAGGTCATCGAAGGCCTGAACCTTAGAACGGTTCACTGGGTTAGGTTAGGTTAGGTTTCCACTTTTTCCTTCCCTGAGATTCAAATCGTGCGCATGTTGTTGAAAAAAAGCATGGAAGCACATGCCCGAAGCCAATATTCCGGAGGACCAGAGGCCCTGTGCATGAATATGCAGGCAGTCATGTAACACCCGTCGAAGCGACGTGATCAGGACCCTGAGGAGGAACGTCCCCTGACAACACATATCACTGTTTCGATGGTGCGAGGCCGTGACGTTGCGTAGTTTCGTGCTGTAACCGATCTCTGCGGCATTAACTTCAATCGGAAGAGAGGCCGAGAAGACAATAATTTCTGACACGAAGAACCTCGTTGTAAATTTAGGCATTGCTTATCATTTCCAGAAATGAGATTCCGACATACGAATAGCGTGACATACCAAGGGACGATGTCGTACGCTTGCGCAAGACTCCGTCCTTAGGTTTTTGATTGGTTGGTTAGTAGAGTAGTAAGTTAACAACACAGTTACGTGATCACACCGTTTCCTGTCAAAAGCCAGTATGTCCGTAGACAGTGTCTCAGAATTCGTACAAATGATCAGGTAGAACTGCCAAATACCTGGTGCGACAAGCAATGCTAGGAATGCCTCTTCTGCAGCCACTTCTTAACATGGGACCTACCAAAATTGGTGGTCGACACTGAGGAATGGACTGCTGGAATCCTGCTCATCCAGGGCTCTCGCATCCTCGCTACCCCGAATAACACAGTAAACCGGGAGCTTAAGATTGTTCCTCACAGACAGGAAGTGCAATGCCTGAAGTCGCCCTCAGATACACTTAGTCTCTATCTTCGATGGCCTGGAAACCTGTCTGCCTCTCTGGGCATATATAGATGCGAAGCCCCCATACGCCCTTCAAATATATTTATACATCTAGTCAGGAACAACATAAAATCATTCTTCTTCAAGGGCTACCAGAAACTGCCGCTAAAATTATAATTCGAAAGCAAAACTGTGTCTAAAATCCTACTGTGGGCTAGTTAATGGTTTGTGTGACTATGGTTCGATAGACTGGTGAGAATCGTGTTTTTCTATACGAATCGTACGTAAAATACGGTTCCGCTAGAGAGCGTCGGAGAAAATTACGTTGTAAATTTCCCTGGATCACAGTTCAAAGCACATGACGAACCCATAAACAAGTGAATAAAGTCACGTCTACTGGGTCACATCTAAATAACAAACGATAACAAATGTAGTGTGCGCCCCACAGAAAACTATAAGAGTCAGAAAGTGACAGAAGGGTCGGAATGTGACGGTGGCGTTTCACCTTTATCAGTGAAAGCACTATGTAATAAAATGACGTTTCAGGACCTGGATTATGCTTACGCCGTAAAGAGAACAGGTGAGAAAGCCTATTTCTTGGGCCCCATAACTGCTCTAGTCTCAAATCTGGGTGGAAACATAATTCAACCTGAGTATCACAGTAATTTCATAACATACAGACGACAGAAAAAGTCCAAAAGAACAATTTAACACAATGTATCACGCCGTCGTAAGAACACGTCAAATAAAGTCGATCCATCGCCTCTTTTATCGAGACAGTTGTTGCTCAAAAGACGTAAGATATCGAATGCTGTAATGAATCTAAACTTTATTATTGGGGCTATTATGTGCTGACAAGTCCACATGCAGCCTTTACACTGTGATATAAAACGCAATGAGAATATATTTATATGTACAGGTTAAAGACTCGGTGTTTATAACTATATGGAAAGGAGTTCATCAGAAAATTATCTTTATTTCAAGGGAAATGTTGGGTTTACTACCGTGTTAGCAAAAGTGTGCCGTTGGTCTTTGTTATAAAATATACGAAATATTGTAAATTCTGCTCTGCGTAGACCGTTCCAAAATGTCGTCAAAACTTGGAGTCTTTCTGTAACAAATTTTGAACTGTACCCCTTGCCGACTGTCCAAGACTGTTCATTCAGTTTATTCTTAGCAAACCCTCACACGTGGAAGTCGTCTCATCTTCTCGTAATGTGAGGACGCCCCAGAGCTGTGGTAACAAGGGACCCAGGTAACAGGATGTTTGCAGTCATTGTTGAACCAAACGTGCACTCCATGGTATTATATTAGAGAGTTTCAAGCTTTTAACTAATTCATCAATTTAGGCCATGCACCTTCTTGTAAAGGTATTAAAATGAACTTGGCTTGTTAAATGGCTCAGAAGTAGCCGTCACATAATTGCATGCTTGAAGGCATTCACCGCCACCCCTAATCTTACCTCGCGGCCCAAAGTCATCAGTACAGTGTCGCTAGGTTTCATACGCTGCATGTTCTAAGCTGTCTTCACTCGCCTGCGTTCCGCTGTTAGAGTTGCAACGTTCTGTGATTTTGCTGTGATATTGAATTATGCAATTTGCAGACGGCTACTATTAACTATTTAACAGACTTAGCAGCATAAACCCGGCATTATAACGTGTAACGTGGAAAGTTGACGAAACAAAGTACGCTATAATGAGATGGTCCAGTGCTGACGGCAGTCAGCATGTCGATGGCTGTCCTAAGGATTGTTATACCATGTAGTCTGGAGCAGCGTTTTTTAAATTAAATTTTCGACGGCAAGTTGCCGTAGGTCTAAATGTAATGCTTTTATTATTTTGCTGTAACGAGATATGAATCGAATAATAATGAAGATATAACATTCGATTAACCAATTAGAATATTAAATAAGACTGAACGGCCTAAACGGGGTTAAATCGTGATAATAGAAATAAGACAATTATGTGTCGCACTGGTTGATATCATTCGTACTTTTTCAGATATAACCAGTTTACATTTTCCAAAAAGAATTATTGAACTAGATTTTTTATTAAAATGTGTGACATAAAACATCAATAACTGGTACTAGATAACTGTCAATGGATTACAAGCATTGTTTTTATTAAATTTGCAGGACAACAGCTTCCATTACTTCAAAAACTGAGGTAAGTTTATTTTTTCCACGCATTTAAAACCCAAGCATATTACCACACACAGTTTCTTCCGAAGTTAGACTTTACCATCTTCATGTACGGGTTCTGAAAGTATTTTTTCCATTCACTTTGTTACAAGTTCGTAACAAGTTCGACGTTCTCGATATATTTTAATACAAGGACTCTGAGTGCTGGAAATTTCGTTCGCGTCTCTTCCATGACAATGCTCCTGTGGGTTAATAACGAGATGCAGAACTTACTTCTTTCTATATTTTTCTGAGGAAGACAAAAAAGTCGTAAGATTATTCGTTAAGATGAGGACTGCCATCGCAAGTAAAATTTTCGACATAAAATAAGTGAATTCATTCAACAACTTCAGATATATTTATGTAAATAAGGTACAATGTATAAATTATATTTACAAAAGTCAAGTTACTTAACACAGAGTTTGAGATAGTACATTTGTTCAGAGTTTTTGTGATGAATTTACTGACAGAGACAGGAAACTTGCCTGTATTTTCTTACAATTATGATTACGTTTTCGCAGGTCCCATGTTTTGATTTATTTTAAGATCCCGCATGCACGTCACAATGATTTATTAAATGATAAATAAATTGTTTTCTCATTTTTACCATCAAACAACATGTATACATACACATAACCAAATATGCAAGAAATCAGCAGTTTTATAAAAACTTACTATAATTTAATTGTTTCTTGAGATAGCTGATGTCCTTTTTTGATACTGTACTCCGAATTTCAGGTTAAATAAAACACAATTTTAAGTTTAAGACTCCACTTTTACACCACTTCTGTACTTTCGTTTTATACTGTATAAAAGAGTTGAGGAGAAACCTCCTTACATGCTTAAAAGCATTATTTTTGCACAATCCTCACAAAAAATAGCCAATAATGTAATTATCTACAAAAAAATGACCGCTCAGTACGCCCAAACCCATCAATGTAACATCCGGTCACAATCCAAACATTCAGAAATCCTCGAAACTGGACAGAAATCCATTTCACAGAGGGGAAATCACGACACGCTATGCGACTATTCAACAGATAATCAATAACGTAGATTTCAATCAGGAACCCAAAATCCGTTCCAAGGGCATACATGTGCCCGCGAGCATATGGTTGCTGATCGCTGATCTACAAAAAAACATTTGAAGACTATTTGTGCGTGGAGTAAGGAAACTAAGTTTAAAATTGACACAGGAGAAACATTATAGACGACCTTTCCGAAAGTTAGTAGGTCTGACAACTTCAGCTTATGCCTTGATGACGAAGCATTGAAGGTACTAAATTCATACAAGATTGCCTAAAAGTCACGCAATACATTCGACACATATGTTTACCAGAAAATAAATTCCACTGAAAACAGAAAAGACAAATCAATGTTATATTAAGCGTTATAAATATCCGCTGCATTTGATGCAAACCGACGTAGAGTGTCTGCAGTGACGTTTGAAATGCACAGCCCAATATTGTGTTACTTTTGTCTTTTTAAAGTGTGCAGGGTTTCATTTTAACACACGAGAATGGGTAAATATATTCCTAAACTCATTGTGGCCAGTTAAGTACGAACAAGATGCCAGATAGTTTTCGACTATTCACTCTCGTTTCACCCGTGAGAAAGACAATCATTCGACGTCGACTGTCTGAAGACATCTGACAGACTTGCGCGAGTAGGTTATAACATGACGTGTGACCTATTTTAACTCTTGCATTGCCACAGCGATATTCTGTGTTTATTGTTCCATTCAGATTGTACTGAATTGAAACTATAAATACTAATTTTAATATGGGTTACGTGACTTTTCGACCAAAATGTATACATGCTTAGCAAGTCTATTCGCTTTGAAACGGCAAGGATTACTTTCAGAAGTCACATCAAGAAAAAGACTGCAGCTTCTCTTCAGGCTATACATGACACTAAAAAGACGCAAGTACGTTCTGTGGAAACATCGGTGAACCTTTTTTAGGATTAGAGTCACCCCGATTCTTAGTTAGAGCATTCAGCTACAGTAATCCGGGCTCACCTTTTAAAAGCGACTTAGAGACTCTAGAAACGTGAAGGCAGAACTCTGTTTTTTAACAAATTTCATCCCGCCAAGAGTAGCATATGCTCTGGCAAGAGACACCTTTACATTGCGGAACCTTAGAATACAGTTGTATACGGAATCACAGCGAAGAGAGAAAAAAAATCAACTTGTAGATTACTGACACCATGATCATCCGCCAGTAAGCAGAAACCATTAACTGACATACTGACGTGCTTTAAAGTGTATGATATCCATCATACGATATTTGCATCCCCATTGTTCTATTTATTCACACACAAATGAACCGATCATTTCCTATGCACGAATTTTACATTTCCAAAAAACTTAATTATTGCTACAGCGGCAATCATAAGTGGACCAACCTTGTAACAGAATATAGCAAGGAGAAGTGAGCACGAGCATTTCGGCTATTCTTAAATAATTTCTCATGAAATGACTACTAGCCACTCATTCATTCTTAGACTCAATACGGAGAAACTCCTCTGTAAAACTAATGATTCAAAATTATTGTGAGCATGAATTAGCTAAATTGGTTACAAAGAAGGTGTGTTCAGAACGGTGAAAATAAAAGCTTCGTAGACTCAACAGCAGCTAACATTTACATAAACTAAACACCTCTGCCTCCATCACCTCGCAGCTGTGTTAATACAAGCGTTATCACAAAATTTATATCCACACAGGTATTCACGTGGGTTGTGTTCCATTTTTCAGCACTGCAAAAGTTAACTTTATCATTCTTATCGAAGATCAGGGCTGTATTCGATTCAGGATGACCCAGTGCGAAACCCTGGTCATTCTCTGAGTCTCGCGGCCCGTCCTGGCACATTTCGAAGACAGCGATGTCGAACATTGACATTGTAGCAAGGGAGACTTCAATACCTAAATAACCTATACTACACGGATTACGTCTTTCTAGAACTTGGAAAAGTCGACATTAAAACAGTCGGATAGAAGTTACAATAGACGACCTGAGGCGGAAGCGTTAAGTATCTTTAAGTACGTGCTTGTCGCGAGCTGTTTAGCGCTCAACTATGCATTTGAAAGATCAAAGCTATCCTTAAGTGACAATAAGTACGACATAAAATAATGATTCTCTCAACGTGCCCGGTACTTCTACTTCTTAATTATTTCGCTCTTTAGAGTTTGTTAATCTTCTTGTTTACGTTCTGTGTAAGTTTCGCAGTCATTTCGTAGTCTCCAATTTCACAAACAAAATTAAAACCGATTATACTCCTTTGGTGTTTGTCTTTCGTTTATCTTTCCTTGTAAACCCATTAGTGTTCATTGCATGTTTATTCAAATGCTATCTGTGACAGTACATAACACGGGTGTGTAAAATCTTTTGCACAATACCTACAGAAATAAAAATTTAGTTGTACATATTTTGGGTTACATTTGGTGTGGCATAACTCATATTTCATTCACTGATGCAGATAATTTAAAGTATAGAATTAATATTTCTTTTGTGTCTCATATAACGTTTTCCATTTATTCTGCTGGAAACAAAATTGATTAAAGCTGTCTTTACTGCTGTTTATATGAGTGTGAAACTTCGATTTTCACTCTAATGAAACAGTATACATTCATAATGAATAAGTGTGTAGTAATATGCCATGGCGTGCCATGTAGAAACAGCTTGAAATATTTTGCCTCGCATCGGTGACAATCAATGTCGACAACTTGCCGTTGAGAAAAACATAGCCAGTAGAGGAATCTGTACTCCCTGCTATTGCCATATACATGCTAATGAGTACTCATGTCTGTAATATCTTTAGAAACATACGCGTCCATTTTCGTAAAATAATGTTCACAAATTAGCTGCTATTCAAAGCGCACGATGAAATTTTGACGCAATAAAAAATTCAGTAATGACGAGATGATAATGATGTGTAACTCCTTGTTCGACCCTTCCACTCCTGGAAGGACAAACAAACGGACATTTGGAATAGTTAACATGAACTTGCCTTCACGCCAAAATACGACTCTTCGAGACCCACGTTGAAACTAACATCTTTCTGGTTCTGGTGTGTAGAAGTCGACCCCAAATTTTTTCCACGCCTTTAAGTTAGACACTGTACATCACTAGCTTGTCGCAACATGCCAAGTGCATGAAACATGGATAGGAGGTGGAATCATCGCATAATATACTCTGTCAGCGTTGGCTGGGTGTAAGTAAGAGATATTACGCACCGCATGGCTAGAGCCGACAGCTACTACGAAGACATCAGGTAGGTAGATAATGTATCTATCAATTCGGTCAGCGCTCCCTGACGGACCCTAACGATATCAGACGTGAGAAACGGAGCAGTGATCTGACTACTGGGGTAATTAAAATGGTCCCCACAAATTGAAAACAGTACATCGTCAAGAAACAATTACGCACAGTTAAAGATTTTGACCCAAGGTGGAGGAAGTAACAGAAAAATGATATTTTGTTCACTTCACTATTTATTACTGAGTTCATATTTGTTATGAATTCTCTTACATTACAGCGTAGAGAGTTCAAGAAATATTTTCCTCTCTGAAGGTAAACTTGTTGAGGGTTCGGAGCGTGCGTGCATAGAAATGACAGTTCCGCTTTGTTCTTTGAATGTATACGTCCTATTAAGCAGTATATTTTGTGACAGGCGTTTGTTACTTTCCATTTTCCAAAATATAAAATCCCCGGTAATTACTTTAGCAATTATTTAGGATATACGGACACAGAGAATTGGGCGACTAAGCACGTAATTTTCGTCCTACTTTTGTATTTTGTCTGCAGTCTGTCAAGTTTATATATATTTAATACGTGTTCGTAATTGCATTCATTAGAATTTCACAGGATACCAGAGTATGTTACGCCTCGCGACCAGATATATTTCCTTCTTCATTACCTCAGGGCACATCAAAATAAGCAAAGACTTCGTTTTGCAATGTCTCCCCCAGTTCTTCGTTCGTGATAAAACTGAAGTATCTAAGTGACTGAAACACAACCCCATAATCTTCTACTTTATCATAAATAAATGGTGTCGTTTAATAGACAAATAAAACTGTCAACAGGAGTAGGTAAAAATCAATTACCTGTATCCTGTAATTTTACCTATGGCCAACCGTATACTTTATACTGAAACCATACGTTTTAGCAGTTTCTAATTTTGTTCTATCATATTTGTTGAACATGGTGTTATAGTATACTAATATTCAAACTATAAATAAGTGGGCATTAATAAAATAATAGGTGTGCTGAATATAAGTTACCGGGTAAAGCAATACTACATTTACATCTTTTGATTGTTGTGATCCTGGTAAGAAAACATTAATAGCATCAAATAATAGTCTTTAATAGGGCAGCTTACACACATAACAAAGCTGGAGCTTTTGAATTAAGAATTAATGTGACGGTAGGAAAAGCATGTTGGTAAGAATGCCAATAGCAGGTCAGACATTAACACGCAGAGAATGACAAACAGACGTCATGTTGGAAAATCACCATAAATTCATGTCTGTAAGTGTAAGAAATCAATTCATACTTGTCACAGTATCTGCAGTACTCATAATTTCAAATAGGCAACGTCACCATGAGTTCTACAAATTGGGTGCCACAATACGTATATATTAACACAGGGGTTAATGAAGATATTACAAGTCTGTACCTGATGCTCAAATAACTACTATGTATTTAAAAATTAATTATTGCCAGCGTGAATAACATTCATTCAGTTACAATGCACCGCATGTGGCAATATCAGGAAAGGGGTACACTTTCACGTTGCGAGTGCCACGTTCGCCATTTGTTGGGAAATTGGCTAACAGATCAATGATCCGGTTATGGACGATTGGCTCCGCTCCGTGTTTATTTGACTCCTGCAACGGGCACCGGAGGATGAAGCGGTCTACCAGTAAGCTTCATGCAAATATCATTACACTCATCACTGGTCATCATTTAATCTCGGTAAGTGTGCGACCATATTCTGAAAGGTTTCATAAATGATATTACAACTTTTAGAAGCTTCCAACATGTGAGAAAAGCATAAGACATCGATCGTCCACATAAGCTAAGTCCATGTTGTGGCAGTATGATCATAAATAAACGCATCTCCGTAGTAATTATGTCATTGTCACATGGTGTGTTGCAAAACACTGTCTTGAACCTGGCATGGATTTCAGTAGGGTGAAGTGTAAATATTTTTCAGAGATATGTTTTCTGCGAAAATTATTGTGGTCACCAATCTCTAATCGTTCCCTGGGTTTGTTACACTTCAAATCACAGTTTACAAAGCGTTCGCAATGAATCATAAAAATGGCAGTACACGATTTTCAGAAATGATAAATGCTTAGATGGATTCTGAATGATACATGACCACAAACACAATGATTCCTGAAGAAGGGTTGCAGGTCCAGAATGCCTACTTACTAGTGATTATTATGCAGTCGGAAATGCAAAGGATATTCTTCTGTGTGATGACATAAACCACACTGGCTTGACTTCTGTGTGTCTGTTGTGTAGCTGGTGAAGATTTTCAAAAACTTTTTCTTACGATACGTTTCTCGGGACAGTTCCTATGTCATTGGTTAGTCATTTCGAGTAGTTAGACACTTTCACAGTCGCCCTTCATCAGGGCTGTGTTACAATAAATTGAATTGAAAGGTGACGATCTCTTGTGTGCTAAATTTTGAAAGTTAAAAGAAAAACTTTGAAGTTTAACTCGAGTACCACTGATTACAACTGATGAAGATATAAATACAAAGTGTTATTTCCTGTGGTTGTTTGTAGCTGTAGGAATAGTCCTTACTGTGCTCAGTAAAATTCTAAAAGTGTAACTTAAACATGCAGAGAGCTCTCTTCTAGTTCTAACCCTGTAAGATACCCTCTTGTTACGACAAAACGTCCCTCACTACTTAAATCCTGAGATAATACATTTTTACCCTAATATAATCCACAGCCGTGGAACAAAATTGAAGATAACTATCTTCTAGGATGTTTCGCAGTGTAGTCTGGTATAGTTCAGCGACGTTTCAGAGGTGCTTGCTAACTTCATCACCAAGGCACTGATGAGGGATGCAGCAAGCACCTCCAAAACGTCGGTAAACGTGTACCAGACTAGAGGCGCAACATCCCTGAAGACAGTCGCCTTCATACTCGTTGCTCTGAGAACCTAGAACCTCACCAGGTAACAGATTATTATATTCCGTAACGTGACGTCACCAACTGATAACAAAGTTCCATAAGGATCATAACCACGTCTGAGAAGTGAGTGGTTTTCGTGTATTTTTGATAACTGGTATCATCTGTACATTCAAGTTAATGTCCAAAAGAGTCAAAATAATATGGAAAAGGACCTGCTATATGTTCGTAGTAGCAATATCAGTTTATTATATGCGCATCAACACTGGTAGCTCCCTGTCTATGGAAAAAGTGCTGAAGACACAGAATAACACACAAAATATAAAAATGAAAGTATAGGTTTGTTCCTTTATTTCGTAAGCAGCCAGCAAATAAATTCACGCATTAGGAAATTTTGTGTAGACAAAATAAGCAGCACACCATCCTAATACAGTCTTACAAAAATTTCCCTTACACGCTGAAGAATAACTTGTCACAACTGCGTAATGAAACCGCATCTATAAATCTCACTTTGTCGTGAAACAGAATTGTGATCATACTAAGTTTCGCTCTGTTTCATTCGGTACAACTGATGAGTCTCTAGATTGATCGGCCATTTCAACATACTCTCATCTTCACATTCTTCTCCCATAACGGAGACAAGTTGGCTGGTGACACAATGAAATTACCATATTCATTAATCAACTTCTCTTCTAAAGACAAGAAATTTACGTAATGAAATTTCCATAGTAATGAAGCTCTCTTTTACAATAAGGATTTAATTTTACCCTCTTAGTAAGTAGCGTCTTCCAGCAACAAGTTTTCGCCTGAAGACAACTACATAATAGATTAACGTGGTCTGAGAATATCGATAATATGCAATCGATACCAGGGGTGGAGCGTGTTGGCCCGGTTAAAACTTCTATAAAACGAAAAATTTATGAAGTACAACAGGTCAGAAAGACGTTAAGCTCTTCTGTCCTTAACTATGTTTTCCTTAGTTCAAATTCCTATCATCTATTATTTCTTACCTGTATTAAAATTTAGCTCGGATTTGCATAGTTGTCTTGAGCGCATATTCAAAAGATTCACGATATTACCTTGCCCTATTGTCACAGAATTTCGCTAATATATTTTGAATGTCACACTCCGCCATTAAACGAAGGCATTAAAATTAATTATAACCATCTTTTCAAGTTCTTAAAGAAACTCTGTTAACAATTACAAACACAGGGACGATACGAAATTGTAAGTTCAGGTCCAAAAAATTTTCCGTGAAAAGAATCAGTAAATAAATTCTCTAGAAATAATTATAAAAAATCAGTCAACAAGAACATCCTGTAAAGTACAGTAGATTCCGGTAATTGGGCCATCGGTTAATCGGGGCAGATATTTACTTGGAACAAATCTTAAAGAACAAACTTTTTAACTCTTTACGTGGGACTTCGTATAATTGGGTCAGCCGCTTAATTTAGCCAACGTTTTCTAGTCTCGATGTGTTCCATTTAACCGGAATATACTGTAATTTAAAATTAAGAACATTACGAAAATTTGACCAGAGTTTGGTTCGTTTGACATATTACACGCTCAACTGCACACGATCCTATAGCGCTCATGAATGAGATTCATACAATGCATTGCATTTCACTGCTAAATTACGAAACTTTCTCTTCTACCAGTCGCAAAACCTCACGCACCTCCAACAAACAGCATACGAAGAGCTGGATCGGAACCCAGGATCCGAATGCTCCAGTGGTCAAGCCTCAACCCGTCAGACCTCCGGGTCATTGTATTTAGCGATTGCAGAAATAACACTGGCCAAATGTAACATCAAAAAACAGATCTGTAGGAAAGTAGGTTTCATGAAGATCTCTGTCTTCTGGGTTGTTGCGCTGTGTAGTCTGGTAGATGTTTACCAACATTTTTTGAGGTCATACTGCCTGCCTGATGATGGAGGCAGTATGACCTCTGAAACGTTGGTTAGCATCGACCAGACTACACAGCGCAAGAACCCAGAAGACAGAAATCTTCATAAGCACCGCTGTGAAAACTTCAAATCTTACATAGGTTTTATGAGTTCTCCATGGTCCTATTGTGAGGACGACTGGATCTTCTGAACAAAAGGCTACTGTGCTAATCAACAGGCAAACCAACTAATTAAAGATGGGAGCAAATTCAACCCCAGAAATTCATTAAATATACCTCAGGAAACTTACAATGCCAAATATGCGAATACATCGTAACATAAGTAATATGAACCAGTCACTGGCATGACTCTTCAAAGCAAACAAGTTCCTCGATATTTAGATTTCTCCGCCTTTATTTACCTTTCTGGTTGGTTTTGGTTGGCGAGCCCTCTCATTATATGCAGTACCCAATGGCATTCGACTCTGTTACTCCGAGCATAAAACAACGCTGTATCAAGTCCCTCGTGAAATTTTCTGCAGCTTAAGTGCACATTATGGGAAAACGACCTTCTCACGTGCAAGTGCGTATGATAGGTGCAACAAATTTTCTGAAGGCCATGAACAGGTCGTTAACCGACCATATGGTCACGTGTAGCCGAAAGATGTCACAGATATGAACATTCATCGCGTTGAGATGATTTTCAATAACAGACAAATTAAAGTGCGTCACATTCCACCAAATGTGTGAAAATGTGTTAGGAGTGAAAAGCAAATTATTCGTAAGCACTTACTGTTCAAGAAAGTTTTCGCACGTTGGGTCCCAACGATGCTGATGAAGTACCTAAAGCATTAGGTGTTTCTGTGTTTGCCGATCAACTGAATCGGTTTGAAGTGAGGGGGAAACATTTCTGTGACGAGACATGGGTACACTACTTCACTACAAAATCAAAGAGATGCAGTTTGGAATGGTGCCATAGCGATTTCTCCACCACTCACAAACTTCAAGACACAACTTTTAGCAGGCAAAATCAGGCAAGTAGGTTAGGATTTAGAAAAGGTAATTCATATCGATTTTCTGTCACATCGTGGAACAATTAACGTTCAATACTACAGCAACTTGCTTATCGATGATGAGCGGGCAGCAATTTGCAAGAAGAGGCCGGGAAAACTGCCAGAGGTAAATGTCCTGTTGCTGCCACACATGGCGGATTTGACGACAACGTTCGCAAACTTTGGCTGGGATATCTTCAACTATCATCCTTTGAGCCCGGATTTATTTAACTCTAGTGTTTATCATTTTTTAGGCTTAATGAAGGAACATCTGGCAGGGCAGAAATTCAAGACAGAAAAATTAAAGGTCGGTGTCCAAAATGGCACAAAAAAGACAGCCTACGTCCTTCTCTGCTGCCTGCATCAGTGCCTTGCTACGGCAATGGAGAAAATGTGTCAGTGTAGAGGGATAATATATCGAGAAGGAGTAATAGTTTGGTAATTCTGATAAGTATGTGTCTTAAGAAAATAGAAAATGAAGGCCACGCAAAAATTCTGCACGTGTGAATTAATGTATATAGGAATTCTAATATGTTCACCATTAAACTAATCGCGTATCATCGTTCCAAGTTTCTTTGCACTGGGACAGCAAACAAACACACTAACAAACATTTATATGTGCGAGGAGAATTTTAAAAGCAACAACAACTTTGATATATTTTCATTGCTGGATATGGCTGTCTTCAGACTCACCGCCGTGAAAACCTCAAATAATACATTTTCGTTATTGATTCGCATCACTGCTAATTCCTGGTCATATTTTATTTCAAAGTGAGATAGTAACATGCTGGTATGATTCAGTTGTAATCCATTTATGGCGAGCGAGCGTGACGTAAATAATGTTACTCCATTATATGTTTTCACCAAGCACTGGCAACATTATAGCCTTGTCAGCAATTTTCGCTGTATCAGTTTGCAAAATCATTGCTTGAGAACGGTGAATATTTATTTCATATGTGGGCTTGGATTGGCTTCCTTAACTATGTGCATTAAGAACATAACTTCGGCTGTATTTAAATATTTGTGTCCACTTGTACACATTTCGTTGTAGTAAACAGTTCTATTATTTGGCTGTAAACTCTACACGGAGTCCTGCCCATCCCATTCTTCAGATATAAAAATGCACTGCTATATGTTGTTTTTCCATGAAGCAAACCTTTAGTGCAACAGTCACCTATACGCCACACTCACACGGCACAGAGTAGACTGAACCACACTCGCAGCATATCGTCTAACCTTCTGATCTAAATGATGGTCAGAACTTGGTAGTTTTTTTCCAGTCACGTAAAATACTCGTATATTCCAACATCGCCCCTTACTTTTTAAATCTTCTTCGTTTTAAATAAAGGCAGAATGAGAGAAAGACGTACAAATTCTACAATAAATACAAGGCCAGCCTCTTCTTCCAGTGGCGCTCTGAGTGAGTGAGCTAAACAGCAGCAAGAATCGACTATTCTGCTTCCATACGTTTCTCGTGCTTCCGGCATCATGATTATGGAAATCACGCTTCCGGCTGCTGCCGACTGCCGGAGGAAAATGGAAGGAAACAAAAAAAAACCAGTCTCTATTATGAAAAGGCTCTTGTATCCTATTTGTAACGTAACGCCAACGTCAAATTAACAACCAGCGTAGTTTCCTTTCACAATTACAACCAGCAAGAACTACCTTCCACAAATGTAAGAAAATTCCCTGAGTATTTTAACTTAAAGGTCTAAGTACGGTAATTAAACTTCTCTGCACTCTCATTACACAAGAAGAGACCTCTCTCGACTATATTTCGCAGATTCGGAAGTTTTTGTATTTTCAAGGAAATTATTTCCTCTTCTATGTTTATCTCTTGAATTATATAAAGATGATAATATTCATTTCGCTTTTACAGCATTTCCTAACAGTCACTGGAGTAAGCAATGGTGGAGTCAAGGAATAACCAGAAAGCACTACACAAAAATCCTCACTTTCCTGATTTTCATAATCTGCAAACAAAATATTAAAAAAGAAGAAAAGTTTAGGCTTTAGAGTGAGAAGAGGTGTAGTTCTAAATGACTCCGGCCGCCTTCATTCGTCAATATGTTACAGCCGCTCAATGCACTGGCTGAGCTAACATAGGGCCACTCATTTATTGCCTCCGAAATTAATAATTTTTGTATCTTCAACAAATTTTACTTATATCATCCAATAATTAAAGATGACATGAACTGCTCACATAGCACATGTGGAGAAATGAGAAATGCGTACGAAATTTAGGTATTAAAGCCTGAAGGGAACATTCAAATCAAAAGACCCAAGTCTAGATGAGACCATAATATTACAACGGATCTTAAATAGGGTGGGAGGCTACGGATTGGATTTATCTGGATCAGAATGGAATCAAGTTGAGGGCTCCGGTGGGTACAGATATGAACCGTCAGGTTCAATAAAAGACGGGGGAATACTTGAGTAACTGAACGTGCTATTAGATTTTCAAAAATGGCTCAGCTCCATGTAGTTAGGAAGTAGAATTTGAGTTTTTCATGGTGGTGATTACGAAGATGGCTGTCTTCTGGGTTGTAGTGCCGCGTAGTCTGGTAAACTGAAAGCCCTGGTAATAGAGGCAGCAACGACCTCTGAAATGACGGTAAACTTCTACCAGTCTACACTTCGCTACAACCCAGAAGATATTCATCTTAGTTAATAGTGTATAAATGATGTTCCTTAATAAAATTTATGGTTAGTTCACATCGATTACATTGGCAACAGTGTAAAAATCGATCGTAAATTATACTAAAATAGCAAAGAAAACCATTTATTTAATTCCCACTCAAGTTGTGAGGGACAGTCTTGTTATATTATTCAATTCCTACTACTTACAAATTTTAGTAAAATTACGGACAATATGATTAAGCCTCATCTATTATGCAGTGACGAAAATCCGAAATAAAGCGAATGAAGAGAAAGCAGATGAATTCGTGAAATTCTTCCTGTTTTCCTCGAGAATGTCTTAGGTGACTTACAGATACAAGACGCGAGTTTCGAAATTGTTAGTAAGAACTACCAAAAAATCTTGAAACTTAAAGCGATCGCCCTGATGACGATGGAAACACGGACCTCTGAAACGTCGGTAACCTTCTACCAGACCACACTGCGCAACAATCCAGAAGACAGCCATCTTCAAAATATACCTCCATTAGTGTGTTGTCTTTAATATGTTTTAATCCTCTGGTTGCTGTAGAACAGTAGAAGGAAGACGTCGAGGCAATGCAGAGAGTGACCAGCTTACACGCCAGATCACCCCTAAGCACAACTCATGAAGATGAGCAGAACCTGCGTGGGGAGGATAGTACTAGGGACCAGAGCAGTCATCAATAATTTATTTCTTAGACTCAGCAGACCGCCCACTTCACTTTCACACACATGCAGCCATAAAACGAAAATAACCACAGCGCGGAGACCCTACAGAATCTACTCCACAGGTCGGAACAAGAGAACATGCGGATTCAAACATGTGCGTTGTTTCACATCAACTGAATACCTTTATTGCTTAATTAACACTGTTCAACACTTATCATCATATTACAAGTATACCAGAGCTGTACCAGGAAAAATATCCCCCAAAATTCTTCAAATTCTATTTGACCTTCCTTTGGAAAACCTCTTTATTTGTTTATTATATAGTGAACCTGGTTGTAAACAATATTCCTGATTGTTGCACGTGATTTATTAAAACATTTAACAACATTGGAACCTTACACTCCTTGAAGTGCACAGAAGTTACAAAGATTTTCTTTACGCCACGCGCTATTCAACGTTACTTTCTTAAATGTCTCTAAGAATGCCGATTAATAATAAAACTAATCTTGTAACTACAATCACTTGTAGTTTCATATACTCACATATCCACCGTCTTCATTCGTAAAAGCCATACATTTAAAGTAATTAACATATATCAACAGAAATACGTCTTTAGTAGGGTTTCTTTGCGTGATGTGCATGAAATAAATGCAAACAGGCTCGCCATGTCTGTCTCTCTGTGCGTCTAAACTATTCAAATCGGAAACTGCTAGTAATATATTATAACGGATCTAACCACGACCTAGCAAGGGCTCACTAGTTCGAATTCCGAGAGTCACCTGCATGTCAGAATAAAGGGCACAGGTGTGTCCATGACAGGAAGACACCGGGCCAAACCAACAATTAGGGTGTTGGTGACTTCTGTACGTGTGAATCTATCGACTTGCTGGTATTAAACAAACACTGTACAGACGAGACTTGCTTATGGTAAAACCCTGGCAGTCATGCTACAGTTAACAAGACATGCACGTCTCGACTGCACACACACATAGAAGAAGTTTGCCGAGGAGAACATTCCAGAAATGCATCAGTCCAACACCCTATCACAACGTTCTCTTAGTTAGATCAACACAATAAAAACATAACGGAAGACTTAAATATGAAACAGCGTAACTACGAGTGTCCAAGATACTCAATGTGCACCAAAGTTTCTATTAATAGGAATGTCACTCAACTCACAAAGGTTAGTTGTCGTAAATTAAAACAATAAATTATTACGTCCGGAAATTTCTATCAAAACGTACCTCGATCATGTAAACTGCATGAAACAGAGTATAGTGCTATAACTCATATAACTGTGTCCATCCGACGTATCAAATGCAGTGAAATAATCGATTACTCTAGTGTGTATCATTTATCTACATTCGTCGTTGTACGCTTACTAATTTCCTATCATTTGTCACCTCCCATCTGTCACCCCGTCCATCTTTTCATTCTTGAACAGTGTATACTGCACTTCCTGCGTTGAATAACTTAAAGGAAAAATGTGCATAGCAACAAACACATTACACTAACTTCATGCATTGTGATGGATTTTATATAAAATAGTTAGTTCTGAACTTTAGAACTTTAGATACCCAGAGAAACTAAGTTATCGCTTGCGTTCCCCGTTCTTCCCTCTAGTGGCAGAGTTCAGAAACCAGTGAGTTTGATATGTGAATGTTGGGTTCAGATTGATCACCGTGCTATGGAGTTCCTCTCTAGTTGCTACCCGCAGAGGGAGGAAGGATTTATCAGAACGGCAGGTTGCGAAATTGCTATTGACTTTGTCCTGAACACTGATCACATCATAGCGCACATTGAAAACAATTTCCAAACTGTAGGATGCGCCAAACGAGGAAGCTTGCAAACATTCACACACTTCGAAAGGCGGAAACTGGCAAGCAGTGGGCAACGACGCAATACAAATAACTGGTTTTTATGTGTTGTTTACTTATAACAACGGTCTGTCAAATAAACTGTAAGAGTCGAAATGGTTACAAATTATGAACACGGAAAAACACGCAAAGTATTTCCAGTGTGTTTTCAACCCATACAAGAAAGGGCAGACTCGTGGTATAATCAAAATTTTAACCTAGTAGAAACGAAATATCGAGAGGACGGGCAAAACTAAATAGTGAGGAGCTTCACAAATTGTTCTCTTCATCAAACATTATTAGGGTGATAAGGGTGATTTGGGCTGGGCATTTACCTGACATGGGAAGATAACACATGCTAACATGATTTTGACAAGAACCCCGAATGGGAGTAACTTGGCAAGTCTAGGGGAAGATGGGAGGATAATATTAAAATGGATTTAATGTAACGTGAGGATATATAGTGGATTTATCTGAATAATGAAACACTGATACTGAAGCTGCCTGCAGTCATGATCCTAGTTCTGTCTGAAATATTACTTTTGCCCTTATACGTGCCCTCTATGTGCACGAAATAAATTCCAGTCTTGCTGATAAAGGAATGGTACAATAAGGTAAAGTTGAGATAGATTTGATATTCTCCAGCCGGCGACTGTGACAACAGCTGTTTTCTGATTTCTAACACTGTGTAGTCTGGTAGACGTTTACCGACGTTTCAGAGGTGCTTCTTGCCTCCATCATCCGATAGAACCACAGATTATTTCATGACGCGGAGAGGTAGAGATGACGCATAGCCTAAAGCAACAACTAGCCCAGAGTTCGGTACATGGTACCGACTGAAGGTTTCCTTGTGGTGGATTCGTAGCGTTGTCGTCAGTGAAGGACTCGGTGTTATGCGGTTTATCTTTGACCTTGTTCCTCAACGTTCAGCGGTTTCAGTTGGTAGAAAAGCATCGTTCATTTCAAAGTGTTTGGTTGATATGTTCAATTTTCTCGGGTAGCTACGTACATTACGAACATGAAATCTTCATCGCAAAGCGGGCACAGATAATTTAAGAATTATTAAAAATATAACACCACAGAATAGTTTTGTATTGTAGTACTTCAGGGAATCACTGTTTATTGACTGAACAGTTGCATACGCTGGATTAGACTAAAGGTTTCTGACAAAAGCCTATCATTTAATTGTCACGATTACTAAGATATTTTCTTTCTTCTAAAAGTAGGCGAAGGAAAATATTATATAATACAGAACGCCTGCATATGAAGATAGAAACAGTAGCAAAGTTCTGTAGTTATGCACTTCACATAACATGACACTGACCATCAGACTGGTATTCCTGTACGGCGGTCGGCAGTTGCGTCAGGCGTGACATTGTTAATAAAACGGGGTGACACTATGTCTTTGTGGAAACTACGGTCGCTAACGAGGTCTTTGTCCATTACACAGAGGATACGTGACAATAAATTTGCAAGCGAAAACCAAAGAACCAGTGCCACTATGTCAATCACCAATCTGAGCGAGTTTGAATCTGGCACTTCGTGGAAAGAAGACAGAGACATGGCTAAGACTCCCCACTTGGGTTCTCAATTTAGATTGGCTGCTAATATTAATTCTGTTTCTGAACATTCTGTCACATGGACTTGTGATGTTCATAGACTGCCACGAAAATAGCTCTGGTTGAAAGAAATAGGGAGCAATATTACAAATTTCAGCTCCTTGTGGCCAAGAGATTATGGGGCGACATCAGAACCGAAAAACCTGAGCACACTTACGGCAGTTCATGAATTTTATCATAAAATATGGAACACTAAGAAATTTCGTGAACCTGACATGCAATATATTTGTGAACTACCCGCAAATTTTCCACTGATAAAATATTGGTTTTTAAAAACTGGCAGTACTACTTAACTTTGACAGTTGCCGCGAATAAAATTTGATTGCTGTTATATTACGGCATTTGAACACCAAGAGGCCTTGCGTACCTGTTAAGAGCTATTGTGTGACATCTATACTCTTAGGTTCACAAAAGCGAGTCCCCCACAATTAAATCGGTCATTTCTTAAACCACGTGTGTCCACAAACTTCACTTTTGAGAAACCAATTTGTAAGCAAACTCATCTTTTGTTTTTCGCATGCTTTATTTCCGAGAAATGACACAACGCTCTCACCGTAACAAAATATAATGTGAATTTTCATGTTTTAAGGCGCGCAGACATTGTTTCAAAGCAAAGGGCGTTTCGACATGTATTTACTGATGGAGCAACCAAGGTAAACATAAAGTTGTAAACTCTAGCAAATAGACCACTTGCAACAACATGGAGAGGTGGTAGGATCTTTGGTAACTTCCTCTGAGGGCGTGACCTGCATTCACCTAGTCGAGGAGTGTCATGGCGATGTTTGCAATTCGGAGTTAAAACTTCGGGTCACATTACAAGAAAACTTGCCGGTTATTCAATTTTTGCGTAGAATACGGATAAGCGAAAGTTAAAACCAGTTATCGGAAAAGAAAATGCGTTGGTAGATTGGATTGAAACTGGAAATGCATACATGAAAGAAGAAAGAATGTATGTTAGTCTTATAAGGCGCTGACCTGAAACTTTTAAGAACGAAATGAAAACAAAAATATATGAGAAACAAATGCGATTTGTCATGACACTCGCTCTGAGTTAAATCAGTTGGTCTTAATGTTTAATGAACAACATCCAGTACAAAGGATATGTAACAGTTCCTAACTAATTAGCTGGATAACGGAACCTGAAGGTTTATTACCGAATTAACCAAAACCCTCTTGGGCCAACAAAATTCAATCGCCTTCAGCTCCCATAGTTCCCGATTGATGTTATCGTTCCATCTACATCTAGATCTCCCCAGGTGTCTCTTCCCCTCAGGCTCCCCAACCAATACCCGGTGCACACCTCTTGTCCCATCTATGCGCGCTACATGCCCCGCCCATCTCATTCTTCTCGACTTAATCACCCTGACAATACTGGGGGAGGAGTACAAATTTTTAAGCTCATCATTATGCAGTTTTCTCCATGCCCCATCGTCTTCTCTCCTAGGCCCAAATATCCTCCTCAACACCCTGTTCTCAAACACCAGCAATCTGTGTTCCTCCCTCAGAGTGAGAGACCATGTTTCGCACCCATACAAAACAGTAGGCAAAATTAGAGTTTTGTGTATTCAAATCTTCAGGTTCTTAGAAATCAGACGGGAAAACAAAATATTTTCAACTGAGAAGTAGCAAGCATTTCCGGAATTTAGTCTCCTCCTAACTTCGTCACGAATATCATTTAGATTTGTTATTGTTGTACCCAAATATTTGAACTTTGTAATAGTTCCTACGAAATAAATCTTTTGCGTGCTTTCAGAAGAGACGAAAGTCGTGTTTATAATAGGAGAGGAGAAACATAAATTTACACTCTGATAAAATCGATACACCCAAATGCTGTAGCAACATTTCGATATGCAACTTGAATGGGGACAATGAATCATTTTTTTTCTTTCCCCCGCGACTTTTTGAAAAGCGAGCAGCAATCCAGTCCAAGTAAATAGTGGGACTACTGTAGTCACATATATGGAATCCTTCTCCAAGTCCCACGCTTTAAAGTCTATTGCAGAACAGAGATATCTCCACATTCTGCACTATATCGGAAGAAAATGTTCTTTGAAAATACCAACAAACTTCTATCCAGCCCACTGAATGTAGCTCAGAAATGGTTCAAAAGTTGCAGCCACCAGCCCCCTTCCGGGGTCAGATGAAACAAATTCACAACTAAATATCGTATTTATTTAAAACTCACTTCAATATTGTCTTTCTATCTACGTCCAGGTCTTCAGGTTCACTGATTAAAATTTTAGGCTTAATTACATTTCTAATCGCTCCCATTTTCCATATTGTGCTGATGTCATACTCATTTATTTATTCACCACAATAATTTGTGGTGAAATTACAAATTATAAAACATTAATGGCACAATTCTTTCATTCAATTATTTACTGTCTGAGATCCAAATATTTTAAGTAGGACCTGTGGTTTTCACGGCAGTGAGTCAACATGGCGCTACAAAACAGAAAAGGGCCATCTTCCTCCAATTTATTTAATAATGTTAATCTAACAACACTTTTGGCTATATTCAGCTACCTTCAATGTAATTTTCAGTACACTTTTGACTTATGAGCCCATGGCTATTATAAATTGGAAACTCACCAACTCTGTTTTTACTTAAAAGTTATATTACGGATATAATAACGTTCATGCACAGAAGCAACACACATTTAAATAAATAGGATGTTAAACTCTGTGTAATTCTGCTCAGGACTGTTCTGAACAATCTCTGGAACTCCATGCTTCAAAATGAGGGAGAGTGGTTTCTTAGGGGTGACTGCATATTTATTGTGTGTAATATGCAGAGAAATATTGAGTAAAAGAAAAAAAATTGTGCAAATAAGTCTCTGCTTGTATCAGCTTGAGAAAATTTCGATGTGGTAAGAAATACTGGTCTGCATACCTGCAGAACTTCTAAGCCACTAGATGAACAGTTTCTTAGAAAGGGTTACGTGAATATGACATTTATTGTTTCGATGTAGAAAACACAGGCGTCCTAGCAAATGAATGACAATCGGCTTCCTAAGACGGTATGTAATTCATGGAAACAGTAATCTTAAACGAAGTGACGAAACTCGATGTATACGAAGATGGCTGTCTTCTGGGTTGTTGCGCAGTGTACAAGCTTATCGACGTTTTAGAGGTGGTTACTCTCTCCATAATCAAGACACTAGGTCGCCGTGATTATAGTGTCAGCCAACACTTCAGAAACGTCGGTAAATTTCCACCAACCAACACGGCGCAAAAACCCAGAAGATTCTTTCGTTAATACTAGCAGCTGGTAGCTGTAAAAGTCTAAATTGTCACTAACTAAATGTAGGTTATTAAATTTTTAACATGGCGTTTTCTGCAAGGATAAAAGTGTATCTGCCTTTCAATGCTTGTATGGATAATTCTTTCGTTATTAAAGCTTTCTGAAACAAAGCAATTTCTTGTAAACCCAAGTGTGATAAAAACGTCTGTCGGAAAGTAAGCAAAATAGTTCTTTAAAACTCCATGAAGCAAAGTCTTCGAGAAACAGACAGCACGGTGAAGTGGTCAAGAAGGTCCCGCTTTTATCGAAACCGAATGTTAATTACCGCGTTCAAAGTTTCCGCCACCTCACCCATCCTTAGTCACACAGAAACAAAGAATCTATTTATGATAACAGAAATGCCAATCCACTATGACGAAATTTGATTTAGAACTTACGATGGCGAGCGAATTATTTGTTGTGGTGTTTCGACTGATCTCTTTACTGCAAAGTGATGCCACGTTGTGCCTTACATGTGACACCAACAACAAAATAAGTGCATTAAAGGGACACCGTTTACACTTCGGTAAAGCCTTAAGAAATTTACTGCATTTTATGGAGTCAAAACTCTTCTTTAAGATTAGTTTATATATTACTTTCTATCATCTTTTCAGTAATTTATAATCTCTGTTCTCCCATACGGCGGAAGGAAGGAAAATGGTTAGAATTAAATGAGACACATTAGCTTCTGGTATATGCTCGTGGTGTTAATTTAGTGTGTAAATACAACCACTGATAACATAATAGCCAATGTCCGTCACCTTTCGCTAAACAAAGTGTTCTGTTCGTGCAATGCTGAAAACATTTAAACTTATGGTAGCGACTCTGGTAGCAAGACATACAAACGAGGTTATGGTGAAGTCTGGCGGATTGTACTCTCGTCGCGGGAGTCTGGAGAAAGGAGGTCGGTTTTCTGTTGGTGACTTTGGCAGAAATCCAGCTTCAGTAGTCATGAAGATATCACAATTTGTTCACTTTACAAATGTTTTACTTTCATTGCGATATGGAAAGATACCACTGCAGTAAAATGTATTACTTGTCGTCAAATTTGATGGTCATTAGCTATTGTTGGCAAACATAAAGGGAAACACTTACGCTGTAAGAGATGTTTGAACGAAATTAGGCTAAAAGGCCAAAATCTTCAAAAATGTGGTTAATAAATCATTTAAAAAATTGAAAAATTCCATATAATTGAGGATGAAGTTAACAAATCCAGAACTGCATTCACAAGGAAATTAATAGTAGACTGAACTGGAGGAATGTTTGCTAAAATGCAGTTCAGAATTTTGAGTCTTCCCGCGAGATGTTCAGTCAACAATTTTAAAATATACAAAAGTACAATTTTTCTGGTGGTTTGCATGAGTGTGAAACCTAATCTGTCTTTAAGGGCAATATTCAGATTGAGGGCTTTTAGTTGAACACAGTGCTTACGACAATATTGAAACCTTATAGCGACGACGCACGGGAAGACTGGAGAAAACCGCATTATAGGCTTCATAATTTGTACTCATCGAAAATATTATTAGAAAATCAAATAAATGAAGACGAGATAATGTTTGGGGGGTTGATAAATGAGTACAAAATGTTTAAGTCAAATCCCGAAGACAAGAAATTATTTGAAAGACCTAATTGCAAGTACGCAGATAATATTTAAGTGTCTCTTAGGGAAATTGGATTCGGGGTGTAGATCTGATTCATCTCGCTCAATACAGGGGCAGATGGCGGGCTGTTTTGAAAACAGTAATGTACTTCCCTGTTGTATAAAATTCTGGGAATTCCTTAACTAACCGAGCATATGAATAGGTTATCAAGAAGAACGCTGCTCCACGTATGTACAGAACACACCACACATTCAATATCCTAGTTTCCGGGAAAGGTGTGTCATGTCTGAGGTTCGTTGTAATTTCTGAAATTCAATTAAACATGTTTGTCTTTCCTTAGTCCAAAGGCCGTCCTGAATTCAAACTTCTCATCGATCTACGTCACGGAATCGGGTCGTGTTAGCTTCAGACTCATTAACACTTAAGCGAGGCCGTCCACCAGAATTTCACAAAATTGAATTTCGTGAAGAAGGACCACAATACTACATCGCCTTCAGGTTTCTCAACCACTTGTAAGTGTTACTTGCACAGCCAAATGTTAAAGCAGCCAACGTCTCCAAACTTCAAGTTGTTATGCGCAATTTAGCACAGAGATTTGTGAAAATCTCAGTTCTTTATTACGAATAAATAATATAAGTAGGATTTGAGGTTTAAATGGCACTGAGTCCGAAGACGGCTGTCTTCTGGGTTGTAGCACTTGTAGTCTGAAGTTTACCAACGTTTCAGAAGTCCTTGCTGCCTCCATCATCAGAGTGATGAGTAACTTATCGCCCTGACTACCAGATTACACGGCCCTGCAACCCAGAAGACAGCCATCTTCTTGCAAAATAAAATATGTACACGTAAGACTGTCAACGGAATATATCTGCCTAGAAATACATATAACAGGCTGTAAGCAGACTGACATTTCTTGTAAACGATACGCGTAAGAAGCGAGAGTTAAGAAAAACTGCTAACCATTGGACAAATCACAAATAAGTGTATTTGAAAACACACAGAGACAATGCCTTTATATCGACAACTTGCACATGAATCATTGTCTTTAACTAGCCTAAGGGTCAATAAATCGGTGAATTACAATTTTAAATGCAAAAACGTTAAAGAACCTAACTCATTTAAACCTACATTACAGCATTTCAAATGAATTTGAAAACAATTATTACAGAAACTGGAAAATGTATATTCTGTGGACTGCTTGGATTGGCAACACGCTTCAATAACACAATAACACCTTTGAACCGTGTTCATCTTCAGAAGATGGTAATCGCTCCATTACCCAAATTATTCTCCGCCATTTATGGAAAAAAATGGTCACAAATAGCCATTAATGGATCTCATCGTGAGCCAGACAAAGTTTAGCTCACATCCTTCAACTATATTGTAATAATCTCTTTTAATATTATCCTCCCTTCTACGCCAAGGTATGCCAAGTAATCTCTTTTATTCAGTTCTGCAGATTACAATTTTGTATATAATTCACATTTCCCCTTGCGTGGTTTATGCCATGCCCACCCTAACCCCTCGATTCAACATCCAAATAATAGGCCTATTTGACAAAGTGTAATTTAATAATTATAAAGGTATTCATTACGAATTCTTGCACACCTTTCACCATATATTTCTTAAATTATAAGTAACACGGCGTGAAAAAATTGCCTTGTCGAACTCACCAACCTCAAATTTCATTCTCCACCAGAAACCTGAGTAAATAAATTTCCTTACCATTGCATTACTTACTGGTATTATGATATCATCTCGTTAGTGTATCTGTCAGTTCTACTCAAAAACAGTCAGTATCATACTGCAATATTTAAAAATGCTGTACATTTGTATTAGAAAATATTCCTGACGAAAAAACTTTCATTTTTATAATATTTTATTTTCGAGCGTTATATATAAAAACAATTTAGTTATCTTCATGGCATATTAGCTACGTATTTTGTACAGTATCTACTCCTTTGTTAATTATTTTGTTTAATTTCATGACGATATCAGTAGCTCTGATGATAGGATTAATGAATGACAAATTTAAAAAGGATTTGCAAGGACCTGCGCCTGCAATTGTATGGAGGTAGCAGGGAAAGTAACGAAAAATCTCAGTTAAAATACCCGGTCTCTAGCACAAATTTAAAGCCATAACTTCCCAAATATTAGCAGAAATACCAACCATTCCACACCGACGTTTGGTCTGTGTTTAAATAAATTTGTCAGTATGACTCATAACAGACAATACAAAATATTATTAAAATCATCACAATAAAATATTTTATGCGGACAGCGAGAATAAAAGAGACCATTTGGAAGACCTAGCAGTAAATGTTAGGATAGTATTACAATGAAGTGTAAGGAAAAAGTATATAATGGTATGGACTGGATTTAACAGGCTCAGGATACAGATCAGTAGCGTATTCTTTTATACACGGTAATAAACATACGCGTTCAGTACAAGATGGATAATTTCATATGTAGATGATCAACTATTACCTTCTCAATACAGACCCTAACTCCATGGAGCAAGTCACTTAGTTAGTTAGCTTTTACCTCTAGTTAGCTAACAAGTTACTTTGTGGGTAATAAGAAAAGTTTCCTTCATCGCTGTGTTGCAGACGCAATGGTCGATAAGTGAACCGTGCTAATTAAAGCTGAGGTTTTATTCCTTGAAATCCTCACTATATCCGAACTCATCATCGTCAAATAAATAAGGAAGCGTAAATGTCCGCAACCGTGAAGTTCCTTCTCGTTATGAATCTGGGACGCATTGTCCGACCCTTCTGCTGCCTTACTGCATTGCCCAAAGTCAAAATTTGCATGAGGACGGAGACTATGAGATTCGGAAAGGCAGTAGACTGTCGCAATAGTTAAAACAACTATTATTTTCTCTTACAAAGAAGACTTAATGCCCTCTGAGAAGATATCTTTTTTGTCTCCATATATCGGCTGTGCAAGTTTCAAAAGCACAGATATTTGTAATGCAGTATGTTCTATAGTAGACGCAAAATATCTGCAAGCCCCAACTAGGTCATAGTATGAGATTCTTACTTCCCCTCCTTCCCTCCTCCCAAAGGCCAACGAAAATGGAAGTTGAGAGTCAATTTGTTCCACACATTTTATTGTCCTTATGAACGCTCTCCTTTCGGAACATCATCAATCATACGCATGTGTCTGTCTGTCTGTCCGTCGATCATTGATTCAAATGAGGACGTCAATATAATTTTCACTATTTCGTGTATTATCGTCATAATCGACGTAAATAACACGACACTGGAGTTAACAACCAGTTGGGTAAATTACAGTTGAAAGTTATCAAGAACACCAAATTGGCGGCAGGAAGATTTTCTCAGACGGCAATAACACTGAAGATGTTAAACCATTTTAGTTGGAAAAATCTGCAGAAAATAAGAACCTGCTTGACAGACTCAGATCTGTTTGAGAAAATATTGAACTGAATATTACAATAATTCCCTCTGATTAGCTGAAATTCTCCAGGACTCTGCTCTATAGAACAGATTTAACAGAATTAAACTCTGCGAATGTGATCAATTACGAACAACTTTCATGCCCTTGATAAAGGAGGTCATAATTCAACTACTTTCATCAATACATTTCACACAGAACATGTAAAAAGCTGAAGTTCCAAACTATGAAAAAGTATAGAGAAGAAGAGATCAAACTCAAAAAATAATCCTAACCTCGGTACTAGATGTAGGTGTTAGTTCATTGCGTGCATCGGCCGCTTAACCTTGTACACTTGCCTCAAGATGTCTCCCGAGCTCCGCTGACCGTT
This sequence comes from Zootermopsis nevadensis, assembly GCF_977971745.1. Classification (NCBI taxonomy): domain Eukaryota; kingdom Metazoa; phylum Arthropoda; class Insecta; order Blattodea; family Termopsidae; genus Zootermopsis; species Zootermopsis nevadensis. The sequence goes on along the minus strand of NW_028259144.1, from coordinate 9,953,130 downwards.
ATAAACTCAAACACCCGAGATATGGAGGGAAGGCGAAAGAACATTAAGGTGTCTTGCTTCCTCCCTTCGTCTCTTAGTGAGACGTAGTTCAAGCTCGGGGAATTTTTACATCCAGTATACTCATTCAATATGGGAAACTTTAAGCTCATTCTTATAGTAATATTAACAATCACGAAACCAACAGCTTTTATTCACTCTATAAAATACGTTCTTTTTTGTGATTATTTCATTTACAGGGTTCATTAAATGTGGTTAGGAAGATTTTGCACGTCTTACGAAGACTTTTCTTTCATGGAAATCAGACAAGTGGTTTGAGAAACTAGACGTGGAGCGATTAAAACATATGGCCTCCTCACTTTTCGCTTGCTTCATGCACCGAACCGTCCAGCTCAAACTATGCGTTGTTCAGATGTGAGTTCTAGAAGAACCTACCCCTCACCCCTCCGAAGACCGAGTCCAATTTCCTAACTGCAAACAGATCACCTCGTCCTGCCACTCAGCTTACACTTCGTATCGGAGCTAGTTCTAGCGGTACCCTATATTAAAAAATAATATTATGGGACCTCAAGGATCGTAAAACATAGTGAGGTTGTATTTTCTCAGGGATACAGAGATATCAGTCCTGACTCTAGATTTGAACTGAAATATAATCGAAGCGCATATCTGAAACAGACTGCGCCCACCGACAGCTTACAGATGCTTCTAATTAAATTATCTGAAACCTCTGTAATTTATAATGACTGCAGTTCACTCAAATTTTCTTTACTCAAAATTATTTTCATCTGACTGAAAAAGGGCTAATTTTTTAATAAAATATCCAACGTAAAACTTATCGACTTTGTATTTAGGATGCAATCAGTTTTATCTCACGTAGCAAAATATAAGTAATAAATCCGTTTATACTGAATCAGTATTCAAGCACGCAAATTTTATTTAACTAGAGATAATTAGTAGAAAATGGGTCGGGCGTCGGAAAGAGTCACTTTAACGTAATGACCGACAGATGGCAGAGAAGTAGAATTTTCACCCTTCCTACATTATATGATAATATGTGAAGTGTCCAGCACCATCTTACAACAGAAAAGTGTAGTTAAACTCGTGTTTGTCTGCGAAAGAAAGAGAAGTTTGCTTGTAAAGCAAGTATCCATTTAAATCTCCTTATTTTTTAATTGCAGTAATAATGTGTTATGTATCTACTTAGTTGAAAAGTATAATTTCTTGTTATAATTGTAAGCACCGTTCTTTAAGAAACATATTTTTTATAATCAAAATGATCTCAGTATTAAGTGTGTACAGTGCCAGGTTAAAATGGTCGATGTATGTTTCTGATGGATAGGACCGCCTTAATTCTTTGGGATGGCTATCTTCTGGGTTGTAGCGCCGTGTGGCATCTTAGAAGTTTATCAACGTTTCAGAGGTCCTCGCTGCCTCCATCATCAGTACATTCCAGAAGACAGCCATCTACGGACTCAGTGTCGTACAAACCTCAAATCCTTATCATATCCAAAATGAAAATGGCAGACATGTGCAGAAGACCATGCTAAAGCGGACTAATAAAGTCTGCTGAAGGAAAACATTGTCATTTCGCCGATCGTTTGGGGGGTTCTGTGTGACGCTTCCTTGCCGACATAAAATAATTCAAGGAAACAAATGAATGTTTGAAGAAACGTGAAGATGGAGACAATATGGTCCTCTGAAACTTTGACATCTACCGACGGGTTTACACGAAGTCAAATCCCAAAAGAATATCATCATCACCGTTGAAACTATTTTGACCTGTTCCGTTAATAACATGCTGATTAAAACTTGTTTCACAAACCATTTGATGTTTAAAATGTATGATTATTCTAAATAATAAGTCACGAGACAAAGTTTTCATCGGATTCAGTACCGGCGAAAGGGTATGGAGTGGTTCAATAAAGACTGTGTTGGACCTCGAAGCCCGAATTTGATTGTGCTGAAAACAGCAGATTTCAATCCTTGTCACATTATAACAAATATGTTTATTCTTTTGTCACATATTCAGATTAACATTTTAAGTTGTTTATTCTGAGAGTTGTGACGCACATGTAATAAATTTTAGTGGCCTACTTCACCCAAATTTCCGATGCGATTCAGACACCCATTACGGTCATATCAGGTAATGTGCACTGTTTTGGAAAATTATTTAATTTAATACGCATTTTTCAAAGAGTATCATACTGACGCTACAAAGTGTAATATAATGGCATCTGCTTATGGGACTCATAAGCGTAAATTAAAACAGTTTTCCTTTTAAATTTCCCGATTTGCATTATCCTCTGACATGAAAAAGGCTTGTCTTGTCATTGTGTGAATATGGTACCTGTTCTACCTAATCATTTTATTATATAACTGATTCGGTAAATTATATTTGATATTTTGTATGAACGTAAGTCATAAGAATTCTTAACATTTTGAGACCCGTTTTACATTACGAAAGTTTTGAGCGATGTATAGAATCCAGAGCAAAAACAAGCAAGAGAGAGGGTATCTGTTATACTTGTTCCAAAAATATTCATACTTAGTTCTTCGTCAGTAATGTGCATAGTTTTTATTTCATGTTTTTAGCGGAGTCAGTACGAGTTTACTGCATGAGTTATACGTCTAAAAACTTTAAGATGTTTTAAATATTCAACAGAGGAATATTATGTGCGTCCTTGGATAAGAAAATCATGCAAAAATCCATTCCATGTTCTCTGTAATACATCAAAGAGCTAGGTAAAAAAGAAAAAAAAACGTTATTCGCGGAAATCCGAATACACAGATTGTTATATTGGTACTCCTGACGTTTCTCAGCTTGCTTCGTTGAACAGATGAAGTAAGGTCAGGTCACGAGAAAACGATCATAATAAATCCCGGTAAAATAGTTTTTATGACATAAATATTACTTTCAGCATCAGAATATGAAAAAAAAGGAATTAAAAATGGAGCTGCAAACGTCGCAGAGATTAAGACAATGTCACACTATCTCGTGTTCATAAGAACAGGCAAAATTGCGCAAGATGTGACGTGATTTGTTGACTGATAAATTATAACAAATAACACAAGAGTTAAGATAACAGAACGGTTACAAATACAACGGAAGAAAAGAATGGTGGGTAAATTAAACTGTAAATAATACTAAAACGACAAAGACAAAAAAAGAAAAAGAACATACACAAAACGAAGGAAAGAAATACGCAAATCCACAAAGACCAATTAACTGTAGTTTGAATTCTCTTGAGACTCCATGTTATAGTCGATCTTTAACTGCGGTTTCACTCTATGCTTAACTCCGACTGCATTTCTCCACGTTGCGTACAGTACGCTTCCCCGGACAGTTAGTCTTCACAGCAGGATTTATAAAACTTCCCTTATTCCCAACGCTACAGCATCCTCATGTCACTGACCTAAATCAAGGCAACAAACGACTTCGTGTGAACATTTGGCGTCGCAGATCTAATCCACGTCATTTAAAAAAAAACTAGTGTTCTGTTCGCCCCGTTCATAATAACATGAAGAGAAGAAGATTGCTGTCTTCTGGGTTGTTGCGCCGTGTAGTCTGGTAGAAGCTTATCGACGTTTCAGAGGTCCTTGCTGCCTCCATTTTCTGGGCGATGACGTCTAAAACGTTGGTAAACATCGACCAGACTACACAGCGCAACAACCCAGAAGACAGAAATCTTCATCGCCCTGATGACGGAGGCAGTATGACCTCTGAAACGTTGGTAAACATCTACCATACTACACAGCGCAATAACCCAGAAGACAGAAACCTTCATACTCATCTCCCTGATGATGGAGGCAGTATGATCTCTGAAACGTTGGTTAACATCGACCAGACTACACAGCGCAACAACAATCCAGAAGACAGAAATCTTCATCGCCCTGATGATGGAGGCAGTATGACCTCTGAAACGTTGGTAAACATCGACCAGACTACACAGCGCAACAACCCAGAAGACAGAAATCTTCATACTCACCGCTGTAAAATACTCAAATTCTACCAGACTACTTGCTACTCGTCACTTGTCATTCCAAGACAGATTTACGGCTGAGGTTCGGGCCGACATTGTGCATTACTATGTTAACGGAAACAGCTTCGTGGAACATGGCGGAAATACTGCTCTCACTTCCACATACACGAAAACATACACTTTTCTTCTTCGCACTAGAAACGAAACAAAATGGCTTAGGAATCTGTCACTCGGGGTGTAAGACTACTCTATATCATCAGATTTCTGATGAAAAAGAAAGCAAAACCAGGTGACATTCGCCGCAGGTAAGTTCGCAATATAAGCAAGAGACCCTATAACGTTCAAGTGAGTATGACTGGCGCAACAAATTTTCCGAATTGGGAAAAAAGAAGAATTAAAATCCGTGATATTGCATCCACATTGTACGCAAGTGTTAAGAGTTTACAGACACTTGCTTGAGAAAAATTATTAACAAGAAAGTGCACAGTGATTCTAGAAATGCTGACGTTTGACCAGAAGGTACGTTTTTCAGTGTCTGCCATCTGAACCGGGTTGAACTGGAGGGAAACACATTTCTGAAGCGAACGGTGATTTTTGTCGGAACTTCGGTACATTATTTCACTTCAGATTCAGTGGGTCAAATTTGGATTGACGCCACAAATTATTCCACCAAATAAAAAATTAAAACACAGCCTTCAGTTGGCAAGATCATGACAAATGTCGTTTGGAATCTAGAAGGGTTAATTCATGTCGATTTTCTGCTATATTGTGCAACAATTAATGTTCAGTATTGCAGCAACGTGACCCTCAATAATCTACACACGGAACTTCGCAAGAAAGGGCCCAGTGAACTCTAAGTTGTAATCATCATCTCGCTGAATAACAACGCTCGTACAAATACGCGAATTTACAAATACAGCCTTGGGCTGGGAGCTCTTGAAACACCCTCCTTACAATTAGGACTTAGCCCCAAGTGGTTATCGCTTGTCTGGACCAATTAAGAAGCATCTGGGAGGACAGATTTTCTAGACAGATGGTAATGCATTTAGCCTACTTCTATCTTTTTTGCTGGCAGGAAGGCCTTGCTGCGGTGTTGGCAAAAAGTGTCAATGTAGAGGGGACAACATATTGGAAAGGAGTGACAGTTTAATGATTGTGACATGTATGTGATTTGTGTAATTAAAACAAAGCCCACGTCAACCTTGAACCACCCTTGTAGATCGGACAACTATTAACAATGAATATGTAAATTGTTTCAGAGCACAAAATGTTGCTATCAACATGCCCCAAGTTTTTGTTTTTTGACCTTGAACTGTAGTATTTTTTCAGTATTTCTTACTGCTTACGTTCTAGTTCATTCATTATTTGGGATTCTTTGTAAAGGATCGAATGGTATTGAAAATATCAACTGGCTTTCCTAAGCCTAGCAGTTTGACTTTTGCCTCATCAACGAAGAATATTATAGAACACTCTATAGCGTATCTAGATACTGCGAATGAATTTTCCATCCCCCAAAAACAGAAGCTCGGCAAATACAAGAAGTAACTCGCTCAACAAGTGTATTTTGCAGAACCAAACTAAACTTTCTCCTGCTTAAGGCATGTGAAGTAATAAAGTCAATCAATTAGCCAATTCATTTATACGTTTTATGATTGACACCATATTTAACACACGGTGTTTCTTGATTAATACTGCAGAGATGTTACAGTGGGACAACCGACATTTTGTGAATAATTTTACAAACACTGCTCCTTTGCAGGTAATATTGGAAATCCCAATAACAGTAACATAAACTATTTCTGAAATAGAGGAGTATTTATACACCCAAAAACGACAGCACTGTAAACATCTAGAAAAATTATTGTTCCTTCTGACGCAGAAAATTTGAAGAATTCGTCACACACCTCGTTACGTTTTCTTCCAGGGCTTAAGAACTCAAGATGTAAATAAAAAATAATATTTATATTCTAGTTGCTCTATATAGTACTAATTCATTCTGATTACATGCCCTTCACTCTGTGTCGACAGCTGGGCAGATACCCTATGCATTGCAATATATTGCTCTTATTTTTGATGTATTGAAAATTTCAGCGCACATAACAGCCACACCTGCTTTAGGAATTCATCATCACTAAATATTTTGCCATGCAATACTTTTAACAACCTCGAAGAATGAAACAATTGTAATCGAAGAATTTCCATCGATTTATATGACAGACGGGATTTTAAATTGGATGTTCTCAAAGCACGTCATATAACATATTATAATTCTCTCACTTTTCAGCGAAATATTTTCGTGTTCAATTTCGTAATGTCGATTAACAGACGATGTTTCATGAACCACGGTAACAGAACAGAGAGCGTGTAAAGCTATTCCTTTCCACATCTGTCAATTGCAGTCTACTTCCCCTTCCAACGACCGCCATAGAAATTATGTGCCACTGAATTTTACATATTTCCGATGCATTTACTGTATATTCAGGGCTACCCATAATAGTACTGGAAAATCGTGTATATATATAAATGTATTTATGGGGTACGTTTTCTGATTTGGTCACATGATCTTCAACCCGTCACTTATTTAATGGCCGTCATGGTCAAAAGTTTCTGCCATGGTCTCTCGTAAAAACTTACCGATTTTGTTCGACACGGACAACTCCGAGAAGAAACCAGTTTTTTAAAACTTGTTAAAAACAAAATTTTGAATAGTTTAATTCTTAGACTTATTTTTACAGTCACCCGTTTTCGAAAATGAAATTCATACCCTGAAGAGATTTGTAGATGGGAGAAATGCCGAAGTTAATTATTTACATTTACACAACGAAATTAATTCTGGATGGAGTGACATTTGTTGAAGGCTGTGACAAAGTTGTTCTGCAAATAATTCTTGTTTTAATGTACTTAAATCTTTGACGCAATGACTGTGTACATGTAGGAAAATAATAATTACCTTTGTGTGTTAATGTCTTATCTCCTAATCAAAGACGTAAAGATTATCATGATAAATCCTTGTGTCTACATATTTTAACCTTACAAGACACCACATGTGATAAATAACGCGGTTCAATAAAGTAGCCTTTTTAGGATTTGAGATTTTCACGGCGGTGAGTTTGAAGGTTGCTGTCTTCTGGGTTGGTGCGCCGTGTAGTCTGGTAGATGTCCACCAACGTTCCAGAGTTCCATTCTGCCTCCATCATCAGGGCGATTATTTAGGCAGCACGGACCTTTGAAACGTTGGTGTTATCTACCAGACTACACGGCGCATCAACGCAGAAGACAGCAATCTTCAAAATAGCCTTTCAAGTGATACCTGAAGATAATCATAACTGGCTAAAAGATTAAGTGAGAAAATAAAAACCACTAAGAGACAATAAAACCATGTTGACGAAAGTTGCCATTATGATGTTAGTATAGTATATTACACAGTTGGATGACCTCAATTACGATTTTATACGTTTGTGCAATTCCGCATACGCAGATATACACATCATTTTAAAACACAAATATCAACACGTAATTTAATTTCGCTTTGGTCTGAAACGAAAGTTTGCGTGTCAGCAATTTTTTCGGCGTTCCGCTCGTGACAATCAGGTTAACCGTTCGCCATCGCTGCCCTGCTGAGAAAACGTCACCACTTCGACTCCCAGTTGATACTAATTGTTATCCCTTCACATTATGTAATGAGCTACATTCCTCCTCCGTTGTGAAAACACCTGATGTTTAACGTAAACGTACTTGTTCTGTACTTTCTTTGCTAACAGAAATTATGTTGCACATTTGACATATTAAAATTAAATATAAGTTGAGTGTTGCATGAAAAAGAAACCATTGTTGCTTATTATAACTCTTCATGAAAGTGGAATCGGTTAACCCTAATATAACGCTGGAGACAGGAACCTCTAAAGTTCGCTGGAAATCGGCCGTGGAGATTCAAAGAATAATTAAAGTATCTTTAATATTTTGTAGAAATATTTATTTGTGGACTGTAACATATTATGAAATATCATCGGAACAGTGTAAGCGAAGCTAAAACCGCGGGCTACACGCAGGTTTGAGAAGAGGAAGAAGAAGGGGAGAAAAACTTGGGAAAAATAAATCGGGAGATGGCAGTTGATCTAAATATTTACATTCTTACACTAGCTGATGCAAACAAACCAAGTTGGCTACACAAACACATCAGAAAAACCTCAACATTTTTCACTCTTTTTAAACAGACTGCGTATAACCGAAGTTTTGGTGTCAGGCAAAAAATTGTCCGCATTAATTTTCAATCGAATCCAAGACGGGAAACCCGTGTTGCATGAGGATTTACTGTAATAAAAACTGATCTTATACAAGAAGCTCCACTCCACAACTGTCAAACAAGGTCGTCTTATTAGGCATCTACAACGTGTAAAAAGGCAATAACAGAAATGTAAGCCAGATGTATATAATCTCACATGAATGTTTCCTGTTAGAGGTCGCGCGAGTAGTCGTGGCACCTAAATGCGCGATGTGTAAGCCGAGAGAGGGGAGTTCGGTGGTAGTGGGGGTCGCACAGCCTCAGCTGCGTAGACGCACCGAACTAAACACAGCTAGAGCTACAAACCAACTGAAGCTGACACCCCTCTAGCGCGTGCTCGGACGGGTCCATCTCATACGACCAAAATCAGTCCTTTGCAAATGTGCCAGCATTTTTCGCGGTACCTATACAAAAACAATGTTTAAATCTGTCATTATCGCATGTCCTTACAGGCACAACTGCAGAGAAAATTATATCTAATAAATACTAAGTAATCTTAAATAAAGATCCATAAGCGGATAATGTAAGTGGCGCATTAGCCCTACCTTCTGATATAAAGAACGCCGCAGATCACGGCACTCCACTTCATCCACCGTGCTGCAGGAAATAACGACGGATATTCAGAATTGGTGAGTAGCGTAAATATATTATTTACTTTCTCCTTTCATTCTTGTTCTCACTAACACACCCTCTATATTTCAAGTACGAAGAAGAATGTGGTTGCATCGGCGTGTCGCATCTTCGATTGTCCTTTTGTGGTGTGTCGCCGCCTCCACTGAGTTACAGTGTTCTCCACAAGCACTTGCCTTCAGATTCTCCATAAACAGCCAAAGAAACAAAACAGGCCAATGGAATGCTCAGGTGAGGATACCGCATTCAAAGAATCTTTTTAAAGCTGCAAAGAACTTGGTATTAAAGTAGAACTGTTTATCCATTGTGTGTGCAGAAACGCAGTTGCAGTTGGCATCTATCATTCCGTACAGCACAAATCACACAAGATTACTTGTACAAGGAATCTGAAAGCTAAGTAATTTGTGTTCAAAGTAACCTATGCCTAACACTGTGACATGCGACAGATGTTATTAAGGATTCAGATTTCGTAACTGAAGAAAGCAGTTAAGCCATATCCCACATTTTTTAATCACCCAAAGTTTAATGCGTTTGTTCTAGTTGTCCAGGATGTTACCGATGCCATTATAATATTTCAATTTCCTTTAGAATCCAATCAATTTTTGTATTGTTTCCTTCTGTCGAGTCCTCATTTTAGGTGACCCACAATCAATATCAATTTTCCGGCTGTACTAAACAAGCTAGTCAATCTGACCCTTAACCCCAACACCCAACAGTGGATGACCTCTCGGAACGTACATCATCAAAGTATTCCTTCATTCTACTTTCAAATTTTTCAAGCATTCCTAAACTAGCCTATGTCTTAACAGAGATATAGTGTCATTTTTCCATACATTTTACTAATTCTTACTCTCTCTTTCTATTCTTAAATGAGTATCACAGATCGCTTGAACTTTGGTGTACAGATATGTCGTGTTAAAATTGTCACAGTAATATAACTACGTTTTAATGAGTGATTCATATTAATTATATCCATCATATTTTTTATTACTATAAGCATAACCCCTGGATTCGGATTCGACCGTAGATAACTCCTATTGGGATCCTGATTCTACATAATTTTTGTTGACTAGCATCACTACCTAACTCTCGTCCACAGGTAAAGTTGGAGCATGAAGCTGGCAACAAAGAAGTTCGACCTTGGGAGGTAGAAGTAGACCACAGCACAGCAAAGTGTGGGAACGTGGAGTCAGTTGTCATAATCGTCACAATTAGAGGTACAGATACGTCTCTCATAAAATACAGGATAAGTCGAAAGTAGCTGCACAGCTTTGGAGGACTGTAACCGTGTTACCTGCAGCCAAAATGTGCTGATATCAGCAGATATCTGTAGAGCGTAACTTCGAGTTTCGTTTGTTTGTTGTAGTTCTTCGAACCAGAACACACATTGTGGTCTTTCCTCGCCACTATGAGTCTCCATTTTGTTTTCCACAATTCACAATTTACAAGCGCTCGCAGCGGCAATGTGAAGAAGTACAACAAACAAACGAAACTTGCGGTTATGCTCTGCGGATATCTGCCGATATCAGCACATTTTGGCTGCAGGTAACACGGTTACAGTTCTCCAAAGGCGTGCAGCTACTTTCGACTTTCCCTGTATGTCCTTATTCTAACTACAAATATGTCTTTCAACATGTCTCCTTGTTGCAACCACTATTAATATTCTTTTTCTAACATTCTTGGGACTTTCTTATAAATATTCCCCTTTCTCAAAAATTGTCATTGGTAAATATTCCGGCCTCTTTTTTTAATAAATTTAAAATTTCAATAACCGATGAGTGTTTGGTTTCCCCTTCAGCGTTTCCCTGCCCCATCTAGAATTACGTTTTTGGAAAGCTCATTTATTCTAATTATTATATGCTGACAACGACATTTTGTTTTCTATCACCCACAAAATTACTTCATTTTCATCTGTTTGTTCTCTACTTAATTTCATGTTACATTACACTTTATCAGTTCTGAATTTCTCTCAGAAGGCTGAGTGTTTTAATGTAAAAGACTGAAGTGTTAAATTGTTATGAAATGTTTTAGAGGAACACGGCATCATTTCGTAGGAGAAAATTCCATCATTTTGGTTACCACTGTGATCTCCAACATCTTAGGTTCATCATCGCCCAAGATTACTGCAATATTCTACAATATTTATATTATACTTGTTTCTTTTAACTGTAGGAACGCCTCACATGGACATATCTTCTAGAAATACGTTAGCACCGGGCTATGAGCTTATACCCGGCTTGGGAGGATACAAATTTCATAATGAAGTCAAGACATGGGCCGAGGCACGTGAAATCTGCGTTCAGGAAGACGCACATCTTGTCATTATCAACTCTCAGAGGGAAGCCAACGCGTTGTTACATTTCTGGGTGCCGCACCCCAAAATATTTAACGACTGGAGGAATGATTGGGCACACATAGGTTTTCATGATCAATACGTTGAAGGAGAGTACGTCACAATTTTCAGTAAGTTTCTTCTTTATGCCCTTTTTCGATACAAAGCGTGTAGTAAAGTCGTAATAGGGACTTTCACTTTCCATTCCACAAAAAGTCTCGATTAATTTTAAACTGAGAGTTTCATTAAACATTGCGAAAAAAAATTCATTTTATTAATGTGGCATAATATAATTTCTGCACGGAAAATAAAATTTCATTTTGTACCATTCCTCCTAACCATTTAAACCCACAGAAAGCTTTGTGTAACAAAAATATAATCCTCATTACGACCACCTAACAGCTAAGTAATTTTTACACACAGCGGAAATTTAACGGAGTACATAGTTAAAATAATTTATAATATAGGTCCATACAAACTGCAGTCTTCTTTTTCTCACAGGTAACTGATTTTATCCACACTAAATTAGATGGTGGCTGTCTTCTGGGGTGTTCACCGTGTAGTCTAGTAGAAGTTTACCGACGTTTCAGAGGTCCTTGCTACCTCCATCATCAGGTCGATGAGAGGTAAACTACCATACTACACGGCGCTACAACCCAGAAGACAGTCATCTTCAGACTCACCGCCGTGAAAACCTCAAATTCTACACAATAAATTAAATTGAAGTTGCGTGAAGGGTCGTAATACAAAACTGAGTGTGCTTCAGAATTAGAGAACGTGATTGCAGACCGGACAAGAAGGAAGACAGCGTATTAACCTAATGTAGAAAACTCGCAGGTTAGCAACGTTAGCGACGCTGTGCTGGTGACAAAATCACATGGTCCTGGGGTGGGGGTGGGGGTGGGAAGTCCTTCCGTGGCCTCCAATCATGCATTTTGTTGACGGCTACCAAATTTTCTTGTGTTACAGACGATCCGCTAAACTCTACAGGATATGCGGTGTGGACAACCAATCAGCCCGACGGCAGAGTAACAGAAAACTGTGGAGTTGCTAACCGGGGGTCGAGCACCCTCGCCGACGTTGGGTGTGGAGTTCAGCTGCCGTTCTTCTGCGAACAAGAGCTCTGACGGACTAACTAACAAAGTATTTGCCTGTCTTTATTATGTTTAATGTTTTCAAGGTGGTGAGAGTTCACGTTGCCTGCTTTATGTTTTGACACCGTGCGGACTTGTAGGATGTCTTTAAGGAAAATACTGGCTGATATTAGGTTCCGGAGTATCAGTATGTTCGCCCGAAACGTCGGCTATCTTCTCTGATATAGTTCTACGTAGTTTGGGTAGATTATGTCCGACGATTCAGAGAATCTTACTGCCTTCATCATGAGGGCGAATAATACATGGTGCTGTATACCAAAAGACCGCCATATTCATAGTTATTCATCGCCGTGAGAACCTCAGAAATTATATATGAAGTAGGTGTTTATAGAATTACACTCAGAGTATGATTTCCTAGATGACACTAACGTATGAGTACAAATATTCTATAGGCCTCTTACCATCTATCAGAGACAAAGGACTTAGAGTTACTAAGGAATATCAACTGTAGGCTTTCGGTGTAGACTGTGGGAACATAATACGTAATGTAGGATTTGAGGTTTTCACGGCGCTGAGTCTGAAGATGGCTGCCTTCACGGCGCAACAACCCAGAAGACAGAAGTCTGCACAACACATAATGTAAAACGTATTAAATTACCTTAAGTATTTATAAGGTGAATTTTATAATAATCTGAATGACAGGAAATAGATATCTATATATGCCCAACATTGTACTTTTCTTTTATTTTGCTAAAAAATATGCAAAATAAAAAAATAATTGAATGGAGCAGAGTTGTTATTGAGAAGCAACTAGTCAAGAAATGTTATGCCAGGTCATTTCCCTGTTCGGAAAAAAATGCCACTGAACCCTATACTGTGCCATACGATTCCAGTCTACAAATTCACACATTGACTTAAAAATATGCAATTTTGTTATTATTCTCTCACTTAGACATAGGTCTTCCAAGAAATCTATTCTTATCACAGTTTTCTTCTATAATTGTATATCGCAATGATATTATTTTCGCCTGGTAATCTTCAAACCCGGCCGAGTTCGATGGATTTTTTAAGAGTGATAAAACTCCGTAGCACAACTTCCTTCGTAGATTTACGGCATGTAAAAGAACGTTACGAGCATGAACGAGGTGTTTCGTAAGCAAAATTCAGCGGTTATTTCTCACCCAAGTCTCTCTTGATTCACTACTAGGTGGCTCTAGCAGACAAAAAACCAGGATTGAGTAGAAACTGTGCAGAGGCAGTGGGTTTGTCACTCACTACTCACAACTACGCTTCAAAGACTAAGAAACCTCCGAAAGGAGGCGGCGAAGACCAACACTGGGTTGTAGAGCCAAGGGAGGAGAAGAATCTTTATAATACGTGTGGAAATGTACGTGTATCTTCTTACGTTCTTAATTAATTCTAAAACTGCGATATTTAATTTCTTCCCAATAGACACTTTGGGCAAACCGTAAGAGTATTAACAGCGTCTATCGGATAATATTACAACGGAACTAAATGGGATGTTAGGATTTGCACTGGATTTATTTGGTTAAGGACAAGGATCAGTGGCCGATCATTATGAACAAGGTAATGAACAATTAGGTTCAACAAAAAGGCAGACAGCCCTTCATGAATTCTATTCTGTGAGCTATCACTACACATTAACGCCCTCACACATAACGCGACGAAACCTACAGCAATATTGAATTCTGCAGCCGTAACCCACTTTTGCAACCATTAAACCGCGTTAAATCAGTATTACGGTAATTTGAGGCTACAGACAAAAATGTTGCTCTTTCCGAAATTGCGTTAACAATTGGTGTACTGCCGATTCATTCTAAACTTTCTTGTCAGGATATGCATTGTTTAATGCTTCACGAACAGGATAAAAGCGATTTCGATTCAAAGTAATTTTCTGCTCGTGATTAGACAATCACCGCATTTGCAACTGGCGTGAGCAGCAGCGGTGTCCTTGACCCAAGAGTCACGGACGTCATCGGCGTGGGTAGAACTGCTTCTGATTCCATTTTTGTGCAGCGGTACGTGAGTGTTGCTACATTGCATTTTAAATGTTACACTGTTTCATACATTATCACCTTTCGCTTCGCATCGCTGCTTTGTCCTCGAAGTTTAACGTATTTTCTGCATATAACGGAGAAGGTGATGGGCTTTACGTTATTGTTTCCTGCGCTAGTACACTATAAGATTTTACCTTCGAGAGTTATTGTCGCCACACGTTACTCGCACCGCAACTGTTCTACTAGCTTCCTAAACACCTGTCACCTGCCGGTTAATTCACGAAACAGCGACGATCTGACGTGCTCTCTAGCTTCCTTCTTAAGAGTCAACTTCTCTGTAGATTCAACTACGTTTTGACTTTGTTCACGATGTGTCTGAGCGTATCAATCTTAACATCGCACTGTTTCCGCCAGTCGTTTTATTTCTGCTTTAGATTTCACGGTCCGGAAGGAAGAGGGGTTTTATTCTGAACCCTGCTTTGAAACTTCGACTCTCTGATCGATAATCTTGAAAATATTTTACCTTCTGTTCTATACTACGAGAATTTAGGTAAACATAAGCACTGTAGATCATTGCTTCACTTGTATCTGTGATCTAGTGGAATTTTATGGAGAGCGCTCAAGCTGTTGGTGTGTTCAGATGAACCGTCATGGCTACAGTGGAATATGTGCTGTATTTTTCCTAGCTAATGTCGCGTACGAATTTTTGACTACAAATTCGTGGTTGATTGAAGTTCAGTCCCTCAAGCTACATATCAGTTCCACGGCATTTTAAAATTAATATCAGCGTGCCCCGTAACAAGTAAGAGGAGCAGTTTTTATAGGGGATTTTTGTAGATAATTTTGAGTCACTACTATCAAGATCAATTATATGTAGCAAAATATTTATGATTTAAAAAGGAATAATAATATCTGGAGTGTACAATATGAGATTTAAAAAATAAAAGACGTAAAATTTGTCTTCTATCGTTGGGTTTAAGTTACAACTTGAAAGCTACAAACTCGTTTCTTGAGGTAAAATGATGTCTACAGCTATTTTGTAAGCGATGATCATATTACCCACACCTAAGGCAATATGAGCATAACGGAAGTGTAGTTTGTTTTCATCACAGAAAAACAAATTTAAGTCGTGTACCACATTATTACAGGGAGTAACGAAAGGACGTAGGTAAGTGTCCGTCTTAACATGAACTAAAAGTTTACGCGAGGCCTTGACTGTGATCATATTTGCAAACATCGGGTCTTGAACTTGTGTGGTGAGAACTGTTCAATTCAACTCGTAATTTTAATCACATACAAATCTGATTTAATGATCTGTGTATACACTGAAAACAAACTTTGCAGTTGAGACTTAAAAGTATCTTAATCAGTATTATAAGTAGATAGTCAAATCGTAAAAGGAACTAATATACAAGAAACTATGGGATGGAAATATGCGAAAGAATAATTAATAGATAAAATTATAAATTGAGAGAATAGTAAGAAAATATTGTAACAGGCCCTTTTTTATCTTAGAGGTGCCAGGTACACGTGAAGAATTACAATCTGCCGATGGGCAAAAATAAGTAAGGTTTCGACTTACAAGCTCCGGTAAAGCAAGGATGGATTTCAGGGAATATTTAAAAGGATCCTCAACAAAGGGCACGTGCAGAACCTTGCGAAGGCATTTTTGCTTGTTTTCTGAGACAGACTACTCTTTCACTTTGATTTCACTTCACAGTCGAAGTGAGCTTCCGGCTATGCAGTTGCTGATCGATGTCTCGACATTTAATTCCACTGGTCAGTAGATGAAATTGTTTCGGAGAAACATACTTCTTCTTCTTAAGGGTCGTAGTTACAACTCAATCGGCAACCAGCCGGGAAGCTAATGGGAGATTCTTCACGAGCCTGAGATATTGACCCTTATTAGAATAAGCCATCTCTAACAGAAAATGGCGATTTGACTATAACAGGGGGTGTGCTAAAGCTGAAAGTTGACACTGGAATCTTCACTCTGGCTGATGGTCTATAGAACTGTCCTGGGGGAGGGGGGGGAGAATCACTTTAGCCGAAGGCCTCCGTGACTGGGTAAACTGAACCATGACCCTTTTGAATTATAGACAGATATTTGCTGTAACTAAGGAAAATCACGGAAAACTTCAGTCAGGGTAGCCACTCGTAACTCCAACTTAGTCATGTTTAAGAACAGCCTCGTCATAAATACACATTGCGTCACAACACCCCACTACTGACACCTATTCTGAGCCGCATAAATCCATTTCAGATTCATACATCCTATATCTTTAAGATCCATTTTAATCTTAGTAACCATCCACGCTTATAACTCCCAAGTCGTTTCTTCCCTTCCAATCAAATTCCTGTATGGATTTCTTATCTCTCCCATGCGTGCTACATGCCCCGCCTTTGTCTTCTTCCCTCATCCAACCACCCTAAAATTATTTCTTGAATAGTAAATTTCATGGCAACTGCAGCATGAATTATGGTCTACGTAATCTCTGCGAAGAAGACCTATTATTTTTCTAATCACAAGACTGTATTGATCCTGTAACTTATCCAACTACGACAGGTGACTTCATCCTGGCGAGTTATCGGGAAGGCTCTGAGTTTCTGCCGGCACTTAAATGCATAAATATGTGCTCGTGATCTGTAATAGCATGTGTGCACAGAAGCCGGGAGTGGACCAACCCATCCATCAGACGAGCGACAGCATTGAACTTGTAAGGAAATTCTCGCTTTACTGAAAGTGATAGCGTTACTAAGGATGCTGAAATAGAAAGGAATTGAAATAAAAATGGGTGGTGGTCCCTTTCAACAAGACACTTGCGTGACAAGATTGATGGGGAACAATGGGCCTGTGTATCAGTAGATGGTTTTCGTGTGCTACTTCGATGGAGGTAAGTCTTTCTTGATAAAGCGAGATTCATTCGGTTACTCAAGGGTTTTCCCCTTGTTTATGATACCCCAAGGTTCATATAAATCCCCCACTCTTTCCTACACTGACCCAGCTGAAAATATACCACTTTTACGCATCATTTCGTAACTATCATTTTAATTACTTCCAAGTGGTCTCATCTCTTCTGGTGTTTCCACTTTAAGGTTCCATGCATTTCTCGTGTCTCTCATGCGTGTTACATGCCCCGCTCATCTTAATCTCATTGGTTTAACAATCCCGATAATATCTGGTGAATTGCACAAATTATGAAGACCATGATGTAGTGACCATTAAGTGTAAACCATAGTTTCTTGAAAGATTATGACCAGTTTGCAGTAATCTCTGCACCAGCGGTTATTAAATCGGAGTACATGTACCTCCAGGAGTACCTGGAGCCTCTTAATTATGCAGACAAACATAACGGTCCAAAAGACCTTGAGAATATGATATTTGGTTAAAACAAAGAAATGTGTCTATGAATATTTGATTATTTACATAACAAAAATATCACGTAGTATAAGATGAAAATTTATTCCCGACTGGAACGGGACAGGGTAAGTGAAGTCTCGATGTGAGATCGAAAGATTTTCACACACACTCCACTTCTCTGAGACGCAACTTCGGGGACCCTTAAGAAGACGCGCTGTGTAAACGTGCAATCTGTAATGGAATGGGCCTATTCAATAACTCTGTTAAAGACGAGAAACTATTTTATAAGCGTCCTGACTACGTAATAAAGTTTTGTTGCTGCCTACTACGAAGTTAGATTGTCTCCAAAGTTTACATATTTTGAAGATAACTCCTATTCCAGCAAATGTAATAATCATCCGTGAACACTGGTTTAAGTAAAGCAGAGAAGTGTCAGTGTTGCACTGTTTTAACATTACATTCTCATGTACACTAACAACTTTTGTAACGCGATATGTTTATTTCATTTTCGTCTCGATATAATTGTTAATTCTAGAATATTCACGTACAACATAACAGCTTTATGTTAACAAAGAACCGAATAGGCCCCAAAGCGCTAATGTGACAATACAATCCTGAGCCTCTGCACTTAACCTGTTACTCCCGACCAGTCTGTCTTGTCCTATATTCTCGGTCTTCCAAATAGTCGCTTTCCAAGATTTATTTGTGTGAAAAATGTCATATTCATAGTCATATTCATAACCTACATTCCCAGCCCATTCCATCATATATGCTCTTATTGCTCTAAAATACCAGATGACAAGTACAAAGTACTATATTTAAAACTAAGACCTACATATTATACATTAACTCCATTATGCAAAAACGATGACACTGAAAGAAAATAATTGATTACTTACAGTCTTATTTGGTTTTACAGCTAATATATTTCTTGAGATCGGTTTAATCGTAATTTCAGCTTTCTTACTGACCGATCAGAGCCAAACACATACCATGTCCCGAATTTTTGTTAGAAGTTCATGCATTATCTTATTCAGTACTTTCTTTTCAGGATACGTATTGATAAATGTTTCGCGAACAGCAAGAAACGATGTCGATGCGAAGTAATATTCGCGAATGAACAATGAACACACGTTCAGCTCGTAAATACACAAATGCATTAACCAGTCCTTCGGAGATCCTACACGCTATAAATTTAGACTGAAGGCTTGCAAAGCTCTGGGCCCGACCGGTATTTCGAAGAGTCCGGAGACATTTACTTAAGTGCGAGAAAAATCTTTCTCACGGAAGTATTTAACGCGGTCCTCCGCAGGCAATACCTCCCTACTAGCACTAAAACACGCTCTCGTGTTATCAACACCGAAATCGATGTACTCAACGCTACCTTCTGTTAAAATTCAAAAGACAATGAGAATAAATGTAACTTAACTATGCAAAAATTATGTCCTTGTATTGTGTGTTATGAAAATTTCACTTCTTGTAGTTTCGAGTCTTACGCAATAATATAATTAATACTTTTAACTACGCCCGTTTTAAGCGTTCACATCATTGCGTTTAGGAAAAAATAACTTTAGGAGAATAAAATTGTGAGAACTGTTTTCTTTTCATTTGTGGGACTTATGTATGTTCTTTAGTAATGTAATATAATAAATAAAAAGTAAAACCCTTACGACAAGTTTCAGGCAATGACATAGCCCATACGTTATTCACCAGCAACATAACTGTTCTTCTTTATCCGTTCTGTAAAAATTGACAGTGGAACCAAGGTTCCGGAGAATTTGACGTAAATACGTCTATACGGAAAGGAAGTTTATATATTGGCTTTATTCTAAATATTTCCTTTATACATGCTTCACAATTGAGATAAGTTTGATTAAGACTTTGCTTAATCAACTTGAATTAGTTACGCTTAAGATGGGTCTGTGGTAGCTGAATGTAATGTAAAGTAATGTAAAGTAATGTAATGTAATGTAAGGTAAGGTAATGTAATGTAAGGTAAGGTAAGGTAAGGTAATGTAAGGTAAGGTAAGGTAAGGTAAGGTAAGGTAAGGTAATGTAATGTAACGTAAGGTAATGTAATTACATGTTTTATAGGTAACAACAATGCCGAGTAAACACGACGTTCCCTAGGTAACCAGGTTACACTTTTTCGTTTCCCTTTTTCGTTTCCCTTTTTCGTTTCCCTTTTTCGTTCCCCTTTTTTGCCGAATGACCCTTCCTTATAGACGGATTTACGTCAAAAAATGTTCTGAAATAATGAAGACTGACTAGGAGAAGTCTAAATTATAGAATACATTCTCTATTATTTGCAGCTTCAGCACTGCGTAGTGGCCAATTTATGTGTAAAACGGGTGTGGGGCAAAAAAACTAGCGAGTAGCTAAAATTTCTTTGCTGCATGAAATAGGTTTTGATCGCCTTTGAACCACTATTACGAGAGACGAAGACAGAACGATAACACCGAATGGAATTAAGATGCGTGGTGCTTGCGGCACTATGCTAAGATAGCGCGTTCAAAAACGCCACAAACCTTTTCTACCGCATTATTTCCAAGTCTGAGCTTATGGCCGTCCAACTTTAAAACAATAACGTACCTCAGGCGGAGCACCACTGTACTCCGCCCCGAACTAAGGTACTACCGTGCTCACCTTCCTTCATCACATGTCAGGATGTATAACATGATGAAATATCACAGAAGCAGAACCTCGAAGAACTGGCAACGCTGAAAACAAAACCCAGTGACCGGAGCAATCCTCAGTTAGTTTTGTCATAGACCTAAAGTTTTCACAAATTTTCCTAAGACCTGTCATACTCCTCTCCTCACATTTCCTTCACAGTCATCCAAATTAATAATTTCCAAGGCGTTTATTACTACAATTATTTATGATTGAACTGTCATCCTACACCAGTCACAAACTTGGCCCGTCATAAACTACGTGTTCCCGTCTCACAACCGTATAAATCAACAAGTAATTTTTACGTATTATTCAGAATTGCTCACCTTCTTAGGCCAGACATAATCCTAAGTACTTAAAAACTGAAAAGCATTTCATTTATTTCGCTTATGATCTCTTAGATTATTACGCCGTGCAGTATTACCGGGGGTTACCAAAGTTCCGACGGAAGGCTATCATGCAATATTGGTAATCGGCTCCAATAATACACGGTCCCACAAGCCACAATACCAAAACTGACATACCACACTGAGACCCCGAAAACTCATTTGTAAATATTGTTTTGTTTCAAAGGAAACAGGACCGCACAAAATAATTAACTTCTAATGATTTGAAACGTACACGGCTATTCTATTCCTTATTTCATTGAAAATATTATTTCGATTTGTTAGTGCAGTTCCTACACTAATTTTTAAACATTAAGAACTGTTCATTATCCATGCCATATTATGGAATTTAAGATTAATGTCTTCTGGCGTGTTGCGCTGTGTAGCCTGATAAAAATTCAACGATATTTCAGAGGTGCTTGCTGTCTCCATCTCCAAGGTCCTTATGACAAAAGACAGTCATTATCAACGTCACCGCCGTGAGAACCTAATATCTCAACTATGTTGAGACTTTGTTGCTGTTTTAAATTCATGTCAGTTTTGTACTATTAACTGTATTAATTTTTCTTCCACACAATTACTTCCTTAACATGTAGAAGCATACTCTTGAAAAAGAAAGCATAGGAGGTAAATGTTTGTGGTAATTTCGACGTTTCGATGCAATAATTTTTAGATAAATGACACATATTTGAAACACAATTCATTCTGTCTATAAAAATAAACCGTGCTCTGTTATACTGTCTATTGCACGTGTAATTAAGCATTTAACACTTTGGAATTGGTGACATGGAACAGTTACAAACGGTATTCAACAGTGAAAGAGAAAACGTTCGATGTGATTGGTTTAACCGCAAATTTAGCACTTCTACAACACTCACTGTGTTGGTATCATTCAACATTCACTGAGCTCATAAATACTTCACAAAATTTAGCTGAGCACGTTACATGGACAGCGGAAGACATATGTTGTCTGATTCACTGAAGCAGAAGAAAGACAGTGAAAAGAAAATGCCGATACCTAAATATAAACCAGGAACATAAATTTTCTGAAAGACACAAACACAATGGAAGCATCATGAATCATTCCAGGAGTTTTTATGCCATGGTCACTAAGGAAGACACGAAACAGAAAATTTTAATTTACGAGTAAAATCAGATGATCTGCATAGCAAATTCAATTGCTATTAATTAATGTGTTTATGTTTTGTATAATTCAGGCGGTTAGACGATGGTTTCTCATCGCGGAGATCTCTTTTCAACCCGGGGTTACTTTAAGTGATATTCGTCTTGGATGAAATTACACTGGAGCGAGATCTTCTCCCGAGTTCTTTGGCTTCCCCCTGCTAATCGTCACCACAATCGCCAAATATTCACCTATCACCAATCGGTGATATGTGTGCGATATACTTCTTTCCTATGTCACTGGCTTCATCTCTGACCCGAAAGTTGTTTACCTTTGAATAAAAGTAGTTTATTTACTCGTGGCTTATTTAACGACGCTTTCAATAGCACACCATACAGCGTCGACTGACCGAATGGTTAACTATTAATAAATTGGAAAGTATATGGAACGATGCGGTCATGGCCAAATTAAAGTGCTTTCCTGGCATTTCCTCTGAAGGACTAACGAAAACCACGAATATCTGATTCAGAATAGCCGGTAGCTGAGTCAAGATTTGAACCCATGATCTTCCAAATACAGAACAAGGGCTTGTATCAGGTCCATGCGATCACTGTAACCGTAATTATATGCCTACTAGTTGCAAAGCGTGGTTGTTTAAACTGCAGAAAACACTTGCAATGCATTTTAGTTCGTCTGAATAGTCTGATAGATCTATCAACTAGAACGATTAGCAAGTGCCTGTTAAATTCATTTTATTTTATATTTATGGGTGCAATGCTTAGGTTTCTAAATAAAAGTCTGTACTGCAAAAGTGCATTTTTTTTAGGCGTAACAAATGATCACACAAAATCCCATTTGGAAACCGCGCTTAAAAAGAAAACCTGACCTAGCTCACACTAATGGACTAAAGTTGGGTATTTCAGGAACATGTAAGAGGCATTGTCTGGACCTAATGGCCCGTCATTATACAATGTGCTGAACTTTGAAGTAATACTTAGGGAATGTATCGATTAAAATGGATAGGCGTAATTTAGAAGTCTATAGTGTGTGGAACGTAACTATGGTCCAGTGCGGATATAGATCACATGACATTATTCATCATTCTACTCAGAGATAATATATTTGAATGAAATTATCTCTGAGTGAAATGATGAGGACATAAATGGATTATAACTTTCGAAAAATATAGATGTCAAAACTATCCTTTTTGCCGATGACCAAGTACTGATAAGTGACTCAGAAAATTCACTACAGAAATCTGTACATAAATTAGTAACGGTGGCTTCGTAATATAACTTAAAGTTGTCTACAGACAAGACCAAAACCTATCAGATCCAAGATAGTAATAAATAAAATAATCAAAAAACAAATTAACACATTTAAATATCTGGGATGTACAGTATCGTATGAAACAGAAAAAGATCTCCCAACAAAATTATCTAAATACTTACAAGTTACAGGCATCATTAATCAAATCTTTAAACCCTCTAAAACCCCAACACAAACTAGGTTTAAAATATATAAAACCTTGGCCATACCTACACTTCTTTACGGATGTGAAACCTGGATAATGAAACAACGCGACAAATCAAGAATTACAGCTGCAGAGTTGAAGTTTTTAAGAAAAACAGCCAAATGCACATGGAAATATTAGAAAAGAAATGACGTCATCCACAATGAACTACAAACACAGCCAATATTGGAAAAAATCTACAGATACAGAAGTAAGTGGATCCAACATGTACGAAGAATGGACAAGAACAGATTGCCACATCAAATTTTGAAACATAAACCAATAGGAAAAAGAAATAAAGGACGCCTTTTAAAAAGCTCATAACTACACACGACCCACGTACATGTATTGGGAGGTCGATACAGACCTTTACACATTGTTGAGCTCCGCATTAAATGGAGATCAGTGGCTAGATTCACACCCTTGGAGCTTTACGCCCCAGGAACGAACCCCGGTACCCACTGGATAGGAGGTTCAGTGGGCCCCAGAGTCGGTCTTGATAGTGTGGCTTAGACTAGGACCCCGGCCTGCCGAGACGGGAGCCAGGGGTGTCGAGCCTGCAGCGCAGTTGCTATACTCACTGAGCTAACAGGGATTTCGTAATTTTCATTCATCCGCACAGCTTATTTGTCTATCATTCGGGTCTGTTTGGTTCAAGTACATTCCCTATGCTTTGTGACTACTCAGTGTCTTGTCTCAAAATACCCACGTTTCATAGTTCATGCCCTGTATTTTAATTGTTTGGGTATTAGCATCTTCTGATTCTGTACCTCTGCAATATTTTGTAAAGTATTTTTGAAACCATGATACTTTATTTGACTTACATTTGTATCATTTTGATTCCAACCAGTCAGTAAGAAACAGGTTACCAAATATTCATTTTCGCTGATTTAAAACGAGTTTTCTCTTAATATTTTATTAATAGCAATAACTCGTTTTTTTACATCCTAATTCACTTAAAGTACTTAATAAAGCAGAAGGCCTTAATAGAATTAATAAACCTAAACACACAAAGGACTATGCCACGATATATCGACTTCATATTTCATTCTTCCAATATTAATGTACAAACACGGAATTCTATAGAAAACAACAAAAATGCAAGTAGAACATGGAGTAGGAGCATTAGCAATAACACGCCCCTTCCAGGCAAATCCACGGAAGTCGCTCGATATAGTTTAATCTTTCCCTGTGTGACTGAATCGATATATAGGACCTGCCTGGAGAAAGTCAGACAACTTTTGGCTCTATCGATTCCTCGTAACTCAATGACGTGCTACGATAACAGGTTTCCGAACTAACATGATACAAAGTGTTACCTCAGGCAGAGAGGAGCTTTGTGTTTGTCACAAATGGCAGCATAAGGATCAAAACTTCCTTTATTATAAAGAACCGTTTCAGAATTGGATACATTTTTAAACTTGCCAACTGTGGTCTTATGGCTTGTGACGTTCGTAGTTGTATACGTAGTTACCACTTTCTTAGAAAAATACTTTGAGTGTAAAATAGTGAACAATTTAAATTGTGATAATGCCTGTCTTGTACTTCAGAGATACACAATTCGAATCTCGTATGTGGTACCTCACGATTACTCTAAGTCGCTCAAGGCGAACTCCTTCGCTATAACTTTAAATAAGTCAAAGGCCACATCACCACCACTCCTTACCGATTACCGTAAGTAATTATGTAGTCTTAACCGACACAAAACTACCAGATACTGACTCAGCTAATTTAGACGAATTAGTCCCATGGGGCAGGTTCTTATTTACGATAGTAATAATCACATTAGCCAAAAAATTTAGCACCTTTTTGACAAGTAATGGATCATTTTTGTGTCCAGAAGAGCTCGTCAATAGCCCCTCCTCTCCTCAGTGACATCAATCAAGACCAAACTTGCCACCCTATTCAGATGTAGGCTAATCCATTTTACAGCCTAGATCCGTCAACACACGTCTCTTACCTTCACGTTTTCCTACTAACACATAGAAGTAAATATCAAAAGTATAAAAACCAACAAGGGAATTATGTGCGACTTGGACAGATTAACAGTTGCATAATAAAATAGATCTCCACTTTAAAAGCAAATTGTACAGAGCGCACCGTTAAATAGCAACCAAACAACAATCGCGTACGCGGTATGAAAATTAAATCAGAAGCAGGTCCACATCGTGTAACAGACTCTCCTAACCTCAACCGTTGTTCAATTGTTGCTACATCGCTGCTTTTGTCAGGCGCGCTAAAGCCATGCAGTCAGAAACAAACATGATTCATTCACGAGCAGAACTTGTTTGACCTCGAACATTAATTGTTTATATCGAAATCGCTTGCTGCTGACAATTTAGCAATATGTATCCTTACAATGAACTTCGGAACAAGACAATAATAAATCGGCTGGAAATAAAATTTCGGAAAACAGGAAATGCTTACGACAGGATAAAAGTCCGCCATCGAACAATTTTGACAGCTGTTGAAGAAACGTCCCGCACTGTGAACACAACTGTCGTTGATGGAAATGACAATTTGGCGATCGCGATCTCCGGACTTAACATTGCCAGATATTTTTCAGAGGGAATTTCTCAAAGAAATATTTATTCCAGTAACTCATTAAACCGGGATGAAACGAAACACAATTTTGAACAGTGATGCAAACAGTGACCCAGATTCACTTCGCAATGTCGCACGAAACACGTGAAAGGGATGGATACTTGTCTTCGAGACTGTGTGAAAACCTTCTCAAGCGTTTGCTAAAAACGCGATATCTCAGCCTCTCTAAATATCTTTTAAACCAGCGGAATACATTGACGGCTGAAGAGCGTCTGAGATTTGGTTTCCGAAATACTTTCCTTTTGTGGAAACACGTCTATTTGAGGGGTCAAAATTTAATAGCGGTCCATGTCAGAGGTCAACAGCGTTTTATCTCCCGTCTTCGCTGGACGTTTAATCTGTAATACGTCACCAATGTGATATCAGGTAATTGTTGCGAAACAATGGGACCTGCGATCTCATTGTTCCTAAAAACACGACAGACAGACAGACATGAAACATTTTGGGCTGTTCTCGTGTATAACTACCGGCATCCATTTACAAAACCTGAAATGTGTACTCTTTGACTGAATCAAAATTCCAAAGGCGTTTTCACGTCTCCTCTGGGGCAGTTATGCCAGCAAGTTGTTTTGTTCATAAAAATGGCTAAGTAAATGTAGACTAACACCATTCTTCCTGGAAAAGAAATAAATTCAACAATAAAACCTAAGGCCAACATTCCGATAATGTGATCCAAGGAAGCCATTGAAGGACTCAGAAGACGAAAGAGCGTAAGGAACACCTAACAATATAATTCAGTAATTCTTCTATTGTGTAAATTCTGTTCTGTACGTGATTTCATAAATAAGACTCCTCAACTAGAATTCAGGCGAAGTTATATCCGGAAATGCTGATACTTTCGCAACGGTGATTCAAGGAATCACCTCTACCCCCGTCCACTGTACGGCGGACAAGTTATGAAACCACTATATGTGTCAGTGTATAAGTAGAATGATAATCATAAAAACAGTAATGAATTAACATTTTTACAATCACACTTCAAGAGTATTTGGTATATTTTTGCTATGTGTGAGATTTGAGTTTCTCATGCCAAAGAATGTGTTCATGTTGGTCTTGTGGGTTGTAACACCGTGTAGATATGTAGGTACATATTAACGACTAACGTCTGTAAAAATAAGCTGTCTCCAACTTCACTTTTTTATCATTTCGGTAAAGCGTGTAGCGGGACAGTTTTTTTATTCTAATAGGAGTAATTTTCGTATTTTATTTTCTGCGTAAAAATTATACAGTGATTCAAAATTACCTGGGTCTGAACGATGGTCATGCACTACATTTATTATTTAAGGCGCCAAAAGGTTATATAATGGCGACGTACGAGTGATTAAGTAAAAGCCATAAACACAGATGTGCATTGCGTTAGACTGTTTGCATGGTGCCCACACAAAGCCCGTACATACAAGCAACGTGAACCCAAAACCGATTATAAAAGACCGGCTTTTTGTGAAAACAACACACCCCAACCCCTAATTTTCCCACAATTCTCCCCGACCAGAGTCGGGGATCGCTTGTAGTTGCTGCTAATGGGGTGTAGTGTGAACACAAATTACAGAATGCCAACAAACACAAACTACAACAGCGACATCCTAGGTTTAATGCTCGAATTTAATTCAGCGCTGCGTAGCTATAAAATGCCCTGAAAACTTATTTAACCCTTTAAAGTTTAGTGATTACGAAATGCACCCCCTGACTTTAACAATCAATAACAATGAATTATGCACACACAGCTTACTTATGTGTTTCGTACGGTTCACAGCAATCAAATCGATTATTTCCCTAACAAGCATTAACCAAATGATTATTGCTATGCGCACGACTTTTTTTTCTGTGGCAGGCACTGAATTTTTAAATAACATTTGGACGAGCTTGAAAACAAGACCATTTGGATCAATGCAAAAATATCCACTTGACACAATTGCTAATTCAGAACTTTATAGCAGAGGATACATAATGTAGCCCTGAGCCCCGCACAAGTGACTTAAAATAGCAAATAGATAAGACCATTAAAATGCAATTACGTAACGCGTGAAAACATACATATATTAGAGATACGTGGTGGATCACAAAAACTTAAAAAATAATGCCAGTAATATATCTGCCTTAAAGATAAATGATAGGTCTACAGTCACTGGTCAGGAAAAGGCGAACGTATTCACAAGATCAATAGACTACATTTTTGTGGCTAATCCAAGCAACAGGCAACAATTTGTCTAAAGATGTCGAGAGCACCGTGTGCGTGCGTGTGTGTGTGTGTGTGTGTGTGTATACATACATACGTACATACGTACATACATACATACGTACATACATACATACGTACGTACATACATACATACATACATACATACATACATACATACATACATACATACATACATACATACATACATACATACATACATACATACATACATACATACATACATACATATCAAAGAAATCGGTAGGTTTATTCGTCACGTAAATCTCACAATGCAGATAAATCTGATGGCATACTGAAATAAAACTTAAAACCATATCCACATTGGTGCTTAAATTCACACTCAAAATTTATATAATGCTTCCATATCAAGTGATCACTTCATGTCTCAGTGGAACTTTAACAATATTGTTATGCTTTCAAACCCCGACAAGAATCACTCCTCACCACTTAACAAAAGGCCAATTATTTTAATGAATGTTCTGGCTAAAATTATTAAAGAAAAAATTAACACGACTGAATTTTATCACATTTATTGATATTTTAAAATATGAAAAATATGATGTAGAAAGACTGCCATCTTCTGGGTTGTTGCGCCGTGTAGTCTGGTAGATGTCCACCAACGCTTCAGAGGTCAATGCTGCCTCCATCATCAGGGCGATGATTGAGACTACACGGCGCAACAACCCAGAAGACAGCAAGCTTCAGACTGAATGCTGTGAAAACCTAAAATCTTACATGATTTTACAACTTAGACATTAATTTTACGCTGAAGTTTTAGTTTTTTAAGTGCAGCTAATACGAGTTCTCAGGCGTTAATACAACATCTGTTGAAACTTTCGGGCTTCACATTTTACTCTGGCACTGCAGACTGTTTGCGCTAACATGACACATTTCATAGATATACCATGATATACAAGAGGTAATATTAGTAAGAATTAATTTGGAAACATTAAAATAAACTCTGACAGACGAGGATAAAATAATAAATACATGTTTTAGGGATATGAAAACCCAGAAGTTTCTTAAATTTATTTTTATTTATTTAGTTATTTAGACCCACAATTTATAGTTACAATACTTCGTATGTGGTACGTTTCAAAAAGAAACGTTCGTAAAGTGTCTGATAACAAAGATGCTAACTTATTCGTGAATATATTTTACTCCATATGTTGTTCAGCTCAGCTATGGATTTCGTGTTCTTTTGACGTAAATACGTCTATATGGAAGGGTCAGTGTCATTCCGCAGAAAAGTGTTACGAAAAAGTGACAGAAAAATGTGTAAGATCCGTATCAACAAATCGACAACAATGTGTAAATATGGACCGACAACAATGGTAAGCTTGCGTGCATTGTTATGTTACTCAAGAAACTAATTGTTACGTAATCTGTTTACTTGGCATTGTTGTGTCACATTACTGCCGTCAACAATCCGCTTTCGTTATTGCGGAAAGAACTGAGCTGTGAATCGCTTGTAGAAGAAGTGCGTCGTAGACAAGAAAAGTTTGTGCTGTAAAAAACTTTTTAGAATATCACAAGTACTTATCTTATATAAGAATTATGAAGAAATCTATTGTTGAGTTAGTTTGTTGCGTCATACTATGTACAAGATGGATGAATTGAAGTTAAAATACTCCATAACGCAGAATATATGAGACAGTACAAAAAACGTAGAAAAATAGAAGTATTAAATAATGAATTCCAGAGTGTATGGTCAATGGTGAAAAAGTTTTAATTGTAACCACAAACCTATTGATGATTGTAAGAGATTTATTTTAAGTCATTTGAGAAATTATACAAAGATGTTTTCAGTTACGGCCACTGAAGATCCTAATACAATATCGATAATATTGACAGGAGATTTTAATATTGACTTAAAGAAAGAGGAAAATCAAAGCTCTGTCACATTTATGGAGGAAACATTTGGCTTAATGTTGATGTCAAATCCTCAATGTAGTACTACTAGATCAAAATCTTGTATAGATATGGTGTTTGCACGAAATGTTGAAAGTGCACAAATTTTATAACATATTTCCGCTACCACAGACCCATCTGAATCCTTACTAATTCAAGTTAAATAAGCAATGTCTTAATCAAACTTAACTCAATTGTAAAGCATGTATAAAGGAAATATTTAGAATAAAGCCAATATATAAACTTCCTTTCCGTATAGACGTATTTACGTCAAATTCTCCGGAACCGTGGTTCCACTGTAACTTTTTTCTTCGTTCTTCGGGTTTCTGACTTATGGATTAACTAATGTGCTCTATGCCTCTTTCCAAGCTGTTTGTATTTCCGTTCTTTTGTAGTCAGAACAAGGAGAACAAGAAGTCTCTACTGCTGAATAGGATAAAGTGGATTAAGAATACCAGGATCTCGCAACACATAATAAAGGTTAGTTGTAATAACAGAACAAACTACAGACACGATAGTGGGTTTTGTAAGCGAAGAGGCTCATTAAATATTCACAGCACTTCCATGAAACACAGTTTTTTAAAAGCTAGAAATCCTTAAGCTCATTCACCATACATGAAATATGAAGGTGTATCAAGACACAAATAGTGAATTTTAAACAACACTTGTTGCATTCAGTGTTAGGCCTCGGAATTTAATATGAAGTACGTAATATTTTTACAATATTTAGGGGAATTTAAAACGGCCAATACGTCCGATAAGACGGAACACTAACAATTCTTGCAACCGGGACAGGTCAAGATCTCAATCCGTTACAAGGATAGTGATTGTGAAGATGACATATAATGGCAATAATCAAAGCGCTCGGAAACTAGTTTCGTCTTACGAAAACTGATCTCACTGCAAGTTTCCATAATTTTATGAAACTGATAATTTTACACTAGCCTACTATACAAAGGACACATTATCTTCAGAATCCTCGGTCTTCTCGCTCCTTAATCTAAAAACATCACTCACTCCCTTTACGGTATAGGATACTCTTTTAAAATTCGATTGTGACTCGGCTTGTCAAAGAATAACCACATCGTTCATGGAGCTCGAAAGTTCATCAGCATGTTCACAAAATCCCGCCACCGGACTCTACCCTGAGCTAGCTGCATCCAGTTTGCTTCATAGATTCCTATTCCCGTAAGGAACATCTTAATGGTATCCTCCCACCTACGCCTAGGTTTTTCCAGCGGTCTTTTCCTTTCAGGCCTGCCAACTAATTCCTTTTAAAC
Source organism: Zootermopsis nevadensis (assembly GCF_977971745.1). Taxonomy (NCBI): domain Eukaryota; kingdom Metazoa; phylum Arthropoda; class Insecta; order Blattodea; family Termopsidae; genus Zootermopsis; species Zootermopsis nevadensis. The sequence continues at coordinate 9,921,746 of NW_028259144.1, read as the reverse complement.
ACCCTTATAGTCAGTAGTGAAGCAGCCTCAATTCATCTGTAAAATGTCATCCTGTAAGAATTTGTCACTTCATTTAAAGAGTATGTACACATATTTAGGGCTGAGAATGGAAACAGTTGAAAATCCGTAGTACAACTTCCTTCGGAGTGGAAGTAAAGCCGGCGGTTCCATGTCGTAGATTGACGGCATGTAAAAGAACGTTACGAGCATGAACGAGATGTTTCGTAAGTAAAATTTAGCGGCCATTTCTCACCCAAGTCTCTCCTGATTATCTACTAGTTGACTCTAGAAGACAAATCAGAATTGAGTAGAAATTGTTCAGAGGCAGTGGGCTGGTCACTCACTATTCATAAATGCACATTTCAAAGACAAAGAAACCTCCCACATTAGAGGAGGCCAAGGCTCGACTTCGGGCCCTTGCGCCATAGAATAAGAATAGAAACATCTAAAAGACACCAAAACTCAGAACTTCAACATCCCAATCGCTGTCAAAACCTCATATCCTACAGTTTGTTTCTTCTTACTCCACCATACTGTCATTTAGCCTCCGTCTGTCCCGATACAAATGCCAGATAAATGTACGTATTATCTGTCACTTTACTGCATCCCACGATAACTCACCATTATGGCATTAAGGTCAAAGAAACAGCAAACGCTAATAGAACTAATCTCTTGAGGATATGACCTGGAGCAAACATGGTGTCGATTCGCAGAAGATATAAGAAGGTTCTGTAGATATCGATCAGTTTCCAAACTTTCTTAAGATGGACGTCATACGTTCTTCTGAAACTCTGCCAACCATAAAGATGGCCACACTGAATCAAAATCCAGGATACCAAGAACCAAAAATAACGGGGAGTTTCTAACAGGAGTTAAATTGAGGTTATTATAGGACTCAGAAGAATTTGGCAAGCTTATATCAAAACTGAAGATACTTGACAAATACTCGTAGTTCTAGTCTGATATCATAAACACGATACAAATTTAAATTTGAAATATATTGCCACGTTGAAACAGTACGACGGGAGATGTAACAGAATGATGGAGACAATTACAATGAGAATTTCGTAATTCATAATTACTGCCAAGTAATAATAAGTTAACCAAACCAAGAAAGCTAAAACTGGCCGAGCATGAAGCGTGTATTGGGAAGGTGAGAAATGCATAGACTTTTAGTCACAAATTCCTAAGCAAAGGTACCGCTGGGGATGATTGGCGAAGATAGGATATAAGGCACATTTTAGTTGCTCGATTTATATTAAATACCATGATCTCAGCCTTAGAGCGGTCCAAGCTCATGCACGTATTACAGAGCGCAGCCATCGTATTAATTGATCAAATGAGTTCGCTATTAATTTATGATTTCTTGTAGCCTGGACACACAAAATAAAAAATTTAAAGAAAAAACAGACATTCTTTGTCTGTCCAGATCTTGTTCGTTGGTATTGGTTTCTGAGAATAGAATGTGCACAAAGCAAGATAAAGTGTGAAGCAAAGGGAAGGCGACCGAGAACATGGAGAAGATGAAAAGTAGCAAGCAACTAAAAACAAAAACTTCTTTCACGTCTCTCCGTAATTTTATTATACAGAAAGCCATAACTTTCGAAAACATTCTTCCTTATGATTACTTCTGTATGAAAGGATTAACTGTCACAAATAGAGCAGCTTTTTCCTCTGGGAAATACAATTTGAAACACCACTAATATAAAAATATTAAGTTAGAGCAACTGTATTTAGGTTTATGTGAACTGTGAGTCCCGATGCAACACTGTTCTAAAAGAACACACTGCCACCACTTCGCATGACCTAGATAGCAGTCTTTCCAAAGTGTGAACAGTAAAAACTAACATGAGAATGTGTATAAAAGCTAAATGAATAATTAAGTATTGAACATCACGCTAACTTTTAGACAGTCATCTTCAGACTCAAGGCCATGAAAACATCAAATTCTACTTATTCAGTCGTATTTTATTACTAATCAGTATCCCATCTTGTTGTGCACTAGTTTGCATTAATTATTGTCCTTTCGTTTGCGCAGAATAAGGTACAAATGTGTACTGGGTTTGACAGAAATGCAATAAATTTTAGGTAAGAAACCGGAACAGGCCAGTGGCTATAAGTTTGATTTGAGGCAAGGGCTAGGAATTTTCTCTTACATAAGATTAGGGCCGATTCACGCACTCTCCCTTAATTAATACCTTGGGGTAAAGTAGCTGGAACGTCGAACTGAAACTGATGTGAGGTCGAGATTTCGAATGTGTAAAGGCTTACCTCCACATGCACAGACCTACGTTACTGTCGCAGTGTTTAAGCAAAAAGGGAAATTTTACCTCTGGAATGATAAACGATCAAACACCACTCGTATTGTGCGTGATCTGCCAGATTACTTAATTCCTCAGTTTTAATAAGTAGAACCTCGTAGTCCCGAAAACTTCAACAATAAACCACTGCTGATAATATTAATATTCCAAACGAAACTCAGATTCAATTACATCCCTTCATTTCAGTTATTTTTCTTTCTGTCTAGTCACTCTGCTGTTCTGGAACTCTAATTACATACCGAAATGCCAAGAATGACTTAAAAGTCTAAGAATTCAGTAAAGTAAACTGTGATCGATATATCTCACACGATAGCGCAAGCAATGATACACGATTGAAACTTTAAAGAAAGGTTAATATTCAGACAAGCTCGTGTGTATATATATATACACAGTTCATTAAAATTTATCCTTTAAGGATCACGTGCAATTTCCGAAGTACGAACGTCTATGTTCGTTATCACTAGGCGGCATATAGGTGCATAACCTCCGTAGTTCACCACACATCTTGACAATCAACGCCCTGAGTTACATTACTGACAATGCTTTTATCTGGAAACAGTCTTTACTCAAGTTACTCCCAAAGGAAGACGTCGCAGGGTTTATGTCCGGGCCTCTAGGTGGCCACTTCTGTCCACACCCATGGCGAGCAATATATCGGTGTCCACCTAATAGCCTAATACTAGCAACATGGTAACAATATTAACACACTCTGCTTTTACGAGGCTAACTCTTTTATGGTTTCTGTAATTAGACATACATAGTGGATAGTACTCGTTGTAGTCTACATTATGATGAAACACGTTAAATTTCGACTCAAACGTAGTGTCACCTGATATATGCTTTACGCTATGTTAGTACCTCTTCACAAGGCCCCGGATAAACAACGAACTCACAGCCTGCATTGCTCTCTAACACATCTCATCCTAGCGTTGTGCTCACTAAATACAAAATCACTCAGAGTGCTGGATAAAACATCGTTCGGTCAGAGTGGGCAACTGGCGCATTACCTCGTAGTTCATAGACAACGTAAATTGTTTCATCCCCACACACACTTTAAAACCTAAGTATATTGGGCAATAAAGTCAGATTCTTTATAGCATCAGAGATCTTATACTAAGACAGATTATAATTAATATCTCGTCGTAACTTACCTTCAACGGCCACTTCACTTCATTTTCATAACACAGCCTTCTTAGATTACTGTCAGTGGTTTTCTTACCTGTAACAAAATAAAAATTATTAAAACTTCATCAGGGCGATGAAGATTTCTGTCTTCTGGGTTGTTGCGCTGTGTAGTCTGGTATAAAATAGATGTTAACCTACGTTTCAGAGGTCATACTGCCTCCATCATCAGGGCGATGAGTATGAAGAGTTCTGTCGTCTGGGTTGTTGCACTGTGTAGTCTGGTCGATGTTTACCAATGTTTTGTAATATTTATAAAATACTTTGAAACATCTTACAATAAGCTAACTTAATAGGTTTCCCTTCCATCACCAATCCAGACTTTTGGTTTAAATAAAAGTTAAAACATCCTACTCAAAGGACAATGTTGTGCAGTGATACTACACTGCTGACATATACAAATAATGGCAAACCCATAATTTCAGATTCCAGTAAAACGATTACATGCATGCTGTACGTAGTTGCATTAATCCAAGGATATTAAAGACTATAAATTATAGGAGTCGCAATAAATGAGAGCAATATCTAACCTCACACTTACAGATTACCCATTCTCCAACGCTGAATGTAAAATAAAAGCTTGATTTAAGGTTGAATATCTGTCAATAAGAATACTTATCTATTCACATCAGTCATCTTGAAACGCTCTTAACGAATGTTGACTTATAGGCCTATTTATTATGAAGATCTGCACTAAAGTATAAACCAATTGCCTCGAGCAAAGTCCTTCAAATCAGTCAATCAAAAAATTTCAAATCTTTTTCAGAACCCGGGAATCATTACTACGTTTCCTGAACTAGCAGATTTCAATCCACACCTTCACAACCTGTTCCATTATGGGATGTTTTAATCTTATCACCCAATTTTCCTCTTCGTGCTCCAAATGGGCCCTTTCTTTCAGATTGTCCAATGAAAATATGCTACACGTCACTACTCCTATCCTCGGTGACCGCCCTAATACTGTTTGAACTCTCTACAGATTATAAAAATAAGTTGAAGTAAAACTTTGAAGTGTGAGGTGAATATTTTGGTCTGCATCGATGCGTTACAGAGCTCACTGAACGGGAAGCTTAGATCTAAAACTATTAAGATACTCAAAATGTATCTAGCACACAGGAAAGTTAGCCTGTACATGCAGTACAAATTCCATTAATACGTGTAAGATTTGAGGCATTTTAATATCATACGAATATTTTGATTAACATTGAGAACTGAAGATTGTGTATTTATCGATTTCAAATGATTCTCGAGGTATTGGCCAGTTGATTCTTGTAATGGTTACGTGTTGTGTTTTACATGAGGAAAATATTGATGTTGAAATATTATTAAGATTAATTCCATCTACAACAGCATGATAACATTTCCCACAAACATTTTTAAAACAGTCCCTCATAGGCAGTACTTACCACCAGCATGGAAATACACTCGCGTGAAATCGGCAATGTGCAAGTTGAATTCATCCTAAAGACACGGAAGTTTATTTGGCATTGTTGACACGCTCTTAAACAAAATACAACTCACTAGGGCTGTTCGAGAAGTGAATGAGCTCCACCCGATTCAAAAAGAGCAATTCGACTTACGAACCAAACTACACTGCTTCTACCCCAGGTTGTTTAAAGAATCAACAAAAACAACCGAGAAAAAAATAACTGGGGCGATTTTCTGGATATAGTTACGCATTCGACACCTTGTGGATCAGAGGCCGCCCTTTCAAACATACTATCCTAAACTTCCAAAGTCACAACCTCATATATTCACTTTGATCGTTCCAAACAATCTTCGAGTCAGCTAAATCTAATATTGCACCATGTGGCCTGCTGTGGTCTAGCGTGGACTTGTCTCTCGTGTTCTCTTCAGTCTGCATGTAAGTGATATGTCAACACCCTCCCACCGCTGGCACTGCATGCGAACAAACCAGCTCATGGGGCAACGTTCCATAAATCATTGCAACATGTCAGTTTTCTCGAGAATTATCTAGGTACAATTGAGCACTGGCTACGGGACTGAATGATTGCAATAAACGTTTCAATGAGTATTATAGTTCTCTTTAGTGAGACTACGAGATAATTCCACGATACACAGATTAATCGACAGCAAATAAAGTGGGTTGAAACAACACGACACCTTGCAGCATAGGTCGCGCGAGAAGTGCTATCACATGCGCAAAGGACTGATTTTGGTCGTATGAGATGGACCCGTCCAAAGTACGCGCTAGAGGGGAGTCAGCTTCAGTTGGTTTGTAGTTCTAGCTGTGTTTAGTTCGGTGCGTCACCGCAGTTGAGGCTGTGCGACCACCTCTACTACCGAACTCCCCTCTCTCGGCTTACACATCGCGCATTTAGGTGCCACGACAACTCGCGCGACCTTCAACCCATAATATCCTGTTGTTATGGGCACACACAGCAACCAAGCTGAAGTAGGGCAGTTCAAATTTTTGGCGCACTGATCACCCTTCTGATATAATCTTTATGTATGCTACTTAAGAACTGATGTGTATTATTTAATGACGCTGTTTCAGCTACAGCATGTATGCGACGTCGAAAGAAACAGAAGAATATCGTAGATTGTAAATACGTAAGGGTTTGGGATAAGCCGGCTAAGGCCCATTTAATTGTAACATGTGTTATTAGCACGGAGAGAAAGCATGAAGTCAGAGAGAAATGTCAGAACACAGCACGCTGTAATCCGGCGGAGATTCAACCCCGGTACAGCGCGGTGCAAGTGTGCATCGTTACTGCCACGTCGAACTGGGTTTGTTCTTTGTGGCAATAACTAACGAGAGTTTGCATGTGAAATCTGATACGACGACAAATTATAACCTTAATCGTTTTATTGTGACCGTAGTTTTGCGTGTTCACAACTGCCGACATGATGATAGCGCGAATTACCGAGTTGCTTTCAAGATAAACAGAAACTAAAGTTTGTTACGTGGAGCCAGTCAGACACACATCCGCACTGAAAACACAAACCACATCAGAAACATGTCATAAATGAAGTGTTTGGTCAGAAGCCGTAAATGTGCGGATTTGAAAGGAGGAAAATTAATGACGTATGAAGTAGGTATTTTGAATTTTTTATACCTTGTACGTTCTTTTACGTGCGACAATTTTAAAACATTTACATCAAGCTTCCATATGTCTTCCACTATTTTCAGATTTGAAGTAGTATCAGAGTCTATGTTATTTCTTCCAGCACAATCTGGATATTTTGGAATAACTTCTCCATATGGCCAAATACAATATTCGTGTACTGATATTTTGAAACCATAATTATGCCTAATTACATCCAACAAAGGCATTTTTGAGAGGAAAATCTTTCCTCAGCAACTCAATAAATTCCGCGCATTTACAAAACACATAGGCACATTGCTACTTTCGTAAGGGCCCTCCACTGACTGGCCCTCCAGAACACAACCTTTAAATCGACTTTATCTAAGATACATTTTAAAAACTATTTCCAGTCTACTTATTTCAAGTGGTATAACCATTTCGCGCACTCTGAAATTATAACACACATTCAACCATAATTTCGATCGTCAGTATTGAGACTGCCCAACGAAAAGTTTACTAAACTTAGGGTGGTTATGCATTGGCTTATTTCAATAAAAATACTATCTACATGGTTCGAAACCTCAACCATTATGTGTTTGTGACACATGGAAAGGCAGATTAATTTAATTTATTTTAATTAAGAAATGAATAAGCTGTATAAGAATTGTATTCTATTGAAGTTTAGCGCATGTTGTAACATAACTTAAGTACTTCAGCCGCTGGATGCTTCAAATTACATCCAGCGTTATGCACAAGCAAGTTCGCTTTAAAACTGCAGGTGTTTGTTTCCGTATAGTTTCATAATTGTTCCACATAAGAGTTGCAATCTTTCATACTGAACCGTAAGAGTTCATCTCGTGACTACGATTTATCGAGATGGAGGAACACGTTCGGCGAACGCGCTCTTAACGCATAAGGACCGCCACGACTAATCCAACGATTTTAATAAAACCGATTCAAGTTTCGTGTTACATCTATACCAAAATGAAGTGAAACGTTATTGTGGTGCGGCCATACTTTTAATTTTGTCTGCAAAGGAACGTCTTCCAAAAGAATTGGTAATTTTACCTGTATAGAGTACAGGGAGTAGTTTGCTGTTAACGTCACACAAGAACGAATGGTCCAATTAGTTGGCAGTTGATAGGACATACGTACAAGCGCTCCGAAAGGATGTTGGTGGACACAAGGACAGAGCGACAGTGAGAACAGACTAATCAGATACTATGAAATTCTTCAGACCCGACCTATACTCATATTACTTCCTTCACTCAATACAAGCCAATGAATAACAACACGTAGTTTCTCAAACGTTTCGTGGAACACTTTGTACAAATGTAAGGGTTTGAAATGCTCACAATTTTTCGTTTTTCATGGAAACAGTATCTTTAACTTTCGATATTGGTCTTCTGCGCGACAACACCTTTTCGACCTGTATATCGATACCTACGTTTCCGAAGAACATACAGCCTACAAGATGGAGCTAGTATGTTTATACGAAACGGTGGCTTCTACCTAGACGTCCGCACGGTTTTACAACACAGAGGACTCTAATCCTCAAATCTCACACATTATCTCCTTTTTATTAGCGTTTCTTATTTCAGAACTTACTTTTTATACAGTGCACACAATGTACGTAGACATATTTAAGACAAAATTTTACTAGTGCAAAAACCCATTAAAAATCAGCGGATAATGAAGTGTACCTTTACGTCTTACATCTTCTCTCTCCTATTTTTTTTTTCATTTATCCGTCTTATCAACATTCCGAAAACACCTATTCCTTTCATTTACTTCTTTCTTATCAATACTTCCATTCTGCCAATACATGTCATTACAGAATAATAATAATTTGAAAGTTTTGAGCTAGGATCGCGTCTAATTAACCGGAGTGAAAACATAAAAGCATGAGTTGTGTTTCATATAAGTCAAATTGTAATATTGATAACGTCTTTAAAAAAACGAGGAAGCCAATAATTTCAAACGACGAAAATTTAAATTACGGCTGTCTTAAAAAAGCAAAGCAGCCACATTCATGTTCGGCACATTCTTTGTGTAAAACTCGGTCCGGAGACAAGCTGTGGTTTCTTCTTGAGCGGCTACAAGCGAATGCTGGAGCATCGGTTTGTGCTTCTCAGTTCTGAGTTCGATTTCAGAGAGACGACACCGAAATTAACATAAGCCTGAAATTAGACACTTATTCCGGTTTATGTACAAAAGGATAAGCTTAAGATAGGGTTTTATTGTGACCATCAACGTTCTTAATAAAAATTTATAATATATTTTATACTAGAAGCCATATATTTTTCTATTTTGGATACAAGATCTGTCGAAGAAATGTCGACAGGTAGGAATCGCACGAGGCGTCTCGACGTTCTTCGGACAATAGGACTTTTAAAAAAACTTTTGTTGCCACAGCGGTATTTTACTGCAACCATATCAGGTCGTACTTTAGTGGCCAGCCAATGAGTTTGAAGTTGTTTTCTGGCGGAAAATTCACTTAATTCGAAGGACGAATAAATAAGTCAAAGGGAAGATTCCTACAAATTAAAAGTTTTGAACGACGCTACTATTATGACCTTGTAGGATTTGAGGTTTTCACGGCGGTGAGTCTGAAGATGGCTGTCTCCTTACATTCCATCTCAAAGTCTAGAGATTAAAATATGCAGAATTATGAATTTACCAGTTTTATACGTGCGACAGACTTGGTCTGTGGCCGTGAATGGAGACCGTACATTGGGAGTGTTTGATAACAAAGTTCGCGGGGGAAAATTTTGATTTACGGAAAGTGGAGTAAGGAAAAAATTACACAGTGAGGAACGTCATAATTTGTACTCGTCACCAAATATTATCGGAATGATCAAATTATACAAGATGGCTAGACATAAAGATGGCTGTCTTCTGGGTTGTTGCAGCATTTAGTCTGGTAGAAGTTGACCGACGTTTCAGAAGTCCTTGCTGCCTTCATCTTCCTTGTGTGTTACTGAGAGCATAATACACATCGGATTTAAACTTCGGAGAGTGTGAACGTACTCGTCTACAGCTTCTGATTCAAAATTCATTGTTTTAGTCTCTTAAAGTAATTTAGCTGAAAATACAGCACTGCTTCAGAATTAACTTTATACTAACTACCAGTACTAATTAAGCATTACTTCTGCATTAACTTCACATTTCTAGTTAAACAATAATTACGCTATCTAATTCAACAACGTAGTCGCATTTGTGAAATCTGCAGTAACTTTTAATTTTGTGTGTCATCATTAACAAACTGTCCTTCTTCAACCGACATGCGCGTACCACATCTCCGTAAAGAAAAGTCATAAGATCAAATTCAGAGTTACCTGGACTACCTGATACCAAATTAACCCTAACAGTTTATTTTTAAAACCTTACTATCCAAACCTAACACATCCTGCGCCCCCTCTAAACCTGAGGAGTATCAGAACACTGAAAACGGTGTAGGATTTGAGGTTTTCACGGCGGTGAGTCTGAAGATGACTATCTTCTGGGTTGTTGCGCCGTGTAGTACGGTAGAATTTTACCGACGTTTGAGAGATCCTTGCTACCTCCATTATCAGGGCGATAAAACGTTAAATATGCCATGACTATTTTCTTCCACGTCCTTCTTAATTTATCATTCACAAACATTCTATTTGTCGCTTTGTAACGATCGAAGTTAGAATTAGTTCTTGAATAAGCAAAGAACAGCGAACGCGTCACCAATGCTTTTGCAAGAGACTCTCGCTCATTATATTTATGCTCCTCTGCATACAAACACAATTTAGAGTTCCTTTGTGTTAAAGAAAACTTTCAGATGAAAATGGTGTCGTGGAAATAACGTCGCATTTCAAGTTTCTTGAACTTTCTATTTAACGAATACAAACTTCCTTCCTGAAACATTCATAGTAATGGAAGATCCTTCACTTATATTACATTTACATTACACAGTTTGACGGACAATAAAAGACCTAACTTCATAAAAACTGTGAACTCTGATATTAAAGGTCTCCGCCATTAAAATAAACCTACAATTAATTTTTAAGACAATTTATTTAACTGCTTCGAACAAAGTCTGAAATGCTGACAGTCGCTTATTTGGGCAATAAATAAGCAGACTGTTTATAATCTATATTCTTATTAGGCTACAGTATTTTGAAACATCGCCGTAACATCCCTTGAACCCACTTTAATATTATCCTCTCATACGTCTCCCAAGTTTCTCGTTCCCTTAAATTTCCACACCGAAAGCGTGTTACATGTCTAGCCATGTTGAACTTGAGGTTTTCAAGGCGGTGAGTCCGAAGATGGATCGCCTTGATAATGGAAACAGCAAGTACCTCTGAAACTTGGGTAAACTTCTACCAGACTACATGGTGCAACAACCCAGAAGACAGCCATCTTCATGTCTAGCCATCTTGTATAATTTGATCATTATGATAATATTTGGTGAAGAGTACAAATTATGACGTTCCTCAATGTGTAATTTCTTCCTTACTCCACTATCCGTAAATCAAAATTTTCCCCCGCGAACTTTGTTATCAAACACTCCCAATGTACGCTCTCCATTCACGGCCACAGACCAAGTTCTTTTGCACGTATAAAACTGGTAAATTCATAATTCTGCATATTTTAATCTCTAGACTTTGAGATGGAATGTAAGGAGACAAAATCATGCTGTACCAAATGGTAATAAATACAACTAAATGTGCGGGAATTAAAAGGGCGCATGCTACACATACTGAACTTTTGGAGAAGTGGGAAGAAATTTTGAAAATATACCACAGAGTTATGAAATCGTGTTTTACTCTTTCTAAAATCGCAGCTCGTTAAGACTGATACTTTTAAATTCTGTTATTTCGGTGTCTTCGCCTATTAGAAGGCAGAATTACGTGTTTGTCTTTAACACGTGCCTTTTCACGCTTTTAATAAATATAAGTGATTTAGAGATAGTTAAAGTCCATCGTTATTTAAGAAGTGTTATAATATTTATAGGAATTACAATAAATAAGTTTAAATTCATATTTCAGAGCATTGATTTACTTCTCAGGCCCAATATTTTATTCGTCCAGGTCCGTATTTACAAAAGCAATATCGTTAAATGGAAAAATTAATCTTCGAGGCCCTAAAAAAAGGTTTAGCGTAGAACTTTATGGATACGCTGATCATTATGCAACGGTTTTACTACCACGGTTTATAACGCCTGCTGAATTTGTCATTGCACACGGTTGTCTCCTTGACTGATAAATGTGAGATAATCTTCTGGAGTATATGTCCTAACTAACTAGATGGCTTACGGAGCCCGATTTAACCAAAGCCCTCCACCGAACCCTGTCCTGGGCCAACAAAATCCAGTCTCCCTGAACTCCTCTCTCCGATAGATCCGGCCTGAGATTATCCTCCTATCTACGTCTAGGTCTCCCCAGCGGTCTCTTCCCCTCAGGCTTCCCGACCAATACCCGGTGCACACCTCTTGCCCCATCCATGCGTGCCACATGGAGTATATATCCTATTGAATTTTATTTGCATATCCAAAGTTACGGTGTGTTCTGACAGAAAAATATTGAAGGATTTATTGAGATATCAGTTAAAGTTGCAAGAAATATTATAATATTATGGTTTCCCTTTCGGCAGGACAGCTGTCGAAACAAATACGCAGTTCGTTTACTATCCCACACAAGTAGTTACTGACGTAATCCAGTAAAACTGAAGATAATTCATCGGCTGCATTCTTCTTGGCATAAATGAAACTGTCATTTTTCAGGATACGTATTCCAAAAAAGTATGCAAAGAGCTGAAGAAAATATTATCTTTCACGTTTACGTGTGTGAGTGATAGTTTTTGCCTTTTATAGTTCGCATTAGTAGTTCAAGACTCCACCACGAGAATACAGCTGTAGTTAAAAAAGCGGTACGTTTCAATGACATATTACATTTCATGCAATCTGTAATACGTCAATGATGTTCTGTTTTTATACAAGTTCATGAGTATAAATTTAAAGAATGGTATTCCATACAAACACAAATTTGAAAAAATTCGCTAAGCAACACGACGATACTTTACAATATGGCGGTTCTATCACGTCGCCTACGGAGATGCTTAGGGTAACACTTGAACTACTGTCAAAATAAGTTTTCAATTTATACTGGCACTGTTTGCTCTCATTTTAAATACAAACAAGAAGACCATTAGAAACTGACTATACACATCCAAACACTTAAGTTTTCGAGAAGTTTACTTAGAAGAAGCTGTTCCTTCTCTTACCTTGACACTTTTGATAATACTTCGATTTTGTTGAAAATAAAAGTAGGTTTTCCGATACAAATTTAAAGTTACGCTAACTGTTTGCCTGGCTATATGACAAGACAGTCCTATTCAATCTGACATCTACGGATATATGAGTAATGTCGCACTTCAAATGAAAAAGTGTTTCGGCCATGTACCTAATTGCATAAAGCAGAGTCCTTTTTGGAAATCTAAGAGTGTCTGCAAAATTTATCAAATTCCGTGCCTTTAATAGACTCATGGGTTAATTTCAGTTCGGACTCTCGGTGGTGACTTTAAGATTCGTAGATATTTTAATACAAAATATTTTATTTAAAAAATATGTAAGATTTATGTAACGAACATCATATATGTTATCATGTAATATTGCGAACCATTTGCACAAGAATGAGTTCATGAGTAAATGGAGATGGCCTCTTAAGAAGTTGATACTTGTTCAAATAATCAAGACATTTCCCACCTTTCATGGCACATAAGTGCCGTTACTATGTTCACAGGATCCCAACACTGGTCTTTACACAGTTTAAAATTAATGCAGTCTACACACTCACGTCTTATAAGCCAAGATATTCAAAAAAGTCTCTAAAATTAAGATTTTTCGATTGAACTAAGAATTTATGATCTTCCCATGCATGTTTCATCAGCTTCACTCCATCTATTTAGTGGTAAGGAAATTGTCTTGAAAAATAAAAATTGAAAAAAAGGAGAAAAATTTAAACTAATGATTTAAAAATGCTCCTCAGGTCTTTTTTCCAACACACAAATTATAAACGGATTTTGGTTTCTTTTACAATGATGGTTTCCATAAAATTAAACCAATTATCATTGCAAGTTTAAACAAAACGCACTCTAACCGACTGTTAAACAATGGAAATGTTAACAGCGCAGCGAAACCTCCTTAACACATCCATTTTTCATCTGACGTAATTCCGTTCCAGTGACAGACAGTAACTGACAAGATGAAGTACACTTGATGCGTCTTGCAATATGGCAAGATGACTGATGGACGATCAAGTCCTAACACCATCCCTTTCAGCAGAATGTCGCCATTCTTGCGTCAAAAGCAGTGCAAGATGTCCCTTGTGTAGAACATGACGCTAACAGTAGAGATTTTATGTAAATTTGAAAACATTGAATTCAACTCTAAATCAGAGTAAGCTTAAAGATTCTTCATCATCTACTGTTTTCGTATTTGTTCGATCCTGAGGTAATGATATGTACTCCAACTTCTAAATACAGTGGATTCCGGTTAATTGGGACACATCGGGACTAGAAAACTTTGGCCCAATTATGCGAAGTTCCACGTAAAGAGTTAAAAAGGTTTATTCTTTAAGATTTGTCCCAAATAAACGGCTGACACGATTAACCGATGGCCCAATTCAAAATTTAAACGATAAACTTATTAAAGTTATATATTTATTAACATGATGGACTCATTAAAGGAATAAATTATTTATGTCAGACCTAGGTCTGGATCCGAAAAAAGTTTGTTAATGCGATTTCCGCTGGGTCCAATGGAGAGTTTTGCATAGTAAGCAATTAATTTTACTTACAATCGCAACGACTTTATTGTGATGAAAACATCCAGTACTCGAGGAACGCGCGTAATTAGACGCGGTCCTTCATTCAAGCCTACACTTACAACAAAAGGTGATTTACATATGTATGAAACAATGAAACATTAGTTGCCTTACCCCCAGTCTGGGATTAAGTCATTAACAATTAATTTCTATAACTAGTTTGTTTCCATTCAAAACCTCTACATTCTGAACATAACCTAAATGTCGTATTGTATACACTCTCGAAAGGGCAACTGAGGCACTCCACCATTTACAGTTATTAGCTCATACCTTCAATCTCACCGCAGAATATGGATATGTGCTGAAATCCGTACATTAAAGTGGAATTGCCGTATTACCCTCTCGCTTTATAAAACCGGTAAACCAGTCGTTTTGAAGCTAATGGATTCAAATCTGTATACGTACTCGTACTCGTGACCATGCGGAAGTTACAAAACTGATAGTAACAAAGTTTTTTCCTTATTATTTATGCACTTTAATTATCCGCTGTTGATCCTGATTAAGGATTATCAATACTTCATCAATTTAATGCGTTGATACAGAGCTAACCATGTCATCATTGCAGAAGATGAAAGAGAAGGTCCGATCGGGTTAAAATAAACACGAACCTCTCTTCGGGAAGAATCCGTTTCAAAACTCTGTCCTACTTCCGGTCATGATAAGCGTGTAAAACCATACAAAATAATCACAAGTATAATGAATTATTCTCGAGCTACAGGCCTTGTAAGACGGTTTAATGGATAAAAGATCAACGTTTCGAGATCCATCTTCGTCGTCGTCCTCAGGGTACTCTGAGTACCCTGAGGATTGAAGACGGTGTTTTCTTCATTAAGCCATCTTACACGGCTAGTAGCCAGAGAAAAATTTAGTATACTTAGACGCCGTGAAAGCTTCAGATCATAAATGACTAATCATGCTGTTATTCCAAAATGCCTTCTCGGTTAAGGGACTTAATTAAAATCACGACAACCCCAGAATAATCGACGCACTAGCAAGAATTATAACGGACTGCAGTAACCCGCTCGTTGAACGTTACGTTCAAGTATAGTTGATGAAATTAATGTTCGCATAAAGCCCAATAAAACAAGAAGAGGTGAGCACTGTTTCGTACTTAAACCTAATTGCCGAAACGAAAGGTCTCACGAGTTAATTGAGACGAATATCTGTCTACAGCCTGATCGGTCGAAAATAAAGTCTCAATGCCAGAGAAAAATTAACCTATAACCTCCATTTAATTTCGAAGTGTAGCAGGCCTTCTTTTAACCGTCACCGATGGACACAGTGTGCTATAGACTTGGTCTAGAAAATGCGGTTTATTACAAATGAAATAATATTCCTTTGCAACCGTTCAGTAGCCATTCTATGTACAGACCGATAGAGATTCGACCCAGACTACGCGAGAGTAACTGTCATGACGACATTTGTGATCAAAAAGACGTGTAACCTTGTAGGATGCTTCGAAAAACCTTTTATAGTTTAAGTGGGCCCACTCAAGATTTTGCCTTATTCTCAATGCGTCGTTTCTTAACACCTTGGCTGCCTGTCTTGGTTGGACTTTTGAAATACGAGACAAAGTGCTTCAAGTGTATCTTATTTAACAAGTTATTTTAAATAGTATTCAGAGAAAACAGAATTACAAAATTAAAAAAAAAGTGTCTTCTGACCATACGAAATACAACTTATAATTATTCTAGTATATCAATATGCAAGAATCAACAATGCCCATATCAGTAACCTACAGAACACATAACTAATGTTCGTACAAATTTACCAACAATAACTAAAAAACAACATTGACCATTTTCAACGCTAAGGACATTTCCTACTAACACAGCCATATTTACGACCCAGTGTTCTAATGTAATAATATAAAGTTATATTAACTAGTATATGTTCATAGAACAGTCTATAACTTCTGACGTCGTATAGGAGAGTTGTTCATCTCACCATTAGGTCTGTATAATTTTAAATGCTCAAGCATGTGAACTGTTTTATTGACCGTCTTCAAGATACATTTAAGGTTATTGCGCCGTGTAGCTTAATGCGGTCTCCATTATGAGGGCGGCGAGTAACAGTCACTCTGATGATAGAGGCAGCAAACAGACATTTAGAGTTATTTATCTTCGAAATTACTTCCCATTACTATAATTCAAGAACACGCTCCATAACTAATCCGATTGTGCGGTAGTATCAAATGTTCTTCTAAGATCCATGCAATATGATAACGTGTTTCGTGTCCCATATTTTCAAATGAAAATCAGTGGGACAATTCATGTTATGTGTACTTTAAACAACGCGACATTATCAGAATAAACTTTATGTCTTCACTATAATAGGAAGTTGCGAATGTGGTCATTATGATAACCCAATCATCTGAAGAAGATGGCAAAGTTAACTTACAAATCGTTTTATATACTGAACGTAGGCCTACATCAGGACAATGTCCAATACAGTGTTCATATAATAAATCGTCCACTGCCACAAATATTTGGAGAATGATAACTCGTCAGCCTAAGACAGTGATATACAACACCAAGATAAAAAGACAACCATAGTAACCAAGGTAATCTGAAGATTCCACTCATTCAATCACATCCGAGCAAAAAAAAATACATCTTCAAGTAAAGTGCCTCTTATTTTTGCCCAGTTTTATCCGAGAACTGTAACGTAACGGCCATGTAAATACGGCATACAGGTGGCACCTTGTAAGATTTGAGGTTTTCACAGCGGAGAGTATAAAGATTTCTGTCCTCTGGGTTGTTGCGACATGTAGTCTGGTCGATGTTAACCGACGTTTCAGAGGTCATACTGCCTCCGTCATCAGGGCGATGAAGATTTCTGTCTTCTGGGTTGTTGCGCTGTGTAGTCTGGTCGATGTTAACCGACGTTTCAGAGGTCATACTGCCTCCGTCATCAGGGCGATGAAGATTTCTGTCTTCTGGGTTGTTGCGCTGTGTAGTCTGGTCGATGTTTACCAACGTTTCAGAGGTCATACTGCCTCCGTCATCAGGGCGATGAAGATTTCTGTCTTCTGGGTTGTTGCGCTGTGTAGTCTGGTCGATGTTTACCAACGTTTCAGAGGTCATACTGCCTCCGTCATCAGGGTGATGAAGATTTCTGTCTTCTGGGTTGTTGCGCTGTGTAGTCTGGTCGATGTTAACAAACGTTTCAGAGGTCATACTGCCTTCGTCATCAGGGCGATGAAGATTTCCGTCTTCTGAGTTGTTGCGCCGTGTAGTCTGGTCGATGTTAACCAACGTTTCAGAGGTCATACAGCCTCCGTCTTCAGGGCGATGAGTATGAAGATTTCTGTCTTCTGGGTTGTTGCGCTGTGTAGTCTGGTCGATGGTAACCAACGTTTCAGAGGTCATACTGCCTCCGTCATCATACAGAAATCTTCAGGTGGCAACTTAGCACATCCGATGACCCCATATTTAACAATGGTCTATTTGTAACACTGTCACACTCCAATCAAGAATGTTGTTTGTTAAGACCTCGATGATTCACTTATATTCGTTGAGGCTAGCATACTTGTTTGCTTACAACTTAAAGGGCTTAAATTTCTACGTTTAATTTCCAATTGAATAGGGCATAAATGTGGAGCAACTGAAATATTTAGTCGGTCAACGGTGAAATGCAAAACGATAATAACTGTTGATGTACCGCGGTAAAATCCAGACTCAATCAGCTGTCAACAAGAGAAATCGCCAACATGAATTCTCGATGCTGTTTGATCACTTCGAACTGAACAACTTTATAAATTGTTAATATTGGCTCAACTGTGGGTTGGAGATTACATAATAATTTGCAGGTCATTCGTTTTCACTTACTTTCTCTTTCCCACGGTTATGGCCAAAGCTGCAAATAACAAACATGTTTTCCCAAAAATCAATCCACTCAGGATTTATAAAAATTCACAGCGTAAACTTTTTACCGTTTATTATTAAACAAGGCCACCGCTTCTAACAGTCTCAACCACAATTTTATTTTCACCAAGAGTGGAACACCATAACATTCTCTTTTCGAAACATTTTGGTACATTCTGCTTGCTTCAAAGTAGTGTGAAGGAAAATTAATCAGCACAACTTCCTTATAATTTATAATTGAACCCTGTGCCATTGATACGGATTTGCCGACAAAGTTTCCAGAACAGTGCAAGAAATAGAACAGAAATAAAATGAAAAATTAAAGAAAAGATCAATGAATTAAGTTGATATTAAGTTTAACCGATCAGGAAAGTGTTGAAGGCGATTGGATTTTGCTGGCACAGGACAGGGACTGATGAAGGATTCGGTTAATTCAGTGATGAATCTTCAGTTTCCCCACGCCATCTAGTTAGTTAGTTAGTTAATCACGTAGGGGTGAGTAGTTATAGGACAAAGGCAAAGGCTGTAGTAGCAGTTCTGCACTTTTAGTTGCAAAATTGACTAACATTAACAAATTGTAAGAGAAATCAATGAGTGAGATTTGAGGAGCTCACCAAGATGATTCTTCTGGGATGTTCCGCTGTGTACTTTGGTAGAAGTTTACCGACGTTTCAGAGGTGCTTACTACCTCTGTCATCAGGGAGACTTATTCGACGCCCTGATGATAGAAACCACACTAGGCTACACGCGCAACAACCCAGAGGACCGTAATCTCGAAGCAGGGACTCTTCTAACTTTCTGCATTCTATAGAGCAATATAACAATCACATTGATTTTGGTCTTCTGACAAGGGAATGGTCCGATTGGTCATGTCTGGACCTTTCCCTTGTGAGGTCTACGCTGAAGATCGAAACGATACTTCTACCTCCAGAGAAATGCAGCTGCATAGACGACCGCACAGATTTAAAACCATAAAGCCAGAATTGACATTTCCATCATCATTGGCAAAACAGGCCTTTTTGGGCCATAGCCTTAATTAGAAGATTCTGCCAGATTTGTCCATTCCTGTCTATGCGAATTGACAATTTGCCGCTATAAAAACCTTAAATCTCACGTAAAACCTTCATCACAAATTCACTTTATGCAATTTATTTTATGCTTCAGCATCACTCGTACCAGAAGAACATTTTTGTTTTACTACGACATAGCTGTAATTTAAAAGCAGCTTTTTTTATTTATGAGACAAAAAGGGATTTAATTTAAATGAAGGATACTTACAACAGAATAATACAGGGGCGATGATTCGCTTCGAATGGTCCACAGACCACAATTCAATGCATAAAGTGAAATGGCTGTCTTCTGGATTATTGCGCCGTGTAGTCTGCACGGCGCAACAACCCAGAAGACAGCCATCTTCAGACTCACCGCCGCGAAAACCTAAAACCCTCAATGCATATATAGCTAAAGCAACTGTTCTTCTAAGAACTACTAGTCATTTGTAACTTTCTTCCATTAAAATGCATCATTATATTAAATCTTTAACGCCCAGTGGCAACTTCAGCTACCACCTGCTTCAATCCTGTAAAACCCAGTACCACCTGCTTTAAAAATCAATACGTCTACATTTTGTCCACACAGTATATTCATGGGTTTCGTATGATTCTCAGTGAAAGCAGCGGATACGCCTTTAAACAATATTTACCAGTTTACCTTTGTAATGGAGGCATGTGTTTTCTTTGTGACAGAGACGAATTATTATTTAGGCAAGCTTCGACCTCAAACGCACAACGAGTAACAACTAAAAGAATGTGTGTGCTTCGTATGATTATCTGAATAAGTAGCGATTATCGCCCTAAATAACATTAACCAAATGATTTTTGTAAAAGAGAAAGTTTGTGGTTTCGTTTACTTCCAAAATTAAATTTTCGGTGGAATGCAATAGAACATTTATGAAATTTTCTCCTTTCTCCACGTCTCATCGCCCTAGCCTCAACACTCCCAAACGCCTTCCCGTCCACCTAACACGCTTTACTAGAACGAGCGATCACTGTCTGTAAACCTTCAAGGCCGAATATGTATGTTTCGCCCGTCAAATGTAGTCTCTTATTACTCTCCCTCTCCTTACCTTCTCTTTCATTCGTTCATTCGGCTTCAAGGACTAGCATTTCCTAGTACAGAATACCAACTCCTCACTGCTAGCCTTCAGACAGAAACATGATATGAAACGTAGTCTCAAATGAATAAAACATAATATACTCATAGTACAAATACGAAACCCACCCTTGCAAATGTACTCTTTGCTCCATCATATAATGGGTGAGAAGAACGGGTACCAAACAATAGCGAGTATTAATAGCCTCTGACGTCATATTTATTATTATGGGAGGCGTGTAGTGTAATTTCATTGCCCTACTGTAGCTGGCAGCACCGCGCAGACTTCCTGCTGCACTACAATTGTCCAGTTGCACAGACAATTTGACCTGCAACAGGGCCATGTCTTGTTGCGTCTCGACCAGTACAGCCTCGTATATGGGAATCATACAGGGATGCCAACAATGTGCAGTTAAGTGGGGCTAGTGATTAACGACGCAGATTAGTAGCTGAGAAGTCGTGGATAAAATTCTCAGGACGTTCCCACACAGAAATAATTCAATCGACTTGGGTGCTGAAAAAGATGTCTCATTGACAATTGCGTTCCGGTATATCAGTGAACGCAACGTGTAACAATGTGTTACAACAACGTCGACTAGGGGAATAATTAAAATTGATGTATTAAAAGGACGTGAAATGAAGTGGGCACTGTTTTTTGTAATGCATCAATTCCACTCCTCGCACTAAGTTTGTTAAATATATATTTAAGAAACGTATTTCCTGGATATTAAGGCACATTTACACGTTTAAAATTTCTAAAATCGAGGTGCTTATTACATTTTATAGCGTCTAAGAATCGATGTTGAATAGTTATTCTGTTTAACTAACAATAGTCATGGGACAGTAAAGAAGATTCTGAAATTATTGACGCAAAGTAGTTTCATGTTTGCATATTGCCGATTGCTAATATGTATACGCATTTTTTTCCTGAAACTTATTACCGTACTATCGATGTCATCCTAAAATCGAATAAATACAGTAATATTATGGTTCGGATTCCTGGATGGGGTCGACTGCTGATCTCACGTAAACACTGTTTCATTCGGGCTCCATACAGGACGTAGAATTTCTGGACCAGCTCGGCAACTCCCAGCTTCTGTTCTTTGGAGTAAATTACTTCAATTTGTTAAATGTATTTTTATAGTTTATTTAACGACTCTTTTCCAATAGCTTAGACTATATATAGAGTCGAATGAGAGGATAATATTGAGTAATGAATTGGAAATGATGTGGACGAAAGCGGTCGTGTCCTAATTTCAGATTTTTTCCGGAATTTGCCTGGAGGGGCTGAGTAAAAACACGAAAACCTTGAATAAGGACAGACAGTCTCCGGGCCGAGATCTTAACCCACAAATTCCCGAAAACGAATCAGGGATGCTGACTACGTGAACCATACGTTCGAGTTTTTGACTGTAATGAATGAAAAACACGACAGAGTCTTATTTAAGTCAACCGATCATTCGAAATTTTAGTTATATAAATAAATCACGTTTACTATAGAACCGGAAAAATACGGAGTCACAGATGAAATCCTTAACGAAGGACCAAGGATGAAATAACCTATTGCTTGATCAGAGCTATCGCCCACTTCGTGGAGCGGGCGATAAATATGAATCAATGGTGGAACAACGATTAGCAGGGAAAACCCGAAAAATTCCTAACAAAACGTGTTCCAGTGTCACTTCGTCCACCACGAATCTTACTTGACGTCACCCTGGACTGGACCTGGGTCTCTGTAGTGAGATACCAGCATCTGACAGCCAGGGTTATGGCATACTGACATTTATAATAATACAAGTAATATGTTTATTACGGGTCTTATGTACACCATGTGTACATAACCTAAGCTATTATTAATTAATGTTAATCGTGATTCGAGCTCTCTACCTGTGTGGGGTTCAATTTTAGTTTGCACTGTGCCTGTGATGTATATGCGTGTCTGCAGCCAACATTAACTAAATGTGGTGTGACGACGAAGTCAAGTAATAGCCATGCTTCCTACCGTTAACGAATCCAATATGCTCACCATGGAAACGTAACACTAGCGTAGGACCCTAAGAATAAATGATGTAGGATTTAAAACTCGAGCTAAAATCATTCTTTATAATAAGAAAATCGTTAGTTAATACTGTGAACGCACCGACTACTAAAATTCACAGTTTAACTGGTAAAAACAGTCCATTGAAATTCAGCAGAAATTATTTCCTTCGAATCTTTGCCCTTCTTCCTCTTCCATCCAGTTCCTTGTCCCATTCGTCTTTGAATCTCTTAGCTCTGTCTTTCCATATTCCTTTCCTGTCCGTTTCGACTTCAACAGCTGTAAATAAATATTAGCAGTATCACTTTATTTCAAAATCCATAACCTCCTATATCAGGACTGTCGTGGAGTATCGTGCAGGACCTAGCACGAATTTTCCCAAAGATTACCTTATCTTTAGAGTTTACGGACATCTATATACTCCTAATATAATAGCCAATGTCCGTCAAGCTTGACTGAACAAGCGTTCCGTTGTGCGTTTCAAGTTCTGATGTGGTGGGTGAATCTGGTAGTAAGAATTGCAGACGAGGCTATGCTGGCGCCACAGTCTACGCGTGGCGGAGTCTGCAGTCAGGATTGTCAGTTTGCAAGGAATATGGCTTCAGACGCCTTGAAAGTGTTTTAAAAATGTATTTGCTTTATTAAGACTTGTAAATGTTGTATTTTCAGTGTGATTCCGACACACAATGACGCAATAAAGTCGATTATTATTCAGATAAAAGGCTAATTCCCGTCAAATTTTACCAGTAATATGATCGGTTAGAAATTCAAGTCATTCACTATAACTATGAGCCTCACATTCTTAATGACAATTTGGTTTTGTGACACTGCTTTCAGCCATCCTGTTTACAATGTCTGACCTACATTTTACTTAGAATAGGGTCTTGCGGTGACGTCTTGTAAACTTCGTAACTACCGTCGTGTTCCATGAAAAATGAGCAATTACTTGAATAGACGAAAGACTATCAGCTTCCAAAGAAAGCTTCTGTTCGTTTAATTAGCTAATATTTTATAACAATTGTCTATGAATTAGTTTTATTTTGTTATTTTTTCCTTCTTCAATATTCCATTTGTATGTATCTTGCTTTTTTTGGTTTTTCCTAATCTCAAGATATCTTTATTATTGTAATTTGTGCTGCTTGAAGTAAAATAATATTTCTCATTTTTGCTTCTGAAAGGTAACGGTAGGAATTATTACGACTTTCGAAATGTAATCTCATTCACAACTCATATGTTCAGTGAATGTCAGTAATTTACATATTAAAAATCGATTCAGATAAATCAACTATACCTTTACATAACAAATATATTAATTTTTTTTATTATCATCAGCTGAAACATCATATTTTTAGTAGTCTTCTTTACTTCACTGCGTAACTGTCTATGTTTTATTTCAATGCATGCGAACACGAAATGTTAACCATACAGAGAGGCTTTCATTATTAAATATCCGATAAACATAAAAGCGAAAGGCTTCACTACGTAACCCTCTTTATTTTCCATCTAGTGTTCAACCCGTGCACCAAGAGTCGTCTGTACAAAATGACAACTTGCCAATCATTTGTCATTTCGTTACATCATATCACTGTCACGCTACTTTGCTGTTATTCCGCGGACAGAGGGGAGCTGATCATTTCATTCCGTAGTTAAACATAAATTCAAATAACCTCGCCCCATATCTGTTTATCCCCAAGGACGCCGTATTCACGTGCTGAAACTTGTCGCTGTTCGTCAGTCACTTTACATATAAATATTTCAACTTTTCTACACGGTACGTTTTCAAGAATTAATAAACAACGAGACACAGAGCTAACACGAAGACATGCACGAAGCGGCAAGTAACTACGTAGAACAGAATTATTCTTGACAAGCTTGTAGTTGGTCACCTAATCAAGAAATTCCCAATTTTTTTTAACCGAAAGCTAAATATGTTTCAAGTCCAATACTTAAAAATTAATAATTTATATAATTTTATAATAGTTGATTCACTGGAGAATAAAATACGAATTTGGGATACAATCTTGTTATCGACAACAAGCTCTGAATGAGCTATGCATTTATCGAAGGCCATTCAATGACGTTATTGGACCACAGATAATAAAGTATTCTACAGTTCTGAATTGTACAAGAAAAAACAGAATTAGTTTTAAAAATTGCGTCAGATATGATTTAATACCATTTTTTCAATAACCCATTTTCTTTAAAATCTGTACTTTTAGGATAGGTAAGAAAGAAGACTCATTGTGGGTAGGAGAGATGCCTTATGGGAAAATAAGTGTTAAGATATCCGTCTTCTGGGTTATTGCGCTGTGTAGTCTACACAGCGCAATAACCCAGAAGACGGATATCTTCATACTCACCGCTGTGAGAACCTCAAGTCTTACAAAATAAGTGTTCTTTATATTTCATATTTATGACCAAACTGATGACACGAGCGTAAATAATAAGTACAGGAAGACTAAATAAGAGAGAAAACTTGTAAAACATTGATTCCTTGATTGTTACCAGCGCTTTGTAAATATTCCTGGATCAAAGAGGAGCGATACGTCCTTCGTTTGTATGAATATGTTATATCTAATCGCTCTAGAAATAAAAACTAACATACATCCAAAACCAGTAAATGGTTTTCGTGCGTCACCTCTCATTTATTGAAGCAAATGCAAAACCTGCTTCATCTCTCCTCCCTCCGCGATCGACCGTCTCACCTACTAAGGGCGGTTAAACATGGTGGAACAGTACTCAACTGAGCATTCCTCGCGTCCACCTACAAAACTCCATCTACAGACACCAAGTTTTAAAATACTGCTGCTATAAAATCGCGAGACGAAAACAACGCAGATGAAATACAAACTTTGACACACTTTCCTGCAACAACTGTGCGCATTTTACGAATGAAATGGTCATCGTGTACTTTAACCTTCGCTGTCCACACTCAACTGACTCCAGTTGCTGTCCCTGGGTGTGACCACAGAACCTAGAGACCATGACATTTTTCCTACAACCGTAATTTCTCCTCGCTTTACCCAGTGTGTTGGTTAACTCTAAAATAATTGAGTTTAAGGTCTATACTGTATCAATTTAGTAGCACGTGCTCAATATTATCTCTGGTTTTCCTGGAAAATTAATACATTGTACCAAAATATAATGTTTGCCTAATAAATTTACAGTGTCATAAAGCAGACAAAGATAATTTTCTTCAATATCCTTCCCGACTCATTACTTCATGATTTTATTGTTCCATTCTAAGGAATTCGGTATCACTGTTTTCAATGGAATATACAGTAATGCATTATCTGATGATAATCAGCAAACCAACTATCTCGAGAAGCTAATGGTCGCTCAGATAGTCAAGTAAATTCCAGCTTGTATGGGACACGAAGTTTCACTTAAACAAGATCCTACGTCTATCCATATCTCGATCCAGATGAAACCACTCCAAATTCCTTATCATTTTTTCAATGTTATCTTCCTATTTTCGTCTAAGACTTCCAAGTAATCTCTGAATTCAAATTTTCCAACCATCGCATTATCTTTGATTTGTTCAGTAAACATAAGTTTCAACTAGGAAGCATATAAAACTGTATTTTTAAAGTTCACCGTAGGAAAATATTTTTAGAAAATTCTAATGTGATATATCTAACTCAGGATCGTGTTTTAGTGTCAGGTTATGGTATGAACTGTCTAAACTATTAAAATAGAGTCGTTAAATAAACTATAAATATATAAATAAATAAAATATGAGCTGTCTGTTAAACGTGTGATTACATTATGAATCAATCACATATTCAATCCATCGATCAGCAGTGGTTTGGCAGTGAGATAAATATTCTTGTAGAAATATTACATGAACAAAATACGATGCATTAAAGGCATGTTTCAGTTCATGAGGATAAATGAAGTGAAATGAATTCAAGAGTGGTGATTAGAGACAATGAGCTGCCGTTGCTCATAGATTGTATCCATGGTTACAGGTTACGCGGACGCTTGAAAAGCGAACAGTAAAAATGGGCAGGCAGATCAATATCACGGTGTTACGCCACCACATTTCATACGGAGGGTAAAGGTAAATGCGAGTAACACAAGTCTCAAGATTACAGGCTCGAACAGTAGAACCCGCAATTAGTATCCCTCCATTCCGCACGCATTTCAAGATTCATTTAGTGGCTGTTGGATTGTAAATTACTCATTTTAAAATCGGGTAATAAGTCTACAGTTGTTAGAACACTGAAAGATTGTCATTTCATCTGAACATCATTAACGACCTATGTGCGATCATCAACAGATTCAAACACGAACACCAACGATAATGATACAGGATGATCAAATTTTGTTCAAAAATATATTAATTTCATGTCACGCAATCGAATGCACTTTAAATTTAATTCGTCATACAGTAATATATACAATTTTATTCATTTTTCTTTCATTTTAGAAATGAATATCATATTATAGTAGGAGAATGCTTGTTAACATTCATTTCGATATTTTTTTGTTTCCCATATCCTGTACAAAAAAAGCAAAGATTAAACTACACCAAACTAGAAACGTCCTGCTGTTTTGTATGGGTGGGAATGTAAGTATCTTACCTAACAGAAAAATTGAGATTTGGGGCATGTGATAAATGGGCAAAGAGGAAATAGCGAAGAAAGTAAAAGGTGACTTTAGAAAACCATGTGCTGTGCTTATAATGTGTAATCTGCACGAAACAGCTTGACATTAGGTCCATTAAAACACACAAGAGAGCATTAAAATATAATATCTAAATGGTTCTTGAAGAAAATCTTTGTGTCGATGTAGAGATGAATCATCTAGCTCAGAGCAGCGACCAATCTCGGGTTCTTGAAAATACGATTATGAAAGATCGGTAACATTTTCTTGCCTTAGGTTGAAACACCCAGTTTACACTCGTACATACGATCGGGTAGACCAGGTAAATGTTTTACTGTTCAGAATTTCAGATTTTAAAACAGAGCGAAAGCAGCATCTGTTGGAAAAGTTTATTTAAGTCGTGCTCGATGACCTTTCGCGGAAATTGCTTCAAAAGCAGTGAAGCGTAGGAAGACATTACAATATTAAATAAATAATGAATAAAGCCGTAACATATGCGCTCTACTGCACACAAAAGCATTTTCCACTCTCAGTACTCTTTGCCCGCATCGCAATCCTCTTTAAAGATTTTTTTCCGTATTTTAGTAAAGCGTTGAGAATTTGTTTCGGGTTCATTTACCTTTTTGTTGCTTTATTCTTGTTTTACAAACGCAACTTTACGCTTAGTTAATGCTACTGCACTGCGACTGGTACGTATAATGGAGGGTAAACTATAAAGCCGTGGAATTCGATTTGTGTGATAACTTTCTCTTACATCTTCAGGGTCACAAAACACCAATCGATACGACGAAGTCCAATGGCACAACAACGTGAAATGCAACAGGATTCTCAGGTTGAAGAATCGGACACTCCTCGAACAGAAGCTAAAGTGACCTTATTAAAAACAAATCCCTTTCATGATATACAATCACTGATCAAAAAGGCACTTTCCTTGCACCTCTTTCAGTTACGAGACACATGCAAATCCTTTTATAGTTTACGGTCTGCGATTTTCAATTTTTCCAAGTGGCAGCACGAGCAAGCAACTCAATATATCATGGCCGACCGTGTCAAGTGTCACTGTAAGTTTGAGCGATTATTTAAGATCTTTAAAGATGCTTTTTAGGCTTTAATCGAATGTTCTGATCATCATGAACCATGGATTGTTGTAAATAGATGGGAAAGACAGTTTTCGTCGCCTAGTTTAAGGGACTGATGGGAACTGAGGTATAGTACCGGAACCTTGCAATCAAGACAGTAGGTGTATGGTCAGAGATTCGAAGCCGTGCTCAGCAAAAATGAGAATGCTGACCAAAAAAGCTGTGATGTTTATTATATTTAAATATCCATTTAATTTTCGTGAATATAATAGGCATTACAAATGACAAGAAATCAGATTAACTTGGTAAAGAGTAATGGAGTATATAGTACGTAACAAGGCTAAATATAAAATGTTATTAAAATAATTCTCCTGTAAATTATGGAACAAATAAGAAAGAATAACAAAAATTCGTATTTCCTTTAACTACAGCACACGTGACCACTAGTCTTGTATTCAAACGGTCTTTGTTTGGATATTAACTCTTGGCACAAATATTAAAATAAAACATGTAATCTAATAAAACTACCGGTAATAACTAATTACAGTTACCTCAGAAAGTGAGTAGAGATACTGGGCATTGCTCAACATAAAAACAGGGTCTTCTTACATAATGAATCATTAACCTTCTTTTGCTGCACAGTTCGGACTACATGTTTACGAACAGCGGTTTGCAACTATCCCTCACCGACAACTGTGGCAGGACCTTTCGCAAAGTCATATGACCGGAACAGCGGAAATTATTTAACTTCCTGGTGCAAAACCTCGAGGGCCATGTTTTAGAATTTGTAGTATTCACCGCTTGTTGGAAAACCCGTCAGAAGCACGTCACATCGCGACGCAGTCAACAGAGGTACACGTTCTAGCCCGGCCATAACAGGTGTTCCTAAAGATGATATTACGCTAATCCATAATTAAATTAGTATATTTTTTCGGCTCGAAATGTGCCAATTTGAAAAAATGAGTAAATATTTTCCCACGCGAAATTTATGCAACTCTAAACCCTCTCCCGCAAAAGAAATCATCTTTCTTCGTTGTTATTTTCATCGTTTCTGTCTTCCATGTGTCTGTTTTATCTAAAGCAACACATAATATCATAAAACGCTTGAATTGTTCATTAAAACAAGCCCTGTTTTTCCAATTCTTTAAAATTCACAACTCGAGACAGCGACCTACAAATTACTGCCACTGGTAAACAATGTTTACAGTGTAGACAGTACGTGTTTTCTCACCTGCTATTCCTACTACCTCGGCTCTTCTAACGGACGTGGAACGCACGGTTCTGTCCCACCTATACCACGTTTCAATTCATTTCACTTGTGGCATATTTATCTGCGTTGTCAATATTCCGACTATAGGCCTATAAATAGGAATGATAGGATGATTTGTGAACGATTATCACGACAGGACAGGCTATAGAACGAAGTGATTGTGACCTAGTTTTAGGCAATACTACGTCGTATTCGTGCATGAACTGATGAAAGCAATAAACAAATTCAGTCAGTATATCCTGTCTCGGGGCGGTAATTTCAACACGGACCCGTAACATACGAATCAGAAAATCTACCCACACAAATTTCTATGTACGTTTAATGTTTGTACGTGTATTTAAGTAGTATGTGCGCGTGTGTAAGCATGTTACCTGTTAATTCGCTGACAGTATCCGTAAATCCATAACAGGTATTTCAAATCACTTCCATTGTATGAACACTGTGGGGAAATTTGGCAAGAATACGGAAAGGCGTCTACTGGTCTCAGAATGCAAGAGTCGTGTAACGATATGTAATTACTTAGTAGGCTTACATTACATTATCTAGTATATAAAGTCACTATGCTAATGACGAAATGTTTTACATTTCCTGGTGTCTCCGTATGCTCACAGTTCTCCATTGCTTAATTCAGCCAACAGATTCACAAATGAATGAGCACATGTGGCTACTTTAGACATGTCCTTACGAATTACCCAGTTAAAAAGACGTTTCATAACGGGACTTCGTGTTTAATTACATAGTATAAACATAACCCTAAGTGTTTATTTTACTATAAAATAATGCCAGTAAATGCGATTTCCTATTCTTACAGTCACCATATTGAAATTATGGTACGTCCTCACGCAACAGTTGTCACTGTGTCGGCAGTGAACGGCGCAGGATAACAGGTATGAGCCTTCGTTGTTACGTGGTACGTGTTTGTACAATTGAATTTCCTGCAGGCTTATCACTCGGTAAAGAAGTCGACTGTGGTGAGACTTCAAGTTCTCAAGACGGCAAGTACAAAGATAATTGTCTTCTGGGTTGTTGCGCTGTGTAGTCTGGTCGATGTTTACCAACGTTTCAGAGGTCATACTGCCTCCGTCATCAGGGCGATGAAGATTTATTTCTTCTGGGTTCTTGCGCTATGTAGTCTGGTCGATGTTAACTAACGTTTCAGAGGTCATACTGCCTCCGTCATCAGGGCGATGAAGATTTCTGTCTTCTGGGTTGTTGCGCTGTGTAGTCTGGTCGATGTTAACCGACGTTTCAGAGGTCATACTGCCTCCGTCATCAGAGTATGAAGATTCCTGTCTTCTGGGTTCTTGCGCTGTGTAGTCTGGTCGATGTTTACCAACGTTTCAGAGGTCATACTGCCTCCGTCATCAGGGCGATGAAGATTTCTGTCTTCTGGGTTGTTGCGCTGTGTAGTCTGGTCGATGTTTACCAACGTTTCAGAGGTCATACTGCCTCCGTCATCAGGGCGATGAAGATTTATTTCTTCTGGGTTCTTGCGCTATGTAGTCTGGTCGATGTTAACTAACGTTTCAGAGGTCATACTGCCTCCGTCATCAGGGCGATGAAGATTTCTGTCTTCTGGGTTGTTGCGCTGTGTAGTCTGGTCGATGTTAACCGACGTTTCAGAGGTCATACTGCCTCCGTCATCAGAGTATGAAGATTCCTGTCTTCTGGGTTCTTGCGCTGTGTAGTCTGGTCGATGTTTACCAACGTTTCAGAGGTCATACTGCCTCCGTCATCAGGGCGATGAAGATTTCTGTCTTTTGGGTTGTTGCGCTGCGTAGTCTGGTCGATGTTTACCAACGTTTCAGAGGTCATACTGCCTCCGTCATCAGGGCGATGAAGATTTATTTCTTCTGGGTTCTTGCGCTATGTAGTCTGGTCGATGTTAACTAACGTTTCAGAGGTCATACTGCCTCCGTCATCAGGGCGATGAAGATTTCTGTCTTCTGGGTTGTTGCGCTGTGTAGTCTGGTCGATGTTAACCGACGTTTCAGAGGTCATACTGCCTCCGTCATCAGAGTATGAAGATTCCTGTCTTCTGGGTTCTTGCGCTGTGTAGTCTGGTCGATGTTTACCAACGTTTCAGAGGTCATACTGCCTCCGTCATCAGGGCGATGAAGATTTCTGTCTTCTGGGTTGTTGCGCTGTGTAGTCTGGTCGATGTTAACCGACGTTTCAGAGGTCATACTGCCTCCGTCATCAGAGTATGAAGATTCCTGTCTTCTGGGTTCTTGCGCTGTGTAGTCTGGTCGATGTTTACCAACGTTTCAGAGGTCATACTGCCTCCGTCATCAGGGCGATGAAGATTTCTGTCTTCTGGGTTGTTGCGCTGTGTAGTCTGGTCGATGTTAACCGACGTTTCAGAGGTCATACTGCCTCCGTCATCAGGGCGATGAAGATTTCTGTCTTCGGGGTTGTTGCGCCGTGTAGTCTGGTCGATGTTAACCGACGTTTCAGAGGTCATACTGCCTCCGTCATCAGAGTATGAAGATTCCTGTCTTCTGGGTTCTTGCGCTGTGTAGTCTGGTCGATGTTTACCAACGTTTCAGAGGTCATACTGCCTCCGTCATCAGGGCGATGAAGATTTCTGTCTTCTGGGTTGTTGCGCTGTGTAGTCTGGTCGATGTTAACCGACGTTTCAGAGGTCATACTGCCTCCGTCATCAGGGCGATGAAGATTTCTGTCTTCGGGGTTGTTGCGCCGTGTAGTCTGGTCGATGTTAACCGACGTTTCAGAGGTCATACTGCCTCCGTCATCAGAGTATGAAGATTCCTGTCTTCTGGGTTCTTGCGCTG
This sequence comes from Zootermopsis nevadensis, assembly GCF_977971745.1. Taxonomy (NCBI): domain Eukaryota; kingdom Metazoa; phylum Arthropoda; class Insecta; order Blattodea; family Termopsidae; genus Zootermopsis; species Zootermopsis nevadensis. The sequence continues at coordinate 9,889,527 of NW_028259144.1, read as the reverse complement.
TGTAGTCTGGTCGATGTTTACCAACGTTTCAGAGGTCATACTGCCTCCGTCATCAGGGCGATGAAGATTTCTGTCTTCTGGGTTGTTGCGCTGTGTAGTCTGGTCGATGTTAACCGACGTTTCAGAGGTCATACTGCCTCCGTCATCAGAGTATGAAGATTCCTGTCTTCTGGGTTCTTGCGCTGTGTAGTCTGGTCGATGTTTACCAACGTTTCAGAGGTCATACTGCCTCCGTCATCAGGGCGATAAAGATTTCTGTCTTCTGGGTTGTTGCGCTGTGTAGTCTGGACGATGTTAACCGACGTTTCAGAGGTCACACTGCCTCCTTCATCAGGGCGATGAAGATTTCTGTCTTCTGGGTTGTTGCGCTGTGTAGACTGGTCGATGTTTACCAACGTTTCAGAGGTCATACTGCCTCCATCATCAGGGCGATGAAGATTTCTGTCTTCTGGGTTGTTGAGCTGTGTAGTCTGGTCGATGTTAACCAACGTTTCAGAGGTCATACTGCCTCCGTCATCAGGGCGATGAAGATTTCTGTCTTCTGAGTTGTTGCGCTGTGTAGTCTGGTCGATGTTAAACAACGTTTCAGAGGTCACACTGCCTCCGTCATCAGGGCGATGAAGATTTCTGTCTTCTGGGTTGTTGCGCTGTGTAGTCTGGTCGATGTTAACCGACGTTTCAGAGGTCATACTGCCTCCGTCATCAGAGTATGAAGATTCCTGTCTTCTGGGTTCTTGCGCTGTGTAGTCTGGTCGATGTTTACCAACGTTTCAGAGGTCATACTGCCTCCGTCATCAGGGCGATGAAGATTTCTGTCTTCTGGGTTGTTGCGCTGTGTAGTCTGGTCGATGTTAACCGACGTTTCAGAGGTCATACTGCCTCCGTCATCAGAGTATGAAGATTCCTGTCTTCTGGGTTCTTGCGCTGTGTAGTCTGGTCGATGTTTACCAACGTTTCAGAGGTCATACTGCCTCCGTCATCAGGGCGATGAAGATTTCTGTCTTCTGGGTTGTTGCGCTGTGTAGTCTGGTCGATGTTAACCGACGTTTCAGAGGTCATACTGCCTCCGTCATCAGAGTATGAAGATTCCTGTCTTCTGGGTTCTTGCGCTGTGTAGTCTGGTCGATGTTTACCAACGTTTCAGAGGTCATACTGCCTCCGTCATCAGGGCGATGAAGATTTCTGTCTTCTGGGTTGTTGCGCTGTGTAGTCTGGTCGATGTTAACCGACGTTTCAGAGGTCATACTGCCTCCGTCATCAGGGCGATGAAGATTTCTGTCTTCGGGGTTGTTGCGCCGTGTAGTCTGGTCGATGTTAACCGACGTTTCAGAGGTCATACTGCCTCCGTCATCAGAGTATGAAGATTCCTGTCTTCTGGGTTCTTGCGCTGTGTAGTCTGGTCGATGTTTACCAACGTTTCAGAGGTCATACTGCCTCCGTCATCAGGGCGATGAAGATTTCTGTCTTCTGGGTTGTTGCGCTGTGTAGTCTGGTCGATGTTAACCGACGTTTCAGAGGTCATACTGCCTCCGTCATCAGGGCGATGAAGATTTCTGTCTTCGGGGTTGTTGCGCCGTGTAGTCTGGTCGATGTTAACCGACGTTTCAGAGGTCATACTGCCTCCGTCATCAGAGTATGAAGATTCCTGTCTTCTGGGTTCTTGCGCTGTGTAGTCTGGTCGATGTTTACCAACGTTTCAGAGGTCATACTGCCTCCGTCATCAGGGCGATGAAGATTTCTGTCTTCTGGGTTGTTGCGCTGTGTAGTCTGGTCGATGTTAACCGACGTTTCAGAGGTCATACTGCCTCCGTCATCAGAGTATGAAGATTCCTGTCTTCTGGGTTCTTGCGCTGTGTAGTCTGGTCGATGTTTACCAACGTTTCAGAGGTCATACTGCCTCCGTCATCAGGGCGATGAAGATTTCTGTCTTCTGGGTTGTTGCGCTGTGTAGTCTGGTCGATGTTAACCGACGTTTCAGAGGTCATACTGCCTCCGTCATCAGAGTATGAAGATTCCTGTCTTCTGGGTTCTTGCGCTGTGTAGTCTGGTCGATGTTTACCAACGTTTCAGAGGTCATACTGCCTCCGTCATCAGGGCGATGAAGATTTCTGTCTTCTGGGTTGTTGCGCTGTGTAGTCTGGTCGATGTTAACCGACGTTTCAGAGGTCATACTGCCTCCGTCATCAGGGCGATGAAGATTTCTGTCTTCGGGGTTGTTGCGCCGTGTAGTCTGGTCGATGTTAACCGACGTTTCAGAGGTCATACTGCCTCCGTCATCAGAGTATGAAGATTCCTGTCTTCTGGGTTCTTGCGCTGTGTAGTCTGGTCGATGTTTACCAACGTTTCAGAGGTCATACTGCCTCCGTCATCAGGGCGATGAAGATTTCTGTCTTCTGGGTTGTTGCGCTGTGTAGTCTGGTCGATGTTAACCGACGTTTCAGAGGTCATACTGCCTCCGTCATCAGGGCGATGAAGATTTCTGTCTTCGGGGTTGTTGCGCCGTGTAGTCTGGTCGATGTTAACCGACGTTTCAGAGGTCATACTGCCTCCGTCATCAGAGTATGAAGATTCCTGTCTTCTGGGTTCTTGCGCTGTGTAGTCTGGTCGATGTTTACCAACGTTTCAGAGGTCATACTGCCTCCGTCATCAGGGCGATGAAGATTTCTGTCTTCTGGGTTGTTGCGCTGTGTAGTCTGGTCGATGTTAACCGACGTTTCAGAGGTCATACTGCCTCCGTCATCAGAGTATGAAGATTTCTGTCTTCTGGGTTATTGCGCTGTGTAGTCTGGTCGATGTTAGCCAACGTTTCAGAGATCATACTGCCTCCGTCATCAGGGCGATGAAGATTCCTGTCTTCTGGGTTCTTGCGCTGTGTAGTCTGGTAGATGTTTACCAACGTTTCAGAGGTCATACTGCCTCCGTCATCAGGGCGATAAAGATTTCTGTCTTTTGGGTTGTTGCGCTGTGTAGTCTGGTCGATGTTAACCGACGTTTCAGAGGTCATACTGCCTTCGTCATCAGGGCGATGAAGATTTCTGTCTTCTGGGTTGTTGCGCTGTGTAGTCTGGACGATGTTAACCGACGTTTCAGAGGTCATACTGCCTCCGTCATCAGGGCGATGAAGATTTCTGTCTTCTGGGTTGTTGCGCTGTGTAGTCTGGTCGATGTTAACCAACGTTTCAGAGATCATACTGCCTCCGTCCGCCCTGATGACAGAGGCACTATGACCTCTGAAACGTTGGTAAACATCGACCTTACTACACAGCGCAACAACCCAGAAGACAGAAATCTTCATACTCACCGCTGTGAAAACCTCAAATCTTACATAATTTATGACAGCTTGTTGTGTTACTGGATAATCATATTAAAAAGCTGTTGTACTAAGCAAGGTGATTTGTGGAATCTAAATTCAGTTTCGATGTCAAACTTGTCATTCCATGTCGAGTAATTTTTGTTAAAATAAATAAGAGTAGCAATACTAAGGTTTACCGATAACAACAAATAACGCGCCTGCAAGTCGAGACGTTCTAGGGCAACCAAGTCAGCGTTAGTGTATGTAATTTTCTAGGGCGACCTAGTCCGAGTAAGAGTATGTTATTTTCTAGTACGACCAAAGCAAGATCGTAAAATTTAATTTGTAACTGTTCCTAATAAAAAAACTGTATATACTTAAACACTACTAAACGATGAATAGCGCAATTTTTAAATTTTAACATCTGTAAGTAAAGTTTGTGTATAGACCTGAATTATATTATATATTTTAACTATAAACTACTAAACACTTTACGAAGTAAATTCACCTGATTCTAAACTTTTTTTAAAATACCCTAGAGTTTGGCATTTGATAAGGATGTATAATCTTACTGAAAATTTTACAGTTTAGATTCCAACAATTTAACGTGTAGCGTGATCTCATTTTATTGCATCTTAAATTTTGTGACTTTATGTCACGCGAACTTCGTATCAGAAGATTGAAGACATAACAACCAGTGGTTTCATCCGTCATCCGCCTGTCCGCCATAAAGAATCATTAAAAACATAAAATTAGTCATCATAATAACTAGTCTCCAATTTAATATTCTGCCATTCCGACCCTGTCAGTGCCAATCACCAGTCATCACAATCACCGCTGAGTACGACATCAACCCTGAGGTAATATCACATGCTTCTATAATACGAAGCAGAATGAACTGATTACATCCAAGCACAAAAGTCAAATTGTTGGATCTGTCAAGGCTCTGTCATTTACATATAATCTGAAACATATTTAATGTAATAACATTATTATAATATAAACAGCAAGTTTAAAACAGCAAAATAAAAGCACAATCATAAACACACTTACAGCGACTGGGTTTTAAGCAGTTACTAATTACTCCGCGTGCTAAATAGATCTTCCTTCGGGTACACCGTTTTAATCAATAAAACAATCCAGCCTTGTAAACACATTTATAATGTCTATGAACCAACTTCGATCAGCATTCAGAATCTAACAGGATTTGAGGTTTTCACGGCGATGAGTCAGAAGATGGCTGTCTTCTGGGTTGTTGCGATTCACCCTAATGATGGAGAAAGCGAGGACCTCTGAAACATCTGTAAATTCTACCAGACTACACGGCGCATCAACCCAGAAGACAGCCATTCTCATAATCTTGATAAGTCACCACTCCTGTGTTTAAAATTTCAGTGTTGGATCTAAGAATATTCAATTTGAAAAATTTCTATTATCTATTCAGCACACTGGAATTAATCCTTCCGGAATTGTATACTTAAGAATGGAGTCGGTAATTGTCCTTCCTTCATTAATTTCAATTCCTTTTAGCTTTCTTGCTGATCTAATCGTGTTCTGAAAGCGGTCAAGCATATCGTACAAGGTACACTGAAGGTGTATCAAGATTTCATTGCGTATACCTAATTACTGAAACAGGTCAGGCGAAACTATAATATTCCATTATTCAATACACTGTTTTAAACTCTGACAACACGTCCTCATCGATCCACCGACATTCTAAAAAAAGGAACTACATTGGTTTGGAAGGAAATGGAAGTGACTCACTACTTCCAGATTCAGATCAAGAACTTCAGTGTGGTTCTTGTGCATTGCTCCTACTGATTCTTGCTTCCCGAATACGAAATGTGCATCACAGTAATTAACCAGCTTGGTACGCGCGCGAGCAAGCCGATCGAGTGACTTTCTGTTTGAAGACTGGAGAAGTGTTCACTTGCATCGCGCTGAGTTCTGAGAGTAGCTTCTTCGAACCCAGTTATTCACATTCACAGTTTACTCTGTAATTTTTTTTCAGACACTCGATGGTCACACAGTTCGTAACCTTGCTTGGAGATCTTCATGTGCAGACAAGTCACGTTCCGCTGCTGTTTATTAAGCGAGAAGTCCCAGGCTACACTGCAAGCCGTAAGTCCGGCAATCCTACCGAAAGCTTTACATGGTTTTTCTCAGCCTCCCAAACAAATTCTTTTTAGTGCGAGGCGCGTCCACAAAGTAAGTTTCCCACTTGTCCCACGGCTAGCAAACCTTATATTGCGCGAAGCGACTGTGCGTGCGTGATAGAGCAATGACGTAGCATGGCGCATGCACTAACGGCACTTCCCGCGTTCTCACAGTAGCATCGTTTCAGCTGTTGAAGATGGAGGTTCTTATTCCAACTCCCGCCGACTGTGAAGTGCGGTCAGTGATAACGCTAGGCCGCACACGGCTCGACGGACAGCAAGTCTCCTGCAGGAGTTCAGCTGGGAGGTGTTTAATCATTCACCCTACAGCCCGGACCACGCTCCCAGTGATTTCCATCTTTTCCTACACCTCAAGAAATTCCTGTCCGGTCAGCGTCAGCGTTTTGAGAATGACAGAGAGGCGGAGATGGTTGTCACACAGTGGTTCCAATCCCAGGCAGCAGACTTCTACGACACAGGTGTTCAAAAGTTGGTCCCACGGTATGACAAATGTCTCAATTCCGGTGGCGAATATGTTGAAAAATAGCTGGACACTTGCTGTATCTGTTGCAATAAATATTTCCATGAAATTGTGTTTTGTTTATGTAAACGGCCCCAGGGAAACTTACTTTGTGGACGAGCCTCGTATCTTGAGATACGACCGCTTCCTCCCACGTTAAACACATCTCATTATTTTTAAACGCAATTTCTTTGCAGACTGAATAATATGTTCGGCTGGCAAAGCGACGTTACAGAAACAAGAAACCAAACAAGAGTATAATTTGTATGATATGAAGATTTCACGGCCACTAAGAATAATGAATTCTTCTAGGAAAAAGATGGTTCTCAAAACGTTGGTGTTTTATCCATTAAACCACCTTGTACTGCCGGTAACCCGAGAAGAATTCATTGTAAGAATTCTCTGCCCAATGCACCTTACATATCTGTATTCATAAAAATTGCATTTGGTACTGTAAGCAACATCTGTATGTAGGTACACGTAATAAAACAATCTATGTATATACAGTTGATTCCGGTTAATTGGGCCATCGGTTAATCGAGTCAGCCGTTTATTTGGGACAAATCTTAAAGAACAAACCTTTTTAACTCTTTACGTGGAACTTCGCATAATTGAGGCAACCGCTTAATTAGGCCAAAGTGTTCTAGTCCCGATGTGTCCCAATTAACCGGAATCCACTATAATTAACTAAGGCTGGGGATAGAAGATAACAGTATTTGTCACGAGAAATATTTAATCTTTAAACTGACGTCTGTTATATGATCAATAATATGTGACCGAATGCAAACGGATATACCAGTGTCTAGCTTCTACTGTTTGTGTTTGGAGCCTTAATATGTTTGTTCAGATTTCTTTCATGGTCAAATATATTTTGCTACTGAAAAAGAATTTTAAATATCACACATTTTTATTTTCTGTGTAAGTAAGCCAGGATTTCTTTAAGATTCATGGAAATATTTTTATGTGTACGTTGCTACGTTTAAGAATTCAGGACATTTAACAATTCTTTATATTTGAAACGAATATATATTTTACTTCAATAGAGTAATTTTGTAAGCTCCATACACAACACATTTTAAAATCCAAGTTTATGAAGACGTTAAAGGGAATCTGAATACGAACGAACAAAGTGTGGAAAACCAAACACCAAAAATGAACACGATTCTCTTATTGATATAAGCTGTAGTATTAACTTTAGTGAAATGGCTTAAAGTCTCGTTATATTCTGTCAAAACTATATGTACTTTAAAATGCATTAGTATGGGGTAAATTTTTGTTCAGTCAATGTGACGTTATACAAGATTTTTACATTCCTAGAACGTACATCAGTTATTCAGAAGTCAGGACAAACTTTTTGGCACATCTTGGATTCACAGGCCATTCACTTTCGTGAGCTGCATACAACTTGCCGAAAATTGTTGCTTCCTTTAGCATGCAACAAGATAGCAAGACGTAGCCACAGGTGAACAATATTCTGTATCTACAGGATACATAGTGTGAGATCAAGGCGTCCCGACAACCAAGCAACAGGTAGACACTAGTTGTGAAAATATATCCACAATCATGTAAGATATTCCACATAAAATTACATTTTAATTCCTGCATCAACATAAGGAATAACAAAGACTGCTAAATGCTGAACATATGGAAAGAATTACCTAAAAACATTAGAAAAATTATAAATTGTAAACAAGAATAAATACGTATGATTTGAGGTTTTCACAGCGGTGAGTATGAAAATTTCTGTCTTCTGGATCACCCTGATAACGGAGGCAGTATGACCTCTGAAACGTTGGTAAACATCGACAAGACTACACAGCGCAACAACCCAGAAGACGGAAATCTTCAAGAATAAATACAGTGTATCGAAAGCAGATGTGGTAACTACCAACAAGACTACTCAACGCCACAATCTACTGAAGCTCACAAATACCTACGCCGTGGTCAGAACCGTAAACATTAATAATTACATTACTTATAATATTTGGATAACTTTCTGCCAGAACACTCTGATTTCAGAACGCGCATACGACTTTGAGATATTTTTTTGCGAACACCAACCTCTGCCTTGACTGGCTGAAGTTAGGGGAAATTCTGTCCGCTCTTGTAGACTAGAATTTGTGCAGATGATTAGTAAAATCCTTTAAATCTATTTCCTGACATTATACAACTGGATGGTGATAACTAAAGTCAAATAAAAGTGGTCTTGTATAATATATACATAAAAATAAGGAGTCTGGTGTATGGGAGATTATCCAACAAAAAATAGCACGCTAGTAGTAGAATTTGTAGAAATTTTAGTATTTCTCAACCAGTACATAACAAGACAAAACAAAACAACAAAATTTTGTCTCATTGGTAATTCTGGTCGAAACAAAATTAAAAATTTCACACACATCAACAACTACAGCGTTAAAGTCGTAAACCAGCTTCTAAAAGACACCTTCAATGAACGTAAAACTTCATCTCATTTAAGCCACAATTGTGTATATAAAGCAATGTTTTATCTCATAAAAATTAAATTCGCGGAACTGGTTTTCCAGAAGTGTTTCTCACGCCACATCAACAATGTCACTGTTGCACTAATGTCATCCGAGGTTATTTTGCGCATTGGGCCGTTCTTGCACTGGTGAAACTCAAGCACATTCTTTCGCAACAATATGGTACAACAATGACCTATCTTTCCATCACTGATCAACCCCCATAGATATCATGGAACCGAGAAACTTACAGTTTACATAAATGGGCAGGAAGACAGTGGTTTGTATTACAAGAACTACCACCATCACGCGGCGTCTAAAAGCATTTTTAACATGGATGACGAAAATATTGAAATAATGCTGTAGGGCTGATGTTTGTCATTGTTTTTCCAAGTTGAAAGGGACAAGACTGGAATACGGAAGAAAGAAAATGAAGTCCGAAAGGTAAAAACGAAAGAGAGAAAGCGCATAAAGACAGAAATAAATAATTTTCCGTTGAATTTCAACATGTTTTTCCACTGCCCGACAAACGGAGTAGAACTGCTCCTCTCTGGAAATCAACAGGTTGCAAAATAGTACATAAGGGGCTAGGACACTTTAGCGAAGATTAAAACTCCTCGAGTAGAACGTGTAAAAAAAAAGCTGTAGTACAGAGTTTAAAACTCAACAAGCACGGAAAGTAGCATCCTCGTGCGTTCTTTGCAGAGTGCGTTTAGAGGTATTAAATCCGCCTTGTTCGATAGTTCCCACATTAGCCACCGGATCGCAGCACCTGAATGTCTACCTCACGACTTTCCTAGTCCGTCACTTTGTTATCACCGCTCATTGGATATTCAAAGTACGATTTTGAAGTCGTGCAGAATAGCACAACCCCCATATCAAATTTCATCGAAATCCGTCCAGTGGTTCTCGAGTTGAATCAACTGGACAGATGGACTGAAGGATAAACGGACAGAAGCGACCATCCTATAACAAAACGTTAGAGTACAGTTTGGTACATGATGGTTTTGTTGCACTCAATGACTCAAGCAACTTTGTTTACACAATCATCGATTTGTCATCGAGATTATTACTATCACTAAGCGGATTTCTCAATATGTAACTCAAGAAAGTGGATATTCTCAATATTACACTCCACGAAGTACAGTCCTCAACATTGTAACTAAATTCGGAAAAGTCTTCAACATGAAAGTCCGTGGAGTACAGTCATGAAAATTATGACTCACCAGAGGCCTACAGATCACAAGTCAACTGAGCGGGGCCCTCAAGTTTATAACGGACTTTACGAAGCAGACTCCTCATGATTACAACCAACATCATGAAGCACAGTCCTTAAATAAGGCATTAATTAGCGTCATCAAGCTTATAACTAATTACGTGGAACAGACTCCTCAATTAAATCAGCGTAGCAGAGTCTCTTCATAAGTAACTATCGCTCGTGTAGTCAAGAAATTTGCCACGTTATGTAACCCGAAACTTTAATGTTATGCTCACTACATTTCACAAACTCACTGTTAACTACAGTACGCGACTGTAATCTTGAGACTTGCAAGGAATGCAGGAAGTCCGTAGCGTTAAAGGCAGACGCTATCTTTCCTCCTTCACCCCACCTCATCGACCTCAAGTCTCTAGATTACTGTCGCTGACTATAGTTTCTCTTTTGTTGAGCTACATGTTTCAGCCCAGTAATGCCATCATCATGTTCGAATGTAAGTTATTACTTTAGACCAGTCGTATTCAAACTTTTTTGTTCGCGTGCCCCCAGATATAATTTCTCTTCAACTTTGTACTCCCCAAAGTTGTTGGTGTATAATTCAAGTTATACATAGTATATAATCTACATCTAAAATAAATTAAATAAATTACATTATTGATTATTCAGTGTTTATCATAAAATAATATACTTTTTTTAAAAAATTTCACGTACCCCCTAAGAAGTCTTTGCGTACCCCCGGGGGAACGCGTACCCCAGGTTGAATACCACTGCTTTAGACAAAATCAGTAGAAATTTAAAGTAATTCAGAGCTTAAAATTACTTCGAACTTACATTGGAAATTTATTATGGTTATAAAGTCCTGAAACATACAGTTCAATAAAAAAGTAGTAAACATGAGTTTTTGTAAAAGTGACTGAGAATAATATAGTAGAATTAACACAACATACATGAATACTATAATATAGAAGAGTCACCTATACCCCAGAAGAGTTTGTAACATTACTTGTGAGATTTATATGATCAAAATTGATGTATTCTGTGTAATGTGTTGTAACGCTACATCACGACGCGAGAGCGTAATGAAACGCGGATTTTTAACTTGACAGCCGACTCAGTAACACAGAAGCATTATTATTCTAAAGAAGAGATGTTATCTCCTGATTTGATTTCAAGTTATATAACACAACTGAATATCGAATATCATCAGAGTGAAAAAAACACGGACATTGAGATGAAGGAGGCATAATATAAAATTTCGATCGTTAAATTAGAAGAGATAATTTGAAAGAACTTGCCACAGAAGGAAGGGTAATATTAAAATTGAATTAAGAAATAAATTATATTGTGTTTGAGTACATTTTTGTCTGGTTTCGGGTAACTTTCCGTGTCCATAAAAGGTGAAAATTTCATGACGAGTTGAGTGACTATTAGTTTCTCAAAGACTCTGCTTCGCGGAGTTAATAGTGCGTAAGGAAACAAATGAAGGTATCTACGTTTTAGTGTCACAAGTTTTCCCCATACAACAGCATGTCGTCTTGTGGCACAGAGACGGTTCGTCTCTCAATTTCGTCACTTCAGTTCTTGCCTCGCACATTAAACCAGAACTGCAGGGGAGTAAACACAACTTTATCCAAACCAGTTCCCAAGGATCCTTTAGTACAACGTTGTTTGAAGAAGACAAAAAGGTCAGGTGGCGAACCTTCTCTGTGAGAGAGCTGAATTGTTTCTTCCTTTCTTTTACTTTTTACACTTCGCTGGCACGAAAAACTTACAAAAATCGGAACAAAAGAAGTACAAACTCTGCCAGCTACTTAGTAGCTCACATCTGTGAGCAAACGTTTATAAACATTTCTAGAAAAAATATAAACGTATGAAATTTGAGTAATTTAATTCTCTGAAAATTAAGATTGTTATTTAGGTAAGTGGATCCCATAATCTTTTAATCTAAGACTTTCTTGTTGAGTTTTGCGACCTCCCCCAGAACCTAATAAAATAACTTAAAATAAGATTATATTCGTTAATCAAATTTTATTCTAAATTTTACATTTATAATTTAATGTGACCCACATAATAATTGATATATATATTATAATTACGCCCTTTGCCCCCTGAAGAAGGCATCACGGTCCTTTTGACCCCGAGTCTCAAACTCTGGGAAACACTGACGAAGTGTAGTTTTGCAGTTGGATGCCAACGTTCTAGAAGAACGTAGTGCCCCCTTCTAGCCTGAGGTCCTCCTACACCCACAAGACTATACAGTGTCACAACCAAAAAGACCACAGTCCTAAAGAAACAGGGTTCTTGCCATATACAATATAATCGCTGTACATCCTTCTTCACAGAATTCCAAACAGGATAGACCAAACTGTATAAAATATGTTGAGTATGTGATTTTTCTATGAATTCTTCGTAAAAACGTTGGAAACGAGGGCTCCAACTTCACACTTCGTCATTTGATATCACTGTCATGTATCCAGATTCAATTTTTCGTTAATTTTCCTGCTATTGCTTTCAATTAAACTAAATTATAGGTTCTCGTATTTTCCCCATATTAATTTATTACACTATCTGCATATTTATAAATGATACTGCCGATTCAGCTTCGTTGTAAATATTACACTGCGTGGAAGCATATACTGACACCGTCTTGTATTCAGATAATTAATGCTACGCAAGCTATAAGATCAAACGTAAACATTTTAGTCACATGATATGAATGTACCTGCACGCATTTTCAGTCTCAATCCTAGACGTATGTTTGTTATTGTCTGCACGCTGCGACGGCTTCATCCCCAGAAAAGGCCCCAGGTGAAGAGAAATATACCTGTCCTTACATACAATACATATATATATATATATATATATATATATACATACATACATATGAGCCGGCGTAGCTCAGTCAGTATAGTGACTAGCTACGGGCTTGACGACCGGGGTTCGATCCCCGACGGGGGCAGAGGATTTTTCCTCTAGCCTCTGCGTCCAGACCGGCTCTGGGACCCACCCAGCCTCCTCTACAATGGGTACCGGGGTCCTTTCCCGGGGGTAAAGCCGGCCGGGGCGTGATGCTGACCACTCACCCCCATCTAGTGCCGAGGTCAAGGAAGAGAGGAGCCATACCGCTTCTCCCCCCAAGCGCCTACATGGCGTATAGTGGGACAAACTTTACTTGACTTTACTTTACTTTACATTCATACTTACATACATTATACACTCATTCGTGCATAAATAAATACATTCATACATGCGTGCATACATACATATATTACTGTGCATTGAATATTATATACATGTATGCATACTAACCTTTGAACTGCAAAATCCAAAGTCCCTTTTTTACAATCTCATTTCACTGTTACTTTAACTCAAATCAGGAAACAATATTCAATAATGCTTCCACTTATAACACGTTGGTAGAAGACTATCACATTTCATTACATCCACTATCCCGTAATGGAGCGGAGTAAAAGGTTTACAGATAATGTGGTTTTGATAGTGACACACTTATACGCTGATACAAGCCTGTCAGATTCTGGTACACTGGTCCTGTTTACTTAATTTCCAGCCACGTTTAGGCTTACAAAACTATTTCGGATTCAGTCAGCCTTTATATGATCTACAAACACGTCTTCTTTCTCGTGGGCTGTATTTTAAACATTCTTGTGGCCAAGTAACCTGCAACATCCACGCATCAATTATATCATACACGTAGGATTTGAGGTTTTCACGGCGGTGTGTCTAAAGATGGCTGTCTCCATCAGGGCCCTGATGATGGAGGCAGCAAGTACCTCTCAAACGTCGGCAAACTTCTACCGGACTACATGGCGCAACAACCCAGAAGACAGCCATCTTCAGAATTATACACGCTTTAAGAAATTAAGCAGTCATAAATTGTATTCAATGTATTATCAGATGTGATAATTTGATTAACTCCATGGAGCAGAGTCCATTTTAAAAAAGCTAATAAACTTGATAAAAAAATCCCCCTTTCAACAGCCCTCCACTGCAACCTATTTTTAGCCATATTATCGAACCCATGCTCTTTTATACCGTATCCTTAAAATAAATTAAATATCATCCCAACTTTGCGAGGTAGTCCATCTGGCCTTAGGTTTACTGATCAATATTTTGTGTACATTTCTAATCCTACTATATAAGCTATTCACCCATTTCATTCTTCCTGATTTTATCAAGTAAGTGTATTTTTTGAAGAGTACAAATTACGAAGCTCCTTACTAAGAAATTTTTTTCAGTTACGGAATCAACAACTGCCGATAAATATAATAAAAAACATAATGAAAAATATTTTAGAAAATCACCCAATTTGTAGTTGATATTCGTGTAACTGACCGATACGAACCAATATATAAGTTCCTCCCATAATTTTGATATAAACCCCAATACCAAATTTCGTCAAAATCCGTTACGTAATTTTGGAGTTATAACATGAGGCAGGGGGGTTGAAAAGATCTCCCCTACGTGCGTTCACGTCGTGGGCTTTGTGCGAAGAAAACGTAACAACTTGTTATATCACGTACAAGTAAAAGAACCCGAAGTACAAAGTAAAAACGTAGGAAAGCTGCAGCTTGAGTCGCCGTCCTTACATCAACATTCGTCATCCTCGTGTATCATCCAGTTCTTTCAAGAAGCCGCAGGTTGCAAAAGGAACAATTAAAACAAGTTGAATCAATATGACGAGAGACTTGTGCAAGTGGAGACAAAAACCACTACAGAATATGAAGTGACAGAAAAACATGTCAGATTCTCCCGTCTGAAACACGAACTTGAAGGCTTCTCCGATATAAATCATCAACCGGTTCTAAGAAATGTAATATTTTAAGTTGGCAGATGACAGTCATTAAATAATTAATGTTAATTCCTAAGAAGTGTTCCAAGAAACTTCGTCCGCATATAGTTTAACCTGTTTTATTGTCATTGTTTTAGAGTTAAAAATTTGTTGAAAAACACAGAAAGAGAGAGAAAGGTACATAAAACAATCTCAAAACAGGTAGCTTAAGAAATACAAATATGAAAAACAAATATAACAGTTAAAGAACGGAGAACTGTGGTAGAGAGGCGGATAGCATAAACAGCATGAATGAAATATGAGCAAAATTCCGTAACTTTACAGTACATGCGTGCTGGGTCCATATAAATATTTTCGCCGCGCTTTAATACAAACATGCTGTGATATGAATACTTCAGGAGAGTACAAACAATGTTAAACTTAGGGCTGTACGTAACCAAAAACTGCTATACAAAATTGTTTGTAATATAATAAAATTTAATACGTACGCCTACCCTGATAATTACAACACAAATCAAGACGACACGACAAAATATCGTAATTCTGAACTATATTCACCGGTTAGTCAAGAAATAGTCACAAGAGCTCGCCACTGTATCTCACCCTGAGGCAGATAAATTGAGTCAAAACCTTCACATGCTACTGCTTTAAGAAACACATAAATCCCACCTACTACTACACGTCTAATGTGGCGTCTGTGATTAACATTTTCCTATCATAATTTTTATGCATTTTTTATTTACGTGTACTACATTTCCGTCAATGTCATCTTCCTTGAAATTTTTCCTGATATTACTATGTATGTATTTCCTAAAATTACCTACAGTTGCAGCAGTCTGCGATTCGTTTTAATCTACTAGTAAATTACCCGTCAAGAATGACGGTAAATCTAAAGCAGTACATTTGCAGCGATAATTTCCCAGCATGGTGTATCCGATTAAGTAATTTATGAAATGATCAACAAACCAACAAGTAAAACTTGTCTTTTATGTGAAAGGATGTTCTTTTACGGTCGCACTAAAATTGCTTTGATTGTGTGTGAAACGTAAATATTTGTTACAGACAAACATTAAACACTTTTATTGGCAGTAGTTTGTTGCGGAAGACTTAATGTTCATGTGTCCCTAGAGATGGTACTGACTTCGTTATGTGTTCAGGTGACGAGTGTGACCGACGTGACAATGCAAATATGCCGCCATTTGCAGACTTACAAAGACAAATGGCCGATGAAGAAAGAGCTCACAACAGGTGACTCCACACAGAACACATGACACTAGCCAACATTCCAGAGATCGTGTATGTCGGTCTGCTAGTTTCATCTTTAAAATGCTGGCAACGCATTCTGTTTAACGTTTGTACTGGATGTCTTCAGAGAGCGGGTCCAATTAGTTTAATTTTGGCCCCTATCAACACACTTTTAAAAAACGTTCAAAACAGCTTATATCAAAATAACATAGCACATGATACAATAAATTAACCCTTTAAGCGGAGTGGTAACTATATAGTATACCAGGAGCTGTACAATTCAATAGCAATATATTTTTTCATACAGTTTATTTATCGGTATCTTGTAATATATAATGAACAGCGATTACTTCTCGAAGCAGCAATAAACAATTTATCTTTGTAATGGATAAGTATTTTGTGTCTTAAAGTATGAAATGTATACATATATTGTTGTTAAAGAATTTCGGGCCTTATGAGATAAAATTCATTAATGTGCATTGTTATGTTGCCATGGCAATTCTCTCAATGAATTCTGGGTCTTATATGGGATAATATTTATAACCGTATGCGTTATATTCCAGGGGTAAATTGGCAAGTTTATAAATATTGTTCAGACAAATTCCGTGCATTAAAGTGTCAAGGGCTTTCATTCTAAAATAACTTCGAATATTGTGTGATTTAATAAAATATAAGAAAGATGCTGGGCTATTTGCACAATATTTAACACTAAATAGGCTAATAATCCGTATTGACAAGATCTCATTATGGATGACTGTGATAGGAATATCCTAAATGTAATCGATTCTTGCCGATCGTTATATGGCCTGGAGACCGACCGAAGGGATGATGGTCATTATTTAAAACACCGTCGATGGAAACAGCTGAACAAAATATGGTAGCGAGTTATACGATGAACTTTGTTAATTATTCTTTCATTTTCCACGCCAACTGTGCCTCGAGGTATAAACATTCGACCTATGATACGCTTATGTTTGGTTTGTGGCGTACGTAGGTGGGGTTACTGATTCAAACCCTCATGAAATATCTTGAAAATGTCAGAGAAGAGTTTTCCTGACAGAAGTTTGCTGGAATAGAATTTTCGTAATGGAAGCATTTATGTTCTCAGTGAAACTGTCTTACAGAATGTAATAAACTTTACTTAATTTTGAAAATACAACTATTCCCTAAATTAAGCCCTTCTGAATATGCTATAAAATTTTTCCAGAGATAAATGAGTTGACAGTTTTTAAATAAAATTTTGTCCTTGATACTGCATATAACTCTCATTCATTGCAAAAGTAAAATTAACTTTCTTTTGTTTCTGTGTCAGAGTGTAATAATAATGAAGTACATCTTTAATAAATAAGATGTGAATATGTTGATTGGATTTATCTGACTTAGGATGGGTACCAGTGTTGGGATATTGGAGATTTTATTCACTAGATGATAGCGATCTTTAAATGGCCTGGACTAGTTACATGTGTAGTCTGGCAGAAATTTACCGACGTTTCAGGGATTCTTGCTAACTCCAACATGAGGGTGATGTCAGCTTTTCAGTCAGGAAGATGTTGACTAACTGTGACTAGAAACCTATTAACTGCTTGGGACTTTTGTGTCAATACCTAAATAATGCTTAATTTCTCCCCAGCCGTCTTCATATCATCACATGGTAATTGTCACCGTGAACACCGGACAAATCAAACAACCTTAACACCAACGTTTCGTCATTACGTTACCGCAAGCCGCTAGAACAAATAATTATAAGTTTGTTTTAATAATTTCATAAAAGGGAATTTCTTGACCAGCTATGCGACTACTATCTTCCCAGGAAGGAATCTATTCCATCGTTAATGACATTAAAATAATGTATTAGTCGATAAATGTGTTCTGTGCTGACAGATCTCTGAACACGAAGGTAAATTACGGTTGGATACTGTGTAAGCCACTCTTAGCGCAACATTAACTTCATTTGACAACAAAGACCCCAAGTAACAAATTTGGAAATTGCGGGTTTTGTGAAATGCATTTCCACTTAATTTCTCGAAATACAAATTTGTAATCAAATCAGTAATATATGTTACAAGCAGGCAGCCATAATGTAAACTACGTTGACCATATAATTTTGCGTGAGGTGTCCATACATTCCCTCGAGAGCCCCAGCTGGCTGCATGCCAGAGAGAGTAGTCCAACAGGTAGTTTCTGTGTTAACAGTTTGCTCAGAGGACATCTCGCTCTGGCAACGGATATATAATGCAACAGATTGGAACCTGAAGATTGTGAAACGTGTAAGACGTCCGATTAAATTCTCTCTTCTTCTTCTTCTTCTTCTCCACTGCGTATGAATTAGACGAATATTCAATGCGATGCCATGATTTGTTATAGTTCCAAATGTGAAAGATTTTACCAGTAGATGGCTTCCTTGTAGAGAATGACAGAAAAGTCACGAAACAAACTCATTCCCGACTTACGTTCTATTTTAAAAAAAATAATAACCACATTGAAGTTAGAAGATATCTCATAATAAGTTTTGGAAATATCCACTGCGTTTACTCTTTTCCTCGTGATTGATGTAACCCGATGAAGAGTTGCCGCTTATGTCATGGACGCTTCCTGTGTCACTAAACGGTTCATCAAACGAGATACTGCGATACTATCGATTTCTTCGGCACAGTAGAATCGGAAAACGTGTCCCTAAACTTAAAATGACAAGTTAAGTAAAGATAAGTTGCCACGTAGTGCTCGACAATTCTCACTCGTTGCACTTTGGCTGTCTTAAGACAAATGACGGACTGCCTTGAACAGGTTACAAAATGGCGTGAGCAGTGTCGGGCACATGTACAGTTACAGCGATATTTTATTTCTATTAATTATGCCGAAATGTATTTATGTCCAACGATCAATAAACATTTTATTAACTGGTGTATTTGTAATAGTTTATTTGTACGCATTCACTAGTAACATTTCATATAGTTCGTAGACTGTGTTGTTCTGTAGGTCTGGCTGCAGGAAGGAAGGACTCTTGTACAAAGACCACATCTGGAAAGGTCTGATGTGGAGTCGCCAGCAGATGATAAGGATCTGCCACCACGCATGCTTTATAATACCACAGTAAATATTTTTTTCTGTAGTACTGAGAATACACTCCATAAAGCTAACTATCAAGTCTGAGACGTGGTATCCTGTAAGAAGGCAAGGTAGCAATGGCCGCTGCACCACCAAGCGTCGCGATGCATAGGTTAGAACACGTGACCTGTGCTCGGAAAACACCAGGGTTCAAAATTCGCGGACCTATTTTCATGAGGTGTTTCTAAATTCGTGGCAGTACTTTAAAGTGGGCAAAGTTTCCTTCTTCCCATTTCCTTTCTAATTTATCACTCATAAACACTCTATAATTAGACGCAACATTGTCTGTTTGGACAGTGGTAGGACTCCTTGGATGAGTGATCAGGCCGACGCAAGGCCTCTGCCTATACAAACACAGAAAGACGCGGACAAACATCCATGCCTTGAGTGGCACTCAAACCCACGGTCGCAGCGGCCGGCACATTATCGCAATATTTGATGTGAAAAGGTTACCAGCTCAATTCTGTTTCCTGATGCGCATGTGCACACACAAGCGCTCTCGAGTATTTCTGTATTTTTCGACGTGCAACGAGCAACAGAACTTCCATGTACTAAATCGTTTTGTCATTAGCCGATCAATTTACAGAAACATGAAAAATATTAAAGAATTTGCCAGGAAGAGCACGGACTTCAGAAGAGGATTCTGAACACAGACATTTATTGTTATCTTCCGACTGTGCACACGCGCTGTAAGCAAAGAAGAAAATGTTTGCGAGTTGCCGAACATGTCATAAGAAACCCCATGATTGTGTATCTTAAATTAAATTAAATACCACAGTTTTAGTATAGTGAGACCTTTCTTACGAACCTGTGCTGAAGAATTTATTCAAACATTTCAGTCAAACATCAGTTACAATGATGAATGGTATTTAAACTTAATTGATATTGACTGTTTAATGGCAAACATCGTTCATTAAGAGGAATTTGGTTCAATAAGATTGCACGTAACTCCTTACGACCCACTTTAATTACAGTTCTGAACTGGCTTCCTACATTCGAAGTCATTCTGTTTTAGTAATGACCTTTCTTCTCAAACAATTCCATAATGAGTGCCTTGAACTACTCCAGAATCATTCGTAAGCCTAATCTGTAGAGGTTGAGTTCTCTAACTAAACCAACGCCACGCTCCTGTAAATGAACAAGGTTAGACTAAGGTGTGGGGAGGAATTTTAAAGTGGTTCAACTTTGTTGGCAGGTAAGGTGTCTGAACTAGGGAGGGACTAATCGGTCCTGACACCCAGGGGTGTCATGCATCGCTTAAGTAACAAAACTTTGACAATATAATTTTCATATGTTGCCATAAATTATGAATTTATGTTTGAAATTAAACAAATGACAGTTATTGTTAAGCGGAAACCTGGATACTATCTTCAAATGGTTGACGAAATCTTCATCCAAATCCTCCTTATTGATAATTCAAGATTTAAATATCACTGACCCAAAATAATCTACGCAGTTCAAAACACGTTGTTGAACAATCACATTATAGTTTTTCCTGTCCTTTCAAATAGCGTTTTCCTTCCTTTCTATTATATATTTTCAGTCTTATTTTAACGTCAACATTCTACCTATGGATCCTTAAACTTTAACATACGTTGACATCCATCTGCAAGCGTACAATTTCCAACCATAACTTCTTCAATCATTCGCATGGTTTTGATGATTATCATTACACTTCTGATCAGAAGTGAAGGTACAATTCAACTATAAAATTGAAACATTGCATTCTTTTAAAACAAGAAAGTGACTCGCTTACAACTGTGGCGATTTTTTTATAAAATAATATTGCCACAAAAGAATTTTACATTCTGCTCTTCTCTGCGATTAATCCGTTTGTACGAGAATCACTTCAAAGTCAAGGCAACTAATTTTTGGGGAGCAAACACGTTATATTGAAGAAAGTTCAAAATATACATATGAAAGGGCACGATATACTCTTCCGATTGGCGTATTCTGATCAGGTAGGTGTGAATGAGTGTAGGTATAGTAGGCAAGAAAAAAGGCACATTACGGAGTGACCTTTTTTTTCATTCTTTAATCCTCGAAAAATTCAATTGTGATTAAAAAATTCAAAAATTCAATGTGAGTTAAATCGGAATTCTTACATTGAGAAGAGCAACATTCAAATTAGTCTCCGAGTGTATCAAGTACACCCTGCCAACGACGAGGAAGAGGGCGAATACCATCAGCTTCATCATCTCCAAATCTTGCCATCTCGCGCCGAACTGCGTTGGAAATGTCCTCTCGTGTACACAATGGCTGTTTCAATTTGGGTATTAAGTCACAGTCACATGGCGAAAGGTCGGGTGAATGTGGAGGATGGTAAAGTACTTCCCATCTACAACGTCGTAAAACGCTCATTCCGTAATGTGCCGTTTTTATTGCCTACTATGCCTACACTCATTCACACCTACCTGATCTGACTACGCTAATCGGAGGAGTATATCGTGCCCTTTCATATGTATATTTTAACTTTCTTCAATATAACGTGTTTGCCCCCCAAAAATTTGTTGTCATGACTTTTGAAGTAACCCTCGTATATATTTCAGGCTTCGAAAACCTGTGTTCGGGACCAATACCTAAGCGACCACTGTGTTTGCTGCAGGCACTGCAAACATTAAATTTGGACATTTACTTAAAAATTCATTTTTAAGTAAGTTTTTGGAAACATAATTGCAAAAGGAAATACTTTAAGTGAAGAGGTCGCATTAGATACGGAGGCGTAGATGGGAGGATAATAGTAAAATGGCTCTTTGAGAAATCTAATAATGTATGATTTGAGGTTTTCATAGCGATGAGTATGAAGATTTCTGTCTTCTGGGTTGTTGCGCTGTGTCGTCTGGTCGAAGTTTACCAACGTTTCAGAGGTCATACTGCCTCCATCATCAGAGCGATGAGTATGAAGATTTCTATCTTCTGGGTTGTTGCGCTGTGTAGTCTGGTCGATGTTAACCAACGTTTCAGAGGTCATACTGCGTCCGTCATCAGGGCGATGAAGATTTCTGTCTTCTGGGTTGTTGCGCTGTGTCGTCTGGTCGATGTTAACCAACGTTTCAGAGGTCATACTGCCTCCGTCATCAGGGCGATGAAGATTTCTGTCTTCTGGGTCGTTGCGCTGTGTAGTCTGGTCGATGTTAACCAACGTTTCAGAGGTCATACTGCCTCCGTCATCAGGGCGATGAAGATTTCTGTCTTCTGGGTCGTTGCGCTATGTAGTCTGGTCGATGTTAACCAACGTTTCAGAGGTCATACTGCCTCCGTCATCAGGGCGATCGAAACGTTGGTAAACATCTACCAGACTACACAGCGCAACAACCCAGAAGACAGAAATCTTCAAGTCTGATATTGTTCATACAAATACTGTAAGCGTGGCTGAGGTTACTTCCCTTATATCAAAAGTTCGCGGGATAAAGTAACTGGAGGATGGAGAAGATTATAAACTTCTAATGTTCATATTCTCTACTCAACCATTTGTTATTAGGGTCATAAAATTAATGAAGAGATGTAAGCCAAGCTATGTGACACGACTATGAATGAAAACTGAACACTACATTTTAGTCGAGAAACCTTAATGATAAGAGACAACTTGGAAGATGAGTGGAAATATTCAAACGGGTCTTGAACAAATGCGCTGTAAGGACGCAAAATAAATCTATCTGGCTGAGGACGGGGTCCAGTGGTGGAGTCATGCAAACACATCAGTCTTTACTGTCATTGTTGATCTTCTGGATATCATCCCTGAAAATGGAAGCAGTATACTCCTCCGAAACGTTACTCCCATTTTCACACAGGTATCTTTGTAACTCCAGCAGGACTGATGGCCGCTGGCTTTAAAACGTAACTGGAAAATAAAAGTCACAAACGAAGGACAAATACTCTAAAAACGGTGCAATGTAAAGTAGTATGTGATCAAACAGAAACGTCGGCAATGTTGAACAAATATGGGCGTTACCAGCCGCCTTGCGTAAATGTTCCTAATGACTGGCTAATGAGAAAGAAGCACGAACCACGGAAAGAGAGATGGGAAGCTTTATCTTCAGTTTCTGCTAGTCTGGGAGATTACCACACGACGACCGATTCGTTGACTTCTTATCATTGAGTGTCTGACTGACCTAATGAATCAATGACTGAATTTGTGAGTTACTGGCGGGCTGCATATGTGAGTGGGTTGGTGAATAAGTGAAGGGCAGGGACTGGCTAAAAGCGAGTTACTGACTGGCTGTGTCCGACAGATTATCTGAGTAAAATTAACTGACTGACAGCTTATTCAGCCTTGATTAGTGACCCATAAGCCCACATTTATAATTACTCACTAACCACAGGAATTTTCTCGAGAAACCTTAAAATGTCAGTAGTGAGACAACTGTACAAAAAACTACAAACTTATTTAATATCCTATAGTCCTTGACTTATGAATCAAGGAAATGTGATAAAGATGTATGTAAGTATATATATATACTGAATAGATATGCGAGTCAGTTACAGTCCACAGATCAGAAGAAAATCCCTGCTAGGAATTCGATACACGCGCATGCGCAAGATTTCTCGGTGAGTGACGACCGATCCTAAAAGCATTCGTTCCACAACCACTGAACGAACTACAGTCTTTCATGTGTTCTAATGGATACAGCTTTAAGATTACCTCACAGTGGCACAGTGATTTAATCTAGAATACGAGGTGCGATCGGAAAGTTTCCAGACTGCGCCTTTTTTTTAAAAAAAAAAGTACACTTATCTCAGGTATTAAATTCATCAATTACCCTCGAAGTAGTTCCCCTGTGAGTGAACACAACAATCCCAGCGCCGCTGCCAAGCCTGGAAGCATCCCTGGAAATCTTTCTTTGTCAGCCTGTCAAGCACCATATGCGATTCTGCCTGAATCTCTTCTATCGTCTCAAATCTCCTTCCCTTTAGCTGAATTTTCATCTTTGGGAAGAGGAATAAGTCACACGGCGAATAAGGAGGGTGCGGGATGACGGCCATGGTGTTCGAGGCCAAAAACTGCCGAACTTGGAGGGCGGTGTGCGCTGGCGCGTTGTCATGATGCGTCGCATGTGGAGTTCTTCCTTTAGAATCAGCTGACAGGTCCCATAGCCTATCCCAACAATGTCGCACAAGTCGTTGATGGTACGACGTCGATCTTCGTGAATGGCCTGCCGAATCTTCGTAACATTTTCGGGCGTTGTGCTCGAAGATGGTCGTCCAGAACGCTCGTCATCATCGACAGAGGTTCGGCCATTTTTAAAACGTGAATGCCACACAAAAGTTTGTGCACGACCCATTGCGGACTCCCCAAATGCTTGCTTTAGCATTTCATACGTTTCCGTAGCCGTTTTGGCGAGTCTTGGCAAAATTTGATGCACACGTCATTCCGAAATCGCAGGAGGGTCGGTGTAATGCACTACCAAAACGCCCGTAACTAAGAAACAAATACTAATTCGATGATGCCGGCTGGCACACTGATTCAGTATGAATGTAGGCCGCACCCCCTAGCGGCAGAAGCTCGTACTACATCCGGTTCGCCCGCTATTGACACAGTCTTGAAACTTTCTGATCGCACCTCGTATTATCGCAACACCCGCAGGTGCACTCAGTACACGCTACTCTTAACTGCTTGATGTTTTCAGTCTTTGTTGTAGTGTAAAACTCTGACGTATCACACTTTCCACCAATAGCAGCCCTCTAGTCCAGATGATAAGTAACATTCCCCCCCGCACCGCACCAGAAACGAGTTCCCTCAGCAGGGTTTTTCTCGTGATCTGTGGACAGTATTTAGAGAGTGAGTGAATTCCAGGATGTGGGTGAGAGTAACCAACTGACTTTAATGGCGCCTGGTTTGCTGACCACAGTTATAAAAATCTCTAAAATGCAAAACCGCGATGCTGCACACATGGTAAATACTTCAAAAATTCTGATTAGAAAATGTTCAAGTAATACAATTGATCATAAAGTTAAAATAGAAAAATTACCCTTAATTTTATTCCTTAAATACGTAAAATGCCACAGTTTTGTGGAGTAACTTACTTGTGCGTTCAAGCAGGAATTTCAGATCTCTGATAACACATATGAAATGGCTGTGTTGTGCATTTTCAGAGGCGCAAAATTTATTTGCAAGAATGCTACTTCTATTTGACATGTGTTACATCTATTAAGGGAAGTTCAAGATATACATTCAATATGAGTAATTAAAACGCCGAAATAACTCTGTTTCGAAAGATATACTTAGTAAAAACGGAAAGAGATAAAGGTACTAAAGGCATAGAGGAAAAGAAACGGTTAAGAGACGAAAATGCAAACAAAGATATTCCCCGTTTAATTTCAACGGGTCTAATCCGTTATCCTTTTATGGACCATTACTGAACTTTCCAAAAGAGAACTGGTGTGTATGTAAAATTTTCATCATACATTTCTTCCAATAAAACAGATTCGGATAATGACGAGAAGGAGCAACAGACTCGTTCAGCTGGGGTTGCACGAAACTGAAAGTAAGAAAAACTTCACAAGCGACGTGCAGAAACACAAAGCCTTAAAACAAAGAAGATCCTAAGGCAACTCAGTAAAGTAACATCAAAAGTTCTTCATAATAACTAATTTAATAGAGAATAGTTATTTGTAAAAATATTATAATCTCTGAGGTAGGCAAGAAATTTCTTCTGTATGAGGATTATATAAAACTGTAAACGATCATAACAAAGTAAACTATAATTTTATGAAACTTTGTCTCTCGCCTTACATTGAGGGCGTATGAAAACAGTATTGATTACATTTGGCCCGAACTTAGAGAAAGTAACAATCCAGACAAAACTCTTCTATGAGGAGCTTCATAAATTACAATCTTCAAATTATTATCGTGGTAAAATCATGGGGAATCAAATGGGCGAGACATGCAACACGAACGAGGGAGCTAAGAAATTAATAAACTATTCTAGTCGGAATATCCGAAGAGAAAAACATCACTTCAGGGACAAAGGTTTGTATAACAGGTTAATGTTAAAATGAACCTTAATGCAATGAGGTATGCGGATGTGGGTTAGACTTATCAGGGCCAGAATACGGACAGGCTCGAGGCCTTTATGAACACTGCAATGAGCCTTCGTGTTCCTCAGTAAAATCTGTCACGACCGTACGAGGTCCTCGTCTTCTTTCGCCCGGCTGGGTCGCTCCTCAGGGCATCCGTGTTTCGCTGATGTCTGGTTAGCCCGGTGAGCGAGTTCTTTGTCGTGAGTTTTGTAACGAGTAAGTAAGAAAACAAGGCCTGATCGTAACGAAGGCTGGGGTTTCAGGTGTTTCCTGAACAGGAGACGTGACATATCAAGTTCAGATTAAAAACGCTGTGGTGCACTTGCCGGAGACTTGGGATTCAAGTTTACTTAGTACCGCTTGGACAATATTCAGAGAAATAATGCAGACGACGACATTAAAGCAGTAACAAAAGACTGTAAAATGAATTAGCGTGACGGGGCTAACGAAATCTCGAAGCATCACATTCATTTGCCCATTATAAATTACACAGAATATGACTCAGAATTCAACATAGCACCGTCATACACGCGGAACCATTAACCTTCTCTACAATACCAAATTTTATAATTTATAATTCATTGTTTAGGGTGTCGCTACCACATTCAGAACCAAAACCACATAATTAAACTATCTGACAAACTGCTAAAGTTCACGACGAATTACTTAAGTTATACTCCCATTCTATGTAATTAACGACGAACCTGCTTGACTTGTATCAATTCTTCTTTTACAACAAATTGTTTAGTTTAAAATCAACTATTAACAGTGCCCCCTTCAAAGTTTAAAACTGAAGACTGGCAATCCGGAAACCCCACTGAATTATGCAGGATTTAAGATTTTCACGGCGGCAAATCAATAATATATATATATATGTGTGTGTGTGTGTGTGTGTGTGTGTGTGTGTGTGTGTGATTTTTGATTTAGTACAATTTAGTACATAAAATGTGTCTAAAAGAAATACACGTTACAATTTAATTTTTCACGCTTTCAGTTTAGAAAATGTAACAAATTCGGGACAATATTTTGCGAAATTTCATGGTTAACAGCCCACGACGCAAAAATTTCGATATAATAAATAGCAGTTACTTACCAATTAATATTTGCAGGTGCAACCTCCAAACAAAAACACGCATGAAGAAGGAAAAAAACTAAAGAGACTTGAAATAGCCGATTAACACAAGATCTGTCGTGCAATTAACGATGGTCACTTAACCTGACCGACCACAAGGCAATCTGTTCGTCAGAAAATGATCTCAGTGATGACAACGTCGAATCACCACACACACATATCAAACGTTTCAATACTATACTATGTATTGTTGGCTGCACAAAGCTGTTAACACTCGTTTAGTCTCCAAACGTGTGTTCTCTTTAGACCCATGTTTTATTATATTTTACACTTTTTACTCATCGCCCTGATGATGGAGGCAGCAAGGATCTCTGAAACATCGGTAAACTTCTACCAAACTGCACGGGGCAACAACCCAGAAGACACTCATCTTTATGTAAAATATTGTAATTTGTTGGACCGATACCAATCGAGAAGAATTTCGCCTAACATCTTCATTGGCAACAGGTACCATATATACTCGCAATTCCATTAATAGTATGGAATAAGAAATATGGGAACAGACATTTACAGAGGAGCATGTGGTCCCTTTCAGAAGTTCACATTAGCTACAGGTGGCAGGAAATACGAACACAGATTTAGCGTTCACAGACAAAATTTTCATACGGGAACCATGATCACAATTCTTTAATTACGTTGTATATTATTGTGGAATCACATACACATGGACATTGTGGTCAGAGACCTATCGCTTCATGATAAATAAGGGAAATAAAACCTAAGCATACAAAGAATTAACAGCCTTTAGTGGATTTTGTTTCGACGTCTATATCTGATGTACGAGTACAATAC
The DNA here is from genome assembly GCF_977971745.1 of Zootermopsis nevadensis. Classification (NCBI taxonomy): domain Eukaryota; kingdom Metazoa; phylum Arthropoda; class Insecta; order Blattodea; family Termopsidae; genus Zootermopsis; species Zootermopsis nevadensis. The sequence continues at coordinate 9,861,759 of NW_028259144.1, read as the reverse complement.
GTATGTCAATTGCACACAATGACGTATCACAAGAAGAGTAAGTTGACGTGCGTATGGATGTTATGAATAAATATTTTATCTCGCATTCGTTTGTGAAAACTAACATCATGGTTATGCGAGAATGACGTTAATTTATGACAACGAAATATGGACAATGACAGACAAATCACCTACAGAGAGTCAGATCACATTACTCAGATATGTGAAAGTTTATTTTCTTTTGAGTACAATGAGAAATGAAGATAGAGGAGAAAAACGTCAGATTTATAACTTAAATGTCAAATTCAACTACGTATAAATCTATAACTGTCACATACAGAACGAATCGACCAAGACCGTTTACCGTCCCAGAGGAGGATCAACGAAATTATGACAAAAAAACAAATTTTGGAGCAAAAAGAGATCGAAATATAATACTTCATAATTGGCTATTATTAGTATTATTACATCTATTCTCCATTTTACAGGGTATTTAGTTCTATGTACCTGAGAAAAATCTTGCCTCTGAGATAGATAATGCAGCAGCTATTTCTAAAATACATGTTGTTTTTTAATACGTTACATGCATTAAACAGATTTCGCTTGTATATTTTATATGAGCGTTTTGTGAATGATGTATGATGTTCGTAGAATGGTTTTCTGAAGTTCCCTAAAGCCGTATCGCACGGGATGTTGGCCAAATATTTTTTGTGACTTTAAGACAGTTCCAGTTGCTCCTACAATAATTTTAATTACTTTTCCGTTAACTTTCCACATTCGTTGTATTTCAAGATCTCCGTTTCCTCCTTAATTACATTTCCTTATTATTATTATTATTATTATTATTATTATAAATTAATTTAATTGAATTATTATTATTTGTCAGTGACTTAATTAGCTGCTCTAAAATTCAGCCTGCTGCATTATGAAACAACAGCACAGCAGGTACATTATATTACAACATGCGAGCGAGCGAACAGGATCTCCGAGCCAAACCAAATATTCATCCAGAAGTAGGTTGCATTCAATTAGCTGTCTTTCTGTTTGAGAACAATTACTTATCATGAAGAGGGCGTGGCGCCACACTGCAGAGACGCTTGGAGCCAACGGGCGCCTCCCAACCGGGAGACATCGGGTTTAGGTAAAGAGGAACTTTGTTTTCTTTGTTTTATACGGAGTGTGAGAGGAGAATCATGATAATGCAACGGAAGAGGAAGTTACCCCTAGTTACATTCAATTAGCAAGGTACCACGACCCACGAAAAACCCATACTAAAGCAATAACGTAATCGAGTTTTTGAGTTCAGTTATTAACAGAATACTGCAATTCGAATTGTAATAAAGAACACTGAATAAAAAGAGACAGGACGGCATTATGTTCAAGAAACGTGGCATGAATTCTTAAAATTTCCTGGCTCGTTTGCAGTTTAATCTCTGATTATGTCGCTACAAACTTTTAAGTAGGTTAAGCGACTTACATGGCGTGTAGCGGAAATGCCTTACTTTACTTATGGTACAGTCTCACGATGATATGAACATAAAAAACAATACATTCCATATAATACGTTACGATTCTATTGACCCCAGAACATTTCAGTGTATCTAAAATTACTACCCTGCCAATTAAGCTAAGACTGGACGTGCCAAATAAAACGGTAAGTTCTGCAGACATATTATGCTTATTAAATATTACGAAACGGTATAGTCTATTGTCCAATATCGTTTTTGATGTCAAAATAGTCCGTGACTGTAGAAAGAAAAATCTCAGGTCCAGTAAATAACATATGATGCCGTGGAAACGTCTTATCAAAGATCCAGTTCATCGTGCACTTTTGTTGATTGTTTCGACATGTGGAAAGTTTGTTAGGAAGACAGGAATTCTTAGATGACTGATAATGAAAAACTTCCATAAAAGCCGGAAAAAGAAGATATTAAATCAAAATACGGGATATGCTGAACAGCTAAATGAAGATGTAACGACATGAAAAGAAGCATAACTTGTTCGGAAAACAGCGAAATGCTTGATAAACCTCCAACTAAGATTCGATTGTTTCGAATTAAAATAGTGTTTTCACGAAATTTATTCAAACTACAAGCAGAAAAGCATATTTATCTGCAACAGACCTATGCATGCATACATGTAATTATATGACACCATTGTTCCCATCGTCAGTATATAACTTTATGGGTTATTATAACCCACGGTTCATTGTTTCGTCCCTTTATAAATTCAAGGGAATTTCTTGCCAGTCGTTGCCCTGCCCGCGTTAAGTTAAATGAACAAAGAACTTCTTACCAGAATTTAAGGAATGTTAGGTACCTATTCTGCATATCTGTGCCAAAGTTCATGGTAAATGCATCATTCTACCCTTTGTTCCCCCACGATAACGAAAGAGTTGACATCTCGTGTTTATTTTATGAACCACTATAATTAGCCTCTTCGATGGGGACAGTTAGAGTTAACAAACCGAGGAACATAAAAATATTTTTAAAAAATGGAATGAACCGTACACCACGCTTCTTCAAATGCACTCAAAGTACCCTGTCGTATGAAATTCGATTTGTGTCGCCTATTAATTTAAATGTTCTGGTAACCACGTGCCACTGACATCTGTGAATTTTAATTTAATTTTCGTTTACTAATAATTGTATATGCCGACTCTGTGCTCACTGATGTTCATAAGCTTACAAATTTCATAGATAATCGTGTCACAGAATCATCAACGATGCGCAAAATGTGTCGTAAATTACTTCTAAGAGCTTTCAATGCCCATTAAAGATGCAAGAGTTTTAGTTTCTTATTGTAAAAATAAATAGGCTGCACTCAACAACTAAAGTCGATTACTAAGGACGATTTAATATTTTAATGACATGGCCGATGATCTCTCCTGGTTATGGCATAACGGTTACCAATAAGTTAACTTATTTAAGAGTAATTTCATGTACCCTGTTTAATTACCAATATCCTTAATCATAACCATCAGCTATCAACGCCTTAATCACATAGTAACATGCCAATAATTGTACCTTAAAAATATTATTTAATTTCACAATACTCTCGTTTCAAAAGAACTAAAAACTAATATGATCTGCTGAACTAGAAAATATTTTACGTCAGTTTAATTCTAACTTACATGTACAAAACTCTATTTTTAACATTTCTCTTCATGAATTAGTTTGAACAGTAAACATTATTCGTTGCTTCGTGTTGAAGTTGCGCAAGTTACAAATGACTATCAACACAGTAGATTTCGCAAAGCAGTTTTAAATTTTTCAGTTAGGTTCATATCGTATACATTACTCAATCTATGATTTGATGTGTCATATTTATTTTCGATGTTGTAATTCTGATATCAGTAAATTTTATTAAGGTGATCAAATCAAATAGGATAACATGGGCAAAACATTTTACACACTCGGGCACATGAAAACTATATGCAGAAGTTTGATACGAAGACTCAGGAAACCAAAAAGCGCTGCAGAAGTTACTCAGACTCGATTTTAATGCAGAATTATTCACACCACGTAACAGCTAGGGAATACGTGTCTTGTAATTCGTCATTCATTCTCCACATTGAAAGCTGAAATGTTTTATATTGTTAAAAACATAATATTTTAAATAATAAACAATATGGATTTATAGTTCGATCAATTTCTTCTAGATATATCGATTAAGTTCGATTTAAAACTCATGTAAAAGTAGGGTTTATGACAGACAGAAGCCAAGATTGAACTACGTCGACCTCTGGAAAGTTTTTAAATCTTCTACCAGACTACACGGCGCAACAACCCGGAAGGCATCCATCTTCGGGTTCACCGTCGTGAAAACCTCAAATCCCACATACTTACGCCCCACTCATTTCATGTTTGTTTTCCTTGCCTAAATGTGTAGTGACTGCACTTTAAAATTGCACCCAAGTATAAAGCATCGTATTCTACCTCAATGAACAATACACATGCATATGCATGTTCAGAAAACACAGAGGAAGTGTTCGTCTTTGTTCTGAATACATGCATTAATCCCCTTGACCTTATTCCGAAATGCACGCAACAGTTTCCTTCGTGCTACTGCCGATGGCACTTAAAAAAACACCAAGTTCCGTGAGCTTCTTAAATTGTTTTGCTAGAATTGTTTTCCTTTGACAAGCCAAACAATAAATCGATAGGACGTCAGATCCAGAGATCTGGGTAAACACAATCCCTTAGAAATGAACCAAACTTGGTGAAATTCCACAGGATATGTACTGGGTACGAATTCAAATGGACCGCTGTGCAAATGTCTTATAAAAACTTCATCACCCACACAATATCTACTAATCGTTACCCCACAAAATATTAAAATTGTCGTGATTATGTATCAATATCGAAGACGAATAGGACAGTGGAGATGTAACTTCTCGCACTCGGCACTAGATGGAAGTGAGTGGTCCAGTTGATGCTCGGTACCAATTGGACAAATAACTGTATAAGTTCCAAAGCCGGCTTGGACGCGGTGACAAAGGGAATAGCTAGTGCCACTGCCCGAAATACATTTTCGGTACTCCACAATGCAGCCATTCGTTTCGCTGAGTGAACTATCTGACCGATAAAAAAATTTGACAGTGGAACCACGGTTCCGGAGAATCTGACGTAAATACGTCTCTGTGATGTAATGAAATGAAATGTAATGTAATAATTCTTATATAAGATAAGTACTTGTGATATTCTAAAAAGTTTTTTACAGCACAAAATTTTCTTGTCTACGACGCACTTCTTCTACAAGCGATTCACAGCTCAGCTCTTTCCTCAATAACGAACTCGGATTGTTGACGGCAGTAATGAAACACAACAATGTCGAGTAAACAGATGACGTTTCCTAGATAACATAACAATGCATACAAGATGACCATTGTTGTCGGTCCATATTTACACAATGTTGATATTGATCTTTCACATTTTCGTTACACACCTTCGTTACGCCTTTTTGCCGAATGACCCTTCCGTATAGACGTATTTACGTCAAAAACTATCAGAAGATACAGCGTCAAAGTATGTGATAATTTACTTGTATTATATAACACTACATCACGCTTGTAACGCAGCTAAATAAGGTAGTACCAAGAAACAGATTACGAAGCTTTAAATACACAGCCCTCGCTTAGTCCCAATGGTGGCAGTACGCCTGTGATACAACGTTCTTCCAAAAGCGTATACCACAAATGTAACATTTAAATAAGTTGGTTTAATGGACTTCACTATTTTAAACGGTGCACTGCGAAGGTAAAATCACCATTAACTCGGCGAACCATTAAATGAAGTTTGATTTATGTAGACAATAAATATAATTAAAAATTACAATATTTCAGAATGCTGTTTCACCGCCGGTATTATGGTTTTCTTTTAATATTCTACGTCGAAAATGATTGTTTCAAAACTGATGAAGAATATTATTCATTACTAGCTGAAAAAGTCTGCATTAATCGAAGAGTCACTGTTTTAGTTTGTTCATCCATTATCCATTTTCTTCTTCTCGTCTCCCCCTGTTTGCTCCCCTATTTCCATTCTTGTCTCTTCCAAATTATTACAATACAAAGTATCAGCCTTTTGCATACTAAAAGCTGCCTAAAGAAAATCGCTTGTAAAATAGCGGCATTTGTTAGATCTTTCATATCTCCGTGAGTGCAGCGAGGACACAGATATCAGACTATTTTATAGAATGTAGATTTATGATTCACTTAACTACGTAGTTAACAAATCCAGATTATGTAGCGTCGAATGCTAGACTATCAGAAGTTAATCAATTTGAACGAATGTACAGCGAACCGATCGTGGCCTGGTTTAGCATACCATTTGTCTGAATTATGAAAAATCTATCAGAATAGTTGAAAGTAGGGTAAAAATATGAGTTCGGCACCTCCGTAACACGAAAGAGGAATGCTATCCAGAAAAAACAGTTGAAAGACAATGAAACATTTCTTTAACAAACACAATATATTTCTAAAATCATGTTTGTTTAAGTATTAGTTTACTGACTTTACAGAGGGACTTGCCACCTCCATCATCAGGGCGATCTACCAGACTACACAATGCAACAATCCAGACATCATCCATCTTTATACTTGCCACCACGAGAACCTGAAATCTCACCTTTTACAGGCTTCTTCTAAGGTTCAAATCAGAAGATAGATAGAAACGTATCACAATAGTAAAAGTAAAGTAGCTCCTACTCATTCTTGACCTCGGCACTAGATGGGGGTGAGTGGTCAGCATCACGCCCCGGCCGGCTTTACCCCCGGGAAAGGACCCCGGTACCCATTGTGGAGGAGGCTGGGTGGGCCCCAGAGCCGGTCTAGACGCAGAGGCTAGAGGAAAAATCCTCTCCCCCCCCCCCTCTTCGGGGATCGAATCCCGGTCGTTCAGCCCATAGCTAGTCACTATACTGACTGAGCTATCCCGGCTCATCATATCACAATAGTAGTAGTATAAAATATGTAAAGAGTTAAAATAAATATACGATCTTACGAACCGTTGTGCATTAAAACAAAACTTTCTCCAAAGAGAAGACTACGTGGGAGCAGTGAAGGCGAGATTTTAAATTATTATAATTGTGTAACCTACTTGAAACTAATATCGTAAAACTACCCGAAGCGATTCCAGAGAACTGTGAAACTCGTCAGAGAGGAGAGAAATACCAAAGGTTCGTGCAATCTCCTGTGGGCTTACCTTGTTCTGGGCTAAGCTTATTCTGAGGCCGTAGACCCTGCTCTCCTTCTGTCGAGGGCAGGCTTAGCTGCTTACATCCGCTGACTTACACAGCATTGTTTGCGCCACAGAATGGTAAAGAACAACGTTACCGAAGTCACAGTACTGGAGTATCCACCGGCTTTGTAAAGAACAAGACTAATTAAAATATAATACGTTGCGAAGCCTCGTGAAAACAGAGAAGGGGTAGACACAGATGAGCTTCATAATGCGTACTCTTAAGCAGATATTGTTAAGACAATCTACTCAAGAAGGATAAGAAGGACGGGAAATTTTATTCATTAAGGCAAGAGATCTATTAGAAAACCTCAGCGTCTGTATGAAAATAATATTAAAACGTATTTTAAAAAGCTAGGACTTCAGGGAGGGGACTGATTAAACTGGCTCAAAATACAGTCTATTAGTATATTATTTTAAAAAACACCTCAGGGCCCATGAAGGGCGAGGGATTTTTTGACTAGCTGGGAGATTACAAGCTTTTTAAGGACGACTCCATACATGTTCGTTAGAGCACGCCACCGGACCACATTCTTAGTCAGATTAATGCAGTCCACACCCTCACATTGTACTGGACATTCTAATCTACGAGTGCACCGAAGATTTTGAGACGTTTATTTTGTTAAATATTCAAGTAATCGAAAAAATTTCGAGTAATATTCGCGAGCCTTAAAAAATGTTACACATCCGCATGTAGTCTACGTGTGAAAATTTATTTTCGCAAAGTCTTAAATAATATTATTCACTTTTAAAATTTCTAATTCTGGGAAGTGTGAAGTTGAATTTTTGATACACCTTGTATTGTCATGTTACTATATTCTGATTTTCATCATTGTAGAATGTAGGCCTATACGCAGGTTTTCAAGGCACATTTATTGTCCTCTAGTTAACTAAGTTTAAAGGATTCATTCTGATATTTTGGGGCTTATATTTCACGTCGGACTCGATGTTGAGGATTTTCAGCCTAGTATATGCACAAGTGAAGAAAGGTTGATAAGTAAAACACAACATTTAAAACTAACATTGGCGCTTTATAATATAAACTGTGATGTGTATGAATAAAATTGATAGATCTTTATCAACCTATGCACATATTTATGGAATCAACCGGACTATGACAATTATTTTACATCACTATTGCACATATGAATTTATACGCAGTGAGCTCTATAATTGTGATCAGTTTTGAATGAATAAATCTGACTCTTATTGAGTTACAAGCCACACTTGGTTCTAAATATCATTTTCTTTCAAATATTTATCTTAACACAAATAAAAACTTTGGCTTTTAAAGCATAAGCATATTTTTTTATTTTACGGTAGCCAAGCATTTTTGCTAAACTCTATCTCAAATTCAAAAGGTCCCTGTTGGGCTAAAGTTTCTGACCAAGACTTGTTGTCTTTTTTGGGTTTTTTTTTTCCAGCGCTCTATCAGAAAATGTTTGCTCTGGGCCAGCACTGGACTTTTTCGAAATATTACTTCCAGTCGTAACTCGTAGTTACTACATTTATGTTCCCATCAACTGTCTCCAGTTCGCTGTCTGCACGCTTTACCACTCAACCAGTGAGCACAAATATTGTGTAAACCGCCCATCCGCCCTTTCAATCCCTACATTTAATTCTGGCTTCTTCATTTCCGTTTCGTTCAACAACGGTCCTTCGTCTTCTCGGGTTATACAGCGTTCAGTAAGCCACATCAATCGATTTTAACGTAATGACGTAGGATGGACGAGTCACATTTGCTGGTCTAGAGGTAATATATAGCCCTATATACATTAGGTCACATAGGTTCAATTCTACTTACATATTCTGTCACAAGCACAAGAAGTAATTGCACTAAGCAAATTAAACTTCTTATAACATATATGACCTAAATTTATGAGATACCCATTTCGAACTTTGGCCTCATAACCTGTCAAATGGTTTCCAAAGTTATCTCATTTAAAAGGATGGGGCTTAAAATATGTTATTAGTGTTTCTTATATTTTTCCGCCCCCCTCAATCCGCCGTTTATTATACCTGTCTCCATACAACATAGTACTTGAGAAGCTGATAGTCACTCTCCGGGTCAAGAAATTCCCTGTGTTTTAAGAAATTTAAATATAAATTTCTGCGCTCACAGCAGCCCGTCAAACATCTGTCCTAGGCTAGATAAATCCAGCCTACACCCTCCTACTCTGACACTTCTTTCAGACCCAAATCCTCCCTTCCTTTCAGAGATAATATTACAATATCTTATTTAGTAATATTATATTCGCTGTTCTCAAGGCGAAAATGGCTGTCTTGTGGTACGTGACAGCTTTTAGTCTAGTAGATACTGACAGACACTACTGGTAGACACTAACCAACGTTTCAGAGTAGTTTAATATTTCATAATCAAGGCGATAAACAGACTTATCAAAGACGTCAGTCAATATCTAAAAGAGTACATGGTGCAACATGCCAGAACACAGACATCTCATTTATACGTATTTCTCGTCTACTTCATGACCGCAAGCATAAACAGCCTGTACAACATTGGGTTTTCATACTAAAACTTACGCATTTGTTGCAGCATCGTTAAATAACACAATAAACTCCAGTTGCAAGAACTTTGAAAATACCACAGCGCCATCCTGACCTTTTTAAAGTCTGTATGCTGAGTAGAGCAGAGGACAGAACTGCTGGCGACTTTCTGAACCCGAGGTAATCCAAACAATACCGCACGAGCAACTCTGATGAGATTATGAAACAGCCACACAATTTGTCTTCTGCGAAAGGATATTCTCCGTCATGTACACAATCCCCCAAGACATTGTTAAATTGTTCAAGGAACGTGTGTGTTGAGACCAACCGCCCGTCTGGTTGACACGCGAACGCAAACCGGCACGTCATTTTCTTGAGTTTAAATCCACTGACATGTGCGGGTCTACACACCCTGGTGACATCCTTACTCGTTTTGAACCATTTGACTCCTGCTGTCAACTTGCGTAAGACAAAACTGTTGTCCTTCTGAAGTATATTATTATTATTATTATTACTATTATAAATTAATTGAATTGGATTGAATTATTCCATCTATTCACCACTTTATAAGGTATTTACTTCTATATACCCGAGACAGACCTTGTCCATAATGTACATAGTGCAGCAGCTATTTCCGAAATACATTTTGCTTTTAATACGTGTTATATGCATTAAACAGATTTCACGTGAGGAATTATATATTTTACATGAGCGTCTTTCGAATGATGCATGATGTTCCTAAAATGGCAGTTTTCTGCAGTTCCCTGATGTCGTGTTCGCCCGGAATGTTGGCCAAATATTTTCTGAGTGACTTTAAGACAGTTCCTGTTGCCCCTATAACTACTGGAATTATTTTTGCTTGAACCTTCCACATTCTCTGTATTTCAATGAGAAGGTCCTTGTATTTCAAGACCTTCTCCGCTTCCTTCTTAATCACATTATAAATAAATAAATAAATAAATTGAATTATTCTATCTATTCACTATGTACCTGAGACAAACCTTGCCCCTGAGGTACACAGTGAATCAGCTATTTCTGAAATACATTTTGTTTATTAATACGTGTTATATGCGTTAAACAGATTTCGCGTGAGGAATTATATATTTACATGAGCGTCTTACGACTGATGTATGATGTTCCTAGAATGACGGTTTTCTGAAGTTCCCTAACGTCGTGTTCGCCAGGGATGTTAGCCAAATATTTTTTGAGTGACTTGGAGACAGTTCCAGCTGCTCCTATAATTATTAGAATTACTTTTGTTTTTATTTCAATTATTAATAATAATGTCACAGAGTTTAAGATCCTGAAACGATGTGTTTTGTGTTTTGTTTTCAAAACAAGGTTTTGAAGGAGTGATATTAATTTCTCTTTCCCGGCTGGGAAGTGATGTGACACACACACGTTATATCGTTTGAACAGGTAGACCTATGTGGTTCCGATCTGTAAAAGCATATAAAAATATTTATAAAAAATTCTGTCATCAGTTAAAATGATCATTTAAATCTGAGAGATAGCGTATAAATTTCATACGTAAAATTGTAGGGGCATTCTTAGCCCAAATAAAGGCCTGCTTTCAATAAAATTTGCCAAGGCTGCCTTAAAACAATGACACGAGGAAGGGAAATGCTACAGTTCGCATAAAAATGTTGTATTTGTACAAATGTTATGACGTAATTGACTACTAAATATGTACAGAAGGGCCGGAACGTAGTATAACCCAGAACTGTGCAAGATTACTGAGTATATTCGTTAGCCTCTTATACCTACGGTAATATTATGCGCGTTCCTTTATACCAGCAATTTAGATAAGCTTTCGGCAGTTCGTGTCACGAAAATGGATTTCTTTACATAGACACTGCCTTGTCCGCACACAACCAAGCCGTTGTAGAAACACCGGATGCCATATTCGAGCTATGAATGAATTCTAAAACAGTTAGCTGGAAATAGCATTTCCTAATTATTGTAATTACACGAAATGCTTTCTGTACGTGCACAGTCCTGCTGCAAATTAATGTTATCTGCAGAATATGCTTGCACTTAGATTACATTTGTGTGAGTTTATGATTAATTAATTAGATTATGCGCTTCCTTTAGCCTGTATCTTATTATCTGACGAAATTAAACGACTGGAAACTGCTGAAGCCATAATGAGACACTTTGCATGAAAACTACCGAAGTAGATGAAATATTTAGTAGTGGAAATTAAGTAAAAATATAATAATAAATTGTGTAATTGCTAGTTCATAAATTCAATAACTTTTACACAAAATTTCAAGCACCTGAACGAAAGTATAAAGCACAAGTCCTTTGTTACAATTTTACGAGACTTTCTGGAAGTTTTAATGGTGTTTATTTTCTCAGAATTTTCATGGTCGTTAGGAATGGGATATGTTTTATAAAGTTAAAAGAGTAAACGGGTGAATGTATGAAGTAAACATTTACTTTCTGAATGTGTTTTTCGTGACAATGCATGAGCTTGTGTCACGGACCTGGACGATTAGGCCTACTTACCCAGACACAAATATATTATTACACGTCCAAAGTTACCACTGTAAATGTACAGTAGATTCGTTATTTTATACCTCTCTGTATTTTATTGAATATTCAAGTAATTTAAAAACAATTGAAATATAACGATGTATGAGGGGAACTTCTACCAGGCAACACGGCGCAACAACCTCGAAAACAGCCATCTTCAGACTCCGCGAAAACTTCAAATCCTACAAGAAGAAGCTTCTGTTGAAGTCTTGCGATACAATGTTTCAGTGAAAATGAATGCGAACAATTTGTAATTTTTAGGCCAAAGCCATTCAGGCTTGCCTTCAAAGCTTGGGCGACATGTACGTATAAAATTCGGTTAGGACCACAATTTTCAATATAATTTGTGTCATGGGCGATATACAGCAGTAAGAACAGGGATGGATTTTTTTTTGGGGGGGGGGATCTTCGTACTGAAGCTTATACAATAAATTCACACTTACTATAATAGTAACCTTCATAAATAGAATGTGAAAAGTAGTTCTGTGAAAGTATAGGACACCTTCATCTTCACCAGGATCCACAAAACAAATTAATCTTGTTAAACTGCCTAACCGTCCACCTCGCACTGACACGCGCTAGATTTCCCGGATGGTAAGGGTTGGTTTTAATCAAATATGAGGGTAATTTTTGATGATATGATGATATGGTGGCTCAGGTAAGATTAGTCTTATGTCAATGAATATAGGTGTGGTGACACAATTTGCGGAGCGGATTTGAAATTACATAAATATTCAGCTGAATGTACGAATATGCAATTAATTTTAATTACTGACAAATTTACGGTAAACTAGTTACATCTTAAACTAAGCAGGCACTTTAATATTGATTAACCTGATTAACGATCAAATAATTCAGACAAAGTGATGGATGTTAAAAACACTTAAAGTTATTTAAACGAATTCTTGGAACAAAGAAATTTAGATTTGAGCTGTTACGAAACACAATCGCGCTCTCCAAAATGTCTAGACAAAGTGAATCCCGAACAACGTCCACTCGCACACGGGGTGGAGATGGTAGCCAGCCTCGAAACATTGAATTTGGACCGATGTTCCCACAGGTCCAGTACTTTATCATTCGAATGAAGTGGGTTTACCGCCGGAAGCTACTTCAAACTCATTGGCTGGTCATGGCGACATGACCTGATTTCTAATACTCGAATTTTGACAACTGTAAACAGTAAAAGTGAAGGGTCATAAACGCCTTCTTCACTGAATTCACGAATTAAGACGCCTTCCAGTTGATTCTCGACAATCATTTGTCAAATACTAGCAAATTTTATACACACGTGATGAAATTCTAACATACTTTAAATCATAAATTTTGATTAAGAAAGCTGCTGTACAATATAAAAGCCTACCTTAAGCCCCTTCGCTAGTACACAAACTGGAGTAGGCGCCGAAGACCAGTTTCGACAATTTCGGATACGCTGTTCGGAATCAAACCCAGTACACGCAGGTGCAGTTCTTTGAAAACCCTGCTAATTAGTCTATTGCTTACTTTCTGGTTGTGGGCAGCCTCTTCTACGATACACTATATGCAGTAATAAAATCACTACTTTATTCTCTTGTCCTACACGACGTATATATTATTTGTTGAATTTCATGCCGAAACACGTCAACACTGATAGGTCTATTGTTCTACGCAATAAAAACCATTACTATAAATAGTTATATGTCTGATTATATCAATACGCAAAATGTTTTTTTCGAGTATCTTACTCAACCTCCACGAATCTAAATCTTGCGGTAGGGGGCAGAGCGCTGTGTTCGTTATCGCAGTTTGGGGAATCCCTCCCCATTCTTATCCAGTAAGAACGTTCCAGTAGTGCCGGTCTACACTGAGCTGTGAGATTGTATTCAGATATGACCTTTTGATGGATTTACTACATATTGCAAAAATGCGATGATCACTATTTTTTTGATTTCCCACTGCGAACAACTTTGTTCGGCATGTTAATATACCGTTTCGTATTCAAGTCACTCATTCGCGTTATTTTGGACAATACTGTGACTGAAAAGTAACGGCACGCATAGCAGAAAATGTTTGACTTTGCAGAGAGGAAATAAATTTATCCGAAGATCACGATTGTAAGTGGAATCTCAACTTTCATTTCCTAAGTTTCAGATCGGCTGGCCGCGCTGTGCATAATTCTAAGCTTTTATAATAAACATGGAGCTGTCTTAATATAACTTTCATTTATAATAAGATTTTTCCGCTGGAACGTTAACGTTCCACCCCAAAATACATCGTAAAATAATAAATGAAAATTAACGTGACAAATAATTCATCCACACAGATATCCTACTTGATACGCAAAAAATTTCGCGACATTAATCGAAAACAGTCACGGGAATAAATTTACTGTTGATGATATTTTAATGTGCCTTTAGATTTTGAATCGGCTGGGATTTAATATGACAGGATTTGTCACATGATGTAGACATAGCGAGAGTGTCACGGTCCATTTGTCAGAATCGCTACAAACCGAACAGAAATTTGGTTTAGGCGCGTTACTTACTGCACGTATCGCTTTGAAGTAACTCTGCATCTCACGGATATACTTAATTAAACACTCCTAATAATTAGACAGAAAAATTAAAAATCAGATAAACTGTAAACATTTCTGAATTTTAAAATTATATTTAAACAAATAAAAATGAAGAACTCTATCAATAATCGAATATATTATCTAAAACGATTAGTGAGAAGAATTGTAACAGCTGTACATAATTTTAGATAAGACCTGAAATCTCACATCAGCCTCAGTTAAGATCGAGAAATGAGAAGCGGGTATGAAAGTGTAAAAAAAATCCACAGAGCATTTTGAAGCTAAAAACATAATGCACAAAAACAAAGAAAATGACAGTAAATAATAAATTGTCCTACACCTGTTAAGTCTGAAAATACTTGATAAAGTTTTGGCTGATCTAACGTCTGAAGACAGCAGGTTACTGAATAAGACGGTAAAGAAACTGTTCTAAATTAAATTTTACTGGTGAAGTTATGCTGAAGTTTTGATAATGAAATAGTGTTGCTAAGCAAACTGCTGAATGTAGCTTTAAATTCAGCATTCGTAAATAAGATCATACTGAAACCAGCTAGATTCATCTGTATGACAACAGGGACCAGAGGTGAGCCTTTTTTAACACAGAGCACGAAGATGGTTATCTTTGGGTTATAGAGTTTTTTAAAGAGGTTTAGCAACGTCCCAGAGGTCCTTGTTGCCTCGAAAATAAAGGCGACAACGATCAGCCTTTGTGTTCCATGGGAAAGAAGAAATTTCTAAATATCTAAGAGACAGTCAGCTTCTCAAGAAAACTGTAATATGAAAAGTATCGGCGATTATCGCGGCATTATAGTTTAGCATTATTGGATTAAAGTACTATATATATTTAGCACTAACATGAAGTTCGAGGTTAATGAGTAGCAGCCACTCTTGTTGGGTGTACGCTGGAGACTTCTCACATCTCCTGCGGTGAAACGGACGGTTGAAGAACAACACCTGTAGCATGTCAAAACGCTAGCAACTCGTCACACGGACTTCAGTACATTTAACAAGTTTCTTTTGTCTCTTTGTCCAATATCATGCACACTAACTGATAAATTTGCATGTATCACAGTATAAGCAACATGAAATTTTAAAACAACCTTATCTCTGGAGCGTTTGTGGTTCTCACGGCGATAAGTATGAACGTAGTACCTTGAACATGTAAGTAGGAAGTACCTGTGAATGTTCAGTAAACTTTTACCAGACTATGCGGGGCTACAACCCATAAGACAGTCATCTTCACCTGTCAACTCTGTTTCTAGATTCTTAACTACAGATTTAATGCAATTCACAAACTCTGTGATATACATGTATAATCGATTCTCGTTCTACATTCTGAGAAGTATATAACTCCATTATGCCCGCTCACTGTGTTTAAGATAAAATGAAGTTTGAAAATAATAAATATTCCATCTGTATTTCCTTGTTCAACGTCCGCTAGAAAGTAGATTCTTCCTTCTAAAGAGAATTTCGAATGCTTTAACATATCCATCTCTTCAGAAGTCGAGAAAACTTCTAACTCTATTTCCTTCGCAACCAGAAAGAACTTAGGACCAAACCAATATTGATTTCTTCGTAGCATTAACTTTATCCACTTCTACTACCAGATAAGGTAGTTCCCTGAAAATCATTTCATTTGGCATGTGTTCTTTAGAAAGCATATAAATAAATACGCAATGGGAATTTCGATTGGCCGTCAGTCTGTCCCCATGTTTAGTTTCCGTATTGGTGGCTATACACCAAGAGTTCTTGGCAAAATTAAATTCTTATTTGTACCCATCACAAGCAAACAAAACGCACATTAAGCTCCAATCGAACTCAGGGATATGCTCAGACTCGTTTCGTTGTACACAGACATCATTAATATCTGTAATTTTCTTTTTACACATTTTCGACAGACTCACTGCTAATATTCAACGAAATTCGAAGAAAGAATATTTCTCACTCAAAACAGTGAATAACTTTGTAACAATGGACCTGTGTATCAATAACTAACATCCATAAAACATTCTTTTAAATTATTTTATTATAAACTGTCAATGTTACACATTTAAGCGGACAATAGTTTTGACAATTAAAATTTCGATGAACACAATCTATTGAATTTCAATATATATACAGATCGTGGTTTAATTTTCACGTCTTATAAAGAATGTATTACAAATAATAGAATATAAAATCAAAAATGTTTTCAAGAACAACGAAATAACGTTTGTAAGCCAATAGAACTCGAAGTTCATCACAAATCAAGACGAGTCTATTAGTTTAATTGCTATCGTATCTCGACGTCAGTTCCGGTTCTGTGGCAGCAAGACGCAGCGCCCGCATAGCGCCGATGGCCAAAGGAAATTACAGAGATACCACAGAAATTGTGCTCTACCGTAGATTTGGCGAGTTATCATTTTGTAACACATACAGCTGCCGTCCAAATTATCACTAATATACGCAAACTAAAATAAGTTATGTTCATTTATTGAGTAGAGTTATCTATACAGAAGTTTGTGCCTGACTAACTCCGGATTTCTGTGGATCGCAGTACAATAATCTATCCCTAATACCCATACACAGGTATACAAATATTATTCCAAAAAAATATAAACTTATCCTATCCTTCTCTATTCTCAATTATAACTTAATAATTTTATTCTTTCCTGCATATTTGTCCCCAATAGTGTTTAATTCTACTCTTAGTATATTTACTTATAATAAACCAGCTACTCCTCAAAAAATTGTTCCCTTACTTATATCATGTCCTCACTATTAACCTTTGGACCATTCCAGCAACATTCCAATAAAAAACGTAAAATAATGTTGATTTTCTTCGCCATATAACGACGACAATTCAGTTGTAAGATATGTATAGTTACTTCTAGTAGTGGTCTGTTTAATACAATCGAAAACCCAAGAACTGGATGTCTGATAAAACACGTACCTTCAACAATAAATTTATTATTTATTATAACTAAATTATGAGGTAAACATCTACTACTTATGGTCTTCATTATACTAGAAAGTGACCTCACCTAAATATTAAATAACTACAAAGGCACTATTGAACATCAAAACCCTGTCAGCTAGACTAATTGCTGCAGGTACCACAACCAAGTCAGAAGTTCGAAAGTACGTTGGAGGAGCAACCCAATTTCATCAAAATTAAATTATATTAGTGAGTGAGAGACACGCGGACGTGGCCAAGGAAGTGTAAGCTCATATTGCCTACTTAATAACGCATGCGGCCTAATAAATTTGGTAGTATAAATTTAAACAGGCATAATTTTAAATATTCATAATTTCTGTCAAAACAAATGAAGACCATATAAAATCATAACTTGCTTTACGTTTTCTTCTTATTCCCTGTTCAGAATCTTCGTAGTAATAAATCGACGGGCATAATTTCCAGGAAACCGTTTGCGACTTGTCAACATAATAACTATTTATCCATCTCCCTTTGTTCAGAAGCAGAGATCGCCGCGACAGTACGGCAACTTCTCGTGCACATCGTTCGTGCGGGCAGTCTAACCAAACATCAGTAGGCGACTCTGCGCCTCCTCTCGCGGAAGCGTTCAGCGTCATACATATGCATAGAATGAGCAGCCCCGCTTCGGGACTGACTGAAAGGAAGGTTCCTATTCATTAAAAGCAACTGCATAATTTCCACACCGCCATATTGCCTCGTCCGGAATGCTTCTATGATACGAGAAAGAAGAAAATTCCTTACATCGTGAGCACTTTTTTCCCTTCCAAGCAAATGGATTTGGATTCCGGTAGACTTAAAAAATGGAATTATACAAGACTCCCACATTACGTAACACAAATTAACAACCATACTTCTTAAATTATGGAACAAATAAAAAACGTTTTCCAAAAACTGCTGAGAATGTCGTTTTAAATTACTTTTATTTTTCAAGCTTACTCTTTTCCACTTTTCTAATTAGGCCTATATGCTTCAAGAACCCTCATTCAAAACATTTAGGCCACTAAAGGCCTTCCAGTGCAAATCATATTGATTATAAAATCTGTACATGCGCGCTTTTTCGTTACAGAGATCAAGAATCACACAATGACCATGGAATTGTATGTTACAATGGTTAGGTAAAATTGTTGCTTAAAATTATTTTTTACTTTATATTCTTCATAGATTTTGAACAAAAGTTTACTGAACGCAAAGCATTATGGATATGACAAATGTCTGTTACTTTAATTTCCGAATCTGCTTCAGTCTGATTTTTATTTGAAGATTTCTGTCTTCTGGGTTGTTGCGCTGTGTGGTCTGTTCGATGTTTACCAACGTTTCAGAGGTCATACTGCCTCTGTCATCAGGGCGATGAAGATTTCTGTTTTCTGGGTTGTTGCACTGTATAGTCTGGTCGATGTTTATCAGCGTTTCAAAGGTCATACTGCCTCCGTCATCAGGACGATGAATCGCCATCTACCAGACCACACAGCGCAACAACCCAGAAGACAGAAATCTGCATACTCACTAATGTGAAAACCACAAATCATACATGGTTTTTATTTCCTTTCTGTCTTTGTCCATCAAAACTGCCTCTTTTATTGTACTGCACGTTCTCTACCCACAGTTACTTCTAGTAAAGAGCTGTATTACTTCTGTATGTGGGTTGATTCCTGTGGTTTCATTCCCACACAACCGTAGAATCGCTTTGTGTCTTCTTTGAACATTTTATGTTCTGTTTGATTTTGTCAAACCTGAGTCTGAATCAGTAAGCGTGGGCACTTCTCCTCCTCAGTTGCTTATTTGTCTTGTATTCTGATTTTACAAGAATCTTCATTCCATCTACATTTTAAAGCTTTGTCAGTTGTAGTAACGCTTTCTGTGACCACTGTTGCTACAGCATATATCAAGTGGTTTATATATGTTATATCAGTTTCGTCGTCTTTCAAAAGTGCTTCAATAATTCTATTTATCTATTCCATAAGATGTACTAGTTTGTTGTTTTATATTATTTTTGGCAGCGTTTTTGTAAAAGCCCCAATTTAGACCACACTGTTTGTAGTTCTTTCTTTAACTTAGCTCTAGCTATATTTTTATCTGCCTTTCTTCTTGAGTACTTATTCTGTAAATGTTCTTTTTTAATGTCAACATTTCTGTTCTTTACTTTTTTCCTTAAAATTGTTCTCTGTATTAACTAGCTTACCATGTCTAATATTATTCTTTATCTCACAAATTTCAATAATTGTAATTTTTCTACTCTATACGATATAGTTTTTGGTTTAACAGTAATTTTGCATCATTGCTTGTCAGCAAACATGGATTTCTCTCCCTCCATAATTCGTATGCTCCTTTATAATTTTATTATTGTTGTTTCCTTCGTGCTCATGAAATACCACATATCTTCTCTCATTTCATCCGTACTTCATCCCATCCACTTATTACATTTTGCGAGTCCGATATTTGGTGCAACGGAAGCTGATTTCCTCTGTATGGTTAGCATTCCCTCCAGGTTGTCCATTAGAGAATTCATCTCTACGCCATCTTAACCTCCACCACAGACGTGTCTGCAGTCCATCAATACCTGTACCTTGACCTAGAGGATTTTTTCTTCCAGGTTTACTCCTTTAGGTCCGCCGTGTTCTCTTAAGATGCTCAACATGGCTACCTTTGGTAGGATGTGACTCTTCACGCACGGGCGGTCTTGAGTACGGAGAGACTGTGTATTCGCCTCACATGCTCCTTGGGTGCATGAGGATCACTAGCTTTTCCCAGTACTCTATTATTATTACGACCACTGATGCCAACAAACTGGAACGTATCCAGCAGAAGTTTGCAGGCCTTTGCTACCATCGTTTTCTCCCCCATGTACATTACAGCTACGATAACGCTTTAGAGTATTTAAAACTCCATACCCTGCGTAAGAGAAGTAATTGCAGTGATGCACCGTTCCTTGATCAGGTTTACCGCGGTCTTAAAAGCTGTCCTCCCTTGTGGAAGCTGTCGGTCTCCGCATTCCTGATCGGAATCTGAGAGATTTTTTATGTTCAGATATAGCTCTTCATTTTTTAAAAAAAAATAGTTATTCTGCTAATATAGGATTTGAGACTTTACAATCAATAAAATCTTCTCGGGCAATCAGCCGCGTCAACTGGTTATCGTAGTAAACCGACGTTTCGGTAACCAACTCTGTACAAAGGCGACTTCCGAGGTATCCAGTCACATCAGAACCCTGATGATGGGGTCAGAGTTGGTTCCCGAAATGTCGGATGACGCGGCTGATTGCCTGCGCATTAGCTGTTAATGTTGTCTACAGGGACTTCGATATATTTGAAAGAAGAATTGTTTCCCTTAATCGCATACTACAATAATTGTGCTGCTACCCATCCATTAGATATTAATTACACTCAATAATTTTATACGAGGCGCGTCCATAAAGTAAGTTTCCCACTCGTCCCACAGCTAGCAAACCTTATATTGCGCGAAGCGACTGTGCGTACGTGATAGAGCAATGACGTAGCATGGCGTATGCACTAACGGCACCTCCCGCGTTCTCACAGTAGCATCGTTACAGCTGTTGAAGATGGAGATTCTTATTCCAGCTCCCGCCGACTGTGAAGTGCGGTCAGTGATAACGCTAGGCCGCACACGGCTCGACGGACAGCAAGTCTCCTGCAGGAGTTCAGCTGGGAGGTGTTTAATCATTCACCCTACAGCCCGGACCTCGCTCCCAGTGATTTCCATCTTTTCCTACACCTCAAGAAATTCCTGTCCGGTCAGCGTCAGCGTTTTGAGAATGACAGAGAGGCGGAGATGGTTGTCACACAGTGGTTCCAATCCCAGGCGGCAGACTTCTACGACACAGGTATTCAAAAGTTGGTCCCACGGTATGACAAATGTCTCAATTCCGGTGGCGAATATGTTGAAAAATAGCTGGACACTTGCTGCATCTGTTGCAATAAATATTTCCATGAAATTGTGTTTTGTTTCTGTAAACGGCTCCAGGGAAACTTACTTTGTGGACGAGCCTCGTATACCTTTCTACCCCTTTCACTCCTCCACTACTCACCTTTTTGTTAGCATTCTAATCGTTTAAAATCTGATCTAATACCTTACATATTTTGCATATTTTCGTCTCATGTTAATCTAAATGACTTAAATCATTTAATTAATTAAAGTTTAGTAGATGAAAAGGAATGGATTACTGAGTGATATCACCGAAGGCCAGGTTGAAGGAAAGAGAGGACTAGGAAGAAGACTGATACAGCTAACCGACGATCTGAAACAAGGAAAGAAGATGAAGTTCCAGGAATTAAAGCGAGAAGCCGAGAATAGGGACAACTGGAGAGCTCTGTTTGGGCAGAGCAATGGACTTGTCGTAAGACAGAACACTTAATAATAATAATAATAATAATAAGAGAGATATGTATTCAGTAGTCTTTATGTAAAAATGACTTCTACAATGACGTAATTTTAGATAATCTCTTCGTTGTAACATATCTGTATTTATTTATTATTGTGTTCTTGCCCTCTTCCCTCGTGCTGTATCTGTAATTAGCCTTTCGGCACATTATTATTATTGTCATCATTTGGTAACCTTTTGGTTTTGTACAGTACTTTAGTCAGTTCCAAAATTGAGTATGCATCCGTTTTTTGGAACTCAATTACTAATACTGACTCCTTTAAACTGAAAAGGATTCAAAGGAAATTTGTAGCTCTATGTTACACTAGATTTTTAATGGCATTTGTGCCTATAGTTATGATGATATTTTAGTCAGATTAAATTTTTTCTTTGCATTTAAGGAGAAGGCTTTTGGATGCGCTTTTCCTCACCAATGTTTTTAAAGGCAAAATTATTTGCTCATCTGTTTTTGATACAGTTAGTCTATGCATACCCACTAGGTTTATCAGAGACTACTCTACCTTAACGGTACAACGTAATTTCAAGGCTAGTCCCTCTGCCAGATGTGTTTCTGCTGCCAATGCAGTCTGTAGGAGCATCGACATCTTTAACAAAGATCGTATTTTGCTTACTGATGTCAGTCAGCTTTTTAAACAATAATCATTGTTTTATTGTTTATTTACTTGCTATGCTGACTGCATCTTATTTTGTGGTTTTAATTGTATAAGATTTTTCTGTTTTTTATTGTTTAATGTTTTATTTAGTATTATTAATTGAATTATATTATTTAGGTATCGTAATTTGCCCATTCACTTGTGAAACATTATTCAATAATTGAATTGAATTATCATTATTATTATTAATATAGTACATTTATATATTTAGTTTCATTTGTTTGTTTGTTTTTGTATTTGTAATGTTTTACTTTCATTATTATTGAATTTAATTTAATTATTTATTATATCTTATCCTGTACTCTGTTTTAGTGCTTGGCTGTTATTGGCCTTATTTGGCTGTTGCCAAGCACTTGAATAAGTGAATTGAATTGAATTAATATTATCGATGTCGCCATCACCATTATCATCATCATTATTAATATCACCATCAATATCACCACATTATCATCGGTCGATCGCTGACGGTGCGCAGACGTTATCTAATGACCTCCTGCTTCGTTCAAGGTGTATATAGGCGTATCAGCGGCTCGGATATGGCCAGTGAAGACTTGTTTAATTGATGTCAAACCGTTCTATGATTTAAAATGACTGCTGGAATGTTGTGTTGCGTATTCTCGTCGAAGTTTGCCGATGTTTCAGAGGTTCTTGCTGCCTTTATCACTACGGCGATGAGTAAAGGCGTCTTCATACGCAGCGCCGTGAGAACCTCAAATCTTAGTTTCCATGGTAAACATAAATGTAACCTTCGTAACATTCAACCTTCTTGGGGTGCAATGCCTACTATTACACGCGAATGTCTTACATGGATATTGTTGCTGACTACAGAGGGCATTTTGCTCAGCAAATGAACTCTCCTATTAATAAGGACACTTCAGTTTTTAACCCACATATTCACTGTCAGTAGCTGAACCCCCAATTAAAGCTATTGCTGATTATAATTTTACAGTCGTGAGAACCAGAGAAAAAAATATATCAAATTAACTTGGCGTTGTTGTATTAATATCAGATTTTATGTAACCTAGGAAACATGATTGAAGTTCATAGTTACTTTGCTTCTTGCAGTGGCCAGAAAAGGCTACAAAAAAGTCTCTATTTCTGTCACGTTACAGTCCTGGCGTAATTATACGTGATATTGGAAATTCACTTCGATAGCAGCTGCAGTTACCGACGCTTGTATGTACCTGGTTAAGGACAAAGTCTAACCCTTCCGGCTCATTTTGTGTCCGTTAATGAAGAGGGCTTACCCTCTATCAGTACAACAGGGGTGTGGCTCAATGGCTGTTAGACAACCCAATTTCACTGGAAGTTAAATGCAGATCAGATTTACTCCTCTGAAAAGCCACAATGGGGTAAATGGGGGTTGCCAATCGGATTCTACCGGATAATGGTTTTTTGTCCAACCAAAGGTAGTACAGCTGGCTTATTGGAATGTAATATAACTTTAGGGTGTTGCTTAAACGTTTACCATAAAATGTTTGAGGCTTAGAACAAAATATTTTGAATTTTATGTATTACACGAATTATAGAATTGTATGTTTGACATATATAAATATATATATATATATATATGGATTTGTGTGTTCATCGTTAGTTTGACACTCCGTCTACACAATTTTTGATTATAGTTTCAATGTTTACGAAGATTTCACTACATTTCGACCTTGACTGGTCATCTTAAAGTGGTTGTTTCTTACGTTTTCGAATCTAATGAATTTGACTCCTAATTTGTTTACATATTTTCTGTTGTTGACTTCAATACATAATGGACTACGTCTATTATAGAAAATATATATAAAAATTAGCAGTAACATCTATTAGTTTCGAAACATAAAGAGAAATGTATTAAGATAACCGATTAAGCTCGAAACATGTAGTGGATTCTTACTAAACATTGAAACTATAATCAAAAATAATTGTGTAGACACGATGTCAATCTAACGCATTTCTGGTTAATGGACCCTATTTTTGGTCATAATATCTCTTCTATTTATAAGGTGTTTTGTGCTAAACGTGTGACTTGAGACGGTGAACGGTTTGTTACGATTTCTCAGTATGTGTTTTTAGTGTAAAGATTAGATTTTATTTAAAACTTATTTATGAATATAGTTGTATTAAAATTAAACATTTTACTGGTTATCTACTTACTGGTAATCATTACTTAAAACCAGACACTAATGTTGATTTTCATAGTTAGTTTAGCCGTACAGAAAACGTTTTCAATATTCATAATGTTCGCGCCTGATGTCAAGAGACTGCTTGGGAGACCTAGACGTAGATGGAAGTATCTATGTGAGATAGGAGTTGAAGGAGACTGGATTTTGTTGGCCCAGTACAGGGTCCGCTTTGATTAATTCGGTAATGAACCTTCGGGTTTCGTAAGTTAGTTATTAGCTACCCCGTCATTAACACTGAGTCATTTTCTACTAAAAAATTCTTCCCTGTGATTTCTCGTCCGAAAATGTAAAATTACACAATTTAATTTACGGAATAATTTTAAGGTATTATAAATATTGAATGTTTCAAACGGTTTCACCATCTGACCTTCGCTTCTACAAACCACTGTTAATAGAGTTTCTACTAAAATTTTGTAATACTTTGTTGTTACGCTTTACGTGCCCTGTTGTTCGCTGTGCCTTAGCTGCTAATAATGTTAAATGTTTGACAATAAACTTTTAACATTAATCTTCTGTCTGAAACGGTAAGAACCATATTTTTCTGCCTTCAACATTATTATAAAAACTTTACTCCATTGAAACCAAAATTAAATTTGTCTGGATGAACAGCATAATAGGAAGTTTTACTGTATCTGATTCATAAATGTGTCCCTTTGTTATCCAGTTTTATTAATTTTATTTGTTTGTGCCGGCTCTGAAATTGGCTTCTGTAGCTGTCGTGTTAGCACGTTAAAGTAAAGAACGGAATTGAATTATTATCATCACCATCACCGCTGTATCAGAATTTTTTTTCCGGGAATGTTTTTTTAATTTTTTTTTAAGTTTCTGTCTGGGAGAGAACATGAACACTGTAATGAATAACACATAAAGTCTCTGCAGGGAAGCAAACACTGAAAAACTAAACATACGAACATGGCGAAAATGCGTGAGCTACTACTAATACGTAATAAACTGTAAAATCTTTCAAAATATGATTTTGGGAAGAACAATTACAAACAGAAATGACGTTCGTTAGTTAAAAGAAACATACATTCCGAAAATAATCCTAGCTACTTTCAAACAGTGCAAGGATCAAAATATTATAATAATTATTTTGAAAGTGTTTTGTTTGTTTTATTTATTGGAAAGAAAATTTCCAGTAACACATCTGAAAAATTTAGGAGTAATTCTTCATTTCCACTCACAGACAGGCTCTAATGCCCACCCAGTCTCTTCTATAAAGTGTAATCGCAGTATTATAGTATTAATTATGTTCATAATCAATCATTCTGTGCCGTGCGATCACTCTGAGGAAATTAATTTCTCCTTCTGTTCTTTAGTTAACGTCCAACATTCGGTTTGTTACAAAAATGTACTGGTATTGCTTCTAAAAATTTCCCTAGTAGCGTCTATTTTATACTTCCGTTGAATTGTTTAAAACTATTTAGTTCTGTATGCAGATGAATGCCGCCCTCATATTCTCTACAGCAAAACTCGCTGTTTCAGAAATAGGCCAAGGCTACAATCCGTAATAACGTAAGAAAATCAATAAAAGAAATTATTATTAAGTTGCATTGGAAAGTACTTTCTACAGGGACACCATTTTACATTTCATTCTGATGTTCGTATGTTGACATTTTTGCATTCTTGCCGTTGATAAATACAGCTGTAACGTGATTTGGTGCAGGCTCCCTGTGTCGAAAGTAATTTAATTTATTATAACGTGCTTTTGGAACATTTGCTTTAGTGTTCACGGAAACTTTCCGTTCATAATATAGGAACAATTCAGAACCTAATTTTACGGACTATAGTAATAATTTGTCATGTTGGCTCTTGTGCTGTGTGGGTGTGAAATGTGGTCTCTCACACCAAGCGAAGAAAATAATTTCATGATGGATGAGGGAGGATAATATTTTAACCTAGCATGGAGTAATGAACAGAAGCTTGAACCCTTGATAATACATTGCTAGTTTTATAAAGTGAAAAAGACAGGTAGTTCTTGTATCACGTATGGGATAAACGACAAATGCAAATATACGTTAACCGGTTGGACAGAAATAAATAAATAAACAAACAAAAATTTAACATAGACCTGTAGGTGAAAGGTCACACAAATAAATGAATAAAGGAATGTGTAATTATATAGTTAAATACAGAAGCAAGTGGGCGTCTTTCTAAATGGTTTTGACAATGGTTAATTTATATAAGTATACGTTCTATTGAAACAGAAGTAAGTTCCACAGTTAAATGAGTTCTATTGAGCGGCATAACTGCCACGCATTTTTCTTGACAATGGTTGTTTCTTTTTTCGTTTACCAATCAACATTACTGCTCCTTCTATCTCATTATTATCCACAATTCAGCTGATGTTTCATCTCTTCGTATTTCAAAATCCTGCTTCTTGTCTTTGTACCACTTGTAAGTATTAGTAATTTTGGTTTATTCTCTTCCTCTATCTTTCTTATCTCCCTCTCTACTCTTCTTTCACTTCATTTCAGTCCCTCCGCCAGTTTCTTCCATGCTGAGGTTACTAAATATACTATCCCTAACAATCAACACTCCAAATTCTTCCAAAAACATTACATACATAATACATAGTCGATCACAATTGTTTATGTTTTTGAAATAACATGTCATGCCCAATCTAATTTCTGGTTTCTATGTTCAGTTTTCAAAAAGAGATCACGTTTCTACTCTCCCCATTAAATATCTAATTTCCCATTCTTCTAACAACGTTAGGAAATAATACGTCATTGTATAAATATGTCCTCATCACTCTTCATCAAACTCCTTCTGTATCAAATCACCATACCTTGAATTATAATCTCCTAAAACTATATTTATTCACAGCTATTTTTAATTTCTATAAATTCAAGCTCCAGCTGTGCAAAACAGCACAGAATCTCCTACTTTGATCCTCTTAGCGAATTTTACAGACTAACGTATACGCATCTATTCAAATGCAAAAGTTATTGTTTACAGAGCTCAATGATTCAATTCAACAGAACAGACTGCTTCTGACGTCACTATTGCGAAATAACCTGTGACATCACGACATGTCATGAGTCTTCCCTCTTATTCTTCTTCCTACTTTACGTGGATTAGGTGCTATCAATCGCGTTCCGAGTTCAGAATATTAAAATATGTCCTACCATCCATATTTTGGTCTTCCTATATTCCTCGTTCTTATTGGTTTATATTTAAGTAGCTTCTTGGGAAACCTGTTTTCTCCCATCCTATCAACATTTGGTTTCCAATTCAATTTACAATTGAGTTTCCAATTGATAAATCTCATATGGGAAACTTCTAGCCGTCTCTTGTCTTCCTTTCTTAAGATCCAAGTTTCTCTGCCAAGCTTTAGTGCCGATTTAGACACAATATTACGTAATCTGAGTAAAGTGTCTAAATTAATTTTGTTCCTGAAATGTCTTTTATGAAACCATTAAGTTTATTATATTTACACAATTTTGTTTCCACGTCCGCTTTTAATTTATCAGATATTTTATTCCCCAGGTAAGTAATGGAAGATACTTGTTATGTTATATTCTTATATATCACGATTTTATCTCTTCTCCTGTATTTTGCTTTGCTTTTTCTTTCCGATATATGAAGATTGTACAACTATAATATATAATTTAATCATGTTACTACTCTTTATAAGTCATCCTCTGCGGTTACCATTAGTACCTGACCATCAGCATACACGAGGTGTGTTAACTGGCATCAGTCTTCCGATGGAGAAAAAAACAAGTATTTAATATGGCCATTGATAGATAGCAGCAAGAATAATTTGTGTGGTCATTGACAGATGGCATCAGTCGTAGCAGAGATCACGGCTAATGGCGTATTGGCAGAGGATAATCATCCGATATCACGAGCACGATTTAAGATCAAAGATGAGACAAACAGTTGCAAGTCAGTAAATGGAATCTCGAGGGAAACTCCGAAGTGGATCAAGATCACGGGTTCAGGCTTGGTAGGAAAAAAACCTGGAGAAGCAAGCTGAGGGGCTCTTCCCAGGACAGCAAGCATGCTGGGTAAAGGCTTCGTTGGCAAATGGCCGGCGGATGGCAAGCCTGGGGGAAAGCCGAGGGTTGTCCGCGGGAGGTGAAAGCTCCGGATGTGGCCCAGCCCCGTGAATGACTAAGTCCCTTGGAGGCAGTCCCGACAGCAAGAAGGGGACTCCCAACCCGTGATGATGGAAGACCAGGGGCGTCCAATCCAAGAAACGGCGATCTATTGATTTTAAAAGACCAGGGTTGCAATGCACCTGAGAGTAAGTCTCGGGGAACAAAGACCAACGTTTGGTAATGACAAGACGTACGTATGCCGATGGGAGAAGGTCTCGGTTTGGGCTGATGTAGTTACAGCCCAAGGGGGAAGCAAAGGACGAAAAAGGCAAAGCTACGGCTATCATGCCTTGGGGGCAAAGCCCAAAATAATGGGTTGAAACTAGAGTGGCAAAGACATGAAGGAAAAGAGCCCGGCTAGGGCAAAACCCTGGGTGGAATATACTGAATGGTTGGAACCGTGGAAGTGGGAGTCACTGGGATCACTTCGCCCATTGTAAAATATTTGCAAGCAGCTTAGTTCCTGGGAGATGGTCACAGTGGGGGCTAAATTAAAGATACCAGGACAGATAGATAAACAGATAGATAGAATGATAGATAGACAGAGAGACAGACAGACAGGCGCGAGCACAACTTGTTTGATTTTTAGCGTAACGAATATCTAGAGGACAAAAGCCTTTTGACCAGCTGAGAGACTACTATCTTCTCAAAAAGAATCTTTCTCTACAGAGTAAATAAATACGTTCATAAATGAGAGATTTATTTAATGAATACTCGTATAATAACCAAGTGTTGTATCCTGGTTGGTTGGCGATCATTTACCGTTAAGCGAATTTGGACCTCGTGGGATGATATTTATGAATGTGTGTTATTATAACCGTTGCCATGGTATTGATATCAAGGGCTTTTGGACTTTATGGAGCAATATTTATGACTATGTGGTGTTTTTTTCATGGCCTACTGTGTATATACTTCTGCACAAGGCAACACAGTTACAAGGTCCACGCGATATTTGAAATTGCACTTCATTAAAAAGTTTTATTTTGTTTAAGCAAAGACAAAAACTGGTAATTTTTACAACACTTTCATCTCATTTTCAGAAGTTGCTTTGTTACATGTTGAAACAAACATGCTTTACGTAAGACTTTAACATTACTCTTGAGAGGCAATTTTCTTGTAGGTGAAGAGAACACGTGAAACTCGATCAGAAGCAATACAT
Organism: Zootermopsis nevadensis; assembly: GCF_977971745.1. Lineage (NCBI taxonomy): Eukaryota > Metazoa > Arthropoda > Insecta > Blattodea > Termopsidae > Zootermopsis > Zootermopsis nevadensis. The sequence goes on along the minus strand of NW_028259144.1, from coordinate 9,831,978 downwards.
TTATTTAAAGACATATTTCTGGCAAAATAGAAACTTATCGTGTGCTGTGTATTGGTCACTGAACCCGTTCAGTGGACAGGTTCCACACCTAATGACTTCAAACCCGCCGAGCCACCATTCTGGAAAGATATCTCTGGAATGACGTAATTTTCCGCTTCAAGACCCAGATAAACTCGAGGACTATGCTCAAATTAACCAACCCCGACAGCTTATTCATCTCGAATACTCCCTATTTAAGTGATGTCATGCCTGTATATACAGTAATAGATCTAGCGATATTCATCCATCCATCATATTCATACCGTGGAAGTGGAACACAGATAATTCAATTCAATTCAAGCCCGATAATGGAACTTATTCTCTTCTAGTTACATCAGGACACATTCTCACGTCCTTTTTATCAAGATGTATTTTAATATTATTCTCTCATCTACGCGTAGGCCATCCAAGTGGTTTATTTCGTTCAAGCTCTGTGGATAAAACGATTAATTCAGGCTACCAAACTACAATGGTTACTTAATCATCACGCTTACCACGGTTACCGCGGCTGGGATCTAACCCGGGATCTTTCAAATGCTAGGCTATTACGCTAACCAACAGACCATCGGAGTGTCACCTAAATCTAAATAATCGAAGTCGAATGCCGTTTGTGATATCTCGATGCATATTAAAGGATAACCTAAGTATATAGGCTAATTACACAGATCGGAAACTACGTTTAGCCAATGAACCCACTCAGCAGAAATTTGCAAACACAACTACTGTGTGGAGAAAACCACTTTAACTTCATGATTGTACAATTAAAATGTGTTCAGTGCTAGGGCATCGTTTTATTAACACGGAGCTCAATGATATACAAATGCCAACATTTATATCCCATACCTATTTAAATTTGTATTTCAATTTCTCTTTAGCGAACCGTGTACACATTTGAATCGCAAATAAAATTGATGATTATAATGTTTACCCCCAGGGATAGTATAATTAACTAGTAATTACCAGAACTGACTAATTTTGCATGAATAGCTTTCACGGCGTTTGAAAATAAAATCTTCTGGGGCTATAAGCCGTGTCAGTTGGTTAAAATTCACCGACGTTTCAGAGATTATCTCTTTCACCTACATCAGGCCTCTCGGCAATTATATATGAGGGATGGTCTGGACAGAGTTACTTCACAGTCCTACCGATGCAGTCAGAGATGGTCACTGAAATGTCGGTGACTTTTAACCAACTGACAAGGCTGATAGTCCGAGAAGATTGAATTAATAAATAACACTTTACGACTTCATACGGAAAAGTATTTATTTTCCGAATTATATTACTTCGCTCAGCTAAATCCCAATAAACTAATAGACAGGCATCATCTACAACTTCAATGCTATCTTTATGCCTGAGAGAGAGTAGACTAATTTGAGAAGAAGGAAAACAACTCATTGATTTCTTAGCGGTTCTGGAATACCAATATCCTATTGAACAGTGACAACTGTATGTTTTATACACACGACGTTCCCGAAGTTGGCCGTACATTCGTCTCCAAGCGATTGGATGTGAAGGTCTCGTGTTTGAGCCAGACTGTCACCATTACACTTAAAATAAAAACAAATAATAATTCAAAGCTGTCAGTGTAATGACAACAAATTACCTTATATAAGAGGCCTGAAGGTTGGTCCCTACTCGCTAATAGAGCGAAGCATAACCTTGATCATCTGTTTAAATCAAGCGGCTTCTGAAAACATAAATCTCCCTCGTCTTTCCTCGCATTATGTTGCCAGATAACATTTTAGTCTGGTAGATTAGAACGATTTATGGGGACGGAAGATTAAGTTAGCTATGTTAACTTTGTAGAGTGTAGGACGACAATTTTAGGTTATGTTATGCTTTGTTCCTTGGAAAATGGTAATAAAAAACGAACTACCCAAGAGATTTCACGTCATTTGCTGAACGTTTTGATCATTTCAAACATGGGCCCAAATATTGTTTTGCAACGTCATGTCAATGTGTGCCATTCCACCTTGTATCGACGAATCATGGTATAAATTTCACTACCATGGAAATCACCACAATTTATAATTTTCTGACAAAATGACCTTACAAAATTCGGAAAAAGGAAAGTAAGGCACCGAGGGTTACTGTCTTTTGAAGTGTTTCGCCTTGTAGCCTTGTGGAATTTTACTGGCGTTTCAGAGGTACATGATGCCTCCATCATCAGGCTGATGAGTTCCTGATTATGGAAGCAGTTAGAACATCTGAAACATCCGTAAACTTCTACCAGACTACACACAGCAACATCCTACAAGACCGCCTTTTTCATACATTTCGTTACGTGTCTGAATCCAATTTTGTGGTGATGTTTTTTAATTCGTCACGTCAAGAAACCAACTGCATTCCCATATGAATCTTTACGGCCTCTGAAGCCACTGGGTTGTTGCGCCGTGTAGTCTGGTATAATTTCACCGACGTTTCAGACGTCCCTGCTGCCGTGAAAACCTCAAATCCTACATTCTAGACATGGTGACTGAAAAAATCACATGAATGGGAATAGAGAAACTGGCTACTCGCAACCGAGGCAAACACGCTACCAACTTTGCTATTTCGAACATAAACACCGTTTCTTTGGCGAAACTTTACGAGGTAACAGTGAAGAAAGTGGAAAATAAAACAGCGTATTACAAAGAAACAGTGGTGTGTCGTACACAATATTTTCGACAGAAATCCAAATTTGCATGACGTACACGACACTAACGTCCATAATACATTTATCATAACTAAAAAAACACACGTTGAACTTTTAATTAAAATATAAAAGTACATATGACTGCCATTTCAAACTCACTCTAGCCTCTTCAGAATCACCTTCTTCCAATATGGGTCATTTTTAGTTCATGTTGCCATCTTACGATGTCCAAACAGGTTCCTGTGATTTTATTAGTTATCTCCAGGCTAATTTTGGAACACTCCAAAGAGTCCACGAACGCTTTCTTCTAGGTTCATTCCAACTTATCATTCAGACAACCATACAAAAATTCAACTCCGTGTAATCTAAATAGTTGAATCGCCATCGCTGAATATATTAAGAATCAGTTTTATGATTGAGCAAACTATAATACATCATCGAAAAGAGTCGATTACGAAATTCCTCGCCTTGCATATAACCTGAAGATTCATTAACGTCTTCATAAGTGCCGGCCCTACACTATGCGAGCCGTAAAATTCCAGAGACAGTGGCCTTGGACTTGTAATCCGACCACACGCCTAGCAAGACCTATGTGAGAAACTGCCTGCCGGCTACTTGATCGGCAGCAGTGACTCACGGCTACTTGCTGCGAGGAACAAAAGACGATCGATAGAGCAACAGGGTCGGCAATGCAGCGCCCTCCTTCGTTATTCAGATATACAAACAGCACAAAACTTGTAGGAACTTCTTCAGCCGACTGTGGAGTAACGTCCGTTACAGCGTTGTGTTACAGTCTTGCTTTTTAATCCCACATCAGGAATGGACAGTGTGTGTGTTTGTCATAACCATCTTTATCGCCATTATGAATACTTTGTCCTTACCTCCTGCAAGAAATAATTTTCAACTGCAGGGGTTTCCTAGGATTCTGTCATAACAATGAAACGCTTTGACATCAGAATCTCCCTAACGTAAATACATATATTGATCGACTATAGAATATGAAGTAGATATCTATCAGGATCGGAAAGGATACATAAAAGAACTGTCACTCTCTTGAAATGTCTGTTTCATGTCGTTATGATGCGTTTCCAACGAAAAGTTAAGACATCAGCTTTTCAACTACGCCGTGTTTATTTCTCATCCGTCTGACGGCACATTCAACGCCAGAATACCCGAACAATAAATTCGGTATTGGGTACATTTACTAAATATGCCTGTCTTCTGGGTTGATGTGACGTGTAGTCTAGTAAACGGTCACAGAGTTTTCCGAGGCACGTGCTGCCTCCATCATCAGTGCGATCTGATCGTTACACAATGCAACAACCCAGAACACAACCATCTTCTTACTCGCCTCCATGAGAACCTTAAATCTCACATGGTATTCTGTCTGCAATTGCTCAATCAGCGCACCTTTAGACAACAACGTCGAGGCGATGAGGAAATTCAGGCGATATGCGCTGTTACACTTCAGAATTGATTAAAGCAGTTAATCAATTTGTAGCTGTCATCAACTCAGACATTATAGCGTCCACTGATAAGCTGATCAATGGACAATGAAACGGAAAGGACATGGAAGTGGCAGCGCATAAGCGTCTGGAGTGTCTGAATAAAACCACGAAATACCTCGGTCAGCATAGTCTGCTCCGGGCCGAGGTTTAAACCCGGAGCATCCCGAATACGCAGAAGTGCCCAACACTAGGCCGAGATGTTATGCCGTTACAGCGATCGGATTCGAGATTCGTGGTCTGCGGGATCGGTTTTTGGGAAATATTTATGATGTTCCTCGAAACCCGACTCAAGACGCCGTGGTGGCAGGTCCAGAAAACGTGATGGGCAAGCAATTGGGCCCCCCCACACACACACACCATAACCAAATTTCAGACGGCTGTGTATCCCAAGTCGCTGTGCCACTCAAATATAAATGTCGTTATGCCACGTGCAGCTCAGAAAATGACCAAGAAATTCCTCCCTCAGATTTTAAAAACAATTATTCGATGCGTAATGTAAATAAATGTTAAGTTGCGATCCCAGTCTGTATCAATACATATTTAATGTAAACAACCTGAGTTACGAGTACTCTCTGTTTTCACAGCCCGAGTCCTCACGGCTTTAGTTTTACACACAAAAAATACAGCTGGCTTCAGCTAGATATTTACAAAGTTAATACAAACAACAGACAAGTGAAGAGGCGGTCGATCATACCATCGTAAACACTGGGCGTATGATATATATATTCATGGCAGGAAAGAAAACTGTGGACGAACACCGTACACAAAGTTACCATTGCTGGGCCGAAGTCTGATCAATACAAACAAGAATCTACAGTCCCTGAAGATCAGGTCGTACCTCTGACATCACTCGCCGAGGCTGATTTCCTAAAGGAGTTGCACCAGCTGGATGGCGCTGGTGTCTGGCCTGCCTTCGGGCGATTTATCCGTTCGTGGGGCAGTTCCACTGTAAGCATCGTTTGGACAACGCTGTAATAAAATATCACTCCTCTCCCACCCCCGGAAAATCGTGTTTTAAATCAATAATATTGTGTTAAACAAGATTAGCAGAGGCAGCATCTGAGGTTATGATGGAAAGCGTACAGTGAGGTAACCTTTTGTGAATCCATAAGTGAAGTAGGTAAACAACTGATGTACGAGCTGCGTGAAAACTATAAAACCGTGACAGAAATTACCATAAAAGTTTCTTTCCCATTCTTTCGGCTACCGTTTGAAAATATTCAGAATTAGCAATGTGATTAGTACAGATGCAGTGAAGCTTGCAGACCGAGTAATCGATCACAATCGATGTGGGAACATTGTTACTAATCTTGTGGACCGCAGCATCTTAAATGAGCTGGCTGACTGATAGCAGACTAATCTAGGCGAAATATTTTTAAAAAGGTTAAATTGACGGGAACGTACACTGAATAGATAAAATATGGATCGCGAAAGCAGGAAATAGAATGTATTATTTTATTCTCTTTAACGTGTACAATTACACAAAATGTGAAATTGTATAGTGTAAGTGAGGGCCAGCAAATCAGTGAAATGTTACATGTAGCACCAAGCCCAAAACCTTATCTATGAATTCATAGTTTTGTCTCTCCGAGTGGAAGTTAGTATTTAAGAACCTTGGGTCAATGGTGGGACCATACTGACAAACAAGAGTTAAGCAAATGGAGCGCAAATTCGTATAAGTACGTGAGGATTTTTGAAAATTATTATTATTAAAATACGTCATACAAAGCAGAGGTGATGTGTGATGTCACCCCAGGAGAACACCAAATAAATACAGTGCTGTGTGTTCTGATTTAATTTTACTATAAGTTCAGAGTTTGTGATTGCTTTCAGTCTATGCCACAGGGCCCTCCATGTTAAACTAATAGTCTCTGAAATGGTCAACAAATTCATGTCCTATTATGTGATCCGAATATTTACGACAGCCTGACACCAGACCAAAACTGAGAAGAGACAGCAAGTCTAACTACCTGACCCAGGTCTGAGACTAGCTCAATCGCCTATTCAATGCTTTACCTGAACACGGAAGCATAATCCAGTAGTTTTAAAATTTAGACGATGAGCATTGTTCAAAAGAAGAATTCTATATATTGCAACCTAATATAATCTTCCATTCAAGAGTGGGAGGTGGTAAATGTAAATTATTTTATTTTGGAGTGTACTTTAATTTATTAATGTATTAAAGAAACATATGGCGTGCGAAATACTGTAATTATAATCTTGAGGGTAAATAAAGAGGAAAAATTGTGAAGTTATGTCTGCATTTTTTCAATAGTACCATCTTATACAGAGTTCATATTCGCCTTAACCTTAATATTTGGAGCAATGTCCCAAATTTGTATAAAATTGTTACTAATCTCCTGCCCATATACCATCGTTCCTGAATAACTTCGTCATTTTTTTCCATTTACATTTTTAGGGTCGTCTTCTTTTTCGGCCTTAACAAGTTCCCACTTGTCTTCTGGGTTGCAGCGCCGTGTAGTCTGGTACACGTTTACCTGTAAAACGACGGTAAACTTCTACGAGACTACACGGCGCTACAGCCGAGAAGGCAACCATCTTCAGACTCACCGCCGTGGAAACATTAAAGTTTAAGTGCACTTCACTTGTTTCGTTCTTCAATTATTTTTTTTTCCACTGAGTGTATCTCCAACACAGGGCCAATTGATGTATGAGTGTGCTCCCGAATTTAAAAAAGACAGCTGGCAATATTTTGCTGGATTGCATCAGAATATTGTTCTTTATAGGCACAGGCAGCTTGTTTTCAGTAAACTTAACAATATCCTTTTACTCTTGTCACAGAAATGCAATTGACTACAACAACTCGTATCTGTGTGCGCATCTAACCTTACTTATTGCCAAAAACCTGGAATTTTATTCGAACCGAAGTCCCTCTGCATACAATACGTTAGTCACTCAAAGAAAGTGTGCAGAAAAACTTACATTACAGAAAAATAAACAAGCCCTGTCAAAAAGCAATTGTAAATGTTCTTATCAGAATTCTTGAGTTGTTACATGTTATTATATCCAGCTTTCCCAATGTAATATTTGCATTTTACCATCAATTCCCCTCCCACCAAAAGGTTCATTTACTGTAATTGCCTGAATTTTGAATGACGCCATTTATACAGCTGACCACAAGTTAAGAACTCAACAACTTCCCTGCGCTATATAGGTGGCTTCCTACTTAAGTAAATTTTATTTATTAAGGCAACTGTCGGGAAATAGCACTTTTGCAATTTAGTGTACCACGGAGTTTCTTATACAGCCGGTGAAAACAATGCGACATGGCGCCGTATCGGACTTCAATACAATGTTTAATACATGTATATGTTAGAGGGTGGCGCTCTACCGGAGGATTTCATTTCAAATATTATACAGGGATTTACCGATCCTAGGCTTTCGTGTGTGCAATGAGCAGGGGCGCTGTATCGGGGTTTGATTATATTTAAAGAATATACAGGCTTCTTAGGAGTCCACACGTCAAACTGAAGTAATTGTTCAGGTTACGTGTGTTCAAAATCATTCAAAATTATTTCAATGCATATCCTTCCGAGTACCCATATGACGGTTAAGTTTTAATGGGCTACAAATATGACAGCTGTACATTACCAAATACACAGGGAACTTTTAATGTAATGTGGCAAAAACTATAAACAAAAATAAAGACACTCAAACTCAGGCCAAATTAAACTGACTCAATAGATGTATGAGTTCTGGTTTGTAGCGCCGTGCAGTCTGGAAGAAATTTGCCGTCGTCTTACACGTACTTTCTGCCTCCATCACCCCAGGACCGTGTAATCTTACTTCTTGCAGGCTTATGCGACCGCAGTAGCCAGTACAAGTTCCACAAGCTTGTCATGAAGAATGCCCATGTTCAGAGTGCAAGATCATTATAAGTAACCCACGGAGTAGAATTCTCCTCCAGAATCCAACAGAGCGCTCAGCTATTCTAGGAGATTCCCACCTCCTATGGAAACAAGTGGTTCACTAACGCCAGTTACCGGTTCTTATTATGAACAAAATCAATCCATTCCACATCTAGCAGCCCTATTTCCCTAAGTTAAATCTTAATATAAAACTCCCACTTACGCCCACGTCTTTCGAATTGTCTCTCTCCTTTTATGTTCTTCAAACAAAATTCTGCATGCATTTCTTATCTTCATGTGCATTACGTGCCATGCACATCCAACCGTTTGTAAAAGAACACTGTCTTAACATAAAACTTCCCCAGTCCTTCATTTATGGCAACAGAGAAACACACTTTTTTCTTAAGATAGCGTCTGTTATTCTTAGTAAACAGTACTTTAAGGCAGTCTTACGGACTGTATGATTTTTATCTATTTAGATACAAAATTCGTATAAGATTTAAATTTTTACAGAGGAGATATTTGAAATGTTATCCTCTGAATTTTAACACCGTGCAGTGTTGCATGGTACATGCTTTTTCATAAACGAATTGCGTTTATCGTCGGGGTCTGAAAATGGAGGCAGCATGTTCAATAGAACCGTTTGTAATCACCTACAAGCCTACTCCCAACCATACACATAGCACAGAGAACCACAATACAGAATCAAATAATCTGTATTTCACAATTATCCCGTATGCGAGGTGGATAAATGTTTATAACCTGTTTAACCTTCGCTCTGCCATTCAGTTATCTTTGTATTAAATGTCTGAGCTCCGAGAGCTCATTAGGTTGGGACATCAGATTCCCTTTAGACAATATTTCTCTGTCCCTGGAGTCATATCCCATAACAGAACCGGTTTTAAAACTCGACACGTCCCGGCGGTCTACGTCTCCCACTACGACCTTTCTGAGCCTCGGTTGCCATAGTCCACGGGGGTGAGAACCAAATCCATTATCAAATGGTTTCATTCACGAAATTCACAATAACCTCACTTTTACGCGAAACGCAGTTACGACACATAAATATCTAAAGAAGTGACACTAGATCCAACACCAGAGTTACAGAAAGTAGTTTGTATATGAAATACGTACCAAATATTCCTGAACACTACACTCAGCTCAACACAAAGTCTGTCCTCAATCGTGCAGCAGCGCACGGTTTCTGGATGTTACGACTCACCTGTAACAGGCAGAAAAAATACTGTTAACTACGTACTACAGCCACGGAAATAAGCCAATACGATTATAAAGGAGTATACCAATACGCGAATTAACAAAATGAGTGAACAGTAACACAATTTTATTTGCAGCCTTACATTGCAACGTAATACAGATTTACAACTACAAACCTAAACTGGAGTACTAAAATTAACAAATTATAACAAAAATTAAAATGACTGTCTTCTGGGTTGTTGCACCTTGTAGTCTGGTAGAAGTTTACCGACGTTTCAGAGGTCCGTGCTGCCTCCATCATCAGGGCGATCTTAAGCGATAATAGTAAAGCTCTTGATAAAGTTCCATGCTTCTATAATATATAATTCTTTAGGAAAGGTGCTTGTGTGCAAAAATCAAAGTATTGGGAAATGGTTGTGAATATATTCTACTGTCGTAATGCATTCCAGACGAATGTGCTGGGTCACGTCTTTAACTTCTTTTTTGTCCTTTCGAGGCATGTAAGAGGTTTTCAGCATCCAGATCTGATTTTCTTGACCACTGTTTGTCGATCGCGACAGACGGTCAACATATTGATCCCACGGTCTACTTCCATCCGCTGAAACACTCTTACTTGGCTAGCACTGCACTCAAAAATTTTAAAAACTGTAGCATATACCCACTGACAGTGATGCGGAACCTTTCGGATCCTGTTCTGCACGAAGATGCTGAAAGACTCGTTCGGGCTTTGTGCCCTCCGTGCAAAAACAAACACAAAGCAGTTCTGGATCACCAAATTCCTAACCTGTTGCGTCACAACTTCTGCTACTGCCACTGGTAGTGAGTGTTAATGAGCGTAGACTTCTCCAGTTGTAAATGACCTGTTATATTTGCACTATAATGATACTTCTCTGAAAAAGGTCACGCTGGGTCTCTTCTCTTCATCTTGTTGAGAAATGTTACCCACGCATCTTGCCTCAACTTTTTCAGTACTCTCAGTGAATCTTCTTGTTACCATTCCATAACAGTCTTGCTAGTTATCCATTTAATTATCAGCCAATCTACTCGTCCCGTCAGGAACTTACTACAATCAAGGTTCTTTCTTGCTGTGTAAAATGTAAGCAATCTTGTAAGACATGAATTACTTCTGTCTTTTACATGTCCCGAACATTCCATATTCTCGTTTCCAAAGTCTCCCAAAAATTAAAACTAACTAGTGTCTCGTTACAACTAATGTAATCTGCGTTTCATTTCAGTTCACGTGTAATTGCTTGCTTGCTTACAAACACATATATACATACATACTTACTTAGTTAGTTACTTACTTACTTAGTTACTTCACTGCCATCTAGGTCTGTATGTGAGCAAAATCGAACACATGTTGATATGCTTTTTTTTAGTAGGTTTCTGATGCTCTCTGCAAATGGCAAATTAACACAGGAAACCCACATGCACCCTGTGTTGTCTGTCATTGCTATAAAATATCGAAGACTTTATCTCATAATCAGTTCCGAGGTGAAAGAGGTCAGAGGTCGTAACCAATGTAAGTCGAAGAAGTAGTGATGAAACAGTTGTGCCACTTCAAGTTGCGACGCGGACGCGGTACAAGATTAGCTATGGTTATGTATGATATCTGCTGATAAATAAACATGCAAAAATAGTAAAAAAAAATAATGGAAAATAGTAACAACAATCTTCAAAGTCGATATGAGAATCTGATCCTGGAATTTCAGCCAATGGAAGACATCCACTTTGGACAGTAACGCGTGAAGCTGGCAAGTTTTATTATACTGTACTCGACGCTCGATCGTGTGGGTCGTGACGTGTTGAAATGGCCGTCAAGGGACTCGCATTTTCCTGGGTGCAGGAGCATGGGACCAGCCTTCGGTCACCCAGTTGCCTTATATTTATCAGACGTAAATCCTTTATATGGGTTCTCATGTACTGGCCTGGCGCGTTATTTATCGCAAGTTATTTGGAAATTATTTATTTTAAACAGTTAAGCGTATGAGTACCAACAATCAACCCAGGATAAAATCCGCAAACATTTTTTCGTGAATACCGTAATGAAATTCTGGGTTCCATAAAAGACGGGTAATTTGTTGACTCTTTGAACGACTATCAGATACTCAAGAACTATGCTCTATGAGTTTCACAGATAGTAAAACTACAAACAGTATTCAACGAACGCCATTGTCGAGTCGTTAGGACTTCAGGATTTCATGTGTTCAAATCTTTGCACACAGCCGATTATCTTGATTCAGGGATTTGCTCTCTAACCAAGATGTCGGGATAGTAGGCTGTTACTAAAACAGGCTGTCGATATTTCATTCCACATAGTTTCCAATCCATTAATTAAACTACACAAGCTTACTTAAAACAGTCGTTAATTAATAAACGAATAATAAATCAGAATAAATATTATTGCACCTTTCAATACACAATTCGCCTTGAACTGAAGGAGTTATATAATTAGCCATAAAAATACTTATCCGTTGAAATAACGTGTTAGCATTCTTTATTAATAATATGTAACTGGCATGTTTTTATGCTATGCAGTGTACACGGTCTGACAATTAAATTCCCGGAATGCTCTCTTATGTATCGCAATAACTAAGCAGCGACGTGTTTCGAAATGCCTGTGGTTGCGTCTTGCAAATAAGGCAACAGTAGTGGCATACTTGCACAAGCGTGTGTTTTCGTCCCGGCAAAAAGTGACAGGTTGTTGGAGCGACGCATTAACATCGAGTTTTGTTCAAAGTTTGGCAAGAGCGCGAGTAAAACCTTGCAGATGTTAACAAAGACTAATGATGCTGATGCTATGAAAAGTCGAGTGCCTTTAAGTGGCGTAAAAGGTTTAAAAAGGGTTGGGAAAACTACGACGAAAGAAATGGATTTTGTTTTTTTGTATTTTTTTATTACAAGGGCATTGTTCACTTCGAGTCTGTTGAACAAGGAAGAGCAGTGAACAAGAATTGTTATTTGGAAATTTTTAGCAAGGTTTACCCGATGCTGTTCGTCGGTGAAAAACTCAACTTTGGTCTGATGCTTAGAATTTGTATTAAGAAAAATGCTCCTGTACATGACAGACTCGCTATCCAGGCGTTTTTGGAAAAAAAGTCGATATTTAAATTAGACAATCCTCCATATTCGCTAGATATCACCGCGTGAAACTCAAGACCGCTTTGAAAGGCCACCGATTTTCAGACATTGCCGAAATTCAGGGACATGCGACGACCATCCTGAAAAACATTCCAGAAAGGGGGTTCCGGAAATATATCAAGCAGAGGAAACATCGACCTACTAAGTGCATTGGTGCACAAGGAGATTGCTTCGAAGGCAACAGCAGTCATTATTGCGTAAGCAATTACATACAGCTTTCGCGGGGATATTCAGAGAATTTAATTGTCACACCTAGTACTTTGTGAGGCAAAACCAGACAAATAATTCAAATAAAACATTGGAAAACTATCGCAGCATGAATTTTGACACGTTAATTATGACCAATAATATCAAGTATGTGATATATTTGCAGTAGGCTTAAGAATACACAATAATAAATGAAGTACAGAGACACATAGACACTCAACAGTGAAAGGAAATAACACGAATTATGAATTAAAGTGGACTGAAAGTACATAGAGTTAAAATAGTTAACAATGATGCTCATAGAATACAAATATATGTAATAGAACACAATATGAAAATAAATATTTAAACCACGAAAGAGAGCATGTTTCTACACTAAACATAAAGAACTGAGTAACATGGTGAATGTTTAAATTCTGAGACCTGATTTAAAATTAAATTTCAGAAGACATTTGAACATCCGTGCGAGCAAATTATTCTAATCTACACGTACCTACATTTCAACATAAGATATACGTTGGTGTTTGGTCAAATTAGATTAGAATGAACATATCTGTAGTAATTACCAAGGTAAACATCATGTGAAGATTTGTGGCTAAATCTGAGTACAGACCAAGGCCAAAATTGTTAGCGAACAACGTTTGCAAACAATGTCGACTAATACCCAATGCCCACCCCAAAAGTTCTTTTAACCTTCAGTCTGTCAAGAATTAAGCTAGACATCAAGCTTAATATTATAATCTTTTTCATTTTATTCCACAAACATTTCCGTAAATAATATTGTTCTACGGAAGTAAATATTTTTTGGACCATTGAATATTCATGTATAAATAAATATATGAATACAGGCATCATTCAAATAGTTAAAACAGAACTGTGTTTCTTAACTGATGATAAAAAACAATTAATAAGATACTATTACATTGCCTTTACCTATCACTAATATATATAATTTATTTAAAAAATTTCTTTTTGTTTTTGACAACAGAGTGTGGAAGTGGGTAAGGATACAAATTATTTGCTTTGAACGTTACCGCTTTGCTAAGGAACATCAAATATTCCCAAGAACAATGTTCTCAAGCCAGCAAATATTAACAAGAAACGCTCGTCGCACGTTAATCTGACAAACATTATCTGCGAACTTTGTTCGCAGATAATGTTCACCTTGGTCTATACTCCCACCCTACTTAATATGGAAGCGGGAGTGAGAGACAAAACTAAGAGACAAGCATAGCCAACTTAACTGGAACCAGGAAGCGCCAAATTTCCCAAAGCGTAGGTTGCCACATACGTATTAATTGAAAGAAAAAGGACCACACTGGACTATGAATAAGCAGTTTCAAGAAATAATTCCTCATAACAATTTTTCCGTTCATTAGTCATTTCTGGCATTACTATATTATATTTTAAACAATTTTCAAACGTTGGGAGCCACAAACATTTATATTCGCGTCATTTAAGCCTCAGATTAAGAAAATCTGTAACCCAATGAGACAGTGAAAATAATTTTACGTTTATATTCTGAAATTCGATCAATAGTTACAGAATCAGTTTAAAGGAAAAGAATATTAACATTTTTTCACAAACTAAGAATAACATCTTCGTTTAATTAAAATTGTCAGAAAGAATCACGAGTTTACTATTTCCCATTATAGAATTAATAAATTGTAGTTCTATGGCCATTTCGTCAAAAATGGCTTCAGCCACGAAGAGTGTTTCTCCTGCAACAAATTGATACGGTCCTTTACGAAAGTGGTTTCAGTCTACAAATCAAGTTTTGTACTACAATTCAAACCCAGGCAGCCTGAGTCCACAGCTTTGCCTAGCAACAGTTGGTTGTCAACGTTACACGTCACGTGATATTCTCGCCTTAGAGATCATTCCTGCCATTAGCGTTAAGGGTCGGACCGAGGGTATGTATATAGCACACACGCATCCACCAAGCAAGTGAAAGTACACCTTCAGAGATTGCAAGCAAATAACTCATGAGATACGTAATTCAGTGCTACTGGGTTTTTTTTTAAAAATTATCCACTGTCTTGGGTTTTATGTATTTCCAAACTCTAACATAATTGATGAATAGCTTACGGGCCCATATATATATATATATATATATATATATATATATATATATATATATATACACTGGTCGCACTTTTCTTAGAAGTTAGACAGCCCGCACGGGCAGGGAGTGTTGTAACGCAACAATGAGAACTGTGATTACCCTGTTGGAACTAACTAGATGGCTTTCGGAACCCGAAGGTTCATCACCGAATCAATCAAATCCCTCTACCGGTCCCTGTCCTGGGCCAACAAAATCCAGTCTCCTTCAACTCCTATCTCCCATAGATCCCGCTTTATATTATCCTCCCGTCTACGTCTAGGTCTCCCAGCGGTCTCTTCCCTTCTCTGTTGGAACACGTTCAATAACTGTTGGAACGCCTTGTTGCATAATAATTACCTTCAGTCATATTATTGCATCAATTATCTAAAGGCATTGTTGGAACACACTTTTCCTAAACAATGACCACATTCGACAGTGCAACAATGACAAACATGACGTGGCGTGGAAAATACCTTTAGAATATCAGTGCGCTCGAAAAAAAGTCCAACTTTTCAGTACCGTTAGCGTATCTCCATTCCTTGAAGGTAAGAATGTGGATTTATGTTCTCTGATTATGTCCCCAGTTTCAGGTTTTAAAGAACATTAACAATTTTTCACTGAATTTGGTACGAATATTGAGCCGTCTGTGGTCAACTAAACGTTTACTTTTAAGTATAATAAATTCACGATAATTATTAATACATTCCAGGAACATAAATTACCGAGGTTACAGTGACATTAGAAACACAAAGTATATAGTTTTCTAAAATTATGTATGGAAGCAGAAAGTATATCTTCCCATTTCTCCTCTTACCTCAAATATATTTCCACTTTAAGTGTTTCGTCTGACGGCCAAAGCTTCTCATCTGTTTCTACCTACCCATAGTTTCATCTCCAAAATTACTTCCCATGCTCGTCCTTATTTCTGTATGACATCTTTACTAGACAGCTGTTGACAACTAGATCTCTTTATTCTTTATCTCTTGGCCATTTTCCTATTCCTCTCACAACTTTCACGTTCAAAACCAATATTCGAAAAAATGCAGCTACTCACGGGGTAAATCTTACACTATAAGAGAACAACACGGTAGCTGTACAAAATATAGGATAAGGGACAAAATAACGTCACCAGTTCAAATAATTAGTCCGAGCTTTAAAACGGTTTAACGAAATAACTAAATCAATCTTTACCCGCCGTCCCACTTTTCCATGGGTTTTATATTCTGCGATCCTCACATATTTTAACAGCAAACCTATGAATTAGATTCATTGGTAGAGATGTTTTAAACATCCGAAGACAAGGCTGAATTACGTTCAATTTTATTTACAGGAGAAGTCTCTTCACCGACCCGGTCACGACGTGTCCTATTCATACAATAAAATGTATCCTGTTTCTAGCTGCAATGCTGCTGAAATGTTATCTATCGTCATTAGTAACTTTTTTTGTATCTGATTCGTTACATTTTCCGTTATTTGCTGAAATGTTTACAGCCTTGCCCATTTCCTCTGAGAGAACAAAGTAGCGTGCTTCAAATTGGCTTTCATATAACAACAAAGGATTTTTATTGTTTTACATTTCGCTTTTATGCCATCCTAGTGATTTTCTTGTATTCCTGTTTCTTCCATGTTATATATAACAATAATTTGTCAACAACTTCGATGCAACACTGAATAAAACATGACAGAATATTGAATCTCCCACAGAAATTTAAATCAACGATTTCCCAGTAAAACATTCTTTTGTTCAACGGATTTAAATTTCTTTCAGAGGGCCAAAGTCCTTTAAACAGCAAAAGATACAGCAGGCCTCACTTGCATATCTTCATGGACGCGTCGGAAATTCCCTGGGATTTTGTAGGTAAAGACGTAATCCCTGACAGGCCTAAACAGCATTCACTTTCACATGAGACTAGAACACGATGTAATCCACAAACAGCAGAATGATGGCTCTAACAATGCACATAAACAAATTATCACACTCCAGACAGATTTTTTACTACACCCCTATTAATACGCTCGTCATGGTTGTAGTCAGGCTAGTCACTTAAAAATAAAAATAATTAAATACAGTAAACCAACGGGGGCAGAGGATTTTTCCTCTAGCCCCTGCGTCCAGACTGGTTTTGGGGCCCACCCAGCCTCTTATCCAATAGGTACCGGGGTCATTTCCCGGGGGTAAAGCCAGCCGGGGCGTGATGCTGACCACTCACCCCCCCCATCTAGTGCCGAGGTCAATAATGAGTAGGAGCTATACTTCCTCTCCCTTTAAGCGCCTACATGGCGTATAGTGGGACAGCTTTACTTACTTTATATAATCTTTTATTTATGTTTACGTTTCAGAATAAGAAACTCATAGACGGAAGATACATTCTTGAGGAACTTAGAGCCGATTAACTTCTCAACAGATTCCAATAGTGTGTTTACGACATTCCGTCACCGGACCATATCTTGAGTCAGGTAAAGCCAGCCCACACTCTTACAACCTGTGTAATTAAGATTCATATCCCCATATTAACACCCAGTTTTCTCGTTTTCAGATTCAAATTCTGTATGCATTTCTCATATATCCTCATCCAAGTTACGTAACCCGCACAGCATACATTCTTGATTTGACAAAGTTAATATTTGCTGCAAAGTAAAAATTATGAAGCTTTTCACGTATTTTTTCCCCAATCTGCTGTAACCTCCATAGCAATTTGTGACTTAAACAGCCCTGGTGTGAAAATAGCAATCAGATTCAAGGAAACAGAACTGAAAGCGTAAGAAGTATTAGCTTAAACATGACTTAAAATGCGACTTGCACAAGCAATAAATTCCATTATCCATACGTTCCTATTTACGAGGGAATTCAAGGTTAACCAGGATTTTTTATTTACACGATACACACACACGTCAGAATCACCAAAATATTACGTTTTTCAACATTCTGTCCTTCAACACTGACACATTTTTTCTATCGCCGTGGCAAGGAAATTGTGCCGGGAGAAAAGAAGGACATAGGCTAACTGCGTAGAAAATTCAAGACACCACGCTTTGTGGCGCCAATCCAAGCTGGACCTCTTTGATTCTGGAATGAAGTAGTGTATCCATGTGTCGTTACGTCACTGTTCGCTTCATAAATGCGTTTCCCTCCAGTAGAAATCCCGTTCAGATGGTCGGCAGACAAACAAATACGTGTCTTTTTGTCGATCCTTCGGAACCCACTGTGCACACATTTATTTGAAATAGATGTTCACGAATAATTATCTATACACTTCCAATTCTAAAACACGCTGAGGATACAATATCACGCACTTTGATTCGTTTGTTTTCCAAAATCATATCAATGTCACATCTATGACAGTTGGTTGCACGTGACCATGTAGTCGGTTAACGCGATCTGTTCGAGGCGTTCATAAAATTTATAGCACCAGTTGCACGTGCTAAGGTCTCTTCCCCACATTGTGCACTTAACCTGCAGATAATTTCAACTGGTTTCATTCTCTAGATCACCAGAAACGTTATGAAACAGCGCTGTTCTACACTCTGAGTGACAAGTCCGACGCCATTTTGTACTGCTTGTAATTCGAATACGCGCAATACTACGTGTATTGGAATAATATCAGTGTTGCCACCGTCTGCAACGAATGTTATTTCGTCATTCTGGCGCAGACATATTTTTGTACAAAAATGTCAAAGTCAGAGACCCTCGTAACGGTCAATGTGGTTAATTAAGCCATCCTGTAGCACGCCTCATTTGAGAATGGTACAGAAATGCAGTGGTAGACGTTTTCAGTTCCACCAAATTATTATCCCGACACGAACTAGCCATAATATTACCACACAAACTTATATACACGCGGTGTAATGAGATTTTAATAAAACACTACTTCACTCTAACAAATAACACCTCAAAATAAGGTTATCCCGTAAACGTTACCTTACATCTTGTCAACTGTTATGACAATGTAATGCTAAGATGTTAGTGTTTAATTCTACCCTATCTCCGTTATGTTCTTGGTTCACAAACCTCAAGTCTAGTCTGTCCCTCTTTACCCCATCGAGGCATGAAATTATAGGCATCCGCTACTGCATATTTTAGAGTTGCGGTGTGCGAATCAATAGCACTAACGGTAAGTTAATGGCGTTGGTGCAAGGAATTCCTGAGCTGATAATGCATCGAAATTCTGATCACAACATTCAGAATTTATAACACCCATCCGCTGCGTGACAAGTACAAGTGAAGTACTTGAAACTGAAATTGCCACTACGTGTACAATTTGGAAGATATCAGACTGAACAGGCATTACAAAAAACACTTCGAGAAAATTGCACATCAAAAAATTTGGTTTTCCTTGTTTATGTAATCTCTATTTTTGAGAGTTATATATAAAAATGTATTGTGATATATTTTTATAGACCACGGAAAACTTTCCTTGAGAAATGTAAGATGAAAATGCGTTTTTAATCGTAGGATATGGAAAACGTCGAAAGAAATCGGTAAAGAAACAGAATTGTTTTCACTCTGACCACATGGTTTTCTTCTCCATTTACGCTAATAGCGAAGTTCAATAAATACACAGATTCGTAAAATGAGACAGACATCAGTCTGAAGTCTTCCAATATTTTGAGTTGCAGTTAATGTATTTGGGGCGCTTAAGGTGACAAGTTTCGAACATTAGCAGATTCAGTATTCAGATAGTGCTGCCAAAATTAAAAGATTCTTTTGGAATAGAAACCATGTTAAAATGCACAAGATAATTTTACATTTATTAAAACAAATCTTTAAGCTTATGGACTCTATCAGCGTTTTCAACCTTCAAGACCTGTGGTCTCACAGACCCCATATTATATTCGTACATTTGACAGTTTATTCACAATTACAGTTAAATAGGTTAATTTCCAACACTTTTATTTTTTAAATAATTAGATTATTTATTGCTGAAATTTCAGGTTCTCTGGGTAAAGAGCATAAAGATAGCTGTCTTGGTTGCTTTGACGTGTAGTATGGTCGAAGCTTACCAACGTTTCAAAGGTCCTTGCTGCCTCCATCATCAGCGCGATGAGTTCCCTTATTTGTACTCCTCAATGACCTACAAGTTTAATTCCTGAAGTCTTTACGTTGTGAGGGACACATTAAATGGGAACAAGAATCAACTGTTAATATTCTATAGGGCAAGCAAAGCCAGCAGTCATAATGGCTGCCATTTGCTGAATTTGCCATTACTCTGTCCTTAATTAAACAAGCTCTAGTAGAAAAGCAACACGTTTAGCGATGACATGATTTTATCTGTCGCATTTTTCACTCCAGTGTAACATCTGAATACACGGTGAAAATTAACATTACAACGGAAGGGATTTTCCAGCATCGTCAAACGTACTCCTGGTTTATGTCCCTAGAGGATGAGCTTTATCTTTCACGGGCTTATAACACAGCCTACACCGTGTCCCTCGGGTCAGAAGCGTTGTGGAAACTGCGTAAGTATTACATAAAAAGTAAAATTCTAGCAAATGTCAGTGTGTGGGTTTTTGCTCCAAACCAAACGTAAATGTTAACAAGGCGATGTGTAGCTTTCCACTTTCTGTTTAGATGCGAGCGAAACAAATACAGAGAGCATTTATGAAATTGAACCTGCACAGTATGGACTCAACCTTAATTATAATATCCATGAAAATAACTAGGAACTCTGTTGATACGCAAGAATAACACAATTATTACACACTGTTAACAGCAAAAGTTCGCAATTAGAAGAATGGCTAATTATAAACTTGTCTGTTGCGTTTGAAATGTGATAAACAACGTCACAAACAACATGTTACAAATCATCAGCATTTAAATACCACAAAGAACAATACACATTATAATACGAAATTTTAACATTGATATCGATCTCCGTGTGTTGTGTTTACGATTGGTAACTAGTGTGGTCAACACTTAATGGATGGCACCGCAATATCTTTATTTTGATTCAGGTAAGCAAAATGGCAGATTGTCGATTGAGTTTCGAGCAATGCAAATTCATTGTGTGTGTATATATGTGTTGAATGTGTGTATACCTTTTTCGGGACACCCGGTTTTATAAGATCTAAAATCAGTACCTAGTATCCTTCGGCCGCTTGGTAAAATAACCAACATCTCCTTCTAGTTCTAATGTAACAGACATGTTACACGACTTTGGTCTACATTAACTAAACTCAAGAGATCAGTTAACTCTATACAAGGGCGTGAAGAACTCATCGCCCGCTGATGTTAAATAGAACCTCTCCATTTTGAGCGCATGTTACTATTTTATAAGAAAATTGGGTTTACAAAATCTTCGCCTGTGTCCTTCCTCTTTCACCTTTGAAACCACGCTGACCGAACTGTGTGAAACTTTGTAAAACGTAATTACAGTAGAGACCACCTCATCCTCGTTCGTTTTAATTTCCTTACATCAGGGCAAACATGGAAAATAAACTTATGACGTCAGAGCTATAATAACAAAATTGAAAACGCACAAAGGATTGTGAAATTATAAATGGTCAAAAATATTACACATTTGTTGAAGTAATCTTTTTGGAATGTGAAAGAAAGCATGGCGGCTGCAAGACACCTCTACTTAGATTTTGGATTTATATAAAAACTAATAAAACACTAAAGCTATAAATTTAAAATTTGGTACGAAAACAGGACATGAACATACTTACAAAATAGTCATGAAGTGTTGTTTATAATTCAACATTTACCAAAAAGCCGACGCCAATAAATCGAGGTTCTGCCCCCCCAAAATGAATTAAGGCACACAAATTTTGCAGGCGTTTTTATAAAATAATTCATTTTCGACAATAAAATAGCAAAATACTAATTTCCTTAAAATTCAGCTTAATACTTTATTTTAACATGCTAACTCAACACCTACAGGAGTGCGTACAAGAAGATACAATAAATACACGAAACATTAAACACTAAAACAAGTGAAAACTAAATTAATACATACACTCTGTAACATGTTTATTAATACAAGCAATAAAATAATTCTGACTCGACCAATATTTCATCAGATTATTATTTGTTTGTATCCAACATGAAATACATAAGCTTGATTGTACTTTATTCTGACTATAAATATACATTATTTGAAACACGCCAATGAACAGCCGACCGACGTTTATGAGATATTTCGCGGCACATTCTGCTTATACAGTAGGATGTAGATACACGATTGTGTCTCTTATGCACTAGTAAACAAGTTCTTTTCATGGCACTACATAATAAATTGTTCTATTTTGAAGTGCTGCTACTTTAGGCACATTTTGTAAGTATATGTAAAGTACATAAAGGTACTAAAGGAACAATGAAATTAAAGAAGAAAGAAGTAAGGAAGATTCTAAATAAATCACTCCCATCAAATTTAAACAAATCTCTTTGCACTAAAAGAATATGTGGGCATACATCATAACAATGCACGTACTCCAACGTAACTGTTATCCACAGAAGAATGAATTAAGTAAATAAAAATATTATATTTAATATTCGTGCACCAAATGTCAAACAATTAAGTTACAGAAGTAAATTTCATTCTAGAAGGGAAAGAATTTGAAACGTGTTAGCTTCGTTACTAATGCAAATCTTCTTAACCTTTCGGTCCTCATTTCAGTGATCAGTCTAAACGAAACTCTTTTATTGATAAACCGGTCCTGCAGCTTGACATTCAAATCTGTCGTCAGGTCACAGCCTCACTAATGCACCTGTTCACTTCAAACTTCGGGTTCACTGTATTGATTTTTCAATTATATGTTCCCTTTGTTCAATTTTTCTCACTCTTGGCCATTTTCTCTTCTAACTTGAGGCATCGGAATTCTTTCTCACGTTGCCACACCTACGTGAAACTTGTCGTCTTGCTCACACCCCTTTTTGTGACGATTTCCATCATTTTACCATAAATGCACATCGTCATTTCAAGAGGATGGCAACACATCGTTCCCACAGGCGGTTTCGTTTCAAGGCGCAGCCCGATACGAGTTCTGATTCCAGTAACCCTACTTTAACCGTCACGTTGAATTCTTCTAATGCAGACTGAAGATGGCTGAATCAGTTCGATATTTCTAATTTCTGTTTTCTAGTTGAAATATATCAGCACTATATGGCTGTCTTCTGGGTTGTTGCACCGTGTAGTCTGGCGAAGCTGACCGACGTTTCAGAGGTCCTTGCTGCCTCCATCATCATCGTCCTGATGATGGTAGCAGCAATAACCTCTGAAACGTCGGAAAACATCTACCAGACTACACGACGCAACAACCCAGAAGACAGCCACATTCAGACTCACCGCCGTCAAAACCTCAAATTTTTATATTCCACAGCATTAGACACAGTTGGTCATTAGAAATTAAACAATTTTTGCATATTTTTAGATAATTCATTAAGCATATTTAGGTCCTTTAAAACTTCATTGTTTCGTCATATTTTCTTCCATTCTTCGTTTGGTGCTGCATAAAATCAATTACGATTATGATTCCGTCGTTGTTTATAAATTTCTCATATAGCCAAAATTCTACGACGGAAACACAGATATATTAATTTGTCTTCCAAATTCTTAGCCCTTCTATTGCTTTGAAGGCAACAGACACTGAATGAAATTACAGAGTTAATGTTACATTTTATTTAACCTTCTTAACTTGTGTAATATTTGTAAGATCACAGCTACGAAGATAAATTTAAGGAAGATCAGGTTCGCGATATGTACATTATGTAAAGAAGCAACTCATTAAACTGAAATGAACGTTACTTATCAGCGCTGTACAAAAATTTGTATAGTGTAGGACGCTGTGTAGAAGGAAATAACTTTAAAATAGTGTAAGACACTGCGTTTGAATTTATGAATGAGGAGTAATATTTGGGCTAATATAAGGTACTGGGTAGGAAGTTATGTATTCGTAAGCTCTGGAGACAAAAATTCAAGAAGATAAGCGGGTTCTTTTTTAGCTTTTATTCCTTACGAAGGACTTACAAAAGAGCTTTTCCCGACCACATTACGTCCTTGCGCCCTGTAATGTTATTAGTCGGCGTAGTCTTGCCTCAATCAGCATATCTTTATAACGATAGGCATTTCTACCACGACATTCTGCTCGTGAATAACTCATGTTCACACACGTACAGCTTTAGCGTCAATGGCGTGAGGGGCGGCCTAGCAACCAGGGTGACCTTAACTTAATGTCAGGGCGGAGCCGTAGAGGGATTATAACACGGGGGTGTATCTGGTTCTAATTTCATGTCTGTACTATAATTATTGCTGGCCTGCGTTTCCATGGTGTATCGTATATAAAATGACTGACATTACCGACCAGGAAATATTGATAGTTGACTGAAACGCTTAAATATAGGCCTGTTGAGTAAAGAAAGTTACAGAATTGAATGAGGATACTATTTTTCTCGCGTGATATGCCTAATCAGAAATATGTAATTAACTTCCAACTGCCTAAACCTCAGGCTATGAATGTACAATTAGTAACACTGCACCAATTTGAATCAAGGATAAAGATCAATAAAAGTACATCCTATGTTAACATTGTTTTATTATTTAAAACTACAAAATCCTCCTCGTTAAATAAAAATAATTGCGGCAGAACTTTCAACATGAAAAAGATGTTTATTAATATATTAAACAGGCAAGTAAATTTTGACAGGCTGAACCCTACATTTCTATAAAAATCTACAAAGTATAAGCTACTTACTTTTAGCAATCCGGGCAATACTGGTCAGGAAATAGACTGCTGATTAATCTCATCCACCAGGTTAAGCGTAATTAAAGGCAGATGTATACTTTTCGAGAGCCGACTAAATGTATATCTAAAGAAAAACGTTAATTGAAAATGGTTTAAAGTTATGAAACTTCAGTAAGAATAACCGTGGATATGTGATTATTTCACTTTAATCTATCAACGACAAATTAAATTACAAAAAGAATTTATAAGAGAAAGTGGTAAAGAATTTGAAAGCAATATCCCATGATTCACCTGTCGGTTCTAAAGTAAATCACTAAACGCCTCAGTCAGGAACACACCAGAAGCCTTTATGGTGTCTAAAATATCAGGCTAACTGCGCAGTTTCACATTTTAAAGGACCATACATATAAGTCACATTCTAACACGATACGAGGCAATAACTTTAGATTACATCGCCATTAATTCAGTAAAATATGGAACAATTAAAGTAGCAATTCATCTTAACATTTGGTTTAATGTTAAGAACTAAGTTTTCCTAACGTCATAATTGTGAAGCATTAACGTAAAATTACTCCTTTAACTGTGAACTGGAGAAATGCGTAAAATATAACTCGTCCAACTTGAAAGCAGAATTATGGGTAAGAGAAAATGTGATGTTATCGGACAACATTTCTCCACCATTAAATTAGTAAATACAATGTTACACAGCGCACTAGACCGGTTTTGCTTATGGCCCCAACATCAAATACACAGAACTTGTAAATTACCACTGCGCTAATGTCGTAGTACCACGAAGTAACACGATGAAAGCAAATCAACAGGAGCTGTACTGTCTACATCATAAGTGAATTTTCAAGTCGGATCCATCTGCGTCAGTCACCTTTTAATATTAAAAGACTCTGTTAACGTTTACCCAATATCCGGGAAAGAACAGTTAGAATTTCAGTACTGTTTCCGAGCTAAAATATTACACATACATTTTATGCGACTCAATTAGACCAAAATTTAATGTCGTTCATTTTATTAAACAAATAATAACGACAGACCGTGTACAGGTGATTCTCGTTACATGCGGACCCGCTATCGTCATTTTACTTCAGTATCACCACAAGGCTCGCTTTAGCTTATATTTCATCCGCGCCTTCAAGCTGAGCTGGACAGCGTGCCACACTTTAAAAAGCTCCTATGGGTCACCTCTACCCTCACCTACTTCATCTCAGTAATCCATATCAAAATTTCATGCTTTAAGGTCACAGAAGAAACGTCGTACAACGTTGCAGCACGAACAGCTATGCACAGACGAGTGAAAACAGCTCAGAACTCGCAGCGTACCAAAGCTAAAAGCGCTGTCCTGCTGATATGTGCGGCGAGGTAAGATTGGGTGAAGTTCTTCCGCGTATTTAACTTGGTTATGCCTGCTATAACACTGACGACTCTCATTTGCCGTTTTACATTGTCTTCATTATACGTCTCGATTAGCAGGAAATCTAACCCCGCGTATAACAAGAGTCGTACGTAGGAAGAGGGTGGATAATATTACACAGTGACAGCCTAATTCTTACTTTCACCAAATATTAATGCTGTTACCAAATGGAGAATGATATGCTTGCATGGTGAGATGAAAAGTGCATAAAGCGAATTAGTATCACACCTAGAATTGAAGAGGTTACTGGGACACTATGGGTAATAGGAGGGTAATATTATGATGTGTGTTAAAGGAACGTGGTGTGGGAAAGTTGATTGACGTGATCTAGGTATTTCGTCCAGTGTCATCTGTTTCCAAATTTCTCTCTTTAAAATTTTCTTCATGTCCTAAGCTGAAGTCCAGTCTCCTCGTGTCACCTTGTTAGGCTATTAGTTAGTGAGTTGTGAAAACTTTATTATTTTGTTTTAGGACTTTTCCATTTTAGTCCAGACCACATCAGTTAGTTATACAGAATAACATTGTCATTGACAACATAGGATTTTTATCACCTGATGCCTTTTCGTTAGCCAGTTAATCTAGCTCATATATCTTTGTGTGGTGTTTGGAAGGAAGCGCACATTTTAAAAGTTCGATACTTGTTCTTTTTTTCGAAATTATATATTGCTTCTTAGCGAAGTGTTGGTCGGTTTGTTCCAAGTAACCGAATGGTACTTTCCATTGCACACGATTTCTTTTTCTCTTAAGACTAATTTATAAACGTCTTCAAAAACCATAAGTCAGTGTGTCGACCGCCATTTCTACTGACAGTCTCTTGTGATTTCGATCCAAACACCCACTTGTTTCATACTACAAAACCTTAAAAAGCGGAACGTACATGACTTATAATAAGCCGGCTTCCTTTCTCTTCGGGAACTTTACGCCTGCTATTACATTTGGAATCTTGCCAGATGTAATTTAACGTGGTTTCGAGTTATCCATGTGTATAAAAACTCCGTGCACTTATCGACAGATACACTTATTTGATGCAAATTACGTACAAATATCATCCAAGCAATAACTATGCCACATATCTCCATCGATATTACATCCGTCGTTATTGTTTTATATCTGAGTCAAAAACTCTTCAGTATTCTTAAAGTTGTAGATCTCAAGCCTTGGTATCGTAATTATCCTTGACCTCAAAACTCTGTTTTCTTTTGTCGATGAAAATTCTCTTCTGTCATACAAATCCAACACAGTTCCACGTCTACAGTACACCTCTACTGGAAGTCGTCTCGATTTGTAAACTTGTGGCAACTTGATTCTCATTGTGAGCGACACAATAAGTGGATCTCCTTCACCACTAGACTTTTCGTGTCCCAACAAATCCGTGAACCACTTGACTTTTTAAAACCACATTCTTCGGCTGTTAAGAACATGACGTCGAGAAATTAGTCATTTTCAGACGCCCACTCCTGAGAGAAACTGTATACTCTAAAACATAATTCTTCAAGGACGTCTACGCAGCAGTAAGACCACCGCTAGCATATTTGTCGCAAGATATCTCCGACTTTCGTTGATCGTTACACGTGCGTTGGCCAGCCTGCCGATTTAAAAGGGAAGGAGGGACAGAAATCTATGCGACAGCTGCTTCCCCCTTCCATAATCGCTTCTACTCTTGCTGTGACGTAACTCAAGCTTGGAGATATTTTTCGTAGAGTATGCTTTGCGTACTTAAGGATATGTCCGATGTACCAACTTGGTATAGAAAAAAAGTTGTACACTGGCATGGTTTATACAACAAAACATTACCAAACTGTAGCCTGACACAAAATTTCCACAACGCCACTCCTATAAGGCGTGACAAAACCCACTGTTCGACAGTTCCGGATTGATCGCTGAAAACCCAAGTTTTCTTGTTTATACAACAGGAAGTAAAACTCGTGATGATAACATCAACGTCGTATGGAGCTTGGAGTTTATTACGCAACTTAATGCGTATTATTATTCGAGAGACAGGTAACGTAACGCAAAGCCATAATGTACGCAAACTTTAAACTAGCAACATGGTCCTTGATCAAATGTCTGCTTGACGTATAAATTCAAAACCAGTTTACATTGCCTTAATACATTTTAATTCTATAAGTCAGATTAGAAACGAGTCAGATTGAAATGTTACATTATGTCCCTCAATAGACGGTCGTCGAAATTATTTAATTGATAATGGCACAATGTCAATAGCAAGTTTTATGAAAATTCGTTCAGCCATTTTCGAAAGATGTCATCACTTCTCGCATAGGATTACGGGTAAGTGCGTAATGGCAGAGTATCATCCACCTCAGGAACTTAAGCATCCGTCACGTTTGCGTTACCGACTGTAGGAAGTTAAGAAGTAGAGTTTCGACTGCCCTCTATCGCCATAACCTCCATTCTGAACTTCATGAAAATTCTATCAGCAGTTCTCAAGAATGTGACAGAACTGTAGTTCGCAATACCACTGATAGAATATAACACGATCTCTTCTGCTGGAAGACGCGACAGACAGACAGACAGACAGTGCTCTTCGCTCATCATAGGAGACAGAACACATGGCCAAGCCGGCCGGTTCCAAATGCTGTTGGTACAATTCATTATTGAGACTTGATAAAGTTATCTTAAATTTCATAATCCGTCAAGGATTTCGTTTGCTTATCTTACTTCTACTGCAGACTGGAGTCTCCAGCCACCATCGTTTAGCGGAATGTTATTATATTTTCAATTCATAACGAACGAGACACTGAAGGCTGTTTCTTATATAGCAGGTAGCTTTGTTCACTGAGAATTATAAACTAAGCTAATTATAATTATTCCCTTATTCATAAAACAAACATACACTGCATGGTTTATTTTTCTTTGTACCTGTTTAATAATGGTTTATATGCTTTTCTTATAGTCAGTAGTTTATTATAGCAATATTCAGCTGGTGTAATACTTAGTTTTTATTTGGAGGTTTATCAGAAGTGTAATGACATATAGGTCACTGTGTATAAACATAAGTACTAAAATTTTGGAGGAACATTCTGCCTCCAACTTCAGAGCTGAAGCTTCAATAAAGCGAAAACCTCAAGTTTCAAGTACCTTGAAAATAGTCAATTGCCTTCGTTCGGCCAATATAATTCACGTTCTTATAATTTATTTCTCCAAAATACGCTTCTATGCTAGGCTTGTATCTCTTAAGACAGGGGTTCTCAACCCTTTTCACTGGCGTACCACTAATTCTATTTAACACATTAAACGTACCACTAACCAAATGTGTTCAGGGAAAACTGTTATTTACATTAATATTAACTTTTGATTTTCTTGCTTAGTTCGCGTACCATAGGTTGATGAATGCTATCTTAAGACACAGTTTTCCACTCGGAGAGTTTTTACATTAAAATTTTATTTACATTTATCGTTTCCTTCTTGTGAAATAAATTTTTTGCCCGTCGTAACATGGCTTCAAGTTTCTCGATATCTAATATCCCCAGACCCATGCCAGATTCCTTCAAGACATTCTTTGCGTATAACAAATCGTAAATACTTGTCATGGACCGCTGGTTACTGACTCGATGGCTCGCTTGCGTTCCGTCACAGCGATGTGGTGAAGAGGTGGTTACTCGTCAGAAGGGCCATCACAAAACACAATGCAAACCATCTCACCAATAACAAACAATTTGGTGATAGCTTATAGGGCCTATTCATCCCGTGGTAATCTACACAGATAGCAATTTAATTACTGTAAAGCTGGCAGGTAATTCCACATCGAAAGCGACGTGCCAGGATAAAGCAGAACATCGACAGTACAATCCAATGCTTTACCTCTCACTACCAATATAAATCTAGCGCACAAACTCTGAAACAGATGCTCTCCGAACGACTGTCTTTATAGGAAAGGAAGACAAGGAAAACAATTGCACAGAGACACTATATTTGGAACCTAAAATAAATAAATGGTAACCGCTTATTACGATCCTGGTATGTATTAACCATACTTATTTATCTAAAACTGTTTCTCGAAAGTTAATTACGTCTGTCACAAGAGGTTGCCGTGACCCAACTGAATGCAACTACTTCCTTACGACCTATTTTAATATTATATTTACTACTAATCCTCTATCTCCTAAATAGTATCTTGTTCTCACGCTTTAAATAAAATATTGTAATCATTTCTCATTTCCCCCTTGAATCAACAACCTCAGCTTAATTCATTTCATCGCTCTAGAAATACTTGGTAAAAGTAAAAAAATATTAATATTATATTCCTTACTGTAAGTATCAGCACCACTGACTTAAAGTTAACATCACTTACTCTAATTTATTGGTCGCATGTTTCAACATCAGAGTGTCATCTCCTGGTTAACCTTTATCATAAATAAAAAAAAAGTGCGCCAACCATTTAAACACAGTAAAAAGCAGTGTAAACATAACTACTTACATCAATACCGGTACAAATTTAAAGTACTATTGCACAATCTATTATGTTATAGGCCTACTGTTTTACAATAATACAACCATTTATTTTTATTATTCATTACGTGCATAGGCACATTCGTTGTAATAAAATTACATTATAGTAGTTGAATGTTTACATTAGGAAAACCTTTACATTCGCTGCGATTATGTGTTGTACACATTAGTTCTAATAATCTGTGGGTAACCATATATTGTCGTATTTGTTATCTGTTGTTGTGATGTGTTCCTGTGTCTGGTTGCCCTGACTACTGAAATGAATGTACAGCGCTCTAGTACATGTAGAGTCTCTTCCTCATGTGGTATCTTGAATTTGTGGTTATCAGTGAGCCTAATCATATGTCCTCTATATTAATTGACAAATACAATGTACGTAACTGTCCACTTAGTGGCAAAATACGTAGGCCTATCTGATGGTACACTGTTAATTTATTTGTAACCTTCGAAAGTCAAATTTTTCCCCTGATGTTCTATTTCCAATCAATTATTTTCCCCTAGTTATTTTATATCAGTGTTCTAATTGTGGTGGATTTCCTTCACGTGACGTAGTTATTGCTATGTTAAACGTTTGGTGCACTATGTTATAGTCGTATCAAAAATATTGACTAGGATTTAACATTTCGCCAATATATTAGAATAATTTACTGTTAATTAAAAATTAGTTGTGTTTATGGGTACAGTGAATATTATAATATCAAAAACACAACAGGAATTTTATATCATAACAGTGCAAACCATGAAGCTTTCCTGTTGATTCACATAGTTCTCGAACTCCATCAACCTCTGCGCATCCATTAAGGTGAAGCAAAGTTTCACATTAATAAATTCAGTATAACTATATCGATTATGGTATTATTGGTTGTAACGCCGGCTGTAATTATGACCGAAGGAATTTATAACCCAAACCCTCAATCCTGAAGATGGAGCCGTTTCGTTCCTCTGAAATGTTTCAAAGCGTCTACAAGACTATATGACGTCACAACTCTCTAGGTCACTATCAGCATTTCACCATCTTGTCTAAGTGTAAACTTTTGTAATGCCCTAAGAGCTGCAATGAGACAAAGACAGACTCACCAGTGAACGCAATACGTATTGGGACTTCAAGACAAGTTGTAAAATTGAGGAGGTCATGAATGGTTCATTACTATCATTCTTAGACAAAGATGGTTGGAACTCGGTCAAAATCGGATCCGAAAGCAGGCTTTGGTATTGGAAACGTTAAACATTCATTGTACCCTAAAATGACCGTAGGCGTCCATGGACTCGGTTACTGTTAAATTAGTTAGGAGTTTCTACGTTGTATAAAGACGCAGAATTATTGTAATAAATGGCGAATCGGAGATGATGGAGGACAAACACACTGCCAGAATAAAAACGTGAAAAGTCATAAGCCACGATATATTTTCTCTCTCGGAACTAGTTCTCAGCACGCCACACCGTTCGATAATTGAGGTGGAGTAGGAAGGAAGCTGTTGTGGTCCACTTCAACGTAAGTCAATATTCAAGTAGCCTCTTAAAGGGGGAGAAGCCACAAAGTGTTCCCGCTGAGACAGTTGACGTTCAGGAAATCAAACAGCCCCTAGAGTCTGCAACGAGCTGACGAACTGATCTTTCTTCAATGGGCCTCAAGAAAAATAATTCGAATGCACGCATCTTACCAGATAAAATACACACTGCGATTCGAAGCAGACACATTATAGAAAACAGCCAATATTTCGCTGTGGACGCGGAAAAAGCACCTAGCCAAAAAAAAATCCTGATAAACATTGCATGAAGGAAATATATTTCACTGCGCATTGCTGTCTGCATCGCATGGAGTAATTCATAATGTGAGAACAGAAACTGACTTCTAATCTTCTCTCAGTAAAGTGACAAGTACCTCGTATTTTGGATCTTAAATCGTTATTACCGCTTGAGGCAATACGAAATCGTAACATACTTCTTGCGATAAATATCTGCGTTCTAAGGAATCGACCTTAATCTTATAACCATCACTCGTAAATTATCGTCATAGCAATTAACGTTTTGCGTTCAATTTGCAAGCATTTCGAATCTGTAATTTCCCTAGTTGGTACGAAATTATACCGAAAGGTATTAATTTACTCTGAATCCATGTTCAAAACAAAAGACAGCCGCCTAAGATAGAGACAGAAGTAGAGCACAGGCTGGTGAGGCGAAATACGTAAAACGCCTACACAATAATAATATTAATCTCTGGTTGTCATTTCTGCTCATAACAGAATTATTTATCTGAAACACATTTCACCTACCAGAGTTTGACGCTGTAATTAATCAGTTCCGACTGTATGTATGGACAAAACTCGGGAAACAATCGTAAAATGTAAATTCTAATTAAATTAACCTACACAGTCCATTATATCAAAATAAATTCACTAGACAACGGACCCAGATGGCGTAGTACAAATTCGCGTATGGTGCTCATTTATAGACATGGATTATAACATGTTCGAGGATGCATATCAGAAGCCCGATTTTTGGAGATTTTTGTCGTGTCACGTAGAGTTTGCTATTTTGCGTCTTTCAACTAATCTTAAATAATTCATTTCCTTCTTATAAAATTTGAATTTCTTCTCCAACAGAACGACCAAACGTATAGTTCCTATTAAGGAAAGCAATTAGAGCAGTTCTTTTTTTCCAGCGTTGATTCTGGCGGTAGAATCGGACATTATTCCTGCCAAGCCGATTCTATCCTTAATCCACAAGATGCTTTTCTCATCAAGCATTCAACTGCTTTGGTCATGTTTTATATCTAAAATTCGTCGAAATTATTATAAAATGTCGACGATACTCACCGATAAATTATAAAAATAGTTGTATTAATTCTTAGGGAATACATATGGGCTAAAATCAAAAAATTCACATATCAACGACTCAAGAGTGGGTTTCAATGTTTTAGAATTAATATCCGCTTCATAATTCCAATTAAATTGCATTATCACAAATGTGGTGTATCAATTGCAAAGGTTACGTAGTACGGAATAATAAATTGTCCCGTGCTGGAGGAAACAACAGTGTTCTATTTCAAGGCAAAAATTCAGCCACCGTAAGATTACTACGCAACACCGAGATAGGGATGTTTTAATAAAAATGAATTTATATAACTGAATGTCCATTTGCAGGAAGCTATTCTATATACTAGTACAGTAAATAATTCCGACCCTTGCATTAAAGCCAACGTTTACAATCGATCAATTTCGATCCAATTCCCCACCCGCCGACGGTGACATTAATAATATAAAGTGATATCGGTAATGTAAACCGCTTAACTGTGGTATTCTGGGTGCATATATCCTGTAGTCTTCCGGCTTTTATCAGCGTTTCGGTGGAAAATATTGTCTCCATCTTCAGGGTCAACTTCCTTTCTAACGTTCCTCCGAAAGAAATCGATAGAAATAATACATTGGGCAACGCGAGCAGACCACGAGGAAGGACATAATTTATTTCCCCTTCAGAATTATGACAGAGGAAACAAAACGAGGAATCTATAGGAAGTAAAAGGTGCAAGAGTAAACACGGGATTAAGAAATGATACATACGAGCTGCAAAACTCAATTTGTTAGGAAACCATACTTCAGATATTTTCATTTTCTTTTGACTTCATAAAGAAGGAATTACTCAGATTAATAAACTATAATACAAAGAAAATTAAAATATCTAATACCCAAGGCTCAAGCCAAGCGGCAATGAAACGCAAGCAGAAATTATTTTCTGATGCCTTGCCACAAAGCTACTGTAGTTGCTGAAACTTTCAGTCCATAAATTCAAGATTTATATTTTCCCTTTAATTAAATACAATTTATTCGTACGAACTGACGTATTTCAGTTGTCTTCTTTCTGGATACAATCCATAATTTTGAGAGGAGAATACGAGAGGAAGAAACAATGAGATCTGAAAGTGTGTAGCATAAAACTAAATTCCTCAAACGAATGCAAAAAATACAGCCACCAGTCTTCATAATTCTTTTCATCAGTCTGTCGATGTTGTAAGTTGACATTAGGTTACCTGATTCTGTACGTATAAATTTTGACGCATTACTAACATATTAAATCGGTTAATCCGTTTGTTTGCCTGTCCGTACGCAAAACTCGAAAATAATAATAAACAACATTCTATTAAATTTCGTAGAGAATTCTATAAAAAGTTGTAAAATAATTTCAATTTCACCCAGAGTGGACAATTTTAAAAACCACTTTGCATAAGCGTGTAAACATTTATTTGTTTTTTTTCTTTAATAAATACTTGCGACAAATTTCATATATGAATATCTTAACTTACTTGGGTAATAATTCATTACATTAGTAATTCCATAATCATATTCAACAGTGTTTGATTTCAATCTAATCTTACCACAAATAAAAATAAATTCTCAGGTGTTTCAACAGAAAGCCATCTCCCGTCTGCTTAGACCCTCACCACACATTTATACCCCTGCTGTCTCACGTCTCCAGTGTGGATTACCAACAGTCCAGTGAGACATGCTATGTCGATTAACAGTGTCATTTTTAGGAAACTTTAAGTCATGTGAGAAAAGAAACAAGAATAATTCACTGTGAGCAGTCAGCAGATGCAGCGGCCACTAGATCACCGAAACTTGCCCCATGATTTTCCTGATACCGCTGGAGGTGATAAGAATACAATTTATTCTTCTTCAGAAATTTTAACAAGAGATAACTTACTGATGCCCACCTGTTGAGCCACGAATCAGGTGGTGGTGTGAGATTTTCAATACCAGCGTCTAACACCTCTTCTTCGATATTGCCACTTGTAACTGGAGCCGTCTGCCGCCACACAAGCCCTTTCGAGCATTCCAGTGTGTCACACAGTCGTCTCTCGACTCTAGAAAATTTACTCACACTAGAAAGCCTCCCCTCTGGATATATTTGCCGATTGACGTGTTGCGCTTCGCTAGTATTTGAATTGAACGTATCATAAACTATCAACGTTTCCACGTGTTCATCTCTGGTGATCATTCTGAATAAAGTTCTCCGAATCAATGGGCCTGATCTTATACTAAGCTATAACCCTAATAACATTGAGCGTGCATGTACCATTCGTGAAAAGACACGTATTACAAATTAGTCAAATGGACCAAAATAATAAACGTAAATTGAATGTTACCATTGTTTTTCTTTCTCTAAAAGTGAACATTATCATCCACCAAATATTCCAGCAGGTTTGTATTTTTTCCTCTTTTCATTTTAGTTGTTTGCATTCTTTCATTTCTACTTTGTTTTTAACTTCAAGGTGCAAACTTAAAGATGTCATGCCGCGTGGACATTAGTACGAAATCTTACAAAATCAGCCCTCACTAAACAATGCTAAACACCTCACTTTGGGCCTGATACACATTATTGCAGTATCTCGTGCGCTTTAGAATTGTTTCTTCCTTCATCTAATGTTTTATTAAATGTCTATTTCTGATCGTGACTATAATCAATTACAGAGTTCTTACAAACAGTAAATAAAATACAATAAAACAGGCAACTGGCTTTTAGTCGGTTAATGCACAGCATACATTTCAGTATCACTAAATTTACATATCAAGCGCTTGAAAGAAGACCAACACAAGAGACTTTATTAAGGAATCTTTATTGAGGGAATCCTGGCATGTAATAGTTACATTAGAGTAGTGATATAGATAGTATCAGCCTACACAGCATTTATGTTAAAGTATTGTTCTTTTCACAAAACCAAAAATGTTTTGGTCCAACCTAGACCGTCTAAAGATGTCTCGTAAGGTTTTATTGAAATGTGTGCGGCTTATGATAAATCAAAATTTAAATTATTAAAATTATAAAACAAGTATATAACAGGCTTTGCATTAGACCTGTGAAAAAAACATAAAATTTTAAAAGAGTTACAAAAAAATTGTTCGAATATTTTCTTATATTTTACATAATATAAATTGGCAAGTAAGCTAAGCAAGCCTTTAACACCCTTATGAAGATAACTGAAGGGTATGTTTCTATGGTAATTTAATTAAATAATAAATGCATTTATGGTCGAATATCGGTTTTGTTTCATTCGCAACTGTAAAAATGGTTTAAAACGTAATGTGAAATAATTTGTCACTGTTAACTAGAACGATTTATTTTGTACGAGTACACTTAGTAACTGTGCATGTTGAAGAAAAATGGAGGCCAATGTATCTTCTTCATATATAATATCAAAATAACAGGAGTTATGTACCTGACATATTTGTATAATAAATTACCCTGAAGATGGACTAGGTTAGACCGAAACATTGAGTAGTATTGTGAAACGAACAAAACATTAATATAAAAGCTGTATAGTTGAATATTATTTATACCATGATTTTAACAAGTTTTGCGGGGCTGCATAACATGAAATTCGAATGAATACAAAATTCAGTACAAATAGTGCCAATACTTTTATTTATTTTCTCTTGTGCGTGTTTGTCATCAGTGAAGGACTTATTTATTAATTTAGTATTAGTTTTGACTTCTTGCTAATTTCACGAATCATCAACTAGAGCTGAATGTTAATTGCCGTCTTTTACATTAGTGTAATAAGTTCCCTTTCTCGGTACAACTGTATTTTATTTCCTTACAAGTATCATTATAAAAAGGGGTAGTTCATAGTTTATTTTGCCTAGAGCGCCTATCACCATTGTACTTCAACAGTGTACTTAGTTTCTTGTCCCAGACTGCCTACACAGGCCTGTGATTAATTTGGTAAACCTGCCTCCCTTATTTCAAGATGACGTTCTATTGTTTTATATACACCGAAATATTGTACAATATTGACTGCCCTTAATTCATAAAAAACGCCTTGCTTCCTCTTTTCCCTATTCATAAATTTATCTGTCACAACACTTACATTCATCTCAAAAAATTCTAAAATGGTTTTCGTCTTGATTTTATAGATTTCTCTTCAACAGACAGACAGACTCTTGTGGAGTCAATTTTTTGTTCCAAGTACCGATGGAATCTTCATGCACATCAACCAACACATTTGAACACATGATTCCGTTATGACTGGGCATAAGAGATTTAAACCTACTAGGCTGATGTCAAAGCTTCTATCTGTCTGTCTGTCTGTCTGTCTGTCCATCACCACCTTTATTGT
Source organism: Zootermopsis nevadensis (assembly GCF_977971745.1). Taxonomy (NCBI): domain Eukaryota; kingdom Metazoa; phylum Arthropoda; class Insecta; order Blattodea; family Termopsidae; genus Zootermopsis; species Zootermopsis nevadensis. The sequence goes on along the minus strand of NW_028259144.1, from coordinate 9,794,572 downwards.
AATAACGAGTAGACCATATCCAGTAGTCTTTTGAGTTGTAACGCTGAGTAGTTAGTAGAAAACATCTGAAACTTCTACCAGACAACGCGGCGCTACAACCCAGAAGATTCCCACCTACGCTACATCAAACACAGAAATTAGAAACCAAAGGTGCAGAAACTACGTGTTACACAGCATGAAAGTAGGCAATGCAACTCTAAAATTGTTGTACACAGTTTAAAATTCCATATCTTGTTCATTTAACTTCTTTGGAACAAAAGATTTAATTCAAGTAGGAATCACTCGAGAAACTAATTTTCGTTGAGAATATTCTCTAATAACTTCACGTGATGCCGAAATGTATTAAGATTCTGTCTTGGACTTTACCAGCGTAATTACTGTGGTTTGAGGTGAACTAGGACCCAAATTACAAGAGAAGTGTTTAGGCTTCCCCTACCTTACCCATTAGGGTTTCAGTAATACGAACGAGAGTCGAGATATCTGAACCCTAAGAGGAAACACGTAAACAGCATAACCTCAGAGACAATGTCCCTTCCTGTACCATAATAATTTTACTATCGCTAACTTCTCCCTCAACAGATTTTCAGAGGCCTTGTGTGTAACAGTAACAAACCAAAAAGTAAAAAAATCTGTCAGTGCGCACAAAAAATTTTAATTCTGTATCTTAAGATAGACTAAAATTAATTTACTCAATGAATATATTAATTTTGTGTTTTTCCAGTTCAGTTTAGCTGCCAGGAGTAGAAACAAGTGAGTATAGGAAGATAAGACTACAAAATAAGGAATTCATTTATTTGGATGGAAGAACTTTTCATTTGAATGGTCGCCTCAGTATCATTTGTCTCGCGATAATAAAAGTAAACTGGACCAGATAGCAGGTGGTAGGACCAAGCGTAATGAAGACGTACAGCACCCTGGGGGAGATTTAGAAATCCACCACATCCGGAGGCTACGAGTGGAAACTCAAAGATGTTGCAGGGGTCAGCCCACATATTACCCTCTGAGGATATAAACAGCTTATACAGGTTTCTTTAAAACTCACGTACGGTATCACAACAAAATTGCGTTGAAGAACAGAAATACGATACTCGAGATTAACGACACTTGAAAACCAGAAAATATTTTGTGGCTTATGACAAAATGACAGACGTAAAAGAGTATGTAGGCAAAGAAGTGACTTACTGAGGTCAAACAGTCTGCAAAAGTCGTTTGTTTTAAAAAAACGTATCTGAGTGTAAAATTTGGTCTTTCGCTTTATGGAAAGATCATTGATTAAGAGTGACTGATAACAGTGCATTAAAGACAATATTTTGTCCTAAGACGGATGGTGCAACGACAGGCTGGAGAAAGCTGCATAACGAAAAAACGTCAAGGTTAGGTTAGGTTAGGTTATGTCAGGTTGGGTTAACTTAAGATTACGTTACTTGCTCTGGGAGTTTCCATAGAAGCGTGCACTGTGGTATGGCTCAGAGTAAGCCTTGTTCGTTGGACCGTGTCACCACACACCCGGGTTTAGTGGATTCATCGCAGAGATCAAACAACCACACAGGGATAACTAGCTGGATGGAGAAAAGCCTCCATTGTGGAGCGCCCCCAAAAGCGACGGCAAAACTTCTATGGGATGGAGTTTACGGATAGGACAGAGCCCCAAAACAGGCATATACGTCATAAGGGACGCAGCTTCCCCGCTGGAGCGGATACCCTGTCTGAATCGTGTTATGTTGTGTTATGTTAGGTTAGGTTAGGTGGGGTCAGATAATGTTAGGTTGAATTTTATTAAGTTTTGTTACGTTCTTTTATGTTAGGTCGTGTCATGGGATGGTTAGGGTTTTATGGGTGAGGTAGATTTGAGGTCCTACTGTTAATAGTTTTGAGAAATCAATTTCCGATGGTAAGATGGGAATTTAAAAATAAAAATTTGCAGATAACGCATGGGGAAAGACTGTATTCCGATACGGATTTCATATTTCCAGTCTTGCTATAATCATTCTTATATCTACAAACTTGATGTGAAGAGCACAGATAATTAAGCATCTCGTTACGCCAGTCCACGTTTTCGTATTAGTAAGCATCTCTTAGATCTACTCAGCAGTATTTTTCTGTAAATACAGTATCTTCACAGTCTAATCGTTCAGATTTTCGTGGTGAATTACAGAACAGGCAGGCGAAGCACTCACCACATGGTTCCTGATGATGGAGGCAGGTATATTTTATAAAACGTAAAATATTAAACGTGTTCACATATGACACTCGCCCGTGAAGACTTAATCATATCTTCATATCCTGTCTACCTAAATAGAATAACGGTTAAAATAACAGATAAATTTAAGTGAGACGCGAAGCCACAGATTTCAGAACTGAGCAAAAGCGATTCATGAGTTTGTGATGATGGTAATTGTAATTCACGTCCTAGGCCTACATGAGCACATTCTATTTTAAGCAATTACGAGAACTGGACAATGATTTGTTCGTGGATATTGTTCATGGTACTCGAATCGGCACTTCTCTACCAGTACATTTTAAAGATTTCTCAGAGAATGAATTTTTGTTCTGTTTTTTCCAATGAATTGACATTGCAAAACGAATACGGGCCGGGCAACGATGCTGCCATCATAACAAAAGCAGAACTTGATGGAATTTTAATTCACAGTCTACAAACCTTATGAATAATATAAACATTAATTTTAAAGCGTACAAAAACTGTAATTTAAATTGATTCCGTTTGTCTTCACAGCTTCAATGAAGGCCAGAAGAACTGCATCAACTAATTAACGAATCTATTATACGATCCATCACTGAACAGTTCCAGCATTGCCAATAAACATGATATCTATATAACTTTTTTCCCTATCTGAAGTGCTTTAATTCCCAAAAATAAAAAAGTTTTATTCTCAAAATTATCAGTATAAATTTAGGAAGTATGTCGAATGAAAGGCAAATGTTATTCCTGTTTTAATATCACGTTTCTTTAAGTATCAAATGCAAAAATTAATAACTATGCCTTTCTACGAAATACTATCCAACTGTCATTGTAAATACCTGAAACAATTTCGCAAATGTAAAATTCATTGCCCTCAAGGTTATGCGGATCACTGAACGCAAATTTCAGTGTTAAATAAATTGCGATTGTCATCACACATATCATAGTCACATATAAGCATATACATCAACGTCATACGAAGAGGACAAATGCAGTTTCTCATTACTAAGGAAATTCAACCTTTCATCGTCTACGGAGGCATGAAATAGTGTTAAGTATGACACAATCAACGTATACAATCTAATTTAACGGACACACCACAATAATAAAACTTCCACATTTCAATAAACCTCTCCACGCACTATACCTTTTCCTGTGGGTTCATGGCAACTGGCCTAATTCTCAAAGACTAGGTGCAATGAATGAAGTTAGGTCTTTCAATCGGGCTAAACTGAGTAGATACCCCTCTCCCCCTCTTTAACCTGAGGACAGAAGTACATCCAGCTTCCGAAACGTGGTACTCTTTTCAAAAACAGTCAATGGCAACAGTAGCAAAGCAGTGGCAGATTTACACAAGCGCGTGTTTCCATCCCGGCGGAGTAGTAAGTGACAGGCTGTTGGGGCGACGTGTTAACATCAAATTTTGTGCAAAGTTTGGCAAAACCGCGAGTAAAACCCTGAAGATCTTAACGGAAGCCAATGGTGCTACTGCTATGAAAATATCGAGTGTTTGTGAGAGGCATAAAAGGTTTAAAGAGGGTCGGGAAGACATGTGCTTATTTGTATTTTATCACTGCTAGTCTGTTGAACAAGGTCGAGCAGTGAACCAACATTTTTATTTCGAAATTTTAGCAAGGTTACGTGATGCTGTTTGTGAAGAACTGAACTTTGGCCTGATGCTTAGAATTTGTATCATGGCAATGACCCTGCCCATGACAGACTCGCTGTCCGGACGTTTTTCGGCAAAAAAAATCGATATTAAAACTGGACCATCCTACATATTCTCCAGATTTCACCCGTGGTTATTCATTAAACTCAAGACTGCTTTGAAAGGCCTAGATTTTCAGACATCACCACATTCAGGGCCATGCGACGACCATCCTGAAGAGCATTCAAGAAGAGGAGTTCCAGAAATAGTTTAAGCAGTGGCAACGCGACTCATTAAGTGTACTGGTGCGCAAGGAGACTACTATGACGGTGTGAAAGTGACAGCAACCATTAGCGAAGAAGTAATTAAATACTGCTTTTACGGGTGCATTAAAGAACTTGAATGTCTCACCTCGTAAATTTGCCCCAAGCTCTAAAGCAGGCCATAATAAAAAGAGTCATAATTCACATAACAGTTCTAGGGAATGATTCATAAGAGAGGACAGACATAAACTACGTTTCACACTAGGTATGCTGACGGTAGCATAGCTATTGGTAGGGCCTCCCTAGTCAGATTGGTTGAGGGGGAGAGGTACCCTGGTCCTCCAGATTGGGGATTGGTCGCAAGGCTAACAACCTTGCACCGTAAAAGGAAGATGTTTCGAAACCTCAATCAAAGCCTCGGACAGACGGACCTAACAGAGAAGCGAATGGAAGAGGAGAATTGAGGAGGCCATGGACCGAATACGGACCGGAGAACCATAGAAGAAGAAGATGTGCAAATAATTCATATAATTACTTGTATTAGTCAATAAAGTGTAATTGTTTCTTTGACTTCGTCTGAGGACCTATTTCCCTGGATTGTACCCTACTTCTGTAATTGTAACACAAGTCAATATTTGGCTTAATACAAAACATTCAAATGCAACCTACTTCCAATTCTAAGATTTTCATCTCACCTCCCATAATGCCATTATGTCATCGACAAATCTGTCTAACTGTCAAACCCTCAATTGCGTGATTCAGCACACATTTCGTTTCACACACGTGTTCGATCCCTACGACATTTCACAGAATGAGATACTTCACCAAGTCCTCATTAAAACTTCGTGTAACTAAAGTGAACATCATACAAAACTTCAATAGTATATACAGAACTCCACTGATTGTTCACATTACTAACACACTCAGTAACTCCTAATAATTGCAACCTTCCGTGTTCTTGGAGTTGAAGCAGATAAAAATAAATAAATCGACTCGGCGACACTATTCGTAGTAAGATACTTTATCTTTCATGCTTTCTGTATAGAAATATGAAGACCAAAACATACAAAACCATTGCATGTGTTTTATGGCTGCGAAACTTAGTATCTCACGCTAGGGTAGAGGTTCCCAAAGTGTGGGGCGCGCTCCCCTGGGGGGGGAGTGGTTTTTTTGGGGGGGAGGGCGTGTTGTTTGTATGAAAAACTTTTCTTAACGAAATACGGAGAAACATTTTTAACATCCTTCGCTTGGTTGAGGAAGTTCAGCAGTGGCAGCCATCAAAACAAAGTATCGTTCTACGATGAACCTGGAAAACGACCTTAGAGCGGCCATTTCAAAACTCCAACCTCGGTATGATAAATTACGTTCACCGAAGCAACCACATCCATCCCACTAATCCAGGTATGAAGCGTATATTTTATTAAAGTTTTTAAATTAAATGCATTGAATAACATATATTATATTATAAAAAAATGTATACTCATAGCTAAATTTTATATCAAATCAGTTTGATTGCACTTGTTCTGGAAGGGGGGGCGTGAAATTTATGAAATGCTTTAAGGGGGGCGCAAGGTATAAAAGTTTGGGAACCTCTGCCCTAGGGGAAAAAGCAAGTTGATGCGTTTAGAAAAGAACGCAAATATTCGGTCCTAGCAGAGGCAAGGATAAAGAAAATTATGTAATGAAGAGCCTCATAATGTGCAATCGCCATCAAATATTATTAAAGTGCTAAAATTATAAGAAGAATTTGAAGAGCAGGACATGTTTTACGCATACAAAAGTGACGCTGGTGGTTGGTGGCGAGACGCGGAGGGGTCTGCCGAAGCGTCAGATTCGCAGCCAGCGGTGGCAGGCGGGAGGTGTGAGTTGCTGTGCCCCTCGGTTTGCATGGTGGGAGGAGGACTTAAACCCAGATGATCACAATCAATATCTTCATCGCAGTGATAACGGTAAACATCATATCGATATGGCATCAAACCACACAAAATAATTCAATCATTGCCAAACCCTGAATGAGAAATTTACCCACGTCACTGCCATGGACATGGATGATACACTGGAATTTTGTATTTAATAGTAAACGTCAAAATTATTCGCCTGGAATTTAATTATGTGAAAACAATATCAAGAAACGTGAATATCAAAATAATTTTAAAATGTTCTTGTGGTGTGTGGTACTGCAGCATAAAGTTATAAGCGAAGCATGAGAGTTTCTTCGTGGGGACACTTAGGGTGTCTGTACCGAACACTACGGCGTCAGGAGCCCAACCAACCAAAAGGTAACTAAGGTTGGATTTTTACGCAATATATCTTCCCTTGAAACTTTAAACCAATCACGCGTATGAAATGCATAGCTGAAATTGGTGAACGGTGCCTTATAAACTCTATCTATTTGAGAAATTGATATGCTAACGTGGCTGTTGTGGCGGGAGGCCTTGACATGTTCAGAGTAGGGGCTATTACTACTACTGGTGAAAGGATAGATCCCATAAGGCAATTTGTTCTTTCGAAACAATTATGATTGGATAGATGTCTGGTAGTTGAACCAAGAAACGTTAGGACTATTTTGAGTGAAGGCCTCCATTATCATAGGCGGGACGCGCACTTTTTTGATTATAGCTCTGCATGTCTTGCGACTGAGGAAAGGCACGAAAAACCTCAGTCAAGGTACTCTAGTACTTTAGACACCACTCGCTGCGTCTACTAGAGGCCTGCAGTAATGCTGAGTAGGAGTTAAATGAGCTTCTTGAGCCTCCCAGAGCAAAGCATGGGGAGTTTCAGACAACCCACGTGACAGCCAATGTTTATCGAAACCTGTTTTAACAATGGCGCATAGTTTGAGTGAGATTGTAATTCAATTTCCATATTCTTTATTTAGAATGGAATTATTTATTGTAACTACTTAAAATTTATTATTTGCCTCTATGTTGAGATTTCAAACGCTCACGGCAACGAGTATGACAGGATTTTTCGTCGTGTGGTCTGGTATGAGTATTACTCAACGTCCTGATCATGGAGGCAGTTAGCACCTCCGAAACCTCAGTAAACTTCTACGAGATCACACGGCGCAACAGCCCAGAAGACAGTCGTCTGTCTACGTGTTATCTTCGAGTATAAAGTCGGCATTATTCAATAAACCCACGAGTTAAAGTAATTATCCTCTGTGTACAATGAGATGTTGCATAAATGTCAAAGATCATCCTGTCTAAACACGACGAATGACATTTTGTTTTGCTTGAACTGTGCGAACTTTCTGCACGGTCTTGTCTCACTCACGCACTTTATTGGAGTGGCAGATTCAATCCGGAACTGTCTCATTACTAAAACCAGGTAATTCGCTGTTATTCAGGTCAGAGACACTTCAGACTGGCATAAGCTCTGTTGCACTGCACTAGAATTATTACATTAAATGTCGTGTATCAAACTAACACCAGGTGACGTTCTTCTCTAGAGCAGTGGTCGGCAACCACATGTGGCCCTCGCAAAATTATTATCCAGTTCATCAACATAATTTGGAAGTTAACCACTGCAAGAAGTGGAAAGAGTTTTTACTGCTGAAGAACCTCGACACAAATACATATATCTAACAGCATCCGTGGGTAAGCGCAAATTGCGTTATATCGCAAATGCACACTGTTCCATTGTTCAAACCATATGAATTTTAACAAAACACTACGCAATAAACTTCTACCAGACCACACTGCACGATAACTCTGAACACAGCATTGTTCGTACTCGTCGCCGTCATAACCTCAAATCTCACTCAGTAAACCTCTTTGGGGAATCTACTCTCGACTATTCGAAGCCTTTTTCACTGACGGAGGTAGAAACACCTTAGAAACGTTGATAAACTTCCACGGCGCCAATAACCTACAAGACAGCCATCTTAAAAATATTTTTTAGGGGAATAAGCGAATTTCGGTTTCTTAAGAAAGAGATATCTGGAGTCAACGTCGTATAACAAACCGGGACACAGAATGCTAAAACCCCCAAAGCAGGAAGAGATGAAATGTAAAGGTCATTTCGAATAACTGCATAGCAGATTTGTAAGAACGTCTATCCCGGCAATGACAGAATGCCCATCTTAATATAACGCGACGCCATTTTCCACTTATGTAAAAGTCGATGTTCATTTGCATTTATTTTTCAAATAACAAATTGCGAGATCCTCAAGGTATTTGCCTGGAAGTTCAGACACTAAGTAAAACATTCTGTCGTATGTTGACGGTCTACCTCGGTGTTGCCCAAGATAAACGCCATTTTCCTGACAAGTCAGATTTGTCTTCTACGTGTTCCGCCCATCCTCGTGTAGCCAAGCGTATTAACTCATTGGATGACATGGACTTGCTAGCCGCATTACCGCATGGCGTTCGGAACGTTATATCAAATCTGAACACAATACTACGCAGCCTTCACCTAGACCAGGGCGTCCAACATTTTTCCTAACTCGGGCCAAAATAGTTTTTCTGTTGGACTCAAAGGCCAAGAAACCCCTACTGTCATAATTTTTGCTTTTTCATTATCTTTAATAATACTTATTCAGAAATGACAAATTACCATTGCGTATGCTGGAATATAAATTTTATTTAAATGTGCACAAACTCCTATAGAGTTGTATATTATTTTAAATTTTCTCCTGCATCTAAAATTGTAACACCATTCCGAATCAATCTTTATAAATCATTTTCAAGTATTGTAAAATATTGTCTTCCAGTTTAATAAAGTATGTAATCAATTAATGCAATATACGAGTCGTATATAAGACTATTCAATAGTTATCTTAATTGCATCATTCAGTAACGAAAAAAGCACTTACGTTTAGTCTCGTCTTTAATAGATGGTTATGAGCAAGCGAGAAGCCACGGTGGTCTAGCGGTTAGAACGCTGGCCTTGTAATCCTGGGGTCTCGGGTTCGATTCCCGGCGGTGCCCGAATTTATAACTTGTGTTGGGCAAGGCCGTGGTCTAGGCAACACGGAGTTTTCCTCCGGGGGTTCCCCAGTTTCTCCGTGGCATCCCAACAATTACTCCATTCACACACAGAAGAAGGCAATGGCAAACCACTTCTGGATCATCTGCCAAGAACGTATATGAACAGGTCCCAGTCCGAGAAAGAGATGGAAGGATCCTATTCATATGGACATGTCGTCAGACAGAACACTTAAAAAAAAATCATAATAAATATGACCAAGTTTACAGTTGGTACCGCAATAACAATGCATAGCATTTACTTTTATGTCACTACTATAGATTGTGAAGAGCACACAGCAATTCAGAACAAAAACCTCGCAGATTTCAATCTAAAAACAAGAAAGAAGAACACGTCTTTTTTAATAAAATTCTATCCATTTGTGGTTGCCACATCTGAGCTCGTCCTCATTTCTAAGCTGTGGATTTAGTAGCACAAAAGCGGCTCAGAGCGTCTCCTTGCACACATGTGACCACGTTAAATCAATTACAGCACAGAAGCGCTATTTGGCTGCTTGACTGAGGTCCATCTGAGTCGCGCACGAAGCTCTGTTCTTATCTGCTGGTTATTCATGCTAGTGGAGGAGATACGTAGCAAGGAATAATGCGAGGCAGGAGATGATGAATGGTAAACAGGAAGCACCTGAGTGCATGAGGTCTGCTCTAGTACTGCATAGTTTCAGAGGGACACAATAGGTGGCAGGCCGACCGATCTGTATCAAGCACACAATTATGCTACGCGCATACACAGGATGGGTGGGAAGTAAGTAGGCATTGAGAAATGGTTATAACCTCTATATTTTTAATGCAAAGATAATGAAAATAATTTTTACATGTACATTTTTAAATGGGAATATCGACGCATAGATTAGAATTCAATGTAGGCACCGGTGGCATTCACCAGCTTCCTCAAACGACCGGGGATGGAATCCAGTCTTCTGCATTAAGTCATGTGGGACGTTGGTGATAACGTCCCGAATCCGTGCCTCCAATTGTTCCAGTGTGCGAGTTTTTGTCCGGTACACCTCCTCCTTTGCCCAGCCCCACAGGAAAAAGTCACAAGGCGTGAGATCTAGACTTCTTGCAGGCCATTCGTGAGGTCCTCATCGTCCCAGCCAACGTCCTGCACGTAATGGGGTTTCCACGGGCGAAAATTCAAGTCTTTCTCTAACACCGTACGTATCGTGTGCCTCGAGAGTCCGCTTTCGCGAGCAGCCTGACGTGTTGATTTATGCGGGCTGCGGGTAAACATTTCCCGCACCAACGCCACGTTCTCCTCAGATCGGGATGTGGATGGACGGCCTCTTCTCCGTGCGTCCGTAACCGAACCTGTGGTCATAACCTTCGAAAGACAGTTCTTGATTGTCTCCGGACGGATTGTGGCATTTCTTTCCTTCACCGTACGCCACCATCTCTGCACAGCAACCACTAAATTTCACACCTCATCGCTTGCAGCAATCTGCGCTCGCTCCTGAACAGTCATGCGGCCGGCCATCTTTGTTGCCATTGCGCGTGCTGCCTCTCTCGGCCACTGCACACACCACCGACGCGCGAATTATGATATCCTATTTCGTGACGTATATGTACACATTATTTTCATTATGATTGCATTAATATTACAAAACCTATAGCGATTATTTAATGCCTACTTACTTCCCACCCACCTGTACATCGCTTTAAAAAACAACTCAAATACCGACGTCCGTGTTACGGGTTGTAGCCCGTGTGAATCTGTAGGTAGGTAACATCGTTTCAGAGAATCATATTGCCTCCATCATTATGAGTGAAAATCAGAGACAGTATTTTCCTCAGGAGCATTGATATCTGCTACAATTCCACATGGCATTGCAACTAAGAAAATACCATCGACGCCGTGAGAACCTCAGATCTCATACAATTCAAATATTTGTTATGACTACACTTAATTACACAGTATAAGATATAGGATCGGATATGAACAACTCTCAGAGAGCTAAAACTTCATTTTGCTGCCGACAATTAACACACGTAGGTACAAGGCGCACAGAATAGAACGCTTCATTAGCCCACCACAATTACTTAATGTCAATAAACCTTTAAAAGGCAACTTACATATATTTTAAAAATCGCCACATCGATCCCTGGTCGCAGGGCCCATCAACATAGGCGATTCAAATACTTTTTAAAATCCCAACCAAAACTCTTTTCACAAAGGACAAATTGCCTAATAGGATAATCTCCTACCAGAAGCAGCAATCCCTGGTTTGAGAAAGTCAAAGCCTGCCCTCACGACAAAATTCACGTTAGGTTAAGTACACCCCTGTTATAGATTTAAGGCACTACATACCATTTCTAGCAATGCGTTTCGTATTCAGATATGATGTAACCTACCAAGGGAAGACGTCTTGGGCCTGAGCAGGACTCCACCCTTATTTATTAATACCTTTCTGGTTCCTTGGTTTGTTGGACCCATTTCAAACGAACCTTCAAAATGGCTACTGCGGTGTTTGAAGAAATGCTTGTTAACACCAAGCTTTCACCGCGGCTCTCGCCCGAAACCAAAGTTATAAGTTATTTAACATTATACCTGAAGCTGTATTCCAGTTGCAGAGAACATGCCCGTATTAATTATCTTATTGCAATTCTTAAGCTGTAACAGATCTGAAATTTGTGAGAGCGTATGTATGTATGTATGTATACGAGGTGCTATCGGAAAGTTTCTAGACTGCGCCTATAAAAACCCGTACACTTATCTCAGGTATTAAATTCATCCATCACTCTCGAAGTAGTTCCCCTGGGAGTGAACACAACGATCCCAGCGCCGCTGCCAAGCCTGGAAGCATCCCTGGAAATCTTTCTTTGTCAGCCTGTCAAGCACCATCTGCGATTCTGCCTGAATCTCTTCTATCGTCTCAAATCTCCTTCCCTTTAGCTGAATTTTCATCTTTGGGAAGAGGAAGAAGTCACACGGCGAATAAGGAGGGTGCGGGATGACGGCCATGGTGTTTGAGGCCAAAAACTGCCGAACTTTGAGGGCGGTGTGCGCTGGCGCGTTGTCATGATGCGTCGCATGTGGAGTTCTTCCTTTAGAATCAGCTGACAGGTCCCATAGCCTATCCCAACAATGTCGCACAAGTCGTTGATGGTACGACGTCGATCTTCGTGAATGGCCTGCCGAATCTTTGTAACATTTTCGGGCGTTGTGCTCGAAGATGCTCGTCCAGAACGCTCGTCATCATCGACAGAGGTTCGGCCATTTTTAAAACGTGAATGCCACACAAAAGTTTGTGCACGACCCATTGCGGACTCCCCAAATGCTTGCTTTAGCATTTCATAGGTTTCCGTAGCCGTTTTGGCGAGTCTTTGGCAAAATTTGATTTGTTCATGAAAATCCGCCATTCCGAAATCGCAGGAGGGTCGGTGTAATGCACTACCAAAACGCCCGTAACTAAGAAACAAATGCTAATTCGATGGTGCCGGCTGGCACACTGATTCACTATGAATGTAGGCCGCACCCCCTAGCGGCAGAAGCTCGTACTACATCCGATTCGCCCGCTATTGACACAGTCTTGAAACTTTCCGATCGCACCTCGTATTTATACACGGTCAGTGTAAAATACATTGAAGCTGATGTGAACTGACAATAAAAAACCAATAAATGGGACAGTGCTGGAAGGAAAAAGCACAGAGATGTCTCTGTGACAGGGCAAATACCAGCCACTCAGTCCAAGCATTCCGGCTCACCACGGCAGAAAACGTTTGTCTGCGAGGTCCTTTGTAAAAAAGAGATGGCGTCTGTTTCTTTTGATTAAGAAACGGTTGTAACATATTACGTCCCTGGAAGCACTGTGATGAATTGAACTCTCTGTTCTAAACTCCTGCACTCAAAAACCCTCCACACTATCCAAAACTTCACTGCGCAAAACTAAAATGTGGCTCCTTCATGGCGATAATGTCAGGGTACAAAATTCATATACAGAGTTTACATAAGTGGTCTGAATATTTTCAAATATTTCTTTTACAAAAGCAAACGACAAACAGAAATGAAACTTACACCACTGGAAGAACTCCAAAAATGGCTGTAGCACACGGGAGAAGAATGGACACTCTGAGCGCAATTGTCGATGTGGCTGTAGAATATCGATTTAACCCGTGAAAGCAAACTGAATACGCCCATGGAGGATTTCTACACAACTTCGTCCGAAACGCCCATAAAACAATGTTAACAGATTTTGTGGAGCGGAACTGTACACACAAAACTATTTCTAAGTTCAATCGCCATTTTACTGTCATGTCAACAGTTGCGCTACTGGTGGCCGTCGCTGGAGTTACGCCTTTTTTCTCGCATGCTACGAGAAATGTTTAACATTTTCCTTACACTAGTGAAAGTTTCATTTCTCTATTCCGTATGACTGTTATCAAATAAATATCTTAAACCACTTGGTTAATTTGTCATCAACATTCACGTGTTGTCTTACATTTTACAACCAGAATAGTTCTGAAAAGTTGCTTTGCCATTTAAATTTGTTCGTAAAACTGAACTGGTTCCATTCTTCAAAACGCTTTAAGTGGTCTTCAGAAGACATTTAATTATTCGGAACGTCTGAAAGTATTTAAAGGCGATGGAGTACAGTAGGCCTGCTTCAAGATGTGCTACCAGTAGGCGGATATTGAGTTGGGCATTGTCCATTGCCCGAGGTACATTTGATATACACAAAGTCTCGTGAGTAGGATTTACTCCCGTCTACAATTTGCCATTATGCGGTCATGTTATGATTCATTAATTAAGATAAGGCAAGGGTTCAGACCAAACTCTGGACTTGTTGATTACTGGACTACTACACTAGCCATAAGACCACTGGAGAGAAAATGTCACACGTTGGTTGCTATGCCAGGAATGACGCATGAATTATATGAACAGGCTAAGTCCCCCGATAGAGATGTTCTATCATGTCTTTGAGAATAATTTTTAAAACTCATAAAACACCTTCAAATAATTTCGTATTGTTGAATCTAGACTAGTAACAGTGATAAAAGGGACAATTAATTTGTATATTAAATAATTAATCTAATATATTTAAAATATCTTAATGTTTTTACAGTGACGATCAGAGTTATTCCAAAATGTTTACCCATGAAATATTTATCAGTAAAGCAAGTTAACTCTAAGCCATCACATTTATGTAGAATAAATCATCAGACCGCCACATTGCAAATTCATCATTTTTCTCAGTTATACTAAATGAGAGAAACGCTTAAGTACTACACTAAAAGATACTGAACACTTGCGTGGCTTCAATTAAGCGCCTCAATGAATGCGAAATAATTCTCTACGGTGTGGGTCTTCACTATTATGTAAAAGAACAATGCAAGACGATGAGATGGTTAAAATGTCTAAGGCGAAAACGTCGCTTTAGTTTAAGAAAGGGCCGTCTCTACTAATTACGTTGCTCAGTTCTCTTCCTTCTTATCTAGCAATTCTTGCTGCTAATTTGAGGCGAAACACGTTCCTGTTACCGCTGAATTAATTTATTGGGAACAGTTTTTCTGTCCCAAGTCTGCATCGCGTTCCTGAGATGTCTACGCTGCCGGAATGCCACTTCTTGTAATTGCTAAATTGCGTGGTGAAACTACAGTGATCCAGAACTTTAAGTTCCTGTCATTAGAATTTGCGAACACTGTCTCGTGTTCTAGAAAGACCTAAACTACTTCTTACAACTTTCTTGCTGAACATGTTGTCATGACAATAAAGCTTCTGACATGTATTTGGGAGGTACCCGGTTTGAATATTAGACAGAGTGCTAGATATTTTGTAGGTTTCTTCAGTATTCATACACGAACACCCATGAAAAACCTTTTAACAGTCCACAATAGCTTCTTCCTTTATATTTTACGATACATTATCGAGTTTATCTACCGAATGGATGTTTTCAATACTGATTCGTATTCAGGAGATCCCGAGTTGGAATATCGACCAGAACACGAGCTTTTCTGACTGAAACTGCTACTTTGTTTCCATCAGCATATCCATAAAATTCCAGGATAGTACTTTAAGTCAGGCCACGACCGCTTTCTTACGCATCTTTCCAATTCACTCTTATTCGACGATATATAGTCTAAGTTACTGACGTCGTAAAATAAAAAATCAATAGTTTTAAATAAAATTTACGTACATTATCTGCCCATCACAACACCCGAATGAAAAGCCTCGTCAGATGATAGAACCATTAACAATACAGACACTAGCCAACAACAAACATATTCGGTCACATCTGCATCAACAGTAAAACGATTCACAACAAGACCATAAGGATTATAGATTGACTATGACAAGACGTGAGAAAAGTGAATTACGAAATCAAAATTGGCCACCATATCGTTAAACATTGTTCCAATATCCATATGTATTAACTCTATTTACGCAGTAATTAACAGCACATGCTTTGAGGAGCTGAGATAGCTCAGACACTGTTATGTTGCTCTACGGACTGGATGACTGGGGTTCGATCTCCGACAAGGACAAAAGACTTTTCTTCCAGCGTCAGCGTCCAGAACGGCTCTGTGCCTCACCCAGCTTTCCGTCCAATAAGCACAGGGGATACTTTCCCTGGCAGGAAAGCATAACCGGGGCGTGTAGTTGACCACTTATCTCCGAGATCAAGAATTGGTAAAACCTCTTTCCCCCCCCCAACCGCCTTCCAGCGGAAAACTTAACATTATTTTACTTTATACTTGCTTTAATAATTTAAAGTCCATCTGCTTCAACAATTAAAAACTCCTCATTTTGTATTAATGAATTTCTTATGATTTTAACTATAAATATGTATTATTTCCTTTCACAGAATTAATCAGTAGATCATTCCAAAGGTAAAATCTGGCCTTTTTGCAGTACGAACTGGATTCTTGTATTATTAACAAGAGTTTCGGCTTCAAAGTTTAACGCGCGGTCAGTTAATACATGTTTAACATAGACTAATCGTTTTCCGGGTAGTCAACGCACATAAAATTTTCTTAAAAGTATCAAAACATAATATTTATCTAAAATATATAAAATCATGCATACAAACAAAACTGTTTACACTTTGAAAAACACTTATGATTTTAATAGACAGACTAATGAATTAATGTTTTTGCCACTGATAATGATCTCATGAGGTCGAAACGCGTTTGGCACTAAATGTTTTTCAAAGTGCAAACAGTTTTGTTTGCATGCACGACTTTATATATTTTAGATAAATATTCAACACTTCACGGCATGTAAGGTTTTAAGATCAAAACATAAGTATAAAATATTTAATAAAATTTAAAAATGAGTTTTTAAATGTTCCAGATTAAAGAGGCTGTAACGTGTTTTAAGTCAAGTTACCTACTATCTAGTTATTTTCGAAAAGGGACTGGAGAAACCTATGAACAAATTCCGTAGGGATAACAGGTCTCCAGGCGGAAATTAGAATCCAGGACATCAAGAATACGACGCAGGAGAATTAACCACTCGGTCGCAAGGTTCAGTCAAAGCAGTCTTTAGTACTGAAGGGCGTTCACATTACGTATTCAAAGACAATACAGCTTATAAGTCATCAACATAAATTCTTGGCAGGTAAATGTCAGGAACTGTTATAAATGTCAACTTCCGACAACATTAAACACGAAAAGGAAGCAAATTCGTTGTTTTAGTATCTGTAAGAAGGTCAGGTTTAGTTGGGCAGTTAGGAAAATGACAAAATAATTGGTCTACACGCAGGGGGGTTTAAATTACAATTTTTTGTTAGAAAACTCACACCACGCCACAAAGTTTCCATGTCCAGTGGTTGAAGTAAAACCAGCAGTAATTTAAAACTTTTGAAAGCTGAACCTTTAAATATGCGAAACTTGATCAATTCCTCCCTGTGAATACGAGTATAAAAACTGATACACATTACAGAATCACTTTGTGGTGCCCCCTCTCACCACCACAAAAATCAATGCGTGCAACACGGCCAAAACAACTTGTGGGTAAAAACACGTGAGAACCGTGTCATAAAATATGTACCTATTCCATTTGGAAAGCTTCCAGAACGTTAATTTATTTTCAAAAAAATAAACACAACTTTAGGTTATTTATCTTGGATTTGCTAAGCATAAACACCATGCACTTTTTCCTCTCCCCACCATTGCGATCAAGGAGCGGGTGTATTAGGTGTTCGAGTCTTTGTTGAAGCACCGGCTATATTAATAGCTTCCTTCTGGCATTGAAGGCGAATATCAATACGGCAGAAATCCAAGTGGACCACCCACAAGAGTTTGTTACAAGGGAGAACTCAAACGTCGACAGAAATTTAAAACAATGTTCATTGTTTCGTTGTCGATATGATCAAATTCTTACTTGTGATTGGGTTAAAAAATCCACAAGTTGTGAAATTTATAATTTCAGAAGAGAATTCACAGAATTCACATAACTTTCAACAGCGTTTAAAGTATAGAAAAAATTCAACTTCATACGAAACCCTAAATACAGTAGTATTCATAACCTTTAAATACATCAATAACAATTAATAATTAATGATTCAATATAAGCGTAAGCCTCGGGCAATTGTCCGGAACGAACTAAGGGCCCAATCCATGATAGGAGGAGGTGGTGATGATGATAAGCGTAAGCAGAAGTCCAACAACCAGGCTGACCTTGACTTGAGTGAAGTAAAGCAGGTTGAGAAGTAATTTGTATTTCAACTTAATATCAAAATGAAATTAAAGTTAATCATATTTCACATAATATAGAACCGGTACGGAATACAAGAGACGACATAACTATTCAACTGTAGACCATAACCCTTAAAAAACACGATCATATTAGATTTACCTTAGTTGTTCGCGTAAAGTTACAGACTGTAGTTTACCTGAAACAAAAGAAAAACACGGGTTAATCCTACCTGGTCACTATAACAAAATCTTTGGATGAGGAAATTAGAACATGATAGCACTAAAACTATTTAAAAATATTATTGCAATAAGCACGGAGACTTATTTAAGAACTAGAAATATATAATTTTGTTTGAAGACAAAAAATAAAAATGTAACTCCAAAAATCAGTGTACTCCTTGAGAAGCTTATGTAAGGCCTGCAATCAGGCTGTCAATAAATACCCCGCCTTTTAGGAAAACACAAGAGCCCGCCACCGATCCCTATCCTAAACCAGACGAATCCAAACCACATTCATTAACCAATTTCCCAAATGATCAATTTCAATATTATCTTCCCCCTACGCTGACATATATGAAGTGGCATCTTCCCTTCAAGTTTCCCAATATTTTGCGCGCATTTTCACTAAACGAAATTCCCTGCTTCCGGCCATTTTTCACCAACCATCTCTCTCCAGTGGCTTGTCCGCAATGAATTTTCCTTTCTGTATGAAAAATTATGGGGCATTGAGTATACAATCTATAGACGCCATCCCATTATGAATGCGATCAGTA
This sequence comes from Zootermopsis nevadensis, assembly GCF_977971745.1. Classification (NCBI taxonomy): domain Eukaryota; kingdom Metazoa; phylum Arthropoda; class Insecta; order Blattodea; family Termopsidae; genus Zootermopsis; species Zootermopsis nevadensis. The sequence goes on along the minus strand of NW_028259144.1, from coordinate 9,776,066 downwards.
GCGTTCACCGCCGCCGCCGCCGCCGCCGCCGCCGCCGCCATGTTCCGATCACTTGCTGGTGTTTATTTGAAGACATGAGAGCGAACTACGTCGATAAGGAAAGTCGATACCAGACTGCACTTCGAAGTTATTATCGTCACGTTGTAACGTCTGCCCGTACACAATTCTGAACTTTGTTTGGATGGAATTCAGAGAGATAAAGCAGAGTATCTTAAATAATATGGCTATACATGAGAATATGAGAATTTGTTGGTACAAATTCCTTCCTCAGAAGCTAATGTTCGCGCAAGTGGTAAAGAAAATAAAACCTTAAACTTCATTACCGTGTTTACAAGAGCCCATCAATATCCTTCCTTACCCAAATGCAATCCAAACTCTCACACACCATTTTCTTAAATTTCATTTTAATATTATCCTTCCAACGTAAGCTTAGGTCTTCCAAGTCAGATCATACCCCTACGTTTCCAGACCAAAATTTGGTATGTTTATATTCTCCATGGTTGCTATATGCCCCGCCAATCTTATTCTCCGTCATTTGACCACTCTAGTAACAACTTCCTTCATCACAGAATCTTCTCCATACTTCCACTAATTTCTGACCCCATTAACAGTTTAATTTAAACATCAGGGTACACGTGATGTCCGAAATTAGGACTCGGAAACTCATTAAATTGCATGGTAATTACTGTATTCTGGGTTTGTTAAACAGTGTAGTATAGCAGAATTTCACCGACGTTTCAAAGGTGTTTGCTGTAATCTTCACAGTCGCCGCCGTAGGAACCTCAAATCTCACTCATTCAACCATTTAATGAATTTTGAGTTATATTAAATAACTTTAAATTCCATCAATCCTTAGTTCTTTTTAAATCATTCAAGAATATAAAGGTGGTTGCCTTCTGGGATATTTTTCCGCAATTTTGTAAAATTTTACCGACGTTTCAGAGGTGCGTGCTGCCTTGTATTAGACAACACGGGCATACCGCTCAGAATACAGCCACCTTCATTCTCGCCGCCTTGCTTATCCTAGAGTAGCTATTTATGGAGATTTTCATCTTGCTTCTCGCGTTCCATTGACATGAAACGTAGACGGTACGTTTCTCATGGACGTTTTCCTTGTACAAATGCAATCAACTGAATTATCTGTACCTTTACCAAAAGTCTTAACAATTTCAATACCTCTCCTAATCGCCTGCGAAAATATATTGGTCGAAAAATCTGAACAACATAACACAATGCATGGTGGTTGATGAAGGACTCCGGAACATTTCTGCCACCTACTGTTAGAAGCTGTAAAACCTAGTTCCCTACGCGAAGTGATGTACGAGTACACTCTTTGGGCCACTCACGCGCAAGGAGTTGGCACTCAAGAGCAGAGTTCTTCACACTTGTGCCCGATAGTATCACACTGCTTTCACATGCAATGTAGCAGCTTATCGGCTACAAGGCTTCACTACAGTTCACAGTAAACATGAATGGTACGGTATGCGCAACACGAGGATAAGAAAATACAAGTTAACTGTAATACAAAATCTTGACAACATCAGAATTTCCGATTCGTTGTCCGATGTTAACAGTAAGATGAGGACCTTCACTAGCCCCCGTAATTCCACATTAATGAACTTCGTTGTGAATAGCCAAGAGCATTTTGAAGCTAATTCTGCTGTACACATTGTAAACACATGGAACAATAATCAGCTTCACAGGCCAATTGACAACCTCTCAACTCTTCAGAAGAGTGCATGTTATGCAGTCATCAAAATTTTAAACAGTTTACCATCGAATAAATGGCAAAATTTGAAGAATCATTATGAAAGTACTTAATTACACACTATTTTTACTCTGTTGACGAATTTCTATTGTTCATTAAGATTTTCTTGTCTACTAAATGGGTAGTATAATTTATCTACTGTATGTAATGAACAAATGCATGTCTTTGTAATATATTACTTCTTTATGTGAACCATTTGTTTATAACATGTGAAATATTTATAACAGTATTAATTGTATTTGTAATATTTAAAATACTTCTACGACTTATTCCACACCCTATTGTAATCTGACTTACCGATCCATGGAATGTAATAGAGATTTAATAAAATTGTTAGGCATCTGCTAAAATATGGGAGTATCAGGATCTAAAAGTGAGAAAAGAAAACAGAATTTTATCAATATAGTCAATGGGTCTGTTTTGATTTGTACTATTAACCTAATACACCTACTATAAATTAAATCGATAAAATATAATAGATAAATATAAAGGATAATATTAAAATCGATCTTAAACAACTAGATTTTTAAAAAAAACTCAATACAGGACCAAATATGGTAGGATCTTGTAAACTGATGGAGCCCACAATTAAAGGTTAAAAAGTGCATTGACAAATGCTCTGCTTGACGTTGTAAAAAGGAGAAAATTAAACCAAACCGCGCCCAGTACCTGCAGACGGATGGCGTGTCAGACTGGCACAGTCTGCCATCCAATTACTTTACAGCAAACGGCATGGACCACGTGATCGGCGTAGGTCTTAAACGTCGCAGTTGTGAGCGACGACCTTACAAACACCACATCCACCCTAGCATGTTTCAGCATATATATGCTGAGTGCAATTAAAACCTAAGTGTCGAAACATGTTTCTGTTGTTGAATTCTGAGAAAATGTAGTTTGAGCCAGCCTCTTACGTGCTGAATTAACGGCTTTCCTAAATTGCTTTTAGCACTCACGAACAGAACTGTTAAAGGTACGCCAAGTCTGCTCGTTAGAACGTTATTCACCACCCAAGCAAGACGTCCAGTCTTATTGCCTCTTATTAAAACTTAACCCCTCAACAATGATAGATTAAGAAACTTCCATGCAATTTTGTTGGAACACCTGTGAAAATAACTGTCCGTTTGCAGAACTTTGTTTAAATCACAATTTTCCTTTTTAAACGAACAATATACTTTTTATTCCTACGTATTCGATTAAACTACCTACGTTCCATTTACATGGTCAGTCTACATTTGAAAATAAAATTCTGAAACGTAAGCAGTTACTCTAAAAGATTTTACAACATATTGAAAACAAAACATTTACAAGACATGTAGCAAAGTACATTAACAAAAATGTCTGCAATTTTCGAAGACCAACTCGCGTCAGGTGATTCAGCGGCAAAACATTGCAAGCCGTGACAATTTAGAACTATAACCGCGATTAAAAACCAACCCATTTGCATCTCGAAAGGATGTTTCGCACTTGGCTACATTTTACAAAGTGAGCTGAAACCAAAATACCTCACACACCACAGCACAAGCCTCAGGCCGGAAATCAACCAAACATAGCAGTACGATGGACAATTCATGACGCACAACGTAACCATGAACTTTATATTTACACAATGCATATTGTTTGTCTTGTTACGTTGATCTGCATTCTCGAGCTTTGCGCAAAACAAGAAAAGGTTGAAAATTAGAAGAATTTGCAGATGTGATGTTCGTGGTGTACGTTGAATATATGCTTCAAACATACTACTGATGCTTCACCTTTCTGTGTCAGTTATAGGAAAACTTTTCTAATCAATATTTCTGTACGCATTCCGCGAGCAATGCGTGGTTCCTAATATAAAATGTATGGTTGTGAAAGCCCATGGAAAGTTTAAAAGGTCCAAATTCGAAACTCTAAATAAACTCTTATTATCCTGACTGATGTAAACATTAAACTGACAGGAATGAAATCATTATACTACTGTAACATAATCACACACGATTCACTGGGAAAACAGCGCCACTGCTTGGCGCACAGCGGTCATGCCCGTGCGTCGTGGAGGAGAATTTGTACTGTGCGTTCCAAATTTCGGTACTTTTTTTTATCATCCTTGCACAGGGTATAGGCAGCTAAAATTTTTCGTAAAGACATTCTAGATAGGCTCTGTAAACATGCAAAATTTAAGGTAAGGTTCGACCTGACGTACCGGACTATTCCCTTATTAGACCCCGTCGGATTCGGGAACCTACCCTATAAAATACAAAATCTATCTGCAAATAAATAGTCTCCCCTCTACACAAATTGTTTTTAGATCATAGTTCCTGCTTCACACTTTAAGAGTAAAATTCAAGGAATGTCCTTTTGTTAAACTGAATATTTGAAAATTCGTTTTCTTTATACATCAGCAATTATATTTTATGCATGGGTTTGTATCTGCTCGTCCATACATTTAATTTTATTTCAGACATCTCAGTTACAGCAGCAGCAATCCTTGTCGTATTCCACTTCGATGATCCAGAACAAAGTCTCTCACTCTACCTTGCAACAAAGAACACCAGTTTTTCAACACGATGTAGCGCAGATTTAATTAACACACTAGTTACACCACGCGCCTTTTTCGTATTTTGTATCTTCCCTTTTTGAAATCCTTTGCTGCTACTTTTAGAATGAAATCCTGTGCATCGTTCCTCTTACCAGTGGTTCGCAAGGCACTTGGGCGTTTCAGACGAATGTGCCAGAAAAATGCTCTAGATTTGTGGAACAGTCTTACTTAAGGCAATTTCATCAAACAATGTGATGGGTGACATACTGTCTGTGTATTTTCAGCCTACATAACTTCAACTGCTTTATTCGCTTCCATAATAATATAAACCTAGTACATGTGCAAAGTTTTGAGTTGAGAGAAATATTAGCATCATTAAACAACAGTTCCTGAAATCACGTGCATTAGATGATCCTCAAAAAAATATGCAATTCTGAAAAATAACATTTTTATAGACAGTAAAATGATATGACGGACAGCCAAATTCCACATTTAAATTTCGGTTTGATGGATATTACCAACGAATCATTGGACATATGATAGTCTGTATGAAGGTACATTAGAAACGTTTCTAATTCGAAAGGGTTTGAGATATTTTCATTATTTCACGATTACAAATAAGATAATAGTGCGTAATTCTAAGGTTACAACTGGCATAGTCCTATTAAATGTACTGGGAATCTGTATAAATGGAACTTACATAGAAAATCGACTGTTAAATTATATGATTATGACTTCGTACTTATTGCTAGCCTCATCATAGAGGAAAGCGATGTTATGGGTTCTTCAGAGAGACTGAAAAATGTAGGTGAAATTTTAGGATCAAATATTTTAGATTTGGATTTAGGTACTTTAATTATTCACAATGTCCGTTATAATTGAATAAAATAAATTATACATTTTTTTCTTGGTCTTTTATTTTCAAACAAATCTGCTTCTCGGTTTCGTAAATATATTGCATGGCAGATATTTTAAGAATTTTACCTAAATTAAAATGGATTTCTACAGAATTATGATGCCGTGTAATACAGAAGAAAATTACTGATATTTCAGAGGTCCTTGCTGCCTCCGTAAGGAAACTGCAAGGGCCCATGAGACGATTGTAAAGTTTACCATGTTACACGGCGTTACAAACCACAAGACAGCTATCTTCGTATTCACCGCCATGATAACCTCAAATCCTACTTAATTTCCTTCAGCGTTAATTTTAAACCCAGATTTTTTTAACTAACCAGGTCATTTAACCAAAGGTGTTAAAACGTGGGTTTGGTTCTGCACATTTCAAAAATCAGACTCATCCACATTATAGATATCAGTTGCAGAAAAATGGGTTACATCATTAACTGTTCAAAGTTTTTAAAGAACCGTGTTACTTGATTTTCATTGAAACCTTGTATTTGTTTCATTCTGGTTTATTCAGGCTTACGAACAATAGATTAAGAGCATCCCTTCCATCTGAACCAATTATTCATTTTTTCTATCAAAGTTATAAATGATTCCACAAATTTCTGCACATTTACAGATAATGGCATTTTAATTAGAGTTAAGTAATAAAACATGTCTAGAAACTCTCACCAAATTATTCGCGACATCTTTTGTTTTCTTAAGAAGAAATTGTTCTTCTTCCCTTTTGGATGTAGATGTAAGATCTAACCTCTCGATGCAGTGTAATAAACGCATTTCACTCTTATTTATTCTGTGAATAGATTTTGAAATCTCCCTTGCAGACTTGGCTGTCACTTCTAAATTTACTGTTACCCGTGCAGGTTTCCAGTAGTTTCAACTCAAGTTTAAAGAAGTAATAAATATCTCTTTTGCATTCAGCGAATCACAGTTCGTGAATCGCACGATCTTTCATGCGAAACTGCGTGGTCGACCAGAGATACTTTTACACTTCCAGGCGACAGATGCAAACTAAGTTTTGAACCCGAAATGAAAGTAGTATAAAAAATCAGAAAGCTATCGAGAGTGAAGTAAGGCGTAATGAACAGAATTAAACCCAACACTTTTAGACAGATTAAAAACTTGTAGCAATATGACAGTGGAAAAAAATCTGGTAGTCTACCTGAACACCGAGATTTCTAAAACACTGTATGAGTGACACTAAATTGTTGAATAATTTGTAATTAAAATAAATACTGTTTGTATCATGAGTGAAGGATATAATTAATGTTTCACCTGATTAAATTTCATACTATTATGCAAACATTAGTTTTGCAGTGAATTAACGTCATTCTGAAAACGTTTACAGTGATCAAGATTTATATTATTTCGATATAACTGTAAATAGTCAGACAAAAGGAACTCAGGCTTACTAATATTCACCTATATCATTGATAAATATATTGAAAAATAAGAAACCTATTTTGGAACCTTCACAAGAGAAGATAACGAAATATTTACAGAAATACGAACAATGTACTGTCTCTAACCAGAGAATTGTGCAACCAATCAACGCAACTACAAACAAGTCCAAAATTCTTAAGCACAAGAAACGGAATTTTATGCGGATTGATATCGAAAGCACTACTTTAATCAAAGTTTATAAAAGCACTGTTTCTTGAGTGCTAACAGGTGGCATAACAGAATTGAGATAAACAAATTCCTTGTTATAAAATTAAATTATCGAGTCATGCACGTTGTGAAGGATTCCTTCTGTGCTTAGAAAACAAATGAATGATACAAATGATAAATTAAAATATTTTGGAAAACTGCTGAGAACAGAAATAGTTTGTAATGCTAACAACACTGTCGCCTTTGTAAACACAGGATCAACAGCAAATTGTTTACAAAAGGATGATAAGGTCACATCAGTTTCATACATCAATCGAAAGACGCTGATGCAAACTATATTAATGGGTCACACGAAATCTGTATAATGCATGAACAGGCATCAAAAAACAAAATGTATTTCAGAAATAGCTGCTGCACTATGTAGGTTTTTGTCAGGTACATAGAAGTAAATACACTGTAAAATCGTGAATAAATGTAATAAAAACATATATGCGTCAAACTTCACTTAAAAGGGTTCCTGCTAACCTCATTGATTAAAGTATCATTATTATGTGTCTATTTTCCCCTGTATGAGAATTACAATGCACAAATAAAATGGCGCATTGTTACATGAACAGACAGTTGGCTTTCAAATAAAACATTTTATGAAATTGGTAAATTTTACATGTTCCAGTATGATTTGAGGTTTTCACAGCGGTGAGTATAAAGATTTCTGTCTTCTGGGTTGTTGCGCTGTGTAGTCTGGTCGATGTTAACCAACGTTTCAGAGGTCACACTGCCTCCGTCATCAGTGCGATGAAGATTTCTGTCTTTTGGGTTGTTGCGCTGTGTAGTCTGGTCGATGTTAACCAACATTTCAGAGGTCATACTGTCCCGTCATCAGGGCGATAAAGATTTCTGTCTTCTGGGTTGTTGCGCTGTGTAGTCTGGTCGATGTTAACCAACGTTTCAGAGGTCATACTGCCTCCGTCATCAGGACGATAAAGATTTCTGTCTTCTGGGTTGTTGCGCTGTGTAGTCTGGTCGATGTTAACCAACGTTTCAGAGGTCATACTGCCTCCGTCATCAGGGCGATGAAGATTTCTGTCTTCTGGGTTGTTGCGCTGTGTAGTCTGGTCGATGTTTACCAACGTTTCAGAGGCCATACTGCCTCCGTCAGGCCCTGATGACGGAGGCAGTATGACCTCTGAAACGTTCATAAACATCGGCCAGACTACAAGAAGCAATAAACCAGAAGACAGAAATCTTTAATATCTTTAGTGCCGGCATAAACACCAGTTCTTTAAAAACATTTATTAAATCTTTCTTATTCTAAACACTAATGCTAAGCCCACAACACGATGTGGATTTGCTGTTTCCAGGAGCGCCTCACCAAGCTCACACATACGCGACACTTTTCTCAATTCTGGGCAAGTACCCTCTGTACTCACTAACATTAAATGGCAAACAGACTTTTTTACAAAACTGTTATTTTCCCCGCGATTTTTTGAAATTGCATCATTTTGTATCACCACTCAGTACCAGTTAATGCCTTTATCCTTCTTGCAGTACTGCACAATGCGAAATTACGTCCATGGAGCAAAGCCCTTCTCGACAAGCTAATACTCACTCAGTTACTCAAAATCTTTTGGACTTCGTTTTTTCATTGTTGTGTTCACTAAAGCAAGCCACTGTCCTTATTCTAAGCCACATGAATCCAGCCTACTTCATTACACGCCGTTTAAGACCCATTTCAATATTATCCATTCATTTCCGACCAGGTCTAGCAAGTGCCCCTTCTCTTCAAGCTTTCGACTTAAATTCTGTATTCATTTCTTATTTATTCCATTCATATTATAACACATGCCTCGCTCATAGCATGGTAAATATATTGATTTGTTTTCTGGACTCCAACGTTGTGGTAGATCATACCGCCTCCATCTTCAGATTTTTACACTCTTGTAAACTGTTGGCGGTTTTGCTGAGCTACGTATCACCTCGAACTCACCCTGAAGATGGAGGCAATACGTTCCTCTGAAACTTTCGCTATTACGTTATAAGACTACGTGGATTCGTAACTCAAGCTCTTTAATGTCCACGTTTCTGCGTTCTGCTTTGTCCCTGTTAAATCCAGATAATCTCATCATGCAAATCCTAGCAAGGTGTCTTAAAACGGGTCACGACCGGTGGTGTTAAATATGCTGGGGTTCAGTGAGAAAAAAGTCACTAGTGCCATCCATTAATGTCCTGCATGGAAAGTAACAGGGTGCTTGTACACGCATGACGTCACGATACGTACTTATAGATTATTTTCAAGGATAGAGGGCAGAGGTTGCAGTTCATCGCTATCAAAAACACTCCGTCACGCCATACTGCTTTAAGACCGAAGTGTGGTCGATAATCCATTCCTAGCAATCGGCAACTACTTCTGAAAGCTGTCATCAGTGACAAAATTCGTTTGGAAATAGACTCGCAGCTACCAATAGCAGGCATTTTTCATGCCAAGAACTTTTGTTCCCTTGGCATTTCTATAATTCTTGTTAAAAACGTCTTCGGATTCAATGCTAAAAGTTTATTAATAATTAACAAAGCAAAACGTTACGACGACGTATGGGGGAATGGAGGTATATATCTACTGTTTAATATTCTGGTATAATGACTTCGTTTGAAATTTTCCCTTAAGTTTACACCAACTCAGAGATGGGGTGTGTAAAGAGTGGTTAGACAAGGCATATCAGGAGAAGAGTTAAGATACAAAATATCAAATAACTATAGCAGACTATATTTAAAGGTATATACGGTGTCTGGAAGAAATGTAAATGTAATTTATACGGGCCAAAATAATGACAAATGCCTCATTTCCAAGCTACAGCCCTCTTTTAATTTAAAAAATTCCTACAGTAATTTTTTCAGTGTTGCAAACGCAAACATTTAATAAAAAAACTTGGAGGAAAGAGACGCAGAATTTGAACCATATAAACTAAAGTAAATTTAGCTACAGCAAACATAAATACTCTTAAGATGGCTGCCTTCTGGATTGTTGCGCCGTGTAGTCTTTTAGAGGTTTACCGACGTTTCAGAGGTCATTGCTGTCATCATCATCATCAGGACAAGCAGTATCGCCCTGTTGATGGAGACAGCAAGGACCTCTGAAACGTCGGTAAACTCCTACCAGACTACACGGCGCAACAACTCAGAAGACATCCATCTTCAGATTCAAAGCCGTGAAAACCTTAAATCCCACATAAATACTCTTTGTTTCATTGTGTTTTTACATTAACAAATATACATGTCGATAAAAAATGTCTGATATTTAAACTAAAACTTGTAGCCTTAAATCGAATAGATCTATAACGTAATATGATTGTGACACTCAGATAATACGGCAATAAGCAGCTATGGAAAATCTTGATATAAAACTTTTTCTTTTTACATACCAGCGTATATTTGAGAAATAAAATGCATTTACAGCATCAGTGGACAAACAAATTAAGTAGTTAAATAATATATGAAACTATTACAATGAAATTTAGATACATGTCACAGAATATGGTCGAAGACGGCATTAAATTTAAACCTGGTGAACAATGATTAAAACAAAGGTTGGATGTGCTGGAAAGAGAATTCGGAGGCTAATATTGGTAATCTAACCATTTAAGACAAGCTTTGAACACAATTGCCTTCAGAAGCTAACAGCTGTTCAGTAGTAAAATTTCCAGTATTTTATATAACCCAAAGGTTCATTACGGTGTATACAAGAGCCTGCTTTTGGTCCATAACTTGAACACGTTTATCTAGATTAAGATTAATTATGTTTCATCGTCATACGCTACTTATGAATGATTAACTTTAATATTATTCTCTCGCCTACATCTTCTCTCGTCCCCCCAAGGAGTCTCAGCCTATCAAGTTATCCGATGAAATTTAAGTAAGCTTTTCTAGTCTCTTCCATTCGTTTTAAATGGCTCGCCCATCTCATCTTTCTTTATCTTGATCAAATTAATAATATAATATTTGGTAATGATTATTAAAATATTTCTTGTACGAAAGATTGTGTAGAATAAAGAATGTAAGCATAAAGCCACTGGAGGCAGCAACCAGCCAGCGTCTCTGCCGCTACTTGAATTCAAACAAATGGAACGCTAAGAGCTCGTACTGATTCGAACAGAATCATTGGAGACACGCGTGAACACGGAATACACAATCTAACGTCAGATTGAGTTAACAGCGCCGTGCGGCATTGCACGTGACTACAACACTGCAGTTCTAAGCTACGTGTCTGGCCAACTTCTTGCAACTGGTGACAATTTTCTGTGATTACGAAGCTGAAAGGAAATAAAACAGACTGAAGAAATACAGAGTATGGTACCACGGTATACCATAAGATAAAATGGGATGAGATAAAATGGGATGGGATAAAATGGGATAGGACAGAGCCTGTATATGTATTTAGAGACGCTTCTAATGTTATTTGCGCCTGTCTACTACTGACAGAAAATAAATTGATAATCTTAAAAAACCTACGTGCTTTACCTACATGCAGATGTGCACACAGCAGGGCATACCACTAAAAACAGAATTAAAAATGAGAAAATGACAACCACAGGTAAAAATTTATAGAGGCCTGCCAGCGGTGTTTAAATGAAAGCTAAGTTGCTAAGTAGTATTTGATGTTTTCACGGCGGTGAGTCTGAAGATGGTTGTCTTCTGAGTTGTTGCGCCGTGTAGTCTGGTAGAAGTTTACAGACGTTTCAGAGGTCCTTGCTGCCTCTATTATCAGCGCAATGAAAAGTCGATAAACTTCTACCAGACTACATGGTGCAACAACCCAGAAGACAGCCATCTTCTAATTTTCCATGTTGCAACAAAACCCGGTAGTGTTATGTGTCGTTAAAAAAGGGAAATGTAAACCCGACATGAACGTAACAATAACAACAGGCAAAACTGATACGACAGAATAAGATGGACTTGAAGTACATGCGATGGCACAGGACAGAGAGGGACTGTATAACATAGGAAGGGATGAGACAGGAAGGGATGAGATGGAATACCATAAGAGTGGATGAAATATAATGAATACAAACAAAAGCAGATTAATGAAATTTTAAAAACAAAATGGTTTTAGTTAAGTGTTAAAAACATGTGCGCATGTGCCTATTTTAATAAAAGTTAGTATTTCTTTATACCTTTCTTTAAAACAAATTTCCAAATAATTTAATGAAATGACATGACATCGATACACAAATGGCATCAGAGAAGCTTAAATATTTATTGTAGATGTATGTTAGTGCAAGTGTATTATTATAAGAACATTAATAAATAAATAGTAATTAAAATAAACTTACAAAAGGGGAATGAAATAGGAAAACGAAGTGGCGATATTCGATACTGATGGGCGATGATCCACTCGGAGTCACGATAAGAGGGATCGATACACCACAAGAGTCATTGTTTTGAACTCGACAAACAATGGCGACCGGCTATACAAGAGCTGGGACAAATAGAGAAACAACAAATGGCATAACGTATTTTATTTTGGTTCGTAAATTCATTTAAAATTGTGTTAAGTCGAAAATATGTTAATTAACGTTCGTAAAATGCGGAATTGGTGGATCAAGAACTAAACAAATATGTAGGGAACAAAACAATTTTTTTTAAAATTTTAGACGAAATTACTTTTGTTAGTATACTGTACCGCTCATAAATATTACAACCGCGGTCCAGAACACGATTATAATTTGGAAGTATGATCATGTGTCACTCTTCCTCAATAGGCTACGAGAAGAAGCCGCATTTTATATATTATCAGATAATGAAAATTTTATATATATTCAATTTAACTACGCTGTCAGTAAGTCAGATTACGTAGACCAGTATTACAGGATTTTGGGCGAACAATGAATTGGAAAGAACAGTAAAGTGAGCGGTCTTGGTCTAATTTGGGCATTATCTCGGCATTTGGCTGGAGGAACTGAGTAAAATCACGAAAAACGTTAGTCACGTTAGACAGACTCCGGTCAGAGATTAAATCTAGAATCTTCCCAATATGATGCATCACTGCTCGGAAATTAAATGCAAATAATCATATCTACAAATCACTTACTAACAACCGTCAGTGTATTTAAGTCATGTATAATGACTAGTAACGTCGAAAATAAGCAAATGATAGGAATCGGACATGATTAATCATGATTCAATATCATAATATAGTTTCAATCTGATATGTAAGCAATAAAATGAAAAAAAAAACAATTGGTAGATGCAGGAAAGAATTTCATTGTTATTTTACATATAAAACGAAGACATACATAGAATAATAATTAAGGCACTCTGCATTTGCAACATACAGAAGAGTCACCCCCACAGAACAGTGGAGAACGGAATATTTATACTAAACTGAAAAACGAAAGAGGAAAGACATTTGTATTTTAAAATGAATAGAAACAATGCGTTGCACGCTCATCTTTCTGACTGATACAGCGTACTAAAATTAACAGGCCATGCAGGAGAACACACAAAAACGTGTTATAAAGAAGAATAAATAAAGTTAAAATTTCAAAACATAATCGATGAGGATTATGCGTAAAGAATTAAGATTACTAATGTGGATAATTTATAAAGAACACATTTTGATTAGTGAAATGAAATGTATGCTGAAATGGGAAGCAAAATTTCCTGATAATTCACTTCATTTTATTGTTTTACGTATCATTTATAAAATGGTTTTTGTCAGAAATATACCATGATTAAAGTTCCACCATAACGTGTAACTGGACACTACACATGCCTGTAACCAACCCGGTTTAAGTTGACCAATCCCGCCGAACTGAAACGACTGAGAATAGAAGCAGCCACTCAATAAATTCTAAATTCCTGAATGGACACTGGCTGCGTTACAAAGCGAGCCAACATTGTGGCAACAGGCAAACTTAATTAACATAACAAATGAGGAAAAGTACGCTTCACTTTTTTACGTACAGGGTTTTCAAAGTAAGCTCTTTCTGGTTCTGCATTCCTCGTGGTATTTGATGTTCATTTATGGTACTGGTTACACCACATTGTTCACAGACGCTGGAAATATTAGAGATGCATAACATCCACTCGATTATCGACAAAGCATATCAGTTTTACATATATTATAAAGCACGACAACCTTTCTCCAACATTTTGTTAAATATTCGCCGTCCACACTGGCATCCGTTCAGCTTTCATTTTGAGGATTGCAAGTAATGGTAAATTCTTCATTAAAAAGTTGGATTTCTGTTTTTCACGGCGGTGAGTCTTCTGGGTTGTTGCGCTGTGTAGTCTGGTAGATGTTTACCGACGTTTCAGAGGTCATACTGCCTCCGTCATCAGGGCGATGAAGATGGCTGTCTTCTGGGTTGTTGCGCCGTGTAGTCTGGTCGATGGTAACCAACGTTTCAGAGGTCATACTCCCTCCGTCATCAGGGCGATGAAGATTTCTGTCTTCTGGGTTGTTGCGCTGTGTAGTCTGGTCGATGTTTACCGACGTTTCAGAGGTCATACTGCCTCCGTCATTAGGGCGATGAAGATGGCTGTCTTCTGGGTTGTTGCGCCGTATAGTCTGGTAGACGTTCACCGACGTTTCAGAGGTCCTTGCTTCCTCTATCATCAGGGCAATGAGTGACTCACGACAGAGACAGGAAGAACCTCTGAAACGTCGGTAAACTTCTAACAGATTACACGGCGCAACAACCCAGAAGACAGCAATCTTCTTCATGAGAAGTTACTGTCGGTCGATGATTCGTCTGGTAACAGCTCCTGTTTATAAACTTCCAGACAGGTTTATGAGTCAAAATTTCATTCCGTGTTGTAATTATTGTTATTCCCGCCATGATGACACCAGGGGCTCGTCTGCGAAAACAGGACTATGTGGGCGAGACTGACGTATTGATAAAAGTAGCTAATTTCTAACGCTTTAAATGTTGCAGGAATCATTAAAACAATTTTAAAGCAACCTAATTCCATAAATATATATATAATGTGAAATTACAGCCACTGGATTGAAATTCAGGAGAACGGCTCATATAATTCAATGGACCTTAAAAGAAACGAAGGCCCTTTGTAAACACTAAACACAGAGAAACAGACTTCCCAATTTACTAACGAGGTTAAAGAAAGTTTTTGATGAATGAAATCGGAACGGGCCATCAAGTAGCCTGAACAGTTGACTGCCAAATGATGATAACGCAGCTGCTGATAATTATCACAGAACATGTCGTAAATAATAGCGATTAGTAATAACTGCTCTTCTCTGATCACAAATTTATTTATAATGTTTCAAAAGTTGTCACTGCGAATTTAAAGAGCGGTCCTAAGTATAGTATGCGACTGTAATCTTGAGACTTGCAAGGAATGTAGGAAGTTCGAAGCTTTAAGATTACGGTCTTACACTGTAATTCCAATCACTGTTAAGAGCAACAAAGCTAATATACGTCACAAGAGTGCTGTGTGGCGATGTGGCTACCATCTGGCGGCTGAAAGCGAGCTCCCGAACGCTAATTTCCATATGTGCAGTTACGTAAGTTTAAGTCAATATACGACTTCAAAATATATATATTAAATATCATGACTGTATGCTAGATATCCATGCATTTCGTTAATATATTTCATTATTGAACACCTGTCTGATGCAAATGGGCAAATTATTTCAAAATAGGAGTGGAACAGCTTTCGTGACATAGAAGTATGTGACAGACACAAAAGAAGAATTACACGATTTACCGGAAGTCCGATATAGGCGATATAAACCATCGATTCCAAAAAGTGATTATGCTTGGCGAAACGTTCAGTCACTGCAGTGATAACAAATTTATTATCACACTTGTTAAATCACTGGCAGTGAATGTTTGGTCCGCGGTGACACCGATACATTGTGTTCACAACCAAAGAAACAATGCAAAATAAAACCAACATAAGTTTTGTAGACTTCTTGTTGCAATAAACATTTTAAAAACTGTAGCCATTTGACATTATGAGAAATACGGTTGTACGGGCATTCAAAAATGCCGAAAATATGCCCGATTAACCTCTAATATTAAGGGTAAATGAATCATCCATCATCTAGTCTTATTAAAAATACATGTTTCACGTCCATTAAAAATGTCACAGATTTAAATAATATGACACGGCACAATGAAATAATTAAACACTAAGTACCCTTAAATTAATAACATAGAAAATACCATTTCAAGAGTTGAAACAATTAAATTCTTATTAATCATAACAAACATTTGAATAATACATATATATACAGCACACATTAATTCCCACAAACAAAGTTGCAACGTGTTAGGTTTAACCCGGATTTTTACATATAACAACTAAATAGGACTATTTACATGTTCATACCGAAAAATATTTCGCTGAAAAATCTGCGATATTTTTGTAGTAGACACTTAAGAGCCTTGCCTACAAGATGGCTGACAAAGTATTCTGTTGATGGCAGAATTACACTCAATCGACTTATGAACATCGTTTTCACTTAAGGCACTAGGGTGCATGTCAGTACAAAAGATGTTACCACACTGCTGTTATAATACTGACAAAAAAGCACTTAGTCTTATTGGATATATGGCATTATTTGATTCAAGTTCCCTCGTGCGTAATTACTTTTTTCAATATTTTCTTGAACTGGCTTCAGAATCAATGTAAAATAAAACTCTTCAATGCTTTCTTGTTCACATAAAATGTTTAGATAAGAATCAGAATTAAATTTTCATTCCACAAAACTTTATAAACACGTGTATAGAACTTTACAGAAGAAACATTCTGACTAAGAACAGTTTAATAAGGGGCAGCAGATGCATATGTGAAGAGAACTTCCATAGTTTTAGACAATGAAATTTCACGACGAGATTACAGATAATTATTCCGACAGATATCTCCCGCAACGTTAGACTTTTTAGGCCATCGATTCCTACAACACATGCAATGACTGCAAATATCAAACTACAAAGAACATTATTTCGACGTACGAAATGTACTGACAAATAGAGAATTTCAAACACATGACCACCATGGATAATTGTTTCTGAACATACAGTTACCTGTACAAGAAGGATTTCTTGGAAGAACATACGAGGACTGCTTTCCTTAAAATTCTTTGATAAATTTTTGTGTACCTAAAGGAAAGATAAATTTATTATATAATTAACTGCCTCCTGTCGAGTGAGTACCGGGGCTCTTTCCCGTAAGTACTACATTTGCATGTAACTAGATGGCTTTAATTTATATAATTAATTATCTATCTATTGTATTATGTCGAGGTATACAAGTACCTTTTACCTTAAAAGTGTCCGAAATAAACTCAGAAATTTATACCGTCGATATGTTTTAATTGTTAACATACAAGAATGTATCACGTATAATATGCAAATATAAAGGCCAATGTGATTAACCTCCATAAACATTTCACAAAAATAAATTATGTGGTTAATTATTTACTGCCATCAAATCGCGCGGCAGCCATGTTGTTTTTTACAGCTAATAAATACATACTCATTAAAAGTGGCATATTTTTCAAATATTTATCACACACAAAACCTCAGAGCCCCACATTACGATGCATTTGTATGGTTTCTGTAAACCAACGTGTCTAAGTAACACTGCCTTATTAGGCAGTAAAATATAATTAATTTCCATCAAACAGACAGCATATTCTAGTTAATTATAACGTGACATTCTATGAACTTTTATTTAAATATATTTATTTGTTAGAACAATTTTGGTGATGTATCCCAAAACAATTAACTTACATTTGTAAGTCATGACTCATAAATGAGGACATAAGGAGTGGGTACGACACCGAACATAATAACACACTATTAATACGAATGAAGTACATTCAAGAGTCACCTGAAAACTCTGCAGAGTGAGAGGAAATTCATGCATCTACGATGACGGAATGTCAAGTTTTAAGTAACGAAAGAAGAAACGCATTGGAATCTTCCCAGATCCTGTTCACTGTTTTCAGAACGGAGCTATGCTGAACAGAGAATAGAAAATGAACCCACGGAATGGAATATTCCCCATTACAACAAGGCAGCGGCATCTCGCAGAAATAGCAATGAGACAGCTAAGGATCTATGAACACGTCGCACATCAACAGGCCTATATATTTACGAACACGTAATCCCATCCAAGAACTATATATAAAGACTACACCCCTACTGACAGATCAGTCTGTTCAACCCAAAAAAATATGGCGCACGTTTTCCTCAGCAGATCTCTACAATGTCAACCTTCTGTAACCAAATGCAAATAAGAATAAATCGCTAATCATCATCCTCACCGCCGTGAAACGTCATATCTCAAATTATTTCGTCATTGACCTAGCTTTGATGGTATGAAATTTCTTCGACTATGTTTTATCATCTGTAGCACTATTATATATAATTTAAATTTTGATTACTTGAGTTTTATTTAATTTATTTTTAAATTATTTACGTAGCTGTATTTTTTGGTAATAATCTTATCACCGAAAAATGTTGCAACGTTTATAATTTTTTTCTCTATGTATTGTTATTTGCCTACAAATTTCTGTATGCTTCTTTCACTGTTGCAACTGTGAAGAAACTTCTGTTAAATGTTATGTACAGTGTGAATATTCAGTGCCTACAAATTTGCTTGTTATGTAGCCAAGCACAACCTATCATTGTCGCTTGTTATTGGAAATATAGCGTTACCGCATGTATGCTGTGCATAAACCGATTAAGAGCAAACTACTGGTTTGACTGCTTATAGCATTTCTAAAAACACTGTAATGGAGTACACTTACGTCAGAAATGAAGGCACAACAAAGAACAAGAAGAAGGAAAAAGAAAGAAAGACAGCTAATTTATCTGGTGGCAGGTAGTCGTCATTTCGAACACTTGCTGTAGAACGAAATGGAGACTGGTCTTTTAATTTTCCAAAACGAGCTAATAATAGTTGGTACACGGGAACTGCATAACAAAATAATTCGAAAGCAACTAGCATACATTCTTTGTGTACAGGATATAGTGTTTTCTTCAGATTATTTAAACAATAATACACAAATATAATTTAAATTATTAATAAACATAAGTAAACCAATTAAGAACAGCGGGATACATGAATTTAACAAACGGATTCAATAAGAAGATCAAATATTGTGTAAGATTATGTGTACTAACACAATGGCAACTTAGTAAATTCAGTGAATAAGTATAGACACTTTAAATGACATACTTATTGTCAAAACATGTAGGCATGCTACATAATTATTATAATAAATTATTAATCAGACTAAATGTAAGTTTAATTATTGAGAAATTGCATATCCCCTTTCCAGGTAATATTTCCATACTCCTGACCAACTTAAAGTCTGTAACGTGTCTCACAGTCCGTTCTAAGTCAGGGAGAATAAGATACAGTTGTTTTGTCAACACGGATGGTTTCCAGCTGGGATTTATGCCTCATGTGCACGCATTACATCAATTTAGAAGCAAAAGAGAACGACCAACAAGGTATTAGGTCTACTGATCTGATTCCCTTACATTTATCATTTACGTCGTTTGGTCTGGGAGATTAACATATACGAGAAAGTCTTATAGACCTTAGACATTCCCTCTAAGTTTTCCTTCGCTTTATGCTCAAAACATAACAAACCCATCAAACATAGAGCATGCAAAAATAATATCCTACTAAGATCCGTAACTTGTTGAATAACTTTTTCGAAATACGAAGGAACTCCAAATTGGATTCCAACTGGCTATTTCTTTTACGTTCACAGCGGGAAGTTCTTAAAAAATTCATATATTCGCTTCGCCATATCTGCCTATTAACATGCAAGTACTCGAGAAACACGGAGTCCATGTTTGTTAACACGATATCGAGTAGTTTTACTAAACTTCTAGATACATTAAAATTTTCATTAAAACCGGAAAGTAATAACGCACAATTTAAGTGAAGGCTATCTGCACTTTTGAGCATATCTCTTGCTCAATTCCTTGCATACTTACTAGAGCAAAGAACTTGTTTAAAAAAGTTACAGATTAAAATAAATTCATTTTACACTTTCTCCTAAACCTACAGTTTTCAACATTGTTACTACATGTGTTTGCTGCTATATTCCATGACGAGAGCAGCTGAATTGGTTTTTATCAACTTTATACCCGAGATCCTTCGGTTTCTCCTGTAGGAACTGAACATCCATATACAATTAAAGAGCGAATTCACCTGAATTGTTACGTTATCCTTACATTTCATAAACTATTGTGATTATAATTATCTTCTTCTGGGTCTTGGCGCCGTGTAGACTTGTCAGTGGATGGAAACGATTCGGAAAAACGTAATTTGTTTCTTCTAAATGATAGCCATCAGCAGCCGAGTCTACACGGCGTCGAGGCCCAGAAGAACATCATCCTCACTGACCTAAGAACCTCAAGTTTCATTCATTGTCATTGGTTTGATGTTCTCCAATCCTTGCTCAAATGAAACTTTCCTTTAACATGAAGGTCACGCCAAAAGAACGAAGTACACCCTAATCTCAACAACCATCTTCGTTCAACATACCACTCGACAAATATCGATTCCAGTGACAAATAACAAGGTAAGGATCGCATCCGACAAGCCAGCCATCAAGTCATGGATGGACTAATGCATCGGTGAATACCCGACACGCCAGCATTAAGGTCAAGGACACCTGTTATTTAGAATGACAAATCGATGTCCATTAACTTTCCTTCATCTTTCACGCTGCCCGTAACGTTAACATGTACACAAATCAAATCTATTTCGCATGAGGTTTTCGTACGTCTTTTCTTGTTATCTTCTGCAATTGAGCACGTATCACTTGCTTCTGCCCTCTTTAGCGCTGACCCCGAAAATACCTTCCCTGTTTGTCACTTCTACTGAACAGAAGTCTTTAAGACACAAAAGTATGTCGCTTTATTATTGACTGTAATAATAAATGGAAGGACATGCCGCACCGCCTTTGACTGCAAGAACTGGGACCACAACGGCTTTATTGTTCCGGGTTTCACAGTGACGTCAACTTTCGAATGAGCGGGCCTTCATTCGTAGGCTCTTCAGTTAGCTCATAACTTCTATTGCCACACAGAATTCTAGTTCATATATCTCTGTCGGACCCTTTGTTTTTATAGTAACTAAAACTTCAATTTATCTTTGTTTCGCTGTATGCAAAACCTTGGCCAAATTCTGTCTACAGAATTTCATTTAAAATTATTAAGTAACAGAGATTAATGCTCTATATATAATACTCAAAATTATTTTGAATAGAGCAGAGGCAGGAAACCGAAGACGTACACAACCAAGCAGAATAATTATTACCAGTTTCCACCGTTAATAACGCTAATTCTTTGAGCACAGAAAAGGCTGAGTCGTGACGTACGTGGGTATTTCACTTAATTCGTCTGCCTTCTCCTGTTGATTGGTCAATCTAGAAGCGTTTCTGTAAGATCTCAAAAGTCTTAAGTAGGATCTGAGATTTTAACGGCGGTGAGTCTGAAGATGGCTGTCTTCTGGGTTGTTGCGCTGTGTAGCCTGGTAGAAGTTCACCAACGTTTCAGAGGTGCATGTTGTCTCCATCATCATGGCGTAGAGTAAATTTCTACCAGACTAGACGGCTCAACAACCCAGACGACGGCCATCTTCGACCTCATAATTCTCTTTTCTCCATCCAACAAATTTGTATGCTTAACATAAAGGACAATGTACATATTATAATTTAAATACTGGTATTATAACCTGTACCGAGTGTTAAAATTTTATAAGCATGATACAAGTCTAAGTAAAATGTGTGTAATAAAATTATTTGAAACCTTTGTAACAATATCGCGTTGTATCTAAACGTGCTTTCCGTTGAACCAGGAGTTTACTGCTTGGAGGGAGAATAGCAATCATTCCATTGAGGTGTTTTTGTCTTGGTCGGTCTCTTGACAAAATCATTGACACTGTATTTACTCTGTACTCTCGACACATACATTTACCTAACAAAACTTCGTATATACCCAACTTTTGTGTTGTGTTATCACTGTCACCATCTTCTTTGTAGTTCATTATGGCGATCCTATCATGTTTATTCTTATGCACTGTTTCGCATTAATGATTTAGCATGCGGGATATAACTTAATTAGGTTCAAAACTCGAAATTAGAAAACAACAGTTTAGACTTAATTGTTAAATAAAAGTGAAAATGTCATGACAATTTCAAAATGATGAAGTGTTTCAAACTGAAAGAACATGAATTATTATCATTCATCAATGGTGGCTGTCCTGTGTGCAGGTAGAGGCCTTGATCACTCGTCCAAGGAGTCCTACCAACTGTCTGATAGATCAAAGCCAACGAAAATTTGGGACCCGCAGATGCTCAGGGCACTGAAGAACGGGTCGCCTAAGTATCCTAAGTAAATAAGTATCATTAATGATGGTTCACTGGAACGAGTTTATAAGATCTAGAAAGAACCTATGTCGCCTATTTTGAATGCAATTCTTCAACCGTATACGCCCAGTAAAGATACAGAACCATAAATACTAATAATTCAGTCAACGATTTCTATATACATTTCTACATTTTCCACTAGTTATCACAGATTTCAACTCTCTTAAAATTATCAGATATCACTAAAATCTTCACACTGTCGCCACGCGTATAACTGTTAAGACGCCTGCATAAAAACATTTATAAAAAATTATTTACGTGTGCTCGTGATATAGTCCATTAACTAAGTCCACAAAACTTAAAGTTAAATAGGGCGCATAGGTTATGGGCTATCGCCCTTTTGTGGTGTTTCTACGAAGTTACTTCAGGAAGACCTAATTTCTTCGAAGACATTTTACCACACAACATTTCAGAACTCTGTATTAAGCAGCGCTAGTGTCACTTCCGCTTCAGAAGTTTGTGCGGCAGCCATTTTCCTTGTATGGACGTTATCAAATTATAAAGCCAAATACGTAGTGACAGCTAGTGGCTTGATGTTCATACGAAGTGTCATAGAAAATGTCTGCTCACGTTCTTGATTGTCAGCTTACACCAGCAGAAACTGTACCTCTGATATAAAATAAATATTAAAATGAAATACGGTGAATTTCTTAGGATATTTAATGATAACGTTATAACTGCAGAAGTTGTATACTACAGCGACAAATTTAATGACAATGTTAGTACGAATGGTGAGTAGACAAACAATCCAAAGAAAGTTATTTTGGTGTGTCTGAAGCTATTATCCTGACATACTCCAAAATAGACTGCGCCGTGATTCAAACCGGGTACATTTCGAAGGCAAGTCTACAGTGCGCCTAGCTGTTAACTGTAATTTCCTTATATGCCATCTCAGTATGTGAGGAAATGGTTCTGAAGGAAACGAAATTTGGCATTTCGACAGTAAAATTACATCACAACTTCATTACACTGCTAGTCACAATTTGGTAAAGAGCTTTTAAATAGTTAACGATAATTGGTTCGCTTGATAAAGTGTAATCTTCCTCTCCTTTAGCAAAATGCATCGGGACAGCGGCGACGAAGCGTCTGTTCGCGTAAATGTAACGATAACAAGCTCGTACAGCTATATAAAAATTTTACAGATTCAATTAACAAGGTTTTAATACGCCATAAAATTCAACCCACCATGGCAAGGCGACATATAAAATGCCACAAGACACACACATAATAAAACAGATATTACACAACCAAAATACGGTTCAGTCAGAATTCCCCGTCCAAGTCGATTTATTTCACTACAATTTAACGTCATCAGACATCACAGGCTCCCGCAAGACGTACTGAAAGCAACTCGCCGTAGCTAGAAATTAGGATAAATTAAAACTCGTCCATTATTTTCCATAATTGTGTCATTAAATAAACATTAACTTTTCTACAGCTTAATATCATCACTACATCCATGAGCCTTGGTGCAAAATCGATTCAGGACAACTCTCGTTGCACTCGCTTCACAGTGACTGAGTACCTCGATCGATACTCACAGATAACTAAGACCACTCAATACACGAGGTATCCTCTATCATTCATAATTAGTGGTAGGATCATCTCCATTAACCATTATACATAAGTGATCGCCCTGATGATGGGCGCAGAAGGGATCTCTGAAACGTCGGTAAAATTCTACCAGGCTACACGGCCCAAACAACCCAGAAGACAGCCATCTCCAGACTTACTGCCGTGAAAACCTCAAATCCTACAGAGTTGAATTTATTTGTTTTGTATGATTATCAAATTTATCAATTGATCTTTTTAATAGATCTGTTGTGTTTTCTTTGAGGTAAGAAATTAATTCTTTAATATTGTACAGATGAACTTCGTCTTTAAAGAGTTAAAATCGAAGCTTCATGATTATATCAGGGAAAAGGCTGCCATCACAGACTGTAATTCCACGTCTCACTTCCTTCCTCTATTTATTACAGTTCTATTCTAGTTGCGGAAAAGGGTTAATCATTCGAACTGCGCATCATTATCAACGCTACGTACATCTCTTGTTTGCACCTCATGGTACGTTGCGGATGTAGATCTGTGCGTATAGAAGCTGCCATAACAGGTTATTTGAATAAACAGCCGTTGTCAGCTGAAAATGGTCTTTGAGCTTGTGATTGGGAGTAGAGCTAACAGCAATTCACCTATATTTTTTTTTAGGACGACTCAGAAAATATTTGAAGGATATGGTAGTGTTACCCTGTGGAGTATAACTTTAGAGGCCTATATGATAAGTGCCTGTGAGTCATTAGTTAAGTAGGTAAAGAAATATAATATTAAAAATCTCGAAGGTATGATTGATTGGGCATGTGGCTTCAATAAGTAAATCAAGGAATATTTGGGAAACCTGTTGGAAAATGTCCATTTGAGACAGCAAGAAATAAAAGAAGTGTAAAGATTATTTTGGGTGATGTTAAAATACGTAACAATAACAGCGTAGTTGATAATACACGAATTTTCTTTGGTTATACTAGTGTCCTCAGATGACTAGTTGACATTACACTGTCAATATTTTTATTGTTTTTGAGTTCTGATAAAAACCTTTACAACAACCACCAATCACTTGATGATGGTGTACAGGTTTATCAAATACATTTCAGACAATGGACAGTGCCCAATTTAATTAAACTGGTATAACAAACGAACCAAGTGTTATCAAAATACTTTAAACAATATGTCAGTGTTCTAGACGTCCTTGAATTCGTCTGCCTCTAGGACGAAGCCAGCCGGGCTCACAACCATTCCAGAAAGCAGGTTTAAAGTCGACTCATCTGGGCTGGCGGCTGTAGAAATGCCAACATGTTCATTAAAGAGTGTTGTTACTTTCCTTTTATCCGTAATTTCTCTCTTTAATATTATGCCAGAAGGAAGCAATTTTTTAAATACTGTCACGTTATCTTCATAAGCCTTTCCGCAATATGTGCGCGTGTGTGTACAGGTCATTCTGTGTTGCGCTGATAGTCCCGATTTGAACATAACTTTAAGAGACTTTTCCTCTTTAAAACACGAGAAACATGAAAAATTGTTACAAAGTTCTGGCCGGGGAATCTAAAGGGAAGTTGCAAGACCCAGACGTTCATCGGAAAAAAATATTAAAATTTACTTTGATTAAATAAGGTGGTAGGTTGTGGAGTGGATTCATCAGGCTTACGACAGAGGCAGGATTTTCTGAGGACGGCTATAAATCCTAAGGTACTTTAAATGGCGGTAGGCCGTGGATAACTGAGCTACTATTAGCTTTTCAGTGGTTTTGCTCCATGGAGTTCGATAGTTCCTCTTTAAACTTGCTTCTGTCTGTTTCGATAAACGACGTGTTCCTACTGCGTCACTTGATTAATTCCCAAAACTACTGTGATGTAGGTAGGAAACATATTACTCACCAACACGCAACGTTTCTTAAATGCATTTCATCAATGCAGGACCGATCTGACTGAAGAACATCCTTACATTAAATGGAGACAGAAAATATTGTTGTCGCTTTTACGTTTATGCATTTGAAACTGGCTACACGGAAACGGTTATCGGGAAAACACACAAGAACATATATGCATTTTGAAAATGTAAAAAATCAACAAACTGCATGTTACATTATCGAGTTATTATCCCAATATGTACTTACAAAAAAAATATTGCAAACGATCATAACAAGCTTATATACAATAGCAGTTCTCCGTTTACTAATTCCACTATCTTTCATATAGTATCGTAGAACAAATATCGTATTCAGACGGTAAGTTATTTTTCAGAATGAATTTCATAACTTAGAAACTACAGATTGTATATAAAACGAGTGTTTCAAATTTTGTTTCTAAATATTTCTACCTTTACACAAAATTTTTAACAATAGACATGTTCGGTTTAGTACGTAAGTACCTATTAGTCTACATAACTACCTATTAGTCTACGTAACTACTAATCACAAAAAAATTGGAGTTCTAAATTTGGGTCCTATACAGACAGCATAAAGTATGTTATGAAATGTTGTGTTTCTTGTGCAATGTCACGTTGGACGATTGAGTTTGAAAGGGAAATGGCACAGGAAAAATCAAATTATCCTCTCTAGCGTGTTCCAGGACTTCTACTACACGCCACAGAGCGCAAAAATATGTACATGACGTTACGTTTCAAACCGAATTTTTGAGTTTAGTTTTATAAATACTAATATTGACCACAGAGTGCAGAAATGTGTGTTCACAAAAGTCGCAAGAATAATACGAAATGTAAATTCGAAATATAATTAACAGAAGTGCTTAAATTTATTTGTCTCAAATTTAGACTTTCGGGAGTACATCAAATCGGTTTCAAGTGGTTAAAGTACCTTACTGAGTAGACAATTAAAATTGTTGTTTTAAATATTACTATTATATCAATTATATACATATTTATATTTGAAGCTGTTCTCGGTCGATCAGCTGTTTGTGATTGGCTTTAACAACCACAGGAACTCCGCCTACGCTGTGACTGGCTCCTGTAGTTGTCAAGTTAGCAATTTAAAATAAATAACTGAACTGAATTAAATATAATTTAATTCTCATGTGACAGACAGCCGTGAAAACTTCACTGATTGTACAAAATATTAGTAATTCGAATAATACTGTCAATTAAATTATGCTTGGAATATTTTCTTAAGACATCGAATTTCATATAATTGAAACGTTAACAGAGACATACAGAAAGATTTACTAACTGACATATTTCATTCAATAAATAATCATGCCTTATGCCCTTCGCTAAAATGGTTTTATCTATACATAAATATATTAACGTAGATAGTTCATTCCTGCAACTAACACTACGAAGAAGTCCTTGAAGACAAAAAATTATCTCAGCTAGTCAAGAAAATCCGTCTTTAATTGAACTCGAAGAATCATTACGGTGTTAATAAAAGCCTGTCACTAGACCCCATACCAGCATATCCTCCCATTCTATATTTTTAAGATAAACTTTAATATTATCCCCCATCTACGCCCAGATCTTCCAATTGGTCTCTTATTTAAGGTTCTGAACTAGAGTTTCGAGTGCATGTATCATCTACCTCCCCCCCCAAAAAAGCATATTGTGCCCAATCCTGTACATTGATACGTTCAGTGAGGAATTGTTCTTGAAGTATTTAATATTATGTCTGCTTTAGCAAAATGAAGACTTTGACTATTATGGCTCAGACAGCTTGAATATCAAGATGCACACTTAGCCTCTTAATTGCACTGTAATTCTGAATTTAATATCACACTGCTTAGTTCGACGCTCGTTAGTATGAACCTCTTCAGCACAAAGCAACTGTACTTCTTTATTTAAATTACCTCATGTTTAAATAGGAACAACGCAGTATCAGTGTTCAACAGAAGGATCTTCTGACTTGTTACGCCGTGTACTTTGGTAGAAGTCTGCCGACGTTTCAGAGGACCTTGTTGCCTCCAACATACAAAGCAAAATAGTTAATTTTCATAACTGAATTAGAGTAATTAATACTATTTAAATCTATTAGTGTGCTCCTTAATCCAAAATTGCATCTCATTATTCCTCGTCTCTTATGGTACCCGAAATTTCAATGCTATGTTTAAAGACCCCGAAACCACTTAAATTCAGTCCACACCTCACACCAAGGGTATTAAAATTTTCTAAAGTACCTAGCTAACTGCAGCAAATTCACTCTTTAGAAACTGGACGTTTACATGGTCACTATGAAAACATGGACGGCTTTCTAGACAAACTGGCTTTGTTTATAGGAAGTGGTAGTAAGCCGTACGTAATCAGAAAGAACCGTCACCGGAAATTCTTTATCGATTACAAGAAGCTTACATGTTTATGTAAATGAGTGTGCCCTAATTAACAAAGGTTAAACTGTCACGCAATTAAATTTAACGTACTTACATTTAATAATAACCGTTCCGGCATTATCCTGCCCATACCATCAGACAAGACTATACACATTTGTATGGACTGTATTACTTGAATCTGCTTCTTACAAAGTCGCAGTCATTCATAAACAGTACGATTCTTAGAACGCGAAGTTGCGTGTTAAACCGCTAATACGGAGTTTCTATCGTTCATCACCTTTCACCTTTGAAATCGGCCGGAAAATTCAATGTGAAATATGATAAAAAAAATTATCTACCCGAGTAATTTTAACCTTCTTTAAACGCAATAAAATTATATCACTATGCCAGTATTAATAAAAATCTATATTAGCAGGTTTAATAATGCCAAATTAAAGTTATTTCCCCTTGTTCGCGCAGTTTGAGACCAAGTGAGCGCACGGTAGAGTGCCAAAAGTCTCATGCATGTGCCCACATTGTCATGTCTTATTGCAGATGCGGGTGACGTGCCGATCTCTGTTCTAAGGGTATCTAAATAGACTCACTGCCTGGAAGTAACTGCCGCAGTAACTCAATGGTGAGGTGTCCTTTGTGGTGATGCTTATTCTGAAGTTCAAAATAGGATAAAATTCACAGGGAATAATCATACAGGGTGATATCTGCCTGTTTCACCGACAAGCGCCACTAACGTTTCAGAGGTCATACTGCCTCCATCTTCTGGGCGATTCATCGCCCTGAAGATGGAGGCAGGAAGGACCTCTGAAACGTCGGTAAACTTTTACCAGACTACACGGCCCTACAACCCAGAAGACAGAAATCTTCAAACTCACCACCGTGAAAACCTCACACCCTACATTTCTACTACGTGTTTCAAAAGGACTATTACAAGAGGAGACCTATCATCTCATCTTCATAAGACATAGCTCTTGACTTGACATTATTCATTAATCTAACAACTTGCTCGTAGGACTTGCAAACATTACACACACTGACAGAATTAACAAGGAAAGTTTTCTGATGTCAAATGACTATATTTTATAAAGAATGCATGCGAGCTCTAAAATCACATCGGCTAGCCGCGGATTGAAACCCCCTGATTAACACAATTATAGTGATGCCTTAATTTATGACACATCACAGATCAGAGGTAGCTATTTTTCTTTCACAGAGCAGCCCAGTGCCCGCTAGCGCGTTGCTGATGCTCACCTGAACACAAAGGCAGCTTACAACTGCGGTACGCAGGGGCTCACGTCTAATTAAGATGAGTGATGATAAGCCTGCACAAACCTGTGGCGTTATCAATTACGGGAGATATGACGCTGTCCATTCGGATTCCTCTCTAACGCAAGGCGAGGCTATTACACGAAGGTGTTCAGATTTTTGGCTCATGATACGATAAGCCAGTGTTTGTAATTTGAAGAACGTCGTTTTGTGATGGGTCACTTCATTTCAGTCCACCGTCTCTGACACGAGGAGAAAATGTTAATAATTATTGGTTAACCGATCACAGATATATCCAAATCCCATACTCGTGTTCTGCAACTTGTTACTAAACAAACACAGTACCAAAAGAATATGACGACGGACGTAGAGGATACTTTTCGTAAAGCACAAATTAAATAATACAGTACGTTCACTGATGAAGTTGAACGCAACAGTTGCTTTCCGGCTCCCGGCAGGAGCTGCCATAAATGGTGAGCTGATTTTATTGTATACGTATGTGGAACCATAGTTGTATCGTATCGGGGAAACCTTGAAGTGCTTGGCGGTGATTCATGCAGTTCCAGCCGGGAGCCGAGAACTGACAGTTGCGTTCAATTTTATCAGTGAAATATTTCGTTTCTTGAACTGTCATCACCATTTTAATTGCCATAGTTAATCACTCTCGAATTGTAATAGCAACGGTCGAGCATAAAACAATTCAGCTTTAACTAGAAATTTGCAGTAGAAATATTAAGAGATATCAGGTTCTCTCAGAGATGAACATAAAAATTACTATCTTCTGGTATGTTACGTCGTATAATCTGGTAGACGCTTATCGACGTTTCAGATGTGCTTGGCGCCTCCATAACCGCCCTGCAGAAAAAGCACCTCTGAAACGTCGGAAAACGTTACTAGACTACACGGCGCAACATTTCAGACGACAGTAGCCTTAAGCAGAAACATTTTCTTTTATTAAAACAAAATGTTTAGGTGCCAAGTCAGATTTAGTAAAGCTGAAATAGCTGTGATGCTTTAATGACCACGCTAATAAATGAAGAAATGTCACATATTCATATTGTTTCCTGTGGCGTTTCAGACAATTCATGAAAAGAAGATAATTTTTTCTGGTCCGTAAGCCTTTAACTAATTTCATCTCCTCAAAAGCTTTGTTAAATATTTGTTCCCAGTAGCATCTTCTTAATGTGTTCCTTCACCGTAGTTCAGTATAAATCTCATGCCCAAAATTGCGAGTTCTGTATCTGGTTTTATGTTCGCAAATTTGTCAGATTACTGAGGTCCCCTTTCCTGGGGATGAGAGTAACAACACTAACACGCACAGAGGAAGGTAGCTGCTTTTCCTGCAAGCTCGTAGTTGCTACTTTGAGCAAGAAGGGACCAGGAAGATCCTAGAATTCCTTATATAATTCATATGTGAATCAGTCAAGACCTGGTGATAAGCCACGGTTTGTGTTGTGGAGCGCTGTAATTAGTTCTGCAGTGAAAGTGGAGCGTCCATTCTTCTTGTTTGTAGTCCCCTAAAAAGGGGATATTTGTAAACAGATCTTCTTTTATGTCAGATTGGTTTCTTTTGGTTTTCTAAACGTTCTTGAAATAGTAATGAAACTCTGTTTGAATTTTGTCTGGTTCTGTAACTGATACCATTAATTTTAATCATTTGAGGCTCATTTTGTTGAAAAAGATATTCGGTCGTAAATGTAGACATGAGTAACTGTGCAATTTTTTTTCGTTTTGCCCTTCAATTTTGGCACGTAGTATTTGCCGTCATTTAGTTTGTGCACACTTATTAAGGCGCTGATCTGTTGAGAAAAGAGTTTTATTCTTTTAGCAAAAGGTCCCTGTCTTGAACGGCTATTGTAATGTTTCAGTGTCCCCCCAATAAGCGCTTTCCTGTCTGACGTTAAGGTGTTCATATTCGTTTCCAGGGCGTGTGCGACTGTTGTGACATGTAAACCATTAACTGGCACATATCATATTCATGAGCTGGTTGTCTTTATAGATGGTGCTGTGGCGTGTTTAGAAATGGAAATGTATACAAATATACCAATCCAACAGTTAATGGATATAATAAGCTATTCTCTAGAACAAGACATTTTCTAACGTAATAACAGCAGTCCTAAAAGAATTAAGCCCTCAAAGCAAATCGTTAAATACCGCCTGCTTTGACATTCAATAAGTCTGCATTCTGTACCGATAATTCATTTATTGGTTTCTTATGACCCTTAAAATATACAGATATTATATTTTAAATAGCATTAATCAGTTGGTCTTTGTAACGGAAGCGAGCCACTTTCTTTCAGGTAAGAATTAAATTTAAATTCTGTTTATATTAACTTCGTGTTTGTAAAGGTTTGGGTCTAAATCTAAAGGCAACACAAATGCGCCACACTAATGGTAAATGCTATTTATTAGGTTTACGTATTAAATCCAGTGATCGATATATCAAAAAATTCAACTGACACACTAAAAAATCTATATAAATTCACGGCAAAGAGTCTTCATTCAAAAGTTTATATTTACTCAGCTGGTCAAGTTATGAAACTATTAATCATAATAATAATTTAATTTAACTTAACACTCAGATACTAAAATAGGAAGCTAAGCATCGCTGACACTGTCCACTCGAGCCAGTTCAATCCAGACTACATTTGCAAATTCTATTCCATGACGCTTCACCCTTATGTTATCCCACCATTTTCTTCATAGTTTGTTTACGCATATTTATTCCTTCCAAAGCTACTACGTTAGCTTGTGTTGGAAGAGTTATCTACATCGAGGTCCCAGTTAAGCTTTATTTATTTAACTACGCTTTCTCAACTGTACAATTTATTCGTTCCGAATAGCAATATGACTGCGTATGATGAACTTTACAGAATCTTCCTCTTTTGAAGTTTATCCCGGAAAAACTGTGAAAAACACACCTACTATCACAGTTTGTCTACAAGACTCGGGACCTTCGCAAAATGGATAGGAAATGCTAGTCATTACACCAAGATGTTGAGTTATAGGCCTATGTTGAAGCATTATGTAATATAACTGCAGTGCAGTGGAAGATTTGAGATATGCTTTTCTTATATTGCCCACACCACATTATAAGAATGCTCTGCTTACAGCAGGAAACGTAAGAAATGTGCTCTACTGTAGACTTTCTACCGTCATCACGTCCTCACTAAGCAGTGAAACGAAAGATCCTTAGTTACCAGTAACTGTTCGTGACAGTTTCTGACAGCCACAGTTAGTGTACCTAGCAACGCTGAAATTCTACTTTAACATCTATGGTCTGCTCTGTATCTCTGAAAACGCTAGGAGTGACAACTATCACTAGCAACAATGTACAGTAAAGTTTTGTACGTCTGTAACTGTTTAAATTCTCAAACAAAATGAATACTGGGTTTTCAAGACTATATTAAGATACTGTTAGAGCATTTTCTTTCGACGTCATAGATTCCCTGTGTCTTAAAATTCTAAAAATATCAAAATACACAAGATGAACAATTCACAAATAAAATTCTCTAAAGTTTTAGTAATGTTTAGTACCACACGTCGTGCAGATGATTATAAATGGCTAATCTATTATGTAGTTCGTATTTTTATCACAACTATATAATATCGATCCACCTTTTATGATATATATTTTAATGTTTTAACATAATTTACATAAAGACGTAAATAAGAAGAGAGTCATCTACATCAACAGCACACAATTACAATGTGACGATCGATGCTAACAATGAAGCAAATGAAATGGCTTTTAGAAAAATACCTCAATGAGGCCGCGAATTGTATAAGAGCCCATGTCCCGCCAAATTATTCAGAAACTGATACCTTACACAGTGTAATTTTTATTTTAAAGACGAAAATGCAGAATATATGAACAGCAACAAATATAACTTTAAAACAAGGAACAATTGTATAAAAGATACGTTTATATGAGGATGTTAACTTCAAGTAGCAGCGACCGTCATAAAAAGTTAAAGAGTCTGTCAGCTAGTTGAAGTCCCGTCTTTATGGAATGGATGATTAACGTGTTCAGATGAGCCATCCAATGGTCTTTATTCCGAGCCAGATTAATTCAAACCACACCATACCAGCCTATTTCCTTAAGATCCGTTTTTAACGTTGCCCCATTTACTCCTATGTAATCCATTTGGTTTCTTGATTTCAGATTAATAATCCGTGGCGTACAGCCCTCTGAGAGCCAAAGCCGACTAACTTGACTGCTGGTCTCACGTTCACATGCCTAAGCAGAGGTGAACGATCATCCAACCAGATACAGAGTGTGGTCAGCACGACGAATCCCCAGCCATTGCTAGTTTTCCTGACCGGATTTCGCTACCCATTGTAGTTCCCCAATTTCCTCACGCTGCTGGCTTGGCACCGGTCCCATACACGGTCGAAAGCTCATGAGAAATTTCTTTCCCCGAGACTCGAACCAGCGCGCACTCCGTATCACCTGTCCGAAGCAAGATGCCTCAGACAGTGCGGATACGGCGCGGGACTCTTGATTTTAGATTGTCCTGCCATAATTCTAAATGCATTTTTTCATCCCTTCTACGCGTGCTACAGTCCCCGCCAGTTTCACTATCGTTGATTTTATTACCCTATCTTAGACTATTCATATATTTAGACAGAGAAAAATACATGTTTCCACCACGAATCTTGCGGACACAGTCCATGTTGTGGGATTTTGCCTGTAGACAGTTTCTAACAACATGTAGTCCACACTGCTCTTCTCGTATTCTGAAGATCACTTGTGTTATTTCTAATAACAATCCCACAGTAGTCTTCCATTATGTCAATTCCCACAAATGGTCCACCAATTCCCTTCCCATCGTCTCGTTCTTTCCCTTCATGCCTTGCGCCAAGCGTCTCAATCGCTATCCCATTCTAATATGGACAAAATCAGTATGTAGCAATTTCTAATTTTCAGTCCCTCACCAGATGCTTGAGCTGATACTAATTTCCGGTACCCTTTAATATTCATTCCATCAACCACGAACTGCACATATTCTACTCCTCTTTCAGCCTCTGACCCTTGAAATATGCAGTGCCCTTCAGCTTCCATTTATCCGCTACTTCCAGTAGTCTGACACATAATCCAACTCGTGGATTTCACTGGATCTCTTCTACAACCACAACAGAATTTTTATAAACACGTAACATACACAGGATGATTCAATATTCCCTTCCAAAATTCTGAGGATATGTTATATGACAAAATATAAGTAAAAAGCCAAATTAACTTTGGTCTGGATAAGTCTTCATTTTGAGACAGAGTCACTTGAAATTAAAATGTGGCACGTGCCAAGATTCCGGATAGCAAATTTATTTGTCAGCACTGTACTTATCTGTCTTGGTAATGTTATAGTGAGCTGTGGTTTGTCATGACTTATGATGCCAGTTGAGAAGAATAAAGGAATTACATATAATCCGAAGTGGTGTACCACAGTTTGGAACTGGAAGTGAAGACAAGTGTTTCTGTGTATCAGCCTGTAAAGTGAACTACATAGACGAGTAATGCACATATATGCATCCTATTCTTAGTAAAATGTGCGATAATTCAGCTATGCTGGAACGGTTTCATGCTGAAATGTTGGCACATAACCTAAATGATACACAGGACAGCAGCCCAAAAAGACGACCTTCTATATATACATCTACATACTGACAACCGTAAAAACTTCAAATGTATTATTTTCTAAATTGGTTATTAGTCCTTTATTCAAGCTAGTGTATTGTTCAATATATTACCTTTTTACTTATTAACGTATATAGATAAATAGATACACAACTCCTCGGATCCTTCCTTGTTCATAGGTTGAATAACCATCGAAAGATACAACAAACCACAGAAAAACAAAATACAACCAATACAGACGAGTACCATTTCGATCAAGAAATTTCAAAATGAAATCCCTTAGCACGTGTTACGTATAAACTTCATGTTGCTGTATCTCAAAATATATACTTTTTAAACCAATTTTTATTACATTTTATTACATTTTTCCTCTGTGTTCATTAAACATCCCCTGTAATTTATGAAAGGCGATATTGATTCACGCTGCACATGTAACACTCAACTGTGTTCAGAAATATCGCTCTAAATTAGAAAAGATAATTACACGTATCTGCGTGGGCAGTAGCTTATTTAACGACGCTGCAAGACGATTGTGTGGAAGTGAAGAAACGGGCCGTGATGTATGTGCTCATTTAATACTAACCCAGGCCCGTAGCGAAGAAATGAGAAAGCACCGACTTCGGAAAGTTACTGATTTCAGCAAATTAACACAATTTTAATCTCCCTACCTGCGTGTGCGCATCGTAAATTATCGATTGAACCGAATACATAATCCGTAATTAAAACCGCAGCTCGGTTTTTGAAAACAACTGAAAAAACATTAACCTTCAATCCGGAGCAGTGTTAACTCTGCAGACAAACAACGTCTCATCAATTAAATACGTTGTGAGACCACGTTACAACGTTCATCCTTTGTCCTTCCTGCTAAAGGGCAGATTTGTATCGAATTCTCATTGTGTATACAAGAAATCAATTTCGTGCACGGTGAGACTGGGTAAGTAAATATCGTAAATCCATTGGTTTGCTTTCAGCGAACAAAGGCAATTTAAAAGTAAGAGTAACGATTCAATCAAAAGAAATACCTTCTCTTGTTTCAAAGAACCGGGAATATAAGAGTTTTGGTTCGATATAGGGGATGGTGGGGTAACTAATCTACTCTAAGTAAATTTATCACAATATAGCATGGAAAAAATTTGTCTTCTTATTTAAGAAATTACAATTGCTGAACTAAACGACATGAATGTTCAGGAACTCTTATTTACTTTACTTCGTCAGCCCCCCCCCCCACTCGAAAAAAGAACAATTATGCATTTATGCATTTCATCAAATTACCCCACACCTGAAGTAAGTTAACTAAACCCACTGGCGTAAATCGACGATTTACGAATAAACGCATTTAAACAAACCCATATTTAAGGTTGGTGAAATATTTTTGCGACAAATTTTCTCAAATTGCTTATTGAACTCTGTCTTCATGGGAAGGATTTTCACATACCTGGATGCAAACAAGAGGCTTCATACATACCGTTGCAAACACGGCATTTGTTCTCTGATATCATTTTCAGTTAAATCTATCTGCTTTCGTCTCCATTTCCTTCTTTCTTTCCTTTTTATATTTCCTTTCTATCCACTACACGCTTCACCGAAGAGCCCGTCTGAGTTAGCGTCTTCTTGGGCCAAGATGGCGAATTCATTTTACGGTTGTAATCCTACATCATCGCATGGGCCACAGGCCTAATTTATTAATTTTAGTTACAATTTACTTTATTATCAACATGAAACTATCAATGTGTTTTGCGTTCCAGCCTCTTCATGAATCCTCCATTTCTTCTTTAACGCAGTGGGCCATACTTCTACCTTGTATGTATCAAAGACATGCTTATTTACTCAATTTCACACAAATCCCAGTATTAGTCGATAGAACGCAGAATTTAATTAACACCACGGAAAGGCTAAGACCATAAACCTCACTTTAACCACATCAATTTAAATCACACTACCACGCCCTGTTTCCCTGTTTACGTTCCAGAATCCTCCTCGTACGATCCGTTTTTAAGAGTCCACATTCTGTTCTCTTACTCTGTCTCTTCGAGGCCAATGTTATTTCCTGCAACAACACATTGTCTAAAATATTAAATTCCTTCCGGCCTCCCCCAAAACATACAAAAAAAATTTGTTACATTTTTAAGTATGATACATCTATTTGTGTGAAAGTCATAGAAGACAATTTTCACATAACTTTCTGAATCGGCACAAAAGTTGTAGAATTTAATTACATTAATTATTTAATAAATAGTATCAATCATTTATACGCTAAACCAATCTTAATAATATTGTTTAAATTCGATTCGAGCATCATAAAGAAATGATTTAGTGCGTTCTCTGACAAATCGGAATAAAACTCTCGCAGGGGAATCATTTTCTGCACCTCTTGTAAGAGTATTGCGTTGTCTTTATGGAGTGATCTTTGGCTCTTGACAGGAAAATCTTATCGGACTTAAGGAAATTCCGTGCAATTTCAATTGCAATTTCGTTCTGGTTTATCAGCGAACTCACTGTATGTGACCTTGAAACAAATTTTTTATCGTCCTTAAATGTTTAGTGAGCTATGTTTAGACAACAAAAACAATTTTTTTAAATCTGTTTAGACAGACGTACATTCACTGCACTGCGTTCTCGTTCTGCACTTATAGTAAAGATCATCATCTATCACACGGAATATAATATTAAAATGTATCTCAAATAGCTTTTCTCTAAGATGGGACAATGTAGATTGGATTAATCTGAACCAGGATACGATGCACTGGTAGGTTCTTGTAGACACGGTAATAAATATCTGGACATCATAAAAGGCGGAAAATACCTTGACTATGTAAACTATTATTATCCTCGGAAGAAAGACTTTGTTCCATAGGATTATCTTGAATCACTATAAGCTAGCCTCAGTTGCCCATGAGTTTCTTCAAACTTTTATAACCTATACACAGACTGCGTAGTCATATAAAGCTGGTCTATTAAATTCAGTATGAACAGAGATTTTTTGGGGTTCGACTCATAATGCGAGTGAAATGTTCCAAGCAACTGTATAATCGTTTGGCTTTCAGCATTAAGAAAGGCTATGAAATACTTTACAGTTATGCTGCTCCACGCGGGGGAACATCAACGGCTGATCTAGTAGAAAAGCAAAGTAGCTGGATTTAGCATATTAAACCTCCATCAGGAAGTTAAATTATTGTTATCTTAAAGAACGTCAATGATATTCTTAAGATTAGTATTTTTGCTCTGAAACATTGGTATCTGTCTACACGTCCACGAGGCGTCACAACCTACAAGACAAATACAAACATCTTCACCACCTGAAACGACATAAATTAGTTTATAACAATCTACAATGTCTGAAACCTGCTGTACGAGTACTAGACACAAATTACAAAAAGTAGTTCACCGTCAACAGAACACAAGTTTTCGCATGCATCAATCTCTAAGGTATTTAACGACATCTTTGTCCTTAAGATGGCAATTGAAGTATTTTCCGAAACGTCGAAACGCCTTCAACAATCGACGTGGCTACGTGGCTAATTCCAGAACGCTGAAGTTGTTTTTAGGATATGTAACACGTGATGTGCATGCATGTTTGTGTTGGAATCGGAATAAAGCAGCGTGTTACAGTCTAAAGAAACGGAGTCAAAAGCTCATAGGATGAGAATTTACATTGTACCATTTTTGGAATGTTTATGGGGACATTTACCTCCTTACAGACCGATGGCCCCAGGATATTTCTCAATAAGTGAAGTGCCGGGAACAAAATTGAAGAACTTAAGTTAACAGGAGGAACTTCACGCCACTCAAAGGTTTGTTATAATTTGTCTAATCTGGGTTTCGGAAAGACCCGATTCTCCTTACTGGACAATTTTTATCGATTGGTATTAAGAGAATCGTGCCTGGTAACTGCCCGAACAGCAGAATATGCACTGCGCGCTCAGGTCTAAATGGAACTTTAAATGTCAGAAATATAATTAACTCTTTGAAGCACAATGATTGTTTAATCTACTTTATCAATGAACAACATTTTATTACAGTGTTAATTTGTGGGGTTTATTTTATTAGCACAGCAATCAGATACTATCTAACTTGAAAAACAACCAGTAGATCTTAGTAATGTTTCCGTTGAGACAGGAAGTGAATTTTTAAATATTATTTAGACAAATTTTGTTTCATACCGCCAATAACAGCATAACCGGAGATTCTGAAATACATACAAAAGCAGTCAAAAGGCATCATGTTGTGTTTTAATGTCATGTTGTGGTTCTATCTGAATGTTTATTGATTACCTTCTTCAGCCAACAATTCTTTACAAATAGTAAATTAGCGCACTTAGCACATTCATTTTATGTCGTACCTAATCAAACATGTTTCGAGCGAACGCCCATCTTCAGAAAAATCCTGTTACTTGTACTTTACTATTATGTTATATTATCTCAGAGTTAAATTATGAATTATACTTAAGTTAAATTTTCTATTCATTGTGTCATATGTTAATTTAAGCTATCTTATTCTTACTTTCCTTTTTTATTATTTTATGGATTGCAATCTTTTCGTCTTCTGTATAGCATTTTGCAATGTTTATTTGTTTATAGGTACTATCATAAAATAGTATAACCCAATAGTAATGTTAAATAGGTCACAGGTAATTGTCTAAAAACGGATAGGGTTGTCCAGAACTCTCACAGCTGATCAATTATAATATAAAAAAATTAATTATGTGCTAAGTGCAAGAATTTACTTATTTCCAAACAGCTGTGAGATGACGGTAATTAACAAACATTTCGGTCAGAATACCAGCAGGTAACAGACCACTTGGGATAGATCGTCACACATGGGAGGATAATATTAAAACGGATTTGAAATAAAAAAATGATTCAGAGCAGGGTTTAGTGGCGGGATGTCAAAGCGTAACGAAACTTCAGGTTCCCCAAATGGCGGCGAATTTCATGACTAGCTTACGACTATTAACTTCTCAATATCAAGATGATAGTCTTCGGACTATGGGCAATAATTCCAGGAGATTATTCGGTCAATGTGTTCCTCTCCCGATCTTCACGAAATGCAGAAACCTGAAGTACCTCCCGGTGAGGTCGATATTCCAGGTCATTAATTTGCTTAAGTGTTGGCAGTCTAGTTCGTTCGATAACGTTATGAACAGAGTTCCATTTGAGAAGCAGATAGTCACATACAAGATAGAAAAATTTATCGTCTTCAGTAAAATCCGAAGAATTATTACAGTGCTCACAAAAGCCAACCACTGTACCCTATTATGTCACCTACTACCACTCCCTCAAACCCCATTTATCTTTTATATTAAACAGCATTAAGCCTGTGACTCCAGAAACATTATTCTCTGTTAATGCTTTTCAACCGGAATGTTTCACACATTTCTCATATCCCTCTGCCTGCTGCATGTTCCGCTAATCATCTTTGTTGAAGGCTTCAGTTTGTGATACGTCTATTGTAATGACTTTCTGCTTAACGATAGGATTAGACTTGCATATTAAACAAATAATATAATAAATATAGGTCCTAAATCGCAATATTTCGATACATATCTTCATCCTTAACTTCCATGTAGCTTACAAAGTAAAAATGTGCTCGGTAAGCTGACCAGCTACTACATTCCTTTTCGACACCGGAAAATCCCTCTGTAATACCACAATAGGTATTAATCAGAGAATTGATGACAAATTATGCATGTGGGCAGGTATTTTGATGATTCATCGTAGGCATCAGACCTTTCACTTGACGCCTAAACTATGATGTATGTAATTTCCAAGGATAGGAAGCTGCGTCTAAAACGATCACACTCGATGGAGTACGTACAGGTTGTGCTGCTGTAATTGTAAATGAAATTAGGAACGTGGGGTTTGCAATTGATTTTTATTTGCTAAAAGTTTCTATATAATTAATTAATGTATTTTAATCTGAAAAGCATAAACTATCATTTTCAAGCGTTAGGCACTCAAATGCGTAACAAGAGTACTTATCACCTTGCTCTGTGTCTCTATGTTTCTCTTTTCGCTAGTCCATCCAAATA
Organism: Zootermopsis nevadensis; assembly: GCF_977971745.1. Classification (NCBI taxonomy): domain Eukaryota; kingdom Metazoa; phylum Arthropoda; class Insecta; order Blattodea; family Termopsidae; genus Zootermopsis; species Zootermopsis nevadensis. Next base: position 9,735,097 of record NW_028259144.1, on the reverse strand, counting down.
TTTTGCCTTCCTCGTCTGTTAGTCTCACTGTTACACAACAACTCCTGATCCTTTTCTTGATGCCTACGGAATTTTACACCAGAAACACCAACAAGTGAGGGAATTACAGTGATATTTGGCGGCTGTGCCACCAGGTCTAGGAATTTCGGCAAACGACGCCACGATCACGCACAGCAGAGATGCTGTTCTGTACCGTACAACCAGCGCCGTATTTGAGGTTAACCTCGAGCAAAGGATATTTAAAAAAATTCTGATTTTTTTTAAATACACTTGCATAAAAACTAAAACAATAAGATCTTTCGATCGAAGATACAGGCTATGTCTCATTATAATCATCCAACAATTTAATGTATAGTCCTTGTTTCCCTATGCATATTAATATTGAGCTCCTGTCATGTTTTTTTATAATCACTTTCGCTCAATGAAACGGGACTTCTCAAAGGACATTTAACCTTTTATATTCAAGTTTCTCCCATACGCTATCAATTACCGTTTTCCCTTTTAATGAGAGATCAAATATCATATCATTCGCGTATAACAGGTAAAGTTAAACGTTTTATGTAATGCCGTGGAGGTTAGATCAGCACCACTGCACCCAGCATTCGTTTGAGAGGCATTTGTTGTGCTCATAGATTCTACCCCGTTTTACGCGAAGTCCATTTCATTTTCACCCACAGTTCGTCTTGCGTTTGCACCTAAGTTACTTAACCTCGACAGTGGGGCTGAGCCGCGTTGCGTTGCTGCGCTGTTCCTAACAGGTTGTTGTGACAACGAGCAGATCGATGCCACCGCCCACCGCCTTCACTAGATATTATTCCTTCGTCGTTCTGAGCGTAGTGGCATCCTTTATTTCAATACAAGCCTACACTTCAGTCTCTTTTATCTGCATGAACCCTTGATTCTAGTTGTTCCAACACTTGTCTCTAGATGGAGTTCTTACAGTTTTAGGTAAACGTAGAGGAAAAAAGATACTTTGTAAAAAAATACCTACGTAAATAACAAGAGAATTGAGTTTCTGACTGATTTATACGGACTCCACCGGGCATGTCGTCCCTACACTACACACTTCAAACTTTAAAGGTGAGAACATGAAGCTGAGAGCTGGAGTACTAATAGTATTAAATTTTGTATCAGTATGAATGTAGGTATATTGACTGTTCTTATTTTACATGCAAAAAAGATAATTTCGAGACACCTTTACTATAGATCGCCTGGATCAATGAATGACGACTGTTCTGAACCTCGAAATTAGATTTTTATATTTTCTGATTTATTTAAAGTTACTTTCAGGTGACTTCCTTCAAAAAGACCATAATTTATTCTTCCCTTCCTTTTGACGTATTCTTAACAACTGCTTTTAGTAAGAGTTAACCTAAGTCATGTTTCATTTCCATATCCGTGGTCCTTTGGCCTCTACCAACATCGAATTAATTATGAAGTAACGAGTTCTTTCATAGGCAGGCGGTGGAATTTCATGATGGAACACTAGGTCTAGTCCATCTGAAGGCCACTGCCATCCCAAGCAAACACACAGAACGCGGAGTGGACTACACTGACCTAATTGGATTCGAATCCGCGACACAAATGTACGAGCATTATAAAGCCTAATGTCCAGATACAAAACTAATCGATACTCGAGGGTGTTCAATAAGTAAAGCATCAGAAACTGAAATATATGGCGTGGTTCTCTTTGAAACGGTGACCTTTCACATGCCATAATAATTAACGGTACATTTGTAAGTTATTGATAAACTTAAAAGTCGCAAAGAATTAGAGTCCACGTCGTAGTAATACCAGTGCAACTCACCCTCTGATGTTACTTTCTTACTGGACACACTACGTATAATTCAGAAGCCTAGAGATACCTTCTGCCTCTATTTTCAGGGTGAAAAATAAACCGCTTATATTGACATATCTGCCAACAGATGGCAGCATTACCATCCCCTCCTACTTCCACGTATCTATATTTCATCTTAAAACTACAGCTGGTCAACTGTCCAGTTCACGCCATATAATTCCGATCAATTCCTTCAATTAATGATAAGTGCACACACCCATCATTATACTTCATTTCCGTACTGAAGTACCGTACTTAACACTAACACACCCATTCTATACTCTACTCCTCCCAATTATACAGGTGTGTATATATATATATATATATATATATATATATATATATATATAATTCCTGAATTTTGGACCTGTACGTCAGATAGAATTATCTTACCATTATTGACCAAGAACTAAATTAAATGTAATGTACATAAATCGGTACATATCTCGTAACCGCGTAGTGTAAAATTAGATACGTGCGGAAAGATTCAGCACTACTAACAGTTTACCAAAAACCTCTTAATTACAAACATCGGATCATTTCAAAAATCATGAGTTCAATATCATGTATTGCCGCTCGAAATAATGTTTGTATGTTTTACAGATACTGTACATCAATACGGGAAGAATGTTACTTTAGCGTAAATTAATGTTTCTGGACATTGCCACTTGTAGGTCACGCGTTACTAGTATTTCTGAAAGTTTCTCCAAAACAAGTTGTGGACAATTTTATTGTATAATGTAATTGTACTAAAAATCGGCCTGTTATTATAATTCAAGAACCTCAAAATCTGTTGTTGGTTACACATGCAGTTCCGTTACCATGAGATCCCATTCGCCCTTGGAAGATACAACACATTGGCCTACAGATATAAGTCGAGCTCTGAGGATTAATTCTGGAAACTGCAAACGATATAAGTCCAGAAAAGTTCCAAAATTTGTGAACATCAATTTTTTCCCCTCTGAAAATTGACACTGTTCTGATCCAACGCAACTTTCATTCTACTAGATGGACAGGGTTCTGTACCCGATAGCACTTTCCATCACCTCATCCAGAAAGGTCAGAGGTTCACCGCGGTTCTCGTATCGTACCGACACTATTAGCTTCCCCACAAGCCACATGTGGCAGAATATTCTGCCTCATGTAGTGCAGACATTATGAATAAACGGACCTTCACCTCTATCTCTAAAAATTAACAGCAAAGGATCAGTAAGGCTGGAATCACCATCTGTTCAACTAAAATGTAAGGTTTAGGAATTCTTATATTAACTGCTTCGCTGAAGCAGCATTAGACAGGTCTACAATTGGAAATCAAAGATAGAATGAAGATATTAGAAATAAATTACAAATTATATACATTGCCAACAGAATCTCAGCCCATTGAACTAAATGATACGAATATATTTAAAAGATTGGAGAAAATCTCATATTTAAGATGGCTTTAAATTTATTTACAATTAAAAAGAATATTAGATAGTTAATGGTGGACTAACAAAGGACGTTCCATTTTGGACAGAATATGTAACTTTCAAAATCTTTAAAAATGGTGAGCTTGTAAAAATTAGACTGTCTTCTGTTATCTTGAGCAGTGCTGTCTTTTAGAAGTTTACCGACGTTTCAGAGATGCTCCCTGCCTCCGTCATAATGGAGATCGGCCTGATGATGGAGGCAGTAAACACCTCTGAAACGTCCGTAAACTGCTAGCAGACTACACGTCGAACATTCTATAAGACAGTCATCTTCATACTCGCCGTCATGAGAACCTTAAATATAACCTTGTAATAAATATAAGCAGTAAGTTCCTTACATCGAAATCCAAAACATGCTTTACTGACTCAGTTTCAAGCTTCAGTCGAATACCTAAACCAGTCAGTCAATGATTTAATCCTACCTTATTATAACATTTCAAACTCAATTGATGGAGAAACTTCTTTAGACGCTAAGCTGAGCGTGCAATTTCATGGAACCCAATGGTTCCTCATTGTGTAACATCTCACCACCGGTTCCTATTTTGAGTCACATGAGTCCAGTCCGCATCTTACAACCTATATATTTAAGATCAATTTTAATCTTAGTAACCATCCACGCTTATAACTCCCAAGTCGTTTCTTCCCTTCCAATCAAATTTCTGTATGGATTTCTTATCGCTCCCAAGCGTGCTACATGCCCGCCTTTGTCTCCTTCCCTCATCCAACCACCCTAAAATTATTTGTTGAATAGTAAATTTCATGACAACTGTAGCATGAATTATGGTCTACGTAATCTCTGCGAAGAAGACCTATTATTTTTCTAATCACAAGACTGTATTAATCCTGTAACTTATCCAACTACGACAGGTGACTTCATCCTGGCGAGTTATCGGGAAGGCTCTGAGTTTCTGCTGGCATTGAAATGCATAAATATGTGCTCGTGATCTGTAATAGCATGTGTGCATAGAAGCCGGGAGTGGACCAACCCATCCATCAGACGAATGACAGCATTGAACTTGTAAGGAAATTCTCGCTTTACTGAAAGTGATAGCGTTACTAAGGATACTGAAATAGAAAGGAATTGAAATAAAAATGGGTGGTGGTCCCTTTCAAGAAGACACTTGCGTGACAAGATTGATGGGGAACAATGGACCTGTGTATCAGAAGATGGTTTGCAGGAACTAATTCAATATAGGACAGACTTTCTTGAGAGACTGAGAGTCTCTCAGCTACTCAATATTTTTTCCTTTGTTTATGTAAATTCAAGGTTCATTACCATATTAATAAGAATCCTCCACTCTTTCCTATCCTGAACTATACGAACATTAACCATTCTCTCGCCCTGTTTCTTAAGACCCACTGCAATTACTCCCAAGTGACCTCATCTCTTCTGGTTCCACTTTAAGGTTCCATGCAATTCTCATTTTTCACATGCGTGCTACAGGCCCCGCTTATCCCATCCTCCTTGGTGTTATAGCCCCGAGAGTATCTGATAAAGTGAACAAATTATTAAAATCGTGATGCAGTGACCATTTAGTGTTAAGTTTCCTTAAAGATCACGTCTGATTTGCAGAAGTTTCTGCGCCAGCGATTGTGAATTTAGATTACATATACCTCCAGGGAGTACTTATAGCCCCGCCTCATACGGATGTAGATAAATAAAATATGCCCAAAGACTCTACAATTCGATATTTAAATAAATTTTATTAAAATAAATTAATATCTTGATGTTTACATTTCGAACAATATCACGCAGTATAAGATGAGAATTTATTCCGCACTGTAAAGGGACACGGTAAGTGAAGTCTCGATGTGAGATCGAAAGATTTTCACACACACTCCACTGCTCTGAGACGCAACTTCGGCGACCCCTAAGAAGACGCGCTGTGTAAAGTGCGTTCTGTAAATCGAATAGACCTATTCAGTAACTCAGTTAAAGTCGAGAATACTATTTGATAAGCTTCCTCACTACGTAATAACATTTCAATGTTTCCTATTAAGATGTTAGGTTGTTAAGCGAGTTTTAAACCTACTGAGGAGACTTTTTATTGAAGTAAATCTACTGTGAACACTGATAAAAACGGAAACGGAGAGAAATCAGTATTGCACTGTCTTATTAATTACACATCACGTCTTATAACCTACAAATGACCCAAAATAACACTACAATTTAAGAAACATGAACAACTTTCATACTGTTGTATGTTTATTGTACGTTAATCCCGATATATTTTGTAAGTTCTAGAATGTTCTGATAGCAAAGAATTCAAAAGGTTACGCAGCTCTAATATAAGAGTCAGTTGTTCAAGACGATCCTGAGCCACTTACATGCAAATCTGATCTCTATCCTTAGCCTGTTCCTCTAGATAAATGTTATCCTATAGTTTCGGTCTTCGAAATAATAGTTTTCCAACAGGTTTCTGCATCAAAAATGTTATATTTCTTGTCTCCACAACCTGTCTATATGTTTAGTCCATTGCATCGCCCCTTGTTATCATTATTCAAACAATAAGAGATGGAAATCACAGTTTTTTCCATTTAAAACACAACCCTAATATTACGCATGAAAACCTCCACGCACAAAACGACGAAACCAATTGAAAATATTGAGTTCTTTCAGCCGTATCCTGTTGTTGTACCTGACGCGCTGCTTGAAATTATAATTTCAGCTGTTTCGTCGCCGGACGAGCGCTTGTCACAGTTAAAACACATACTGCGTCCCGAATTTCTGTCGGCAGTTCAAGTACTGTTGTCTTATTCGGTACTTTCTGGTACTTTAATATCCTTTCCAAATCATTATTCACTTATCATTCTGTCATTCTACAACGTATTATCTGTGGTAACGAAAGCGTCGTTAAATAAGCCACAAATAAATAAAAATGGAAGTAAACTGACGGGATCATACCAGATTTCGGGCTATATAAATATGCTTCTAATTTCATCGTAAATAACGTTTCTCCTGTTTGTTTTTCATCATTAACCATATAAACCTTTTAAATTACTTTAACGTACAGTTATATAATGACTGCTAATTTCTTTTCGTATCATCTTAAAAAAATTAGTATTATCCGTTTTAATCATAAATCACTTCTTTACTGTCCTGTAAATCCCATTATCCCCTGTCTCCAGTAAATTAACATTGGTATAAGAAGTACGCATTGAAGTCTTCATTTCGAGCAAATAGTTTCTATAGGGATATTAATTTGTATAAAAACAAGCAATAACTGTAGCAATAAAAGGCCACATATTTAACAACGTTTAGAATTTGAAGTCCAGAATTAAAATGTTGAAGAACGCGCTCCGTATCATACGCTACTTACTTGGTAATACACTACATAGGAATTTAACAAATAATTGTTAATTTAATAATTAAAACCTTTGAATTAAATCTTGATAAAATTCTTCGTTTCAAATGGTTCATACTTAAGACCTTTCATCACCTCTTTTCCTCAACCATAGTCCTATCCCATTTGTTAGCAGTTTTCTCTTCCGCTCCATCAATCAGCACCATCAAATCCAACTCGCCACCTACTGTCTGCCCTATTGAAGGCTGCAGAAAGTCTGTCCCTAAAAAGAGGATTTGAGTATTCCATTCTTCATCGACAACATCAGACCACTGACCGGAAGTTTCGACAAGAAGTTAGTTGATGCAGGGAACCCCTTATTTCGGCAACTTGCAAGGCTCTTCTGCCAACCAAGGGCTGACTTAGGTCTCCCACGAGCAACCGATGGGACATGCTAAGCTGCTGGGTGACGTTTGCTACGAGCGTTACGATATTGAGGACGACATGGCGGACGAACAAACTTGTGACGCCATTTCCAAAACGGCCATACAATTTGTATGATTTCAGATATTCTGTAAATATAAATCTTTGGGACAGTCATTCTTTGTTTAACGTAAAATAAGAACATGGTCGTTGAGTGATAAAAAAACTCAAATATTTCGACTTGATTTGTACACATTATAGCCCAACCCCTCAGGCATAAAACCAGTATACTACCACAGAGCTAATTCTCCTTAGACCTGCCCGTATTTATTTACATTATTTAAGGAAGACTAACACATCAAACAGTTGGACACCAAAGTTTTCTATAAATAGGTAAGATAGCTGACGTAATCTTTTATTATTAATTCAGAATTTTCAAAGAATTCGTATGTGTATTTCGGTACGGATTACACTTATTCACTATTTTTCTCCTGGTCACGAACTTAGAATCTGTATATTACGTACTTTGGTCTCATCATGGCCAGACAAACGTAACTCGGGCCCAGCCATTCACCCGTTCATGTATACCGGAGGGCTCTTCCCCGTGGTACAAAGTAAACGAGATGTGAAGCACAACCCTCTCACCTCTATTTAGTTATGAAGTTAAGGATGCGTGCAGCTATACCTCCACTCCCCCATACGTCTTTATGACGTGGTGCCTAATTAAGCAACAGGAATAATTTTACCCTTTTCCATTTCAAATAAGCGTAAGTTATTCAAAAAATTACGACGTTCGATTTGGCATACGTAAAGTTGTCATTTTGCTGGCTCAATCGCCAGGACGTGAAGTTGTACTAGAAAATTTAAATGTAATTCAGCGTTTTACAAGTTAACATTGGACGGAGGTTAATGGTTAGGTTCATACTCTGGCCGGTCCATAGAGAAAAGAGCCCGTGGTACAAATTTAATCGGAGCTGTGTGGGTTCCACAGTCGGTCACAGTACGAGACATAAATTTCCCTACCTTGCTGGTAATCGAATCCCGGTCTTCCAGCCAGCAAACAGTTAATATACTGACTGAGATATCCTAGCTAGGAAGTTAATTTGGCTTGAGATAATTCGGAATCAAACGATCTTCTAGAAAATGTAATTAACCATGCTCAGAATTTGCATATCCTTCCAGAACGTTATGAAGTTACTGGTAAAGTTATGCAGGAAGTGTTTGTCTATACAATTCAAAGGAACATATATTTTGTTACGAATTTTTCGTAGCAATTTCGAATGTATCTTCCCTCGTCTTTCAAACGCTGTCCGGGAGTTGAAGAGTAAGCAAGTTAAGCGGTGTCTTCGGTCTGCATTCAGTTTCTGCACCTGCTGTAAAGGTAGTCACTATGAAGAATGTACGACCACTGCTGTACCAACTTTATTATTCGCGGTAGCATTTACTATGCAACGCAGCTACTGCAAACTCCCATGTACCTCCCGTGCACCGTGGTTTGTCTTTATGACTTTGACTCAAGTTCAAATTCTAAGTTACGTTTGTGTGAACATTTACACAGACTGTGCACAAAAAACTTAAGTGAAACTATTTTCTCTTAGAATATTTTAGTGTAATACAAGAAAACTGCGCGTCACACCTAGACCTGGAAATTTCGTAGCTGAAAGAATCCCTTATGAGATCTTTATTTTAATTTGCGAACAATCCGATCCCTCAGCGTTTGTCAACCGAAGAGGCAGGGTTTCAAAGTTCATAAACATATTTTATTACTTCATGAAGTTAGAAACTCTCTAGTGCATAATGTACAGTGGTTTATATGCGTTTTAGTTTAATTCGGTACAGAAAGCGGCTTCTTGATATATTACACATATAGGCTATGAGAAGGGCACCGTATGTAATTTATAAATTTGTAAGACAAAACTACCTACGTTTCATAAATCCCTTTATTAAAATTTTTAGAAAATTTTATGCTTTGTTTCTCCTGTTTTCCTCACGTAAATTACTTGTGTCTGATGTGGTCACAGCACTGAAAACACAAACATTCCTGAAAGTTTGATTATGTTTGCGTTGCAGGAAATAACGGAGCGCAATCAATTCAAAGGCTCCGTCGCGTGATAAATAACACGAGTTCCAATAGATTTATCAACAGTTTTAAAGGCGAAATTCATCTAAACGTCAGGCCGTAATTTTATCAGTCCATACTGATTTCGCTTCCTATTGATTTTTTGCAACTCCACAGTAGAAAGTAAAATCTTTATCACGAAATTGTAACCGCTCTTAATTAAATGAAACATCGTTAGACTGATAAAATCGAGTATGAGATGATTTTCAAAGTACTTCACAGCCGTTACAGACACAAGATCTAGTTAGCTTTGACAGAAATAGAAGAGTGTTCAGCAGAAATTTTTGTTATTACAGGAAACAATCTGGGGTTTGAGACTTCGTACCCCAACTTGTAACCTACGTATGTAAGAGAAAACTGTTCATTCTACTCGTTAGTGTGGGCGTACACTGCCGTTGGCTTCATTCCAACAAATTCAAGTTTTTGTAGGCGTATTAATCTTCGCCACTTTACGGAGTGCAACATAATCAAAGTCTCAGCATAACTGACTGAAAGAACATTTTGTATTTGGCGTTCTTTTGTTACATTCGAATGCCCGACCTAACGTGCCAGTGTTTGACGTTATGTGTATTTTATGTGAGAATCTTTCAATCACACGAAGTTCTGATTCCTGTAAACAACTCAAATTTTATACATGACTTATGTTTTTAGATTCTCGCTACTTTCCATTAACCGGCGCAAGTTTTCTCGACATTTCTAATCGATATTAGTATATAGGGCTTTATCGGATAGTTTTAATAGCACACAGTATATTTAGTAGTACTATTGTCAATGTAACTTAATGTCGCATGATTTAATTACGCTGGAAATTTACAATAATAAATCATCCTTAAACCTGTTCTCAGAATGTTCTGTTCTTCAAGGCAAATAGTTGTGTAAGCCTGCTTTTATAACGACAATCCATTTTACAGCAGCAATTTTAGGATATATATTCAAAGTGACACTGGAAATATCTAACAACATTCAATAAAGGGAATTTGATATGCAAAATAATGCTGTTAGTTCCTCAGTGGAGCACTCTTCACTTTTCATAAGAAAATTATCGGAGAGAGAAGTCTCTCATGATCAAAGATTTATTGACGATCATAAGGAGGAACGGGGTGATCAACTGCTTCCATCTCATCACCCTAGACGTAGATAGATTTTGGCGCAATCTGCAGATTCCACGACGATAACTAACCCTTAACCAAAGAGGAATGAATAAACAGAAACGAGTATATCTTGATATTCATAAATTCTCAATCGCTATCAGTGTATTTAAAACTTTGAGAATTAGCTTTTTGAAAAAATCTGCCCCTCGCTCAGAATTTAATATCATACGAAACAATGATTTTGATTCAAGTTAAAGATCTCATAACCTCTGTTTTGAGATCATATTTATGTAACAAATAACATGCCAAAATCAATATTTTAATCTCTCAAGTATCATGAACAATCACGGCAGAATGAACATGAATGCGATGTTTGTATAAAATCGTCTTACAACCGCGAAACAATTTAAAAACAAAACGTGTGGAATGGAAAATGAATAAGACAGAATATGTCTGCTAACCTCCACTTGAGCTTGTGTTCCTTATATTATTGTTGCTGCCTTCAATAATATGGCGCTTTATCTGTTCCATCCCATAATTCAGTTTTAGATTAAGAACTTTTCTGATAGGTATCAAGAATATTTGAAAGAGAAATCAGCATATCATAAGGTCTGAATCAGAAGTGAGGACTTCTACGTGGTGCAAAGTAAGTCACAGATCTTTTCCTTCTTGAAATGTGTGGCAACTGGGGCACGAGATTATGTGTGGATGTAAGAAAGAAGAAGATGAAGATGGAAGAAACTGCATATTGAGGAGCTTCATAGTTTGTACTCGTCACAAGATATTACAGTGATCACATCTAGGGTAAGATGAGCGGAGAATGTAGCAAGAATATTAAATAAAAAATTTATACTAAATGTTATTCGAGAACTGTTAAGATAAGAGACCACTTGGGAGATCTGGGCTTAGATAGAAATATACAATTAGAATAGTTCTTAAACAGGGCATTCTGACGAGGATTAGATTAATCTGGCTTAGGATAGGGAATGCCTTACTGAACCTTCTAGTTCTATGAATAGTGGGGAATTTCTAAATGAGCGAAGCGACTATTAACTTCTCAAGAACCCTGCTCCATGTTCGTAATGTATTACAAATTATTATAAAATTCTACCAGAATTCTTTTGTTCAGTCTGTTAGTTCATTCGTTTGTTGTAAGACTAACACAGACAGTGGTTAGTGAATTATATGTAACAAAGTAATTATAAATCAAGGGACGGCGAACATTGTTTCAGCTCCGTTCAGTACAGAAAGAAGAAAGAAATCCTTTAAAACGATTGAGACTCCGCGTACTGTAACCGCTCTGCTCCGGTGGGCTCAGAAGAAAAAATTAAATCCTGCAGAAGTAACTGAAGTCCTCAGTGGGAAAAATAAAATCCTGTAGAACAGGTTCATCGTACTGCATCCGATCTGCTTCGGTAAGTTCAAAAGAAAAAATAAAATATGAATAAAAACCTGTAGAAATTACCGAGTCTCCGCGCAGTATTCGCACAGCTCAGACCCTCAGGAATTTCGGATGACGGCGCATTGCCGGATGGCGGAAGCGTGAATGATCCGGCACCAGGAAACGATAGTTGGAAACAGCACGGATTCCACAGAATCAACAAGTGCATTCGGTCAGATCCAGCGCAAGCGTGTATTCTGTCATTGCGGTAGTACGTCGTACAATGTATGAACAACTGCTCACTGAACTGGTTGGAAGGTATTAAAAAGTAAAGTTTGTCCCACTATATCGTACGCCATGTAGGCGTTTGGGGTGATTGGAGGTACAGCTCCTCTCTTTCTTGACCTCGGCACTAGATGGGGGTGAGTGGTCAGCATCACGCCCCGACCGGCTTTACCCCCGGGAAATGACCTCAGTACCCAATGTAGAGGAGGCTGGGTGGGCCCCAGAGCCGGTCTGGACGCAGAGGCTAGAGGAAAAATCCTCTGCCCCCCCCCCCCCCCCCCCCCCCCCCCCGTCGGGGATCGAACCCCGGTCGAGCAGCCCGTAGCTAGTCACTATACTGACTGAGTTATCCCGGCTCATGGTTGGAAGGTATTACTATACGTATACACTAGAATAATGAGAAAAATATAATCTGTAGGATTTGGGGTTTTCACGGCGGTAAGTCTGAAGATTGCTGTCTTCTGGGTTGTAGCGCCGTGTAGTCTGGTAATAGTTTACCGACGCTTAAGAGGTCCTTGCTACCAACTTCATCAGGGTCCCGATGATGGGGGCAGCAAGGACCTCCATGTAGTGTCGAGGTTATAATTCGTACACTCACCTTAATGTGTGAACGGCTAAAGCACGTAAAACAACTTAACCTTCACGATAATTCCCATAGAAAGCAAACAAATTTAGGCATATAAGAAGATGGAAAGCAACTCATTCATGAAGTTTTATAACTAGATATAAATTTAGCGACACTTTATGACAAATATAGGTTACATGTATTTGGTAAGCCTTTATTCGAATATGTTTCTCCATCATGCACAAACACGCTCGCGTTCCCTGACCATACAACCTCGCGAAAGAAACGTTTAACGCTTCTCTAATCACGAGTGCACGAGTAAAAATGTCGCAGGGTTCTGTTCTCCTGCTTAGCAACCACACGCCATTCCGCGGACAGTTGTGTAAACATGCCGCCGACAAGAAACGTGTGTCGCAGATGTTACAGAGGGAAAGACTGAACATTTTAAGAGACGTGAAATATTTGGTCGGATTTCCAATAAATTTTCACTGAACCACCTTCCAACTTAAAATTTAAGATCTCGAAAAAGATTGGCTTATTTCAATTCACTGCCAACCTCTAAAGGCGAAAACTTTATTGAATTTTTTTGAGAATTTCTTTATTCCTAATTAAATCATTAAAGGATTTGTAAGATTCTCCTTAGTCATTCGATTTGACACAAATTTAGTGTGCCAAACGCCGGGGTCAGCATTTCTCCCACGTAACAACTTCCGATACGTCGGCAGAGTCTGAATCAGACGGAAGCAGCACGGACCGGAACCAATGCCCTCCATTCTTAAATCGTCGTATTTACTGTTCCTGATAAAAAAAAAAATAGCTGCAGATATAAGGGCAGTCGGTCGTAGACATTCTTGTGAGCTAACAATTTTGCAACTGGGAACATTGTAATAATTTTCTAACAAAAGCGCTTACCCTGAAACTATTCATTACACGTACTATTCTAATGTAGGCTTTCACAAACAAACTATGCCAACTATGGAAGTCACATTCATTACAAACCCAACTCAACACTGTATCAAGACGTTAAGGTGTATGGTCTACCACTGCATTCCTTTGTATACATACAAGCATGGCCATTGTTCACAGAACGGAAATTTCTCAATTATACTCAGTAGCCATAGAATAATGCCCAATGTTTTAATTATATGATGACGCAACTGGTTTGAATTTAAACATCGTAAATCTGTAACTTTCATCCTTACATTCCCTGCACTCGTATCGTTTCAAAATATAATTTCCCCCAATTGTCCAGTTCCTGACGTTCACATCAGCACATAAAGATGGCTGCCTTTTGGGATGTTTCATCGTGTAATCTTGAACAAATTTACCAACATTACAAAGATGCGTGTTGCCTCCATCATCATTAAACTGATGACGGCGGCATCACGCACCTCTTAAACGTTGGTAAACGTCTACCAGACGACACGTCGCAAAAAACTAGTGTACAGTTATTTTTATATTCACCGTCGTTAAAACCATAAATCCCAACTTCCTTAAATAAAATTGTAACTCTGCAGATGTATACTTGATTTGGTCCACATTTACCATAATCTGTGAACGTGAACAAGAATGGCTTGAGTAATACCTCGTCTTCAAAATGAATCAATACCGTACTGATATGGTTGCGTCAAATGCCTACTAATCAATGAATTGCATAAATTTCTGATGTCGGAGCAGCCAAATGAGATGCATCTCTACCGTGGATAGTAGAATGAAGGTTGATAGTGCAACGTATTGTTTCCTGATACCTTCTGCAGCCTGTGTTAACTTCGTCAGCTGCAGAGAATGAAAGCCAGCATCAGATCCTATCGGACATCGAACCCGAGTCTCTTCGCACATTACAGACGTACTATAACAAGTCGGTTCATTATCAACGTTCAACACACACACTGTTTCTCCTGACATAAAGATACAATATATATATATATATATATATATATATATATATATATATATATCACACGTTGAAGACGTAACACCACTGCCTATTTAAGTTCCAATTTAAAGCATAAAACTGTGGAATATTGTTTCACACATGGTAATTTTTTCTCCAAACGGTAACTACAAAATATTCTAAAGTAATTTTACAAATTACAAATTTAATTTTTTTAACAGTGAAATTTTTTCTCTTGCGTTGATTAAAGTTCGTGAATTAGTACGTATTGCAGTTGGAACTAAAGATATCAGAAAAATATCTGAACGTAATAAGGGTAAAACAGTCCTACAAGCCTACAAGGCTACACGTGGTGCGAAGAAATAGACCCTAGTTTCAATATCCACTTCTTTGTACTAGTTGAGGATCTGCACGATAGGCAATTTTACATGAACAAACAACACACCCACACTTCTTTCGCTATAAAATAGTAAAGTTGATATTAACGATAATACCCTATGCGCGAATTATAACTGTTCGTATAAATAAGCAATTCATTTCCAGGTCTTCAAGGTAGACGCTGTACTTTTGAAAAGTGATGAAGCATTATTGTACTAAATGTTAAAATGATTCTTAGAAAGTTATGCCAACAAAATTACTAAATTACATCACTGACAATCTTGCCAATAAAGCGGTCTTCATGGCGGACGCTATTCCTGGCCCTTCAACAGTGAAACATTGGCCAAGGCGAGCCATCAAAATGGGTCACGTGGTTGCAAGATTTCCGCCGTATCACTGCAACCAGAACTCTACAAAGCTGGTGTGCAGCCATGTAAAGGGATACATTGCGATAGACAACAAAACAATCAAATTTCGTGACGTGTTCCGCCTTGTCACATCTGCATTCTTGTAAATTACGTCTCATAGACTTGGTGTGGGTAAATTTCTGCACAAATAGATATGTTATATTAATATTGTAATTCTTGCTGGAAAATTAAAATCGCCAGGAATTTTATTATAAACTTTCCAATTAAACAGACTGTCCGACATTGGATAGAAAGAAAAGAAGTGTAAGCAGGAGTACCAATCACCGTAAAGTAATGCGGAAGGATATGAAATGGTTTCTTTATGTCAGTATCTAAGACAAATTTTAATCCTACCGCACATTCGTGGCAATCGTGTAGCGTTTAAAACAAATTTTACGCTGTGATACAGTTGCATGATTCTCAGCAACTTAGCTGTCATCAGCTACTTCAAACGTATAGGTATTTAAGGGGCGGCTATGAAAGTTTTAAATTTAATTAACAAATCTGATAATTAAGCCACTAGGTGGAAAATAAGACAATTTATGGACTGCGCGTAAGCTATTCCGCGTGAAGTATCACGTTGTCAATAATGTAACGATATTTTAACATACACGAACTTAACACCAGTCACATAAAATAATTGTATTTATTTCTTGCTTGGTGGGATATTGAACATCGCAAACCACAAAACCTGTAAGTATTTAAACCGCATCCTACAAATTCGCAAAGAAAAGTACACCTTTCCAATCTTATTTTGCCACTGATTTATTCCTAACCTTCATAAATGTGAATGTTATATCTATAAACACTTCCCGGTAATTTCCCTACATCTTTGCGCCAAAACATATTATGTTCAAACACGATCATTCAAATCGGGCATACCCGATTTCAACATCCTTGTATACATCCTGAGCTTCTAAACCTCCATTATGCCCCACACTACGCCCTCCTTATTTCATCCCCCATGACCCAGTTAGCGATACATTTCTCTTCTTCACATCTCTTAAACAGTCTTTTCGAAGAATAATGTTTTTCCTCTCATGTTCTGCCACTTATTTGCCCTAACCGAACAACAACGGAGAGAGGAGGCATATATTGTGATTAATTTACAATTTGAAGCAACTGAAAAATAGATATGAAGGAACTACGACTAAAATACATTTTGTTTTTAATACGTGTTACATGCATTAAACAGATTTCACGTGAAGAATTATATATTTTACATGAGCGTCTTTCGAATGATGCATGATGTTCCTAAAATGGCAGTTTTCTTAAGTTCCCTGATATTGTGTTCGCCCGGAATGTTGGCCAAATATTTTCTGAGTGACTTTAAGACAGTTCCAGTTGATCCTATAATTATTGGAATTATTTTTTATTTCACTTTCCACATTCGCTGTAGTTCAATGAAAAGGTCCTTGTATTTCAAGATCTTCATCGCTTCCTTCTTAATCACATTATAAATAAATAAATAAATTGATTTTTTCTCTCTATTCACTATTTACCTGAGACAAACCTTGCCCCTGAGGTACACAGTGAAGCAGCTATTTCTGAAATACATTTTGTTTATTAATACGTGTTACATGCGTTAAACAGATTTCGCGTGAGGAATTATATATTTTACATGAGCGTCATACGACTGATGTATGATGTTCCTACAATGACAGTTTTCTGAAGTTCCCTAACGTCGTGTTCGCCCGAGATGTTAGCCAAATATTTTTTGAGTAACTTGAAGACAGTGTCAGTTGCTCCTATCATTATAATTGGCTTCTTGCTGTTGGCAAACACTTAAATAAATGAATTGAATTTTTATTAATAATAGTAATATTATTCGGTGTCAAGTTATCTTTATGTATAAATGTCCTCTACACACGTAACTTTTTTATAATCTGTTGTTACCTATCTGTATTTATTTATTATTGTGCTCTTGTGTTCCTCTCTCGTGCTGTGTCTGTAATTGGCCGTCTAGCAGTTGATGAAACACATTAATAATAAAGAACTGGATTGAATTATTATTAATTTTATACCCATGTGTTCAACGTACCCTATAGGACGGTCTGTAACACACAATGGGCGAACAGAATTGTGCAAAGAGTTAAATAAAACTGTAGCCAGATTTATTGTTCCAGTTACACGACTGTCGACTTACAGGACGACGTTTGGTAGCTCTCACCTTCCCCTTTACACCAGCTCAAGGCTCGTGATAGCAATTCCGACCTCCTAGGACTCTAAGGCCTCTATGGGCAACGGCCAACACACCAGTTAGCCTCCGATAAAGACACATCGCCTTCAGGCTTTTATTGACAGTTCTTGGTGGCGGCTTAAGAGCCCAGTAGCCCAGTAGCCCAGTTATATCCCTACAATGCGTTTGACAGCATTGAATTTAGCTTGGATGTCGTTCCTCCTGCGAATTTAGAAGCTGTCTTTCTTAGTGCCATCACTGTGAGGACATTTTATGATGAATTCCCTTACTTTCTCATTTAAACCCCCCAAATCGAAGTTCGCAACTGGACCTCTTCCGTCACTGTCATTGTATTTTCCTGCTTTCCTTAGTAAAGCATTTCATCAGACAATGAACTGCTTCGCTGTAGCAGCTAGTTTCTTTCTACCATAATTTTATACCGTCCGGGCATGAGACACTGCTGCCCTCTGGCGCGCCTCCTAATTCTAGATTTCGACATTTACGACAATTAAATAATAACCGTCATGAGCGGCATAAAACGTGGCAGGAGGAACTAGAGATAGACGGATGGAAGGTGATAATAAGTGCCTTTTGAAATTTATGAGCGCCTAATAAATCCTTCTTTCGTTTAAATATCTAATTATTTTAACATGTGTAACTAATATTTTCAAGCTTTGTAAATGACAATCTCAACAACTCGATTCACAGGATCATCAAGAAAAGACGCGGTAGTTTTAAATGCCAATATTTACTAATCCACTGCATTGACACCAATTAATTTGGTGTCATAGAACACGTAAGAGGCTGCAGTTTTCTCACCGACTGATGATGCTCCCTAGCGGGACATTCAGTAAACAGTCTTAAGTAAGGTGACGTACAATACTTAATAGCGTGTGTTTTGTGCAAAACGGTTTTATCAAACAGGCAGTGTTATTACGTTGTAGCGTGTGTTTGAAATGAGATTTGATTACAAGAAAGAACCAGAATGATAGATAATCTAGGGGTATAACAGACCGGTTCTGAGTTAAACAAGATTGGCGCTGTTGACAGAAAGAAGTCCGTCAAGACAACTCAAAGTACAGCACGTTTACAGACAGCCCAGGACAATCTGAACAACGGCTGTCGCAATAATCTATTTACAAAAATCATCCACATTAACCATTATGAGAAACGACTTAAAAATATATTTCGTCTTTTGTGATTCATTTCGTCAGTATCTGGGAGAAAATTCAACAGTTATCCACAACATGTAGGTCTCCGATAACGCTAATTTCCACCTAAACGGATAAGTCAATAAACGGAATATGCATATCTGGGGCACTGAGAATCCTCAAGCGGTTATGGAGACGCCTTTGGGTCATGAAATATGCATGGTGTGGTGCTCTACATCATCGGCTGGAATTGTCAGACCGATCTTCCTGGAAGACACAATTAATGCTGAACAAAACCTGCAAATTCTCCAAGACCACGAGGTTCCAACTCATCATGGCGCTGGAATACACTCGGACGAAACTCTTTTCCAACAAAAAGGACCACGTACAACAAATGCGGTTCGTGATTTCCTGAATGAACATTTAATCTCTATAATAAATTCTTCTCGGGCTACCAGCAGTGTAAGATGGCTTAATGAAGAAGTGTTATTATAGTTAGTCGCCGTGAAAGTTTCAGATCATATCATCTCTAATAGACATCCTGGAATTCGATGAGCCTTGCCACAAGGGATTTCAATCACTATAACCATTTATATGTATAATCCTGCAGAACAAGGCCTCGATTATACACTATCAACAACATTTCGGACATAGGAAGTGTTTGTCTATGACAAATGCTAGTCGAACGACAAAGCAGCTGAAATTATAGCCATACCGATTTCAAGCAGTGCATCAGTTGTAACAATGTGATATGTCTGCATGAATTCAATATTGCTGTTTGTTTAGTCGGTTAGTACTTTAAGGTGTTCATGTGTATTAGTTAACGTTGCGTATTATCTGGATTATTCTATCATATACGCCTCTGTATCCGAAGTGGTCAATCCTTAATGTTCTTTGAATAACATTTTGCGTGTCTTTCACATCTGTCCCAAGCGTGGTACAAATTTAAAAGAAAAACACAAAATTATCATGTACTACTATAAAACGCTGTGCAACAACTGATTAAAATATTCGTCATGTACCTGAACGTTTATCATAAAATTTAACTTGCAATGAGTGCTTGTGGACAGGGCGACCTGGAGTTCGATACTTTTTTAAATCGGCTTTCGGGGCATTACTTCGGGGTAAAGTGTACAGCACCCAACACGCAATTCTCAAACAATTCCTCAAGTATTAAGGCGAGAATTCTGTGCCACAACCATCCCTTCGAGTGCTAGTGCAGGCTTATCGAATTGTGTTGTTTGTAGGACGTTACCGGTCTCCCTCATCCATCCACCCGGCGATAAGCATTACCGTCTGGATGGTGGCGTACTGGATAACTTTCTGCACAAGCCCTGGGACTCCAATAACCACAAGCGCCAGGGATCAGACACATATCAGAGTATCA
This sequence comes from Zootermopsis nevadensis, assembly GCF_977971745.1. Taxonomy (NCBI): domain Eukaryota; kingdom Metazoa; phylum Arthropoda; class Insecta; order Blattodea; family Termopsidae; genus Zootermopsis; species Zootermopsis nevadensis. The sequence goes on along the minus strand of NW_028259144.1, from coordinate 9,715,247 downwards.
ACCTCAGGTCAGTTAGACCTCAACTTTCCGCATCCTTCCAAAACATTAAATAAAACAAAAATAAATAAAATATAGGTACCCCAACGACTATAAAGATATAGCCTGTGAATAGCTCACAACTGAAACAAAGGACCCATACGAACCCGACTGATAACATATGCGGGAAACAATTCAGTGTATTCAATCCAAGAGTCTGGTTGCTGCTTTGACGTATGGGACCTAGTAGCGCAGGTCGATGGAGCTCCGTCAGTCGATAACTGTGTTCCCCGTTCAGTACAAAAAGGTTGAGTACAGTGACCCACAGTTTTAACCAACAAGTTGTATGCTTTGTTCCAGAAACCTTCATTCAAAGCGAAACACGTGGTATATCCGTGAAAGAGAATCTAAAAGCCTGCCAATTACTGATCGCTCGTGCTTTAATTTGGGGCCCGACGGACTACAGACATTTGAAACTCGTTAATAACATTTTAAGGGCTTCGAAATTAAACAATGACCCCATGACGTGACAAAAAGCATAAAAAGGAACATAAAAGTACAGACCTTCTCCTCTATCACGGTAATTTAAAATTCGATTATGTCATTGTTCAACCGACATTTACCACAGTCGTTCGCAAACAAGGTCGAAGGCGTGCCTCTCCTTCAAAAAATCATTCAAACTAATTGATTTTCCCAGTTCAGCTGTCAGCGTGGCAGTTTTCTTAAAATGACATCTGAAATGTTGACTGAAGTTGCTATAGGTAACAGAATTCAATACTTATTAAGAATTATAGGAGTGAACATAAATAATTATAATTTTCTTTAGAACGTTGTTACCATAGCTTAAAGCCACATAATAATGAGGAACGAGAAATATTTAAGATTATTTCTTTGTCGTCTTTTTCTGATTAGGTTTTGTGCTCTGATTCAGACATTAATTGTAAAACTATTAATCCTTTGTTGACGTACGGTACAACTTCTTGAATGGGTATTAACAGATCTCAAAGCTACCGAAAGAGGACAGCACAACGAAACACAAAACCGCTGACATAACCCATGCTTCGAGTAAGATTCTAAACCGCGATTACAGTGTTCTAACGTCGGAAAACCATGCGTTCCTTACACACAGAGTCGCTGTAATCAGCGCATGCAGGACCACATTCGAGTAAGACAAATTACCATTTAAGATATGAGTCAAGGGCTAAGTCAAAACTCTAACTAGGACACGGTCTCAGCCACAAAAGTTACATTTTCACTTAACTACCGTGTCCAGATCGGTTCTGGGATCCACCCAGCCTCGTAATCCAACAGGTACCGAGAACCTCTTTCGCCGGGGCTAAAGCGGCTGATCACTCATTTCCATCTAATGACGATATAAAATAATATTGCTATACCTCCACACCCCCCATACGTCTTAAGATCGTAGTGCTTAAATACGTAGCAGAGACAACAACTTTAGGTATTCCCAGTGACCCAGATTCAAATATAGGGCAGTTCATCTGTTAATCGCGTTTCACTGAGATTTCTCTCAGAGTGCTACAGTTCTTCAAAGCCAATCACAGTTACATCAAAACTCCATTCTCATGTGGATTGAATCAGTATTTGGGAAACCACTTCTGATCTGCACTCTACCGAGTTTCTATGAAAAATTTGTCTGTGTACTTTCATTCAACACGATATTCAGTAAACTATGCAAACCTCTGAAACATTCGTTCGGAATTAATATGAATCGAACTCCGGTCTTTCAAATGTAATATCAACATGATACCACACTACATCTTTCGCTTGTGTTCAAGTCGACAAGCAGCACCAACGGCCACTTTCCTTACGAAGATTACGCCGATATTAATTATTTTCATGGACACTGCGACGATGATGCACGAACACCTATCGAAGATAATCGACGGAGATTTCCCGAACGCGGGGTAAAAGATCAACTCGTACTCATAAATGTGCACCGAAATCTTAGAGAAAGTGTTAAATTCCCCCAACCGAGACGTGAAGAACTTTTAGGACGTAATGCCTATTTGGTTCACGAAGAAACGCCCCTAAACAACAAATATCACATTACGGGACACCTGTATATTACACCAGAAGCAAATCTATAGATTTGAAAGAGCTGGTAGCCAATCAGCAACAGATAAACTGCAAAATACAAAGATGAATTACACTGCTAATAAAACAAGTCTACTGTCATTTACTTCACTTAGTTTCATTTACGCCAATTTAAACAAAATATTTATTTTCTGTCTTTAAAATTAAATGTTACAATGCACTCATTCAGAAAACATACGGTTCCATTACACACAGCTATCTCCCTTCACTCTCCCTAAGAAAAATAAAGTAAACTCAAAAGGCTCCATAAATAGCAAAGCCCTCCATTCCACGCAATTATCGGGATTTACATCCGCCTGGCAAGTTATAATCTCAGAATTATCTAAAGATTATCCTCCCATCTCTTCCTCTTCCTTTAAATTCGTGGCTTCAGAAGAAATTTTTCCACCCGAATTCTGCATAGTTCCTTATTTCCCCTCCTCCTGCTCTCCCTTGACTGAACAACCACAAAATCCCTCGCCATTTTAACCTACTTAAGTCTTGAACTTTGAGACACCTTCAAGTTGTCCACCATTTACCAGTCACGTTGTGAGCTTCAGTTATTCTACAAAGTAGAGGGGTAGATAACAGATTAAATACATTCTACAGAAAAAGAAGAAGTATAAGAACAGCAAAACATAGTTAAATCTACCTTCAAATCCAGCCCCAATGAATAAATATAAGGAAACAATGTTCAATGCCTTTAGAATTTTGTTATGCAGTCCCGTATAACTTATTAACGTGGGATTTGTGGTTTTCACAGCGGTGTGTATGAAATTCATCGCCCTGATGATGGAGGCAGTATGACCTCTGAAACGTTTGTAAACATCGACCAGACTACACAGCGCAACAACCCAGAAGACACAAATCTTCATCGCCCTGATGACGGAGGCAGTATGACCTCTGAAACGTTGGTAAACATCGACCAGACTACACAGCGCAACAACCCAGAAGACAGGAATCTTCATCGTGTTGATGATGGAGGCAGTATGACCTCTGAAACGTTGGTAAACATCGACCAGACTACACAGCGCAACAACCCAGAAGGCAGAAATCTTCATCGCCCTGATGACGGAGGCAGTATGACCTCTGAAACGTCGCTTAACATCGACCAGAGTACACGGCGCAACAACCCAGAAGACAGAAATCTTCATCGCCCTGATGACGGAGGCAGTATGACCTCTGAAACGTTGGTAAACATCGACCAGACTACACAGCGCAACAACCCAGAAGGCAGAAATCTTCATCGCCCTGATGACGGAGGCAGTATGACCTCTAAAACGTCTCTTAACATCGACCAGAGTACACGGCGCAACAACCCAGAAGACAGAAATCTTTATCGCCCTGATGACGGAGGCAGTATGACCTCTGAAACGTCGCATAACATCGACCAGAGTACACGGCGCAACAACCCAGAAGACAGAAATCTTTATCGCCCTGATGACGGAGGCAGTATGACCTCTGAAACGTCGCATAACATTGACCAGAGTACACGGCGCAACAACCCAGAAGACAGAAATCTTCATATTAACGTATCTTATGCTGGTCTTCTTTCAAGCGCTTGGTACATGAAAAAATAGCTCTACCGCAAAGAATGCCGTGTCAAAACACTGCAGTGCAGTACAGTCAACTTTAGAAATGAAGGTATAAAATAATGCATACAATAAAGGCAAGAAGAACAGAAATGGATTGAAGGGATAAATAGGTAATACAAAATAAAGACTAATGTTTCAGAAGTAAAAGTGTATATTAGCGATAAGCATCACGATCAAATAAGGCCTTAGTACTTTTTGAGTATTAAAACTGTAATTTACAAAAAATGCACTATTATCTTGTAGAATGATGACAAATACTGATGACGGCGGGACTGCTTGTCTTATCCTATATTTTTTCCACCTACAAATAGCGGGCCTAAATTGAGTACAATCATTACACTGAGTAAGCTGCTTATTTCGAAGTAACGTAGCCTCAAGGCAAACCGAGACTGCAGCTTTCTTCAAGATATTTACATCAAGATTTTAGGCAAATATTAAACATGTACAAACGATAATCTATTGAATGTTTTAAATTCAAAAGATAGTACAACCCTAGCGTACTTTCACAAACAGATTTCCTGTTAACATAACACACTAGTGACAATTCATTCCAGCCAGAATATAAAATAAATCTTTAATTATATATATAAAATCTGAAAACCTAAATTTAAAGATAAGAAAAAACCTTGCACTCTACTTACAAATAGTTGCTATTAAGAATTAAAAATAGCTTAAGTTTAGGATTGGCGTTGACCACAACCGAATTATTAAAAATAATCGTGAACTACATATATAACAAGTACAATGCTTCGGATTTTAAATAAGTATACATCATCCAAAAGCAAAGTCCCTATTAGCATAAAACAACAGTTGACGCTTAAAATGCAGGCTCAAAGTTAATCGAGGCCGAGCGGTTACAATTCCTTCTTCGTATTCGGGAGCTCCGGGTTGATATCTTAGCCCGGATACCGGCTATCCTGACTGGATATTTCATGGTTTTCCTCAGTTCCTCCAGGCAAGTGCCGGGATAACATCTTCAATTATTCCATTACCTCTTCCTTCCATGTTCTTTCCACTGACACTGTTCATTAATAATCATATCATTTGACGTTATACAATTTGATCTACTGACAGCGTCATCAGAGAAAGAGTAACCAACAAAGAAACCATGATGTTGACCAATTCAGTTGTTATTAACATGATAAAATGTATTAGCATTTAGAATGGCGTTCTATTTCGGCAAAAACTTGGAAAAAGAGTCTTTAACATGCTTGTAAAAAAGATCAAACCATCGATAATCAAAATAAATAAGCCTTCATGGCATTGACAAATTCCGTTCTCTAACATGAGTGGGAAAAAAAGAGAAATGGTGTCTGACGGCAACAAAAGATTAAGAAACGCATTAACCTACATGTGTAACACATCGCATTCAAAATAAGAAGTATTCCTACAAGACGTGGTATATTGTTCTTTTGAACTCTGTCCGTCGCCTACAGGTCATAAAATTTCAATGTTTCGAAAAGATGGTGTGAGACTAGGTCAACCAGTGGGCCTAACAGATGGGTTATTTCCGTCCTCCATTTTACCCGAGGACGGAAGTAGAAATAATTTCCGAAACGTTTTAATTTTATAACATTTATACAAGGCATAACCTCCAAAAAACAGTTCAACACAATGCAACACGCCATCACCAAAAACCTTCAAACTATCTACATACTGTTCATAAATATAATCCCCTGAAACGACAAGGTACGCTATTCTTTATAATAGGAGTCGAACTTTGAAGTGAGATAAACTTCGATAAACGTACAAACTCTCCTACGATGCGTCTGCCAAAATTCGAATGTCTATTCATTGGATTATTTCAAGAGAATCTCGGACCAGCAGCCGCTGACGTTTCGAGGGTCATCTCTGTCCTAATAATTATTAATGAGATTGGCCGTGAAAGTTTCACAACATACAATTGAATGTTGTTTCAACACGGGTTGAAATCTCAGTAGTAACGTAGTTATCTGAAAAATCTATTCCCATTATCCTTTTGTCCCCGCCCCTAACATCCTTTAAGAGCACTTGCTACACTTATTTTTAAATTAACATTCGTCAACTGAATTAACATCGAACCACTTCCACTTAAGTATTCAAATCTACAGCCATCAGCCATTTCTAACTACTAGTTTGGCCGTTCCAACAGAGCGCCCCGTGTACACACGCCCGCCACCTGCTGGTATGTATGTGTCGTTAGCGAAGATTAATACACACAGTTCACAAATGAAGTTTGTGCACACATTCACTTTATTCTGGGTTATTCGCTGATATTTTCACGTTTCATTTAAATAAACCAATAAACAGCCACCTCAACTTTTGGCAGTAGTTTCGTGGGTCATCTGCAGAAAACAAATTCGTATCGTTTAGAACAATAATTAAACCTACTCTGTGTTCACAAATGTAATTTCTACAGCGTAAGAAATTATACTAAATATCAGAAAAATCAAAAATTACAAACTTCGAAACAGAAGTTCAAAATCAATTAACACAGCTGTTTCTATCGTGAGAGTGGCGAAGTTTAAAAGAGGGCGTTAACCGACAGCCACGACGTAGCGAGTAACGTTAAGTAACTTAATTTTTTAATTCTATTATCAAGTTATGGAAGGATTTTTTTTTACCAATTTATCCGGCAAATACGGCAAAATGTCTGGGCCTTGTGCCGCTTGGTCGCTGGGATCGTGGGTTCGAGTCCCACTCAAGACATAGAAGTTTGTCCGCGTCTTTCTGTGTTTGTATAGGTACAGGCCTTGCGTCTGGCTGATCACTCATCCAAGGAGTCCTACCATTGTCCAAATAGATCAATTGAATAAATAAAAACCTCGACACCTACGGGTAAAACGGGGGTAAACATAAAGGGATACGAAAAAATGAATACGATATTACAAGTTGCAAACATATTGTTGATAAAATACAAACATTTCGACAGAACTGAGGCGCGTCTACGGTAAACACTGTGGTAAATTGTTAAACGAATAATTATAATTTAAAACTTACGTTATTATACGAGATTTTTTGTTCTTGCTTCTGTGAAGATGTATATGGTGATGCTGGTGCGTGCGTGCGGTACGTACACACACACACACACACACAGGTCCACACAGCATCACAATCCAGATGACCACGGCGGATTATGATTTATGACAGCGGTTTCTTTAAGCACCCATTATTACTGACTGGTGTAGCATCTTGAAGGCTGAATAAATAATTATTAATTTGGTGGTACATTTGTGTCCAAATGTCCATCAGTACCGTTACGTCAAGTTTGTCAGATACAAAACTTAAAATATTTCGCTACAGCCATGTCTTGGAGTAATTCTTAACACGTGTAAACATGTCGTGTACAAGATTTGTAAGATGTATCAAGTGAAAACTACATTTAAATTTCGCGGCCGCCGAAATGTTGCTGTTACCTATTAAAGGTACATTAATTAATGAATTACAAACTGGTAACAAATATATTCTACACTTCTGTGACAAATTATTATGATGTCACTTATACATACGTTTATGTCATCCTTTTGGGTATGCCTTCGGGTAACAGAATAGAGTATCTACATTTACTAAAACATTTTCACAGAACAGACATTCTTCAAAAACTGATAATACGCTCAGCTGGCCAAAATATTCCACGCCATTTATGGAATCCGTATGTTCATTACCGTGTTGAGAAGAACTCGCTACCGTTCCCTATCCATTAGACGGATTAATACAGCCCGCAGCCTCTAATCCTATTTGTCTAATATCCGTTTTCACACATCCTCCCGTCTACGTCTAGGACTTCTAAGCGATGTCTTCCCTTCAGGCATGCCAACTAAGAGTTTATACTCATTTCTAATCTTCCAAATGCGCTCTAAGTATCCCACCCATCTCATCTTTGATTTGATCAACCTAATAAGAATTAGTGAGAAGTGCAAATTATGTACCTCCTCTTTATGGAATTTCCTATAGCCTCCAGTCACTTCATATCTCTTAGGTTCAAATACTCTTAAGCACTTTGTTCTAATACACCCTCGATATCTGTTCTTTCGTAATTCAATTCAATTCATTTTATTAATCATGGCAGTACTAACAATAGGATAATTTTATATCCATGATTAAATGTAGAAATAGTATCAGCTAGTCATACTGTCAAGTATTCTATAAAATTTATTCCTTTAAAAAATACTTTGTTATTAATACATCCGCTTTACTCTTAAAATCATCCATACGACACAAGGACTTTCGTTTAGTGTCGTGATCTTCAACAACGATGACAAGTTACAGAATAATGAAACTTCATCTGTATTTAAGGCATAAATTAATATTATTCACAAGCACGTAATATAAAACCTAAAAAGGTATTACGGGGAAAACTACACGGGAATTTAAGATAACAAACTCCTTAACACATGTACATTATTTTCCAAACTCCAATTAAATAACAATGAAAATCAGAGACGACGGTCGTTTTCATGACCAGTTACTGAACACTAGTGCTGCCATCTCAGTGATTGTCCCAAAAGAACATTTTAAAATGCTAGTATTTACGTTTATCTGATACAAACGACATATAAACCAAATGGAGAATAAACATTCCATCACAAATCAGACTAAACTCGTATTCGGCACAAATCAGCTGAGCCAAAGTGGTTTGTACTAACTGAAAAATTTCGTAATTTTCTTTAATATCTGCGGCAGCCGTCTAGCCAGTGACATGAAACTCGTTTGTCTTCGCCATTCAAGACCACTTTTACGTCTCGTATGAGATCTCTATACTTGAAACATCGTCGTTACATAATATAAGAATCAGTCAGAAAGAATGAATTTGCGGTTGCACATTCCTGACATTTTCAATTTATAAATCAGAACACTTCCGTTTTATAATTTTAGCGACCTAATCCAACCAGCTGTATACGATTACAATCCCGCGTCATTTATCATAGCCTTCTGACTCACTCAACGCGCACAAATACAGTACAATTGTCTGAGAGCATTAGACGTCAGACTACATGCATTAACATTTCTTGGCTTGTGTTACAGTGACACCAGTAACGTAGATATTAGGACCTCCATAAATGATCAGTCAAAATGTGTAAATTAAATGAGTGATGACATAACTGTGGTAAAAGTGAGTGAACTACGAAGTTCATATAGTAGAAAGGTGGAGTATTTGAAATGAGTAATCAGATCTAATTTTGTCAGAAGAATCCACAGAATCCTAGTGTGGCCACAAACATCAGTGCTGGTAAAAAAAAAAAATTCCCTCATATTCGTAATTCTCTTCTGGATCAAGGGTAAAATTAAAAGTTTCCTCATCCATTATTACGTAATGTTGGCACTCACCTTCTACTCTTGTTATGAATTAATTAAGAAGATTTACATCAAGAGCATTTATTTTTAACCACCAACTTTTTGCACCAAATACGTTTCCTCTTCATTTTTCCTGATTTAAGCAGGTCTAAACCAAACGTCGAATAAATAAGCCCTTTTGCTTTTCCAGTCTTCAATTAGCTGCAATGGGCAACACATCACTCGGGTCACTCAGAAGCTGTGACTGCAAAATGCACAATTTATTTATTACGTGTGTGGGCTACGGAGATTCTCAGCTCAGTTCACTTAATTAGCGCGTTTATTTCGAACAGTTTAACTCCGCATTTAAACTCACTGTTTGTAGAGAACGTGTACTCAAAAATGTCACAAATGATTCTTTACTTTTCTAAAAAAATATTCAGGACTATTTCAGACAATTCAAAATGTAATAAGTAGGTTTATTGGCGGTGGATTTGTGTCGAATTATATTATGATACTCGATGTCCAGAACATATCAATTCATAATACAACAACTAAATTAATTTGACAGAGTCTTTCTTGCAAAGTTGATAATAACTCAGATGGCTAATAAATTCAATGAAATTTTCTACTCAGTTCTCTCGTACGTGGTATTTGTCCCAGTTAACCCTCCTTGTTTCAGTAATTATAATTATAGTAAAGTGAAGATAATAAATTACGAAGGTCCTCATTATGCCAGCGTAATATTCTCTGTCGTTCCGTTATTTCGAGTGTCTTACTTTAATTAATAAATACGTATATAAGAGTACTCTTCCAGCTGTCTTGTATGGTCGTAAAGTGAAGTTTGCACATGGTATAAGGTAATTACCGAGATAATTATTAAGTTATAGACAGAGAGGAGGGGAAATCCGAGACAAGCAGAGCATTCTTCAACTGGCAATTTAAAGTCTGCCTTCTACGCCCGTAGGAAAGCCCAACAGTGTGGCCTAGTCTTGCGTTAATCGGAGTTCTTGTGATCAACAGGCATTAAAACTAATATAAACTTATAATTACTCAGATATGAAAACTTATCGAATATAGCTTTTTTCAAGTTGGAAACACTAGAAATATTTTAAGAAAAATACAGTTGAAAACTCTGTCACAAATTTCGAATACAATCCAGTGTACATCCTTTCACCTCACATATTTTAGCATTGCCTAGTGGCCTTTTATCTCCAGGCTTTACAACAAATATTTGTTTTAATTTCTCATATCTTTCACTCGTATTACATGAGCCACCCATCTCATCCTCCTAGATTTGATCGCCTTGAAAATATCTGTTAAAAATTGCAAGTAATTTAATTACGCATTTCCTCATTCCCGTTACTTCCTCTCTCTCTCTCTCTCTCTCTCTCTCTCTCAAGTCTAAATATTCTCCTCAGCCCTCTTCTCTCAATTCACTTCCTTCTCTTGGGGTGAAACGCCAACTTACGCGTCCACACAAAGTTACAAGTAAGATTATATATAAATCATCCGGAAGGACATATCTAGTATTTATTTTATTACATTACGGTTTAATAAAAAATATTACAAATATCTTATATGACAGAACGTCGAACCATCTAATGTTACCAAACGTCGTGGTCGACTGCTTAACACTCTTGCCTCGTATTCTGGAAGTCCCACGCTCAAATCTCGGCCCGGAGACCGGCATTACTCGGATATTCGTGGTATTGCTCAGTTCCAGGCAAATGCCGGGATAGTACCTAAAATTAGGCCACGACTGCTTCCTTCCACATCCCTTCCAATTCATTATTCAACATCATTTTTTCATTCGACGCTATATTATCTGAGCTACTGAAAACATCATCATTAAATAAGCCATAAAAAACAAAATTGTTAATGAATAGTGAGATGGAAGTGGTGTGGAAAGAAACATCCGTAGTCTAATTTTACGTACATCCATACATTCGTCCGGAGGGGCTCAGAAGCAATACGAGAAACAACAGAATAGCCCCGCAGTGAGATTTGAACCCAGAATCTCCCAAATACGAAGCAAGGGTCGTCACCACTCGACCACGACAGGAACATACAGACTTAGAAATTGAATAGTAACAGACTCTCTCCAAAACCTCTTCACTTCTTCTTCAAAGTCATTTTGATGTATTACTGGCGTTCCCAAATACTTGTTCTTTGTCGCATTTTAGGATTTATTGGGCCTTTGCTTATACGAGCTCTGACGATTAAGCAGTCTAAATTCCAAGACATTTCAATAGCTCACATACAGACGAGAAGATGGGTTAATTTTCCTGATATAAGGAAAGTGAAATTTATTATTCATATGTAAAATCCTAGAGATCAAGTAAGATTTTAGGTTATCACGGCTGCGAATATGAAGATGGCTGTCTTCTGGACTGTTGCTCCGTGCAGTCTAGTGCAATTTACAGACGTTTCATAGGTTATTGCTTCTCCCATCACCGGAGCAATGAATATACCACGCCATGCTTATTCATCGCCCGGATGATTAAGGCAGCAAGCACTTCTAAAACGTCGGTAAACTTCGCCAAACTACACTGAGCAACAACCCAGAATACATCTATTTTCCTAGACATCAACTTCTTTACGATAAATAACTTTCATTTAGTCTTTTAAAGTTCAACTTTACTCATATTCCTTACGAACTGGCGTCCACAATTAAGGGGCATGCATTTGACTCACCCTGATTTACAGTGAAACGTCCTATACCTTGAATGCGATACGCAAACGCAGTGACAGGCTGTATGTACAAAACGCGTTTGGCAACCTCCCAACCCCTGACTCGATCACTGTCCTGCGTGTTAAGAAGGTATATACAGTTAAAGACGTATTAGGAACACTCAGCGTTGGTGTGCTGGATCCTGTGGTTCCGAAGGTTTATAACTTGTTTCACTAATATATTTGATCATAAAAAGCACATAATTCACGTATATTTCTTCAGTTAACTCTTAGTTACTCAGCTGATTAAGAAATTCCTTGAGTTTTATGAAAATCGGGAGTTAATTACCGTATTCAAAATAATAAGCCACCGGGTCCCTATTCTTAGCCAGATTAAACCAGTTCAGATCCTCATATCCTACTTCTTCAAAGGCCATTTTAAAATCTACAAATAATTTTGTATAGGAATAAAATTTTCGCCCCGCAATTTGTGCTATATTCCCCGATCATATCTTACTCCTTCACTTTATTACATCAGTAATATTTATTGACAAATATAAACACACCTCCGACTGTCCTCCAAGTTCAACACCGTTACAGTGTTGGACTTATATCTGATAGAGTAGTCCCAGTCCAGTGCACGAGTCTCTGGTATATTCCTGTTCAGCATGTTGATGACTTCATTGGTTTCTCTCATTAATATATCGTTTCGAGTGACCACATTCTATATTCACCAAAGCAGTATACGGAACCAACCACGCCCCCTAATTTAATTAACTCTTTGAAGCCAAAAACATTCTACATTACATATAAAATTAATTTCGTACCGCAAAGAAAACAGGTATCAATTGCAGTTCAGGGGAATAATCGCTTCGGATGCTGGGAAACGCATGAAATCCGAGTGTTAAAGCTGGTGGTATATATCGTTACCATTAGTTTTTAAACAAATAATAATAATAAATGGGTGTCGATGTTAGTCATCTGGATTGTAACGCCGTATGAACTTGTTCGTAACCACCGTTTCGGAGGAACATACCGCCTCCATTTACAAGGATTAAACATTGTATCTACCTACAAGACCGCACGCACTTATATCCCAAAAGACCGACATCGGCATCTTCACTGGCGTGAGAACCAGAAATCTAATACATCAAATGTGCATCACTGATATGAGAATATTATCAAATTATTCTTGGTAGGGTGTTTTAAAAACACGATACACAACGAAATAACGTGATCTAATAAATCGATTTCGTTAGATAAAGTGGCTAGTTAATTACATTCATGGAGTAGAGCTCACTTATAACTTCACCAACCTAGCCCTACAAATTTTATCAGAATAAAAAGCTATTAATCAGCGGTGAATTCTCCAATCTGGCTAGCATTGAGCGGCCAGATCACTAAAATTTAAAGTATATAAAAGAAATGTTTCTACTATACAACACAATAGTATAATAAAAATAATAATAACATTAGCATTACGATACGAATTTTTCATGGAATATGATAATATCGATAATATTGCTTTTCTAGACCAATATTCAACAACTTATTCGCTCAGTCAAATAATAATACCCTATCATCATTATCATCTGTGGGTCTACCACCCCTTGTGGGTCTTCGTCGCCTCTTTTGAAGGTTACTTAGTGTATTTAGACATTCGGTAGGACTCCCTGGATGAGTGATCAGCCCTGTACACAGGACAGCACAGCACAACACAGAAAAACGCGGACAAACATCCATGCCTTGAGTGGGATTCGAACCCACTCTAACTCCCAGTGTCCCAGTGAACACGCCCCCCAACCTCGTGGCCACTTTGACCGGTAATACGCTATTATATTCCTCCTAATTTCTTAATAACATATAAATTCAAGGTTTAATAACAACCTAGTGCGTTTGCTTAAGTGTTAAAGTTGTTAAGTTGATTCTGCTATCCTAAATCGGGGCACTTACGATCTAACGAGCTAACACAATGCCCTCGCTATACGTCTCAACTCTTTAAAAGTTTCAGAAACGTATAAAATCAAAAATCACAAACATTCCGTTGATATTAACGAAACTGTCAGTAAATTCCTCTCAGCTGCTAAAAAATTACCGCGCGGTTGAAATTATTTCCAAACGCCGGCAGGTAGCCATCAGAATTATTTTAAGCTCTAAAATTCACTCCGCTCTATAATGCACGTTAGATGAAACAACAGCCATCAATACACGTAAAAAAAATTTTTACATTTATAACACAATAAAACGATAAATTCTTATACCTTTTTTTATATATATATATATATATATATATATATATATATATATATATATCTTAACTGCGTCATGTTTGTGTTTAATCAATATAATAATTTTGCAATCTACAGCCCCATAATATCGGACGTACAACGCATCACTTACAACCCGATATAAACATCCAAGCATTAAAAGGAAGAAAATCAAAACAGTCAAACGTATCAATATACGCGGAGCAGGATGTACAACAGCTTTTAAAACAGTTTTTAAATTGATTGACCTGATGATGGTGTAATACACCGAAACATGTCGTCAAATGTGAAATGTATCAAGATCTACTTCTAAAAAAATGTTGTAATTTTATGTAATTTTAAGTAAATTTTAACAACATTTTAAGTTTGTGTATGGACGGTGAATAAATTATTATATTATTATATCTTATACCTTTACTAGTATTTCCTACTAAACAATTCGGGAAGTACTTGGTTCGAATCCCGACAGAGGACCGGCTGTCCCGATATTTCGGTATTGTCCTCAGTCCTTATGGTGATATCAGGACAGTCTGAAAATGCCACAAACTTTCCTTCCCAAATCCCACTCGATTCATAATTCATAAACATCTTAAATATTACATGACTTCAGCAGCTAATATAGCGCCATTAAAATAAAAAATCACACTTTGTACATGTGCCTGTTTTCCTCTTGCTATATTAATCCCGCTTGATATGTGGATGAAGCCATGTAATTCAAAAGGAACAATTGTATACTGCGTGAAGGCAAGGCGAAAGCTATAGATAATACAAGTAATTTTATCTCTTATTTCAATTTTCGAAAGACTTAAGATGCGTATCTAAAAGTATACACCGTGATCGATGTTTTAATAAAGCCATTATTCCAGGTTGACAAATATATTCAAAAATTTAAGATTTGAGGTTTTCACGGCGGTGAGTATGATGATGGCTGTTCTATGGGTTGTTGCGCCGTGTATTTTGGAAGACGTTTACCGACGTTTCGGAGGTCCTTGCTGCCACCATCATCAGGGCGATTACTTCATCTCTTTCCCTCAGAACTATTCGATGAAGGTCTATGCTGCCTTTGACTGTTTGTCTACATGTTCTCAGCATGTGTGAACCAACTCATAGGTGGAGGGGGTGACAAACTGTGAACGTATATCAATGTTCTCGGCTGGATTCCAATCCTGGACCGAGCATGATGCGACCAAAAGTACAGAGCTTCAACGGTCACAATCTATTTCGGACAAAAGCTAATCTTTTACAAATTTAAATTAATCGCCGGGATTTCACCACGTTGGGTTCGATCTATGGAAGCAGTCCGTAGTAGGTTGTGTGAACATCAGTCGCATTTAAAAGGACTACATTTTACACACACAAAATTCATTATAATATTACGTAGTATGAGCTTCGATACACGCCAACACAAACATTTCGACAGATCCAAATTTTACTGATCTCATACCCGAAGACAACATACACAATTTACGAATACAAAATACATGTATTTCCCTGTGAGATTTATTATTATTATTATTATTATTATTATTATCCAATCCATTCACCACTTTATAACCTTGTCTCTAAAGTACATAGAGTAGCAGCTATTTTCGAAATATATTTTGTTTTTAATACGTGTTACACGTATTATAGTTTTATAGTGAGATATGACTATATTATTATTATTATTATTATTATTAACTAGTTTAAGCCCTTCTAGGTCATCTTCAAAAGCTCAAGGATAGGTTAAACCCTTGAAGACGGCCGAAAAAGGACCTAAATTAGGGAGATTTTTAATACGCATTATAAGAATTGTTTTAACTACCTTTCGATTAATTGAAGTTCTGAATACTGTTTCTACTCTCTGATAGTTCTGTTGACATATTAGTTCATTGAGAATGTTCATTCTACAAACTGATGGACAAAATTAAGGAGTTTCCATCCATTTGCATGCAGTACAATAAAATCAAACAAGTAGCCAATGAGAGAGAATTGAACTATCCGAAACTCATCGATAATTATCCTTTTGAGCTTCACTCTAATTCTTGAATCTACTTACGGTTTCTGCCGCTCACTTCAAACATTTCACCACGTTTTGAATGTTATTATGACATATATCAGGAAACTTATGATCAGACACATTTCAAAAACATACATAGAGACACTATGAGTTGTTGTGTACATGTATAGACAGCTATATATGTATAGACAGGTGTGAAGTTCCAAGAACGGCATACCCAATTCTTGTATTTCATTCTATATTGAATGACTCCTATAATAAACACTTAACTGGAAATTTAGTAGAAACTCTGAAATTATTTAACTCCGATATCTATGAACTGAAGTACACGTTTCATCAAAGCGAAAATGAGAGGAATATTCGGTCCGCATGCTTCGTGTTGTTAACTTACGCGCCCGGAGATTTTAAAAGTTGATAGGGAATTCATGAAGCACTTAAATACTAACCTCACATACGAAACATACTACGTCAAATACGTAATTCAGGGGGTTCGATCCAACGGCTTTCGTTCACGAGATTGCATTGAACACAAAAACAACGTAAAATACTTCTTTTTGCAACATTTACCAGCTCTACGTTTATAATTCTTTTCGAACAAATTTCGGTAATTTACTCACCTGTTGCGAGGTAGGATGTGATAATAACGAGGATTTGAATTGTCAGAGACATGGAATCGCTTGCACACTTCATCGTCTTGCCACACTCCCCTCGACCAACACACTCTCACTGACTAGCTTCCCACACTGAATGCGCGCTCCGACTTCACCCAACTGCCACTGCAGCGCCACTTTGAAGTTGCGGGCGGGCAACTTTACTCGTCAAAGTTCATCCTCTATTGAAAATACGCTCATATTTACTCACACTAAACTCACTACGAACACCGATGTACAGTTTGAGATAGGAGAGGGTGTAACAGGTTCTGAAACCTTATCCTTGGACCGGCGCAAGGATCCATATTTGGTCGGGTTTATTTCAGTTTGTGATCGCAGGTGGCAGGAAAGAGTAGACCCGACAGAGAAGGCGACAATATTGAGCATGCGCAATGGCATGTACGTGCTGCTACACTAATTATCCGACTATGAAGTTAAACAGGTCCCTCTTCAGCCGCTCGCTGTCCTTAACGCGATATCTGCAAAATATAATAAACGTAGCCCAGGTCCGTGACATTTAATGTTTGCCTCAGTTACATACAAGGTATCTTTTTACATATATTATGCAATCCACGTTTACGAATGCTCATACTGTTGCATGCAACTAGACAAGTTATCCTACTTTTCAATATCACTGTTACGAAGAATTTTTCGAATCTTATCGTAATAATGATACCGAACACCAAGTAATCTCGTCCATCAGAACAGTCTGAATCTGTTACAAGTTCAGTAACGCCTCCGACATACACAATATTTTACAAAAACATTAATGTTTGAGTTCACATGTTGATGATCTGAGCTCAGAACATTAATGCATCGTGCTTATATTCTCACTCCCCACAATTTCCCGAGACGGAAGCCATCTTACAGGAAAAGAGCATTAAAATGTAATAACTTGCGGTTATTTATTCATAGGTGTGGATAAAGTAACAACAGGCTGTAATATATTGCGGAATAAGAAGCTTCAATGCTTGCATTCTTCGCCACACATTATTAGGGTTATTAAACCAAAGAAGGTGATGTGGGTGGGGCATGTGACACGCGTGTGGGAAGCTCGGAAGCCTGTAAAAACTCTTCATTAGAATTCAGTTCCATAGACTAGAGATAACTTAAATTCTATCGACAGGTAATAGATTAAGGACTGTAGTAGACGCGAGTGACATCGGCATAGAAATGGATTTCTGTTTTTTGTAGCCAAATGATGTAGGCTACGTATATAGTTACATGAAGCGTACAACTAAATTTAAATAAAACAAATTCTTACAATTCAAACTACGTTAATCTTCTTCATACGTAAACTGCAGCAAACGAACATGACATATATAACTGAAAATAAAATAATTACCTTCAGTGTGACTCAAATCTGCCGAAACGGTTTCATACGGGATTACTCCCAATGAACTCTCGATATTTGACGTCGATAATGAAGTCTACAAGTGAAAGTAGAATTAAGGAGGTTGAGAAAGGCGGGGAACGTAGAACGTAGGGAAGATAATGGAAATTAATTCACATTTATGGTCGAAAAACCTGAAGCGAAGAAAGAACTTTGAAAGACAGTAAAAAATAGATCTTAAATATGGTATTAAATTATGAAGTGGACTCATGTGATTTAACATAAGGACAGGTATCAGGCCCTTGTAAATACCGCAATAAACCTTCGGTCTCTATAGAAGGCAAGGAATTTCTTCACTAGCTTGGCGCCTATTAGCTTAACAATAACTAATAAACATGCGTAAACTTTGAATCTCATAACGTGTGACTTTAAGAACAAAGGCCAATTCGACGTGTCATAATCTCTAAGACAAAATCATAGCATTTCATAATTGGCAGAATATTTAAATCACAAGCGCGCACAGACAACGAATTTCAGTTATGCAAATGTTTACCTTAACTGCTCTGTGGCTTGTGTTATTTAAGACGCCGAAAAAATTGTAATGTTGAATTGTTCTATTTTTGTTCATGCGTGTAGGCCTACTACAAACACGCAGCCTACTAGGAAAGAACGCTATGTATTGGCTTATACGCTACAAATAATATACTAACATTAAGTACAATGTAAAATTTTCAAAACCACTTGTTTTCTAGTAAATACCGTGTTTATAATACAGAATAAAAAATACAAATTAAATTAATTTTCTGTTTACGCAGAATTTAATTAACAACAGTTAACGTTACTTTATATAGAAGGGCATGAAACAGAACAATAAAAATGTTGTAAGTTTGTTAACGTAATGCATTTATACTTATCTGAAATGTGTAACTGTGTCCTACATTATCTATCCACCATCCCTCTCACTAGTCGCACTCATCTGGTACGGGGGAGGGAAAGTTTTATATAAAATATAAATAACAATTTATATTTCCCACAGTATCAAATGATATGCGTTTTTATATGAATGGTTCTATTGTTTTCAATGTGAAGATAAGGTTAAAGATTGGCGATGTTCGAATTATATTTTATTCTATGAGAAATCGTGATTTCTTTTAATTATACAAATTAGAAACAGAGTTACCTATTTCAAAAAAAATATTATTAAATTGCACTCCACTGTTACACTACATATGTTCCGAACTATAACTCGAGACTTCTTGCGTTACACAGCGGTGTCAGTAGTAGGTAGTATGCATGCCCGAAACGTCGATAAATTTCTACGAGACATCCAAGAAGACAGTCATGATGTTATTCTTTTGATTCTGAAGTGTTACTTCAGTATAATTTTCCCAAATTAACCACTGCCACCAACTGCTGCAGCCCTTATAAATGCCCAACTTCAGTGTTTCTTTTTTATATCAAAAGTGTAAAACTTTCTACTACTTTGCTATTAAAATGCTCTACTTAATTACAGGTTGAAAAGACTACAGTGCGTTGCACTGGGAACATAATAACCGTTTACAACATTATAAGTTTTGGTAATCATGTTTCGAACAAGAAACTTGCAGACTCTTGAAATACAACCCGTTCATAAGTTTCAAAATTTGTTAAAAATATACATTTTTACGTATTCTATTATATTGTGTACGCATTATATGCCAGTATTATCATTTTGCAACGTCGCAAAGTAACTTCAGCAGTGAAAACAACGATAACTCCGAAGTAATGTGAGCGAGTTCTTTCCCATCCGAAGAGAGACGTATTACAAGACGAGAACAGTCTCTCAGCAAAGTCTCACGACTATCAAATATCCGTCATCCTGCACTGTGAATGTTGATTCTTCGGTAAAGTTAGTAGCCCGAAGTCTCAGTGGGACATCACATGCAACTACGTAACTTCTGCAGACACGTGGCGTCTTTTGCCACGAGTCCTATTCTGATCAATATTATAGAAGCATGTTAAGTTCAGCTGCTACCCCAACAGCATGGGAAATTCCTCATAATCGTCTGCAAAACCAACGATAAACAGAACTCACACACAGTGGTTACTGAGAATCTGATAATCCGCTTAGATAGTCAATACATTCCTCAAACTATAAGGTACATTACCGGGTTCACATGAATCCGTCATTTGATCCTATCATGGGCAAAATCAATAAATTTAACACCACTACTTGATGATCCTCTTTCTTTAAAACCTATCTTATATCCACACTTACATCTTCCAAGTGGTCTTTTTCCTCCAGATATTCGGACTAAATGTTTGTATTTATTTCCCACCTCTTCAATGCATGTTAGGTAACCCTCCCATCTTTTCTCCTCGATTTTATCGCCATATGTATTTTCTCTCGAAAAGTCACGCAACACATATTAAAATATTTATTGACTGTTGAAATTCTATATAACTCGATTGGAATAATAAACTCACAGATCGTAGTGAGTATACAAGGGCTCAAGCAGGTCAAGTCTCTACTCAAACAGTCGAAGCGCAAGGATGCCTCTTTCACAAGGGCAACGAGTGTGCATCGTTTTTACTTAACTTGCCAGAATGAGTTAAGGGATGCATTTTCTCGGTCCTCCTGCGCCAAACAAACCGAAATTGCATCGTCTACTTCGCTGTTCCCGTGACACAGGAAGCGTACAGAACAGAAACAATCTCACACTCTTCATAAAGAATCAGTTTGTTAGGTTAGGTTACCATAATGAAGTTAAAGATGATAACATGATCAGGGCATGGAATGAACGAATATACAATTTTAGTATACGAACACAAGGGAAGAAACCAATTCGAACGCCGATGCGTAGACATTAGGTGAACATTAACACGGACCTTAAAGAAACAAGTTGTGAATGTGATGATTGGATTCATCTAGCTCAGAGTGGAGTTCAGTGTACGGCTTTTGTTAACACTGAAATTAAGCGTTGGGTTCAATAAAAGGCCGGAGGTTACTTGCCTGGTTTAACAACTATCATATTCTGAAGATGTGTCCTCCATCGGGTTAGAATACGTCTCCCATAGCTTCCTACTTTGATGTCAGCGTCACCTTCTTGTGGTCCACCAGGGTCCGATGACTGAATAATAGCAATGTATTTTCTTCTTTTCGTTGTAAATAGCTCAAGCTATACTATAGTCTCAAATGATAGAATGGCTAATGTGTAATGAATTGGAAAGGATTTAAAAGGAAGCGGTCTTGGCCTCTTTAAACGTACTGGTACGTTCCCAATATTTATCCGGCGGAGATGATAAAACCTTTTGCTAGAACCGCTATCAGTTTTAATGGCCACACAGAAACCAGTACAGAAGGGCGGAATCTCTTCACAAAGTGTTTCGGCCTCTCACTAAATTCCCCGCTTGCAATGAAAATCGGAAAGTTAATTTGTGTTCACAAGAGCCTGTGAGTGATCCTTAAGTCTACTAAAACTAAGGAATTGAGTCTACACTCATCCTGTTCCCTGAAACTCCCTCTAGACCTACGTAGCTTTATTACAGTATTTCGGAACAAGCTGGATTCTTACAATGAGGAGTCCTTAACCTCCAAGCAGCTCTCAAAATGTGGGATAACCCCTTAATTGCCTGCCACCAGCGTTTTCCCCCAATACATTTGCAAATACCCTACAACTGAACCTCATTTCCAGCATGCCATCGTCTGATCTTGAACCACAGCATGACCTAATCTCAGCAGTGTTGCCAATCTTAAACAAAAATATTCTAATATCGCCCTTACTTTTTTTAATCGTCATAAAATGAGTTATATTAGAAAGTTACACAGGGCTATTGGTAAAGCCGCGCACAATTTACATCTCGGCACTTCAAAAGATTTAATAGTCAGACTCACGCTCCAGCCACCTTTACTGCAGAGAAGAGTCCGTTTTACCTATTAGAGAAGACGATGAATGTATCACAGAGGCTTTCCTGGCGTAGAAACTGAGTATTAGGCACTCCACTATTTAGCCATTTTACATTGTTATAAAAATATTCGGAATTGCCGCAAATCAAAAATATTTTAATATTTCAGCTATTGGAAGTGCTGATGTTCGAATTACGAGCATTGTCAGCGTTTACCGCAGTACCTATACAAAAACTATCTGAATGGTTTTATAAATAAGCGAACTTATGTCTGTAACATGAGATATTTTATTCGGTGAGCTCTATAACTTGTGGGATTAACTTGGTATGTTCGTAACGGCAAGAACAAAAAAATGACTTCACAATTTCAATTTAAACCTTGATCAGTGGGAATAATCCACATTTTATACTAAATTCCGAACAAACAATGGACTAAATTTCATTAACTTCCAGGATCCACCTAATTTGGTACGCGCTTTGAGCAGAGGAATTTTGCTCTATCGCACCGAAACAAAATCTGTATTCACAAATGCAGTCATTTAGTTTATTCCACGTCCTTCCCTTTATTTTACTCTTTCTTCCATTCTTCCTCATTTTCTTCCAACCCTCCTCCCTATCTCCCTTCCTTCGCAGAACACGGTATTATCTCAAAAATTGGGATTGTCAAAATAATTTCAGGGTAGAATCACAAACAGTAATTTAAATACACAAACACCAAGCATGGTTATGTACAGCACTTCTTCTTATTCGTAAGGTCCCATGAATATACGAAATTTTACGTCGGTTTCTAAGACCCTACCGGACGGTACCACGAGCGCTTATTTCCACATCCGTTTCAACATTAATTTCCGCCCTTCTATTTTATATGTTCTGTAGTGTTCGACCCGAAAGGACTCGAGCAGAACGCCATTTGTACTGACTTAAGTCCTTCCTGCCGAGTACCGAAGATATAATCTATGCACAATATTAAGTATTGTCAAATAAACCACAAAACGTAAACGACACATACCTAGGCCTAAGGTAATGATATCACGCAAATAGTCACAGGACCACTAAGGACATGCGAATGTAAATACGCCGTGAATCTTCAGCCATTCTATGTAGACCTGTAAGTAAAGACTAAGTACAAGCACACTTCCTTTAACGTCATTCTCATATAAATATAACAAGATGTATGTACTGCAATGCAACCTACTCATGTTCTAAATCAAATTAATATTGACAGATGATGTAGATCAATAACCGACGAATTTAAATGTGTAAAAATACGATCTTCCAACCGAAAAACCTCAAGGAACGAGACTACTTGGAAGACCAAGGTGTTGACGGGAGAATAAACTTAAATAAGATATTAAATAAATAGTTTATCTGCGGAGTTGGGCGACAGAGCAACGCGAGGGCCTCCATTTACTGACATTACCATCGCGTTCACTGTGATCTGGTCTGCAGCTGATAACCCCGTCTTCAGCACGAGATGGAGACCTTTGCCATCTTCCGTTGTGTTCGTTGTTACGGTCCATTGCGGCAGTGTTCATACTTTGTTTTCTTCGCAGTAGGCACAAGTTAATTCATTTTATAATATTTTTCCTGTGGAGCATTTAGCGTCTTCGATACCATGTTTCCACAGTTAATTATCACCTTCCTAACAAGATGCTTTGCAACAAGAGTGGTGGCCTCTGGTGAAACCTGAACTGAATTTAACCATTTTGTTGTCTCTGGGGTATCAGTAGACCTACATCATTCACTAGCGAACTGCGTGGTGGTGAAGGTAATTAATTTGTGGAACTATTGAAGAGCCCCGATATAGCTCGCCCCCCCTAAATAAATCAATGAGCATTAACAAAACTGCTGACATCTTGTTCTTGGGTAAGACATCGGTTTCTCATTAACACGGTTGTAATTTCAAACCCCAGTCAAATGTACGAAATTTTTTGCTCACAAACTGAAGCCATCACCTCTGCCCTTGATAAAACTTAGGGAATAAGAAAAATACACTCGTGGTTGGGACTCCCCTCCGTCGGCCATCATTCACATTGCTACTGCATCTTTGGTAGGAACAGAATCCGCCTTATGAGCGCTTCAATCTCAGAAATGAATTCCAGTCCATTGCTTACATGGTCAAAGGTTTTTGATACAAAGAAACTGGTTCGAAAATCCACATACGGCGTAACAGTTGTAACGCTTTCGCCAGAATCTGTCCTTTGCATACGGCACCAGTGTTGTCGGCTGGGGATTCATCAGGTAAACATGACACCCATGTGAAAATGCCACATGACAAGGTTAGGGCATGCAATGACCAAAGACGATCCTGACAGCAAACTTGAGTTTTTTGAATGGATTCAGAGGAAGGTGGGCATGACTGGGCATTTGAGGTGACATTTGGGCTGAATGGTACAGAGAACCGGCATAATTGTCTTTTAAAAATCTTAATGTTCATGTCGACAAAGCAGTGAATTTACCAGGATATTCAGTGTGTGTGTGTCACCTACGAGTGTTGTGTGACCGTTCTACATTGAAAGGGCATTAATTGCTGCTGAGTACCTGAACATGCTTCAAAGGATCCATTGCTCCTGCCGTTTGTCAGATACATGGAGATGAGGGCATGCGGTATCAATGAGACAAGGCACTACGACGTGACCACCGTGATGTCAGGGCCTATCTTGACAAAA
Source organism: Zootermopsis nevadensis (assembly GCF_977971745.1). NCBI lineage: Eukaryota > Metazoa > Arthropoda > Insecta > Blattodea > Termopsidae > Zootermopsis > Zootermopsis nevadensis. Next base: position 9,690,853 of record NW_028259144.1, on the reverse strand, counting down.
CTTCTTTCCACCGATGTAAGAGACGAAAAAGATCTTTCAAGTACCTCCCCCGCACTTTCGACATTTTTAACCCAAGCTGTTTCTTGTGGGGTTACTTGAAGGTTGTGGTGTACAGCACAGTTCGATTTCCACGGACTCATTGGTGATCAAAATTATTTTGAATCATTTTATTTTTTGGACAGCAAAACAGTATGTATGACATTGATATACTGTTAACTTGTATGTGCACTCATAGGTCCTAGGTAAATACATATGAATACACACAAATATAGAAACAATATAGGAATACTATTTACGAAAATATAAAAAGAAGTTCTGAGAATGTAGGATTTGAGATTCTCACAGTGGCGAGAATGAAGATGGCTGCCTTCTGCGTTGTAACACCATGTAGTCTGGCAGAAGTTTCAGGGGTACATGCTGCTTCCATCACTGCCCTGATGATGAAGGCAGAAAGTACCTCTGAAAGAACTGCTGTACTTCTACCAGAATACACTACGTTGCAACCTAGAAGACAGCCGTTTCAAGTTCATAGCATATTTTAATCATTTCATAATATGAACTTAATTAATGTAACAGAATACTGTAGAATTGTATTGTGGATAACAAGTTGGGGCAGATGATAAACTGAAGAGTTCAAAACATGTCGCCCAATATTGTAAAAATTAAATAAATGTGTGAGCCTATAAAGTTTGTACAACTTCATGTGTGGATATAGACAATTTATTATCTTTATTGCTTCACAAATATTACCCCCTCCAACTTCCTTGTGTCCCAAAAACTGAAATTTAAGTAACAGGGCCACATTGAACATACTCAAAGCAATTTGATGACCACTGAAAGAACTTTAACAAAAATACTTCCAACAATATTTCCAGGAATTAAAAGACATTGGAGCATGTGTAATATAGCAAAAATGAGAAGGTGATAGTGAATTTTGACTTAGAAAGAATGTGGAAGGAAGCATTTGCGGCCTGTTCCAAGACTCTTGTCCCTGCATTTGTTTGTATGAACAGAGGAAAATTAACTTTACTTTAATCTGGCTAAGATAACTGAAGATCTGGATTAAAGATGGACAAATGATCTCCAATACTGCATAGGCTCATGAAATATGGTATTGAGGGAGAGTGGTTGTAGAATGTGCTACAGATTTTGTATAAAAAATTTCCTCATGTTTAAAGGAAACAGACTATAGAAATCGTATAAACCATAGATGGTACATAAGTCAAAGAAAAGAAGCAGGGTGGACTTTTTTGATAAATATATTAATGCAATATGCACAATTTGTAAGGATAAATATTTTAGGTACATCACAATATTAAATATTTTAATAATTAAAAAATATCTTCAACACAAAAGCAAGTTCAGATTTGTATGTAATCAGCTCATACGATAATATTATAACATAAAACAAACGCTTTTATACTACCGTCTAATGCACCCCAGTCCAATATTCATGGTTCCATTATGTTCATGGTGCAGACTCTCTTTGCTGATCATCATTCTCCCATTGGCCGAGGCCCTCGAATGTTGGTCCAGTTATCAATATCAAGCTGGAAATGAAAATGTTATTTCTTTAAGGACAGCCATTTATTACATGGGGTTAACAGATGAAGATTTCTGTCTTCTGGGTTGTTGCACTGTGTAGTCTGGTCGATGTTAACCGACGTTTCAAAGGTCATACTGCCTCCGTCATCAGGGCGATGAAGATTTCTGTCTTCTGGGTTGTTGCGCTGTGTAGTCTGGTCAATGTTAACCAACGTTTCAAAGGTCATACTGCCTCCGTCATCAGGGTTAACGCTGGTTAACATCGACCAGACTACACAGCGCAACAACCCAGAAGACAGAAATCTTCATCGCCCTGATGACGGAGGCAGTATGACCTTTGAAACGTTGGTTAACATTGACCAGACTACACAGCGCAACAACCCAGAAGACAGAAATCTTCATACTCACCGCTGTGAAAACCTCAAATCTTACGGGTCTACAGATACTCCAAGTATGCAATTATACGTGCCTACCACTTACAAATCATAGTCCATATCAGGAGTTATATAAAACAAACACACTGAAATAAACACAAAAGTATGTGGTACTGTGGAATGTAATAAGTCTTAAGCAACATCAAAGTGTCAAATAAATGTACCCACACATACACCTATTTAAAAGTATACAAAAATTAATGAAAGAGTTACTTTAAAAATCACATAAAAATAAAGAATTGCTTGTCACTTTTGCTTTGGGAAACTTCACCTACAAAGACAACTGACAGTCATTCAAAGCCGGCAAATTATACAGATTTTAGCAGAACATAACACTGCACTTATACTACAAAAGTAGTCAAGAGTCTTGGTGCTATCTAATAAGAACTACTGTAAACTTAAAGCTGTTCCACTACACAACCTGGAAGCACTTGGTGATAGAGAATATACAGCTACTACTTGTTCTTGACCTTTGTACTAGATGGGGAAAGTGGTCAAAATCATGCTCCAACTATATTTTACACCCAAAGAAAGACCCCATACCCATTTGACAGGAGGCTGGGTGGGCCCAGAGCTGGTTTGGAGGCAGACGCTACAACAAAAATCCTATGTTCCTGCTGGGGAACAAACCCCAGTCATCCAGTCTGTAATCAGACACTATACCGACTGAGCTACCCTGACTCCTAAACTGTAAAGCACTGATTTGTGAGATTTAACATTTTCACAGTGATAAAAATTTCAGTTATGGTTTTCTTGATTATGATACTTTGTAGTCTTGAAGGTGGTTATCAACGTCTCATAGGAAGTTACGGGCTCCACATTCAGGGTAGAAGATGGAGGTGATAAATTCCCTTGAAACATAATGATGCCATGTGGTCGCGTTTTGTTACCAAAATTCCAGAGAAACGTAAGGGAGAAAGACTAATAGTTTACTGTTAGAGTTGCCAGTGGTGCCACTGTAGGTGCATTTGTTGATAATCTGACTTTGCCTTGAAGCCGTGTCACCAATGTAAGAAAAGATGTCTTCAATATCCACATCTGACACAGAGAAGCCAAATTACAGATATCTGTTTGCTCTGGAGTGCTCATCACCTGGAGAAAATGTCTTCATCACAACTTTCAAGCCCTTTCTGCCCAAGTTTTTCTTGGTTTTACTCCTCTAACTAGCAAACATATTTTCTTCCATACAGACACTTGTATCACTGTAGCTACTAAGCCCCCCCCCCCCCCCCCCCCCCAATAACAAGGAATTAGCCCTTAGAATGAGGTGTTCACGGACTTTGTGTAAATAACCTATTACAAAATTATGTTCAAAACTTGTTGGTAGATGCCAATATTTTGAAGAAACACACTGTTTCCAACTTCAGGATGAAGATGGTGACTATGCTTATCTGAAATGCTGGCATCTACTGATGAGTCTACATAGCACCAAAACCCAGAAGAACATCATCATCCCTACCACCCTGAAAACCTCACATCTCACAAACCTGCTGGTTAGTACAGTCGGCGCAGAAGCTAGCGGAGCTGGCGGACGGGCCTACTCTGTGTACCTGAGGTGGCACGGTCAGTGTATTTCTTTTGTTTGGGCGTTCAGTCCGATAAGCTCCTCGGTGCAGTCAGCATTATACTATCACACAAGTGGCTCGCTCGTAGCATTCCCCTTGAAAATTCCACCGGCGAAAAACTACTGCGCCAACTACATGACAAGCAATTATTATAGTGCTGTGTGAAGATGACACTGTCAGGCAAGCACCACACTATGTACTGTTCATGACTGTAATTGTATGACTTGTGGGGTGAGGAAATGGGGTGAAGGAGGAAAGATAGCGCCAGCCTTTAATGCTTCAGACTTCCTGCATTACTTGCAAGTCTCAAGATTACATTCACGAACAGTAGGTGAATGCTCACCTTCACATGTTCCGACCACAATACTGTTGGCAACAGTCCCTCCCCATTACCGACCAGATATCACGCTGGTTGTGTTGGTGTGGAGAAAATTCCCAATACCCCACCAGGAACTAAATCCAAGTTGACCAGTTTATAGCCCACTGACTTATGATAATTCATTCAAGATGGTATAATCTTAATACGGTTAAAGCTCCTGCATTAGTCACTTATTTGATGCAACACCATCCATAAAATATTTAAATAAGTAACTTCATGTGAAGGGGCTATTAATAACTACACAAATAAAATTACACTGAAATGAACAACAGAACTTGTGATTAAATGCCACCATGAAAGTGATGTTGTTTGCTGCCTATAGCTAACTCTAAAGTTGATCAAGAGTATTCAGCCCACACACTATATTGTATCAGATTATTCCATGTAAATATATACAAAAAACATGTATGAAAAACAAAATATTGAAACAAAGTAACAAATACTTTTAAGTATGTAAATGTGGAAGAATCAATTATATTAAAAAACAAAGTTATACAATAATCTTTATTCTTACTATGTGCAATATTTTAAATTTATAAAGCACATGCTTACCTTCTTTATTTTTTCAAATTCACTTTCTAAAGTAACTTCACCTGTCTTCTTCATTTGAACTCCATATTTCTCTGCCACTTCTGGATTCATTGCAGACTGCTTTGAGAATTGATATCTGAAAGTAAATAAATCTCTCCTTTAGACATGTTCAGGTAGGAAATAAATGTTGCATTAATTGCCAGCATCCTTTAGCATCAATGAAACTAACAACTGATAAACGGTGATGATTTATGGAATAAAAGTTAAAAGAAACAGAACTCTGAAATAACCCACCCCTGTACAGCTTTGATCACTTCACAAAAGAAGTAAAGAACATGGTTATACTTTGTGTGGGTACAATGGTATGAAAAGGAGTTTCATAAGACTAAATGAATAACTGATACAACCTTTCATAATACTCAATAGCAATCTAACATAAAAAATGTCCACTTTCCATGGGCAAGTGAACACAACACGGCAAGTATAAAAATACTCGTATTAAGAATAGTGAGGGGTAATTATTGGTAAACAGATGCTGCTAACCCCTTTCCCTGATTAATTTCTTCTGGAAATAAGACCAAAAATATGTTTTTATTTATTTCACATTTAATATATATTCATAAAAATTAAATTACTGATAATGTGTGTTTTGAGGACAAATATTTAATCATATTGTACAAAATGCTGTTTATATATACTTGTAATGGATATTATTCCAAATTATCTTGGGTCAGAAGATTGCTGTCTTCTGGGTTACTGCCTCCGTCATCAGGGCAATGATGGAGGCAGTATGACCTCTGAAACGTTGGTTAACATCGACCAGACTACACAGCGCAACAACCCAGAAGACAGAATCTCCTATCGCCCTGATGACAGAGCCAGTATGACCTCTAAAACGTTGGTAAACATCGACCAGACTACACAGCGCAACAACCCAGAAGACAGAAATCTTCATACTCACCGCTGTGAAAACCTCAAATCCTACACATCTTGGGTCAATTTCCATTATTTGAAAAAAATAGCTTCTTCACAATCACAGCACACAAATGACAATACAGCTAGTGTGGAAACTTAATGACACATGCAACAGAAGCATCAAAATCCTACCAATCACAAGTAACCTAGCATAAAAAATGCAAGTTGTTTATGAATGTACCGAAATCTACAGTTTTCATATACGTATTTTCTTCATAACCCGAACAATCAAACCAGGATATCTCAGTATAATCACGGAAACAGTTAAGTCACTTGTGCAAGTAATATATATCTGAGATTTAAGCACAGCTCAGTATAAATTAATTTGTATATATAAAAACACATATACAAACCAACTTTTTACACTTTAAAACACATTGTGCCAGACGTGTTTCAACCTCGAGATCATCATCAGTGGTGCCACACCACAGTGTAAAATGAGACACCTGTACACAACATTACCAACAGCCTTCACTTAGTTCTATAAAGGTTCAATAAAATGTAAACAAATTATACAAAATTCTACAGATCTGAACACTACTTCAATTTTTCTCCTTGTATGCTGAATTCAAACCTAGCTGATAACAATGTGATGGTCCCATTTAAATTCACTTATTTTGATAAAAGGCTTAATCTCATTCTTGAGTGAAGTCCATACAGCACACTTCAGTAGCCAGAAACAACTCACTTTTACATTATGGAACAGAATAAAATTTATTTACTATCCACAGATTCATCATAGGCCTAAGCCAAGGATGTAGAATATGTCATAGCATAAATACAATACTTGTTTCCAATGCAAATATAAATAATATAGTTATGACAGTAATTTACAGTCAAATATAGAATTACCCCAAAATAATTACACAACAAAGCATAACCACTATTGCTTACATGCACAGCTGAGAATTTTTGGTTGAGGTAAATTCTTCTATGAAGGAGGAGGAATTACATAGAACATACTCTTTTCAGGCTGGCTTAACTTCTTTATATTACGATTCAAGCTAGCAAAGTCATAATTCACCAAAATTTGGAAACAGTCAATTCCTGGATGTGAGATAATAATATTGATATCATCCACAAGAAGTATGGGTTTAGACTGAGAGTTAATGGTTGGTGGTAAATCATTGGTATACCGAGTGCTGATCCTTGAGGAACTACATTTTTATGATGCACCAATTTTAACAGGTGCTATATTTGAATCTAGTTACTTTACTTCTACTTATATCCTTCTGTCATGAAGGTATAATTTAAACCACTGACCAGCTTCATTTCGAATTCCATAAAAATGTAGTTTTGACAGTAATAATTCTCAAAGGGATCTAACCTGTTTATACATCAAATAAAACCATGGCTCTGTTAGATCTACGACACTAATAGTGCTGTTGGCACATTCCCAATGGAACCACCAATTACAAATATCACATAATACAACTTTATTGACTTTTCTTCGGCAAGCGTCACATTTGACTGATAATTTGTCCATAATGAGATTGTTCACTACGTTTTGTTTACACCCATTTACAACTATAAATCTTACTTCAACTAAACACATTTATACAGTGAGATTATCACCTTAGCTTCGAGAATTCTTTTAATCCAAATGACCCACCAACTACAAATAATAAGAAAGGCATGCCATAACGAAAAAACCTTTTCTTCAACACGCCCTTCAATATACCCTGAAGATCAGTCGCAAACGCCATCACAATCAGCCCATCAGCGAAAACAAAATAACTCCAACTCCATAACCTCAAAACACTGCAACTAACGGAAGGTCGGTAACAAGTTATCTGTGATTGGTACTAAACAAAACACCAACCCATTTTCAGTGTTACCATCTACGTAAGTAGAATGTATAAATCACAGAACATAATGTCAGCAATGATCCGGAGTTTTTTCCATAACTTCTCTATCAGAAATATGGTCTGAGTTTCGCAAACAATTGTACAAAAATCTCTGTAAAGCACGTATAAAAAGAACTTAAGCGTCAGATGTACTATATTTATCAGGTTGGAGTCGAAAGAACATGACAAGGTAACTTGTCCACCGAGAAAACGAGTTATGAGAGAAATAATTTTTAAAAAGACTGATAATTCAATAGAATTCTGCCGGAGAGTTAGTTGCATCTCAAACAGTTTTTACTAGCTGCTTTTAAAATATAAATAGGCCTATTTATTTTCCCCACATTCTGATGAAAAAACTTTAGATGTATGTATTATAAATGTAATGCCATTTAAAATGTATCAAAATTTTTGGTTGTGTATGTAATTATTTCATATTATACTGCTTTGAACAGGCATAGATAAAAATATTACTGAAAAGTGTAAAATTATAATTTGGTTATGTCAACAACTCCAATGTATGGCCCTTCTCGAAAAGGTAGTAGTCACTCAGCTAGTGAAGAAATTCCCTGTCTTTTATGGAACCTGAATGTTTATTACTACTTTCACCAGAGTCTGACATCAGTCCCTATTCTGAGCCCTATGAATCCAGTCCTCATCCTTAAACCTTAGTTCCTTAAGGTCTGTTTAATGTCATCTTTCCATGCATGATAAAGCTCATCTTCCAAGTCCTGTCTTCCCTTTAGGATTTAAAAACATTTATCTTTTTTTTATTTTTTCGCATTTATCATCTCCTCATATGTGATACATGCCCCAGCCATCTCATCCTACTTGATTTTACATCCTAATAATATCTGGTGAAGACAAGTTGTGAAGTTCCTCATTATACAGTTTCCTCCAACTTCCTCCCACTCTGTCCCTCTTAGGTGCACATATTCTCCTAAGCACCCTATTCGCAAACACCTCAATCTGCATTTTTTCTCTTAACATGAGAGACCAAGTTTCACACCCATACAACACACCTGATTGCATAATTTCACCCTTGCTGCCGTTTATGAAAACAAGTGAAAAGTCCCATGCCACCTTAGATTAGGGAAGCGTATTTCGAGCTGTGTCTGTGACAGAGGGAGACACTTCACTGCTTATGAAGCAAGTACTCATTAAAATGTGCTGATCTTATTTTTAAGTTGCATTAATGGTTATTTTGTCTCTCTACTTACTTGAAAAAGAAAAAAATTCCTACCATCATTGTAACCTGCACCGTAAAAATTTAAATGATTTAATCGCTGCCAACATGATTAGTGAAATAAACTGCCTATCAAGTGTGGTGAAACAGGTCGATTTATTTGGGGGATGGGGCAAATAGTATAATCATACTTCTTGATTGAATGCCCATATAAAGTATTGAATTTATAACCTATAAGAAAATGGTCAACACATGCAGAATACCAAGCCACAATGTACTGATAATACCATAAATGAGGATGCACAGACTGTCAAAGAGAACATTTTATCAGTTTGCCAAGCACCTAGGGTGTTTGGCATACCGCTCTATTTCCTGCAGAAAATAGTTCAAACAATTTAAGAGAATAAATATTGCAGTTAGAGCCTATTCTTTTTCGAATTGAACCAAAATGTGTGTCTGAATCAGGTCTGAAAGTTTGGTTAAGAAAGTCACTAAAACAGAACACGTGTGTGACATAAATCTCAAGATAAACAACTTCAACTGTTTATTTGAGTAATAACAGAATAAACATTTTTGATTTAATAAAACAAGTATTAAAATCTTCCATCTTCACTCACAACCTCTAGACTGCTGTTTCCTCTTCATTGTTGTGGTTAAGGTGAGATTTGTCTCTCTGACACTGCAGAAGCTAAAAGATCCATTGCCCATCCCCCAGATGATACATGAGTCAATATGGAGCAGCAGTGGAGTGATACTGACAGGGAAAACCAGAAGGACTCAGAGAAATACCTGTCCCAATGCCATTTTATCCACCACTACTCTTATACTGACCTATGATCGAATTTGGGCCCCACAGTAAAACACAGCTACAATTTGGCCGCCAGCTACAACATCGTAGGCCGAAGAACGGCCCACAAGATATGTGGCGTATTGCTAAGAGCTTCGTGCTCAGCAGCTAATAATGTACTTAATTTTCAGAATGGTCCTCCTGGCAATCGCAGGAGGTCTGCGTTGCCTTTGATGCAAATCACCAGAAGTCATGTGTGATCAGCATCAATTTTCGCAACACCACGGCCAGCCATTGGACTCTGACACAGCTACAACAGTGAGCTTGAAGAAGAGAAGTAGCTCATTTTTAAATCCACCAAGTCTGTGATTATATAGTCTAAAGATGTGGCATGTTAAAGATGGAGGCAGCATGTGCCTTCGAGACGTCGCAGCTCAGAAGACCAATATCGCAGCATAAAGGTTGCATTTCAACTCCAACCCATAACATTTGAAATGATCATCCAAACATTAATTAACAACGAAATAAGTGCACATCGTAAGATCAAGTTACAGTATTTATATTTTTGTAAACATACAAACTCAAGTAAAAATAGTGTTCACAGAACATGCCACATCTTTAAGTTCGTCCAGCTATACGCCATGTAGGCTTTTGGGGTAAGTGGAGGTATAGCTCCTCTCTTCCTTGACCTCGGCACTAGATGGGGGTGAGTGGTCAGCATCACGCCCCGGCCGGCTTTACCCCCGGGAAAGGACCCCGGTACCCATTGTAGAGGAGGCTGGGTGGGCCCCAGAGCCGGTCTGGACGCAGAGGCTAGAGGAAAAATCCTCTGCCCCCGTCGGGGATCGAACCCCAGTCGTCCAGTCCGCAGCTAGTCACTATCCTGACTGAGCTATCCCGGCTCAATCAGTATATACGAGATTATTGGTTGGTTGAAGGAATTATTGTGAAAGTGATAGAAAAATCTCTGGGTGACAAATACTACAAAAAGAAGGGTGTTGTGACTCGGGTGTTAAACAAATATGTAGCTATTGTGTCAATGTTTGATTGTGGACACAAACTGAAACTAAACCAAGTGCACCTTCAGACAGTGATACCGGCACTGGGGCAGCCTGTACTTGTTGTAAACGGAGCTTACATAGTGGTTGCAGATCCATACTTAAGGAATTGGATGAAAGGAAATTCGGTGTAACGATTGAAATTTCATCAGGTCTCTTGAAAGGCAGAATAATTTATAAAGTGGAGTATGAAGACATTTGTAAAGTACATAATGTAGATGTATAAATGCCATAGCGTTTTATGTTACATTAAGTTCAACTTCATAAAAGATTTTAACATTTTGGAGAAAGTAATAGAAGGTGTAATAAAATTATTGTGTTTTTAGTAATTTTTGGTCTTTGCAGATGTTAATTTACTTTTATAATTAATTATTAATTCAGGAATCTTCTTAAGTTGACAACACATACATGTTCCTAGAAGGTTTTACCTTTATAACAGCTTAGAAGTGGGTACTGATCCTCCATGTTGCACACTTGGGTGACATGTCTGCTACATGAAAAAACTGCTATTTTCCAGTTTTCACAACAAATTTTATGTGCATGTGGATGAGGTCACAATTTTCAGGTAAATGCTTGTAACACGCACAGCTGACATGTATTTTACTGAAGAACAAGAATATGCACGATTCATATAGAATTGAAACAGCAATCAGTTTTAGGACCAGCTCATTTATGAGTATTGGAAAGGACGCATTGTTAAAATGTGCAAAAAATGCATACTCAGCATAACAGGTATTACTAGCTGACCCAAAATCATTTAAACTGACCTCATCCAAAGCTAGCTGAAAATGCCCTTGAATTGGCAAGTTTTGTCCTATCTAAGAAATGTTGAATGATATTGACTTGGGCATTTTGCCTGATGTGCAAGGCATGAGTCAGTGTATCAGAACATTCAATTCACAGTTTGGGATGATAACACTGCATTGTGTTGGACTGATTCTCATCCAAGAACAGAAACATTATTTACCAACAGCTGTAGAAGTCTGAAGATTTTTGGGTATAAAGCTGACCACTGTCAGGTTCAAGAATGTGTGAAATTACACTTCACTTCCTGATGTCATGGTTCTTAGTTGAGCCTCAGGAACAAACTTACGGTTACTATGTAGCCTGTCTAACATAAATAGATTATTCGTATTGGCTAAATAGTTGCCATGTACAGCAGAATGCAGGCCACCCAGGTACATTGCAGGTCACAAGTAAAGTGCATAGATGGTACACATCCACGTTGCTAAATGGGTCTCTTTAATCTGATCAGTAACCTATGGTAGTAAATTTGGTCGGATATGAACACTTAGTGGCGAGTTCTTTCTGGCATGGAGACTGACTAGACTCAAGTTCAGAGAGTAAATAAGGGTGGTCGGTCGTCTTGGTTTTATACGAGTTTGGTGACACCGACTTTCAAGTACTTTCTAAATAAAGTTACAAAATATTAAACCAAGAACTTTTTCAAAATAATTCTGCTATACACAGTGCCAACACAAGGAATAAAAATCAGCTTCATAGACCAGTTGCCAAACTCTCATGTTTTCCTTCTTTGCTGCAAACGATATTTCTCTTTATTTCTCTTAGCAGATCTTACATTGTGTCCCAGTCCTCACCATAACTTTCTTTAGGAGCGTAATTAAAACTGTGTTCGTCGAGTTTGTCGTCTAAGGCTTGGATGTCCTGTTCCTCCTGCTGCCACGGAGTTTCAAGAGCCAACAATTCTTGACGTTTCTCTTCTAGTAGTCTGTATCTGTTCTTATAAATGTAATCTTTTACATTCGGCAGGTCCTTTATTACACAGGTCGACATCCACGATCTGCGAACATTCATTTCTCCCTCCCAGTACCTGCAATTTGAAATATTAAAAGTGAAAACAAACCCTCTTTCATCATCCATCAGTATTATCTACACTCAGGACAATTTGTATCACATTTCACTGACACAGTTACAGAAAATATGTAGCTCTACATGAGATGATGTAACTCACGAAGGAATGCGTCTTCTACCACAAATAATTTATTTAATATAAATTTAATAGAAATGTATTTTGAATGTCAGTGCATTTATGTAAAGAAATTATCCTTTTTCTTGAAAATATATAAACGTTTTCTTTTGAGGTTCTAAAATATCAGAGAGTTCTGTAAAATAAATGCTCTGTCTTCGAGTAGAAGGGAAAACTACTTGAAGCTGAAGGCAAAGGCTTCCACCGAAACGTCGTTGCTTGTAATTTGTTTCCAGACAACCTTAAAAAAAAGTCCCTCAATGGGATTTCAGTGCACTTCCCATACCATATTTCAGAACAGTTCCCACGTGATCTTTGTTTTACTCATATACACATAGAACACCGACCACATGATATTATAACATAATGAATTTTATTACATCAAAATGGAGGGAGAGATTATGACTAATTTAAAACGTTGTCAAATGAATTGTGTTCTGCGTTAGCTATGTCTGGTAAACTTCATTAAGCCATTATCCTCGGTCAGAATAATACTTTAATGACACACATTTTTTGGAGAGAGACGCGTGTTTTATTTGAGATACACGCTCATAACAATATTTCCCTCTTTTAGCAATATATTTTAAAAATTTAGTGGGTTTTATTTGCCAAAAATAGTTCTGGAGATGCTCTGTTGGATGAAAACAGACAATAACTAAAAACAAATGAATTTCTATGAGATTTCTGGCTCTTACACAGACGAGTATGAAGAAAGCTGTCTTCTGGGATGTTTCATCATGTTATTTAATAAATACTGACCAACGTTTTGGATGGCACAAGATTACATGGTGAAACACATCAAGTGACAGCCATTTCCAAATGAACTTCCATGCAAAAAGAGAGCATGAGATGAATAAATCTGAAACTGGCTTAACACTGTGATGAAAGCCGATGATTATGGTGATACTGATGAGTTGAACGCCAGACACTCCTGCCTAAGAGAGTAACCCTGATCAAAGAAAGTAAGTCAAAGAGTTTATTACTAATGCAATTACCTTTCATGTGTGATTAGGATTACCTAGTTATTTGCTATCTTTTTTAACGATTCAACTTGACCGCAACATCGCCCTACCTGCTTTCATTCAACCCCCTCCTACCACCCATTTCTTGCGCGTTGCATTCAATCCCCTGAGTAAGCAGTAAGAACCTCTGAAACGTCGGTCAGTTAATACGATACTGCGGTTATCTTGACCGGAAGTGATTCACGTACTAGTGCTTTTCAAAATTAACAGTTTGTGATGATACAGTCCTGAACAATCAAGCAAACAAACCGTTCATATTCCATGTCATTGAAACATTCGACACCGAAGATGAATTCGCCATCATGTCCACCGATGACAAAAATCATGTCGTCTGCCACTTCTGCGTTGAAGTCTTTGCGTGGGTAGTAGCACGTATCAGGGATCTTAGTCCATGTGTCTTTTGCAGGGTCATACTTTTCGCCACTAAGCATGTCTGTCGCATTGTTGTATCCTCCTACACACACACACATTCTGTATTAGGTTACACTACATAAAAATAAGCCGACAAACAAAGCTCTATTCAGCAGGGTCCTTCTTGATATTTATTACTCTCTCACCTGGCCATGAAATGTGTGGCCTTTATGGAGCCATAATATTCATTACCTTATTCACAAAAGTCGACAGTTGAACCCTTCCCACATAATCTATTTCCTTTAAAAAAAATTACTTTTAACCTTCCATTTATCACAAGATTACCAATTACAACTTTCTAGATGTATGTAGTTCTCATATCTTCCATGCTACAAACTCCGTCCGTCTCACCCTACGAAAAATTATGCTCTTAAAATTTGTAATTCCATAAACGCAAGGAATGAATAAAACACAGAAATAAACGTCTGAAGCTCTATCAGAGAGAGGAGCACAAGTTCATTTCCTTTTACTATGTTAATATTAGTAACAGAAAGGAAATTAGGTGCCAAATGGCTACAATTTTCCTTTCGTAATTGTGGCTCGATTAGTGAACAATGGAATATATTAATCATGTATTTCACTTGTCTGCTGCAGTTTATTTGCAGTACAGTAGAAATATAAATGATTTAAACTACAGCGTCCCAAAAGTCACACCAACAAAAGTTTAATGTCACGTCTATTATACATATTAGATTACAGAAAAATTGAGGTTATAATTACGGAGCTGAAACACATGTTTACAGTGTTCCCAACCCTGACGTAAACACATCTTAATCCGTCTTACTACATTTATAGGAACTCTGTGGAGAGTGACGCCATTAATTTTTCCACGAGCATCAGGAAATTGCACCTGACAAGTGTTTACTGCTTCATACAACTGCATACGACAAAAGCGTTCAACTATAAATAAGAGCTGCACTGTTGAAACCGGCAAACTGAAATTTCCTTGCCACACGAACAAAATATTTACCTTTAAACCTGGGGCTGTGTGACAATTGGGGTATACGGTAGTTTAAATATAAAAAGAGATAATCTGTATTTGTTAGTTAATTTTCTTTGTGAAGAAAGTAATCAAAACCACGAATTTGGGTTAAAAATACTGACAAACTAACTCTGTAATGGCACAAACAAACTGCTGTTCATAACATCTCAGAGAAAAACAGGAAATCACTGAAAGTTCTGTAAGAAAGATAGAGGGTTATTACTCAGAATATCTCGAATTCTCACCTAGGGCGTACACACTGCCATGGAAGGTGACGCAAGAAAGACAGCAATGTCGAGAAAGCATTGGTGCAACGAATGTCCACTGGTTGGTCTCCGGGTCATACACTTCCACCGATTTCAAATATTCGTGACCATCAAATCCACCAGCGACGTATATTTTGTCTGTAAAAACAAATTACCTATATGACACGAACTGTATACATGTTTGATATAGGCAGAGGCATTATACTGAGAAAATCTGTAGCATTTGATGTCCCCCTTTGTGTCATAGCAATTGTATGGACACGGCTGTCTCTGTTCACATCGATGAATGCAGACAATCAGCTTGTCAAAGGAAATGCGTTTAATTGGACGAAAACAAACTTAAATTTAATATAAACTGCATAAAGTGTGTAATTTAACGCATAATGGAGACTATGGTATGTTAATATTCTGTTAAATGAATATGATCGAATTTGGTATCAGAGATGTTCAGTACAAGCTGCCAAGTGATGCTTGCAAATTTTTAATGTAACGTGCTACTTACACGAGATTGTTAACCGTCTAAGAACATTATACATCTGTAGTATGAGAGCCAGTTTGATAATTTAATTGTTTTCTGCATTCACTCCTAGTGTACACTACAAATAGCAGAAGACGATGTACAGGGACAACTTACAGGACCAGAGGAAACCTTCACATACTCAGAAATTCAAGGAGTTGCAGTCTGTGAAATAACGTAGAACGTAGCACGGATAAAGAACATGAGGAAATGGATGAACAAACAAAGTTTAAGAATGAAGAGGAGAGTCAGAGGATGTGGTGACATGAATTTACAAAACAAATCATGCCCCTCGTGTTTAAAGGGTTCTTTCTACTAGTTTACACGTTTCAGAGGTGCTTGCTGCTTTGATGATGAAGGCATCAAGTTCCTCTGGAACGTCGGTGGACTTCTACCAGACTACACAACGCTACAAGACAAACTACCGCCATCTTCGTATTCGCCACCGTGAGAACCTCAAATCCTGCAATTACTTCAACCGTTCCTGCCTTATTACACGTAGACAGACATACGTCTCGCCTTCTGCACTAATTCACACGTTACTGATCACAGGATTTACATTACCATTTAGCACAGTCGCACTTGCATTGGATCGCTTCGTGTTCATAGGAGCGATCAAAGACCATTGGTTCATCTTGTAGTTATATCGTTCCGCCGTTTCGTGTCGCTGATGATCATCATAACCACCCATGGCGTACACTACCTCTCCCAGAACTGCCACAGTGAAGTTGCTTCTGAAACGGAAAAAATACAGACTTTGCTATGCTTCATGCTCCTGTGGTGTTGATGCTCATGTTTTGCTGATACAAATACATTTCCTCTCGCAGAACACAGTCGTTCGTTCGTAATTGTTAAATCACAATTCAAATGAATTAACAAGCTGGTCAAATTCTTAAAACCTGAAGAAACTACGAACGAAGTTAATGACTGGCTTCTATTCGAGTTTGACCGACGACTAACATTGTCACAAATGTCCTCCTACCTATTCACACTTTGCACGATGCTCCTGTATGTGATTGGTACAATTTTACATCCCCTGCGCACATTTATATTTTGAACAACGGAGCGACTATCAGCCTTTGAAGAAGGACTCTGTTCCAAGGAGTTCCTTAGTTACCAAGCTGCATCTTACCTGCGTTCATGCATAGACGCCACCTCGCGGCATGTCTTCGTTACAGCGTTGAAGCAGCGACATGAGCTTAAACATTCAAAGCCGTCGGTACCGCCGATGACGTAAATGTCGAAACCGACAACTGCCGTGCCGTGTTCGGCTCGCGGACCGATCGAGTCGACCGTCTCCACCTGCAGGAAAGACAGGTTATGGCTTAATGTTTCTTTGGGTCATTTGGTCTACTGATGTGAAGTCCTTACATAAGAGTCCAAGCAACCGAACAACCACTGAGCAGAGGTGCAACCCCCAACAGTGGACCGAAACTGCTACACCGTGCTGGGTGGCCGGGCCTACCGAACTCGACAAAGACCGTGAGAAATTAACTTGGAGCAAATGATGGAATTATGAGAGACGGGGGAAACAGGAAGACCCCGAAGAGAAGCCCAAACATTATTAGTGTTCTCTTCAAGTCTACAAGTAACCTGTTAATGTATTGGGTTTCATCATCATCATCACTACCACGGGTTCTACAGCCTTACAGGCCTTGACCGCCCCAAAAATTCGCTTCCATTGGTCCCTATGTACGGCTTTCCTTTTCAATCCCTGGACTCCGAGAGCTTGACGATCTTGTTCTACACTATCAAGCCACCTGAGGGGGGTCTCCATCTCTTTCTTGTTCCTTCTATATTGGTAAATGTTACTTTCTTGCTTGGGCGTGCTTCACTGGCTCTATACAGGTGTCCCAGCCACCTAAGTCTTCCTGTCGTTATTACTTTAATTACATCAGGCTCATTATATAGATAGTATAATTCATCATTATATCTGATTCGCCAGTTTCCCTCTTCATTCTTTGGACCATATATTTTTCTTAAGATTTTCCTTTCGAATACTCTTAATTTGTTCTCGTATGGCAGCGAGACAGGAAGCGCCCGCTGCTCGTTGGGCAGACTCTCTTGCCGTCGAGTACAACCACCAGACACTGGTCTACCCGAGCACGGGATAGACAAGAATGGAGGAGATGCTGGCGCCCGAGCGCGAGCCGATGAACGGGTCGTTTAAGTGTTAAGTGTGCCTTCGTCAGGGCACAGCTTTCACTCCCATAGAGCAACACAAGTCGTAGAAGTGTCTTGTATTTCGCGCATTTTGTCTTAAGGGTGAGGTGACTGGATCTTAATTGTTTTTTAGTCCATAGTAACATTTGATAGCTAGCCGTAGTCTATGGTTAATTTCTGGAGTTAGATCATTGGTCGAATTAATTAAAGTGCCCAGATATTTAAATTCGTTTACTTTTCCAAACTTGTGATTATTTACTTTCAGTTACTGCATATTGGTTGGTCTGTGCGATATTTCCATGTATTCTGTCTTACTTTCATTGATAGAAAGGCCTATTTCATTGGCTGCATTTTCCAGCTTCACAAATCCTTCTTCAGCAGCCCTGACTGTTCTACCAATGATGTCTAGATCTTCGACGCAAAGCTGGAGGTAGCATGTCCCCAATCCCCAACCCAAACAGTGTGTAAGCCTACTAATTTACGCGGTGTTACCACCCGGATGGTCAACATCGACGAAGGTCAGTACTTCATTTATTACATTGAAATCCACACTGACGATCAACGAATATTTCGTTTCATGTCTAAAATCAGCAGGCAGGTTGCCATGACAGTCGATATAGGACGCTTATTGTAAATAGTATTTATGGAAACTTTATATATTTCTTGGAATCCTATTAGAACTTACATTTTACATAAGACTCAACATTTATTTTATTTATTCATTCATTTTAATTCATGTCTTTGGAGCTTCTCTTTAAAAGGGTTCAATGTAATGGAAATAAATTAGCAAGAAAAAAAGAGACAAAGACATACTTGTGAGTAAGCTTAAATAAACAATTACTTAGTAAAAATAAGCAAAAAGGGGGAAAAGTAGTTTTTCTCGGTGGCGTCATTTAACAAGGCACGGTAAGAGTAGAAATGCGCGCAACTCACCACACTCCACCGGTCTGCTCGTGCGTCGTACGCTTCGATCACATCTGTCGGCCTGTTGTCGCGATACCCACCAACAGCAAAAAGAATGTCGTTTGGGATTCGCGGGCGGGCAATTCTTGGTGTCACGATTTCCTTGTCTTCCCTCGTCATCATAACTGAGTAGTGCAGAAACGCGAGGGTCTCCGAGATCAATGGTCTGCACCCATTATTTTCCGTCACGTACGGGTGCTTTGATACCTGTTAAACAGTTCAATGTGGGCCTTATAAACTTTCAGGAAGGGATAACATGAATCATAGCATGTTTCATTGCAGAGGGGACAAGAAATTCACACACAATTTGGTTGGGAACTCGCCGAAATAGACTATGGTACATATAGGAAAACATGTTTGTTAGTTTATGTAACGACGCTCTTAACAAATGTACAGGTATTGGAGACAAGCGAAAACACCGTTAAATCGACTTTAGATAAAAGTATTTAAATGTGTTTTAACCGAAAGTTAAATACTTCATTAAGAATTGTAGTTGAACTGAAATATGTTGATCTTAATAAACACTGAGACTGTAATCAAAGATTGTAGTGCAGGCGGACTATCAATCTGCCAAATACTACGTGCGTGCGTTTACCAGCGGCATTCCACAGGTACTTATTGTAACCATGGTAACTAAGATAATCTCGGGATTTCTTACGCAGCAAATTTTGCGCGGAATGAGGCATTAAAATCATTGTGTAATTTTCACGTTGTTAATGTAAGATTTTAACCAGAACTGGAATGCGTCAACAGATTCTATTAAAGCTCATCAATATTAAATCTAATGAACATCCGTTTAGACGTTCTTGAGCTTGATCTGCGGACAGACGGACGGCCTTACACGTGACGAAGTGAAAGGCTCTCGATTTGCATTAATTAGTTACGAATTGCGTGTGAAAACGGAATTAGAAATGCGGGCTTCAGTTCCCATAAAAATCCACGATTTCAGGGGCATACTGACCGTCTCCAGGAAAAACTGTTCGTCAAGTAGTCCCAGTCTGATGCCATCCAAGAGGTCCGCGATGTGGCCTTTCCTGTTGTCCGGGTCGTGGTTGATCCACCGGAGAACGCACTCCCACACATCTTTCTCGTACTTAACGTTCAGTTCATCAGACTCGATTATCGCTTGCAGCTCCTGTGCAGCCACTTCCAGCAGTTCTTCGCTCTGCTGAGACACTACCACGAAGTGGCGCAGAACGAAGCGACGAGCTTCGGTCTCAAGGTCGGCGCAGAAGTAAAACCTGCGACAGCGAAGGTAAGAGCCGACTCAGAATCGATCTCCTTCGAACTCTGACACATTGAAACGTTGCAGCAAGAACTGGATTCTCAAGCATTTGCACACCACAGTATTTCGCCTGCAGTTTTTACCTTAGCCCTTTGAAGCCCGAATGAGTGTTACTGAGAAGAGAAAGTGGGAAGGCAAAACCGAGAGATGGTACGTTTACTTATCTGGGGGCGAAATAGTCAGTTTTAAGCTATGAAGGTTCCCAGGCATTGCCCGCTCGTCCCTGTGATAAAGTTATAGGTTGAAAATAACGCACGGTGTACGAAAGTGAAGAAGGTAGTGAGATGAGAAGTGGCGAATTTTAAATTCTGACATCAGCCTTAGCGAAGCGACATTTGATTAACTACCTCCCACATGGGAGGAGGCCAAGGCTCGGCTTCGGGCTGTTGCGCCGTAGTCAGAGTCATTCAGTCACGTGTAAGAATGCTACAGGGGAGAAAGAAATGCGAGAAGAAGATAGAGATAACTATAACCCTGTAATAGGTCATCATATACTTTCCACGCGATGAAATCAGTCACCTGCTGGTCGTAAAGATGATCAGAATATTTAAATTACAAGCACATTAATAATAACCTGCTAATAGCCCTGACCAACAACACATTATAATTTGCCCAGTCCTTAGAGACCACACCTCCGACCCGGCACTCGGCTGCTCTCTGAGTAGAGGTGATTCGCTCCAACACCGAAGGCTAGCGTCACAGCAAATGACATATGAGCATCAATTACCTAGCGAAATGCATGATGTCGATACAGTTATCGAGGTCCATCATGTCCATGAGGAAGTTGCAGCAGAGTTTAATAACGCTTGGTATACACAAATAGTCAGCCGCCACGAGCAGCTGACACGCGTTGTCGCAGTGGATGTTCACCTCCCGCAAATAAACATAATCCAGTATTTGCGTCATCATATCCGAGCTGACTCCGTGGAGGAGAATATCAGTCTGCTCATGGGCGTGCAGTGTAGTGGTGAAGAGGTTCCTGAAAAGTCACGAAGCAGTCGTTAATTTACACTGATTTCGAGAAATGGGAAAACATAAATTTACAGTAGTTATTCGCATGAAGTTCCAGTTTTTATAACTCACGTAAAAAATTGTCAACGTGGTGAATGAATTTTTAAGTTATCTGAATACTTCAAAAAGTCACCTAAAGCCATGTGTGAGTGTGCGAAGGCTGTGCACATATATAGAACAGTGTGTCGAAGATTTGCCAGCATGACGTCAGATCAGACGACAGTGGGAATTCAGGGTGTTGTCGATAAGCTAAAGTCAGTCTCGCATTCATCTCACCGTGTCAGAATGTGTTCTACTGTGGACAGATTTCCTGCGAAGAGGCGAAGAGCTTGTACGAGTATGTATCAGAAAGTAACCTGTCAAGAATGACGGGTAAAGTAGCAAGCAGGGAACATTTGTATTATAGAATGGTTACCTCGTTTCTTACATATTTTTCATTCCTTAAAGAGATATCTGTGGTCATAACAACTACTACAGAAATTTTAAAGCCAACCAGCAAATTAATACAAATATTTCAACATACATCGCGGGCTGTAGAGGAGACCAGCCTATAATGACATACCATTTTGAAATTGCACTTGTTGATCAGTTCGTAATATGAAATCAGAGATTCCAACGTCTATGTGTTTTGTGAACAATCAGTACCGGTTAAACAACTTAAAAGATAACTCGAAGTTTTTACATCTTGTCGAAATAATGGAAGAGGGGCACAGCTTGTAACAAGACTTGAGAAACGTCTGTTGGAAAACAGAAACATCTTTACTTAAAACACAGGCAAAATAACGTATGCGCAAATTCGTCGTGGGAGTTACGTGACACAACTTAAAATTTTAGCCTGCTGTCCTTTAACCACGAAGAAAGTGTGTCATTATATTACCATGCTGTGCACCTCCCAGTTCAAAATCTGAATCTGTAGAATGTAAATTAATTCCAATCTTAGAGCCACTTGATAAGAAAAAACAAGAAATTCCTTCAAAAAACTGAGTAAAATACCGGCGTTACGGTCACCAAATATTTGTAACGAGCTTACGAACAATTCTCTCCAAACAATGAAACATTTCTCACGAAGTTTCTTGTCAGAACAATACAGAACAGCTTTCAATGTTTTGGACAATGGCGTGACAAATGTGCATTACCAACTTGCTTTGATCGTCGTCTTTATATGTTAAAACTAAGATGTTTTGGAAATGGATTCTATTTCTCTCTCCAGATCGTTTGACTCTCTCCTTGGTACAACTACACTTAAAAAATTAGTGCAAAAAACCATGGATATATATATGTCTGTCTTCTTGCATATTGCGTCGTGTCGTCTCGTAGAAATTAACAGACGTTTCAGAGGTGCTTACTGCCTCTGTTATCAAAGAAAGAAGGCAGTATGCCTGAAATACCACCCAGTTTCTACGGCTCAACGTCCAGAAGACAGTCATCTTCTTCCTCACTGCCGTGAGATTTCATGACAACGAACAAATAACAAAAGACGAATAGCCATATAAAAATACATTTTTCTGCAACAAAGAGGATATAACATTTCACATACTAATTGACGTCTATTATGAGCCGCGATAGCTCAGTCAGGATAGTGACTAGCTACGGGCTGGACGACTGGGGTTCGATCCCCGACGGAGGCAGAGGATTTTTCCTCTAGCCTCTGCGTCCAGACCGGCTCTGGGGTCCACCCAGCCTCCTCTACAATGGGTACCGGGGTCCTTTCCCGGGGGTAAAGCCGGCCAGGGCGTGATGCTGACCACTCACCCCCATCTAGTGCCGAGGTCAAGGAAGAGAGGAGCTATACCTCCACTCACCCCAAACGCCTACATGGCGTATAGTGGGACAAACTTTACTTTACTTTAATTGACGTCTATTATGTCCTAAAGTACTGTAATGTCCTTATTTAACATGTTAATCAACCACATCAGTAAATAAGTATACCTGAAATACTCGCTATACATCGAGAGAATCATTCTGTGGACAGGAAAAACGCCGCCATCTTTCAACCTCAACACCGCGTCAAATAGTTGGTTATTCCCTCTCATTTCCCTCAGAGAGAGCAATCGTTCGGTGCACATGCATCTGCCGCCAGGCTGAGGACACCTGCGATGTTGGTTTAACACCATCTCCTGAAAAACAGTCCAATTCATTTGCAGGTTTTTCTTCATACTGACACGTGTGCACATCAACTGAGAGTGACTGAGAGGGAACACGGTACTGAGAAGAATATTTGGTCCTGCGAGAGCGTAACTGACAGTAGAATGGTGAAAACTACGTAGTATGGAGCTTTATAGGTCTCTTCACTAAGTAACAAATTGTAGGCTGTTCACATCAAGGATGGTGAGATGGGCGGGGCATGTAGTACACATAGCAGAGACAAGAAATACATTTTAATCGGAAAACCTGAAAGGGAAAGGCCACTTGAGAGCCCTATGTATTGGTAGGATAATATTAAAATGGATCTTAGAGAAGTGGGGAATGAAGTTGTGGCCTGACTTTACATGCTTGTGAATTTGGTTTAAAGACGGGGTCTTTTAAACACGGAAATGAAACTTCATGTTTCATAAAAGGCGAGACATTTGATTGCCTAGGCTACTGTTAGATTCTCAAGCAGGATTTTGGCTCCATGGAGTCAGTTTGTTTCTTAGTTACAGAAACGCCCGTTGAGATTCAATATAAAACAACAAAGCTCTAAATGTGATATTAAGTCATACCGCTTGTTTGTTATTACTCACATAAGGTTATATATTTTTATATATAAATTACGTAGACATTAAGTATAAAATAGCAATGTAATCTAAAAGTCTTAGCTGCTACTACGGTGCACTGATTTTAGAAAATTACACAAAAATCCATAGAATTTATGTGACCTTTGATGCAAAACCAGACAGTTAACAAATATATTTTGAAAAAAAGAAGGCTATACCTTTTCATAACCATAACAATTTTGAGTTCTTGTCTCTCTGTAGAATTAAAAGTGCTTAAGATGGTTAATGACTTTCTTGCCTAAGTTATAAATTTATATGCACTGCAAACCCAATATTTAGTTAAATTTATCAAATGAACGTGACAATTACAGTTGGGAACAGTCAAAAAAGCTGTACGTTAAACTAGTGCACGCGTACATTAGGCCTACATCACTCTACTCACACACTGGAAAGTGCAGGATATTTGAAAAATCGATTGCATACTAGGCTTGTTAAAGAATAGCGCACTTTCTTTACAGAACTAGAAGGTTCATCACCGTGTTCATAAGATCCCGCCACCGGACTCTATCCTGAGGCAGTTGCATCCAGTTCGCTCCAATTTTCTCCATGATCCGTCTACCTCATTCTTTGGTCCGAATATCTTCAACACTTTTTTCTCAAAAACCCTCAATCTATGTTCCTCCCTCAAAGTGAGAGACCAAGTTTTGCACCCATACAGCACAACCGGCAAAATTAAGCTTTGGTTCATTTTAATCTTTCGTTTTCTTTTGATATGAGACAGGAGGACATAAGATTTTGGACTGAATGATAGCATGCATTCCCTGGATTTAATCTGCTCTCGATTTCGTCATAAATGTCATTTTGACTTGTTAGTGTCTTCCCAAAATATTTTAATTTTGTCACATTTTCGAAAGACTGATTACCTATCCTTAAATTCTGGTTCTATCCTGAATTCTGAATTTTCATATATATATATAATCTTTTCTGCATTTATTTCTAGACTAACATCCTTAATATCATCATAATAGACCAAAATCTGATGAGTCCCTTTCAGTTTGAAACCGCCGTGATTTTCATGGACTTTCCTGGTAGCTTATTATAAGATTCCTCGATAATTAGGCTTATAAAACCGAAATAAGAATTCTTCACAACTCAGTAAAACGCTTTAACAATTTTAATGTATGAAGAAATGTAGTGTTAGATTATTATTCAGAATACATAACCCACTTCTTAATATCCATATATTTTTATTAAGATTCTGGGCTACTAAGCACCTTTAAATTTTTAAATGTAAATTGCTTACTGGAATATTATTTTACTATAAATGATGCCGTGAACACCAGAAGTCAATCTATTACTAATTGAAATTGTGTTAGAAAGAAAACAAGCCAAGTTTTCTTACAAGAACTCATAAATGTAAAGGAAACACTTACCTAATATATATATCCACCGGCAAAAAAACAATTGAATCACAAATAAAATGGATAGAGCGGAGGAGAGTATCACAAATTTCTTAATAATTCGCATAAGAAATGCACTTGGGTTTCTCTGAAAGGTTTTTAATAGCACAAAATATCTCGTCTACTACGCACTTGTACAAACGATTCACAGCTCAGTTCTTTCCACACTAACGAAAGTCGATTGTTCACGCCAATATATACTAATGCGACAATGCCGTTGGAAACTATGACGTAACAATTAGCAAAGGAATGGAGTGCAATACGGTTTATTCAGTCTATTATACTGCATGCATAAGAAATGAGAAATGACCCTTACGGCATGCTCTGTCAATTGTTGCAGGTGTGGTTTAGAAATTCCAATACTTCTTATTACATTGTTGTACACGCAGGTGTTGATATAAAGGCTGACCGTTGTCGGTCCATATTTAGAGAGTTCCATATTTACAGAGTAGAGTTGAGATAATTTTGTGCTGGTAAAACGTTTTAGAAAATCGAAAGTGCTTATCTTATATAAGAATTATTAAGAAATCTGTGATCTTTGCCAGTGGACGTCGTGGTCTCTTACAATTGAACAAAGTTTGAGTTGAACAAAGTTTGAGAGACATGGAAGGAGGTGAGCTGGCCTTTCTGAAGGCCCACCTCCCTGAAGTGTTCCAACAGGTCCAGAAGCAGATCCTGGACGCCATCGCGGCGGAAAAGCAAAGACAGCGGGCAGCAGTGGCAGCAGCATTAAATACAGCAGCTACGACCGTGGTCGGAGGGCCTACTCGAGCCAACACTGGCAAGAGGAAAGCCAAAGAGTTGGACTTGTCCAATTCGAGCGGTTCGTTGGAACCCGCATCCAGGCGCCCGACGCCCGGGCCACTGTCCGGAGCCCAGTCACCTTCTCTGCCGGCACCGGCAAAAGTTCATCGGCCCGATGGCCCGTCGGTAGCAGCATCATCATCCACCGCTTCCATGAGCAGGACAGTGCAGCCCTCAGCCAAGGGACCCGGCTCCCAGCCGGGACCCTCTTCCTCGATGGAGGTGACTGGGGACCTGTCCGGGCCGCTCACTGGTGTGTCATCTGACGCCGCTTCTTCTTCCAACGCTCAAGTGGACAAAACGGCTCCGGGGGAGCGCCGTAACAAAACCCCGGTGTACGTCTCTGGGGTGAAGGACGTACGCAGCTTCCTGCATAGGATTCGCGCGGAGTTGGCCTGCGGGATCGTGGCGCAGATGAAGGGAGACCTTCTGGCTCTTGTGCCTGAGACCGCCGACGGGTTCCGGGCCACCGTCAGGGTCCTGCGGTCCCTCGATGAGGGCGAGGGTGTGAGTTTTCACACATTCTCCCTCCCTGAGGATCGGTGCGTGCGCCTGCTGATTAAAAACTTGGGCGTGCGCATGCCCGAGGCCGAGGTACGCGAGGAGCTGGCCGCCATGCACATTGCTGTGCAGGGGGTCATGCAACTGCGATCGAGGCGCCGGGCCATGGACCAGGACGGTGACCGTCTCCTTACGCCACACTTTATAGTGTCGGTAGCACGGGGCCCCGACGTGGCGAAAGTGCGTTCCCTTACTGAGATCTGCGGTCTGCGGGTCAAGGTAGAAACATATGTTGCACCGAAGGGGCCCATGCAGTGTAAACGGTGCCAACGCTTCGGGCACACGCAGCGGAACTGCGGTTATGCACCCAGGTGCGTGGCCTGCGGGGACGCTCACCCATCCGGGTCGTGTGCCACCCCCAAGCAACAACTTAAGTGCTGCAGCTGCGGAGGCAACCACACTGCGAACTATAGAGGTTGCAGTAAGTGGAAGGAAGCCAAGACGGCCGCTGCACAGCGTGCGAAAGGGGATCGCGGCCGAAAGGACGACGTCTCCACGCGCCTGCCAGCGCCCAAATCGGCGCTAGCTAAGCCTTCCCTCGAGCAGGAGAACTTGGGCCCTGGGTGGAACCACGTGGTCCGTGGTGGCCGCGTCGTCAAGGCTGCGGCTATGAAGAACCCCGCCCCAACGCCAACTGGAGCCATTGTACAGACTGAGCGGCAGACTATCCCCAAGGGCGGCCGTGCCAAGCCCGCTCGTCCTGTGGCGCCGGTGGCAAATCCCACTGCACCTGCTCTCACGAAGACTGACCCCACCCCACCCAAGGGTCAATCACCGCTCCAGGACATCTCAGGTATCCTGGAAACCCTCTCACCGCGGGTCTGCATTGAGTTGACACGACGTCTCCTCGCCGCGATCCATTCACTCCCCCCCGGGGGGTCTCGTCCGCGAGCCCTCCTCAAAACCGTTCTCCTCTTCATGGCCGACAATGACTGCACGGCCTAGAGGACACGGTAGCAAGGCCTTGCGGCTGGCTTACTGGAACGCCGACGGTGTCCGCGACAGGAAGCTGGAGCTGGAGCAGTTCCTCGGTGACTACGGAGTCGATGTTTGCCTCCTGAACGAGACGCACCTCACGTCGGGTCGGGCCTTGAGGTTCGCGAACTACGTTTGCCACCGTACGGACCGCCTGACGCTAGGGGGTGGCACAGCGATCCTTGTCCGCAGGGGCATTGATCATTACCCTGTGCCGGTATCGGGTCTACAACAACTAGAAGCAACCGCCATTCACCTGGTACTGGCAACCAGGAAAGTCAAGCTAGTGGCGGCATACCTCGCACCCACCCGGCCATGGATAGAGTCGGACCTGACCGAGTGCTTGAGCGGGAGTTTCCCGGTCCTCTTGGCTGGTGACCTCAACGCGAAACACACGGACTGGAATTCTAGCCTTATCTCTGCTAGGGGCTCGCTCCTGCGTGATTACGCCAACAGAAATTCCTGCTTCATCTACGGGCCGGATTCTCCAACCACGGCTCCCTACACACACAACGCCACACCTGACGTCCTTGATATTGTCCTCATCAAGGACTTCGTCCTACCGGTTCACCTGACTGTCTGCCCCGCACTCAGCTCAGATCACCTGCCCGTCCTCGTCGACACCACGTGCCGATCGTCCTTTCAAAACCTGCCTGATCGCCCGGACTTCGCGAGAATGGACTGGGCTGCATTCCAGGCTTGCCTCGAAAGCAGACTACCGGGGAACCCCGTGGTAAACGACGAGGAAGAAATTGACAAGTGCGTCGAGGAGCTGACCAGTGCTATCCTGGAAGCCACAGCAGCGTCCGCTCCCAAGCTTCGACCCCGCATTGATAGGCGACCGCTTCTACCCGCTAGTATTCGAGATGAAATACGCCTGAAGAATCGGCTGAGGAGGCGATGGCAGGTCACAAGAGACCCCGCTCTTAAGACTCAGGTCAATCGACTCCAGAGGTCGGTGACCTATCGTCTCAACGAGTGGCGGAACGAACAGTGGAGCGACACGCTCGAATCCTTGGACTGCGAGGACCAGTCGCTTTGGAAAATGACCAAGCGTGTGATGCGAGTCCCCACTCCGTCGCCCCCCTTCTTAGTGCCGGGAGGACTGGCTCTCTCGAACCCCGATAAGGCAGAAGCCCTAGCCGACAGCCTTGAGGTCCAGTTCCAGCCGGTAGACTACCCGTCGGACCTGACTACAATTGACATGGTTAACGAGGCGATGCGAGCATACGAGTATGCCCCTGTAAATGAACCAAAATTAACCAGTCCATCGGAGGTCGCCCAGGCCATCAAAGGACTCAAGCTTGGCAAGGCTCCGGGCCCCAACGGTATACCGAACAGGGTCCTGAAACATCTTCCACGACGCGCGGTAACCTTTCTCACGAAAGTGTTCAACGCGGTCCTTCGCAGGCAACACTTCCCCTCGGCATGGAAACACGCTCGAGTGGTGTCCATACTGAAGCCGGGGAAGGACCCCACGCTACCTTCTTCCTATAGACCCATCAGTCTTCTTGACACGGTCGGCAAACTCTGCGAGAAAATCCTACTAACGAGGGTCCTACACGAGGTCAGTGAACGCGGGCTGCTGCGCGACGAGCAGTTTGGGTTTCGACCCAGACACAGCACATCGTTACAGCTGGCTCGCCTCGTCGAAAGGGTCAACAGAAACCTTGATGAGAAGCGGCTAACCGGCGCGGTTTTCCTGGACGTGGCCAAAGCCTTCGACACAGTCTGGGTCCAAGGCCTCCTATACAAACTGACCGTCCTCAACTTCCCGTCGTACTTGGTAAAAACCATCTCTTCCTACCTCGCTGACCGGACATTCCAGACATCCTTCCAGTCGGCCATGTCCACACGTCGTACCATGCGGGCTGGAGTTGTGCAGGGCGGAATTCTCTCCCCTGTGCTCTTCAGTCTGTATGTCAACGACATACCCACACCGTCCCGCCACGTCGAGTTAGCACAATACGCGGACGACACGGCTCTAGTAGTCACGTCCCGTAACCCAACGCTTCTCGTCAGGTATCTGGAGACCTACCTCAGTAGACTTGAGCTCTGGCTCAGGGCCTGGAGGATTGCTATCAACGTCTCGAAGAGCACCGCGGTTCTCTTCATTTCCGCGAGAAGACACATCCAACAGCCCCGAGCAGTGCAGTTCCTCGGACAGCCGATCCAATGGGTCAAAACAGCGCAGTATCTGGGGGTCACCCTTGACGCCGGGCTTACTTGGTCGGCGCACGTCAACCAAGTGGGAAAGAAGGCAGCGCAACGATTAGGTGTGCTAGGCCCGCTTATCAATAGGAGAAGTGGCCTGTCAATCAGGAACGGTGTACTACTCTATAAGCAGCTCATCCGTCCCATAATGGATTACGCATGCCCGATCTGGAGGTCAGCTGCCCACAGCCACGTCCAGAAGCTGCAAGTTCTGCAATCCAAGTGTCTTCGAATTGTTACTAACGCGCCCTGGTACGTTAGTAACAGGCAAATACATGAGGATCTGGGGGTCCCTTTCTTTGCCGACCACATCAGAGCACTAACTGAGAGGTTTGACTCGAGGTTAGCTGGTGTGGGGAACCCCTTAGTTCGGCAACTCGGAAGACACTCGTGCCGAATGAGGGCTGCCAGAGTTCACCCAAGGGCAACCGAGGGCGACTGATGTTCAGCAGGCCAGCCGAAGCCATCCCCAAAAGACGGCCAAGTCAGCACAACGAGTGGTTAGACTACTCGGCTACCCTGACTGAGGTTTTCCGTGCTTTCCTCAGTTGTAAGGCGAATGCCAGGGTATAACTTAATAGGGGCACGGCCCGCCACCCTTTCCCCCGATCATGGAGGCCATCAGCTGAAGTGATCTTCCCCCCATGCCGCAGAGGCCTTCAGCCGAAACGGCCCCTCCCTCTCTGGGTTCATACCCTAGAGACCCAACCAACCAAATTCCTTCGACAACTTGCCTGACAGGATAACCTCCCATCAGCAGCAACAAATCCCAGTTTGAATGGTCGAGGCTCCCGCCACGACGAAACCCCGTTAGCGTTAGCAAAATTTCCGTTCTATATTACGACCGTTTACCATTTCCAGCAATGCGTCTTGTGCGCAGGAATGGTTTCACCTAGGTAGGGACGATGCTTGCGCTTGCGCAGGCCTCTGCCCTCAGTTAGCTTCTTTGGTTGGTTCCATATTTAGAAATTGTTGGTAGTTGAAAAAAATACAAGGTGAATTACTCTAATTTCGTCACATTCCATCCTAAATGTAAGAAATAAATACTGAATATTAAACGTTTTCTCTATGAGAAATTCCAATACTTTTTCTTACATGAATTGTTGCAGTCATATATGATGTTATTCGGAATTTCTGCTCATGTAGGCATGGAACTTTTTTCAGGGAATATTACATGGAGGAGTATAAGCTGAACACCAGCGAGGAAGGTTTCGGTGATGGTTTCGAGAATGAAGTTCGTAGTTTTGCAATTTATTTCTTTTGCGATTAACAGTCACTTTACCGAATCGAACTACAAAACAATTCAGGATGTTTCTTCGTCTGAATTCCAGAAGAGAGTGTGTCCCCTCTGTATCCGCGTCGCCAGGCTTCCCTCTTGTTTTTTTTAACAAAAACAAATGATCTATTTGGCCAGCAATGATGCGATGTTCTCATTGGTCAGCTCAGCCCTACCTCACCGTAGTTTCGGAGTTAACGGAACCACCCTTGCCGGAAATCGAATTCAGGGCGCTTTTCCCCGAGTTCTGACCTTCCTGTGTTCTCTCATTTGTCTTAAGGAATAATTACGCCATGTTTTATTTTCACGAGCCACAAGCGAACGAGTAAAAAATGTCAGCCTTCAATTTCGAGTTTACACGTGACCAGTAGACTCTGTGGTATTTATACTAAGGGGAAAAACGACAGTTTCTTACAAATTCATCTTCTGGGTCTCAGACAATATTCGGGTTTGTGACCTTAGTCAGTCAAATCATTTCCCAGGAAAAAACAGAATTTGCCTTAGCGTCATTCTTCCCTAGCGCTTGCTATCCGAGCAACAGGAAATACCTTTGCCGGGGTTCGAACGAAGGAAACATATTCTTTGGCCCAGCGCCCGGGCCCCTCAAGAATTATTTCTATATATATTATTGTGATAAAAAATAACATAAGCTATCCGTACAAAACACACACATTAAACATTGCCTGAGTACACCAAGTCTTACGGCATCAAATATGTGGGGGCAGATTTATTTTAATTTACGTAAACTTCGTATATTAAAGGCCTGTATACATCTTATATGTAACAAAGTTACATTTCCACAGCAACCAAACAACAAACTTTACTGATGCATTGTTGGAGACTGTTTACTGGCATAATCTAAGAAGCAGCTAAAAGACAAGGACGTGAACCAGCACAGACGAACACATAACACTTCTGATATATTATATTAAGAAAGGTTAGTGGTAATTTAGTTTAAATCATATAAATAACTGATAAAAGATAATCGTGAACAAGGTAACATCAAGGCATTTGAAATCGAAACTCGTGTAAATACTAGTTACGGAAAAAGAAACATCTTTCATATTGGACGGGCATCACGTGTACTTGTGTGCAATGATGCGTCTCCATATTTTTAAAAACATTACCCATTAATTACAGCCTATTTATTTAACACGATATTTAATTAGCTATCTGTCCATAATATTTTAAGTCAGTAATTATATTTCATTGTGATGTATACTTCTCAATTATTTGAACATTAACTTCTCTTTCCATTGTCGCAGTCTATTGTTGCATTGTTGGACTGTTTACTGGTGTTACCAACAGGACGACTTGAATTAAAAAGAACGTAAAAGAGGACTTCTGTACAAACAATTTAGAAGAAATATTTGTGTGAAAACGTAAGTGGTAATTTATATTAAATGCGATTTATCAATGGAAAAAATTGTCCCGAATATTGGATGTGCGTTTATGTGTATGATGAATGATGTATCTGAATATCATTACATTATTAGTTTTGCAGTAAGGTTCCAACTAAAGTCTTTTGAATGATAACGCTTAAGGTAGAAGGCCGAAACCATGAAGTAAACGAACAACAGCTGGTCATCTGGCTTCCTGTCGCAGAGCGGAAACTTTTTTCAGACACTAATATTTGCTCATCAGGTCTAGAATATATCCATCTTACTTCCATGTTATTAACGCTTTCATAAAAGTAGTTAAATCTCGTCTACACCCTCATAACCAACAAAACATTCATATTAATAATATCAAGTCTACGTTTCCCCGACGGGAGCAGAGGATTTTTCCTCTAGCCTCTGCATCCAGACCGGCTCTGGGGCCCACCCAGCCTCCTCTACAATGGGTACCGGGGTCATTTCCCGGGGGTAAAGCCGGCCGGGGCGTGATGCTGACCACTCACCCCCATCTAGTGCCGAGGTCAATAATGAGTAGGAGCTATACTGCCTCTCACCACAAGCGCCTACATGGCGTGTAGTGGGACAAACTTTATTTTTAACTTTACTTTTCAAGTCTACGTTTAGTCCCCCAAAGTCTTCATACTGTCAGAAGTTTTGATTAAAATTATTTACGCATTTTTCATTTACGCAATTAGGCCCACGCGGCGGGTAATTAATTGTACGCAGACATTTTAATTACAGAGAAGCAGTAATTGTCCATCATGGGTCATAAAATAGTCAACTACACAGTCAACGAATTCTGGAGCGGATGGGACTTCGCCTCGCTGCTAGCTGCAGGAGCCGTAGTGGTTCTTGGGCTCGGCTTCATATTTATAATTTTCATCCTCTGCATAGAACTGAGAAGAAATCAATGGCTCAAAACATTTCAACACTGGATCAGAAACACACGGTGGTAAGCAGCCGTTTTAAATTTTATGCTACGCAACGGAGAGAATAATAATTTTTTAATTATTGTAATAAAAATCTGTCTGATTTTACAATGTCATTATATTGGCTACGACAAATAAGGGGCACCCAACACAGAATTAATTAACTGCACACCGAGTATATGCACCAATGAAATAAATGTTAACCGTACTATCTCCTTCATTACGTAAGTTGTCAGTTCCGGACAAAAAAGAAGCCTTAATATCACAGATTCAGACGTACACACTGCGTCTATTATGAGGCAGCACGAACCTCTGAAACGTCGGCTATATGGCACTCATTTTAAGCTTCGAATGGGAATGCTTTTAATTTCGCTTCAAAATACTTCGGTATATTACTTTCCGCTCAATATTTGCAAACTATTCTTGGCGAAATTCATTCGCGGGCACAAACCAGCCTTCGGGAGCGCCAGGAGTTGCGCTTCACCGCTGTACAATATTCTCCTTTCTCAATCACGTCTCGGTCTGTATCAGAACCTGCCTTTAATTCTTACAGGACTCGAGAACTGAAATCCCACAAGAGCTGCCCGAAAGCGGATAAAAGAACCAAGGCAATTTCCAATACAAGAAGCATCGTCGAGTCCACGGCTTTTCGAGCACCACCAAAAAGATCCACATCCAGCACGACAACCACTACCAGTATACAACCCGACTCATCCATATCAAGTGTAAGCAGCAACACATGCAAACTGCGTGGAAGAAACCGAACAGCCAGGAGAAATTACCTGTGCGAAAACTGCTCGGGCAAGTAAGGGCACGCGACAGGAGAGGGCAACCCCACGAGACACTGAAGAGCAATTTCGGCACAGATACCGACTGCCTAAGCGGAGCAACAGTGTGATGGTGACTTCTGGTACATCCTACATCCATGGACGTCCTGGAGGCTGGCGACATCCCTTCCTGTGATGACGGAACTTTCGTCGCTTTCCAACACGGAAGTTGCCCTCCGAGAATACTGGCCAGATGTTTTCGCGAAGAATCAGTTTTGGGATAAAATCGTACTGAGGATCGACCTAATGCAGAATCATCTGACAGATAAGGAAGCCAAAATGTACAGCCCTGATGCAGCCGCTGGGATTTCTCAAACTGTGAAGTTTGCCGTCAGCTGCACGTGTGACCGGGTCAGTCTTCGGCCGACAACGTACCAACAAATCGTAGCTGTAGTCCCAGCAGTTCACGAGAGACCTCGTTTGTATCGTCATCTGTGGTGGATGCGCTGGCCGAGAGGGGGTGAAGCCCAGTCTAACCCAGCTCAACTGACGAGTGCATTAGCCCACACCTGGCGTGAGCTGGATGAGGTATCTCGTGCACTGATAGGACCACACCTACGCTGGGCTGATGAATTGTCGGCAGAGGTCAGGGACCTTCTTCATCGCAAATGTTCGAAAACTTGTCACAAGTTGCAGCCGACGACAAATTCAGGCGGCACCATTGGACTTCGGGCTCTACACCCGGATCCTCTGCCCAATAGCAACAATACGATGTCCACTCTGGATATGTGGTGGACCCGCTCGTGGAACAGGTTGTAACCCAGACCAATCCACGAGCACATCCACCAAGCCGGAAGCAGATTCTATCAACAATCGGGACCTCTACAACCGCGCAGACCGACATCTGTCCAGTCATCTCGCAGGGCAACTGTCAATGAAATGCCTACTCGCGCAACCTTGATGGCGTTGCACAGAAATAGTGGCAACTAGTGAAGGCAATCAGCTGACTTGGTTGTGATGATCTCTGAAAGCAGTCTCTGTCTTTGGGGACCTCTGACGTCGCTTGTACCGAGTCAGTTGGTAGGCAAAATCTGTATTGTATTATGTGACAATAAATAAAATATATAAAGTTCTACCTGAGTTTAATTTGAAATGGACCGACGGCAAATAAAAATAAATATGCTTTCGTATGTAAAAGTAAAGAAAAGACGTCTCGCTACACGTCATGAAGACTTTTGGGGGGAAAGGCGCTATAGCTTTTAAATACACACTTCCTTAACTGAAACTGGACAAACATAACCTAGCCTAACGCAACACGTCTTAACCAAAACGGACCTGACTTACATAACCCAACCCATAGCGCGTCTTAACCTTATCAAACTTAATCTGTCCCAACATAAATTATTTTATGGCCCTATCACACGTGGCTCACGCGAGCTGAAGCGAAGGCTGGGGATATAAATCCCAGCAAAATGCATTGGACCCTTTCAGACGAGAACCGGTGAATCTGTGTGAGCGGCTGATGAGCCACTATGCAGGTCTCCCCGCTAGTAGCGGCTACTGGTTGGGAGAGTTTTGCCTGCTTTAGCATGGAAACCTTTTACACGAGGCTCACTGAGCTGCAGATCAAGCCAGTCTAGCCAACGCATTTATACGGGAGAGTCACATTGAGGGGGGGAAAACTCCAGTAAGTTGTTGTAATAGATACTATTAAGTTGGTAACTCTAGCGGAGGGTTATGAGAGCCGAACTCTGAATTGTATACCGGCTCACGGGCTCAGTGTGAAAGCAGCCTTAGTATAATTGGGATGACTCACACGTACATCAATACACACCAAGCTGATCGTAGTAATCACGATACATATTCAAATAACTCATGAAAATGGCTGCTAATGCTAAGAATGGTAACCATTGTAAACAAAGAAATTCGGACTTCGACACATTCTACTTTGGCCAGCAGATTGCAGCACCAGTGTCCAAACCCCGGTTTTAGTCCGAAGGCTCTGATTACCATTTCCATGAGTGCGTTTCGTACGTGTCACCCAGCAAAGGACGATGTATCGCGCTTGCGAGGGCTCCACCCATAGTTAGCTTTTTGGTTGGTCGGCTGGTTGATACTTTGGGGAAACAATTGAGTCTCTAGATTTCTGAGTTCTTCTTCTCAAGCTCTACAGTCCACTTGTGAACTTTGGCTCCTAGTTTCTTGGCCTTGGAGTGTGCATTTATTAGTGAATGACCAGCCCACTGACTCTGCACAATTTTAACTCAATCCTGATTTTACTGCCAGAGCCATCTAGCAGTTAATCAGGAGACTTGGTTGAGAAATGGCCGCTGAATTTTGCTTACGAAACAATTTCTGTGAGGTCGCTTATATTAACGTAATGTAGTAATAAGAAGCAATATACCGGATCGGTAAAGAAGTGGACAGTGGAACCACGGTTCCGGAGAATCTGACGTAAATACGTCTCTGTGATGTAATGAAATGAAATGTAATGTAATAATTCTTATATAAGATAATTACTTGTGATATTCTAAAAAGTTTTTTACAGCACAAAATTTTCTTGTCTACGACGCACTTCTTCTACAAGCGATTCACAGCTCAGCTTTTTCCGCAATAACGAAAGCGGATTATTGACGGCAGTAATGTAACACAAAAATGCACGCAAGCTGACCATTGTCGGTCCCTATTTACACATTGTTAATATGGATCTTACACATTTTCGTTCCACGTTTTCCTTTCACTTTTTTGCCGAATGACCCTTCCGTATAGACGTATTTACGTCAAAAGCACACACATTAAGCGGGATCATACATGTGGGTGGAGGATTTATTTTAATTTACGTAAAATTGGTTCCTCAAAGGCCTGTATAAATCTTATCCGTAATAGTCACATTTACAAAGCAACAAAAAAACTTCAGGTACATTGTTGGACTGTTTACTGGTGTTGCCCAAGCTTTACTGATATTGTTAGAAACTGTTTACTCGCATTGTCTAGGAAACATTTAGCATACGACAGAAGAACGTGAAATAGCACACAACACATAACAGTTTTGACATATTGAGAAAGGTGAGTGGTAATATAAAATAATTCATATATATTGATAAGAGATAATCTTGAAAAAGATCAGTGGTAAATGTTTTGAAATCAAAACTAGTCTAAACAGTAGTGACGGGAAAACACGTAATGTTATATTGGATGGGCATCACGTGTATAAGTGTGCAATGATGGGTCTCTATACCTTCAGAAACATTACCCATTATTTATAGCCTACACAGGGTATACACAAAAGAATGGTGCATCTGTGACTGGCGACTCATTTTTGGACATGTTGGAAAGCTGGTTATTACCCCAACTGAATACCAATTAGGAAGATTACATTCTACAACTGGACGGAGATCCCAACCCCCCCCCCCCCCATTTTCACAGGAATGTACGAGTGCTTCTCAATCGTGTTTTTCCACAGCGATGGATCGGATGAGTTTGATTACCGTGTGGATGTGTGTCGTGTGACCCAGGGTGCACACATAGAAGGATTGTAATTAACGCATGAGAAACTTGGACAGTTGCCGCCGCTGACGGTGTATGTTGTGCCCGTGTAAGGAGAAAAATAATTTTTTTATTAACTTTTGAAACCGCACCATTCTTTTGTGTATACCCTGTATGTTTAATACAAAATTTAATTCGCTCTGTGTCCATAATACTTTAAGGTTGTAATTATATGCTACCCAAGATCTACGCTATTGTCATTATACAGAAGTAGGAATTCTTCATCATGGGCCATACAATTCCTTGTTTTAATCTTCCAGATGACAGTCACCGACTCAGAATTATGGAGCAGCGGATTGCTGGTCTACGCCTTGCTGCTAGCTGCAGGAGCTGGAGTCGTGTTTCTAATTGTCATTCTCTGCAAAATACTAATAAGATATCCATGGGCCAAAACATTTCAATCCTGGATCAAAAAGACACGGTGGTAAGCAGCCGTTTTAAATTTTATGCCAAGCAATGGAGAAAAATAATAATTTTTTACACAGTATAATAAAAAATCTGTCTAAATTTACAATATCATTATATTAGCTACGACAAATTAGCGGCGCACAGACACAGAATTAATGAACTGTACACCGAGTAAACGCACCAATGAAATAAATATTAACCGTTAAATGTATTATCTCCTTCAGTAGGTAAGTTGCGTTCTCCTTTCTCAATGTCGTGTCGGTCTGTACAGAACTTGCCTTTATTCTTACAGGAAAGACAAACCGAGGGTTCAGGAAACCACACCGAAGGTTCAGGAAACCACACCGAAGGTTCAGAAAACCAAACCGAAGGTTCAGAAAACCAGACCTAAGAATGCGAAAAAAAGAAGCAAGATAATTTCCAATAGAAGCAGCATCAACGGGTCCACGGCTTTTCGAGCACCACCAAAAAGAAGCAAATCCAGAACGAGAACCACTATCAGTATACAACCCGACTCATCCATATCAAGTGTAAGCAGCAACACATACAATCTGCGTGAAAGAAACCGAATACACAAGAAGTGCAAGTGCGTTATGTGCTATGGCTACTAGGGCACGCGACAGGAGAGGACAGTCTCATGACAGACACTGAACAGCAATTTCGGCACAGATACCGACTTCCTAAGCGGAGCAACAGTGTGATGGTGACTTCTGGTACATCCTACATCCATGGACGTCCTGGAGGCTGGCGACATCCCTTCCTGTGATAACGGAACTTTCGTCGCTTTCCAACACGGAAGTTGCCCTCCGAGAATACTGGCCAGATGTTTTCGCGAAGAATCAGTTTTGGGATAAAATCGTACTGAGGATCGACCTAATGCAGAATCATCTGACAGATAAGGAAGCCAAAATGTACAGCCCTGATGCAGCCGCTGGGGTTTCTCAAACTGTGAAGTTTGCCGTCAGCTGCACGTGTGACCGGGTCAGTCTTCGGCCGACAACGTACCAACAAATCGTAGCTGTAGTCCCAGCAGTTCACGAGAGACCTCGTTTGTATCGTCATCTGTGGTGGATGCGCTGGCCGAGAGGGGGTGAAGCCCAGTCTAACCCAGCTCAACTGACGAGTGCATTAGCCCACACCTGGCGTGAGCTGGATGAGGTATCTCGTGCACTGATAGGACCACACCTACGCTGGGCTGATGAATTGTCGGCAGAGGTCAGGGACCTTCTTCATCGCAAATGTTCGAAAACTTGTCACAAGTTGCAGCCGACGACAAATTCAGGCGGCACCATTGGACTTCGGGCTCTACACCCGGATCCCCTGCCCAATAGCAGCAATACGATGTGGTGGCCCCGCTCGTGGAAAAGGCCAAAACCCAGACCAATCCACGAGCACATCCAACGTGCCGGAAGCAGATTCAATCAACAATCGGGACCTCTACAACCGCACAGACCGACATCTGTCCAGTCATCTCGCAGGGCAACTGTCAGTGGAATGCCTACTCGCGCAACCTTGATGGCGTTGCACAGAAATAGTGGCAACTAGTGAAGGCAATCAGCTGACTTGGTTGTGATGATCTCTGAAAGCAGTCTCTGTCTTTGGGGACCTCTGACGTCGCTTGTACCCAGTCAGTTGGTAGGCAAAATCTGTATTGTATTATGTGACAATAAATAAAACATATAAAGTTCTACCTGAGTTTAATTTAAACGTAGGGATTATAAAGGATCGAAGGCAAATAACAAAAAATCAGCCTGGAGACTTTCAATGCAGACTCCCCCAACACAAAATCAATTCGGATATCACTGTGTAGTCTGCAGACGAAACTTGTGGAATGTCACTCAATCCCCACCTTACTTTTTGTGGAATGAAAGCAAAACTTTTACAGGCTGTGACTTATTCAGATATGAAACGCAGATTAATATCTATTAACTGCCTATTGGTACACAGAATTCAAGTGAGAATAGTTGGCATGAAAGCATTTAATTTGAGTTATGTGGTTAAGAGAAAAATTCCAGGGACTTCATATACAACCATGTTTGTTAAACAGTACATTATATCCATGTAAATGGACACTTGTAGTTTCCCATGTCAGTTATTACTGTTGCACATGCAGGAACAGGAGTGTACAGAGATTCTAACACATAAATATATCTGAAGATTTCTGTCTTCTGGGTTGTTGCGCTGTGTAGTCTGGTCGATGTTTACCAACGTTTCAGAGGTCATACTGCCTCCATCATCAGGGCGATGAATATGAAGATTTCTGTCTTCTGGGTTGTTGCGCTGTGTAGTCTGGTCGATGTTAACCAACGTTTCATAGGTCATACTGCCTCCGTCATCAGGGCGACACAGCGGTGAGTATGATCTCTGAAACGTTGGTTAACATCGACCAGACTACACAGCGCAACAACCCAGAAGACAGAAATCTTCATACTCACCGCTGTGAAAACCTCAAATCTTACATAAATATATTTAACTTGATCAAACTAAAAAAAAATCTTGTCTGTATTTTGTACTGTTCGGTTTAGCTTAGACTGGGACCAGGTAGTGATATACTGTAGGAAAGGATGGCTATGAGGAGGATGAGAATTCAATTTGCAAGATGCCCGATCTAAATGTCAACAGCAAGATGTATGAGAGAAAACGTTTTCCTACCTACAGCCCCTCCTATTCCAGGGGAAGTGAAAAAATTCCCAAACACAATATGCACTCCATTAATTAGTGACTTCTATTCAATATTACAACTATGAACAGAGACTGTCATTATCACCTGGAGGCTACTCATCTGAAATATTCTATTGCGCACAATTTCTGAGAGAAGGTGTCCATCATGAATTTTGAACACAACTCAGAGTCTGTTAACGCGTATTATATGCACCCTATTCTGAGAAATAAAACTGCTAAGCATTTGAATAGTCACAATTTTCAAATATTCAAAATTAACTTCTCCTAACCTCAACTAACTTATCATGTCCAAACATAACCTCACTTAAAGAAACTTCCTAACAATGCCCTTCCTAAACAAACCTAACTTTCCTAACTGAAATAATACAAACTTCACCTAACCTAACTTAAAGTAAATTAAAATACCTTGTCCTAACCTAACCTAACCTAAACTATTCTCATGGTGCTAGCTGCTAGGGGCCATTCTAGATGTGGTGATGTAGTTTCTGAAGTCATACACCAGCTACTGAACTCCAGATGTTCAGCCTGACGGTTCTGAGATTTATAAATTTTGACAACTCCTTTTGTTTGGTTACACGAATGAAACCTTTAAAAGCAACAAAAAATTCAATGCATGAAAAACTTCATTTAACAATTATGTAGATGCTAGCATTAAAATGTTCATGGTTTCAGATTATCATGAGTGGTCTAGTGGTCAGAACACTAGCCTTGTAAGCCTGGGGTCCCGGGTTCAATTCCCGGTGGTGCTCAAATTTATAACTTGTGTTGGGCAAGGCCATGGTCTAGGCATCACGGAGTTTTCCTCCGGGGGCTTCCCCGGTTTCTCCGTGGCATCCCAACAATTACTCCACTCACACACAGAAGAAGGCAATGGCAAACCACTTCTGATCATCTCTGCCAAGAATGTATATATGTATGAGCAGGTCCCTGACAACCTGAAGAGGTTGGAAGGATCCTGTTCATAATATATGGACCTGTCGTCAGACAGAACACTACAAAAAAAAATATGAAGTGCAACAATGACTACTTTGGAAACCAACAGACATAAATTAAGATGAAGTTCCTTCTTAATCAATAAAAACCAAAACATTTATATGTTTATTCCAATTATTGAATGACCTTCCAAACAGTAATCAAATATTTTCATTTTATAACAAAGAGATACAGAAATGGAGGACTGTAAAAAATACACAGAAGCACAAGACAAATTCTTCAGATCCTGAATTTGAGCAGCTTCATGTTATCTTCATCTTCCATATACAACTGGTAATTTGGGTATGTAAATTACTTCGGTGCTTGTAAAACTGTCAATGCTTTTCAAGGGCGAGAGTGAGGATTTCGTTCATATTTGTCAGAAGTGTACGAGGATCATCTACAAGTCCAGCTGACAGCAGTGCATTAGCAAACAACTGTAACACAACACATGAAAAATTTTATAACATATTCAGAGGAGGAACTCCAAGACGGGAAGACGAGTTGAAGCCAACTTCAATTATCTTTCACTTTTTCACATTTTAAAATATTCCTCCTTAAATCTCTAAGACCCTATCAGCAAGCTGTGGGTCTGTCCATCCCAATATAACACATCAACATTATAGAAACTAAACGATTACTTTTCATGAAAGTTGTATTGAAGGGCGCATATGTAAAGGATAGCAGGAAGAATAACGGTTCTGATGGTCTGTACATAGGATTTTAGGTTTTCATGGTGGCGAGTATGAAGATGTTTTGGGTTCTAGCATCATGTAGTCTGACAGAAGTTTACCAACATCTCAAGAGGAGCTTTCTGCCTTGATCATGGATTACACAGTGCTACAACCCATATGACATCCATCTTCAACTACAGACAGGTATCCTGAAGGTCATAAAAGGAATTTGAATGGATTCAGCTGAGTGATATGAAGATTACAGACTCCTATATCAGCACACTTGTTGAAATAACCAAGAAATTAAATAACTCTCTGCAGACAATTTAATTATTTATGCTACATAGCTCAATCAGTAAAGTGACTAGCTGCGAACTGGACGACTGGGGTTCGATCCCCGACGGGGGCAGAGGATTTTTCCTCTAGCCTCTGCTTCCAGACCGGCTCTGGGGCCCACCCAGCCTCCTATCCAATGGGTACCGGGGTCCTCTCCTGGGGGTAAAGCGCATCCTGGGCATTTTGCTGACCACTCACCCCCATCTAGTGCCGAGGTTAGAAATGACAAATGACTACATGTGTAGTGGGATGGCTTTACTTTACTTGCTACTAGCTCATCCAGTATCACTGCGGTTAATCTACTCACAGCATCTAACAATTTTAAACCAACAACACTGCATGTCTTTATATCTTCTTCTTATGAGCCTTGGGGTCATGAAGAACCCTACTTCATTCATCTCTTCCTTGTGGTTTCATCCACCAGGCCTTAATTTTTAAGGTTTTAATATCATTTAGTACAAAGGAGGCTACCTTAAATTAGGTCGTCCACTTTTGCGATTGCCTTCAGGCTGGTTGAAGGTTAATTTCTTGGAAGGTAGATTTTCTTCCACTCTGGCTACATGTCCTAGCCATCTTACTATTGACAACTTGATTATTTTAACTATCAGGTTCCTTATATATATATTGTGTATTTCTTTGTTATTTCTTACCTTCCAGACACCATTTTCACATTTATTTCTTTCTATGGCCTCCTCCCATGCGAGAGGTTTCTTTGTCTTCAAAGTGTGCATTTATGAGTAGTGAGTGACAAGCCCACTGACTCTGCACAATTTCTTCAATCATAATTGTGACTGCCAGAGCCATCTAGCAGTGAATCAGGAGAGGCTTGGGTGATAATTGGCCGTTGAACTTTCCTTACAAAACATCTTGTTCATGCTTGTAAGGT
Organism: Zootermopsis nevadensis; assembly: GCF_977971745.1. Taxonomy (NCBI): domain Eukaryota; kingdom Metazoa; phylum Arthropoda; class Insecta; order Blattodea; family Termopsidae; genus Zootermopsis; species Zootermopsis nevadensis. Next base: position 9,647,359 of record NW_028259144.1, on the reverse strand, counting down.
TCTTTTATATGCTGTATATCTACAACATGGGACCACTGGCTTTACTTCCCCTTCAAAGGAAGTTGTGCTACAGATTTTTATCACCCTTAAAAATCCATCGATCTCAGCCGGGTTAGAACCCGCAAACCTTGGGTCCAGTGGCAAGCATGCTAACAACTAGTCCACTGAGGGCAACACCATTTCACATACTGGACCAGATAACTTTCTTAAAATTTTCCTTTCAAACATCCTAAGTCTTTCATCATCTATTTTAGTAAGAGTCCAGCTCCCACTTCCATTCAATACTATTTATTGGCCTCATTAATGTTTTATAAATTTTATATTCAGTGTCTTTCCTTAGCAATTCTGACTGCAATAGATGTCGAAGGCCATAAAAACTCCTATTCCCCATTAATAGTCTACAATTAATTTCCACTGTTATATTATTAGTACTATTAACAATAGCTCCCAAATGTTTAAATTTATGTTGATATATTTTTCCTGCCGGCGTAGCTCAGTCAGTATAGTGACTAGCTACGAGCTGGGCAACTGGGGTTCGATCCCAGGCGGAGGCTGAGGATCTTTCTTCAAGCCTCTGCGTCCAGACCGGCTCTGGGGCCCACCCAGCCTCCTCTACAATGGGTACCGGGGTCCTTTCCCCGGGGAGTAAAGTGCTGCCGGGGTGTGATGCTGTCCACCTCACCCCCATCTAGTGCCGAAAGGTCAAGAAAGAGAGGAGCTATACCTCAACTCCCCCAAGCGCCTTTATGGCTCGTAGCGGGATAACTTTACTTTTACTTTACTTTGCGATGGATTATTTGTTATTTCCATAAACTTTGTTTTCTCATGGTTAATCTAAAGTCCTATTTGTTTTGCAGATATTTGAAGTTGTATGAAAGCTTGTTTAACAGCTCTTTCATATCTCCAATAATCACTGTATCATCAGCATAGGCTGAGACTTGTACCGATTTATGCGGTATTTTGCCTCTAGTATCATGTCTTTATATCGGAAGGTATAATTTTGGTGTTGGCTTCCATCAGTATATTTTCGTGCTACAGGATTTCACACACAATAAACATGAAAAATTAATGTCTAGATTTATTAACCCTTACCCCGCATAAACAGAAAGATATTCTAAATAATGACATAGATTGACATACCTGTTTCGTAACCAGCTCCGCCAACTTTACATTAGTTGTGGTCAGAGTGCTAAGTTTCTTAATGATAGGGTGCCTGAAAAAAAATGCCTATAAGACAGTAATTATATTCCACATATCTGTAATTATGAACAACAAAACCATGTAATTACAACACAACAAAATTATTTACATTATCCTGACATGTCTTAATCTTTAAAGGGACCATCATCAGAGGTACATTGACAGTATTTTGGTGTAACATCCATGGTTAATACAAAAATCTTTCCTGTAATATTCTTTCCACCTACAAAATTAAAATCACCTAAAACAGTGGTATTCAAACTTTTTTGATTGTGTACCCCCAGATATAATTTCTCTTCAACTGCACTGCTATATGGAAGTGAATGTTGGACATTTAAGAAAAGAGACAAACAACAGAAATGCGATTTTTAAGATCTGCGAAGGGATGTACAAGATTTGACAAAATCAGGAATGAAGATATAAGAGGAGTTTTTTCAATTAATTACAGAATAAGAACACAAACAAGATTGGCTAGAACATGTAGAAAGGATGGTAGAGGGTCAAAAACCAAAACAGGCCCTTTGGTACAGACCCCAAAGCAGTGGCAGCCCACCCATAAGAGCTGCAGCACCCCCTAATTTCAAAAATTGAAAAATTTATATAATTTGTAACACTTTATTTCCTCTATATCATTATTTTAATATTCCCCCTTACGTTGTCATTATCCACTAATCGGCTGAACTTACAGTAAGTCCACAGGTGAGGAGTGCGAAGCAGAACAGGGCTATCATCCGGATGCAAGGATTTCAGCGCGGCTAGCAGGTCAAAGGTAGCGAGCGCGGCGGGCGGTGGAGTGAGGGGCAGTTCACTGGTACAGTGCATATCAAGGCTGCAGTCCCCGCAGCCGGCTTATAGTAAACACGCTTGCTCAGTACCATGTGTGTTAGACTGGTTTCTGTATCACAAACTACTATACCTACACCCATTCATATCTACCTGATCTGACTACGCCAATCAGAGGAATATATCGTGCCCTTCATATGTATATTTTGAACTTTCTTCAATATTTTGCCCCCAAAAAGTAGTTGCCATGACTTTTGAAATAACCCAGGTACATAAGTTTTGTAACTAGATGTTGGTGTATCTCAAATGCTACAGAGGTAGAACAAACTGTTTCAGCTTTTTATCTTCATATAACTTTACTGTCCATAAGTAGGAACACATCAGAATGGCAAACACAAAATGCTTCCTAAATGTGTTCCATTGATACTTCTGAATAACACTATTTATTTTCATTTGAAGTCATACAAAATTAACCAGGTTCATCATCCCTTATGTATGCTTGTCTTATGAGTGCCAGAACTGCACCATAAAATTTCACAAGTACCCACCGTGGATTGAGTTCCAGTTGCAACTGCAGAAGGGCATAGCGCTTCTCTTCATCCATGAGATGTGACCGAGTGCGGAAGAAGTGCCTTGCGGCTGCCATCTCTTCCACTGTGACAACGCAGGGATGGGCATCCAACTTTTTGGTCACTCGCACACTATGTACCATGCCAGCTAGTGTTTGCTTGACCCAAGGTACAAGTGCCTCCACCTCACTGCGCTTGAGGCTATCTGCTCCTGGAACACATAACCAGAGAGTAGAAGTTTAACTGCATGGTTCTCATTAAGAATTTACAACACAGGCAACTCTCGGTTTAGGAAGGAGTTCCATTCCAAGATGATGTTCGTGATGTGTATCTTGCATTCCTGAGCTTTTACAATACATATCTTATTCATTGGCAGCCACTTTAAAGCATTAAAACCATGTACTAAACATCGAGTGGTCTATACAATGTTTTATTATAATGTATGTATGTGTTATGCAAGAAAACATTCTACGCAGCATGGCATTTAGACCATTTCTTTACTGGCTAAATTAGTTTTATTAACCAAGAACAGTTCAGTATAATTATCATATAATAATTTCCTGATAATTATTGTAATAAATACATTTTTTAAAAGTTTATTTAAATATTTCAAGTATGTTCACTATACATTTGCCATTTCGTTTTATAAGGAACTCTACTGGAGACTTTAAGAAATTTTGAATGAATTGTGACGTTCGTTATAGCAAATGTTTGTAAACTGAGAGTTGCCTGTACTGTTATAACAGCAAGAACTAGTGACTCTATTGTCCTTCAGATACTTCCATCTAAACAGGTACCAACAAACACTATGAAACTCAATAATTTAACTCCGAAAAAATTTCAGCTACTCAGAAATGAAAAAGATAAAGTCTATCAAACATAACATGCAAGTACCAGTTATAATTAAACAACTCCATGAATCACAGACCTTAAGAAGCCAACAGTACGTTCAACTAATTAAGAAATTCCCCTACCTTCAAGGAACCCAAAGAAAGATTAATTACTATGTTCACAGCGGCCTGCCACTGGTCTTTGTCCTAAGCCAGATCAATCCAGTTATCATCCTTTCACCCAATTTCCCAAACATCCATTTTAATATTATCCTTACATCTATGCTTAAGACTTCTGAGTGGTCTATTCCCTTCGGGCTTTCCAACAAAATGCAACAGACGGTATACAATAAACAACCAAAGCATGGTTCAGCATCAAATGAGATGATAATTGGTAAATAATGAATTCAAAAGGGGATGGAAGGAAATGTGAATGTCATAATTTATAGAATTATACCAGCAATTGAATGAACAGTAGAAAACATCAAACGCCTACAGTCAAGATAAACCGTCGTTTGGTTGAGATCTGTAGCCAGAAATGGCCAAATATGGAGCAGGAGTGCACACTGTTTCATCCAGTGGCATTGGTAATACTTATTAAAATTGCTAAACTGTGTCAATATTCATTAATAACACACACATAAATAAGTAAATACAAAACAATGCAACTGTTTATCATGAAGTTTGTTTCATTAAAAAGACAATTTAATTAATTATACTGACTGCATAATGTGAAAAACACCTCGAGAAAACAGGTAAAAATTGTTCATAAAACATAGGGAAAGGATCAAATATGTTATAATATAATGTATGCTTTTGACATTTCAATGAGGATTAAAAACAATTTTAAATGCCTGCACTCCTTGAATCTTACTGCACTTACTACACATATATTTACCAAGGTTCGTGAGATCATCTGGTTCCTTATCCTGGCGCATCTCCTTCTCCACAGAAGTGAGGTTATGGCTATCAAACTGGTGGAGCTGCATCAACACCAGTTCATCATATGGCTCATAGCAAAACAACACCTCGACATCCTTCTGCTTCAGTGCTTCATAATATGGAGAGGATTCAGCTAAAGTTCGACTGCACAAACACAAAACTAACAGTAAAAAGGAAAGAAAAAGAACATGTAAAAGACACTAAAAAACATATGCATCCATACATAATGGCTGGAAATTCAATGATTGATAGACATATAAATGTCTAAATTAGCACCTGCTTTTGAATTACGAGGATCACTCAGTAAGTTTGGCCCCACATTTTTATCTCAGCCAAACATGATAGGAAAGAGCTTGAATTTGGTATAGCCACATCCTTTATTAAAAGCACAATTTTTCTATATAGTCTCAAACTTTTTATATCGCTTTCCACCACCTGGTAGCAAACACCCGTATTCCTTGTTGGTAGAAGTCCTCTGGTGTTTGTCGGAGCCAAATATTCACTTCGTCGATAACTTCATCATCCCTGAACTTCGTTCCAGGAATGGTATTCTTCATTGGACCAAAGAGATAGAAGTCTTATCGGGCCAAATCAGGGCTCTATGGTGGATGGGGCAACACAGTCAAACACAGTTTAGTGATGACATGTTCAAAAACTTGTGCGGTCTTGTGTTAGCGTGCGAGAGGTCGGACTCGCTTCATGCATACCCAGAGTCTTTTCAGGGCACCAACGTGTCCCTCAGAATTATTGATTTTCCTTTTTCCACAATGTCGACCAATATCACCGCTTTCTTGTCCCAGAAGACAGTTGCCATCACTTTTGCTACGTGGGTCATCATACAAGTTGGTGGCTTTTAATGATCTCACACGTTTTTCCACTGGGGTTTTCCCTTCTACATTCCCAAACCCAACCATTCTTTCTAATTTCTTCATCACAAAATCACATCATCTCTTACTTGATCAATCCAATATCTTGACCAAGGCAGTGACATTTTTACTTAACAAAGTTTTCTTCGTTAACTATTCAGTCCTCATCAGTTCCAACTGATGATGAGGACCAGGAAAAATGACTGTTCGATAAGACTTAATTAAATTTAAGTCACTAAGAAAGCTATAGATCTTACATGATATTTTTATGTCCAAGAATATTTGCTTGAGCATTCTGCTTACATCAACCCTTAAAAAGGATACTTAAGGGTATATGCTGGAGTGACACAGGCCTAAGAAATTAAAAACTGCAAATTATTTGGCTTACTAAAGGAGTAAATGTTCCCCAAGCAATTGAAGTAAACTTAATAACCTCACTCTTCTCTATTCCTCTTAATCAGTGATTGAAATGCAGACAATATTATGACATATCACAGGATAACCATTTTCACTCACTGAGATCATTTGACAATATCAACTGTAACATATTAGTAAATGAATGCTGAGACTACTTTCTCTTCACTTTCCTATCAATCATTATTTTCTTCTATTTCAATAAGTGCAAGTATTAAGTAAACTTGAAGGAAACCAATCAGAGTGAAGCTGCCAAAGAATGAGTATGATCTATAAGAAGTGAAAAAATAGTAAATATCAGACCACTTACAGCAAAATGTGTATAGGAAATCTAGCATAAAAATTTATATCTTCATGCAAAGTCACACCATCACCCTACACAACCCTTATAAACCAGGCCCAAACTACTAACTAACTAACTAGATGGCTTACCGAACCCAAAGGTTCATCACCGAATTAACCAAAGCCCTCCAACGGACCCTGTCCTGGGCCAACAAAATCCAGTCTCCTTCAACTCCTATCTCCCACAGATCCCGCCTTAGATTATCCTCCCATCTACGTCTAAGTCTCCCCAGCAGTCTTTTCCCTCACGCTTCCCGACCAATACCCGGTGCACACCTCTTGTCCCATCCATGCGCGCTACATGCTCCGCCCATCTCATTCTTCTCGACTTAATCACCTGACAATACTGGGGGAGGAGTGCAGATTTTTAAGCTCATCATTATGCAGTTTCCTCCACGCCCCATTGTCTTCCCTCTTAGGCTCAAATATCCTCCTCAACACTTTATTCTCAAACACCAGCAATCTGTGTTCCTCCCTCAGAGTGAGAGACCATGTTTCACACCCATACAAAATAACAGGCAAAATTATTGTTTTGTATACTTTAATTTTCAGGTTCTTAGAAATCAGACAGGAAGACAAAATATTTTGAACTGAGATGTAGGAAGCATTTCCGGAATTTAGTCTCCTCTTAACCTCCTCATGAATATCATTTTGATTTGTTATTGTTGTTCCCAGATATTTGATCTTTGTAACCCTTTCAAAGGATTTATTAGCGACCCTAATATAATTTTGCCCACTTGTCTGCTGACGAGACACTAACGTGTACTTAGTTTTTTCTGAATTTACTTCTAGCCCCACCTGTCTACTAACCTCTAGTAAAACTTCTGCGTTCCTCTTTATTGTATTCATATCGTCCCCCAATAAATTAACATCATCAGCATATGCCAATAGCTGATGTGTCCCATTCAATTGCAAACCCTCCTGCCTACCTTGGACCTTCCTGATGGCGTATTCTAGCGCAAAGTTAAAGAGCAAGGGAAACAAAGCATCTCCTTGTTTTAGACCATTCTTGATGAAGAATGACTCAGATAAATATTTACCCAAACTACACGTGACAAAAAAATCTCAAAGTAGAAATTCAGCATTTAAGGTGGCATTCAGATGGAACAGGTACAGTGGAGCAGACTTCAACAGAGCTCTGTATCAAAACAAGACAATAGAAAGAGAAAAACTCACTGCAGTGACCATTTTACCATCTAATGGTGTTGGGAGTGATGGGTTACAAGATGGCAGGAAGAAATAGCACAGGTAAGTGCTGGGCGACATACAGAGGATGGTGCAGGGTTAAGTGACACAGCACCATATCTAAAGGGAGAGGAGGGACCATACAAGTTTATTCCACCCTCTGATCACAAAATGCATCAATAAGAATCAAGTGCCACCAGGATGGACTCATATATGTGTATACATACATCAGAAAATTTTGGTTATTCCTCATACTAACCCTAATGACGTAGACAAAGCTGGCATCTGAAATGTTTGTTTTTGACTCAACACTGACAAAGGCTGATGACCCAAGAGGATTTATAATATTCATATACCACGAATGTTTGAAATCTTACTTAATCCTCAAAATGTGGGAATGATTCAATAGGCATATGAAGAAAAAGGGTTTTCTGAGGCTAGAAGCTGACTGTTGTCTACGCAGAAAATTGACTGAAAGGATTAAAATGTATATAATACTTTACATGGATAACTTAATCCTTATGTACAAAGTGAAACTTTCGCGGCAACTGAAGTTGATGAAAGACTCTCGGGTTACAAGCCGTGTCAGGTGGCTTGTAGCCCAAGAGTCTTTCATCAATTTCATCCTTGCTGGAGATGAAGATGATGATACCATTCTTTGAGTAAAGAAACAACTGTCCAGTGAGTATGAAATTAAGAATCTGGGAAAATTAAAATACCTCCTTGGCCTGAAAATCATGCCATTATGTTGGCAGTACTTAACTTTTTCCTCCCCTTCCCATGTTCAGTGTGATGACTGGCTGTGTTTAGTGTGCTAGCAACATACTCTGCATAATTTACATATTCTTCTTCACACAAATAAACCGAAAAACATTTCTCAGTAAATTAATTTAAAGATATTTCGCAACAATGAGGCATTAAACATACCTCGGAGCAGCAAGGTAGAAAATGTCCTTCTGGCCTGCTGTAAGCCGACTGCAGTACTGAGGTAGGGTCACTTTCTCTCCCTCTGCACATCGTGAAGACTCAAATCTCAACAGTTTGGCTATTTCCTCCTGCAATCAGCATTATCCAGTTGAAAACAATTCCTTGCTCTGGAAAAAGAAACTTCCATAGACTACGAATGTACCTATACATTTATCATGTTGCATGTCCTGCAGAATGTGAAACTACAGCAAATAAAAGTTATATTCTAAGTGACAGTAATCTGTTATGCATAGCATTAGCTGTTTTCAGTCATCACAGCAAGTATTCAAACATTATAAAACTTAGAAGTGGAGTGACACACGAAGGAAGAAATGAGGAATGCGATCATTTTGGATGTAGTGGAAGTGTTGAGACCTAAGGTTCTCACAGCGATGAACATGAAGATGGCTTTCTTATGGGATGTTTCGCCCTGTAGTCAAGTACAAATAGATTAATGTTTCAGAGATGTTTACTGCCTTCATCATCCTTTAAAAACTAAGGGACAAATTAAAATTAACCTATTTATTTTGATCTCTTTGTGATATTCTGAAAAAACCTGGTATATGCCACTCTTCCAAACAAGTATTGCTGGGTATGACTAATTTACTTTAATCCTTAGACTCCAAACAGACGTCATGCTTGGTTAGAGAGAAAGCAAATGCCATCCCTGCCTCATTGTTCCTGAATTCAAGTCAGACTTGTCACCGTTGTTCCATCCTGCTTTGTACATCTCTTACCTGTTTGAAGATAAAGCTTATCTAAATAATATTTAACAATTTAGTATGTACCACAAAGAAAACACAACTCTTCACATTACAAAGATCAACTGGTTAATGCTGTTTAAGCAAACAATCGCTGTTTATACCAAGTATCATATGAAACACACAAATACAAACTACAGCATTATTGGTTGTTAATCCAAGTGGTACATTTAGTTACCACTGGGTTAAAGTTAACTCAGTGACTGAGTCTGTGAATGAGTGAACTAATAAGAGTATGAATGAATAGATGAATGTGTGTCTGAGCGAAAAATGTTAAGCCTTCAGAATGGTTACCCAACACCACAGACCACTGCAAATGCTCTTCTACTTCATGTTAATTAAACAACACAACAATCAGATGAAAAGCCTGAAAATAAAACCTTAATGCACAGTTGTACTTACATAAAATGGTTAAACTTAAACGTTTATGATTTATCACATTTTATTATATTCAAAATATTTCTTCTACTTATGTGTAGACAAGAAAACAGATAATTTTATAAGAACCTTAAAGTACACTAGCAGGTGACACGCTCTTTGGTTTCAGTCGGTGTAAGTGAAATTTCTATCAAAATCCATTTACTGGGTGTGCTGCTGAAATTCGGCCACAACACTCATGTACCCCAACTAAATAAACGCCATTTCACCTTCACTTTGCACAGAGAATACCTTATAAGTATAAAAGTATGACTTGCCTTCTCCAGCTGATTATAGGCAGTCGCAATTCCCTCCTTGAGGAATATGCCATAATCCTTGTAGAATAAGTCATATTCTCCAGCATCCTTGGTGGACTTATCATGAAGAAAACGCAAAATTCGATTCATTAGTACTGTCTGCAACTTCCTGTAAATCCAGATGTACAGTAAAACTGATGATGGAAACAGATGGAAAGGGGTGATCAAAAAATAAAAGATCATCTTGTAAGTTTCTATGCAAGGCAACAACATGAACAGCAGGATCAAGTTTAGCACAGACACACACATCACTGTATTTTGGTTCCCACTGAACACATAGTGTTCAAATATAAAGCAAGAAAATGAATTAATTCTATTTATCTAAATTTATCCTTTTAAAAGCAAGTCAATAGTTGATTTCTGTCTTCTGGGTTGTTGCGCTGTGTAGTCTGGTCGATGTTAACCAACGTTTCAGAGGTCATACTGCCTCCGTCATCAGGGCGATGAATTCATCACTACACAGCGCAACAACCTAGAAAACAGAAATCTTCATACTCACTGCTGTGAAAACCTCAAATCATACAAATCAATAGTGTTAAATTATTCAATTTATTCAAGATCAAATTCCACTTTAACCTGTTATAAAGCTTCATTCCAAAAAAAACGTTATGTACTGCTTAAACCAGATGAAAAATTGTATATGGTCTGATGATTCTGCATAGCAAATCTCAATTGTATATGATTAGTCATATTTGAAGTCCTGCCTAGTTCATGTGAGGCTAAAGTTATTGGCATAAATACACTAAAATAAACATGTAAAAATACCAATACTTTTAAACTGGAAGCGCCAAACATACCTTAATGCAGACCTCTTTAAGATACATAATAACTACATACCGTCATCCATGCAAGTGCCCATGGTGTGATTCAAAAGTTTTTTAAAAGTTAAAATTTGTGAAATTGGTTTCCTCATTCAACAGTGTGTTAGGGTTAGAGCTATTCTAGAAAGCGTTGGTGAAAGAGACTATATATTCATAAAATTTTGGCAACTTTTTTTAGTAAACAAAAATATGTACGAGGTGCGATCGGAAAGTTTCAAGACTGCGCCTATAAAAAAGCCGTACACTTATCTCAGGTATTAAATTCATCCATCACCCTCGAAGTAGTTCCCCTGGGAGTGAACACAACGATCCCAGCGCCGCTGCCAAGCCTGGAAGCATCCCTGGAAATCTTTCATTGTCAGCCTGTCAAGCACCATCTGCGATTCTGCCTGAATCTCTTCTATCGTCTCAAATCTCCTTCCCTTTAGCTGAATTTTCATCTTTGGGAAGAGGAAGAAGTCACACGGCGAATAAGGAGGGTGCGGGATGACGGCCGTGGTGTTTGAGGCCAAAAACTGCTGAACTTTGAGGGCGGTGTGCGCTGGCGCGTTGTCATCATGCGTCGCATGTGGAGTTCTTCCTTTAGAATCAGCTGACAGGTCCCATAGCCTATCCCAACAATGTCGCACAAGTCGTTGATGATACGACGTCGATCTTCGTGAATGGCCTGCCGAATCTTCGTAACATTTTCGGCCGTTGTGCTCGAAGATGGTCGTCCAGAACGCTCGTCATCATCGACAGAGGTTCGGCCATTTTTAAAACGTGAATGCCACACAAAAGTTTGTGCACGACCCATTGCGGACTCCCCAAATGCTTGCTTTAGCATTTCATAGGTTTCCGTAGCCGTTTTGGCGAGTCTTTGGCAAAATTTGATGCACACGCCATTCCGAAATCGCAGGAGGGTCAGTGTAATGCACTACCAAAACGCCCGTAACTAAGAAACAAATGCTAATTCGATGATGCCGGCTGGCACACTGATTCACTATGAATGTAGGCCGCACCCCCTAGCGGCAGAAGCTCGTACCACATCCGGTTCGCCCGCTATTGACACAGTCTTGAAACTTTCCGATTGCACCTCGTATTCATAAGATAACAGAAAAGGAGTCAATTTGATTCAAAACACAAAAGTAACTTTTTCTTGGTAAACCAGAATACATACTCATAGGACTCATAATAAATAAGCCATTTCAGAATTTCAATCCAACAGACTTCAAGAAAATACTTGCATAAATCATCTCATGTGTTAGCAGCCACAAACCTGATGAGGGCACTGTTTTGTAGCAGCTCGCGGCTCAAGTTCAAGGGAATGTCTTCTGAGTCCACTACACCTGCAATATAACAAGCTTTAATGTTTCCGTTACATGACAAAATGATATTATAGACAAGCAGAGAAGACCAAATTTAAGCCCAGGTCATGTCCACCTGTCTTGTCTCCAACAACGCATTTTTATTATGACTATCACCTGACTAATACTTGTAATCTATTCCCTGTTTACTATTAATCGATTAATCACCAATTAAGTTAATTTCAAAGTATAATCTCATGAAAAAAAATTATTTTTGTCTTGAAATTTTCATGACTGGAGTTCAATTTAAAACTACATCTTTCAGGGATGAGCCATATTAAATGTTGAAGGTTTTCTGATGTTTTGTAAAATACTGTTGTTGCCATCTTCAGAATAATTAGTTGATCATTTCAAGAAGCCAACAAATTCCACTCACCACCTACAACCGTCTGATTTATATTGGACTTCCTAAAATTCCCAGCCAACATACATTCACCCTAAATATGACAACTGCAAGTCTATTGAAACTTCAGAATATTTTCAACATTTGACTCAGCTCATCCTTAGAAGCCAAAGTTATGCAAACCAATTTATTATTAAGTTAATAAAAATGTGCCACAAAAAGTAAGATGCCTTGAAACAAACCCTAAAACGCGTGGCAAATACATACCTCTCAAAAGTGGTCTTCCATGTTGAAGAAAAGTAACAGAAAATTCAAGTTATAAAAATACTGTACATATTCCTAATTAAATACCAAGCAGTGTTTATTTTTTTAGATATATATATAGAACTTGCAGTATCAGTGGCCACGTGATCTGAGACTTGGGCCTTGTGCCACTTGGTCACTGGGATCGTCGGTTCGAATCAAACTCAAGACATGGATGTTTGTCTGTGTATTTCTGTGTTGTACTGTCCTGTGGGCCTTGTGACTGGCCGATCACTCGTCCAAGGAGTCCTACCAACTGTCTATAGATCAGAGCCAACGAAAGTTGGGACCTGCAGATACTCAGGCACTGAAGAACGGGTCGTATAAAATAAAAAGAAACACAGATCTTACCTTTGACAAAGCGCAGAAATTTAGGCAGGATATTATCTGTCTTGTTCTTGATAAGCACTCTGCGACTGTAGAGAGCTACCCCCACCCCAGCGTCAGAATTTACTTCAAATAAACCTACAGGAAAAACAGTTCACAGTATTTGAACATCCTTTGTGTAATATCTTGCCAGTTATATAATAAACATGAAATATATTACAATTTTGACATTAAACATTCAATTACAGCTGAAAATTCAGCCTTAGTTGATGACACACCATAAAATATTAATTACATTGTTTTGTATGATGCAGAAACTCAGGGGCTTGCATGATGCAAATTACACATAAAATTATACAGTCAGTACCATATTATAACATTCTAGCCAGTCATCAATTAACAGATGAAAACTTATAATAAATTCTTCTCAGGTTACCAGCCATGTCAGGTGGTTTAATGGAGCAAAAACCAACGTTTCAAGAACCATCTCCATCTGAAGTACCCTCTAGATGGTTCTTGAAACTTTGGTGTTTTCTACATCAGACCACCTGACATGGCTGATATCCCAAGAAGAATTCATTATACTGTCGCCATGAAAACTTCTGATCATACGTATGAAAAGTTACATCGAAAGTTTCCAGCTACTGATCTTAAAATGTTAACTTGACTTACCCCATATTATAGTCTTGTTGAAAATCTGACAATTACTCAGCTAATTAAACAAATCCACTGCTTTTATAGAACCCAGTAAATCATTAGCATGTTCACAAGTGTCCACCACCTATACGCTGAGCCACATGAATCCAATCCACATTCCTATGCTCACTTCTTCTAAGATCTATCTTATTGATCCCCAGGCCTCCAAAATGGTTTCTTCCCCAAAAGATTTTATAAAAAAATGTGCAGGCATTTCCCGTGCATACTACATGTTCTACCCATCTCATATTTATTTAATCACCCTAACAGCCATGCAAAAGCACAAGCAGTTAGTTGTGACGTTCTTACGGAGGAGGATTGGGTTTGCCCTCAAATCAGTCTTTGCGGGATTTGTGGTGGACAAAGTGGCAATGAGACATGTTTTTCTCAGAGACCTCCAGTTTTCCCCCATCAGTATATGTTTGATCAAAGCTCCAAATTCATGCATGATTCATCTGGGACATGGACCATAAGCCCTATTAGTGTCTGCAGTTTCACAGAGACACAGTAACTATAAAAAGTACTATAACAATTTGAGGTGAACGACGTAAGTTCTGAATCTCGTCACTGTGATTTCCTCATAAAAGCACAAAGAAACATTTAAAGTGAAACAAATTCTACATATTGATTCATTTTGTGTTATTAAAAATTGTTACGAGCCTTCTCATCATGATTCTGAATTGTCTGTGTGTGAAGTACATATACCGCTTACCTGGTTTCCCTTCTGGGAAGTAGAGTAGCGCTCGTAAAGTCAATGGGGCATCAGTCTTGTAGTGCAGAATGAACCGGGGCTTGTCATATGATGTGCCAACAAATCTATAGAACTCATTATGCATTTCAGGAGTCACATCTTTTGCATCCATTAGCCAAAGGGGCTGAAAGAGTATATACTGATGAATTAGCCATCAAGAATTAATAACACAAAAGGTTAGAAGTAACAACTTTAATTCAAATTATTGATTTTCTTATCTTTGCAAATTAAGAATAATTTCAATAGTTTTATTCTCCCCAAATTTCCATCCCCATACACAATGACCAAAGCTACTTACTTATTTTGACACTACCAAAAAAGCAGAACTTGTAAAATGAAATTGGCCACTAACCTGTATTGTATTTGCTCGCTTGCCATTGAGAAAGATAGGACTTCCAACAAAGTTGCTGTACTTCTTTATTATACCTTTAAACAAGAAATTAAGTAAAAGCAATGATTTGCTATATTTTATTACATTAATTTCAATTAAATATATGAATTAATAAGAAACAAGATTCAAAAGTGTGTAAAATTTCAAATTTCTTTAGGTCTCTTTCAATGGATGCAATATAAAATAATTTGTATCCCTACTGACATAGGACACATAGTTCATACAGACATTGACAGATTACAGCATGAACAGTTCATATTGTCAGTGATAAATGACAGCACAATTAGTTGTCATAACAACTGATAGAAAACGGCATTGCGACTTCATTGTCCCACCAAACAAGTTTGAGCATCCATCATGTCAGTGTTACCGATTGTAGAAAATTAATATAGACCAAGCACAGGACAGCCTAAAATAAGCATAATGCCCATTCAAAATTAAATAAAAATCTGTTCCAAAATTTTTAAATGTCATTTCCAAGATGTCATTATCAAAGAGGTTCATGGGTAAATAACATCATCATATGGTTACAAAACACCTCAAAACTTTGAGCATCCATCACTTTGGATATACATATTGTAACAAAATAAAAAAGTACAAGTCTGGGCTGGTCTCCAATGGCATAACCTCAACATCAAATTTAATGAAAATCCATTCAACCATTCTAGTTATTTTACATGGAAAGAATAGTTCACATGGCCACTCAGAGATGGCAGCAGAATCTCAACTGAAAGGCAGGAGACAGAAAGAATGAGCCCATAAGGCATTCTTTGTAGATTTTAAATTCTCACAGCAGGAAGTATGAAGATGGCTGTCTTCCAGGTTGTATTGTAGAAGTCTACAAATGTTTCAGAGGTCCTTGCTGCCTCCATCATCAATGCTTTGATAATACAATACCAGACTATACAAGACAGGCATGTTCATAAGGTGTTCTTTGCTTGCATGGTGTGCCACTAGAAGATGCATCTTAACACACATATTAAGACTGCCTAAAAGGCATAATCTAGTTAACACACCATGCTTGGAGGATGAAATGGGTGGAACATGTAGAATACATGGGACAGATGAGAAATGAGTACAAAATATTTGGAAACAAAGAAACCATTTGGAATATCTCGGTAAAGATGGGAGAGTAACATTAAAAGAAAACAACGGTGTAGGAAAATTTGGACTGGATTCACCTGAGTCAGAACTGGGATCAGCAGCATGCTTTTATTAACACAGAATAAGCCATCACATTCCATAATTATGCATCTAATTTCTTGACTAGTTAAGTGACTACTGATGTTGAAGGAATTCTGCTTCCCAGAATTTGTTATTTAGTGACACACCATATTAAAGTAGTTTAGTTATAAAGGTAATATTAAATATTACAGTCCAAATTCATGTACAGTTACCAAAGAGTATGAACCACCCTTCACTCTGTTTTACGATTATAATTTTAACCCAGTTGCATGATTAATAACAGGCAACACTGGAGGTGATGGTGTCACAGAGAACAAGAAAGATCGTGTGACTTAAAATTTTAACATAACATTAGATATAACATAAATATTTATTTTCTCAGAGATCAACCCCCTGACAGAAAATTAGTTCTTTATTTATGCAATTTTCATTTTCAGAATTCCTATGTATAACAAGTTTCTGATATCTGGTACATGATATTTTTGGTGTTTTTGTCATTATTATTATTATTTAGTGTTCTGTCTGAAGACAGGTCCATATGAACAGGGTCCTTCCATCCTTTTCTCGGACTGGGACCTGTTCATATACGTTCTTGGCAGATTATCCAGAAGTGGTTTGCCATTGCCTTCTTCTGTGTGTGAATGGAGTAATTGTTGGGATGCCACGGAGAAACCGGGGAAGCCCCCGGAGGAAAACTCCGTGTTGCCTAGACCACAGCCTTGCCCAACACAAGTTATAAATTCAGGCACCGCCGGGAATCGAACCCAAGATAATAATATCAGATAATAATGTATTTATTTTATTTGCAAATTCTGACACTTCAGGAAATTGTGAAAACTGTTTAAAAACATACCACTGACCGTGTCTTCATCACTAAACTCTCGACTCTCTTGTTTCAAATGCAGGACAATCTTTGTTCCAGGCTGTACACCTTCTGCTTCTTGAATCTCGTATGTTCCTGTTCTGAGATCAACAACAATACAAGAAACATTTCATTATACGTTTACCATGACTTAGAAGTCAGCATGGGTTAAAATTTTTTTGCTTGAAGACCTTTGGACCCTGACTGAATTTTATCTTTAAATATGTTACCCATACCCCACCTAAGCCTTACCTTCTTTTATTCCAGCCCAAATAAGGCCCAGTGCAATCAGAATCTGCCCTGCCTATGGCATGATTAATAAAGCAGTCCCACTACACACCATGTTGTCGCTTGGGGGGAGAGACGGTATAACTCCTACTCATTCTTGACCTAGGCACTAGATGGGGGTGAGTGGTCAGAGCCAGTCTGGATGTAGAGGCTAGAGGAACATCCTCTGTCCGCGTCGGGGATCAAACCCCAATCGTCCAGCCCGTAGCCAGTCACTATACTGACCGAGCTATCCCGGCTCATATTGCACAAATGCCAGCAGGGTAGATTGATTATAAAAGGTAATGATGAATAATGTTGAAATGAATGAGATCTGTGGAACATGATTAATATTCTTCATCAGTTAAATGATCCATGGGAGTCAAAAAAAAGGACTCGAAAGTGTTACCGGTTAGTTTCTCTATAAAAAATTAATTTGTTCTTGTCAAATTAAGTGTCTCTTTTTATTTTGAGCAGAGCTGAACTAAATATTTTCTTTCAATTAGAAAATTATTTTATCCCACTGATAAAAATAATCAAACTTTGAATTATCCTCGATATATTACCTAAAACAAATTTGTGACTCAAACAAATGTGGAATTATTTTTTTTAAAAACTGTATATACATACTCTTTATGCTACTTATTTGTGTTACATCAGAAAAGCTATGATATAAGAAAGTAGCTGCAGTGATGACATCATATGGTAACAATTAAAATCACGATTCATTCAAGCAACAAACTGAAATTTTGCTGATACACCAAACTTTGTATTCATTGAATGAAAATACTAAAAAGTGGGGCACTTCTTTGTTATGATGATTGAAGTTTTCTGTCTGTCAGTTTTCACAGGAATCTTACCCTAATTATCCACCTTTCTTGTTCATCACACAATTATCTTATTATTAGACTCTACAAGGAAATTAACTTTATACTTGACAATTTACAGTAATTAAATAAACCACAAAACAAATATGAAATAATTATCATTTAAAACCACAAGTTAAATCACCTCAAAAAGACAAATGACTCTCTTATACGAAACAATCTCCAGTATCCATAATTGATAATCATTAGGACTCTTTACAAAACGAAAAAGAGACAAAAAAAAACCACGTGAACCTGAAAGCAACACATTTTAATTAATCTCTTCTTCTCCTTATACTCCTTTTATCTAATTCTGTCACAGAACCTACACTGACAAGGCAGGAAGACATAAATAAGGTTACTTTCTGCCACAAGATATGATTCAAAGCCGAGCCTTACCCATCAGAGCTCCACCTGTAGCCCGGACTGTCCTTGAGGCTGGATTGTGTGAACACCTCAACCTTGTCTGCAACCATAAAACTTGAGTAGAAACCTACTCCAAACTGTCCGATGATGGATGACGGATCTTCAGTGGAACCCGTATTTTTCTTCAGTTGCTCCATGAAAGCCTGAAATCAAAATGGATTACTAATTACTCAAGAGTTCTCGTCAGAGAGAATGGTAAGTGGGACCTACAAGGGGGGGTGTGCTTGCGCTACGAGAATTTTCGTCGCCTTGACATGTTTTGACAAGAGGCTACTGGTGGGACGTGACACCATCAGTTAGCTCGTCCTTTACAAAACGAACTTTAGTTGGATGGATATCTGGGCACATCCTTTACAACTGATAAAAACACGGAAAAATTCAGTTATGATAGCCGAGTAGTTTGGTACCACTCGTTGCGCCGATCTGACCTTCCTTTTCGGGACACCTGCTGAGCTTCGGATCACCCTCGTTACCATTAGATGGCTGCCCTTGGTAGGCACAAGTGCCTTCCAAGTTGCCGAATCAGCAAACTATCAGGCAAGACTCGGATATGGTCAATGAAGAATGGAGTCTCCAAATCTCGTGAATTTGCCTATTACTAACTTACCAACGTGCGTTAGCCACAATGCGAAGTCACTCGGACTGCAACGCCTGTAGCTTCCGGACGTGGCTGCTTGTAGATAAGCACACCTTTTCTGACAGACAAGACTCTCCTCCAGTTAAGGAGGGGCTAAGTCTAAGCTCACTGTCCATGTTTAACGAAAAAAAATCATAATTCTTATGGAAACAGATTGTGAACCTATGGAGGTGGCAAAAACCGGTTCAATGTCCATTTTTACTGCGTCTGCACTGTACCGCGATGTACCTGCATTTATCATCGCCGAACATGTCGGTCCACTGTCAGTGCTAAATGGTCATTGTGACGTAGGCTGATGACGGGGCTTATGGACGCCAATCACTGCACCCCAGAGAAAGGATCTAGGGGGATCACTTTGACATGCGGGCGAATTTATGACCCTGCGGCCGATGCGGAAGGGAATTGGAGGGGGGAGGCGTGATGGACAGTGAGCAAACGAGGGTGTTATCTGAACCGGGATACAAGCTTTACAGGCGACAAATCGCTCGCTGCCTAGGGAAGTCTAGTGTGACTCCAACCATGACTATGTTTAAACTCTGGTTTCTTTATTAACGCTACTCGACTGTTTCAGCTGCAGCGGTTATGAGGCGTAAAATGAGAAGAAAGGGTTGTTATGTACGGTGAACTAACTGGCGAGGATGAGGCAGGAAGAGGTGACACCCTATTACATCGTTTACACAGATATGGGCACAAGTTTAAAAGTATACCTTGAAACTCGTTTGCACACGAGCGGTTTGGACAGCAGCGATTTATGTCGTCTTGATGAAACGTATCGATTTAACAGCAATCGAGGCACTGTACAATAATATGAAACCGGAGAAAGTGACAAATAGGGAACAACAATTTTTTTAAAAAAAATATTTCTGGATATTTTATACGTTCTGATAAAATGACATGCAAAATAACTGTAAGTTTAATTAAATAAACTATAATTAATGTATTTTTGCCAGGCTGTGAAAGCCCTGCAAATACATTTTCTCAAATCATATGAAAATAACAGAACCTTGTGAAATGACAAAATATATTACGTAATATTCTTTCAGAGCCACTCTTCTGATATAACCTTTGGGCACGATAGACTGAACACATGCAACACAGCATCATAAAATTGAATCCCGTCTTGTTTTGCAAAGAAACTATGCAGCATACAAATTTGAACTACAATGTCTCACAAAAATCAGGAAAAACGTCAATGACACGACAAAAAGTCTCCATTCTTAAACAGTACGGTAAATGCACATTTTACATTATCCTCGTCACATGTAATTACATATCCGTGAGAGAAAACCCTATTTTACGTCTGAGTACGCCGTTGAACAGCAAATGCCTCGTCTCCTACAGTTACCGAACCACACACCGTCAGCATTATCATGAAACGACCTATAACCTCCAAAATTTAACCGATTACCTTCCCAGTTTTTATATAAATACACACTCTTGAAGACATTAGTCACAAAATATCGCTAAAACGGTTTTATACTTTAATGTACGCGTCTGACAAGCACATAAATAGGCAATAACTGTGGTAAAAGTGTTTCGCTTGTAGGTAACATCCCGGTAAGAGGCTAAAATAAGTTTATGTTGGTCAGCTGTGGTCCCTCCTGCAGATAATTCGTAAACGAAAGCAAATGTCAATGACAATAAAGTTGAAGAAGGCGTAACCACAAGCCGTCACGACAGATACAAATGTAAACTACTGACATGCGACAGAAAAAAGTGTTCCAAAATAAGTATGAAGAATGTTCATTCAAAAAGAAAAGATAGAGGACACATTCTTTTTACTCTGTCTGCTACTTTTATTCTGAAAACTTAGCGATAAACAAAAATTCATACCGAAAGTGGAATTCTTAAATGTCATACATTCTGTCAACATAAATACACGTCTTTTGGACTCGTCATTTCTGCCCGGGTTGCCTTCGCATAATTTAAATAATCGGATTCTATCAAACGTTCGTATTCCATCCCAAATATACAACAAATTACCTCGACAGTTTCAACCCCCGCGGTCTCTTCCCCTCAGGCTTCCGGTGCACACCTCTTGTCCCATCCATGCGCGCTACATGCCCTGCCCTTCTCATTCTTCTCGACTTAATCACCTGGCAATATTGGGGGAGGAGTGCAGATTTTTAAGCTCATCATTATGCAGTTTTTTCCAAGCCCCATCGTCTTCTCTCCTACGCCCAAATATCCTCCTCAACACCTTATTCTCAAACACCAATCTGTGTTCCTCCCTCTGAGTGAGAGACCATGTTTCGCACCCATGCAAAACAACAGGCAATAACTTACTCCAACTTAAAAGGGCCGTCAGCATTGACACCGCAAAAAAATAAAGTAACAAACAGATCAACAAACCAACAACCCACCCAACGAACCAAACAATTAACAAACCCACTCACCATCCAACCAATATTTGGTTGTTTATAATCGATACTCGCCCTAATAAACAATCGACTTGCCAGAGAATCAATCTACAAACGAGTGATACGAAGACGGGCTTATATTCTGGATGTCACGTCGTCTTTCTTCGGTCTCTGCACACAGGGTCCCACTTAGCCCATGCTATAACACAATTGCCCTGGTACTGTACCAGCCCCACACGACATCCGATCTCGGCTGATTGGTTCAACGCTCACATAAAAAACACGAGAACGCGTCTTGCTTGTGCCGGCCAGTTTTTGTAATCACTTTGCCCACATGCTCGTTCACTATTGGCTGATTATCAACTCGAGGGAAACAAAAAGGGTGGGAATGGCCGACGACGTCTTGCCAGATAATGCCAACGGACAGATGGATAACCCGCTGTTGAAAAACGGACGCTAGTGAAATACAGGCGGGGGAATGGACAGAGACGAACAGGAATGTGATAAGCCAGGCCACAAAAGGGCAAACGAGGGATAAGGAGACGGCCACGCAGGAAGAGGAGTGGCAGGCAGGCGGTTTAACGCACGCGATGGTTCGCAGTTCTACTCCGTATTCACGGAGCTCCGTTGTCGAATTTCAATTGCCAGAATGACTTTTCGGGCTCTTTCTTGATATTCGTATTGAAACAGATCATGACCCTATCACCTCACATTCCTTACTATATTATTATTATTACCCCTATCTCTATCGATTGGGCCCAACAGAGTAGGTTACCTGAAGACGGAGACAGACTCCCATCTCCGAAACGTCGTTCAATTTTATTAGACGATGGAAAACATCAAAAAACTTTTTATTCAAATAACGCACCATCGTCAGAAACTTTTAGATTTGAGATTCTCCATCTTGTCAATTTCAATTATCCTCACTAGAAGTTTAAATTTCTTAAAGCTCTATTACGACAAACGTTCAAGGCCACAAAGACAAGTTCGCCATATTAGTACTGCTGTTAAAACTTAGGTCATGGAATTCAACTGAAATGGGATCAATGGAATGCAGACGTAAAATTGACAACTGTCTCACTATTTTGTTCACCGGACCTTAGTTTCTGATATATTTTAAAAGTTTTCATTTTGTACCGCGTATATTGACGCATGGGGCGTGGCAACCCAGGGGGGACAACGTGCTAATGTTATGGGATCGTCCCGGGTTTGAATCTGTTTTTTTTCTTACCTCTTACCAGTAACCATTTAACTAGCTCGAATCGTGAATTTAAATTTGTTCTGCGTCCCATCTTCACACTGTTAGATACCAAGTTATTTAAGATAATTTTATATAATACAGACGAACTTTGTTACAGCGACACCTTGGCTACTGCGTTTAATAGATTACGTAACCGAGTCTGACTGTATATGCGATCGACAATTAAAATATTTACTTCTTACTGATGTTAATAAAAACATGTCCCAAAATCCTGCAACCCCATCAGTGACTGGGGCATGAAAGTGTAAACAAATTTTTCTCTTAACACGCTGCCAATGCAGAGCTCGGTCACGTGATATGCCAAAAACATTCCCCCCCCTGGGGTGCCCATATTAAGGACAGGACACCATCAACAGCAACGAGCGAATGCAAAGATCTTTCAAGGTACATCGTAAAATCAACAAAGCATAAGGGCTTAAATCATAAATTAGAGCCTTGTGTTCGAAAACGATGCTTGTTGGTCTATGATTAAAAATAACTTTCATTGATCACTGTGTACCAACATGCTAACAGCTTCGAATATCTTTTTGACGGACGAAAACTAAGCGAAAACTTTTATAGCATAACTAAAGTCCACTGAGGAAATAGCGTCTTCATTTCCCAACTACATTCTTCCACTGCTCCCACTTTCTCTGTCTCACCGCATTCCCTCCACAGTCTCCGATCGAGGGAATCGCAGATCTGGCGCGGGTGGTCGGAGGAAGCGAGAGAATGGTAGCAGGATTGTCCAAGTTCTTAAATGAACGGTCGGCGTTTCTGGCCGAACCCTGGCCTTGGGCCAATAGGAAATCTAGTAACATATTTCTCGGTTACAAGCTTGTTCCTTCGTTGTTCCTACACGAGAAATGGATTTACTAGGAATGAGTCATGTTTCCATCTTGTGATGTTGGGCGGGGACATTCTCAAAGCTCCTGAAAACACCTGCTGCTTCCGAATTCCAAGAAAGAACTTGCAGTGCCACGCAACTCCGTTGTAGTTCATTTAATTAGGAAGTACAGGCATACCTCGGAGATATTGCGGGTTCGGTTGCAGACCACAGCAATAAAGCGAGTCACACGAATTTTTTGGTTTTCCAGTGTATATAAAAGTTATGTTTACACTACACTGTAGTCTATTAAGTGTGCAATAGCATTATGTCTAAAAAACAATGCGAGAATTACCAAAATGTGACACAGAGACACGAAGTGAGCACATGCTGTTAGAAAAATGGCGCCGATAGACTTGCTCGACGCAGGGTTGCCACAAACCTTCAATTTGTAACAAAAACGCAATATCTGCGAAGCGCTATAAAACGAGGTATGCCTGCATTACAAAATTACATCATGGAGAAATTATACGTGCAAAATACATATACCATGTTTGAAACAGCAGCTAACTGAAGTCGATCTTGCGAACCTTATCAAGGCGTAACACAATGTTATCGCGGCAAATAATTCAAGCAATGTTTTCCTTTAAAGAATCGCATGACTATTACCAGGTAGCAGCACGAAGGCCGTGAACACTACCCAAGAGATACAGTTTCATCAAAACTGAGTAATAAAAACTGACCTTGAGCCAACCATTATTAGCGCCCAACCCATTTATTCATTACCTTGATTAAACTCAACGAGACATTACCTAACACTCGATTGTGATCCCAACACAATCGATTGTGTGGAAGTAATGCGTAGTGTGTCGGCTGCAACCGGAACACATTAATTAACTCTAATTAACAGAAGCAGCAAGTACATCGACAAAACAATGATTCCCTTAAGGTTTGTAACAACGGTTGATCCATCATAATCATGAGTATTATATAGGTCACAAAGTTTCGCAATTTATCTGTACTCCTGTCTTCAGGTGAATGGTTGTCATTTTCTGATAGTTTCGAAACACGAGGAACATACAGAATAACACGACAGCACGTTAACCACTAAACCGCTGCGGTCTGTCAACCAGAATTGGCACAAGTCTGTTAACTCAATAGCAAACTAACCAACTAACTGACTGGTTGGATGTGAAACAAACCGTTTGTTTCCTCACTAACTGCTCTGTAGGAGTTCGGTCGGAACTGGCTGAGAGATGTCAGACCAGCTCAGTCGTATCCGTTTTCATTGTGACCAAGGTCTGACGTAAATAAACTTACACCTCTGCGACTAGGAAACACGTAGTGGGGGCAAAGTTAGGGGACACTACTGTCCACAGACCAGGATAAAAGCCCTGCGGGGGGAATGTCGTTTCTGGTGCGGTGCAGGGGGAATCTTTACTATCAAGTGAACTAGAGGGCTGCTATTGGTGGGAAGTGTGATACGTCAGAGTTTTACGCTACAACAAAGACTGAAAACATCAAGCAGTTAATAGTAGCGTGTACTGAGTGCACCTGCGGGTGTTGCGATAATATTGTAGATTAAATCACTGTGCCACCGTGAGGTAATCTTAAAGCTGTACCCATTAGAACACATGAAAGCCTGTCGTCTGTTGTTCGTTCAGTGGTTGTGGAAAGAATGCTTTTAGAATGCGTCGTCACTCACCGCGATATCTTGCGCATGCGCGTATGTTGAATTCCTAGCAGGGATTTTCTCCTGGTCTGTGGACTGTAAACAGACCTCAACCACGAAATAATACGAGACCAGCTTCTAGTCTACGCAGTGCGCGCGAGTAAATGGCTCCAATAACAAGCCTGGCGAACCTCACAGTCGGTCTAAACACTTTGAGAAAAAATGTTGCCTGCAGTCAATAATCTTTGCATGGGCATTGTGTCTTCATAAATGATTCCACTGGTAATCAACGTTTCGATAACAACTACATCAACCATGGTAACTAAGTTTGTCCAACTATCCCCCAAGCGGGGATTCCCTACCCAACCGTATCTACGAGGAGAAAAGAATTCAGGTCTTCGTGCAAAGCGTCCGATATTGCTCCATGGCTTGGACGTAAATGTCTACGTCTGGTCACACTTTTATAACACTCTGAAATACCAAATTTCATGAAAATCAGTCAAGCGGTTATTGACGGGGTGACATGCATGACAAACTTCATAGGCGACTTTTCGCAACATTTAGTTACGAATGCGCCTAAAATGCACACCTCTCCTGGAAATCGGTCGTCAAGCACGTACAGCAATGTAGAAAAGCTTTAAGCGGATTGAAGTAGCTACTGATCCGCTTCTCTGGCGTGTCGTAAAAGTTGCCGAGCCAGCACGGCGTAAAAAAATTATCTAATAACACGTGTTAAATTAAAACTCAAAGCTCTCTTTAACCTGAGCTGAGATTACATTCTAATCACTGTTACTTTGACACTAGATCGAGGTCAGTGGTTAGCTTCACGCTTTGTCCACATTATCCTCTAGTACCAATCGAACAAGAAGCCCGGGAGTAAGCCCCAGAGCTTAAGGAACGACAGTGAACATTCCTTGGGGGGGGGGGGGGGGGCACCACCATCCTCCAGCGCCATTCCAAGAGGACTTTTCGAGAGTCATAACGAAGACCGACGAGATAAAGTACTCGCCAGCTGCCCATAAAACATTCGCATTGGGAGTGCAATGAATTAGAACGTATGGCCCACAGAACCCGCCTTACTCCGGCCATACAACGGTGCCTCGTAATCCGAAGTGATGAAGTTTCACAGTCGAGCGGTTCGCGAACCACAGAAGGAGCGTTACAAGGCCTTAAGTTAAGGCAAATTGCATAATAGCTACTAAAGTGATGAACAGGTTCGTCTACACAACTATTTATTCCTAACATGTATTAGTCTATCATAAGACCATCGTCATGTGATGTTATCATACTACAGAACACAATTCAACCGCGTGTCCTAAACACGTAAAAGCTATCCTGCTACGCGCCATGTAGGCGCTCAAGGGGAGACTTCTGTAAACAAGTACGATTTCAAGTTTTTACAACGGTGGGTCTGAAGATGACTGTCTTCTGGGTTGTAGCGCCGTGCAGGGCGATGAGTCCTCATGGATGAAGGCAGCAAGAATCTCTGAAACTTCGGTAAACGTCTATTGTCCGCGAGGCACGAGAGTAGACGAGTCCTTGTCAGCCGTCATTTGTGTGGCTGGGGGGAAAGTGGGTTCTGCGCATGCGCTGGTGATGTATTCCTTACCTAAGAACATTGTGCTATCAGTCAGTCAGTCAGTACATTGGATGCG
Organism: Zootermopsis nevadensis; assembly: GCF_977971745.1. Classification (NCBI taxonomy): domain Eukaryota; kingdom Metazoa; phylum Arthropoda; class Insecta; order Blattodea; family Termopsidae; genus Zootermopsis; species Zootermopsis nevadensis. The sequence continues at coordinate 9,620,793 of NW_028259144.1, read as the reverse complement.
GGTGTTTTTCGGTCCGCTAGTAGCACTGAATTTTACCCCACCTCCCTCAAAGATGTCATGTCTACTCTCGTGCTTCGCGGACAATACAAGATTACGCGGCGCTACAACCCAGAAGACAGCCATCTTACGTAAACAATGCAGCACAACATTACTGACCTTGGAACCGGACCGGGCGATGGTGCCAAGGTTTGCAATCAGATCTTCTTTTGTCATCCCGACTCCTGTATCCTGTGGTAGAAAGAGCAAAAACAAGATCGTTGATAGAAAACGAGACTGGTGAATAACAGCTACACACATCGCCAACAGTAACTGTAATTACAGTCAGCCCTCGAGTACTTCAATTATTAATCCTATGTTAACAAATCAAAATGATACTCATGAGGAAGTTAGGAGGAGACTAAATTCCGGAAATGCTTGCTACTTCTCAGTTCAAAATATTTTGTCTTCCCGTCTGATTTCTAAGAACCTGAAAATTGAAGTATACAAAATAATAATTTTGCCTGTTGTTTCGTATGGGTGCGAAACATGGTCTCTCACTCAGAGGGAGGAACACAGATTGCAGGTGTTTGAGAATAGGGTGTTGAGGAGGATATTTGGGCCTAAGAGGGAAGACGATGGGGCATGGAGAAAACTGCATAATGATGAGCTTAAAAATCTGTACTCCTCCCCCAATATTGTCAGGTGATTAAGTCGAGAAGAATGAGATGGGCTGGGCATGTAGCGCGCATGGATGGGACAAGAGGTGTGCACCAGGTATTGGTTGGGAAGCCTAGAGGAGATCTAGACGTAGATGGGAGGATAATGTCAGGCGGGATCTATGGGAGATAGGAGTTGAAGGAGACTGGATTTTGTTGGCCCAGGACAGGGTCCGATGGCGGGCTTTGGTTACTTCGGTGTTGAAACTTCGGGTTCCATAAGCCATATAGTTAGTTACGTAAGGAAGATATTTTGGTTTCAAGTGAATGTGTGTTTTTACCAGAATATCAATTAGCCATTATTATTTAAACGCTGAAACAATGCGGGAAATTATTTTTTGTAAAGTTCTTTCAGTAGTCGTCACAATCCTCTGACCAAAAATATATAATTTCATAAAGATTTTTAGTTTGGGAAAATATGGAGAAAGTCACGTGGCCAATTCAATAAGCTCATTGGATGTTTCGACAATGTTAACTCCTTTCGAGGCAAAATTCATTTAAAAACTGCGGAAATGCACAACCATGACGCAAACTCTACTTCTTGAAAGAATATGCTACCAATAGAACGATACAGATTACGGAATTCCAAGTTTAACGAGAAATATGGTAAAATAATGCCAAAGCATGGTTTTGATCTCTGACCACCGAGGTTTCGTGGCTGTTGGAGACAATGGGTAACATTTTTTGATCGCACTTTAGGAAGTAAGCCTCACTAGCTAGTAATGCCCCAAGAAGGTCTGGGTTTTCCAAAAACTTACTGAAATTTCTAACCGAATTTCTTGTTCCCCCCACCTTTTACTTTTTGGACAAGTACACAAAAACAGCCAATGACACACTTACTGCACCTTAAACCAAAGCCAATGGTAATATCTGCGTAATATAATTATGTAATCCGACACGTGCTGGCTCAACAATGCCAACTGATGCACAAAAGTACCAAATAAATAATACCTGTATGGTAAGTGTCCTATTATGCTTGTCCGTGGCGATGTGAATCTCTAAGGACCGGGCATCGGGTCCTTCAGCGATTTCGCCAGTCAGCGTCAAGTAACGCATCTTCTCCAGGGCGTCACTGGCGTTCGATATCAGCTCCCGCACGAACACCTGCAAACCAACCGCAAACACATATCACTCTGAGATGGCAGCTTTCTTTACTGAACCTTCATAAAGGCTTCCATATAACAGGAATGGAATAATTCTTTAACGATATGTGACGTATTCACGTACGTTTGAAGAAATGGTAGTATTTCTTTTTGTGAAGAATGGACAACGTGTATCAACTGTTGCCACTCGTTTTTCATACTTCGTACATAGTAGGATCCATTTTCAGCACAGAAATTGATTATACTAGCTGAAGTTCACAGTAGATTCAGTCAGTTTTAAGACAGGACACGCCATGAGTATACGTCTCCTTTTTGAAACAAGAATTAGCACACAAGTCCGTGACACATTCAACTCACAAATTACCCGTAGAGTACTAGGCGATACAACGCAGAGTTCATACATCTTTATAAAATATGCAGTACTTGTTAGGGCCACTGCTGTCCAGAATTGCAAACAACACGAAAATCACACTAATTTTTTTTAAGACGACAACTGACCAGACTAAAACGTAATTTGTACCATTTCAAGTACATGCAACTCTCGGTTTACGAACGAGTTCCGTTCCAAGACGTTGTTCGTTCTGTGTATCTTGCATTCCTGAGCTTTTACGATACGTATCGTATACGTTAGCAGCCATTTTAAAGCATTAAAACCATACACTAAAAATCGAATTATCTATTCAATACGTTTTATTATATAAAGTATGCATGCGTTATGGTTTATCGTATACGATACGTAACATAAAATAAAATATATTTTATATATTTTTAAGTCGCCACAAATTGGTCCGTATCACTTGGTAGTTAAAGTACTCTATGCCGAAAAGTATGAAAATGACTACGTTTACATTTCTTGAACAGTGTTCCTCTTGATACAGACATATTCAAGACCACCACAACTCAAATTTCCTCTTGGTATATTCAGATTGCTTGTAACTAAAAATACAGAAAGCTGAAACGCAATAAAAGTCTATGCGAAGGACATATAAATGGACAGACATCACACTCTAAACAAAGAAAAAGACAGAGCGAAACATTAACAACTGAAGGCGTTGTGTACGTGACTACAGGCGGTGACCTCCGCCCCTTGGAATACCGCACATTTATATAAGTCACCGGTAAACAAATATAAGTGACTGACTACGAACTGGATGAGCGGGGTTGGATCCCCGACAGGGGCAGAGGATTTTTTTCCTCTGGCCTCTGCGTCCAGACCGGCTTTGGGGCCCACGCAGACTCTGTACGATGGGTACCGGGGTACATTCTCGGGGATAAAGCGCGGCCTAGGCGTGACACAGACCACTCACCCCTGTCACTCCTGCGCCTAATTTTTGAAACGGAAGAAATAAATCATTTTTCCCAGTTTCTCTTTTTTCTATACAAGCAAGGACGTGCTGTTTCGGCGGTAACAGGTTTAAACATTAATAATATAATTTATTTATTTATTTGAAGATCGCCCTGATGACGGAGGCAGTATGACCTCTGAAACGTTGGTAAACATCTACCAAACTACACAGCGCAAGAACCCAGAAGACAGGAATCTTCATCGCCCTGATGACGGAGGCAGTATGACCTCTGAAACGTTGGCTAACATCGACCAGACTACACAGTGCAACAACCCAGAAGACAGAAATCTTTATACTCACCGCCATGATGATGGAGGTAGTATGACCTCTGAAACGTTGGTTAACATCGACCAGACTACACAGCGCAACAACCCAGAAGACAGAAATCTTCATCGCCCTGATGACAGAGGCAGTATGACCTCTGAAACGTTGGTAAACATCGTCCAGACTACACAGCGCAACAACCCAGAAGACAGAAATCTTCATCGCCCTGATGACGGAGGCAGTATGACCTCTGAAACGTCGGTTAACATAGTCCAGACTACACAGCGCAACAACCCAGAAGACAGAATTCTGCATACTCACCGCTGTGAAAACCTCAAATCACACATTTATTTATTTATCTGACATAAATTTTGCAAAAGAAAGAATATATTAAATATCACCTACAAAATATATAATATAAACATATAAAATATGAAACTGTTATGTGCTAAATTTTCTAACGTTCTGAAAGTCAAACTTTCAGCAAAATGGCTGGGCTATTTAAATAAGTTATATCTTCTACAAGTAAACATTTCCTGCGGCCTGCAGAAACACATTTTTGTATCACCATATTCTGCACCGTTCGCATTGTATCCAGTCGCCTTTCAAGGTCATCTTACCAACTGCTGATCCCACAAGTTTCACTTTCTCGAACTCTCTCATTCGGCTTCTGTTGTGTTTTCGTTGCAGACTTTCGTTTCTGATCTTGTGATTTATTCGACTTTATACGTTACAGGTTAAAGGTGCAATAAGATTCTTTTTTCTTCACGTGTTTCTTGCCAATTTCTTAGCAGATGGTATTACACTCCTGTAACTTTCCTTTTGTGTTTCACCAGTACTAAACTTACGTCATCTTTTTTTTTCTCGTTACGAATTCTGCAGTCGGTTTTCCCAAATGATGACAATGAAACAGAACATTCTTCTTCTTTCGGTAGACCCTACCCGTCGTCAGTGTCTGTCAATGAGGAAACTATTTAAAAAACCTTCGTCCAGAATTTCATGCAACTGACAGTAAACCTCCTAACACTATTTTAACATGTTCTCTCCTGGGTTACAACATTGCCTCTGTCAGAACGCCTTCAGCGACTGTGCGGTCTACGTATTTGCTGAAGCCCGAGAAGAATTCAATGTACTGTGTGGTATTTAGCTGCAAGATTCAAGCGCTGAAGAGTGGTATCTCGATTCTATGAAGATTACTGGACCAAGAATATGATGCTGCTGCTACTGCAAGTGTTTAAGCCGAAATAAACAAGAGTCAATTATTTTCCTTGGTTTGTGGAACTTCCTGTTTGTATGTACCATTCTCTCTAGATTAGCCATTTGGGAACGAGTCGCTCCGTAAATTTTATGGACACCTCTGTACCCAATTCCTGAAACAAAAATTTCCTGGCACTGTTTCGCCAACAGAAATATATTCTTCTATAATTGTTCCCTACGACACGCCGCTACCCACAAGACCAATAGCGACGTTTACAGTCCATGAGAACCTAAAATTCAAATTTCAGAGAAGAAATAGTTTCTATTCACTTGTTGCCATCTGAAAAAATATCGCCGTTGTTTTACGTCTTCTTTGACCATAAGTAACTAATCTTCAAACAAAAAAACCCGTTAATTAGCCAGAGGCTGCGTCTCCACGAGAAAAAATAATGTTGTTCTTTTACTACGACGCACAGCTTGGAAATACTTGGACATTCCGGTCACCAATTTCAAAAATAAAAACCTATATGTTTTCCCGGGGATGTCTCTGAGAGAAACACATTATTTCACGAAGCGCAGTCGCAGGGGTTACTTGGACATCCCTGTGCGTTGTCTTCGGAATTCATAATAGTTCATAATTTTTCAAAAGAAATTTTGTGGTTAGTTTTTTTTTCTACTACGCACCATTAGAGAAAAATGCGCCGTTATGTCTTCAACACATTTGTGAACATTTCATAAGTTGAATAAAGTCCATAATTTTCAGTGCTGCCTCACCAAGAGGTACATTCTTCCTTCCCTATTTACTATTTTGGGTGTTCCCCACGCTCTAGCGTGAGCGAAGAAGACCTTATTGGCTCGTCAATTTCTGTCCGTCGCTCGCAAGACCCAAGGTCACTTATAGAACGCATTCCTGAAACAACATGCCCCAACGATTACCTCGGTTCAAAATTCTGCTGCATTTCTTATTCCCATGGTTGCCCAAAGCGTCTGATTTGGCGTGAAGATCACGTATTGGATTACAGTGTACTCTTTTCCAATCTTGTTACATGACGCACCGTTTTCGGACTCCCCTGTGTAGAATTTTCGAAGCAGAAACATTTCGATAATTTTGCCGAGTTTGTCTTTCGTACCCACCATTTGCTTTCGCAGTGTAAAATAAACGCACCATTTGGTTTTGGACACTCCTACACCTAATTATAAATATCAACGTTCAAAACATACATGGTTTTCCCGGGGATATCTCTCCAATAGAAACACGGTTTTATTTTTACTATTTCTTCTACACTGCATCGTTTGAGTAACGGGGTATGACGGATGGAACGACGGACAGACAGCTACGTTTATGCATATGCACAGAAAGCACTATATATGATATCAAATAGAATGAGACTGGCAAAGCAAGCAACACGCATGGCAGACCGAAGCTTACTTAAGAGGATAATATTAAAACAGATGTCATAAACAGTGTTTTTGGCCGTGTACTAACTCAAAACACGTGACATTGGTGAACTCTTGTAACACGGTAATGAACATTCCAATTCCATAAAAGACAACGAATTTATGAACTAGATGGCCAATTATAAGCTGCTGAAGAAGGGCAGTACTCCATGGAGTAACTACCAGCAGCGAAACCTGATCTAGACGTCGTGCGAAAATGCAGCATCAATAAATCCACTTTAACAATCGTTCTACAACGCCAAGACTTTAAGTTGTTTTGTTGTTGTTGTTGTTCTTCTTCTTCTTCTTATTATTATTATGTCGCTGTTTTGCTACGCAGCAAAACATTTGTTTAAAACATTCAAATTTTTATGCTCTGACGGTGCACTATTACCATTGGCCGCTGGTGATAACCTGTTTGCCTTCATATTGTATTATTTACTGACAGATATATTTGTACTGTAAACGTGTATCATATTACATAATACAGGAAAGGTTATGGACCTCAACAAGATCTACTACATTTTATGCCTTGAACCAACATTTCTGATAAAGGTTATGAACTTCGAGTGGCAAAACTGAAATTACAATAGACTGATATGAACCGTATTCGTCATACGACTCACATAAAATCGACGCAAACATGCAGACGGATGGATATGATCTCCCCATAACACGTTCATTCAACGCATTTCGTGCTAACACCTAAATAATGAGCGGAATTGATGCCCCTAACGTGCGGTAAGTTCGGTTCAGCGACCGTATGATGCAGCTGAACTGGTCAAACTGTGTTAGCTCCATGACACGTAAACCTGCGCAGTGCGTATTGATTTCGCGAACAGTGCGCAGCTTACCCAGCGGAACACAGAATCTGCCGCGCGTCATTTCCGTTAATTTCGAATCACACTGCTGTAAAGATTGATCCAGCTGCTGTTGTTTCGTGTAGGCATGCGACTTAATAGGTCTATTTCATCCTATGGGAAGAACATAGACTATTTACTAACATACCTCTGTCAACACAAGTTAATTGTCCTGCAATGTAAGCAACATTCAGATAAATTTTTCACAAAACGACATCATTCGTTCGTATATCCAACACAATTTCTAAAGGGTATACATCATTGTTAATTACGAGTTAATGAATTGCCAACTACAACACATATGTGTAACAAAAGACTGTCAAGAGGACAAAAATAAAATATAAACAACCTATAAAGTGGACTTATTTAACACCATAGATAAGTTCCGAAACCCAACCACTAGTGCGGAACGCGGAAAATTCGATTTTTCGCGGCGAGCTAGGATACGAAAATGCTTTAAAAAGACAAAGACGTTCCGATTTGAAAAAGTCTGAGGCCTAATTTCGTCCCTATATTTTATTTTTATACCAAATATTTCGTTAATGTTACATATTTAAGTCAAATTTTCAACTGATATTTTACTTTAATGCCCAACTTTCCGATGACACTTATTATATTACAGTTTGCTCATAAACAAATATAATTACAGTACATTTCGGATTTTGTTCATTTACAGTGACTTTCCACGGGTGCGTATCTCCATTAAACCCACATGATATTTAGTTCGTCCAACACGGATTCACGGAACGCACCGCTATCGAGAGACCTATCCCTGAGTCGAACTGTAATCCAAATAAAGTTAACGTTTGTCTCTAGATATGAAAATTCCTTGACCACTTCAAAACCACATTCTCCGATAATCAGGTTTTGACATATTCTATTTCGACTTGCTTCTCGTATCGCTACCACCACACATTTTGTTTCGGACTCACTCGCTTGCGAGACCAAATTCTTTGGCAGATCTCTATAATTTGGTGAAGACTTCTATTGTGTCATGTAGCTGCCAATGATGTTAATGCCATCGGCACATGCCAGTGTTTGTGTGGATTTATTATACAGAGTGATTCAAAAGGTTAGGGCCAAACTGAAGGAGCGTATAGAGGGACTCAGAGAGAACAACTTTCGAATAGGAATCCATGTCCTCCGAAGTTATCCTGAGTCAGTCGAAGCCATTGAAGGTAGGAAGTCTGATAACATACCGCTGAAATAATCGTAATTTGCTATTCTCCTACAAGGATTATATTAGCAATCTTACAAACCAAATTTACAACAGCGGTATGTTATCAGACTTCCCTACCTTCAATGGCCTCGACTGACTCAGGATAACTTCGGAGGACATGGATTCCTATTCGAAAGTTGTTCTCTCTGAGTCCCTCTATACGCTCCTTCAGTTTGGCCCTAACCTTTTGAATCACCCTGTATATGGTACCACTCTTTACGATACCTGCGTCCCTCATGACTTTCTCCAACAGAATATTAAACAAAAGACAGGCAAGTACACCCCCTTACAATAGCTTCAGCCTTTCTTCGTTTTGAACTGCTTTAAAATACAGTTTTGAATTTTGACGCTACACTAAACTGTTTTCATGATAATTTTGTAAGTCTGGTTAGTTCTTCAGGTAATCCTAGGTGTAGCATAGCTTCATACAGTTTATTTATTAATACACTATCATATACTGTTTTAAAATCGACAAATATGTGGTACTAATGTTTTTTCAAGGGTTTTATTTCATTTCTGTACTGTAGCACATGATTGTTGTTGGCTATGTTACAATCGTACGCGAGAAAAATCGATTGCTACTAACATACGTTTAAACTACAGAAACATTTTCTCAAGGTTATCGAGATCGCAGTCACTTCGAAATTGACTCATGCGGCCCTTGGAAAAACAATAACTGCCTACCCCTGACTCTAGCACGGTAAAAAGTTAATCGCATATCCATCACACACATACACTAAATGTACAAATGTACCACCAAAGTTGTGCTACTCTAACAGATGTCTTTGTAGATTCCGTAAATCCTTACAAGTAAATGACGGGAACAGTAAGTCATTGCAGAAACTAGACTACAGGCTGGATGGCTGGGGTTCAATTCCTAGCATGGGCAGGATTTTGTTTTTCGTAGATACGACGTCCAGACCGGCTATGGGATCCACCCAGTCCTCTACCCAGCGGGTATCGGGGATTCTCTCGCTGTGCGTAAAGTGAATGGAGATGGGGTAAAGCTTACCACTTACTACAAACTGCTGATTCCAACGGGGGGTGTAATAACGTTTTGCTGTCGTAAACACCCCCAACAGTTGATGCGCCTTAAATAGTGCGTCAATGATGCATTTATTAATTTACTTTCAAACGTTGTAACTTTTACTTTTCACTTTAACTTTATAATGGGCTAACGGTTGACTTTTGTGATTACAATTTTGTCATCGGCTGCATACAAGCGAACTTACTTCCCTTCAAGCTGAATAACAGTGAACTGTTAACGAACACCACAGTGAATAGAATGAATAAGTCAGCACTAACCGATACTGTGACATGTTTCTTACGCTGGAAATCTATGGAGCTACTTTTTCTGAACACACGTAATTTAAACCCTGGTGTGACTTCCATTCCTGGTGGGCTGTGGAAGGCTAATAGAGCAGGGCGAACACCCGAGGTAGAAACACAGAAGAGATTCATCCATGTGACGGAGTGTATCGATTTCGGAGAGAAAGAAGGTCTTCACTCCTATATATAATTTTAATAGTGTGTGCTCCCCAGGGTGACAAGCTAATACATTCCCTGTCTGCTGTGTGGACAGTCAGTGGTGGATTGTGAGAAAAATCCATGAATGTGTACTAACGTTCCGCGTAATCGTGTGACTTACGGCATAAATCGACAACCTATTTGACAGGTAACATGGAGGAGCTTGTAGCAGACACAGTAAGAATCCAATCAAAAATGTGCTAACTCAAAGAACATTGCGTCGTATTGTCGAAATATTTTCCAAAATTTCTGGACACACAGTAACTCATAAAAAGTGTCAAACAAATTATACGTTATGTTCTCACTAAAATCGACTTATTTAGTATATTTTAAAATTCTCGGGGCACCAAGGTGCGGCGGGCGTAAGGTTGGTAACCGTGGCATGGTGTATTTACCGAAAATTCTGAAATCGTGCGTATGAGATTCCCTGGCAGGACAATTACTGTAATTAAAACAACGTGTGCAAAAACTGAAATTTTATCTTACGCGTGGTTTCACAGTGTCTTGGTTCCACCAAATGACGCCGCACTAACCAAACTCTGGTTATAGAACCTAATGGACAAAATACCCATATCAAAAATAAAATTATGTGAGTCTTCTTGATTCCTTGGAGACCTTATTAAAACGTGTATCGGTCACATATGGCGGAAGAAATTAATCACTCACACCCCCATGCATTGCCGAGTCCAATAATGAGGGGAACCATATTTCCACGACACCCATACGCCTTTAATGGACTGGTGACTGATCACAATGACGCACTTATTCCGTTCCACGAGGTATATCCAGTTAACTAAACGGTGAAAGATCACACTGGGCTTATACAGCAAAGCAAATACGGTGGGTAGATGATCAAAGTTATATCAGCAAAGTCGTGTTCGGAGATGTCCGTCGTAATGTCGAAACAGCCGCTCCAGAAATCCCACACACAGACTGATGATCGCTTCAGTGATCAGCAAAGGCGCTAGCTAAAACCGTAAATGTTAGGTGGAGAATCATCTAACGCAGTTTCCCAACCATGGTTCCGCAAACCATGTCCAGGGGTAGGGCGAGAAATCAAATAAAAATTCTGAAATACCTCGAAATTTACAAATATCCCTCGAAATATTGCGGGAATTTCTGTCTGGCAATTGGCAAAACGGAGTCTGTCGAGGTAGAAATGCGAGTGTTTGTCAAAAATTCGGCCAAGAATTCAACATTTGTACAAAAAGAAACAAGGCAAGTGTCACCCCGAAAGTAAACCTTATATTGATTTTAGACGTGAAATTATTTTGATGTTTAAGTAAACATTATTTTGATTATATACAGGGTGTCCCAGGAGAAAAAGTCAATATTCTGGGAGGTCATAGTATCGGTCATTCTAAGCAAAAAAGTGTCCTATTCCGAACGGTTTCCGAGATACAGCTATTTCACTGTAGAGTTGCAAAATTGTTAATAAGAAAGAGATATTACGTACTGTTTCTAATACCGGTATTTATTGTTCAAGTGACAAAGTTGGTGAAGTTTACCTAGTATAATAGATTTTCGAAAATTCCACCGTCAATATCAATGCACTTTACAACTCGTGTGAGGACATAGCGCGTTGCTCGTCAGAGTGCATCTTGACGTTCCTTTATGGGGGCGATAACATCCAATAGGGAAGGACAATATTGGGCGCCAAACCCAAACTACTGTACAGTGAAATAGCTGTATCTCGGAATACGACATATGCACATATACACTTTTTTGCTTAGAATGACCGATACTATGACCTCCCAAAATATTGAAATTTCCTCATGGGACACCCTTATGTGTACATATATATATATATATATATATATATTAGAAAATTAAGATTTTTTTTTACAATAATTTAGCATTAATCAATCAAATCTTCCCGGGAAATCAGCCGCGTTAACTGCTTCCCGTAGTAAACCGACGTTTCGAGAACCAACTCTGCCCCCATCATCAGGGTTCTGATGTTACTGGATACCTCGGAAGCATTAATTCAAATGCGCTCCCAGCTATCAACTTTCATGGCCTGCAAACGTTTTTCATTGGTAGGGGTTCTTTGGGACATGTAAAATAATTCTTCGACAGAAAAAAATGGTAACTGTTCTAACGGTACGAAAGCACGTCCGTGAATTAGACTAGGATACATGCAAATCGAGCCGACACCGCGTAGCTGGCTCTCAGAACTTCAGGTGGTTTTGCGTCATCAGTATACGTCGTGTGGAACGATTGATCTCGCAAAGAACGAGATCTCTGGTCATTCATCTGACTCCATATTAATGTAACAGCCCGTGCATGATCCGATACGGACATTAATTTAACAGAAGACGGGCTGCCGTGTAAGTTGCGAACATCAAGATAAATGTTTCATGTAAATAAAACTGACAAGTTTTTGCTGTATCGACTTTGATACAACTTTTTTATTTCTATGATCTGCATGGAGCAGGAATACCTTCTTGACAAGATGACAATTACTCGGCTAGTCAAGAAATCCCCCCACCTTTCATTGAACACAACGGTGTTAAAGAACCCACAGCTGAACTTTATTATGAGCCAACTGAATCCAGTCCACATCTTCCAACTCAATTTCTGAAAGCTTCATTTTAATATTATCATCTCAACATCCGTGTCAAGGCTTCCCAAGTAATATCATCCCATATGATTTTAATACAAACATTCTGCACGCACCTCTAATCTCCTTAATTTTGACACCGTAACAGTATTTGGTGAACTGCAAAGATTTTCGCTGCGTAATAAAGAAATTTCCCTTTGTGCAACTCACCTCTTTGTCGGAGTATAGAGACTTGGCGACAATATCCAGTAGCATCCGAGTCTCCGCCTGGAACTCATGACTGTCGCTGGAACCTGTAAATATTCAACAGCGTCAGTGAAACTAATAGATGACGACACCGTAATTAAAGTGTCGAAATTCAATTACTTTGCTGCGAAGACAAAGACAAAAATTAATAGATTATAAACACGTCCGAGCACTGCAACAATAAACTACCTTTACAACGGCACTTTTAAGCTTTCCTTCTTCAGGAGCCGTGACGTCACGTGGGACTCCATTTTCCTCCTGTCATCCGGGTGTCCTGAGCATTCTGGACAATTCCAAGAACAAATCTTACACTGCTTAACAAGACTGCTGTTATGTCCTAAAAGAGAAACCATACTGTACTATTATAGCAGCTTTTGATTTGCTTTAAGCATCTGTGATTGAAGTCAATTATTTAGTTAACAGCTTAGTCAGGGGAAGCTACTTTCAAAATTAATGTAATCACCAATCAATAAAAATGTGTGATATGGTCCAAATAAAATCCGTACATGACTATAAAAAGTACTTAGTTAATCTGCCAAATATAACTGTGTCATGCGATCTGTCCTCCGCAGAAACTGTCACTCACATTTCCCACCTACAAACATTCGAAGAGCCAATAATACCACGCGTCGATTAAATTTGGGTTTTCAACCTTTCAAGACGTGGGAACACATTCGCCCTTTCTTATCGACTCGTTGGCGAAAAAGTTTAACAGCGTCGATGTCTGTCTTCTGGGTTTCTCAGGACCATACTATATCCATCTTCAGTGCAGAAAATGCAGGTAACATGTTTCTGCGATATGTTCGTATCTACATACAAGTTATACGGCGTTACAACCCAGAAGACAGACAATAACATCTTTACCATTGTGAGAGAACCTTGAAATTAACCTACTAATTCAAAAACACTCGCATATTATTTAATAATTTCCATTAACGAATGTTTATTTATCACCCTTACTGATTCACTTAAAATTAAATAATATTCATGCTGTCATGCGTTAACTACTGCCCAAAGCCAAGAAGCATCAATAGTGGCAGATGCCACTGTTATCAAAATTCTTCTGTCGCTTCGTGGTCCCGACGGAGATGGCGGAAGGATATGGGAAGAAAGTTGAGGTGCATTTCTGGAAGCTCTTTTCGAGACAACAGAGTGACTAGGACGACGGCCTATTAAGCATCAACTCGTGAGACCACGACGCAGGTCGCCACTTATCATGGTGTTCGAGGGAAAGCCACGTCTATCACGTGTCTTATGTAACGAGGCTCTTGCCGACAACCTACTACGACAGACAACGTGGTAGACCTCGTGAATCGTCTGCATGACATCCAACATTACACCCTTCATCGTATAAAAATATCCTGTGAGAGGATGAAGGCCAGCTACGACGGCCTGGCCAACTCCGTGGGATTCCAAGAAGGGAACAAAGTATGGCGACACCGTTCGTCTCGAACCAGAGAAAGATCACTCATGCGCCAGTCAACTTCGAAATGCCCATATATATATATATACGCGCATGCAATTCAATAGACCCATGTAACGTAATATATACGGCTTTAAAAGGCTGGCGCATTCTGTCAGCTTTATGACAAACTTAGGCCAGAAGATAATACTGATGTCAAAACATGTTGCCAATAAAGAATACACTCGTGCTAACCGATAATTAGCTGTGTTGATGATTATAATAAATGATTTCCTGTAAATGCTCGTTCTTTAAAGCACGTGAAGCGGATGTTTGAGTACGTCTTCAGATGAAATCCAGCAGCGTCACATCCGGTCTAGCACATCTCTCGTTTGGCAAAACACAAAAAGCCAGTGCGGAAGCTTCCGCACTTACCAACAAGCCCGTATCGGATGACTTCTCTCTCACTAATTAGCAATTTGCCACAGATGCGATCAACATCTGGCAAGGTGGAGCAAGACAGCTCTTACACTGCGCATCAGCTGACACTCACTACAGATTCGCCAATAGTCCACAGCTCAATAAAAACGTACGTCTCTCTCTTTCAGCCAATGCCAACTTAGATATTTCAATTATCTCTGTTCAATGATTCACTAAAGCACTAATTTACCGTTACTACTTCAAGTACGGAGCTGCAGATTCCCTGGAGTAATGGACGCGTGCATTATATACGAGGTGCGATCAGAAAGTTTCCAGACTGCGCCTATAAAAACCCGTACACTTATCTCAGGTATTAAATTCATCCATCACCCTCGAAGTAGTTCCCCTGGGAGTGAACACAACGATCCCAGCGCCGCTACCAAGCCTGGAAGCATCCCTGGAAATCATTCTTTGTCAGCCTGTCAAGCACCATCTGCGATTCTGCCTGAATCTCTTCTATCGTCTCAAATCTCCTTCCCTTTAGCTGAATTTTCATCTTTGGGAAGAGGAAACCTTAGAAAGGAAGTTGGGGTCGGTTCTTGCAAGATCTTTGAGCTCCTGACAAACGAGAAGTCGATTCTGCTTCTGGTCCTTAGACAGGATGCGTCGCATGTGGAGTTCTTCCTTTAGAATCAGCTGACAGGTCCCATAGCCTATCCCAACAATGTCGCACAAGTCGTTGATGGTACGACGTCGATCTTCGTGAATGGCCTGCCGAATCGTCGTAACATTTTCGGGCGTTGTGCTCGAAGATGGTCGTCCAGAACGCTCGTCATCATCGACAGAGGTTCGGCCATTTTTAAAACGTGAATGCCACACAAAAGTTTGTGCACGACCCATTGCGGACTCCCCAAATGCTTGCTTTAGCATTTCATAGGTTTCCGTAGCCGTTTTGGCGAGTCTTTGGCAAAATTTGATTTGTTCATGAAAATCCGCCATTCCGAAATCGCAGGAGGGTCGGTGTAATGCACTACCAAAACGCCCGTAACTAAGAAACAAATGCTAATTCGATGATGCCGGCTGGCACACTGATTCATTATGAATGTAGGCCCAACCCCTTAGCGGCAGAAGCTCGTACTACATCCGGTTCGCCCTCTATTGACACAGTCTTGAAACTTTCTGATCGCACCTCGTACTATGTTTTGCGAATTTGTAAAGAAAATTAATGCTTTTCATATTTAACTGTTTGGTATCGTGAATAATTTTGCCTGTTGTTTCGTATGGGTGCAAAACATGGTCTCTCACTCAGAGGGAGGAACACAGATTGCAGGTGTTTGAGAATAAGGTGTTGAGGAGGATATTTGGGCCTAGGAGAGAAGACGATGGGGCGTGGAGAAAACTGCATAATGATGAGCTTAAAAATCTGTAATCCTCAGGGTGATTAAGTCGAGAAGAATGAGATGGGCACGGCATGTAGCGCGCATGGACAGGACAAGAGCTGTGCACCGGGTACAGGTTGAGAAGCCTGAGGGGAAGAGACCGCTGGGGAGACCTAGACGTAGATGGGAGGATAATGTCAGGCGGGATCTATGGGAGATAGGAGTTGAAGGAGACTGGATTCTGTTGGCCCAAGACAGGGTCCGGTGGAGGGCTTTGGTTAATTCGGTGATGAACCTTCGGGTTCGGTAAGCCATCTAGTTAGTTAGTGAGTCTCATGAAGGTACTTTCAGATGTAACGGTTCCAACCCTATAAAACAGTTAATCTACCAGGGTAACTGTAACTCAAAATAAAATGCACGCCCATTGTCGGGATAAGTTGTTACGAAAACCAATACCACCACCATCAGCGTTGCCACAGCAAGTCTCTGAAATAGACGAATCAAACATAAAACAGTTATTCAGTGGGAAGCTGTAACTTAACGCATCATAACTGAACCATTCATCTGTACCTCATTCATTTCTAGGCGTCAATGCTTTTCCTTCATTCTTCCCGACAACTCCTCAGACCTCACCAATTCACCTCGCAACGCCAGTCTTCACCTTGCTGAACCGTGCTTTATCAATCTCCTGTAGCCCTCATCAGTTTCCCATCCCCGCTGCTTCTTTGCCGTAATTTCACTTGCTACTCCGAGAGGCAATATTCCGAGCTCTCAAGTCCAAGTCCGATCTCAAAGCCAGTGACGATGATCGAGTATTCCAAGAATTCAACTGAGCACTGCAATTGGCAACAATCATTCAGATTTCTCCTTGGAGGAGATGTCTGTTCAAAAACCTTTATGCCCAAGTTTCCCCTGTGTACTGGAGCCAGTCAATGAAGATGTAATGGGAGCCTGGAAGCGAAATCATTTTCACGTTCCGTTCGCTCTTACCCCCGGCAAAAGAGTTACTGACAGCCACTGGACAGGAAATTAAGAATTCACCAAAGCCATTCGTGACATGCTAATAAAGATTAGTTATTCAACGACAGTGTCAAATGCAAAGGTTTCGTACCCTGTCGATTATGGTCTAACGGGTTGTGGTGCAATGCAGATTTGCAGAAAAATTTCTGACGAACTGATTACCTTAGTTTCTTGAAAATGGAGGCGGTACGTTTCACTAAAATGTTGATAATCATCTAGATGACAACATGGAATCCATTTACAGAGCGGATTTCTTGCTGTAACCGGCCGGGCTTCGACCTACAGCGCCTTCCCTAAAGTAAGAGTCGGTGAAGGTAGTAGGTAGGTCCAATTATCCTGCGCGTATTTATCGGGTACCAAACACCAATATTTTCGTCATGAAGAGGAAATTCGTAAATAACTGTAGGATTTTATACATTTCAATACAATCTGAATTTCACCTCTTTACGTACGGAAAACAAGCCACGTGAGAAAGAACATTACTTGTGTATCAACTTCTTCTTCATGTACATATCAAAGAAGCCATTTGTTCTAAACAGCATCATGTTTGTTCAAACAATTTTGAGGCCCGCTAGCAGATATTCTCGAAACACCTGTCTCCTGTCATAATCGTTTAATAGATTTTACCGGTAAAATTACACGTCTACCACCAATGTCTATCAGCATATTTCATTTCCCACGTGACAAATATTTGTTAAATTTAATACGCAAACCGTAAAGTAACAGTAGTTTGATGATGGCCAATAACGACCTAAAAAATGTCACAGATAATAGTGACATGAAATAAATAACACACAAATACCAAATAAATCGACTATTTTTCGACTGTCACTCGCTTGTGAACTCTTCGCAGAGTTTCTAGGTATATAATATGCCTACAACAAGGCTGGGCATTTCAACAAACGTTGTAATTACAGCCTTAATATGTAATTATATAAAATAATTTCGTTAATAAGAATTACATTCAACTTTGGATTACGTACGTTTTTGGGGCACTACTTATTTACTTTTTTCGCTAATCCTTTTATTTATTTATATATTTATTTCACTCCATCCTCTTTCGTTGCTTTTCTCTCCAGATTTTCGTTTATTATTTATTCTCTGACACTATAATTTTCTTTTATTCCCATTGCTTCCATTTACTGCTTCGATAATTATCGATTGATCGATACGGATGTCTGCTATGCTTCACAATAGGAAAGAGAACTCTAACATTTTCAAGCAGAAGGAACATTTAACTGAATTCGGGAAACAATTACAATCATTCCGCTTAATCAGAAACAAATTTTACATCAGAATGAAACACACAACCTGTGAGCACGGTGACTACTTTATTAATGAGGGTCTATACCTCCATGATACTAAGTTCCGATGCAGCAATTCATCCATTCACGTCTGAGCGAATGGGCGAGAATCCTTGCAGTCAGCCGTTTGATGTGTGAAATCGCAGCCACTTAAAGGAATTGCTTTATTCAGAACGATGGAAATGAGACCTTTCCCTAACATACAACACTTCAGCAGATTGCATTTCCAATTTGAACAGATCGTAGCAAAAAAGAAATACAGTACAAATAGTGTCCATGGCAACACAGAGGTCCAGCAGCTTCTAGAACAGCTCCCAAGACAAGAAAACGTTCACATTGGCTCTATAAATTAAATTAAATTAAAGAAAATTTCTACGCAATACAACTTAGACCATACAAAAAAAGCTTATTTTTGTTATCCTTCCTGACGTTGGTAGAGGCAGAAATGAGCCCAAAATCTGCGATCCGAACGTCCGTCTGTATCTACGCGTTAAAGACGTGACGAGAAGCAAAGAGTCGAATATTCATCATCAGATCGATGTTTCCACCTAATAAACAGTAACCTAGAAGCATTACGATACATGGTTTGGGAACAGCCCAAAGCAGATTCATACAACATTCAGTGAACTACTGAATGGCCTGATGTGACATGACGTTAGTTCCTTCTGGTATTACAACAGGAATCACAAATCATGTAAAGGCTGATCAATTCCGATCAAACTTCGATCGGTGTACTTACAACGGGATCCGGTCCGTCTTTACACTCCAATTCGGCTCCGGTTTTGTACTACGTCAGTGGACCATCCTCCGACTTCTAGCCATTCCGCGATTTCTTCCTAACACAATTTTATTTTCCACTTTCTTCACTGAGGATGAGGGCAGAGATTATTCTCGAAACGTTGGCAGAAGATATGGTCTATCCACCGTTCAGGCACATGACGCGGCTTGTAACCCGGGAAACTTTCATCAAAATATTTATTTATTTAGTGTTCTGTCTGACGACAGGTCCATATGAACAGGATCCTTCCATCCTTTTCTCGGACTGGGACTTGTTCATATACGTTCTTGGCAGATGATGCAGAAGTGGTTTGCCATTACCTTCTTCTGTGTGTGAATGGAGTAATTGTTGGGATGCCACGGAGAAACCGGGGAAGCCTCCGTGTTCACAACAACTGTACAGTTTTCAAAGATCTATTAACATACACCATTTGTGGAACTTATATTAAGTAGAGAGCATAGAGCCTTTCCTGCTTTAGAAGTTCATATCATGGTATTGTTGATAACAGATTGTTAACTGCTAAAAAATTAAAAAAATGTCCAATAGTTGGGTCGCTTCCTACGACACAATATTCATACCAGTTTTAAAGTCTGTCAATTGGGACAAAATTTGCAGAGGAGACAAACTCAAACACACAGTTCGAACTCTGGGATCAAATGCAACTTATGTTATCAGTAGTCAACATATTTCCTTTTAAACATTTTGTGCTATTCACAATCAAATCATAATATAAAAAATCATGCACACAAACAAAACTGTTTACACATTAAATAACACTTTGTGCCAAACACGTTTTGACCTCAAGAGGTCATCATCACTGTAAAAGGTCACATTTTATAAAACTATACTTCATGAACGTTTAATTGCACATGAATTGGTGTATTATCTAAATTGAATTACTTTCCCCAACCAGTGTATTAAAAATAGTGTTAAGAAGACAGAAATCTTCATCGCCCTGATGATGGAGGCAGTATGACCTCTGAAACGTTGGTAAACATCGACCAGACTACACAGCACAACAACCCAGAAGACAGAAATCTTCATACTCATCGCCCTGATGACGGAGGCAGTATGACCTCTGAAACGTTGGTTAACATCAGCCAGACTACACAGCGCAACAACCCAGAAGACAGAAATCTTCATCGCCCTGATGACGGAGGCAGTATGACCTCTGAAACATTGGTAAACATCGACCAGACTACACAGCGCAACAACCCAGAAGACAGAAATCTTCATCGCCCTGATGACGGAGGCAGTATGACCTCTGAAACGTTGGTAAACATCGACCAGACTACACAGCGCAACAACCCAGAAGACAGAAATCTTCATCGCCCTGATGATGGAGGCAGTATGACCTCTGAAACGTTGGTTAACATCGACCAGACTACACAGCGCAACAACCCAGAAGACAGAAATCTTCATCGCCCTGATGATGGAGGCAGTATGACCTCTGAAACGTTGGTTAACATCGACCAGACTACACAGCGCAACAACCCAGAAGACAGAAATCTTCATACTCACCGCTGTGAAAACCTCAAATCTTATATGAAAATAGCGTTGGTTCTTAAACGTGAGGTTCATCCCTTGTTTAATAATGGACAGTGAATATCAGTGCACAAAGTAGCCACCCCACACCAAAATACTATGAGATCAACTGACCTTTGCCCGTTTCATTGTCTTTTATGATAGTATGGTATTCCGATTCTGTCTCTGGCGCTGTTGCTCCTTCGGTCTGTGTGCTCAGAAGACGTAACTGAAGACCATGACCTGCAAGCACAGAAACACAAAACTGTACAGAGCATAATTAAGATACCTGTCTTCCATGATGCTGTACCATGTAGTCTAATAGAAATTAACTAATGTTTCAGAGATGCTTGCAGTTGTAATGATGGAGGCGGTAAGACTCTCTGAAATGTCAGACTACACAGCACTACATCGGAGGAGACAATTATTTTCATACTCAAAGCTGTGAGAACCTGAAATCTCACTCAACAGCGGAATTACCACAATAGTCCGACCCGCACAGCTCAGATTTCAGACATTATGCAATTCAAATTAGGAAACAATTTTCTCTCTCTCTCCAGAAATAACGTTCAATGCACCACGAGTATTAAAGTCTACTCACAAATCCTGTGAGAAAAAACTACGGTGGACCCCCACATAACAAAGTCTTCAGATAACAGATTCTCACTTAATGAAATGCCTACCATACGCCCCACACAGACTCATAAAAAATTGTTTCTACTTAACAAACTGCTTACAAAGTCAAATGGTTGACAATTCTGACCACACAAATTGCTCCTAAATGTACTCATCAGGCTTCAGCCAATAATCAACATCCATTTATAAGCGTTTGTAGCTAAAATGCCTTTGTTTATATTGTCTGCTATGTCTTGGTAATGTAAAAAGCTATCTTGCAGACTTTCTGCTTTTAGGATTTGAAGTTCTCGTGTGAGCCCTGATGATGAAGGCAGCAAGGACTTCTGAAAAACTGGTAAACTTCTACCAGACTATTCAGAGCTAGATCACAGAAGACAGCCAGCTTTGTGCTGTTATTCAATTCCGCTCTTTTAACACAGAATTAATATTGATCAAATTGTCCTCAAAATGTAATTCACAGAGAGAAAGAAGAAGACAAGCATAACCCTGGGATAACGCAGGAAATTGTTGAGAAGTCTGAAACGGGGGGAAAAATAGGTGTATATGCTAAGGAGTATATAGTCTGTCTCACTTAACAATTTCCACCATCCTAGTAAATAAAAAAAGAAAGCTACCAGTGTGTGTGCTGCCTCAAACAGGATGATTAATGAGACGGAAAGGATTATGGAAATGGAAGTACTGCTGTTGCAAATGCAAGGCGAGTCCATACATGGGAACGCCATTTGCGAGAATGCTAAAAGGATCTACGATGACCTTAAATGTGTATCGGCTAAATCCTCAGGTTTAGTTTCTTCACATAACACAGGCTTTCACGGAATGAACTAAATTAATTATGCATACTGCTTTCTGCAATTTTCCAAGTCACCCACTTCTTAAAATATCCTAAAAATTCAACTTCCCCCATCAATAAAGCACTCTTTTTTGTACAATTTAGACCCCCAATATAATGTCATATTTATGATCTATGCAAGTGAGAGATCAAGGAATAATTCTTCATATGTAAGAAATAATGGATGGATCTACTTTTATTTAAATCTGTTTACAATGGTACAGTCAGCTCTAGCTCAGATCTAATCCAGGGACCTTCCAAACACTAGACAAACAAATTACACACAGCTAAGGAAATTAATATGAAGTCAGTATATTTACCCAATTGCTCTGATACTCATGAAAATGTAGATTCAGTATCAAGTGTGAACATGATATAATTTGTATCGCATGTCTATAATTTACAATCACCTGGGTCAAGCACAGATACCTCTGAATGCAGGGCATATTAATGTCTGAGATTACACAGACAAAAGGAGTACATTTTTCGTCAATCCAAGCAATTAAAACACAATTTCATACCTACACCCCTTCGAGTTATTCGGTACAACACAATACTAAACAAAAGTGCAAATTTGTACATATTTAAACAATGATACATGAGTTACAATAATTCAGAATGCGAAAAAAATCCAAATCCCATCCACTGAGTGATCTTCAACAAAATGTATAATGAAATATATTAAAAATAAAATAATGATTGTCATTTTAAAATTCTTGATATAAGATCTAAAACAAATTGCATGACCTTTGAAACTGTTAGTAAGCTTCCAAGGCAGATGCACAACTTTTATATAAAAATTTCATTGTTTTATACACATTATTATCTGCTGGTATCAAACAGGAGTAAGAAAGTGCAGATTTACATGCAATAACTTGGATGTTTAACTACAGTGCTACCACGTGATAATGAGATAAATAATTGTTAATCTTGTTTTCTGCTCTGTCTTAAGTTTTCATGCTCTTCATTATGATTGGGTAGACCGAGGACAGACAAGATCTACTAAATGAAACTGAAAAAAAAAAATACAACCACTTTGCAGCAAAACATGTGTACCTCCTCTTTAATTTTATTGCCAGTCTATGTATTTTTCTGCAATCTACATGTACATATATAAATAAGTATCTTTAAGTTTCAATAATTACACATAGTTAATAAATTTTTGATCAAATGGATTATATTTTAATCTATTTCAAATAATTAATATATTTAAAATAAATTACATAATAATAATAAAGATTGATAATTATAAACATGAAGTAGAACATTTTTTGGTAGGGGTCAATTTATAAGAAGTTGTCATGGCCAATCAATGCCATAAACCATCTATACATTCCCCCCCATGATATGCAAAATGGGGTTGGTGTCCTGCCATGACTCTTCGACAATATTTAGTGTGCCGCGAGTGTAGAAAGGTTGCGCAACACTGTCATAGACTTGTCGAAAGCCTTTGACTGTACAGAACATACATTACTTCTTGACACTCACAGAATTAAGGATACCCATCTAGAACTGGTAAAATCCTATCTCACATACAGGACTCAGCATGTCCAGATAATCCACATCAAAGATGAACTTGTGAAACAGACAGTTTGCTTGTTCTGTACTTGTTCCACTCCTTTTCATCACATATGTTAATTACCTTCCAAAATTAAATTGTCGCAGGGCAATTACATATGATAATAACACTTCAATTCTAAATATGGTGAAAAATTTGAATAAATTGGGAAAAGGAAGCAGTGACAACATAAATAAAGTAACACACAACACTTTTGAAGCAGATAACTTACACCTAAATCTGAACAAAATTAACTTAACAGTGTTCTAAACCAAAAGAAATAAATCAAGTTTCTAAACTAAAGCTAACAATCAGAAAGGAAAAAATTTAGTGAAGTAGAAACCTCAAATTTCTTAAGAATTTATAAAAGAAGAACATGTAGACAAAAGATTAACACCAATTTCTTTTTAATTAAGAGACTGTCTAGCATAATGGATATGCATGTCCTTCATACTGCTTATTATTGGCTACTTTATGCATTTGTTGCAGATGGCACTGCTCTCTGGAGTCACAGACATAAAAAACATACAAGAAGTGTGTTTGTACTACAAAAAAGGATAGTCAGATTCATAACATGCCTGATCGCAACAAACTCCGGTCATGAAAGATTTGTTGGCCTATGGTTCCTAACCTTTTATTGCTCTATTCTGGAAGTAATTTTGTTTTCAAAAAGAAAAAATAAGGTTACAGCCATTACAAATATACAGGTTCACAACCACATAACAAGAAACAGATTAGATTATCACTGGCTGCCTCACAACCTTTTACAACAGTAAGCCAGTGATTGCAGGTTGCAAATTATATAATAAATGTCCTATTTACATAAAACAGATAAAAAAAGATCACTATTCAAAAAGGGGCTGAAGCAGCTACTCCTAAAAGAATGCTATTATTCAATTGAGAAATATACAAATGATGACTTCACTCATAGAATCATTTGAATCTTTCTATTTATATGCAACTACTTCCCATACTTTCTCTCAGGACAAGGTCTGGAGATGAGCTTTTGAGAGCACTGTGATGAAACTATGGGTTCCATAAAGGAAGAAAGCCAAGTATACAATCAAATTTTCAAAGAATATCCTGCACCATACAGTGACTGAGTACTTCAGATACATCTTGCACATTTCTGTTTTATCCTGTTTTGTTGTCTGTTAGATTTTTGGACTTATTGTCCTGTATGATCATAGTCATAATAAATTGGTACTTTTTTTTTAACTCTGTGTCCATTCATCAGAATCTCACATGAACTGTAATCAATTCTTAGAGTATTTTTAATTTCAACTGTTACATTCTTGTATTCAGGCTTTTATTAACATTTTTATGCCTTTGTGCAAATGAGCTTTGCTGTATATATGGAATATCAAACATCAATGTATGTTGATCTATGGGGCAATCAATGAATAAATGGATCCAGTAAAATAAAAAGACGCAATAGTATCAAAGTCTGATATGTTACTGTGTTTTTCTCTGTCACGTAAACAATGTCCTCATTTTAATAAAAATATTGGATGTAATTTACAACACTGATACCCTCAAAATAACAAATTAGTTGTCCTTGTGCTTGGCCCTATGTAAAAAAGCAAACATGCTTTCATCTTCGACTTAACATTAATCTGTATAGAGTAAAATTGTTCATTACCTGATAACTGGTGTTTTAGTGTGACTTGTTTCTGCAGACGAGGACGAATAAATAACGTTGCACTTCTACGTAAAACACTTCCAAAACCAGCAGCACGATGAATTTTCGTAAGAGCAGCCATTATACAGTAAGTTAACCCACGTGATGAGTGTAGTTCAGTATTCGACCGCTAGATGTGGTCAGCGTTCGAAATAGAATGAAACGAGGCGTCATTCGAGAGTGAGGCCGAGTAGGTAGTTGACGTATGTGTTCGGCTGTGTGACCCACGCGCCGGTCAAGAACGAAATAGCCTCGCAGAGTGTGACGTTTGGAAAGAAACATGTGCGAAAAGAGATTTCGGAAGTGATTGCAAGTGAAATAGCGATACATAAGACTTCATCAGTGAAAGCTTCAATTGAGTGTTGTGAAAGGTGTCACAGTGATTTAGCCCGGAAGACCATGTAAACTTAGCACAAAACCTGTCCGACATGAAGGCACGCATGTTCGGTTTGCGTAGGCAGTACAGCAACAACCTGTTGTGTTATGGAGGCGGTTGGTGCAGTGTTGCACATTGATTGTAGCCAGTAGTGGCGGTTTTTAGAACTCGCACGTGGAACATGTGTACTTGTGTGGGAGTGTGCGTGCGGTAGCGATGTGGACGGCGTGTGAACACACCATGAGCATGACTGTTGTTGCCAATTGACCCTTTCTTATCGTACTCTTCGAACTGGCATACCCACTCAGCGTGTGCGTCTGTGAGGCAGGCGTCGTGGATCCCGGGGGCGGGAGAGGGGGCGGCTGCGTGGATGGTGGACTCATTCCTCGCAAGCCCGTCGCCGCTGCCCCCGCCCCAGGCCAAGGTCTCCTTGCTCCTGGAGTGGTAACGGGAGCAGGGACCGGAGTGGGAGGAGCAAGTGGTGGTGGTCTTGTGGGTATGGGAGACGTGCTGCCACCAAAGAGGCAAGCCGTTGTTGACAGACTTCGACGTCGAATCGAGAATTACAGGAGACGTCAGAGTGATTGCATACCGCGGTTCGATCAATCTTTCAACGGAATTTGCGAGCAGAATATTCAAGAGACTCTGGTGCTGAAGCAAAGGTTCCTGGAGTCGAAAGCGAAGCGGGCGGCCAAGAAGACGGACAGGAAACAGGACGGCGCCAACAACCTGCACACGGTACGGGACGACCTTGGCAAAATCTTGCAATATGTGCAATAAAATCGATTCACTTCCTGGCCATATTATGAGACCCCCCCCCCCCCCCACACACACACATGGCAACTGTAAGAAACCCCACTGGTTGCAGTAGACAAATTTAAACTTTGGAGTTAACACCACCCGCAGAACAGCGACTAAATGTAGTGTTAAAGATGCGCTCTCATTTCTGTTCAACTCCCAAATTTAAATTTTAATTAGAAACTAGAAATAAATTTACACGTTTGCGATATACACCATTTTCGGGCCAAAGTGCAAATTGTTTTCAACGAGAGAGAAAAACTTAACTTCATCGTTGATCTACTACTTAAGCCTGGAACTGGTCATGTTTGAGTAACCATAAATAGACCACGATTTTCATTTTAAAAAGCGATTAAGGGGGTTAAGTAAGTTAATTGAATGAGTTCGGTTTATTCCTGTTGGAAATAACAGATTCTTGTAAACTGAACTGAGTTTTGGAGATATCAGTGATGTTTAAAGAAAAGATTATCGAAAATACCTGCCACAATATTAATGTTTGTTCCACGTTCTGGAAATGATGGGAGCTTGATTTTAACAGAATTGACAGCAGGTTGTTTCTAAGAAACAAAATATGGGAGTAAGACGGATTTTTATAAACCATTATTGTGTTCCATTACCGTATCCCTAGCCTGTTAAAATTAGTTCTTATAACTTATTAACTTTTATGACGTACAAAATTTACAAGATCTGATTGGTTGGTAAAGTTACAACTTAATAAACCAGTACGTCTATAACTGGAGTGGGTTAAATTCCAAATTTGCACTCTGGAATAATGAAAGAAGGCCAGTTTTATGAGCCTATATCCATTCGGATAAAAAGTGCACAACTCAGACGGTCATTTTCCATTCTGATCCTTTATGAAGCTGTACCTTTTCATTTTCAAGGACGGTCATGTTTGAAACCAGTAAAAGTTGCTTTTTCTACCATGAATGAAGGAGGCCTAAACTTTAAATTTTCATTGGTTATTGTTGTTTGGGTGATCTGTTCCTCAGTAGCAACACACATTTAATTTCGTATAGAATGATTTGTCCTTTACTGTAACCAGTGGATTCTGTCCCAGCTGGCATTCTTCACAAATGAATGCTGCAAGATCTATCCAGGTTGTACAACACTCACACTGCCTAGTGCATGTAGTATATGTCGGATTGCCTGCTCCGAGATTTCTGCTCCTTTTCCTATGTTTATTTTTAACCTCACTTTGTCCAGACAGAAAAATCCTTGATGCGTGAAAAAAAGTCATTATTCCTGTTTTTACAGCCTATGTCAGTAATTATATGCCTTTTGTAATTTTAAATGCTTTTAGAACGTGTTTTAAATCGTCTTATTGATCTTATTCCCCACAATATTTATTTCATCATGACTTACAAACCATAAGTCAGCAGCAACAAATTTGGTTACTTATCACGGCTCTGTTGGTACCATCGTGTGCTGTCGACCTATATCGATTTAAGTAAGTATCGCTTTTAATTTGGTTCTGCACTGTTTGCTTTTAGACAAGCGTACGAGTTACTGCTTGTCCACTAGTTACTTCCCTTGTTTTGTAGTTATCTAACTACATTCGTTATTTTATTTTGTGTCGCCTTCAACTGTGCTATCTGGTGCTCCTCGAGGTTCTGTTTCGGGAACTTTGCTGTTTAATATAATCATTAACGATCTATTTAGTACAGTTACACGTTGCCTACAATGATGTCTGGTTTTGCAGTCAGACATAAGCTGCAACACCCACGAATTTTAATATTGGCAAAACAAGAGTCACATCTTTAGAAAATTTATTTATTGGCTTTTGAGTACGTTCGTAACAGCTCTGATATTCTGCGTGCAGATTGTGTTAGAGACCTTGGGTATCTTTCGCAAGTCTGGACTTTATTTCCGATCATTTTCTTACTTGCCAAACGCGTTTTGGCTTCAGAAAGCCATATCAGCTCCTATAAATTATTTATTTGTTCAGTATAGGATAAAAAGAGTATATTAAATTATGAAGGCCTTATGTCATAGCGAAATGACCGATTCATACAAACATTAAAACTCGTAAGAGATGCTGTAGTTAAAAAGTGTATGAACATTTAATCACTCCATTCTTTAAACGTCTTCTTCTTAATACTCTGACCGGTTAGGCCCATATGGGCTGCTCAATTTCAGAATTACTTCTGAAATTGTGAATCACTTTGACATTTGGCAGGACTTGAGTGATCGGCTTGTCTGAAGGCTTCTGTCTACACAGACCGCGCAATTGTTAACACTCGCCATAAATCATGGAAAATTAATGTTGCAGATTTTCTATTAACTGTCCATCTATTATAATGTAGCTATTATGTGTTATTTTCACGTAATATTGTTATAAAGTTGACTTTTCTCATCTTTTACAGCAGTTTAAGGCTAAGAAGCCTTCTTTCAGTTGTATTTTACATTTATTATATGTTATTATGTGTTGTGAAAGTTACTCATCTCACACTGATGATGGCTTTATGAAGCCGAAACGCGTTTAGCAAGTAAGTCGCGTTCCATGACAAAGGGAAAGTAAAGAAAACAGTTCGCTTGGACATGCATATTTGCTGGTAGACGAGTTGGTAGGGTAGGAGATTAACGCGGAGGTAAAATAGCGAGTTGGAGCCTGGTATAACCATGTGTTTTTGTTGCATAAGGTGTATTCGCGCAGATAACTGGTTTAAACCGTGTAGTTGAACAGGATCGTTGTTTTGTATTTGGACCGTGTGTCAGAACGCTTTTGCCTGCCACAGACCTTCACAAAACCGGTGTTTTCTGGCGTTCATCTCATCGGTGACTTAAATGTCCAGGCTGAGTGTAGGATAGTGTTCGAGATGGTACCTAAGTATACGATAAAACAAGGTTTTTTTTTCGTACATGACAGTTACCTAAGAAGAGATTCAGCTCGTGTAGTAGAGAATATCATTAACATTTCCGTGGTGCTAATATTCCTGTATGCTGTGCCATTCATTGTTTGGCATAGAGCAACATCTCGTCTACGTTATAGAAGTATACGTTTCCATATTATAAAACAGTTTACCTTTCTCTTTTGACGATGGTATAACGTATACATCCCATTCCACTAGATGCTACATTCATGTGTTTTGTTTTCTTCCTAAAATATATTTTCGTTTCATTATTGTAATTTTAAAAATTCTTGGTTGGGTGTAACCAATTTAACGTAGAGATTATAAACGTGTCTTGAAATAAGCGGGGCATGTAGCCGAAGGGGCTAGAGAGATGCTAAATGCGTACAGAATTTGGTCGGAAAGCCTGGAAAGGAAGAGACCAGTTAGAAAACCTTGACGTAAATGGTAGAATAGGCCTAAGATTGAAATTGATCTTAAAGTTTGAAGATTTATTTGCCTGAAGATGTTTGCCAGTGGCGACAACATTCGGGTTTGATAAAATACGGGAGATTTTTTAAACAGCTGAGCGGTTACTAGCGTCTCAAACAGGACTCTGTTCCTTTGAGTTGGTATAAAAGTTCCAAGGTGTCTGGAAGCCAGTTTACATGTGTGCGTGTTGTTCAGTACAGGAGACAGTCCAGGGCTTGCGCAAGCGCACATCAACGCCACAGAGACATTCACGTGCAGGAGAAA
This sequence comes from Zootermopsis nevadensis, assembly GCF_977971745.1. NCBI lineage: Eukaryota > Metazoa > Arthropoda > Insecta > Blattodea > Termopsidae > Zootermopsis > Zootermopsis nevadensis. The sequence goes on along the minus strand of NW_028259144.1, from coordinate 9,591,044 downwards.
GTGGACCGCCTTACGATACTTCGCAACTACCCAAAACACCACATACCCACGCTAAGTTCACGCAAGTTGCCATTTCTCTGTCTGGGGGTCTGCAGTTATCCAAAAGCACTCTGATTGTTCTGCATTCAGTTTTAACATCTTGAATATAGTTACAAAAGGGGATCTACGAACGCTGGCGTTATACAGGCACAGAATTGCCGCAAAGTTGTCAAGCTAGATAAAGATAGATACTCCGTAGTGCAGAGCCCTCTCTTGTTAAGAAGGTGGTAAAGTCGCTGGGATTGTCAAGGGATTCCTCGTCTTATGTCGACTCCGAAAGTTTTATTATCATGTTTAAAAGGGCCTACGCTTGAAAGATTAAAATATTATTTTCTCTTCTCAGACACGTTACAAACCCATAGGCTTTTAAAAAGAACAGGCAAAATTATATGTTTTACATTTTAATAATTTTGTCATTAGATAGAAAACGAGAAGATAAAGTGTTTTAGTGAGCAGGAAAACTTTTTTTTCTTTTCCTGATATTGGAACAGGCTGTCCGAGTGACGTCACACGCACGGCTTACCGTGGGCCTCTCAGCTGCCGGTTCCAGGTGACGTCTCAAAACATCAGAGGGGTGCGGTAACGTGTGGCTATGATCGTTCGTGAAATGAGCGAGACGAGACTGCATCGTGCAAACGTCGGGCTTCCGCTTCGATCGTGTGAGGAAGGAACCTGGATGTCGATGCGAATTAAATGACATTTTCGGTGATTATTATCCTGTCACAAATCAGATGTCAGTACGGTTTGAGGTTCTCAAGGCTTCAGTAGATTTCACCCAGCCTGTGCCTGACTAATTCCTTCATGTGCTACGCGAAGTAATTTCGCAGAGTTGCCAGAAGCTGTGCGCAGTGGCGGACTGCGCTGCACCTATATCAGCCTAAGACAAATTAACACAAAATAATTAATATAGATAGAGCTGTGTATGATTTGAGGTTTTCACAGCGGTGCGTATGAAGATTTCTGTCTTCTGGGTTGTTGCGCTGTGTAGTCTGGTCGATGTTAACCGACGTTTCAGAGGTCATACTGCCTTCGTCATCAGGGCGATGAAGATTTCTGTCTTCTGGGTTGTTGCGCTGTGTAGTCTGGACGATGTTAACCGACGTTTCAGAGGTCATACTGCCTCCGTCATCAGGGCGATGAAGATTTCTGTCTTCTGGGTTGTTGCGCTGTGTAGTCTGGTCGATGTTTACCAACGTTTCAGAGGTCATACTGCCTCCGTCATCAGGGCGATGAAGATTTCTGTCTTCTGGGTTGTTGCGCTGTGTAGTCTGGTCGATGTTTACCAACGTTTCAGAGGTCATACTGCCTCCGTCATCAGGGCGATGAAGATTTCTGTCTTCTGGGTTGTTGCGCTGTGTAGTCTGGTCGATGTTTACCAACGTTTCAGAGGTCATACTGCCTCCGTCATCAGGGCGATGAGTATGAAGATTACTGTCTTCTGGGTTGTTGCGCTGTGTAGTCTGGACGATGTTAACCGACGTTTCAGAGGTCATACTGCCTCCGTCATCAGGGCGATGAAGATTTCTGTCTTTTGGGTTGTTGCGCTGTGTAGTCTGGTCGATGTTTACCAACGTTTCAGAGGTCATACTTCCTCCGTCAACAGGGCGATGAAGATTTCTGTCTTCTGGGTTGTTGCGCTGTGTAGTCTGGTCGATGTTTACCAACGTTTCAGAGGTCATACTGCCTCCGTCAAGAGGGCGATGAAGATTTCTGTCTTCTGGGTTGTTGCGCTGTGTAGTCTGGTCGATGTTTACCAACGTTTCAGAGGTCATACTGCCTCCGTCATCAGGGCGATTCTTAGTAAGAAGATTTCTGTCTTCTGGGTTGTTGCGCTGTGTAGTCTGGTCGATGTTTACCAACGTTTCAGAGGTCATACTGCCTCCGTCATCAGGGCGATGAGAATGAAGATTTTTGTCTTCTGGGTTGTTGCGCTGTGTAGTCTGGACGATGTTAACCGACGTTTCAGAGGTCATACTGCCTCCGTCATCAGGGCGATGAAGATTTCTGCCTTTTGGGTTGTTGCGCTGTGTAGTCTGGACGATGTTAACCGACGTTTCAGAGGTCATACTGCCTCCGTCATCAGGGCGATGAAGATTTCTGTCTTCTGGGTTGTTGCGCTGTGTAGTCTGGTCGATGTTAACCGACGTTTCAGAGGTCATACTGCCTCCGTCATCAGGGCGATGAAGATTTCTGTCTTCTGGGTTGTTGCGCTGTGTAGTCTGGTCGATGTTTACCAACGTTTCAGAGGTCATACTGCCTCCGTCATCAGGGCGATGAGAATGAAGATTTTTGTCTTCTGGGTTGTTGCGCTGTGTAGTCTGGTCGATGTTTACCAACGTTTCAGAGGTCATACTGCCTCCGTCATCAGGGCGATGAGTATGAAGATTTTTGTCTTCTGGGTTGTTGCGCTGTGTAGTCTGGACGATGTTAACCGACGTTTCAGAGGTCATACTGCCTCCGTCATCAGGGCGATGAAGATTTCTGTCTTCTGGGTTGTTGCGCTGTGTAGTCTGGTCGATGTTAACCGACGTTTCAGAGGTCATACTGCCTCCGTCATCAGGGCGATGAAGATTTCTGTCTTCTGGGTTGTTGCGCTGTGTAGTCTGGTCGATGTTTACCAACGTTTCAGAGGTCATACTGCCTCCGTCAAGAGGGCGATGAAGATTTCTGTCTTCTGGGTTGTTGCGCTGTGTAGTCTGGTCGATGTTTACCAACGTTTCAGAGGTCATACTGCCTCCGTCATCAGGGCGATTCTTAGTAAGAAGATTTCTGTCTTCTGGGTTGTTGCGCTGTGTAGTCTGGTCGATGTTTACCAACGTTTCAGAGGTCATACTTCCTCCGTCAACAGGGCGATGAAGATTTCTGTCTTCTGGGTTGTTGCGCTGTGTAGTCTGGTCGATGTTAACCAACGTTTCAGAGGTCACACTGCCTCCGTCATCAGGGCGATGAGTATGAAGGTTTCTGTCTTCGGGGTTGTTGCGCTGTGTAGTCTGGTCGATGTTAACCAACGTTTCAGAGGTCACACTGCCTCCGTCATCAGCTCAGAGTGTGTTCCCACGGAACGCACTGTGAGCTGTTTCACAACAACCGTCACATACCAGCTTGATCGAATCCCGAAATATCATAGGTATTTTAATTTTTTTTCTTCCGAACACTCAGCAGTATTTAGGAATGACAAAGGAGTCTGACTGACGAAGAACGTAGCACCAGTGTTTGCCCAGCAGCAAGACCTATAAAATACGTTAAACTGCACGAGTTTTGTGCTTGGTCACTTGAATTACTCGTGTGACTGGCTTTTGAACCGAAGCCTTGACATCATTTTCGATGCTGCTATAGGTATATTACCAAGGGCCTACACATCTCACGATTCTCAGATGTCTCCACCTGTAGCAAAATCTGGCATCTACCAGTCTTGTCCCCTGCATTTTCGTAGTCTAGTTCATCGACTAATTCCATGCACTAGGCAAGCTGATAATCTTTCAACTGACCAATAAATATTCCGTATTTTAAGGATAGCAGAGGTTCATTATTTCAAAGCCTTTTTTGAGTATGTGTGTCTGTATGTCTCTGAGAACGTGGTGATCTTAATACACGTACGCATAAGAGTATCGGTAAACGGTAATTGCTGGTAAACCAAAATAATACTTCTAATTGGGAAAGTGTATTAAAATTGCCAAATTTTTCGCTGCTGGAAGCAATCCATGTAAGTTCTGCAGACAAATTAATGGATGGTGGTGAATTCCAGCTTCATGCCCCGGTTTGGTGCGCCCCAGAGACCATCTTGACGCGGTGACGAAATGAAGCATATATGACTTTGCCGGGAATCGAACACCGGCCATACAGTTGTAGCATAGTCGCATCACATTTCGCGTTTTTCGTTTATGACAGCGTTTGTTCATTGTCTCACACGAAAGATAATTTACATGTGCTTACATCGTATTTAATCTACGAATAGAATTAGCATATATTGTTTTAAAGTAATATTTTAAGTTTTATGAAGGTTAAGTGTACTAGATGCATCTGGCCGGCCAAGATGCCTTCTTGCCTATTTCGTTACATGGCCATTCCCTTTGTTGCGTGCTATTGTTATCAATTCCGAGGATGAAAGTAAAAGCTCATCATGTTCGTTTGTTGAGCAGGACATTGAAGAAGGCGTTCATTTCGTGAGGTGCCTTCTTGATATGGTGCATATTGCATCAGCTGTACTTTCTTGGTTTGCGGTAAATGTTTGTTCACATGTGTTACTTTCTTAAATGGGACAGTGAAATACACGAGCTTTTTTTATACCGAAAGAGAATTTCCTAACGACATTTTATCCGCTTGCATTAATATTTTAAACCTTGGCACAGAAATCTGTAACCAGTTATAAAAAAGACAGGCTTTATTGTATGCATATCAGTTTTATGTGTTTCAGGGTTCTTTGTTGTTAATTTCTTTCACGAATTACAATAATTTGCAACAGAAACATTATTTCTCTAGTGGCTCCACTTTGGAAAGTAACATCGCTGTGGTATTCTTATCTGAGAATAAAAATGTAAAAGTGGGGAATGTGATTAAATACACTGTGGAACTACTTAACGCTTCATTAAATTAAATATTTGAGACTGGCCCAGCCAGTAACATAAAATTCCTACTTTTTTTTGTTAAGACATCTTCGTGGAAAGTTATCGCTTGGGGGACAGACAGGATGATAATGCTAAAATGACACGTGGAAATCGGCTTTTGAAGATGCGAACAAACTAGTTCGGCCTAGAGCCCTTTCGCAATGACAGTACTTTCCCGCCTACAAGAAATTCAAAAACAGTATATGGTTGTGGTGACCTCTGCTGGTCAGAGTTGTGAATGGCCCTGTGTGTGTGATGGCAACATGGCACATTTCAGCCACCCATCCCCTTTCCAGTGTTGTGACGAGTATCGGTATGGTTTGAAGGTCCGCCTGCAGCTGCAAAGGGATCTACTTGTGGCTTACTGGGGCACGATATGTTAAGACAGAGACAGAGGAAGTGCTCTCTCTCACTGGAAAGCCGGCAACACCGTTGCAACGGGAGCCTTACATACGACGAGCTCCACAACTCTGTCTTTCGTATTATAAGCAGGAAACTCTGACGGGGCACCGGGTTTGAATAAGACAATAAAAGGAATTGCATTCTGGAAGATTCTATAACAAGTAGTGTGCTTATTTCTACTTTGCAGACGGCTACCTGCCCTCTGTCCTGGTCTTCTCCGACCGGAGGTCCTTCCCCTTCTTGCAGAAGTTCGCGTTGTCATTCTGGACTAAAAGGCTGATTTTTTTATATACTAGTAGCGGTTTTCTGAGCCATGGATCCGGATCGGGACAAACCTTATGTTTATGAATACAAATCCCCCCACGTTTCAAGTTCATTATCCTGCACGTGTACAGTAACATAACGAGTCCAGTTATTGTGTCAGTCTAATTTGTGTGGATTGAAGCAAAATCAGCTCAACACAATAATAAAAAAAGGCGAAGTTTTGGAAAAGAATTTACGGAATGCTACTTTGAATTTGTTTAACTCTACAGACTGTTGCTTTACTTTCGGAACGTCTGACTTCTTGGCGTAGGAATTATTTCCATTTCTGCTACTTATTTAGGAGGTACCGGGTTTGGATCTTGGACGGCAACCTGCTAACCTGATTTTCATCCCTCCACACACTGTTCATAATAGACTGGCAGTTTCGTTGCAATGAAATTCATGTGTCCTGCCATCCAACACTGTAATAGACTGTGATGTCGCTACAGTCTTCGAAAAACAAGAATTATTACGTCTGCAGATTTCCGATGTTAAAACTTAACGGCGAAATATTATTCCACTGTCATGGATCGGCACACAGTTTATTCCAGTTTTGTGACATTGAAAGATGCAGAATTGGAATGAACGTGCATAACACTGTGGTCTGATAATTGGTTTGAATTGAGCGTAACAAAAACCTAATAAATATTACCTGTTTTAATTTGAGACATATCTCGACTTTGTGAATGTTTATCAAAGTACAATAATAAATTATTTGATTGCGCAGTGTGAACAGCTGTGTTACAGTGTTTCAATCTGAACCATTTCTATCACGTTCAGTCGATAGTCTCTCCATAGTTTTAATTACAGTCTGGTTAATTTAGTTGTTTCCGATGTGATATACATTGGCAGATACAATCTTGTATGAGATGTGAGGTTCTCACAGTGGTGAAACTGTGGTTCATGTTGGTCTTCCGCGTAGTAACTCCTGTGAATTGTTGCCCGCGGAGACACCCTATCCCTTGCAATGGTGCGACAGAACGCCAAAGCAGTTCCACCCGTTTCCTGGCAAACTATGAAAGACAACTTACCACCAATTCGCAAGTGATCCTGTCGTAAAAATCCTGATTGCTAGCGGTTCTTTGCCTGGATTAAAATAACTTTGTCGACGATAGTGGACGTGTGTTGTTAGGGGCGACGTTTTCTTGTCAACGACTTGAAGATGTGCGGGCACCAGCGACGGCTTCTTTATGATATATTCATTGTCTGTTTATTATGCAAAAGATCACATCCAATTTAAAATATATGCAATAATATTTTGAAAAGGTTTCAGCTTTTTATTTATGGAGGCAGACCTTACATTACTAATTGAATAATTTTTTTTTTGATATTACCCATCGTCCGGAGATAGGGATTAGCTCTATCTAGTGGGCCCAACTGAGTAGGAATCTGAAGACGGAGATAGAGTCCCATCTCCGAAACGTCGTTTTTACGTTTTATAATTTTACTAGACGATGGATAATATCCAAAAAAAATTATTCAATTGACTCTTCACCATCGTCAAGAAGTTTTAGATTTGACTTACATTACTAATTCATTTTGTAAAAATGTGCTAAAAAGAAACACACCTAAGCCTAGGTTGTGAATTGCATTTTTTAAAATAATTTTTCACATCATTAGTATATTTTTATTGTATATAATGTATAGAAAAATACGCAGATAAAAATATATATATTATTATACGTATTAAAAAATTAAATCCAGAGAGCCAAAGCCGACAAGCTTGACTGCTGGCCTCACGTTCACATGCCTAAGCAGAGAATTAGTATACGTATACAGTCCATAATTTATGTATTGAATTGTGACAGCGCGTTTCTGGGTTCGAGTCTCGGCGAGCTATAATTTGGTACGGGACTGTGTGAAAGACAAAAGCAGAAAGTATGGCGCCAGGGTGCCGGTCGCAATCTTTGAAGGGTCACCTGCAATCTGTAATTTGCAATTTAAAACAAGTATCATGGCGTTTGGTACAGAAGTTGTCACAATAGCGGTTAGAGCTATTTGATGTGATGCAAATGTTTGAAAGTTCCGACGTCCACATGTAGTAGGTCTGATATGACCATTTGTTAATTTTTTTAGAGGAACAACCTTCAAAACTAAGGGAAGGGAAGTCCGGCAACGATGGAAATACTGAGGACACTGTAGGATTCCGGCAAATAAACACCAAAAATTGTTCTTGCTTTTGATTCGGCGAAAGTGGCCGTCAACTATCACAAATAAAATTACTGTGTTCTGCAATGCAACATGAGACAATTACCTGAAGCCACTATCCAAACCTCCTCGCTGGCGTTCAACTTAAACTCCTCCACGCAATATTCCCTGACGAAGAAGTCCATGTTCACCTGAGCTAAGTTCTCCAGTCAACCCCATAAACCTCAACATCAACAAAGGCTACAGCCGAAATGTACAGCTCTACACGTAATAATTAATTATTATAGGGAATAAATTAAGTTTCCGTTCATTGATCCATGGGGAATCATTAGGAACTCGTCTAAAAGACATGCTTTGGCATACTACGCCATTTTTGTTTTGTAAAGACCGTTCTGCGGCTTCCGATTACTTATTCTCTTTTTTAGTTTTAATGCTGTATGATTTTCTGTAATGAAAGTTAGCTGACGTCACTGTGTCCATTTCAGAGGTAGGGTTTAATCCGACCATAACTCTGACCTTGGATCTGACAGAAATGGATATGAAGATGCTATCCCATAGTATCACTGCTGGGGTCTTTGGACCACTTAAGAGGAACACAGCCCGCCCGCCCCCCTCCCCCTGCCAACGTACCGGGCAGCATTCTTAGTTCTAGAATCACAGTTGCAGTTCGCCTGGGATTACCCCGACCTGTTTTAGATCCGCATGCCTCCCACTAAGAAGGCTGACAGCACATTTTTATGCACAGTTTAAATTTCCATACAAAGAAAGACTGCTTCGCTACCTCTGACAATTTCCCATGTTTCCCGTCGTATATTCTGGCTGTAATTTTCGCCATTACCACGCAAGTTTGTTTCCTTTAACGTACAAATTTTCCTCGAGGGAGGAACACAGATTGCAGGTGTTTGAGAATAGGGTGTTGAGGAGGATATTTGGGCCTAGGAGAGAAGACGATGGGGCATGGAGAAAACTACATAATGACGAACTTAAAAATTTGTACTCCTCCCCCAGTATTGTCAGGTGATTAAGTCGAGAAGAATGAGATCGGCTGGGCATGTAGCGCGCATGGATGGGACAAGAGGTGTGCACCGGGTATTGGTTGGGAAGTCTGAGGGGAAGAGACCGCTGGGGAGACCTAGACGTAGATGGGAGGTAAATCTCAGGCGGGATCTACGGGAGATAGGAGTTGAAGGAGACTGGATTTTGTTGGCTCATGACAGGGTCCGGTGGAGGGCTTAGGTTAAGTTGGTGATGAACCTTCGGGCTCGGTAAGCAATCTAGTTAGTTAGTTAATGTACAAATTTTCCTTGAACTAAAATAGAACTTTCTTGTTTTCTGTAAAAGATGCTAGGTGTGTGAGCTAATTGTGACCACAGCTTAATACTTCGTGTTTAGCGTCTATTTTCAAACCAAGCATTTTGCATTAGTGACGCAAAACGGCTTGTTCATGGCGTATATAAGTCTCTGCTGCCTGGTTACTGAATATCGATAGTTGTGACGTCAGAGAACGCGCCAGTTGCGATTAGCGTCTACCTTCCTTGATACTGAGTACAAGTAGAGCACAGGCAACTCATGAAGACCATTTGCCGACATTGCCATCTGTAGGGGATATTTTGAGTCTAATTGTTGAATCCGGCAATGTATAGAATGCCTAAAGTCAGTAGACAAGGTATGAAATAAATCGTAAAGTTAATATTGTTTGGTGCGTAAATTAAAATTAATGAGAGTCGATTGGATAAGCTGTCAAGATGGAGGTTGTGCGACATAGTCGCGAAAACACCAAGCTACTGAATCTGAACATAACAAACGTTTTGAGAATTAAAAAAATTGTTTTAAATATTAACATAACCTAACCTAACAAAAGTTTTGATAATTAAACAGTTGTTTTATATTAAGTTTTTGCAAATATAAAAGATAAAATAAAACTGTATTTATCATATTATAGAAATTTCTTTGTTATATACTTTGCCTGAAGAATCTTAGGCATTCTATAACGTTCCGAGGTATTCTATAGAATACCTGGGCATTCCATAGAATGCCTGAATTTCAAACTTTGCGTGCTGACTTTAGACATTCTATACATTGCCGGATTTCATAGTTGGCCGGTAACACATGCATGTCGCGTCTACGAAGGTCTGTATGAATGTTTTGCTATTGAATATCACATCGCGCTCCTTACGACCAAATTAAACTGATACATTATGTGGCTGAGACATAGTTACTCCTGTGTCTAAGCACCATGCCGTTAAGACGAGTGGAAACAAAGCTATAAGCATTACACTACGAGTTTTGAAAATAAAGTTCCCGGAATGCTCCGTAAAAAGCTGTATTTAATTACTTACACACTAATCGTTGATGCTACCTGCGAAGTCGTCTCCTTGAGCATTAAAACATTTGTTTGACAAACTCAAAGTGATCAATGCGCCTGTGATAAAAAACAAATTAGCATTGGCGTTACTTGGTCTTGTGATACGAATGCCCTCTTTAAACCTTAGTGCCACTCAAATACACTTGACTTTTCCATAGCATCAGTTCCATAAGCCTTTGCTAACACCTGGATATTTTCATTCGCAATTTTGCCTAACGTTGTTCAGTACTTGGTGTTTATACGTTGCTCCAACAATTTTTCCGCCGGGACGAAAACACACGCTTGTGTAACTGCTACTGCTTCGCTGTTACTGCCGTATTTGCTTCACCAAAAACACAGGAGCTCAAGACGTCAAAAACACGTCGCTTCGTAGCTGTTGGTCTTTCGCTACTCCGTGCGACATACGAGGGCATAGAGAACTTTCCAGGAACTTCATTGTCACACTTTGGACAGATAGTGAGCAGGTTTTTGGCCAGCTTAGTTCCCCGTCCCGTATGGGTGAGCCCCACAGCCTGTTTGTACCGGCACGATGGCGACAAGGAAAAATATCCCCGACCCAACAGGGAATCGAACACTGGTTATGTTAGCAACCTATCCAGGCTTATAAATATTCTAAACCGATGACAAGTTTGTTAGCATTTCCTGAGAATGTTTGTCTTCTGGGTTGTAGCGCCGTGTAGTCTGGTAGAAGTTTTACCAAAATTTCAGAGGTATTTGATGCCTGCAACAGGCCCTGATGATGGAGACAGCAGGGACATCTGAAACGTATTTATCGTTGTGAAATTTTCAAATCCTACTAAGCATATACTGCGGTTACTGAACGTTTTCTCAGCTGCGTAGTTCGTACAGCGTTGAATATGAAACGAATTGTGTACGATAAATTGGACAGGGTGAGGTCGAAATTTGTTGTAACTTGTTACTCTCATTTTGCATGGGCCTGACGTAACGAAAACTTGGGCTCTCCAGATGGACATTCGAACGCGTGGTCATTTGAGAACAAGCATTACATTTACTACTGTGTAAAGTTGTGACGAAAGTGTTTAGCAGGTTTTCAAAGTTGTCCTACAAACGTTGTGTACTTAAAATTTGTAGTAAGTGAAATGTGAAAGACCACAGTTACTTACCATTCATGTGGAAAATCGCCTACACGTTACCAAATCTTTTTACACATTCTGATATCGATTCTAGTGCCTATGTGTGTACATCGACTGCTAAGAAACAGTTCAACTCTTCAGTGAGGCCTTGGATTTATACTCGTTCACGATGTCTATAAGTTGAACGTATTGTTTGATGCCTGTAACTGGCTGTTAAGTGCCGTTCATGCGTTGTGTTTGTTTCTTAAATCCATTTAAGAAATCAATAACGAATCCGAGATTAAGATCATAGGCCCTAGGCCTACATCCACTTCCCCAATAAGTCTTCATACTTTAAAAAAATACACACAGATAAAAAGTAAATGAAGTAATTTTGTTTGGTGGCGATAAATAGAATTCGAACACATCTTTGTTGAAACTGCGGGCTGATGGCGAACTAGGATTTTCGCGTGTAGTACTCAAGGTCATTGCACTCCGTAGACAGTAACGGAGTTCCTCTGATGTAATGAATGGAGATGTGCTTATTTCCCGAATGTGTTCCTTCTGATTTTACGCGCCCCAATGACCATTATGATAATTTGTATTTCAGGTATAACCCCTTAGCGACACCTCGTAGGACAGTAATAATTTTTACTTTAATTTTATTCCCCGTTCGCCATATGTAAAATTATTTCAGCTGAGAGATGTGCATCTTAATGTAGGCCTTTTACTTATTTCTTTATTAATTTCTTACTGTGAGATGTATTTTAGGATCTCAGTGTCAATTTCGATTACAAACTCATGAAAAGTAGGAGTTTTATTTCACTGTTATAAAATACAATTGGTTTCGTTGACGACATTCTTTGTTGACCTCTAGCACGAAATATAATGGTCGTGGTTTCGAATCCCCTTCTAGGTATGGATTTTTTCCCTCTTTAGGTCTTGCGACGGGCTGATCGCTCGTCCAGGGATTTCACATCCGAGACTACAGTATCGGGAATCTTGCAATGAGGTGAAAGTTCATTATAAAGAACACTTTAATTCTCCTTTCATTTTTCTCTCTACCAGTTTTTGTGTGTCCTTTTTCATAGATATAGTTAATCATGAAGTGGTTTACAATCCATTGAACTTGTCTGAGAATTTCTTGGACTGCGCTGATCGGGTGCTGCCATCTCCGGAGGATTCTGCCTACACAAGAAACAGATAGTCCCATGCCCGGAGCGATATCGATACCGCAGTCCCAGTTCGATTACCAGAAAGTTGTTGGGCTGTCGCATTGGTATATTTGTTAAATATACAACACAGACGTTTTCATACACAAAGCAAATATGTGCTGAATTTCAAACAAGATTGCGAAGTCTTGGCTGTAATGGATCCGTTTGCTATTGTTATTTAACCGGAATCTGGATGTAAATTTCCCACGACGGCCATGCTGTTACATTCATGTGACCCGATCAAGAGATACGTACGATGTTTTTCGACCGGAGTGCCATGACATTTTGAAGTCCAACATGTTTATTCATGACATTGCACATATTTAATGATTTATGATAGTAGAAGCGAGATATAGTTCATCGTACTGGCCTTCGTGCTTAATTATATTTGTTGCATAATGCACTTTTTCAAAAGTGTTATTTATAAGTTTAACAGGATTGGAAAGATGTAATCTGTGGAGTACACGAACATTTCAACAATCAACAATGGTATCAGAAACACCAATGTAATTTAATATTTTATTAAAACATGTGAATAAAAGTCACTGTTACTACAAAGTGATCCAAGGTCAATGTTGTAACAATGCGATTAAACACGCAACAGACATGGATGTTCCATAATGTGTTTTTCTCATTGTTGTAACAATGCGATTAAACTCGCAACTGACGGATGATGCATAATGTGTTTTTCTCATTGTTGTAACAATGCGATTAAACACGCAACAGACATGGATGATCCATAATGTGTTTTTCTCATTGTTGTAACAATGCGATTTAACACTCAACAGACATGGATGTTCCATAATGTGTTTTTCTCATTGTTGTAACAGTGCGATTAAACACGCAACAGACATGGATGTTCCATAATGTGTTTTTCTCATTGTTGTAACAATGCAATTAAACACGCAACAGACATGGATGATCCATAATGTGTTTTTCTCATTGTTGTAACAATGCGATTAAACACGCAACAGACATGGATGATCCATAATGTGTTTTTCTCATTGTTGTAACAATGCAATTAAACACGCAACAGACATGGATGATCCATAATGTGTTTTTCTCATTGTTGTAACAATGCAATTAAACACGCAACAGACATGGATGATCCATAATGTGTTTTTCTAATTGTTGTAACAATGCGATTTAACACTCAACAGACATGGATGATCCATAATGTGTTTTTCTCATTGTTGTAACAATGCAATTAAACACGCAACAGACATGGATGTCCATAATGTGTTTTTCTCATTGTTGTAACAATGCGACTAAACACGCAAGACATGAATTACCCATAATGTGTTTTGCTCATATGTAAAATCACGCAATTAATTGTTGTTTTTACCTGTTTATACGCAAAGCCACATAGCCTCTAAAGCGAATAGTGTCCAGAAACTTTCCTTGAACTAATCGGCTCGTTTTTTATGAAAGTTTTAATAAAATTGACGGGGATCATTTGAACGCCTCATCTGTGTTAAGCCCGTCCCATTTAACCATCGTGGCCGTCCTAAATTCTGCAATGAACTGAAACATTATTGTGGTTCGCGGGCTCAAATCTCGATTAGGGTGTTGGTTATCATGACTGAGGGAACGTGATTTTCCTCCGGGATAGTACTTTAAATTAGACCAATAAATGAGACCACTTTCTTCCACATTATTTATTATTCGCCCAGTCTGGGTTACAGACAGCGTCGTTAAAGAAAGTAAGAGTAAATAAAACAGATGCCAGATGTTTATAGTTGTTCCATGAAAGCTGTGGCAAATTACACTAAACGCTGAAGACTGCCGAGTAGGAAACACTCGTTAAATATGTCAGGGTCAGTACTTGTAAAACGGAATTTCCTTGATCTAATTTCATCCAAGTGCAAGGGAACCCGAAGACTGCGGTCGTGTGGTAAACTCTCGGCTGGTCTCAGATTAATCTGTTCCATTGTCACTTTATGTGGAACTACCGCAAATAATGGAGAGCATTATTTCTGCGAAACAAACGCGGGTCACATGCATCGTTATCATCCACAGATTTACAGCTTAATGTAAGAGGTTATATCACGTTCCGGCCGTCTTTACACCGCGTCGTGACGTCATGTCACTCTTATTTCTCCCGCGTAATTGGCCTGCAATTGCACAACGAACTTTCTCATACCGCAAGAGTAACTTCACATAATTGCATATTGGAGCATATGACCCGTGGAGTATTTTTGGGACGGTCGGAACGAGTGCTTTGATGATGTTTATTTTATATTTGTTTGTATTTATACGTTTTTTGTTTGTTTTTTCGTTATCAAAGAATTAAGGCCAATATTTATCAGGGATCTTACGAACACAAGTGGTACAGAACATTTTGACGTCCGGGTTGTAGGCTATTAGGAAAATCCTATGTTAAAAGCAATCATTCGAGGTGTTTCTCGGTTTTATTCAGCTCCCCTAATTGAGCACCGTATTCATACCTTGTTATGAAGTAGTTATCCACTTCGTTCATATTATTTGGTGCTAAATAGCATTTGTAAAGGGTCGTTAAGTGACATACGAAAAAGCCAACCTTATGTGACCCTGAGGATACTGTATGTGGGGGATACCAGTTTTTCAACACTACCAGGTACTGACCAATCATGAACTTCTCCTCAACTCATTCGGCAGTTGAAACACCGTAAATAAAAAAGTCAATCAAATTCGCGTCTTGTGTAATTATCAAAATTTGAGATGGTCATAGGAACGCACTATACACGAGTTTTTCAAATGATTTTAAGTACTTTAAGCTCCGCGGGCAATGCGTATTAACCCAAACGCGCGGAATTTCAATGATAAACCAGTTACTTAAATCTAGTGCCGCTATACAGCTACAAACCATGTAGCAATTCGTCTTCAGATTACAGCCATACAACCCACCAGTAATTGGGTATTACGGTACTCATGTTACAAGAAGGCTATAGACCAGCCGCCACTGCAGTCTTCCATTGGAAGACCATTCTGACGACATCTTTGTAATTGTTCAGATGGTTTCATTAGATGATAATGTGCAGTCTGAGGATGGAATTTACTTCATATACACGTTTTAAGTCGCTGGAATACGTATTGTATTATTTCTGTAACTTGCAAATATAGTCCGTGGAGCGTTGTCGATTTTTTGTAGAAAAAGAACTAGCAGAGAAGGTTATCATCTCATTGCACAAAATGGATCAAATAAACGGGCTTGCGGGACGGGAGACGAGTTGCGACACACGTTGAGGCACGTTTCAGTCTGCTGTCTTACATCAACGTGCGCCTGCGCATTGCGCTGTGGAATGGTGTTTCCTTTTAAATCGTGTGCCGTTAGGAGCCACTGAGAGAGGCCGCTCTTGAAGTGCGGCAGTTGAAAATGTTCTGACAGCTAATGCTGTGGGGAATGTTGGACCAGCTTTAATTAGTTCTGAAATGATGGGATAAGGAACGGCGAATTAAGGACAGCTTGAAGTCTTCGTGGTGACTGTAAAAATATGTTTGCATCGGCAGAGAAGTTTGGTTTAAACTGCTGCTGTTTTATCGTCTCGAGCTATCGGCCGATTATTGCACTCGTCATGTTTCAGCTGAAGAATAGTTATATTTTTTTATAACGTTTATCCGCGTGTTTGCTTGTGGGTTTAGAGGCGCGTCAGGATGTTTGAGCCTGTTTATTGAGATAAAAACAGCCGTTTCACAAGACAGGGTGCATTCCACAAGCCAAGGTACTTGCACTTTAGCTTGGGAGTTCGCTAAAGCGTAATAGAGTTGCCTAGTTGTATCGGCGGTATTGGTGACAACCAGCGAAGCCGTAGAGGCCTGAGTGTGGTATGGCTAGTTTTATTTGCATGCTACTCATTTTCTTGAATAAACTTTCTGCCTCGTTTTTCGAAGATTAGCCCATTTATTCATTAAATACGTCACGTATCGATCTGTGAAGCTACATTTACTATCGCCAGAAGTCCCACAGAATGCATAAATAGCTTAATAAACCTCCCATATTTGAGGGGGCCAAGGTTATCAAGGACACGGAGTATCAGTATTAGGCAGTGGGTAGGTTATTAACTCTTTGCGGTCCTATGTCGGACTGAGTCCGACATTTAAAAATCCGAGTTCCGGTCCGATGTCGTAATGAGTCCGCCACGTATTTTACGTGATTTGGAGTCAAACTGAGGCTGGCAAACAGTGTCAGCGTATCATTCAAGCCTTCTTCTTTGCACTATTTGTGGCCTAGTTTTCCTAGTAAAACTTTGTGTATCTTATAATGGTGAAAGGAGGTACTTAGCACTTGCACTTAAACGACCCGTTCATCGGCTCGCGCTCCGGCCCCAGCATCTGCTCCATTCTTGTCTATCCCGTGCTCGGGTAGACCAGTGTCTAGTGGTTTGGCCACGTAAATCCCTGATGCTGTACTCGACGGCAAGAGAGTCTGCCCAACGAGCAGCGGACGCTTCCTGTCTCGTGGGTACCAAGTCACAGTGGCGGTACTCCATCTTCCGTCGTTTCGCCTCACGACGTGGCCTGCCCAGCGCTGCTTCCGCTTCGCCACATGCCGTAATGGGTCCCTAACGCCTGACATCCGTCTGATGTCAGCAGAGTGAAGATGACGGTCTCTCTGCTGGCGTAGGGTGACGCCGACAAGTCGACGCTCAAGGGAGGCATGGGCGACTCGAAATTACTCCGCAAGGCCCTTAGTAAGAGACCACGTCTCGGCGCCGTAGCAAAGTGCCGGCAGTACGCTGGAGTCGAAGAGTTGAGCACCGATAGGATGGACCCGAATGCTGCCCATCCCGCTCGCCGTCTTCGCGCCAGCTCCGGTTTGAGCTGGTTCTACGCGGCGATGAGGCGTCCATAGTAGATGTATTCTTTGACGAACTCGAGCTGGAAGGCGCCGATGGCGACCGGAGCAGCGGCGTCAAATCGATTACGCATCGTGTTTGTCTTTCTGATGTTAATCTTAAGACCGACGGCGTGGCTCTCTCTGTCCAACTCTACCAGCATCTTGGAGGCTTCACCCGGAGTCGCGGTGATGAGAACGATGTCATCAGCGAAGCGCAGGTGGCTAAGGCGGCGTCCATCAATGAGGAGGCCTCGATCGTCCCAGCAACAGCGGCGGATCACGCCTTCCAGTACCGCAGAGAAGAGGTTCGGGGAGATGGTGTCGCCCTGACGGACGCCCCTCTCCACCGGCACCACGACCTCTCTCTGGTAAGGGATGAGCGTGGTGAAACAGCGGTCGTAGCACGCCTGCAAAATGCAGACGTACTCCTCTGCTCCTCCTTCCTGCCGCAGCGACTCCCAGACGTTCTCGGGTTCGACGCCATCAAATGCCTTCTCGTAGTCGATGAAGGTGAGTACAAGCGGCATCTGGTGTTCCCGGCTTGTCTCCAGCAGACGGTGGATGGTGGTGATGTGGTCCATCGTGGAGAACCAGCGGCGAAATCCCGCCTGCTCTACAAGTTGCGTCTCCCCCAAGGTTCCACGGATGCGCGCAAGCACGTAACGCGTAAGAACCTGTGATCGGCCTGTAGTTGGCGAGGTCCTCGTGATCCCCCTTCTTGAAGAGAAGGACGGTGCGTGAGGAGTGCCAGTCGTCGGGGACCTCTCCATCTCGGGGATATCGCGAGAAGCGTGAGGCGAGCGCCGTATCTCAAGACTTGAGGAGCTCCGCCGTGATGCCGTCGGTTCGATTCGGTTCCGGGCGCTTTTCATCACCGGATGCCTCCCACTGCTGACCGCACCTCTGATGTGAGGAATGGCGGTACAGCGCAGGGTGGTGGCGGCGGGCGGGGGGGTGGAGTCTGCAGACGCGATAAGCGGAAGAGACTTGGGTAAAAGTCGTACATCTCCTTCTCAATGCGGAGTCGCGACGTAATTCGCTCTCCGGTAGATGTCTTGAGGCAGGGAATGCAGGAACGGTATTCCGCGAGATCGCGGGCGATCTTCTTAACGCTCTTCCTCGCCTCGGCGGCTGCGAGAAGACGGCGCTTCTTGAACTCGGCGTGATGTTTTCTGACAGCGTCGCGGCATTCCCTGCAGAGCGAGCGGAAGGCTGCCGTAGCCCTTTCAGCATAGCATCTCTTATCCAGTAGGTTCCGCGTCCACTCCGTGATGCGCTGGTTCACGTGATTCGCCGCGGGGGACGTCGCCTGCTTGCTGATCCTCTGAAGTCGCTGGACAAGGCTCGCGTAGTCGGCATTGATGTCATCAATAACGTCGAATGCCTCCAGCTCTGCCTTGACTGAGGCCCGTATAGCATCCAGGAGACGTGGTGGTGATCGCCTAGTGCGTAGCTGGTCCAGCCTTGCCTATAACAGGCTCAGATGAATTTGGCACGGAGGAGACGGTGGCCGCTACCGCAACAGAAAGACGGGACGACCGCGACATCCGACACCGCGCGGCGGTTGGAAAGAAAATGGTCGAGTTCGTGGGCGTGCTGGCCGTCTGGACTGACGTGAGTCCACCACATCTTGGATGGCTTCTGGAAGAAGCTGTTCCAGTTAAAGAGACGGTGGGACTCACAGAAAGCGGCCAGACGCTCTCCAGACTCGTTGCGCGTTTCGTCGGAGTTTGGGCCGATATACGACTCTCCGGCCCTCCTCGGGCCAAGGCGCGCGTTGACGTCACCGGTGACGAACTTGTAATGACTACGACACTCGCGAACGGCGTCACTCAGGGCGTCGTAAAAGTCAGCGTGCTCCTGGTCATCGGCGTCGAGGGTGGGCGCGTACGTCTGAATGAGCGTGCCGGCGAGTCGGGCAGAGATGCCGAACTCAATAACGGCGAGGCGATGACTCTTTCCCTTTGCTTTATCCGCGCTACTGTACGATGGAAGTAGGTGATGCGGGGGACTGAGGCGTGGGTTGATGCTGGTCGTAGCACATATTGTGTGACACCTTGGGTGGCTGGCTGGGTCGTGCCAAGGGCGGGGGGTTTGACGCCCCTGGCAGACACCTCCTGTGTTAGCCGACATGGTTGAACCTGCCCGGGGCTGACCTCGTAAGACCAGTCCCTGCCGTACATCGCGTTGCATCTCCCGTTACACCCCCTCACCACGCTGAGGTACAGGTAGGATTTTGAGGGGGTGAAAGGAGGCGGGAGAGAAAAGTCGTTTTATTCCGACATGTGTCCAAGGAAGCCAGGATTCCACACGAAGTGTTTTACCATACATCATATAGTGAAGGAATGCCATTGGGTGTGTAGCTGTCATATTTGCTTAGAATATAAGTATTTTATATCTGATAAAGTTAGAGACAAATATCCCATCTTCCTACTAGGAAATTACATTTTTTAAATTATTTTTGATGCATTGAGCAATCAACCACTGACATATGCTGCATTTTAATTCGTCTTCTTATCACGCGTTCTTTATGTGTGGTGACTTCATCTTTTACACTTCGCGTTCTGTTTCACTTTTATGGTGTTGAACTTGGTCTTGATCTTTCGAACACAATCAGCGCGAAAGGACGCATAGCTCTGAGATTATGAAATCCAGTGCTTATACATTGTATATCTACATGCAATAAGAGATATTTAGACGTATCTACCGACTTGGACGTGCTTTATTGTCTACCGAACGACAGGAAGCAGAAAGGCACCATTTATTACACATCTCACTAACGACAGTGGTACAGTCCGTCAAATAATTTCACACGGTCAGTATTCAAACAAAAGGAACTGTCATCCTCTCAGAACATATTTTCACTATATTTAGCAAAGTTTCTTCCGTTTTACGAAAGTTTTAAAGAAAATAAAACCAGTTCATAATAGTAGTTGAATTTATACAGCTTAGTGGTATTTAAATAGACCAGCAGAGAGCTATAGTGGTATTTAAAAGAGTCAACAAGGAGTTAAACATTGCCATGTGAAAACCAGGCATTTAAATGTTATCTGCTTGCAGTATATGGGAAGTTTCACGGGGATGTAGGATGTATGTGTTTATATTTTAATTGTTAATAATTCTAACATCTAAAAAAATTCTATCCATCCATTCCTTATATCCATCTTATCTGTTGATCTCTCAGCCCTTCTGTCAATTGACATATCTAATGGACGATAGACCTCAGTCTTAATATTGGCTGGTAACAATCTTGTCGACTAAAGTTCAATTTTTGATACAGACAGTTTGACCTTCGTGTACCTCTTTCTGGAGGGTACAGTGATCAGAGCGTGAAGCGAACTGTCCACGTCATCATCAAGAGCCGAGGTTAAAGAAGAATGCGTAGAACTGCTTCTTAACAGCTGATGCAGCGATTTTAGTGAAACAGTTCTTGGCAAACCTGACTGAAGTTTTACGCGGTTTTACTCTGCTGTGAGACAGTACCAGGGTATAGTTTATAAAGGGAGCACGCCCGTCTACCCACAGGCATAGAGGCCTTCAGCGAAAATCTCTCCCCCCAGTTGTACAGATACTCAGCGATCCTATCTCTTGTGGATTCAACCTCCGGGTATCCATCCGACTAATGTTCTTATAGTAGTAAAGATCCTTAGTCTGAATACGCCAAGTGTTTGAGAAGACGATAAACTCATTAGCGTACGCATATCCACAGTTTAGTTAAAAATACTTTTTTCCGATTTCAGCTGTGTTTTTTGCACTCAGGGATGGTTTAACAGTGGAAGGGACTTCGTCTTTAGGTTCGCTCAAGACTCCAGCTGGCTGGCTTTTTGATTGTGCGGTCGGTCTCCGCTCCGTCGTAGATCCGTGGTGTGGCGCAGGCGCAGAAACAACGTTATTTTTGTTATTGCTGCATGTGTCTGCCAGTCGACCTATCTAGCTGTACATACTTTGACCCTTCAAGCGTCTGATGTACTGAGTTCGTCGGGCCTTCCGCGTCACATGACGCCATCCGACGTACCTACCACATTCGTAGCAACGTTAACTTTCGGCGTTAATTTTGCGGCCAATAATTTAGTAAATGTGCAATGTGTTGATATGTTCTGTAAGACGAAATTATGAGGTTTCTGTACGTATATAAATAATTTATTGACGTGTGATGTTTCATGTAACTTCCCCTTAGTGACGAGACTAATGAAATGCATTTCAATAGGAGAATCCCTCCAAGAGGCAAGAAGGCCAATCCATGGAGACTATGGGCATTTAAATAAAAGTCTCTTCCGTTTGCGGGATGTTTAAATAGAATTTAATAGTCTGGCTTTAAATGATTAATCTTTTTAATTTTTTTCGATGTGTGCGAGTTTGAAGGTTTGTCTCTCGTATTCAGAACACTGATTTAGAGTGTTTGCGAACGGTGCTCAGGAGAATTTTTCGTCGTGTGATGGATGAGTTTAATGAATGTCAGATTTGTACAGGTTACAAGATATTATGAGGTTGATCAACGGAAGAAGTATGGGGGAAGATGCGAAATGTATACAAAATATTGATTGGAGACTCTGAAGGGAAGATACTGTTTGGAAGATCTAGATGTAGATGGGGACTGGAGGCAGGATCTTGTCAACACGGTAATGAAGTGTTTGTTTCCATAAAAGGCGGAGAATTTCTTGAGTAACTGAACGTGGTAGCAGCATCTAAAGAATTGTGCTCCATGAAGTTATGCTAATATTTAAAAAATTATCTTTTTAGTGTAGTTTGCCAATCTAGATATATCCGTACGTATTCTCGAAGCTTATTGTCGTGATTGGTTCCAGATCTCTGGTCACTAGCCAAGCAGCCAGGGATGAGCGAATATTGTGGCATGCGAAATCTGACAGGAACAAAGCCCGAAGTTAATTCAGGTTTTGCCTGAAATAAAACACAAGACCGCTTGTTCATTACAAAGATAACTTGATTAATGCTGTTTCTGAAAGCAATTGTTTGTTTTGAAGTCGCAAGATACGAACATCCACGGTGTGGGGTAAATGCACAGCTAGTGACTGTTAAAGCAGGTGGTGCACATAGTTACCAGTAAAGGATTGACGTGGGATTGGGATCAAGTAGTAGGAATGCAAGAGCCATGCACTGGTGTGTCGATGACCTCGGTACGAAGAGGGGTCGATTAGGTCAGCCCTCCCGCCTGCAGAGGCAGCGTGTTCGCAGACAGGCAGGTACCCGTGTGCCGCCAAGGAGTGGCTGGAATAGAAGTCGCAAGGAGTAGGAACGTGGTCTGTTGTGACGCGTGGCAAACGTTCGAATTCCAGAATGAAATGGAATTGTTGAAGATTCCGAATTCCTCTCAACTGTCGGATTAACATTTGTCGTGGAGTCGGCTGGCTGGCTGGCGATTTGTTGATCAGTCAGTTGACAGGGTTCACTGGTTTTTATTTTCGATATTTGGTATAGTCTTTATTTGGCTGATCATGTATTTTGGAACCTTTGTCAGTCAGTGGTCTACAGTTATGAAATATCTCCGTTGACACAGTTATCACACACCAGTACCTGGAAGTTTTTCTTCGATGCTAAGAAATCATTGCAGTCCTCCCTCTCCCCCCCTCTCTCACCCCCCTCTCTTTTAGATTGTGCGTTCACTATATTTTCGCGAGGGGAGAGTAGCTTTAAAGAAATATAATATTAACAAACTCTTCCTTGGACATGTATTGAGAACACTTCACTTGAAATGCTGAAAAAGTAAAGAATTAAATAAATTAAATCTAGGCCAAGTCCCTGTAGCTTACTTTTCAGTGTAGTCTACATCAGCGTTTCTCAAACTGTGATACGCGAGCTAAGTAAGGAAATCAAAAGATAATATTAACAAATAAGTTTTTCCTGAACGCATTTGGTTAGTGGTACGTTTAATGTGTTTAATTAGAATTAGTGGTACGCCAGCGAAAAAGGGTGAGAACCCCTGGTCTCCATAGTTTTCTAGTGGTTTTGATGTGGATAGTGAATACATAAATATATGTGGCTTATACTGTACAGCATAACTTTATTTTCTTACAAGTCATTGTCTTTGTCAAGTGTCTAAAACGGGAAAAATATTCATAAGTAGGTGTTATTTGTTGTGTTGTTTGGGAATTATGACTTTTCCTTCACGTTTTCTGTATTTGCGTTATTCTATTCCTCGGAGTATGGTCCCAGCCCATTAAAGTACCAATTTGATGTCCAAGGCGAGATTTTGAAAAGAATCAGACGTAAGCCTCGGTAGGTCTTCTGTCCGATGATATGAGTTTATGTTTCTTCGTGGAGAGACATTTCAGAATTGCAGATATGCACTACCCTGTTTGACCTTCCAGTGATACGTTAAACGGTGAAGTTTTGAAATTCGAAATTTGCAAAAGAACACGGAGGTTTCTTGCAGTAGTTGACTGGGATGACAAGTGTTTACGTCTGCAAATGTGTCATAAAATAAGTGTAAAATCATGCGGTTGAGTCGCTAGATGTCTTCTGAGCTGCATTTGATTCGGTTGGTCGTGTGAGATTCAGAGCGGCCTGGCTCTGTTGTTGCCTTATCGTAAACAGTGGACTGTTATGCATGGACCGTTCTAATCATTTCTCGTTCCTCAATATGAATGTCTTTGTTGCATCTTCCTTGGCACGCTTCACCGTCCATTATTACCGCTACTCTTGTAGTTCAATCTTGGCTCGAAACGTAGCTAGAAGAGTGGAAGTGACGGAAGAGGGTTTTTTTCGATGTAAGTTGATGCGCACGCATCACCTTCCCCTCTTCGCCCCTGGCCACGCGCTGATTGCTGAAGATGTGTGGCGACTGGACCGTCATCTTGAAGCACTGCCTCAGCAGAAAGAGAGACACAAAATTAGTAGTTTCTCCTGTTACATTGCACACGTGAAATGCAGAGGATCGGAGAAGAATCGAAGATCTGAACAAGTTCGCCTTTCAATAACCTGTTTGATGCAAGTTAAAAATAAATCTCTCACGTCGGAACTTACTTGCCAGTGTTACTCTTGACCACACGGCACTGCAACCCAGAAGACAGCCAGCACCAGTAATATAATTGCGGTACTTCAGCTTCCAGTCTAATTTCAACACTTTCCCTCACTTTGCCCCAAAGGAAATTATGATTGATTTAGTGATCAGGCGTTATCAAACCATTTACCATGGATCTGTGTCATGGGGAGTAAGGCTGTCATGTTATTGGTTGGCCAACGCAACAGCCATCGACAGACCAAGTTCCAGGGTTAGAAACAGAAATTTGTTCCTCGGGATAAACGTTCACGCACATAAGAGGAGTATGACATGCAACATTTGGAGTTACATGTTGTATTGCGGCATTAACCATTGCATGGATTTAAATTTTTTGGAGCATCGAGAAGTCTTTTGGAAATCAGCCGGGAAACTTTCAATGACAACGCTTTGTGAACATGTTAATGGATATTTCTGGTTAAGTACAAGGCAAGGAATATATTGACCAGCAGACTGTTGCGATGGAGAAAGAAGTGGTTGCATATAAACCACACAAAAACTTTGCTTTTGCTTTCTGCACTCTCCTGTTGGGGGTTCCGTCAGAATTTTAAGCGGCTGAAAGGGTTTCATAGTCGAATTAGTCCGAGAACACACTTAAAGACGCGTATCGTAATCGATTAACCGATTACAGACTCTGTTCACGCTGTTTTGATTCTAATATGGGTAACAGAAACTTCTCTTCGTCTTGACAAGAACACGTACTGTAGTTTCCATCCCTCGGACTTTGGATTATGTCCAAGAATCGTGACAAAACAGGAAGTGTTGTGTATCACACTTCACATCAATGCAAATGACTGCAATGACTTTTTATCCCCACCCATCATCCAGTAAGTAACAGATTCATGGGAAATCACCACGTGACCAAGTCACGGGTCGTGCACGTGTCTTCATTCTAAAATGGTGGCAGGGGGAACATGGAATCATTGCGCAAGTGTGACACATTGTTCTCTGTGTCGCCAGCTGTGGGCTGTAGCTACTCGGCTATGATGATGGGTGCCCAGGCTCCAGCGAAGTGGTTGTAGACAGGCAGGTGTAGATTTAACGAAACAATTGCAGAAGCTTCTGACACGGGTGAATCACGAAATTACGTGTGCAGTTTCTGCGATCAGAAATTTTTTGGGCCAAAATAATCACAAAATTGGCATGTGATGCCACTACGATGTCTGTCATTTTTCGTCAATGAACTCGCAGGATTGACGTCTGTATACGTACAGAGTCTAAGAATTGCGTTTACGAATTTTTCTCTTGAGTTGTTCGTGTACGGACTCGTAAAATATGAAGTAGTGCGAGTTCTTGGTCACCTAAACATTCAGATCCCAAGTTCGAAATCTGTTGGAATGCAGCAAGTATGCTTTTGGCCTTGTGATGTCTGACACAACGTGCGACCCTGGGCTAACCGCGTGAATTCCTTTTATTGTATTCAGATTTAGATGAGGCGAAAGCAGTTACATGGATGTTAAAATTATAGTATTTGAGTTATAAACTATATGGCCAGATTTAAATGATGCGTCTTTCTGAAAAAGAAATCCCTTCAAATTTTCGGATGGATGCCGCTAGATCAGACTTACTTACGCACCGAATATTTTCTGGATAAAATTGAACATGCTTGCAGAAGATAACAATTATCATTAAAACAGACATTTGTATCTGCTGTGTAATTACGCGAAAGGACGCCGAAGTGACATGAAGTTATGTTAATGTTATCGCCATCAGCTACATACGGAAGAGAAACGTGGATGGTGAAAAGAAAGCATGAGATAAGAAGCAATTGCAAGGCGTGAAACTTGTTCTGGAAGAGTAGCTGAATGTACACTCTGTGCAACAAAAATTAAGTGCTTCTAATGTTCTAAACTCAAAATCTGGAGTGACGTAAGCGTACAGCAGACGTCATACTTTGCCACTCATCTTTTCGTAATATTTATCCTATGTTGCATTGTCTACCTTCTGGTATTCCATATATATCTTTAAGCAAAAGGAGGAATGGACATCGTAGGCATAAGGTACCATATTTTAACACAACTTAGGATGTACTTCATGCTGTTCAGGACAGTTAAGGTGCTGAGATCTGAGTTAAACACGGCAGAAACAAATTGCGCCTATATGCGACTGAAATGCGTAGTTATTCTTACGAAGACGACACGGCGCTACAGTCCAGAAGAGTGCCATCTTCATGTAATTCTCGTAAATTTGATACTGATTAGAATTTAGTTAAGAGCAAAAGAAGTTACATAACGGACAATGTAGACTTGTGTTCGTCAACCAAAACTTTGGACTGGATATGAATAAGTCATGATACGTAAGCGTACAGGTACTACAGACCGAAATAAAGTCCGAGCTTAACTTAATATTAATCCAGTCTCCTGTGTAAATATTTCAGTTTGACGTTGTCGTCGTGCTACGTGACTATACAATTTGGTTTTCCAAATGCGATTTGCTTTGTCTTTGTTCATGTATTTCAGATGTAAATTTATTTGAATAGGTCTGAGATTGTATTTCCTTGCATTTCGTCCTTGTGCCGATAGAAATGTTTTTAATAAAAGCTACAGATCTTATTATATGATCACTGTTTTGTGCTATGTATAATTTTTTTTTGTGGACATCGAGCCTTTTATGAGATCGTGCTGTAGCTGGTTTTTAGGTGTTTGTAAAACTTGGACAAAATGGTGTGAAATCCGCTGCAAGACTCGTAGTGTGGGGGGAAAGAAGTCAGTAGGGAGACGTTTATGAAAATTACTTCTTTTAGCATGGTATTCCATAAAATATACTTTCAAATTCTAAGCACCAAGTTGAGTGAACTGTTGTGGCATCTCATTTCCTTTGTCGTTTGTCACAGAAATGGATCGGACCTTCAGAAGCTCCAGAACTTTCAGCAGTTTTTCTTGTTCATTTTACCACGAATATTACAGACTAGGAGCTTCGTTCGTTTATGCATCTACCCTACTTAAGTGCAAAGGAGTTAAACGCAGTAGAATCTTTGCTTATCTTCAGTTATCGCCGTGAGAATTGTGTCACTTTTGGAACACGAGGCAGGCAGTTAAATGTAAGTTAGTCTGAGCATATTTTAATATATGTTTAGAAGTCGGTCTCAGTAAACAATATGATAATTTAGTCTATTCTGACCTCTGTACAAATTGCATCAGCATTTTAAGTTGTTTGACCAGTGGCGGTATGTGAAGATAATGGGGCTGAGCCTCCTGTATGATCTGCTCCAGGAGCTTTGCCTCTCGTGTCTCGCCAGTTTGGTCATAATTCAGCCATGCTGGGTTTGGCACCCCTGTATCATTGTTGTATTTGTTATTCCATTTCTTGCCCCGCTGATGGTTTCAAAACTTGCGGTAGGTTTTTCTGTTAGTGGTACTCGTTTATTTTTTCTGGCGTACTCTCAAGGTTCATTTTTAATCCATGTTTACAGGAGAGTTCAGTCGGCAGAATCTCTGATGATATCATGGCAATACGAATCTAAACATTATGAGTGAAGTGACAGTTTTTTCGAGGTACAAATCCTTAAAATTATCATAATTTACTTTTATTTTATTATGTCTGATCATTATTTGGTGCAGATTTTGTCCAAATTAAAAATAACAGCCGTTCAGAACAGAAATTTAATGAATGCAACATTTAATCACGCCGTCCGTAAATGGTGACTTGACATTCTCTGCAGATATTATGTTCTAAAAAATAAAGATAAAGGTGTTCCTCACAAACAGTGTTTGGTGGCGCACCATACATGGTAGAGAGAGAAATTAAGTTTAATAGTGAAGGAAAAAAAATAGTTGAGGTGACGTAAAGAATAGGGCACAGGGATTCAATTCCATGACGTGGATCGTATTTCCGCCATTGATACGGAAGCACATATCGATTGTAAGCTGTAACGACCCCAGGATGACAAGCAAATTTGTCTCGAGTTGTTTAGCATTCTGGCTTTTTGAATGTGACATCAATGTTAAAGTGGTCAATGCCAATATCGGTACGCTGAAAGCTGAGAAGGCCATTGCAGTGTTGTGTCATCGCAGAGACGCGTTTATGAGCTTGTAATAACTACTACAGTGGTAAAATGATTTCTGTGAAATATTGGACTGGAGTTCTTGAGGAAGTTTATTTTGATAAAAAACGCAACTATTACTAAGTTTAAAGGTTTAAACTTATTTTGGCAGTTCTTACTAAAATATTACTAGGTTAAAGTTGGATATCAGTCACTCCTGTATGTGGAGACGCGAGAGTTTGATCAAAATAGAACATGAGAGATTTTGCTCAGCCGTATGAGAATGGACGTGAATTCTGCAGTGTCTTACTTGAATCTTGACCGGCGGTTAACGAAACTTTAAATGAACCCGTCCAAGCAAGTGGAGGTAAATACAGTGGATTCCGGTTAATTGGTACACATCGCGACTAGAACACCTTGGCCCAATTAAGCGGCTGCCCCAATTATGCGAAGTTCCACGAAAGAGTTAAAAAAGTTTGTTATTTAAGATTTGTCCCAAATAAACGGGCTGCCCGGATTAACCGATGGCCCAATTAATCGGAATCTACTGTTTGCATACTTTAAAGTAGACCATGATTTCTTTCTGACAAGTTGCTGTGGTTTGATTGATGCTGTTGTGCGTAGGCCCTTTGTTTAAACCTGCAATACATTGAACTCGAACTTCGCCTCTGATAAGACTAGCTTCCGTTACTTTTTCTTCTGAAGTTTTTTGAATTTCAAGGATTCGGCGTTTCTGTTTCGGAACTAGGTGATGTCTGCTGACACTGAAACGAGTTTTATGCAGTTCTGGTCTTCGTGAATGTCCCTATGATCGCGGTACCCACCCCTTAGGGCTGCTTTCTTACTGGCTTGATACGTTGGTAAATACCTACAAGACAACACAGAACAAAGTAGAGGAATGATTCTGTTATGGGTCCTGTGCGCAGATTTGGGATTGTCAGAAGAATTGTGTGACTAAGAGAATTGGCGATTGCTAAAGTTACGAATTCTGCCTTTCGCTGCAGTCTCCATCTAGGCAAGTCGGTCGAAGAGCGAACTCTCTCGCACAGACTCACATGCTTGACGGAGAGGACGACGATGTTTTCTTAGCCGATCCTTTCTACCCATATCTCGGTGTTGATTGCGATGATGTCACTTCCGATTGACTCACACTGCCAGGATGCACGTCTTCCAGTCTCAGAATGTAGAGGAAGTTGGGAGGTCAGGCTCCAAAGGAAATTATCAGCATCTCACAGCTTTCTACATCGCAACTTATGTCGACAGATTAGAAGTCGTTGAGGTGGTGCAAATATGGCATGTTGCGAAAAACATTTATTGCAGAAAAATTAACATAACGTATAAATTTAATATCGTTTGTACGTGTAACTTAAGTTGTTTATCATCATTCACTTTGAAGCAAATGATGATGTTGATGATGATAATAATAATGATAATAATAATTTAGTGAAACCAACAAGTCAAAAACAGAGAGAATCATTCCAAATAACAAACCAGATATTATAACCAGAAACAAAAACGGAACTTGCCTCTTAATTGACATAGCAATACCGACTGACAGGAATGTGATTAAGAATGAAGCAGAGAAGATCTTGAAATACAAGGACATTCTCATAGAAATACATAGAATGTGGAAGGTTCAAGCAAAAGTAACCCCAATAGTTATAGGAGCGACAGGAACTGTCTCCAGGTCACTCAGGAAATATTTGGCCAACATCCCGGGCGAACACGACATCAGGGAACTGTAGAAGACCGCCATTTTGGGAACTTCAAACATCATTCGAAAGAAGCTGTCGTAAAATAAAATTAAATAATACATGTAACACATATTAAAAGCAAAATATATTTCGGAAGTACCTGCTGCACCATGTACCTTGGGGGCAAGGTTTGCCTCGGGTACATAGAAGTAAATACCCTATAAAGTGGCGAATAGATGGGATAATAATAATAATAATTTAATAACCTTACGATCATGAACGAGATGTTTCGTAAGCAAAAATCAGCGGCCATTTCTCACCCAAGTATCTC
Organism: Zootermopsis nevadensis; assembly: GCF_977971745.1. NCBI lineage: Eukaryota > Metazoa > Arthropoda > Insecta > Blattodea > Termopsidae > Zootermopsis > Zootermopsis nevadensis. The sequence goes on along the minus strand of NW_028259144.1, from coordinate 9,561,058 downwards.
TTGATTTATTACTAGATGACTCTGGCAGTCAAAGTAGGATTGAGTATAAATTATGCAGTCAGTGGGCTGGTCACTCACTACTCACAAATGTACATTTCAAAGACTAGGACACCACCGAATAGGAGGCGGCGAAAACCCACAAATGCGTTGTAGAGCCAGAGAACAAGAATAATACGTAATACTTTAGTCCAAGGTGTTTCATCTTGAAGGACACAGACTGATGGCAAAATGTAGTAATCTACGAGGATAAGAATTGGTTACCAATAGAATACTTGTTTAACGTGCCCTCATATATCAGATTTATAAGGAAAATGTCTTCAGTGGGCGCAAAATTATTTGTGTTCATGTGGTGGGGGATAATATTAGCGTATGTCGTTCATACTGACCGGGAATACAGAAATTGGTATAACAGGAATAGATAAGGAAACACGGCAGTTTTTTCTATAAATTTTGTTTCTCTTCTTGTCGTATCATTTCTTCCAAACTTACATATGACTAGTTAACATCGTCTCTTGCTATGTTGAACCATCCCTGCGTACCAAAATATTGGCTGGAATTGGTAAACGGTGAGTGGGGATATGTTGACCCTGATGTTAGATGTCTTGGCTGAAGGCCTCGGGCCCTGTCTGGGCTCTTGACCTGAACGTGTGACAACACTTGCTGTAGTATGTGCTTCCCGTTCATAGAATGTAGGCCCTTATTCATCACCCTGATGATGGAGACAGCAATGACTTCTGTCAGACTACACGGCGCTATAACCCAAAAGACAGCCATCTTCTTTGGCCCGTATTTGTTCGTGACGATTCTGTAGACAGCCTGCATGAGGCGGAGAACGACTATCTTGTCTTTCTGCTGTCTTCAGACCTGTCACATGCACTGAATTGTAGTTCTGAGGTTGACCGTATTCTCTTGTCGTCACCGCTGATGATTCACCTTTGCTGTTAGGTGTGGGTTGCAGCAGAGATAGTGGTTGCTACTTTTGGCGCAGCGACGTGCGTCCTCCGTGGCGTAATGAGTTTGAAGCAACTCTGCGGCACAGTTGATAACTGAGTTCTGAGTCTTGGGGCTTATTTTTGGCGCAGCTGTTAACTTCGCAGCTGCTTGGGAGCTGCCCTGTTTCTGTTTTCTTATTCGGGGCATTCTTCATGTAGGTGGCCACCCCCACACCAGAGACATCTGGGTGGCTGTTCGAAGTGGACCAGAGTGTGGGCGAATCGCTAGCAGTTCTGCACAGTAAATTTCAGCTTTTATGTCAATGTCGGTGTGGTCTGTGAGGGTGATTTTTTTTCTTTCTAACTTCTGGCAGTGTGCCAGGATCGCTAAAAACAGGGATGAGATTACAGGAGTTGTGGAGCCCTCAGGGGGGATGCGATTCCCTGTCATTTCTGCTACATCGATGGCATCGAAGTCCGCCTCATGTAGGTCAAGGTGAATAGAAAGGTGCCGGTACATTAATCGGGTTTTGGGTAAGAGGTGACATGATGGAGTTTACGAATGTTCAGATGACACAGCATGTTGTGGGTCTGGAGTGAATATTGTTCACGATGGAGGAGTTTATCTCACTTTGGCAGGAGATGGGTTTTACTGGAGAGGTCAGGACTATTGGGGTGTCATTTACGATTTTCTGGACCTGCTTTCAGATACCTGTACCTCATTGTCCATGTTGATTCCCCTCCAGAAGCTAATGGTGGCTCAAATAGTCATGAAGGTCGCCGTCAGACAGTTAAATCTAATCCTTGCCTTCATATTCTGCTTTGAAGATTCATTAGGTTTATTCTTGTCTCTAGGCTAAAGATACAATTTTCTGAACTGAATAACTGCACATATTCCACGAATTTAATACTTTCTACGCGAATGTTGATGTAATTTTGATTTCTTACTACCGTTTCCAAATACTTTATTTCCCCGATTTTAAGACGCACGTTTTTACTTTTTTAAAATTTCTAAAATCGGAGTGCGTTTTACAATCAATGGCGTCTAAGAATCAATATAGCGTCCATTTTCTTGTGAACCTATTACAATCGATGGCGTGTTAAAATCGATGAAATAATGCCACGCATTCGACATTTAATTGAACCGACCGACTCCATTGCATGTCACTTGGCGTTTGCATTCTAGACTTTACCAGAAGCGACAGTGGAGACTCGATTCAGGCCTATCGTCGCGTTGCTTAACGATGAGTCATGGTGACTGGGTGAATTCTTCACGTTCATGCTGGGATTCGTTTCCTGAACATGTTTCAAATCTTGTTGATCTCTAGAACAGCGGGTAGCGGGGGCGAGGAACGTCGTCTCAGGTTCAAGAACCCCGCCTGATTGTCCTCTGTACCTGACTGAACCGTGTACCTTACATGGGTCGGTTTTTAACGACACTTTATCAGCTGTGTCGAATGAGCAATACTTTTCAGTTATATTAATGTGGAAAAAAACATATATCGACAATTATTTATTTGTAAGATTTGAGGTTTTCACAGCGGTGAGTATGAAGATTTCTGTCTTCTGGGTTGTAGCGCTGTGTAGTCTGGTCGATGTTTACCAACGTTTCAGAGGTCATACTGCCTCCATCATCAGGGCGATGAAGATTTCTGTCTTCTGGGTTGTTGCGCTGTGTAGTCTGGTCGGTGTTAACCAACGTTTCAGAGGTCATACTGCCTCCGTCATCAGGGCGATGAAGATTTCTGTCTTGTGGGTTGTTGCGCTGTGTCATACTGCCTCCATCATCAGGGCGATGAAGATTTCTGTCTTCTGGGTTGTTGCGCTGTGTAGTCTGGTCGATGTTTACCAACGTTTCGGAGGTCATATTGCATCCGTCATCAGGGCGATGAAGATTTCTGTCTTCTGGGTTGTTGCGCTGTGTAGTCTGGTCGATGTTTACCGACGTTTCGGAGGTCATACTGCCTCCGTCATCAGGGCGATGAACGTGCCAAATGGGTGGAGGAGACCGGGTTTATAGGAACAGGACAGTGAATTTACATTCATCGTCCTGATGACGAAGGCAGTATGACCTCCGAAACGTTGGTAAACATCTACCATACTACGCGGCGCAACAACACAGAAGACAGAAATCTTCAAGTATTTATTTGTTTGTGGTGTTTGTTCATTAATTACCTTGTTGTTTATTTAACTACTCTGATACTGTATCACACTGTTTAGTGTGAAATGTTGTAGTGAATAATGAATTGGGAAGGATATGGAAGGTAGCGTTCTCGGCGTAATTAAATATACGATCCCGACATTTGCGTGGATTGGCTCAAGAAAAACTTCGGTCTCCGGGTGGTGATTTCAACCCTGGACCTGCCTAATAACGAAGCAGGAATACTAACCACTCAGCCGTGACGTTCAGTGGAGTGCATGTTGGTCTATGTTTGTGAATTTAAAGTTGCCCCTGTTCTGAAGCACAGCACCGTGAAGGCGTATTGATCTAGTCGAGTGACACTGAGTTTATTGAGGGTTGTGCAGAAATAAGTGATAATTGGAAAGCAAATTAACCCTTTGAAGCCGACGGAAGACAGTGGGAATGTTTGTATACTGGCTGGAGTTGTCATTACAGCTGGGACATCAGTACTGTAGTTAACGTAAATTACTTCTGGTATTTTATGCTAGACGTAAGATGCAAATAATATAACTCTGCTCATTAGTTATTTTCTCCTTTGTCTTTCAATTTTGTTTTCGTTCATTTTTATATCCTATTACTCTTTTTAATGTAGTCTGTGTTTTGTCTGAAATGATTAGAGTCCGCATTGCACATTAGACATTTACAAACTTGTGTAGAAGTGGTTATGTTAACAAGATGGAGTCACGTTCTTAGGCGAAGATTAAGGGTTATATCCTTGCTTAGCACAATGCTAGTCCAATCAGAGCTACCATCTCCCCAGTGTCTTGTAGGTTCATGCAGAGAAAAATCTTGACTATTATTAGCTGTGCAGAACTGAAATATTTGATTCGCTCATTGGTTTTGTACGTGAATGCGCATGTTGATTGCTTGGCGTTAAAGTTGCATACAGCTGTATTTGCTTCTTCTGTACAGGCACACCTCGGAGATATTGCGCGTTCGGTTCCAGAGCACCGCAATAAAGCGAGTCCACGAATTTTTTGGTTTCCCAGTGCATATAAAAGTTATGTTTACACTACACTGTAGTCTATTCAGTGTGCAATAGCATTATGTCTAAAAAGCATTGCGAGAATTACCAAAATGTGACACAGATACGAAGTGAGCACATGCTGTTGGAAAAACGGAGCCGATAGACTTGCTCGACGCAGGGTTGCCACAAACCTTCGATTTGTAAAAAAACGCAATATCTTCGAAGCGCAGTAAAACGAGGTATGCCTGTATTTAAAAGGTATGTAAATTCGGCGAAGGAAAATCGTTAGCATGGATTTCTGAAAACAGTGTTACAAGGAATTGTACAGTTGTCTCGGAAACAGTTTCTAAGATATGAGACCACTGTGCGGGGAATGGGAAGTTGTGATCATGTTCAGTGGTGTAGTTCGGCTGGTTTGGGGTTAGTGTCTAGTGCAGAGGTTCCCAAAGTGTGAGGCGCGCACCCCTGCGGGGGCACGAGCGGTTTTCTGGGGGGGTGTTGTTTGTATGAAAAACTTTCTTTAACGAAATATGGAGAAACATTTTAACCACCTTTGCTTGGTTGAGGCAGTTTAGTTGTCTTACGGTGTTGTATGCTCATAGCCAAATTTTATGTCAAATCTGTTTGCTTGCACTTGTTCTAGAAGGGGGGCGCAAGGTATAAAAGTTTGGGAACCTCTGGTCTAGTGCTTTTTAGCGTGTTTTTCACTCCTCTGTGTAATATTTAATTTGTTTTACTTACCTTCGTTTGTTTCCGATGATGTGACATTGTCACTTCTAGATTCGTTGATCGCAAGTTCCCCTCCCCACGTACAGTGTTGCCACGCGTTCAGCTTTAATCCCGTTTTCCGCGGAAATAATGCGCTAGCCGAATTTTCAAGAAAGAACATCTTAGTCTTACAATTTTGCAAGGGTTCGCATGGATACTTCTTTTGGCGCGAATATTCGGATAACCTGAAAATGCGCTAATTAATATAACACAGCAGTGCCTACAGTTTTGGATTCAGAAAAGGAAAAAGCAACACAACACAACCCATGGTGATTGGACTTTAGGAACATAAGAACATCTACTTAATTGGCGGCTCATATTTCCACTTTGAAGCTTCCGAGATAGTTTGAAGAAGACCGCCATCTTTTGACTCACCGCCTTGAAAACCTAAAATATAACTTCTGAGTTTTCCGGAAAAATGAAAGTTAATATGTGTTTTTACGATATTGACCAGGATTTGAGTAGGTGATACGCTGTCGGTTTCTGACTTTCGTAATGTAATATATGCAAAGAAATCGTTCATGAACGTAGTGCAGAAGGAAATTTATAAATGGCAGGAATAAGGTTGTTTGATACGGTTGTCTTTAAACACTCGCATTTATTAAGTTCAAGATTCAAATTTGCTGTCTCCGGGGCAAATGATTGTCTTCGCCTAGATTGAGTTTACAACGTATGGTTGCATTTATGAATAAGAACTACCAGTGTTCCCGTTTTGTGATCTTCATTTAAAATAAATTTGATGAGGTTAGGCTGTGGTACTCCAGTCTGTAGCTCTGGACATTAAAATATATAAAACTACAGTTCCATCTGTTGTACGATTTCGAATCTAAGGAAGACGAAGGACACTGATAAATAGGTGAATTTGTTTATATTTAGGCCTACAATTCGTTCACGTCACCTTATTTTTATGGTTATTAAATCGAAAATACATATGCTAACGACTGTTAACATGCACGCATAAAATAATAACTACATACAAAAGTTTCTTTCAGACTCTACAGAGTATGTACCATTTGACAGACCTACGCTTAGGTAAAAGTATAATATTAAAATTGTACTCAGGATACGAAGGAGTTCCTTCCAGCTTAATATTGTGGGTTTGATTTACCTGCTGATGATATCCTTAGTGTCATATACGTACAGTAATTTTGTACGAAAGTTCATCATTCCGTAAATGCAGATAACCTAAGAACATTTATGGCTATAAAGCAGTTGTGCATTATCACTCTTTTGACAGATTGAATGTAGACATTGTATCTTTGTACATGCTTCTTATGACTTCGATTATATCATTGCTGTATTTTTTAAAGCTCCACTTTAGAATTTCCCGTAACCTTCCATTTTAACATTTAGTGAGGTTTCATAAGAAACTTTTTTCAACAAAAGTCTTTGATTTTATTGACAGTACGCTGACGAAGCTTCTAGACTGTTTTCCTTTTGTATACGTGGCTAATATGCATGCTCTCAGTTCCTGTCTACTGAGCTGTTTATCCCACACATGCTGTAATATGAACGCGTTTCTGCTTCATCGTTTCCATCATGTTGGCGATGTCCTGGAGATGAGCCGATTTTCCTCCTCGTTCACCACAAAGTGATACCGCTTCAGACCACCTACCAGTAGGTATTTCATAACGTCCACACAACTGTTAGATGTAGATGTTGGTGACGTACAGCGTGGGAAAACTGACGTCTTGTCGAAGTCTTGCAACAAGCCTCTCATACAGTAACCGACATGAACGGGATCGAAGAACGGTCTGGTCATACTGAAGACTTGAAAATATAAATATAAATTTAGCACACTTGACGATATTATTAAATTACGAATAAGTTATGTATGCATCAAATAAAAATATCACAAATTATAAGCGGCGCGTTGGGAGGTAATGTGATATATTCAGCTATATGTTGACTTGACCTTTCATAAAATGGAGCGTTCCGACACAGCACGTCGGATACGACGGAATGAATGTCGGATAACTTAAGATCATGTAATAGGGACTCTACTGTACCTTAAATGTTATAGTGTTGGAATTCTTTATTACATGGAGACCCTCTTAAGAATTTATTATTGCGTCTGGATCTGTTCCTTGACCCACGTTTAGTTTATCTTCTGTAGCACGAAATAATGCTTGAGGCAAGGGGTTATCTATCCCCTACAAACCACAAGTCTTCTTGTTGGCTCGCTGGACGGCATTTCACTGAAACGCCACTGCGATTTATAAAAATTCCGTTAAATTCGGCTGGTTGTTGCAAACATTTTATCTTGTATAATTACCAGGAAATTTTTCTAAAGTGGCGCAGTCACGAGTGAGAAATTTAACGTTACTCTTTTTTGAGTAATATTTGAATGTCAGGGTTTTTTCCCAATTATTGTTCGTATTTGTCCCTCCAAGTGTACGAGTAAGACGCTCTTGATTCTAAGTCCTTAATTGAGCTGAACATTTACTTGCAGAGGTATGCCTACTGCAGAATGACTTTAACAAATCGTGTTTTCTGGTAACGGGTAACCTTTACTTCATCATAGTTCGGTGAGGACCGCGGTTTGAGAATCTCTGCTTTACTCTGGCCTTTCATGTTACGAATTTCCTCAGCTGGTAACGTACTAAGAGTCAGATAATGCTACTTCTTAAGTGGAAGATTCCATATTATTAACATAAAATCAAAATAATATCGCCTCAAATGAATTAACAGTTTCTCAACCCGCTGCGCCGGGAAGATCCAAATTGAAATGCTTTTCTGTACATTTTAAAACATTTCACAGTTATGGCATCAACAGCGTGATTTGTCAGCTTATCGGTCGGAGCCGATGTTCGTTACATTTTTGCTGGCCAGACTTACAATATCCTGAAGGGATTTATAGATTACTAGTGTGCGTAATGTAATTTATTTTTAGTTTAGTTACGCCAACAAATATTGCTTGTCGCCCTGTAACTAATTTTGTTACGCACTGCTTGTTTTTGTAATCAGTATCAAATATTTTGTCTGTTGGTCTAATCTGTTTAATCGATCATGAAATGGTGTTAATCGATTGTATATCGTGCCGTTTTTCTGTGATACAAAACAAACAGATAATTGGAAAAAGCACGATTTGGTTTGAAATTAGACACTTTGCTATATTTTAGTGTGTAGTCACATTTACAAAGTTTCCACAGACATGCTGCACAACTTTTGAAATCATTTCTTCGTGAATTACGCATGAATCTGGCCGCTAGCCCTAATGCCACAGTAGCGGAATAAGGATCCCATCGCGCTGTATCTCACAGCGAGTGAGTTTGGCAACAACGCATCACACGACCCCGCTTGAGTCCCAACCTGTTTTAACCCTGCCTGCTCAGGGGATGGTATCAAGGTTATATGCCGATGCAAAAACACCCCAGCGACACGCAGACATTGGGCGACATATGGCGGTCAAGTGCTGTGACATTGTATCAATTACGGGCAGATGGCAGCTGAGTCTAGATGTCATGTACATTATACGTAACGGTGTCTAGGAAAGCCTGTTTGAATTTATGAAGTCATATGACCACCTGTATTTTAATTTAATTATATGAAACTGTGTTTTTAAAGGATTTGAGGTGTTAATGACGAAAATGTGGAGTGGAGACGATAAGTTCTTTCGAAACGTTGGTAACCACTTCACAGTTGCCCACAATCCACACTGCTTCTCGTATTTGGGAGATATGGAATTTACATATCGTATTATAATTTATTCTTTAGAGTAATCAAAAATGTAGCAGCAGGATTCGTTGGAGAAACCGGAAATCTGATAAATGATTTTTTGTGGTGAATTTAAAGTCTGCTCATCTTCTTAGATTCAAAGTTACCGCGACAGTGAAGATGTCGAAGTTGTTCTTATGAAGGACAACAATGTATGCTGTGTGTTTCTTTAATTCGTCTTTGTAACTATTTACAAGTCCAGACAGCGTCACAATCCAGGGCAATGTCCACGTGATTATATTAACTGTTTATTTCAGCAGTCAACGCAAATTAAGCCGAAACAACGAAACTTTTACTTAATCTAAAGTTTTTTTACTGGCATTTTAGTTGAGTTCATTTTTGATTTCCGTAATACCATTGATTATTTTTCGAATGTTTTTTTATTCTGTTATTTACAACAGTAATCCATGTTTTACAGTGTAGACAAACGTCCATTTTGGTCCAAATTGTATGTAGTAACATTTCTGGATACCAAATTAAAACCCGATCTTCCGTAATTCGCGTATTAATTAGCGCTGTTGAATGTGGCTCAGCGGTAAAGTTCCGTAAAGACTTTTTCAGACTTCAACTGCTACTGATATTGGTAATAATTTTACAATTCAATTCGTTTCAGTTTAATTTTCTATTTCAGTGTACTGTTTGAACAGCCAAATGACAAGTTACAGATCATGATTCAGTTCAGTTGATTTATTTACGATCTTGACAACAGCCAAACAGGGCCAGTTGCAACCAAGCACTAAAAACAACAAAAGAATAACAAATAATTAGCGGAAAGATTTGAAAGTTACATTACAAAGGAAAGGTAAGAAGAAAACGCGTTCTAAATGTACAATGTAAAATCCTACAGAATATGAAAAAGAAGTTAAATTAAGTGTTATGCTGAGTACAGGCAACTCTCGGTTTACGAACGTTCGAGTTACTAACATTCGCTATAACGAACGGCACAATTTATTCAAAATTTCTTAAAGTCGCCAGTAGATAGAGTCCCTTATGAAACGAAAAGACAAACGTATAGTGAAATAATTGTAAGATTTCAATAAATAAACTTTTGAAAAATGTATGTATTACAATAATTATTAGAAAATTATTATATGATAATTAGTGCATAGTTTTAATGCTTTAAAATGGCTGCTAACGTATACGATACGTATCGTAAACGCTCAAGAATTCAAGATACACTTAACGAACAACGTCTTGGAACGGAACTCGTTCCTAAACCGAGAGTTGCCTGTAATGTTATAAATTGTCAGTTCGCGTTGTTTAAATGTCAAAATCGTCGCAAATAGCATTGCCACCTGAAATAATGACCTTGAAACTTTGGTTAACTGTAGTATCTAATTATCCCAGTAGGTACACTTGCTGACAGAAATAAATATGGAAGAGAAACTAATTTTGATTTTAAATATTTAAATAAATAAAAGGGCACCGAGATGTAGTCAGCTTGAACAAAGTGTTGAGATATTCAGTCCAAGTAAAATACTTTATAATTACTGCAATATTTGCCTACGAAAAATCTTGCTTTGAACCCTTTCGGGTTTAGACGAATCAGTCATCGTAATGTGATTCCAGGCAACAGGTCGGCCACACAGGGTTGGTATACAAACCACAGATGAGGAGTGAAACAGGAAGAGGTTGTATAACGAATCTAGCCCAGCATTTAGTAATCCTTGAAAGTAGGTAGTCATCGTGTTGATGAAAGTTGAGGAAACCCGAGATCTTTTCCACAATGGAAACGTGAAATAAGATTACAACACCGCTTATAATTACAGTTAATAGTGACAGTTCCATGCTAAAAGGATATAATAGTAATTATCCAAGAAATCCAGGACACAATTTAAAGAACAGATTTTTCAACGACGCACTGTAACACACAACGCAGAGAAACGCACTGGGATTCACCAGGCTGTGCTAAACAAGACAAGACAAGAGGTACGTGGAAGTAAAAGTAGAATCATGTATGTCATTAATAATGATGATAATATGGAACTTAACGCAGAGAAAACTAAAATTATATCGTTCACACATAAAACCAACAGTATTCATTTTAATTACTTTGTTAGTGACTTTTTAATCTTGCGTACTAATTGTATAAAAGATCTTGGTGTTTTGTTAGACAGTAAACTATATTTTCATTGTCATGTAAATTGTGTTCATTCTCAGGCACTAAGGACCTTAGGGCTTATTAGTTTTATTACTTATAATTTTTCCTCTCTAGACAGCCTTGTTGTTTTATATAAAGCTTTAATTAGGTCAAAGCTTGAGTATGCCTCGGTCGTGTGGAATAATCTTACACAGACAGATTATAATAAATTGGAAAATATTCAAAGAAAATTTGTCAGTTTGTGCAATTACCGTTTTTTTTCAGTGTAATATCCCGCGCAAATATGAATTGATCGTATCTACTTTAAATTTTATAAAACACTATTCCAGACGACGACATCTCGATGCGTTATTTCTTGTTAATGTCTTTAAGGGCAAAATAAATTGCCATTCCATTATGGACGCTGTTGGTTTACGTGTGCCGGCGAGGCAAATAAGAGAATTTTCTACTTTTAGTGTGAGCAGTGCGCTAAGACATATTCCTTCAGCCAGGTGCGTCATCGCTGCAAATGACGTATGTAAATCTTTGAACGTTTTTAGCATAAACATTGTCTCCCTTGAGGGCACGTTCTCAATAAGGGAAATGATCTAGATAGGTTGTCTTGTAGATGAACTAGCTTCGTTATCTGTTTTTTTATATTTGTTTAACGTTGTACAATTATATTAGTGTTCCCTAGGTGGATTATTTGTTTTTATTTATATTTCTTAATTTATTTTGCTTTGTGTTAATATTGTTTCTATTTTGGGTGTGCCTGTACTTGGCAGTTATATTTAATACTGTACATGTATAAGTTTAGTTAATCTCTTTTTGTAATATTTTTCTTTATTATTTCATTATTATTGTATATATTATCCGTGTTTGCCTGTTATTGGCTTCTTGCTGTTGGCAAAAACTTAAATAAATTAAATTAATTGAATTTAATTATCAGGCAAATGTCCTGAAGTGGATGCGTTTGGAAGTGTGGACTTTCCAGCATGAGCATAAGGTTGTCTGTTGATCAAGTTATTAAACCAATTGACACGGCGAGAGGAAAGTCCGAAGTTGCTATACTTTTACGAAGAAGTAAATTATGGGTAGCAATGCCAAATATATCGCAGAAGGCACAGCGATATTAAGACGACTAATCGAATCGATCGATGTGGTTTTATGCTGAAAAGCGTTAGATCTATATGCTTCTTGGAAAATAAGATTGGAAAGGTGTCTCTTTTGGAATATACTGACAATTGCGAAGGTGTTCTTCACGTGACATCACGTAGTCTAGTGTTGGACTAATGCGGTCGAGGTGTGTGCCAGCAATGACCTTACGTCATTCTTACATTAATTCATTACCAGGAAAGTGAAAGCACAGGGATGTCTAGCCAAGGTAGGGGAGAAGTGGCCCATGGGGGCCAAGAATGCACGAATTTCTGGGGCCCACGCCCGAGCGAAGCATGCATCCTGGAGAAGGACCAGAGCGTTCTGGCCCCAGGGGCTAAATAATGCTGGTTCGGAGAAGGCGTTGGGGGCATAACTCGGTAGTTCGTAGGTTTTTTCCGAAAAAATGGTCCATCCAATTCTCTGTCGAAACCCCTCGTGGACAGACCATATCCTGTGACCCATTTACAGTGGTATCCAAAACAACTATGGCAAAACCAATGATGATCTAATATGATGCAGTGGTTCCAGGAAAGTGCAGAGCATTGAAAGCAGAGACAATGATAGTGGACCACTAAGGGCACAGGTCAGGGCACCAAAGTGAAGCACGCCGAAGGTGACAAAGGCCTCCGAAGGCCACGAGATGTCTAACACCTGTATGAGTAACTGTTGGAATCGGAATAACACCATGAATATCAGCAACAATAATGACTATAATAATTACAGTCTAATTAAGAATAAGATGTTGCATTTTGCACAAGAAGCACAACCTCGCCGAGTCATGCAGGTTGTCTGCCCCCGTACGAAAGACGCGACAGAAGGACAGACACGAATTTGGCCCGTAAGATGTTCTTCGTTCACGCTAGAGCGTGAGGAACACCAAACAGAAATGATCATTTAGATCCGAAGATAATTTGAATAGATTTTTAAGTATTGTCTAGATCCATAGCTGCTAACTATAGAAATGCTGCCATTATGGAATACTAGAGAAACAAGTTTTGTTTCCACAAGGATGGAAAGCTCTATCTTATTACGTAGATGTCAGAACAGCCTTTAATAATACTGGGTGGAATACCAACCATGTAAACCAGTGCATAAAGACGGTTTGAGACACTTCGTAGCCCTGCTGGCTTGTGGTAGCAGTGGACGTCGTAGGTAAAATACCTGTTGTTACAGAATGAGAGGGAATAATATCAAAAAGATGCTATAAAACTGGTTTAAATTAAAGAAGATGAAATTTGTTGTAAATAAAGACGATGACTGTTCTGTGTTGTAGCGCCGTGTAGTCTGGTTAAAGTTACCAGCGTTTCAGAGGTCCTTGCTGCCTCCATCATCAGGGTTCGTAGTCCTACACGGTGCTACAGCCCAGAAGACAGTAATCTTCGTACTCACCACCGTGAAAAGTTCATATCCTACTGAGTTTAAATTACAAGCAAAGCCATGTAATGAATGTCATACGCTTCAATCTGAATAAAAATGTTATCCTTACTTGTAAAATTAGAAACGCATTTCCAAAGCTGCTTAAGTTAAGACGTTTCAGAAATGGGGAAAGCACGCCTTATAGATAACAATTGCCCTTAACCCTTTGATGCCAGCAAAGAGAGGGAAAGAGGAAATTGGTGGAGGAGAAGTGAGACACACTTCGATTTCAGGGGGGAGAAAGAGCATCTTATAGTTAGAAGGTCCCCAGGCAATGCCCGCTCGTCCTTCTGTTAAAGATAAAGTAAGAGTGAAGACGTTAGTGCGATAATTGGCAGAAAAGACGGAATTTTGTATTAGAGAAAGCTGAGGCTATTGATTTGGAAGTTTAGTACATAATTTAGAAGTTCCTGCCTGGGGGGGGGGGGGAATTTGATTAACTTAAATCGGGAGGGCTGCATGAGAAGCATGCAGTGGCAACTTGGAACTTGGGAACCATCTCAGCATTTGCTTGAAGATGCCACAATGTATTCAGAATATTTAAACTTCCAGTCCGTACCTCAAAGAGAACTTCTCCATAAAAGATCAAGTTGTCAATGTTTAAGGAAATAATCCACTCTGAGGTTCGTATGAAGCCCACAAATACACTTTGTGGTCAAAATGCTCAGTTATTGATTGTTAAAGCAGGTAGTACATAGATACATTTTCGCTAGGCTTTGAAGGGATCTGCTTGTTTCATGCAGTTCTTGAACTTTTGGCTGGGCTTGGGTTATGTTCTGCAGCCAACCTGACATTATTCTAGTTTCTTTGCCAGTATCAGACAGTTGTGACAGTGAAAGAACCCTCGCGTACCTCGTCATCAAAGTTGTTATATAGACAAAAAAATCTTGTCTTTCCTTCATCTTAATCGTTATCATGCCCACGTTATGTTTCAATACAATCGAATTTTCTTAGGCAGGTCTATGTCACAGCTTTGATTAGCTGTGTTGCATGATTTGGAGTATTATTGTGGCATGTTGGACGACAGAAAAATGCTGATGTATTGTCGACTAAACATAAAGTTGCGAATCTTTGAGAATGCGATATTTCTGGACAGACAAAGGCTATAATAAAAAAGTTGTGTTTGATAATTTCTGCATAGTAAGCGGTGAGATGTATATATTGTGTATTAAGCAGAAATTACCATAGAACAGATATTTTTAATCGAAAACAGAAGAGTTACTTGCCTGTCTTGAATCTGAATTGTTGCAGATTCATTCTGGTAGAGGATATATAGTTTCCGTGATCTGGTTTCGAACCATAGATTCCAGTGTTCTTAGTGCGTGCGTTAGACCAGTGATATTCAACCTTTTTTGTTCGCGTACCCCCAAGATATAATTTCTCTTCAACTTTGTAACCCCAAAGTTGTTGGTGTGTAATTCAAGTTATGCATAGTATATAATCCACATCTAAAATAAATTACATCCAAAATAATGTATTAAATCTGGCCCTGATTATTCAGTGCTTATCATAAAATAATATTTTTTTTAAAATTTCACGTACCCCAGGTTGAATACCACTGCGTTAGACCATACGACCACTACAAGTTACGGGCAATGTTTTTGTCCCCACTCAGTCATCAAAGCACGTTCCTCCAATTGATATTCATGGCGAAGAAATAGGACAAGGTTAGGCTACGTTCACACAGTACGGTATTTTTTATCGTATCAGCAATTTCATCGAAACGGTGCAAACTTTTACTAGTGTTCACACATTTCGGTTTTGTTACCGTATTGCGACGCACTCGCTCCCGGGCCAGCTCCCAAGATGGACTTTAAACCGTTTCTCCTTATGTACTGGTATCGTCGTCGTCATAGTATCGATAGGAGATATTGGTTACACCCTATTGTGAGAGATAGGCCTCGTTGGGGATCCTATCACACACTGATGTGCGAACTGAGGAGAGATGAATTTAAATTTTTCAATTATTTTCGAATGTCGATGTCTACTTTTGATTACCTGTTAAGATGAGTGGGAGGTGATCTGACAAAACAAAACACAACTATGAAAATAAGCATTAGTCCTGAAGAAAAATTAGCCATATGCCATGTACAAGTGCGCTGTACCGACTGGTCGGCAGCCTCGGGATGCTTTCCTCTACGGTAGGAAAACCGAATTGTCTGAACGCACTCCATTACAATACATGCGCTACTGGCGACCGATTCGCTTTTTTTTACCGCATCGCCTCTTTCGGTTTCCAGTGACAAAACCGAATGTCATCAGCGACCGAATCGGTGCTTTTACCGTACACGGTCGACAGCCGTTTCATGTGAACATTCACATATAACGTGCATTGCCACTGTGGTGTACGGTAAAATAACCGATTCGGTGTAGTGTGAACGGGCTCTTAGGTTTGCCCTTATGATGCCGGTAGACTAGTCGAAAATGCACGAAGAAAATGTTGGGGTGTGAGCAGGTCCTCATGAGTTCCTGTGACGTAACGTGCATTGCTGAGCACTGCTTGTAGCACAGACTCGATGCAGGCCTAGCTTCCCGCAGTAAATCAACACCAACGCCTGATGGAAACTTCCACCATATCGGGTAACTCAGATAACGAGGCTACGTATCGGCTGAGACATGGCGTTGTCCTTGACTTGTGTGTTCCAGGTTCGAGACCGTCGTGTTTATGGATTGCGCTTAGGTAAAGAAGCGTTTATGATTGTTGCTAGGGAGACGAAACGGGAGGTATAGAAAGTTTGGAAGGAAAAGTTTGTACGGAAAACGATTAAGAAGAAAGATACAGAAAAGGGGAAGAAATGTGGACAGAGAGAGAGAGAGAGAGAGGAGAATGGTAGCGAGCGTTCTGCTATTAATTTCCTCGTGAATGCAGTTTATTTGTTGACTACGTGCACAAATATTTGAACTTTGCCGATTTTTCAAAGGGTTTATTAGCTGCCTTTGTATAAGACACGATTTTGTCCTGTTGTCTGATGGGATGTGATGTGTACAGAGTTTTCTTTGCGCTCAGTGATGTGTATAATAATGGATTTCTTCCACTAATAATTGTCCCTTATTCCGGATACAAATTATCGGTTTGTGGATGCTGCAACCGACTTTCTTGCATTGTTTCTGCCCGAATCTATCTGTAACTGGTGATTTGCAGTTCTTCGAATTTCAATAGGTGTATGAGACTCAATAATAGCTGTGCCCAGATACTAATATCTCAGTTATGTGCATTTCAGTCTGCATAACGTAATTATCCCCATGTGCATTCAGTAGCTGGTAAAAGTAGTCCTTTCACATATTCAAAAACCTTTGGGAATTTGCAACCAGTTCATCGTCATATTTTGCGTTCATACGCCTGTAGTTTTGTAACCCTTCTTAAATTCTCTTATAACTGTGCAAGTCTCTGATACAATGGCCTTACTGTATGTTTGAAGTTAATTAATTTTGTGTTTCAGATATTCCCTTTTTTGGGATTCGAAATTTTTACGAACTTCACATATTAAATTATTTATAATATCTTGTAAGATTTGAGGTTTTCACAGCGGTGAGTATGAAGATTTCCGTCTTCTGGGTTGTTGCGCTGTGTAGTCTGGTCGATGTTAACCAACGTTTCAGAGGTCATACTGCCTCCGTCTTCAGGGCGATGAACTTGATTGATAAAAAGTATTATGCATGTCACTATGTTACTACTATAACTGCATTTTTGCATACTTTGGGTAACATGTTTTAAAATCTATTTGGTTTACCGAATTACATAGCTTGTGCAGTTCGCGCTGTAGCCATGTTTGCCCCCACCTCGTCCCAGTATCACCCATCCTGATGCATACCGTGTGTTTGTGTCGCAGTCTGTACTGGCTGTGACAGCCGCTTTGGCCGCTGTGCGTCCAATTTATTAAGTTGAGGGCGTGTATCATTACCGGACATCATTATCTGCACTAAATGAGGAACTGCACAGTGGGATGGAAATTGAGGAAAACAGAAAACCAATCATGTTGGCAACCACTGCGAGTTACTTGTGGTTATACGACATTTTGTTTTAACCGACGTACCCATTATAAATTTCTAAAAAAAAAAAAACTCGTTTTCAAATTTGCGTGATGTTAGTCACAGTTTTTGTTTGTGAGATTAATTTTCGATTTATGCCGTATATGATTTTTTTCGCATTTTAATGATAACGTAAATTGAGTTAATATTTATCATCTTTCTTATTACACTTACGTATTATCCAACATTTTCGATTATCCGACCGTCCTTCAGTCCCGTTCATGTCGGATAATCGGGACTCTGTTGTATTTGAAAACCACGCTTAAAAATTCCCGGTTTAAATTGTGTCTCTTCCTTTGTGTGTCCCTTGTTATTGAAATGATTTCGACTTCTCACCAGTTACAAAACTGATTTTAAAGTTGTAAAACATTTAATAGCCTGAGGGGTTTTTTTTGACTGCCCATTGTTTAATGTAATTTAAAAGCCCGGCTTACGGGTCTGTTAGTAAGCCAAACCTTAAGAATTGTTCTCAGGAAGTTTTGGGTTAAATTTGCTTTTATATTTTTATTTATTTTTTATTTATCCCTCCATGCTGTATACATTTTAAGGTACACCAAATTACCTTGTATGCTTTTTTCAGTTGAAGCGAATGTCTGTACTTCCTGTGTCTGCGGACTGTAATATGAATTTTATCTGGGAGAGCGTGGGATTATTATGATTCAACTTTAAATACAAAGCGCATTCCGTGGACCAGCTTAAATTAATCTTAGTTACCTAAATCTGTTTAATTTTCTTTCAGTGCTAATATTATCCACCTATACTTGTCCGAGTTTCTAAGATAGGATTCAAGGTCTCTAGTGTGGTGAGTACGAAGACTGCTGGCTTCTGGGTTGTACCAGACTGCACGACGCTACAACCCAGAAGCCAGCCAGCTCGACTGCGTAAGATGTTTCCGTACCAATATTATGTATGTGTTTCTAGTTTTTCACTTCAAATCCATCTGTTCAGTCATAATAATAGTACAGGACAAGAAACAAGCCGTTCCAGTAACAAATTCGTCCCGTCCTTGTTATAAAGTTTGGCCCAACACGCATTCTGTGTGTTACCAATGCAAGTTTTATTTCGTATCGACAATTAAGTTACATTGTTATGTTTTTGAAGGTGTTGTATAATATAGGCTGTATTTCATGGTTTGAATTTTATTTTCTTTGTAAAAAGGAGACGTTTTCCTGCCTAAGTGCCTCACTTGGCTATGTCTTTCTTCAAAATGTCCACAACGATCGTAGATTTACTTCGTTGACCACATTACCATCAAACCTAGAACGGCACTGATTATAGCAACATTGCTCGAAACGTGTAGTCGTGGCTACAGCAAAGATTTTAAAAGTTTTTCAAAATTCGATGCGCTGTGCGAGGTGGCCGCACCGAAGAATGGCACAAATTTGTGGGTTCTCATATCAGTTCATCGTTATAATAAAGTGACACAGTTGAAATGCTCCCTGTACTGTGAACGAGTGAATAAATAGGGTCTAATTTATTGCGGCATCCAAATTATGTTCATTGACAGGTAGGGTGATTAGTAAATAATAAATTGGAAATGATATGTAAGGAAACTGTCGCTGGGTATTTTAAGGCATTATACCAGAATTTTCTTGGAGTAAATGAGATAAAAACACGATAACCGCGGTCAATCCAGTAACATGCTCGGGAGGAGTTAGTGGCTTCGAATATGCATACAGAATTTTTATTCGGAAAACCTGAAAAGAATACTTCAATAGAAAAATGAAATCCTCCATCATCAGAGCGACGACCCTGATGATGGCGGCAGCAAGGACCTCTGAAACGTCTGTAAATTTCTACCAGACTACACAGCGAAGCAACAACTCTGAAGGCAGCCATCTTCAGACTGAACTACGTGAAATCTCAAATTCTACATGGTATCTTCACAAAAGCAGTTCATACGAGGACTCCAGGCTGGTTTTCAATAAAAGTTTAACAGACGAACTCCAACTAAATTGAAAATCCTGTGGGAATAGAAACTGTTTCCACCTGGTACCATGCAGGTCAGAGCATTGCCTAGACGATCAACCACACGTGAAGAAGTTTGTCATGAAGTTGACAACGTTCGCTAAAGAAGTTTCTTCGCAGACGTGTCCTCAGGACTTGGGATACCTGAAGCAGAGATGCGTCGATTTTGGGTATAAAGCGTGTCGATAATCATTTGTATAAAACTGCGTGTCGATCACGTGCTTTAAGAGCGCGTCCTAAAATACCCTCTGTTCAGCGGCGTATTCAGATTTATCTACCAGCTTAAAAAAAATTGATAGGCAGTGTCGGACACTGCCGCAGTTATTTTCGTGAAAACGTCAATCGTGTATAGTATATTGGAATTAAACAAAATTTTTGTTTTTTAAAGTAGTTGTCGGCCCCGGTACAAGTCCAATTTTGGGCCCCCGTCGCCATATTGGGTATGCCAAGTGGGTCCGATGGGTCTGGGTCGACCTCCATTGCACTCTTCATCTCATCAGCAACGAAATCCACATCCATACTTGACCCAGGCTCGTCAGATGCCGCATGAGTTGTCAGAGCGCGTTTACGTTGCCTATATTCGCGGCAGTACTGCGCGTTGGTTTTGGGTCCGGGCCCGGCGTTTTCGGTGTCAATCTCTTTGGAATTTTGTGCTCTACGCATTCGTGCCAGATTCTTGTAATTCTGGTTGTACTTTGCCCTCATATATCGCGACATTTTAAGAAAATCGGGAAATTTTCAAACTTTTTCAAATTCACAGCCCTGTATCTTTTTGAGTTTTTTAGATACACACTTGGAGCCCAGGATGAGTTGTAACATATACACACCTCTTCAAAACAACACTTGGTTCACTCGGATCGGATAATTAGTCTCTGATATATGATCCCGTTTATGGACACGTATCGAATCCGGAAAGACGAAAATCGTGGGTTCACTTTCCGCGTGCGCAGTTTGCGACGTCCGGCCGCCACGAATGTCGGAGCGGTACTGGCACAAACTTTCATCCTTCCTCTTTAAAACGAGACTAAGATGGCCGCGTTATGTCTATTTTTAGCCGAGTTATTGAAGTTTGAAATCACTTCGACAGAAACTGTCGCTCATTTGGGCGCGATTGCCTCCCCACACCCGGCATCGATTTTAAAGACGTTTTCACGTCAAAAATTGTTAAAATTGATCAAGTAACAGAAAACAATCATTTTTAAGAACAGTAGCTTTTGACTTAAGCATTATACTAAATATAGAATCTTTTGCCATGATCATTGTACTGCTAGATAGCTTGTAGCGACACTGACATTCTGTAGAATCGTGGCACTTTATTTTATCTGGCTTAATATCGTGATGATTAAGCACAGGGGTCACTGACATTAGCAAGAAAGTTTAATAGCCTTTTTAATTCTTGTTACGAACTTGGTAACTTCATGGCGGCTGTGACTAATAGATCTAAGTTTGGGTGCATTGGGGGTCGTCTAAAAATCATATGATGCAAATGTTTCTTTTGTGCAGTACCCTGTCCCTGAACATGAGACCCAAGTTCCGAATCTGCAAAAGTGTAATTTGTAAATAGATACAGTTACTTGTGTTGTAAGAAAATCGATGTTATTGTCTTCCCAAAGGTAGGATGTGGGCTTGCTTAACGTTGCTTAAGCATAAATTACCACGGAAACAAGTAATTTTTGTTTGACAACAAAAGTGGATACCTCTCAAGAATATTGCATGTTCGCAGATAGCAATTTTACCTTGTGTTCGATCATAGACCTACATCATTCTAAATATGTTTATACCATTAATATATTTTTGTCTTTTCAGGTATGTACAACTTCTGTTCATGGTCGCTGTAATGCCTGGTAAGTTCTGTAACTGTGATTTGTTTGGGAAGTCTTATTTTATGTCCATATGCCTCAAAGTTATGTATATGATTCAAAATATTTTCCGTTCAGTATCAGTGACTTCTGGGGCGATCTGTTATGATATCCGGTATGGGGAGAGGGTAGAACCGTGTTTTCGTATTGAGTGATAACGTGTTGTGTTTTGATGGGAATGATTCCTCGAAGCAGCAATGTAGCGTCTGTACGTGTCAGGGGATGTTTAGCAGAATGAAGTAACATAAACCTTATCTTATGTAGGATTTGAGGTTTTCACGGCGGTGAGTTTGAAGATGGCTGTCTTCTGGTTCGTTGCGCCGTGTAGTCTGGTAGAAGTTTACCAAAGTTTCAGAGGTCCTTGCTTCCTCCGTCTTCGAGAGGCAGCAAGGACGTCTGAAACGTCGGCAAACTTCTATCAGACGACATGGCGCAACGACCCAGAGGACAGCCATCTTGAAACTTATCTTTTCTAAGTTGTATTACTTTAACTCTCTGATTTTTTGTTTGCGGTGTTGTCTTTGGTTTACGGAGTACGTTTTCATTCTATCCACAAGATAGTGACGTAGGCAAAGCGCATAGTTTGATCTCAGCTACTGTAATTCTAGCACCCCCATCTAGCGCTGAGTTTGAGAATGAGTAGGATATATACCGCTCTCCCCTGTGCGCCGACATGGCGCGTAAAGGAATGGATTTACCTTTATTGAAGTTCTGGTGTTTTCATATAGGTGCTGTGTTAACAGAATAATCTACACTGCAGATAAGAAAATTCATGGATGGGCAATTCCTGCCAGCACTTTTAGAGTATTACTGGCAAACTCTGTCTTTCAAATAAAGACCATTATTAAAATGTACGAAACTGTAACTTTAGGTGTGTAATTACGGCTTTTATCCTGTGGGAAGATCATAAACTGAGGGTGTTTGAGAGTAGGGCCTGAGGGAGGAGTAGTGTGGGTATTGTAGGTTGTCAGCTCAATAAATTGTAGTCTGTATGAAACGGGGAATGTAGAACACATGAGAGATGAGAATTTTATACACCATTCGGGACAAGTAATCTGATACGAAAGAGGTCATATGAGAGACCTGTGGGTAGAAGGGTGATATTAAATACGTCACTAAGTCGTGGGTTTTTATGAGCAGGGTAATGAACCCTCGGGTTCAGTGAAAGTGGACTATTGCTCCACTATCTGAGCTACTGTTACTTCTTCGTGATACTAGTTACATAATCGACCAATTCTTACCTCACGTTAGAAGTACTTATAAGAGAATTTAGATTTGTATAATGAGAGGAGCTTCTGACGCTGATGATAATCCATGTGTTCACAAAGATTTTCCCATGTTTGTGGTTATTTTTGTGAGAACTGTGTACATTCAGGTTCCCCACGATATTTCCAGCGAACTAAAGGCGGTTGAGACAGTTGACGTCCCAGAATTGCTTCCGTTAACACCAGTTTCAGCACCTGTGTCCTCGGGGACAGCTTTGCCCCAGTAGGGATTTTAGAACAACTTCAAGCTTCGGTCACTCGCCACTCTAGAAAGTTGACGAGACTTCACCCTCTGATGTACTTCCCCGAGGTGGTGACTCCACTGGGTGAACGACCACTGTTAACTTTGCCGGGGAGACGAATGTCCGCTCCATTTATATTCGAACGTGTGACTAGGCTCCGCTCCAATGACCCTGCGTACTCCTCAGCCGCCTTCAGAAGCCTCTTCAGCCCAGTGCCTCGGGCGGGTTACTGGATATAGAGTATCGTTCGGCTTTGATGCCTACCACTCGGCTCTGCTATCCCCGCAGGGTTGCAGACTGGGATTCCACATCAGCTGGAGATCTTGGGACGTAACAGGTTATCCAAATAGGGCAGGCGTACACTGAAAATCGAATTGTACCGTTTGTGGAGTTTGATGATGCGCCTGCTATTTCTGTATGGTCTCTTGCCCTGAAGGAAGTTGAACTGAGGATGCTGGAGAATATAATGGTCTGGAGAGTATTGAAATGAAGAGAATTAAGAAGCACTGTAACGACGTGAAATGGTATGAACTGGTTAGAGATGAGATTAATTGTTGTTCTTAAATAAATATAGCACTGAACCTTTCGGGTTCCCGAAAGAAAGCCGTTGAATTTGTTGATTAACATACCCACTATTACCTTCTCAAGGAGAACTAGAAATTTGTTTCATTTATAGAAGGCCCTCGATGTCTCATAACCGTTCTGCAGTTGATGGCGAAGAGAGAATTCTGCCATTAACGGTAATGAGTCCCGTAGTGCTAGAGAACTACTCATTTTAACCCTTAATACTGCAGGCAAATGTGATCATAATAGGAAAACGTTGTTGTGTTCCATGACCTTGAACTAGAAGTGAGATTCTTGAAGTGATTGAGCGGAATTAGTTTCTTGGGCAATTTTAATAAATGTTCTTGTTTTCAGTGTGGCATTCATAACGTAGGATATTACATCAGTGTATAAATGTTTGTCCTTGGTTTCGCGGAGCACAATTTTCTAACCGCTTACCTGAAGATATTGTGTGCATAAAGTGAAGGTCGTGTCTTGTAGTTTGCTGCAACGTCCGACTCGCTTGTCGGATTTAGATTAAATTTGCTGCGGGAGGTGAATTGGATTTTAATCCGTATCGATCGACTACAGCGTCTGATTTTCAAGAATTTCAACCGATGTTTGTCAGGTTTCTGAAAAGCGGCTCATTTGACTGTAGATTGGTCATTGAGGCCTGTAACTTATTCGGGTCAGTCTTCGAGGACGTCGAATTACATTCTGCTTTCAAATCTGTGGCAAGACTGCACTAACTGCTCTGACTCCATGGAGGAGGTTTTTACTGAGAAGCTGATAGTCGCCGAGTTTGTGAAGAAACCTGACCTATAATGGAGAATCAAGTTTCATCAGTGTTCACGATAAGCCGTCTCTGGATCGTGTCTTGAACTAGTTGAATTCAGCCAACACATACCTGTTTATTTAACATCCATTTTAATATTTTATTGCCATCTTCACCAGAATATCCCAAGTTCTCTCTTCCCCTGAGGTTTACTGACTAAAATGTTGTACTCGTTCTCATTTTCGTCACGTGTACATGACTCACCTGCCAGTTTCTATGATTTTTCACCCTTACAATATGTGGTGAGTATAAATGATGAAACCTCTTGTAATGTAATCCAGCCATTTATTGGTTTCGTTAATCACATCCAAATTTTATTCTCATTACTTGGTTCTCCAATGTCCTCGGTCTTTGTTCATGCGAGACAAGTGACACACCCATAAAAATTAGTTATAAATAAACAGAATGAGCAGAAAATAACTTTACCGTTTAAAAGTGATTCAAAAGCGGAATTCGGTGTACTCAGAACTTCACACCCACAACAGTCGATAGAAAAATTCTCAGAGTTTTGATTCAAATGACCCGCACACAATTTCACATGGAGCCACCCACCCAAGTGTACATTTATGCCTGGCACAAGAGATTCGAATCATAACTGCCGTAGCTTCCATCACTACGGACTCTGCTAAAGTTTGAAACGAGTTCGACTATCGTATCGACATCTGCCGTGTGACTCGCGGAGCACATATCGAGTCTCTGTGAGGTGCGTACATAACTTTAAGAATTTGTTTATCCACTGGTGTATCTGTGAAGTTCTAAGTACGCCGAATTTCGATTTTTAATCATTTTTAAAACTTAAAGTTCTATTGTGCTCACTCTGTAGATTTGTATATTTTAATATGTATATCTTATAAGAGGCAACTAATTACATGGCTTAGGGAACCCTAAGGCTCATTACCGAACTAACCAAAGCCTTCCACCAGTCCCTGTCCTGGGCCAGCAAAATCCAATCGCTTTCAACTCATATCTCCCATAGAACCGGCCTGATATCCTCCCATCTACGTCTAGGTCTCCCCAGCTGTCTTCTCCCTTCAGGCTTCCCGACCAACACCCGGTGCACACCTCTCGCCCAATCCATGCGTGCCACATACCCTACCCATCTCATTCTTCTTGACTTAATCACCCTGACAATATTGGGGGAGGAGGTAGGCTGTCATGAAAATTGAAATGGTGTATTTTATTTGCTCGGTAATTACAATGCAGTGTTCATAATTGGAATTATTGGTGTTCTCATTCATTATTAACCACAACTTGTTTATCATTATAAGATGCTTATTATAGCATTATATGTGGTTGATAAATTGGACATATTCAACTAAATATATCCGTCGTCTAATCCGGATAACTGTCCGCCATATTTGCCAGGTTCGAAGGGGAGACACTAGACTGGCCGCCCCACTTTATAACCCACAGGAGCAAACGCGAAGACTCATTCCAGCAGCTTTCAAAATACATGCTCACTTACTTAATTTAACTTCCAATATATTATTTTTATTGAAAGCAGGAACAGATTTCAGAGCCGGGGTAGCTCAGCCAGTGGACGACCGGGGTTCAGCCCCCGATGGAGGCAGAGGATTTTTCTTGACCGACTTTGCGGTCCACCCAGCCTCCTATCCAGTTGGTACCAGGGTCCTTTCCCCGGGGTAAATCGCGGCTGTGGAGTGACGCTGACCACTCACCCCATCTAGTGCCGAGGTTAAGAATTAGTAGGAGCTATAATATTCTCTCCCCTCCAAGTGCCTACATGACGTGTAGTGGGACGGCTTTTGCAGAAACAGATCTACACCGTAAGCTTTTCACAAAGCTCCATGTATCCGGCTGTGGCATTACTTCTAAAAGTACTCATAATTTATATCACAAAAATTGTTTTAAATTGATGTTTTGTTGACCGAAGTGAAACGTATCTAATTCTTGAAAATTATTCATTCCCGCATGGAAAATAACATGATAAATTAAATGAACTTCAACTGTTTAGGGAAATTAATTAGACAGACTTGTCTGCCCTATTATGTATACACTTTGTGCAATGATCTCATTATAAAATAAATTAAGAAATGAATGTATTCACTTGTTACAGGCTTATAAAAAGCCTCGATGTGTGCTAGCAGGTTCTGTGGGAAGTCTTGTTTGTCATCCTAACTGGCAGAAGTCACAGCGTAACAGCAGATTATGAATATCTGGTGGAATATCACAAAGCGAAAAGTTATCACGTGACGCACCTTCATCGAGTCTCAGCTGTGAGGACAGCACGTCGGTCGTTTCATGGAATTACAGTTTCTCAACTGCACTCATTCTTTATCTCTCTGGTCTGGAAGCTGCACGTGACAATACATCAGTGCATTCTGTCTATTATTCTGCAGTCAACGGGAGGCAACGAAGTGGCTAGCACTGCTGCTTCGTATGGGGAGTCCTGTGTTGATATCTGTGCCCAAGCGACCGTCTACACCGTTCGAGGTTTTTCATGATTTGCTCAGTTTCTCCACGAATATATATATGAATATTATTTTACAGTGGGTCACGTGTGCTTCCTTCCGCTTGTTTCTTACGTAATTCTGTCATCGACGATGTATGACACAGGCGTCGTTAGACAAGCAAATTAGGGCTCTTTGTGAAGACGCGCAGACTGCCCATTGTTTGTTTGTTTTAAAATGCAATTAGCTATCGACATGTGGAATCGAGATTTCCCAGCTATAGGTAGGGAATTTTGTCGCGGAGAAAGTGTGATGGTTGGCAGCATCGGTGCTGGTAATTTCCTACTCTTTCTGCTGTGCCAGTCAGTTCGGCCTGTGTAGCGCGGGATCGTTCCTACGAACAGACTCCACACAAAGTTTATTATAAATGTAATATAATTTGCTGATTTCAGAAGTTATTTGGTTTTATGTTCGCACTGGATCTTCGGGCAAGTAAACGTGAGTTTGAATCCCGCCTAGGCCTATGTATAATTTCCACGTTGGAAAATTCTGTATCACGGTCTGAGTTAATTAATTAATGGTTGCTTTGGTTTTCTTAGTTATGGCGTGTAGGGCTACTCCTTCGGGCTTTTTATGCCGTTCTAATTCACACGGTAACACTGACAGAAGAATGTTTGTTGCCTGGCCGAAGCCCAACGTCTACACCATCCCACTGACTGATCCTTTGTTGTTATTTCTTCCAAGTGTTACTCTGTAATTAGATCACTGAAGTGATCATCGAAGAACCCAGCATTGTGTACCTGCCCGATATCTTTCATTGTTTTCTGAGGTAGGTCCAGATTTTCTCTTCAGCTCTTCGCTGGTGTTGATATGATCACTATAATTATATTGGTAATTATCATTATAGTGTTTAAACACTGTTATACTTTGAGGATGTGGTAAAGGTTATTATGGACGGCAGTATCAAATCATACTTATATTTCATAATTTAAAGAGAAAATCAATTGAGGAGGTTATGCGTACCAAAGAGGATGGTTAGGTTAAGTTGGGTTATGTTAGGTTAGGTTAGATGGCTGGAAACAAGGTAGCACTGTAGTGATATGCTTAATGCTTTGTACTGTTCGCACGACATCAGGGTCATTAAGTCTAAGCAAATGAGGCGGACAGGTCATGTAGAACGCAAGGGAATGATGGGAAATCGTAATGTGTGAACCAGAATTAAAGAGACTAGTTTCAACAGAAAAACGTAGGTTGGATGAGAGGATAATATCAATGTTTGATAGGGAAAACGGTGTGGATTGGATTCATCTGGCACATGATACAGGACCAGTGACATTCGGTTTTCATGAAACAGGGGCCATTTCTCGTCTGGGTAAGGGACTGTTATCTTTTTAAAAAGGACAATGCTGTAATGCATTTGTTGTCTTTAATATTCTTCTAAAGGTTTTTGGGAACATATTTTATTATACTAATATTTTATTGGGCATTTTTCGTCGTTGAGAGACCTAAATTGTATGTACGTGACTTCTGGAATTTGTTCTGGTGATGCTTGATGTAGCTCAGACAGTGGACAATTCCAAGATAATATTGGCGTGTTATTAATTTATTGTTATATTTTATATTCGGGTGTAAATCCGGTTGAATACTGTCTTGTGACGATCTGCGTTTTCACGTCTTGTAGACTCGAACGTAGATTCTAGCATTTCGGATAAACATACTGTCTCCATCGTCAGGGTTGAAGTGGTATCTACCTGCACGGCGTCACTACCCAGAAAAATAACAGCGACAACCTCACCGCCATGATAACCTGAAATTGGTGACCGAATTCGATTAGAGTTGTGGTTAGGAATATATTTTTGTAACAGCCTTCAAATCGGCTTTGGGCCCCAGCTCATGCACATTTATTCTTGAGAATTAAATCAATTAGAGTCTCAGTCAGAACATATTTAAATCCGTCTGCTTCTGATGTTAAGGGATGGCGAAGTTTTTAACTACTACTGTACTCCTTTGTGGAGTAGTATATGCACATGGACAATTTTATGATTATCACTGAGGTTCTCACTAGAGGGTCCTCGCGCAGTGGATGTTTAATTATCCGTGGGTAGCTGCAATGGCGATGGATCGCATCAGGTGGGGTTACAGTTCTATTTACAACCAGGAGTATTCATGATACAGCGCCCCCCTACGTCATACATATCAAGTGCGTCGAGGCCGTCCGTCCAGACACCATCTCGCTTTGACGAATTCACATGTTATTTGCCGCGTCAAAACGCATACTTACGTATATACGGTTTATAACGGCTGTAATACACTGTCATTCGCGTATTTCATTTGCGCTTCTGTCCGAACGCCTCCATCATATACCTATCAGGCTGGTGATACACTGATACAGAGTGAGGTAATGGCTGTGAGCTGTGTCTGGGTACATGACCGCCATTGCAACCCATTACCGAACAACTTAGTGTACATACAGGCATACCTCGGAGATATTGCGGGCTCGGTTGCAGACCACCGCAATAAAGCGAGTCACGCGAATTTTTAGGTTTCCCAGTGCATATAAAAGTTATGTTTACACTACACTGTAGTCTATTAAGTGTGCAATAGCATTATGTCTAAAAAACAATGCGAGAATTACACGAAGTGAGCACATGCTGTTGGAAAAATGGCGCCGATAGACTTGCTCGACGCAGGGTTGCCACAAACCTTCAATTTGTAAAAAACGCAATATCTGCGAAGCGCAGTAAAACGAGGTATGCCTGTATTTCTGAGGCACAACTCCGGGTTTCCTGAGGTGTTTCACGATTTTCCTCATTATTTCCAGGCTAGTACCGGGGTATTAAAGTATATCGTAACAAGCCACACCGTTTCCTTCCCAACTCACAGTGCCTAGTCCTCCCCTCCATTTTCTGAATTCGATGACTATTGGGACAGACGTCGTGGTCCATTGGTCATAACTCCATATTTTGGTGATCTCAGACAGAAATCTCGGTCCACAGACCGACTTCGGAGCGAGGGTCTTCATGGTTTTCCTCAATCCGTCGAAACTTCTTCGATGTTTTTCTGAAACCTTTGAACGCCTCTGCAAGTCCGGACGTTTGGAAGCTGGGTAGCTCTTTTCAGTGTGTTACGTTGTCCCGATTCTAAGCTCAAACTTTGAGGACCACCCGGTGTCGGCTGTCCGTTATTGTTATGACTTATTTGATAATTGAATTGCCTCACCAACTGTGCAAACTGCAATAGCTCTTTGGTTGTTATAGTTTCCGAGATCTTTGCCGTTTCGAAGGCGATGAACTGATCATCTAAGTAGGTTAAATAACATTAACGTTGGACACTGTCAGCTTCGTTCAATTTTTATTCATTTATTAACCTGTTCTGATGTGGGCCTAATCGTGTTCCTGTAAAGTACTTGAAGGGGATATTAATGAATAAACTCCATTTAGCGTATTCGTTCTTGAGAAGTCGCTGAACTTCTTCTTGTTATGGAACCGGGAGATTCACGTCCGCTTTTACAAGTGCTCATCACTGGACTGCATGAATCATATGAATAGTATTTGAGATCCAAATTAGTATTGTAGGATTTCAGGTTTTCACGGCGATGAGTCCGAAGATGGCTGTCTTCTGGGTTGTTGCGCCGTATAGTCTGGTAGAAGTTTACAGACGTTTCAGAGGTCCTTGCTTCCTCCATTATCAGGGCGATGAGTCAGTGATGGAGGCAGCAAGGATCTCTGAAACGTCGGTAAAATTCTACCAGACTATACGGCGCAACAACCCAGAAGACAGCCATCTTCAGATTAATATTTCCCTTCCATCTACGACAACATCTTCAGTGTGGTATATTGAACGTGTTTCTGTTATTTTTGTGGTTCAAATCTGATTCATCGGTTTACGGGGAAATGTTATTTTGCAAACCTTGCTTTATTCATTCTTGATAGACGAGCTATCGAATTTTGTTGAAACTCAGCTATTCCAGATTTAGAGCTTCACGAATTCTGAACCTTGGAGCTAGATGGGTTGAGAGGTCAACTTTACGTCCCAGCTGCCTTACCTAACCCCATGGGATAGTAGGCTGTTATAAGATAAACCCATGTCCTGGTCGGTAACTGATTTTCTGTAAAACAAAAAGAAAAGTAGATTTAATGATGTGGACTTAAGAACCTCTTAGGCCGCTTTATAACAGAGTATGGGAATTTTGAATAAAATAAATCAGTTCCTCGTTGCCATAAATTTGAGTGTTTTGCATTATCTTCGTCTCTTATGAAAGTATTCAGGGTTAATCTACCCCGTCTTTGGTTATAGTATGCATAAATATCTCAGACTTTTGTCCTCTCGCACCGAGATTAAGAATTTCAAGACTTTTTGCACACTTTCTGTTGGATACGTAGTGTTCTTTTTAGTCCATTGTGTCCCGGAACGGAAGCAGACTGACAGAACAAACCGGTCTTTCGTCGAAATTAGTTTTAGGATTCTCAGAAGTGAACACTAATGAGGAAAGCCAATCTAAATAGATCCTGTAATGAACAAGACATGAATCCGTCTTTGTGTAGATATGGACGAGTCTCGCATTCGGAGGGTTGCGATTACAAACCATGAGTTCGAATGTCCTCAGGGAGACAAAGAAACTGACAGAGATGGACACGCAGTAGTGCAGGTGGATAGATGAAGCCGGTTAGACACATCTGGGATATACAGGCTAGTCTAAATGATGTTCCCGATTTGAAAGACATGCTACTCACGTTTAATGAAATTCACATGCACAAAATTGGTACCATTTATAGCAGTAACCTCTCTGGTACACCACCGGGGGGGAGGGGCTAGTATTTTTTTACAAAACTGTGGACTGGATGCCAGCAGTTTTGGCATGCCACCATAGAGGGCTGGCGGCTCCATCAGGAGACCAAGGACCTCCTACAGGGAGACTTTGATTATGACCACCAACAAATTAACTCTTTAACGTAGAGCTTTTCACGAGTTTTGCCACTTGGACAGGCATTTCCTGAAACCAGGCGATTATCATGAGATCTCGATAAGTAGGATTCTGTGCTGTAGGCGAATTAGAAGGAAGACGCACTAAAGACCAGGTAAATGGTGTAGTTGAAACGTCGCTTTAACGCTCACCCCACTTACATTGGTTTCATAAAAACAGGGGATTTTGTGACTAATGGGCCGACTGTTAGTTTTTGGAGATGAACTTTGATTTAGAATAAAATAAAAAGTTTTCTGAATGTTTTCCGTCGTCTAATAAACTCATAAAATTGCACGACGTTTCGGAGATGGGAGTCTATCTCCGTCTTCAGGTATACCTACTCTGTTGGGCCCAATCGATAGGGCTAATCCCTAATTTTTATCTTAAAAACCAACCATCGTTACAAAATTTAAGTTTAATTTAGAATCAAATCTAAAAGTTTGTGACGATGGTGAGTTATTTAAATAAAAAGTTCTTTGGTTATTTTCCATCGTCTAGTAAAATAATAAAATAACACGACGTTTCGGAGATGGGTCTCTATCTCCGAAACGTCGTTCTATTTTATTATTTTACTAGACGATGGAAAATATCCAAAGAACTTTTTATTTGATTTAGAATGTGTAGAATGTTTCTTTGAGCATCTTGACGTAATCTGTACATCTCATCAACGTACGAGGTTTGTTTTGGGTTATTGGTGAGGAGATTGTGACATAGTTTTCATATTTTCTTTGTTCCGAATATTGTCTTAGTTTTAGTCTTAGGAACCTGTATGAAATACATAAAAATGGGAAACTGCTTCTCTCAGGCCCAAGATCTTGTGAAAACGAGAACCCGAACAAGTTCATGACGCGAGTGTTCCTGGGCTGTAGCCGGTCTGCTTTGCAACGGATTGACATCGGCCACTTGTACCGTCACGAGATCATGAATAATTGATCGCAGCAAATTTGATTCAGCGACTTGGCTACAGGGAACTGATGATCGCAGCGGGGAAACAGACATTGTTGGTTGCCATGGCAGCGTCCTCAGGTCTCGATAAATTCAGTGTTTTGATTCAGTTACACCGCCCGGACAGGTGATTTTGGTTATTGATTGTGGTGTACTTTTGTTTACTTTGTGGTTGAGAAACGGTGTTACTCGGGGCTACTCATGTTGTTTGCCTACATCTTGATGTATGGAACTTCGTATGATTAACATGCCGTTGGAGGTCTCATGACATCACGTGTTCTAGATTCTTAACAATCGACGATACTTAAAGAGAAATCCGAAAATGAAACAATACGAACACCACTTTGTCTGAAGCGAGATTTCTAACTATTGTTGTCCGTTCGGTTGTGATGGGGTGTTTGAATAGGGAATTCTCATTATGATCCTGGGTTTGTATGCAGAAATGTACGTCTACCTCGAGTAAATTGTAACACTCGTTGAAACCAGTCGACTTCCAGTTTCTAAATATATTCGAATCAGAGCTTCATCATTGGGTTATGTACTTTTTGGGGTAGGGTTGGGGGTTGTGGAACAAATATGTATGGGAACTTTAAAGGTCTATAGAGTTACATATTCGTGATTTATTACAGTCACTTTCAAACAAATGTTATTGCTTCATTATTATAAATTGTTAACCGCTACAAACTTTGCTTGTCTCAAGAATTGTTTTATTGAGGTACTCGGTTGTAGTCTTGGCCATTATTTTCGGACGAATGACGACTGCGTACGTATTAACCTGCTACTACAAACTTACTTAGTTTCATATGTTTAATTTTTAAGTGGCGGTTTTAAATTGCAGTAAGCTCTTAGTAGCTGTTAATCGAACATCCGATTGACTCTATCCGTGCTGACACCTTCATTAGGAAGACGTCGTGTTCAAATATACACGCTCACCATAGCAGGTAATATAATATCACAAGTCGATAGGTTAAAGCGCAATAGAAATTTATGTTTTACCGACAGATCCCACTTGTAAATGATATGGGATATAAATGTGGACTGATTACAAAGCGACATGTCTCGTGCATAGCATGGAGAGTGTTAACAAATGATTATATGGATTTCTGTAGTCCTCCAGACAATTTCCGGGGTGTTGTCTTTAAGCATGCGACTACCACTTTTCTCCATTTGCACAGTCGTAATATTTTTGGAATCTTTGCTATTAATTCACCCTTGTTAAAATGCCCACACCATAAATTTGGAGTCTGCCACACAGCATGGCCACAAATGTTTGTGACGTAAGAGTGCTAATTTCTGTTAACAGTTTGTGAATCTATCAGTATGGCAGTGACTTGGCCTTATCTCCTGCATTGGCCATAATCCCTTTAAGTATTTTACTTCCTGCTGTATTAGTTTTAACTAAGTCAGTAACAGCTTGATGTCTTTTTAAATTTAAGTTACTTGTGTAGATGGTTTTGTCGATGGTTCAGTGTTGAGTCGGGCTCTGTTTTGTAAACATCGACTATCAGTTCTGTTGTGGTGAGGAACATCGATTAGGCCTAGTGATTCGATTCACATACCTTCTGAACTGATTGATGTTATTCGCCCCTTTGTAACCGTAATAATCCCTTTAGGGTATGATCCCTGTTACATATCACAAGTAGTCTTGTAGAGGCGATAAAGCTGTTGCAATTTGTAATATATTCCCAGGGACAGGATGCCCTTTAGCTACAGGGTAGACACGCGATTTTGAGCTTCGTTTTGTCATTTATGAGGAAATTTACTCTTAAAACTATGTCGTGTCTGAAACTCGCTGTATCTCATTTGCAGAGGTACGCAACGTAAGCGCGTGTTTTTTTTATTATAAAAGTTATGATCTCAGCGAGACTTTTTACCGATTAGACCTACACGAGGTTAGGCGGAGGCTATTAGCCCCTCATCGTAAAATAACATTTACGAAATATTACACACATTGACATGGCGGCTTTTACGGTCATGATAATGAACCTTCAGTTTACGTAAAACGCTTAGAATTTCTTGAATAGCCGATACTTTTATAGCTTCTCAAGAATGACTCTAACGCATGGACGTTGTTTGCATTCGTTATAAGAGACAATTTGCCTATTCTGTGGAGGATTGTATTATAAATAACTCCCACTCCACATGGCTTCTCTAAGTAGGCTATATGCAAGCAAATTTTCACTGGTGGATGTAATATGTTAGGTGTGCGGATTCTTTTCTGTCGCCGTGGAATGTGGTTAATACACCTACTTGCAGACGGAGAGAAGACAAAGTTTCCCAATGTTGTGTACAGTGTATATGTTTTCGTCCTTACAATAGAACGCGTACAGGAAAAATTCTTGTGGATAGGCGCTAGACTGTTGATAAAAAAATTGAGGCCTACAGTGGACAATAAAGATTGGAGACTTATGTCCAGATTCATGGCGGCTGCGTCGAAGTGTCTTTATACAGGCAAGGACACGTCACAGGCAGACCATTTTACTAGATGCACTGAGAACCCAGTGTGCATTGACTGAAATTGGATTCTGCGGAATGCACAGATTAATGAAGCAGGTTTACTGATTGCTGGAATATAAACCGAGGACGACCGTTCAGAACACAAGTGTCGCCCAACAAAGAGACCAGCTCGATTTTTTTGCAGTAAAAAATGTACCAAGTGAGTAATCATACCAACATTTGATTCGCTTTTTCAAGTTTACTGATTCGAATCCGGTTTGGGTACCCTCTATCTTAAGTCCAGGCGAAAGTTAAAACCACCCACAATCACATCGCTCATTGTTACATAAATTAAGAGGTTGATACATTGTTGTAAAATAACGAAAAGCAGTAGACGTGCGTTCTGTTCGAATTGTAATTTTCACCTGCCGTCTCATTTTTAAATAATCGACTGCCGTGAAGCAGAATCCTTTTCGAGAAGTCGATAATTTCTCGCGTAATCAAGAAATCTAACGCCTCTTTTTACAACCTGAACGCTCATTTCTGTGTTATCAGAGCGACGTGAACCATATCCACGCCCTCATAAACGTTTTTGAAGTCTCACCCCACACCTTCGTCTTGAGGTCGTTTCTTCCCTTCATATTTTATGTTTTGAAGCATTTTTTTATTTCTGTTATTTTTACTAACCTCAATACTATTTATTGACGAATATCATTTATGAACCCCCTCATGTATTTTTCTCCAGTTTTTTCTCCTCCTCCCCTCTATAGGTCCGAATATTGCGAACATCCTGGTATGAAACACTCATTCTCTATTAACGTGACAGACAGGAATGATTGTGCCTGAGTTTTCGATGCTTCTGCGCATGCGCTGTCACGTAAGCCGTTTAGCATAAGAAAAGTTGGGAGGTTTTCACGGCGGTGAGTCCGAAGATGGCTGTAGCGCAGTCTTGTATTAGTTTACCGACGCTTAAGAGGTCCTGTGACGTTACCAGAGTACACGGCGCTACCTGAAATATTTCGCAATGTGCTAGTTGTTTTTTTTTTTACGAGCAGTACTTCAGATCGATGGCGTTTGGGAAATGGGAACAGTCTGCCACGGTTCATTGTTGGCGTTACAGATTCAGAGTTAATCTATACAGGGCCAACAAGGCTGCATTGACTTCCTTGGTGACGAGAGTTTATCAACCAGCCCGAAATTCATGAGAATGTGTGCGGTGCCTGAAAGTGCGTGAAGCAATAGAGTAAGAGAAAACGTCTCGGAATGGTCACACGAGGGGTCTCAACTTGTTGATCAACGGCTATCCCCACGTGGTTCGCACTCTCCAGGACTGCGATGCGTTCCGTTGTAACTCCTTTGCGGACAGCCCACTCGGCCAAGCGGTAACAGGCCTTGATTCGCGTCGAGAGATGGCTCTGTGGTTCTTGCAGCAACCCAGGGCTTTCTTTACAGAGGGTATCCATCGGCTGATTCGCCAGTGGGAGTCATGCCTCAACACCCAACACCCATGGTGCATATTTATAACGGTCTATATTCCTTCATCCAGAAATATAACCCGCAGTGGTGACGTCATAGCTTCAGCAGTAGGTCACGTGTTAAGATTACATGTGATGGTCTTGACCTCGTGAACCATTAGCAAGGAATTGGAAATGGTAAGTCAGCGAGTTCCTATACCGACTGCCTACAGGTGCTAACCACGTGGCGAGTCAGAGGCGTTTCGGTGTTCCAACATTTTGTTACGTTTTCTTCTTCTTCTTCCCAGTTGCGTTGTCCTTTGTCTTTCGATAACCATACTCTGCAGTGGCAAAGCCTCTTCGTACTGCAGTCTTTTAACGAACAACAGAAATCCTTGAGACGAAGATGGCAGTCTTCTGGGTTTTAGCGTCGTTGGAATCATCAAGGACTTATGAAACATTGGTAAACTTCTACCAGACTACACGACGCTACAACCCCGAAGACGGTCATCTTCAGACTCTCTGCCGTGAAAACCTAAAATCCTAATTCTTTAAGAGTTCATAACATTGAAATTCGAAGTAATGATAAATATATTTAGCTAAAGCCATAGTTATTCGAATAAAGATTGTGCGTCTAGTGTTGTGCCTGATTTGCTGGTCGCTGTGCATTGACCAAACGAGCGTAAGTCATCGCGCCATCAGCCTTATCTCCCCAGAGCTCGTGATCAAGGGAAGAGAAGTGGAAGAACAAAGTCGGCCAGAAATGCACTCACTGGTTGGTTGTATGTTAATCAGCTACCAGAGTACCCGCAGTGTTTCTGTGGGGAAATGCGACAATGCTTTCATGACCTACGTCGTACCTACCTACAATTAACACGTATATAGGATGTACAGAATGGCTCAAAAATATTTATTTACAGATTCGTTACATATGCCAGCATCTTTTTGAGACGTTCTTTATTGTAGCTTTACTTTAGTATTTGATTTAATTTGCCTACTAAACTTGTTGATTCAGGAAAATGCAGATGATGTAAAATATTTATGTAAATATTGCTGCAAAGTTTACGTCAGTGTGCGATTTGAAGTTTTAAAGGCGATGTGTGAACAGTGATGATTGTTAATCGGGTGTATAGTATTTTTGCTCTATGTCAGCGCCGGCTCTGGGGCCCACCCAGCCTCCTTACCATTGGGTACCGGGATCGTTTCCCGGGGTTAAAGTGCGGCCGGGGTGTGACGCTGACCACTCACCCCATCTAGCGCCGAGGTTAAGAATGAGCCATCTCTCCCCTCAAGCGCCTAGGGACAGCTTTACTTTAGTTTTTTTGCCAGCGTTTCGGAGGAACGTAATGCATCCATTTTCAGGGATGATCATTTCTCCTACAGTTGGCATACGGCCGATGTATCACTTTATAGAACAAGCCAGAAGCTCACCGTATATTTTTCTGTAATTTTCGTTTGTTGTGCGAAGTTAAAAGAGTTGATAACACAGGCGGGTTACATTTGTTTGCTTTTGTGGATGATATAAATCATGTAAATGAAGGCTTTTCAGTCAGATGAATTTAGTAGCTCGAAGTTCGTTTGTGAGTGAATATTTGTCCATAATAAATCCGGAGACTGGTCTTGTCCTCGAGGAACCACTAGTCGGGTGGTCGGCAAATTATTTTTTTTATATATAAACAACCAGAATATTTAATAGCCTCAGGAGTTAAAAGGCATTGCGTTTACTCGTATATAGAGAATGTGTTTAAGCGTGTAAACGTGGCGCTGCGAGCTAGTATGGAAGTCAGAATGATGTGCTATTTTTATTCGTTGTTTATTTAACCATGTTGCCAGTAGCACAGATTACGTGCCATCGAGTTTATGGAGGTCTATTGAATAATCGAGTGAGAGGCGTGCGAATAGAAGCGGCTTTGTTCTGGAAACAGTGTGTCGCCGCTGTTATGATACGTTGTACAATTAATTATTCGCACGTTATAGTTAAAAAGTCGTTGTCTTGTCTTTCCTAATTCGAAACCGTATTTCACAAGCACAGCGATTTGTGAACGATAGGTTTGTTCAACATGTGTTATGTTTTATACCCGTTTTACGAGACGAAATTTTGTGGTGTCTCGTCACACGTCTTTGTTGGGACAAAAAAGGTTGCTGATCACTGGTCTGACTTAAGATACTATTTCGATATTCACCTACGTGAACTGAGTGAAACTATGGAAACCTCTTTGGGCCGAGTTTGAATTCGGGACTTAGCGAATACGAGATGTGTTAAACATCCTATAGTTACGTTCGCTGTCGGCGCCGAGAAAACTGAGTTCTTGCGAATACTCCCAACCCGAAAGTGCTGAAATCAAGAGAGTCTATCACTAATCTAGCAAATCTAATTAAAATTTGGTTTTATCGAGGCCGTTTATACCCGCCGCCAGTAAAGTGTAAGCTTCAAGGTCACGGTAAAATCGTACAGCGTTGCAACACGAACAGCGGAGCGCATCCTACTACGTTCTGTTTACGAAATGCAGCAGAATGATTAAACACTTATGAAAGCCACACCTTCATCCACCTTTTGGTTTTCTGGAAATACAGTGAATATTTATCATTTTTTATGTTGATATTCATACAACTGAACAAAGCTAACATTGCTGTACAGTTAACGAAAAGCTGCCCACTTGGGGGGTGGGGGCGCAAGTCCTTTCGTGGCCTTGAAACATGCTATATGATGACTGCTACTATGGTGATGCAAAGAATGTGTTTTTCCAAACCGCACCTGAGATACCCCGGTACGTTCGAAGTTTGTATATACCCCAAAACGGGAGCTGTATTTTGAGTAAAGGGCTTAAGGCGTACAGAGTGTTTTGAGATTATTGTGTCGAAGATCGCCGCTTTGCTGGTCTCTCTTCTGCCACACGAAACGAGCCAGAAAATGACTTACGCAATGTCGTCACTGAGAAATCGACAGTTATTTATCTGTTGAACGAATTTCGTGTTGTTACCTAACACGAAGAAGAATCATTGATGCGTCATAAGGTCACCTGCATTTAAAACCGTCTACAAAAACATCCGGTAAAGCCTTCAGTTACGTTACATGGAAATTGTTCAACTTGTCAGCGCTCCAAACATGTCTAGCGCAATTTTAATTTTTCAGTAATAAATACTTTTTAAAACAGCATCGGTTTATCGTCCATCTTAGCGACCGTGTAACAAGTCTGTGCAGACGCTTCGACATTCCAAGCCATTTAGCGGCCATGTAACACAAGTCTGCTCTTAGCGCAACACAGGTTTTAACATTTATGACTCCTTGATCATCCCAAGTCATTTAGTGGCCTTCGTCTGACCATCCGCAATGCAAGTATGTAACACTTAATGGCTTCCCGAAAATCCGACACCATTCAGTGACCCTGTAACACAAGTCTGGCGAGACACATTGAAGCCGGTAACGTTTATTACATTTTTAACTTTACACGTAATTCAGTGGCCCCGTAACACAGATCTGCCCGCAAGTCTTGCAATTTGGCAACATTTATTACTTTTTAAACATTACAGTCAGTTGATCCATGACCTCGACTTTCATCTGTGAGTCCGAGGAATGTATGATAAATGGAAGTAAACCTCTCATCGGTATATACAAGGCTGTTTCGCTCAGACATGCTATACAGGCCTCTCCCTCATGCCCCGAAAAGAATGAAAACCGAGTTAGGTTGTACGCATTGGTGCCAAATTGAATTCACGTTATTAGTTTGCATCTTGTAAATGATACTATTTTTGCTACACAGAACGTATCGTTATGCAGTGCATTTTTGTACGCAATGGAAGACGCTTCGTATTATTACTGATGTATTACAGGTTTACTGAACAGTTCTTACTTTTACAACATTTTAATTTTGAAGTAGTTCATACGGTAGCCTATTTCATTGGAACTTAGATTCCACGTACTCTACCTACGATGTTATGGCACACGGACAACGTTGCTTTATTGTTTCGGTTTCTTTATGAACAAGAGTAATGGCTGCAATATTTCAGAAATATATTTGTCGTCGAATAGCACTAATAATTTAAAGTTACGAACAGATGCTCTCAATATAAGGCATTCTACACTACGCGGGAAAAACGTCTGCATATCTTCGCCAGAGTATCTTGCATATGGACAAGGATCGATTAACTGTCTTGTGAATGCAGCTGCTATCTATTGGGTGGAATATGAACTTACTGTTCCATACAACAGCGAATGTGAAAACGAAATTCTGTTGTTTTATGTAATTTAATACGACTCAAACCTGACTCATGAAAAGATCAGGAAAGCACATCTAAGCAAATGTCAGAAGGGAAAACTTCGGATAGAAATAAAGGAACTGTAAAATGCGAATACAAAATGTTGTGTAACATGCGGTGTAGCCTATAAT
The DNA here is from genome assembly GCF_977971745.1 of Zootermopsis nevadensis. Lineage (NCBI taxonomy): Eukaryota > Metazoa > Arthropoda > Insecta > Blattodea > Termopsidae > Zootermopsis > Zootermopsis nevadensis. The sequence goes on along the minus strand of NW_028259144.1, from coordinate 9,520,500 downwards.
TTTGCATCTGTGCCATTTTTATGCAGAATTACGGATATTATTTCTTATCGGATTTTGTAACCTGTGAACCAAATGTCAATAACAAAAAAGTTCATTCGAACTCTTGATGTGGTTCGTAGATTATGTTATAAATGTAAATGTTTATCGCGGGTATGGGTGTGAGCGTCTGACTGGCTTCTACCGAGTCCAAGAAAATGTCTGGCTGTCGTGTTTTGCATGAGTTCAGAACATACGCATTCTGAAATGAACCACGTGGGTAGTTTTACCTTCATCATTTGTTATTTTTTGTATGCTACGATTCTTTGCTATGGTTCTTAGACGTTTGGCTATATTATGTCTCCTGGAAGAAACTACGAAAGCAAGGTTACATGAACGGTCGCTGAGAAATTCGTTGGGATTATGTGAACTGGAGTAAGCAGGCTGGCATTGTTGCTATCGGAAGGAATGCGGGATTCAACGACCAGACTTCCGAAGATGGTTGTCTTCTAGATTGTAGCTCCATGTAATCTGGTAGAAGTTTACGACCGGTTCAAAAGTACATGCTGCCTCCATCGTCAGAGATTAGGGACAGCAAGCATATCTGAAGCGATAGTAATCTTCTACCAGACTACACTATGCTACAACCCGGAAGACAGCCATCTTCGTACTCACCGCCTTGAGAACCTAAAATATTACTGGATTTGCGGTCCTAAAGGACGGTTTTCTGGGCAGATCTGCAATTGCGATACGAACAGTGTTTTCTCGCCCACGCCGATGAAGGGAACTGCATAGAATGACCCCCGTGGTAGTTTTGAAACATCGTCAACACCATAGGTCGCCTTTGGACACTCTGGATTTCAAATGGACATTTCCAGAGAGGTTTCCTTTCCAACATTTTGTGTCGATCTGGTGTGTCTCCCATACCGAATCTTCTGAATTGAGTGTTCTAGCAGTAAACGTGCCACGTGAATGATAATGTACTGTTTAGTTGGAGGTTTACAGTATTAATCCGGGGGGCGCAACTACAGGAAGAGAACGGCCGAATAAATGTTTTGTCATTAAGGACTTCCGCGAAATGTGCGGTTTTAAACGTTTCGAATGAAACTGTGACGTAGGTTTTGCGTTTTACTAATTCCGGGAATGCTTTGCATGTTAATAATGTTACCCTAGTCGTACGGAAAATTTCTCTACGCCACCCGCCTCCGTTGTTTTCTGTAGTTCGTTTTTAAACGCTTTCGACCGTTCTTCGCTTTTCTATTTTATTTAAATACCTCTGTAGGCACTTGATCATCATAATCATCATGAACAATGAAGACATATGTCTCAAGACCTGACCTATTACAGGTCAAGGTGTTCTTGGACTTTCCACCTGCATCTACGTCTACGTCTTAACCTGTCCATTCGTTTAAGGTGATATGTGGGCTCTTCAGGACTCTAATTTGTGTGTTTATTATTGTTGATTTTCGGATTATTTAAGATCGTAGTTTGAGTTGAATGTTAGGCAGGCGTATTTATCTTGAATTGAACGCCATTTGAAGATGATGCTGAATGGTGTGTTGGTTTGAAAGAATTGTATATCGCCCTGATGATGGAGGCAGTATGACCTCTGAAACGTTGGTAAACATCGACCAGACAACACAGCGCAACAACCCAGAAGACATGAATCTTCATCGCCCTGATGACGAAGGCAGTATGACCTGTGAAACGTTGGTTAACATCGATCAGACTACACAGCGCAACAACCCAGAAGACAGAAATCTTCATCGTCCTGATGACGGAGGCAGTGTGACCTCTGAAACGTTGGTAAACATCGGCCAGACTACACAGCGCAACAACCCAGAAGACAGAAATCTTCATCGCCCTGATGACGGAGGCAGTATGACCTCTGAAACGTTGGTAAACATCGACCAGACTACACAGCGCAACAACCCAGAAGACAGAAATCTTCATCGCCCTGATGACGGAGGCAGTATGACCTCTGAAACGTTGGTAAACATCGACCAGACTACACAGCGCAACAACCCAGAAGACAGAAATCTTCATCGTCCTGATGACGGAGGCAGTATGACCTTTGACACGTTGGTTAACATCGACCAGACTACACAGCGCAACAAACCAGAAGACAGAAATCTTCATACTCATCGTCCTGATGACGGAGGCAGTATGACCTCTGAAACGTTGGTAAACATCGACCAGACTACACAGCGCAACAACCCAGAAGACAGAAATCTTCATCGTCCTGATGACGGAGGCAGTATGACCTCTGAAACGTTGGTTAACATCGACCAGACTACACAGCGCAACAAACCAGAAGACAGAAATCTTCATACTCATTGTCCTGATGACGGAGGCAGTATGACCTCTGAAACGTTGGTTAATATCGACCAGACTACACAGCGCAACAACCCAGAAGACAGAAATCTTCATCGCCCTGATGACGGAGGCAGTATGACCTCTGAAACGTTGGTAAACATCGACCAGACTACACTGCGCAACAACTCAGAAGACAGAAATCTTCATACTCATCGCCCTGATGATGGAGGCAGTATGACCTCTGAAACGTTGGTAAACATCGACCACACTCCACAGCGCAACAACCCAGAAGACAGAAATCTTCATCGCCCTGATGATGGAGGCAGTATGACCTCTGAAACGTTGGTTAACATCGACCAGACTACACAGCGCAACAACCCAGAAGACAGGAATCTTCCTACTCACCGCTAATGGTTTTTGTAGATACCCAAAAAGTACAAGCAAAACCAAAGTTCCTTTCGTAGAGGATAAGTTACTTGATGGGATAACCTCCCACCAACACCGACAGCCCCCAGTCTGAAAAAATAAAGGCCTTCCGCCAAGACGAAACCGCCGTTATCACAAGCACATCGCCAGTAATACTTAGTATGTAAAGGTACTCTTTATAACAGTGGTCCCCAACCTTTTTGTGCCTACGGGCACCAACCAATTAACCAATTAACAAAGCCAAATTTTCATTTCTCTGGACAAATAAGATATGGACACCAAATAATACACAAAACAACACGACGTTTAATGATACAAGAAACCATGCAATCAGAAATACGTACTTTCAAAAGTACAATTATTATTACTCAAGTGGGAAGTGGCCAGTTTTTCGAATTTGGAAGTGTAGGATGATGTAGCTGCTCGCAAACAATCGTCAAGCTGGGCGTCAGTAAGTCGAGATCTGTGCTTTGATTTTATAATGTTCGTGGTTGAACGACCTTCATTATTCAGTATAACATCTTTCCGTATCAACGCGGGCACCCAAGAAAAGCCATGGCGCCCGCGGTCACCGCGTTGGGGACCACTGGTTTTATAATTTCCAGCTGGCATTTCGTACGCAGGAATGGTGTGACCTAGCAAGTGATGATGTCCTGCGCTTGTGCAGGACTCCGCCCTTAGCTTTTTTTTATTACTTTGTTTAGTGAACGCCCTCGTATGTGACATCCATCTGCTCAACAATACCTGCTTCGTTGACTTTGCTGTATGATTATAGACAAGTTTACATATGATCATTGGCTCAAACACTTATGTGCTTGGAGGGGCGTGGGGGTCATATTTTTTACTCGAGGGTTTTGTGTGTATTTCTTATTAACTGTGAGCCGGGCAGTCCCACAAGAAAAACTGTGAAGTTGAACGTCCTTAAATTGTTAACTTATGTTTTATGTTGTGTTCTTAATGTCACAGATATATTTCGGTTCCCAGTCGACATTCTACTTTATAATAGGCTGGTTATTTATTTGTAGTATAGCTGCAACTTACATAAGATGGAAGTTTTGCAGAGTACATACAAGCAGAATTGAAGTAAGCTTATGTCAACATAGGTCCGCAAATCCTTAAGATGTAAGCCGTACACGCATTGCACGGTTGCACGTCAAATTGCCTACCTTACAGTGGTGACGAATTGTATTATTATTGACACATCGTACGCAAACAGAGAATCAGAATTGTGTCACCGCCCAACTACATTACCTTTCCATCTGTGTGTGATGGCTGGCTGGCAAGGTATGAGCTCTGTCAGATGTATGGATCCAGAGTAAATCGACACAGCACTGCCAGACTAACAGTTAGTGCAGTTATAGAGTGACTGTGATTAGTGCCGTGTGGTGCTTATCTGATGCTCTGTTTGCGTACATAGTTTCAGTAATGATGCCACCAGTTTGTGGTTGGCAATTTAATGTACAGCGATACAATGTATGTATAGTCGGTGCAGTAGTTTTTGGCCGGTGGAGAAGCTGGCGGACGGGCCTACTCCGTGTACCTGAGGTGGCACGGTCAGCGTATTTCTTTTGTTTGGGTGTTCAGTCGGTGCAGTCAGCATTATACTATCGCACAAGAGACTCGCTTCTAGCCTTCCCCTTAAAAATTCCACCGGCCAAAAACTATTGCGCCGACTATACGACCACTTGTCCCCACGAGACGCTTTGTACCGTCAGATTGCAGCATGGGAGAAGAAACGTGACTAGAAAAAGTATGGATTTGCGGGCCCATGTTTATATGAACGTATTATAATTGTTCTTGGATGTAGAACTCATCACTAAAATGTGTACGTCTGATGTCACACTGTATAAATACATTCAGATACCACGTTTGACCGAGGATTGCCGGTGGCGAGCCTCGGACACTTCTTGAATTATAAGGTAAGCTAGACAGTCTGTCCAGTGAGCCCTCGCATTACGAAATTTTGTTCATATGAAGTTTTATATTGAAGCGAATGTCCTATTTCTTGTCTCGTTAATTCGAACACCTCATCCGAAAACTTTCTAAAAAAAAACACGTGATAACGAAAACAGGACACTCGGTTGATATTGATGAAATTTGATGTGGAGCGTGCGCTATTCTGCACGATTTCAAAATCACACTTTCAGATATCATACGAGCGGTGATAAAATGGCGATTGTCCTAGTGTCTTACGAACGGAAAAATGATTTTCTTCGAAGCTTCGAAATTATCTGTTTTGTTTACTTGTTACGATTGCCTTTGTATCAGATACTTTAATTATACAAAGGGCCGTGTTATTATTAATAATAATGATATTCATAACAACCAAAGTAATTCCAATAATTATAGGAGCTACTGGAAATGTCTCCAAATTACCCAAAAAGATATTTGGCCAACATCCTGAGCGAACACGGCGTTAGAGAACTTCAGAAAACCGCCATTCTAGGAACATCATACATCATTCGAAAGACGCTGATGTAAAATATAATGCCTCACGTGTAACACGTATTAAAAAAACAATTTATATCAGAAAAAAATGCTGCACTGTACACCGCAGGGGCGAGGTTTGTCTTGAGGTATATACATGTAAATACCCGGTAAAATGGTGAGTAGATGCAATAATAATATTATCGTCGCGTGTTGTAATTTGCGAAGAACTTTGGCTTAAAGTTTGCATGCATTCGTAGAATGCAGTGAGACTTCGCGATCTGCAAAGTGGGACGAACGTGTTGTTAGCCTGAGGTCGGTGTATAATAGCTTTGCGGGCCTGACTCCTCCCTCACTGCATAGCCGCAAGGCAGTGAAAGTTCACTCGCTCGCTTGTCTGACCGTTTGCCAGTTACACAAACAGCCAGCACAAGACAATGAAAATATACATATTCATTTACAAGATCACGCCATGACTTTTGTGTTGTCCTTCAGTAGAATAGCCACCGAACAAAGCAACATATGCAAGAATTGCGAGTTCATTGTTGATTTTTTTTAATTTTGATTTAAATGTAACTTATCTGAGTTCATGTGTTCGCAAGTGAATAAATCTTTCTTTCTAGCACTGTAATAGGTTTTCCACTTCTGTCAGCAGGGGGCAGTGGCGTAAAGAAATACAAGATGGCAGCGTATCCTGTACGGGTGATCGATCTATCAACTTTGTGCTTTTTCTGCTCTTGGGACTAAAAGTGCCAGCTTCATGACATAAAGTCTTTCATATATTTATAATATACTACCAAACAGTGATTAATGCGAAATTAATAACACCATTTAAGATTCATAATAGCCCTGTAAATGAAACGGCCCTGTCGACTTCGACAAGCGGCAGTGGCTGACGATCGATGTATCGTGTTGTATGAAAAATTAATTACCCATAAAATTTTCAAACTCGTTAAGAATCATAAAGCGCGAATCTGTGTGTTCGACCTGAGTTGTGATGAGGCATTATATTTGGATAGGAACACTTGTCCTTTCACTTGTCAATATGCCGAATTTTCGCAGACAGTTTTTGTTTCTTAGAATACATTTTCATGTAACTTTTTCACTCATTATTTGTAACTTATTAAAGACCCTGTCAATACCTCAGAATGTATTGTAATGTTAATGTTATTAGTAAACAATCATTTGATGTCAAACTAGGTACAGTCTCTTAATTTACCTTTAGACAAAAATGTTACCCGAAAAAATACATCTCATAATTCTGTGGACTGAAATTTGAGCCCGGAACGTCCCGAATACTGTTTCAATTTTACTGGACAGTCAGTCTGTGTTCCTGTTAAACTAATAGTTTTCATGTTGTGAGGAAATTTGTATCGTGATAGTATCTCAATTTATTCCACATTATTCCTAGTTCTTCTTTCATATAATAAATCTTTTATCATTCAGTGCTGCCAAACATACACACGTGACTCAGAAGTGCCGAATGTCGCGAGTTTTCTGTTTTTTTCCAGGTGCCCTTGTCTTGGTGTAGCTATGTATTAGCGGTGAGTTTCTGGTTGTGGTCACCGATGTTCTTTAAACTGAATTTTTGACACTACCTCGTACTAGTTTATGAAGGAGTCGTGATTGATCTGCTCAGTGAAAGGAGGGCTAGTCTTTTTGGCTTCTGAACGATGTAGTACGCTTCTCCCTCTGCGCACGCGTGTCACACGATTGGAAAGAACGTACGAAATGAATCGACTTGCAAGTGAATTTTTACCTCCAACTTACTCTGAAGCTGCAGTACATGGAGTCAGCGCTATACCAGCTGTACGTTGCGTTGCTCAGTTGAATCACATTTACTAATAGTTCTCCTATGAAACTTTTGTTCCTGCAAAATGTATTTTAATTGTTTTTTAAAAAAAATCGCAGTATTTAACATCTCTCGTTAATTGGTTTTATATCAGTTGGCCCTTATCGTAATGTTCATTGATGTGTTCATGTTCGCCCGTCACTTATTTGACTTGCTATTGGGAAATAAGAGAGATATAAAGATTTTGATAGAACGAAAATTAGCTGCAAATAAAAATCCCGTGCCAACGTTATCTTGGTAGAGTTCTGTAGTAATAAATTGTCTTTGGATAAAACTTTGGAGCTTGGCAAGTGCTTAAGACAAGCTCTCATTAACAAAATTAACTACTAGTTGCTGTTGATATTTCTGAAACATAAATCCCACAATTCTTAAAACTGAAGCCTGTGCTTAATATAGCTAAGAGACTGTTCATCTCATGAGGATCGCAACCAGTTGTACCTGATTTCATAACGCTCGCGAGCCGAAGTGTGGTACCAATATGGAAAAATGAATCCTCAGTTTCTAAGCGTGAACCGAGCTAGGATGACCCTAATGATGGCAGTAGGCACCTCCGAAATGTCGGTAAGTTTCTATGAGGTAACACGGTGAACCATCCCAAAAGACTGTCACCTGTTAAATCAGTGGTATTCAACCTTTTTTGTTCGCGTACCTCCAGATATAATTTATCTTCAACTTTGTACCCCCAAAGTTGGTGTATAATTCAAGTTATACATAGTATATAATCTACATCTAAAATAAATTACATTACTGATTATTCAGTGTTTATCATAAAATAATATTTTTTTTTAAATTTCGCGTACCGCAGGTTGAACACCACTGTGTTAAATAACTGCTGGTGTACATTCATGAACTCGCCTGAGCGATTAGACTTGCGAATTTCAGAGCTTAAGTGAACTAGCTTACACTCGAGCCAATCCACTCAGTTTGAAAATAAACTTAGAATACTTCCCTGCATGTTCGCCAAGTAACGGATTTCTACTCCTCAGTGCGCCTGCGCGTGCACTGCCGACTGTGTCTGCGCACAACCGCAAATCAATTTTCTTCACAGTACCTTGAATTCCGAGCAGCTGAATGCTTCAGTAGTTGACCGAAACCTAGCCACTCGGTAGGGCTGACTCCAAGCTGTTGTTTTTGTTACAGACCCAATACAGCCTGTCAAAACAACCTTCAGGTCCAACTGAAGTATTTTTCATTATTTTCTTCAGATTCGAGCCGTTCACTATCTAATGGCGAAATTATTACGCGCGTGCTGATATTACTACTGATAAATACAATAATAATGAACATGCAGTAAGGGCGAAAATGAAGTTCTAAGTAACATTACTTAGAAGCAGATAAGACGATTTCCCATCGCACAGTCATTAACCTTACAGATAATTGCATCGTCGAATTGAATGACGTGTTGGAGCGTACGTTGAGATTACCCTTTTCCGATCTTAATTTGAGTTGAGATAAATCATTATACCTGTCAGTCTAATATATTGGCCGTGGCATATTTTAAGATACCATACTGGTATTCGTCTAGGACTGAGGAAAACTAAAAATCCTTGATATAACTAGGCTGCGAGACGCGGTCCTGGTATATGGAGAATAGAAAGTGAGTTTACGGCGTTTAGACTGTTTTTGATCGTATCATTATTCGGTTGTTTCTCGGTGTATCCTCTATTCATCTAGTGTGTTATTTTTGCTCCTTAGTTGGTGTTTTAGCTAGTTATTTAGATATTCAGTTATTTATAGTTAGTGCTAGGTTGTCATTTTTTTTAGGTTTGTGTTAAATTGTTCTTTTGGGATTTATTTATCATCTATTTTTTTCAAAATTACAACGTTTCAGATGCTGCCTTCAGCAACCATCATCAGGTGAAACACGACAAATGCGTTGGGCACCTTGGTTTAGTTACTCTAGAACCTGGACACTAAAAACAATAAAATACCAACTATATCGTAAATCCGCGAGATTTTACTCATATTTGTTATCTTGACCACAAACTCATTAATGAGAAATAGCTTAACCAGAGGGTCCATCGGGGTATTCTACTTCGCCTTTATGTCTTATGACGGAAGTGGATTTCCAAATCCCGAAACTTAATTTTATAATATTTAAACGATGGACAAGGTCCAAAAGAACAGTCTTCAGAAACCGTCAGGGTTTTACCGACGGTGATTAGTTGGTTGATGAAGCGTGTGGGTCCCAGCTGTACGCACTTCGCTGAAGGGTACTGCAGGCTAGTGACTATTCAGATGCGTCTCCACGATCCTCCCTTTACAGTCGGATGGCTGTGGCTTCATTTTGTGACATCACTTCCGTTCTGATTCGACATAAGCAAGCGAGCATGAGTGTCTTAAGGCTCCCTGGAGTCACACTGCCCTTTGTAGCTGCTTTCGTGTGCGGGTGGACATACCGCTTACACCCTGGCCTTAATGTGACGTAGCGATTAAGAGGCTACATATGAGGTTACTATGAGTCAGACATGTAACCTGTTTGAGAGACAAGAAATACGTGCAAAATTTTAGTTGGGAAACCTCTTGGATTGCGGTCAGTTCGATTACCAAGATAAGGTCGGAGGATGACATTGAGGTTTTGCTGGAGGACGTAGGTTATCAGGGCAGGAGGTAGTTTGAACTGGCTGTTGATCGTTACGAATGGTAGGCTTTGTTATGCAGTTGAATGTATTTAATCAACTGAATTGGGAAAGGTGCGTCGGAAGATTTGCAGCATATAGACACTTGTGTTTGTTCTAAAGTTACCTATTGTTGTTCAAGACGAAAGAACACAATGCAGCATTTAATAAAGATTTTGTTGCTCCAACCGCATTATTTCGCACGTTAGCCAAGTTTGCTTTGCGAACAGCTGTATGGAGAAGGACTTGTGTGTATGTAAATTGTCTGCATGACGTTAATACGGAGATAGATACAAATGGGCTTGCTATGTGCTTCCTCATCCGCAATGGACGAGTTAACGAAGACCTGTAAGGCCTACATTTCCAGCCTCTTTCTCGATCAAAACAAATTAACAGCAAGGGGCAGAGTCCTTAATATGTTAGTAGCATTAGTTTCAGATAGTAAAGTTATCCGCCGTCTTTTTTGGTAGCAGAAAGTTTATTGCAGTGTCCACAAGAGACCGACCCTTATATTAACGGTGTTTCTAGTTTTTAAATATCCTCTAAAATATTTGTATGACTGTACATGAGTGGATTATTTCTGTAGCCGTGGCTATATATAGAATATAGCCCGACAGATATACCCGCCTTTTAAAGGGAGACCAAGTCGTTCATAAATAATCCCTCAACAAAGCCTTTATTGCGACATTAAACGTGGCAGCAAAACTAGGTTCCTGCTGGGTGCTGTTGTCACTCTGTCCTGCAGATGAGCAGGTACTCCTTCGGTTGCACCTAAATGAGTCTCCACAGTCCGTTCATAATTAAACCCTCAACAAACCACTTTCTGCGTCTGTCAACGTGGCAGCAAGACGAGGTTCTTGACTAATGCGGGTTGTCACTCTCCTGCCTTGCAGATGTATCGCTAGATCTGCTTGTCACTCTCCTCTGGCAGATCTGAAGCTAGCTCTGCATGTCACTCTCCTATCCTTCAACCGTTACATTCCTCTTTATCTGCATGGTGAGCGCGAAGTCTGTAATCGATCGCGTTGGGGTCACAATCAGGTAACGTCTCATGGGGATGAATCAAGATAATGAAGGGGAAGGTTAAGCTAAGCTTCAGTAATAGTTATCTCAGGTTCAGATTGTTGTTACATAAGTTTAATGAAACTGTTTCTCCCGTATCGTGTTCCCGACCAGTTTGCAGCTAGCTGGTAATGACGTTATGCGATTGTTTGAATTTACTTTGAACATGCATGTGTGTATATATATATATATATATATAACAACATGACATGTGGATGCCTTGATACCGATCATGTCAAATTTTGTAATAATTTCTGATTAATTTGAACCAAAACGTAGCTGCTTGGCATTTCAACCCACCTCTTCCAAGAACGAAACTGAAGTGTTTTCAGGGGCGCTGTGAATGTTCCGTCAATCTTATAACTCAGGAGCAAGACACATCCCCAGTAAATGTCTTAACTCATGATTGGTTAACCAGGAAGTATGTTGCAATATTTACAATTGGCTCAAGGCCCTGGGTTTGGCAACAGACACCGCCCATTTCCTTCAAGAACACAAACAATTGCATTACATGTGTAAAACATTTAGTTTCATAGTCTTTTTACTTTTAAGTCTCTAAGTGACAAACGACGCAATAAAATACGGATTTCAGTAAAATCTGGGCAGAGAAACTAGCAAATTCTTAAATCCATTTCAAAACGGACGAACTGAGGACTTAGGAGCGAGCGGCTGTGTCACTTCCGTTGCTAAATGCGGTAACCTTACAAATAGAATACAATTTGGGATGTGTCACTCAGGAATGTGCATAAAGGCTGATAAACTCGCATTCATAAATGTAATTTACAAAAACATGAACGAAATCATACATTGATATCGAAATATATATATAAGCTTTACAAGAGAATAATGAGTCGAGGACAATTTAATTATGCAAAATTAAATTATACCTCGATGAGCGGTTATGTCTTACGTCTGTTTGTCACTCTTCTCTTCTGCAGAATTAACAGTGGTTATCACTCTCGTCTGCAGATACTAGCACATAGCTACCTCTACCTGCGTTGCACTGAATTTAATGCCCATATTATCCGCCCATTTTCTCTTGCGCACGCGCACACTGACCTCTGCAACATTTCAGAATCTTCCGCCCGATAGGGCTGTAAACGCTAGCCACTTCAACCGCATTTCCGTACGCGGAACAATGACCTAATGGACGTTGGTAAATTTGAAATTACTTCTCTTCTAAATTAGCATTGTTCATCTTCAAATATGTTACTGGTGCCCGACCGAAGCCCGACTTCCTTTTATTTTAGCCCGAATGATAATCTGATCAACCCAGACTATTGTATGATTAATGCAGTTTTATTTTAATGTATTAATACCAGTAATACTTGAAGGAAGTAATTAACGACGCTCTAGGAACATCTGAGGGTATATTACTTTTTGAGAAACTGTACAGATGCGTCGGATACCCAAGTTTTTCAGGTGTAATCCGGAAATATTGTGGGATGAGGGCGGGGCCACGAAAGTCCCTAGGAACATTAAGTCGGTGGGATTTGTTTCAGGAGCCCGACTGTGTTACAAGCGTAAGATTAAAGCACCTACCAATAACGTGTTTTTTTTAGGGAAGAAATTATGGCCCGAGGAAGACCGATAAGTTTTATATAACGTTTGATTGCTATCATTTAAACCAGGCCGGAATCAAACATTATCTGTGTCCCAGGCCCCGTTCCATCTTGACCTCAAGTTCATCTCAAGTCTAGAATTACCTTTACAAGCGCTTTTATAAAAAAAAATTCCGTAACACATTTTATGGGTGTCGGACGCTTGGCTCTCCTTCGACAGATCCTTGTTTCGTATCTCGGCCTGGATACCGGGTGTCCAGATTGGCGTGTTCCTAGTTTTTAGAAGTCTCGCCAATAAAATACCGGGGCAGTAACTTAAATTAGGTGATGTGTAGCCTCAGAAATGGAAGCGTTGTTAAATAAATTATTTAATAAATAAATATAAATTAAAGCCTTTGGTATGCCACTAATGCCTCGTGCATGAACATGTATGAAGGTTAATATTGAAGAATCTAGGTTGACCGTTATTGCAAATAGCTACAGATGAAACATTCGCCGTTCCTCCTCTAACCCCTGAAACATGTCTTCAAGTACCCACCCATTTGGTGAAGCAACATGGTTTGTCAGTGTAGTTAGTAGGTAGGCTACCCGCTGGATGGATGACGATGTTCAGTTCACAGCAGGACAACTTTTTCTTCTCGCCACAACGTCGTGACCGGCGCTGGGGTCCACTCGGCCTCCTATCAAGTGTATAAAGATGTTATTTCCTCCTGCGTAAAGAGGTCGGACCATGAAGCAAACTGTTCTCTTATCTATTGTCGAGATGGAAAATGTGTGAAGCATCGCATCTTAACTTCAATTTCAATTAGCATGGCATCAGAACTCGCAAGTTCTGGTGCAAAATAAATTATTCTGATTATCGTGAATTAATTTATTAGCGTGGAGTGCACTGCATATGCGCGTTCTTCAAGATTATTTTATTACAGTGAGTATTTTATCTGTCACTTTATTGACAAAACATGGTCTACATAGTTGCCATTCCTTTGAAAACACACGGATGCTTCTCTCTCCCACTCATGGTGAAATCGCGTTAACACATCTGGTATTACGTGCGTAATTGCATTTCGAGTGCGGTCCTTTAAGTAATTTCCCTATGTATGGAGACTTTTGAATCACCCTGTATTTAAAATAACATCTAAAAGTGACCTATTTGTTGTTCAACAAGTTGCTTAAAGTGGATCAAACTGTATGTGTCACCAGATTGAATGAATGAAGCCCATGCTTTAGAGCAGCGTTTCTCAACCAATGGTACGTGTACCACTGGTGGTACGCGAACTAAGTAAGAAAATCAAAAGAAAATATTAACATAAATAAGTTTTCCCTGAATACATTTGGTCAGTGGTACATTTAATGTGTTTAATTGGAATTAGTGGTACGCCAGCGAAAATGGCTGAGAACCCTTGGTTTAGATAATGACGCTTGGGAAGAACTTTCTGTAACTGCCCGTCAAATGCTCCGATTTGTTCGGTGAGGCTAAGAAGAAATATACTTTAACAGTTACACAGTTTACAAATGATGTGTGTTTTAGATTTGTTAGACATAACCTAAACCACTCACCGCCTTGATGATGGAACTAGCAAAGACTTCTGAAACGTCGGTAAACTTTTACCAGGCTACACGGAGCAACAACCTAGGAGACAGCCATCTCCATAACCTAAATGTTTCGCACTATTGCCATTTTGTAATTGTTGACGTGAAAGCGGTATATCTTGAAGAAGGCGTGTTTATGATTTGCTTTAACATATTTGGGAAACGTTTTAGCAAAATTTATGTGTAGAATTTGTGCTGCTTCCGACTTTCATTATACTGTCCAGAGATTTGTACACTTTACAAATTTCCATATTTGTTTACCGCAATCTTTCAGTTCCTGTTATGTATCGTTAGTGTCGTCTCACCTCAAACGTGTGTGTGTGTGGGCGCCATGTTTACATTAATTATTACGTCGAACATAAATGTTCTAGAACTGGGACACATCTAATGGCATAGCGTTCTTTACATCTCTATGAAAATCCGTCTAATGTTTCAGTAATTATGGGATGAAGATTCACGGGCATCATGATAATAAAGTCTCTCTCTCTCTGTTAAGAAATTACTATAGGTTAAAATCAAGACTTGCCATTTCGAAGACGGGTGAAATAATTCGTAACTGGAAGTTCCGAAATCTTTAAAATTGTTCTTTGCACTTCGCATACGCATTCTAATACGGTGGCCGCTTATGCTGTTTGGTGCTCTTAGTGATTGGAACCTCTAAGCTATCCAAGGTTCGATGTGTAACCCTGTTCTGTGAGTAGGGACACGCTCTGAATGCGATCCGTATACCCCAGCAAGGCCATTTCCATAAATAATTCGCTTGAATGCGTCGTTTTCCGCCAGATTCACAGGCTTTGAATGTTGCAGCTCTGTGTGGCTCTGGCCGTGAATTATATATAGCACATTGTTTCTGAATTACCAATCGGTGTAGTGATTAGTTAATTGGGTTTATCAGACAGGTTATGTTGGATGTAAACATGAAAAGGGGATTACTATATTACCTCGATTTTAAGACGCATTTTTCACATTTTAACATTTGTGAAATTGGGATCTAATAATCGACACAGCGTCCTTTTTCCTGACAACCTGTTACTAAAGCAAGGCTGCGTCTTACAATCGATGGCGTATAAGAATCGATATAGCGGTCTTCCTATAACTAAATCAAGGTTACTTTTAAGAATCGATACTGCGTTCTTTTTTCTGAATACCTGTAACTGAATCAATCAGTGGCGTCTAAGAATCGATATGGCGTTCTTTTCCCTGAAAACCTATTACTAAATTAAGGGTCCGTTTTAGGAAATGTGGTTTCATTCAGAGCTTCGGTCTGAAACCTAGAGGGGCAACCCTAAGGTGGGGTACGTAGGATTAGCTCCCGACCAGCCTAACAGCCGTGATAGCTTTTTTGTTGTTGTTTATTTAACTGATATCTATCAAGTGCATGCATTAAATAATGTCGATTGGAAGGCTGAGTATGAGCAAGTGATTCGTATCACATTTAAACTACTGGAGAGTGTGACGACTACAAAGAAATTAAATGAGAGTTGAACTCGGTTCTCCTGAATATAAACCGCTGTCTCTGGATATGGGCCGATGTCAGGATGACGGAGATGATTTTTTCATATAAGGAATTTCTGCTATTACCAGAGGAACTATATCCTATTCAGTGTTTTGACGATTACTAAATAATTATCGTGTTTCTATATCTTAAAATTCGTATGGTGATGAATAATAAATATATGTCGAAAAGTAATTTTTGGCATGCATTTAAACTACCACGCCATGAAGACGAATGCTGCAAGGTTTTTGACAAAACTGCACATTAGTCTCAACACTTGAAGGTGATTGGTCAGATTGGCGCCAGCCACTTTAGCCACAGGAAAAGAGGTACCAGTTCCCATTTGATTAAATGCCGTCTGGACCCCAAAATCGATCTGTCCGTGGTGATGTTACCATCTATGTTTCATTGTTTGTGTTGGAAGTTGCGTACCAGAACTTTATTTCCAAGAGCTCTCCATATGCTGTCAAAATCATTGCCTACACACCTTGTTTCTCTGTCACAATCTTAGATCCTTCCGGTCGTATTGTCTTGGACTCGCTTGTGAAAGTTTTGTCTCACAGCTTTGTAACCGAATGTTCCACTTGCACCGTTGAAATTCAGCCGAGAACATCGCGTCTCTGCCCAGCACTCAGGTCTTGCGCCTGCGCGGTGGCCCAAATTTGAACTAAACGTTCCAACCCTTACCGTTTTGCACAGCGAATCCGCAACTGAAATGTTATATGTAATCATTTGTGGATGGGCTTTGTAAAGGTGCAAAAAGGCGAAGTTTTTACGATACCAACCTGACCATTCCTATGCCAGAGCGACACTTCGCAAACCGTGTGATATAGCACAATAGTCTCGTAAATACATTTTCATTTTGAACAAACTTTGTTCACCCCATGAAATATATATATTATATACCACCGGGGGGCGCATGTGCCCCTGTTTCAAAAACGCTGCTCTTAGATTTATCTTGATATTGATCTGCCATCTGAAGTCCCCTCTCCCCACTCTGGGTTCGCCACAAAAATAGACTGTGCTTTGTTATGTACTCACTACTTTATGAATTCTAAGTTCTATTTACGTTTGAAAGATTTTGAAAGGACAGGTGTCATCGCGTGTTCTTTACCTTTGTTCTGAAGTTCATATACGTTTTAGACGCAATGTATCTTGTATGCATGCAAATTTATGCCTGGAGTCTGTGTGTCTGGATGTTAGCACGTAACTTGTATGAAGAAGACTTTTGTGTCTCTTCATTATTAATCGAATTACCCGTTTAATAGACATTGTCGTTTAATATTTAGAATTGAATTCCCAGAAAAATGTGCCTGTCTAGCGTATTTTAATTTGTAAATGTTGAACTATCTATACAGAGGATGTGTGATTGTCACCGGCCACAAAAACCCACATACCTGACCAATGCTGTTAAAATATGCAGTCCACTCCATTATTTTCAAGAACAAGATTTGCGTTTCAGCAATTTATTAGAAGTTTAAGTCGTCGCTACTGTGAATCGTCATGACCTTGTGTTTTTCTCTGTCTGTATCCTTAGAAGTAATTGGCCACACATAAAGAGTGTTTAAAGATGCTGCTTTGTAGTCATTGAAATAAATTTCAGAAAAGAAGGATTTAGTAAAGAATGTCATGAAATTTACATTTGAGTCCCTCCTCGCACTGAAACTCATTGAAGTTCGCGTCTTTAGAATTTGAATGTTTCAGTAATGTGAATTAAGCATAAACGTTGCGAACACTGGGCCACTGTACATTGGTCAATGAGACACGCAAATGTCTCGAGTCACCCGTCCGTCCCTACGTAAAACTGAGGAACGTTTAATGAATTCTTATAGGCCTTCATAAAGATACTGTTGCCTCCACGTCATTCAGAGGTCGGAATTTGAACTATCTGTAAGCTGTAATACACTTTTATTCTTCGAAAATGTTCTTAGTTTTTATAGGGAGGCACTACGTGTTTTGTGTTTGAGTTGTGGGTCTCAAATCCCGCTTTTCGTAAAGCCTTCGTCTATCTTTGACATAAGTTTCATTAAACGAAGTGCCATGGGCGTTTCCCGTCACTGAAAACAGCACCAAGTCTCTGGACAGCCCTGGGTCGACTACGACCCCTGAATACAACCCAAGAATCCATTTGGTTGATTTTGTGTGTGAAACGTGGTGATGGACGCCCATATATTATTGTACGTTCAGTTTACACAGTCTTTGTGTGTGAAGTACCAGCCTATAGCGTTCATAGCCCCTGGCAGGCTTGCTTCTGTAGGATAGCCAGCCAATCGCTGCAACTTGGAAGCTTTACGTCACAGAAACAAGTAAAAAGGTGTGTGTTAATTACACGATTTGTGACTCGCGTTCGTTTCCGGTCGTGCAAGTCATCGAGTATCGATGTTGATGTACGTTTTGGACGCTGGCGGCGCTGTCACATCGGGACAAAGTTAAATTGTGTATCAGCAACCTGACAGGGCTAGAAGGGGGGGGGGGGGGAGCGCGTCATGCAGCCGTAATTGAATGTCATCTCTACCCGTCTGATTTCCTGCTCTGCGCATGACTAACAGAATGTGTATAAATCTAGTACCATCACCTTTGGTTACATGGAACAGTCGTTCTTGAGAATCTGACTATGCTCTCTGTCAAGAAACATCTCGCCTTTATGGAACCATACTGTCTTTAACACGTCACTTGTTCGTAAACTGATGAATCTAACCCTATTCCCGAGTCTTTTTAGCTGAATACCGAGATGACCAGCGACATGGAACTAACTTTCTAAACATAAGGAAACACACTGAGCTGACAACATTCTAGATGTAATACGTAATTATGTATGGATTGCATAATTAGGGATTTCGCTGGCAAATATTACCTAACTCCATGATCAGAGCCGTTCTTGTCAAGTTGAAAGTATTCTCTAACAACCGAGAAATTCCCTAAGATGCGTTACCGTGTTCATACGATCACACCTCGGTGCCTATCCTTAGCCGGATGAATCCATGCTTTAGATTTGTTTCCCTGTGGTTAATTTTAATATTATAATCCCATCTTCCCCCGTGTATTCCGAGTGACCTCTTCCCTCCAGGCTTTCAAACCAAAATTTCGTCTATTTTTTTTCCCATCGCCTTCTCCCTGGCGCGATATGTGTCCCACATACATCGATTTGTTTCCCCAGCGAAAGTGAGAAAGAGGACAAATTATACAGCTCATCTTTATCCAGTCTTCTCCACCGAATTCCGAACCGCAAAGGCGTTTGTCTCCCGTTTCGATCTGTTGGGAACTGCGAGCTTCGTAAATGGACGCGATGTACCTACAACGCCGCATTACGTCATAACCAAAGTGTCCACATTTCGCATTTCGCCAATTTTTTTAATGTTCACTAGATTATTTTACTGCGGGTTTTTTTAAATATAAATTGAAGGTTTGTGGCAACCCTTCGTCGAGCAAGTCTATCGGCGCCATTTTTCTAACAGCATTTGCTCACTTCGTGTCTCTGTGTCACATTTTGGTAATTCTCGCATTGTTTTTTAGACATAATGCTATTGCACACTTAATAGACTACAGTATAGTGTAAATACAACTTTTATATGCACTGGGAAACCAAAAAATTCGCATGACTCGCTTTATTGCGGTGGTCTGGAACCGAACCCGCAATATCTCCGAGATATGCCTGTATAGTGTCTGACTCCACATTGGACGGTCGTGGTTCGATGCTCGACGGGCGCCGATTTTACACATACCCAGTATACTCTCGTCTGTCGCGTCGCCAGTTCACCATAAATAATACAGTGATAATGCTGTTGATTTTTGCTCGTTGGCATATAGTTAGTGGACTGTGGACTTCACAGTCAGAGAAGTCATATACACGTATTACGTTTCGAATTTTGCGTTGAACTCCACGCAGACACTTTGACATGCGTTAAAAATATATTTGGATAACGGGATTCGATCTCGTAACCTGCTCTTTACATCAACGCCCGTTCCTTGCCATTCCATCAGGTCTATGAGGGAAGATGGTCAGCCTCCTGAAGAAAGGCTTTCGTCTGTGTTTTGATTTCGGAGGACTCGGAAAAGCAATTGACATCAATTGATGTTTTTATTCAAATTATGCAAATATATTGGTGTCTTGGTTTAACAGATGCCTGGCATAAGTCACTGTAGTTAATGGAATGTATAGAAACGCTACATACAGACTAATGCAAGGAGATTACAAATTACTGGATTTATGACGCTAGCTGTACCATTATATCACTTCCGGTTTGGGACTTAGAACATTTCAGATTGATTTGAGGTTTTCACGGCTGTGAATCTGAAGATGGCTGTCTTTTTGGTTGTTGCTCCGTGTATTCTGGTAGAAGTTTACCACCGTCATGGCCTGATGATGGAGGCAGCAAGGACCTCTGAAACGTTGGCAAACTACCACCAGATTACACGG
This sequence comes from Zootermopsis nevadensis, assembly GCF_977971745.1. NCBI lineage: Eukaryota > Metazoa > Arthropoda > Insecta > Blattodea > Termopsidae > Zootermopsis > Zootermopsis nevadensis. Next base: position 9,500,759 of record NW_028259144.1, on the reverse strand, counting down.
CGCAACAGCCCAGAAGAAAAATATTCAGATGATTGATTTTTGTTGTACAAAGTGCACCTTTGCACATCAAAATACCAGGGCTCTTCAACAAATAATTAATTCACTGGGATATAAAAACGTCTTGTCGTTCTACTCTGTGTAGCACAAACAGTTGAAAAGGTGTCGTCGCATAAATTCGGTCGGACAAGCTGTATTTCACTCGGTAGCCAAATAGCCCCGCAGTGGCTCGTGTCTGGCGCGTGTAGACGTTCCCAGGGGCTTCCAGTGTCTCAATCCCTCGCAGCTGACAGCGTACGGACTGTCTGTGTTCAGAGGGTTGCCTATCCATACAGGCTCCAGTGTTTCGCTCCGTGCTGAACTTAGGTTATGTCTGGTACGCTTGACATGGGGCGGCAGACTGAAACAAGTTCCAACACACAATATGGTATGTTTTATTTGTTGGTGTTAGGTTTAGTACCACCGTGGATGTTACTAATTTTCTTGGTCACTCGAAAGTAATTAAAATAATGTGTATGAACTGTTTCCAAAACAAGACTGAAAAGGTTTGCTCCCAATGTGGAACCAAGGACATGTGTCCTGCAAGGTGTAATCGCGATGGTCACAGCGCAGATACTGACTGTCATTACAAATAAATCATTGAATATCACCCTTGAATAATTATGACTTAATTAACCATATGATCACTCGTCTATTTTTTGGGTCCTTAGGCACTTAACATATTGATGTTTATACCGATTAAGGACCTTCAAAAAGATGAACACTAACTGTTCCTTAGGTTCAAACAATCACGTCTAATACAGTAAATCGTCACCATCATCGTCTACTTCGCATAGGCCAATCGCCAGAAACGTATTAAGCTCCCACGGAAAATTAAGTCACAGAGTATATTATTTTTACCCATAACCAGAGAAAACAGTAAGTCTTATATGTATTTATGGGAAGTAGTTGACACGGTGTATTACTTTGAATCGCTATATTAATGTAGAGGTCGCGCGAGTAGTGGTGGAACCTAAATGCGCTATGCGTAAGCCGAGACAGGGGAGTTCAGTAGTAATGGAATTCGAAAGTGCTATTATTGTATCTGTATTAGAAGGGCGATGAAACTGACTTCATTACCAAGTAATTTCACTTACATTAAATATATGTGTTACCTAACATTGTTTCAACTGCATGTATAGACGAAATGATTTTGGGTCATCGGTATGGATTTTAGCATAATACAACTGCTGATCAGATATTTAGCATTCATAGAGAAAAGATGAGGGTACAGTTGGATTGTACATAAGCTATTTGCAACCTGAAAAGAATGTGTTGTCAAGTGTTTTGCCACAAAATCCTCAAATTAGGTATAACTTCTTGCTAGGGAGCTGTGTCAGGCTTTTCTGAACACGGTAATTTATCTTCTGGCTCCATGAAAGGCGGGGAATTTATCTGATTAGCGACTCTAACTAAGTGTAGTGAACACCTTCACATCATTTTAATTTGAAATCTATTTTAATATTAAGTAGGATTTGAGATTTCCACGGCGGTGAGTACGAAGATGGCTGTATTCTGTATGTATTCTGTAGTCTGGTAGAAGTTTGCACCAACGTTTAAGAGATTTTCCTTGCGCTAACTCGATTCTCAGACGCCATCAATTGTAAGACCCTCCCCGATTTCAGAAATTTTAAAATGTGAAAAAGTACGTCTTAAAACCAAAGAAATACGTTGATTGAATTTTGAGCCTTGATATTACAATATTGTGAGGTCAAGCCCTGCACAACCGTGGTTCCATTTCAGGGATGCTAGTCTCATGTATACCCTGTGTTCGAACGGCCAACCTGCACCTCTAAGTGTCACCTGTTTGTTGCGCTTAAATGTCGTTTAGATTTTTGTCCTGTACTGGTATTTTCCTTCATTCATTCCAGCAAGTCATCTTCCACAAGCCCCCCCTTCCCCCACCCCCCCCCCAAAAAAAAACAAAAAAACAAAAGTAGGCTGTGTAACGCATTCCTTGGCCCCCAAGTCCTGGAAAACCTGTTAGCCTATCAGGTAGACAAAAAATTCGACGTCTTTGGTTGAATCCGAAAGCTCATTCATTGTCGTGTTCACAAGAGGAGTTTCTAGTCCCTGTGCTCAGCGAATTCGATTCATTCTTTATCTTTATACCACGTATTCAAGATCCATCCCAGTATCTCCCTTCCATACACGCCGAGGTTTTAAAAATGATACTGTCCTTTGTATTATATCACACGCGTCGAGTTTTTGTAGCTGTGCAAAGTTTGCTTCAGTAACTAAATTAAGAATCTGGTAACGTTGTAAGAGAAACATCCTGTCGTTCCACCGTCCACGGAGTGAAAACCATTTGTCGGAGTGAATTCCCAATACCGTTAGGGGAAGTCCTCGCTTGGCGCCAGTCTGCTCAGTGATTGCCTTTCCAAGCCTCTAGTCTACAGTTCTGACAATGTGACGTGTTCGACCCGGTAATGGTATCAGTCCTGCGCATGTGCGGTGTTACGCAGACAGCCAACTTCTCAGTCTGTTATACCTTTGTCCGCCTGAGCGCTAGTACCTTTATTACATGCGTAACATTAAACGTGTGTACACTGTGGTAATAATTTCTTGTGCCAATACGAATAATAGCAAAGTGTTGTTTTTTCCCCATCGAAAATATCTGATCAATGTCCCATGATTAAAGATCCCGTCTCAGATTTCGCTAGCTTCCCATTAATTTGTTGATGGTTATATAAATAATTTAATCCAGTTGTATTTTTTAATTTAAAATATGCTGTATCAACAGCCGAAGGTCAATTGCACACACAGTACAAAAACAAATATATGGACCTGTCGTCAGACAGAACACTACAAACAGTAATGCAATGGTGCAATTTTTACTAGAGAAACCAACAGTAAACGGAGAAGTTTAAAATAACTTACGAAACCTGACATATGAGAGGCGGCCGAGTTCCCCCAAGATTGGAGAGCCATGGAATAAGTCGAAATAAGTAAACATCAATTTCCAGCTGTCTATGATTTGAAGAACAATGTGAGGCAGTTTTGAATGACCTCGTTCTTATACAACATGAATGTATGAATAGCACTAACAATTTATTCTTGGGAACTTGACAAGAAATGGGAACTATCACCAACTGTATATTTATGTGACCAATGACGATTATTCACTGTACATGTATTTTCTTGAATAATTGTTTTATTGCTCGCCAGTGAATCCCATAAAAGTTAATATTCACTTTGCAACGCTACTGCATCTCTTGCTTATGTTTACATGATCAATATGACATTGCTAATTGCCACGCCCATTAGCGATGCCGTTGGAGTCAGCTCAGCGACTGTGTTGGAAAGTAAGAAGTGTTTACAAAAGCGGCCTTGTCTTGAAACAGCGAGAAAAGTCAAATTAATGTGTCGCGCACAGTCTTTCTTGTTACGAGGTTATAAATAATATGATGATCCGAAGGGCCACAGCGAAAGTGAAATGTTATACCATAACGGAATGAGTGTGTCATAGTTTGGGGCGTGGTCACTCGTTTTTGACATAAGGAAGGGTCATTCGGCAAAAAAGTGGAACGAAAAAGGGAAACGAAAAAGTGTAACAAGTGTACCTAGGGAACGTCGTGTTTACTCGGAATTGTTGTTACCTAGGAAACGTTTCATTACATTACATTTCATTTCATTACTTTACATTACATTCAGCTACCACAGACCTATCTTAAGCGTAACTAATTCAAGTTAAATAAGCAAAGTCTTAATCAAACTTATCTCAATTGTAAAGCATGTATAAAGGAAATATTTAGAATAAAGCCAATATATAAACTTTCTTTCCGTATAGACGTATTTACGTCAAATTCTCCGGAACCGTGGTTCCACTGTCACTTTTCTCTTCAAATAATCTAGACCAAATCCACCCTTGAACATCATGGTGCAGTGGTTACCAGTACTCCTCGTATTCTTGACGTCCAGGGTAAGGTTCCCGGTTTAGTATGGCTTTTCTTCAGTCCCTCCAGGAAATGGCTGTTACAGTAACTACTTCAAATAGGGGGGTTTTAACCTTTCTCAGACCTGGTCCATTTTTGTCCCTTTATCGACTCGCTGGCCGCCAGGTTACAAACTAGAACAAATATTGAAATACCATTGAAGTTTGTTGGCAATGCTACGAAATTTGGCCTATTATTACAGACAGGTTTACTCTATAATATTCTTTAACAAAACATTCACTAGTCAGATATTTGTTGCTGTGTTTTTTGGTGTAGCTGTTCAGTTGCCGGTTAATTTGTCTGCTGTTCTAATTCGCGTCTGTGCTTCAAGTGGTCGTCGGTAGGAGGCGACTGTTTGTTCTTGATTTGAAGTTCTACGTTAAGGTGTACAATTGCTCACAGCGAAAGTTACTGAATATTGACTGCGTTAATAAGAAAGTGTTTTCTGATATCAGAGAAGAGTTTTTCGGTGTATACGGCTAGGCGGTACTGAAAATAATATTCAAAATATCGGCGAGCAGCGGGTTTAGAACCTTTGTTTTATCATATGTCATTACCGCTTGTGTTCTCATGATTCTAAATAGATTTTACTCGAGAACTACCGGATGGATTTTGTTGAAATTTGGCTTGGAGCTTTTGGTATTCTGCACGATCTCAAAATGTAATTTTAAATATCTTACGAGCTGTGATAGCAAATTGACGGATGAGGGAAGTCGTGAGTTAGACAGAGGTGCTGCGTTCTGGTGGCAAGGTGGGAACTATCGAACGAGGCGGATTTAATTAATGCACGTTGCAGAGAACGTGTGAGGATGTTCCCGGAATATACTTTCCGAGCTTGTTTCAGTTTATCTGTAATGTCTGCCTTTATCCACCCCAAGGCTTCGCCAGCTCTTGTAGATCTGGGGCCTGGCGTGTACTTGTGTTATTAGAATACTGTTGTCCACATAAATGTATTATTATAGAATGCAGATGCGTTGGTGATTTCAACTATCATGACTCGTGTGAAATGTCACACTTGGTGAATTCTCTGGTCTGACTAGTGAGTCATCAGACTGTTGTAATTCTAGGAATGTTTTGCTACGTAACACAATAGCGGCATAAGAGAAATGTTATTATCATGGTTCTTTCTCGTTGTGGTGTTATTGTTGGGACGATTTAACGTTATGAAGCTTATTGGTAACTATGTGTACCGCCTGCGTTGACAGTCAGTAACTCTGAAATTTGTAAGGACTTTTAAATGCAGAGTTATTTACCTAAATTCCGCCCACCTTTGCCCATGTTGCGTCAAACTTTCCCGAAAATGACTCCGTTCCGGGTTTGACATCAAAGCTCACTATTCCGACCTAATGCTGTGATACGCCGTTCAACATCTCTCCATGTACAGTTTTTCATCGCTCTGCATTTTCCAGTTCCGAACGCCCGCATCTTTTCTGCACGCATCTCCCAGAAGGACACGTGGGCGCTACCTTAAGACCTTCGTAGTCGAAACAGTTTCACCCCACTCCTTGCACTTTCTCTTGTGTCTTATTTTATTCGGCTTCAGAGTAATAATGTTCTATTTCCGCACGACTTGACATGTAGGACAGAATTCGCCGTTGAACGTCGCCGATTCAAAATCGGAATAACTCTCTCACTGGGCTGTATAATTTTTACGGAATTACTGCCTTTGTTTCAAGACGTATTTAGATTTTCGTGTGGCCTATAATATCAAATTCTTCCGTGGAGGTCGTTCCAGTCCTCCTGCTACCGTCAGATATCCACTTTCTCTTCTTCATTGTGACGGTGACCTCAATTTAGCGCCAAAATCGAGATTCACTGAACCAGTTCTGCACGTATTTGCGACAGCCATATGTGATTTTCCACTGTCGCCTGTGAGCATTGAAGTTCACACAAAAGCTGTTTCCCCCTTCAAATATTTTTTAAATTTTTATTTTATATTTCTGCGCTTTTTTTTGTCTGGTTCTCCCTTTCAATCTTTTTTGTTTCTTTCTTGAATTCTAAATTTGTCGGACGGAACGTAAGTCAACTCCGTTACTGGGACTGTCCGCTAGATTGCCTAAAAAGTTGAAATTAAAGAAGTGAGTTGGAATAAAACCGCTGACATACACCACTGACTTTCAACCTGTTAGTGTTTTTATTTAACGATGCTGTAAGAAGCTGAGACTTGGACGATTAATGAACACTGAATTAGAACGGATCTAGAAGGAAACAGTCGTGACGTAATGAAGGCACTGTTTTAATAATCGGCCAATTTATCAGACCCTAATTCGATTAGTCTATTCTTATAGTCTGTCTGTAGCAACTATTTGCAGGACAGTCATAATGACACGCCTGCGCACAAGTTGTTCACTGTAACTCGGAAATTTGTTCCCAGAATGCATTGTGCGGTTCCGTTTGGGTTTTTATTTTTTGTAGTAATCGGACTTTTAAATATTTTTAGACGAACTTCACGATGCAAAGACGAATATTCACCCCCTCATGAGGAAATGGCCGCCAAAAATGTTTCGTACTTTAAATCTTAGGGTACTAAGTGGAGAGAGACGACCAGAATTGTGGGAAGTCTCACTGCGTCTCCATGCATGAATGGCAAAAGGTATCGCTGCATTTTAAATTGTTATTATTTCATTATCCCATCTATTCACCACTTTATACGGTATTTACTTCTATGTACCCGAGGCAAACCTTGCCCCCAAGGTACATGGTGCAGCAGCTATTTCCGAAATACATTTTGCTTTTAATATGTGTTACATGTATTATTTAATTTTATTTTACGACAGATTCTTTCGAATGATGTATGAAGTTCCCAAAATGGCGGTCTTCTGCAGTTCCCTGATGTCGTGTTCGCCCGGGATGTTGGCCAAATATTTCCTGAGTGACCTGGAGACAGTTCCTGTCGCTCCTATAACTATTGGGATTACTTTTGCTTGAACCTTCCACATTCTCTGTATTTCAATGAGAAGGTCCTTGTATTTCAAGATCTTCCCTGCTTCATTCTTAATCACATTCCTGTCAGTCGGTATTTCTATGTCAATTAAGAGGCAAGTTCCGTTTTTGTTTCTGATTATAATATCTAGTTTGTTATTTGGAATGGTTCTCTCTGTTTTTAACTTGTTGGTTCCACAAAACAGTTATTTGGTTATCCTGACATTATTATAATTACTTGTGCTCAGAAGTACTCTTTGTCGAATTTCGGTCTGATATTGGCACAGAAATAATGGTCATACCTGAAGTTATGGCCGTATCACAGAGCTAGTAAGCTTCTAGAACTCGGCCCCTAGACAGTTACTCTGCGATATCAAATTGCCAGTGAAAGTGTCTGCCAAAAGGAAATTATGTTAAAAAAAGAAAGGCAGAATTTCAGACTATTTGTTGGAATGTGTTGGGAGAATGGATACAGTGCTGTTACCAAGAATAGTTCTGTATTATGATCCATGAAGAAGAAATAATGTTCGCAGTCCTTAAAAATGAAGTGACTGAAGTTTTAATGTGGCGGGAACAAGCAGTCTGGTTATTTTCTACAAGTTCTTGTGCAATGTTTATTATTACCAGACTCTAAAACTCGAAAACATTTGGTCTTTACAAATTGAAGGGAAATGAATTCGAGAAGTTGGCACCTCTGTTTGTGATTCTGCATCTTGAAAATCAGCTGCTGTCTCTCCCAATCTTCTGTATGTCATGCTCCGTCCTGCTCGAGTCCGTTATCATGTATTGATTTTGTGGGAAATTTAAAATTCCAGCCATGTCTGCCACTTTTATTGAAATCATATTTCCGATTCTTTAGAGGTGACTGCTACACTACCACCATCGATGTTATCAATAAATAAAACGGTCCATTTCGCCCCATCTGTTCATGCGCCATCTTCCTGTAAGGGAAACTGAACAGTCGAAATAACGCGTGTTATAGATTTTCCTCAGGGAGATTAGTTAATAACATCTGATACGGGTTCGATTTCATTTCCATTTGCCTAAAAAAGATTTATTCTTCCCAGCAATAGAATTTGCCATGTTGCACAATCCATATGATCTATTGCTCATAAAGATAGGAATTTGATCTTGCAACACCTTTGAAATCCATTATTGAATAGTCCAACATTCGTCTGTTAGAGCTCTGAGCCACTCGTCCACTGTTATTGACAAGGTGTCCGGTCCGGACCGCTGCGAGATGGTCTGTATTTGATGGTCCCCCACACAGGGTAAAATTTTCCTCTCAGTAGCACTGGCGTGTTGTGATGCCATTCGTTTTAGTGTGTATGACTTCTGAGAGACCTCGTATGGGGACCTTCCAACTCTTCGATTCCTTAAAATGTTGTAGTTTCTCTGCAGTTAGCGTCATAATCCTGAACCCAAAAGCGCGCTATTTTCTGGTGGCGGAAACTCTCACGCTCTGATGAATAAATACCCAGGGTATTTAATATTTTATAGAGGTTTTCGGAATGAAGTGGTAGTCCTTATTCGTCAATACGTTTTAGTGGATGTTCATGACGAATACATTAAAACTCCATTAGCGCAAAATGCTTTTTGTATTGGTGTATGATCTGGGAAGTTTGCTTTCGCAAAACGTGTGTTAAGACGTCTTTCATGTTACAACTCACTTCTGTTGAACAGTCCATGTTGCGTACCCATACCGCTAACGAAGTTTCATCACTTACAGCGCATACAAGTAAAGCTGTCCCACTATACTCCATTTTGGAGCTTTGTGGCGGGGAGGATAGAGGAGGTGTACCTCCTACTCATTCTTAACCTCGGCACTAAATGGGGTGAGTGGCAGATCCTGATGTAACAAGATCACAAAGTTAAATTTTAAATTTTAATTTTAATTAATTTTAATTTTAATTTTAACAACAACATTTAAAAATTAAAATTAAGTGTGTGTATAGACTGAAATAATAAATAAATATATACTGAATTTCAACACAAACATGACGCATCTAAACTACAAAGATCACAAAGTTTATTCCGCACCGGAATACACATAATATCCTTATGTGTTCTTTGCGGCGTGTATTTAGATGTATTACATTCGCCTTTTTCGATAGTTCCAACTTTTCCACAAGATCGCAGCACTTCAGTGTCCACCTCACGACTTCCCTGATCCGTGATGGTGTTATTACAGCTCGTAGGACATTAAAAGTACAATTTTGAAGTCGTGCTGAGTAGCATTACTTCCATATCAAATTTAATCCAAATCTGTCAATTGGTTTTGGATTTGAATCGACTGGACAGATGGACGGACATACACGACCACCCCATAATGCGTTTTGCCTGTGCTGGGACTTCCTCAATTTCATTTTCTGTGCATAATTTCGAATAATAGATTATACTCAGTTTGTCGGAAATAATTTCAACATTTGGCACCATTGTTAAGATGTTCACATATTTCATAGTTTTACCCGATCTATCTCCGTACAAAATTTATTACGAGTTACACTCACTGACAACGTTTCCCCGTTTTGAAGAGCTTCCCCCCCCCCCCCTTTTCTTCTTCGTAAATCATTGCAAGTTCTTGATATGTTTGTCTCGTAAGAAGATACGCATCAGCGAAACATCAACAAGATGGGTGATTAGGCAGTGTAAGCACGCCTACAGTGTTGCCACGCGATCGGTGCCATGTAACAACAATGCAAAGCAGTCGTCAGTTCGCATGCTCGCTGGAAAGAAGGCAAAAAAGAAAATGGTTTAGAATTAAGCATTGCACAAACGATCTATCGTTACCCGGAAGTCATGTCTGGGTACAGGTTGAAAAGACTGGCTGTAGTTGAGTAAGACTTCTGTTTCAACAGCATATCTGTGGACGATTAGGAACTTTGGAAATTAGCGCTAAGGCTGTGCAATGTATTTGCCAAAAATGCTTAATCATTGTGAGGTTATGTTAAGTGGCTTAATATTTGTTTCTGCTACCAGCCTACATTCCAAGTTAAGGCCTGCGTTCATTCGAATATTCTTTGTACTACGCCAGTGCAGTAATTAATACCAGTCATTCTGCTTCGTAGTGCGTGATATAGCCTCTTTTTTGGGAAGATGGTATCCGCTTATCTGGTAAAAGTTTAATCGCTCTTTGTGGTACCGTAAGATTTAGTGCTGTCTGACGGAACCCATATTGAGCCAGCTGAATCTAGACGAACTCACCCATACTAGTAGTCTACGGGACAAAGGTAACCGAAATAATCGAACTTCAAATAATATTCGTGTGTTTCTTAATAGTTCTGACTCATTGTAAGTTCTTCCTCTTTGTGCATCGATATGGGTTTGTTCAAAGTCTGAATTTCAGCTCTTACTGGCTGTTTCCGCCTTCAGCGAGATGTAGGCCTACTGCCAAGAGGCAACGCAGTTTGTTTAACTGTTTTATGTTAGTAGCTGCAGAGAAATTTCCAAAGTGGTTTTGGCGAACTATGCGTGAATGTTATTTAGGCTGAATTGTGATGTTGCCAGTCATTCAATTGCAGGTATGTAATTAATGTTTTTATGGTTTGTGTAACCACGCTGTCAGTGGCTCTGATTATATAGCGTAGAATGTTATGGTGGTTAATGAATTTTCTGTCGGAAATGGCTTGAAAGTGAGTTGTCCTTGTTTTTCCGCTATGCGGACCGGGAGCTGATGTCCGGACCTCTAGACTACGAAGTAAATATGCTGGCCACTTGGCTGTAGTAGAAGTGGTTGAAAGTTATGGTAAGATGTGATTCATTTCACACATAAAAATTAATGCAACGGAAGTTTGCAAATTGCTCGGACGAATATCCCAACGTCATGTGAATCATTTCGTAAGAATATTCCAACGTCATGTGAATCATTTCGTACGAATATTGCAATGTCATGTGAGTCATTTCGTACGAATATTCCAACGTCATGTGAATCATTTCGTAAGAATATTCCAACGTCATGTGAATCATTTCGTAAGAATATTCCAACGTCATGTGAATCATTTCGTACGAATATTGCAATGTCATGTGAGTCATTTCGTACGAATATAGCAACGTCATGTGAATCATTTCGTACGAATATTCCAATGTCGTGTTAAGCATTTCGTACGAATATTCCAACGTCATGTGAATCATTTCGTACGAATATCCCAACGTCATGTGAATCATTTCGTACGAATATTCCAATGTCGTGTTAAGCATTTCGTACGAATATTCCAACGTCATGTGAATCATTTCGTACGAATATTCCAACGTCATGTGAATCATTTCGTACGAATATTCCAACGTCATGTGAATCATTTCGTAAGAATATTCCAACGTCATGTGAATCATTTCGTAAGAATATTCCAACGTCATGTGAATCATTTCGTACGAATATTGCAATGTCATGTGAGTCATTTCGTACGAATATTCCAATGTCCTGTTAAGCATTTCGTACGAATAATCCAACGTCATGTGAGTCATTTCGTACGAATGTTCCAACGTCGTGTTAATCATTTCGTAAGAATATTCCAATGTCCTGTTAATCATTTCGTACGAATATTCCGTCGTGTTAATCATTTCGTACGAATATTGCAATGTTATGTGAGTCATTTCGTACGAATATTCCAATGTCCTGTTAAGCATTTCGTACGAATATTCCAACGTCATGTGAATCATTTCGTACGAATATTCCAATGTCGTGTTAAGCATTTCGTACGAATATTCCAACGTCATGTGAATCATTTCGTACGAATATTGCAACGTCATGTGAGTCATTTCGTACGAATATTCCAATATCCTGTTAAGCATTTCGTACGAATATTCCAACGTCATGTGAATCATTTCGTACGAATATTAAAACGTCGTGTTAATCATTTCGTACGAATATTGCAATGTCATGTGAGTCATTTCGTACGAATATTCCAATGTCCTGTTAAGCATTTCGTACGAATATTCCAACGTCATGTGAATCATTTCGTACGAATATTGCAACGTCATGTGAATAATTTCTTACGAATATTCCAATATCGTGTTAATCATTTCGTAAGAATATTGCAACGTCATGTGAATCATTTCGTTCGAATATTGTAACGTCATGTGAGTCATTTCGTAACGAATATGCCAACATGGTAGGCTATCTACTCTCTTAAATGACTACCATTTTTTCTAAATAAAAACTTCGCTTTAAGGAAATATTCACAACTGTATATGCTTGAACGTATTAACCTCTATCCAGGGGTTACCAATACGCAGGCCGGATGCGACCCACCGATGGGTTTTGTGCGGCTCCCAAAATGTGTAATACCGTACCACTCTATAATAAAAATGACCTCTCCGATATCCGAAAACACGTTTTGGTAATGTCGTCAGTACTTGGCAATACCTGTCGCTGTGAACTACTGAAGGCGACGGCTTATTGAAGAACGTCAGATCAAGAACTAGGACTCGTCTGACAAACACTTGAAGGGATGCAAGCGAATTGAAACAACAGAAAGTAGGTTAAACCCTATAATTGGAAGATTACTCAAGCGAAGCCATTGTCACATATACCACTAATGATTGGTTTTGTTGTAGAAATTTATTTGGAAACATTTTAATGTGTTCGTAAGCGTAATTTACTAGTATTTTTAAGAAATTACCACAAGTGAATATGGCTAAGGTTTGAAGAAGGGTGAGAATTCGTGCCTCATTTAAAGCAGTAGTTAATGTTTTCGATTTTCGGCAAGCATAAGCTTGTAATTTACTTGTATATTTTTTGAATGATGATCACTATAAATATTAATGCGTGTTACGCGTACAGACACCACTTGTTAATGAACGAGCCAAAACCACGGAGAACGTATTGTTTCATTTCTTCTGGAGGTATGAGCTTACAGTACGATGTTTAGACATTCCAAGGAAATCAGACTGTAGAATGTAGCCTATTATCATCACAGGTGTACAGACTAGCAATTAACCGGAGAATGCTTGCAGTGGCATACATAACTTACCAATTTTGCACACTCCTCACTCGTTTATAGGCTACAGTTATGACTTATCCTTTGGTTATTTGACGACACTCTGTCAGCTGCATGGTAAGATAAAAACTTTTTAATATTTATGGAACTAGGTTATAATGATGAGTCGAATGATTAACTACTGAACGCTGTTTTTGTGATGTTGGTATTCATTTTGGTGATATGGGAGTTAGATTTTGTTTATGGAACTAAGTTGCTTAAAGAATCATAATTTCTTATAGCTTAATGAAATCGTGAGAATTTCCTTTTTTATACATGTTATATTCTTTGCCGAATGTGAAAAGAATTGATAGTTCATGTGCGTAATATAAAGATTATGTAGGTTATTGTTTGTAGATCGAATTCTGTGTACGTCTTGATTTTTTTTCAGTCCAGTGGTGATTCCGCAAGGCTGCATGTCCTGCTACTGCCACGTAGTTGTTAATTGATGGCAATGACTTGATGAGCCTAAATCACAGGTTGTCTTAGTTTTATTCGGAAAAAGTTATGTACATATGGTCTGCCAACTTTCTCAAATGTATGGTTTTGCATTCTGTACTTTTTTTTTTACAAATTCTGTATAACTCATGTTCTTTGCTCATAATTGAATTGCGTAAGTGAGAATCGTTGGCTTTTAACTGCTGGTTTGCAATTTTTATGAATGCTTGCCAATGATGACTTTAATGTGTACAGTCATATCTGTTATGTGAACTTGAAGTCAGGAAGAGGTTGTGTAAGTTTGGCCCCTGCCTTGACAGTAACGCTAGTTTACAATAGTTTGTCTGGAAGCAAATCCCACGTGGTTCTGGCTTCGCGATTATTCCGTTCTGGTCTGATTATTAGCCGTCTGCGTTCAGCAACTTGTTCGTCTGAGCCGTGAGGCGTGTTGCTCCCTTTAGGTGTCTCTAGTAGTTCGTTCGCTGAAATATTTGGTCCTTTATCTTTGCTGGGCTTAGTATTTAGGGAAGCAGCGGTTGAATTACCCAGCGTTCTTCCTGCTTTGATGAGAGAAAAAATTAAATCTTCATAGATCTATGACGTATTGAGATCTCACTCTGTATGTAGCAACTTCGCGGTCATGTCTGTTTCAGCTCTACTGCGTTCAGTGAACGAGTGACAGAGTGGAAGAATGTGAACGTATGATGCATCATACCTTTTTGTCTGGCAACAGAAGGGCTTCACAGTGCCCTTGTCTGTTCCGCTGATAGCCTTTAAACTAATTGACAAGAGTTTTATGAGATTTTGTGTGGACTAAACGCCAGTAGAGGCCACTCCAGTACTTCAAGTTTCCTGGCACTAATCGGTACCGTATGAACTTCCGACATGGATTCCATGTTTCATATTGGTCCACATTTATCTTGCGGGAACACAACTTGGAAATATTTTTAGGTCTTATTGAATTCGTGTCTCGTTCATATGAAAAAACATGTCGCTCCGGGAAATCTATATTTGCCTTTCCTTTTGATGGCGATAAATGAACATTTGTAACTAGGCGTGTTGAAATTTGTTTAAGGGGAAAGACGTATTTTGTATGCGGCAATGTTTTCTGTTGTAAGCATTCTTTGCACGAAATGCATAATGACAACGCATTATGGACTGGTTATGTCGTTCTGTCCGTCCGTTCGTCTAGTCGATTCAGTTTGAGAACCACTGGATGGATTTGAAGTGGAGGTTGTGCTGTTCTGCTCGCACTCAAAATCTTATTTTGAATATTCTGCGTGCGGTGATAACAAAATTACGGATGAGGAAATTCGTGAGGTAGCGCTGAGGTGCTGTGATCTCGTGGCCAAGGTTGGAACTATCGAATGAGGAGAATATACTACCTCGAAATCCACGTTGCAAAGAACCTATGAGGATATGGTGTGTTTTCCAGTGTCAATTTTTGCGGTGTGAATCTGTTCTTGGGAAACATGGACCGTGGGTTATTAATTTTACAATAAGTAATTATTCTTAGAATATACTTATAAGACGTCTTTCTCTTACTGTGGCGTAGTCTAGGCTTGCAGATATTTTGCGACTGACTACGAATTGGACCACTGGAGATTGCTTGTCAGGGGCATGGATTTTTTCCCCTTATCACCAAACTGAAATCCGTTCTGCAGCCAACTCAGCTCTTTTGCTTGGAGTGGAGCTCTGCCTCCACGCCCCTATGTCTTCATTGCGTAGTTCTTCCGTATCCTCGTGTTAAATTAGAAGAATATTTAAAGAATAAAATTGTCACACGTGCGTAGGCACGCGTGTTATGTGAATAAACTAGTTTGGAAAGTGTGGATATGCTTGCACATAAAATAATAATGTAAATAATGTTATGTCTGAAGTTTTTTTGTTCTTAAATAGTAAAGAATTTATTGAGGTGGTTTTTGTGAGAAATTGAGCGATTGAATAGGTCCTCATCTAAAACTAATGGAGAGAAATTTAATGAGTTTTTAATATTTTTTTAAAATTTTCTTTCTGTGATCAGTTACTGGTTACGTAATGTGTGTGGATATGCCATATTCAGTTTACGATATAGATCAGAATACACAGAATGTATCTTATGCGTATTTTTTTCAAGTTGTACTAAATTGTTTCCTTTGTCTGTTTTTGCGAGGACTGCATTAAAGTAAGCAGACTGAGCAGCAATCCTGATAAGTATCAATGGACCAAATGTTACTTGGGGTTTTATCTTGTTGACAATTTCCGGTAAAACTTATGAATACTTTTTCCGTACGGATGGACCGACCGCATGTTGCTTTATGCGCATTGCTCAGCGACTTCTTACAGTTGGAGGAGTGCTTTGAGGAAAATACTGTAATGGGTCAGAAGCCCTAAACACAGGCACATACAGTCCACGACTGTAATCTTGAGACTTGCAAGGAATGCAGTAAGTCCGTAGCGTTAAAGGCAGACGCTACCTTTCCTCCTTCACCCCACTTCCTCACCCTGCAAGTCTCAAGAATGCAGTCGTGGACTGTATTTATGATTGTTTTGATTACTGTAAGATTTTCTGTAGCAGGCATGCGAAGGACGCTGACCTCTTCGCTGTGTCATACGTTCCAGATTCTTTAATTGTACGCGACGTTGTCCTAAACGACCCAGTATAAAATATAAATGCGCATCATGTACCTCCCTGTGAACAGTTGTTTTACATAGCTGCGCTAGCTACTATATGTAATATAAGATCATCGAATAACAAAATAAATGTTTTTGACACGGTACATCTCAGTTTTTCGAGTGACTGGCCATCAGCTAAAAGAAGCGGGTTTACCCGTTGGGAGATAGATCTATTTCTTCAGCCACCGTGTCTAAAATCGGCTCTAGGACTCGTCAACTGGGCGAACACTGTTGGTAAAGAAGCCTGACCGTGTACCAAGTGGCGCTGTGCACGGGGACAAGGTGAATCTCAGAATCAGAACGCAGCGCCATGCCGCGACGTCAGCTCCGTATGGTGGTCAATTTCGCAAGCGTGGAAACAAAATAGTTATGGTCGATGCATGTCTTGCCTTATGCGTTACACGAAGGTTTGTTTTGATGCTCTCACGTCGAATGAATGTCTCAATTTCTTCCATGTCCCTTCCAACGCATCTGACGTTTAAAAATCATTTTAGTTATGTTCGGTAACGAATGAGAATGTTTCTAATAAGATGAACTCACGCCCTTGACAACTAGCGGACGTGCGAGCAAATTTATGTTCCAGCCATGTTCTTACATATATTTCGAACACAGTGTGGTAAATCCAAGTATTGTTGCATCAATACAAGTTGGAGGACCGAAAGACATACTTTTGACCTTCGCGTGCTAGCAACACCTGTTGTTGTAACCTTCGACAAGGCTCATTCAGAACCATTGCTTTTTAATGCTCTAGAAATGGGAGACAGGGATATTTTTTTAAAAAATTAACGTATTAAAATTTGTTTTTAATTAGTGGCTATCGTCCTTCATGAGAGGGCTTTCCATTAAAATAATTCTTTTAAGTACCAGTGGTCATGTAACAACAGAATTGGAGGAAAAATGTTAGTACGACCGTATCCAATTTCTCTGTGGATTGACATGTTTTGGTGGGCTTCATAAGTGTAAAAACTCGTATTCTTATTCCTGATACTCCCTTCATATCGAACTTTGGATTGTAGAATTTGCTCTACAAAGCACGATGAAAATTTATGCCTGTTTTTCAATTTACGAACATTATTTTCGCTCCAAACGAAGAACGAACGTGGAGGAATACGTTTTGATGTTCATACTGTAACTACAGTAACTGTTGTACACTGTAAACGTCTGATCCATCGGCTCAGTATTTCTTTACAGAGTAAAGTTTTTAATAGTAATCATCACGAAAATTCTGTACGTATTGTATGATTGTATAGTATTCTAATATATGTAGGAAGAATGTTGGGAGATTTTCTGGAAGTATGAAATTTTTTTGTGTTGAAATCGATAAGAGTTTTATTTTCGATTTACGAAGTTTCACCTACCGAACAGTCTGTATGGAGCGAATTTCGTTTGTAAATCCGAACGGCGGACTCCCCAAATACAAATACAATGTTACGCCGTTTGAAGGGAGAAAGCGCTGCTTTCCTATGACAAAGGACTGTGATGTTCATTTGTTTTGCGGGAAGCACTTGTTGTCAGTGGAAACAAATGGCGCCGCGTCTTGTTGGTCCCGCCTGTGGTGGGTGGGGAAAGGGGGGGGGGGAGCAGTGTTGCTTGGATCAATGATCCGGCCGACCCGACCGATAAACCAAGCAGGCAGTGTACAGAGGAGATTTGTCCGTGCAGTCAGAGGGAACGTTAGGATCTCGCTCGCGGTTAGCAACCTATCTAACGCATGGCAGTGAATAGCGTGGCTTTTAAGCGTTGTATCGCAAAAGCGTTTAATGTAAGTCGTTCAGGATCGGATTATTTGAAAGGGCCGCGAGAATTTTTTTTACTTAGGCGTTAAAGTTGAAGTTGACATCCAAGTTTTCCCATTTGACTTATAATATGTAAATGTAGTAAATATTTCTAAGCAGAATTGATTCGGACAACATAACCTAGAATTTGATTGATGTTCTTTTGACGAGAACATCATGTGGGCATCATTAGACCCCGTTAGCACAGAAATATTTAAGGAGCAGTTTAAAAATTATGTGTTTAGGTAACGAGCACATTAAGGAATGAAATCGTCAATGTGTTATTTACCTATAAGTAAATATTTTGCTGTGAGTTGAAGGCCATGGAATTTATCGCGATTATGGCGCAGATCTCTTAGTATTAAAGTTATCGATTGTTTCCGCGTGTGGAACCACACAAATCGCGGATTCATAAACTGAATAACGCAGGCCACAGGTCACAGGACAGATACATATCAATAACAGCTGATACTTGAAATTCGCGGATGGCAAAGGGTTACGTTTAGAGACTCCACGGTGTGGACTTCGCTGGATTATGTGAGGTCAAACGGGTGTCAGTGGGTATTGATTCGTGGTTTATTTAGCGACGTTGTTGGTCTGTAGACGTAAAGTAAAAGTCCCAAGTAGTTAAAACAGACGTTTAGCTCCACGCATTCTTAAAACCTCTGTACTGGATGGGGGTGTGTGGTCAGTTTAAACCCCTGGTCGTTTTACCGTTGAAGAACCAACCGAAGGTTACTTTGGGTAGGAGAATGGGTGGACCCAAAGCCACGCAGGACATTGTATGGAAGTGAAAAATCTTACCTGTCTGGAATCCGAACACTGGTTGCCCGGCCCATAGCGTGGTCATTATTAAGTTATATCGAGATTCGATCTGTATAACTTCTTATTACTGCCGTATGCTATAATCGTTGCATCTCGGTCTTCGTGCTATATGTGTGTATATACTTTGCTGCCAACACATGAAGATTGATGCACTGTTACCAATATCACTTATGAAGCTGTACAGTTTTACTAAGTGGTTACGTATGTTTATGTTAAATTCGGGGTAATGATTGTTACTTTGTAAGACTTGTGTCTGTGAACGTAAATATTAAAACAAAATCTAAGCTTTATTTGCTGTTTTGTATGGGTGTGTAACGTGATTTCTGTCATGATGGGAAAACAGAAATTGAGTTTGTTTGAGAAAAGGGTTCAAGGGTTCCAAAGGATAGGATGATAAGAAAAAGATGAGCCTGTGGGATATGAAAGATGCTTAAAACATCGTGGTTAGAATTCTGAATTAAAGAGACCGCAATAAGGACTTAGGCGCAGAGGGAGAATTTTTTTTAAAATGGTTCTTTCTGAAATAGAATGTGAATTTGATGTGGCTCACGATAGCCGTCTCTTGTGAAATTGGTGGTGGACTTTTGGGTTTCATAAATGAAGGGAATTTCTTACACTAGCTTTTCATCTGAAGAAGAACTCAGATTCACGAATATGACTGATTAATTAATTAGTTTGATGTTTATGTCCTGGTGGGTCCTTGAAAATTTTTGAGCCCGCTGCATATTTAGTTACCAAGTAAATTTTCTTATAAATTCTGACATACCATCAGGAAACACCTGATTTCGCCAGTTTTTATGGATGTGAAACGAGTAATTTGCTTTGAGGGGGAAACATAAGTTATGAAAGCTTGGGAAAGTATTTGAACTTCTGAAGGATGAAGTAAGTAAGTAGTTTTGGATAATGCATAACGAGCAAGTTCGTGGTTTATACAGTCTATCCAGTATTGTCAAGATAGTGCAGTCGGGGAAGCTATAATGGTTGGGCAGTTGGGAAGGAAGCAGGAAACTAGGATTGCAAACAAAATTTTGACGGAGAAACTTACTGGAAAACGTCGACTTGGAAGACCAAGAGCATAATTTATATTAAGTCGGATCTCTAGAAAGTTAAAGTTAAGACTTAATGATCAGAATATTCAGATTCTGGTACCACAGAATTACTCCAGTAGTACGTTGTTGTGTCTTATGTTGTCCTTAGTGGAACAGAATCCCTTGCGAACTGTTAGTCGTTCTGGTAGTTAATAATCCCCCCGTATTTTATGGAAGTCGAATGTTCATTACCGCATTTTTTAAGAACCCGCTACTGTAATCCCACCTGGAGCGAACTCGATCGAGTTCATATTCTTATATCCTGTTTCTACGTTCACTTTTATGTTTCTCTGGCTGCTTCTTAGAATCAGAACATCCCAATCTTCTTACGACGAGTTATTTTAAGCCCTCTCCATCCTCCAGGTTGGATGACCACCCATTTTTGGCTCTCCGCGTTTACTTACGTTTTTAATGTTCGCGACTATCTTCCAATATGGAGGACGCCTTGTCCCAGCCATAACCGGAGGTGGTTCCGTGTGGTAACAAGGGACCCACTTGACAAAGGAATTAGACGTGACGATTTGTTTGGACTTAATTTTTATGAATTCCTGCTTTGCTCTTGATTGAATCTTGCAAATCACGAGCTGCAGCATTTATATGGAGCCGTGACCCGTTGCACGTTGCAGGATCTAACACTTTCGTGGTGCAAGATATAAAGGACTGAGGTACAGCAAAAACTGCTCAATAGATTTGGATTAAATGATATATGTCGCCAACGGAGACATCTGTGGAGCGAATTCGTTAACTTTAATACAGGCACTATACAGAAATCTGAAACCTGAACGTTTTATCATGTCTCATTTAAACATTTAATCTTTCAATTAGGCACAACTGTTACATAAGATACAACAAGGCGTTTATTTCAATTTCAAGTTTTTATTTTAAGGAATTTTGGATATAGGAATTAGTTTGATGAAATTTAAGTTCAAATCGTTCATCAATCTGTTCATGCGATTAGGTATGTAGCTTCATAAATTAACATTAAGAGGTGTATACTGTCCACAGACCAGGATAAAAGCCCTGCGGGGGGAATGTCGTTTCTGGTGCGGTGCAGGGGGAATCTTTACTATCAAGTGAACTAGAGGGCTGCTATTGGTGGGAAGTTTGATACGTCAGAGTTTTACGCTACAACAAAGACTGAAAACATCAAGCCGTTAAGAGTGGCGTGTAGTGAGTGCACCTCTAATGTGTTCTGCGGGTGTTGCGATAATATTGTAGATTAAATCACTGTGCCACCGTGAGGTAATCTTAAAGCTGTACCCATTAGAACACATGAAAGCCTGTCGTCTGTTGTTCGTTCAGTGGTTGTGGGACGAATGCTTTTAGGATGGGTAGTCACTCACCGCGAAATCTTGCCCATGAGCGTATGTTGAATTCCTAGCAGGGATTTTCTCCTGGTCTGTGGACTGCAGACAATGAGAGAAAGCATTTAGAGATTACTCTTAAAAACTGAGTGCATCGTTTTTCTTGGAAGGATCGCTTGAAACAAATGAGATAGCCGTGAAGGGTCTCAGTATTTCAGCATGAATCACATTCTGCACTTTGCTCTTTGTACCGTCGCGACTGACGTTGTTTGTCCGCCTTGTGTCGAATCCTCTTTCTGGGTCTCATGACCAGATTTTACAGTCCTAAGTCTTGACATTTATAGTTTTCGTCCTCGTCTGTCGTCATCTCAGACGAGAGGTCGGGTGTACTTTGTACTGGGGCGCTGTAGCTGCCCGCAGGTCCACGACCTTCGTCTTTCGAACCAGTTACAGGCTCTGATGACTTTTCTGCGGGTTGTCTGCACTAAGAATCGGTTTGGTCCGTGCAGGAATACCGTAATCCCCTAACATTACATTACGTTCAAATCAGATTCTGTCCCACTCATTTAAATTAATCTGACTCGTCAGTTTCAACACAGATTTTATCCGATCTTTGAATTCTATTTGAAAAGATTCTAGATACTTCCTGAGGATAGGCTACTCAATGACGCTTATTCAGTACGGTATACATATGTCCCAGAAAGATGTATTCACCTTGAAGAAGCCATTGTTCCATCTGTTCGTCAGCTGTCTGGAAATGAGGACATGTGATTATCAACAAGACGGGGCACCTCGTGGTAATGTGGCCTGTCTTGAGAACACTGGATAGGACGCAGAGGAATTGTTGATCACCCCCTACCTAGATTTAACCCCACCGTGACCTTTTCTTGTGGGGTTGCATGAATTACTCGGTGTACAGCAGAAATCCAGCAACACTTTAATCGCCACTGCTTGAAACTGAGCGGTCTATAGTCCCAGCAGTAACTTTGGTGTGGCCACGTGTCAGTCTATTGGTCACCGCTGTCAACTGCGCCAGGAAGCTAACGGTCGTCATTTTGAACATCTACACTACATTCGCAAATCACTATTTGCCAATGCTGACACAGATAATTGTTTAGTTCAGTAAAATGTCTTTATTTCGCCCGTTGAATATGTGTCTTTTTGGGACACTCTTTATTGAATGGACTTATCCGTGAAATGAGATGCTTAGATAACACGAATGATTGATGGGTAAGGTTTTGGAAGGGGAGGTCAGTCAGGGCAATATAATGCCACTGCATGTGACCCTTTTCTGTTTGTCTTCACAATAACAATAATCATTTTGTGTTTCGCCAGTAATAACAGCTGATGTTTCTTTTGGTATACCATTAATAATAATAACAATAATAATCATAATAACGATATCATGCATCATTCGAAAGACGCTCATTCAAAATATATAATGCCTCGCGCGAAATCTGTTTAATGCATGCAACGCGTATTTAAAAAATGTATTTCAGAAATAGCTGCTGCTCTATGTATCTCAGGGGCCAGGTTTGTCTCAGATACATATAAGTAAATAGCCTGTAAAATGGTGAATAGATGTAATTATAATAATAATAAGCTGAGAGAGTGTATTCCGTACCGGAATACACATATAGCGTCCTATCGCGTTCTTTGCAATGTGCATTTGGATATATTAAAACGGTCTGTTCGATAGTTCGCACATTGGCTACCAGATCGCGGCACTTTCGTGTCTACCTCACGACTTTCCTCATCCGTCATTTTGTTATTGCCACTTGTAAGATATTCAAAATACGTTTTTTGTGGTCTGCAACGTAGCACAAACTCCACATCAAATTTTATCCATATCCGTCCAAGTGATTCACGAGTTGAATCGACTGGGCGGACTAACAGACACGAACAACCCATAATACATTCTGGCTATGCACTGCGTGCAAAGAACGCATAATAATATATTCCTTTGCAGTTAGACTAAACAAGGTTAGGTCAGGTTACATCTGGCTTGTAGTACATTGTGCATCGCTGTACGCCCAGCATTGTCTACTGTCTGAAGATCTGTTTAAGCCAAGCATCGGTGAGTGTTATGAGGCGGTATAGCTCAGTCACTCAGGTGACAGAATGGCGACAATATGCAATGAGAGTCACGGCCACAGCAGTTGAAGCTTGGACCAAAACCTCCTTGTTGCCAGATCTACGCCGCCGACGGTACATTCTAGAAACTAAGACAGCAGTGAACAATAATGAACGAGAAATTAAGGAAACTAAACTACATTAAAGTATGATTAAACTACGCTTACGGCTTTAATAACTCCGGTTTGTCAACGTTTGTAAGTGAAATAGTTAAACATAAACAAACTAGGCGACGTGGGTTGAGTAATGTTGCCATTTGTTAGGGAGCAGAGCCGAGGCCTCGCTGCCGTGCTGCCAAATCTGGCAACGTTTTATTTTACCTTACGCTTCAAAGTCAGTTTCCTTTGCTATGGACGCATACTTTAAACAACGTGCTCACGGAACCACAATATAAAAAGTGAATGTCCGTCCGCGTGTGTGATTTACTGCATCACAACTATCGTATTTCGATTACAAATGAATTTTGTTTTGGTGCTTGACTGTCAAAGACACTTATGCCTACTGTACACGAAAACTCATATCGAGCTTTTGTGTATTTTCTTGCCAAAGGCCTATCTCACACAAAGCCTCTGTGCTACGTTGTAGTTGATCTAATGGGGCAGAAGCCCTTCTTAAGAACGATTCAGATGTCCATGCTGCCTGCATCAGGGCAGCAAGGACCTCTGAAACGTTAGTAAACTTCTACCAGACTACACGGTGCTACAACCCAAATGACAGCCATCTTCTTACTCACCACCGTGAGAACCTCAGATCCTATTTAATGTTCTCTGTCCTACTGCTTCATCTCGCTTAGATGCTGGTACGCTCATTGTAATCATCACGTCTCTAAAACACCTCGTTAAGTTTACGTTTACGCTTCAAATGATTTGAGTCTGGCTAGCAGGGCAGGGCGTACACAGGCTGAATTCTCGAAGCACGAACATGTTTACATCACCCCTCTAAAAATAAGTCTCACTCGAAGTAGAAACAGCTTTATGTGACAGTAGAGGCTGCAGGCATGTTAATTTTACGATCACTCCAGTGACTAAACAAAGCTATTTCCTTAGACATGTGGCTTGTATTTGGGAACCAGATTTGAGGAACGTTGCCCGACGCCCTTGCACCACGGTTGAGGGACCAGATTACTTGTTTGTCTCCCCGTATGCTTACCTCTGAGCGTTGCTGACGTAAATTGGCAAAACATAGTACATAGTATGGATTAGGAAGTGCATTAGCCATTGCAAATCTGATGATAGAACAAAGTTTCTGGACAACGTTTGGCACGGGACAAACCAAGTACAGTCGCCAACCAGAGCCAGCTGTCTGAAATACCGAAACATTTGAATTGTATTTGGGAAGCTACCCGTTTCGAATCGATCGCCTTCAATGGTTTTACTCAGTTTTTCTCCACGAATGATGGTAAGAGTACCTTAAATTACATTATTACTACTTTTAATTCGGCGTATTGGACGCTAAATAAATATCGATGCATATCATGTGGAGAATATGTTAAGGAAGTCGTAGCATATCTAACGAACGAGAAGTTTTGCTTGTTTATTTACTTATGCTCATTTAACGAAGATATTTGCAGCTTCGTTTATTAAGCATCGAATTATACGATGTTTAATGAGTGATGAATTGATAGGAATATAGAGTGAAGTGGCCATTACGAAACTTAAAATTACTTCATTTACCTGAAGGGACCGAGGAAAGCCACGGAATATAGGTTCACGCCCAAAATTTATTTATTCTCTCAGAACCGGCCTTAAGGGTTTAACCCATTTACGTCGAGGAAGAATTTGCTTTGGTCTGTGGATGGACATTTGAAGACGGGACCTTCTTTATGCGAAGGAGAGATTACCTACCAGTTGGTCGGGTAAGGGGAGAAGCATAAAGAAAAATAAACCCACTTTTGAATTCTTAAATCTGCAGGGAAAAGGCTACAGAAATGTGTAGGTTAACGGGCGTAATTATAGGATGAGATGCGCATGGCGTGTAGCACGCATGGGAGACGTGAGACATGCATGCAGAATATTAGTCTAAAAGCCTGAAGGAAACAAACCTTTTCCTGGAACAACTAATTCAGGGAGGAGAAAAACATTAAATTGAAGTTTAAAAGTAACTGATGCGTCAGAATTTGAACTGTGTTCAACGGGGCTCAGGGTACTCTCCAGTGACGGATCCTTGCCTTGTACAGTTCCGTAAATCCAGGAAATTTTAAGACCATGGTAGATTCATGGAAAGGTAACTGTTCCAAACAGGCAGTTAAATTATTCTTGATTCGGTCTCCCGCCGCCCCGTTAATTGTCTGTTCCCGTCATTACTCTCGGTTTGAGAATATGAAGACACGGCTGTGTAATGGTTGAGGCATTTTCTACCACGAAGGTCAGGGTTCGATTCCAATGCAGTTTATGTGGAATCTGTTGTGGATAAAATAGAGATGATACAGAATGTTCTGTGTGACTTAGGTTCCCGTGGCAATTATCATCAGGATCTGGCGCAAGAGACCTATACGATTGTACGTCACCGTTGAGCATTCCGAGGTTCCGGGCTCAAAATCATGTCCCGTAGACCAGTTGTCAAATTTTAGTGATAACCCTCGGTCCCTCCAGGTGGATGCCCGGCTAATACCTGAAATTAGACCACTTGCTTCTTTGCATATAGTTTTCAGTTATCTGTTATTATTATTATACCATTAGACGCTGTATAATCTGAGCTAAGGGTATAAGTGAATCGTAAAGAAGAAAACAAATATAACATCGGCCGAGATTAGGCTGCAGTAATAACAGTGAACCCCTACCCCTCCGAGTTCTGTTTTTATCACTCGAAACTGTTGGCATTCGCGCTACATCAAAAACTTTTTTATTTTTCTTTCTTTATTGTTGGTTGTTCACGTAAAAATTGTCTCTCCGCTAGACGTGCATTAGCCACATATATCATTTGTGAAGCTGTCGACATATTTTGAAGTCACTTTTATTTTAGCAGCTATTCTGATATTTTGTTTTGTGTGTACTGAAATTATTACATCTTTATTCCAGTTTGTCTGCTGCACTTTTTCTATTTGTTCTGTCCTGTATCTGCACTTTGCCATTTGGTTGTTGATGCTGCCTGCTAAAATAATTGTAGACGGAACAGGAGAATCGACAGCCCGAGCGAAATTGCCTGACCGCTTAAGCAGTGTCTCCCTTCATGTGCGTCCAGACTTTTGGAGCTCGTGTGTTGTTTCGTACGGCATCAACGGTCACATCTTGTCTGCAACACGAGTAGTCTCAACGCAACTTCCGACCACTCACACACCAGTGAATGACTAGTTGATGGTTACTCGTTGGATGATGCAAATAAATATTATGAACAATTTTCCTCTTATCGTACTCCGTGTGCTGTTTGGATTGTGTTCATATTTGCCTCTGCGTCTGTTTTGATTGCTTCTGATGCATGTTGCCCGCCATTTTGGAAAAAAAACTTGTATGCTTTTGTAGTTCTTGAAACATTCTGGGGCATTCTGTTAACAGGAATCGAATAAATTTTAACTTGAGAAGAAAATGTTCTCTGCGATTAAAATTACGTTGTTCAGAAACGTGCAGAATGTCCTCGCATTTCATTTTGCAGATAATTTCGTTGGTACAGTAAGTTTTTCGTATGCAGCGTGACAGTATCTGTCGAACAGAAATCTATCGAGACCCTCGCACCTAACAAACTTTGGTCAATTTGCATTCTTTACTTGTTGGTTTTTAAATTGTGTATCGATATACATCGATGTAAAGTACCGATCCTCCTCATTCTATGAACAAAATAGAGTTCCTTTATTTTTACGTGTCCTCAATCTGAACTTTTCTCTGTCCAAGCTCACTGTCCAGAACTTACCGTCATATTTCGTGGAAACCACAGCTGTACGCTTCAAACGTCCTTCCAGGCACCCATATTTACACGTCGCAACACGCGTGTTAGTGTCGCCAGGTGGAGTTATCTTCGCTGTACTGTTCAGTTTGTTTAAAAGCGACATGGCTGCCACATCACGCTGATCAAATTTCTCGTCACTTACATGGAAACATATATCGGCAGGCTTGAGCACGAGCTACGATGTTTGACGATTGCTATCAACGTCTCGAGCATTGCGGTGCTGTTTCATAACACTGCGAGACGCATACAAAAGACCAGGCCAGTTCAGTTTATCGGAGAGTCAATGCAGTGCGTGCAATGGACTTGATATCTTGTGGGGGGGGGGGGGGGATTCTGCCTGTACACGTCAAATAGGTAAGGAGGAAAGGTAGCTGAGAGTCAAAAGGAGGTGTGTCCTGTACATAAGAAACGCCGTGCCGATTTATAATCAACTAATCCGTCCTATGATGGTTCTGCATGCCGAACTAGAGGACCAGTGTCCTGAAGCTGCAAGTGTTTCAATCCAAGTGCTTTTGCACTTCAGTAAACGCACCTGGTTCGTTAGTAACAGGCGGATTCACGGGGATTTGGGTGTTTCCTCTTTTTGCTGACCAAATTAGAGGATAATTGACATTGGATAGGGCTCGCCTACGCCAACACGAGGCTTTCGGCCAGAGTGATCAATCTCACCAAAGTCTCAGAGGTCTTCAGCCAAAGCTGTTCCAACCCTTCTGAGTTTAACTCCCAGACGTCCACCCAACCATACATCTTTTCGCAAGGACAGATTACCTGGTGGGATAATTACCCCCCCCCCCCCATCAACAATAAGCATTAATTTGAATATTTCAAGGCCTTTAGCCGTGATAAACCCGTTAACGTAAACTCACCTGGTTAAGAGTTTATGGCATAGTTTTTTTTCTTCAAAAGTAGCAGTGCGTTTCCTTCGCTGGAATCGTTCAACGTGGCAAGGTACGACGTCTTAACACATCTCATCATACATCCCGTCATACTTTTGAGATGTCATTGTTGCACACTGTGCTCTGTGCGGTTGGAAGATGTTGGACCCTTCAGCCAAGTTCTAAGTGTTCGTGATTGGGGTTGGGCGAAGGCGTCCAAGCCGCGATGTCGCAGTGTTTCCTGTTGCATCCCAGGGTGTTCTTTACGGCGGGGAACCATCGTGCATTGATGATATGCCTGCTCTAACGCTAATGGGGACTATTTGTACCGGTTTCTACTCTTGCGCCCTAAGCTGCCCCCAGACGAGTATAATTTGAACAGAAATGGTAGTAGGCAGAGTACGAAATCTATTGCTCTAATTTTAAAAGTGTGTGATTTAACTTCAATAATACGAGGCGCGTCCCAAAAGTAAGTTTCCCTGGGGCCGTTTACAGAAACAAAACACAATTTCATGGAAATATTTATTGCAACAGATACAGCAAGTGTCCAGCTATTTTTCAACATATTCGCCACCGGAATTGAGACATTTGTTATACCGTGGGACCAACTTTTGAATACCTGTGTCGTAGAAGTCTGCCGCCTGGGATTGGAACCACTGTGTGACAACCATCTCCGCCTCTCTGTCATTCTCAAAACGCTGACGCTGAAAGGACAGGAATTTCTTGAGGTGTAGGAAAAGATGGAAATCACTGGGAGCGAGGTCCGGGCTGTAGGGTGAATGATTAAACACCTCCCAGCTGAACTCCTGCAGGAGACTTCCTGTCCGTCGAGCCGTGTGCGGCCTAGCGTTATCACTGACCGCACCTCACAGTCGGCGGGAGCTGGAATAAGAACCTCCATCTTCAACAGCTGTAACGATGCTACTGTGAGAACGCGGGAAGTACCGTTAGTGCATGCGCCATGCTACGTCATTGCTCTATCACGTACGCACAGTCGCTTCGCGCAATATAAGGTTTGCTAGCTGTGGGACGAGTGGGAAACTTACTTTTGGGACGCGCCTCGTACATTATTATTTTCGCGAAAAAGGGAATTAAAATTATAGTTATTTTTGTTAAATGTTACCCAAGACGGAATTTAACTTCCGTTGTCTGTGTTCGAGGATGAAACGTCAGTCTCTTTAAATGTGTGAATTTCGTGAGCTGTTTATAGTCGAATTTTGCTTTTGAAACTTTAAAGCTTTCGCTAAGTAATGTAGCGGCTTCAGACTGTGGCTTATTTCCTTAGCTTTCAACCTGGAACTGCATGCAAAACGGCCGAGCACTTTTGTTGTTGGCGACTGCAGCCCTGTTTCCCCTTCATGGAATTGATGCTTTGGGTATTTAATGACGCCAATTGAACTAGTTGCTTGTATAGCGTTCATTGAGGAAGATGGCGGACAGTCTGGTGGAACTCAGAAACCTTGTAGACGGATTTGACTATCCCTTTAAAACACGAATGAATCATCGTATTGGAGGAGACAAGATGGTGGAGACGAGTGAAATACACATTTAATGGCAGGGGGGGGGATTTTCGTCTGTGAAGGTTCCCATGCAGTGCCCACTCGTCCTTGTAAAGGTACGTGGAAGAGATGATATCGAGCTCGGAACTTGAGATGGTAAAATCGATTAGAATTTTGAAATTTGACATTGACCTCAGTACAGCGGCCGGAATTGTTACATTAATTCTAATAAGGATGAATTAGAGGCGTTAAATGCTAGGTGTAAATTGGGTTCGAACTCAGTGTTTGCTATAGGAACTAGGAAAACCACGGAAAACCGTGATATAACTGGCTGGTCTCTGGAATCTTCGGTTGCGTAATGACTTCAAGCCAACATTTTGGCATTTAAATTAACGTTCTCAAACGGTGCTGTTGCTTTATTTTGAAAATGTTTTACAAGGGTTTATTACATGTAAGTTACATGCTTTGCTTGAGAAACGAACAAGAAACACGAAGCTGATATAAATAACTTTAAAAGTTCCAGTAAAGGAACTACTAGTCATCATATCCAGTACAAAGATCGCTTTCTTAATACTGTTAGGTAAATAGTCTGTGTTTATTCAGAGAATCATGCGAAATCCATAGATATAAAATGCAGGGTTACTGAATGTTTAAATCTTCTGGTACTTGTAATTATTACGTTGTTGAAACTTACGTTAAGGAATCACAAACTGCAAAATGTTCTTCGGAATTAGGTGGGAATTAAGCCTGTGTCATACTAAAGCCCGAAATAAAAATTTTATTTTATATTTTTAATGGAAACGACATTGAAGAAGTTGTCATTGATACGTATTTATTTCTGTACTATAATGTTTCCAGATTCAATTGCGTATGTTGCCAGCGTTGGAATATTTGCTAAACGCGCGCGATGTTCGTTTGGCAGAAGCAGAATTATCCATTCTGTTGAAAAACACTAATTAAAGTTCTAGAAATCACCGTTAAAATACCGACACCTGTTAACTTCTCTTTGGATTGCAAAATACTGCACTCCAAATCACCACGTGCAGAAGCCATGCAACTGCGGTAGTGGCTGTTCCTTCTACCGTACGCTACCCCGCTAATTATAAAATAAAAATACGTTATTCTGAATTAAATTTAAACATTTAAATAAACTCTTCACTTTAGTAATGTGCTACAAATTGTTTAAAGTACATTCTCACGGAACACAGTCTTAGTGCAATTCTCGGTTTTGTAAATGAAAACATATGCATAGGGGGTGAGAGAAATGGAAGTAAAAGCTCATAAGGGCCCGTGCTTCACTCTTACATCTGGATTCTTTGTAGTAGGTCTGTAGTTTTATTGCCTTTAAGAAATCCAAGCTCGGCTTCGTACGAATCACCTGTGATGAATCGTACGTGTTGACGTTCTAAATCAAAATGGCGATATTATGTGTGTCAGCTATTCAGTATTGCTGAACAGACGTTGATAAAAAGCTGTTCGAAATGGTACGCAATTACTTACGTAAGTGAGAAGCTATTCAGCTGGAATAGAGCAGTGTTTAACTAGATTGTTGTGAAATGTTTGTGACAGACGCGTGTTGTGTTCGCTGTTGGGTTTGTTGAGCAAGTGTTGCGAAATTCCATAAATATGATTTTAGAACAAATAACGTTTTAGTTTTCTGACGCAAATAATGTCGGATACACTTTATGAGTGCATGTGTTTGAGTAAAGTGATGCGGATATTTGAACCGAAGTTATAAGAGGTAACAGGAGGAGGAAAGATATGCATAGTGATCTTTGCAGAAATAATTTCTGGTATTTGACAGTTTGTTAGTTGCGGGTGAAATGTACCGCCTAAGATGCAGTTATAACTGTATGCAAAACTGAAGGGTTATTTTGTAGACATAGTTGGAAGAATGACATTAAATCTGTCATAACTCTTTGAATCCCACTGGTAATTGTATGTACCACTTTTAACAATAATTAACTCTACATTTTGTATTCATCGTTCTCTAAACAATGTCAACCAGCTGATGTTCTGTTTTCTTTGAGGTACAAACTAAATTATTTATTAACTGCTGGTAAATTATCCGTTAATGACATAAAATATTAATTTCGTCTTAAATCACATTTCTGTTTATTGCTTATTTTTACTTAATTTAAGAATATGATACGATTTACTGTAATTAAAATGTGAATTTCAAAAATGATCTCCAACCAAGCAACCATTTAGCACGTGCCTAATATTTTTTTATTTATTTTATTCAGTGTTCTGTCTTACGACAGGTCCATTGCTCTGCCCAAAAAGAGCTCTCCAGTTTTCCCTATTCTTTATTTAGTGGGGTTTTAATATTACATTTCTGTTTTATCTTATCGGAACTCAGGACGCAATGACGGGAGAAGTGTTTTCCTTTGAATGAGGAGAATGGTTGGGAGCAATATTTATCTGTGTAGTGTTTACCAGTGATTCTGGCAGCTAGTCCTGGCTAATCACAAAAACGAGGCCATTTGTCGCGTCGAAAGCAACGCTGTGGTTCCGCCACTGGTACTGCGCCCCTCCAGGCCCCCCCCCCCCCTCCCGCGTGGCGGCCGTGGAGTCGCATCCCATCCCATCACACACTGCGACTTGCTTCTCACCCCGGCTCGCTCGCGTGCGCGAGGCCAGACTCCAGTAGCTGTGCCTTACCGTGTGTGTCTGTTTGACCGCTAGTTGGGTGGAAGGCGTCGCGGATGTTGGATGTGTGCCAGTGAGCGGCTGCTTCCAGTCGACAAGTGTCTGTCTATATGCAGTGCAGTGCGCGGGGTATTTGAAGCTAGGGGTGATGCGGTTCACTTGTGATGATGGTATGTCTCTGTGTGTCTATATTTCCAGTGTATTCGATTGTATGTTTCACAAGATACTTTTAATCTGTGGTTACGGTTGAAAGGAGTAAATATTTTCTGCTACTTGAGAGAGAGAGAGACTCTATAATACGCGACGTGTGTGGTTTTGACATTAAAAATTAACGAATTGTTTGCCACATACATGATCTACGCATCTCAAAATTTTTATAGTTATCGACAAATGCAGGGAAGCTTGCGTTTCTAAACTATAATTTTACCATTACTGATTATAAAATACCATGTCGTGAAAGAGTGGTTAGTACTAGTGCTTCGTAATTCGGAGGTCCCAGGTTAAAATGTAGAACCGGAAAGTGTTCGATTTTGGACCCCTGAGATCGGCTATCCTGATAGGCCTTTAGTGGTTTCCTTCAGTCACATCAAGCAGATGCTAGGATAGTATCTTATATTATTCACGACCGTTTCTTTCCTGATTCATTAGTCCCGCCAGGTGATTTTAGAAAATTTATTACTTTGCTTATTTCTTGACAGCACACTGTCGTTCATTGTTGGTATGTTGGAAGAACCTTTTCGTCGGAAATGAAGTTAAATTAATTCAGTTCGTTTTAATAATGTAATAAAATACTAGTGTACGTTTTTGGATGTGCTCTTACACTTGCCTGGTTTTTTTTGGTCGCTGCTTGCTTCTATTAATAAGTCATTTAGTATTTCTTAAATTACTAATTACTGTACGTGTAACAAATATAGAGTGAAGAAATCGCCAGGTATTGTTTAAATTTGGGTGGGATTAATATAAGCAGGAGGTGAAATTTTATATTCCAAGATCCACAAACTTATTAAACCTATTTGGAATACGGTAGCATTTACCACAGCGCTGTAAAGAATGTGTTACTTAAGCTACCAACCAAAAGACAGCTGAGAAGAAATCGAATGTGGAAATGTACAGAAGCTGAGACTTGAGTTTTAAAAACTCAGTGAAAGTTTAGATTTTGTCCTCTTGTGAGTCCGTGTAGTCTTTTACGTGTCGACCAACGTTCACCGAAACTTCAGTAATGAGCTCTATCATCTGGGTAGAAGTCACTTCTGTCATAAAGATGGAGATATGTTTACGTATTTACAAGGCTACACGATGTCACAACCTATAAGACATAAACTGTTACAGACTTCAAGGAAGCCTGTGGTTGGTTACGAGGATTCTAGGATCGTATTTTTTTAAGTATTGCGCAATTTTATTGGTTTTTGTATGTCTAAGCAGGATGATAATGGGGGGACATTCGCGTAGGTAAACATATGACGTATTTCTTAATCAGAATTGCTGTATAAACAAAATGCTTGCTTAATCACCATTGCGTTCGAGCTTTGACTTAAAGTTTAGAACATGTCATAATGGATTTCCAGTCGGAATGAAAATATCTTGAATGATATTTCGTTCTGTGTTCTTCAGTATCGTTCACGATTGTGTTATCGATTGTGTTGGTTACCGTATTTCTTCTTTTCTTTATTGTCTTTAGGCAAGGTTTAGAAGTACTTGGGGCTGTTCTCTACGTAATTATTTCTAGCCCTTTATATGGAAGTGGGAACAAATTTACCACCTGCTTTAACGTTTAGTCGCCCGCATGACGTGAGTCTGGGGTACGATTTCTTCTCAGAACTAACAGAAAAACTTTTAGTTCACGTGAATTGAAGTCGTCTAGATCAGCCGTGTGAATATGGATCCATATCTGACGTTTCGGAGACTATGTCTACCCTGATGATGAAGGCAGAGAGATTGTAACTAAGTACTTTCCCGAGAAGACTTTACTGAATTAAATCGCCTTTGATACTTCAAATTTTATTTACCTACATGTTATTAGAGGCTGATCTTCGTAGTGAAAAACATCGGGTTTACTTATATGTGGAACTTATAGGAGCTAATATTTGCTCACCTAGTAAATTAGTTTATTTTTATGGGACCAGAAGGTTTGTTACCTTGTTCACAATTGCTCCACTCTGATCCCTATCTGAGCCACGTAAATCCGACCCACATGCTTACATACACTTTGTATTAAAATCTCTTATCCTCCCATCCACTCCCAGATCGCTCTAGTTGTCTCTTTCTTCCCTTCAGGTTTTCAGGCTCATATTTCTAATACATTTCCTATCCTTGGCTGACACTGGGTAATACAGATATAAACCTATCACATTTAGCAAATTCTCGACACGCTAAAGATCGTAAATTTTTAGGTTGGATTCCACTCTGCTGTTCATCTGCGCCAACCATGCCCCCTGCTTTAAAGGACGTCGCACTTGGAGATGCATTTCGAAGAACCTATGGGAGATGAAATGCTTTGTTTATTATGTAGCGAACTCCTAGCATTGGTTGGTGGAAAAATCGCTATGCTTCAGATGACAACAAAATATTCCTATAGAAAGGGACCACCTTATAGAACACGATACAGAGGGTAGAATAATTAAAAAGAGGCTCTGGAAATAGTAATGATATGAACTTGAAGTGGCATTGAATTGCGTTAAAATGAGTGCTAGTGGCATTATGAGTACGTAGGTTGGATGAAGCTGGCTTAGGAATCGTGTTGAAGTCGATGCTGAAGTAACTGATTGTTAGGATCTGCAGTGGATTTGGAGGGACGCGTTGAACGCGGCCAGGAAATGTCGCTGAAATCAGATGTCACTTTGTAAGGAATTGAGAACAATGCGAGACGGCCAACTCTGCATAAGATATAAAACTTTCACGGCGTTTAGATGCAGTGGGGCGTTCACGGGCGATTGGATTTAAAATATCCAACTTTTCGGAGAATATCACTTCTTCAGTCATCAAGCTGTGGTGAACGAGACAAAGATATTTTCCGAAACGTTGGGTAATCACACTTCTCATATGGCTAATTGCCCGACAAGATTTTCTTGCTGTTATTTGGTTGAAAACGTGTTATTGCCTTTTATTTTATTATAGTCGTATAGGAGCTGAGGCACGGTGGTCTAGCGGTTAGAACGCTGGCCTTGTAATCCTGGGGGTCTCGGGTTCGATTCCCGGCGGTGCCCGAATTTATAACTTGTGTTGGGCAAGGCCGTGGTCTAGGCAACACGGAGTTTTCCTCCGGGGGCTTCCCCGGTTTCTCCGTGGCATCCCAACAATTACTCCATTCACACACAGAAGAAGGCAATGGCAAACCACTTCTGGATCATCTGCCAAGAACGTATATGAACAGGTCCCAGTCCGAGAAAAGGATGGAAGGATCCTGTTCATATGGACCTGTCCTCAGACAGAATACTAAATAAATAAATATAAATAAATAGGAGCTGAGGGTGCAAAAATAGCCCTGGAATCAAAAGCCAGATTGTGTGATCACTTGGACTGGGGTTTAAACACGAGAGGTGGATGACGAACTATTTGTCGTCCAGAGAGAGACAGAGCTAACGACATTGTAAAATAATCGGTGGATACAATATTCCCAGCTGATGGTATAACTTGGATATATTATACACAGGCACGGTTCCCCCACACTTTAATTTCCAGTGGGTACTATTTCTACCACCTGCTTAAAAAAATTTAACTGTGCATTTTGGATACATGGGCCTTGATTCATTCTTGTTTCAAACCCCCCCCCCCCCCCCCCGCACACAGCATTAGCCAGTTGATTTTTGTAATGGCGAAGTGTTACGTTTGCTATGAGGTACGAGCTGAATTTTGCTTCAGATGGTTAAACAACGTAAAAGCCATGTCTCTGCTTTGTCCAAAATCTCGCGTGCGTCTTTGGTGTCCTTTGAAGGGTCACTAAAAACGAAACAGCTACCCGATTTCACAAAGACAGCAAGATACTTGCGTATCGGTACTGATCAGATTGAGATACAACCTGGTACAGCCCTCACCTGGGTCAGTGGTCTGATTGATATTACTCTGTGATAAATATAATTAATTTTCAGTCTGCTCTGTCTTCCAAGATGAGATGTGAAAATCTCGCAGCAATGAGTACGTCGAGTATTGTGTCTGGATTCCATTATATTCTAGATGATTGCCAACATTCGTTCCTCCCTAATTCAAAAGACCATAATCGACTCTTTCCGACATATTTCTTCACCACAGTTCTGTTTCCATTAAAGTTTTGGGAACAGCCTAACAATCGTACAAGTTACTAATATAATCGGTATGTCACATGTCCTTTGTTCTCTGTTTTTAAAATATTTAGCTTATTTTCTTTCCTGGAAGAAACAGTCCACGTTTAGCAACCGCACAAAAAGTTTCTAAACATATGTAGATCTTTGGGAAATACCGTTAGGTTAGGTTAGGTTGCGGTTGGATAACAAGCCGTTAGATGATTCGATACATAATTTGTTAAGGCTATAACATTAAGCCTGTTATTATAGTTGTGTGTAAAATACGCTTCACCTTTGTTACCAGAATTATCACGTGTCATCAAGATTTACGTTGTCTTTGAACAGTTAAATTGGCAAGGTCTGTGTATTCTAGTTACATTATCGCTGGAACTATGATGGAACATGTAGTGAGGTAGGACATCATAATATATTCATTTAGACGCTAGAGCTCGTGATGAAATTTGAGAACAATATTTCCCATGAGCCTTTAAACAACACGCTCAGTATTTTGCGTGGGAAATGATGGTCGTTTGTTGTCTGAGTCTTTGGAGGCTGACCGATTTTCGTGAACTTGGGATTGTTTTCTTTCAAGACGGGGCCATCCGAATATGATATATTTAAAATTATCTTTATTTAGTTTTTATATCAATATGGTCGCGCGCGATGTGGAAGCAATTAAAGTAAATTTTAATACAAGTATAAAGTTGTCGCTGTTCGCGTGCGTAATCAGAAATACGTGACGTGCAGGGCTTTGAGATACAGTTTCATGCGTTCTGTTTAATTTCTAGACTCGCACCGACTCTAGTGGCGAGCTTAGGAGTTGAACCCACACTGAGCTGTCCCCGCGTAATCCGGAAAGTGTGGAACTGATGTTGACTTTTGTGTGTAAAAAGTCTAAACGGCAGTCTCTGTGTAAGTTCTTGAGTGTTCGAGAGAAGTAGCTGAGTATTGTATCTGGACATGTCAAATTTGGCGTAGTGACATAAAAGAATTCTGCAAACTTTATGCTTTACATCTTAAGATTTAAGGTTCACAATGGCGGTGAATGTGAAGATGGCGGCTTCAGTGTTGTACCGCATAGTCATTTTGCATTGCTTGTGATGGGATTTAAACTTAAAAATAAAGTTAAGTACACAAGAGGTTGAGGTTATGTCCAGTTTTCAGTTCGGTGCCTTATAGTGTGTATTTTATTCAGACTTCGTTTCGTCCAGTGACTATTTTAAAATGAGATTTTGATTCGTCTTCTGACATTTATTCTAATGCGTGTTTACTCTCATGTGGTTGATAAGTGCGAAGATAATTAACCTTTGGCTTCGTGTTGTTAAATTATAAGGACACTCGTTGAATTATCTGTAGACAGTCTCCCAAGGCATTCGATTTCGTGAGATGTCTCCTTTGTTCCAAATCCGCAGGTCACTTAAGT
The DNA here is from genome assembly GCF_977971745.1 of Zootermopsis nevadensis. Lineage (NCBI taxonomy): Eukaryota > Metazoa > Arthropoda > Insecta > Blattodea > Termopsidae > Zootermopsis > Zootermopsis nevadensis. Next base: position 9,463,089 of record NW_028259144.1, on the reverse strand, counting down.
CCCTTCTTACTAGCCATTACTGTCACCCCTCTGAACTGAGTTCGTCGTGCGGTAAACGTACCAGTGGCGTGTTCTGTGCATCTCCTACCCACTCTCCGGTCACTTTTTCTCGCTGCCACGTGCATCCCAAGGTCAAGTTATGTCGTTCAAAAATAGTTTTATTATTACTGATATGCAGTACAAAACGTCAGTTGATACCCCAGGTTGGCCTCTCAGGGACCGTATCGTGAATATATGACACTATCACAGATGTTCGTGTAATGAAGTTAATACGGGCTAAAAGCCGTGGTTCAGAAGTTTGTACTCTGATTTCGTTATTTTGGAGTAACCGTACTTTTTTCTCGGTCTTGAGGGGATAGCTTGAGATGTCCTTTTAGCCTCCTTCGGCATCCGTTTATATCAGCATTCATAATCCTAGTAGACGGTATATAAATTAACATTTGCAGTTGAGAAAGCATTGTTAAATTAACTTACAGTTGGTCTGCGTTAACGGTTGTTGGAACTTCATCACCGTCATTGTGTCTCGTAGATCGAGATATCGCACTTCACAGTGCGATTCACGTGGCCGTGTGTCGTCGATTCATGATCTTGACTCCAGATCTATCGTGATTTCTTCATCTTTCCGAGACAATGTTGTAAAAGTAGTACCTTAGATCACGACCGCATTTAACATTTCACTTGATGCTGTGAAACCATTGTAGACGGTAAAGCTGTAATAACAAATGTTCCAGAACAAAAAGAGTAGCAAATCAGTGGGTTCATTAACATGGTGAAGAAACTGTATCAACTCGTCGAGGAAAAGTGTATGTGTAGTTAAGAAAAGACGGTTTCTTCTCCAGTGGATATGGTTCAGAAATTGAAGCAAGCTGTTCTCTGTTTGTTGGAATATTAGCTTTTTTGTCCCAAGCCCGGCTGTCCTTATCAGTGGTTTGACTACGTAATAGGAAGCATAGATGTGATACAGTTGAAAGCCATGGCATGTTGCCAGGATGTTCCACAGCAAGTATGCTCTCTCCTTCTCTCTTTATACCATGTTGCCAAGTCTTCTTCACTTCGTTTAATTGGCGACACATACCTTGACCTTTTTGCTTGCGGTGGCTGTGGCTATCGACTGTCACTTGTTATCGAGACGCCGACGCCATACGTCGTTTTGAGGAGAGATTCTGCGCATGCGTGTTGTGACAGCGAACAGATTGCTCCTTGTAGAGACGGCGAAAGTGAGAGTTTGAGGGGGGTGGGGGGGGCCTTCCTTTAGCGTGGCGAAGATGCGAAGTAAGCTTGATGCGTTCAATGGCGGATTCAAATGTCCTTACTGAGATAATTTGAATGTGTTGGAATTCGTAGAGGCATCTCGAATTGCCTCACTCGCTGACAAACAGTTTTAAAATTACGCACGACTTATATATGCAGTGGCCAGTGGACCCTCAGCGAACTTTATATTTACACTTTTACGTGTTTATTGGTATAATTCATAATCGTCATCGGTGACTGCTGAGTCCAGTTGTGAGTGAGCGAACGTATTGCCACACCATGCACGCCTTGCCTCGCGACATGACCGGAGCACTGCAGTCAGAAACAAGTGACTACGCAATCGGTGGTGAAACTGCTCAAAAAGCTTGCGAGAATTCTGAAGGTTTTATTACTGTTCATGCAGTCACATTCTTGCGCATGCGTACTCGTGTCGTATATGTTGATATTAGAGCAGTAAAAATTAACATGGCATAAACAAGTAATAAGAAAGACTTCTGGTCGGAATGTATCCATCTTTACAGATGTTTAGACGTTCTTTGGCATGTGAAAAACTAACTGGCTTATCGAACCCGAAGGTTCATCACCGAATTAACCAAAGCCCTCCACCGGTCCCTGTCCTAGGCCAACAAAATTCAGTCTCCTTCAACTCCTATCTCCCGTATATCCCGCCTGAGATTTACCTCCCATCTACGTCTAGGTCTCCCCAGCGGTTCTTCCCCTCAGGCTTCCCAACCAATACCCGGTGCACAGCTCTTGTCCTATCCATGCGCGCTACATGCCCTGTCCATCTCATTCTTCTCGACTTAATCACCTGACAATACTGGGGGAGGAGTACAGATTTTTAAGCTCACCATTATGCAGTTTTCTGCAGACCCCATCGTCTTCTCTCTTAGGGCCAAATATCCTCCTCAACATCCTGTTCTCAAACACCTGCAATCTGTGTTCCTCCCTCTGAGTGAGAGACCATATTTCGCACCCATACAAAACAGTAGGCAAAATTATTGTTTTGTATATTTTAATCTTCAGGTTCTCACAAACCAGACGGGAAGATAAAATATTTTGAACTGAAAAGTAACAAGCATTTCCGGAATTTAGTCTCTTCCTAACTTCCTCGTTAATATAATTTTGGTGTGTTATTGTTGTTCCCAAATATTTAAAATTTCAAACGAATGTGAAAAATTAGTTATGCAAAAATATAAATTTAAAGGCTGGACGGTAAAAAACTAGTCAGAAAATTTAAAGATATCACTCTAAATGTAGTTAAGAAATGACAGCTACGCATGTTGAATCACTGAAAACAGTTTAAATCGGAATACTGAATTTAACTCTTTTAAATCCGTCCAGCAAATGAATATTGTATGCGCGGCTGGTGCAGTGTGTGGGCAAGTTAATTTGCGCAATAGCGAACTTTAACATGCGGACTGGTGTGTACGGGCCCCTTAACGGATTGATATTGTTTGGTGTTAGTGTAGTGACATATAGGCGATTACGAAAGTAAAATGTTGTAAAGTACAATACTAATGTAGTTCAACAGTTCCTGCGTTGATGATGTGTTTTCTTGAATTACGTTCTTTGTTTAAATACTTTTACATTCGCTTTTTAGCTTCGTGTCTAGTTCTTACCGGCATTTTCTTTTTCTAGAAGGACAATATTGTTTCTTACGCTTTTGTAAGGTAAAGTAATCCTCTCCAAATATTATGCATGAACCCAAGAAGGGTGTGATGAGCGGGACATATAGCATGCATAGAGACATGAGAAATGGCTTGGAGCGTGTATAATTTCTGTCTGGAAACGTGAAGGTTGGACATTGTCGTTTTCTGGAGGATGGCGAGTGTGCGAAAATGTGCATGATCGATTGTGGAACAAGGTTTTTGCTGCCTTCGTCATCAGGGCGATGAACGGAGGCACCAAAGACTAATGAAACGTTGGTAAACTTATACCAGACTACATGGCGCTACAACCCAGACGACAGTCATCTTCAGACTTGCCGAGAAAACCTCAAATCCTACTAATCGTGGTTTGTTTTGTCTGTTTGCACTAAAAGATCTATTTATTTGCTCTCCATTAGCATAATTTCTGCGTTGTTGTTTGTACATGGGCCTGTTCGTTAGCGAGGTGCTACAGTTTATAATTTGTCTGTCCGAAAACAGTTTTTCCTTTTATGGCTACAGTGTAACCACAAAATTCACTCGCTTTCTTAAATTTTGTAACTTATATAATAAATATATTCTATAATTTATCTCCCGGGTATCCTGTTCGTTTGTAAAATATTTTTTGGTTTTCCATCTCATGCTCAGTGATAAAGGTCTGGATGTTGTTCTGATATTTGCTTTGGATTTCATTTTTCGTGAAAGGGTTCTCAAAATAGTTTTTCTGTCTTGCAGTCTGTATGTAAGATCCTGTTGTATTCATGGACGTCAGTCATTTTAGACAATTGTGGCAACCCTGTAAACAGGATGTCTGGAGAATTAGTCACTGATCTTTCTTTTCGTCCATTTTCCACACTCGTCGCAGATTCTTTCGCAGTAACCCCTTGCGACATGAGTTACTTCAAAATACGCTTCAAATCTGCATCGTAGCTCCCAAGACTGCGATGCGAATCACTATACAGGCATACCTCGTTTTATTTCGCTTCGCTTTATTGCGCTTCGAAGATATTGCGTTTTTTACAAATTGAAGGTTTGTGGCAACCCTGCGTCGAGCAAGTCTATCGGCGCCGTTTTTCCATCAGCATGTGCTCACTTCGTGTCTCTGTGTCACATTTTGGTAATTCTCGCATTGTTTTTTAGACATAATGCCATTGCACACTTAATAGACTACAGTGTAGTGTGAACATAACTTTTATATGCACTGGGAAACCAAAAAATTCGTGTGACTCGCTTTATTGCGGTGGCTTGGAACCGTACCCGCAATATATCCGAGGTGTGCCTGTATATGCCTAGTAGCGGAGCTTGTCCACTGACTGAGTTCTTAAGCACGCAGTTCGTCTCTGTGGTCGCCATGAATAGAGTTGAACGTGTGTAAATCATTTCTGGTGGGAAGACTCTGTTTAGGGTAAGGTGAGGAATCTTCCACGCGTTTGGTATATAATCGGGGAAGTGATACTTTGATGGGTAACCCTCCACGTAGGCGAAGTGACATTGTGTTACGAAATGGCGGGAAAAGTGGCTCATACTGCAAGACATTCAAAACGCTTTTCACCTCAAGAAGTGAACACGTTCCTATATCTGTACTTCAAAGTTAGACCTAGGGTGGGTAAGGAATCCCCCGCACAGCGCCCCGCTGTGTACCTAATCCTTTGATTTCCGTCCATGAAAGGCTCTAAACAGAAATTCCTTGCCATTATAAAGGGAATTCCGGGTAAAACGCCACCCTCCCTAGCCGCCATCTGTTAGCATAGTTTACATTACAAGTGTACCGTTAAGCATTATGATCAAATCCGATATACCACGTTGCAGTGTTGATTGCACGTGCTGTACAGACAACTTTATTGAATATTAATTGGATTTGAGGTTTTTACGGCGGAAAGTACAAAGATTGCTGTTTTGTGGGTTGTAGTGCTGTGTAGTCCGCAGGAAGTTTATTCGTAACCCTGTTGATGGAGACAGCAGGGACTTCTGAAACATTGGCAAATTTCTACTGGACTACACGGTGCTACAACCGAGAAGATATCCATTTTTATTGAATGTCAACCCTTTAAAGCCGAGTTGTAACTGTGTGTACCATCTGATTTAAGAGTCATTAACTGCATGTTATATTCATGGGTTTCATATTTATTCTTGGAACAAACAGCGAAAATTTTCAACAGCATTAACTGATCCATAATTTTAATAGACTTCTATTCTTTCTGAGGTGTGAACTGAGTTCTTTAATATTATTTGGAAAGAAATTTGTCCTCAAAGTGTTAAACATTAGATAGAATAAGTTGTACACATAAACATGCAGAATTTACAAAAAATTGTCGCCGAACATTTAACTACCTTTTTTGACACGTTAGCTTGTCTGGGTTCAAAATGTATTCCTCTCACATTCCGTAACTAACATACAGTATCGTGTTTCGGTGGGAAGGGAGGGGGTGAAATTTTTGTGTGTCCAAAAAAGAATATCCCAGTGGAAGCTAGCAAAACATTGCACGAAATATTTCGCTGGAAAGCTCTGAAATATTGTATTGAGTCGACACCCTCCGCTCGCCGCATAATACCTACTTAACTCCTTCCTTTTATTGGCTCAGTACATGATTTGGGCACCGTGTTTGAGATCTGTGTGAAAAATAGTTTCAATTTACCGCCATTCCCGCTTTAACTCCGATCCTGGTTGACATTGTGGCGCTCTTACGGGGTTTCACTGTTTTCAGGGACACGTTACACCCACTAAGGGTACAAGTTGTGATTGTAGCATATAATGTTGGATAAGTCGAAGACTGAAGTGCTCAGGACAGGCCGGAAAATTGACGAAGTAGTTGGATATTGTGGGGAGCCTTACACGCATTTCTATTAGTGTAAGATACGGGATTTAGCTCGTGCTTAGGGGGAGTCGTGTTGTGGGGTTGGGAACGCACCTGTGGCAGGATATGGCAAGTGATGTCTTCCAATTGGTTGTGCACGTTTGAAGTTGAACTCAACTGTGATCCTGCAATAACCATCAAAAGAGCATATGGGGAGCCAGATTGAGATTTGTGGAGTGGTGATGATGATTCCAAAATGTGAGGACGCCGAGACCTGTCACCAATATCGCTAAAGATGCCGTGGGCCATGGTGACGATCTACAGCGAATAAATACGTCAATATATTTATTCACCATAATTTTTTTTCCGACAGGCTGCACCCGCTGATATAAAAGTATCGAACCTCTTACGGTCTTGAGCTACCGAAGGAGAATGGTATAATATAAATGTTTTAAAAAAAATGTTTTCTGAAGTGCACATTTCATTGCTGCTACACCAGAAATAGTACAACTACATACAGATTGGATCTTGTCATGTTTTAAGGTGGTCTGTCCTAGACGTCATTTCAGGAAAGTGTCTGAGTACAGCTCAAATTACTTCAGTACTGCTTTATCACACATTCTTCCATATTCAGTTTTCATAATTGCCTTACTGTCTCAAGTGAACATCGGGTTGTAATGGTGGTCAATTCTACTTTACTGTCAGTCTTTAGGCAGCATCTCTTATCTGAGGGTTTTTGTGTTTTTCTTAAATTTCTTTCATTTGTGGTTCCACGGTATTCATGTTTCATTACTCGTAAAGATATGTTGATATATCCATGTGAAATGTTGAATGTTTGGCGTAGTTGTTGCTAGTTGGAAGATTTGCCCGTCAGTGTCGCTTGTGTGTGTGTGTGTGTGTGTGTGTGTGACTTTGACTTTGTACACAGGTGAAGGGAAACCACGCAGACTGCACCCAGATCGTGGAATGAGACGTTATCAAATATTGAGGGCCTTATTGATTATTGCACACAGAACAGGATTACGTTACGATGATTCGGTTTCGTTGTACTGTGATCAGAGCAAGCTGTTCGCCACATAAAATGCAAATTACTGCGAGATTACGGCCCGTTTGTAGGAATAAACAAAGAACCGTATGAGAAAAGGTAGGAACGGACTACAGAAATATAAGTTCCTGCGTGTCTGTACAACATTTCTCGAAGACATTTTGCGGCATGTCTTTCCGTTAAAACCTCGTGTGTCAACTGTTTAATTGTTTAACGAAGAACATTGATGTTATTAATATTAACTGATCGATTTTCGTGACACTGCTAATGAGTTACTTGCCATTAAAGGCTGTCCTGTACCCATTACTCGTACTTATTTCACAATTCCTTTTACCAACATGGCGACCGCCCGAGGTGGTAATAATAGTAACTCCATTCTTCGCAAGTTCATATAGATGATGTACTTGAAACTTATGGTAGTCTTGTTGAGGCAATTCCGTGGTAAAATGGAAGATAAGAAATGGCGCTATCACACGGAAATATTAGCTACTTGACGATAAAATGTGAATCACTGTAAACGTGACTTGCTCCATGCAATCGGAGTGTTTTGCGCAATTTAATAGGTACACTCCTTAATAGCCAGTTACTCTCTGATCTTTACTTTTATACGTCATCTCTTTCTGGAAGAAATTCGCTACAAAAATTTGTGTGCGTGTCTTATGCGTGCTTCATGCGCTGTCCATCTCAGTCATTATTTAATCATTCTAGTAGCATTTGGTAACGGCCTAATAGAGGTAATTTATTTCACTCCTTTGTTACAATTCATCAAAATCTTACGCTGTTATCACTGTAACGTGTTGAGATTCCATGTTGTCGTACTTAAGGCAAGAAATACGTGATCTGAATTAAATTTTTCAGTCGTGCATAGTCGTTTTTGACCAGCGCGATGGTAACTATATGTACCACGCACTGTAACATTTAGTAACTCTTCGTTTGAATAAAAAAAGTTGGGTTCTGTATGATTTTCAGAATGAACAACGATTATTTCTATCAGAACACTAACCATCTGATCTTTGTAGTGCAGACTCACTTATTTTCCTTCACGAAGGAAATTAATTTTTAAATATCTAAGCCGTGTTTGTGCTCACAAAGGTTCAATCATTTAATGGTGTCCACATCTTTTCTTCCTTTCTTCCTTTTTTATTTTTTTATTATTTTTTTATTTTTTTGTATTTAGTATTTGATGCTATTCTCTATTTCCGCTTTCCAAAAATTTAACAAGAATCAGATTGTTCTTAGGATCTGTTCCAGTGACTGTCCATTGGGATTCATACCAAAGCCGTGGCCGGGTCTGAGCCGGAAACTAATACCACGCGTCATTCTGTGTGCTACCTAAGGTCACGCTCCGTGTTGCTTAACCGCTTTGTATCGTCATGGGTCGCTTGACGGAACAACGGGTCTATTTCAGTCAGTTGCCCGCAACCCCCACAGCGTTCTGTTTACACTCTTTTTTTGTAATAACCTCAAATCTGACGGACACAGTCGATTCTTATGTTGATGATTTCGTTGTTATATCCGTTGCCTTCCTACGTACGGTGTCTATGACCGTAAGCCCGGATATATTCGTTCGTTTTTAGTTTTGTTTGTCACCCTGTTTGAGACGCTTAGTTGACGATTGAATTTCGAACAAAAATCAAATAATTTTATTTGGAAAGATGGTAGTTATTTACAAATAATATTTAGGGAATTATTTAAATTTGTTATAAAATAATCGTATCATATTTCCAAGAAGACGTTCATGAAAGGATAGTTTGTCCGTGCTCGAAGAATGTTGCGGTAAAAAGGCTTCAGCAGACTCTTACTAAGTTTTGAGGTTAACGGTCAACGCATTTTGCGAATTTCTTGCAAACCCTGAAGCAGGGCTTCGAACCAATTGAAGTAAAGGTTCAGTTAGGAGAGTAATCTAACTTCCTGCTTTATTCCGGTTCAGCGCTCTAAGAGTAGAAAACGTTCCGTAACTGTTTCGAAGTCATTGAAACCGGTTTACAAAATATACGTTCTATATATAAATTTTATATAAAAATTGCTAACGCCATTGAGCAGACTGCTACGTGATAAGCTGGTAGTCTCTCAGATAGTGGAGAAATCCATCGCCTTTTATGGAATATAGTGTTCATTACCTTGTTCGTAAAAGCCCGCTATTTCTCCTTGTCCTGAGTCGAATGCGCCCAGTTACAACTTCCGATTTTACTGCCGAAATATATATATATATATAACTACGTCGCGCAGGTTATTACACTGCACGTCCAGTGTGTGGTAAGTTTCCTGTACTGGGACTTCGTAACTAAGAACAATAACAGGTTTCTTTTACATTTAACTAAAGTGACCGGCCAGTGGCCAGACGATCGTCGTTCGATTCTCGAAAAAGAATTTCCTTTACGACGCCCAGATTGTCTCAGTTAATGTGGTCGGGGGTTGTTAAATGACTGCTTATCTCTTATCTCTCTAAGTCCAGAACGTGATACGCTTTACCTCCGCGCCCTCAGTACGCCGCCTCGACGTGGCTGCTGGGAACAGTCCGGTCTTCGCGTCTAAAGCGTCGATGTATGGGGTGGCGTGGGTAAAATATATGTTTACTGGAAATACCTTAGCAGGTCTGGCTGTAAAGCAGTGTAGAATGGAGGTGGTTCCATGCCCTGATGAACATAACGTATCATGAAGATGACTTTCCGAATTATCTTCATTGCAATAATTACTTCATCTCTGTTTGTGGAAGCTGGGACCTCTTAGTAGTAACGGTAGACTACTTGACTTGGTTCCGCAAGCATTTCAGCTGAACGAGTTCGTGAGCAAACTCCTTGACTGACATGTACAACCGAACAGCTGTTCCACGCCGTAAGCCACTTTTTTCGCCATCTTCGGTTGTGTTATTATTATTCTCTGTACAACCGCTATCTGCAGCTTCAGTTAAAAGGAAGCAAACCTGCCCTAGTGTTGTTATTTATAAATTACGCCGAACGTGGTTTTAAAATCATTCATGAATGATCTAAAGTTGTATCTGTTTTGTATGAGGCTGATAAATGTGGCGTAGGTTAAGAAAATGGCGGATTCTGCAGCCTGTACAAAATGGTGTTCGTATAACTTGTGATAACACTACAAATAATTAATATTTTTTAAGAGGGGTTTTAAAAGAAACGTTTTCTGATGGAAACATCGTTTGATTTAAGTATCATTGTAATGTAATTTAATTTAGTGTTATGTAATTATTGTTAAGTAGTATAAACAACCTCTACTCCAGGAAGGAAATAATTGATGCTCCATTGTCAACAGATGATCGTTAGTCACGGTTCTATACGGTGGTCGCTGGTTCTGTTTCCAATCGGTGAAATCATTCTACGCTAGTTAATGTTATGCTATGAGGACTCGATTCTTTCGATTGTTTGAGGAGTCGTGAACGTCAGAGTAGTAGGCTGTTAACTAAAACATCCGCAATTAGTGGATCATTAAGGATCGGCTCGGTCTGTAATTAGAATCGCGAAAGTGCAGCTTTGTTCCGCCGCGTTCTGTTAGATGCTGTATCAGTTATGTGGTTCGCATGATGAATGTCGTGGTTGTTACGTACTGAAATGGGAATGATTTGGTATGAAATGGTCGGTGGCCTATTTAATTTACAATCTCAGGGTTTTCCTATAGGGGATGAGGAGAAACCTCTGGAGTTTTGGGTCGCAGGGTGGAAATCGGGAAGTAGACGATGTTTGTGAATGAAAACGCAAAACAGCTCATTCACACCCGAACATGATGACTATCTTTCTCGCCACTCCACTACCTTTTTTTAATTATTTCATTGTTTTTGGTTGTTGTATATCACATGATTACGGACGGAGTAATTTTAATAGGCGCTCCGTAGGGCTGCAAACACCTCTTCGGGAGTTGCACGAAACAGCCAGTTAGCACCGAAGAGCGACTGGTACGTTATGATTCCTGGCCATCGAGGAGTTGAACGATCTGAAATATAAGCCGTGTTGCTCAGAAATGATTATACCAGAAACGTTGTACTAAAGCAACGTGATTTCTGTATTAATCCATGTTTCGATACTTTTTAATACACTTGCAGCAGAACTTTAATCATCAAAAGACAAATCTAAAACTTCTTGACGATGGTGAAGAGTCAATTGAATAAACATTTTCTTGGATATTATCCATCGTCTAGTAAATATAAAACGTAAAACGACGTTTCGGAGATGGGACTCTATCTCCGTCTTCAGGTTCCTACACAGTTGGGCCCACTAGATAGAGCTAATCCCTATCTCCGGAAATAGGGATTACGTCGTTTTACGTTTTATATTTACTAGACGATGGATAATATGCAAGAAAATTTTTATTCAATCAAAAGACAAATTATTGACTTCGTAATTTAACGATTGACCTCGTGTAATATAAAATTAATGTTTCAACGATGTAGACTCGGACCCGTACTAGATACGGCCAGGACTTCTGAAACGTCGGTAAACTTCTATCAGACTAAACGTTTCAACTACCAAGAAGACAGCCATCTTCAGACTCAACCGCCGTGAAAACATCAAATCTTACCAATTATTTTTACATTGGGAAAATGAATATGACCCTAGAAGGCCCCTGAGGAGACCCCATATTCATCCGGTACCCCAACACGTCCGTGTGAAAATGGGCTTATTAGGAAGGCTAATAGAAGGCTGTGGATAAAAGGAGGACGAATATGATAATGGATGGGCGTAGAAGAAAAGGATGTGGAATTGGTATGCTTAGAAACTTACTGGCAGACCTCGAAAGACGTTTAGTAGCTCTCGTCAGGAAATGAAAGCAAACCGTCACGTTGGAAGTTAAATAGGCCGGAAAGAGAAGCAGTAACATCTGAACCAAATATGTCGGCGCCACTAGTCGCAGAATCTAAGGAATTTTTTAAATCTTCCTCGTGTCGAGAGACGTTTTGTCGTATTTCACTTCGGCCAGACTAAAAGGAAAGTGTAACTTCACATACGTCATCGCAAAGATTGTACTGGACTAGTTAAAACAGCGTTGGAAATTGTGGTGAAATGCATTTCTATATGAAGCTAACTACACGCAAGTGTAAATTTAAAGCATTTTATGAACATGAATATGCAAACAGTTCTTAAACTAGACTTGTGTAGAAAGGCTGTCACACACGCCATGTACGTAAGTTAGAAGACTTGCTAACACTGATGGCAGGCAATTGGTATGTCGTTTCGTGACATTTCAATAGCGGGAGTTATACTTATGAAGATTTGCGTTAAATAATAAACACATTAATTTGAATTTCCATTGCGATGTATACAGTTAGTTTGTGACATTTTATCTTCTGTTTATTTTCAGCAGCAAAAATTCCTGAAACGGACAGCTGAAGAACTGGAACCCCCTGGAGGTTCTGCAGATGCTTTCGAACCGCCAGCAAAGATCCAATGCACAGGACCCGGTGGCCAGCAGAGGCCCTCAGGAGGCCCTCAGCAGCAACAGTCAACGGAGAACCTAACCAAATTCTCTGTGGAGATCGTGCAACAGCTGGAGTTCACGACGTCGGCGGCCAACTCTCAACCGCAGCAGATCTCCACTAACGTGACGGTGAAAGCTCTCACCAACGCGTCTGTTAAGAGCGATGTGGCGTCTCCGAAATCGGGACCTGGAACGCCGGCCTCTACCGTTGGAGGGCGTGCCAGTGCGGGTGGAACGACGACTCCGGGAGGCGGAGGATCGTGTGTTGACATCGGTAACCTTGTGGAGTGTAAGCAGGAGCCAGACAGCGAGTTCGTGGACCTTGAACAGTGTGCGGCTGCCCTTGAGAAAGACGCAGCGGCAAACGGGGCAAGTTTCCCCGGATTCTCGGACCTCATCGGTGACGATACTAGCGACGAAATTATTACCTCTGACGCGTTCAAAGATCTCATATCCGAAATCTCAGACTTTCATCCGGAATTTATGAAAGACTTTGACTTTGAGGATAAGACTGTGGACGGTTTGACGAACAGTACTAGTGCTAGTGGTGTGTGCCACCCTCCGCAAGTGGGGTCAGGGGGACAGTTGAAAGCAGAAGACGACAAAGAACTGCATCATCCGCAACACCTGATAGACGTAGGCAAACACAACAGCCCCAGCCCTCTGATGACAGGGAACCCCCAGTACTCACCCCAGCCCGTATACGACCCGCAGTCGCTGTCGAAGGCGCGCATGGCCCCATATCCACCCGGTCTGGCGGAGCTCAGTCCAGCTGCACAGACCCTGAAGCAGATGGCCGAACAACACCAGCACAAAACCCAGCTCGGCATGAGCTTTAATCCAGCTGCCACCGCCAGAAATGTCAGGTCTCCGTACGGCGAGTTTCAGTTCCCGTCATCGGCCGGCAGTCCGGGTTCTGGGGGCGCTGGAAGCAACGCTGGGGCACCGTCGTACCTGAACAAACAGGTGCCGGGTTCGGGCGGGGGAAACAGTTTCGTGAACAGCGGTTCGCAGTCCGAGCAGGTGATGTTCAGTGCCACCCAGACCGCCTTTACAAACAGCGGCCGTCAGGTCTTGCAACAGCAACAGCCGCAGAACTCAAACAAGCAAGCGGGTGCCGGTGGTAACACGATGATGGGCACGGGGTATAGCAACGCCCCCAAACAGCAGTACTCGCCTTACGGTAGCCCCGGTCCGCTGCCGAATCACGGGAGCCCTCAATATCTGCCTCGTAGCCAGGCTCCACAAACAACACAGCATGTAGGGCAGTACAACAGTTCCACCCCACCGAGACCTCCGTCCTGTCCGGGTACAGGAGGCCTTCAGATCAACCAGGCGCAGCAGATGCAGATCAACCAGCAGGGGCAGCAGATACAGGTAAGCTCTTTTCCGCTATAAAAAGTACAGGTGCACCGGTTTTAAAATCAGCAGATCATCTGGGTAATCTCAGGTGACGTACTTTATCCTGTGAAATTTAGGAAGTGACTCCTTGCCGCCATCTGAAGCGATGTGTTTTCAGTGTTAACTTTAAAATAAAAACCGTGGCGTTGTTGTTATGTTAACATTAACCGACACTCGATAAGACGGTCTTAAATCAAGTGGAATGTTAGCAGTCGCTTTCAGATATTGAGTTGCTACGTGCTAAGAAATAATATCTGTTGTGATTTATGCCGTGTTTAATTTTCTGAACGATTATACGTCGTTTAACTCAGTTATGCATTGTTTTTAAATATTTTTAACATTTATCGTTATACGAGGTGCGATCGGAAAGTTTCTAGACTGCGCCTATAAAACCCGTACACTTATCTCAGGTATTAAATTCATCCATCACCCTCGAAGTAGTTCCCCTGGGAGTGAACACAACGATCCCAGCGCCGCTGCCAAGCCTGGAAGCATCCCTGGAAATCTTTCTTTGTCAGCCTGTCAAGCACCATCTGCGATTCTGCCTGTATCTCTTCTATCGTCTCAAATCTCCTTCCCTTTAGCAGAATTTTCATCTTTGGGAAGAGGAAGAAGTCACACGGAGCTAAATCCGGCGAATAAGGAGGGTGCGGGATGACGGCCATGGTGTTTGAGGCCAAAAACTGCCGAACTTTGAGGGCTGTGTGCGCTGGCGCGTTGTCATGATGCGTCGCATGTGGAGTTCTTCCTTTAGAATCAGCTGACAGGTCCCATAGCCTATCCCAACAATGTCGCACAAGTCGTTGATGGTACGACGTCGATCTTCGTGAATGGCCTGCCGAATCTTCGTAACATTTTCGGGCGTTGTGCTCGAAGATGGTCGTCCAGAACGCTCGTCATCATCGACAGAGGTTCGGCCATTTTTAAAACGTGAATGCCACACAAAAGTTTGTGCACGACCCATTGCGGACTCCCCAAATGCTTGCTTTAGCATTTCATAGGTTTCCGTAGCCGTTTTGGCGAGTCTTTGGCAAAATTTGATGCACACGCCATTCCGAAATCGCAGGAGGGTCGGTGTAATGCACTACCAAAACGCCCGTAACTAAGAAACAAATGCTAATTCGATGATGCCGGCTGGCACACTGATTCACTATGAATGTAGGCCGCACCCCCTAGCGGCAGAAGCTCGTACTACATCCGGTTCGCCCTCTATTGACACAGTCTTGAAACTTTCCGATCGCACCTCGTATGAGGTACATATTTTTGTTTTACTGTCGAGACCCGGGTTCGCGCCCAGGTCAGTCCGTATGGGATTTGTACTGGACAGAGTGGCACTGTAAGAGGTGTTTCTCAACGTCATTCGGTTTCTCCATGTCATTATCGTCATTCATGTATCATCTGGAGGATGGCCAAGGTTCCAGTTACCTGCCGCTGTTCTGTATAAAAAGTCAAGTAGCTGTAACAGTGAGACTTGGATCTGCGTCTTACATTGAAAAATTTTGGTATTCGGACTCGGCCTGGTCGAACGTTTGATTATTTATTATTGCGTGAAAGTCGATCTTTGGAACGTGGGAGACTCGACTGCTCGTTTTCCTACGTCAAGTGTCACGTATGTGATGGCCGCCTTAATTTCTTAAGATTGATTCATGTTACTTAGCACGAAATCCATTTCTTAGCCTGTTGAAGACCTCCTGTCTCTTTTCGCCCTTATTTTGAGCGAAACAACTTTTTCCGCGTGCACCGCCATTAACAAAGTGAATCAAATCAACACATCACCGAAGTTTGTGTTTAAAATCTTCCATATGTCGACATTTTACTGTGAAATGACCATTTATGGGCGCAGAAAAGCGAAACTAAGCATTTGACGTACAGCTTGATGCAATCTGTTTTATGACACAGTGCGTATGTTATTTAATTTCTTCATAATCTCTTCAGGAAGAGACGACATTTGCTTCATCATACTATGTGTAAGAGAAGCAGATAAGTTATCTTTAAATTATTAACATTGAGTAACGGGCATGTGTGTATTTAACGAATTGAACCAAATATGTGGTTCTCGCTCTGACACTCGGTTCGGAATTTCATCTTCTGCTACAGTCCATCGACGAAGGAAGATGGCTGTCTTCTGGTTGTTGCGCCATGTGTGCAAGAAGTTTTTCGATCATCATGCGGAGAATCCTTTCCTGAATGCCTCCAAACCAATGGGTACCGGGGGCCCTTTCCCGGGCGTAAAGCGCGGCCGGGGTTTGACGCTGACCACTCACCCCCCATCGAGTGCGATGGTCAAGAATGAGTATGAGCTATACTACGTCTCCCTCGAAGCGCCCATATGGCATGTAACGGGATGGCTTTACTTACATTTACTGAATACTAAAGGAAACAAGAGGTATAATTTAGATGATGGTCTTCTGGGTTGTAGTGCCGTTGAGTATTGTCACTTTATTTCAACGTTTCGGAGGAACTACGTACATCTTCGTGGCTGAAAATATTTTTTTACAGATTGGTGTATGTATTTTGAAAGCTAAGGAATGTAATTAAGACACTGAGTGAGTGCTACGGAGTTGGTCACAGGCAGACGTCACGAGATAACACGAGCTGTCTCTGCATCGTTGAGACCTTGAGATGCTGATAGCCAAGAAAACAAACAAACTCACTCAGTTAAGAAATTCTCTGCCTGCTATGGAACACGAAGGTCCTTACCGTTTTTACGATAGCCCACCACCGACGCGGCTGACAACCCGAAAGTCATCATGTTCCGTGCCCATTCAGATGACGCTCATAGCCTTTAAATTATGCAGTTCTTGGGTTCTTTTTCGTTGTAGAAATAATTCCCTCGTTACTTTGTTCTCAAACTTCTTACCGTCGGTAATTATTGATTAATTGTCGTAGGCAAACTAGGACATTACTAATAGAGGCCAGTTTTAACACCATTGTCTCAGTGTTCGCCGTTGGACTGGATTCTTTTTTACTTATTGTCATGTTGTTTTGCCTCTCGACCCGTGCAATGGTTAACTGACAGCTTTACAAAACTACCTTAAATTAGGCTACGACCGCTTCCTTTGACATCCACTATAATTTATTATTCACTATCATCCTCTCACTCTATGCTATATACTCGGAGCTACTGAAAAAGCATCGTTAAATAAACTTTAAATAAATTTCAGGTTCAAATGTTTTCCTGGCCATTTTGTTTGTAGTAAGTTTTAATGTATGTTTTTTCCTCAAAGTTGCAGTCCCTGCTTTACGAAGCAGGTTGTAAAATTAATAGCTTATTTATCTTGATCCTAAATGTTTCAGAAAGCAAACGGTGAGACTCCAGTATTTGAACCGAATAACAAGCATTTTACAAATTAACGTTTTTTTTATGACAGTGTGGTCATGTAAAATCTTTAGTTATTAGAATGTGTTTGGCCACTGTTCGTTTTGTTTGTGTGTAACTTGATTTCGGATGTTTAGGGAAGAATCCATATTGGGGGGTTCAACTTCAGCTGTCTAGGATGAGCCTCGTCTAATGTTAAAAGAATTCAGCGTTTCGTCAGGCTTTGCCGAATTTCTGCCTCGATGGCAATTAGGGCTCGCATTAATGGCTCTGAGTTGTACATTTACCTCAGCTGCTAACACCCAAGGACCATGTTGATGGTTTTTGAGAACAGGGCGCCCAGTATCACATTTGGGCCAGAAACAAGTAACAGGAGGCTGGAGAAAATTACGTATTGAGGAGCTTTATAATTTTTGCTCCTCTCCAAATACTGTTGGCGTTATCAAATCGAGGATTATGGGATGAGTACGTAGCACGCAAGGGGATTTTATTCACTGTTCAAGTGTAGTGTTAGCTTGGCTTGAAGCAAGGTAGTTAATGTGTGTAGTTTGTACGAAGTGAGTTGGATGCGCAGAACTGCTATTTGATTTCTGAGGAAGTGCGCATGCCCGAGCTTAGCCAATCGTGTTGCAGAAAGAAGAAACATGTTTTGCCATCACAGTTTTTTAAAGTGCGTTTAGGCAGTCAAAAGGCGTTCTAATACGGCCTGTCGTATGAGTAGATTTTGTTAACGAGAAACTTGAATGTGGATCAGGACATGCACAGTGGTGTCTGCGCGTTTAATGTGCAAGTGAGTATGACCCTTGTTTGTGCGTCAAGCTTACAGCCCTGTTTCTGATAATATGGACAAATCCGAGACAAGAAAACTAACAGAACACCACGCCTTTGTATGAAATCAGGCGACTGTAACTTCAAGTTGTTTGTAAAATCGATATCTAGTCCCAAATCTCCTTAGGTGTGTGTTGATTCTGTACTTTAGTGAGTGTTTTGTTACAAGTTTTTACACCGGATAGGTTGATGTAGCGTTAAACCAGGGCCTGCGTCCAGCCAGCAAACATGTGTTGTGTGTTTGATACTGCTTTGTCCTGTCCACGTCAGAACTGCGATGGGATATTCTAATAGGCCATAAGTATCTCCCTCCAAATCCATGTTAATTCCCCATTTCTGGTCTCCTTACTTTTCGTTAGACAACATGAAGTAAAACAATTTCGTAATTTTACTTGCAGATTTCACAAAAATTCGCTACAAAATCTCAATTTGATATATTAAAATCTTCAAGGGTATCTAGTAAAGCTATATGTGGTAGTAACATTTTGCTAAGCGATGAATGTGGGGCAATCCAGAGTATCATATGCGCATGTGCATTACCTTATATGCAACCCACCCCCTTTTGAAAATATTCAAAGAATTTGGTGGGAGATAACAGAAAGTTGCATAATGAGGCATGCACGCACGATCTAATATTTTATGTGACACGTCGTAAAATTAAATATCGCACGAAAGTTTATTATGAGATATATTGACGATAATTTTACAACATATATTCAAGAAATAGGATATAGATGGACATGGGGACTGAAGTGTGTGGTTAGCATTAAGGGCCCATAAAAGTAACAAAGTTTTCTACCGTCTGAGTAACTATGAATGTTTCTAGGACGTGACTTGTTTTGCTTCTGAATATATAAAAGTTCCTTGTCGATGGAATCCTTTGAAAGAGCGTCTTCAGAATATTGTAGTTACAAACGTCTTCGCATCGATCCAGTGCTCTGATTGTGTACAAAGTGTATGTGCCCGAAAGTCACTGTTCCATTGAAAAACACACTCGAGCTCAGCGTGATAAATCGATAGTTTACCGTATCGATATTTTGAGAAATAAGGACAAGATATGTCCGTGAGTGTTTCTGATCTCCATTATTGTGTCTGTGGACTGTCATGTGTGATTAAATTAAGATGTGTGTAATAGTCTAGATTTCCCTGTCTATTTCTGCGTTATTTTAAGTTTGGTGGTGAAATTACAACCGGACTCTACCATGTGGATCTCCTTTATTGTGTTGGAGTTTTCTTTGAACAGCTGGTCAGGAAATGCCCTCATATAAACCTGAAGATTCATTACTGTGTTCACAAAAGCATGTCACTTAACCCATTTCTGCGCCAATAAGAACTATTTCGCTTCTTTACACCTCAAATTTCTGCAGGCTACATTTTAATGTGATTCTGCTACGTACGCCTTGGTCTTTTAAAATGTATTTTCCGTGAAGTTGTGCCAATTATAATTGTGTTTGGCGGACGTAACGCAGCTAATAATGCTACACGTTATCAGTTGTCACTTTATCATGCTTGGTACAAAATAGGCCTATGTATCGTTAAAAGAATCGCGGTACCTGTTTTAGACTCTCGTGCTGATGAAACTTGAAGAAATATATAACAACGTGTTTGCATTTCGTGAGGCTGGTTGTTTCGAAGTGGCTATATAGTTTAAGTCACACTCTTAAGTCGCGACCCGTACGTGAACCTCAGAGATGTTTTCTGAGGCCTACGTATAATTTTTTTGTAATAGTGTGTCACTCTGCCATGTAAATGTTACTTGATGTCAAGAAAACACATTTTTTAACGACGTCAGTCTATGGGAACATGTTGCCGGGAGCATCTGTTGCCGGTGGATGAACTTATCCAGAGCGAAAGACGCGGATGTGACGTATAGGAATCCATACTATTAAGTATCAGATATCTAATTGACATGTTTTGCTAAACGAAATGTGGGTGTAATAATATGTCAACTTGGCTGTGATAATGAGCCCTTTTTTGCAGAATTTTAATAAACTGCTTTGGTGTTTTAATCAATTCTACAGCCACACGATTCATCGAGTCAGTAAGACGCAGTGATTGTGTCTCCCGATCTGAAAGAGGTTAAGAATGCATTGTTTAGGTTTTATAACAGCTTTTGTGACGGAAATACAAACCATCACAACGAAATGGCGCGTCTTTAGAATCCTTAGTAAGAACGGGGTGTGTTCTCCAGACGTGCAGAGAATAATGGTCTGTATTGGGGGGAATTTGGTATCAGCACTGAATGGATGGAGGATCCATAAAATGTGGATAGAAATAATGATTTAATAGATGAATGAAACGAAGGAAAAGAGAACAGAGAAAGAGGAATTTCAAAATGTAAAGAAAGCATGGCGGAAATGAATGAATTGAAGGCAAAGAAGAAACAAAGAAACAGAACAAACAAGAAGGGTGTTTGGTGCTTAGCGACAGAGTAACAACTTGGTATGCATATTTGA
Source organism: Zootermopsis nevadensis (assembly GCF_977971745.1). NCBI lineage: Eukaryota > Metazoa > Arthropoda > Insecta > Blattodea > Termopsidae > Zootermopsis > Zootermopsis nevadensis. Next base: position 9,442,918 of record NW_028259144.1, on the reverse strand, counting down.
ATGGACTGTGCGTTTCTTTGTACCTTGAAGTCGCCTTAAGTACACCGGTTTGAAGGAAACCCGGTACAGACGGAAAGGCTTTGAATCTCTTGAGATTCCATTATAAACAGGATGCACTGTTACGTCACACCAGGATATTGTACAAATATTTACGTTTTCTATTTTTGTAAGAAAGTCGGTACAGATAACTACAGTTTCGTATTATTATGCGTTGTTTGCACGAAGTGCATAGCTAGAACGCATTGTGGGCTGGTCGTGTCCGTCCGCCTGTCTATTCGATTCAACTCGAGAACCGCTGGACGGATTCGGATGAAATTTGATGTGGGGTTGGGCAAATTTGCACAACATCAAAATTGTATTTTTGAATGTCCTCCGAGCGGTGATTACAAAATGACGGATGAGGATATTCGTTAGGTGGAAACTGAGGTGCTGCGTTCTCGTGGCCAAGGTGGGAACTAACAAATATGGCCGATTTGATACATGTAATGTACGTTGCAAACTTGCTACTTCTCAATTCAAAATATTTTGGCTTCCTGTCTGATTTTTTAGAACCTGAAGATTAAAATATAGAAAATAATTTTGCCTGTTGTTTTGTATGGGTGCGAAACATGGTCTCTCACTCAGAGGGAGGAACACAGATTGCAGGTGTTTGAGAATAGGGTGTTGAGGAGGATATTTGGGCCTAGGAGAGAAGACTGCATAATGATGAGCTTAAAAATCTATACTCCTCCCCCAATATTGTCAGGTGATTAAGTCGAGAAGAATTAGATGGGCAGGGCATGTAGCGCGCATGGATGGGACAAGAGGTGTGCACCGGATATTGATTGGGAAGCCTGAGGGGACGAGACCGCTGGGGAGACCTAGACGTAGATGGGAGGATAATGTCAGGCGGGATCTATGGGAGATAGGAGTTGAAGGAGACTGAATTTTGTTGGCCCAGGACAGAGTCTGGTGGAGGGCTTTGGTTAATTCGGTGATGAACCTTTGGGTTCGGTAAGCCATCTAGTTAGTTGGTTAGTTAATGCACGTTGCAAAGAACGCACGGTACGGAATACACTTTCCGATATTATCATCATCATTGTTTTTGTTGTTGTCAATAGTAAATTCCCTATGTGTTCGTAATTGAATCAAGGAGACGTATAGCCGTTTTAAGTGCCCTCAGCCGAAGAAAACGTGCAATTCTGAACCTAAAAATTCGTTAATATTTTATTTGATTTACGTTTTTTGACTTTCTATACGACTACCAGCCGAGATCATGTAAACACTCCAGATGTCTGACTAAGAATAGACACGGATTTAAGTGTATACATGTTCAATAATTCCAGGCGTTAGTATTTTCAGTTTTGTTATTATTATTCCATCTATTCACCACTTTATACGGTAGTTACTTCTATGTACCCGAGACAGACCTTGCCCCTGAGGTACATAGTGCAGCAGCTATTTCCGAAATACATTTTGTTTTTAATACGTGTTACATGTATTATATAATTTTAATGTTAGAGATGACTACATATTTTACGACAGCTTCTTTCGAATGATGTATGAAGTTCCCAAAATGGCGGTCTTCTGCAGTTCCCTGATGTCGTGTTCGCCCGGGATGTTGGCCAAATATTTCCTGAGTGGCTTGGAGACAGTTCCTGTCGCTCCTATAACTATTGGGATTACTTTTGCTTGAACCTTCCACATTGTCTGTATTTCAATGAGAAGGTCCTTGTATTTCAAGATCTTCTCTGCTTCATTCTTAATCACATTCCTGTCAGTCGGTATTGCTATATCAATTAAGAAGCAAGTTCCGTTTTTGTTTTTGATTATTTATAATTATTCATCATCAGTTTGAGCCCATCGGGTTTTCTGCACGTGCATGCGTCATTTCGTATCTCAACAGGATTGTCTGTTCTTGACTACATTTGGGCGTATCTAGTTGAAAGTAATCGCCGCTCATTGTCGTTCATCTGTTTTATTATGGAGACTCGTTTCTTATAAGTGACAAAGCCGCATGCACCTTGATGTTTCCGTCTCAGCGATTTCTATCGACTTTCTTTTCCTCGACTGAGGTCGATGTTTTCTCTCTCAGTTACTGATCGAATGCCTTCCACATTCCACTCGGCACTTTCAGCTGAGTGTGACGAGGAAAGTGGATATTAATATCCTGATATCTCTCGGAGCCTGTCAAACACTGACAGGCCTTTTTTAATTCAGTTAATGTTATTATTGTGATACGTTCCGTTTAATTGTCTTTCGTGGTTTCGGATATAAAACAGCTCGTAATGCGTAATGAACATTGGCATTCTATTCCGTTGTTCACATGGGCAGAACTTATTCCTATTCGAGATGTCCAGATTTCAAATCTCCGCCAGCAGATCGGACATCTTGACTAAGATTTTACGTATTTGCGTTTCTTTCTCCAATAAAATGTACGGATAGGCCAGAAATTAAAGCCACGATCGCTTGCTTTCATATTCTTTGTAATTTATTATTAACTAATCATCTTTTCGTTTGCCGCTGTATGAGCTTAACTACTCAGACAGTCGTTAATTAAACCATAAATAAATAAGAAACCCGGATTTAATCATGTATTCGAAATGAAGGAGGCTTAGGGATTGCATTTTCAGCGTTTGGTTAAAAATCATAGTGAAAACATGTAGATGGAAGATAGAAATTGTGTATGTAGTCTAATTTACCGAGTTATTCGCTATTTTGTTTGATATTTATCTAAATATACACTTCTAAGACTTATGTAATTGCATGAACATACAGATGTGGCCCCAGGTCTGGAAAATGTTAAGAACCCCTGTAACATATCACTTTTTTCAGTTACAAGTCTTTTTTTCCCTTACGACGAATTATTTCTGAACAAAGTAATAAATTTATATTCCAGCTTCAATACGGACCTGAGTCAGTCTTTTCATGCAGACTCCGAATACCAAATTTGGTCGAAATGTATTGAGTGTCTTGACAGATGGACAGATGGACGGCACTTTCATGATTCATTTGTGTGCTGAACGCGTGATTTGATTCCAGTTAATACGATTTTACAAAATCTGTGTTGTGTGAAGTGCACTCTTTCGAATGGCGTGGCTATAACTGCAGAGCGTCTTGCGAGTAGTAACACCCTGTAGCACTGCGCAAGGGCAGACGTAATTGAATCACTTACCGGCACATACCGGTTTCTGTCACCACTTACTCATTCTTGAGCTCTTGGAATGCTTCTCGTTACTGATGTGAATAATCAGTTCAAGAAACACTTATTATGTGTAGCTTCTTTCTCTTAACCTCCCATGTTGAAAGAGGAACACGGTGTGGTGGTATTTGAGAACAGGATGGTTTGTTGAATGTCTGGCCCCATGAGGGATGGAATTATAGGAGGTTGAAAAATTTTCTGAATCAGGACTTTTATAATATGTACTCTCCTCCAAATATAATTTGTATGATTACGCTAATAAGTAAAAGTAAAGTGAGAAATGTGCACAAAATTTTGATTGGAAAGCCTAAAGGGAAGAGGTCACTTTAAATATAGGCGTAGGTGAGAAGATAACATTAATATTAGGTTTAGAGGACATTTCTGAGGATAGTCCTTGGAAAGCTCCTGCTTTTAGAACCAAAACGTTCTTGGTTTGTAAAACTTGAGGACCTTACGAGGATGTGAGCTAGTTTCGACTGTCTTCAGAGGCGGGTTTATTTAAGCCTTATTTTACGGTACGTCACGATCTGTCGGATATGACTTCCGCTTCGTATTTGAGAGGTTCCGGTCTCCACTCTGAACCCGATTATTATGAGGATTTTAGTGATCTGCGTTAGTGTCTCCGGGTGTTGTACGCTAGCGACGTAGGCGGACCAGTAGGCAAGTGATGCTGTGCGCATGCGTAAGCCTCCTGTACCTGAGTGGAGAATATTGGTCTTTAGTACAAAATATATTTCTCGCACTTATTTGTTGCTTTCTGCTGTTCGTAGTGTCTTTATTGATTTATTCGTTTTGTTACAACTGACTGTTTCATAACTTACATTGTTTTAAAGTTTATGTTAAACCAGAATAAGCTCGAAGTTTTTCGGGTCTGATAGTAGTGCAACACGTGACTTCCTATTCCGCATACGTCACAGGGATTTATCTTTCGAGTACAGTTCATGTTGGAACAAAACCCAACCTTTCGAGATAACCATTTCCGCTTTCGGTCTGATTTTAGTTTTGATACAATCAGTACTGTTAAAAATCGTTGAGGAACCCGAGAATTGATCAAAACTTGAGTAGCAGTAACTGTAGGCCTTTATCTAATGATGTAGGTGTGTGAGTAGGTATAAACACATGAAATGATGAATTCATTACATGTACCTGTCAGGCTTCACATAAGTCACCTTATTATTTCCTAGTTACTGCTCAAGTGATATTTATATAAACGATAATTGATATCTTATGGTGCATTATATTAAATGATTTATGAATTTTTTAAATCGGTATTTTGATGTCTCGAAATTTGGCAATGGCATGTTTACTTCTGTTTATGCACTGCCGTCGGAAGTTAACGTAGCAAGGGCCAGCGGTGGCCAAAGAATGTAGCTTGTCAAGTCTTCATATGACCTATCGGACGGAGATGAGTGATGTCCAAGCAGCTTTGTGTACTGGGTCAAAATGTTGTCGTAGTTAAAGAGAACATGCAACTGGCTGCATGTGACTATCAGACAGCGCTGTTTGGAGGCGGAGACATTGATCTTCATATATCTACAAGACTGCATGAAGCGTTTCTTAACTCCTGTTAATTGGTATTGTGGGTTCGTATCCGTCTCTGGGGGTTTTGATGTCGTTCACCGCCATCTAAGGAAATGTAAGGATTTATTGTCATGGAGGCCCAAACAGTGAAAGGAGGACACTGTGCAGAGCAGAATTTTGTTGACGGCTTTTTAACAACGCTTTTTTAAACAAAAAGCTTTTACCTCGTGTGTTTTGTAGGTCTAAAGAAAAAGTGGTCCATGAATTACGCATTACGACAGAAGATGGCGAATGCAGTTATAACATCTTTGTCATACATCAGAATTAATTTTATACAAATCGACAGCATCAACTGAATATGCTACTTAATAAGAAACGCTCCATCTGTGAGCATTCTGTTCTTATCAAAGACATTTTATGCAGTAGACGCTCTTCAGAGATTTCACATGCTGAAAGAGTAGTAGGTTGCAAGTTGTAGTCATATTAAGAGCTGTAGATCCTGTCTTTGAAACAAAAGCTATTGTAGCCATCGTGATGATGAATTTTAAATTGCAATGTGCAGCTGGAGAGAGCGCGAGAGACAACTTTCACCGCCCATTGCGCCTCAAATACTGTCGTGACCAGTTGCAGTACTAGTCAATATGTGGCTCGCGGACCACGGCGGTTTGACAGATATTCCGATAGAAAAGATCTTGGCATCTCATGGATATATTTATAGTTATTTAATTGCTACGAAACTAGTTTTTGCTTAATGAATGGCTTTCCAGAAACTCTCCCGTTTTAAAACGTATGAAGCCAGCGAGTTTAGTACATTTTCAGAAGTTGTATCATGTTGACAATATTCAAATGGATCTTAAAGAAATAATGTGGATGTGGACGGACAGGGTCTTGTTCAGGGTAATGAACATTGACGTTCCGTATGTAAGGCGGGTAACTTCTTGATTGTGGGAACTGCTATTAACATCTCAAAAGGGTATTGTGCTTCGTGGAGTTGGTTAAAGGATTTGTACGTCTGAAAAGTCGTTAGAAAATTCCATGGCCTACCACAGTAACATACGAGAAGTGTCCCATGAAATCTGAAATCGGGTCCTTGCTTGGTTCTTCCAGCTTCAGTTAATTGCAGGTTGGGAATTACGTGAGATACCTCTCCTGAGATTCGAAATCCAGTCAAGTTAGGTGGCCTCTGTAATTCAGCTGAGTGACATTATTAGGGTGCTGCAGTGTGCAATCAGTAAAACAACTGCAATTTTGTAACTTATTCAATAGGCACATGAAATACATCGTAATATATACAGTTTTAAGTTGCAAGACTTTACAATATTATCGATTCCATCTGCCTACGATTATACGGGAATTGACTAGTGAAGAAATGTTACGAAAATTCGACTGTGCGTTTATTTCAATATCTACATGTTTTGATATCCCGTGGTTTTTTCAGCTTTTGCAGGAGAATTACAGGATTTTTCTTTAAAAAAAGGTGTTGACCAGATTCAGAAACAATAATTTCTCGCCGTTCATGATTTTAACTCTTTCTTGCGCTAAGCAATCTAATTTATGTAACATTGTTAAAGTGCTGCATTTCACTTACCACTGTTCTAAAACAAAATAATCCACTTTAATATTATCATGCTGTATACGCCTAGGTATGCCACGGTGGTCTAGCGGTTATAACGCTGGCTTTGTAATCCTGGGGTCTCGGGTTCGATTCCCGGCGGTTCCCGAATTTTTAACTTGTGTTGGGGAAGGCCGTGGTTTAGGCAACACGGAGTTTTCCTCCGGGGGCTTCCCCGGTTTCTCCGTGGCATCCCAACAATTACTCCATTCACACACAGAAGAAGGCAATGGCAAACCACTTCTGGATCATCTGCCAAGAACGTATATGAACAGGTCCCAGTCCGAGAAAAGGATGGAAGGATCCTGTTCATATGGACCTGTCGTCAGACAGAACACTATAAATAAAAATACGCCTAGGTCTTCCAAGTGATCTATTTCGTTCGGGTTATCTAGCCACAAGTGTGTACGCATGTCTCATCTCATACGTGCTTTATGACCTGTCAATCTTATGCCACTTGATGTGATTTTCTTAATACGTAATATAGTTTCTTCGTCTGTCTGTCATGTAGTAATATGTTACATTATGAACGTAGGTTTCACAAGTTATGTTTTCAATTTCTCCGTTTGTATTTGGTCCAGATTTTTGCTTTAACACGTGTTCTCAGACATTCGTCATGTTTACCCTCCCAATGCCTTGTGCATTCAGCATCATCGCTTCTTTTTTTGCGAACCGTAATTGCTCAGTACCTTAACAGAAGTCGATTCGCTACCCATTTTGTCGGTTTACTGACTCCTTTTTTCAGTCCGTGCGCTTGGGTTTGTGGCCCTAACCAACCACAAGTACGTGTAGCAACCTGCTCACGAGCTGCTTTCCCTATTCGTAACTCTTATTTCCACGATTTTCCCTTTTAGCCTGCATTTCTCGCTGTCAACTCTTTTCAGTTTCTGGAACTCTGCCATGCATTTGTAAGGAATATTTTCAAAGGTTCTTCCCATTTGAGTCTTGCATTCTGGTCGAATTATAATGGAATGCTGTTCTTGTGCATAGGAACAAAACTTCCTGTTTCTTAAATGTCTGGCTGAGTGACTCGGTTTTCGAAGAAGTTGGTCGACCTGTTATAGACAATAATGCAGGTACGTTGTAGGGGTAAGGGCGAAATCGTCATGATCCGCGGAAGTCGGAGCAGGTAGAAAGCTTTGTACACCAACATTGGCGAGGCAGTGCAGAGCGGGAGTCAACCTGTAGGAGCCGAGGTACGTGCCTCTAGAGACATTTGACGAACAAAGGTATGATACGTGGGGTAACATTGAGGAACATTTTACCTTTTGTACGTGCAATGCTTTTAGGTTGTGTTCCAGTTTAGAGTATAGACCAACAGATTCCAATCCCATTTTCTTGAGATTTTATATCACCAGTTGGATCTCGTGTTCTTGTGTCGGACGGACAAATCTTTTGATGTCAGACAATGGGTAGTGGGGATACTACATGCCATGAAATTATAAATTCTAATCCACAGTGGAGTTACTACGTACGGTATGAAATGGAGTTTCACTTACATAGTTTATACTAACTCTAGCCCATTTCCTTCTTAAAAAAATAATTAGTACTCTCAGCTAATCAGATTACCAGCCTTTTATGTAACACCCAAAGGTTCAATACCGTCTTAACAAGACCCAGTCATCGGTCCTTATCCTAAGCCAGGTGAAAACAGAAGATGACCGTCTTCTGGGTTGTTCCATGTATTGTGGTACAAGTTTGCCGACTTTTAGAGGTCCTTGCAGCCTCCATCACCAAGCCATAACGGTGGCCAGAAACCCTCCTGTCGAACCTGCCCTATTTTACCTTATACATTTTTTTGTGTATCAGAGATTACATAGGAAGTTACAGTTGATACTTCTTCGATAAAAGGGGATTCATTCTTTGATTAGTGTATAAAGCCCACTGAAATGTACCTTGCAATAATTTATTTTCTTATTGTCACGAAATAACGAAAATTTAAAATAAATGTAAGCCTTTCTGGTTTTTTAGGTCGTGTGAACGTTGTCGCCTATGTCATCGTCCATTTAAATGTTGTGAACACGAGCATGAAATGCATTAGAGTAACCGTCACCAAATTGCATGCCTCAAGGCCACAGGACTCCTCGCTACCGCGTGGCGTGGCTGTAAGTCAACAGTTGCAAGGGTTGATGCGCTGCAAATTCTAGCTGTCTATACTCGCCTGCTTTCCGCTGTTTATGTTACAACGTTGTGTTAATTTGGTATGGGCTTGAAGCATGTAATTCAGTGACGGTTACTGTAGCAAAGATGTTTATACTTTGAGGTGTAGTCATGTTTCGAAGTGTCATTGGCGTGTAGTGTAATAATTTCCGATAGGTGCAGTGCATTTGAATTCTGTTGTTCTTGAGAATTCTGTAAGGGAGTTTATTGGATTAAACATCGTTATGAGCAGATTCTGTCGGAATGTTTACTCATTTTGTGTCCCAGTTGATGGAAGTGTAGGAATCAGGCGCGTTGTGCCACACGTAACTTGATATGAACGTAAGGAATTTCAGGTTCTCTCGGCCGTGAAAATGTCGATTGAGGTCTCCTGTGTTCGTACCAACGTTTCGGAGTATAGTATCCATCTCCTAACAAGAAAATGGAAACGACATGTCCCTTCAAGACGCCGGTATCCACCTGAAAGATAAGGGGGCATCACAACGGGCATAAACTTGGGTAATTACATGTCAAGGTCACAGCTGACTGACTCTCTGTATTGGGGTTTGTGTGCCATGTTCCATTAGGATACTGGCATGCTTATTCCATGTTTTAAAAACATGTTAAAAAAGTTCTGGATTTTAAAACGCCACTAATGAAGCAACATCTGAGGGTCAGAAATTTAATAGATCTTTTGTCGTCAGGTCAGGCGTGAAACTTGTTTCATCGTATAAGTTTATGTGAAGTTTATTATTTGTATGAGTTGCTTGCTTTGTGATTTGAGAAGTACAGCAAGAAATTTCGTTTGACTTTAAACCTTTCTCTGTGGCTGCACGATTAGTATCAAAGAAGGAAGATTTGACGGTTAGGTGGTTAACGTGTCTAGATTATAACCCGGGACATCCCGAAGACGAATCACCGCGACTCATAAAACACATTTGTGGGCCAGCGTAGTCCGAGAGACCCCTTTTCGGTAATGTCTCCGAAGCTGTCTTTCTGTAAGGTTACATTCGAAAGAAATGTGCGTATGTGCTTTTGTATGCGTCTTTTCATGCATTCGACGCTGTATAACTTCTGCACGAGAAAGAACGTCTTCTCTTTTAAACATATTTTATTCTTAAACTGAGTTTCAAGTGTCATATCTTTAATTTATTTTTGATTGTTGCACATTTTCTGCAGGCAGTTTTTAAATTCCGACAAAATGAGTACTGCTTCCTCAGCAGGAGATGAATTAGCAGACCATTTGAGCGGCTGTTACCGGCTTAAGGACTGTATTCTGTGGAGTCGGCCAGAAGCCAAGGGTAGTCCATTCACTTTCGGAGTGGAGCTGCAGAAATTGTTGCCTTCCTTACCACACCTCGTCAATTACTCACCTTTATCGTCTTTGACGTGGTATAAATTCTTGTGATGTAATTGTGTATTAACCTTGGCTGTAATTATTACAGTGTTGTGTTTGTTTGTAGCGTTTGTCCATGTTCTTGTATAACAGAAAACCCGCAAAGAGGGCGTTTTGGAATATTGACGTGGGGTGGGGATGGGAGAGGGTAGATTAACGACGTGACAGTTCTGTTGACTGATTGTTGTGAACCGAAAGAAACGTCTTCATGTGACAGTCGAAATCTCGGCGGAGGAAGGTCCACAGCCGGTATTGCTTATAGGCGACAGTCCATTGTTCTGTCAGTCACGGCGTGCGCATAGACTTGTTCATCTGTTCTGCTTTTCTTTATGGACGTAGTGTTTTAACGCCGGTTGATACATATTCCTATCTTGATGGCGAGGTGACGGAAGAAGTTGGTCGAAAATTCCAGTAATGTCGATACTGAAAGCTCTGAATTTAGTTCGTGGGAATAATATCTACAATAGAAAATCGAACTGCGTATTCGTCCGTCTATACATCCTTCCATCCACGAGTTGTACTGCAGTTTCTCGTATTGATTACCGAACAGGCAGACACTTGATGTCCGACTTGCAATCATCTGGCTCGTTACCATGAAACTACGCTACGAAAGAGTGCTGCATCACACAAGGCCGCCCGATATCCAGACCTCTTTAGTACATGATGCATTGTATTGATTGCTCGTTTATCGTCATGGTTATTGCGTGTTTCTGTTACCTAATTGGGTTTAATTAACGAAATGAACAATTATGATTCAATTAACAGTTGTTAAGCTGATGAGAAAATTAAGTGTAAAGGACATCAGTGAACGATACTCGTTGGGTCCTGCCCATCACAGCCTGATCTTAAAAATTATTTTTTTATAGGTGCTGGTCGGTTATAATCATAAATATTGATATTAATACTGTACACGTATAAGTTTAGTTAATCTGTTTGTGTACTATTTTTCATTATTATTTCACTATTATTGTATGTATTATCAGTGTTTGCCTGTTATTGGCTTCTTGCTGTTGGCAAACACGTAAATAAATTAATTGAATTAATTGAATTGAATAAATCACTGAGTTGGTTTAGGTGACTCATTTCTCTGATGTGTTATTCAGTCTTACAGTAATTTGCATTCTGTGTACATCTGCATCAGATAACAGTCTTTAAAGTGAAAATATACATTTACACAAAATGTTTGCTTCTTTTAACACTGCTTTCTGATCTTATGCCAATTTACAGGTTTGCATAATCGCCCCTTTTCAAGGATTACACCATTTGGCCTGTTCGGTTTGACGCCATCTCGCCAGTGTTCTTATGTGTGTATAATAAATTAGTAGTTGACTAAATGGCGGTTACTTTCTGCGTGTAATTTAAGATGATAGGCCCAGATGTACACGAATGTTGTAATAAAGAATTTATGCACGTCCATGGTGTGTACCGTATTGTGTTTTAGCCAGAAACTATGGTTAAAGTAGCTACGTGTTTCGGTACCAGAAGTCGAAGTGGTTGTACCGCCGAGGCTTCTCAACAAGAAATACGCATGATCCGCCTCATTTGGTCGTTATTGATTGTGGGTATTCCATCCAGGAGACTGTACGCGTCTGAGTGGCGTTTGTGCCGGACTCAGACCGTGAGACCAGAGTATGAACTGTCCAGAAACACTTAGACCGCGAGCAAGACACAAGATCTTCAGACTAGACCGCGTAGGTGCTTCGCGGTCTGGTCTGAAGATCGTCTCGCACTTCGGTCGTTGTCTGCTGCTCTTTCATGACGACATCTAAAGTTTTCCCGCTGATACACACCAAGTATCATTCGAGATTCTCCCCCAACAGAACTGCTAGGAAATTTACCTTAAGTTATCATTAGTAAAATATATCCTGATCTGGTATGTTATACAGTGTTCTTCACAGAAGACCGTGGTCAACATTTTGAGTAGTTATAAACTTATCTCACAGATGGTAACAGTTTATTCATATGATCAGTTCTCTTGTTCACTGTACCTTGCGCACACCTTGAAACCACGATAGGTGTTGAAAACACGAACACTGCTTTATCAACATTTTGTACTATAAATTACGTCCCAAATCTTCACTCCCCCCCCCCCAAAGGGTTGTGCACTGGTAGTGAGACAATTGTATAATGCCCACTGTCGATGCAACACCAATACAGAACCTACCAGTAAGTACCAGTTAATTAAATAATTAAGCTACTTGTCTGTGCAGCAAGGTACTTCGATAGTTAACTGTTCCCTGTTCAAGAACTTTCCAACTTTTTAATTAAACCGATGATTCGTCATCGAATCCGAAGAAGCCCCACGTTGTGTGTCTATTCGGAATTAGTCCGATTCACTTCACATCCTCACAACACGTTTTTCAATGCTTATTTCGTATTATTTGGCTTATATCTTTGTTTGGTTCTGGTTATTGATTCTTTTCTGTGGAGTTTTCACGTCATTTATTTTTCCTCCAGTGCGTGCTGCATCCACGGCTCATCACAGTCGCTTTCATTGGTATTATTTAAAATGTATCAATAAGGTTTACACAGAAGTAAAACTTCGATTTGTCCTAAATGCGTCGTAAATGATTTTTCCTCGTTCCCTATCTTGGTTAGTTCCAGAGGATTCGTTTTGCAAACATCAAGTTTCGTCGGGGATGCGATTCTAAGAACACTGACATAAATAGGACACTATTTAGTTACCAACTGCATTTATTGCTTGAATCGACTTTAAATTAAACCACTCAAATAAAATAAACTGCATCAGACAATGCGACTCGGAACGATGTAACGGATTTGGATCGACTTTTCTCACACGTATCACAAACCAGATCATCCTAATAACATTTAGATAAGAATACAATTTAAGAAGTCTTTCTTGATGTGTTATTCTGTGCCCCTCGGCTACTTCCTCTAAAAGGCAGGTACAGTAGGGACCAGATTACTTGCTGGCTGAGCTCCCTAGTGCTGTGAATAGTTGCACTCGGCACGGCCCAGACGGTGCACGGAACGGCCGATTAATACGATTTGAAAAAGCGTGGAGGTGCGCGCGCAGTTCTTATCACCTTGCTCTTCACCCCCGCGCCAAGAACACGCAAGTAATCTGGTCCGTACTATACCTGTGCCTTGACAGTGAACCGGTCTGCCTCTGTGTGTAATAAACTAGATCATAAACCTCTCTTCGCCAGCAAGGCGATTCACTGGCCTGGACATTACTAGGGCCGGTCAATTATCTTCAGGGCGTGTGGCACAAGAGTGGCCCATGGTGCTGCTTCTCAGTATACAGGTTAGGTTAAAATCGGCTTTGGAATGCGTGCCTCTTGCGGATTTACGTTTCTGTCGTTTCAAAACCTGAAGGTCTGGGAATGTTTCAAAGCGTTTATTCTTTTGAACATTATACCTCGTTCACTAACTTAGACTGTGTGATATTTTGTTTTCATGGTGGTGACGATGTTCTTTTGGGTTCTGGCGTCTCTTGCCAGCGTTTCGCACCCAGGACCCAAAAGAACATCACCATAATCTACACTTGTTTGTTGTAGGCTGAATAATCATAACTCAGTACTTTTGTTAGCCATGCGCACTTTATCACTCGTTTGTGCCTGTGACATTGTTTGTCTCTTTAACTGTCGCTTAGACTTACAAGAAAGTAGAACATGTTACTCCTTGACTGTGCTTGTACATTCAAGGAGTGAATAGGGTCTATGAATTGTGGCCTTCCGGGTCATGGCGCCAGCTGTCTTGTAGGTGGTCACAAATGTTTGGAACGAACATATTTTCTGATGAAGATGGAAGCGTTGTGTTTTCCCCCATATCTTTGGTAATTAGTTACGAGACTGCACGTCAAAATATCTCAGAAGACCACAGTCCATATTTTTACCGTTCTCAAATCATCAAAATCAACGTACATACACCAAACGGCGCTCTGAATAGGGTCCTCGTGAGTTCCCTTGTACCCTGCGTATGTAATAATGCGAATAGTAGGCGACCCTATCGCTGAAAGGTTGAGGAATGCGATAAGGGGCACCTGTAAAGCACCCAGACTCGGTTTCAAAATAACGAAAGGAACTTCTGATACGATCTGCCGAGGCTCCATTTAGTCATTAGTGAAAACTTGGTGTTGTAGACTGATCCTTTCCTTGAAAGAATTGTGGAACGAGATAGAGTTGCAGGAGGGGTTGGGTTTTACACGCGCCTTCCATTTACAAAGCGCTGACACTAAATGTCTGTTTTGACTTCTGTGTAATGGTCCAAGCGTCGTCAACGTTGTAGGATCCTACCGACATCATTTCTCGGGAGGGAGGGGAGATTTTTAAGAACTCTGGAAATGATGTCAAATTACATTTAGGGGGTTCTGATTGTACGTCAGCAAACTCCATATTTCAGAGTCATTCTTGATAAACCAGCAGTCTGTCTGGTGTTCAAAAATTTTTCTATTTTGTGGAACTTGGAAGTTCCTGTCACTGGCTCCTCGTAGCGAAATGTATCCATTTTACACCGTACCTCTTTAAGAACCATATTATTATCCTCACACCTCTGCTTAAGTCTTCAAAATGGTGTATCTTTCCTACAGATTCTTACCAAAGTTTTGTATGATTTATAATTTCTGTGCCTGCAGAGAAAGCCACTGTAGCTGATACGCCGTCGTCAACACATCTGCCGTGCCTCATTATAGATACCTATTAAAACAGTCTTCATGATGTAGATTCACCGTGTCTGCCTGCCCTCTCTCGTTCAGACAGACTGCTTTTATGAAACTTTGTGTCATCAAAATGCGTGTACCTAATTAAATGTTTCTCCAGCTCCATTTCTCTTTGGTGTTTGTTGGTGTCAAGTCCATTCTGTGTTTCCTGGTCAGACTTTAAGATGTCCTTTCTGACCGTTGCTTTGTTTGCCCTTGGGCTACCAGAGAGACTGTATTTTGTCAGCCTTTGTCTGGTTTAAATATTACAGTAACATACATATTTGTATTTAATCTCCTGTACAACCATATATGCCTAAATTGCCTTAGTCAGTCTAGGTTTTGTAAGGCGCAGTATGCCGTGTTTGGTCTCTTACGATTCTAGTCCTAGAAGAGGTTTTTAATTATTTCAGATCGTTGAAAACAATTTTGTTCCATTGTAGCAATGCAAATTCGAGTAGGCCTAGTATATAGGAATACGTAATGCAGTTTGACCGTGATGTTTGCTGAGGTGTCCCTTCGAAGGACAAGGTCATTTGTTTTTTGTCTGTCTCCTGTGTCTGGCCCAGAACTGCTTCCCCGAGGGCCTGCAGATGCGAACTGAGCTGCAAAGCAGCAGTCTAGCTTAAATATGGACGACGTTTGTTAAGAAACAGTGGCTTCAGATGTTTTAATTAACTTTAATACTAAGGACTTCAGATGTAGTGGAACCTATATTAATAGAATATCCGGCTTATCGTAAAATTTGGTTGAATACATACGTCCTTATTTATATCAACTGCAGATGTAATTTAGTCACAAACGAAACGATGGGTGATGAACTGGAATACACCAGTTTCCTTCTTTTTAAGCTGATAGTCCCTCAGCTAGTCAAGAAATTCCCTTGAAGGTTTATTACCGTATTCACAAGAGCTCGCAGCTGTTGCCTATCCCAAGCCAGATGAATCCATTCCATGCCCTTATGTCATATTTCCCTAACATTAATTGTAATATTATCCGCCATTTTGCGGTTACGTTTTCCGAAGTGTTTCTACGCTTGGGCCTTTCCAACGAAAATTTTGTACGCATTTCTCATCCATCCCTTACGCGCTATAGTGAGGGTCCATGCGAATATTTTTTTTTTTAAAAAGAGCAGTTGGATACGGCCGACAAGGAGTGGTCCTTCAGATAGATCTTAAATCTGATGTGTAGAATAATAATTTTACCGCCTTTTTGATATAGGTGTGGAAAGTGATCTCTTATTTCATGAGAACAGCATAATTTGCAAGTGTCCGAATACCCGCGTCTTAATAAAATATTTGACCCTAAGACGAGTGAAATAAGTTCTTAACGAGAACTTCACTGATCCGTGCAAGTCACCTAGTATTGTCCGAACAATGCAGTTCAGGTGGTTATGCTGGGTTGGGCGTGTAGATAGGGTAGGACAACGAAAGTTTGTGCGTACAGAAATTGGGAGTGGAAATATGATAAGTGACCACATGGATGAACGAGAAAGCTAATTGTCATCTTTCGGACAAGAGTTTGTGAGGATAAGATTTGTATCGATCTTTATCAGAATTGTGTCCGGTGGTGTTGAGGGTTCTGCTCTTATATTGTTAGTCAGATAACGTCATTTTGACGCTTCTTAGCAGTACAATTAAAAATTTATACAAATTTTGTTTAGAGTATGATGGAAGGGCATAAGACAATGTAGTAAACTTGAACATCAGCTAAACACTTTGTAGTTGCTAGCTGCCGCACAATGTCAATAACCGTTCAGCTGAAAAGGCTTGAATCCACGGAGCGGAAGGCGACTTCCACGTGAAAAGAATTGACACTTGTTGCATCGCAGCAGCCTGTATCCTGTTGTTGCTTTGATCCTTTCTTCTTCAGATCCTATTGAAGAAGAAGTCAGCTTACAAGCACCACGTTAAGCCAATTCCTTGCTGTGATAAATAACTTGAGGGGGGAAAAAGTTGAGGACTTATTCGTTCAGTTTTGAACTTCCTGTAATCTGTAAGAGATCTGCCATTGGGGGGGGGGGGGGGTGACGACACGCGAACTGTTCTGAGGTCTTTGCCCAGCTGCATGGCAAACGGAACAAGAAATCTGTTCAGAAACCCCAGCTTTACGGTCGCCTGTTTAGCCCACTGTTTTATAATTCCCTATCGCTGGAACTACACAGTTGCCTGATTTAACTCACATGATTGATCTGTTTTGCTGTATTACGTACGAAATCGACACGATTTTATGGATTTTTGTACATTGAATGTAGTTAGTGGTGTCACGCTCAGGCTGCCTTTACTTCAGGGAACGTCACCAGGGTATTGCTGCCTGGACAAACAGTTTGGTTACCGCTAACGCCGTCTTCCGTAATATTGAATATTAGAATTCTCATAGTGCCTGCTCTTGAAATTTCTCGTTACTTCATGTTTCAGTGTGTCACATTCAGATCTTGCCTGCAGCTAGGGTGATCATGGGCCCCTTAAATGTAATATTTTAGATGAAGTACCCGGTGTTTCCAGTTCTGGGCTCGTGTTTGTGAAGCGGTTTGCGTCAAGATTAAATTGCTGTGCAGAAAATGGCTCTGTATTTCTGATGCGTGTATCCGATCGTCATGGTCGACTAATTGGTGCTACTTGTTTATGGAGAGGCCCCAGGTTCAAATCCTGCCAAGATACCGGCTTACTGACGCAGGTTTTTCGTGGTATTTCTTAGTCCCTCTAAGCCAATGCTGGGATAGTATCTACTATAAAAATTTGTGATTTCGTCGTCAATAAATTACGTTATCAACAATGTCAACTATAATCAAACTCGGCAGTGTTGTGGAACACAACAATGCCGAGTTTAGTGTCTTACTCAAGATTTTAAAACGCAACCCCCCCCCCCCCCGAAGGGGTTGGTTGCTTTTTAAAAACTTGACCAACCCCTTTGAGGAGCTCCGAAAGGAGCGTTCTGCCCTAGTACATTAAATTATGCTACGACCGCATTCTTACATATCTTTTTTTAAGTTCAATATTCTGTAATCATTCGGAGCTGGAAAACGCAAGCTGTTGAGAGCGTCGTTAAATAAATCATAGATAAGTAAGAATTATTCATTGTGAGTTTATTTAGAAAGTGTGTTCCCTTAGCGTGCCCATTACTTTAAATTATGAGGCTTGTGCTTCTGTAGACCAGGCCTAAAATGTAGCCATGTTACGTGGTTATCATCTGCTAATTTCAGTTCCGCAGTGTAGAGGCGCTGACCAGTGCAGTAATGGCGTCTCGTAACTCCGTTCACTGTTATGACACACTCCCCTCTCTTTCCATATAGCTTCGTCAGCTAGAGGAATATGGCCTTCCGGAGCGACGTGTTGTGCATACCTTTTTTTTTCTTTGTTTATTTAACAACGCTTTCAGTCTTAGGATGGTTACTAATTAATGTAGTGGAAGGGATTTAAAAGGAATCAGTTGTTGCCTAATTTAAGATAGGCCTACTGTGTTGGCGTTCGCTTGGAGGGACTGAGGGAAACCACTACAAACCTCAGCGAAGAGAGACTAGTCCCAGCTCCGAGATTTGAACGCGGGGCCTCCAGAATACGAAGGCGGAGTGGGAACAGTTGCGAAGTTCATTGTCAACTGTGAAGTAAGTTTTGACCGAATTGGCCGATTGTCATGAAACTCGGTGAGAAAGACGTTTCGGAGGTATTCTGAGGCCGTCTTTCTAGATAATTGACTTGAACTACGTCTGGAAGACAGCGGATCGAGAAGTTATTTCGTGAGCCTCGCGTCAGAACAGAAATATTTGATAGTCGCAAAAATTACAAGGTTTTCATAGCCCAACATGCCCGTTCAGTAATTATCAGTGATGTAAAAGAAAATATTTACATAATTTCGATGGGTAAAAAATACCACATTTCTTTCTTGTTTGTGTTTTCACCATTTCAAGCGCCCTTTGCAAAAATTGTCTTCATCTTCACTGATAAATATCAACACTTTGCCTCCATTTTGTGTTGAACTTGTGTGACAAAGGAACACATTTCGAAATGTTTTCATATCGTAACATTCGTGGTGTATGCTATCTGTTACATTTATATTTTCAGTTCGTAAACACTAACGTCTGATGGGCTGATATAAACAGGGTAAAACATCTGAGCTGACAAGCTAGGGCCTCCAATATCAAATTTGACTGAAATTAGACCAAGACAGCATAAAAATCCCTTTTGTTTAATCAAATCAAAAACCATATGTGTTGCCGATACAGCGTTCTGGGCATAGAAATGCGTGTTTTATTTTTCTTCGAAAAATTTTTTCGCGTCGATTAATACATGCATAAAGGCATTTTGGCTTTCGCGTCATTTTTCCGCCACTTTCTTTCGATTTTAATCGGAGCAGGGCTGTATCGACAAATGTTTGTGGTATTCCCCAGTATATAATTTCAGGAATATCCGTTTGACGGTTCTCGAGTTGTGAACATGCGGACAGACAGACAGACGGACGGACATCGCCAATTAATGACACCATTTTGCATCTCTTTTTTTGCGAACTCGCCAGAAGCCTCGGTCAGACTCATTATTAGTCGTGTGTGAGGTAGCTTATAACAGTGGTATTCAACCTGGGGTACGCGTACCCCCGGGGGTACGTGATATTTAAAAAAATATTATTTTATAATAAACACTAAATAATCAGTAATGTAATTTATTTTAGATGTAGATTATATACTATGTATAACTTGAATTATACACCAACAACTTTGTGGGTACAAAGTTGAAGAGAAATTATATCTGGGGGCACGCGAACAAAAAAGGTTGAATACTACTGAGGCCGTGGTACAGGTCCCAGCCCGTGTTGAATTGTAGTGTACGAAGTGGTACTGACAGAGGTTTTTTCGCCTAGTCTTAGGCTACCCCCTGTCGTCAGTATTATTCTACCGCTGCCCCATATTCACTCATATGTCATCTATGAGATGGACAGTGGACCAGTTTGCTGCTAAGTTCCACAGACATGGCCCCACCCCCTGGCAAAAATAAAAACAAACAATTCCTTGGTCTAATTTTCCTGTTATGCATTCTAGTGTGTTTCTCGGGAATACGATTTTGAGGCACCTTTAGGTTGTTATAAACTTAATATTTCGCTTATTTTTATGGGGGATATGAAGATAAATGCGACGAGACTGTATTTTACGTCATTTTTACTCTGATTCATCTTGTATTTATTGATTAGGTATGTTAAAATGAAGTTTTATGTTATTTTTCCTCTTCAACTTAAAACTGTAAAGATTTTACCTGACACGTGTTTGTTTATACCCCACTTCAGACATTGACATTTAAGCTTACTGATTTTATCTGATACTAAGAACAAACATTTTTGTGCTTTGTCATTTTTCTCCAGTACTTACTGTTTAGAAGATGGAAAATGTAATGCCACGTCCTAAGAATTGCCCTGGCTTGTACGCACGCCACTTCCCATGAATTATCGATTCCTGTGAGCACTAGCCAATGTCCTTTGCATGTGCACGAAGTTTCTGAACTGTCTGAAAATGCGAATGTCTTATTGCCGTGTGTATGGATTTCTGAAGCAGATACTTCTCTGTCTCTTCGTGTTCACCTCTTATATTCATGCTGTGATCATCACGTCACAACACTGCATCATATACCGTTTGTACGGAGTCACAGATTAACCGTAATAAGAAGCGAAGAAGCGTTGAAATGAGTCCGCCAGTTTGAACGCTCAGTTGTATTCATTTTGAGCGGTGGCGTTTTCGTAGTGTAGTGTAATTTGCGTCTCGGATTGATCGACAACTGAAAAGGAGTCTTGCCAGGAGGTAGCCCTGCCCTTGAACAGAAGAACGAGTACAAAAAGTATGCAAGAGTTGGCAACAGTGCCATGTGTCGCGATGCTTGATTCACTTTCATGTGGGTTCGTCCTCTGTGTTTCAGTGTACAAGTGTGGGCTCGGATCAACTGTTACCGATAGTGTGTCGAATTACTTCTCATACTTTGCTGTTATTCTTATGTTTCAAGGAAAGTCGTTTGTATATAGTGGCCACAATATAATATTGCATTAACCTTAAAAAAAATTATTCTTTCGTCTGGTGATACTGTCGTAAGTCAAAATGGGCCGGATATATGGGGGAACAAGAAAGGCTGACAGATTTAATTCGAAAACTTCTCAGGCAGAGACGTCACGAATTTTATCACTGACTTGTTATGCACGAATTAACAAACGCCATTCGCGAGTTGATATTTATTCGCTGTTTAAATTCATTAAAATGTAATCTCCTAGACTTATTCCCTTATGATGTAAGTTAAGAATTCTATTCCACATATACCTGTGCGAAATATAAAAAAATGAAGGTGATGAAATCCCCATGTATCGTGAATCTAAGATAGTGGTGTTAATTGCGTAAACTGAGGCATAATTAGTGAAGTGTATTTCTGTGTTATCCTGTGTAAGGCGTAGAAGGCAAATTGATAAACTAATTTTTGTTAACTTGCAGATATTAACATGTAACGTTGACGTTTTATATATCGTGTAGAAATACGTATGTGGGCATACAGTAGGGTGACTGGTGAATGGGTTCCATGAAGTGGTTGTGTGATTTAAGTTTTATTTCTAGAGCCCAACTAAGCGAACGTACAGAGCATAATAAAACGTTTCTCAGTGAAATTAGTCTCGGAGTGAGAACTGGATTGAGCTGGTTGGTTCGGGATATTCTCAAGTGTCCTTCTTTGTTTTGTCTGGTCCGAAACTTTTCCCCTTTCATCTTTGTGTCTTACATTCTCCATGATTTATTTGTTCCTTCCTATTTACTTTCTATTTTCATTTTATATGCCTTCCTGCTTTACTTCTCCCTCTGTACTTTTATACATTCTTTCATTGTGCGTGCGTATATGTACACACACACACATATACATATATGTCGGTAGACAGTTTACATCGTGAAACGGTTGCTCGTCTCGTACGTGGCCAACCTGTCGCTGTACAAGATGATAACTAACTTCTATCCCTGCTTTTGCTAATGTGTAACGGGAGTGAAATTTCAGGCCCCCTCTGAGATGGATCATCCATGCCGTAAACACAGCTATTAATATCCCACAGGATCGTCCAGCAGGGAAATGAATTCCTAACCACCTGGTGGGACCACAGGTTCTGTAGCTTTACGGCCCGTGAAGTCATGTCTGAAGTTTAATCTTGTAAACGTATGATTAATGTGTAACTTTGATTAAGTTGTACTGGTTAACAGTCCACGCCTGATTTGTCTTATCTCCATGTAATCGTCCTCCAATGTACTCCTAGGTCTTTAGTGTTTCTTTTTCCTTCGGGTTTTCGGACTAAAACTTTGCCCACATTTTTCATCTCTCTCATGTCTCCTCTGTACCTCTCTCGTCCCACTCCTTGATTTCGTGCCCTTTTCTGAAGCTGTCTTTGTGTGTTGTCCCCCTAACGTGAGAGACGACGGTTCGCACATATAAAAAGCAAGAGGTAAATTATAATCTCCATTACTGAGTTTTTGGACTTCATCCATCGTCTGGTTTTCTAAAAAACAGGGCGTTTTGAAGACCGCCTCAGTTTTCGTTCTCAGGTGTAAGGAAGTGGGGCATCTGTTGTGTTGGTTCTGTCAGAAAGAGCTAACGTCAATTACTGAATTTGTATAGCTTAATCCTGACTTTGCCTGTTTTTAATTTCTTCGTGAATGGCTTGAACAGTATTTTTTTTACTAACAGAGATCATATACAGGGAGAATATTTGT
Source organism: Zootermopsis nevadensis (assembly GCF_977971745.1). Lineage (NCBI taxonomy): Eukaryota > Metazoa > Arthropoda > Insecta > Blattodea > Termopsidae > Zootermopsis > Zootermopsis nevadensis. The sequence goes on along the minus strand of NW_028259144.1, from coordinate 9,420,698 downwards.
ACATTGTATAAATTTATATTATTGTATGAAAATATAAGCCGGATTTACACAAAGAGTAAAAAAAAGACGATGCTAAGGGGCGTATTTTTTCCCGACACTCTGGCGTCTGAGAGTACACACTAGCAATTGTCGTACAGAAATCCCCCCCCCCCCCCCATCATACTGTGGACATGCTTTATGCCACCTTTCGGAACATGTACCACTTTGCACCCGGCTTTCTTCAAACGATTCACCGCATCCATTACAAATATTTTATTCTTGTATTTCGTCCTCTTTTGGTACGGAAGGCTAGCACCAAATTTCTCTTTGCGGACGCCTTACATTTTCTCTTCTATTTTGAATTTTTTCTTTTTAGCGCGTTTTTATTATTATTTATAAATGTCGCAAAAAATATTTCAGACTTTTGACCTGACCTGCATTTCGGATGAGGACGCATGGCCTCTGTGCTTGATCTTGGGTTTGGACTGAGACAAGTAGAATCAATATTCATGCTTCTCTTAGCTTGAGATTGCTAACCTCTAACACAGCAAAGTCTTCGTCTGACTAAAGGCCCGCGTTGTGCGGCTGAATCACATTTGACGAGAAATCTCTTTCGGCTTTCTCGACAGTTCTTAAATACGCTGACTGCTTCGTGACCTACCATTTGTCGTTCTTTTAAAATATAATTAAATCGATTTGCGTGAGGCGGTACGAAGGTAAATTTCTTCCTTGTCAGAAGCGTTGCAGGAAGGGATGAAATGAGCGTTTGTCAGGATCAGCAACTCTGGGTCATCCTCCGTTGGCTTTATGTATCGAGCGAAATGCTTTGCCCAGACAGCAAAGAGTTTAGAGTTCATGTACCCACTTTGTCCACACTGGTGCATCCGCTGTTAATTCAGGTTTCATTTGAAGACGAGGAAATATTGAGTCGTTTGGGATATGATAGCTGGTGTCTCGTAAAGAACAGACTACAGTCACCAGTTTCCCGCTCTCTGTAGGATGTACTTTATTTATTTATTATTTAGTGTTCTGCCTGACGACAGGTCCATATGAACAGGATCCTTCGATCCATTTCTCGGACTGGGACCTGTTCATATACGTTCTTGGCAAATGATCCAGAAGTGGTTTGCCATTGCCTTCTTCTGTGTGTGAATGGAGTAATTGTTGGGATGCCACGGAGAAACCGGGGAAGCCCCCGGAGGAAAACTCCGTGTTGCCTAGACCACGGCCTTGCCCAACACAAGTTATAAATTCGGGCACCGCCGGGAATCGAACCCGAGACCCCAGGATTACAAGGCCAGCGTTCTAACCGCTAGACCACCGTGGCGGTCAGGATATACTTTTCCCCTTTCTGAGTAACAATCTTTGGGTTCTTGCTGAAACAGAAGATATTCCGAGCTCATCAGTGTAGAAGATCCTGTGGGTTGGAAGTTTCTTTTTTCACTTCATATCAGCGTTTTAAGTCCCGAACGAATTTCTGGAGCAGCCCTCGGGTTAAAGTGAGTTGTTCTGAATTTTAAAGAAAGATTTTGCTTCTTGGGGAAGCTACTTTCTTCAAAGTCGCAAACCTGCCGATCACAGTGACCATGGGTCTTGTGCGCTTGGACATGTGACCGTGTGTTCGAATCCCACTCAAGGCATGGATGTTGATGTTTTTCTGTGTTGTGCTGTCCTGTGTACAGGTAGAGGCCTCGCGATGGGCTGATCATTCGTCCAAGGAGTCCTGCCAAATGTCTAATAGATCAAACCTCCACGAGGAGGCGGCCAAGAACCATACTGGGTTGAAGAGCCACGGATGATGAATGAATCTAAAGTTGCAAACCGACTTCATAAGCTAATGCTCTAAGCGACGATGGAACTACGCCCTAAAACAGTTTAGACAGACGAATCGCATGTCGCTTAACTGAATGTGAGCACTAATGCTTGGTAAATTGCGCCAAATATATGAATAATGAAAATCTGTTCGTAAAATTAAAATAAAATAGTCTTCATTTGCAGATATAAGTATTTTACAAAGTGTGCATCTGAAGGATCAGTCACTTTCTACGTGACTACATGGCGCTGCATTCCTGAAGAGAGTCAACTTCGTTGCCTAAGTCCTTCTATTGTCACGATTTCCACCACCTGACTTCTGGTTCTTGAAGCAGACCCGGTTATGGAATGCGTGTGTTGCCTGAGTCTGATTTCCGTGACTCATTTACAAAGATTTCGCTCACCGTGTGCGTTTAGACTGAAGGCAAGAATTACAAGTGAATCGCAGATGTGTGTTTTTGCCCGTGTTTAATGGCTTACATGTTTACGGTATTCTGTGAAATATTCTACGCACAATCTGTTGCGTTTCTTGTCGTGGTTCGATTAAGAGGAAATTAACGAATTTTTCTTTGCAGAGCTGTGCAAGTTTTGATGATAAAGTCGACATTATCATATTTTAAACGATTTCAACACCGGTCCCTATCCTGACGCACGTTAATTCGGTCCACACCCTCCAACCCTTTGTTTTGTCCATAAGACCCATTTTAATATTATCCTCCGATATAGGCCTTGAACTTCCGAGTAGTATCTTCCTTGTAGTCTTCACTATTTAACATTTTGAGCGGTTATTAACTACCGCATGCGTGCTACATGCCCAGTCCATCTGAGAATCATTCATTTGATCATTTTAATAATATTTGGAGGGAGTGAAAATTATGGAGCTCATCATTTGCTATAACTCTTCGGCTTCTGTCACTTGAGCACTTATGAGTAGGCCAGGGCTGTTGTCCTACGCCCTCTGTTCAAACATGCTCAATCGTCAGAGATCAGTTTTCATAAAAATACCTAAGAAGTAAAATTATTTGTTTTAATCTTTACAGCATACTGGAAGACAAAGGTAACCCCTTCTTCTCTCACTAACCGACTGTATGAAGCGAATAATCCTCAAATTCTCCGCATCTTACAGAACCCAAAAGTTTATTGTCGTTTTCACAAGACCCTGCCACTGGGTTGTGTCCTGAAACATTAATTCATTCCATATTCTTTTATCCTGTTTCTACAACACCCATTTTAGTATCCTCCCATGTTTAACAAGTCTGAAGTTTTTCGCCATATTTATGCCCCGCCCATCTCACCCTCATTGACATGAACATCCCAAAGCCAAGTTCACAATTGCGTAATATAAAAGCGTAAAGCACGAAATATTTTATTTTGACGAGAAGGCGCATAATCTAGCGAACCCCCACTCCTGCATCGGTGGCGTAACTCAAACTTCCTTTGTCGCTTGCTGAAAAACGACAGCGGTGTGATTTGGAAGCATCGCGAACCGAACTGAATGTTGCAATAAGACACTCCGCGCATGCGCGTTTGCGTACATTACTGCAGAATACGCAAGTGTGGACTCGGCCTAATGTCGTGTGTGCATTACAAGCTATGAGGGCCCTGATAACGCAGTTTACCGTAGTCTCATCTTGCTTTCTACCCCAAAGGTCGAAACGTTGAGATTCAGAAAACAAGTTTACTGATCCGGGGCCATGGTTCACTTCCATTTTAGCTCTTAGCTGTAACATTCAAAAGTGAAATGTTTTCTTGTATGTTTGTGTGTCCCTGTACTGGGACTTACGAAACTGTTCTTTTCAACTGTTTTACTTCGTTACATGTGATCGAGCAATTAGGTACCGGGCACAGTATTACTAGCCTTGTTTACGTGTTTATGAGTCATGTGTTTTAATTGTGTGAAGGCTGTGGCCTGAATTCATGTGACTCATGATAGGAGTCTTATTCCATAAAGATATGTAAACTTTTGACCAGGTGAGCGATGGTACGTACGATCATTCACTTCTATTTGGCACAGACTTAAAAACATAAAAACAATGGAAGTATAAGAATATCGCGCTATTTATATGCCGTGTGAACGGAAGCAGTGAGGTAAGGTGAACGTCACTTCCTTTGCCTGTCTGGAAAATGGGGCGTGCGGAGTGTAGACAGGACTGAGTTGTGACGTCACAAGATTTGTAAGGTGGTGCCGCTTAGCGGCCAGACTTTTTGTGTGTATTTCTTTACCGGAGTGGAAAAAAGTTTCGCGACTAATGGCCTTCTTATGCGAAAGCCAAACGGCTCTGTCCTTCATGAAAAGCTGGTAGTTGCGAATTCACTGCGTTTTAAGAGACATAATGCTATTTGCGTTTCGACCTTAATATGTGCTAGGAGAATCTAGTCGACAACTTCACACATGGTTTCCTTATTATACATTAATTTGATTCACTCTGCTCAAGTGACTCACAGTAAATTAAGGGAACTGTACTTGTGTTGGGTATTGTTCCCTTCCCACAAAATTGGGCCTGCTGTTTCGTGAATTATATCAGAACTATGCCTATTAAATTTTCTGTATGGAGTGTTTTGACGGGTTCAGTTTACTTACGTTAAATGTGCCTACCGGACGTAAGGAGAAATCGGCCACATTTTCACAGATAGGCGCGTTTTTCACGCGAGTATAATCGGTATGGAATCATAAAAATTTGCCATATTTATCCACCGTGTCACTTTGTAACGCGGTTCAGTGCCTATGCCACGTGTTGAAGTCGTACGCTGGATATTCCGACCTCCTACCTGATGCATTACCCGCATGATTATTTTCATGTTTATGGTTTATTTAGCGACGGGGTCAGTGGTTCAGATTATAACATTGAATTATTCAGTGATGAATTAATAATGAATTGTAAGGGATGTGAAGTGAAGTGGTTTTGACGTACGAGGTACTACCCGACATTTCTGAAGAGGGTTCTGAAGAACAAGACTATGAATTTATGTATACTCTGTCTCCGGGCCGAGATTTGAGCCCCGGACCTCTGGGATACAGAGTAAGCGTGGCGAACATCCGGTGCAAATGACTGGAAATAATTATCTGAAAAAGAAACGGTCGATGTCATTTTTAAGATTCTAACTTTTCCAGTATTTGCTTTGGAGCCAACATTGGCTATCCGATCTCTGGATCGAGATAAGAACACCTGACCTGGCACGTACGAATTGGGCCCCTATTTACCGCAAAACGAAATTTGTTAGAATTTTTCATGAGCGTGTCTAAGTAATGCTTCTTGTAAAGTAAACACTGCAGTCATCGATGTCACTTTCCAGAAGATACACAGAGCCCTGAAGGTTTATCAGATGGATTGAACAGGGTTTAGGATATCCCATGTCGTCTCTGGACACGATCCTGCGTCAGTTCCATCCTCACAGCATCACACATGGCGTACAGAAATTATTGCAGATATTTGAACTGGTGTGTGGCGGAGCCACTAGTTCCGCTACACGCTAGCGGTATCTAGCGGGATCTACAAGACGGAAGTTTCTGGCAGTTTGACCTCACGTCTCGATGACTTAATTGTTGTGTGAGGCATTTAACGGTGCTCTATATCCTTTGCAGCTGATTCAGTATCGTCAAGTAATCCTAAGGTAAGTGTCATATCATGACTGACCCGATACTATTTCAAGTACCAAACGATTGAGGTTATGAGTGAGTAGAATTTTTGGTTCTCATGGCGGTAAGTACGAAGATGGCTGTCTTCTGGGTTGTAGCGCCGCGTAGCGTAGTCTGGTAGAAGTTTACCAACGATTCAGAAGTCCTTGCTGCCTCCATCATCATCGCCCTGACTATGGAGGTAGCAAGGACCTATGAAACGTTGGTAAACTTCTACCAGACTACGCTACACGGCGCTACAACCGAGAAGACAGCCATCTTCGAAGTTAAGATTAATAATTCATGAAGCATAAATGGCTGAGATGAATATTGTACAGGATTACCAAGTTTTGACTGGAAAGTTTCAAATAAAGAGACCCCATGAGATTCCTGCTAGTAAATGAGACGATAATATTAAATTGAATGATGGAAAAATAGGCTGCCGTGATGTAGGATGGATAGAGGGTGCTTTGGATAGGGACCGGCGGAGGGCTCTTCCGGTTGCATAAGAAGCTGGGAATTTTTTTAATATCTGAGCTGCTGTCAGCTGCTCTTTGCATTGTCCATTGGTGTGTATGAAGCATTTTGAAGTTGTACTGTCAGTGTAATTACCAGGCCAGTTTTAAAGTGGCATGTTTTACTACTTTAATACACAGCCTTTCTGTAAAAGTTTTGCAGTTTTATTCCCAGGCTGTTGACAAGCCCTGTTACAGATTTGTCGATTATAATTTACTTTTGCTGGATGCCGGGTAATTTGGAAATAACTCTGTGCAGGCGAAAATAGACCTAGACGTTGGCGCACCTCTAAATACACACTCACACAAATTGTAGGAAGTCAGAAAACACGCGGTTAGGTTGACGTATCGTGGCATAACGTTCATACCGAAATTCGTATTAATCTAAAAAGTAGTTCAGAAGTTGAAAGACGTACGTGTGATAGTTTTTACGCGGCGTCTAAATGATTCTCACATATGTAGACTTTCTTTCCGTAAGAAAGCACAGAAGAAGGTGCGTGTTATATGTTGGCGACTAAGTATCGATGTCGAAAAATTATATTGTACGACTAAAGCGCAAGGAATGTCTTCATGTCTGCAACACTAGTCTTGGGACAGTAAACACACAAATGGCAACAAAGAAAATTCCGAAGGCACTAATTCAAAGAAGTTTTATGTTTGAATATTGGAAGATTCTGTTATAACAAGCTCACAAAGTGTATTCCGTGTCGGAGTACACATAATATCCTTATGCATTCTTTGCAGAGTGCCTTGTTCGATAGTTCCAACTTTGGCCACGAGATCGCAGCACTGCACTTAGTGCAAGGCAGGCTCAATACACCTTTTCTCCCTGAAATCCTATTACCCAATCGGTGGCTACTTAAAATCGACGAAATACGATATTTATGCCCAGAACGAGTTTCGAAACCAAGACCACCGTGTTCGAGCGGCCGAAGACCACGAGGAATTTTCAGCAACTGGAACCAGAATCGATGGGATGAAGTTGGATTGAAAGTTGGTTTTCGTGCGATATGCAGTGTTCCGGGACGATAAGAATCGATCTCTCGCCACGCAGAAGTGGTGGCCCATCTTGCCACAGCATTTATGTGGCAGAGAGGCAACTTCAAATTCACTCGGCACTGAAGCTTTGAGTTGACATTTTGTAGAGCGATGTGGGTGGCGCATGAAAAGTGTTTGCCACGAACAGACGATAGTAAGACCAACTGTTCTAATAGGTAGCTGAGGAATGTGGAACAGACTGTAGAACTACATGGATATGTTTAAACGCGGCCATTTGTTACAGTGGTAAACTTTTAAGTTTCGTGAAATAATACAATTTCTTGGTTAGGTAAGAAGTAGCCATTATCGATGTGTATGTCATGTTTTTGAAAGGCACCTCTGAAACGTCGGTAAACTTCTACCAGATTACGCGGTTCAACATCCCTAAAGACACCTTCATACTCGACGCCGTGAGAACATGAAATCTCGTCTATATGTGATTCAAAAGCGTTTTAACTCGTCTAAATAAAGCTTATAACCGCCGTCCTAACCTCAAAGAAAACATGACATAACAGTCGCAGACGTAAGTAGGCCTGTAATTATTGTTAATGTATCGCTGTGACCAGTTTACCAAGATCAGGTCTTACACACTGTCCACACACCAAGGTGATTTCCTGTTAAAATTCTATAAGCTTGTTAGTGTTTTATGTTTTCACAGGAACACGTCTGAAGCAAATGGGATGGGACTTACAATATTATTTTATTTACATAAAATAGTGCTGCCACACCATCACTCTTGGACAAATAGCATTCTAGCATTATTTATTATACCTAGCCACAAGTAGTTTCCCTGGTTTGCACGCGTACATTATTTAACAACAGTTTCAGTTACAGTGACTAGACAGTCTGGCAGTCTGCGATTGGGAAAGATCCTCAAAGTACTCTTAAAAAGAAGACAATCTTTCAAAAACTTTTGACATATTTTCTTTATGTGAGTTTTGGAAGAAATGAATAATCAGTAAACCCTTGCGTTGGAAAATCTAGTGTATGGAGGAAACGCGTCTCATTTTAAACGAATTCGCTGATGGCACAGCCACGAGTAAAGAATCTTTTCCGAAGACGGCACACCGAGTTGGATGATGTGGCTCTGTGCTCAAAGAGTTACTTGGTTCGAATCATGGCTTTGAGTTATAAAATGCCTATCTTCTGGGTTGTAGCGCCGTATAGTTTGGTAGTTTGCCGTCATTTCAGAGGTCCTTACTGCCTCTTATCATCATGGCGATCTTCGCCCTAATGATCGAGTCACTACAACCCTGAAGAAAGCCATCATCAGGTTTCACGTTCTCATAAACGCATGTGAACCGTAATCTCTTATTTCAATTTTGTCTATTCCCTTCTCAGTTTTCTTCAGGCCCTGTGTTGAGGTAGCGAGTGGCTTGGCGTAATCCCCGCCTCATATTTAAAGAGGTGTTGAATTATTCCCTGCCGTCTCTGATAATATAGGTGGTTTGCTGTTATGGAATGTTTGTGCTTTGCTGGGTGGTCCTGCAGGGCGATTACAGTTTCTGATGATGTAACGTTGTCATAATTTAGCCTGGTTGCTAATGATTCCGTAAGAATTACTTTGGATGCATGACATTTCGTAGGTAGAACATTAACATTCAGGTTGTATGGGAACAGGCAAGGGTAGACCGCTATAAGCCATGTTTCTCATTCAGTAAACTCTGTATGTAACATAACTTTTGAGTAGTTGAAATTAGTTTAAATGTTACACAATACATACCGCTGCATTTATGATCCAGACGCAAGTGAAGTATTCCACCTACATGCTACACTTCGCTGTTACCGAGGATCACATTATTTCATTTTCCTTTTTCTTTCTTTTTATTATTCTTTATCTTTTGTCGTTACGTTATTTAATTTTTTTGTCAATAGGGCGTATACATATTTTGTCTAAAGTCGAGCTTAATTCTTTCTTGTTTGTAAAAGGGGCATTTTCTAAGTTGCGTACAGAACAATATTTTATTAACAGAGTACAGGCATTGTGGGTTCGGTTCCAGACCACCGCAATAAAGTGAATATCGCAATAAAGCGAGTCACGAATTTTTTGGTTTCCCAGTGCATATAAAAGTTGTATTAACACTACACTGTAGTCTATTAAGTGTGCAATAGCATTATGTCTAAAAACAATGCGAGAATTACCAAAATGTGATACAGACACACGAAGTGAGCACATGCTGTTGGAAAAATGGCCCCGATAGACTTGCTCGACGCAGGGTTGCCACAAACCTTCAATTTGTAAAAATGCGCAATAAAACGAGGTATGCCTGTATAACAGATATTCATACAGACTATTTTGAGAAAACTATTTCCGCAACAGTTTTCCTTTAAAGTAAATTAATCTTTACTGATTTTCCGATAATAAAGGGGGAATAGTAGGCAAATCTCTTGTTCCCAAGACCACCAACCATGGCACACCATCCTCAGAGACCAGTTAGTGTTTTATTGTAAAGGTTGGTATGCAGTGTCATAGTCTATGAGACCTTTTAGACCACTGACACGTGTTGCACACATTTAAACGCAACCTTCTTGATGCGCAGGGGTCTCTGTGGATCACATTTTCGCGGGGCCGGTTTAGGAATCCAGACGCGCTAATTGATTTAATCTTGTGTTGCGTAACAAACGTGTTTTACTGAGGAAAGAAGTTGTATAACATGAAACTGAAATGATGCGATTTTGGCCCTGTGACGTAGTCCGTCTGGTAGATAGGTGATGTGCGCATGCGTAAACCACCTATTCTTGAGTGGAGAACATTGGTTTTTGGTACAGAGATATTTCCCACACGTTCTTTTTTCCTTTCCGGTGTACTTAATTTCATTATTCGTTTGCTTTGTTATCACTGGCTCTTTTATAATTTACAGTATTTAAAGTATTACCAATAAAGTTTACGTCAGATGAGAACAAGCAGGGTGTTTTTAGGTCTGCCATTAATGCAGTACGTGACGACCCTGGGTGCATACGTCACGTCACAGGGAGTTTATTCACTGTCACCTGCCTGTTTCTTGACGGAGTGCGACCAGGTACTAAGGGAATAGTCGGACAAATAATTGCTGAATTAAACTGCTCGAACGCATGGCAAGTGTAGCTTTAATTCACAAAGAAGTGACATTTCCGAATTATAAAGTTTTTTGGACCGTGGTATTTTGGGAACAAGGCTAATTTATGACGAAATGGTTAGGTTGTGGTTGTGTTGTAAAATACTGAAAAATATGACGATTTATTGACATAGAAGTCTCATCTAGCGCAAAGATTAGCTTACAGCAATGTCTGAGTTGAGAAGCCGATTGTTCTCACTGAGAATTTTACTGGTTTTCCTAAGTTTCTCTAGGAAATATTGAGATTACAAATCTCACGTTGTACATTGCGTCGTATTCAGGACGTCCTGTGTTCGATTCTCGATTGATGGACCGGCTGTCCTGACAGGTTTCGTGGTTTCCATCAGCCTTTCTCGGTGTATGCTGGAATACTACAGGCCAGCTATATTTCCCAGTTCTTGCACTGACCATTCAACTGATAAGCCACAAGTATTTATTACGTAAAGGGATCACTGATTATTTTGAAACCTTAATAAGCATAAACATAAAGATGAACACCATGCTTAATTAATTCTTGTTTAATTTACTTCATTCAAAATGATACTCATGAGGAAGTTAGGAGGAGACTAAATTCTGGAAACGCTTGCTACTTCTCAGTTCAAAATATTTTGTCTTCCCGTCTGATTTCTAAGAACCTGAAAATTGAAGTATACAAAATAATAATTTTGCCTGTTGTTTCATATGGGTACGAAACATGGTCTCTCAATCAGAGGGAGGAACAAAGATTGCTGGTGTTTGAGAATAGGGTGTTGAGGAGGATATTTGGGCCTAGGAGGGAAGACGATGGGGCATGGAGAAAACTGCATTATGATGAGGTTAAAAATTTGTACTCCTCCCCCAGTAATGTCAGAGTGGTTAAGTCGAGAAAAACGAGATGGGCGGGTCATATGGCGCGCATGGATGGGGCAAAAGTTTGCACCGGGTATTGGTCGGGAAGCCTGAGGGGAAGAGACCGCTGGGGAGACCTAGACGTAGATGGGAGGATAATATCAAGCGGGATCTATGGGAGATAGGAGTTGAAGGAGACTGGATTTTGTTGGCCCAGGACAGGGTCTGGTGGAGGGCTTTGGTTGGTTTGGTGATGAACCTTCAGGTTCCGGAAGCCATCTAGTTAGTTATAATTTACTTTATTACCGCTGCTGAACTTCAGTAAAGCTTAATTCTAGTCACTCGGGTTGCTGATTTCGGCCGGCACTTTAATGACTCGGCATTATGCAAGAGAAACGTTTTTTTTTAATGGAAACATTTGACGCCATTGTACTGAGCACGAATGGCGGAAAATTACATCTCACGTTTTATTTAGGCTACAATATAGTTTATTCGGTTTATGCAGGAGCGCATCAACAGATGCAACATCTTTGTCTCTTTAGAGGCGTAGTTTACAACGTGTCGATGGTTAAGACATCTTTATTCTCGTCAGATTCAGAGAAATAGTATTTTAATAATAGCTTCGTTAATACACAGTGCCAACTTCTACTTGAATGTTATTTGCGACTAAAACTCGTCTTTTTGTGAAGATTAGAGTTACGAAATAGAATCACAGAGATGTTTGTTGTGACTTTCTAGCTCTTTTGCCTCCGGCGGTTAAACCTTGCCGGTTGATTTATGCGCCTTTGATGGCTCCAACACGTTATTCGCCGCCCACTGTCACTGAAGAGGCTTACCTTTGTTCCTATGTGTGATATTCCTATGTAAGGGTTATCTTTTAGGAAAGTCGTTAATACGAATGCATTATTGCATTATTGTGGTCTTTGAAGCCTATAAAAAGCTCTTTCTCGGACATGCGTCTTCACCTGACATGACATTAACACCCTGGTAGAGGGTTTAAAGTCAAGAGAAAACAAAAGGTTTGTGTCGCCCTTCCTGGAACAGGTAGTTACGCTTTGTCTCTGCCATAATGCATCAACACATTAGAATTTTTACTGAAATAACAATGCCAGGAAAATAATCTTTACGTCAGATTTGTGTGGTGTATTAACGCGATAAAGAGATGTATCGTGTGAACCCTGTCGGTCAGCGAATGAAAAGCGAACATTCTGTCGCTTGATATTTTACGTTCAAATGCGCTCCGTATTTATACCGAATAAAGTACAGGGCTAGTCTAAATGATGTTCCCGATTTGAAACACATGTTACTTACGTTTAATGAAATTCAGATGCACAAAATTGGTGCCGATGGAAAGAGAAACTCTCCAAGATTATGTTGGTATACTTCGCGGCAGCCAGGGGCGATATGAGAGAAATTGGCTGCCATCGAAGACAGGGGAGCCTTTGGTGTCCTGGATTTCCACGTTCACCGGACCTGACGCCCTGTGATTTTTTCTGTGGTGGTTCGTCAAAGATAGTCTTCGTGCCACCCTTACCCTTGCTTGATCTGCGAGCGCGTATCACAGCGGCCATTGCAGCAATCGATCATGATATGCTGCAACGTGTCTGGGAGGAACTTGACTGCAAGCTGGATGTGTGCCGAGTTACCGAGGGGGCTCACATTGAACACCTGTGATATACTGAAACAAAACTTGGAGATTTTCTCTTTCCATCGGTACCAGTTTTGTGCATCTGAATTTCATTAAACGTGAGTAGCATGTCTTTCAAGTCGGGAACATCATTTAGACTAGCATTTGTGTTTGCAAGAGGGAATGCGATCTACGCATGAGCAGTTGCAACAGGCACAAATGTGTTTTGCCCGTTACGCAGTAGATGTCTCTCCTATCAGTTCGCATTGCTGTGGCGCCTCATCCGTGGTGTTACGAAAAGGCGGTAAGCCACTACAAATTACTTTTCCGAAGGAATAAGATTTTTGAAGTCTGGTCAGTGGTGTGGTTAAGTCAGTGTTTCATTGTGCTACTGAATGGGAAGTATTGTGTTTAGTGACTATACTGATTATAACCAGTTCTTTACTTAACCTCTTTGTTATGCTGCTACATGTACCGGTCGTCCATTCCACTGTATAATTTATACGTTGATTATTAAACAGTCGCCACATGTTACGGTGATTTGCGTTCAGAACACATGCTCGTCAGGATTAGTGAAATGACTGATTGTTCGCTGAGTTTTCTTTCTCAGACAATCTGTACAGAAGTGTTGGGGTAATTTGTACTTGATATTTTATTGCGTATATTTATGCAGGACGCCGTACATGGTTTTAAATTTTGATCTCCTGTTCTTTTTTCAAACGTAACATTTCTTTATTGAGCTTGCTATCTGCCCGTGCATTTATGATCACGAAAGTCAAAGGCTAACAGTTCCTCATCCGGTAAAGAAACCACCCACCCCTTTATAGAACTAGTAGATTCATTACCGTGTTCACAAGAACCCACCCTTGATCCTTTCAATGAGCCAGATGAATCCAGTCCAAATTCATACAGCCTCTTTCTGTAAGATCCATCGTAATATTAGTGCTCAGTCCACGATTCTCCCGCAAGTTGCCCTATCCCTGCAAATTTCCTGACTGACAGTTTGTTTGCATTTTTCATTTTGCCTGCTACGTGCCCCGCACATCTCACATCTTTATTTGGTAACTTAATATATGGGGGAAAGTTTGAATTTTGACGCTTCTCATTATAAATTTTTCTTTAGCCCGCTACTTTATATTTCGTCCAAAAATATCTCGACAACCCTTTTTATTCAAATGCTTTCAATGTGTGTTCTTCCTTTATAGTGAGATATCAAGTTTCACACTCATACAAAACATCGAGTGAAATTTTGGTATTGTATGTGTTTTCAGGTAACAGACCAGAGGATGAAATATTCTGAATCAAACTTTGTCGAATTTCTCCAAAACCGCTTATCGTAAGGCAAATCGGATATGATATAGGGAATGTGTGAACGTATTGGCGTGGTGCATGTGTAACAACATTAGAACAAACATTTTACCCTCATCTGCGATGTATTGCATGTTCTTAATTCGATTTCGAAACCGTGGAATTTGGGCTGAGCTGACTCTTGAACGGAGTACAGTCTGTTTGCTCTGAAGAAAATCTATGACCTTGACTGTGTGAATGAAATTGTAACGGAGAGTTATCTGTTTCTAATATAGAGTTGTCCACATCAGTCTTTTGCGTAGTGTGCGCACTGCCAAGGTCAAAGCTTTTTTTTATGTGTGACAAACAGTACCCTTCCATTTATCGTATAAGTCGTAGAAAAGACAGGCTTAAATCTCCTTCCCGTCTTTCTGTCGTATTCTTTTCCGTCCGTTTCAGATTGGAGCACCGGTGAAAAATATCTACCATTTATGTATCTTGTCATTTAAACAATTTCCTCACCCATGTTAAGAGCAGTTATAAGGGCTGCTTAATAGTAACAGAATTCGTAAAACACGCCATCTTATCTAACGTAATTTCTGACGTCTTCGGGGGTCTCTGAGTTCTAGCAAAGAACAAAACAAAGCCAAACTTGTTTTTACACAATTCAGATTAATCGCTGACATTTGCATCCGGACTAATGTAATTCCGCTGGGTATAATAAACACAGGGCATTTGAATGCAGTAACCTTACATACATCGTGAACTGTTTGTTCTCCTTGAATCGTTGTAGTTTGACCCCAGTGTGGATGGCGTTGTCTCCTTTGACCGCCGAACACTTGGGCCAACTTCCGTTCGCTATTGAACTTTTTTCTTCATTAGCATACATCAATATTTATTAGGTTTGGTTCTTCACTGCAGAGATTCTAAATGTGAGATATACATGTTCCGTCACTTCTTTAAAACTTTCCATTCTCAGGTGAAATTCTCGATAGTCCTGGGTTTGCGACTCGTGTTCTTGAAGCCAGCCAACGGGAAAAGAGTTATACATTGAGGATCATGAGTTCAGTTATCGTTGTTTCGCTTCCGTGTCTGTAATCTTTTGATGAAAGGTTGTTATCTCTTCCATGACTGGGTAAGGCACTTTGTTATTAATATTCGCCTTTAGTCAAAATGAGGTTGATAATCGTCATCGTCTAATGAGGAGTGATCTTGTAGTAGGACCTAACTAACCATCACCATTAACAACATCGTGTTTCGAAATGTTACACAAGACCATGGATTTGATTGAAACGATCTAACATATGGATTTTTTGAACTCAGTATTGAAATTTCTGGTTCAATTAATGAAGGGTTGGGATTTCGTGTAAGGGTGACTTAACGTCTCTTTTTAGGTTCAAAAATTTCATCTAAAGGTTTTCAATTATGAAATATGTTTAAACTCGTGTAATTTTAAATTGTCAAAACCAACTATAGATCTTACAGGGACTTTCCCCCGCTCCCTTTGCTCGTCATACCAGCCGAGAGCTCCAATCCTTCCCTATTTCGTGTACATTCCCATGCTTCCTTTCGGCCTTCTGTCGAATATCGAGTTCCCAAGAGGTACCAACGTTTTATGTGTTTCTGCCTCCATCTTCAGGGCTATGATGGAGGGTTAATCTGTAAGGTTAATCAATATCTTCGAGACTACTCGGCTTCATGAGGACCTCAAGCCCTACATTTTCTGTTTATTCATTTATACTTTATATATGTCCTTAAAATGCAGGCAAGCAAGGAAGAAAAGATTGTACGGACGGAATATGGGATTCCCCAAGTGAGCGAAACCAGCCGAGCCAAAGAGTATTGCCATAAGCTCACACACCATGGTACCGAACGATTCGTTGTATAGAGAGTTTCGTACGCTAAAACCTCCGCACTCACTGACAACCGCCAAACAATTTACTACACCGAAGATTCATCGAAACGTTCTCTGAGGTATGTATTCCCGAAATTCGCCTAGCTTTTTTTTCGCGTCTAGCCCACACGCGGTGCCTCACGGTTCGTCTCCGTCCGCGCATCGTTGTTCAACTATTGTCGATGTATCATCTTCGTCTTCAGAACTGATGTTCATATTTTCAGCTTATAAGTTCCTCAAAAGAAAGATATTTAATACTACTAATGGAAGTGAAAGTAGAGTACCTGTTAAGAGAGAAATAATTAGTGCGTAATTAATCAAGATGGTTGCCTAATCATTACTTTTCTCGCTGTAATTACAAAGACGTATTTATCATGAACACAGAGATGTTCCTGTACACAAAGTGACTGAAATTTTGTTTCTAAAATGTCTTCGTAAGTCGTGTTTTGTTTATGTAGATTAGCGCGTAACTAAATCGAATTATGATACAAAAGAAGGGTTACTTTTACGATAGGCCTGCGACAACCTATTTAGCGTGATCAGTTTCCTTTGCTTGGAACAGTAGACTGATCTTTGCATCATTTTGGTGGATAGGATATTTGTATGCGTTTATCCCCATCCCGAAATTTTTTTTTTTAAATTTACGTATTTTTGTGACGATATGTTCATGTTTAAAAGTAGGTTGTGGTTGCTTTGGGCAACTTTGAGATTACATCTTTAAACTGCCACTTAGTATAAATTTACATGAGTGAAATCTGTGTACAAAATTAGGGCAGTTATTTGTGTAACAATGGATAACAGAAAATAACTCTTTTGTTACAAAATTGGTAGACATATTTATTGTAACGGTGAGTTCGAAAATGTTATGAAATTTGTCGCCCAAGAATATTGAATAAAAAATTAAATTTGGTCATATTTAAGGGCGGATTAACACATGAAAATGGAAGCTTCATATTAAACATATGTAAAATTGGTTGTTGGTGATTTTCGATTTTATTTCGTCTTCGGGACATCTCTTACCAGTGTTAACCAACAACTGGTAAGGGATGCTCTGGTATCGCTTCGGTATCTTGAATATTTCTTGCGAAAGTGTTCCCTATGCTTCGTCCGCCAAAGTTCGCTGGCATAAAGGCAAGATGTGAGTCCATAAAATGAATTTTAATGGAATTTTGCATTAAGTGACTTCGTAAGTATTGAGAGAGTCATTAACTCGCTCCCTGGAAATTTCTTATCGTTGAAGATGGCTGTTTTGTGAGATTTTTGCCATGTAGTCTGGTTGATATTGACCCTCGTTAAAAAGGAACTTGCTTCATCCATCGTCAGGGTGATTAAGGCCCTTATTTGATTTTGTACCTGCTGGTCGTCGGAAATTCTATTCTATGTTGAAGACCCACTGCCAGTTTGATCCTTAGTCTTAACTAAAACTTTCACAGAAGCAAGTTTGATACGTAGTGGTGACGTCTGGATTAACCAGAGTCTGACTGGTGACATTTTGTTTTTGCCCTGTAATCAATTCTAGTCGAAGCGGCCATTGTTTCAGTGAGTAATGACTTTGGCGTGGCAGGATGTCCCATTCATAGAGGAAGCAACAGAACCAAGATGAAGTGTGATCACTTTCGAGTCTCCGAACTCAGGCTCTTTGCCAAGAATATTTATCATATTGGATGCTTTTCACATTAAGGTGCATGTTGTATGATGCAATTTGCTGTTTGGAACTGAAGGGTATTTGTTTCCAAAATGGAGCAACGCAAGTTTTGAACTTCAAATAAACCTCGAGGACTCGATAATAGGTACGTTTCATTTGGAATACATTGTTGAACCAGGGCTTCCACGAGTGTCCATGTTATAATAGACGATTGTTAAGGTGTTATCGTGAGATAGGAGTGGTAAAAATTATTTTTGAATCTCGCTGAACGAGGATATATTCCTTTATTTCTAGCTAGAATTCAGATGTTATTAAATCGTTTTAAACCGCCTTTCCTCCAACAAATGTCTTGGATTAAGACCACATCTTCGCCATGAGAACCGCAAATCTCTTCGTGTTTTCAAAACCCACGCTATAAGAACATCTACTACTTCATTCAATGTGATGTTTATTTTTTAATTAGTTTTGTCTACAGTTCTGTATATGCAGTAACACATATCGACGGGACTGTCATATTTTGGCAGGTTAGAACAACGGTAACACCCTTAAGCAGGAGGGTGTAGAAAGACACAAAGCAGTTTCTACCAAATTAATTCTTCATTAGTGCGCTGAATTGTAATGTGGTTCCAAGTGACGCAGGTTTATCGGCTGTATGTTACATAGATTTCCAAACCTGCAACTGGATATTTTCTGGCTTAAATTCTACCAAATTCTCCCAGAAAACTTCATGTATCGTCATGTTTTTCCGGTTCAAGCCGATTTTTGAACTACTGTTGCTTTATGGAGCATCACGCCATAAAGATATGTGTGAGGAGTGGAGGTATTAATACCTTCTTAACCTCGGCACTAGATGGAAATGTGTGATTGGCTTCACGCTCCGTTTGTTTTATTTCTGGAGGAGCTTTCAGGTACATATTGGAGGCTGGGTGGACCCTGGAGTCGGTCTGGACGCAGAGGCTAAGAGAAATTTGCTTGCCTCTGTCGGGTTTCAAACCCTAATTCAGTCTCTTTACCGACCGATCTGTGAAGACATTAAACAAATAGGTCGACGCTTTGTAGTCTGAGATAGTTAATGCGTCGTTAAATACACTAGAAATAAATAACGTTGTGGTCGTTACAGAGTATATACACAACTTCCATGCTGTCTACATAACCTTGATAGCAAAGTGTAGAACGTGTTGTAGATTGGACCCTTAAAGTCCTGGGAAGAAAATGGTTTCCTGAACGTCAGCTTAACCCCGTACCAGCTGCCTCACCTACTGAACCTCATGGATTTGCTTGCGAGCCTCATGAATTGTAAATGTGTTTGCCCCGTCCCATGGCTTTCTACTTGCCTGTCTGTCAGTATCATGGCTTCCTGTGTTAAATCGTCCATTGTTTCGTCGCACGTGGCGCTGATGTCGCATTGCGTTGGTCTGTTGGAGAGAAGATGGTTACGTAATTGACAATAATAATGTTTATATCAACTTGCCATTGAATATCGTGTACTGACTTCACTCGCCTGTTGATGGAGCAATAATTTGTCTTCAGACAGTGTCTTAGTATTATGTGTTTCAGTTTGAAATATTCGTTCTCTCTTTGTTGTTAAAATTATGGTAGTGTTTCTCCCCTACGATCCAAGGTTAATATCGATAGGTCGATAAATACCTAAAGGAAGTTAATTTGTTCTGGGAGAGCAGGATTGTGTTTTTCGGAGCATGTGACAAAGTAATCTTCAGGGTGGAAAGAATAAGAAGGCGATGTGTTTCTCCAAAACCTTTACCAGCTGCAAGACTACGCGACGTTACAACCCGGGAGGAGGCGATACAGGCTTTTACTGTCCGTTGCTTATCGATCTCTTGTTAGTAGTTCGATTTGCGTGCTACGAAGTTTTACTGCAGACCACCGGCACTATGCGGCCAGGCGAATGGACAACAGAGCAAAATGGTGTACAGTTCCCGTATTCTACCGCAATTTTGTATTAATTTCTTAGTAGCCCCCTTGCGTGTTACGTGATCTGCATGTGTGATTATCCTTCATTTGGTTACCCTAACACAATATGATGTTTAACATTCTGTAATTTCTCCAGCGTACTGTTACTTCATCAAATTGTGTATTGAGCGTTACTTAATGTGAGAGACATCGGCCATGACTGCTGCTCCCTTAACGTCCTTTCCAACTCTGACATTGTTCGTGGCGTAACTTACAGAGTTATGAAGCTTCGGTCTGTGGGGCGTGTAATCATTTCGTATCAGTAGGTTCCGCCATTCAAGTGTCGCTGCTGAGTTGGCCTTGCATCATGCATTCTCGCAGTGTCGCTGCCCTCATGCCCGTTGTTTGTAGTTCGTGCTAAATATTTCGAATCTCTGCACACAGATAGCGAAAGCATTCTTGATGCGTTTCGTGCCGAAGGGCTCGAGTTTCTATCACGACTAGAGGTCTAATTTCCAGTACCATCGCGACTGTTGGACGTCTTTTATGTTTTTATATGGAAACTGCATATGTTCACGTCTGTTCTAACTCCCTCTGTGTTCACAATCATAATATGTGTGTTCTTGCGGTGAATAGGCATCCTTCAATGTTCAGGTTCAGCCTCCTAACAGTGTATTTTTATGGATTCTTGTGAGAAGTTTGTCTCGATGCATCTTCAGTAGTGACGTAACCCATTCGCTGCGTTAGGGTCACACCCAGCCTCGCTCGCTTTTAGGCCTGTACGTATTTCGGCAACTTAACTCGATTTCCGTTAGCAGAACTTTTGAAATTTTCGCTCATGCCACCCAGAAAAAAGACAAGTGGTGTAGCATTGAAAATGCAGGCGTTAAATCAGGAATGAGTAATACATAAATTAATTAAAGGTTCACACTCATCAGTATGAGCATGCTAGCTCAGTCAGTACAGTAACTGAATGGACGACCGGGGTTTGGTCCCTGACAGGGGTGGAGGATTCTTCTTCTTCTAGCCTCTGTACTCAACATCTTGTCCGATGGATACCAGGGTCCTTTCCCAGGGGTAAAACGCGGCCAGGGCGTGAAACTGGCCACTCACCCCTTCTACTGCCGAGGTTGAAAATGAATAGGAGCTATACAACCTCTCCTCCCCAAGCGCCTTCATGGCGTGTAGCTGGACAGCTCTGAGTCTGGTATACCTCGGTTAGGATTTTTTGCCATTTACCATCTGGTAAGATTTTAAGAATGGTAAATGATATTATATTTGCGTTTCCATGTTAATTCGTCATATCCAATGACGTATCGTCTGGGGGATGAACAGTGGACCCGTTAGTGGCTCATTTCCACAGAGACATATCTTCACCCCATCGTGGTATTTGCTAGTTATCAGTAAGAGATTTCGAAAGAATAGGATAAATGTTCAGGTCACTGATGCTTGGATAATAGTATTATTCAAATATGAAGTAATTTGTTTAAGCATCGTTTTTAGCATTTGAAGGATTAGTGGTTTTAGAATAGAAGATTCTTCCTATAAGGAACATAACATTTGCATCCAAAAAAACAACACGAATAAAGCGCGCTTTAAATGGTAGCTGATCTAGTTATAATGTCTGTGGCGGTCTTGAGCGAGCGTTGATGGTACACGACACCTCGTGGGTACGTGAGTGTGCCATTCTACTGTAATTTGAGCCACTTGAATCTAGCCAACGTCTTCACGTCTGACTTCTCCAAGATGAAGTTTGATATTTTCCCATCTACACCTGTTTGTCACAAATGACCACCACTTTAAAAAAGTTAATGATGAATTGTGAACCCAATTTTCGTGCTAACAGAAGGAAACAGTTTATGAAGCAATGTGCTTCGTGTGTTTTGCTTTAAGCAGAATGCAGCCCCGGTCTTCTGGTTTTGTTTTCGACGGTAAAGTGCTGTTTCTTCGTAACTACTGTTACTTTAGCGTGGTAAAATCAAGGAAATCAAAGACTGATGTAACTGAAAGGAGAACATCGTATTCTGATTGTGCTAATGATCTTAATTGAATAGTCGAAAATGTACTGATAAATACGTCAGAGAAAAACAAAAACTTTGGAGCTAGCGAACAGGTTGTTCTAATATAAAAGCAGGGAGTGGGTCTTTATGTTCGTGTCTCATCAGACTTCAGAACAAAATTAGGCCAAGTGGTAACACAATTGAATATTGTGACTGACTTCGTACTTAGTAACAAATTATGTTCATGACGAAATTACGATGTCGTTGAATTCGGGAAATGCTTGCCGTTAATTCCAGAAACTTATATCTTGTTTCCACTTACTTATTATTATTATTTAGTGTTCTGTCTGACGACAGGTCCATATGAACAGGATCCTTCCATCCTTTTCTCGGACTGGGACCTGTTCATATACGTTCTTGGCAGATGATCCAGAAGTGGTTTGCCATTGCCTTCTTCTGTGTGTGAATGGAGTAATTGTTGGGATGCCACGAAGAAACCGGGGAAGCCCCCGGAGGAAAACTCCGTGTTGCCTAGACCACGGCCTTGCCCAACACAAGTTATAAATTCGGGCATCGCCGGGAATCGAACCCGAGACCCCAGGATTACAAGGCCAGCGTTCTAACCGCTAGACCACCGCTGCACTCACGTACTTATAACAAATTATAATTACTGAACCGAAATATTTTATTTTCGTTTCATGTGGGCGTGATACTTGGGCATGTACTAGAAAGGAGAAACATTCCTAAATTGAAGGTGTCTGGGAAAACTTTCTGAGAAAAATATTTTAACCTAGGATACACATTTGGATATATCAGTATCGGATCAACTAGAAATAGATGATCGAGGCATGTAGCACGAATTTAGATAATGATAAATTCATTAGAAATTGTAATCGGAAAACCTCACTGCTAGAGATCGCTAGAGAAATATAACAGTAAAGAGAGGATAATATTAAAATATGCCTTTAAGGATCATTTTGAAGAGTGAACTGGATTCATATGGCGCAATATAAGGTACAGATGCGATCACTTGTGAATACCGAAACGGATTTTTGATTCAATACAAGCAGGAAATGTTTTAACCAACTGAGTGACTATTTGCTTATTAAGAAAGACCGCTCATGACAGTTTATTGGTTTGCCAGCAGATCCAGCATTGAGTAGGGGTTGTGCTTGTACTAATCTCAATCGATTATAATTTGTTGGCGATAGATATCGTTAAATTTAAACACAAATTTTGTCCTGTGGTAGTAATTAAATCGGGAAACCCCAAGAACCCTGAGGTTCTGCTGAATACAGTTTGTTAATTGATTTCCTACAGTTTATTATTTGTGGTTTTATGTGTAGACCTACATAAATTCAAAAATGAATGAAGTGTGATTTGACTTGAGACAGAGGTGGACATTGATATTTTTAAGTAACATAGTTCCAAGTTGTTCTGCCTTTTCATTGGACGCATCCGTATGACGTAGAATTCTTACAAGAGGTAAATTTCGTGTGCTGGAGAATTTATGAGACTGGTTGGTGGCCAAATGTCTGCATGATGGCTTACGCGGAATACATTTGTGGTTACGTTTGAGGTAACATCACTGCTTCGTGCTAATTTAAGATATTACCTACAGGTACCGAAGAAAAGCAAGGAATAATTTAGAACAGACATCTCACGTAGTCGAATTGGTCTTTAACTTTTAGCCTATTTTTATGTGTCTCATCTAATAACCCATGAACCAGATGATGAATTTTTAACGAAGCGTATGAACACCATGTAACAAGTGACACTCGGCTGCCAAGTTTCTTATTTCCTTACGTCAGTGATGCCAACTTACGAGTTCGAACTTCTGAGGTGGGAACGAGACTACTGCCTCTGTAGGGTTCTGACATTTTATGTGGTGTCAGATATTCGGAGGACAAGTAACGTTTTGTTACGAAACTTCTCTTTAAGGAACTACAACAAGGTGTCCATTTTAAATCCATTTCTTGACGATGTTTGTAACTAATGCAAGCAGATCATAAACACACCCGTGAAAATGTTAGTTAAATGTTGATTTTACAACATGCAGATGATGCGAAGCTTTGTCGTTAGGCCTTTATCAGATAAAGTTGATGTATTCGAATTATTTACAAGAAATTTGTTAATAAATTTTGAATTTTTTTCTAGCATCATGCTGATTTATGCATTCAGAGGAAAGTAGGGTTTATAAGATCTTTCCAGATTTGAATATATAATTATATGAGCCATTTGAATTCTGTAGTATCTTCTCAGATCCAGTAGGGTTGTGAGAATGTTTGCTCTACGTCCAGTTATTGCCTGACTTGCCTTCGGTTGACGGTGTTATATTTTTGCAGTTTTGCTGCAACGTCATGTCATTCGAGGTAGTCTGAAGTATGTTTTACAGGATTTTTCTGTGTAAATTCCTCTAATTTGTGTTGGTTCTCCTGTGTATTAAACGTACTTAATTATATCTTATTACTGTATTCCTCATGTTTCCACAGAGTTTCCCCAAAGCCCGAGCGTGTCGATATTATTGATTTAAAAGTGGCTGGTAACTGATGTTTCGACTTTGTTAGAAACATCGTAAGTCGCCTTTTGATTACCACTGAGTTTTTCTGCAACACAGTGGTTTCAGCTCTTGTATTCAACTCCGTACACGCCAAGGCCTTCCAAGTAATGATGTGTTTTATTATTGTAATTTAAAATGTAAATTTACAACACTTGGTCCATGACGTCTACAGGTGTCAGCTGAGACTTGCTTTTGTTAATTCAGTTGAGTGAGAAATTAATTCGGCGCAGAAGAGAACTGTATTTTAACTAGAGTTTGCCAGTGTTAAGTTTGTCCGTGTGACGTGTGCGGTCAGGGAAGTCACGTGTTGCACTATCGGTAGGTCGAATAACGTCGTACTTGTTCTGATGTGATATAAAATTTACTGGTAATACTTTAAAACACTGTACGTTATAAAATAGTCAGTAATAACGAAACAAATAAATGAATAGCTATACCACGGTCAGCTGAAAGCAACAAAGACGTTTGATAAATATATTTGTCCTTAAGGTCACTTGTCCTTGCTATTCAAATTTTGAGGCCTTTATATTGAATATCGATTTTGCTGCCACCCCAAAATTGAGATTAAGGAGAATTGGAAATTACTGGAATTTAATGTGATTTTTGTGCAGGGTTGTATGAAACTGCTAATTATCTTATGTTGTTAATGGGGCTTCTAAAATTAGTAATTTTTTAATGTTAAATTCGAAGATGTCTGTCTTCTGGATTGTTGTGTTGTGTAGTCTGGTAGAAGTTTATTGACGTCTCAGAGGTCCTTGATGCCCCCATCATCAGGGTGATGATGATGGAGGCAGCAAGGACCTCTGAAGCGTTGGTAAACTTCTACCAGACTACACAGCGCAACAATCCAGAAGACAGCCATCTTCAGACTCATCGCCGTAAAAACCTTAAATCCTACACAAATAAATTAATTTCTTACATTTTTATTTTGAAATTTGGGGTCTTCAGGGCGGTGAAGATGTCTATTTTGGTCTTCTAGGCCTTAAACTTTTAAGTAGGTAACAATGTGCGTGATTTGATCTCGTTTCCTATGGCCATATACACTGATTTCTTCTGTTCTTACTCAGATCAAGGCATCGTTCCTTTGAGTCATATCGGGCCATTATTTTACGTTACACGCGCGAATGGATTTGTCAGTGGCGTTGAACTCACTAATTCTGCAATGACGCTTTCGCTTCGTTTATACACTGGACACTTATGCTTTTACCCATAAAATACGCACGAATTAAAACTGCTAGCAGGTACAAAGTAAGATACGCCTGTGAGTATGAAACTTTATACAGACTTTCATTTATTGTTACACTATGTGTTTGTTTCTTCGTTTGTTTAACTGGAGTGAAGCTTTCTAGCAGCAATTGCTAACTTGGTTATGTGATATAATGACTTTAAAGTACTCTTGAGTTTTTTATCGCATGGGAGATGAAAAGGCAGTCTTCAAAACAGTTTTGTGAAAATTATTAAACACAGTATTTTACTTTTACCTAGGAATGATTCAGTTAAATGGCCGGTTGACCCCTATTACGTATAAAGTAACTGAACATCCAGTAGCCATTGTTATGATCGTAAAATCTACGAGGCTGGTGTGGATTGGGCATGTAGATAGAATGGAGATGGTAGGAATGCATTCATAATTTTGGTTAGGAAACACCTCTTGCAGAGCAATTTCAGGTTTTCACGGCTGTGAGTCTGAAGATGGCTGTCTTCTGGTTTGTTGCGCCGTGTAGTCTGGTAGTTTATCGACGTTTCAGATGTGGTGATGGAGGCATCAAGGACCTCTGAAACGTCGGTAAACTTCTACCAGACTACACGGCGCAACGACCCAGAAGACAGCCATCTTCTTGCAGACCGCCCACTTTGATAATCCGGTGGATGCTATTAACCCTATGAAGCTGAAGTTTTTCTATGTTGTGTTTAATATTTCAGAAAGAAAACGCGGCAATCTTCATTTCACGCATTAATTGGTGATGTTGTTTATGGTGATAAGCCATCTTTACTCTGAGAACTGTACAAAACGTAAAAATCAAAATGCAGAAATACTGACTGTTAAAGATCAGAGACGGATGTAAGTGGTTTGGTGTTATCGGTGTTGAACTTTGGGTTCTGCTGCCACATTGTCACTTATTCGAGAACTTTCCTGGAGGGTCTGACGAAAGTTACGAAAAATCTTGGCTTGTTTGTCTTCGGGCAAAGAATAGAACGAGAACACACCGATTCCCAGGCTATATGCAAGAATGAACTATCGGTCTACATTTGCCCTCATGTGTGTTTAATAAAAGATGGTTTAGCAAAGATGTCACTAATGTTACGGAGTTTAAGCGTTAGAATGAGATCGTCATAATAGTTCTTCTGATGACGTTGCTGGGCAGCGGGAGGAAGTCAGAAGAGAAAGGTGATAAGGTAAATTTTGAAATTGTATAAAGAGATTGGTTTTCGCAGGATATGATGCGCGCTGTTTGATTTATGAATTCTTCGTTCAGAGTAACGAAATGAAAGTGAGTTAAGGTGAAAGTGGGTGGTTGAGAAATATTTTTTTGCAGGATTTTGGTTGGAATTTTGCTATGAGACTGCTTCTGCTAATAAGATCTTAGACAGACTTTTCTGTTTTCCTTTTTAATGTTTAATAAACTGAATAAAAGTGAAAGTTTCAGAATACAACGAGAAATATTTTAAGACGACTATATATCTACTCCATTACAGTTTGTTAAAACCTGACAGTCAGTGAATATTCACCCAAACCAGTCTCCTTTTAAAATTAAAAGAACAAAGGAGAAAGTTGTATTAACTTCATACTCTATATTATGTCTGACGAAAACTGCGTGTTTTTTCGACCTGCTTCTAGACTGTAAGTGTAGAATATCCGTGCCCTGACTCTTTCAATGTTCTTGTGCAATCAGTGGGCTGTTGATGGACTGATCCAGCCGGCCTTTCCACAGTCCCAGATGGCACGCATGCAGTTCCCCCAGTCATATAGACTGTGGCCGGCGTCTCTTTAATTTTAGGACAAGTTTCGTCGTGTTTCTTTGCGTAAAGGGCTTTGGGTTTCGCGATTTCGCTGATTGTAGATTAGTGACATATGACTTCGCCTTAACCCTTTGAAGCCGAAGATCGTCTGAATATTATTTATGAATTCAGTCCGTACCGCGAAGAAAACACTACACCTCACCATTACGAAAATCAGCTGGTTAACCCCTTGAAGCCGAAGCTCGTCTTCATAATATTTACGAATCCAGACCGTACCGCGAAGAAAAAACTTCACTTAACCATTAGAAGTCGAATCAGGCGGTACCACATAAGATTTAACAAAAGAACATCCCGGTCAAAGCCTTAATGATGGAGGCTGCAAGGACCTCTGACACGTCGGTAAACTTCTACCACATTACACGGCGCTACAACCCAGAAGACAGCCATGAGAACCTCAAATGCTACTAAGGACTGCTCTGTGTTATCAAGAATTACAATTGCCTCACCCCTAGGTAGTGTTTGAGGTAAATATGTGGGATACACGCCTGTACTAAATCACATAGTAGGGTCCTCAATGTTTGGTTGAATATCTTCGGAAAATGCCGTTAACACACTTTTATGAAAAATGGTATCAGAGAATGATTTGGGTTTTATAACGATGCATGATGAACATAATCTGATAGCGAGATGTTATAAACATTTCGAGAGGTGTTTATGTACGTGATTTTTATTGTATATGTTCGTCTGATCGTAAAATTATAACATCTTGGGAAGATGATACGGGATCTTTATGCATTTAACACTTCCTCGTAAAATGTAAAATCTCGAAACGTAGATACTTTGTATCTTGAAGAATAGCTAATATTAAACATGTGGAAGGTTTTGTTCTTCGGAAATCGAAAACCTATAGACCTAATGCATAACACTGATAGTCGTTGGTTTTCCTGCTTGCTATCTCTACTGATACGTATTTATTTTTGCTTTGTTTGTTTTTGTTGTGAGTGTCAGGATGTTTCTGTGATAATACAAAACCAGTTTCCAGTCATTTTACCCCCAAGCCGCAAGTTTGCCTCGCTTTTTTTAAGTTCTTGCGTCTTGAGAAGCCTCTGCTAATAATGCTGTGTTGTTATGTGCATAATCCAGCAGGGCGTGAGAACCGAAGGAACCCGGGACACGTGTGTGGACTTAATGAGAAATTACAAGAAGTCAGTGGCTGCTTGAGTTATCATCCATCGTTCAAGCATTCGGTGTGATGTTTAGCGAGGGGAGACCGATTGTCAGGTTTTGTCATAATTCTTGATACATTCGTTTTCCGCAGTCGGACTGTGTGCGCTTGCTGGTCTGTGCAAATGACGCGTGAACTTCGCAGTGGCTGCAGTCAGCCGTTTGGCCCGTGTCTAGTTGTCACGCGGGCTGGCTAGGTGTCAGGTCCGATGCCAGTCACACAGACAATACGATACAAAATCGATACTTCCACAGCACATAGCCACAGAAAGGCATCGTGAAGGTGTAATGCAGTGTCTGTCCAAATATGGAACGAGTCTTGACAATGGCTTACATGGGAAAGCGAACAGAGAAAAGTAATGCGTCCTATGAGCTTCTTGGCGCTAGAGTCATAAGCATTTATGCCGTGTAGTGGAAATGCTCGCAACTGCATTTAGGTTAAATTGAAGTATATTTGATTTGTTTACGTCTTGCCTGTTGTATGTGAATCAGAGTCAAAATGGGACAATTAATACTAGTATTATCTGAAGTACACAAATTTTTAATCTCCGTGGAATAGTGTCCAACTTCGGCAACCGATTATCGTTTGTTCAATACATTCTGTGTATTTTATGTAACCCGAAGGTCTGTTCACCCCAAAACAGTTTGCCAGTGGAACGTATCGTGAGCCATTTTTATAAAATTGAACTCATAGCGTGATGTAAATGTGCTTTCTACCTGTACCGCGACGGATCCACGGATTGGAGCTCTGTGCTTGTACAACATTGAGCCGCGTGAGTGCGACACTGTAACTCACGAACTATGCGTGTCATCTCTCCGAATGGAGACCAACGCCCAGTGTTTTGACGTTACTGCTCTCAGCACATGCAAGTTTGTTCCGTTGACCCAAGTGAAGTGAAACAGCGCGATGCGCTAGGAAGAGTTGCTCAGTTAGTGAGCGCGTCAGATATCATTTGAAATGAAGCTTGCCGTTGTGCCTAATTAATGGCGTTTGCTGAAAGACATACATCCTCTGTTCCACTTTGTGATGTGTGATAAATTCCGACATTTTTTTATATGCTCCGTCTACGCTGCAAATAGCACAAGGCTGTAATATTTATTGCCATGTCGTAATTTTAATGCTGTTCATTATTGTCCTTTAAATGTGATTACCGCATTATTTATTACTATTTATGGTTATGTAGTTCGCTGTCTGCAGCTGAGATTATGTTGCACCGAATGATAGAATTATTAATGGAATAACATTTGAAAGGCAGACACATTTTAAGTTTGGGATACTGCCCTGGCAGTTATCGAGAAGAATTAGGAGTTATCAATCGGAATAACCTGTCGCGGGGTCAAGCTATGAAGCCAGGACTTCCCGAATAGGAAATTGGAGTGATTACCCCCACCCCACCCCGCTTTGCGCTAAGAATGGTTTATAAAATGGCTGTTTAATCGTCGGGTGTGTATACATAACCTCTCTGTTAGTGTATGAAACATCAGATCACGTTTATGCTGTATTACTTCAATGTGTCGTTATACAGCCCCCGGCAGTAATAAAGTTTAATTAATATATCTTCACCTGTATCCTAGATATGCAGAGCCTGTTAAACACGTCATTTCAGGTAATAACATCAGTGTTCCTCTTCACAGTCAATCTCCCGTGTGCCAGGCCTAGTCAGTTAAAGTATGTAACTTCTGTATAAGAACAGTTATGTTACACTCATTATTCTTATCGTAATATTTATCTTTTTAATGGAAAATATAGTCCCACAGATTCGTAACAGCTGTTGAATTAACTATATCTTGAATAACTTACATATATGTATACACACACTTGATTAATTGCATGTAACTGTTAATATACTGTACGAACCATCTGAATATGACGTCATAACGTTGAAACACGCAAATATATCATTTTTATTGACGCAAATGAACGTGTTATAGTAAACGTTGTTCACCAGCGTTCTTCAAAACAGCCTCGAATGTTGTAACTAAGTACATGGGGCACATTCCGTCTTAAGAATCTGTCCAAGATCTTATCATCAGACAGACGAATCCGGTTTTACCGTTTCTTTATTATCAATTTTAATATCCTCTCATGTACACCTGTATCTCCAGTTATGCATCTTATTTAGGTTTTCCAACTAAAACTTTGTGTTTACACGCTTACATGCAAGCCCCCCCCGGATTTTATGTTAAACGCTCCGCCGGTTTCATTGTCCTTCATTTTATGGATAAAAATTATTAAACTCCTCGTTATGCACATTTGTCCAATCTCCTGATACTTTTTCTTTCTTAGATCCAATTATCCACCTTCGCTGTCCAATATGTCTGCGTGGCGTCGTGGTTAACTAGGACCAGAGATGGCTTTACCTGTATAGCGCCACAGAAACGTGACTGGATTTTGTTGGCTCAGGACAGGGTCCGGTGGAGGGCTTTGGTTAATTCGGTGATGAACCTTAGGGTTCACTAAGCCATCTAGTTAGTTATTGGGTTGTTAGATGTCTAGGGGAAAGGAAGATAAAGTTTCGAAACTCTGTAGTAACAAGCGTTTCCAGTTTTACGAATTTTTGTTTTTTATGAAATTTATATTTTCAACCAATAATTAGCGTTATGAACATAGACCTGTAGCTGAAGTCCAATCATTTTTAATCAGATGGTCTTTAGGACCTTCCTAATTATATATTCTGAAACGAAATTGATAAGCATCGGCGATAGATCGTGTTTATGGTTATTTTGAATATGAATTTCTTCGGTAAAATGTTTGCCTGTGCAAATTTAACTATATTTTTAACAAGTTTAATTAGCCTGAGTTTTTTTGATGGGTGTGCTGTATTTAATGCGATTATTATGCAATGAATTTCATGGTTTTTATCGGAGTCTGTATGTAGGCTCGTGCAGTATTGCATTGTCTCTGATGTCTTGAGCTGGACTGCTTACAAGTTCTACAGTTGTTATGTGACTAATGCAGAATATGTGATCAGTTCCTTGAGCGGAATGCTGAAGGAAATCGAGCAATCTTGTGGCAGACTACTGCGCGGTGTAGCGGACAAGTGAAGGAAGTGTTTCGCTTGTCTGCTGTTTAGTCAAAAGGGCGTGATTCAGTTGTTTGTTGACGTTATCAGGAGAGTAACACGTTTACGTGTAATATATAGGGTATTGAAAGAATGCGGGTCTGGCTATTTCCTCTGGCTAAGTACGTTGATTTAAGTTATCTTCTCTTAAGCACTGGCGATTTTAAGTACGGACTAGTTAATCTGTCGGTTATATTTTTCTTGGAACGGAAAAGAATGTATTTTATCGGTACGTTTGGTGGTACAATGTGCAATAAAACTTTCATAAAATTAACCCTCTTTAAGTGGGAAACATGCCAACATCAGAGCGAGACGAACGTTTAACCCTGTGAAGCCAAAGATCGTGTAAATTATTTTTAAAAATTCTGTTCTTACCACAAATATTTCACCAGACCAAGTTGTTAACTCTGTTCAAGGATGTACTCGCTGTTTATTCTGAGAATCATACGAAACACATCAAAATGCAGAGGTAGTAATTGTTGAAACCTATTCTGCGCTCATAGTTACCACTCGGTTTTAAATGTATTTTAAACTATGGTTGTTTTATGACGAGGCGGAAATGAAAAATTCGCAGAAAGTAGTTCCGGTTTTTTGTCTTATAATATAATATAACCCGCCTAACGACAGATTTGGTGCGGAATACGCAAACCTAACCCACTACCAGGGAAATAAAGAGAAATAATAAGGAAGGATAATTAGGGAAAAAGAAAGAAGCAGATTAGGAAACGAAAAATACTGTCAACAGCATCGTTGACTTCTGGTTGGAACTAGAAATACCTGTGTTGAACGGAATTTTCTTCTGAACGGGGGTTTCCTTGGGGTTCGGTTACAAACATATTTTGTCGTAGACTACATCCTGATTAATGGAACAAATGGGGGTTGAAGCGCGGACATGCTGGGGTCCCTCCACATTCGTGACAGACGCAGATACTTTCTCGACAAGAGTTCAGTGAAACATTGTAATTATTATCAACGTTACAGTTACATTTTGTCCCTTACCCGGGAGGGGAGAGGGTTGGAAGGCTCCAAAATGGGGAAGCAGTGGCGAATGCTTGAACGCCGTCGGATGATTTCACAGTCTCCCCAAAAAACAGGACTTTGAAGTAGGTAACGATCACAGTTTTCCATATCCTGACCTCTGGCTATGATCGTCTTTGCATCTGACTGGACGTTATATAATCTTTGGAACTGATCTGTAATGTTAAATAGGGAGATTTGAATCAGTGAACGACTTGTCTTGAGACCAAAACTATGTAGTATCTTCAGCCGTACCATAACTTTTGTAGTGTCTATATCGATTGTTGGGCTACTAGAGTCGATTATCTCTCTTTTATCCGTCATCTTTTATTACTATAAGCAAATACTCGCTGGTAGTAGAATGGGATACAAATGCTTCGTGCTAGAGCAGTCCAGTCCAGTCCAGTGATCGCGTATAAGAATTAAGCCTATATAAGAATTGAATGCTACGTTTTGGGGCCTTTTGACACGAGCACAAAATGCTTGAACGGTGTAATCGGATCTGTACTTTGCCCCACAGTTACTCGTTCTGATTTCTAGAAAAGTAGCCTGTGTAATTTGTTACGAAAATATCGGTTAGGTGTACTGTTTTAGTTAGTTTCTGATAACGTAGCTTGTAGTTTATGTCTGAACTGAGGTGGATGTTTATAATCATTTCCGATCAGCTGAATAAATTCACCTATGCAACCGACTCTTCAGTTAGTATATGATAAATAAGCCATGGTAAGAAGCGTTAAAAAATGTAAAATTATTATCGTAATGTTGGTCACCTAATACTGCCGCAACATCTTCGTTTATTTATACGCTTTTAGGTTCATTTTTATGTATTAACAAATGTGTGTTTGTGATAGATAATTCTGAACAATCACGACAGTACTAAAATACAGGATGTTTTAAAACGGCTGAATTATCTGTATGCCACATATCGAGGGATCTGAGGATGAAAAACTTTCCAACAAATGTAAGTCCGAAAATGACATCTGAGTGCGTTGTGAGTTAATGTGTTTATTGGTATATTTACAATTGTAATTGATATTTATAGGAGGTACTCAAGTGATCACTTTGGAATGCGGAAAATAGGCTGTTTTTGTAAAGGGTTTCTTATCTAGCATATGAAGTATGTTGCGAAAGTCTGTTGACTGTTGATAACCAATAAGGCTCAGGGATAATTTATCGGTACCTTAGGAATACACGGAAAACTCACTTGTGCGTCGTATCTGAATTTACTGCAAGATGAACTTCTGCTGCTATTTGAGAATGCTGACTTAAAGGTCATGGGTTTGTCATGATGGAGTTCCTTCACACAACTCTACTCACGTTCTGTCCTATTTGAACACCAGTTTCTTTGAACGGTGTATTTGACTTGGTGGATCACAAACATGGCTACCTAGGTCACCTGATCTAAATCCAATATATTTATTTCTGTGGGGACATGCAAAAAGTACGGTTTGCCAGGGCCGAGGAAGAAATTTGGGGAGGATTAAAAACTCTCTTGCAGGTATTCGAGTAAAAACTGGAATTTTAGAAGGAGTTAAAAGTCGCCGAAATGATCTGTGGTCAATTTGAGCAGCTGCTATAAATCTTTGCTTTTGTAATATTGTCAGTGAACATATTTGTTCATTATTCCATTCAGAAGCTATACGAGGGCGAACTTTCCTAGGGAACTTTCTTCTTCTTTTTCTTCTATTGTCTCAACCTGTTTAACAAAACTGGAAGGGTGCAATTCGCCTTGGCGTTTTGAATGCTTCTAGTTCTTCTAAATAGCCCTGGTGGTGGCAACATATTAATATAGGAAAAACTACAGAACATTTATGTGAAATTCATGGAGAAAAATAGTAATGAAGTTAAATAAATGAAGCTGCCCCATTATACGTTATGTAGGAGCTTTGGAGGGGGGAAGTATAGCTCTTACTCATTCTTAAACCTCGGCACTAGATGAGGGTGAGTGGTCAGCGTCACGCCCCGGCCGCGCTTTACCCCCGACAAAGGACACTGAGACCCATTCTAACAAAAAAAGTAAATAAACATAACTTTCAGACGTTAATTTGGGCTTCTGTGCTCCGATGTTTCAGTTCGTTATCAGAAATTGTTGTCAGGATAGCATATCTTCAAATACAGGTCTTGACTTGGTGGGTTTCTGTATATCATAGTATTTAGTGCTTGGAATAAGCATCTAGTTTTTTTGTGTAGAAAAATAATCATAAAACGTTTCATTATCTTAGTTAGACAACTTTGAATGAAACTCTGCTTATGGTGTGTTGTTAATGTTGTTTTTAGGTAACGATCTTCGTGAAATAAAGTTGGCTCCATCTCATTACTCGAGAACCATTGCACTGATTTTGGTCAGATATTGGATGTTCTTGCATTCTTGTGGTATTTACAGGAGTCTCAAAAAAAGTTTACATTCACGAATCATGTAACAACGTCGAAATTATTACGCTCATCAGAGATTATATGTAATTCATGGAGTTTGCAAATTCTTGATGTGCAACGTAAACTTTTTTAAAATGCTATTGCGCAAGAAATTCAATGTGAGGTGCACAGTCTTGTAGCTTTCAGTGATCTTCAGAAACAAATTTTTAAAATGAAATTATTTCTACCTGAATGTTGGCTAAGGGCAAGTCACGCTCATGGTTGTGTGATCGGTTCTGGCAATGTTGCTGTGTGCAAACAGTGTTATTGTTTGTGTTATTTGTACAGTGTTAATAACAACACGTTTTGTGTTCGGCGTCGTGGAAATACATGGCGTAACTATATTAATATGATGACCTGTTGCATTTTATGTCATTATTTTTCGTCGTGTTTAGATTTCTACCCCTTACGTGTATCCCTGATACCATAACAAATAAAAACAGTTAGCAATTTAACTTATTCCATGTACTTATATACGGACCTAGAACTCAGCGAGATGTGCATAAGTAATTCTTGCTCTAACTCCCAGCTTTAATATCAGAGCCTCACTATTGGAGATAATCCTGGTTCATCACCACACATTCTCGAAGCTGTCTCCCAAATGCGCAGTTTAATTTTATCGGCTTGTTTCTCTGTTTAATTCTTCGTCTTCCAAGTGTAAATTTTTCCAAGAGGTTTGCCTCACCACGACATTGTTCTTTATTTTTCTGACCCAGCCACGTACTCAGCACGTCATAACGTCCTACGTCTCAGTCTTGTAACTACTGGGTGGTCTGTATACATGACGAATTTCCGAGGACTGTAATAATTTAAATTCCTGACCTACATCATTCATATTAGGCGCAAATGCAGGATTCTCTTCTTACATGTCCCAGACCTTCAGTAATGAAACCACAGTTGGTTTTGAGAATATCACGGCGGTGAGTACGAAGTAAGCAAACATCTACCAGACTAAATCTACGGTGCTACAACCCAGAAGACAGTCATCATATTAATAACACTATAATTCGTGTTCCGACTGATCGAATACTGTGAGCACATATCTCGATCCATGTGAAAATGCATTCTTCACATAAGGTGCTGGGAGTCTTGGCTCCTACGTCCATCCGAAACTGGCAAATACACGATGTAACACGTCTTCTGGCTGCAATCTGCTGGAAAATGTTTCCGTTGAAGTCGTCAATGGTGCGAGGCTTGTCCTTGTAGACATTTTCCCTTCATTAGCTCCAAGACGGAATCTAGCGCAGTTAAATTTGGGAACCTTGCGGCCAGAGTTATTTTGAGATAACCCGGTCTCCAGACGTGAATTTGCCAGTTTGGATTATCGCTTCCAGTTGTGGACTGACATCGGGTGACCGCGTTCAGCATCTGAGGACAAGGACGAAGATGGTTCTGGAAACGTTGGCGTTTTCTTCAATAAACCACCTGACACTGCTGGTAGCCCGAGAAGAATTTATTATAAGTTTTAATTTCTCTTCATAGAATAATTGCTTTAATTTCGAATTTTCTCTTGGTTTCTTAGTTTACCATATTTTGTGCACGAATTCCAACTTGCCATCCATCAACTTCACTCTACTGCCACGTCGCACCTGGTAAAATATCTTCAGGTACCGAATCATGTTTGGTGCCAATACTGATTTGGCCGTCGTAGCGAAGAGGAATATCCCTGATTCGGCCGGGAATCGAACTTCGGTCTTCCGGACCATATCCACGTACTGTTCTCACTACATCGTCGTGGTTGTATGCTTATTATAGGTTGAGATGATATGCATTTAATATTTTATACATAATTACGTGGTGCTTTTGTGTACGTACAAAATTAACCGTGAAATAATTCGGGAAGTTAATTATGACACACCAAAAGTTTACAGGACGTTAAAATGAGAATTATGAAGTCTCAAACTGTCTGTGTGGTAATACCTGTACAGAACATATGAGTGATACGTTGACGTTCAAAAAGTGGAGCATCTGGGAATTTTTGTGTTGTGCTCCATAATTTTAATGCCTGGCTTTACGAAGCCTCAGTATCGTTAACATAATTGTATAAACCAATCTCATCTCAATACGGTCCGACTAACGCTTGTGTCTGTTTCTTTGTTTCAGGTATGTTTCCGCAGAGGGTGAATGTACTCGTGTTCTAGTGTAAGCTTCGTGGTCATATGTGACGTCACTGAAATTAAGGCGTGTACTTGGTTCAGTGTTACTGGAATATGCGGCCTATTCGACATCATCTGTTAAACAGCGACTCTCTCGTTTTGTGTATGACGTCACTGAGGATGTGTGTTGCAGATCTCTTTGTCAGCATGTAAGTTCACATGTAAGTCCGTTCTGGTTTTATAAATCAAATGCAATCTTTCGATTGAAAATGAAGACCATTACATTGCAAACGAAATTGCATAGTACATTTTCTGTTAATGATATGAACCTTTATATGTCCAAGGACTGGAAATTAGTGTGTAAAATATCGACAGTTTAATGTAAACATGGGTAGCTGAAATTTAATTTGTAACTAAGAAACACCCTGTAGAAGGTTGCAGTGATGCTGAGAAGTTATAGAATTTGGAGGCACTAAGCCATGGACGCCATAATTTTCCCCATTTGACTGCGTGGAGTGAAATATCTTAGGTTTTGCGCTGTCTTCAGCTGTTATTAGCGTCTAATTGATAACCTTGATAGAGTTGGTGAATATTTGGAATTAAAAGGGAAACGTCGTGGCCTGTTTGTATATACTGTAGTACCATTCGCCTGCAGGGATGGGATAGTCGATGTCCCTGTCGACATTCGAACCACCACCTTCCGAATACAAGTTACGGTTTGATCGAACTTGTTGGGTGGCTACATTTGGGTTCCGGCTGATATTAACAAGTGACTGACGCAGTTTAAATGTTTACCACAAGCGATGGAGTACATAAACATGGCCGTGTTTTTCCTGTGAATCTTTCCAGGGATCCAGGACACGGTTTTGTTATGGATGTATGAAGTGATTGTTAAGTGATGCAACAAATTGTTTATGGGTTTCATTTTATTCTGTTTGAAGGAGTGGCTTTATATGTACTACACGTCAGTTGTAATTCGATTTGCGTTTCTTTTGACTATTGTGTCAAGGCTGTAATAGTCTATTCTCTGAACCCAAGTTAACATGACGCGGTTTAATTTGCATTATTGTTTTCTTAATGTCATTAGTACACAGCGTTGTTCTTTGTTGAGGGGTCTTCTTTACAGATCGTTTGTTCCGTCAGAATAAAATTTCGATATGAATCGATGTGATTCTGTTACTAAACTAACGTCACGCAGATATACAGCACTATGACGGGTGTTTTGACAACCAGAGCAGAGGGCTAATCGTAGATCAATCAAACCGAAGGACGGTTTCCTTATCAAGTGCTTGATGTTGGTAGGAGTATCACTGGCGTTGGCAGCTACCTTGTAGGTATGAAACACAGCATGCTTTTGGTCCTTTGTTTTGTAATTGACATCGGACACTACAATTTTTTTGAAATTCAAAGGTTTCCTGACTGTGATACCCCACTATGACTGCATGGAGTTCAGTATTTTTCCATAGCTAGTTCTCGCACTGCGTGTGATTTACTATCGACCTCAGTGTGTTTCTAAGATTGCAAAATGTTCTTTTAATGCAGCAGCCATATTATCTTAAGTTACATGCAAAAGCCTGCATCTGTAATGGTTCACCCCAGTCAACTTTCATACCTAGAAAGTAAATTAAATGCCGTTTAAGCACCTACAGATGAGAGAGACAAGGACAACTTCGCACGTCAAGATCTCCAGTGAAGTGAGTCGTAATTGTCCCTAGTTACATCATAATCCAGAGGCCACCACTTGTCACAGCTGAAGCTTTTGGTAGTTCGCATTGCATGGTTGCTCACGGTTGGGAAAGTGCATGAACCATCGGATTCTGTAACAGGCGGTAATATTCTTGACCACGTAGGTGACTGTTGACTGACGAAAGGCTCTGTTATGAGTTAGTAGGCCGAATGGGTGCGGCCAATATGAAGTACGATTTGAGATTCTCACGGCGGTGAGTAGGAAGATGGCTGCATTCTGGGTATAGCATCGTGTAGTCTGGTAGAAGTTTACTGACTTTACAGAGGCTGCCTCCAATCATCAGGGCGAAGTTCGGTGCTACAACCCAGGAGGCAGCCATCTGGGTCAATGTTAGTTTAATATACATTATTTTTTCTGCATCACCACAATCGATATTAAGTTTTTAATTTACCAAAAATTAATTTATTTTGCATTTTAACAGCAGTGCAGAATTTTTTGTTCGCAAAAACGTCATATTTTATGGCTCTGAATTTGTGTGTAACTTCTAAATTAGAATTTTCATAGACAACCGTTTTAAAATATCGATATATGGCAGATTTTCGAGTGTCACATGTATTTTTGCAGTGGAGGGGATCTTTAATTTGTTTAATTGCGTTAGATTTGAAGTCTTAACTGCAGTGAATACGTCGATGTTGGTCTTTTGGGTTGTACTACCGCGTGACCTTGCAGGTAAATAAATACTAACGTTTCGAAGGAACAAACAGTACTAATATTTTATCTTACGTAATAGTTCACGTATTTCCGTTCTTGTATACAGAGAAGAATATTTCAGTGTTAATTCGCAAAGGCTTCTTTAGTGACTAGCACACTTAATGGTTTGTTGTGTTCGTAACAAAGTTCTTTTACACAAACTAAAGACACCCAGTGAGCATATGGTACTACGCGTATGCCATGCTTTAAGTTGGCACGAATTTCTTCTTACTAATATTTTCCATTGTGGGTAATTTATGGAACTATAAATTCTTCTCGGGCTACCAGCCGCGTAAGGTGCCTTAATGAATGTTTTCTTCATTAAGACGCCTTAAACGGCTGGTAGCTGAGAAGAGTTTATAATACTTGGTCGCCGTCAAAGCTTCAGATGATACAAATCTGGAACCTTTTAAATGCATTTTAACCCTTTGAAATTTAATAGAGATGATGAGTTATGGAGGATAGTGGAAGCAAAGAGAAAAATTATGGGGGATAAGTGAGAGACACTTAAATTCTAATTGGTTAGCAGATTCCCAGACATTTTCCGCTTGCCCATCAGATAACGAGAGACTGAGAGAAGCCGTTTTGGTGGTAACCAATAAAAGTTTGAGACAGAGACAACGGAATGTTGATTTTATGATTAATATGTGTTGAAATGATAATATGGAAAGTTAAGTGATTTGATGGCTTCTATAGAAAAGGGATAATTTTGGCGAATTTCAATCGAATGGACTGCGTAAGAGGCCGGTACTAGGAACTTGTGACAACTTCAGAATTTGCTGAAAGACAGAGGAAAAGCAAGGAAACGTATGTTGATATGGTCGCTCGCAGGTCCTTCCGAATATATTCAGATCACTAGCAAACAGTCCTGCCAACAAAACAGTATAGTGGCCCAGAAATGTCCCCAGCATGTGCGCTGAAAACATTGGTTTTGTAATTTGAATAGAATTGATCCGAAAATAACAGCACAGATTGATGGTTTTATTAAGCAGAATTAAATCATAATTCGTGGGAATTTCAAGCGGGCACCGATGAAGACGTTTACGGCGTATGATGTCGATCAGATGTTTGTATACCATCGGTTACCGCTGCTTTTCGATATCTAAGGTGGCAGCCTATTTCTTTGTGTGTCATTTTCTTGTCAGGAGCTAAGGGGATTTATTCAGAAAATTTCTAGCTGTGTTCTCGTTAGAGAAATTAAGATCTACCAGGGATGGAGCGTTTATGTTAACCGTGGTAGCCTGGCTAACACGGTTAACGTGGACGCTTTACTCGTGGTCTACATCAGTATTAGTCATAAAAATGTCATGTGGTAAGTCGCGAATAAGTTTACCTTTTTCTCCCGAGTGACAACATCTATCATTCAGCTAAAACAGAGTGTTATTGGTGTAATTTTAAGTTTTTGTCATCTTCCACGTGTCTCGAATATAACTTGAGCTTCAACCTTGAAGCATGTGCTACCTGGTGTTGCATGGCTGATTTATAATGGTCGTATCTATTTGCTCTTTCAAGGATTCCTATATGGGGGGCGGAGGGCGATGTATGTGTCCTCTACCGTGAAGTTCATTATTTTATGCGTTCTTGAATAAGCAGCCATGACGAGGGTACTGTTTACGTTGATCTGAAAGTTATTTTCGCAATAATTCCTTTTTAATAGTATCATAAAGATTAAATTTCTACATTAAAGAAAATTTTGATAATCCACCATTAAAGAAGATCAATTGGTTAATACTTTTTAGGGAAATTAATTTTTTTATTCTAAGAATCTTACGTAACGCATAAATAAATTATATATGCAAAATTACGAGCTGTTGATTTTTAAAGCAGGTAGTACAAATTGCCACTGGGTTTTTATAGGGGTTTAAAACAGCTTTCTTATACCGTGATAATGTGTCAGTTAATCTGTGGTTTGACGGCCAACGTTATGTTAACACTATGTAACCAATATGTTGTCTTCGTGATGTGAAATCTTTCAGGTTTTAATTTGTTTATTTTATGTTTGTTTAAATTCTGCGAATGCGGCGGACTCGGGAAGAAGAGTGGAACGCCCGCTCGATTTTTCTGAATTTTCTGTCGCTGTTCAGTCGCGCTCGCTTGGGCGTGAAGTCGATCTGTTTGATGTTTACTATTCTTACCACCACGTGGCGCCTCGTCAGTACAAAACGATGTGTGACGTCATAGACTTTATTATGTTGAATCTGAATTTAATGATGAGTAAGAGCAATTCAGTGTTTGTACAGTGTAATCATTCATGATTCAAATAAAAACACTGCAAATGCTTTTATTTAACAAAATAGCAACTGTTTTGAACGTGCGATATATTGTCGTGATAATTGAGTAGTTTGTTACTTCACTGCAGCTTCTTTCAGACGGGGCACATGTAGCACGCCTAGGATGTGGGATTTGTAGACGTTTATTTGGAAAATTTGGCAGGAAATGGCCAAAATGGAGACTTGGCATTGTCTAAAAGTCGAGGAACTAACTTAACAGCTGATCGACTAATTACTTATCGAGAATGATTTTATCGTCTAAGACAGTGGTATTCAACCTGGGGTACTCGTACCCCCAGGGGTACGCGAAGACATCTTAGGGGGTACGTGAAATTTAAAAAAAAGTATTATTTTATGATAAACACTGAATAATCAGTAATGCAATATATTTAATTTATTTTAGATGTAGATTATATACTATGTATAACTTTAATTATACACCAACAACTTTGGGGGTACAAAGCTGAAGAGAAATTATATCGCGAACAATAAAAGTTTGAATACCATTGGTCTAAAATGACATGGGAGGTTAATATCGGCTGACTGATATTAATACTGATGTTAGTATAGCGTTTGTTTCTGAGGATTTACTAATAATAATACGTGTATTGTTGATATATTTTTTGTTTTTATTGTTTTTCCGTCAGGTGACTGACAAAGCTGATTTAATAGCTAGGCCAAGAGCCTCGTCTGTCAGTGATGGTAATAGTTGAAAAAGTGACAACACGTCGTATGATTCTTGATGAACATGCTTCCACTATTTTACACAGCAAGTTTATTATCTACAGACCTCTTCTCGATAAGAAATTAATGCTCACTAGACGATAGATTGCAGCTTTATGCAGTGCAACACTTATTAACGCTACAGTGTAAAAGGTCGTAGAGTTCAAATGCCTTGTACTACCGAAAGTTAACTGTGGAGCACTTGGTTTCGCTTCGTATTCGGGAGTTCCCGGACTAAAATCTCGACCGGGAAGAAAACTATGTTGTGATTTTTCTCAGTATTTATACACACGTGTCAAAATTGAGATGTTACACATTATTTTGCAGACCTAATTGTCTCCCCTCGGGTAATCGGCAACTAAAACTTACCTTCCAACTCAGTTATCAATATTATTAATTTATTTATTCTATTTCTAGCGACACTAGCAATAACTCAAGCTGTACAGCGTCGAATGATAGTCATTAGTGAACAATTAATTGGAAATTATGAGGAAGGAGACTGTTGTGGCTTATTTTAAGGTACTGTCCGAGGGCATTTTCTGGATGGACTTAAGTGAACCACAGGAAGTTGAGTCAGGATAACCTGTCTCTAGACCGAGATTTGAACTCATTGACGTTCGAATACGAAGCAGGCGCTAACCAGCCGTCAGTGGCGTTCGGTTATTATTGTAATGATCGCCGTCGTCATCGTTGGACGTGTGACCCTAGTGAGGCGGTGGCTGGGTATTGATTGTCGGGTGAGGGTGGGTGCTGGCACCCCGCGCTGCGCTTGGCGGCTCCCGACTGCCCGACATCGCACTCTGCACAATGCAGGACACCTTCCCGGGGAAATGACTGCCTTCACACCTCTGTTGACGCCTTCCTTTAAAAAATAAGGCGAATTTCTTGTCGATCCCAGAACCCTGCCTGCCCTGTATTCAACTTTCGTCAGTGTTGGTCCAGATCGTCGGTACAATCAGATATTTATTCTGAATGAAAGTATGTTGTACTGAATTTTATGTATTCTAGGAATCACTTTGTATTATTTGCAAGCTATATGCCGAAGTCCTTTGTTTCCGTATGTTACGTATTTTAACAACTCAGATTTATGGTTGGCCTCTGAGGTTACTCGTATCTGTATTAATGTTTCTTTCAGACGGCGGGAGAAACTCACAAGAGTATAATGATTAGACTTCGTGGATTGATTTCTGCAGACAGGAATTTCCCCCCCCCCCCCCCCGGGCGTGCAGACAGGTTATGGGGCTCAAACGGCCTTTGGTTCAATGGGAACCGAGAAGTCTTTTTTCTGGGGTTAAAGCGGCCGGTACTTGAAACTGGCTACTCACCTCCGTCTGGCGTCTTCTTTTCTCCCTGGGCTGATACTCAATAATATATTCTGGTATTCTGTTATTTATATTGACTGGGTAATGTACAAAGTAGATGGCATAAATCGTAATTCTTAAAAAGAATATTAATTTTTTATTATTTCCATTGTCCTTAATGTATTTTGTCTGATTTAATCCGTTTCGTTGAAAACATAAAGACATCTTGCCAGAGATTTGTATGTTCTGAATACTGTACCTGATATAGTTTGATATTTTTATGGCGTTACTTCAACCCACAAGGGTGAATAAACAGATAAATGTATTATCTGTTCCGTTAATTGCTGGTGATGCAAATTATGCTTCAAATAGGGTCTTATAAGTTACTCTTCCAAGACGAGATTTGCACATCGCAGTAATGCGTTAGTTACATAGCATCCGAGGTTTACACTCAACACTAAGAGTTATGGATAATTGAAGATTTTAATGTTATCGTGAAGTTCAGTTTGGTGAAGAAATGATGGTCTGTTGGTATCCACACTTTCACAAGACGCTGTGTTCTCTGAATTGTCATTGGTACATTCTTCTTATTTTTTATAATTGTCTGCCCCTCATTTTGATTGTAAGTATTGGGAGAGGAAACTTGTATTTCGATTAATCGATCTTGAACGAGATTCATGTACCTGTCATCCTTACATCATGTCTCTGTAATACACATTTCAGAGTTCAAAGGAATAACTCTGCCCCATTTAATTAGTTACATCCACTGTCAGATACTGATGATATTAAACAAGCGTGTTTTATGATATAGTTACATCGTACAATGACACACTGTTACAAATAAATGTAGGCGAACGGTTGAAACGTGTTTTCTCGCGTATAAAAGGAATATTGAACTGCTTGTCGGATGGTAACATTAGCGTTTTTTCCTCACTTCTGAACTGTGTGTGGGCGGGTTTCTGCTTACGAAATGATAGTAAAACGTGTGATACCAACATCTGCAGCGAGGATTTTAACATCTGTCGTGAATTTTTAAGAATGGGTTGTAAACTGCTCGACATGATAACAGGTC
The DNA here is from genome assembly GCF_977971745.1 of Zootermopsis nevadensis. Taxonomy (NCBI): domain Eukaryota; kingdom Metazoa; phylum Arthropoda; class Insecta; order Blattodea; family Termopsidae; genus Zootermopsis; species Zootermopsis nevadensis. The sequence continues at coordinate 9,376,316 of NW_028259144.1, read as the reverse complement.
TTTGTGCTTTAGTAGCCTACAAGTATTTAACTAAAGCGTTCATTATGATATGCAAGCCTCGTTTGTCTTGGTCAAGCAACTTATTTGACCATATTTGAAGCAAAATTTGCGTCAGTAACAATTAATGCAACATTCAATCTGTTAATACATCTGACATCTATCCAAACGAAAATTTCTTTCTCATGTGACAAGTTCATCCGTCAACCAGTGGCAACAGCCCCTAGTCTGAAAAAGTCAAAGGCTTCAGGCAAGACATTTATCTCGTTAACCTATCAAGGGACGATATTTGCGCATGCGCAGGACTCCGTTCCTTGTTAGCTTCTACAGCCTAGAAGCCTGGCCGCCGTGAGAACCTCAGATCTTACTTGGTTGTTTCTGCACGATTTGTCGCAGGACCCAAGATGCGTCTGTAACGTTGTAACATTTCGGTCTGCGATGGCGAACATTTTCGCTTTCATCGAAGCGAGGCCAGCCTTCCTCGGTACTGGGTTGTTCCTAGTCGACACCCGCAGCCGTTCGACCGAGTATCACAAGTCATTGTAGCCCCCAGAAGCAGTATTTGTTTCCTTTGGGCGGATTCTCGTAGAAGGTCGAGTCCACTCTGCCAAAAGATGTGCAGAGAGGCGAAACTGGCTTACTGCAGATCGAATTGTCTGGTAACGGTTACGGTAGTGGATAGGAACTGTTTTTCTGTTGTTTGCACGTTCCGAGTTGCTACCTTCACTCAAGGACCAACCCCTGCCCTCTCTCTGTCTCTCGTAGCCAAATGTCATGATTTATGGGTTTACTTGTACACAGATCTACAGTTCTTGGCTACTGTGCGGTTTTAAAGGCATTCTTAAGTCTTTTATATACTATTTCAGGGTTTAAAATGGTCAGTAATGAGCGGCTTCGAAAAGAAAGGAGAATATGATGCATATTTGTAGCTGTCTTTCTGTTGGTGACACGCTTTTCACGGTGGTGGGAATTTTAACGCTTAGTTGTCTTGCCAGTGGTTATCCACGTGAGTGGGGAAACTTTTACCCCGAAGATTAAAGCGATATTTGTTCACCTCAAGACTGCACGGCGTTATAATCCAGAAGATGGCACTCCTAATGTTTAATTATCCCGTGAATTGGTTTCGTGTATTAATGTCTGCAAAATCTATAATCGCTGTTGCTAATCGATACCTGTCACTGCTCAGGGTTTGCCATCGCTAATCTGTGCAGCAATTTCGGTTTAGAGTATGGCAAAGATACTGCAATACAGTGGACGCAAAATAACTCCGAGCTTTGGTATCGAACACGCGGTTAGAGAAGCAGTAACACATACGGAGAAATACCCCAATCCTCATTGTTATCGAATATGATATCCTGTAAAATTATCGTGTGTGGGCGTAGGAACTTGTGTTTTATAGTTTATTTTTTTTAAAAAAACACAATGCACTGAGAAAGTCGTATGAAAATACAGTCGACTATGTGGAAATTAAAGGGGAAACAATCTTTGCAATTAATAGATTACACATTCAGGCAGACTTTACCGTCTTTCCTTCCCCTCTTACTGTGACGTAGCCCAAGCTCGGAGTTATTTTGTGTCAACTTTACTTGACCAGCGTCGTGGCGTAATTGTCTGCGCTGTTACCTCCTGTTCGGAGTTCGCCCAATTCGAAAGTTCCAGGCACTGGCCATGTTGACTGGGTTTTTGTTGTTTACGTCCATACACGTAAGGGCTGGATTAATACTTTAAATTATACCACGGTGTCATTCTTCTGCCCTAGTGGGTAAGCACCATGTACTTTCCATTCGACGTTACACAGTAAAACACTTTGCAGGAGCATTGGCACGTAACACAAGAAACGCTGGTAAATTTCTACCAGACTACACGGCCCTACAACCCAGAAGACAGCTATCTTTTCATGTACTGTGTTTACTCCCATACGAATAGTGTCGTCCTGAATGGTTCTCCACTTTAAACTCGGCCGAGTCGCGTACGGCAGTGATTTTAAACATTCTTTGACTGAAGGAACCCTGACCACATATTCCATATGGGTCACGTTGTCGTTTTTAGCAGATTAATTTACTCTGATTATTAAATTTAGTTGATACTTTTTTGTCTTTGCTTAAGATATGCTGGCGAGCTGTCACATGGATTCAGTAACATGGGCTGATATAAAAACACTATCGATTATTACACAGCCATAAATTTAGGGACACGGAATAGTTATGAAATAATATGCAGTTAGCCGGGTAAATTAGAACATATTTTAATAACATTAAAATTGAGGGTGTTTAATTTTTGTGGCACCTATGGAAGGTGTTGGTAAGCATTGGTGTGGAGTGTTATGTAGTTCTGCTTTATGTGGTTTCTGCAGTACAAAGAGTTCGCCTCACAGCATACTGATGCTCGTCTCTCGCGCGATCAGCGAAAGGCTGGCTGCTGTGGCGGAGCGAGGGTTGTAATCGATTTGCGGAATCCACGAGTGATCGACCCTTTCTCTCCTCCACCCTTAAAAAGTTCGTTCCACCCCATGTTCTTCTGTCGTTACGTTGTGTCTGTATGTACAACCCGTCTGGAAATATTAACTTGAGTGTATTATTTTGTGGTTGTCTTGCTGCGTGGCCTGGTGAGTATGAATATTGTATCAGGCCGTAGCTAGCCGCAAATTGACTGTGGCTAACCCTTTACATGGTCTACAGAGATGTCCAGCCGTGCTTGGCAGTTGAAGCTTTCTGCACTCTTGTTTTCGGAGTTCAGTGGAGCCACTGATCGCATGTATATCAAACACAGCATAAGAATCTTCGAATTTGATTCTCAGTTTAGAGAGGGTCGCCAAAAGACTTAAGTGGACAGAAACATGTCTGTACCGCATTGGTTCAGTGCTTTAATCCTTTTAAACATAATCGTAGCGATTTGTGTCACATGTATTAATTTTGAATAACTCTTAATTTTGTCCAGGGTGTATTTATGAATTATGATTTTTATAATAAGCAGCGATTACTTACTTCAGCATCATTAACCAGTTGATCTTTGTAGTAGACATAATAAGTTTTCTTTGAGACAATAATCAGATTTTTAAATATAAAATCATGCATACAAACAGAACTGTTTACGTATTAAATAATACTTTGAGCCAAAGAGGAGTTTGATAAAGAGACTAAGCTTATTCAAAAATAGCATACAATAATGGCTATGATTTCTAAGACATCAAAAAATCCTGTGACCCAATCTAAACACCAAAAACCCCTGTAATTGTACCACAACCTACCACGAGTAATAAAATAGAACACTTACCAAAATATTAAAAAAACATCATAAATGAGCAGAACACCCACGACTCTGTGTTATTTAACCTCGCAATATACAGAAGTAAATTAAAATTTCGTATGCAGTTAATGACCACATTGGTTGGGCAGAATGATTAAAAAACATGCACACTTTTTAAGAGCTGACAGTAATACCCACGCAACGTTGAAGTTCACAGGCACAGAAAATGCAGCCACGGCTCACCGTAGACCAAGAACGGAAACCTCAAGTAAAACTTGGGCCAGTGGACATTAAGCTGAGTAATTTAGATAATACACCAACTCATGTGCAGTTGACCTTTCAGTGTGGTACTACATGAAGTATAGTTTTATAAAGCGCGACCTTTTATAGTGCTTTATAACAAACCATCGTTTCATGAATTGTATGATTTTAATAGACTGAGTAATGAATTAATGTTTTGCCACTGATGATGACCTCTTGAGGTCGAAACGCGTTATGGCACAAAGTGTTATTTAATGTGTGAACAGTTTTGTTTGTATGCATGATTTTGTTTGTCAATACACTGCACGGTATGAAAGGTTTTAAGATTTTTGAATATAATTTTATGCACTTCAGTAATTGTAATATCACACGAATCTGACACTATACGTGGCAAACTATCTTCCTAATAAGCGACTTATTTACTAAGTAATTTATTTTTCTATTGGGTTATTTTCGAGTCAGTTAGTATACTAAAATATTCAGTAGATTAACGCTTCTAACGACGACTTCCTCGTCTTTAAATTATTGAAAATTATTTTTGTCCTTTCTTACACTAAACCTGCGAAGTTTGGAAACTCCTTCTGGAGGACCAGAAATCATGTTGAGGATTTCAACTGTTTAAAATCGTTACAAGTCTGATATTAGGAAAAGCTTAATATGAAACTGATGTTGCGTGATCAATCGACACGTGAAGCTTATAGATCGATACCTGATACGAGACTAATTAGTAAGTTAAGAGTAATCTCTACATACGACTGTATATCATGTATTAATTTTTTGTGATTTATTTAAAACTGTACTATCGTGCCGACGGCCATTTAAAAACAATGGGTACAGATAAGCAGAGAGAGAAAATAAAGACAAAATTACGTTCATGTTTTTGTTGATAACAGTAGTGGAAAGTACATAGTATAAGTGGAGTTGAACTGATTAGTTAACGTCTTCATCAAGACTGTTCGAAACAGCTAGGAGCATTGAAATCGCCGAAGTACAAAGAATTCACATGGTAACTGTAGGCGAACTTCCTGTGCCATTTTGGTTTTGTTTTTTATCTCTTGATTCAAAAGTCGATAATTGTGCATAATCGGAATGCATTATTTTCACAAAGCGCACAAAATGTATTCATTATCGGGTGGTAACTGTATTGCTCTAGGGAGACAGGTTAAAAGGATACATTGACCCATACGTTGTAGAGGGCTTTAGCGATATCGAGGAATACCTCTCTGGTCAACCTAACCTCCTTATCAGACTGTAGTGACTCTTTCATCAAGACGAATCACTAGCTGTGTACTCGTGCTACGTGGGTCGGAATCTGGACTGGTCTACACGCAAGAGACAGCGCTTATTCGCTACCCGGAAGACCATAGTGAGTAGGAACTTCTGGAAGAGCTTCCCAACGGTGGCTAGTGACAATGTTTCTGCAGGAAGAAGGCTGCATGGTGTCCTACTTGGTTCCCCGACATCTCTTCATTTATTGGCTGAAACTGAGGTCGGGTACAAGTTTACCGTTCAGGAGTACTCGTTTGTGGTCATGCCCCTGCCCTTGGCCTGCTGATGGGATCAGAATCAAGATTCTGTTTTCCAGATGAGTCAAGAAGACATAATCCCGATTACTGCATTTGGCCTCCCATTAAAGTGAATATCTCGTTACGCGATCACTGATCGTCGATTCGACCTGTAACCCTTTTGTCTAAATGTCTTGTATGGTACACGCCTAGGTCCAGAATGGCTGGAAGGTCGTCGGGCAGGTATGTGGGTTGAGATTAAGAAAGAAAAAGTTATCCTTGGTTCGCATGCCATAGTGTTTTGTGGTTTTGGCCTATGCAAAGTAATTCATAGGAACAGCCAATACAGGTCAGCGTATCTGTATATGAAAAGATGTCCTTATAGCTTTGTGGACCCTTGAGGCACCGAGGAGACTCGGAAAACAACAAATGCAGGAAATGTGAACAGATGAGGGATTCTTTTTTCCATGTTCTGTCATTGTCTATCACTGACTGGGAATAGATTAGCAATCTTCTCTAGATAGTTATTGGCATGGTCTTTCAGGTTTGTTTTGGCTCCAGCAATGAGGGTAGGACTCTTTGATGTACCCTAACAGGTCCAGGTGTGCACAGTGGACTCTGAAGCAGCGTAGTGCCTGGGGCGACTTTCAATCTGTTTACGTGTGTTAATAATCACTACATCCTTATTCGACCTTCTGCCAACATCCATGGCGAGCAGGATATTTGTGGCCACCCAATAGCCCGACTTCTTCCTTTGGGGTAACCTTCAGGAAAAATGTTTAAAAAACCTGCCTCAGTAATGCAATTCAAGGCTTTCATTGTTCAGATGTATCGTGTAATTACGGAGGTTATGTGCCGTCGAGTTAACACGAACGTAGCCTTTAGTGTTTCGGACGTTGAGCGACAGAACTGTGGTCGTATTGAGCATGTAATTTGTAAAGGATAAAACTCCATCAATTGTTCTTTTTGTTCATAGATACATATGTACCATAATATGAATGTTAAAACTTTTATTTTAATTTTCAACAGGGTGTCATTTCGTGTGTCACTCTGTACAAGTTTCAATACAAAAGTGATCAACAGTTAATGCTCTGAATTCGGTCTGCTGAAGAAGGGTTAAGGAGACCATAACTTTGAAAACAAAGTTGAAATCGTGGTCCATAGTGCCTTAAATTGGTCCACTACCACTTCCTTCAACATCATTATTTACTATCACCCTGTCATTAGAATTATAGAATTTAGATCTGTAGCAATTTTTATCTGCAATTCCCACTGCGCGAAAATGACCAGAAACGATCTGAGTTTCGCCAAGAGATTTGTAATATTTAACATTAAAATGTGTGCTTCTGTTTTTCTGTGACCCGGATTCGCCATTATAGTAGGTAGAATACGGCATTGATGACCCGGGTTCGATTCTTGGCAGCAGCAGGGATCACTTCCCCGACGTCCATAGCATCCATGCCTTTTCTCCTCCGTACGTCTTTATAATGTGATTTGGTTTAATATTTTAGCGTTATGTTATGCTCTTACCAATCAAATGATAACCAAGGGCGGAGTCCTGCGCAAGTGCACGACACTTGCTAGGTAACACCATTCCTACGTACGAATCGCATTGCTGGAAATGGTAAGTTACAAATAGAAGCATGGTTGTCTCCTTGACCGCCAGCGCCTCCCAGGAGCTAATCGCTGCAACAGGTGCTCTGTACAAAACGTCTGTATTAGTCCGCAGCGAAGCGGCCTGTATTTTGGGAGCACAAATTCATCTGACACTCGTTATTGTTTTTATTCTCAGTACACATCAGCACTGCCGGTGTTTTAAGAGTTGATTTGTACGCATTTATTCGTGTATCCAGTCGATGTAGGCTCCTCACCATTCTTGATTTGAACATCGTAATAATTTGATGAAAAGGCCTTTTTATGCAGCTCCCAGCTGTGTAGTTGGTCTGCTGTTAATTTCCACGCTAATAAAATTTCTGCGTATCTGAAATCTGCCACATTTACTAAGGATGTATTAGCTGCTTTTGTTACGGCAGAACTGCGTATTCTGAATTATGGTGATACACCATCTCCTTTCTTCACATCATTTTGAATACGAAATGCATATCTATACGGACCTTACTTAGATGGTATTTAAAAAATGTTTTATTATTTCAATTATTTAATTTGTTATCATTGCGAATTGAATCATTTTCAACCTTGTAGTCCGAGTAGTTGATGTACTGTCCAGGAGTAATCCAATTGTTCCTCCAGACCCTGAAAAATGCAGAATATTTGATAAGCACCTGACGGATTACTTCAAAATCCACACTGTTAAACCGGAGTAATTTCATCACGTAGATGACAGGGTGGTACTGATAAGAAAATGGGTGGAAGATGCGAAAACGGCTTGGTTTGAGGAAAACCTCGAAAAGGCGAAGTCGTTGCACTGGATCCCAGACTAACAAGAGCGCAGAAACGTATAATATTAAGTTGGCCATTAATTGACATTTTGTAGATTCTTCGACTTGCAAATTGTAGTAGTTGGGATAGGGCTAACACCAGTTTCATATTCCTACATATTAAACGTTTTCTTATTACGTTTTATGACAACTGAATCACGCATTCGCGGGACATGAGGACTTTTAGTTTAGTTAAGTAGACCGGCGAAACTCAGCAGCGTCGATCAGTATCTACTGGATACCAGAGAGCGTCGTATGTTCGTGAAGCGATAAATTAAATGACCCTTTATTGACCGATATTTATTAAGTACAATGAAGTTTCCTTTGTGAGTAAGCTTAGGCGTGCAGGGGACGTGGAAATGAAGTGTGTACTCCATTCAGGATACTTGTCAGCTTTACGCTTCTACCCTTGCAGAAAGATCCCTGAGTGGCGCCACTGTAGGCTAACAAACCTAGGTGTTTTAACCTGCAACTAGTCAGTTTAGTGACAACTGTCCCAACGCACACGGGAATCTGAAAGTCGACGAATAACGGAGAAAGTATGAGAACGAGCACCAAGAAGAAGGTAAATAATGGAATGATGAAAATGTGAAAGCTGGAGGAACGAATAAAGACACTGCATAACCGCGCTCCTGATGCAAGCAACATAGCTGGGCGTCAAATTCCAGCTGTACTTTCTTTCATGTTCCATTTCGTGGCAAATTAACTGTACTGATTATTTTAGCGGCTGCATAAAAAGTGACGGACCGTTTCCTACGTTCAACACTTTCACTTGAGATGATTCCTCTTCTGTTTGGATGGAGCTGTTTCGTGGCATTGTTCTGCAGCTCAGGTGAAACAAAGACGTAATTCTTTAAATGCGTGTGCTAAAACCATAGCCGTTGCGAATTAAATCAACGCCTCTGATGCCCGATTTTAGGACATGCAGAGTACCAATGATGACACTTTAATGACTGCGTTTGGAAAAATCACGAAAAGGGAAATTGCACTTTCTTGTACACAAATAATTTATCTTCTTTACTCTTACTCCGGCCTCTTTATCGCTGTTTGTTTTAATCGAAAAATAGTTATAGGACATCGATGTTTTATTTTGAAGTAGGATTACAGAGGACACCAGGTTATAGGTCGCGCGAGTAGTCGTGGCACCTAAATGCGCGATGTGTAAGCCGAGAGAGGGGAGTTCGGTAGTAGTGGGGGTCGCACAGCCTCAACTGCGGTGACGCACCGAACTAAACACAGCTAGAGCTACAAACCAACAGAAGCTGACACCCCTCTATCGCGTATTTTGGACGGGTCCATCTCATACGACCAAAATCAGTCCTTTGCGCATGTGATAGCACTTCTCGCGCGACCTATAACAGAAAAGGCTTATGATGTGATGGCCATTGAACTGAAATGAAGACGAATTATCAGACAGTTCGCGGGTGACAGAGACCTTTTTGATAGGGTAGTTATCGATATCTTCTGCCGAGGGGATGCAGGAAATCTGTAGGTATTGTGCATAGTAGTTGTGACATTCTTATGACCTGTGATTGGGAGGTCACGTGAGTGATTTTACATGTACTTTCATTGGGTGTAGAAGGCTGGTAAAATTCCCCGCCGTATATAAAACAAGGAAATTCATTACATTCACAAGATACCACCAATCGTTCCTGTTATGAGACATGTCTCTTAAGTTACTTTAGTCAAAACTGTGCTTGTTTTTCCTATAGCTGTGCTTGCTACATGTCCTGCCGATCTCATCCTCACTTATTTCAGTACTCTTAGAATTATTTTGTAAATTGTAAACGTGTTGAAGAGTGCAAATTATGAACTGCTGAAGTTTTATTGAGGTTTGAGTTGTGTAATCGCTGTTGTATCCAGACCACCTCCTCGCTGCAAATGGCAATGATGCTAACATAATCTCGATAGTAAGAAGAGGTTAGTGGGTCCATAATACATCTAAGAATGAGCCGGGATAGCTCAGTCAGTATAGTGACTAGCTACGGGCTGGACGGCCGGGGTTCGATCCCCGACGGGGGCAGAGGATTTTTCCTCTATCCTCTGTGTCCAGACCGGCTCTGGGGCCCACCCAGCATCGTATCCAATGGGTACCGGGGGGTCCTTTCCCGGGGGTAAAGCCGGCCGGGGCGTGACGCTGACCACTCACCCCCATCTAGTGCCGAGGTCAAGAATGAGTAGGAGCTATACTTCCTCTCATCCCAAGCGCCTACATGGCGTATAGTGGGACAGCTTTACTTTTATAATACATCTAAGATAAAAGAACAGGTTAACGTGAATGTTCTGTGTTACTCACCTTCAGTTGCCGGTATGTAAGGTAGAAGCCGGGCGTCGTATTCAGAGGATGTGCAGTCTTTTGAGAGCTCCTGGCCCATAAATCCAATGTTAGTTTTCAGCATTGTGCGAGATCTACCTCAGACTTAGTTACGTTCGACTCTTTCTTCGATCCCAAATTCATTAATTTCTTTGCTGTAACTACCACACCCTTCCGCTTTGGAAGAACGTCGTAAATTTTGTGTCAGCGTCTCAAAACGTTATTTAGAATGAGGGAGTTTACTTTGTGTGAATTAGCGTTTGATAATTCTGGTTAAAATTACGCTTCTGAGGTCTCGTCAGTAGATATTCGATTGGGGAACATGATGGCGATTAATTTTATTACAAATATTTTAAGAATGCAGCATGGCATCTATTTTACGTAATGTCGGAACCTGGCCCTTCTCGAAGGTATCACCACCTTGTCGAAGGCAATCTGCCGGGTGAGGAGGCTTGCGTGCTCAAATGACCCTTAGGGCTATGCCGGCCTGAGCTTCGGCTCATGGTAGGGTCACCCAAGCCGGACAGGTCTAAGGAGATGCGCTAGACTAAGAGTGATACCCTGGTCCTCCAGGTTGGGGGTTGGGTGTAGGGCTAACAACCTTTCACCTTTAAAAAAAATATGTGTTACGAAAAAATCAACCAAGCCTCGGATCAGGACGGACTCTTTGGCACGACCACGGCAATTGAAAAAGGACATGAGATTTGGTACTTGGAACATTAGGAGCCTCTATAGGGCTGGGGCACTGAAATCAGTGTGTAGGGAATTAGGGAATTATAAGTTAGACTTAGTGGCAGTGCAGGAAGTGCGATGGGAGGGGGAGGGCATGATCCCAGTGGACAATTTTACATTTTTCTATGGAAAGGGGAATGACAATCATCAGCTAGGGACGGGTTTTTTTGTTCATAGCAGAATTAGGGCAGCAGTTAAGAGAGTAGAATTTGTTAGTGACAGGTTGTCTTACGTAATTTTGGAAGGACGTTGGTGCGACATCATTGTCCTTAATGTTCATGCCCCAACTGAAGACAAAAGCGATGATATCAAGGATAGCTTTTATGAAGAATTGGAATCAGTATTTGATACATTTGGCAAGTATCACATGAAAATTCTGCTAGGAGATTTCAATGCAAAAATTGGGAGGGAGGATATCTTCAAACCCACAATAGGCAGCGAGAGTCTCCATGCACTTAGTAATGATAACGGTCTTAGAGCAGTAACCTTCGCTACGTCAAAAGATTTAATTGTAAAAAGTACAAAATTTCCACACCGTGATGTTCATAAATACACTTGGACTTCTCCAGATGGCAGAACACACAATCAAATAGATCATGTTTTAGTAGATAAGAGAAGGCAGACAAATGTAATTGATGTGAGATCATTCAGAGGAGCAGATTGCGACACTGATCATTATCTGGTGGTAGCAAAAGTGAGGGAGCGGCTTTCAGTAAGTAGACGAACTAAACAAAATTTTGACACAGAAAGATTTGATTTGAAAAAATTAAGTGAGGGAGAGGCAAAGGAACAATATCAAGTTGAAATTTCGAATAGGTTTCAAATTTTAGAGGCAAATGAGGATAATGAAAGTGTGGACATCAACAGGGAGTGGGAAAATGTCAGAAACTGCATCAAAATTTCAGCAAAAGAGAAACTAGGATACTACAGGAGAAAGCAAAATAAACCGTGGTTTGATGAAGAATGTTCAAAATTAATAGATCGAAGGAAGCAAACAAAATTTCAATGGTTGCAGAACCCAAACAAAACAAATGCGGATAATCTATGTAACGTGAGACGTGAGGCTAGTAGAACCTTTAGGACTAAGAAAAGGGAATACCTGAAGGGCAAAATTGCTGAACTTGAGACAAATAATAAGGAAAAAAACATCAGAGACCTGTACAGAGGCATTAATAACTTTAAGAAAGGATATCAACCCCAGACCAATTTGGTAAAGGATGATAGTGGCAAGTTGCTTGCAGATCCAATAAAAATTGTGAATAGGTGGAAAAATTTCTTTAGCGAGCTCTTAAATGTTCATGATACTGGTGATATTAGACAGATTAAAATGCATACAGCTGAACTGTTGGTGCCAGAACCTAGCTTAGATGAAGTGGAACTAGCCATTGGGAAGTTGAAAAGTTATAAATCTCCAGGAATTGACCAGATTCCGGCCGAATTAATTAAAGCAGGTGGCAAAGGGTTGCATATGAGGATCCATAAGCTTATTCAGTTAATTTGGGATAAGGAAGAGATGCCACAACAGTGGAAGGAATCCATAATTATTCCTATTCATAAGAAGGGGGACAAGACTGAGTGTGGTAATTACCGAGGAATATCGCTGCTATCAACCTCATACAAAATTCTATCCAACATTCTTTTGGCAAGGTTAACCCCATATGCGAATGAAATTATTGGGGATCATCAGTGTGGGTTCAGACGAAACAGATCAACGATTGATCAGATCTTTTGCATTCGTCAGATACTAGAGAAAAAATGGGAGTTCGGTGGGACCGTACATCAGTTATTTATAGATTTCAAAAAAGCCTATGACTCTGTGAAGAGAGAAGTGCTATATAATATTCTTATTGAATTTGGTATACCAAAGAAGCTAGTGGGTCTAATAAAAATGTGCTTAAATGAAACCTGTAGCAAAATTCGAGTAGGTAAATATGTATCTGAGACATTCCTCATCAAGAACGGTCTAAAACAAGGAGATGCTTTGTCTCCCTTGCTCTTTAACTTTGCGCTAGAATACGCCATCAGGAAGGTCCAAGGTAGGCAGGAGGGTTTGCAATTGAATGGGACACATCAGCTATTGGCATATGCTGATGATGTTAATTTATTGGGGGACGATATAAATACAATAAAGAGGAACGCAGAAGTTTTACTAGAGGCTGGTAGACAAGTGGGGCTGGAAGTAAATTCAGAAAAAACTAAGTACATGTTAGTATCTCGTCATCAGAAGACAGGCGGGCAAAATTATCTTAGGGTGGCTAATAAATCCTTTGAAAGGGTTACAAAGTTCAAATATTTGGGAACAACAATAACAAATCAAAATGATACTTGTGAGGAAGTTAGGAGGAGACTAAATTCCGGAAATGCTTGCTACTTCTCAGTCCAAAATATTTTGTCTTCCCGTCTGATTTCTAAGAACCTGAAAATTAAAGTATACAAAACAATAATCTTGCCTGTTGTTTTGTATGGGTGCGAAACATGGTCTCTCACTCAGAGGGAGGAACACAGATTGCAGGTGTTTGAGAATCGGGTGTTGAGGAGGATATTTGGGCCTAAGAGGGAAGACGATGGGGCGTGGAGAAAACTGCACAATGACGAGCTTAAAAATCTGTACTGCTCCCCCAGTATTGTGAGGGTGATTAAGTCGAGAAGAGTGAGATGGGCGGGACATGTAGCGCGCATGGATGGGACAAGAGGTGTGCACCGGGTACTGGTTGGGAAACCTGAAGGGAAGAGACCGCTGGGGAGACCTAGACGTAGATGGGAGGATAATCTCAGGCGGGATCTATGGGAGATAGGAGTTGAAGGAAACTGGATTTTGTTGGCCCAGGACAGGGTCCGGTGGAGGGCTTTGGTTAATTCGGTGATGAACCTTCGGGTTCGGTAAGCCATCTAGTTAGTTAGTTAGTTAGTCGGAACCTGGCTTTGTGTAAAAGTTATTATCGGCTAGTTACTTTCAGGTGTAAACCTTTCTAATATCAATACATTATTGTGGATGGGGACAGTCCAGAGGGCCCAGTCCCTAGCTTCAGATGAAAGAACAAAGGCTTTAGCAGTTAAAACTGATAACAAAGATATGTATTACCACCGCCAACCAAATTACGTTCACCAAAATGGAAGTATGGTGGAGCTGAAAAGATGGCTGTCTTCTGGGTTATTTCGTCGTGTAGCCTGGTGTTGTTCGTGACTGTAATCTTGAGACTTGCGGGTTGAAGGAGGAAAGGTTGCGTCTGCCTTTAACGCTTCGGACTTTCTGCATTCTTTGCAAGTCTCAGGATTACAGTCGCGAACTATAGACGGTTACCATCTTTTCAGAGATCATTGCTACCTCCATAATCAGAGTGATGAGATTACATATCAACCTGATGACCCATCGCCGTGAGAAACTCAAATTGTACTGTTATAGTTACTTATGTGCAAATTTTCTTGGGGCAAGTATTGAAGCATAAGATAGAAATATGGCGACGGTATGAAATATTCATATTTGCTTCCAAGCCTATTAATTTCGATTTTTCATTAATTCACACCAGTATAGAACCGGCGAGAAGGTTTATTATACTTTTGCTCGTGAAAACTTCTAAGCGTGGGTTATGGCGAAACTTTGTAGTCTTGAATGATTCGAATGAGATGCGGTGGTACCCCACGTGTCTTAGAAACAAACGTCAGTCAAGCCAACATAACATGATAGTCAGTTACAAAGTTTCAAGGGTTGGCACAACTTGAAAATGGTTTGCTTCTCTCCGGGTATCTTATGTATTGAAATGTAGTTGCGGTAATCGAACGAGGGGCTGTAGATTTCCCAGCATTTCCGTGCTTTAAATTTAACGAAATTTAGCTGGCTGAGTTGGGCGATGCATTTGTCCGCCATAAAGCTGTCTGCGCCGTGCTGCTGAGAGCGACATCGCATCTGATTCGATCGATGTTTTAGCCTGGTTTTCTCAGAAACATTAACCAGTCTACGATTGCATTGTCAGTTGGGACAGGTATTTGTATCTTCGCTACCAAATGCACAGCGGTTCTAAGGCCCTCGTAGTCGTCCATGAAGTGGGGATGAAGGCGTTTTGGCATTAAAATTACCACTCAGAAAGTTGCGGATGGTGGGATGAACCCTGGGTATAGAGAAGCGGTGAATATGTCGAACAAGGTCTCACGGACAGTGACAAGATTCGATCCTCAGATTCGATATTGGACGTGAAGTTCGCCGCCCGTTGCATATTACGAAATAATCATTTTCAGGTATTTATTATTCTCAGTACAATATTTATTTTGGATAAATTGATTTTATTGAACTAGGCGATATGCTTCAATCTGCCTGTCACGGTCAGGCCATTTAAAATGACCCACCTGTCAAAATGCTAACATTTTAATGGAGAACCACATTTTGGGTACACCTTGTTGTTTCCTCTTCACTGAAGGTTCTGAAACGTTTACCTGTAAAAGTTTATTTTTTTCTGTGTGCGTGTTACCGTGAAGATACATTTTTGACCACGGCATAGGGCTCATTGTTTTGCTTCGAGCTGTGGCCGCCCTACACCTGGAAAAAGTCGA
Source organism: Zootermopsis nevadensis (assembly GCF_977971745.1). Classification (NCBI taxonomy): domain Eukaryota; kingdom Metazoa; phylum Arthropoda; class Insecta; order Blattodea; family Termopsidae; genus Zootermopsis; species Zootermopsis nevadensis. Next base: position 9,361,278 of record NW_028259144.1, on the reverse strand, counting down.
TATTCTCTGGGCACAAAGTTTGGCGGTTCACACGGTTTGTGCGTTGTGACGAAGAGGAAAGTTCCTACCGCAGCCGGGAATTTATCCTCGGGCTTCCAGCACGCATGTCAGTTACCTTACACCAGTGCTTCACAAACCTGGGTAAATTACCCAAAAAGGGGTAAAAGTTTTTCTTTGGGTAACGACACACCTCGGAATACACATTAAAATTTACCGTAAAGGTGTAGAAGAAGTACTCTGAAGAAAGCGATCAGTCATTGTGCACCGATACTCTAAAACAGTCTAACAAGTATTTATTTGATATTTAATAAATACACCACGCGCTTGTTATTAGATTAAATCATTTTTGACGCGCTCGCATGCACGTAAGGAATTTAAAAAATATGTCTACACGTACCGCCCCCCTAAAATAAGTTAGTGAGTCTAGTTATCTACTCTAAACTTTCTTCATTATATTATTTTAGTTTATTTAACATAATATAATTTACCTACATTGGGTGAAACGGACTTTCTGATAAGCGGTTTTGGGTAATGAAGGGAAAAAGTTATACCAGCTCATTGAGGTTCGACGGACATCCAAATTCAGAGCGTTTACATTCTGAATAATTTGAAGTCGAAGATCACGGTTATGAGAGTTTTTGCATTGCGTTTACATGGTTCATTAGCTGGCAAATATCGCACCCAGGATATGCACCACTGACCAACAGATTTATATGCTGTTTGTTTCGCATCGCATTCACATGGTTCTGAATGCATTAAACCTTGTCAATCCGGTCAGGCCAGTACCGCGTGAGCGCGCTTGCGCAGTCGTTAGCTGACATCCGCACACGTTAGAGCTGCTGTGGTCTAATCATGAAATATCGTAATCACAAGTTTACGAGTGTTAATCGTGCGTTGTACACGGTAAAAGAGTGTCAGGGTTTTATGTTACAGGTAATACGGACAAAGTTTAAATTTTTGACACTTCAGATACTGTTTGAACCACAAATATAGTTAAAGGGTTTGGCAAAGGGAAACAAACTGAACGTAACATCTTGAAATTTTAACGTTTCTCCATCTTTTGAAACTCGAGTTTGCTGAAGGAAGTGGTTAACAGTTGATTGTACACAACGCCATCTATAGTTCTGCAATCGACTTTTGAAGTAGATTTGCAAGTAAAGCACTCAAGCAGAATAATTCTGAACCACGCCTGTATATAATGGAAATTGACTCAAAAGTAACTTCCGTGTTCAGGTACGTTAGTTTCAATAACGAATTACGATTACCAGTATTTTTCAACAACCATTTGTCACCCGTCCTCCATATAGTACGGATTGGTGAGGGCTCACTGTATGCACGTATGATTATACAGCATCAGGGTCTTAGGTTCGTTGTCCGTCCTCTGTTTTACGAACAGCAGGCGTCTTGTTATATGAACTGCTGTCGTATTATAATGTCAGCCCAAGGGAATTGGACGTTGCGCATGCGTGATGGGCAGGCGGTGCGATGACCTGGGGCGCAGTGTGCAAGAAGACGAAGATGGGGAGAGGAGAACGAGCTTCCGGTGACGGTTGCAGTCTGACTTAGTGATAGTTGGCATGCTGTTGGCAACTCGTTCCCCGACCTGTGTGCCTATACATTAAATTGTGTCGCTTTGCACATTTTACTATTAGATACAGAAAATCGAAAGAAGTTGTGATATGCACGCATTCAGCGACAGTCCTAGTTCGTCCGATCAGCTGTTGCCTCTGGATTTTCAGAAAGGGAATGCTGTGTTTTGAGTAGCGATAAGTACATGCTACACGGCGGATTTTTCGTCCCGTAAAGACCATGACCTCTGACCCTTTGAAATGGCGCTAAGTGACGCCAGAATTGCCTACGGTCAATGACCTCCGCGTGGGCGAGCTGGCTGGTTGCCTCCTCCACACAGTTGCTAGGACTTTTCGCTTGCAGATATGCTTTTGTTTTTATGTAAAGTGGCCGTAACAGTTGTCAGATTTTAATTAAAATTGTAATATGTATACATGTGTTACTGTAACCCTTCGTTGTAAGTTGAATGAAAATCCGTTCGGCGTTCCTCGGTTCACCATCAGACGATTTTTTGTATTTATAACTATCATGACCAGTCGGTACCGGCTGTCCGGGGGTAAGCCGGCCGGGGCGTGAAGCAATAAACACACCTCATCTCGTACCGAGGCCAAGGGAGCATGGAATTGTATTTGTTCTGCCATTCTTCTGCAAGGCGTGATTATTATTTAAGCACCAAGGACAATTTTACCTTTACCTTCTTATGTAACATTTGTTGTTTGGGTCCTATAATTTCTGTAAACAAGAAGTACAGTGAAACTTTAATTCAGACAGTCACCTCAAATACTTTATTTTTACAAAAAAATATTTTTTCATATACGAATACTGTCAGAGAAAGTGTGCAGTAACAGTGACCAATAATCGCAGACGCCAATTTGACTATCAACAACACACATATACCTTGGAACCGTGAATGTTATTTGACGATTTTCCTCCGTCTTAGTTTAAAAATCCACACGTTTCGGAAGTGGGGTGTGCTTCTATTATCAGGTGAACATTCTAATTATTTAGGTATACAGGATTGAGAAATTCGACGTCATAAGATTGAGTGATGTAGAAACTAACCAAGATTATCAGGTAAAATTTTGGAATAGGTTTACAATCCTGGAGAACTTTGAAGAGAATACAGAGGATAGGGAAGGAGACGTCAATAAGGCCTGGGAACAAATACGGGATAACATGATAATTTCAGCTGAGGAAAGTGTAGGTTATCGTAAAATTTTGCAAAATAAAGCATGGTTTGATGAACAATGCTCTGTCTTGGTAAGACGGAGTGGCTGCAGGCCCGTACTCGAATAAATTGGGAAAGATGTTTCAGTGAAAGGGTGGAAACAAGCAGAATTTTGAGGAATAAGAAGAGAGAGTATCTAAAAGATCAGATAGGGAGCTGGAAACTAACAGCATAAATAAAAACATCAATGAGTTGTATAGAGGCATAAGTGAATTCAAGAAGGGGTACAAACCTAGGACACATTTGGTCAAGGACGAGAATGGGGATCTTCTCGCGGACTCTCACGGCACCATCAAGGAGGATAGAGGGAATCAGGAAGGGATCGAATTAAATGGTCTTCCACCGGGTACTTACTGGTCTATGCTGATGTCAATTTTCTGGAGGATGATGTGGGTACCATAACCAAGAATGCAGAAACTCTCCTACAGGCTAGCAAGGAAATAGGCCTAGAAGCAAATGTAGACAAAACTAAATACACGGGCGTAATATGAGATCAACATCATCAACGGCGGAACATAATTATAAGTAATATATCATTTGAAAATGGACGTATCTGGGAACAACAATAACAAATAGAAATGAGGTCCTTGGTGAAATTAAAAGTAGAATACATTCGGGGAACGCTTATCTTTATCCAATTAAATTGTTAGAATCGCGAAGTAACATTGTGTGTTGAATTGTCGAAGTGTTCGCTGTTTGACTACAGATGTCGATCGACTCATACGACGCAGGTATGCCACCTGCGCAGTAACTGGAGCTAGTGTCGCCAACCTTCGAACATAACTGTTCACCTGTTTGTCCGTTACAGGCGGAGTAGAATATTCCTGACCTTTCGTAATTGACCACAACAAGCAGATCGTATCAGCTGCTTGAACACCGCGAGCGCCCTCATCTGGAGAGAACTTTCCAGATATATTGGCCGGCATGTTTGTACAGTAGAAAGGCTGGAAATATCCAGTAACGTGCACTAGCGAGTCTGTCGTTAAACTGCGATATCACGCCTGTGAAAATAGTGTTGACTCGTATTCGGTGATTCCTTGATCGATTCTGGAGTCTCGATTAGTGTTAGGTAGTTTTGTCAGTGTCTTTGCACGAATTTGTGGATTACGTTATCCTTGGTGTGTCTGTGTTTTGAATTGTGGGAACAAATTCTGTGCAATTTACGAAAACGTAAAGACATAATTCATTTACAACAGTACCTCTTACTTTTCTTTATCGTGTAAGGTAAAGATTGGAGATTCTATGTCTTTATTTTTCATAGGACGAAAGTTAGGTTAGGTTATAGGCGAAAGTAGTAGTTAATGGAGAATTTGATTCTTGTTTCTTCTAATCGTGCCACGTAATTTCCGAAGCAACGGATACTTAGGTGAGAGGAAACATGTAAAATTATCTATTCTTCCTTGGTCCTCTTCGGGTGTATTACGTAGTTTTCCCAAGTGAACAGTTGTTTTAAGAGGAACGGTATGTCAGGACATGCCACTGTTAAGATTTGCATTCCATACACATGGTTTCTAATTCATATAGACACGGAATGGACGTCAACCCTTGAATGACACTCGTTGCTCATCAATTGCTACATGAGTTCCTATATCGATGTTCTGTATGCAACGGTTGGTAAATATATCGATCACTTCTCTAAACGCTGCAAGCTTGTAACTTTCTACCCTCGAGTGTCCATTTCGTCAGACCATCTCATGTCTTCCACTTCGGAAATGTCTGACATATCTTGTCGTCACTTTCATCTTCCACAATAGTAGAGGTAGTTTTAACTTCAAGTTTTCTTCGTTTGTACGCCATAGTATAGAATAATTTTAAAAGAACAGAACTGTTAGTTATTTCTTGTTCTTCTAATGAAATTAGTAATGCATAGAGTTCAATAAATAAAATATCAACACGCCGCACCAAATAACGAAATTCTTTTTGTCACTGTGCACACAAACAACGTGATGATGAAATGTAACTCAAGCCCCTAAGTGGGACGCATTTACACCCCAAACGACTTTTCAGTTCTTTGTGAATGCACAATGATTTAAATTTCAAGAGTTACAGATGGATTTGGATGGTAAGAAAAATTCCTGCCACTTTTATGACGCTGGGCTCCATGCATAGTGATCTGTAATCAAAAAATGATACTTCGGGTGTACGTAAATACACCCCTCACCGGGACACGAAGGTTAAGATAAGTCGGCGACCTGGTTCTTATATATTCTTTCTGTGGTAAACGTCTTGGAAAGTGACTAGTTGGAAGACAGAGAAATTGAGGGAAGCGAAGTATGTGAACTATATTGAAATGCCACAGGATTGGTCTAACGGTTGGTTTTATCGGCAGGTGAAACCTGTGGGTTCTGTTTCAAGTCGGTCGGTTTTCTTTCTTTTCTTTATCATTCATTCCGTCCTTTGTTTCTATTTCTCTGACTTTCTTAGTTTCTTTCCTTCCTAATCCTGCAAAATCATTACCTCAGAAGCACAACAGTTCTTTCAATACAAAGTCAGTTCGATCCAATCCACGTACTGGAAGACAATTTATTCATGTTTCATTTTAATACTGTTATTTCATCTAGATCTTGGGCCGCGCGGTTTAGAAATTACATTGCGTGCTACGGGACCTGCTTATCTCTGACTCCTTACTTAATCTGGCAACATTGACGGTGTTCACTTTTAGTTGTCTAATTTTATTTCCCTGCAAACGTTTTCTCCTCAGACATATTCGTGCTGCCTCTTTCAAATTCTCTTCACAAACTTGCATATAATTGTGCGTATATGTCGAGTTAGGGACACTCGTCTTATTCGACATTTTTTTCAGGGTATTTTTCGGAAACAAATCTTGAACAAGACATCAGGACATAGTTGCTTGACCGTAAGTTAATCAGTCGTCCTCGGTTGCCAGCCTTCCACGCCTCTGCATGTGCCATTCAAGTCACGCGGGCGGGCAATGTTCTGCTCGTCACGTGGTGTCTGCCCTTACGTACGTGACGTCATTCGCGCGTTGACGCCAGTAATCGGCTTGTGACGTCACTGCGGAAAGACTCATCAGTGCTCGTATGTACGAAGTGCAACAGGCAACGCTCTTGGGAAACACGTGACTGTCGGCCAGTGCTGACAGCAGAGCCAAGCGTTGGTTGGATGGTTTGGCAAATCACGACGACTCAGTCTGTTTATCTCTGTCTCTGTACGTGCTACATGTACTGTTACACGCCTTCCTGGGCTATTTTAAGAAAATTTACCTAGCACCTCTGTGCATCTAGTGACCACGCAGTTTCCTTCAATTAAATAATTATTGGCTGACTTCTCTCTTAAAATTCCCCATGTGTTCAAAGATGGCTGTCGTCTGGGCAGTAGCGCCGTGTAGCCTGGTAGAAGATTACTAACTTTTCAGAGGTCCGTGCTGCTTTTATCATCAGGGTGATGATATATACACGACGCTACAACCGTAGAAGACGGCCATCTTCGGATTCATCGACGTCAAAACCTTATATCCCACCTTCTGATGTGTTGTTCATCAGTGTACAATATTTGGCTGGCGGAAAGAGGCAGTTGCAGTACCAGTTCGGATATTTGTCTTGTTTCTTGTTATCCTGATCGATATGAATCCAGTTTACTTCTGTATTTTTTTTATTTTCGGGAATACTGGTCAGTTCTCAGTATATACCCAGAAGATCATGTGTTCCACCATCTCGACTTAGATCTTATTCTGTCTTCAAGCAAATTCTGAGATGGTTGTTATGTTTGCTGTTGGTACTGCATCCCTCGCTATTTAAAGCCATAAAAATTACCCGCATTCATCCAACCAAAGTTTTTGTCGTAAAGGACAGGTTTCGTGGCGTGATTAAACGCTCACCAATGGCATAGTACCTTAGTTTGAGCATGCCAAGTCCTTCAGCCAAAACAGCATTCCCATTAGCGCCTTTGTTCCACGATATAGTTTATAAGGCACAGTTTACAATTCTGGCTAAGTTCGTACGCAGAAATGATCTAATCTAACAAGAGACTATGTCTTGCACTTGCGCAAGACAGTCCACACTTTGTTAGCTTTTTGATTGGTTGGCTGGTTGGTTTCCCCTACGCTGCCCAGGCCACCAAATTTCGTATGTTTCCCAATTTAGTTTTTTATCATAAATTAATAAGGAAATTAAGATTCCTTTGTCTCACTTTGAAGGTACTATTTAACACTATTCAGTCGTTAAAAGTACAGTATTTAAGGTGTTTGTTGAAGAAATATGTCCATATATAAACACAAAGAATTCGACAGTCCATTCATTGAGAGCATCTCTCGATTCTAGACGATTTAGAGTCGAATTGACTAGCCACTGTTTCAGGAGATTCATTTTGTGAATCTTCCTTCAGTGATTACGTTTTTAAAAATGGTTTAAAATAACGTTATATTAACTGCATTAGAAAGACATTCTGATCGAGCACTGTTGTACATCCAGTAGTTGTTTGTGTTTTCGGTATTTGCACGTTATCAGAACGATGTTTCTTTCTATTTTGTGGTATTAATCTCGTCTTATCACTGTGTGTAAATATTACAGACCACGCGCGTTGCGAATGTATCTTTTGCGTCACGATCCTCATTTGTCAGTCACAGAGATTTCATTTATTTGTATTTTAATGCGAGTTTATAAGTCGCAGTGTGTATTTCTCAAGTTCGTTACTCGTCGCAAGAACATGTTTCTAGAAATGTTTCAGTGTTGGCGGAATTTCTGTATATGGTGTGCCATGAACGTATGGTAATCTTGGAGACGTGACGTAGGTTTATTTGGTGTTGGAACGTGTCCTATAAAACGTTACGGATGTTGCTATGTTCGTCCGCCAGAGTCTTCCACCATCGAAATTCCTGAATGCATTTGAAAATAAATTCGGATGTGGAAATTGGTATTAAAAGTTGTTTTGTAAAATTTATTTTGGTTTCCTACTTCAAATTAAGCATTGAATAAAACAATTTCTGAAGCCGTCTTGTGTCAAGAGAATTCTCCGCGATTTTGAGGAGAGAACTTTTTGATCTTTACCAAATTGTTTGTTACAGTAGTAAATTTATTGAATAAAGTTTTGGGGCCAGAGCCGAGTCGGGTTAGGATCATCGAAGGTACGTAGGATTTGAGGTTTCCACAGCGATGTGGTTGTTGATGGCGGCCTTTAGAATTCTTACACCGTGTGACCTTCCGGCTGCTTACCAACGTTTCGGAGCAAAATATTGCTTCCATCTACAGCCCATGTGGCGGAGCACAGTGACTGAAATGGCGTATCTAGGCGCAAAGAACCTTATCATTTACCGAACTTTATAAATCATATATCTTTCTATGGAAACATAAGATTGTTCTTCCAAAATCAACAAAGACTAAATCAGTAACTTTTTCAGAAAACGAGAGAAACGTGTAGGTTAAAATATTGCTCAAAGAAGGGGAGAATGTTTTGGTGTAATATTTTCTGAATTTGAGTTCCGGGTGATATTTTAGATTTCTTCTCGGAGAGAGAGAGAGAGGGAGAGATGGATGGACCACAGAAACAGCGCAGCATCTGCATTCCCTAATAGGCCCTATCACATCTATGGCTTTGTCAAAATTTCTGTGTAGTGTATCGCTACAAAATGTATCTGCTTCTATATTCAAAGACTCATGAACAAGAAATTTGAGTTTATCAGCTTTATTTTAATTTCAGATGTGATTTTCCTTTGTCAAGTTTCTTTAGTGTGTTACAGGTAAACTGCTTTACTTTGGACATGGCTTTCAGCAGCGTTCGACTTACGACCACAGGCCAAATGTATGCGTACTGGGATCGCACACTTTTTTCAATATGTCTTTTCCGATTCATCGTTTTGAAGTTTTGCTTTTGCTGTATCCGAAGGGCTTTGCTGGGCGACCCACAGATGCACTGACTATTTTAGATCTATACTGCGTAGCTTCATAAACTTTGTGAGGTAATTTAAAAATTTCAAGCCATTTTTAGTTACTTTCTAAAGATCAACACAAATATTGGAAACTGTTCATCTAACACCTAGATATTTTGCTCGACATTACTCTTGCAGTACTTTTAACACAGTCTGCAGCGTCTTTCATACAACTGCAAATGAAGTGAAAGTAAATGTGAACTTTAATTTTACTCGGCTGGTTTACTTCGGTAAGTTATTGACAGATTTATGAAAATAATAAATTTGTACATATATTCTGAAAATGTGAGCTGAAAGAATATGTAAACTAAAATGTGATGTAAGAGAAACGACTTTCCTTTCACTTATAATTTTGTCCACTCGGACTGCGCTTGTTAGCCATAGTGCGATGGTTCGAGCTGTTGAGGTTAGGTTTCCTAAAACAAAAGATTGTCTTCAGAGACCTGCGGTCATATTGGTGGCATAGCTGACTTTTTCTCAAGGGCGACTTTCAGCCAATGCGGTGTGCCCTGGTGGCGTAAAGATGAAGTTCGACGTGTTCTATACGTCAGCTCTAGATTGAAGGATAACTCTCCTGTGATTCGATTCATCTGTCAGACGAGACGTAAATTTGCACGAGTAGAGCCTTGTTATGTGATATTAAAGTTCCCAAGACGAGTGTGGATATAGGCAATTCGTCTTACACCAAGGTAAAACACATTGCTCCTGCCTCAAGGAGATCACTGGAAGGACATGAAATAATGAAAGTGCTTACTTATTACGAATTTATCTTTCGTTCTTGACTTTGACAGTTGTGCCGACCACTTCGTCGCTTTTGATCATTGTTTTGTTACCTCCGTGTCACAGCACAACGATCGCTTGATTTATAAAATCTGTGGAATTTAACTCGGAATAGTCACAGAAGGTTTCCAGAATTAAATGTGGTGACTCTCTTAAGAATATCTTGCCCCCGACATAGTACAACATTTATAATGTAATATTTGAGGTTTTCACGACCGTGAGTCTGGAGATCGTTGTCTTCTGGGTTGTTGCGCCGTGTAATCTGGTAGAAGTTTACCGACGTTTCAGAGGTCCTGGCAGCGACCATCATCAGGTCCTGATTCTATCAGCTTACACGGCGCAACGACTCATAAGACAGCCATAAACATTTATTATGTTTTAAAACTGCTGTTATAAAACAATTTTTGCCTGTCTCTGGAGTGGAACCCGGGGACTCAACTACGTTATTATGTCCCTTAAAGAGATACATGTTTGGTCTACTCGCAATGATAATTTGGTAAATTCTTAAGATTTCTGTCTTCAGGGTTGTTGCGCAGTGTAGTCTGGTCGATGTTAACCGACGTTTCAGAGGTCATACTGCCTCCGTCATCACCCTGATGACGGAGGCAGTATGATGGTAAACATCGACCAGACTACACAGCGCAACAACCCAGAAGACAGAAATCTTCATACTCACCGCTGTGAAAACCTCAAATCTTACTTGGTAAATTCTGTTGAAAACTGTCGATTGTGTTAAACAGCTTTATTTTTTATCGTGTTGTTTTACTCTCGCTTATGATTGGGCATTGCTCCTAAACTACAAGCAGTGGAGAAGTGACATTTTGTAATAAGGAACAAGTCATAGTAATGAATAACATCCCCTTTAAGTTTTGCGTTGCGTTTATGAAGTGGAAATTCGTAGCAGGTCGAAAATAGTATTATATCGTGAATGCATTACGTTAACAGTAACAATCAGAAAGGCATTTGGAATTAGTAAATACGTTATAACGTCTTCATTGTATGTATACATTCATGAACACCTGGTACAAATTTGTCCCTCCAAACGGGGTGATACCCAAAGATTAACTTAAGGCAACGAGACAAATATATACGAATTCAAACGTACGCAACGGAAGAAGATTTTATATTATCTGGGTTAATGAGTTTGGATCATCATTGTCCATTGTTTTACACACGCGTAGATGTTTCTAAAACATATAGCTTGCATAGAGCATATGAAATTCGGCAGAATATTAACAATGTGCTTGAATAATTAGTTTCGCTTATGTGACGTGGAATCAGATACATAAACGTGTTACTCGTAATTTGCAGATATAAGTGGCAGAGTGAATTTGAGAGTTTTTATGTTTTTCAAAACTTTTCATGCCTCTTATTTACCATTTAAATTGTACTGAACCAACTACATGCCAGTAGACCCTTATGATTATGAAACACGATCTCGTACATTGAGGATAAAAGGATAAAACATAAATACAAATACAGAGTGTCCCAGAATGATTTAGACACATTTAGTTAATTAAACCATTACGTGCGTCACCATTGGTGCTTTGTGAAGAAACTAATGTAGTGTAGGTGTTGCAAATGACCACCTCCGTGGCACAGTTGACAGCGGTGACCAAATGACTGATAAGGTTAATATAACATAATGTTTATACATGTTTGGGACACCCGGTATATGAAATGGAACGGTAATTGTTCCTAAACGATATGAAGCAGATGTAAAGTTAATAAGAAGGACTATAATTTCTTTCTAGTTTAAGAATAGTTAAACGACGGAGCAGGGTTTGCAATTGAACGGGACACATCAGCTATTGGCATATGCTGATGATGTTAATTTATTGGGGGACGATATGAATACAATAAAGAGGAACGCAGAAGTTTTACTAGAGGCTAGTAGACAGGTGGGGCTAGAAGTAAATTCAGAAAAAACTAAGTACACGTTCAGAGTCGTCAGCAGACAGGCGGGCAGAATTATCTTAGGGTGGCTAATGAATCCTTTGAAAGGGTTACAAAGTTCAAATTTTTGGGAACAACAATAACAAATCAAAATGATATTTATGAGGAAGTTAGGAGGAGACTAAATTCCGGAAATGCTTGCTACTTCTCAGTCCAAAATATTTTGTCTGACTTCAAAGAACCTAAAGATTAAAATATACAAAACAATAATTTTGCCTGTTGTTTTGTATGGGTGCGAAACATGGTCTCTCACTCAGAGGGAGGAACACGGATTGCAGGTGTTTGAGAACAGGGTGTTGAGGAGGATATTTGGGCCTAGGAGAGAAGACGATGAGGCATGGAGAAAACTGCATAATGATGAGCTTAAAAATCTGTACTCCTCTATCTGTACTATTGTCAGGTGATTAAGTCGAGAAGAATGAGATGGGCTGGGCAAGTAGCGTGCATGGATGGTACAAGAGGTGTGCACCAGGTATTGGTCAGGAAGCGTGAGGGGAAAGACCGCTGGGGAGACTTAAACGTAGATGGGAGGATAATCTGAGGCGGGATCTATGGGAGATAGGAGTTGAAGGAGACTGAATTTTGTTGGCCCAGGACAGAGTCTGGTGGAGGGCTTTGGTTAATTCGGTGATGAACCTTCGGGTTCGGTAAGCTATCTATCTAGTTAGTTAGTTAAAGGATGGAGCATGCGCAAGTCATTTATTTCGTACTGAGGGAAGATGATATGTATAAAATCACTAGTCAGTGCTAATTTATACACGGCCCCTCATACGATCCCGCCTGGGGTTTGCGTCGGATATTGTGTAGGCGTATAAACCCTTTACTGTAGACGCTCGCCAAAGACATGTTATAATTCAGTCCGTACCGCAAAGAAAATACCACACTAATTTGTTAACTCTGCTTAAGGAAACAATACCTGTTTACGCTGAGTCATACGAAACGTGAATAAAGACTGCAGATTTATTGACTTGTAGGTTAGATTTAAAGTGGGTGGGGCATTATTAAGTGTTTAAAGGGTTAATAAAACAATGACGATCCGTGAAATACGGACAGGGTGAGTTGCAAAATCTTAAGTGAAGTGATCACTGATAGATTTATGCGCATGCGGAAATATGTTATTAAAATTGATAACGAAGAAATGGGGTTTGGATTAAATTCAAATGGGTTAATATAGAGTCCACTGGCAGTCTGTTGTGTATGCGGTAATGAACCTTTCGACCTCAATTAATCTGGGGAAATTACGGAGGGATTTCGCAAGTGACTGTTGGTATTCTCAGGAATGGTTTTAAGCCTATTCTGGAGATTAGTTTGTTAAATGTTGAGACTGTCGGTTGTAATTCTACATACTCTTCCCATTTGCAGTCTTGAGGACGGGAGGCATAATTTTCAAGAATATGACGAATTACTAATTATGGGCTAGATATTTATTTTTGGTACATTATCTGGATTTAAGTGAGACACGATACTGTTTCATGTAACTTACTTGATGTCAAAATTCAGCATCTTAGAAGATGATTGTCTTCTGAATTGTTGCGTCATGTAGTCTGGTATAATTTCGGAGGTGATTGCAGCTTCCGTCATCAGGGCGGTTTTCGCCGTCATCACAATTGAAGAGTTGTCTTCATTCATGCCGCTGTTGAGAACCACAAATATCGTTGTTTCCGCGGACCGCGGGTTGATAACCCCTGTCTCCACTGATTTCGGAGATGTGCTTGAGTAAAGTGTTAAGGGGGCCCACACACACATTAGCCTGTATGTGCAAGCACGATCTTGCGCATGCGTGTTTGAGCCCATGTTGATATTTAATGAAATACCAGTTGGAGCAAGGTACAATAAAAATTAGTATGGCTTCATCAAATGGTGACAAAAGACTTTTGATCTGAATTTCCTGATCTTTACTGAAGTCTACCGGAGCTGTACATGCAAAAAGTGACTTGTACAAAAATTAGCATTTGAAGGTTACGAAACTAATCAGAAATTTTAAATAAATCAATCCAGTTGGATAAATGCATTCTGAATCACTCTCTTGAAAATAACTGAAAACAGTTAAAATGGAAATACTGAGCTTAATTCATTGAAATCCGCTCAGAAAATTAATATTCTAGCGGCTGATGTGGTAGGTACATGGGCCTCTTTGCGTAGAGCAGGTCCCGTTTCGGTGTTCACTGTACCGACAGGGCGGAGCGTGGGTCATTCCCCCTCTTGAACAGGTCATACGGATCAGATATGCATTCAGGATTTCGGTGAGTAATTTCATGTTGCCACCAGTGACATCTTGACTCTTTAAATTATATAGCTCGGGGACTGGTTAAGTATTGATATTATCATTAAACGTCACGGACCAAACTGTTCCTTCCATATTTCAGTCGATCTTAAGTCATCTTTTCCGTTTGTTTGATAGAGCAGTTTTCCGATCTGATTTTTAGGCATTATTCTCAAAATTTTTGTCCATTTGCTTTTTTTATGATATTCATAGCTGTTATCACCATTTCTGTGATAGTCATATTTTCATTACGTTATGATACGCCATCTGTTATTCTTATCCAAATTATTCATGTATTTCGACCAACATTTGAATTCGTGTTAAAGAATATGTGTATCCATGAGGCGAATTTGTAAGTATTGATTCGTGAAATCACGAACATGAAAGCATATACAGCTCGTTCACTGACAAATTTGAACGCCTGCTGTTACCGACTCCCAGCTGGAACTGCGTGACTTACCGCCAAGCGGTAGAACGTTCTTGCAATGCGCGAGAAGTTCTTTGCATAAAACCAATAAAATCATCTGTCAGTGTTTTAGCCGTTTCTGCTGGGAAGTGACAGCTACGTTTAACTTTATCAGTGAATGCACAGTTTAAAGTGTAATTTAATTCACTCATATTACAATATTTCTACATAGTGATTTAAAGTTTTCGAGTGTGTGCTATATCGATTCACTTTTCTTGTGTTGAAGCTCCTTAATTTTGTTGTCTTGTCTTTCTTAGATTTTCCTTTATATACCTGTGCTCTCTCTCCACGATGAGAGTCAAATCTTTGTACTGTCATCAGGAAAAGTTAGAGTTCTGTAAATGTTAATCTTTCGTTTACAGAATAAGACCACAGGACTGATTTTGATTGTGACTTGTGTTGCACACTGTGGTGATGTAGACAAATATTTGAGGTTATCTGGCAAGGGAAATGATGAGGGACTGTCTGGATCGTGTCCTAAATGGACATTCGCTCTGAATAATTATATGGTGGTGCCAACTAGTGAGAAACAAAGTCTACAACGCCACATCTTCCTGAAGCAACTACCACCGTACTTCCGAAAGTCGTCGCATGTTGTTTGAACGCATCCATGTTTTACTTTTTCCGTGCCGTATAGATTGCGCACTTGTAGCAAGCAAACTGACATCTGTTGAGGACTGATCACACTACATGCTCAGTTCGTTCCGTCCTCTTATTTCACTTGTCCTGCTGATCAAAAGTGGCATAATTGACTACCTTGCGGTTACATGAAATAAGCGCTCTGACAGTCTGTAGGCGGTTCAAATGTCACTTGCTAAAGGGTTAATGGCTTTCTCTCTCGATAGAAGCATTTTTAATTGACCATTAAATATGATAACTTTGAAGATACAGGTGCTCATGTCGAATGACTTTGACTATATTGATATTTAATCCCTGGCTGGGGCAGGAATTTCTCCGTTTGTCACGTTGCGATAAGTTATCGATGTATTGGGTGATAATATTTTTCTAACGCAAGAAAAGGAAAGGTGAGATAGAAAATGGGGCGGAAGGAAGAGGGAGGTGTATGTTTACATTATGAAAGCTGATTACGTACTTCTTTAAAATAATGGCCCTTCTCTGACCCCACACAACTGGTACCTCACTGGGCGGGCTACAGGAGTGTTGTGACTTTGTGTAACATTCCAGATGCATTTCCACGAAATTAACATTAATCTTCAGTCGAGAAGTGGAAACAGACGGCTTTTCTCGGAAGACCACAGTGGATTCATTTGTATAAACATTCTTACTGTTAGAGCGAATGCAGCCGGTAGACAAACAGCATATTCAGCTACATGTTGAATGATGTTTGGTTGGAATATAAAACTGAATGTATCAAGTCAGTGAAGCATGTCTTTATGCCTCAACTCCGTCAGTTTTATTTTTTAATATGTTCTTGACAGTACAGAATCCGTGAAAGTTTATCAGCATTTATGGGTAAGCTCACTGGACCACATTAAAATCTGTTGCGAACAAAATCATTTTAAATTTTAACAGCGTTTTATTCAGGTTTCATTCAAAATGCCGATGTATTATCTACTGAACCATTTCTGTACTTTGCGACAGTTAACTTAGTGCCACATGCGAGAAAACTTTCTCTAAGTTTTTCTTAATCCCCAATCTTGATGGGCAGGAATTTGTTTTGCAGTTTTACTGTCACTTAGAGGTCTGCAGGGGCCGAAATTTTATAATTTAACTCGGCCAAAGGAAAATATGGCCCGAACCAGCGCAAGACCGAAGTTTATTTTCATAATCCTTGCCCGACCGAAGCCCATTATACAGGGAGTCCCGGGAGGAAATGTCAATACTTCATCAGTTAATTTGTGGGGCAGTTATAAGTAAAAATTTTTGTGTCAACGTGAGTCTGATTCGTAACGGTTACCGAGATGTGTAGGTGTCTCACTGACCCAATCATATCAAGTCCCAAGACGCTCCAGCGTGTTAAGATCTGCATAGATGGTGATACAGAGACTCAGAATTGCCCCAAGAATCAACTGATGAGGTCTTGACATTTCCTTCCGGGACGCTCTGTATTTATCTGCCCTGACTACCATATCATTAGTACATGTTTCGTTTAATGCATAGATGCCAGCGATCTCTTAATTAATGACGCTATAAAAACATCTGGGGATTGACGTTTGAGGCATCGACCCCGGATTTCCTGTGAACTTGCACGTCCGTTCTGCTCGAAACTCGACGGTCAATTCGTCACGTCTTCCACGAGGAAGCATAATTTGAGAATTATTTGCTCAGAGTTTAATTGAAAAAACGCTTCGACATTTATACTTTCAGAAATTTTACATGCAACACATTCCAAAGAAGTACACTCGGGTTTGTATGTCCAGAGCCAGCTGATCCCAATCACCGCACCCAGCCAATGAAATATCGCACCAGTATCAAGTCTCTTAACCACGTGTTTCGTTTGCTTGTGTTCTGACGAAAAAAAAGATGGTTAATTCTTCCAAGCGTCAAGTGGTATTTGAACTAACGATTTCAATGTTTCAACTTCAAGACTAACGCTTTAGACCTTGTGATCGTGGAAAAAAATATCGAGATTAAACATTAATATAATGTTCCGAATAATATATTGGATTAATCTGGCGGACTCTTGTGAACATGGTAATGAGGCTTCCTGTTCTGTAAAGGGCGGAGAATTTGTTGACTAAATGAGCACTCTCTTAGCTTCTCAAGGACTCTGCTGGAACGAGTTAGTTATCCTTAAGAAGCGCCTTTAATGAAATGTAACTCGAAGCCGTAACAGTTTTATAAAGAAACATCATTACAGGCAGATGAAATAAAATAAGACGCGAAGAGATCGCGCCGTGCGCTGGTTGAAGAACATTGATCCTGTCTTGTCACTGTTGCGCAAAATACGGAAACCTAACGGAAGATGTCTACAAGAATGTGTCTTCTTCACTTATGCGCTGGAAAGTTGTAATATTTATGCAACACGGCGTACGTTCCTCGTTTTTTCGTGGTCGCTCAGGGTCAGTGTTTCGAAGAAAGGCCTCCAGATGGCGGATGACTCTGTCATTTCGTTGAGGTTGGCTGTTTTTATAGAGAAGTGCCTACAATTTCAAGGAGATGGCGACACCATACTATGATGTGTGTCGGAACATGCAAAAAAAGACGAAGCAACCGAAGAAAACGTGCTTCCGTCTTCATAGCCATGCACTCTGGCATCTTTCAGCCAGAAACGCCGACACAAATAATTTAATGTTTATTACTAATTAACTATATATTTTAAGAATCATGTTTCATGTGTATTTGGTTCCCTCAACCCCAATTTCCCACCTTAAATTCTCTCATCGCGGTTTTACGTTCGTACAGCGAGGGTGTGCTTTAAAGTTCATTATTTATCCTACCATAATGTAATAATCCAGATGCTAAATTTTGAAACTTCACCGACTTGAATATTGTATGGCAAGTTACATGATAATCGCCGACCTTCTAGATGCTTATCATATTCCAACTACGACGGACAGATGCCACTATGTCCTTATAACACCACTTGGCGGCGTGATTTGAATCAAATGGAATTCTCAAGAAGTTAACGGCGGGCAAACATCATAATGTACGTTAATCGCATTAATTACACTCTGAAATGTTGCCAGTTTTTCCGTACATAGTCGTAGTATATACGAAATGGATAAATTTGTGCGTTTAGACACCAACTATATTGAAAAAAAATTTTGAATTCGCAAAAATTGTTCGTAAGTACAATAATGCTTTATATTTTCCTGTAACAATTAGAAGACGTTCTGTCATTAACAATTCGCATTCGGGAATTAATGGGAATCAACTGGTTCGTTGCGAACTGTAGCCCAGGTCAGAGGCCTTGAATCTCCAATTTCTCTTCTCAGTGTGTTAGATGTACCTTCTCTCCCGCTCCGACTGAGTGATACAGTTCCATTTTAGAGATTCCGGAAATAAATTTAACGCACTCAGAAACGTTTTATCGGTTCTGTTACAGGGCATTCTGTACACGGAAAGTATTTATAGAAATGGTGGGAGGAACACTTGAGCGTTGAAGAGGAATAACCCTCCGTGAGGGTTAGATTTGGGGGGGGGGGGGAGGTGGCGGCCCGTTACAGCGTGAATCATGGCACAAGTGGAAGCCACAGTTAGAAAGTAGCGTGTTGTTGACCTCTGCACTTTCTTCGGATAGCTGTGAGTAGACACTGCTGACGCAAAGTTCCCGTCTGGTGGTACCAATTCGCAGAAAGTTTTAAATAACGAAAATACTGTAAACGTCTGGGACTAAAATGGCGTGACCCAGAGACAGCGAAATTATCTGAATCACGGGCGGGACTGAATACGGTATTGTCATTTAAATTTCTGATTTTGTATTTAAAGGCACTATGAATTCTCTGTTAAAAGTGGACATTGACAGTCGCAATTGGATTGGGCCTCCGAGTTATTACGTTATATTACAAATGTACGTAAGTATTTGATTGTGAAAAGCACAATGCCCGAGGCAAGAAGCGTTCTGGACTTAACTGAACTTTGACGTAAGTGGTGGACTGACGTGTATTTTTCAGCCGACGTTTTACAGCACTTCTGGAACATTCCAAAAAAATTGTCGATGACATTTCAGGTTCTCACGAAGGCGATTATGAAGATAACTGTCGCGTGGTCCCATTTAAATTGACTCCATAATGTTGGAGGCAATAAGCATTTGTGAAACGTCTGTCATTTTCGGCGAGACTGCACGTCACAACATCTCTGAAGATATGTCATCTTCATAAGAATTGTCGATCTCGCGAGATTTCGAAAATAAAGGTGACATAATGATAGGATTTGAAGATGGCTGGCTTCTGGGTTGTAACTCCGTGTAGTACGGTAGTTTACCTCTCATCGCCCTGATGATGAAGGCAGCAAGGACCTCTGAAACGTCGGTAAACTACCAGACTACACGGCGCAACAACGCAGCAGACAGCCATTTTCTTAACAGAATGTTGTTCGAAGGCGTAACCTGAAAAGGAGTGCGGCAGAACTTTGACGTTCAGCGGAAACTGCCACCATTTTCAGTGAAATACTAGGCCGACAGATTTTCCTTTTCTTTTGATGCTACGTGATTTTCTGCGGCTGAATTTAATTCCATGCGAAATAAATGACACACAGGAACTGACATTTTGATGCTAATAAAACATTCAGAGTATCATGGTATCTGTTATGAGTGAAATTTACCAAGTTTCGTGCTAATATTTTAATGGGAGCTCACTCCCCCGTCATTATCCCCTTTTTGTAATTCAAAACATAAAATTTATTTACATTAGTAAAGATTAAACTGTTCATTGGCTTGCTGCTCACATAGTTCTCCGCTTCACCACCATATAGGAAGGCACATTAGCGCCATTGTGGCGAGTTGTAGAAGCTGAAATGGATTCTGACGTCGTAAAGAGTTCCGGTTTGAAACTGAGAGTCTTCGACAGACTTTATGTTATGTATTTGCATATAACAGAGAGTGATGGGACTTGAAATTTGTACTCTTCAAATGTTATTATGGTGACTGCATCGAGAAGTATGGAATGTATACCTATGAACACGAGAATAATCAAATCTAAAACTTCTTGACGATGGTGAAGAGTCAATTGAATAAAAATTTACTTGGATATTATCCATCGTCTAGTAATAAAAATGTGTATTTATTCCCACCTTTTGTGAGTTTGTGTCTTTTGGCTTTATTCGTGTTTATGAATTTTGTTTTCTACATACTATTCTTTTACGTCCCACGGATGGATGGTGTGGTTATGCCTTTTTATTCTGGGACTTTCACTTTTTAATTTGTCCGGAGATAGGGATTAGCTCTATCTAGTGGGCCCAACTGAGTAGGAACCTGAAGACGGAGATAGAGCCCCATCTCCGGAACGTCGTTTTACGTTTTATTACTAGACGATATCCAAGTAAATTTTTATTCAATTGACGAGAATAATTTATGGAGATTTTTCTCATGTATGGATTACATGCTCAATATGAAACACTGTGTTGTATTATTGGTGCTTTTTTTTAAAAGTGTTTCCTTTAGGTAATCCGCAAGGAAGAAGTCACATACATTGAGGAATTTCGTAGTTTGCACTCTTACTGTAAATTTACACAATGTGTCATTTTCTTTTGTAATAAAGCAATGCAAATAACCGCAGAACTAAATATTTCAAAATATTCAAATATATCTAAAATTACATTAGCACTTCTAAGGAACCTATTTCAAGCTCTGGAGTGTTTTGCTGATATTTCTCAGTATATGTGAAGGGATCACTTCAGACAGTACTGGGCTGAATGTTGGATGAGTGGACAGCATTCGAAACAGCTGCTTGGCAAAACACCTGGTGTCCAGACTTCCTTCAGTTAGCAGATTAGAGCCAGCAATGAGGATCTTGTCTCTCATGTCTCCAGAGTGTGACATCACTTTGTCTACACCAATTTTGCTCACCAAGCTCACCAGCAGTCGGGCACTAGCAGTTCGTACAATGGCATTCTGATGGCTTATGCCCTTTCCTGTAATGACAGCCACAGCCCTTGAAGGGCTGATCACCTCGATCATCTTATCTAGGGCAGCATTGCTGTCTGCTCGCAGAAACCTGTTTGTATCAGCAGTTCTGTGCAATAAGGAGCTGGCCAGCTCATCCAAATCAGTCTCCAGAGCCCTCTTCTGTGACAGGAAGAGCTCTCCACTCGCCTGGCAGGCAGCACGTGCTACTTGTGAGCGGAGGTTACGCACTTGCTTCCCTACAGCCACAATAACAGAATGAAGCTGAGTGTGGATAGTTTCTGGGTGGTGGCGCATCAGTCGCATCAACAACTTCAGGCCCTGCAATGTCACCTCCCATTCTGAGTTGTCAAGGTACATGAAGCACTGCTGCAGGGCTTCTTTTGGCTTGTCCACAGGATGTAAGGTGTCAGGAAACAGACCACTGTTATGATATCAAATTGAGGAGGTTGAGATGAGTATAATATATGGAACAAACTTTCTATTAAAAAGTGTGGAGAGACCACATGGGTAATCTTTTTAGGAGTGGAGTATACTGAATTGAGATGATTCAAGATAATGGCAGTGATGTGCTTTTGTGATTATAATAATGAACTCCGAGATTACATGAAAACACAGAATTTCTTGACCAGCTAGGTATCAGTCTTTTACAAAGGAACTTACACATAGTTACTATTTAGTTATCTAGCAGATTTATTTTGGGGATTTAATTCTTGTATGCCATGGATTCAGTCTCCCAAGTGCATCAATGTTTGACACATCATTTTGTCTGGGGTTTGTGGTGGGCCTGATGATGCAGGCAGCAAGGAACACTGAAATGTCGGTAAACTTCTACACAGTGTAACAACACAGAAGACAGCCATATTTTGACTCACAACCACGAAAACCTCAAATCTTACATGCGATTATTATTGTTTGTTTGTAATATTTGTGTACACAAGCTGTTAATACAATAAAATTAGGTGTAATTGTTAAAAACAAATGGCGGATTCAATGTGTTTATCTGCCAGTGTGTTGGACATTACATTAATAGTTTAATTCTTTTCTGATATCTTGCAGGTGACCGCAGGCCAACATATGCAGCTGACTGCAGACCTTAAGCCAGGTGTATCAGTAGGAGCCCAGCAGGGGATGTACTTCAGCCAGCAGCAACCAACGCCATCTCAACCACCTGCCCCGCCAGGACCTGGGGACTCCTACACCGTGTCACAGTCTCAGACCATCAATTTCACGCAGCAGAGTCTACGGCAGCGTCCGGGCAGTGCAGGAGGGCGTCCAAATGTCGATCCCACAGTCGGGACCAGACAAGCCCTGGAACAACAACATAAGCTGATACAGCAGCAGCAAATGTTAAGGGCTCAACAGCAAGTTCTTCAGCAGCAGCAATCGCATATGACAAGCATGGGTCCACGCCCACCTCCTCCTGAGTACAAATCTAACCCACAGCTTATGCTTATGGGACAGCAACAGCAGAGGTTTACGGCGGCAAACATCAGAAGAGTTGGACAACAGCCAATGCCACCTTCAGGTATCGTATTGTAACAGACCATGGAAAATAAGGTGGCTTTTTGAGTACCAAAAACGTCCCATTCCAAATCTGCCTCTGCCATTATAAAAAATGTAAGCTTCTTCATAATTGATGATGCCGTCTTCTGGGTTGTTGCACCGTGTAGTATGGTAGATGTACTCCAACGATTCGAAGCATGACCTCTGAAACGTTGGTAAACATCGACCAGTCTACACAGCGCAACAACCCAGAAGACAGCAATCTTCAGACTTGCCGCTGTGAAAACCTCAAATTTTACATTCTTCATACTTAAACATGTCTTCCTCTGCACATGCACAGGGTGTAGGACAAAAAGGAAACATATTAATTTCTACCTCAATGCGTCGACACTGTTTGAGTTGTGGTTTATCTCTGGGTAGGTGAGCAACTGTAAGGAAATGCTGTAGATGATGAGGTTGTTTCCAGATAAAACACGAATACATAGTTTAATCTATGAAAAGATGAGAAATTTAAAGTTGAATTATTCTGAACATGGGCTGTATGAAATATCGAAATATGAGTAAACATGATTTTACTGATGGTCTGTAATATCTAATTTTATCATACATACATAGGTATTTTATTACATTCCATGGATCCATAAGACAGTCAGATGACGATAGGATGTGGAAAAAGTCAGTAATAATAATACAATACATATTACAAAGTACAATTCATATTTCACATAATACAAACAAAGGGTTCACCTAAAGAAATGATAAGTTACAAATAGATGTACCCATTACACACGGAAGAAAATTTATCACTTATTTGTAAACAACATAAATTCATTGACAGAGTAAAAGGAGCGTGTAATTAAGTATTTTTTAATGCTACCTTAAATTGCTCTTTCTTATTTTCAAAATCTGCAAAAAAAATTTGAAAAATTGTGCGCGTAGTGCATTATTTATAAAGTGCTGTTTCACTACTTGATATGACGGGTGTCGGCAGATTGCACTGCTCATTAGAGTACACTAATAGGATTAGAGATGTGAGGGTGTGTGATAATTTATTTTGTCCATTCTTCATGGTGCTGTCTTCAGACATACATGACTTGATGGCTGTTAGCAGTTTTTAAACCTTCACAACATTTTCTAACTAATAGTTAAGCATTAATTCTAATGAAAAGACTGAGTTGCTGACTCCATGGAGTGTTGTTGTTAAGGAGGTAATAGCTGCTGAGCTGATTGAAAAATTCCACGTGTTTTATGGAGCCTGAAGGTTAATTATTCTATTTACAAGAACCTGCCATCAGTGCCTATTCTGAATCCCACATCACCTATTTTGTTTTAGTAACATCTGTTTTAATATTTTGCTCTCATCTGTGCCCAGATCTTTTGATTAGTCTGTTTTGTTGAGGCTTTTCAACTGAAATCTCATCTCTTCGATGCTTCCTACACGTCGCGCCCGTCTTGGCTCCTCGATTTTATTATCCTAAAGCGTTAAAGGTTATTCGGTCATATTTGACAAAGAAATAAAAAACTCCTTCAAGGAGACACTGCTATTGCAAAAGAAATGGAATTGAAATTATTACACTGTGCAGTGCACATGACTGATGCAATTTGTGTTGCTGGATCAGTGTTGTCACCTGTGGCTGAGGAAATCAGTTTGGTTATCTTCTTGTAACTTTTACTGTGATTTGATGGTCGTGGGGATAGTGTTTTCTAGTGTAATTCTACAGGACCTTCGTTATCGTGATGTTGACTCTGTTCAGGTCCGATGATGAGACCGCAGCAGCAGCAGCAGCAGCAGCAGGCGCTTCATGGTGGCGGAGGCAGTATGTATATTGGAGGACCCACCGGAGTTGTGCAGCATCAACACCATCTACCCCAACACAGGATGACAGGCACCTATGTGACGTCGGGCGGACGTAACAACCAGCGGCCACCCAACATCAGCATCGGGCCCGACGGGATCAACATCGGCGGTCGTGGCAGCGCTGAATGGAGACATCTGCTTATGTCACAACAGCAGAATGCGGTGTTTGGGACGCAGATGCGGCCGGTGTTCAATCAGGGTGAGCCACTGACATTGAGACTTGTAACTTATGTTAGGTGGGAGTTTCCCAGTGCTGATTTATTTTTGTGTTTGCTGCACTTGTCACTACGTAAAGATGATTTATGTATTCAGTTTCACTGATGCTAAACTGGCATTCTCAGGAGATTTTATAATACTTTCACTTAAAAATAAGGCATCACCAAAATCTGATTTTTAGGTGTTCTTTACCCTGTAGTACAAATGAAGAACAACGTAATGGTTCCATCTGTGTCTGTCACGTCTTTCATCATCCTGTTACGGCAGTGGCATCGGAGCTGATTGTTGAAACAATTATCTTGGTTTACTCTGTTGCCCTTGATATTGCTGTTAGATTTGTTATTCCCTTGGTCACCATGCTGATGTCAAGGAAGAGAAAACTTAATTGTTGGCACTTACCGTGTACTTGATGCTAAGCAGAATTAGGGAAAGTCGTATAGTACCGGTCACCTAAGGATTTCGGGGTGAGGGGAGGAATGTGTAATGTGAAATTACGAAACCTTATCGCAAATTTGAAGTTTTTTGTTCGTGAAATGTGTATTTTGAATAAAACAGTTTGTCAAAAAAGTGAAGAAAAATGTGTTTAAAAAATTGTTTACATTTTCAACATTATAAAAATTGGCATCTAGTATCGGACACTACTGTACTTATAATGTGTTTCTCAGTTTTGATAGAAACTTTCAGTCTTTTTGAATCTTGACGCCTTTTGCAGATCACATTTGTAATATGACGTATTTACCCTCAGTATCTGCACAGTTTTCATACACCCAACCACCAGAAGAAAGATGTATCCAGTCCTCATTGAATTTCTGAACAGATGATGCATACTGTTGTAGGTCTTTTATATGGCTGACTAGTTCTTCCTCCAACTCGGTGAAAGTTCTCCGAAATCAACCAATGTCGGGTGTCGCTCCTGAATTGACACTTTTTAAATGCTAAAGTCAGAGGTTTATTCATTTGCATTGAACGATATTGAGCATTGTCACACTATTAGACAGGTTGGTGTAAGATTAGGAAGTAGCATTTCACTAACTCACTTCAGAAATTTTCAAAGTTAATTTTATTGTTTATCCCTTATTAAAAAATTAGAAGCGCCCCTGAAACAAATCCTCTCTGAGTCTCCATGTACAGTTACAGCACTTTTATGTTCATAACATTCTCGTCTTACTGTCTTTCCAACACTCGCTGTCTGTATATGTTGTGTCCGTCGCTATTTGTGAGACAGAATGGCGCAGAGGGAAGACCTTTTGATAAACTCTTGCATGTCAGGAGTACTGAAAAATTTGTGTTATGCGTGACTAGCTTCATAACGATTGTAAAGAATTAGAAATTAAGGAATTAACTAGTTTAGATATTGTAAATTTATGCCTTGCATTCA
The DNA here is from genome assembly GCF_977971745.1 of Zootermopsis nevadensis. Classification (NCBI taxonomy): domain Eukaryota; kingdom Metazoa; phylum Arthropoda; class Insecta; order Blattodea; family Termopsidae; genus Zootermopsis; species Zootermopsis nevadensis. Next base: position 9,335,648 of record NW_028259144.1, on the reverse strand, counting down.
CATTGAAAATCATTCCACATAGATGCTGATAATTTGATAATAAGTTAAAATAAAGTGAATTACTGCAATGTATTTAAAAATTAATAGGCCTTTCTTAGCACACATAATAAAGAACAAAATTATGTTGCAATGGAAAGATTCCAAGTCAAGTTTGTGTTGACAGCCCTGCATGGAACCCCATTTCAGCTAGTGAGTGAGTCACTTGTTATAGCTGCTTTGTTTTCTTTTTTATATTAATGTGACATTACAATCCAGAAGACAGCCATCTTCATACTCACTGCTGTGAAAACCTCAGATCCTACTTTTATCATATTGATTCCTTTTTCCACATATACTTAATTACTATTGTTAAATTCAGATTAATTACTATTCATTGTAATAAATGGATACAAAAAGTATACTATGTAATTACTTTCCTTTCCTGTTATTGATGGGGTATTTTATATCCATCATGAAATCTCTACTTAGTACCATAGTTTGGAAATATATTTTTAACACATATTTGTGTGATGAACAGCCTTTACGGAATACATCTATTTCATAAAATGAGAAATTAATGCATTGGCTTCACACTTCAAACTACCTTATTGACGATTTTATTTCTTAATATAGTTTAGATAGCTCTCATTGTTTATTATCTGTGTTTCTGTGTGTCCCATCTCTTGTGTACCTGCTTCCTGAATGTTTGTGGAACAGTCAGTAGTCGATACTGTAGACCCGTCTTTGTTAGAGAGCCTTTACTATTCCAAAATACAGCTGTAGATCCTGATACTTCAAAGTACAGGAAGTCAACCAAAGCTCGAAAAGAATGTTATTAAGCTTATGACTAACAGTTGTGGTTTATAGCTTTATTTAGTCTTGTACCTTACTAAACGGATGTATCTTAATATAATATATTTAAAATAATGAACATACTATTTATATGGTCTGTTCCGATAAGAGCTGTCTCCCACTCCACTGACCAACCCTTCCTTTTATATTGTTTACTTTGCCTCTCAAATATCCAGGAATCGGGTTTAAATACTCTGGCCTTGTATATCCTATACCAGTGGTCCCCAACAGGAGTAAATATTCCAGTTTTTATATTTTTATTGCTATTAAAATGTGTTTTTAATTTACTCAGATTCCTCTGTATTTTTTCCCTGCTGTGGTGTATCTGAATCTGTTCAGGGCTGTCAAAATTTTTTCTTGAGATAATTGTAATGATGGGGAATGTGTTAGTAGGGGTTCTACAGAATATGGAGTATGTGTTGAGTGAAAGTTGAATACCGCTGTCATATACATTGAAATTATAGAATTCTTTTTCTTGTGTACTGTAATATTTCTTATAAGCTGTGTTGTTGCAGGTTCATTTGGAATGGGGAGTGGCCAAGGGGGCTTGCAGATGTCAGCAGCACAACAAATGCAGCATCAGCAGCTAGTCCGTAACCAGGCGCTCTCAGGATCACCTGTAAACCAGATGCAGATGTTATCACAACAACAGTCATTGGGTCTCCAACAATCTTCACCAACTGCTCAGGGCATGACCAATGCAACACAGGTAAAATGCAAAAGAAAAGTGTTGCTGCAGACACTAGGTTCATGTGTCTGAATCCTGTCCAAGGCATGAATGTTTCTTTGTGTGTGGTTTTTTTTATTGCCATGCTTCAATATACACTAACTAACTAACTAACTAGATGGCTTACCGAACCCGAAGGTTCATCACCGAATTAACCAAAGCCCTCCACCGGACCCTGTCCCAGGCCAACAAAATCCAGTCTCCTTCAACTCCTATCTCCCATAGATCCCGCCTGATATTATCCTCCCATCTACGTCTAGGTCTCCTCAACAGTCTCTTGCCTTCAGGTTTCCCAACCAATACCCGGTGCACACCTCTTGTCCCATCCATGCATGCCACATTCCCAGCCCATCTCATTCTTCTCGACTTAATCACCTGACAATACTGGGGGAGGAGTGCAGATTTTTAAGCTCATCATTATGCAGTTTCCTCCACGCCCCATCGTCTTCCCTCCTAGGCCCAAATATCCTCCTCAACACCCTATTCTCAAACACCTGCAATCTGTGTTCCTCCCTCCGAGTGAGAGACCATGTTTCGCACCCATACAAAACAACAGGCAAGATTATTGTTTTGTATACTTTAATTTTCAGGTTCTTAGAAATCAGACGGGAAGACAAAATATTTTGAACTGAGAAGTAGCAAGCATTTCCAGAATTTAATCTCCTCTTCAATATACACATCGTCGTAAATTCCCAATTTGAGGATTCTGGTATAAGCTAATTCCTCATGCAGATAAAATAGTTTCAAGATCTTGGGAAGCAATTTCTAGAACTGAGTAAACTTTGGAACTTCAGAAAGGAACTCTGAGGTTTGGATTGGAATCCATCTTGGGCTTGGATGTACATGTGCAGTTTTATTGTGACCAGTCATCTTTCATGCAGATACAGTGCAGCTTAAAACTACAGTTCTGGTCTCGATACATGGTAAAGACACACCGTGCCATTCACCAAGAGCTGTATGTAGTGTAGAACAGGTATATGGAGTTTAAATCGCCTTTGTTCACAGAGTAGAAGATAATTTCATGTGGCTGCTGCCATTGAAGGATTAAGAATCTTTGGAAGTCATTCTAGCATTTAGGGAATTTTGGAAATCTGAGAAGAAAATTCCATTCATAATTACTTGCAGGTGCATTCCATTCATAAACTGTAAAGAAGAACCTCATACAGAATAGATGGATACATTTTTTTGTTCCGGGTTTGTTGTTAGGTGTGGTGAACCACATATTCTGGTACAGTGTTGTGATTTTAGGGCAAAGATTACCTGTATAAAAATGTGTGTTTGTTACTACATGAATTTATACATGTTGCAGATGTCAATGAGCCTTCAGATGTCACAGTCAATGTCGGTGACTGGAGGAGGGGCGGGCTCGCCTCATCATCCGCAGCAGCAGCCGCCACCCCAACAGTCCATTGTTAGCTATGGTGGAAGTCCTGTTGGGGCAGGGGGAGGGAACCCGGGGCCACCACCTCAGCAACAGCAGCACCCTCCACCCACATCCACCTCTTCAGTTTCGCAACCTGCACCGCCTCCTCCAGACTTTAGTCTCGAATTCCTTGAACATTTGCCGACTGGAGATTCAAGTCATTTCTCAGCAGCTGCTCAGGAGTTACTTAATTCACTGGATTCAGCCTCTACATTCAATCTGGACATCCTCTAAAACAAAAGAAAGTTCTGTCTGAAATATGGTATGAAATTTGAGATAGCCATTCCACTGTTAAGTATTGTTTGAAAATATTCTCGTGAATGTGTACATTAAAAATAAGGATGAACGTCTGGAGGGCTGTTAGAATAATGGCATCTTGAAATGTTTGACTTTCGGGTTACGAGCCACATCAGGTGGCTGAATGGTAAATAAACTGTATCTTCTGCCAACATTTTGAGAGCACAAAACATTGGCAGAAGATATGGCTTATTCACCATTCAGCCACCTGACACGGCTAGTAACCCGAAAGTCTTTCATCAAGTATACTTTTGTATATCCTTCTACTGATGTCTCCCTTATACACACTATTTCATAACTTTGTGTTGTATAATTTTGTAGCTTCATGGTAAAAATTTTGTTGGCAAGAAGTGATCACACTGTGCCGTCAGGGAAAGGTGTAATGCCTGAGAAAATTTAACATGGCATTTAATTCTCCAGATGATTAAACAGTTCATTTGTTCCCATGAAAGGAATTCCACTTGTAGTTTGTTTAGCTAGCATTTTTTAAAAAAATTAATGTTATTGAAATTATTAAAACACTTGGGTTAACTAAATTCTTGGATTAAGGACAGGTTAAAACGGGGAAGAGGCACCTACTTAGTTGGGTCCTATAAAAAGAGCCAACCTCAATCACTGGACCTGAGGACGGAAGCAGATCCAGGTTCCGAAACAGTGTTTTTTATCAAAAACATGGACGATGGACATAGTCCAAGAATTTAGTGATCTCGATTGTAACACACCATTGTCAGAACCCTTTAAACCAACTTATTAGAACACTTGTTAGGAGAGGTTTTATGTGATACTTTTTCCTGGGTTTTTGAAAAATTTAAACAAACTAAAACTCAATTGTGTTCAATATTTGGTTTTTCACTGTATGTTTATTTTTATTTGGGTTTTGTTTGTTTTAATATTCCAATTAGAGACAAGTTCAGTAAGTGGTGGAGGATGGATGACAAGGATTATGAAAGTTATATTTGAATTTACACTGTCTAAAGGACATAAAGATGTAGAAGAAGGTGACATGGATTTTTGTTCACTAATTTTTTCAGTAAAATATGGATTAATTATACGTGGAATTCCTTTGATGAGAGAGTGAATGCATTATAACATCAGCATCTTACTCAGCCAAGTTATTACATAAGCTGAGAAAGCTGTGGTATTATTTCACTGAAGAATTGACCATAGTAGAGATAAGTGTCTTTTCCTCATGCAAGTAACTTTCTTCAAAGAACATTACCGGATTTTTCCTAAAAACAAATAGGTTGTTGTTGGTTGGTTAGTTTTTTTCTTTCTTTATTCCCCCCCCCCCCTTTTTTCTCTTTTTTTGTTCTGTGATTTAATTTAACATCTAATAAATGGGGATGGGATATTTCAAAGTACATACTATTGGTATAGCAGCCAGATTTTAATATGGGGAATGAAAATAATATTGAGAAAATACTTTTATATGTGGAAATGTCAGGGCTAAATTATCATAGTAAAATATTCTTTTATGAAAATTCCATAGTGCTATAGTTTAGTTGTGTTTTTTTAAAAAAAAAATAGGTTCTAGGTTCATAAGTTAAATTAAATTAAATACTGAGTGTATATACATCAAAATTTGCAGTATGCATTTTGTTTCATATGTTGGGATGGTTTAGAAATTCACCTCTTTTTGGAAAATATGAAAAAACAGTCAATACAAAACGTAGTTTGCACTTTCAGTACTGAAATATTGTAGTAATTTGTTTCTTATCCCTGAATACACATGTCACTGTAAGCAGCTGGCCAATTTCTGATGTGTTAAGCTTTAAGAAGTCAGGAATATATTTTTGGTGTTTAATTTTGCTGCCAGGATATTAAAATGTAACTATTCAGAATTGTTAGATCCTACATGTAAAAAAGTAATTTTTTTGTCTATTTCATTATCTTTGGCTAAGTGAGTAGCTATTCGCCATTCAGTTGCTTCATCATTGGAGACCATGTTCTGACCGTAGTCTTCAACAATAGCTGGTGTACGAGCTCTCCCACACTCATCACACAAACTTCATTCTGTTAGTTGTCGTGCACATTTATCGGAATGTGCACGCCGTGTTCTCCTTTCCAAATTAGACACCTCTGACTCTAGCACATGTGTCACCGTTCTGATTTTGTGTCTTACTGTCGTAATTTTTTGGCGTCACTTTATGATTCTGTCTGCCATTTCTGTAAGAATTTGTCGGTTTAAAGTTTTTGGCCAAACTCTTCCATGTGTAGCTATCATCATCTTTGTTGAACTTTGCCTGTCTTTTCCAAGTACATGCTTATGTCATAAGTGTAGGCAGTCATATATCACAGTTTGTGAATCTTTATACCAAAGCATTTGTGTTTCCTAAGAATGCATTGCTCGAAAATAATAATCCCTCTGAGCACCACTTTGTTCACTGCTAAATGTTCAAATAAATTGTAAAATTTAGAATAGCTGTAAATGTGCATACAAAAGAGTGATCTTATTTTTCAGAGTCTGTTACAGTTCTTGTTAGTGGTGTCTTGTTGATTCATATTTTCACAAAAATGTAGAAATATCAAATGAAAAATTTATTGTTTCATCATGTTACTATAAAATGTAATTTAGAACCGTTTAAAAGTTGACCTGTAATATTTGAATGTGTCCCACACATCGTGTCCCATTTTGTATGATAAAAGCTAAAAATTAAATGCATCTCCTCACGTCAGGAATTCTTGAGTGCCCCGTTGTTACTGTTAAGTGTAACTAAATACTGGTTGTAGTAATAGTCTTTGTCACCAACAGCTGGATCATGTCTATGAAAAAGAGATAAAAGATGGTAATTAGTGAAGAATCCTTTTTCACATAGGATTCTTCGTATATCTTCAATCCGCTTAGAATTCCAATGAAAGAGTGAATACGACCATAATTTCATGGATGTAGTGGTCTTGACCAAATATTCCCTCAGATTTCAGTCACATTTTTATTACTTGCTGCCACAGTGTCTTCATGAAACTCACTTTAACAGCTAGATAAGATTCCTTCATCATTTTATATTCTGTTTCTCCAAACTTCTGCCATTATGAAAGGAAAATTGTATCTTGTTAAGAGAAATAGTTTTCTGTTGGTTCCCACTATGCGAGTTTCTGTTTACAAATCTTCTGATGGTGCTCTGGTCTACCAATCCGGAAATTTTCTCACTAACATCAAGCTTTTCAGGGCTGATAATTATAATAAGTTACAGCTGGTAAGCATAATGGAATAATGTACAAAGCAGTAAAAATTAGTGTCATTAATTCCTATAAAATAACCCTAAATGAACAGTGTGCAAGGGTAACATGTCCAGCTGGATGTATGCGTAATAGTGCAGTGCATCTATAATTAAGTTTAGAGGAATGTGACAGAAAAATTTATGAATAAGCAGTAATTCTAAGCATGTAAGGCTGATTTCAATCCTACATTATGGCAGTGGAATGTTGTTTAGTTCCTGTAACTCCTGAGTGGAGCATAGGGCCTCCTTTCGGAGGTTTCATAGTCTTTAAAGCGTGCATTTAAGAGTAGTGAGTGACTAGTCCACTGACTCTGCACAATTTCTACTCACTCCTGATTTGACTGCCAGAGCCATCTGGCAGTGAAGCAATGACAGTGGAATGGCGTCTCGTTTATTTTACAACACAGTCCAACAAGTACAAAGTGAAGGATGAACACTTCTTTGATGGTCTTGCCATTTTTAATCTCGTTCCCTCCGAAATGCTCCTCCATTACGAATATTTAGGTAAGCTGGTGTGGTAAAAAGAAAAATATAGAAGTGACAGGTGCTGGATTATTGTGTATTGTGCTCTTTGTTGGGATGCTGATGACTTAATAGTCGGTAGGCTGTCGTAGCCTTTTGTATGCCACTGTGACTCATTAGTAACGTGAAGAGACCGTCTTGATTAAGTATTAGATGTTTACTGAAAAATGAAAGCAACACCATTTTCCATGTTACAAGTTGAAGAAATAGCATCTACCAGCTTTTTAAATAGATTGTTTGTAGCTTTGAACATATGCTGCAATATATCGATTGCACATACATGTTTAAAATCCTTTTGTTATCTCTTTATTCTGTACATATAAATATTTTATTTGTGTAGTTCAAGCAGTATGTCATCCCCCGCAAAGATATTTTCATTATGTCTTCTATAAAATGGGTAGAAAACATTCCATATATGACACATTCATTGAGCAAGCAGTGAAAATGCTTGTCACAACTTTCCAGAAGGAAGCTCTCGACACGTAATGAATATAATGTTGGGCAGAATGCTATGTGATTGATTCAACTATGCAATAAGACTCATTCCCACCTCAGCTGTAATTTATAAGTAAAAGCACACAGTGAATTGTTATGGGGACTATCATAAATTTAAAAGATTCTTAACTTTAATCATATTTTGGACTTGTGTTATCTGAAGTGTTTATAGTGTGTTGCAATGAAATTTTCATATGCTTGTTACTGTGGTAGAAATAGATCAGAGTAAACATACACGGCATTTCCTCTGCCTCGTTTTTAACAGCGCTACTTAGCTGTTGTGCTAGCATCAATAAACACTTCTCTTAACATGTGGAATCTTTTGTAAGTGTTTCCCCTGGCTTAAAGTCTTTGTGGTGAGTGTTGTGCCAGCTTAGGTAATGAGCGTAGGTGGACCCTTGTTGCAGTCAGCAGCTTTCTAGTGTTTATTTGAACCGAGAGTGCAATCAAAACATCGCCGCCTACCTCATGGTGTTGGTGTCGTTGTGAGGGACCAAAGCCGCCTGCTGCTACCTGCTCTGTACATTTTGTGTTATGTGATGTGGAGTTCTGTAGTGTATTACACATTTCAGCAAGAATGGCTGTGGGACCACTCGGCAAAAGACAATGTCAGGGTAGGAGGGAAAAGAACAAATCATGAACTGGAACATTACTTACCAAGTTCCAAGGAATAGTTATTTTTACCACTCCATTGTTTCAAAGGTATTTACCATGTTCTGAAAAGAAAAGAAAATACGCAATCTAGTACACAGGGATCAAATTTGAGTTTATTACTCACCTGAAAGACAAACAAATTACATACAATTTTAGGAACAAATGGAATCAGTATTTTTATTATTGATTTTCTTTGCTGGTTATTTTCATTGCTTGTAATTATCAGTTTACAAGTAATGTACCAATGCGGTTGACTATAGATAGATATATAATTATATCATATTATTAATGTATATATTTAAAGATGATGAGAGAATTGTTGATATTATGAGTGTTAATACAATGATTTGCAAGGAATGCACTATCAGTGGAGCAAGTGTGTTTGAAGATGCCTTGTGCCAAGCCAACACAAGGCAAAATATTATCCATTTTCAAATATTTTCTCATCTGGAAATGGATAAATGTAGAACTTGAGGACTTATAGTATGGGGTTTCAAAACTATTTTAAACAAGTCAATGGAGTACATCTATGTTTTGTCAATTAGGACTTTAAAACAAAAGAAATAATGAAAATGCTAGGTCTAAACATGTTTATACAATGTAAGAATTCTAATGACAGGTGTGCTCAAATGAGATATGTTGGTGGTGGTTTTAAGTCTAACAGTGTCACATGGCAATTGTGCTCATATTACTTATGGTTTGTGATGTTTTTTGTCTTTCCAAAAACTGAATGTCTAACCATGGATTACTGGCTGTGCATTTATTTAAAATAATGATGTAGAAGTATTTTTTGAATATGCAGAATTTTAATGATAATGCAAAGACTTCAACATTGTAGTGAATCAAATGTTTGTTAAAGTTCACAGTAAGGGAAATTTGCCTGGATGGTTTGCCAAATATAGTTAGTCATGCTCATTGATTAGTGTAAAACCTGTTTTTTTGGTCCCCCCACCATATAAATCAAAGGTATGTGCCCTTTGTAGCTGTTTATGTTGCAAAGAAAAGTGTAATGTGGCTCATACAAATTATGTTTCAAAATATGGATAAAATGGCAGTAAAGGTGTGTTATTGTTTTGCTGCATAATTTATATATGAGATTACACTGCTTATAATCTTGAATAATGGGTGATTGTGTCTTGTGGATTTATGTATTATTTTATGGCTCATATGCCACTTTGTGTTCAAACAAGGGACAATAATTGGGTTAGCCTGGTGAGACAAATATTAATTGCATTTTTTCAGCTTTGGTTTTTTTCACAAAGTAAAGAAGAGGAGTTTTTAAAAAAATTAAGTTAGGAAGAAATACAGTGGGGACTAAGTGCATCTTTGAGGCTGTGCCAGCAGATGGCAGTAACTGTTTTCTGAGTGGAGTTTTCTCACATATATTGTGATAAGAAATATCTGGAGGAGTAAACAAAGTAAATGCAACACTGTGATTGTGCCAAAATAAACGTAAGTGGTTAATAAATATTGAAACTTGGAAAGTTTGAAATGTAGGACCTCAGGTTTAGAATGAATTGGTCTGAATGAAAATAAACATAATATATCTTAAAATATATTAAGTTATGGGGTTTTGTATCTCATCTATTTAAAAGCTTTTTGAAATTAATGTGCATCTTTTTTAAGTTTCTTAAAATCCAAAGTCTTATTATTTAAAACTGAACTGAAAGTAATAAAAATGGTATAGGTTAGGTTTAAAAATATAACTTGACAAGTTTAGTTTCTTGTGTTCTTTAACTGAATATTTAATTTCCTGTTATGAATTGTCTAATTCCAGAGTCCTTGAGATGCTGGCAGTTAAAAAACTCCCCATTTTTTATTGAATCAAAATGTGCATTACTGTGTTCATAAGTGATTGCTACTGGTCCGTCATATGCCAGAATGTAATCCACATTCACTCTGTTTCACCAAGATCCATTTTAATATTCTATCTGTTCATGATTTTGCACCAAAATTTTGTGCATTTTTCTCTTCTCTCCCATATCATGTCTAGTAGCTTATCCTTGATTCAGTAATTGTGATGGTATTATGAAGCTCTTTATTATTCAGTTTTCTCGATCATCTTGGCACTTTATCCCTCTTACAAGAACAAGTATCAAGGTCCAATTTTAGTAATAATTTTTCTTTCTCTTTTTGCATTAATGCTGAATATGACTGAAATATAATTTTAAAATTCATAATAATAGAGTTACCTGTTTCGTAATAAATAACTACTGATTCTATATTTTGAGGATGAACAATATTTTTGTAATTGTTCAAATGTACTTTTTTTTCTAGGTCTTACAGGAGAATGTGTTTCATAATATTGTCTTTGTAGTCTTGTAGAAATTCACTGATGTTTCAGAGGTTTTTACTGCCTCCATCATCAGGACTGTTCTGATAATGGAGACTGTAAGCACCCCTGAAGCAATAGTCAGCTTCTTTGTGTGCGACTACATGGGTCAATATGCTATAGAATTGTTTATTTATTATCAGTAATTTCTACAAAAAACGTTTAGTTAATATAGTCAAAGAAACTAAATGAAAAAGTATCTTCCCCTAACCCTAGAAACAGCAAATGAGATCATCTTTTTCAGAAAGAAAAAGTTATTGAATGAAGATGGCTGTCTTTTTGGCTGTAACTGGTACATGACACTACAACCCAGAAGACAGCCATCTTTTGTATTCACCACTATGAAAACTTCAAATCAAACAAATCTTCCAATGGACTATCAACATTTTTACATTGAGAAGAGTATCACCAGGTTTTGGTTGCAAGGCTTACAAAATTACAGTGAAAATGGTTAAGTTGCATATTGGATTGTGGGCTTCCATTTAATTTTTGACATGGTTGATAACGACTTTCACGTTTCCAATGGAATGTTGCTAAATTTTATGCGCCACAGTTGCTTCCTTGCAACTTTACGCTGAATAATGATCACCAAACGTTGTTCAGGTAACCATATTAAAAGATATGTAGTTGGCAAGGCTGTAGCCTGGGGGGGGGGGGGGGGGGGGGGATTACAATTTTAGTCAGGAAATTTAATGAGAAGAGGTCACATAGGAGACCTAGGTACCAACTCCCTGGTATCTAAACCCACAGGTTTAAAACCGACAACCAAAGCCTGCCACCTGCGATGATTGTGAGCCAACTCCATCCATTTGCCATCCTCACAGCCCACCTCCCAAAGCTCCATCTTGATGTTATCCTCCCATCTCCTTGGTCTGCCCAATGGTCATTTTCCAGAAGGATTCCCTACCATGGTTCTGTATGCACCCCTTGCTGCCCTCCTCCATGTGAGCTACATGTCCAGCCATCGGAGTCTCATAGAGTTCACTATCCTCGCTATGTTAGGTGACCTGTACAAGTCATGCAGCTCCTCATTATGCAATATTCCAAATTACCCACTTGCTTCATCCTTCCTTGGTCCAAATGTCTTCCTGAGCACCTTGCTTTCAAACATTTGTAAAATTAAAAAAGCTCTGGGGATAAAACATAGGCCATTGTGCACTGGGAAGGGATCTGACAGAAGGTTACCTGTACAAACTCTACTAGATACCCCGTCCTTACACATCTTAAATAATCCAACATTTCTTTGGTCTTCCAAACTCCATCAAAATGCCCTAAAATACCTCTCTTATAACTGAGTCATGTGGCTTCCTAAAGTCCACAAATAGTTGGTGAACTGACCCATTATACTCCCACTATTTCTCTAATATTTTTTGAATGCAAAAGATCTGATCAGTGAAGATTTCTGTCTTCTGGGTTGTTGCGCTGTGTGGTCTGGTCGATGTTAACCAACGTTTCAGAGGTCATACTGCCTCCGTCATCAGGGCGATTAATAAGCGAATAGGGTGTGTGGGGCTAGGTTTATAGGTGCCGGAATGTGAATGGTGTAGCCTGCCCCGAGCCAATGGGAGCAGGCTACACCATTCATACTCACTGCTGTGGAAACCTCAAATCTTACATATGATCAGTGGTTGACCTATTATGACAGAATCCACATTGATCATCCCCGATAGTTTCACTCATAAAAGGCGTTAACTGTTCCAGAAGAATATTTGATTAAATGTTGTATGACGACAGAGTGATAACTCGGAGTTACCTCACTCAGTTTTGTTACCTATTGTATGGATAGGAGGAGACCGAGGTACAGATAGGATAATTTTAAAAGGATCGTCAAGGAACAGAGTTTTGAAGAAGGACTTAACTTATCTGGCATGGGATAGTATCCAGTGGTGGAATTTTATGAACATGGTGATGAACTTTCTGTTACCATGAAAGAGAATTAGACCAACTTCTCAAGATTCAGCTTAATGAAGTTAATTACAGTTCTTGCATTCAGTAGAAGTGGAATGATGTAAGCTGAATCATCAGTCATGAAGCCTGTAATCCAGTATAGAATTTTTATCAGTAAGCAGTTGAAGGATATCTTACACTTAATGTTGAATATGGCTCAATGTCAGTGGTAAGCACTTTATTCATGGTCCTGTTTGGTGGGCATCATTATGGGGTGACAGACTTTTGCCCTCATAAATCAGCAAAAATGGTGTGCAAGTTGTTTATATAATGGGTTGCCAAAATGGTTTGAACTCTTGTGTTACAACTAATTATAATCCCCAATCCTTTGCTGAGGTCTTTCAGTGCCATTGCTCTGCATGAAGTGTGAACACACCCAAATGTTTTCCATCTTGCTTTCAAACTCCAGAATAATCAAAAGAAGCATGCATGTGTTTATTTTATATTTATTTTAACATTTCTTTACAATTGAAGCTCATTATCCACACCAGGTATTCCTTAAAACTGTATTTTTTCTTGTTCTTCAAGAAAATGGCAGAAAATGTTCTTTAGGATTTGATGTTCTTTCAGTGGTGAGTACAAAGGTGGCTGTATTTTGGGTTGTAGTGCCATGTAGTCTGGTAGAAGTTTACCAACAATTCAGAGGTGCTTGCTACCTCCATCATCAGGGTGATGAGTCATCACCCTGGTGATGGAGGACCTCTGGAACATTGGTAAACTTTTACCAGTAAGTTGGCTGTAAGAAATTTTAGGCAGTTCTTCTGTCAGGTATCCATTATAAAGGTAGATGATTTAAGGTTATGTAAGTCATACAATGTTGGAACAACAACAGTAGAGTATAGACCACTTCTGGAGTTTGGAATTTTGAAGGATTCTTACTTAAACCTTCTGTAACACTTTATTTTGTGATGGCTTTCAATATATTTTGGCCACTCCATTCTTCTGTGCTTTATCATCATAACCACACATTTATATTTGCTGTGGTGTATTAATTTCTTAATAACTGCACTTCAAATTATTGATCACCATGTAGATAGAAATGTACCACAAGTTTCTGACTTAATTTTTTTGAAAACCACACAACTATCAATATTTTAGTGTTCAAGAAAGTATGTTGTATGTGTTATGTATGCATGGTGATTTATCATGGCAACTGGAACCGTGGTAGACTTGTGATACATACCACTTGCGTTTGATGTCATTTATTGTGCTATATGGACATTTATATTATATGAAAATGTTCATCTTGCTCTTAAATGCCTTTAAAGAACTTACATTGTAAACAGCCTGTTTATTCTCACTTCTCATTAAAAACTTTCCAAGTCTTTCCCATGGCTTTGTAACAACTTGGGATATTTCAGATCACTCTTATCACCACTCTAGAGTTCAGCAACTTACCACGAGGGACTTACTGTAAAAAGAAGGAGCTTATGGGAAATGAATAATATTAAAATTTAAGGACCAATAGTATGGCAGAATTTTGTGGCCAGTTGTGTATGAGTGGTGTGTGATGTTGACCACTCACCCCCATCTAGTGCTGAGATTAAGAATGAGTAAGAGCTATACTGCGTTCCCCCCCCCCCAAATGCCTACATGGCGTATAGTGGGACAGCTTTACTTTTACCTGTGTATGACTGCACACAAATCACAACTTTCAGCACTGCTAACCCGACAATACAGCATTGTAATAGAGCCATGGGGAAAGGTGTGCATGCATGTGAACTCCTTCTGTAGCCTTGAAACATCTGTTTTCATGATATCTACTACAGTGCTACTTCCTATTTTCAGCATTTTTAATCTATTATGCTTCACCTCTTATTTCAGCTTTGCTGCTGTTCGTTCAGAGCATTCAAGATTTATATCACTTTATGCATTTTATCTTGTCACTGGTTAACCCTTTAAAGCCCAGTGGTAACTATACGTACCACCTACTTTATTCATCAGTTACCCTGTACCTTTCCTCCAGAATGGGTGTCATATGGTTCTCAGAGTAAACAGTGATTATTTCCTTAAACAGCATTATTCAATTGATTTTTGCAATGAAGTACGTTTTCTTCGCAGTATGGACAGAATTTCTAAATATTTTGATGTCCTTCAGCTTCAAAGGGTCAATACATTGCATCGTATTCCTTATGCATTTTTCATTGTTCATCTCTTATGTAGTTTTGCACTGTTTATGCATAACTTTTATCCAGGCAAATTTAAGATACGCATAACAAAACAAAGTTTTATTCTCACTAGATTCCAAGATACTTCCCTAATTGATTCAACTGTAACTCCATTGATATTATTGATACTCATAACTTGCAAGCACCAAAATGACATTTCATTTGTCTTAAATATTTTTATCACAAGAATGTTTAATTTTTTCCATGATTTCCTTGTAAATTTATATGCAATGTTGTATGATAGTGTTGTTCAGTACATATATCATGTAAGTATGGTATACAGAACACGATGTACCCCATACTGATAATTATTTGTTACCCATTTCATGAGAAATTATAACTTAATTGATAACATATATAGCGATATGAGTGTTTGTATCCAAGATAGGCGTCAGCGCACTGTGGGGTGCAGTTCACTGTCTTGCCAAAACCTTAATATGTGTGCAAATGTTATCCCTTTTTTTTCTTTTTTGTTATTTTCATGTAAATTGTACAACATTGCTTTTTGTATTTGTTCTGTATTAAGTTTTAATGCAAAAGTATACAAAAGTTATATTATTATAATTATATACCTACAGGTTCTTGTAATGATGATTACTTTTATTATACCCTTAACTGGTATCCTAACCTTCAAAGAGTCATATTCAGTTGCTTGAAATAATTTGTGTGCGAAGCCCATACTGTGCATCACAATCATTTCTAATTAGTTAAGTACTACTAATGACCGAAGCTGTTGGGCGAATATGTAGGAAAATTGTTATATTGAGTGAATATAGTTGAATTTAATTTTGATTTTCTTGCTACTTTTAAAAATAAAGTTATTGTTCAAAGTGCAAAGTGAGTCACATAACCGGAGCTGATGATCAAAGCAAACTTCAGAATGCACATGGAAACTTCTCAATTAAAAAGTTGTTTAAGTAAGTGGAATAGTTTTCTTGTCCTTTTTCATATTATATTTACTCTGTATCTTTGACTCTTGCAACGGTTGCAAGTTTATGAACAAAAGTACCGACAGCTAATACTACTCATTCAAAAATTAAAGTCCTAATGTTATAATACTGAGTTTTTTTCTTGTAGCATTCAAAGTGTTTTGTTTGTTACAACAATCTTTCATTTTCCCTTACATGTTATATTTAAGTTTGTCTCATAAAATTGTATAGGTTTTGGAATAATGGTCATGGAATATAATAGGATAATCATTACCTTTGCCTAGGTTATCTTAGACGGTCAATTGTGGCTCTGCATTTGGTGACTTAAAATTATAACTTTAAAAATTCAAGAGAACATGCGTCCAAAGAGTAATAGTAGTGCTGGTACTGATAAACCAGAACGCATACATACATTATAACAAACTAACTGACTATAACTAAACACTAACTGACGTGTTCTGCTGAAGATCGGATCGGAAAATTTTTGAAAATTATCAAAATTTTCGAAAAATCAAAAAATTACGGAAATTGCCTAAAAAGCTAACAAAACCAAAACTTTTCGAAAAAAAATTTGAAGTTGAAAATTCTCAAACATTTTTGGTTTTGTGCGCCATTTGGACAATTTCCAGCATTTTTCGATTTTTTGAAAATTTTCGAAAATTTGATTTTTTTTCAAATTACACTCCACCCGTTATCTGCTAAAACCAGTCTGCCACACACTGACTCTGAAACACACTTCCTCTGAAGAACTAAGTCTCTACTGGAATCGGTGTCTGACATGTCGGCTGCAAGGCCCTAGACCGGAAGAGACGACTGATACATACAGAGATTGCATCCGGCCGAGAGCGGGTGATGTAGATCCCTCTCTTGCACAGTCTGTATGAGGCGGAGTACGGGTCTAGAAGAGACCGGATGTGGCAGGACAGAGACTAGCAGAGACTTATGGTGAGAAAGAGAATGCGTCCGGCTGTGAACGGGTGATGCAAAGTCTGTGTGCGGCAGAGTCCGATTCTAGCAGATACCGTACATTGATGAACACAACTAGCTGACGTTCTGCCGAAGATCGGATGGGAAAATTTTTAAAAATTATCAAAATTTTCGAAAAATCAAAAAAGATGGAAATTGCATAAAAAGCGCACAAATCCAAAATTTTTCCAAATTTTTGAACACAATTTTGAATTTGCAAATTCCCAAAGAATTTTGGTTTCGTGCGCCATATGGACAATTAACAGCATTTTTTGATTTTTCGAAAATTTGAAATTTTTTCAAAATACTTCCCACCCGTTATCTGCTAAAACTGTGTTTTCCGAACACAGACTCTGAAACACACTCCCTCTGATGGACGAATTCAACTGCAATCCGTGTCTGCACGATTGAATCTGTGTATTAACGTCTCTGACGTGTCCGCTTGAAGTTTCTAATCCGGAAAGGACGGGTGATACAGAGATTGCATCCGGCCGAGAGCGGGTAATGTAGAGCCCTGTCCTGCAGAGTCTGTGTGAGGCAGAGTCGGATGTGGCAAGACAGAGATTAACAGAGACGTGTTGTGGTGAGAAAGAGACTGCGTCCGGTTGTGAACGGGTGATGCAGAGTCTGTGTGCGGCAGATTCCGATTCTAGCAGAGACCGTGCATTGACGAACACATACTAACTGCCGTGTTCTCCTGAAGATCGGAACGGAAATTTTTTGAAAATTATCAAATCTCTCTAAGACATGGCTCTGACTTGCTGTCTCTGAGAAGCAAAGGTGCGGAAATTAACACGTGAGGCAGACGTGGACCTGCAGAGACCACAGTGATGCAGAGGCTGGTTGGTGCAGACAACGAGGAAGGCAGCAACAGAGTGAGATGGAGGTCGAGTCCGGCAGAGACAGGATGTAGCAATCACCGAGATTGGCATGCATCTCTTGATGGGATCTTTGAATAAAATGTGAAAATTTTCAAAATTTTCGAAAAATCAAAGAATGCTGGAAATTGTCTGAAAAGCGCACAAAACCAAAATTTCTTGAAAATTTTGAAAAAAATTTGAATGTGAAATGTTTTAAAAAATTTTGGTTTTGTGCGCTTTTTGGACATTTTCCAGAACTTTTCGATTTTTTTGAGAATTTTGAAAATTTTGAAAATTCCACCACCTGATGCCTTGCGGAAGCGGACCCCCTCGGACTGTTTCTGATGTACTGTGTCTCTGACGAATGCGGTCTGTACGTGACTCGACCTCTGCACAAGCCTGTCTATGTAAGTCACGGCTCTGACGTGCTGTCCCTGAGAAGCCAAGGTGCGGAAGTCAACACGAGAGGCAGACGTGGACCTACAGAGACCAGAGTGATGGAGAGCCTGGTTGGTGCAGACAACGAGGAAGGCAGCAACAGAGTGAGATGAAGGTCGAGTCGGGAAGAGACATTATGTGCCAATCACCGAGACTGGCATGCATCTCTTGATGGGATCTTTGAATAAAATGTGAAAATTTTCAAAATTTTCGAAAAATCAAAAAATGCTGGAAATTGTCTGAAAAGCGCACAAAATCAAAATTTCTTGAAAATTTTGAAAACATTTTGAATATGAAATTTTTTAAAAAATTTTGGTTTTGTGCGCATTTTGGACATTTTAGAGCACTTTTTGATTTTTTAAAAATTTTGAAATTTTTCAAAATTCCACCACCTGATGCCTTGCGGAAGTGGTCCCCCTCGGACTGTTTCTGATTTACTGTGTCACTGACGAATACGGTCTGTACGTGACTCGGGCGCTGCACGGGCCTGTCTCTGTAAGACACGGCTGTGACGTGCCGTCTCTGAGAAGCCCAGGTGCGGAAATTAACACGTGAGTCAGACGGGGACCTGCAGAGACCAGAATGATGCAGAGGCTGGTTGGTGCAGACAACGAGGAAGGCAGCAACAGAGTGAGAAGGAGGTCGAGTCCGGCAGAGACAGGATGTGGCAATCACTGAGACTGGCATGCATCTCTTGAAGGGATCTTTGAATAAAATGTGAAAATATTAAAAATTTTCGAAAAATCAAAAAATGCTTGAAATTGTCTGAAAAGCGCACAAAACCAAAATTTCTTGAAAATTTTGAAAAAAATTTGAATGTAAAATGTTTTAAAATTTTTTGGTTTTCTGCGCTTTTTGGACATTTTCCAGCACTTTTCGATTTTTTTGAAAATTTTGAAAATTTTCAAAATTCCACCACCTGATGCCTTGCGGAAGCGGACCCCCTCGGACTGTTTCTGATGTACTGTGTCTCTGACGAATGCGGTCTGTACGTGACTCGACCTCTGCACAAGCCTGTCTATGTAAGTCACTGCTCTGATGTGCTGTCCCTGAGAAGCCAAGGTGCGGAAATCAACACGAGAGGCAGACGTGGACCTGCCGAGTCCATAGTGATGCAGATGCTGGTTGGTGCAGACGAGGAAGGCAGCAACAGAGTGAGATGGAGGTTGAGTCCGGCAGAGACAGGATGTGGCAATCACCGAGACTGGCATGCATCTCTTGAAAGGATCTTTGAATAAAATGTGAAAATTTTCAAAATTTTCGCAAAATCAAAAAATGCTGGAAATTGTCTGAAAAGCGCAAAAAACCAAAAAATTTTGAAAATTTTCAAAACATTTTCAAAGTGAAATTTTTCAAAAATTTTGTTTTTGTGCGCTTTTTGGACATTTTCCAGCATTCTTTGATTTTTCGAAAATTTTCAAAATTCCACCACCTGATGCCTTCCGGAAGCAGTCCGCCTCGGACTCTTTCTGATGTACTGTATCTCTGACGAATGCGGTCTGTACGTAACTCAAGCTCTGCACGAGCCTCTCTATGTAAGACACGACTCTGACGTGCTGTCTCTGAGAAGCCCAGGTGAGGAAGTCAACACGAGAGGCAGACGTGGACCTGCAAAGACAAGAGTGATGCAGAGGCTGGTTGGTGCAGACAACGAGGAAGGCTGCAAAAGAGTGAGATGGAGGTCAAGTCCGGCAGAGACAGGATGTGGCAATCACCGAGACTGGCATGCATTTGTTGAAGGGATATTTGAATAAAATGTGAAAATTTTCGAAAAATCAAAAAATGCTGGAAATTGTCTGAAAAGCGCAAAAAACCAAAAATGTTTGAAAATTTTGAAAACATTTTCAATGTGAAATTTTTTAAAACATTTTCAATGTGAAATTTTTCAAAAATGTTCAGTTTTGTGCGCTTTTTGGACATTTTCCAGCATTTTTTTATTTTTTTGAAAATTTTCAAAATTCCACCACCTCATGCCTTGCGGAAGCGGTACCCCACCGATTGTTTCTGATGTACTTTGTCTCTGACGAATGCGGTCTGTACGTGACTCGGGCTCTGCACGGGCCTGTCTCTGTAAGACACGGCTCTGACATGCTGTCTCTGAGAAGCCCAGGTGCGGAAGTCAACCCATGAGGCAGACGTGGTCCTGCAGAGACCAGAGTGATGCAGAGGCTGATTGTTGCAGACAACGAGGAAGGCAGCAAATGAGTGAGATGTAGGCAGAGACAGGATGTGGCAATCACCGAGACTGGCATGCATCTCTTGAAGGGATCTTTGAATAAAATGTGAAAATTTTCAAAATTTTCGAAAAATCAAAAAATGCTGGAAATTGTCTGAAAAGCGCACAAAACCAAAATTTCTTGAAAATTTTGAAAAAATTTTGAATGTGAAATTTTTTAAAAAAAAATTGGTTTTGTGCGCTTTTTGGACATTTTCCAGCACTTTTCGATTTCTTTGAAAATTTTGAAAATTTTCAAAATTCCACCACCTGATGCCTTGCGGAAGCGGTCCCCCTCGGACTGTTTCTGATGTACTGTGTCTCTGACGAATGCGGTCTGTACGTGACTCGGGCTCTGCACGGGCCTGTCTCTGTGAGACACGGCTCTGATGTGCTGTCCCTGAGAAGCCAAGGTGCGGAAGTCAACACGAGAGGCAGACGTGGACCTGCAGAGTCCATACTGATGCAGAGGCTGGTTGGTGCAGACGAGGAAGGCAGCAACAGAGTGAGATGGAGGTCGAGTCAGGCAGAGACAGGGTGTGGCAATCACCGAGACTGGCATGCATCTCTTGAAGGGATCTTTGAATAAAATGTGAAAATTTTCAAAATTTTCGAAAAATCAACAAATGCTGGAAATTGTCTGAAAAGCGCACAAAACCAAAATTTCTTGAAAATTTTGAAAAAATTTTGAATGTGAAATGTTTTAAAAAAATTTGGTTTTGTGCGCTTTTTGGACATTTTTTGGAACTTTTCGATTTTTTTGAAAATTTTTAAAATTTTTAAAATTCCACCACCTGATGCCTTGCGGAAGCGGACCCCCTCGGACTGTTTCTGATGTACTGTGTCTCTGACGAATGCGGTCTGTACGTGACTCGAGCTCTGCACGGGCCTGTCTCTGTGAGACACGGCTCTGACATGCTGTCTCTGAGAAGCCCAGATGCGGAAGTCAACCCATGAGGCAGACGTGGTCCTGCAGAGACCAGAGTGATGCAGAGGCTGATTGTTGCAGACAACGAGGAAGTCAGCAAATGAGTGAGATGTAGGCAGAGACAGGATGTGGCAATCACCGAGACTGTCATGCATCTCTTGAAGGGATCTTTGAATAAAATGTGAAAATTTTCAAAATTTTCGAAAAATCAAAAAATGCTGGAAATTGTCTGAAAAGCGCACAAAACCAAAATTTCTTGAAAATTTCTTGAAAATTTTGAATGTGAAATGTTATAAAAAAATTTGGATTTGTGCGCTTTTTGGACATTTTCCGGAACTTTTCGATTTTTTTGAAAATAATTAAAAAATTTTAAAATTCCACCACCTGATGCCTTGCGGAAGCGGACCCCCTCGGACTGTTTCTGATGTACTGTGTCTCTGACGAATGCGGTCTGTACGTGACTCGAGCTCTGCACGGGCCTGTCTTTGTGAGACACGGCTCTGATGTGCTGTTCCTGAGAAGCCAAGGTGCGGAAGTCAACACGAGAGGCAGACGTGGACCTGCAGAAACCAGAGTGATGGAGTGCCTGGTTGGTGCAGACGAGGAAGGCAGCAACAGAGTGAGATGGAGGTCGAGTCCGGTAGAGACAGGATGTGGCAATCGCCGAGACTGGCATGCATCTCTTGATGGGATCTTTGAATAAAATGTGAAAATTTTCAAAATTTTCGAAAAATCAAAAAATGCTGGAAATTGTCTCAAAAGCGCACAAAACCAAAATTTCTTAAAAATTTTGAAAAAAATTTGAATATGAAAATTTTTAAATTTTTTTGGTTTTGTGCGCTTTTTGGACATTTTAGAGCACTTTTTGATTTTAATAAAATTTTCAAATTTTTCAAAATTCCACCACCTGATGCCTTGCGGAAGCGGTCCCCTTAGGACTGTTTCTGATGTACTGTGTCACTGACGAATACGGTCTGTACGTGACTCGGGCGCTGCACTGGCCTGTCTCTGTGAGACACGGCTCTGACGTGCCGTCTCTGAGAAGCCCAGGTGCGGAAATTAACACGTGAGTCAGACGTGGAACAGCAGAGACCAGGATAATGCAGAGGCTGGTTGGTGCAGACAACGAGGAAGGCAGGAACAGAGTGAGATGGAGGTCGAGTCCGGCAGAGACAGGATGTGGCTATCACTGAGACTGGCATGCATCTCTTGAAGGGTTCTTTGAATAAAATGTGAAAATTTTCAAAATTTACGAAAAATCAAAATATGCTGGAAATTGTCTGAAAAGCGCACAAAACCAAAATTTCTTGAAAATTTTGAAAAAAATTTGAATGTGAATTCTTTTAAAAATTTAAGTTTTCTGCGCTTTTTGGACATTTTCCAGCACTTTTCGATTTTTTTGAAAATTTTGAAAATTTTCAAAATTCCACCACCTGATGCCTTGCGGAAGCGGACCCCCTCGGACTGTTTCTGATGTACTGTGTCTCTGACGAATACGGTCTGTACGTGACTCGAGCTCTGCACGAGCCTGTCTATGTAAGACACAGCTCTGACGTGCTGTCTCTGAGAAGCCAAGGTGCGGAAGTCAACACGAGAGGCAGACGTGGACCTGCAGAGACCAGTGATGGAGAGCCTGGTTGGTGCAGACAACGAGGAAGGCAGCAACAGTGTGAGATGATGGTCGAGTCCGGCAGAGACAGGATGTGGCAATCACCGAGACTGGCATGCATGTCTTGATGGGATCTTTGAATAAAATGTGAAAATTTTCAAAATTTTCGAAAAATCAAAAAATGCTGGAAATTGTCTGAAAAGCGCACAAAACCAACATTTCTTGAAAATTTTGAAAAAATTTTGAATTTGAAATTTTTTAAAAAATTTTGTTTTTTTGCGCTTTTTGGACATTTTCCAGCACTTTTCGATTTTTTTGAAAATTTTGAAAATTTTCAAAATTCCACCACCTGATGCCTTGCGGAAGCTGTCCCCCTCGGACTGTTTCTGATGTACTGTGTCTCTGACGAATGCGGTCTGTACGTGACTCGGGCTCTGCACGGGCCTGTCTCTGTGAGACACGGCTCTGACGTGCCGTCTCTGAGAAGCCCAAGTGCGGAAATTAACACGTGAGTCAGACGTGGACCTGCAGAGACCAGAGTGATGCAGAGGCTGGTTGGTGCAGACAACGAGGAAGGCAGCAACAGAGTGAGATGGAGGTCGAGTCCGGCAGAGAGGATGTGGCAATCACCGAGACTGGCATGCATCTCTTGAAGGGATCTTTGAAAAAAATGTGAAAATTTTCAAAATTTTCGAAAAATCAAAAAATTCTCTAAATTGCCTGAAAAGCGCACAAAACCAAAATTTCTTGAAAATTTTGAAAAAAATTTGAA
This sequence comes from Zootermopsis nevadensis, assembly GCF_977971745.1. NCBI lineage: Eukaryota > Metazoa > Arthropoda > Insecta > Blattodea > Termopsidae > Zootermopsis > Zootermopsis nevadensis. The sequence goes on along the minus strand of NW_028259144.1, from coordinate 9,312,317 downwards.
TGTGAAATTTTTTAATTTTTTTTGTTTTTGTGCGCTTTTTGGACATTTTCCAGCACTTTTTGATTTTTTAAAATTTTGGAAATTTTCAAAATTCCACCACCTGATGCCTTGCGGAAGCGGTCCCCCTCGGACTGTTTCTGATGTACTGTGTCTCTGACGAATGCGGTCTGTACGTGACTCGAGCTCTGCACGAGCCTGTCTATGTAAGACACGGCTCTGACGTGCTGTCTGAGAAGCCAAGATGCGGAAGTCAACACGAGAGGCAGACGTGGACCTGCAGATACCAGTGATGGAGAGCCTGGTTGGTGCAGACAACGAGGAAGGCAGCAACATTGTGAGATGAAGGTAGAGTCCGGCAGATACAGGATGTGGCAATCACCGAGACTGGCATGCATCTCTTGAAGGGATCTTTGTATAAAATGTGAAAATTTTCAAAATTTTCGAAAAATCAAAAAATGCTGGAAATTGTCTGAAAAGCGCACAAAACCAAAATTTTTGAAAATTTTAAAAAATTTTGAATGTGAAATTTTTTAAATTTTTTTGTTTTTCTGCGCTTTTTTGACATTTTCCAGCACTTTTCGATTTTTTTGAAAATTTTGAAAATTTTCAAAATTCCACCACCTGATGCCTTGCGGAAGCGGACCCCCTCGGACTGTTTCTGATGTACTGTGTCTCTGACGAATGCGGTCTGTACGTGACTCGACCTCTGCACAAGCCTGTCTATGTTAGTCACGGCTCTGATGTGCTGTCCCTGAGAAGCCAAGGTGCGGAAGTCAACACGAGAGGCAGACGTGGACCTGCAGAGTCCATAGTGATGCAGAGGCTGGTTGGTGCAGACGAGGAAGGCAGCAACAGAGTGAGATGGAGGTCGATTCCGGCAGAGACAGGATGTGGCAATCACCGAGACTGGCATGCATCTCTTGATGGGATCTTTGAATAAAATGTGAAAATTTTCAAAATTTTCGAAAAATCAAAATATGCTGGAAATGGTCTGAAAAGCGCACAAAACCAAAATTTTGAAAAATTTTGAATGTGAAATTTTTTAAAAATTTTTGGTTTTTGTGCGCTTTTTGGACATTTTCCAGCACTTTTCGATTTTTTTGAAAATTTTGAAAATTTTCAAAATTCCACCACCTGATGCCTTGTGGAAGCGGTCCCCCTCGGACTGTTTCTGATGTACTGTGTCTCTGACGAATGCGGTCTGTACGTTACTCGGGCTCTGCAGGGGCCTGTCTCTGTGAGACACGGCTCTGACGTGCCGTCTCTGAGAAGCTCAGGTGCGGAAATTAACACGTGAGTCAGACGTGGACCTGCAGAGACCAGAGTGATGCAGAGGCTGGTTGGTGCAGACAACGAGGAATTCAGCAACAGAGTGAGATGGAGGTCGAGTCCGGCAGAGACAGGATGTGGCAATCACCGAGACTGGCATGCATCTCTTGAAGGGATCTTTGAATAAAATGTGAAAATTTTCAAAATTTTCGAAAAATCAAAATATGCTGGAAATTGTCTGAAAAGCGCACAAAACCAAAATTTCTTGAAAATTTTGAAAAAATTTTGAATGTGAAATTTTTTATTTTTTTTTTGGTTTTCTGCGTTTTTTGGACATTTTCCAGCACTTTTCGATTTTTTTTAAAAATTTTGAAATTTTTCAAAATTCCACCACCTGAAGCCTTGCGGAAGCAGTCCGCCTCGGACTGTTTCTGATGTACTGTGTCTCTGACGAATGCGGTCTGTACGTGACTCGAGCTCTGCACGAGCCTGTCTATGTAAGACACGGCTCTGATGTGCTGTCCCTGAGAAGCCAAGTTGCGGTAGTCAGCACGAGAAGCAGACGTGGACCTGTAGAGTCCATAGTGATGCAGAGGCTGGTTGGTGCAGACGAGGAAGGCAGCAACAGAGTGAGATGGAGGTTGAGTCCGGCAGAGACAGGATGTGGCAATCACCGAGACTGGCATGCATCTCTTGAAGGGATCTCTGAATAAAATGTGAAAATTTTCAAAATTTTCGAAAAATAAAAAAATGCTGGAAATTATCTGAAAAACGCACAAAACCAAAATTTCTTGAAAATTTTGAAATAATTTCGAATGTGAAATTTTTTAAATTTTTTTGGTTTTCTGCGTTTTTTGGACATTTTCCAGCACTTTTCGATTTTTTAAAAATTTTGAAATTTTTCAAAATTCCACCACCTGAAGCCTTGCGGAAGCAGTCCGCCTCGGACTGTTTCTGATGTACTGTGTCTCTGACGAATGCGGTCTGTACGTGACTGGAGCTCTGCACGAGCCTGTCTATGTAAGACACGGCTCTGATGTGATGTCCCTGAGAAGCCAAGGTGCGGAAGTCAGCACGAGAGGCAGACGTGGACCTGCAGAGTCCATAGTGATGCAAAGGCTGGTTGGTGCAGACGAGGAAGGCAGCAACAGAGTGAGATGGAGGTTGAGTCCGGCAGAGACAGGATGTGGCAATCACCGAGACTACCATGCATGTCTTGATGGGATCTTTGAATAAAATGTGAAAATTTTCAAAATTTTCGAAAAATAAAAAAATGCTGGAAATTGTCTGAAAAGCGCACAAAACCAAAATTTCTTGAAAATTTTGAAAAAATTTTGAATGTGAAATTTTTTAATTTTTTTGGTTTTGTGCGCTTATTTGGACATTTTCGAGCACTTTTTGATTTATTTAAAATTTTGAAATTTTTCAAAATTCCACCACCTGATGCCTTGCTGAAGCGGTCCCCCTCGGACTGTTTCTGGTGTACTGTGTCACTGACGAATGCCGTCTGTACGTGACTCGGGCGCTGCACGGGCCTGTCTCTGTAAGACACGGCTCTGACGTGCCGTCTCTGAGAAGCCCAGGTGCGGAAATTAACACGTGAGTCAGACGTGGACCTGCAGAGACCAGAGTGATGCAGAGGCTGGTTGGTGCAGACAACGAGGAAGGCAGCAACAGAGTGAGATGGAGGTCGAGTCCGGCAGAGACAGGATGTGGCAATCACCGAGACTGGCATGCATCTCTTGAAGGGATCTTTGAATAAAATGTGAAAATTTTCAAAAATTTTCGAAAAATCAAAATATGCTGGAAGTTGTCTGAAAAGCGCACAAAACCAAAATTTCTTCAAAATTTCTTCAAAATTTTGAATGTGAAATTTTTTAAAATTTTTTGGTTTTGTGCGCTTTTTGGACATTTTCCAGCACTTTTCGATTTTTTTGAAAATTTTGAAAATTTTCAAAATTCCACCACCTGATGCCTTGCGGAAGCGGTCCCCCTCGGACTGTTTCTGATGTACTGTGTCTCTGACGAATGCGGTCTGTACGTTACTCGGGCTCTGCAGGGGCCTGTCTCTGTGAGACACGGCTCTGACGTGCCGTCTCTGAGAAGCCCAGGTGCGGAAATTAACACGTGAGTCAGACGTAGACCTGCAGAGACCAGAGTGATGCAGAGGCTGGTTGGTGCAGACAACGAGGAAGGCAGCAAAAGAGTGAGATGGAGGTCGATTCCGGCAGAGACAGGATGTGGCAATCACTGAGACTGGCATGCATCTCTTGAAGGGTTCTTTGAATAAAATGTGAAAATTTTCAAAATTTTCAAAAAATCAAAAACTGCTGGAAATTGTCTGAAAAGCGCACAAAACCAAAATTTCTTGAAAATTTTGAAAAAATTTTGAATGTGAAATTTTTTAATTTTTTTTGGTTTTCTGCGTTTTTTCGACATTTTCCAGCACTTTTCAATTCTTTTAAAAATTTTGAAATTTTTCAAAATTCCACCACCTGAAGCCTTGCGGAAGCAGTCCGCCTCGTACTGTTTCTGATGTACTGTGTCTCTGACGAATGCGGTCTGTACGTGACTCGAGCTCTGCACGAGCCTGTCTATGTAAGACACGGCTCTGATGTGCTGTCCCTGAGAAGCCAAGGTGCGGAAGTCAACACGAGAGGCAGACGTGGACCTGCTGAATCCATAGTGATGCAGAGGCTGGTTGGTGCAGACGAGGAAGGCAGCAACAGAGTGAGATGGAGGTTGAGTCCGGCAGAGACATTATGTGTCAATCACCGAGACTGGCATGCATCTCTTGAAGGGATCTTTGAATAAAATGTGAAAATTTTCAAAATTTTCGAAAAATCAAAGAATGCTGGAAATTGTCTGAAAAGCGCACAAAACCAAAATTTCTTGAAAATTTTGAAAAAAATTTGAATGTGAAATGTTTTAAAAAATTTTGGTTTTGTGCGCTTTTTGGACATTTTCCAGAACTTTTCGATTTTTTTGAGAATTTTGAAAATTTTGAAAATTCCACCACCTGATGCCTTGCGGAAGCGGACCCCCTCGGACTGTTTCTGATGTACTGTGTCTCTGACGAATGCGGTCTGTACGTGACTCGACCTCTGCACAAGCCTGTCTATGTAAGTCACGGCTCTGACGTGCTGTCCCTGAGAAGCCAAGGTGCGGAAGTCAACACGAGAGGCAGACGTGGACCTACAGAGACCAGAGTGATGGAGAGCCTGGTTGGTGCAGACAACGAGGAAGGCAGCAACAGAGTGAGATGAAGGTCGAGTCGGGAAGAGACATTATGTGCCAATCACCGAGACTGGCATGCATCTCTTGATGGGATCTTTGAATAAAATGTGAAAATTTTCAAAATTTTCGAAAAATCAAAAAATGCTGGAAATTGTCTGAAAAGCGCACAAAATCAAAATTTCTTGAAAATTTTGAAAACATTTTGAATATGAAATTTTTTAAAAAATTTTGGTTTTGTGCGCATTTTGGACATTTTAGAGCACTTTTTGATTTTTTAAAAATTTTGAAATTTTTCAAAATTCCACCACCTGATGCCTTGCGGAAGTGGTCCCCCTCGGACTGTTTCTGATTTACTGTGTCACTGACGAATACGGTCTGTACGTGACTCGGGCGCTGCACGGGCCTGTCTCTGTAAGACACGGCTGTGACGTGCCGTCTCTGAGAAGCCCAGGTGCGGAAATTAACACGTGAGTCAGACGGGGACCTGCAGAGACCAGAATGATGCAGAGGCTGGTTGGTGCAGACAACGAGGAAGGCAGCAACAGAGTGAGAAGGAGGTCGAGTCCGGCAGAGACAGGATGTGGCAATCACTGAGACTGGCATGCATCTCTTGAAGGGATCTTTGAATAAAATGTGAAAATATTAAAAATTTTCGAAAAATCAAAAAATGCTTGAAATTGTCTGAAAAGCGCACAAAACCAAAATTTCTTGAAAATTTTGAAAAAAATTTGAATGTAAAATGTTTTAAAATTTTTTGGTTTTCTGCGCTTTTTGGACATTTTCCAGCACTTTTCGATTTTTTTGAAAATTTTGAAAATTTTCAAAATTCCACCACCTGATGCCTTGCGGAAGCGGACCCCCTCGGACTGTTTCTGATGTACTGTGTCTCTGACGAATGCGGTCTGTACGTGACTCGACCTCTGCACAAGCCTGTCTATGTAAGTCACTGCTCTGATGTGCTGTCCCTGAGAAGCCAAGGTGCGGAAATCAACACGAGAGGCAGACGTGGACCTGCCGAGTCCATAGTGATGCAGATGCTGGTTGGTGCAGACGAGGAAGGCAGCAACAGAGTGAGATGGAGGTTGAGTCCGGCAGAGACAGGATGTGGCAATCACCGAGACTGGCATGCATCTCTTGAAAGGATCTTTGAATAAAATGTGAAAATTTTCAAAATTTTCGCAAAATCAAAAAATGCTGGAAATTGTCTGAAAAGCGCAAAAAACCAAAAAATTTTGAAAATTTTCAAAACATTTTCAAAGTGAAATTTTTCAAAAATTTTGTTTTTGTGCGCTTTTTGGACATTTTCCAGCATTCTTTGATTTTTCGAAAATTTTCAAAATTCCACCACCTGATGCCTTCCGGAAGCAGTCCGCCTCGGACTCTTTCTGATGTACTGTATCTCTGACGAATGCGGTCTGTACGTAACTCAAGCTCTGCACGAGCCTCTCTATGTAAGACACGACTCTGACGTGCTGTCTCTGAGAAGCCCAGGTGAGGAAGTCAACACGAGAGGCAGACGTGGACCTGCAAAGACAAGAGTGATGCAGAGGCTGGTTGGTGCAGACAACGAGGAAGGCTGCAAAAGAGTGAGATGGAGGTCAAGTCCGGCAGAGACAGGATGTGGCAATCACCGAGACTGGCATGCATTTGTTGAAGGGATATTTGAATAAAATGTGAAAATTTTCGAAAAATCAAAAAATGCTGGAAATTGTCTGAAAAGCGCAAAAAACCAAAAATGTTTGAAAATTTTGAAAACATTTTCAATGTGAAATTTTTTAAAACATTTTCAATGTGAAATTTTTCAAAAATGTTCAGTTTTGTGCGCTTTTTGGACATTTTCCAGCATTTTTTTATTTTTTTGAAAATTTTCAAAATTCCACCACCTCATGCCTTGCGGAAGCGGTACCCCACCGATTGTTTCTGATGTACTTTGTCTCTGACGAATGCGGTCTGTACGTGACTCGGGCTCTGCACGGGCCTGTCTCTGTAAGACACGGCTCTGACATGCTGTCTCTGAGAAGCCCAGGTGCGGAAGTCAACCCATGAGGCAGACGTGGTCCTGCAGAGACCAGAGTGATGCAGAGGCTGATTGTTGCAGACAACGAGGAAGGCAGCAAATGAGTGAGATGTAGGCAGAGACAGGATGTGGCAATCACCGAGACTGGCATGCATCTCTTGAAGGGATCTTTGAATAAAATGTGAAAATTTTCAAAATTTTCGAAAAATCAAAAAATGCTGGAAATTGTCTGAAAAGCGCACAAAACCAAAATTTCTTGAAAATTTTGAAAAAATTTTGAATGTGAAATTTTTTAAAAAAAAATTGGTTTTGTGCGCTTTTTGGACATTTTCCAGCACTTTTCGATTTCTTTGAAAATTTTGAAAATTTTCAAAATTCCACCACCTGATGCCTTGCGGAAGCGGTCCCCCTCGGACTGTTTCTGATGTACTGTGTCTCTGACGAATGCGGTCTGTACGTGACTCGGGCTCTGCACGGGCCTGTCTCTGTGAGACACGGCTCTGATGTGCTGTCCCTGAGAAGCCAAGGTGCGGAAGTCAACACGAGAGGCAGACGTGGACCTGCAGAGTCCATACTGATGCAGAGGCTGGTTGGTGCAGACGAGGAAGGCAGCAACAGAGTGAGATGGAGGTCGAGTCAGGCAGAGACAGGGTGTGGCAATCACCGAGACTGGCATGCATCTCTTGAAGGGATCTTTGAATAAAATGTGAAAATTTTCAAAATTTTCGAAAAATCAACAAATGCTGGAAATTGTCTGAAAAGCGCACAAAACCAAAATTTCTTGAAAATTTTGAAAAAATTTTGAATGTGAAATGTTTTAAAAAAATTTGGTTTTGTGCGCTTTTTGGACATTTTTTGGAACTTTTCGATTTTTTTGAAAATTTTTAAAATTTTTAAAATTCCACCACCTGATGCCTTGCGGAAGCGGACCCCCTCGGACTGTTTCTGATGTACTGTGTCTCTGACGAATGCGGTCTGTACGTGACTCGAGCTCTGCACGGGCCTGTCTCTGTGAGACACGGCTCTGACATGCTGTCTCTGAGAAGCCCAGATGCGGAAGTCAACCCATGAGGCAGACGTGGTCCTGCAGAGACCAGAGTGATGCAGAGGCTGATTGTTGCAGACAACGAGGAAGTCAGCAAATGAGTGAGATGTAGGCAGAGACAGGATGTGGCAATCACCGAGACTGTCATGCATCTCTTGAAGGGATCTTTGAATAAAATGTGAAAATTTTCAAAATTTTCGAAAAATCAAAAAATGCTGGAAATTGTCTGAAAAGCGCACAAAACCAAAATTTCTTGAAAATTTCTTGAAAATTTTGAATGTGAAATGTTATAAAAAAATTTGGATTTGTGCGCTTTTTGGACATTTTCCGGAACTTTTCGATTTTTTTGAAAATAATTAAAAAATTTTAAAATTCCACCACCTGATGCCTTGCGGAAGCGGACCCCCTCGGACTGTTTCTGATGTACTGTGTCTCTGACGAATGCGGTCTGTACGTGACTCGAGCTCTGCACGGGCCTGTCTTTGTGAGACACGGCTCTGATGTGCTGTTCCTGAGAAGCCAAGGTGCGGAAGTCAACACGAGAGGCAGACGTGGACCTGCAGAAACCAGAGTGATGGAGTGCCTGGTTGGTGCAGACGAGGAAGGCAGCAACAGAGTGAGATGGAGGTCGAGTCCGGTAGAGACAGGATGTGGCAATCGCCGAGACTGGCATGCATCTCTTGATGGGATCTTTGAATAAAATGTGAAAATTTTCAAAATTTTCGAAAAATCAAAAAATGCTGGAAATTGTCTCAAAAGCGCACAAAACCAAAATTTCTTAAAAATTTTGAAAAAAATTTGAATATGAAAATTTTTAAATTTTTTTGGTTTTGTGCGCTTTTTGGACATTTTAGAGCACTTTTTGATTTTAATAAAATTTTCAAATTTTTCAAAATTCCACCACCTGATGCCTTGCGGAAGCGGTCCCCTTAGGACTGTTTCTGATGTACTGTGTCACTGACGAATACGGTCTGTACGTGACTCGGGCGCTGCACTGGCCTGTCTCTGTGAGACACGGCTCTGACGTGCCGTCTCTGAGAAGCCCAGGTGCGGAAATTAACACGTGAGTCAGACGTGGAACAGCAGAGACCAGGATAATGCAGAGGCTGGTTGGTGCAGACAACGAGGAAGGCAGGAACAGAGTGAGATGAAGGTCGAGTCCGGCAGAGACAGGATGTGGCTATCACTGAGACTGGCATGCATCTCTTGAAGGGTTCTTTGAATAAAATGTGAAAATTTTCAAAATTTACGAAAAATCAAAATATGCTGGAAATTGTCTGAAAAGCGCACAAAACCAAAATTTCTTGAAAATTTTGAAAAAAATTTGAATGTGAATTCTTTTAAAAATTTAAGTTTTCTGCGCTTTTTGGACATTTTCCAGCACTTTTCGATTTTTTTGAAAATTTTGAAAATTTTCAAAATTCCACCACCTGATGCCTTGCGGAAGCGGACCCCCTCGGACTGTTTCTGATGTACTGTGTCTCTGACGAATACGGTCTGTACGTGACTCGAGCTCTGCACGAGCCTGTCTATGTAAGACACAGCTCTGACGTGCTGTCTCTGAGAAGCCAAGGTGCGGAAGTCAACACGAGAGGCAGACGTGGACCTGCAGAGACCAGTGATGGAGAGCCTGGTTGGTGCAGACAACGAGGAAGGCAGCAACAGTGTGAGATGATGGTCGAGTCCGGCAGAGACAGGATGTGGCAATCACCGAGACTGGCATGCATGTCTTGATGGGATCTTTGAATAAAATGTGAAAATTTTCAAAATTTTCGAAAAATCAAAAAATGCTGGAAATTGTCTGAAAAGCGCACAAAACCAACATTTCTTGAAAATTTTGAAAAAATTTTGAATTTGAAATTTTTTAAAAAATTTTGTTTTTTTGCGCTTTTTGGACATTTTCCAGCACTTTTCGATTTTTTTGAAAATTTTGAAAATTTTCAAAATTCCACCACCTGATGCCTTGCGGAAGCTGTCCCCCTCGGACTGTTTCTGATGTACTGTGTCTCTGACGAATGCGGTCTGTACGTGACTCGGGCTCTGCACGGGCCTGTCTCTGTGAGACACGGCTCTGACGTGCCGTCTCTGAGAAGCCCAAGTGCGGAAATTAACACGTGAGTCAGACGTGGACCTGCAGAGACCAGAGTGATGCAGAGGCTGGTTGGTGCAGACAACGAGGAAGGCAGCAACAGAGTGAGATGGAGGTCGAGTCCGGCAGAGAGGATGTGGCAATCACCGAGACTGGCATGCATCTCTTGAAGGGATCTTTGAAAAAAATGTGAAAATTTTCAAAATTTTCGAAAAATCAAAAAATTCTCTAAATTGCCTGAAAAGCGCACAAAACCAAAATTTCTTGAAAATTTTGAAAAAAATTTGAATGTGAAATTTTTTAATTTTTTTTGTTTTTGTGCGCTTTTTGGACATTTTCCAGCACTTTTTGATTTTTTAAAATTTTGGAAATTTTCAAAATTCCACCACCTGATGCCTTGCGGAAGCGGTCCCCCTCGGACTGTTTCTGATGTACTGTGTCTCTGACGAATGCGGTCTGTACGTGACTCGAGCTCTGCACGAGCCTGTCTATGTAAGACACGGCTCTGACGTGCTGTCTGAGAAGCCAAGATGCGGAAGTCAACACGAGAGGCAGACGTGGACCTGCAGATACCAGTGATGGAGAGCCTGGTTGGTGCAGACAACGAGGAAGGCAGCAACATTGTGAGATGAAGGTAGAGTCCGGCAGATACAGGATGTGGCAATCACCGAGACTGGCATGCATCTCTTGAAGGGATCTTTGTATAAAATGTGAAAATTTTCAAAATTTTCGAAAAATCAAAAAATGCTGGAAATTGTCTGAAAAGCGCACAAAACCAAAATTTTTGAAAATTTTAAAAAATTTTGAATGTGAAATTTTTTAAATTTTTTTGTTTTTCTGCGCTTTTTTGACATTTTCCAGCACTTTTCGATTTTTTTGAAAATTTTGAAAATTTTCAAAATTCCACCACCTGATGCCTTGCGGAAGCGGACCCCCTCGGACTGTTTCTGATGTACTGTGTCTCTGACGAATGCGGTCTGTACGTGACTCGACCTCTGCACAAGCCTGTCTATGTTAGTCACGGCTCTGATGTGCTGTCCCTGAGAAGCCAAGGTGCGGAAGTCAACACGAGAGGCAGACGTGGACCTGCAGAGTCCATAGTGATGCAGAGGCTGGTTGGTGCAGACGAGGAAGGCAGCAACAGAGTGAGATGGAGGTCGATTCCGGCAGAGACAGGATGTGGCAATCACCGAGACTGGCATGCATCTCTTGAAGGGATCTTTGAATAAAATGTGAAAATTTTCAAAATTTTCGAAAAATCAAAATATGCTGGAAATGGTCTGAAAAGCGCACAAAACCAAAATTTTGAAAAATTTTGAATGTGAAATTTTTTAAAAATTTTTGGTTTTTGTGCGCTTTTTGGACATTTTCCAGCACTTTTCGATTTTTTTGAAAATTTTGAAAATTTTCAAAATTCCACCACCTGATGCCTTGTGGAAGCGGTCCCCCTCGGACTGTTTCTGATGTACTGTGTCTCTGACGAATGCGGTCTGTACGTTACTCGGGCTCTGCAGGGGCCTGTCTCTGTGAGACACGGCTCTGACGTGCCGTCTCTGAGAAGCTCAGGTGCGGAAATTAACACGTGAGTCAGACGTGGACCTGCAGAGACCAGAGTGATGCAGAGGCTGGTTGGTGCAGACAACGAGGAATTCAGCAACAGAGTGAGATGGAGGTCGAGTCCGGCAGAGACAGGATGTGGCAATCACCGAGACTGGCATGCATCTCTTGAAGGGATCTTTGAATAAAATGTGAAAATTTTCAAAATTTTCGAAAAATCAAAATATGCTGGAAATTGTCTGAAAAGCGCACAAAACCAAAATTTCTTGAAAATTTTGAAAAAATTTTGAATGTGAAATTTTTTATTTTTTTTTTGGTTTTCTGCGTTTTTTGGACATTTTCCAGCACTTTTCGATTTTTTTTAAAAATTTTGAAATTTTTCAAAATTCCACCACCTGAAGCCTTGCGGAAGCAGTCCGCCTCGGACTGTTTCTGATGTACTGTGTCTCTGACGAATGCGGTCTGTACGTGACTCGAGCTCTGCACGAGCCTGTCTATGTAAGACACGGCTCTGATGTGCTGTCCCTGAGAAGCCAAGTTGCGGTAGTCAGCACGAGAAGCAGACGTGGACCTGTAGAGTCCATAGTGATGCAGAGGCTGGTTGGTGCAGACGAGGAAGGCAGCAACAGAGTGAGATGGAGGTTGAGTCCGGCAGAGACAGGATGTGGCAATCACCGAGACTGGCATGCATCTCTTGAAGGGATCTCTGAATAAAATGTGAAAATTTTCAAAATTTTCGAAAAATAAAAAAATGCTGGAAATTATCTGAAAAACGCACAAAACCAAAATTTCTTGAAAATTTTGAAATAATTTCGAATGTGAAATTTTTTAAATTTTTTTGGTTTTCTGCGTTTTTTGGACATTTTCCAGCACTTTTCGATTTTTTAAAAATTTTGAAATTTTTCAAAATTCCACCACCTGAAGCCTTGCGGAAGCAGTCCGCCTCGGACTGTTTCTGATGTACTGTGTCTCTGACGAATGCGGTCTGTACGTGACTGGAGCTCTGCACGAGCCTGTCTATGTAAGACACGGCTCTGATGTGATGTCCCTGAGAAGCCAAGGTGCGGAAGTCAGCACGAGAGGCAGACGTGGACCTGCAGAGTCCATAGTGATGCAAAGGCTGGTTGGTGCAGACGAGGAAGGCAGCAACAGAGTGAGATGGAGGTTGAGTCCGGCAGAGACAGGATGTGGCAATCACCGAGACTACCATGCATGTCTTGATGGGATCTTTGAATAAAATGTGAAAATTTTCAAAATTTTCGAAAAATAAAAAAATGCTGGAAATTGTCTGAAAAGCGCACAAAACCAAAATTTCTTGAAAATTTTGAAAAAATTTTGAATGTGAAATTTTTTAATTTTTTTGGTTTTGTGCGCTTATTTGGACATTTTCGAGCACTTTTTGATTTATTTAAAATTTTGAAATTTTTCAAAATTCCACCACCTGATGCCTTGCTGAAGCGGTCCCCCTCGGACTGTTTCTGGTGTACTGTGTCACTGACGAATGCCGTCTGTACGTGACTCGGGCGCTGCACGGGCCTGTCTCTGTAAGACACGGCTCTGACGTGCCGTCTCTGAGAAGCCCAGGTGCGGAAATTAACACGTGAGTCAGACGTGGACCTGCAGAGACCAGAGTGATGCAGAGGCTGGTTGGTGCAGACAACGAGGAAGGCAGCAACAGAGTGAGATGGAGGTCGAGTCCGGCAGAGACAGGATGTGGCAATCACCGAGACTGGCATGCATCTCTTGAAGGGATCTTTGAATAAAATGTGAAAATTTTCAAAAATTTTCGAAAAATCAAAATATGCTGGAAGTTGTCTGAAAAGCGCACAAAACCAAAATTTCTTCAAAATTTCTTCAAAATTTTGAATGTGAAATTTTTTAAAATTTTTTGGTTTTGTGCGCTTTTTGGACATTTTCCAGCACTTTTCGATTTTTTTGAAAATTTTGAAAATTTTCAAAATTCCACCACCTGATGCCTTGCGGAAGCGGTCCCCCTCGGACTGTTTCTGATGTACTGTGTCTCTGACGAATGCGGTCTGTACGTTACTCGGGCTCTGCAGGGGCCTGTCTCTGTGAGACACGGCTCTGACGTGCCGTCTCTGAGAAGCCCAGGTGCGGAAATTAACACGTGAGTCAGACGTAGACCTGCAGAGACCAGAGTGATGCAGAGGCTGGTTGGTGCAGACAACGAGGAAGGCAGCAAAAGAGTGAGATGGAGGTCGATTCCGGCAGAGACAGGATGTGGCAATCACTGAGACTGGCATGCATCTCTTGAAGGGTTCTTTGAATAAAATGTGAAAATTTTCAAAATTTTCAAAAAATCAAAAACTGCTGGAAATTGTCTGAAAAGCGCACAAAACCAAAATTTCTTGAAAATTTTGAAAAAATTTTGAATGTGAAATTTTTTAATTTTTTTTGGTTTTCTGCGTTTTTTCGACATTTTCCAGCACTTTTCAATTCTTTTAAAAATTTTGAAATTTTTCAAAATTCCACCACCTGAAGCCTTGCGGAAGCAGTCCGCCTCGTACTGTTTCTGATGTACTGTGTCTCTGACGAATGCGGTCTGTACGTGACTCGAGCTCTGCACGAGCCTGTCTATGTAAGACACGGCTCTGATGTGCTGTCCCTGAGAAGCCAAGGTGCGGAAGTCAACACGAGAGGCAGACGTGGACCTGCTGAATCCATAGTGATGCAGAGGCTGGTTGGTGCAGACGAGGAAGGCAGCAACAGAGTGAGATGGAGGTTGAGTCCGGCAGAGACATTATGTGTCAATCACCGAGACTGGCATGCATCTCTTGAAGGGATCTTTGAATAAAATGTGAAAATTTTCAAAATTTTCGAAAAATCAAAAAATGCTGGAAATTGTCTGAAAAGCGCACAAAACCAAAATTTCTTAAAAATTTTGAAAAAATTTTGAATGTGAATTTTTTTGGTTTTGTGCGCTTTTTGGACATGTTCCAGCACTTTTCGATTTTTTTGAAAATTTTGAAATTTTTCAAAATTCCGCCACCTTAAGCCTAGCGGAAGCAGTCCGCCTCGGACTGTTTCTGATGTAGTGTGTCTCTGACGAATGCGGTCTGTACGTGACTCGAGCTCTGCACGAGCCTGTCTATGTAAGACACTGCTCTGACGTGCTGTCTCTGAGAAGCCAAGGTGCGGAAGTCAACACGAGAGGCAGACGTGGCCCTGCAGAGACCAGAGTGATGGAGAGCCTGGTTGGTGCAGACAACGAGGAAGGCAGCAACAGAGTGAGATGAAGGTCGAGTCCGGCAGATACAGGATGTGGCAATCACCGAGACTGGCATGCATGTCTTGATGGGATTTTTGAATAAAATGTGAAAATTTTCAAAATTTTCGAAAAATCAAAAAATGCTGGAAATTATCTGAAAAGCGCACAAAACCAAAATTTCTTGAAAATTTTGAAAAAATTTTTAATGTGAAATTTTTTAAAAATTTTTGGTTTTGTGCGCTTTTTGGACATTTTCCAGCACTTTTCGATTTTTTTCAAAATTTTGAATTTTTTTAAAATTCCAAGACCTGATGCCTTGCGGAATCGGTCCCCCTCGGACTGTTTCTGATGTACTGTGTCTCTGACGAATGCGGTCTGTACGTGACTCGGGCTCTGCACGGCCCTGTCTCTGTGAGACACGGCTCTGACGTGCCGTCTCTGAGAAGCCCAGGTGCGGAAATTAACAAGTGAGTCAGACGTGGACCTGCAGAGTCCATAGTGATGCAGAGGCTGGTTGGTGCAGACGAGGAAGGCAGCAACAGAGTGAGATGAAGGTCGAGTCCGGCAGAGACAGGATGTGGCAATCACCGAGACTGGCATGCATCTCTTGAAGGGATCTTTGAATAAAATGTGAAAATTTTCAAAATTTTTGAAAAATCAAAAAATGCTGGAAATTGTCTGAAAAGCGCACAAAACCAAAATTTTTTGAAAATTTTGATAAAAATTTGAATGTGAAAATTTTTAAAAATTTTTGGTTTTCTGCGCTTTTTGGACATTTTCCAGCACTTTTCGATTTTTTTGTAAATTTTGAAAATTCTCAAAATTCCACCACCTGATGCCTTGCGGAAGCGGTCCCCCTCGGACTGTTTCTGATGTACTGTGTCACTGACGAATGCGGTCTGTACGTGACTCGACCTCTGCACAAGCCTGTCTATGTAAGTCACGGCTCTGATGTGCTGTCCCTGAGAAGCCAAGGTGCGGAAGTCAACACGAGAGGCAGACGTGGACCTGAAGAGTCCATAGTGATGCAGAGGCTGGTTGGTGCAGACGAGGAAGGCAGCAACAGAGTGAGATGGAGGTTGAGTCCGGCAGAGACAGGATGTGGCAATCACCGAGACTGGCATGCATCTCTTGAAGGGATCTTTGAATAAAATGTGAAAATTTTCAAAATTTTCGAAAAATAAAAAAATGCTGGAAATTGTCTGAAAAGCGCACAAAACCAAAATTTTTTGAAAATTTTGAAAAAATTTTGAATGTGAAATTATTTAAATTTTTTTGGTTTTGTGCGCTTTTTGGACATTTTCCAGCACTTTTCGATTTTTTTGAAAATTTTGAAATTTTTCAAAATTCCACCACCTTAAGCCTAGCGGAAGCAGTCCGCCTCGGACTGTTTCTGATGTACTGTGTCTCTGACGAATGGGGTCTGTACGTGACTCGAGCTCTGCACGAGCCTGTCTATGTAAGACACGGCTCTGACGTGCTGTCTCTGAGAAGCCAAGTTGCGGAAGTAAACACGAGTGGCAGACGTGGAGCTGCAGAGACCAGAGTGATGGAGAGCCTGGTTGGTGCAGACAACGAGGAAGGCAGCAACAGAGTGAGATGAAGGTCGAGTCCGGCAGAGACAGGATGTGGCAATCACCGAGACTGGCATCCATGTCTTGATGGGATCTTTGAATAAAATGTGAAAATTTTCAAAATTTTCGAAAAATCAAAAAATGCTGGAAATTGTCTGAAAAGCGCACAAAACCAAAATTTGTTGAAAATTTTGAAAAAATTTGAATGTGAAATTTTTTAAAAAATTTTGGTTTTGTGCGCTTTTTGGACATTTTCCAGCACTTTTCGATTTTTTTGAAAATTTTGAAAATTTTCAAAATTCCACCACCTGATGCCTTGCGGAAGCGGTCCCCCTCGGAGTGTTTCTGATGTACTGTGTCTCTGACGAATGCGGTCTGTACGTGAGTCGGGCTCTGCACGGCCCTGTTCTGTGAGACACGGCTGTGACGTGCCGTCTCTGAGAAGCCCAGGTGCGGAAATTAACACGTGAGTCAGACGTGGACCTGCAGAGTCCATAGTGATGCAGGGGCTGGTTGGTGTAGACAACGAGGAAGGCAGCAACAGAGTGAGATGGAGGTTGAGTCCGGCAGAGACAGGATGTGGCAATCACCGAGAATGGCATGCATTTCTTGAAGGGATCTTTGAATGAAATGTGAAAATTTTCAAAATTTTCGAAAAATCAAAAATGCTGCAAACTATCTGAAAAGCGCACAAAACCAAAATTTCTTGAAAATTTTGAAAAAATTTTGAATGTGAAATTTTTTAAATTTTTTTGGTTTTGTGCGCTTTTTGGACATTTTCCAGCACTTTTCGATTTTTTTGAAAATTTTGAAAATTTTCAAAATTCCACCACCTGATGCCTTGCGGAAGCGGTCCCCCTCGGACTGTTTCTGATGTACTGTGTCACTGACGAATGCGGTCTGTACGTGACTCGACCTCTGAACAAGCCTGTCTATGTAAGTCACGGCTCTGATGTGCTGTCCCTGAGAAGCCAAGGTGCGGAAGTCAACTCGAGAGGCAGACGTGGACCTGCAGAGTGCATAGTGATGCAGAGGCTGGTTGGTGCAGACGAGGAAGGTAGCAACAGAATGAGATGGAGGTTGAGTCCGGCAGAGACAGGATGTGGCAATCACCGAGACTGGCATGCATCTCTTGAAGGGATCTTTGAATAAAATGTGAAAATTTTCAAAATTTTCGAAAAATCAAAAAATGCAGGAAATTGTCTGAAAATCGCACAAAACCAAAATTTCTTGAAAATTTTGAAAAAAATTTTAATGTGAAATTTTTTAATTTTTTTTTGCGCTTTTTGGACATTTTCCAGTACTTTTCGATTTTTATGAAATTTTTGAAATTTTTCAAAATTCCACAACCTGAAGCCTAGCGTAAGCAGTCCGCCTCGGACTGTTTCTGATGTACTGTGTCTCTGACGAATGCGGTCTGTACGTGACTCGGGCTCTGCACGGCCCTGTCTCTGTGAGACACGGCTCTGACGTGCCGTCTCTGAGAAGCCCAGGTGCGGAAATTAACACGTGAGTCAGACGTGGACCTGCAGAGTCCATAGTGATGCAGAGGCTGGTTGGTGCAGACGAGGAAGGCAGCAACAGAGTGAGATGAAGGTCGAGTCCGGCAGAGACAGGATGTGGCAATCACCGAGACTGGCATGCATCTCTTGAAGGGATCTTTGAATAAAATGTGAAAATTTTCAAAATTTTCGAAAAATCAAAAAATGCTGGAAATTGTCTGAAAAGCGCACAAATCCAAAATTTCTTGAAAATTTTGAAAAAAATTTGAATGTGAAATTTTTTAATTTTTTTTGTTTTGTGCGCTTTTTGGACATTTTCCAGCACTTTTCGATTTTTTTGAAAATTTTGAAATTTTTCAAAATTCCACCAACTTAAGCCTTGCGGAAGCAGTCCCCCTCGGACTGTTTCTGATGTACTGTGTCTCTGACGAATGCGGTCTTTACGTGCCTCGAGCTCTGCACGAGCCTGTCTACGTAAGACACGGCTCTGATGTGCTGTCCCTGAGAAGCCAAGGTGCGGAAGTCAACACGAAGGGCAGACGTGGACCTGCAGAGTCCATAGTGATGCAGAGGCTGGTTGGTGCAGACGAGGAAGGCAGCAACAGAGTGAGATGGAGGTTGAGTCCGGCAGAGACAGGATGTGGCAATCACCGAGACTGGCATGCATCTCTTGAAGGGATCTTTGAATAAAATGTGAAAATTTTCAAAATTTTCGAAAAATCAAAAAATGCTGGAAATTGTCTGAAAATCGCAAAAAACCAAAATTTTGAAAAAATTTTGAAAAAATTTTGAATGTGAAATTTTTTTGGTTTTGTGCGCTTTTTGGACATTTTCCAGCACTTTTCGATTTTTTTGAAAATTTCGAAATTTTTCAAAATTCCGCCACCTTAAGCCTAGCGGAAGCAGTCCGCCTCGGACTGTTTCTGATGTACTGTGTCTCTGACGAATGCGGTGTGTACGTGACTCGAGCTCCGCACGAGCATGTCTATGTAAGACACTGCTCTGACGTGCTGTCTCTGAGAAGCCAAGGTGCGGAAGTCAACACGAGAGGCAGACGTGGACCTGTAGAGACCAGAGTGATGGAGAGCCTGGTTGGTGCAGACAACGAGGAAGGCAGCAACAGAGTGAGATGAAGGTCGAGTCCGGCAGAGACAGGATGTGGCAATCACCGAGACTGGCATCCATGTCTTGATGGGAACTTTGAATAAAATGTGAAAATTTTCAAAATTTTCGAAAAATCAAAAAATGCTGGAAATTGTCTGAAAAGCGCACAAATCGAAAATTTCTTGAAAATTTTGAAAAAATTTTGAATGTGAAATTTTTTAATTTTTTTTGGTTTTGTGCGCTTTTTGGACATTTTCCAGCACTTTTCGATTTTTTTGAAAATTTTGAAATTTTTCAAAATTCCACAACCCGAAGCCTTGCGGAAGCAGTCCGCCTCGGACTGTTTCTGATGTACTGTGACTCTGACGAATGCGGTCTGTACGTGACTCGAGCTCTGCACGAGCCTGTCTATGTAAGACACGGCTCTGACGTGCTGTCTCTGAGAAGCCAAGGTGCGGAAGTCAACACGAGAGGCAGACGTGGCCCTGCAGAGACCAGAGTGATGGAGAGCCTGGTTGGTGCAGACAACGAGGAAGGCAGCAACAGAGTGAGATGAAGGTCGAGTCCGGCAGAGAAAGGATGTGGCAATCACCGAGACTGGCATGCATGTCTTGATGGGATTTTTGAATAAAATGTGAAAATTTTCAAAATTTTCGAAAAATCAAAAAATGCTGGAAATTGTCTGAAAAGCGCACAAAACCAAAATTTCTTCAAAATTTCTTCAAAATTTTGAATGTGAAATTTTTTAAAATTTTTTGGTTTTGTGCGCTTTTTGGACATTTTCCAGCACTTTTCGATTTTTTTGAAAATTTTGAAAATTTTCAAAATTCCACCACCTGATGCCTTGCGGAAGCGGTCCCCCTCGGACTGTTTCTGATGTACTGTGTCTCTGACGAATGCGGTCTGTACGTTACTCGGGCTCTGCAGGGGCCTGTCTCTGTGAGACACGGCTCTGACGTGCCGTCTCTGAGAAGCCCAGGTGCGGAAATTAACACGTGAGTCAGACGTAGACCTGCAGAGACCAGAGTGATGCAGAGGCTGGTTGGTGCAGACAACGAGGAAGGCAGCAAAAGAGTGAGATGGAGGTTGAGTCCGGCAGAGACAGGATGTGGCATACACCGAGACTGGCATGCATCTCTTGAAGTGATCTTTGAATAAAATGTGAAAATTTTCAAAATTTTCGAAAAATCAAAATATGCTAAAAATTGTCTGAAAAGCGCACTAAACCAAAATTTCTTGAAAATTTTGAAAAAAATTTGAATGTGAAATTTTTTAAATTTTTTGGTTTTGTGCTCTTTTTGGACATTTTCGAGCACTTTTTGATTTTTTTAAAATTTTGAAATTTTTCAAAATTCCACCACCTGATGCCTTGCGGAAGCGGTCCCCCTCGGACTGTTTCTGATGTACTGTGTCACTGACGAATGCGGTCTGTACGTGACTCGAGCTCTGCACGGGCCTGTCTCTGTAAGACACGGCTGTGACGTGCCGTCTCTGAGAAGCCCAGGTGCGGAAATTAACACGTGAGTCAGACGTGGACCTGCAGAGTCCATAGTGATGCAGGGGCTGGTTGGTGCAGACAACGAGGAAGGCAGCAACAGAGTGAGATGGAGGTTGAGTCCGGCAGAGACAGGATGTGGCATACACCGAGACTGGCATGCATCTCTTGAAGGGATCTTTGAATAAAATGTGAAAATTTTCAAAATTGTCGAAAAATCAAAAAATGCTGGAAATTGTCTGAAAAGCGCACAAAACCAAAATTTTGAAAAAATTTTGAAAAAATTTTGAATGTGAAATTTTTTTGGTTTTGTGCGCTTTTTGGACATTTTCCAGCAGTTTTCGATTTTTTTGAAAATTTTGAAATTTTTCAAAATTCCGCCACCTTAAGCCTAGCGGAAGCAGTCCGCCTCGGACTGTTTCTGATGTACTGTGTCTCTGACGAATGCGGTCTGTACGTGACTCGAGCTCTGCACGAGCCTGTCTATGTCAGACACGGCTCTGACGTGCCGTCTCTGAGAAGCCCAGGTGCGGAAATTAACACGTGAGTCAGACGTGGATCTGCAGAGTCCATAGTGATGCAGAGGCTGGTTGGTGCAGACGAGGAAGGCAGCAACAGAGTGAGATGAAGGTCGAGTCCGGCAGAGACAGGATGTGGCAATCACCGAGACTGGCATGCATCTCTTGAAGGGATCTTTGAATAAAATGTGAAAATTTTCAAAATTTTCGAAAAATAAAAAAATGCTGGAAATTGTCTGAAAAGCGCACAAAACCAAAATTTTGAAAAAATTTTGAAAAAATTTTGAATGTGAAATTTTTTAAATTTTTTTGGTTTTGTGCGCTTTTTGGACATTTTCCAGCACTTTTCGATTTTTTTTAAAATTTTGAAATTTTTCAAAATTCCACCACCTGAAGCCTTGCGGAAGCAGTCCCCCTCGGACTGTTTCTGATGTACTGTGTCTCTGACGAATGCGGTCTGTACGTGACTCGAGCTCTGCACGAGCCTGTCTATGTAAGACACGGCTCTGATGTGCTGTCCCTGAGAAGCCAAGGTGCGGAAGTCAACACGAGAGGCAGACGTGGACCTGCAGAGACCAGAGTGATGGAGAGCCTGGTTGGTGTAGACAACGAGGAAGGCAGCAACAGAGTGAGATGGAGGTTGAGTCCGGCAGAGACAGGATGTGGCAATCACCGAGACTGGCATCCATGTCTTGATGGGATCTTTGAATAAAATGTGAAAATTTTCAAAATTTTCGAAAAATCAAAAAATGCTGGAAATTGTCTGAAAAGCGCACAAAACCAAAATTTCTTGAAAATTTTGAAAAAATTTTGAATGTGAATTTTTTTAAATTTTTTTGGTTTTGTGCGCATTTTGGACATTTTCCAGCTCTTTTCGATTTTTTTGAAAATTTTGAAATTTTTCAAAATTCCACCACCTTAAGCCTAGCGGAAGCAGTCCGCCTCGGACTGTTTCTGATGTACTGTGTCTCTGACGAATGCGGTCTGTACGTGACTCGAGCTCTGCACGAGCCTGTCTATGTAAGACACGGCTCTGACGTGCTGTCTCTGAGAAGCCAAGGTGCGGAAGTCAACACGAGAGGCAGACGTGGACCTGCAGAGACCAGAGTGATGGAGAGCCTGGTTGGTGCAGACAACGAGGAAGGCAGCAACAGAGTGAGATGAAGGTCGATTCCGGCAGAGACAGGATGTGGCAATCACCGAGACTGGCATCCATGTCTTGATGGGATCTTTGAATAAAATGTGAACATTTTCAAAATTTTCGAAAAATCAAAAAATGCTGGAAATTGTCTGAAAAGCGCACAAAACCAAAATTTCTTGAAAATTTTGAAAGAAATTTTAATGTGAAATTTTTTAAAAAATTTTGGTTTTGTTCGCTTTTTGGACATTTTCCAGCACTTTTCGATTTTTTTGAAAATTTTGAAAATTTTTAAAATTCCACCACCTGATGCCTTGCGGAAGCGGTCCCCCTCGGACTGTTTCTGATGTACTGTGTCTCTGACAAATGTTGTCTGTTCGTGACTCGGGCTCTGCACGGCCCTGTCTCTGTGAGACACGGCTCTGACGTGCCGTCTCTGAGAAGCCCAGGTGCGGAAATTAACACGTGAGTCAGACGTGGACCTGAAGAGTCCATAGAGATGCAGAGGCTGGTTGGTGCAGACGAGGAAGGCAGCAACAGAGTGAGATGAAGGTCGAGTCCGGCAGAGACAGGATGTGGCAATCACCGAGACTGGCATGCATCTCTTGAAGGGATCTTTGAATAAAATGTGAAAATTTTCAAAATTTTCGAAAAATCCAAAAATGCTGAAAATTGTCTGAAAAGTGCACAAAACCAAAATTTCTTGAAAATTTTGAAAAAATTTTGAATGTGAAATTTTTTAAAATTTTTTGGTTTTCTGCGCTTTTTGGACATTTTCCAGCACTTTTCGATTTTTTTGTAAATTTAGAAAATTCTCAAAATTCCACCAGCTGATGCCTTGCGGAAGCGGTCCCCCTCGGACTGTTTCTTATGTACTCTGTCACTGACGAATGCGGTCTGTACGTGACTCGACCTCTGCACAAGCCTGTCTATGTAAGTCACGGCTCTGATGTGCTGTCTCTGAGAAGCCAAGGTGGGGAAGTCAACACGAGAGGCAGACGTGGACCTGCAGAGTCCATAGTGATGCAGAGGCTGGTTGGTGCAGACGAGGAAGGCAGAAACAGAGTGAGATGGAGGTTGAGTCCGGCAGAGACAGGATGTGGCAATCACCGAAACTGGCATGCATCTCTTGAAGGGATCTTTGAATAAAATGTGAAAATTTTCAAAATTTTCGAAAAATCAAAAAATGCTTGAAATTGTCTGAAAAGCGCACAAAACCAAAATTTTTTGAAAATTTTGAAAAAATTTTGAATGTGAAATTTTTTAAATTTTTTTGGTTTTGTGCGCTTTTTGGACATTTTCCAGCACTTTTCCATTTTTTTGAAAATTTTGAAATTTTTCAAAATTCCACCACCTGAAGCCTTGCGGAAGCAGTCCGCCTCGGACTGTTTCTGATGTACTGTGTCTCTGACGAATGCGGTCTGTACGTGACTCGAGCTCTGCACGAGCCTGTCTATGTAAGACACGGCTCTGATGTGCTGTCCCTGAGAAGCCAAGGTGCGGAAGTCAACACGAGAGGCAGACGTGGACCTGCTGAATCCATAGTGATGCAGAGGCTGGTTGGTGCAGACGAGGAAGGCAGCAACAGAGTGAGATGGAGGTTGAGTCCGGCAGAGACAGGATGTGGCAATCACCGAGACTGGCATGCATCTCTTGAAGGGATCTTTGAATAAAATGTGAAAATTTTCAAAATTTTCGAAAAATCAAAAAATGCTGGAAATTGTCTGAAAAGCGCACAAAACCAAAATTTCTTGAAAATTTTGAAAAAAATTTGAATGTGAAATTTTTTAAAATTTTTTGGTTTTGTGCGCTTTTTGGACACTTTCCAGCACTTTTTGATTTTTTTAAAATTTTGAAAATTTTCAAAATTCCACCACCTGATGTCTTGCGGAAGCGGTCCCCCTCGGACTGTTTCTGATGTACTGTGTCACTGACGAATGCGGTCTGTACGTGACTCGGGCGCTGCACGGGCCTGTCTCTGTAAGACACGGCTCTGACATGCCGTCTCTGAGCCCAGGTGCGGAAATTAACACGTGAGTCAGACGTGGACCTGCAGAGACCAGAGTGATGCAGAGGCTGGTTGGTGCAGACAACGAGGAATGCAGGAACTGATTGATATGGAGGCAGAGACAGGTTGTGGTTGAATTTTTTTCAAAATACTTCCCACCCGTTATCTGCTAAAACCACTCTGGCGCACACGGACCCTGAAACACACTTCCACTGAAGGACTAAGTCTCTATTGGAATCGGTGTCTACACGATTGAATCTGTGTATTATCGTCTCTGATGTGTCGGCTGGAAGGCTCTAGACCGGAAGAGATGGGTGATACAGAGATTGGATCTGGCCGAGAGCTGATGATGGAGAGCCCTCTCTTGCAGTGTCTGTGTGAGGCGGAGTCCGGGTCTAGAAGAGACCGGATGTGGCAAGACAGAGACTAGTAGAGACTTGTGGTGAGAAATAGACTGCATCAGGCTGTGAACGGGTGATGCAGAGTCTGTGCGCCTGGGTCCGATTCTAGCAGATACCGTGCATAGACGAACACATACTACCTGACGTATTCTGCTGCAGATCGAATAGGAAAAATTTTGATAATTATCATAATTTTCGAAAAATCAAAAAATGAAGGAAACTGCCTAAAAAGCGTACAAAACCAAAAATCTTCGAAATTTTTGAAAATTCCCCAAAAAAATTGTTTTTGTGAGCCATTTGGATAATTTCCATCATTTTTTGATTTTTCGAAAATTTGAATTTTTTTCAAAATACTTTCCACCCGTTATCTGCTAAAACCACTCTGCCGCACACGGACTCTGAAACACACTTCCTCTGAAGGACTAAGTCTCTGCTAGAATCGGTGTCTGCACGATTGAATCTGTGTATTAACGTCTCTTACGTGGCGGCTGGAAGGCTCCAGACCGGAAGAGACTGGTGATACAGAGATTACATCCGGCCGAGAGTTGGTCTAGAAGAGACCGGATGTGGCAGGACAGAGACTAGCAGAGACTTGTGGTGAGAAATAGACTGCATCCGGCTGTAAACGGGTGATGCAGAGTTTGTGTGCGGCAGAGTCCGATTCTAGCAGATACTGTGTATTTACGAACACACATTAGCTGACGTATTCTGCTGCAGATCGAATCGGAAATTTTTTGAAAATTATCAAAATTTTCGAAAAATCAAAAAATGATGGAAATTGCCTAAAATGCTCACAAAACCAAAATTTTTCGAAATTTTTTAAAATGTTTTCGAAATTTTTGAAAAAATTTTGAATTTGAAAATTCCCCCAAAAAATTGTTTTGTGCGCCATTTGGACAATTTCCAGCATTTTGCAATTTTTCGAAAATTTGAAATTTTTTCAAAATACTTCCCACCCGTTATCTGTTAAAACTGTGTTTGCCGAACACAGACTCTGAAACACACTTCCTCTAAAGGACGAGGTCTCTACTGGAATCGGTGCCTGCACGATTGAATCTGTGTATTAACGTCTCTGACGTGTTGGCTGGAAGGCTGTAGACCGGAAGAGACAAGTGATACAGAGATTGCATCCGGCCGAGAGCGGGTAATGCAGAACCCTGTCTTGCAGGGTCTTTGTGAGGCGCAGTCCGAGTCTAGAAGAGATCGGATGTGGCAGGACAGAGACTAACAGAGACGTGTTGTGGTGAAAAAGAGACTGCGTCCGGCTGTGAACGGGTGATGCAGAGCCCGCCTCTTGCAGAGTCTGTGTGCGGCAGAGTCCGATTCTAGCAGAGACCGTTCATTGACGAACAGACACTAGCTGTCGTCTTCTGCTGAAAATCGGATCTGTAAATTTTTGAAAATTTTCAAAAAATCCAAAAATTTATCTAGAAGTGAAATTGTTTTAAAAATCAAATTTTTCAAAATTTTTGAGAAATCGAAAAATGCTGGAAGTTTTCTAAAAGGCGCACAAAAACAAAAATTTTCGAAATTTTTGAATAACATTTTGAAGGAAAGATTTTCCAATCGGTAATATTTTGAAATTATCAAAATATTCGAAAAATAAAAAATAATGGAAATTGCCTAAAAACCTCACAAAATTGAATATTTTCGATTTTTTTTAAAAAATTAAATTTGAAAATTTTCAAAAAAATTTGGTTTTGTTTGCTATTTGGACAATTTTCATGATTTTTTGGTTTTTTGAAGATTTGGAAAAATTTCTATTTTTTTTCAAAACTTCTCCCCACCCGATCGTTGTCGACATAGTCCTCTGCCTCATCCGGTCTTTGACGTAACCTGTCTCTGATGGATCCTGTCTCAGTAAGTTCCGGTCTCTGTATGATACTGTCTCTAGCCGAGGGGTCGGCAAACATTTTTAAAGGTCCAAATAGTAAATATTTTAGGCTCTGCGGACCAAGCGGCAAACGTGAGGATATTTATGTAGGTAAGCCTCCTTATGTAACAAGAAAAAAACCAAGTTTTAACAAATTTATTGAACAAAATGTAACGTAATAATAATAAGTAGACTACAATTGTTTGAAATGCAGCTCTACTAATGAGAAGAATGGAATTGCCTGTTATGAGATAACATTTCACCAAACTGAGTTTTAAATTAAGTACTCCCTAACATCAAAATTGATTGTAAATTTTCATCCGTTAATGCTGACCTGTATTGAGATTTTACATATTTCATCTTTGAAAATGTCTTTTCACACAGGTAGGTGCTGCCAAATACAGATATAAATCCCCGAGCATATGATCTTAATTGACCGTATTCATCTCAAGGGTAATAAAATGAGAAGAAAATGTTAGAGAACAGCGATACATGTGGCACTGGAAACGCTGCGAATTATAACTGTGTGATGTCACAGCGAAGGCAGCCAATCAGCGTGCGAATGTGAAGCTATAGGAGCGCCACATACGGTCTTTCTCTCAACTACTCAACTCGGCCGTTTTGTTATAGCGCGTACTTTGAAATTTCAAAGAATTTAAATATGTAAAATCCGTTCTTAGGTCGCGGGCCGTACAAAAAGAGGCGGCGGGCCGGAATTGGCCCGCTGCCCGTAGTTTGTCGACCCCTGCTCTAACCTATCCTAACCTAAAGTAACCTAACATAACCTAACCTAATCTATGAGATGATAAATTTGCGTCATATTGTGATAAATACTTATTTGTTTAAATCTTGTCAGTCTAATCACAATAAAATTCCTATTAAATATTAAAATATTACCATAATTAACATTTAAATATTTAAAATATATTAAAATGTATTAAAATGATGTTCTCTATCGAAATGTTCGATTTACATTAGAACAACACTTTTCACACGACATGTTTCAGTTACAAATGAACTATCTTCAGGTGTATAAATTATATAAACTTAAATATAATTTCTTAAATGCAACTTTTAGTCAGATGTTTCCTTCTCGAAGGTATCACCACCTTGTCGAAGGCAATCTGCCGGGTGAGGAGGCTTGCGTGCTCAAATGACCCTTAGGGCTATGCCGGCCTGAGCTTCGGCTCATGGTAGGGTCACCCAAGCCGGACAGGTCTAAAGAGATGCGCTAGACTAAGAGTGATACCCTGGTCCTCCAGGTTGGGGGTTGGGTGTAGGGCTAACAACCTTTCACCTTTAAAAAAATAGTGGCAGTGCAGGAAGTGCGATGGGAGGGGGAGGGCACGATCCCAGTGGACAATTTTACATTTTTCTATGGAAAGGGGAATGACAATCATCAGCTAGGGACGGGTTTTTTTGTTCATAGCAGAATTAGGGCAGCAGTTAAGAGAGTAGAATTTGTTAGTGACAGGTTGTCTTACGTAATTTTGGAAGGACGTTGGTGTGACATCATTGTCCTTAATGTTCATGCCCCAACTGAAGACAAAAGCGATGATATCAAGGATAGCTTTTATGAAAAATTGGAATCAGTATTTGATACATTTGGCAATTATCACATGAAAATTATGCTAGGAGATTTCAATGCAAAAATTGGGAGGGAGGATATCTTCAAACCCACAATAGGCAGCGAGAGTCTCCATGCACTTAGTAATGATAACGGTGTTAGAGCAGTAACCTTTGCTACGTCAAAAGATTTAATTGTAAAAAGTACAAAATTTCCACACCGTGATGTTCATAAATACACTTGGACTTCCCCAGATGGCAGAACACACAATCAAATAGATCATGTTTTAGTAGATAAGAGAAGGCAGACAAATGTAATTGATGTGAGATCATTCAGAGGAGCAGATTGCGACACTGATCATTATCTGGTGGTAGCAAAAGTGAGGGAGCGGCTTTCAGTAAGTAGACGAAC
Source organism: Zootermopsis nevadensis (assembly GCF_977971745.1). Lineage (NCBI taxonomy): Eukaryota > Metazoa > Arthropoda > Insecta > Blattodea > Termopsidae > Zootermopsis > Zootermopsis nevadensis. The sequence continues at coordinate 9,284,283 of NW_028259144.1, read as the reverse complement.
TAAACAAAATTTTGACACAGAAAGATTTGATTTGAAAAAATTAAGTGAGGGAGAGGCAAAGGAACAATATCAAGTTAAAATTTCGAATAGGTTTCAAATTTTAGAGACAAATGAGGATAATGAAAGTGTGGACATCAACAGGGAGTGGGAAAATGTCAGAAACTGCATCAAAATTTCAGCAAAAGAGAAACTAGGATACTACAGGAGAAAGCAAAATAAACCGTGGTTTGATGAAGAATATTCGAAATTAATAGATCGAAGGAAGCAAACAAAATTTCAATGGTTGCAGAACCCAAACAAAACAAATGCGGATAATCTATGTAACGGGAGACGTGAGGCTAGTAGAACCTTTAGGACTAAGAAAAGGGAATACCTGAAGGGAAAAATTGCTGAACTTGAGACAAATAATAAGGAAAAAACATCAGAGACCTGTACAGAGGCATTAATAACTTTAAGAAAGGATATCAACCCCAGACCAATCTGGTAAAGGATGATAGTGGCAATTTGCTTGCAGATCCAATAAAAATTGTGAATAGGTGGAAAAATTTCTTTAGCGAGCTCTTAAATGTTCATGATACTGGTGATATTAGACAGATTAAAAGGCATACAGCTGAACTGTTGGTGCCAGAACCTAGCTTAGATGAAGTGGAACTAGCCATTGGGAAGTTGAAAAGTTATAAATCTCCAGGAATTGATCAGATTCCGGCCGAATTAATTAAAGCAGATGGAAAAGGGTTGCATATGAGGATCCATAAGCTTATTCAGTTAATTTGGGATAAGGAAGAGATGCCACAACAATGGAAGGAATCCATAATTATTCCTATTCATAAGAAGGGGGACAAGACTGAGTGTGGTAATTACCGAGGAATATCGCTGCTATCAACCTCATACAAAATTCTATCCAACATTCTTTTGGCAAGATTAACCCCATATGCGAATGAAATTATTGGGGATCATCAGTGTGGGTTCAGACGAAACAGATCAACGATTGATCAGATCTTTTGCATTCGTCAGATACTAGAGAAAAAATGGGAGTTCGGTGGGACCGTACATCAGTTATTTATAGATTTCAAAAAAGCCTATGACTCTGTGAAGAGAGAAGTGCTATATAATATTCTTATTGAATTTGGTATACCAAAGAAGCTAGTGGGTCTAATAAAAATGTGCTTAAATGAAACCTGTAGCAAAATTCGAGTAGGTAAATATGTATCTGAGACATTCCTCATCAAGAACGGTCTAAAACAAGGAGATGCTTTGTCTCCCTTGCTCTTTAACTTTGCGCTAGAATACGCCATCAGGAAGGTCCAAGGTAGGCAGGAGGGTTTGCAATTGAATGGGACACATCAGCTATTGGCATATGCTGATGATGTTAATTTATTGGGGGACGATATAAATACAATAAAGAGGAACGCAGAAGTTTTACTAGAGGCTGGTAGACAAGTGGGGCTGGAAGTAAATTCAGAAAAAACTAAGTACATGTTAGTATCTCGTCATCAGAAGACAGGCGGGCAAAATTATCTTAGGGTGGCTAATAAATCCTTTGAAAGGGTTACAAAGTTCAAATATTTGGGAACAACAATAACAAATCAAAATGATACTTGTGAGGAAGTTAGGAGGAGACTAAATTCCGGAAATGCTTGCTACTTCTCAGTCCAAAATATTTTGTCTTCCTGTCTGATTTCTAAGAACCTGAAAATGAAAGTATACAAAACAATAATCTTGCCTGTTGTTTTGTATGGATGCGAAACATGGTCTCTCACTCAGAGGGAGGAACACAGATTGCAGGTGTTTGAGAATCGGGTGTTGAGGAAGATATTTGGGCCTAAGAGGGAAGACGATGGGGCGTGGAGAAAACTGCACAATGACGAGCTTAAAAATCTGTACTGCTCCCCCAGTATTGTGAGGGTGATTAAGTCGAGAAGAGTGAGATGGGCGGGACATGTAGCGCGCATGGATGGGACAAGAGGTGTGCACCGGGTACTGGTTGGGAAACCTGAAGGGAAGAGACCGCTGGGGAGACCTAGACGTAGATGGGATGATAATCTCAGGCGGGATCTATGGGAGATAGGAGTTGAAGGAAACTGGATTTTGTTTGCCCAGGACAGGGTCCGGTGGAGGGCTTTGGTTAATTCGGTGATGAACCTTCGGGTTCGGTAAGCCATCTAGTTAGTTAGTTAGTTAGTTAGTTTAGTCAGATGTTTATCAGATATCAAAATAATGTTTTCTTCCAGATTTTATTGTATTTTAATATCGTATTCGAAGTTGTTCTGTATATGTACGTCGTGCTTAACATGATTTTGTGTGGGTGAACGTTTTTGTTGTTGTTTTTGTATCAGCCTGTAAAGTAAATAAGTAAGTAAGTAATTTACTTTACAGGCTGTTAATTATGGTAATATTTTAATATTTAATAGGAATTTTATTGTGATTAGACTGACAAGATTTAAACAAACAAATATAAAATCTAACCTAATCTAATCTAACCTAACTTAACCCAACCTAACCTAATCTAACCGAACCTAACCTCTTAGACATGAGGAGTCTGGCAGAGACCTTATGAGGCAGAGAACGTGTCTGACGGAGACCGGTTGAAGCACAGATCGGGTAAGACAGATCGTGATTCTGTTAGATCGGTTTTGGCAGAGACCGGTTCTTCTATGTATCTAGCAGTGAAAATTATTTAAAAAAATTCATATCTATGAAAACTTTTGAAAAATAAAAAATGCCGGAAATTGTCTGAAAAGCGCACAAAACCATAATTTTTCGAAATTTTTGTAAACATTTTCGAAATTTTTGTAAAAATTTTGAATGTAAAATTTTCCTTTTTGGGGTTTTGTGCGCGTTTTGGACAATTTACAGCGTTTTTTTATTTTTTAAAATTTGGAAATTTTTCCAAAAATTCTCCCCACCCGATCGTTGTCGGCATAGTGCTCTGCCTCATCCGGTCATTGACGTAACCTGTCTTTGATGGACCCTGTCTCAGTAAGGTCCGATCTCTGTATGACACTGTCTCTGGCCTAACCTAACCTAACCTAACCGAACATACCTAACATAACCAAAATTAACATAACCTAAACTAACGCTCTTCTTAGGAAATCCATTTCCATTATTTTCAACTTCTTTTTTTGTTGTTCCGAAAGTTGCCAAATTTCTGCTCCATATAGAGCCCCGCTTTGTATCATCGTTTTATATATTCTCACTTTCGTTCTTTTTGTGATATTTTTGTCCCATAATATTGGGTTGAGGGCTCCTATGAGTCTCCTTCCTTGTTTTATTCTTTCCATGAGGAGTTGCTGGTCTCCCATCGGGCGCCTCCCCACGTGGCGGATAGGGGAATGCTCACCTGAAATGGAGGGTACCGGGGAAATAAAATACCCGGGGCGGACCAAAACCAGACGCTGCTGCCTTGTAGTGATAGAAGTTGGTTCTTCAAAGGCTAGGGGAAGAACACCCTGAAAAAAATCACCTGGTCCTCCAGGTTGGGGGTTGACGCGGTGGGCCAGCTCCTCACCCGTCGGAAAAACCACAATGCTAAAAAGCCTAACTTCGAAATTATATTTTGTACATTATTTCACCCTCATTTCTTCATAACCGTACTTATCAGATTGATTATTCTCATGTCACATTGATGTCACTGTTAGGCCAAGTTCATGACAAAGTCAAGACAAGATAGCTCCAATAGTTTTCCAGATAGGGGTCTTCAAAATTCTCAAGGTCATAACTTTCACGCTTATTTCTACCAAACCGTAAATACCTGAGTGACCATACTCATGTCATAATGGGGTTACGTATAGGTCAAGGTCATATGGAAGCCACGATAACATCGGCCCAAAAGTTTCCCAGATACGGTTTCAAGGTCATATCTTCTCACGATTATTTCCGCCAAACCTTAAATACCTGGTCGACTATACTGATGTCACAATGAGGTCAAATTGTTAGGCCAAGGTCATGACAAGATCGCCCCAGTATATTGCAAAATAGAGGTCTTTAAAATTCTGAAGGTCATATGTTTCAAGCTTATTTCTGCCAAACCGTAAATACCTGATTGACCATACTCATGTTAAAATGAGGTCACGTATAGGTCAAGGTAATATGGAAGCCTCGATAAAATCGGTCGAATAGTTTCCTAGATACGGGTCTTAAAAATTCACAAGGTCATATCTTCTCATGTCACAATGAGGTCAGGTATAGGTCAAGGTCATATGGAGGTCACGAGGAAATGGGCCCTCTACTTTCCTAGATATGGGTCTTTAAATTTCTCAAGGTCATATTTTTTAACGCTTATTTCTGCCAAACCGTGAATACGTGGTTGGCCATACTCATGTTAAAATGAGATCACGTATAGGTCAACGTCGTATGGAAGTCACGACAAAATCGGTCCACTAGTTTCCTAGATAGACGTCCTTAAATTTCTCAGCGTCATATCTTCTCACGCTTATTTCTGCAAAACCTTAAATACCTGGTTGACCATACTCATGTCGAAATGAGGTCACGAATAGGTCATGGTCACATGGAAGGCACTACAAAATCGACCCACTACTTTCCTAGATACGTGTCTTTAAAATTCTCAGGGTCATATCTTTTAATGTTTATTTCCGCCAAACCGTAAATACCTGGTTGACCATACTCATGTTAAAATGAGGTCACGGATAGGCCAAATTCATGTGAAGACCACAACAAGATCAAGGAAACTGTTTGAGAAATATTGGCCTCAAACTTTTAAAGGTCATTCGAAATAAAATTTTGTCACGCATATACAAAGATAACTGTAGGACATGAACTTGGCCTAACAGTGACATCAATGTGACAAGAGAATAATCACTCTGATAACTACGGTTATGAAGATGTGAGGGCGAAATAATGTACATTGGTCCCCAACGCGGTGCGGGCGGGCGCCATGGCTTTTTTTTTGGCACCCGCGTTGACACGGAAAGATGTTATACTGAATAATTAAGGTCGTTCAACCACGAACATTATAAAATCAAAGCACAGATCTCGACGTACTGACGCCCATCTTGACGATTGTTTGCGAGCAGCAACATCATCTTACACCCCCAAATTCGAAAAACTGGCCGATGAAATGCAGCGCCAAACATCACACTAACGTCCCACTTGAGTAATAATAATTGTACTTATGAAAGTACGTACTTTTGATTGCGTGGTTTCTTGTATTATTAAACGTCGTGTTATTTTGTGTATTATTTGGTGTCCATATCTTATTTGTTCAGAGAAAAGAATTTGGCTTTGTTAATTGGTTGGTGCCCGCCACGATCTCATAAACTCTCAAATGTGCCCGTAGGCACAAAAAGGTTGGGGACCACTGGTTTAGTATCACAGCTCAAACAAGTCGTGTCGGATCTAATTCTGTGATCAGTTTAAGTCGGGCGTAAATGTCTACAAGCTTAGTGACACGTCGAGTTGCGATGAGTATACATCCATGTAATACGTTAACGATAAAGCATTTTGAAGCCCTTGGCAGCTTTTACCATATACGGTGCAGCGTCCGTTACAGAGGAGGATATCGTCTCGCTTAACGTCTCCTTTCCACAAGAGTTTCATGGCGTTAACTAAAAGTACAGCGATAGAGGTGTGGTTTACTGTGTCAAGGAGGAATTTGACACCAGGACGGTCAGCAGAGAGCGCGCCAATTGCGACATTCGCTACATATCTGCCATAGATAACCGTTGTTTCATTAACCGAAACCCAAATCTTATTGTCGCCCACAGTACATGTAATTCTTTTTTTTAGAACATCTTCATAATAGGCAGGTACATAGTTTTTTTCGCAGTGTTGATTCGTCTGAAATTAACTGAGTCGTGTATTTCTCCAATAAAAATTTGAACTGCTCATTGTTCACTTTGTTCAGTTGGCAGACGCCATCATTTCACACAGGTCCTTTGAAAATTCCGACGTTTTGTTTGATGGTGAAGTTGTTGCAGTGTTATCGAACAGAAGTCGTTGCTCGCTCTCATGACTGGTTTGTCGGCTCAAATTATTTTCATGTTTTGCCATATCACAATGTTGTTGCACATTAAATCGCTTACCAGCTGTAACTTAAAACTTCACAAAGTTTACAGAACATAATTGTTCCATCAGAACTAAAATATTGGATTAATTGTGTTAATAATGGGAATGTTGCAGTTTTCCCAACTGTTTTTGAACTTACTGAACAAAATTAAGTTAGCGTTACTGATGGCGTTTTGGAAATAATCAAATGCCACTTGGAAAATCTCAGGATACAATTTTTGAAATACTTTCCAGAAATTGAGAGAGAAGACAATACCCAAGATTGGATTACAAACCCTTTTTATACCACCGCCATCAATTCCTCTGATCTTCCCTTAAAATTAAAGGAAAACCTGCTGGAAATGTTCGTTGACGGTTCACTGAAAATAAAATTCGAAATTATGTCAATCTGCGACTTTTAGATTACTGCTCGCAAAGAGTTCAAGGAGCTTAGTGACGCTGCTATTTCACACCTCCTACCATTCCCATCAACGTATTTGCGTGAGCAAGGCTTCTCCGCACTGACATCAATCAAAACAAAACGCAGGAACCGTTTGAACCCAGAACCATCTCTGATCCTCGCACTCACGAAGATTCGTGAATTGTGACTTTCGTTATGGCGAATGTTCGTAAATTGAGCGTTCGTAAACCGAGAGTTGCCTGAACATCGAAATGAGGAGTGCTGATATAATTTACATGTTGTTTGATGAATAAATGAAAATTCGTATATAAAAATTATTTTTAATACATAAAATAAATGTTAAAATAGACACAATCTCCAGAGTCTACATTACAAAGAATAAATCTTACTATTTCTTCTGTAAGAGTAAACCTCTGTTCATATGAAGTTTAATGTAGACTGGTGCAATTCTGAGTCTTCCATATTTCATTAATGTATTGATACATCCAAATTTTCTTTCAGCTCTAAAGTCCTTATGAAATGTCTATTACAGTGCTGTAATAATAGTGGCTCTGTAAAATACCACCCCTGAAACATATGTCATATTATGAATTAAGTTATGCTTTGAAGTTTGTTTGTACATTTCAAAAAAGCCTACAAATCTGTTAAGAGAGAAATGTTATACAATATTCTCATTGAATTTGGTATACCAAAGAAGCTAGTGAGTCTAATAAAAATGTGCTTAAATGACACCTGTAGCAAAATTCATAAAGGTAAATATTTATCAGACTCATTTTCCATCAAGAATGGTCTGAAAGAAAGATATGCTTTGTCTCCCTTGCTCTTTAACTTTGCGCTAGAATATGTCATCAGGAAAGTTCAAGATAGGCAGGAGGGTTTGCAATTGAATGGGACACATCGGCTGTTGGCATATGCTGATGATGTTAATTTATTGGGTGATGATATAAATATGATAAAGAGGAACACACAAGTTTTAGTGGAAGCTATTAGAAAGGTTGGCCTAGAAATAAATTCAGAAAAAACTAAGTACACGTTCAGAGTCGTCAGCAGGCAGGCGGGCAGAATTATCTTACGGTGGCTAATAAATCCTTTGAAAGTATTACAAAGTTCAAATATTTGGGAACAACAATAACAAAACAAAATTATATTCATGAGGAAGTTAGGAAGAGACTAAATTCCGGAAATGCTTCCTACATCTCAGTTCAAAATATTTTGTCTTCCTGTCTGATTTCTAAGAACCTGAAAATTAAAGTATACAAAACAATAATTTTGCCTGTTATTTTGTATGGGTGTGAAACATGGTCTCTCACTCTGAGGGAGGAACACAGATTGCTGGTGTTTGAGAATAAAGTGTTGAGGAGGATATTTGAGCCTAAGAGGGAAGACAATGGGGCGTGGAGGAAACTGCATAATGATGAGCTTAAAAATCTGCACTCCTCCCCCAGTATTGTCTGATGATTAAGTCGAGAAGAATGAGATAGGCTGGGCATGTAGCGCGCATGGATGGGACAAGAGGTGTGCACCAGGTATTGGTCAGGAAGCCTGAAGGGAAGAGACCTCTGGGGGAGTTCCAGACGTAGATGGGTGGATAATATCAAGCAGGATTTGTGGGAGATAGGAGTTGAAGGAAACTGGATTTTGTTGCCCCGGGACAGCGTCCAGTGGAGGGCTTTGGTTAATTCAGTGATGAACCTTCAGGTTCCCTAAGCCAGCTAGTTAGTTCGTTCGAAGTTTGTCATGAAAACAGAAATCCTTTGACAACTGCCAGGGCTACTTTCTTGAAAAGCAATGTGACTGGCAAAACTTGTCTAAATAATATTTTAAAATTCACTTCCTACAATAATATAAACACAATGCATCTCCATTACAAGTATCAGTTAGTATGCTGTTTAAGGAAATTACTGATGTTTATTATCAGAATCATATACGAGGTGCGATCGGAAAGTTTCCAGACTGCGCCTATAAAAACCCGTACACTTATCTCAGATATTAAATTCATCCATCACCCTCGAAGTAGTTCCCCTGGGAGTGAACACAACGTTCCCAGCGCCGCTGCCAAGCCTGGAAGCATCCCTGGAAATCTTTCTTTGTCAGCCTGTCAAGCACCATCTGCGATTCTGCCTGAATCTCTTCTATCGTCTCAAATCTCCTTCCCTCTAGCTGAATTTTCATCTTTGGGAAGAGGAAGAAGTCACACGGAGCTAAATCCGGCGAATAAGGAGGGTGCGGGATGACGGCCATGGTGTTTGAGGCCAAAAACTGCCGAACTTTGAGGGCGGTGTGCGCTGGCGCGTTGTCATGATGCGTCGCATGTGGAGTTCTTCCTTTAGAATCAGCTGACAGGTCCCATAGCCTATCCCAACAATGTCGCACAAGTCGTTGATGGTACGACGTCGATCTTCGTGAATGGCCTGCCGAATCTTCGTAACATTTTCGGGCGTTGTGCTCGAAGATGGTCGTCCAGAACGCTCGTCATCATCGACAGAGGTTCGGCCATTTTTAAAACGTGAATGCCACACAAAAGTTTGTGCACGACCCATTGCGGACTCCCCAAATGCTTGCTTTAGCATTTCATAGGTTTCCGTAGCCGTTTTGGCGAGTCTTTGGCAAAATTTGATGCACACGCCATTCCGAAATCGCAGGAGGGTCGGTGTAATGCACTACCAAAACGCCCGTAACTAAGAAACAAATGCTAATTCGATTATGCCGGCTGGCACACTGATTCACTATGAATGTAGGCCGCACCACCTAGCGGCAGAAGCTCGTACTACATACGGTTCGTCCTCTATTGACACAGTCTTGAAACTTTTCGATCGCACCTCGTAAAAACCACAAATACATTATGTGGGGGAAAATGCGTAGTTAATGACTGTTCAGATACAATGAGTTGATTAAAACAATAATTAATCCTTATAAAAGGCTAGTTACCTCTCATATGGAATAACAAATGAAATAAACAAAACTCACCTGATGGATTTACTCGAATGCTTAGAATTGAGTCTGGTTTTAAGATTTCCGGAGGGCTTTCTGGATCATATAAGTCCTGTAAAATGTTTATTTCATAAATATTATGTCATTCACACGTTATCTGCCAGCACATTATAATTAGATATATCCTTACCTGGAAGTTATATCCCTGTGCACTGGTAAGCCCTATTTCAGCAAGGTTCACAGAGATAAGATAAGGATATCCATCTATTCGATGACTTACGAAAGCCACAGCATATGAATATTTATCACCTAACAAAGGGCTGATAGGACGAGTCCAGATTTCAATCCCTGCTGACTGAAATGGAAACCGACAGTCTCTCTGTGATTCCGACATTGATGTCCATTGTTATTACAGTTACATTTAGCAAAGGTATGTATGTACAAGTCGGGCGAGAAGTGCTAGCACATGCGCAAAGGACTAATTTTGGTCGTATGAGATGGACCCGTCTGAAACACACGCTAGAGGGGTGTCAGCCTCAGTTGGTTTGTAGCTCTAGCTGTGTTTAGTTCGGTGTGTCACCGCAGCTGAGGCTGTGAGGCCCCCCGAACTCCCCTCTCTCGGCTTACACATCGCGTACCACTGCTCGCGCGACCTTTACAATATGTATTCTATATTTTATAACTTCAGATGAACAGAAATATGTCAAGCAGATCTGAATTTCAAGCTAATTGACTCAATTGTAAGAAAAAACTGTGTACTGTAAAGTAAATGAGAAAATATACAGTCCTATGTTGAGAGGTGAATATCATTCAGAGAGGATAGAAATGTTATTTTGTTTGTATGAATATCCATTTGAAAAACGTGTCAATACTTTTGATTCTCTGAAAATAAAATATTTCAAATATTGGAATTGTGAAATCAATTTCCCAGTTCACAAAATAAAATGTATCAATAAGACGATTACACTGTTAATGCGATGTCCCTGGATGCCCAGTGCATCTTGATTGACAGCGAGAATATCCTTGTTTTGTAGGATTGCTTTGTATTCAGGTTTGATATCTCTGAGCTCCGTAGAGATGAGCAATGGAGCAGCCAGGATTGCCCAGATGGCCATTTGCACTTTACTCTGGTCGTAACTCAGTCCATAGTTCCCAATAATTAGCTGAAAGTGCATCACCAATTATTAAGATAAGCTCAAGCACAAACTTGTTAAATAAATGGGCTGAGAAGTATTTCAGTACCCACTTCAGAGTCCAGAATTAGCATCCAGTGATTCTGATTGATATATATGGTCCACTAGAGGAATTGTGGGAATTCAGATAATAAAGCACCACGAAAATGTCCAGCAGAATGTCCGTCACCTCCTCTGACTGTTTACATAACTTGTGTAGTGTAACATTTTTCAGGTCTCTGAAGAAGGCTCTCAATGGCCTTCTACTAGAAAAGCATCCACGATCAGTGACTCAGTGGAATAAAATGTCTCAGTTGATGAAAGACTCTCGGGTTATGAGCCACGTCAGGTGGCTGAATGGTGAATAAACCACGTCTTCTGCCAAGCACCATGCTATTACCTGCCAGCGAGCACGCTACAAAGGACCAGATTTGTTATGCAACAACCCTGAGGGTGAGAGCAGAGATTTCTCTCGAAACACTGGCAGAAGATATACAGTGAAACCTCTATCCATCGTTCCCGGAACTATCGTTTTCCCGGATGCATCGTCCGTTTTGTTCGGTCCCGAATACATCCCATATAAAATAATGTTACATTTTCCCGCTTCTATCGTTCCTCGAACTATCGTTTTATCGCATCGATCGTTCAAAAATCTTAGTCCCGGCCCACAATTTTCCCGCAATGATCGTTCCTGAGAATTTAAAATGCTGGGTTTAGAGATAAATTAATACCGAAAGACGCATAATGTTTTTGGAATACACAGTAGCGGTAACCTGTTATGTCGCCCAACCAGTACATTCTTTTGGAATGAGGGTCAGCGGTGCAGGGGTGATGGTTGGAGTGAATGGCGGTGCTCATTGTCAGAAATTTTACGATTTTAATTAGGGTACACTCATATTTCGTTCCAGCGATGCCAGATGGCATGTGCAGTGTGAATTTCTTCACAAATGCTTTTATTACAAGTACAAAGGAAAGACTGGCGGCACTTTTCATTCTTCTGGTTCATCTCGTTTCCAGCGGTTCAGGGTCTTCTACAGCTACGTTTCGTTGAGTTCGGCAGTAATAGTATTTCCATTCTTCCTGTTATTGTCCGCAAAGGGGGTGGGAGTGGTGAGGAAGAGGAAGACGACGAATGCGAGCCCGAAGCTTTGCCGAGTTTTGCCGAAGCATTGGCAAAAGTGAAGTCGTTCTTTTATGCGCTTAATATTAGTGAACGTGACGAGGAAAACATTTTGAACGTGGAAAGTGCTCTGTTTGGTCTAAAACGTAAAGTTTCGACAAACCAGTTGACCATTAAAGACTTTTTTGGTACAAAGAAGTAACTTTGAAAGAGAAACATCGTTTTTTTTTAAAATTTTAATGCTTTCCCGCATCTATCGTTTTCCCGCATTCATCGTTTTTATTTCCCACCCCCTTCGAAAACGATGCATCGAGGTTTCACTGTAGTTTATTCACCATTCAGCCACCTGACACGGTTCATGGCCTGAGAATCTTTCAACTTCAGTCGCCGCGAAAGCTTCATTTTATACATGTCTCAGTGTTATGTGGATTTAATGTGACTGAGGCTAATAGTTTATGAGCTTCCTTACAAAAATAGGAAATTAGTTACAATTGTAACAGAATGTTATATAACATCTGTTATATAAAACTAAACTTTGAACACAATTGCGATATGTCACTGTCTTTTCCCTTCTCAGATTCCTTTACGTTGGTCATTTTTTTATGACATAACTAATAAAATATGTTTAAAAGAAATGACATTATAAGAGGGACACCTGAAAAATTGGGCTACAGTAGATTTATAACTGTAGGATATGTGTTTTATAAAGATTATAATTCAACATACCATATCAGGATCGTTCCAGTGTCCAGGACCAGCGTGATCAGCAATCCTGTCCTGTCTTTCTGCAAAATAGTCCATGATAATTTCTACTTCTTCCCATGAATCATCAATATCCACATAGTTGCGCCACAAGTTGCAATTCTCCTTCAAGGACTCAAAATCAGGCTGCAGTAAACATGAAGTTTCCATGTACCATACACATAACCAAAAGCGTAACAGTATTGTAATAACAATAACAATTCTTCATATACATTGGTTTACATATGTAGGATTTGAGGTTTTCAAAGTAGTGAGTATGAAGATTTCTGTCTTCTGGGTTGTTGCACCGTGTAGTATGGTAGGGCCGAGGCCCCGATCTGTGTTCCCTTCCACCCTCCACCCAACTCCCAATGTCTGGTGCCTTACCAGATACACTCCCTGAGCCCCTCACAAGGGGGCTGTTTCTTTGACCCCCCTCTCTCTCACATACCCCACAACACGCCCGCGCTCTCCTACTGGTCCCCACTCACGCCTGATTTGACACCAGCTCCCATTGGCTAGGATTTGGCTACTCCATTCACTGTCCAATCCCTATAAACCGAGCCCTTTCCACTCGAATGGCTCATTCATCCCCCTGATGGCAGAGGCAGTATGACCTCTGAAACGTTGGTGGCCATCTACCATACTACACAGCACAATAACCCAGAAGACAGCAATCTTCACTGGTTTACATCTTTCAGATTGCTTCACTCAGGCTGATATGTGGAAGCACATAGTTAAATTAATTCTATTTACAACCAAAGAGACACATACCTCAATGCCTGCAAACTCTTGATACACTGGCCAACTGCAGGAGTAAACCATGGGACGCCCAGTCTGGTTCAGGTACTGTCCGAACAGTGGGTAGCCTGTGCAACATACTTATTCTGTTTGTATACATACTTTTTAATTACTTTACATTTTATTCAAATATAAGTAAGAATAAAAAGTTGATATTAACCCTTAACCAATGATATGCAGTCTGAGAGAATGCAGCAGAAGAAATTTCCAGAGAAAATGGCTTACAGTCCTCTTCTTGTCTTTTCTTTATATGTCTACTCGTATTTCCACCCCTTTATTGGTCGTTCAATGCCATTTGTAACATGAAATTTAGCCTGGTGAAGGAGGCCTGGGAGACGGCACGTCACTGGTAACGCAAGTTTTTAGACTTGGCAGCTATCGTCAAAACCATGAGAAAGTGTGTTTTGTAATGGGTTATATCTTATGATCGTAATTTTGGAGAAGTGCTTGGGTACTTACAAGAAGGTTGGAGTGATGCTAGCAGTGAAAGTGGGTGTACAATTAAAAGTGACCACAACAGGAAATGTACTGAGGGAGAATGACAAAATCAAGAAGTTTACTAATTGCAGATGTTCACTCAAACAAATATATTGATCATTTCTTAATCAATTATACTAGAACATAACATAAAGCATCAAAATGTATTATTCAGTTCAAAATTTTTAATGAAAGAGTAAGAAGTATATAAAAATTTCTAATTTTAATTTTTACTTCATGCGAATCCTGCACATCCTTAGAAATGTTAAGAAAATGTACTAAGTAGTTTCTTTTAAAAGAGATATTGTGATACATACAAATGACTGATATGTAGCGGTACATTTCAAACTCTCTTGCATACCAAATTAATTTGGAATAAGGTAGGATTACCAAACCTCAATTGGTCTCTGAGACCTCATATCACTGTTAGCGATACAGAAAACCACATCACCGGTTAAGGGTTAATACCTTATATTAATGACAGCAGACCTGTATCCATGTCTTCAGGTTTTGACCAACAACCATCCAGTTTCACATAGTCTACCTCCCAGTCTGCAAACGTCTGTGCATCTGTCTGCATGTGACCCACAACACCAGGGTAACCTGCACATGTGTAAGTCCCAAAATCCTCATAGATACCAAATTTCAGCCCTCGGGAATGAACCTGCAACAAGAAACACCTTTCTCGTTAAGGTTCATCATTTGACTTTGCATAATAACAAAATTCCAGCTCAATTCTGAAAGTATGTGATGACGGTGCATTGTTGAAGCAAACCGTTTTCTGGACATTATAAACAATAAAAACCATGACATTTTTGAGATGGGAGTCTATCACTGTCTTCAGGTAAAACCTACTCTGTTGGGCCCGATCGATAGAGCTAATCCCCATCTCATGGATAATGTCCAGAAAACAGTCTGCTTCAATAAAATTCGTTTGTTGCCAAACTCATATTGTTACACATTTATCACTTATGAACCAGCATTTATTACACCAGATATGAAATTTGCAGAGTATAGCACACTACAGGGACTGATGGTGAATATTCTGAACTTTTATTTTAATGTGGCACAGTATTTTAAAACTATTATGAGGGTTCTTCCACAGAAGAGTGATTTTTTAAATAATTTCTAAGGTTTGCATAGATGTAAATTAGTTAAACTTGTCTATATGGACATATATTTAATTATAATATGTAAAGACATTTGGAAGGAAGTGTGACAGCTTTTTTTTATTGTGAAATTTATGTTTTAGTAATTGGCCTATTCTTGGGGTACTGAAGAAAATGCTTCTGGGATGTGAGTTATTTAAATTATAAAGTACTTTCCTTTTAAAATAAAAAGTTTTTAAATTTGAAATCTTTTCATAGAATTTTGAATGTTTTATTAAATTTAAGGATAGTATAATCATGGAGAAAATATGAATTAAATTGCGAAGACCTGCAATAAATCAGCTGAAAGAAATTTTAGTTTCTTGTAAATATTATGGAAGGTTGCTTTATATTACAAGACTATTTTAATAATAAAAGTTTAAAAAACAATCAGAATTTTTGTTTGCTTTCATGCACCTATGTAATCATTACATCAGCTGCCGTGAATCACTAAAACTTACAGTCGGCAGCCATGACAGGAAGAAGAGGTATATTATACACCCTTGCAATATTCACACTTGACTCAACATTGACCAAGATTCTTTCGGTTGGACAAGAATAAATTTACAATAGAGCAACAATTATTTTCATATGAATCTTGAGTGTATTAAGCTTAAATTTTCTGGGATTTGATTTCTCTGTGTATAAAAAATGTCAATAAAATATAATAACTGGTATGACAACAGAAAGTAAACCAAAATATTAACATAACACAGTGATTCTACACACAAGAAAACATCTTTATCTTCCCTGTATAAGCAAAAATTATTTAATCAATAAAGTCTTTGAAATGTGAGATATAGTAGTTTGACTCACATAGTCAGCCAGCGCCTTGATGCCGCTTGGAAATCGCTGTGGATCAGGCTGAAGTCGACCATCACTGTCTCGTTCTAAGGCTAACCAGCAGTCATCAATAATTACATACTCATATCCAACATCCGCATAGCCTTCTGACACCAGCAGATCTGCTGTACGGCGAAACAGCTGTTCACTGTTCAGAATGAAGCAACTGTTACAATTGAACATTGTTGGCTTCCTTGTTTGGTTACGTAAGTTCAATATTTTTCTCATCTTAGGTATTCTAGTGTAAAATTAAGAATCTTACGAAGAGGTCACACTACTACATATTGCCAGGTGAGTACTTTTTTTAGTTTAAGTTAATCTCATAAAATTATTTAATTTAACAGGCTCCCTGAAAAATTTCAAGCATTTACTATGAAACAATTAACAACGTCAAACTGAAAATCAGACCATAGGAATGGAGAAAAAATCTTTCACCCTACTAAAGATAAATTTGTGCTTTATTTTAAAAGCCAGACATTTTACACCACATCATAATAGTTTCTTATTCTTCCTTTACAGTGTCCAAAGTTTCTGGCATTATCATTTTCTCATAAAACAGCATAGCACCTTTGGGCTGTCTGTGATGTATTAAAAGGCGATACACAGACAGTCACTTACCACATCCTAGAACTTTACCATGTCTGTTCACTTTCCACGAAGACGAAATATTGTCTCATCACTATAAAAACTGAGCAGTTGTCTAATTGTTTGGTCAGCCAAACATACCCCATTTTGTTTCCAGTGTATTTACTGCATATAATCACTTTTCCTATGTTAGGAAATGTTACTGTGACATGTTACAAATGTAATGAGAAAGAACGCCACAGAAAAACAGAGCACATATTAACTGCACTAGGTTACCTTTTTGTTACTGTAGCCTGATGAACAATTATTTATTGCTAGATGTTTCGCGATAAGTGTTTCAAATTGCCCAAATACGCTTTAATCACTCTGTTTAAGTACATATATTTTAACTTAAATAAATATGGGCTTACACTGAACTTAAAAAAAAATATATTAAAATTATAAAATTTAAACTGTTCGCTATAAATATTATATTTTATCTGAGCATAGAATAATACAGTGAAAAACATTATAACTTGTAGAAATAAGGCTATTATGATTATGAAACACTAAAGTGACAAGACCACAATATATATTTAGGTACTAATCATGTTTAAAGTCAAATAGCTTGTTTGGTATTAGATATGGTACGAATAAGCAGAATGTATATGTGCGTGGGAAGTCATTTCTCTCCTAATGGGGGATTTTTTGTAGTGCTCTTTAATTTTAGTCTCAATTTGATCAGTTTTACTTTGAATAATATGTTTTAACTTCAAACAGGCCTGATACTATAAACAAAATTCTATTGTTATATATGGTTGCACTGAATTTATATATTGTTCTACTGGTTATAAAAAGGTTAAAATCCTGAACGTTATTAACAAACACCTTTATCAGTCCAGAAGATGTTTCTATTATTCATGTCAAAAATTCCGCAGAATATTTGAGATTGTAACAGATCACTTAGTTGCATTCTCATCCATCTGTAATCACTTCACAATCCTTTTCAGTTCATCTCATTTCTTACTGCTCTATTTTACATAGAAGGTGACAGCTAGTATCCTTATTTTCAAATAAATATTCCAATTAAAGTATAATCAGAATCAATGTATACATTTTTATCACATGAATCGCCACACTGTTTATAATTATACTCAAATTGAATTACCTGATACAGTCATCTGGATATGCCACACAATCAACTATACAACGGTACCTCTCCCAGGCAAGCCACCCCATTGGTGGTGTAAGGGCTAGCCCATTGTCCAGAGCTAAAGCTGTTGCCAAAATACTCACCGCAATGACACAAACCCTTAGCATCATTGTCACATACCTGCACAGAAAAAAATTAAAATTACTGGATTTAATATAGGTGGTGTCTACTTTCCAATTTGTTACCCATTTTACAAATATCAAAGTGCAGACTTGTACAGAGTGATCAAAGTCACATAACCCATGTTAACGTACAGTGTCCCAAAAAGATATATCCACATTATAACATGGAATATTAACCTTGTTGAAGATTGCTGTCTTCTTGGTTGTTGAGCTGTGTAGTCTGGTAATGTTTACCGACGTTTCAGAGGTCCTTTCTGCCTCCATCATCAGGGCAATTGGAACCTCTCTGTCTTTCCTTCTCTCCTCCTCCCTTGCACACGCTGTGACATGCCCACACACTCCTATTGGTTCACATGCCCTCGCCTGATTCTGACACCAGTTCCAATTGATTAGGATTTGGCTACTCCTAAACTGTCCTGTCCATATAACTCTGGCACTTTCCACTCGCATGGCTTATTCTTCGCCCTGATGTTGGAAGCAGCAAGGACCTCTGAACGTCAGTAAACATCTACATGGTGCAACAACCCAGAAGACAGCAATCTTCAGATTCACCGTCGTGAAAACCTCAAATCCTACATTAACCTTGTTATTGATCTCCATGTGCTGTGTTTACAATGAGAACCTAGTGTGGTCCCAACTGAGTTCACTGAATGTGTATACATAATTTTGTAACATCCTGTATTTACTAGTGGTTGCAATTCAACACAATTTTATTGGATTAATAAACATAAAATATTGCTGTGACTTTAAAAGAGCCCACACAGGTCATGTCATGTTGTAATCTGCTTGTACCAGTCAGTTGTCTTTCAACAGGCAAAGTACAAGGATGTCTCTTTCAGAAGCGCAACAGGAGTTCATTGTCAAACACTACGTGGCATCTCCTTCTTACTTAACATGCCAGAATGAGTTTAGTGATATATTTTCTGATTTTCCTGCACCAAACGAATCAACAATATCTCATCTGGAGAACTGTTTCTGTCACTGCAGACACCCTTCACCAGGCTGCACGAAACGCGATGAAAAGAGTGACTGTATGCATTGCTGAATGTGGTGGCCATTACCAACACTCAACCTAACATTGTTTCTTTGATGAAAGACTCAAGTTACAAGCCGTGCCATGTGGCAGAGGACCAGATTTGTTACGCAGCAGCCCTGAGGATGAGAGCAGAGATTGCTCTCGAAACATTGGCGGTAGATATGGTTTATTCACCATTTAGCCACATGATGCGGCAAGTAACCCAAGAGTCTTTCAACTTTAGTCGCCGCGGAAGCTTCACTTTATACATTGTATTTCTGCTTTCTGATTTTAATGTGACTTGTATTTTGGCAGAAGAACATGCATCTGAGATAGGTTACATGACTTTTTTTATCACTATGTACTTCATATTATACCATTTAAACAGCTTTTTGAAACAGAACTCATCTCTCTATTCCCAATAAAATATATGTTCAACAAAAAATTTTTGGGTGATCAGCTGATGTTTCATCATTTAACCATCTGACACAGCTGATCACACAAGAAAATTTTATTGAGTTACGTCACCACAAAAGCTTAAAATAATATATAATATATGTTCTTTAGATATTAAAAATCTCCTTTTCTGTCAAATACCTACAATGTAAGCTCTTCCCACAGAGCAAAAGATTACATTTTAATCACATAAAACAGGTGTAACCAACGTCATCCAGCAGAGCGTTCCTTAAAGTTGATAGTTACTAAGGTGGTCAAGCCCCCTTTTATGAAACCAAAAGGTTCATTACTATATTCACAATCACTATCAATGAACCTTATTGTGCCAGTTCAGTCCAGTTCTTATCTTTGCATCTTACTTCAACAAAATCTATTTAAATATTATCCATGTATGCTTTAGTTATCCTTGAGGTTTCCCAACCAAAATTTTGTATGCAGTTCTCACAACTTATCCATCCTACCATCCTAACAACATTAAATGAGGCGTACAAATGATGATGCATATACACGCATATGATTTGAAAATCAGCAGTTTTTAACATGATAATAAGAAGCATATCATGACTATACTCTTCCTATCTTTCATCATTAACACAATTTTTGTGTTTCACTGTCATTTGTGATAGAAAATGTTAAAATGCAGTTACTGAATAATTATCATGCAAACAGGTCTTGAATGCACGCGACTCACAGACCATACCGGTGGCCACTGGACAAGCAAACCATTCAAACTGCCAGATTTGCAATTCACATGCTATTTACAACTTATATGTAATCACTGACACACTGTAACTGTGCAAGAAATTTTCCAATATCTCCTGCACAGCGAAATTTTAACAACATCGTTTCTTTTCTCAGGGATCCTGCCCCGTCACTCAACAGACTATTCAACATGATAACCTTGTTGATTCTCAGTTGTTCTCAGCGTTAATGTTACCACACACTACTGTTCCTAGTTATGAAGCCAGAACTAGGGAACTCATTAACTTTTTTCACACCCAACCAACTACTTGCATACATCCCTTCTTCATGCCTGACTCAATCACACACAGACAAACTAACAAACCAATCTTCAGTTATTAGAACTGTCATCACTAGAAGAAAATTATTTTTCTACTATTGAATGTAAGCCCTCTAAATCCAATTAATTTCACCAAACTCTGTTTTCTTACAGTCTATTTTAATATCAACAGCAAAATTCTGTATGTGCAGCCTCTTTCTTTATTATAACAAACTTTATGACATTATGAAGCCTAAAAATATAAATTATTTATTATTGAAACATGGGTCTAAAGCCCCTTACAGTGAATTCCTACTTAGTTACACTACCAGCAACTCTTTTTTTAAAAAATAAGATGACTTTCAGAGTCTTTACAAAACACTTATCAACAACAACATACCCACAAGATGTACAGAGAAGAAGAAATTACATTTTGGATACACAAAGCCTATTTATACCATTTTCTGGTATCTTAAAGTTCCTTGCACTGTTTCAACATAACTTCTTTTAACCTGAAGAAAACAGGTCAAGAGATTGATTTGTTATCATCTGATGAAGAGAACACTTTCAATGTAAATATATTGCAAAGTCTCATCAGTACAATTAAGTCAGATAAATCAATTGTTGTTATCATCACTTACATCATTTATATATGATCCAGTGGTCTTCTGGTTTGTGACACTGAGTGGTCTTGTAAGTGCTTATCTATGTTTCGGAGAAATATATCACCTCCATCTTCACAGTTCAGCCTCAAAGCTCAGTACAAGTAGCATTATACGACCATATTATATTAATATACAGGTAGGCCCCACTTTACGACGCTTAATTTTACACTGTTTCACATTAACACTCTTTTAAAATAATAATAAACAAATAAAAAATCGGAAGAAAATTTGAAAATGCAAGCGTAAACGCGGCACAGGAAGTGGGAGCCTAGGCGGTGCTAGTGTCAGCATCAGTTGCTTTCTCCTCATCTGCCAGTACAATACATTATAATTCTTCCTCGATTTACGCCGCTTCAGCTAACGACCATGAGGAGGTGGAAAGTAACCCCGGCGTAAATCAGGGCCTATTTGTATTGTCAAATAACAACAGAAGTTAGGGACCAGTGTCAGAGAATTTGTATTTTTATTGTTTGTGATTTACTGTATTAAAACCTTTGGCAGGAGAGCAAGTCTCATAGTTGAGCTTTCAGAATTTTCTCCAATTCCTCTAAACAAACGCAAATATTTTTCTGTAACATATCGGCTATAACAGCTTCCTTCTAACTTCTTCCAAATTCAACGTTCATAATCTTCCAGTTATTACAGATCACTCTTGGTGCCTATTTGCCTCATATATTTTTTCTACAATGCAATATTATACAGAAAGAGGGTACAAAGATGGCTGTCTTCTGGGTTGTAGTGATGGCACATGCCCCTGATGATGGAAGCAGCAAGGTCCTCTGAAACGCTGGCAAACTTCTATCAGATTACATGGCACTACAATCAGTCTAGGTTTGTGTAACATCTTAGCTTTGAAGGTATTGCCATCCTCTTCCCTTCAAGTTTACACTATTTTGTGACCCTTCATTGAGCCCGTACATACAGGCATGGAATGTAAGCCTGGACAAGGTGGCTAATAGCACCTGTGATGGGCTGGTTGATGCTTTTTATCTGATATTTTCTACTGAGTTTCAGTGTATGGAGTACCACCGAATCAGAAAATTGACTTTATTTTTCATTTTAAAAGTGTCAGCTGAGCTGGGCTAACATGGGTAACATAAAGCCTCTGCCCCTGAAACACTTCCTTGTCACAAAACCCAGCTCTGTGATCAGGATCATCTTCAGCCAATGCGTGTAACAGCCTTAAGGCACATACCACTTCCTGCTAACAGTTTTTAAAATCTACCATCTTTCTTGCATGTTGCCTTACAGATTTTTTAGATGATCGTGTGAATTACTGTAACACTGCAGCAGAATTTTCCCAACTTGTTGATGAGTGAGGTCTCCCCGATAATTTATTTTATGTGTCTTTATCACAGCTTCCTGAAACTGTTTGTCATGTTGATGGCTCAGTTGAATATTTGAGTCTCCACTGTCTTTGCACTTTACACAAATTCTCTGATTTCCAGTATCACTTCAACATTAATTTGCATTACTCTAAAGTTAACCTCTACCACTTTGTATTATGCTAACACATGGGTACATATTACAGTTTTTAATTGTGACTAACACCATCTGTTAACTGCAAACCACACTATTTAGAGACATCTTAAATTTATAGTATGAAGATGCACTATTAGAAATTATGCATAAAATAAGTAAAAAACAAAAATTATTACTGCTGCTGCATAGAGGTGGAAGTATTTAAAATGAAGTATATTTTCACTAGTTCTTCCTAGAACTTACCTGTGGAAGGTCTAGAATTTTTGTAATATCTCTTGGAATAATATAACAGTTTTAAAACAGTCTTTACAAACAATCATTGTGGTTTGTACTTAATGGGGTCAAGAGGTGCTCTGTTCCATCTTATCAGTATGTTGTAACTCTTCATATTCCCCATCTGATACAAATATTTTTACGACATAATAGATAAACAGCTAAAATGCTGCTTATCTCAGGTCATAACCAAAATCATTATAGGCAGTGCAGATACGTCTTAAGTACACTGGAAAGTATAATACATCTGCAAATTCCACACTTCCCACGAAATATTATTTCTCTATTGACAGCCTTCCCGTCACCACTGTACCACAGCATCCAATTCAGAGTTCTGACGCACCTCAACATCCCAGATGAACTATTTACCATATTAGGCAAAAACAGCTACATTTTATCATGAATTTTAAATTTTTTGCATAATCTTACCACTGGAATAGCAAATTCACTTTACAAATATTTTATGAACCATTCCCTAGCAGACTGAATTTCTATCTTTATCAGAAATAACAATGATACTTTCATACAGATATTTGTAAAATATCATTAACCATTTGTTGAAGTATCTCTCTGTGTGACTAGATGTCAGTTAACACTATCTGTCCCACCATAGACCTAACATAAATGAAGTTGAATCGTTATAGGCGTAAATCAAGAAACACGTTAAGAACGTGTGACTTCGTAAAGTCAGAAATAACAGCTGCTTAAGTAAAATGATTCACATTTTCTTTTATAAACATCTTTGATTACAGTTAATAGATTAAGACACATTTGAAAGCAGACCTCTGAAATGTTGGTAAACTTCTACCAGACTACACAGTGGTACAGATCAGAAGACATCCATCTACATTTCAACATATATCATATATGTTTATTGATTAGTTTAAGATATGCCCATCCAATCTCATTCTTTGTTAGTTTACCTTCCGTGTGTTTAACTTTAGATTAGCTTTATTTGTTTTTCATTTCTGCTACTGTTAATCTACAAATACAAGTACTGACCCTTTTCCATGTCCAAGTTTCTGCTGTAGACATTAATAATGGCACGTAGTAACTTTTAAACAGACATATTTTCCCCTTCTTAGGCATTTCTAAAGTAATTTCCCTCACTAATTTGTAGAATTTTCCTACATTTTATGATGTAAATTTTTCTTTAACATGTCCATTACAACATAACTATACAAATCTGAAGATTGCTGTCTTTTGAGTTGTGCCGTGCAGTCTGGTAGATGTCCACAAAACTGACATATACAAATTTATTATCAGTCTCTGAATTTCAATTTCCAAACAATGTACCTAAGGAAAATCTGTAACGTACCAGACACATCCATCGCAGAGATTGTGCCATTGCCATGAAGTTAGATGAAAACTTTCGGTGATCCTTCATCTGTCTGCAGGCTTCTTAACTTCCATGTAAAGTAGCTCCTTCAGAGATGGCAACCTGTCAACAAAGAGCGTCAACTTTAAGATTTTCAGGGCCCACACAGGAATGAAACAAGTCCAATACTGACTTTCAATTATGCTCACTTTTATGAAGATGGCTGTATACAAAGATGTTGTGCCATGTAGTCTGGCAGAAAATGACTTATTGTTTCAGAGGTGCTTACTGCCTTCATCATCATCATCATCTTCGCCTTAATGATCGAGGCAGTAAGAACCTGAGGAAATGCAAGACAGTAAAATATATTTAATATCCAACATAAAATAATTATGACACTTTCAGGCAGTAAAAGGAGTATCTACTGTAAAGAATTAATTAATTACTTTCCCTCACTAGCAAATACATACTCTCATTACAATCAATCGTTTTGGTGAAATTTCAAATAAATTAAGACATACACATTATAAATTAAAATACAAATATAAAAAGAATATATAGAATGAAATAAACAGAATATAAATATCAATAGAACATGTTAACCTAATCCTATTCAGTAGACTGAAGCAGGTAACCTGAAAATTTTAAGTCAACTAAAAATTAACAAAAGTTAATTTGCACCTACTAATGAATAAAAATCATGTGTCAAACAAAAAATGTGGTTACTTTCTCATATTATCCCCAACTGTAATATAATTCTGTTGCGATGAAGTGTTGAATGCCATACATTTCAGTTGTGCATGTAGTTGCAATAATATGGCTGTTTCTGCTGCTGGCCTCCACAGTGCTTGTCATCAGTGTCAATTTCAAGTCATTTAACATCTAATGATGTTCAAATCAATGACTGCCACAGATATTCTTTAGTAATTCAATAACTGCTCTTCACTCACTTTCAGGAGTCATTATGACATGGTGTTTTGTCAAGTGACAGACCACAGGTACATTTACAGTTAAAATGGTCAGCTACTTACCACCATTCTTTGGTCCAGTAAACAATGTCATGACTGTTACCACTTAGGGTAGGTCCCTGTACCCTGAGGACGAGGATGAAGATGGTTCTTGAAATGTTGGTATTTTCTTTATTAAACCACCTTACATGGCTGATAGCCTAAGAAGAATTTATTATACTTTGTCGCCGTGAAAGCTTCAGATCATGCAAGTAATTTCATTCTTTCTTACAGAAAATATTTTACAATGGGTCATATTCTGAATACTGAGTTCTGCTTTTAAACACTGTTATTCTAAATACACGAATATATTATTTAGGTGACAAATCCTACACCATTTGTATGTTCCTCTATAGGATTAATGAATAACAAATTACAGTGTCATTTTGCTGATGACAGCTACATTTGGGTGGCAATGACTTCAGGGAAAATTTGCCTACTTTATTCTCATTAACAACTGCTTTAATAAAGTACTAAAATTGACTGAATGCATTAACGTTCTTTACCTGCAGACACCAGAGTACCGAACAACAGTGAATGGCTCATTATCTTTATTCATATATATCCTTTAAGGTGTTGTAAAATCACTTTCTAAAACGTGACTTCAGCACAAATACTTATTGTGCAACTCTTTTGCACTCTTCCTAAACGTAGCATAGCGCTGTTACAGTTACAATCACACCGGTCAACAAAAACCACATCATTCCCGTGACGATGGAGGTGGAAAGGGTGTAGAATTTTTAGGTTATGTCCTAGAAATTTATCGTACACAACGAATTTATACGGCTGGCAATCTGTAATAGGAAAGTAGACTAGAGTTCAACACAGCGCAAAAAAAAAAAATAATAAAAAAAAGGTGCAAGGGCAGTAAGACATTTAGAATGTCATTGCAATGTTTAAAAGAAACCAGTATTTCTTGTGCTGCATTCGTCATGTAGTGGGATCACAGCAATTGATTGGTGCCCATGATCCATCCAGACTCCGGTAGGCACCAAAGAATAAACAGCCTTCGGCCGCAGCAAAACATATAGTACAATTCCTAGTTAATTAACTGCCTGTTTCAACACAATACAGACCTGAAACATAGAACGATATAATATACCTTGTTCGGGCCAGGATTCTAAATGACAAGACTGGAAACTGCAGTCCATACCACAACGCACTGTAACCACGTGCATTCTTCGGACATTTGTATTCTGATTGCTCCTAGTTGACGTAAAACATGACCATATCATGTACTGTGCTTTTTCATTCGAAACTTATTAAGAGGGTATATATCGTTTTGGGACACTATATTTACCTTATGTAATATTTTTTACGCCAGAGCCTTCTATAGAAATATAATTTCCTTTGTCCAGGAAAATATAGAGCACAAAGGACAAAGAAATTAAGGGTTAAAGAAAGTACGCCATATTAACTACGATACCAGTGGATCTGCCACAGCGCCAACAGGGGATAGTCATTTTTTCAATAAGGCATGTTTTCATAACGCGATTGATTTATAAGAAAGCTGTTTCCATAACGCCATCTAGTTAGTTAGTTAGTATCCATAACGTTGGTGCAAGTTGGATATAGCACGATCGAAATAAAACAAATAAAGAAAATCAGCTAATTAAACCATAAACATTGGAATGAAAAGGGATCCAATCGTTCAGACTTGGCTACGAATACACCAATAGTGAATTATTTTATCTCCTTCAACATTAGATAACATTGCAACTGAAACAGCGCCTTTAAATAAATTTCCCTTACAATAAATTTGTGCCTCCATCAGTGGTTTGTTAACTTGTCATGAAGTTCTCCCACTTTTATAGAACCTGAACGATCTTCTCTGCATTCAGAACAACCGCCATTACATAGACAGTATATATCCATCCTTGCCAGTTCATATATTCACACCTTACGACGAATTCCAAATTGCCTCTTACCTTTGCCCATTTCAATCGAATTGGCATGCATTTCTTTACTTTACGTATAACTGCTACATGTCCTACATATCTACTTCTTCTGCATGTAGTCACCATAATAATATTAAATTATGTGTACCAATTATGAAGCTACTCACATAATTTTATACTTTTCATTCGTCTCTCTTAAGTACAAATATTCTGTGTAAGACTTGAGGTTCTCACATTAGAAATTTATTTTCGAACACCTTGGTTCATGATCTTCTTTCAAAAGTGGAAGCAACTTCCACAGACATGTAAACTTGTGGGTAAAATTAGTTAATAAAATAACAAATGAAGATGCAAATAGATAAGATAACTGGGTTGAAGTAATCCAAAGTTGCATGTCCATACTGAAGAAAACGTGACCTCGATTTTGTCGCGTCGCCGCGTGTGGCGTGCAGTGTAAACAGATTCAACAGGCGCTTGGTACTGTGTATATGTACGAGCGTAGGCAAGGCAAGAAAACCCGAACACTGCACCGCACCAGGTGTTTGCAGGATGTGCAGTAGTAACTTAGTTCAGAAGCA
The DNA here is from genome assembly GCF_977971745.1 of Zootermopsis nevadensis. NCBI lineage: Eukaryota > Metazoa > Arthropoda > Insecta > Blattodea > Termopsidae > Zootermopsis > Zootermopsis nevadensis. The sequence goes on along the minus strand of NW_028259144.1, from coordinate 9,257,035 downwards.
ACAGAAAACTAATTTTTCAAAATGAAAACCACGAATATTCATTCACAGTGGTCACATGTATCTGACTCTCAGACAATGGGTCGTGGTTTCGAAGACTTCTTCGAACGTGGATACATGACCGACCGCCTTCTGTGTTGTCCTGTCCCAGTCTGCCGACCGTACAAGAGATTAAGCGAAGAAGAGGTTCTACTGTATGAACAAGAGACCAATGAAAGGAATGAACACGTAAAGTGGAAACGGATAAGGAGAAACGGAAGTAGTAGGCAACGATAGGAAGCAAATGATAATGCAATAAAACCTGTGATAATGAAAGGGAAGAAACAAATTAAAACAAAAATACAAATTAATTTAGAAAATCTGTTCTAAAAGTTAGAATGTTTAAAAAAAAGGAATACATACAAAAATAACATATTATTTAACATAAATCAATTGAAACTAAAACTTGAAGTTTACAACAAAAGAATGATAATACTATCCAAAGGACTCCTTTTTAAAAAAATAGTATGTACTTATTGTACTAAATTTTATGTTAAATTCTTTCTGTTAGTAGTAAATCTTTAAAAATTTCAATTTAGTGTATAGTGTAAATAAACTTTTGTGTCTTTCTTTTTTGCACATTATTTGAGGCTTCCATAATCTAGTAAAATGCATTTCCCAACTATCCTGGATTGGGAGTCTACTGTATACACATATTTTTTTTTCATGTCCACTTTTCATTTACCACTTCTGAAACTACCAAATTCTAATATTATTCTTAGTTTTACTAGAACCGAACTTCATAGTCAACATATGAGTAAGAAAATTTACATAAAACAGGATTTAAAGAAGTATTCATAGGATTAACTGATCTACCATACAATGAAAATCTTAAGTAAAGCAATTTATTTCTCAAATCTTCGATGATGTTCTTTTGATACAACAAACAAGAAAACTTCGTATTTCCTCACTGCACATTATTAACAAATCCACAGCAAATAAAGTAATATTACTTACTTGCTGAAAGAAAATGATGCTATCTAATTTTATGTAATTATTTTCATAATTAACAAAACATATTCCTGTATTCTCACCATTACATGGCAGTCATCCATACCATCTTTTAATACTATATTACTCATAGTTTAAAGCTCACAGCCACTTAAAAGAAATTGGTATGTAATAAATAATCTAACCCAACTGCTTCAGTGCAAGGGATTGTAACAAACTTCCTCCCTTAAATAAATATGGTATTTAAGATTACATTACAAACCATTTTCAGAGCAGATGTCCATAGCGTACTGTAAAAACCCGTGTGTCATACAAATGGTTATAAATGCACACATCTATGTATGTTTTGTTGAAGAAAGAGCAACTGATACGTACAGTTTAAATTAAAAGTTTCAAAACGCTAGTGATGTATAAGATGTCGATGTTGGTCTTGTGGGACATGACATCATATGGACTTACAGACAAAGATGGAGGTACTATGTGCCTAACCACAAGTCCACATGGTGTTACAGCCATAAAACCAACATCAACACATTATTAGATAAATACACTAACCATACCAACAACTAAAAACTAAAAAATATCATGTTTGAATGATGATTTACTTTTAACAATAAGGCAAACTGTTCCCTGTGTTTAATTTTGTTAAACAATTATAAAATATAACTAGCATATCTTAGTGTTCTATTAGTTTAATTTAAGATTTACGCATACTATCCAACATTCCTATTTCTCCCTTTTCAAACTTTGACCCTTAAATTAGAACATACGGTTTGATTCTTAGCATAAAAAATCAATCCTTTAATGTGTATGAGCTGTGGAGAGATTAACTGGTTGTTCACATTTTCAGCTCAGTTATAACAGGAATAGATCTGACTCCCCATATTACACATCGCAAAATGGACTACACATAAGTTGGAAGGCATGGTTGGCAAATGTTAAAGTGCCATTCTCCCTGAATGGTAATATTACCACACTTTTACATTAAAACTATGGAAATGTCCTACTACAAACAGCAGGGCATGAGACGTCAATATTGGTCTCATGTTAGATCTCAATCGAGATTACCTATTCTAAAGAGAACAAATGCAATTCCAGGGTTTCGCAATCTTCGACTGACCAGCGTGCTAAATCTGCTTACAATTTATATTACCTCACAGTACAGACGCAAGTTTGTCGAATGATAGTGCCAAGACGAATCTGAAATGAGGTCCTGCGCGATGTTCCTAATTCTGAAAGCCATTTGCCTTAATTCTTGTCACAAGCATCGGCTGCTGAATCTGGCCTCAACAGTGGTATCTGACATGAAATTAAATTCCACTTCCTCTCACCTACATATGGAAATTATGCAAATTACAGCAAAACAGCTCACAGAAACTTCAGTGATGTCACAAACATTCAGAGCTTCATTGCTGTGTTTTATCCCATTTACGCCTGCAACATAAACTAAAAATGTCTGATATCAGCCTGCAACAAGGAATTTTTCAGACAATCCATGTACATGGAAATGTTTTAAGAGGAGAAAGAAAGTAGAATGTTTATTGTAAATTAATTCAGGGAACACAATTGCTCAGAAGTGTTACGCTAAATGTCCTCTGTAGGTGAACACTTTAGGCTGGCACATAAAGAAATGCATGATGTTTAAATGTTTAAACCATTATAAAAATAAACTAAACTATTTTAAGTAGTGTTCATCCTAAAAACTAAAACTTTTTTAAGTTTAAATACTTGATAATCTCAGTATTCCTAACCCTGAAATCCTTGGGACAGATAGTGTATTCTGATTGGTATGTACGTTGAAATTACTTCTGAAACCTGAACACGAACAACAATTCAGGTGATTATTGCAGAAGTGTGTAATATCAACAAAACTTGCTACATAAGCTTGCAGTACGTGCTCCACAACTGGGCGTCCTGTACAATTCCCTTGCCTCAAAACATGTGAAAGAGTGTTACTACCCAACTCTTCACTGAACCAGACCTCCCAATCAGGTACCTAGATACCACCTGATCTATACTGAAACACTTGATATGGGTCATACTGTGTCTCTTGGGCTGCAGCAAATGGTCGTCCAGGTTGGACATCAGCACGCAAAATCACCACACCTGCACAAGATTCTTATATTAATCAAATGAAATGTAATTAGAATATACAATCAGGAAGGTCCATCACCTCAAGGGAAACTGGCCTTAGTGGGCTACCACAATGCATAAATACGAATACACTGGCTGCTAGCACCTTGATTATAAAGCAATCAGTGCGAAGATAAAATGTCAAAAACACATGTAGTGTCACAAGGTTGTGTGCATGCACACAGACACACACACATCCACAATCATAAAACATCTATAATATTCATCACCAAATCGCAAGCTTAAAAGCTGCAGCAAAAACATACAACATAGCAATATGAACAGTGGGGCCCAGGAAACATTTCAGAGGTCCTTGCTGCCTTCATCATTTCCCTGATGATGGAGGCAGCAAGGACGTCTAAATTTGCTTGTTTCTCAGCACTACAACCCTGTTGTGGGTTTTCACTGCCTCCTTTTTTGGAGGTTTCTTGGTCTTGGTTGTGTGTGAAGTAGTGAGTGACCAGCCCACTGACTCTGCACAATTTCTACTCAATCCTGATTTGACTGTCAGAGAAATGGCTGCTGAATTTTGCTTACGAAACATCTCATATCATGCTCGTAAGGTTCTTTTACATGCCGCAAATCTATGACATGGGACCGCCGGCTTTACTTCCCCTCCGAAGGAAGTTGTGCTACTGATTTTTATCACCCTTAAAAATCCGACCCGTGAACCTTGGGTCCAGTGGCAAACACACTAACCAATAGTCCACTGAGGGTGACACTTTGTAATCTATTACAATAATAAACAGTATTAGACATCACACAGTTAATGTTGCATGACATAAAACAGACTTTAGTCTTACAAGATCAATTAATACCATCTACACACTTCAGTATGAAATTATAGTCATTATTTGATTTTTAAAAATCAATGAAACGATCTATCAAGACTTATATTTAAAAATGTACTCACCAGATGGATTTACTTTCACTTTTATCTTAGTAAGTGGTGTTAAGACCCCATAGTTCACGTCTTCATACAGATCCTGTTGAATGTAAAACAAGTTAGGGTAAGACAATGTAACATGCAATCTATTCACATATTTTTCTCAACTTTTCAGTGTCCATCTCAAAATATGCTGTGTAATTTAATTGGAATCTATCAGAAGAGAAGCCATGAGTGTTTAAGTTCAGTATGACATTCTCTGCTCAGTACTACCATACAAAACAACATTTCTCTATATGCATAATATGAGGAGCATGCATGTGTAATTGTGAAGTAAACCAGATATTTTCTGATGGGTAAATATTAACATTTGCATACAGTTGCAAAAAAATACATAATGAGCTGATACAAAATCACTACACTGTAGTGCACACACCAAATGAACTGACAAGAGACAATAGCAGCATATTAGAGGATGATATCTTATGAAACAATATGTTCTTCTAACCACGACAGTGGTCAGGATGGTAAAGCCATTCACAGTTCACCAAACTGATGTCTCAGACTACAGTACATATAGAAATTCATATGCTCATGTCAGCCAGTGCAACTTTAGTGAATGAAATATTTGAAAGAAACATTGTATCTTTTGAAGATTGCTGTCTTCTAAGTTGTGCCGTGTAGTCTGGTAGATGTCCACCAACGTTTCAGAGGTCATGATTCATTGCCCTGATGACAGTGGCAGTATGACCTCCGAAACATTGGTAAACATCTACCAGACTACACAACGCAACAACCCAGAAGACAGCAATCTTCAAACTCGCCGCTGTGGAAACCTGAAATCCTACATTGTATTTTTTTTAATTTTGAAAAACCACACATGTTGCTGCTACAGGTTTTTCTCTGAAAGGGTTAATACTTACAAAAATTCTATTAAACTTTTTTAGGGATGGGGCATTACTGTTACACTAAAATTTCGTTATACCAATATTCATTATTGTAAAATATTTTTCCTTAAGGCTCTCTGGTACTTTGGCAGGGGACGAACAATATTTTCATTACAATGATTTTCATTATGTTAGTACTTTACTGTTCTGCCTGCCCACAGAAGCCATATAAAGGGACAGAATTTCTTTGTGAATAAAAGATTCCCAGACATCCTTAGTACCATACATTTCACCACAATTATGTTAGCCACCGTCTCCAACGTCCAAGGTATATTTCTTATTCGCTGTTTCAGAACTGGCAATATACCCATCCTGGGGTGACTGGTTGTCATTATACAGAAAGATATTGGTACAGTAATTAGTATACATGTTTAGAAGCCAAGGGGTCACAGGTTTGATTCTAAGTGTTGCCATTAATCTCTAAAATAAAACAATGAAAAACATCTGTCAATAAACACAGTATCTATCACTTCAAGATGAGACAAGGGTCATGTACAAAATGATCAAAAAGTCATGCTCATATTAAAATACTTATTGTTGGTTGCAATGCAATACAATTTGACTCGATTAATAAACACGCAATATCGCTATGACTAAACAAGAGAACAAACGGGTCACGTCATTTAACCTGGTTGTCCAGTTCATCAATTGTCTTTCAACAGTCAAAATCAATTACTCTTTCACAAGTACAATGGGTGTTCATTGTTGAACACTACCTGGCATCTCCTTAACTTGCTGCAATGAGTTTAGAGAAACATTTCCCCATTCTCCTGTGCAGAACAAATTGACAATATCTTGTCCAGTAAACCATTTCCACGGCACAGAAACTCTTCACCAGATTACATCAAACAAGGAAAAGACAGAATAAATTAATGTAGCACTGAATGTAGTGAATATATCCAGCACTTAATATAATTTTTTGTTTTATTATTTCAGTGTAATTTATTTTTGACAAATATAATGTGCTAGGAATTGGTTGCATGACTTCTCAATCACAATGTATATCAAGAATCTTGCAGGATCTCTGCAGCTACAAATATTTAACTCAGGATATCTTACCTCAACACTGTAGCCACCTGGGTTTGAGAGGCCCAGCTCTCTTAAAGTAACAGCAACGTCAGATGGTGTTCCATCAGTGCGGCGATTCAAGAAGGCCACGGCATATGAGAAATAATTCTGGTATACAGGTGTTATGGGTCTTGCCCATATTTCAATTCCATTATTCTGCAAGTAAGGAAACATCATTTGAATATCAAATAAAAATAATGACAAAGCAGACTGAAGATTATGGATTCCAAGAGAATATTTTATGAAAATTAAGTATTCATATGTATAAAATGAAGCTTTCGCGGCGACCGAAGTTGATAAAACTCTCTCGAGTAACAAGTCGCATCAGGTGGTTGAATGGTGAATGAACCATTTCTTCTGCCGTTTCGAGAGCAGAGATGGCTCTTGAAACGTTGGCGGAAGAAATGGTTCATTCACCATTCAGCCACCTGATGTGGCTTGTTACCCGAGAGTCTTTCATCAATTTAAGTATTCGTATTTCTTAAAATTTGGAATGGACATGCAAAAAATATATAATCTCTATCCACATGTAACTTTCCTCCTGAATTCATAAATCATACCAAACCTAGAATTTCTTATTCAACACTCATAACCTCTGTAGTTGACACAATATTGTTAAATGAACAAAGAAGAGAGGAGCATGCAAGTTACCAAAACACATAAAAATTACAGTAAGACCTGGGAAGATTTTACACACTTCTATAACATGACAAAATAAATAATGAAAAAAAGGCTTATTACCACAATAATTGTAAATATTATACAAGAATATTACAACTGTCTTATTTCACAATGATATTGTTGTTCTTCTATGTGGACCCACAGGCAGATACAAATGTTTAAATGAAAGATACAGTCTTCATCTTCAGGGTTAAAGTCTCTAAAGATGGAGACAATACATTTCTTCAGAAAACTGGTACCCAACTACAGTGTTAACATTTTCAGTGCTGAGAAAACCACAGATCTCACATGTCTTATTTCTCATCACTAATCCTTTATCAGATCACACAACATTTTTGGTTGGAAAATATCAGAAAAGGCCCACATTGAAAAGAAAGGCATAGATGCAGGGATGGTTGGATGGATGCTATAGATTAAGATTTAGGTACAAAAATCATGACACACAGTTGATAAAATTTAAACTAAAACTGTGAAGAGCTCAGAGTTATACAGTGGTACAAAACTAACAAGTTCTGAAAAATATGTCAGCTTGCTTTAATACAAATGACATTCCTGAATTTTTACAGAATTATGAGGCTAAATGTCCCTGGTATCAAATAACACAAATTTTGAAGTCTCTTCATTAGAATCACAGCAAAACTACTTCTGTATGACAAAGGGGTGTTAATTCTACAACAAAAAGCCTAAGATGGAGGACCTTTCTTTCAGTACCTATTCCTCTTTCCCTAACCTACAGACATGCCAGCTGCAGCTAATACGAATTCTATTTTAAAATTCCTGTACCTACCTTATATATTCTACGCCCCTGATAGCCAAGAGGATCTTGGTCTACAGCAATGATCTTCCTGTTTTGGAGGATAGCCTTGTACTCGGGTCTAATTGTACGCAGATCGACAGACATCAGGAGTGGTGCAGCTAGGATGGCCCACAGAGCCATCTGTGTCTTACTCTGTTCATAGCTCAATCCGAAGTTCCCGATAATCAGCTATTCAAAAGCAACGCAAAATGTTAGAATTAGTTTCAAGCAACAGATAAAACTCTGTAAGAAAATATTACAATGGGTGGCAAAATAGAAGCAATATGTTTCTCCAAAAATTCTGGTATCTACCTACAAGTCCACAGAGTGTTACTAGCCAGAAGGCCAACACCGATATTTTTGCTGCTACAAGAACCTCAAATTTCATAAAATATACATTTCAATCAGAAATCTATTTTTACATTCAATGAAGTCCTCATGAGCAATCAGCCACATCAGGCGGTTGTAAAATACTGATGTTTTAAAAGTCATCTTGTTTCTCTTCATCAGGGATTACCACTTGATGTGGCCGACTTCAATGTATTTATTCATTGCGAAAGCTACAAATCGTACATCTACTTTTACATGTTTCCTCTCGTTGCCATAAATGGCATCATCTCAAGCATGACAAAACTACAAGAAGAAATGCTAACCCCTGCCACAACTTTTGATATTTCCAAATACATGTAAAAAATCAGAAAAATCAATTGTATCATGCACCAGAAAATATGATCTATTGTTTGCTACTCACCATTTATATGAACGTAAGCTAGTAAACATGAAATACAGTGGAAGTACAATAGGTTTGGTATAAATTTAACATCATTAACACACAACCGTGTCATTTTAAATAGTTACAGTATAGAACTAATGAGACCCCACTTCTTCCTCTGCAACATGTCTACAAGTAGACTCAAATACTGTTATGCAAATTTATTCAGAAAGCTGAACAAGAGATTATGTCTACTTAAATATAATATTGTATTGACAATGGGATTCCATTAAGTATTTGGAAGAAGAACATCCTAACCATATCTGGATCATTCCAATGTCCTGGTCCTGCATTTGGGACAATGTTATCCTGATTGTTCCCATAGTAATCAATAATGCTCTCCAAACTCGCCCACGAGTCCTGGATGTCATCGAAGTTACGCCACAAATTGCAGTGCTCAACAATTGATGAGTAATTTGGCTGCAAGGAAAAATAAGGCTAAGACCAAAAAACACAACAGACATTGCAGACAATGACCAGGGATTATCATTAATGTAAAATAAGTATTGTAATATTATTAGGTATGAAACAAAAGAAAAGCTAAAAATTAAGAACGATGATGGCTGTCTTCAGGGTTACTGCACCGTGTAGTCTGGTAGAAGTTTACCGACATTTCAGAAGTCCTTGCTGCCTCCATCATCACTGTCCTGATGATGAAAGCAGCAAGGACCTCTCAAATGTCACTAAACGTCTACCAGACTACAAGGCACAACGACGCAGAAGACATCATCTTCAGACTCACGGCCGTGAAAACCTCAAATCCTACTAAAGAAAATTAAGGCTGGCAAAAGGAGTATAAAATATCAGACATTCAAAATGATAATGTCTAAACAGGCCAAAGTGTGTAGAAAGAGTCTGTGATATAAAGTAGATGGAAGTTATGGTATTAAATCATAATAACACAACAGAAATAAATTTAATTAAGAAGTCATATCAAAGCTCATGCAAACACCCACAGTGCTGAAATTTCTGGGAGCTAAAATCAGAAGAGCAACGTCACATATTCATGGTATTCCAAAAATGATAATGATCTGACCTGTGCATATGTGCAAGAATAAAGATGGTACAATCAGCATACGAGGTGCGATCGGAAAGTTTCAAGACTGCGCCTATAAAAAAACCTGTACACTTATCTCAGGTATTAAATTCATCCATCACCCTCGAAGTAGTTCCCCTGGGAGTGAACACAACGATCCCAGCGCCACTGCCAAGCCTGGAAATCTTTCTTTGTCAGCCTGTCAAGCACCATCTGCGATTCTGCCTGAATCTCTTCTATCATCTCAAATCTCCTTCCCTTTAGCTGAATTTTCATCTTTGGGAAGAAGAAGAAGTCACACCGAGCTAAATCCGGCGAATAAGGAGGGTGTGGGATGACGGCCATGGTGTTTGATGCCAAAAACTGCCGAACTTTGAGGGCGGTGTGTGCTGGCGCGTTGTCATGATGCGTCGCATGTGGAGTTCTCCCTTTAGAATCAGCTGACAGGTCCCATAGCCTATCCCAACAATGTCGCACAAGTCGTTGATGGTACGACGTCGATCTTCGTGAATGGCCTGCCGAATCTTCGTAACATTTTCGGGCGTTGTGCTCGAAGATGGTCGTCCAGAACGCTCGTCATCATCGACAGAGGTTCGGCCATTTTTAAAACGTGAATGCCACACAAAAGTTTGTGCATGACCCATTGCGGACTCCCCAAATGCTTGCTTTAGCATCTCATAGGTTTCCGTAGCCGTTTTGGCGAGTCTTTGGCAAAATTTGATTTGTTCATGAAAATCCGCCATTCCGAAATCGCAGGAGGGTCGGTGTAATGCACTACCAAAATGCCCGTAACTAAGAAACAAATGCTAATTCGATGATGCCGACTGGCACACTGATTCACTATGAATGTAGGCCGCACCCCCTAGCGGCAGAAGCTCGTACTACATCCGGTTCGCCCGCTATTGACACAGTCTTGAAACTTTCCGATCGCACCTCGTATCTATAAAGTTAATGATATGAGCAAACTGCACTAATATGCTGCAAGAAACACCATTATGTTCTCCAAAATTTGAAGGAAAGATGCAAATAAATACAACAGAATGTGAGGGCTAGAAGAGGCTGTGAAGCGTATTCATTACTTTCTCAACACATTTATACTGAGAGACATAAAAATTGAATCTGCAACCACACCCCACATTCTGACTAGGAGTTTACTGGTAGAAATTTAATTTTAAAGTTACATATCTTAGAAACTGCTGTAGTCTTTGCAAAATGGCCTTATGTTCCACATCACAAAAAAGTTTTTCAATCATATCAAACCAGATGGTCTGTTCTTGAAAACTTATTAAACAATTTTATGTTTTATACTTAAATATACATAACTAAGTTTCAGAATTATAATTTCTGAAAAATTTCTAAGCTTCAATGATTGTGCACTCTCCATGTTAAAAGTATTTGGTCTGTAAAGTGCAATGAAAATTTAAATTTACAAATTTTCAAAGTTCTGGAAGCTTACCGACATTCCAGAATAAATCTGATATACAGGCCAACTGCAGGAGTAGACCATGGGCCGTCCAGTTCGGTTCAAATGGAAGCCAAACTCAGGGTATCCTGAAATAAATAAAGATTGTATAGAAATGGATGTAGGTGTCTGCCAGGAGAAACTGGCCGGAAGTAACAGCAATATATAATCTATCATATCATCAAAACACTGAATTTATGTCACAGCAAGAATTTTTGAATATCTGTAACATATAAAAAATAGAATAAAAATGTACTTGGATATTATCCATCGTCTAGTAAATATAAAACGTAAAACAACGTTTCGGAGATGGGACTCTATCTCCGTCTTCAGGTTCCTACACAGTTGGGCCCACTAGATAGAGCTAATCCCTATCTCCGGACAAAGTAAAAAAGTGAAAGTCCCGGAATAAAAAGCATTACCACACCATCCATCCGTGGGACAAAAAAGAATACGTCATTCTCATAACTGGTCATTTCTTATTTGAGAAACCTATGAATTCTTACCCACAGCCTGATACATCTGACTTGTCTGAAGCTCATTTGCCCAGGTGACACAAAGTCCAACAGATGCAGCACCTGTGATCCATATGGTTCAAGGACTACCTAAACTCCCTTCAGCAGCAGAAGACAAACATGTCTCTACTTTCATGGCAACTTGTGGTCATTCAAGAAGTTTTTCCTGGTAAGCACACACATGTACTAGTGGTAATTTTGAAGACATCTCACGGTGTAATAAAACTACCGATTCACAAGCTAGCGATGCTACAGCTTGAGAAAGACTGACATCAAACTTGCGAAGGTTGAGGATGTTACCAATTTCTAACGGCATCTGGTACATTCGTGTTTGCAAAAGATTCCTTCTTAGATGGTTTCTGTTATTCCAAGTTATTCATGTTTAATTTTAATGGTTAATTTGTATTTGTGCCAAATTGTGATTGGTTTACATATGCATCAGATGATGTCATTCTTTGTATACAGTTTTCCCCAAATCTCTGACTAGCTTGACCTTCTCTGATAACCTGCTTCATGTATCAGCATGGCCGCTGGCCATGATCAAGTGCTAGTTGGAGTCTAGTACTCTCAATTCATCTGCACAATCAAACAATGAATTCCAGATATACTATGCATGATAAGTAACACAATAAACAATAAATAATAAATAATGTGTGGAACTGAGGTTAAAACTTCAAAGCTACAAAAAAGCAGAATGGTTCAACACTAAAACAACAGACTGCAAATGGGCCTGGTAGTAAGATTATGGGAAAAAATAAAAAACTAATGGAGACGCAAAAGCCAATAAAAGATGGGCGTTTCCCTGAACATAGCAGGCATATTTATAACACTAACGTTCCTATTATTTTCCTTAATTTCCCTTAAATTATATACGTGAAAATGTTTTAAAATATATCATCTGAAAGGATGTTTTAAGTAGGAAGGCAGTATTATACACTTCTTTTCAAGGCGCTATAAGTCAGACTGTCATAAAGAAACAGACGAGATTCATCCAACTTGCAAAAATGTTGTTAAAACTTAATGACAAATAAATTATAAAAGTAAAAAAAAGTAAAGCTGTCCCACTATATGCCATGTAGGTGCTTGGGGGGAGTGGAGGTATAGCTCCTACTCATTCTTGACCTCGGCACTAGATGGGGGTGAGTGGTCAGCATCACGCCCCGGCTGGCTTTACCCCCGGGAAAGGACCCCGGTACCCATTGGATAGGAGGCTGGGTGGGCCCCAGAGCCGGTCTGGACGCAGAGGCTAGAGGAAAAATCCTCTGCCCCTGCCGGGGATCGAACCCCGGTCGCCCAGTCTGTAGCCAGTCACTATACCAACTGAGCTACTTCTAGGCGTTTGATTTCAATTTCCTGATTCATACACACAGAACTTTGACAAATAAATTATAGCAAATATAAATTCCTGAAAACAATCCTCTACCTAAATAAAGATAGATATAAGTTAACATAACTAATATTTACAGCCCAACAGGATATTAGAGTACCTAACAAAATGTCTAAAGTAAGATTAAGGTAAGGTTTGGATAAAACATATTAAACTGAAACTGTGAAGTTTAAAAAAGGAGTCACAATATTTTAATCAGACACTCCAGCACCTTCTAAGACATAAAAAATAAAAAAAAAGAACAAAATCAATCCAGGACAATTCTTTTGAAAATACAGAACTTCCAACTTCATAAACATGAAACATAGATTAACCAATACCAGGATGTTATCAACTTTACAAAAATGCACGTGTATGATAAAATATGCTGAGTCAGTGCCAAGTTGATACTATTCATTTCTGACTAGAACTTTAAAAGTTTTTTTAATCTCGATCACTTTGCAATGAAGAAAAAAGCACACCCAGTCATCTAAACTTTTTCTGCAGAACTGCCTTCAAGAAACCAGTTATACTACACTACATTGCCTAAGGAATTTCACAGTAAGATATGCCAAGTCTCTTTTACCTATATACACCTATTTTTATAGCATGTTTCAACATGATTCAGCTTTGTTAAAGGTCATCGCACACCAACGAGTTTTGGTCTAATAAGCAGCCACCATCTCTAAGTCAAGGTATGACACTGCACTATTCTAACAAAAACTGTTGTACAAAGACACTAATGGTTTGCAAAAGCACATCAGAGTGTCTTAATACATAAAAACTAAGAAAAAAGTAAAACTGTCCTGCTACACAAAATGTAAGTGGTTGAAGGGAGAGGAGGTATAGCTCGTACTCATTCCTAACCTCAGCACTAGATAGGGGTGAGTGGTCAGTGTCATGCCCTGCCTGCGCTTTACCCCCGGAAAAGGACACCGGCACACATTGAAAAGGAGGCCGGGGGGGCCCCAGAGCCAGTCTGGATGCAGAGGCTAGAAGTAAAACCCTCTGCCCCTGTCACGGATCGAACCCCGGCCATCCAGCTATAGTCAGTCACTATCTGACTGAGCTTCCCTGGCTCCATCCCACTTTTTACAACACACAAAAAAGATGCTGTAACATGTTTCAATAACACTTTCTACTGATAAAAAAACTTACTGCAACATAATTATTGTATTAAACTAAAGACGCTAATGTGCTTATGCATTTTCTTTTTGAAGTAAAGTAGGAGGGCAACGCTGATATCTGAGTATATTATTTATCATATATCAATAAAACTTTGATAGCAATGACAAATGTGTGTGTGTGTGAACTGACATACCTGAGTAAATTCGGTAAGTAAATTGACCCCTTTTGTAACACAACATAACAGTAACAACACCCTATTTTACTTAAATTATCTGAAGACTGCCTGAAGTTGCAACTCCAATATTAATACTCTTAAAAGTCCTTTTATACTGGTAATGTGTGTGGAGTGTCATACTTGCATACGAGGTCTGTCCAAAAAGTATCCGACTATATTTTTTTCCCGCAGTAAGTAATGGCGAAAGGGTGGAGAAACTGAGCGTAGTGGTAGAAGGGACTTTCATTCGTATGTGTGATTTTTTGCTTCTCGCAGCACCGCTGCCAGATAGCGAAGTGGTGTAACACGTGTTCGTCGCATTCTCGTTTCGCTCAAGAGCTTGGAGCAGCGATATTGCATCAAGTTTTGTCAGAAACTTGGGGATAACCAAGCGGATGCAATGGGGGTCACTCAAATTAAAGAGTGGTTCAACCGCTTTAAAGATGGCCGCATGTCAGCGGACAGTGACCAGCGTTCTGGGAGACCATCAATGAGCCAAAATGCTGATGTCATTGACAAAATGCAAACAATGATCATGGAGGATCATCGTTTGACCGTCCAGGAAATTGCTGATGAGGTTGGGATCGTTAGGGGTTTTGCAAACACAATTTTAACTGAGGATTTGGGCATGCAAAGAGTGGCGGCAAAATTTGTGCCCAAGCTTCTTTCGCCAGAGCAGCAACAACTCCGCCTTGAGGTTGTGCAGGACATGCTGGAGTGCGCCAACAGGGATCCTGAGTTCCCTACTCACCTGACATGGCTCATTTTGATTTCTGGCTGTTCCCGAGAATGAGGACACTGCTAAAAGGCTCCCGTTTTGACAGCCATGAGGACATTATACAGAACGGGTCGGCGCAGCTGCATACCATTCCAAAACAAGCCTTCCAGAATTGCTTCCAGCGATGGAAGCACCGCTGGGCAAAGTGTAAGGAGCCACAAGGGGCCTACTTTGAAGGGGATTAGGTATTGTAACCCCCCCAGATACAGAACTTTGTTTTCCCGGCCCATGGTCGGATACTTTTTGGACAGACCTCGTATATTAACAGTTATGAGATCATAATTATATATTTTTGTATTCTTAAGAAAACTGGCTTCCAACATCAATATTGCAAATATGCCCTATAAGTATTCTTAAAGATCTGAAATTTGGGGGTAAAATCATGTGCATGCAACAGGTTGTTTTAGAAGTATGACAGTCTACACCTGGGGAAATGCCTTCAAAGATAATTCACAGAACACTCTCAAAATGCACATGCTAACTGTGAAGAGACTATACTTTCTGCATACAAAGCTGTACAAAAAATGGTGATACTGAGCACAACCAATTAATCCAAAATGTTTTCACTTGGCCCAAGTGTAAAACAAAATTGTTATCTTACCTCTGTCCATGTCACGAGGATGGGAATAACAGCCATCCAGTTTGACGTAATCAACGTTCCAACTGGCGAAGGTATCAGCATCAGTTTCCAAGTAACCCAACACTCCTGGATAACCTGCACATGTGTAGTTCCCATAGTCCTCATAGATTCCAAACTTCAGCCCTTTTCCATGAACCTATACAGTAAAGACAAGTGACTGTAAGCTGCACTAAATAAAGTACAAAAATTACACTGTGCCTACTGCAAAGCTAAGGAAAAAATAACTAGATGTATTAAAACTGCAACTCAATAACAACTGAGTGAGAAGACATGTTGTATCCATGGGGAAACAGCCAGAGTCAAGCCTTGGCCTCCTCTCATGTGGGAGGTTTCTTTGTCTTTGAAGTGTGCATTATGAGTAGTGAGTGACAATCCTAATTTTCCTGCTAGAGCTATCTAGTAGTGAATCAGGAGAGACTGGTGAGAAATGCCCCCTGAACTTTCCTTACAAAACATCTTGTTCATGCTTGTAAGGTTCTTTTACATGCTGTAAATCTACGACATGGGATCACAGGCTTTACTTTCCCTCCAAAGGAAGTTGTGCTAAAGATTTATATCACCCTTAAAAATCCATCGACCTCAGCCAGGTTTGAACCCACGAACCTTGGGTCCAGTGGCGAGCACGCTAACCACTAGTCCACCGAGGGCGACACGTGAGAAGATATGGCAGAACACAATACCTTTTACTTTCAGTGCTTTATTGTCAGTATCAGTGGTGGAGTGGAAGGTTTGCTCCAAGATGAGATGGAGATGGAATGATAAAGATGACTAACGTGTGTGTTTGCATATTGTACGTTAGTTACTCATAGTGTGTGGATAAAACTTTCATTACAATTTGTAACTATTCTATCATAATTCATGTAATGTGTTACCTGTTAATGTATACGGCTTATTCCAGGTACTTTAAATTTTCAAATCAACACTCCTCCCAGTAGGAGGCTTATTTACCATAACAGCCACAATGTGGAATGTAACCATGTATACTGCTGAACCAAAGTCACAACCTAACCCCCTAATCAAGAAACTATATGTGGTTTATTACCTTAATAAGTTGTATTTTTCTAAACAGAAGTTGGTCTACAGTATTGAACCCAGGTTGTCAGCACTGTAGTCTAACACGCTACTGCTGAGCTTTTGTGGTCAATGTAAAGATGCCTCTTTTTATGAGACAAAGTGACAATAAAGAATGTGATAAATAATACTGTGTGTTTGAAAGAAACAGTGAGGTGTCAACACCCAATATTTCAGCCAGTAAGTCAGAGAAATTTCCACTCTTACACCGCAAAACTGGAGTCAGATTGGAGGTTAACAATCGAGTAGATCTCACTGTCAGTGAATTTTAATGACATCTGTATTAATGGTATACAATGAAAATTGTCAGGTAAATTTAATTTTGGTATATACTGGCCACTTGTAACCACTACATTACATGAAGCCAAAATAAAGAAAGTCTATCCAATTTCTCAAAAATAGCTCATCATACAAAAAATTGCTACATAATATAAAATATAGTTCCCTTTAATGTCTGACTTTTAAATAACACATTTTACAATTTTATATATATATATATATATATAAACAAAACAATAAATATTTAACAAATTTCAATTAAAGTATTTTCTTCAGTGTGCTAGTTATAGTGTATATTCATATATACAATAAATGAACAGATATTAAAACTGATATGTACTCAGCTATGTAATTTATCTAGTTTTATCTTACCAGGTATTTCACTTAATAGCTACTCTGTCTCCTCTTAATAAAACAGCAAATTAAGAAAATTTTAAAAAATAGGAAACAATTAGAGGCAACACATGAAACTTCTGAGGCCAATTTACTGAGTTACACTTCGCAATAAAATTAAAAGTTAAGATATTTGCAGAGTTGGGAAAACAGAATATAACTGAGAAGATTAAAGAATATCAAAATGGAAGCAGTAAGTATCAAGAATGCCTCTATATAGATTTCCCTGACAAGTTAATACTCATTAAATTATTGAATGATTAATTATAGCTCCAGAACACATCATAATGGCCCAAACTGTGTTCGGAAGAACACAAGAATAAGAACAAAATAATGCATATTGCAAGATCTGAAATTAGAAACATAAGAATTTTTTTTAAATGAAGTATATAGTGGTATAAACATGTGTTACCCATGGGGATGATAGCATAAGAAATGACGATAACCATCACAAATGATAAAGCATATTGTAACTTACATAGTTTGAAAGATCATGAAGACCATACGGGAACCTCAGTCTGTCGGGTACAAGTTGACCTGAATAACTTCGATCTTTCTCCAGCCAGCAGTCATCGATGTTGATGTACTCATATCCTACAGCTGCATAGCCTTCCGACACTACGAGATCAGTCATAGTGCGGAACAGACGATCACTGCACAAAGAGTGATAAATACACATGCAAATTTTTAAATCAAAGGCCTCACTTCTGTGAAACATTACAAGCAGAAACATAAACAATGTCAGTGGTACTAGACATGTTCAGTTCTTATAACAGCTTTTATAAAGGCAGTTTTTTCCTTATTGAAAGTCACTTATTCCTCCTCACAGTGATATAAAAAATATTTCAACCTCAGTAAAGGGATGGAACTCAGCATATACAGGTACCATATAGGTCTACATGGTCCCTTAACTCCAAATGGAATGACAATCATGAAATAACTTAATACAGTCGAACCTCAATATAACGCGGGTTTTGGGGGACAGCTTCAGTACTCGCGTTACATGTGAAATTGACATTTATCTTATTTTGGAATCCTTAACATTATGTATATTTATACAGTGACTAAAATACATGACATTTAAGGTAAATTTCAAACTTGTGTTTCACCAGTGCTACTGGCACAGACCACTCTAAATTACATAACATTTATGCCTCCTTACAAAAATAGTCATGTAAAACACGTAATCATATTGGGGGACATAATTAAAGCTGCGGTATAACCGAGTCCATGGAATAATGAGGCGCGCTATATATCAAGGTTCTCCTGTAATTCCATATTCCTAATAAAGTCGAAGACACTTCTTCACCCCACTTCTTTCCGAAGACAATTTTGGAATGCATATGTAATTTAATTTTTTTATCATTATTTTATATTTTGGACATAACATATTTATCCACATTAAAAAAGTTGAGTACTGTAAATTATTAAATTAAATATTGCAAGCTACATGAAAGCATGGAATGATACAGACTCACCTGACACAAAACCTACATCAAGTATAGAAACAGAGCATACAATTGCATATTCCATATACCTATGCCTTTCTCCAATCCCATATAAACCACTTCACTTTCCAGCATCGCCACTTCAGACCCGAAGGTGGCAACAGTAATTTTCTTTGAAAAACTGACATCTACTGACAAGTCTACACAGCAGCAAACCCAGAAGATCATCATTATCATCCTCCAGTAGTACCCTAAAATCTCATCATTCACCTAATTCCTGAACTTCAAACCCAAAGCAGATTCTGAAGTAAGTAAATAATTTTACATACTTTATACTGTCATATCATCTTTTTAAACGTTGTGTCCCATTTCTGACAAGAAAGGGTTACAATGTTTAAATCTAACTGTATTCGGTTCAAGAAACATTTACATTACTTGTATTTAAACTAATGTTTCTGTCCAACAAGATTTCACATTTCACCAAACCAAAAATTATCTCAGTACCAACTATGCATTTGTTATGTTTGTAGTAAAAAGTTTATAACAGTAAGGGAAGAAGCACAAATCCTCCAACTCCCTGCACAAGCATGGGCAAAGAAAAACATCAACCTCAGTCAGACTTAAACATCAAATGTGGAATTAGTACATAATTAATTATGGCACCACATGCAGTGACTGGTACATGAATACCAACATACTATATCATCTGACTTCCATTCAATTATATTCATAACATATTACACAACTTCAGACTGCAGTCAAACATTATTTAATATGGTGTGGGGCTTCCCAGTTCCTCAAGCACTTTTTTAACTTTCTGATGATACAACTGATAAAATTTAAATACCCATTATTTAGTGCTGCAACATTCCCTGTCCTGTACATAATTAAGATAAAAAGTACAGCCCTAGGACACATATTCTCAAAATTGTGCTTCAAGAGATTTGAAAAAAGCCACTCATTAGAATTTCATGACAAGCATAATTTGAGGTTCTCATGGCGGTGAGTATGTCTTCTGCGTTGTAGTGCCATGTAGTCTGGTAGAAGTTCGCCAACATTTCACCGACATTTTACATTGGAGAATCTAACTATAAATTAGCAATAAAATGCGTATCTAAGCATTACTGCAAGTTCAGACTCAAGCCTTTTTGAAAACTTAAACAATGTTCATATGTACACACCTGTCTAAAAGGCAAATTTTGAGATCTTAATAATAAATATCTTATTGTGTGCACAGACTTTTCATGTAAAAAGTTTTTTAATTCCCATAAAACCTGATTTGAACACACAGCTGCTGTCTTTCCATTCCTTTTATTTACAAAGCAAAGCAAGTGCTCGGCGTGAGAATATCATTAAAAGAATTCACAGGAAAACAATGATCTTTGTATATCCGTGTCGTGACAAACTATCTAAAATAAAGACATAAAACAACAGTTCTAAATTACATGTCAACATGTGTAAATGTATGCTAATGCTTAACTCACACATCTATTCAAGTCTGGTTTTCATAAATACTGAAATCAAAATGTAAGGACATGATACAGTCCACAAATTCCAGTCAGTGTTACGCTGTTACTAGTGAAGTTTTCCATCTTGGTAACTAAAGAGTCTGATGTTAAAACTTATATTTCACCTCTCCCTTCTGTGGCATTTAATGTTGTAACCGGTGACAAGAAACAGGATATGGAGTTCTGGAGTCAGCTACTGCATCCTGACCAAACAGATTCTTGGATGAAAATGTCTGGTAACTTACATTATGTCACATGCCCTCACATATGAATTTCATTTTGTATGTTCAGTGTAGGTGATTATAATGTCTCATTAATTTTAATACCAGAAGTTAATTATAATATCACAAGTAAACATATTTTGATGTACCAGTAATAATTAATTTTGTAGGTTATTATTTATATTTTATAATCTGAACCAGGAATACAACCACTGGAAAACCCACTGCCATTTTCCTACTCTGGTAAGTCAAGAAAGGTACTTGACTTCCCTAAGGTAGTTTATATACTGTACAGTATGTTTGCTCCAATTTTAGAATTGTCATTAACACTGATAAGCAAGTTACAGCTTTGTACTGTAAAGTAAAGAAAAATTGCTGGATGAAATGCGAAATCCAATACCAGATTTCACATCTTTCAACCCTACACATATCAGAAAAACTCTATAGTGTCAGACTTCATTTACCCAAATTACATCTATTACAAAACAAATATTTGCAGGCATTTTTTACACAGTCTAATCAGTGATATATATGCCTAAACTTCCAACTCTGAGATACAAAACATGATCAAAATGAAACAAACATTAGTATTCTAATGCCGACTCTCTTCTGTGATGTTCTGCCATGTAGTCTGGTAGATTTATTTAAACTATCCAACAATCAATTAACCTAAATAATAACAGCTTGAATTTCAGAGCTGTAAAATGGTGCAAAAAGTCTTCTCATTTATGTCATATGGTAAATCTATGGATACATGGTGAAGATTACAGATTATAAAGCTACTCATTATACAGCTTTCTCCAGCCACTTTCTTCCTCTTATGCCCAAATATTCTCCTAAGCACAGTGTTTTCAAATGCCCTCAATCTGAGTCCTTTCCTTACTGTGAAGGATCAAGTTTCAAAAAACATACAAAACAAGAGGTAAAATTATAGTTCTTCATATTTGAAGTTTCTTTCCTGAGATAGGCAGTGACAAAGATTCTGAACTGAACAGTAGCAAACATACCCAAATTTAATATGATCTTAATTTCTTCGTGAATGTAATTTTTATTAAGAATTTGAGGTTTTCACAGCAGTGAGTCTGAAGATTGCTGTCTTCTAGGTTATTGCACCATGTAGTCTGGTAGATTTCCACCACCGTTTCAGAGGTCATACTGCCTCTGTCATCAGGGTGATGAATGTGACATTCACGGTGCAAAAACTCGATGGCTGTCTTCTGCGTTGTTGTGACATGTAGATTGCCAGAAGTTTACTTAAATTTCAGAGGTCCTTGCTGCCTCCATCATCAGAGCAATAAGTAAGCCACGTGTGTGGAAATGGTTAGAATTATAGGAAACTGACAGTCAAGGAAGAGCCTTGGCCTAACCCGGAGAGGATGTGGGAACCAACAGGAACATGGGGGGCACTACTACCATATATTTGTTTACCTGGCTTAACATTCTTGCAGCGTTCCTAGTTTATGTTTTAATCACATCATATATTTATTACTCATACATGATTAACTAAAAGGAGCTCTGCATCAATGTACCATACCTTATACAATTGTCAGGATCATTCTTGCAGTCTGTATTGCATCGAAAACGTTCCCATGAGAGCCAGCCCATGGGTGGAGTCCGGGCCAGCCCATTCTCCAGCGCCTGAACCACTGATGAAAATACAAACACCACTACTACCACACATGACACATAATTCACCCCACGACTGTCCATAACTATGTCAAGTGTGCACTATCTGAAACAGATCGTATTGTGGTATCAGCATAACAACACTAGAGTCACTACGACACACTTCACATTGACAGTTCCCAACTCTCGAAGCAGCCTCGGTGTAAAGTGTCAAATCTGACTGAACTATATTTACATTCCTGGAAATGTGTGTCTGAAAAAATGTTTGATGGAGGTAATGACTACTTATTTAGTCAGCTGAAATGATTACTCTGAAATTTAATAAATGTGTAGAGTGATTTATGACAGGGCACTAAAATGTTTTATTATTAACTGTCTAATTAAATACAACCATCAAGCTATGCAAGAAAAAAATGAAATAAAATAAAAAATGTCTGTAAGGAATTCACATTTCCAGGAAAAATGTTTCATAATTTTCATAGTTTAATTTAATATGCCAAAGTCTTCAGTCAATATGAACTCAGCTACAAAATAAAAATACAATCCATTTAGTTTTAAAATACCAAAGTCCCCAGTTAGGAACAGAACATTTCCAGCAAATTTAAAAGAGAGCAGAACTACATAAACGTTTGTAACCACTTGTACGTGCACAAACACACAACAGAACTCTTCACTCCTTTGTGCCAGCAAGCCAACTAACACAACTGTAGCCTCTTGCTCGTGCACAGCCAGCAGATCTCCCCTCCCGCCCACTCCTAGCACTTTCACCCAATGCCCCAGATTTAAAATGACTTCAGGCATCTACAATAGTATTATTTGGCAGCAAAACATTCTTCCCATGGTCATTAGCCACGGTACACATAACATTTCACATCCCTTACCATTCACTATTACAGTTGTATGTCTCAACTAGGAAGGCAACTCCTATGGCCATTACAGGAAACAGAATAACCTTTGTAATCACTCTGTCTGTGATATAACAGTTGTAGTTTGTTCCTACACTGTCCATGGAATGAATGCTATACAAGGTGAGGTCTGTGTTAGTTTTGCAATAGTAAGAGAATTCTATCTGCAATATTCTAGTTCTGGCATTTAAAACTGCAACTAGCTCTCTATGGTAACACAGATCTAGAATATCAACTCACAACTTCAGCATTAAGCCTTCTATCTAACGATGCAAAAACATCAATACACTTATCACAGACTAAAATTTACATGGAATGTTATGAGTCTTTCTGTATGGAAAATTGTACAAGATTTCAAATTATAATTTTTACAGTCAGAAGATTTTAAAATCAACCCCATTCTGTAGCGTTAGTACTAAACAACTTACATGAAATATGTTATTACTGAACTTACAACTGTTCACCTTTATTTTTAATTTGTTATATACTAATGACTTGTCAGTGGCAATTAACAAAATCCTTCCCCAATTTATACCATTTCTGGGGAGTGCTATTTTCAAATTCTGACAAAATTTCTCATCCTATAATCAGTTTAAGACAAATATCTTCTGTACATCTTGAAATAGACTGTCTTCTACTCCCAGCTACCAACTTTTACCTTATTTTTAAGTGGCCCAAGAAACAATATTTACTTTCAGCATATCAAGGAATGGTTCCAGGTTTGTTTGTATAGAAAATCTTATCATGTCTTGTCATTACTTTTCAAAACTGAAACATTTTTATCTAAGATCTGAGAGACATCCAAAATAATAAAGTATTAAGGAGGCAACGAAGAATATCCACAAATATGAAGACTAAGAAAGAAAACTAATAGGAAAATTTCATTCACCATAACTTGCCTTGAAATTTGATCTGTTGAAAATGAATTTGATAAGACTGTATATATGCATCAACTGCAGTAGAAAGAGATTTTTAGCTGGCAGTCACGCCCTGTCAGAGACAGCATATTAACCCACCACACAGCACTATGTTCATTATCATTCTGCCCCCGCCCCCACTTCCACACACACAAAACAAATAAATATAATTTTAAAATATATTTTTTATGTAAAACAAACCAATGTCAACTGAAGTCCTTCCAATAAAATACATTTAAATTAATTGTACATATTTTTATTACTGTGCCCAATGATGGTGATTACAGTTGTATCCTATATTACAAGTGTTGGTTACGATCAGCCTTGGTTAGTACAATTGTAATGCAAATCTCATGGATATGCAGCAGGAGTGGCAACCATATGCAATAACATTCAGTTCAAATCTGAAGTGCTGTTTATAAAACATGTAAACTGTTCCAAAAGCAAAAAGCATTTTCAAAAGCATCCCAATTAAAACAAAGATTTTAATGGTAAACAAAACACATACAATGTTAATAATAAAAATTTTCTTGTTCTGCTATCACAGACCAGGTACTCTGGCCTGCTTTGCCTAAATACTAATTGTAAGGCAACCACTCTTTCTGACACACAGGCAATAAGGTACAAACCTACTGGAAGTTTGTGCTCAGGTTGAAAATACCTGTACATGCAAAAAAATTGAAAATTTTATAATGCTGGCATTGTTGCTGCACTATTTAGACTCTTGCAATTAACAACACTCTATAACAGACACTGAAATGAATATAGCAACATCAGAAAAGGGGAAATACAATTAGAGTTTATAGTGAAAAGTGTCTATGGTATTTCTACAGTAATAAGAATGCTCTCTAAACACTACCTTACATGAATGTCAGACAAAAGTTCCATTTCCTTGCTGGCAGAATGATTGATGTTCAGAATTCAAAACCAAATCACCTCATACAAAATTTCTCCATGATAGGATACATGTATTCATACGAAACATGCATGAATCACGGTTATTTGAAACACATGTTTACATAAAAATAATTTAGTTTTGTGGACACAGACGACTGGAATTACAAAAACTGCGAAATATGTGAATTGCAAAACATCGGTCCACGGAAATACCCTGTCAGTTCACTGTAATAATACCACACATTATTAGTACAATAAATACAAAAGCACCTCCCAAATTGATTAATTTTAACTGCACTATTCTTATGGATACAATATTACGAACATAACCTAGTATAATCATTTGTACATGCACTGCAGATAAAAACAGTGTAACTAGATTTTACCTTGAACAAATTGCTCTCGTTTCACTTCCAACACGACGGCCAGCTTCCGTTTAGTGAAGGTAAAAGCTGCCTTTTAAAAGAACGAGGCCACAGATTGGCAGCACCCTACACCGTCACTTTGTGCTTAAACGAGCCCCAATGTTAAAACGTACTTCAAAGTGCCCGGTATTGTGATTTCGAAACACATTAGGAATGTCTGAAGTTCACCACTTACATGCAATTAACTAACTTCCATTACAGAAATATGGCATATTACTACCACGGACATTAGTCTCTAGACTTCACTGCTCGCACCAAGGTGACATGTTTTATTATCACGATGCAATGCTTAATTGCGCTGCGCTGATAAACATGCGCGTGGTTTGCACCAAGACTACAACTGTTCACAATTCTCTAGAGCTTGTTAATTATTTTTATATTGGTATTCCATATGAGTATAGCCAACTTGAGGCAAAATTCTCTTATTTTGCTTCCGGAATCGAGGATACGGAATGTTTGAGCAGAATTACCGGTACAATATAAGCCGAGTGGTTGGCACTCCTGCTTAGAGTTCAGAAGGTCCCGGGTTCAAATCCCCACCAGGAAACCGACTGTGCTGATTAAAGTTTTAGTTCTTGCTCCTGAGAGTGTCGTTAAATAAACCATGAATAAACAAATATTTTGGTTGTGAGGATTATTTCTGTACAGTAAGTTTTGTTTTGTACGATGAATTTGTGAAATGTATAATACGCATAATAACTTAAACAACCAATCGATTATTTGAAGGCTTTACACCCAGTGAGCTCAGAAAGTTGGAAAGCCCTGATGTAAGGTGTCTCCTGGACAGCTGACAACACAAGGGCAAGACTTTCTCTTCGGCGTAGGAGTAATGTAATAAAATTATACTGCTACAAACAATTTATAGACCTGAGTCGGCACGATACATCCTCATATATTATTCGTAACACACGATGACCTACCAAACCATATACTCGGTATGTGACAGAAAGTAGGTTGACGCAAAAACTTCTTTGCAAAGTCGCGGTTACTTAGCTGTCCGGTAAGAATGCAAAGTTGACCCTGTGATTAATTATGCACCATTGCATGAGAAAAAGCTCCGTGGTGTCTTAAAATAAGCAGTGGATACAGGAGAATAGCCTGTTTAATTCTAACCTAACCTCGGGAGGATGAGCATGTAGTATACCTACGGTCTGTTAGGAGACTGGGCGGGTCCCACAGTTACTTTGGTTTAGATTGTTGCGGTTGTAACCTTGAAAAACACAGTTGCATATGATACCATTGTTTCCGTGTTGTTCCCTTGAGTGCCCTGCTGAAGTCATCGCCCGTGATATGACGGAAAGTACACCTTTGGAATTTTACCGTAAACCAAAGGTTAAACCTTTCCGGTATTGTGACATCATTATCCCACCTACGTCTTGTATTCCAAGTCATCTCCGTCCTTAAGATTTTCTCCCGAAGGTCCTGTTTGCTCCACTATTCTAGTTTTCTTTTATTTGATAGTTCTAATAATATTTGACGGAGAGAGAAAATTTTAGCTTTCTATTTTCACACTCCTGAAACTTCATTTGTCTTAGTTTTCCCTGTTCTGCTCTGAAATGCCCTCAACCTATGTTCTTCCCTTCACATGAAAGTAAGTTCCACACCAAAACATGGCCACTTACGTAAAGGGGAGTTTTACTTCAACTATACGGCTGACACCTAACTTAACCACTGATCTGCTTTTTTAGCCCACAACCCGAAGTCATATATAAAACCCCGCCAATAGAGAGTCTATCAATTCTGTACAAATTTTTGTAACAGACTATATTCAAGCTGAGGTTTTAACAGAACGCCCAAGATGGAGGCTTACCCATCGCCGGCTGCCCGCAACAGCTTGCCCAATGCATTACATTTCGAGATCGTCTCTTACTGACATGTCGTCTCACGGTTACCTGCTACACCATTTCCGGGGCGAGTGACTGTCGTGTTTCAATTGCCTGCCTGCGTTTCTCAATTGTTTTCTGTTGAACAAGAAACCACGTAACAACACGCTAGGTATACAATAAGAAGCCTTAGTTTGTACGAGGTATAACGAAAGGATATGCTTGTTGGTTATGAAATAACTGTTTTATTGCATATTTATATATGTGTGGTCTTTTGTTTAAACATTTCGCGCGTAATAACAGTAAATTTGCTGTATTTTATAGATGTAAACGATTTCCTACCGGATACAGTGAGAAATAATTACGAAAAATAACAGCTTTCGTTATGAAGGACGTTATAACCATGAATTGTAATCATGTCGACTCAAGAGTTCGTAAGTATTTTGTAATCTCTGTTTCAGCTTAAAGCAACTTTGCATTTAGTTTTACTCCTTATCATGCGAATTGTGGTGTCAGAGTTCCAGTACACCGTTGTAATTTATGAAATCTTGATTTTTATAAAACTCAGAGGGAATGGCGAATTGTGGTTTCTGTTATGTTTTCAAAGTGGTACTGTGCAAACTCATGAGGTGACAGGGAATCAATACGAGTAGGATACCGAACGTGTACAAACATGTACAAAATATGTACGTCGTACAAACACAACAACAAACAATGAGCAAAAATAATTTTGAAGTAGCATGTTACTGAGCTCAAAGCAGATGTGTTTCTTCTCCCAGTCTTTTAAGTGTTGTCGATGATAATACAGACTCGATGTTACACGACACAGTTATGCGTAAATGTAAGAAATTACCGTAGCTTGTCTACAGAAAAGGACGATAAAGTTTAGTCAGGATAATGACAGCCTAGAATGACGATTCCCAGCAAAGGCGATTTTGTCCCCATTAATATTTTAATTTTTCATTTCTGAAATTACCTGCGGGCTATATTCGAAAGTTCTGCTGGCCACGGACTTCACATGCATTAGCCTTCAGGAAACGTAACATGAAATTCAACACTGAACTTTGTTTAATGACAATCTCAGTCACCACTGTTTTTCCAAGAAGAGAGACATTTATCCTGCGGGTCGATTCTGCTGTCAGTTTCTGTCTTAACACATAGAATGTCCCAGAAAGACGTGTACACAATGCTAACGCAAGTAATGATTGTGTGTGTGTGTGTGTGTGTGTGTGTGTGTGTATATATATGTATATATATATATATATATATTAGGGCATTTTGTATAACAATATTTTGACCGGGAGTAACATGTCAGAACAAAAGACTTGCTTTCACTTCCGCCCACAGGGAAATGGGAGCAAAAGGTTAATTTCTGCTCAGAGACCCGCGTTTCTGACTTTCCTCATTTGTACTGTTCTTTATTAACTAACTAACTAGATGGCTTACCGAACCCGAAGGTTCATCACCGAATTAACCAAAGCCCCCCACCGGACCCTGTCTTGGGCCAACAAAATCCAGTCTCCTTCAACTCCTATCTCCCATAGATCCCGCCTGAGGTATCCACTCTCATCACAACCTTCGCGTGTCTGTAAACAAACTTCACATAACCGATAATGTTCGTTTAAATGCACAGACCTGACAGAATAATATAATTTATAGCTGGGCTGTTCTTTCATGTACTGCATTGTTTTGATAGATAAAACACGGAAATAAACTGTTAGAATGTTTCTCTTCTTCTCAAGATTACGTAACGTGACGCCACCTATCAGCAAGGCTAGACTGACGCACGCATTAGGACGAGAAACGTTATCACCAACTTAAATAGTCCAACGGCAGACTCGTGGACATTAATGCAACCTCGGTTTCCATAAACAGAGGACAATTTCTCGAACAGCAGAACGAAAACTGGTTTACAAAATTTTCTCTGTGTAGTTGCTTAAAAACAGTGCTTAGGTTTTGGAACAAATCGGATGAAGTACACATGGTAGATGCTAGATGTTAAACGACGAAGTAGGATTTATAAAGGCATGATAGTAGGTTTATTGCTTAAGCAGTAAAATTAAAATTACCATAGGCTGGCTATATAGCACAGGCTCAGAAAACAAGAAATACATAATAAGATTTTAGGTTTTTGTTGAGGTGAAATTCTGTACTGTTTTCTTGTAGATGGTTTCTAACGCTTCAGAGGAACTCCATCTTTGGGTAAACGTATTTTCGAAACTTAAAAGATTCCAGGGAGTCATGATTCAGAAGACAGTAACTGAAATGTTCACGTAAAGACGTCAAATCTCGTATGGTGGACCTTATCTCTATAGGGAGGCAATGCCACATAAATTTCGCAGATTATAATCCTTAATCACTTTTACCATGAAGATGGAGTCAGCATGTTTCTCAAAAACGTCGTCGACAAGCTGAAAGTCTGCATGTTATCATAACCCAGAAGATCATAATTCAAGAAATGATTGGGCCAACCTTTAAAAAGTATATCATATGAAAATAATGGTAAAATACATTTTCTAAGAAAGATGCTTATTATTCGTTAGGTATTTTTTGTGAAATTGACTATATCCAAATAATGATTTTAAAGATATCTTGATGTGAAAACACAAAGTACGAAGCAAAACTGTATTAAATCTAATTATTTTAATCAAATAGATTCATATTTATAATAGTTGCTAGTTGTCCAAAACAAGGTTGGTGAGTCATGACGTAAAACTGAGACTAGCAGGCAACTACTGGACACGAAGAGGCTAAGAAACATTTCCACTGGCTTTGATGTCTAAAGAGAAGAGTTATAAAGTATGTACTGTTAAGTGCATTGGCTGTCTCGCACATAGTTCCTGGTTGAAAGAAACTAGCATGAATCACGTTATCTCTATTACTTAATGATAGCTTTACGCTTTAATAGAAGATTGACAGATAAACAGCTCACGAAATTCATTGCCGCTACTACCTCTAAGAGAGAGAACGATAATTAAGCAATAATTTATTTTATTTTTATTGTATTTAAAAACTTTAATAAAATATGTCTGGCGCTTTCCTTTAAAAGTCTTTCTTGAAATGTGGTATACTATATTAATGAAATTAAACTATCCATTTTTAAGCCTAGCACTAACAAATAATTTACATAAACAGATTTTGTAGGATTTGAAGTTTTCACAGCGGTGAGTCTGTCTTTTGGGTGACGATTATCGCCCTGATGATGAAGGCAGCAAGGACAACTGAAATATCGGTAAACTTCTACCAGACTACACGGCGCAACAACTCAGAAGACAGGCATATTCACATAAGGATTTGTAAGAAAGGTGTTGTGTCTTATCTGTAGGTTATGTGCTGACATTCACTAGGACTAAGAGAAACTACGAAAACCCTCAATTAGAATGACATGTGACCAGGCAGTTATTTGACCCATTGTGGTTAGTGATCACAGATAATCGTCACCCCTAAAGACGAAAGCAGTATGTTAATCTAAAACGTAGGTGTCCACCTGTGATTTCACACGATGTCATAACCCTCAAGACCACTATGGAGATCTTCAAAACCGTGAGAACATCAAACCGAATACAAATTTATTTTTAATGAAGCCAGGGGGTCTAATTTTGCATACTTTAAAGTTCCACTCCAATGTAAATATTATATGTGACACATAACCTCAATCATTAAGAATATTAAAATAAGCCATCGACACCTAGGAGACATGTGAAAATCGAAAGGTTAATCAAATCTTACAAAATCCAACTATAAACCTAGAGGCTGTCTGAGTAGGTCAGATCCGAAATATAGCAGCTAGATGGCATGGCGATCTCAAAAGAATTGGGAACGTTTTGGTTAGTACATGCCCAATAGTCGAAAGGCCTTCTCAGTGAACTTCATGTCAATATAGTATAAAATACAGAGCACGTAACTTATGATATTTTTATTCAAGATATATTTATTCCGAGGTTATTACAAGCGACATGCACTAAAAATGTATTTATGCCCTTTTTAATATGTAGACTTTCAAATGAATTAATACGCATTAAAGTCACATATGATAATACACATTTTTATATCAGGAACAAAATCTATCAGAGGGCTAAAATTATTTGTGCCGGTATGTTAAAAGTTCATTTAAGCTATTAGTAAAGTTGCCTTTGAAATCAATTGAAGTACACGGAGCCTCAAGTCTATATGGAAATATTCCAGACAGCTTCCACATTTACCCGCGAGTATCGATTAAATAATCGAAAGCGGGGCTAATTCGAGACTGATGCCACATTACTCACGCCTCTCAGTCTTTTCCAGTATGGAGGTCAAGAACACTGCCACACATTAGGCATTTGGCTTTACATGGAAGGAAGAGCACAAAATGTCTATTTTAACTACGGATGCTTTACTGGAAGATTTATAAAATAAACGTGGTGTCAAATATCTCACAAATGACTGATTTTGTGAAACAGAAAAATTTTATTCTCAACAACAGGTCCAAGTTTTTAAAACAAGCATTTTATTGTCATTATAGTTTATAAGTTGTTGAAATTTTAAACCGACGGCCCGCGGGAAGATAAGAAACGGCAAATGTGGCTCGGGTATTTGAAGGTTCATAACTCCTGCTCAGTAGGTTGAATAAAGGCGACTCTCACGGGCGTGAAGTCAGAGAAATCGAATGGCCTTAACAGGACAAACGAGTTAATCCATTTCTAATGACATACATTAACTTGGCAATCTAGACATAGGCTTGACAAAAACTCAGTTGTTGTCAATGAGTATACTGTGTTGAACCTAGCTGTGCCAGTGTGTGACGTCACAGATAAAGGGAAGTGTAATTGAATAGGGGCACGGCCCGCCTTCCAGGACAAGTTGCCTGATGGAATAATCCTCCCACCAAGGTCTTCTGCCAAGAGAAAACCTCGTTAGCATAAGCACGCCCCCAGTTAAAGTTTGTAAGGCTCTGTTTATCAATTTAAGCTACGCGTTTTCTATGCAGGAATATAGTTTGACATAGGAAGGGACGATGTTTTGCGCTTGTGCAAGACTCCGCCCTTAGTTAGTTGGTGGTCGGTTTCTGGGAAAAAGATGCAATCAGCTTGCTTCCGTGTTTTGGGTACCGTTTAAAAAGCATTAGCCTGTGCTTCATAGACTCACAGTTTAGTATTTAATTCGCTTCTGACGAAATCTTTCGAGTTACAAACTTATCTTCAGGCAAAGAGCCACACTACATAATCAAAATATTCCCAGATATTCGCAACATTTCTTAAATACTAGACATTCATACCGAGCGATAAATGAGACAATAAAAATTATTGAAGCCGAAAAGAATAGAAAACATGTGAATATTCTTGAGAAATATTACGTTTCCTGCTCTCATCAACAAAACATTCATCTAAACGGTGCATATACAGTTAACCATAACCCCATATTTAATGTTTTATATCACTATTTCCAAAATAAATATCCTCTCTCCTATAACCAGTTACATTATATAAATCACGCTAGCGATCTCTAAGTATTCAGAACAATTTGAACCCCCGCCAGACATATGACGCCACAAAATCAGTAACTTTATCATTACAAATAAGAGTGCAGTGATACGGAAGTACGAAACTATGGTCTGAAGATGGGTTCATAAATCGAAACATGTGGATCGATAAGTCGGCATTTACATATCGAATGTATCTGAAAATATTTTCAGCAAACAGTCGCTGAAAGCCGACATTGTTTGCTCTCAGATCGAGTGTGGTATTACTGACAATTTCCATAAAATAATATTACATTAATTATTGTCACGCATGGCCCAGACACATCTTTGGTCGGAAAACTTCGAGATGGAAGTACCTTTGGGATGCGTATATGAAGATGGGATGACAGAATTAATTACAGGATGGACCTTACAGACACGGGGATTAAGTTGATACCTGACACGTCGGGAAACTTCTAAAAGACTATACGGTGCAACAACCCAGAAAACAACCATCTTCGTACTCACCGCCGTGATAACCTAAAAAAAAATCCAATATAGCCAGTCAGCTGTTCGAGCAAGACCATTTGGAACACAGTTAATTGATAAACCGTTCCATCACCGTAAACCTTGGACGGAAATTACAGTACATCAAGAGACCAGAAGTTTCTCAACGTCAGAAGACTAAACCTGTGCATTTGGCACCCATTCGGTCAGTAGGTCCGTCCTCATGCGACATCTGCTGTCACGGTCTTTGCCCGCGTGTTGTTGATGAATAGGCTACGTGAGACAGCAACCTGAATTAAGTTCAGCAAAGCTGTTACGCCAGGTGGCACTGCTGTCATAGCACACGGGCATGGAGCGTGGAAAACATCTCCATTAGATACGAAACAAAATCAATATCATGTAACAGTTGCAAAATTAACGTAGTCAATCTGTTCTTAGCAAGTTCTTCCAAAGTATTAGTATTAGTAGCGGTAGTAATAAAGCATACGTATGAGAACAAAGAAGAAAAACAAAGCAAAAAAAGAAAAGAGTTGAAGTACAAACTGCGTGTCCCTACAAGACAGATATGATCTGTTTTGTGCAAGAAGGACACAAGGAGGAAGAGGTCTAACGCAAATAAGAGTAAATAAAGCAGAAACAATAAGTCATTAACTCAGAAATGTCACAACATACAAAAACTGGATGGGGAAAATACGATTATACATGATCAAGTTCCCACAGCGGCGGGTAAAAAGATTACCCTTTTCTGAGTTGTCGTGCCACGTAATCGAACATATTAAAACAATGATGACAGGTTCACTGATGAAAATTACACACAAATAAGCAACATCAAAACTAGAAAGAAAAATGGTTCAAAGATGTAACGAAACCAGTTGGGACAAGCCAAGATAAGTTACTGGTAGAACCACACCACACTTTGAGGGATGTAGAAAAATTACGTTTTTTAATAAAAACTTCTTTTAAAACTGATAAAACGTAAAGCAAAAAAAAGTAAAACAAAAAGACCTGTACACAGAAACACAGTGCACATAGAATGTAAAGGCAAAAGAGATACCAATAATTACTGGAGCCACTAGAAACTTGTCACGATCATGTTGACAAACCTGACAAAACCACTAGCATGGAACTGCATAACACTGTCATTGTGACAACAGCGCACAATTGAGGAAAATATTAACACAGTACCTCATTAATCTGAAAAGCGTTTTCCATAATCTATAATGTAATGGAACTCAGGGACAAGATTTGACCCTGGCTTATGGACAGACACGGTGTAAATGTGATGATAATTAAAGTCGGTTCTCCATTTTCGCGTGCTGCATAAACAGTCAAATTGCTAATTATAGATACAGCATAAAAAAAAACCCACATACAACAAAATAACATTAAGCAAATTACAATAAAAATTACATAATTACTTTAAACAAAATATAAGTAATATACACAAGGCTCTTCATACCATAAACATAGTTACTTTATGATTAAATTTAACAAATGTTTCTTAAATATATGAATAACTCTCCAGACGGTATTTGGGCTGAGTAACAAGTTTTACGAGAAGAACGTGTAAGTGTCTCCTCATTGTACTCAAGGTATGGAAATTTAGGTAATCTAAGCAGTGCTTCTGACCTGGGGGTCTGTAACTTGGACCTTAGAGGTCCGCGTGTTGAATAGATTCTATTTTTATTTTTTGGATGTAAGTTGTAACTTCTACGGTTTTTCATCACATTTATTACTTCCATATTGGAATAAAAACACGACAAAAATTACATCTTCTATCTATATTCCGATGATAAAAAAATATGGAACTTGAAAGCAGATGAGACTGCAACACAGGACTAAGGTTTCTGCTGATCCATGCGAGAGAAACTTATTCAAGCCCAGATCAAGTAACGTAAACCATACAGGTAAACGGGTATACTTCTGGAAATGTTTCCAGAACTTAGCTACACCGTCGACTTAAAAGCACAACGCATTTCCAACTTCTGGGCACAAAGTTCATGTGTTAGGGCCGTTACCATTTAATGTTTTTATTAATTATTTGCGTAAAATGTTTCATTTTCGAGTTGTCTTCTCTTTGCCGAATACCGGACAATAATTCAAAAGGCGAAGATAGCCACAGAATAAAGATTATGATGATGATAGGGCAAGAACAATGTTTAACCGTTACTCTTGGACAAATGTGCGGTCACGTGGTGTAAAACTTATGACAGTAAAAATAATTTCAAATAAATTTACAATTTCGGCAGCTTTCGTCAAGAAGAGGATACTTCTCACTAGCAAGTTGGGCTTGGAGATGAAGAAGAAACTAGTGAAGTGTTACGTATGGAGTGTCGCGCTGTATGGAGCAGAGACTTGGACACTCAGGAAGAAGGAACAGAAATACCTGGAGAGTTTTGAAATGTGGTGTTGGAGAAGAATAGAGAAGATCAGGTGGACGGATCGAGTGATCAACGAAGAAGTATTGAGGAGAGTCAACGAGCAAAGAAGCATTCTGCAGGCGATTACACGAAGGAAAGCTAACTGGCTGGGACATATTATGAGAAGGAATGGGTTACTGAGTGATATCACCGAAGGCCAGGTTGAAGGAAAGCGAGGACTGGGAAGAAGATTGATACAGCTAACCGACGACCTTAAACAAGGAAAGAAGATGACGTTCCAGGAATTAAAGCGAGAAGCCGAGAATAGGGACAAGTGGAGAGCTCTTTTTGGGCAGAGCAATGGACCTGTCATAAGACAGAACACTTAATAATAACAATAATAATAATAATAATAATAATAATAATATATTTACAATTGTAAGCAGTAATAAGCACAAGTTAGTCTACTGGGCTCCTACTGCATGATCATCTAGAGGCCAACCTATGAAGTAAATTACCTGTTACCACTGGATTATAATATATATAAGTCTGTGCATGTTCTATGGAATCTACCCGGAACTCCTTCTATAATGTCACTAGACGCTATATAGTCTGAAATACTGAAAAGAGCGTCGTCAAAGTGTCACGATAATAAAATTAAAATTCAGGAATACTATTAACTCATTGATATTAGATCGTCGGACACACTTTAGTCACGTGTCTACGATAAATAAACATACGTTTCGTGTTCTCTGATAGAACTCGATTAAAATAGGCCAAAGACAGTTCCTTCCACATCCCTGCTGTTTCATCCACGCCACGAAGTCTCATGGCTGATAGGTACATCATGAAACAAGCGAAGAAACATTGTAAAGAAATAAACCACGGCACATTTGTACATAAATGTCGTAGAACAGATGAAAATTTATATAACAATATTTTAAAAGCACGAAGAACAAAACTGATCAGTGAGTTACATATTATGAATAAGACAGACAAACAGTGTATGGTTTTGTTTGTATCATTGCCTGTTTTGGTAGAATGGTAACCTCGAGAATGTTTAAATCGTCTGGAAATGTAGCACATGCTGTGGGTACTCATGCGTTCAAAAGTTTGGAAGCAGAGCGGTACAGTTTACTGAATGAAACTGACTCAAGGTAAGATAGGTTAGGACGACCTGCGTTCGTGTACCACAAGCGCAGACAACCGAGGAGTTCGGTGCAATGGTTATAGACTCGCAGCCGTCACGGCCGAGTTACAACGGATCCCGACTGACGGCCTCAACTATAACATGATAACAAACAGATTCATAACTACTGTCCACAGATCACGAGAAAAGTCGTTTCTGGTGCGGTGCGGTGCGTGGGGAATGTTACTTATCAGCTGGACTAGAGGGCTGCTATTGGTGGTGGGAATTGTGATACGTCAGAGTTTTACGATACCACACACAGAGTGAAAACATCAAGCCGTTAAGAGTGGCGTGTAGTGAGTGCACCTCTAATGTGTTCTGCGGGTGTTGTGATAATATTCTAGATTAAATCACTGTGCCACCGTGAGGTAATCTTAAAGCTGTACCCATTAGAACACATGAAAGGCTGTTGTTCGTTCATTGGTTGTAGAACGAATGCTTTTAGGATGGGTCGTCACTCACCGCGAAATCTTGCGCATGCGCGTGTATCGCATTCCTAGCAGGGATTTTCTCCTGATCTGTGGACTGTACTTACCTCTCATGTCATCAATCTGTCTCGGTTCGATTCCGAGCAGTGACGTCCACCGGCTCCGGGATCCACCCAGGAGCACAGCAACAAAAGACTGTAGCCGACGGGTTACCTGATGTAAAACCGTAATTAAGAATGCTTGGAACCATTGGAACCATTCTTCTATTTATTCATACGTCATCATGGCCTGGGGCCTGTGGAGATTCAGTAAATATCAAACGATTATCACGAAAATAGAAGTTTCATGCACTGCAACGCTATGTAACGAATAACTCGTTTAATTTAAATTTAAATTTTGTCTACTACGACTAATCGACTTGCGAAATGGAGTGGTTTTAAATCGATATGTGAGACCGTATTGCATGACTGCCAAGGTCTGTGATAAATGCTCTTTATCGCATTACGATGGACATAACTGTAAATTGATTATGCATATTTCGACAGAAATATGTAAGTAAATTACACCAATGCCACTTACTTGTCACGTGGCGGAATGTCAGTTGAGATCAATAAAACTTGCCGTGAGATACCAGCGTATGTAGAAACACACTGACTCGTATGCATGTATTTTGTTCTCAGATTTGTACAGGCGCGTTTAAGATTACGACCATATTAGAATTCTGTTCTCTTTAAAATCTGAGATGGATTCTACCGTGAGGATATATCCTTTAAAGCACGGTGGTAACTATATGTAACTCCTGCTTTAAAATTCAGTAAGATTTTGCCCACAAAGTGGATTTATGGGTTTCATATGATTTTCAGAATAAACAGCTATTATTTTTTCTAAACAGAATTAGAAGTCCGTTTCTAGTAACGGAGATACAGTGCGTTTTCCGTGAAATAGGAACTGAATTTCTATAAAATTATTAGGGCCAATTTCGTTCATTAGGTTTAAAAGTAAACGTTGTTGATAAATGCTGCTTTTTAGGTGTTTTCCAGCTCTGGAATTCTAGTGAACGAAGAACGCTTTATGGACCCTGTTTTCCGCGGTTTTCCTACGAACTATGCACTCCGTATGACACGAAGAAATTGTTGGGGTAGACTGCTACAAGTATATCAACGGAGGTTATTGTTGGAATATATTGTTGCGACTATATGAACTGGGGGCCATCGGCGTACATATATACAACAATGACATCTGATAACATTATTGTGACAATGATATTGGCAACCATTGTTACCTTTTTTATTTGTTATTCACTTAGTTTACATTCGTAATATGGCGAGTATAACACCTCTGAAAATTCAGTGTACTCCAAAATGTACACACTTCAATCTTTTTAGCGGTATTCAATCTTCATGATGCATTACATTCAAATCGTCTTCGACCAGTTTCATTGATTTCCCTTCAGCACACAGTAACTCTTTTTGGAACAAACAAAACAAAACGATAACTCAGCCCGCGTTCCACGTCTATCGACACGTTGAAATCCTTTTTCCAGTTACCGCCCGCATTTGGAGGCGTACAGTACAGCCATATGAATTCTTCTTCCATAAGCGGACGTCCGAAAACACTTAAACCTTGAAATTGTTCCACTGCAAACAGCGTTCTTAACTTTTTCTTGCCTGTTACCATCAATATCTTCGTAATTCCAGGTCTCACTTGAATAATTTGATTAAGACAAACACCACAGTGACAGCTGTCAAATAGTGTATACCTGTACGCCCGTTAGGCTCACAGTAACACGTCTGTAAACAATCGGTTCATTTTCGATTTGGTAATAATGTTATAATATCAGGCGCCGCCCAACGTCCATTTTCTGTTATAGTTCTTAACATGGCGGCATAACGTGTTCCGAGTTGATACTAAAAGTAAGGTTATGGTCACCACTAAAAGTGATTTTTATTTATTTGTATGGCGACTGATGTTTAAAATTTCGTTTACATTTGTTTATTTACACGACACAAACTACGCTTTTGTCCCGACCCATATTTACAGTGTTCCACAAAGCTGCAACAGAGCTTTTAGGGAGCCCATGAACTGTCATCGCACAGAATTCACGTCAGAGACGCAATTGAAGCAGCGGCCAAACAACTCAATTTGTCCTTCGCGAAGAACATTAAACTAAGAGTTTCTTTGTTTTCAGGAATGCAGTAACACTTCGTGAAGAAGCTTCACGACTCGAGGGCACTAATCTTGACCACTCCTTCAAAAGATGATGTAAGTCCGAAAGGAGACGGGGCTTGGTCGACCTTCTAGTTTCTGGAGCCATAGCAAAAACATTCAGAAGGATACTTCTTGCAGAACTACGAATCGCACATCTACTCAAAATGTCTCCCTCCTGTTATTTAACCCAATGGTTCACTAACGTGTTCACAAGGGTCTTCTATAAATCCTTATCGTGTGCCTGATGAAGCCAGTCCACACCGTCCTACGCCAATTTAATAGCAATTTAATTTAATATTATACTCTCACACAATCCTAAGTCTTCCAAGAGGTTTTCTCTCTATAAAGATTTCCGACTAAAATTCTGTCCGTTTATACAATATATCACATTTTACATCATAAAATGACAAGAAGACTTAAAAATTTAAAATAAATAAGTAGACAAAATGAGACCGCATTAGAATAGTTTTGCTGCCACCTGAAATTTGCCACCCTAGTCTGTAACCTAATAAGAACATGCTTAAATCCGCCCAGGAAGACAGGTGGGATGAACGAAGGATCTAACCTAACCTAACGTAAGCTAACCTAACCTAACCTAACCTAACCTAAGCTGGATTATAATATTTGATCAGAATGAGACCAATGGTTATTGAATGATGAGATAGCGCAGCATAGAAATCCTTTCGTTTTAAAAATCTCATAAGCAGCAAGACTAGGGAAAAAGTATATTGGGCGTAAAATGTGTTTCATTCTTTCTACAACGTTTGTTTCATTTTTCGCTCCGATAAATTTAACGAGTTACGCTAGAAATAAGCGCAGAAACGTGTGTAGTAGGTCTTCATGCGAAATGTCCATTATTGTTGTCCGCTTTTAGCTAAAATAATAGAATGTCAACAGTTTTAGTAAAGCTTCCCAGTTTTAAATTTTATACGAACTCATGCAGCGATCCTCTGGTGGAGAGACATACATAATATTCTAGAGTTCTGTTCCAACTGCTCCGTTTATAAAGAAACTACAAAAGTGCACTTAAGGTACCTCACTGGAAGTATGTCCGACTATAACCGATTGACGCTTTGTAAGAATCAATAAAACATGAATAAAATAATGATTCTACGGAGGTTTATGGTAATAGTTGGCCATCACAGGAATATTATGCATGATGATATTCGTTGTCCGAGGCATTTTCCATAACCTTTTTCGGTATGAACAAAGCTTCCGGACTTGTTCTACTTGCCTCTTCAGGTAACTTGTAGCTACTATACTGATAGACTTTATTTATTTAGTGTTCTGTCTGACGACAGGTCCATATGAACAGGATCCTTCCATCCTTTTCTCGGACTGGGACCTGTTCATATACGTTCTTGGCAGATGATCCAGAAGTGGTTTGCCATTGCCTTCTTCTGTGTGTGAATGGAGTAATTGTTGGGATGCCACGGAGAAACCGCGGAAGCCCCCGGAGGAAAACTCCGTGTTGCCTAGACCACGGCCTTGCCCAACACAAGTTATCAATTCGGGCACCGCCGGGAATCGAACCCGAAACCGCAGGATTACAAGGCCAGCGTTCTAACCGCTAGACCACCGTGGCTATACTGATAGACTATTACTTTATTAGTCTTTATACTGGTGTGAATAAAACATATTGTCGCATAGGAAGATTGGTATTAGCTCATTCTAACGGACACCACAGAGTAGGTGCCCCACTCCAGTACACCTAAGACGAAGACACCCATTCCTCGAACCGTTGTGTAACACCAGACGATGGACAAGGTCAAACATAATAATCTAGTCATCGGGCGTATTTCACACGGCTCGGAAGAGCTGGTGAAATTATAACTGGCAAAGGGAAAAGGACGTAGGTTTTATAGAATAACCTTCTATACGTTGTCGCTTCATCCATTACAAACCGCGCATGAACTACCCTGGAAATGAATTCGTTTTTTTTCCGTCTGAGCGCGTGAGCTGTCTTTCCCTCGAAAGCGCTCAGAACTCTCCGCGGCAGGAGTGTGTCCCTAATGGAAACATTCCTATTTTTGTAGTTCCGACTGGATCTGGTTTCAAACATGACCAAAGGTAAAAA
The DNA here is from genome assembly GCF_977971745.1 of Zootermopsis nevadensis. NCBI lineage: Eukaryota > Metazoa > Arthropoda > Insecta > Blattodea > Termopsidae > Zootermopsis > Zootermopsis nevadensis. Next base: position 9,215,907 of record NW_028259144.1, on the reverse strand, counting down.
CCTGAGGTTGACGGATGTGGAGACCAGGCTAAGGCTGTCTGCATTGTTCGTCAAACAACCCCATCTATACCTTCATTTACTGGCATAAAGTATCGTTATTTTTAAAATACCCCGAATTGTTACAGAATATATTCCAGGGGTGTTAGTTAAGCTTTTGGTTCTTAAGCTCTTAGCGTTGCTACTTCAATTGAAAATATATAACTTATAGTGTCGTATGACACGAGAAGGTGATCATTAAAACTTAATCATCAACACCCGTATAAATTTAAAGATATTTATATTTTTTTCCAAATAATCTTAGTTTGAAAATAAAATCTTCAGAATATGAGAAATTGCATTCAACAATTGTTCTATGAAGCGCCAAATTTATCGAATTGTGCTGAATTGTCTACGTCGACAGAAATCGATAATTTTCCAGGAGTTGTCCAGGGTTCTCCAAGAGGAACACTTTTTTTATTTTCAGTTGTTCTACGACGCACAGATGTGTAAGACATTTGAGGTATACTACCTCTTCAGCCCTGAGGATGGAAACAGTATAGAGACACCTGCGTTTCAAGAAACATACTGTCACCATCTTCAGGGTTGAAGTGATCTTTATTCTTCTGTTTTTCTAAGACATATCGTTTGTGAGAAACATGCTGGGACAGACGGACGGTTTACGTTAAAATATATAAGTAAGGATCTGTAAGGAACACAGTTCGTGACATATTTCAAGGTATAATCAAGAAAACCCCAGTCAGGGTAGTTGATACCTGGTCGAAACACAGCCCGGTGCCACGCCATAAGCCGGTAAAGCGACCTGGTGTTTTAATTGGAGACAGCAGGAGTTAACATTCCTCTTTGCCACGCATGTTGAGGAATGTGTCTTCTGGTATATGGCCGTCTCGTTTTTTAAGTGGTGATAGGTGTTTCGTTCTAACAGACAGATACGTGAGACGTATTTTTTCATGACTTCCGTCTACATTTGTCCCTTAATAATTTCAGGGGGAAGAACTTCTAACGTTGGAGTGACACTAGCACAATAAGGAGCAATGGAGTCTAACATTTAGTGTCGTAACATATATATATATATATATATATATATATATATATATATATATGTTTGTGTGTGTGTATGTATATCGTGTATTTGTAGAGTAGATACAAAACATCTGTTCCTCAATCTAGAATCAAATTTATTTGTGTAACGGCTGGAACGGATACTTTTGGAAGTTTTCGGTTCAAATATCGGTTGGGGCAGTAATATTTTTCATTATTTTCATCAGCCTGTTCAGTAAAATTCTCAACTTATCGTCCACAATTATTTTCGTCGACTAGGTACAAGTTCACTTGTATAGTTGGCGCAGTAGTTTTTGGCCGGTGGAATTTTCAAGGGGAAGGCTAGGAGCGAGTCACTTGTGCGATGGTATAATGCTGACTGCACGGAGGAGCTTATCGGACTGAACGCCCAAACAAAAGAAATGCACTGACCGTGCAACCTCAGGTACACAGAATAGGCCCGCCCGCCAGCTCCGCTAGCTTCTCCACCGGCCAAAAACTACTGCGCCGACTATACCTGTGAAATGTGAGCTTTTATTTCCTCAATTGATTGTAACTAACACATACAAAGAACGCTTCTGTTTTTCCAAAGATTTAGAGTGAATATCAGGAAAGTCGACTTTATTCTCTCCTCCGCACAGACGACCCAAAAGTAATTCTGGTTCTCAACTTCTAAGAAGTAGCCTATGGATGAAAGAGAAAGGACGACCGGTATCAACCTACGTCACGAGACTGTGCTACTGCCAATAGCAAAAACGTTTATAGCAGTTTTTAGTAATTATATCGTGAATAATAAACCCCCATACAAAAAGAATAATTAATAGAAACATGTAATGTTTCTGCTGTTGCTGAAAAGTCTTAGTACGTCTTCTATTTAAAAATCATTTGTTCTATCTCTAATTATGTGATTAGATGCAATTAAATTCTACATACAAATTAATTGTCAGGGAAGTAAAGGTGCAATTTCTGACTTGTTTAAGTCTTGTCGCCATTATTCTGCGGCAGTACATAGTCGAAAGTAGTTTCCGAGATGATTTTACACTGCTATTTATAATTTAGAAAATTAGTATAAAACATGAAGTGATCTATATTCTATATTCTCCACTAGAAATTTTATTTTTAGTTCTTACCCCTGAAACATGCATGTTAAGTTCTAACTACAACTTAAAGCAAGCAACACATACATTTTTAAACGTGTCGGTGTTAACTCACGGATGAGTAATCGTTGACATCTCATCTAGAAAATTTGCAAATCGTCGTTAAATAAAGCAACAACTACGTCTACTTTTGACGAAGTAAACGGAACTTAGTGACAAGTTATACAGATAATAAAACAAGGCGTGTGAATGTCTCCGGGTGATAAGTCAGTAAGCCTACAGAGAGTGGGCCAACATCCTGTAGCACCAGCAACGCCTGTTCCGGATAACGCGCTTTAGTGAAGGGGTGGGCAGTAGCGGTCACGCGAGAAATGCTGGCACATGCGCAAAGGACTGATTTTTGTCGTATGAGACGGACCCGTCCGAAACACGCGCTAGAGGGGTGTCAGCTTCAGTTGGTTTGTAGCTCTAGCTGTGTTTAGATCGGTGCGACCCCCACTACTACCGAACTCCCCTCTCTCGGCTTACACATCGCGCATTTAGGTGCCACCACTACTCGCGCGACCTCTATCTGTAGCACTCGTGACTATGAACACACTCTCCAACTGCAAAACCTTTCGTTCCCTTGAATATATGCCTGGCCGCATGCAATACTTTACGAAGGCCACACAGTTCCAGAAAGATAGACTGTCTGAAATTGATCTAATATCATGTCTTTTCTTATCACCGAGATTTACTAAACTGCATAAAGCTATACACAACATAATGAGAGGATAAAATTTCGTAAAATAATCAGTGCCAAAAACATTACACGAACACACCAATTCCAATAAAGTAACAGCAACATAAAAACAGAATATCACTATGTCGTATATTACACTAGACAAATTTTTTTAATGAGTTGTATATATCGGAAATGAAACTAATCAATTCTTATGTATTTTCGTCCGCTAAATTCGAAAATGACAACAAAAAAGCTTAGTTAGTTCGCGTTTTGAAGATATTTTGTACTTTGTAAAATATCACCAATAAATTCGTCTGTATGATATGCAAATGTTTAAAAATTGTCACCTACTTTATAGACATTGTCATGAAAAATGAATGTCATTTTCGTATTTAGCAGCTCAAAATTAGTAAAAAAAAATGGTTAGTTTCATCTCCCATATACTTTGGCTGTTGAACAGTGTTATTAGAAGCGGAAACAGAACCTTTCTAGAACAAAACAGCGCAAGCGTTAACTACTCAATTGTGTGGTAGGGATTATGATGTTCGCTACGGCGAGTACAGCAACCCATACTGGTTACCAAGCCACAACACCTGGCTACGACAGGCTTTACCTTCACGCACCCATACATCATCACGGCGTGTTTAGGCAAACGGAAAACTTCACCTTTACCATTACATAGTGTCGAATTTAAATAACTGAATAAAATTAGGACGTTTGTGTAAGCAAATACTCGTGTCATATTTTAAAATATTATCCCGGCGTATGCCTTAAGGAACTGAGGACACCATCCAAATTTAATTAATAACTGCCGATTATCGGACCACGATTTTGGAAAAGCAAATTTCATATTACCGACGTTTACTTTATGAACAGACCGGACGTAAATCGTATTTTAATATAGTTTAAGTAACACGTATGAGGCAGCATCTCAGCAAATGGTTCCGCATAGTGATCACATGACTCGAGACTTTCTTTGCATTATTTCCTTCACCACAGAAAACAGACCAGTCTATAACCAGGTCATTCCTGTTCAGATCCTCACAAAATATTTAGTTAAGATCCATTTTAATATTATCTTCATTTTCTACTCTCTTCCTAATGACAACTTTCAAAGATGTTTCCCAAGTAATATTCGATGCACATTTGTCCTCTCCCGATCTGAATCCACAGTAACCTCCTTGAAATAACTCTACAAAACTAGGCAGTTACCCGCATAAATTACCAAGTTCCTAGGTGTTTACGTCAAATGGACATGTTCTGTTTTTGCACTTCGTTCAGTAGTTTTATGTCCATGGATTTCCCCCCCCCCCCCCATTATTTTGTTCTCACACATTCAGCGTGTGAATTTAAGTTGTTTGTCTACGAAGCAGAACTCACTGCTTTATTATAGTCATTCTTTGATAGGCACTCACCTTGTTTCGCCAGTTCAATAGACGTAATCAGAATTTTCACTAACCTAAAATACGATTCGGAGGAAAAATCCAATATGGTCAAATGGGGCATTCAGATTATAAAAAAATATTGTAACTGCAAGACAAATATATAGTAAGTTAGTACAAGTTGTAGGGATCATATTTACAACTTTCATTTAGCGAAATGGATGTTATACGATCTAGTGAGATCCAAAGCAATCTGTCTTTAATGATTGATCTGACAGCATGAGGTATCGTGATTATTATTTTATATCTTCTAGAAGGCACAAAGGAAATTATAAATGAATAAATTTTAGCCGGAAAACCACGAAAGACACCGCTTGGGAGCTCTAGATACTTTACAGATGAGAAAATGTATTAAAATGGAAATCTGGTACTAAACGTTGATGGACAACAGACTCAGAGCAAGGCACAATTGTCCAATTCCATAGAAGCGGACAACTTCGAACTCTTAAGACCATTTCAATAAGCATCCTGTTCTGTCGTGTTTGCGCATGCTCCATTACACTCTGGCTTGCAGTCATTTGGTAACAAACCCATTTTGTCCCCTGTAACATAAGTGTCCATTGGAGACCTTGGAGTTCGTTAGCACTACACAGCGCTTAGTTACAGGTTCCTCGACATTTTACCTCTTTAATTGGGCTTAAGTGTGTTTCAGTCGTGTAAATATTTATATTGAGATGATTATATAAATCCACACAGACTGCTTTGACAAGTTAAATGCAGTTACACCTAGTAGAAGTCAAAAACGCCTTTATGTTATATATTAAATGAACACAACACGCAAAGGAAAGAAAAAATAATTTCAGTTCTGTCCCATTGCCACTTTGTCCAGTAGACACCATTCGGCTTATTCAAGTGCTAAACCAATGTCTGCGAAACAAGAATCCGACGTCTAACCACCTGAATTATGTTACTGATAGAACAAATTGTGCAAATATGAAGTCTGTTGCTGGAATGACAGGCCACATTGAAATATGACGCTGGTTTTTCTATTTACATAACACAAGTGTAAAATGTCTGCCCACAAGCGCTAAATATCCCAGCATCCCTTATAATTACTGCTATTGTGTCAGTGTAAAGTTCATTGTCAACTACTGCGTCTGCTCTAACCACAGTTTGCTCAAGGTCAACTGCAGTGTCTTGCAACAGGAGGTCCGCATTTCGGGACTCTTAACTCAGGGATTTTCCACGTTCTTGATTTTAATTAATTCAGCGTGGAAGAACAGTTTCAAGGCGACTTCAATCGCAGGTCGGCGTCGTATTCAAAATGCAGTAAGTCCTAAACCTTCCCGAGGAGCTATGCAGACATAAACAGGACATGATGATTCTAAGGCGGTTCGTCTTGTTTGTGGTTTATTTAACGATGCTTTCAGTGGCTCGGACTATACGGGTTTGTATCGGTCTCTGCTTTTCTATCAGATTTATTTTGTTGTACTCGCATGTACCGATAAAAACCATAAATAACCACAATGTACCCGCTGTTACACACAAGAATAGAACAGAGAGCCTCCTGAATACAAGTCGGACTTGTTACCTCTGTGATGAGAAACCCGCGACAAAAATTGTCATTTTATTGATTTGTCAAAACTTTCTCCGTAACTAAAATTAAATTCCAGACGCGATATTCAGCGCATCGAGTGGTAAAGCAAATAATACATCTGTTACCGTTAATATTCTTTCAGCAGAGATCGATGTTTGAATCGAATGCACTGTATTTCGACTTTCGAGTCAGTGTTGAGCCTCGGACCTGCAGCTGATGCGATAAGATTCAGTGGTCGCCCAAACAGTCCTGTCACGTAGTCAAAGCCACGGTATTGAACCCCTGCTCTTCCTACGGGCTGTTAAATCCATTTTTCACAAGTCCACGCCCAAAAAGATTGGGTTGCAGTCGTGTTCACAAAATTTCGCTTTGGAAACTTAAAAAAAAGGAACAGACACCCAAGATGCAGCCTGCGGACCAGAAGCCAAACACAAGACATTTAATACTATCCACGACGATGTTTTAGCAAACTCTGTGGTTAACTTTGTGGCATTAGAACCCGAAGGCTCATCACTGCTAATGCCAAAGCGAGCTACTAGTCACGATTCTCATTCACAACCACCCACCTCCGACCCTTCCAGCCTACTATCCCTATAATATCCATTTTAATATTGTTGACCATATCCTTTTTAGTCTTCCAAGGGGATGGTTCCGAAAATGCTTTCCCATCAAGTTTCGCCCAGCCCATCATATCGAATACATTCCCAGGTACTGTCTCCAGACCAGTGGTATTCAACCTGGGGTACGCGTACCCTCGGGGGTACGCGAAGGCATCTTAGGGGGTACGTTAAATTTAAAAAGATTATGATAAACACTGAATAATCAGTAATTTTTTAATTTATTTTAGATGTAGATTATATACTACGTATAACTTGAATTATACACCAACAACTTTGGGGGTACAAAGTTGAAGAGAAATTATATCTGGGGGTACGCGAACAAAAAAAGGTTGAATATCACTGCTCTAGACTGACGTTGACCAGCTGTTGCGCGTAATCTGTTACTCTGCCACCAGAGGGTACTAGTGGGCGTTAAACCTGCTGCTCTATCCTTTGCTCAACTCTGCATCCACGTCAGGACGATGCGCCAAACAGTTACAGCATTGTAGTACGTTGGACACCCCCACCAGAGTCATAATCGGGAATGTTTGCACTGGAATCAAATGCGGCCAGAACTCTTGCAATTATTTAGTCAGTATTAGGTTTGTTTGGGTTTTTTATAGCAATGTTACTAAGGCGGTTTGCTTGACGCCCATGGCATAGCCCAACTCCTGAAAAGCAACTACGATTTCCTTGGAGGTACTGTTTATGTGAAGGAACCAAATTACTGCTTGTATCACAGGTTTAATGTCCTGTTAATCTATATGTTGCTATAAGGACTTTTTGCACAAGTTTATAGCCAGAAACAGAGCAGAACCAAAAAGGTATACTGTAACAAACATCTCGGCTCCATAAATGGCAGAGGATGTCTTGATTAGATGGATTATCTGTTTATCAAAAACAGCCCTGGTCCATGGAGTTAGCTAAATCAAGTAAGCGCCTGTCTTGTGAAAATTGGTTTCAGATAAAATGCGGTGTTTATAAGTTCGTAGTTGTTTTAATTATGAAATGCCAAGTGTTATTTGATATGGAGATAGATCATTACTTAAGAAATATTCTTTACGTGTCAACAATTATAAAGATAAAGATGGCGCAGTTATATCCCACAAATTTATCAAAATCTATTCTGAATTTGTAATACCGGTATGCAGGAAAATGGATCTTGGAATGAATTTTTCTCCTTGCTGACATACGAAATATAGACAGACACATTAAAAGAATTAAATTATTGTGGGATGTTAATAAATGTACGTACAATGTATAAAATAAAATATAAAAGAAAACAATTAAACATAGATGCGATAAATTAAAATCATGTGTACAATGAAAAGTAGAGCAATTATTTGCAAAGAATTGTCGACAGAAGACTGCCAAACGAAGTGTAAGCCAAAAGGGAGACGAGATGCGAAACTAGACAGACGAAGCTGGAGAAGCCGGAACAGATGCCAGTCTAATTCTTAGGCTGACGATGATGGTATCTGAACAGAAAGAGGCATAAGTACTTGCCAGAACGTATTTACCAGCAATGTCATAACTAGCGGTGCATTTTAAGCTTTTGTGTAAACATTCTGCTTGTAGTCTGACATTTCTAAGCAGACACGTAGCTCCCAGGGGATTTGTGAACCACAGAGCATCGGATCGTGTCCCACGCACATCAGAGATTAGCCGAAACACCGCTGGGAGCGCTGGAGTACAGCACGACCTGTCGTGTCAAGGTCGAGCACGGTGCCCAAACTGGATGCTTCCCTTTAACGAAGCTTCATCAACTGCATAGGTTAAATAGAGTCGGATTTATAACAACAAAAAATTAACTTAACTCTGCCTTTTTAACGAGATTTCTGGTTCTCACGGCAACAAATATGAAGATTTTGGATTCTTATGTAGTGTAGTCCGGTAGACGTTAACGAACGTTTCAGAGGTGCTTTCTGTCACCATCGTCAGGACGATTATGGTGACTTTCAAAGATATAGCCAGGTGACCCGTGAGACTTTGAATTAAAATCAACATCCCTTGTGTTCAAGCCTTTTTTATCAGGAAATCATTTGGCTAATTTGAATCCAACGCGTTGTAACATTAGACCGGCATTTGGTAGTGAAGTCAACGTAGACACGCGCTGTTCGTCAAGAATTAATGGACAATTTTAACCGTCAGAAGGTTCGCTCAGAAAATATTTCACAGTTTAAACCGACAAAACTCCCTTCGAGTCATAATGTCCCTGCGGGCTGTCCTCGAGCTAATCGCTAGTTCTATTAAAAAAAGACAAGTTGCTTTATTAAAGGTCTGCTAATTGTACTCTCGCTGTGAAACCAGAATTCATGGGCTAGCCGGTAAGAGATTTGAACCAGGACTACGCTATCACAGGCTTGTCTTAGCACTGCAACGATCTCTTCAGATCCATAGCAGGAGAATGGTTTATCATCAGCTGAACGGATACGTACTTCTGACGTATGATTCTGCTTCACGGAATTAACATCTCAAAATTCAGTGGTAACTATACATACCACCTCCCTTAATAGTCGGTACATTCTGCCCACAGAATGCATTTATGTGTTCTGTATGATTGTCAGTATAAGCATTGATAAACCTTAACTGGCATTGAAGATGGCTGACTTCTGGGTTGTAGCGCCGTCCAGTCTGGTAGAAGGTTATCATCGTCTCAGAGGTCGTCGCTGGCCATCATCATCCTTGATTATGGAGGCAGAAATGACGTCTGAGATGCTGGTAGATTGAATTTATTCAGTTTCTTATTCGTCCCGTACAGTCTTCTAATATAGTGTCTCGCCTATGCTTGAGAAACCACGGACTGTTCATGCAGAAGGCAAATATTTTTTGTACAGAATTAAAGACGTTACGAATATAAGCTTTGAATCAGTACATCGTTTGACAAATATTTACAAATAAGAATTCTGCCTTCCTGTTTTCAGCAACATTACAGCTGTATAGAAAAACGAGTAGGTCATCTGTGTAAGATGAAAGGCCTTCAGTCATGCGCTTCGTATCTTGTTTTGTCGGACACGCACTGCAAGTCCATGACTCCCACACATGTTCATTACCGAATCAGTTTTCAGCATTGCTCTTATCTGTCGAAATTTTTTTCTGCGCCGCTTGAGACGTTGTTGCAGTCAGACTGAAGGCCACTTCCTCTGCATGACTGGGGCGGAGACTGTAGAATTTTCAGTGTCCCTGGTGGTAACGCTTCAAAACTCTGATCTAATTATTAATTTACTAAGTAACATGGATATTATTTTCGCTTTTACGTTGTAAATAGACTCCCGACTTCCAGTTTTTATATCCTGTATGGCAACAAATATTTTTCTTATCAGAAAAAATCGCTTGTTTCACATATTCACAAATATATAATTCTGTGTTGTTAATCACTCTCATTCTTGTGTTATTTACGTGTGTATTTTCTTTCTGTCACTTCTTTATATATTTGTCTATCTATTTCCTTTCGTAATTTTTTTATTTTACCTTTGTCTTTCGCAAAACCGTTGTCTGATTTATTCCTTTTATTCTTCAAATTATTTGTTTTTTATTGTCGTTTCTTATGGTTTTGTTTCATTTCTATTTACTTTCTATGTAATTATTCTCTTTCAATATTTATTTACCTTAATTATTTCACTCTCTTTCTTCGAGTAGGGGTAGAATGATTCATATAAATTTATATGAAAAAATTAGCAGTGGAAATAAATGTTACCACCAGAGGTGAGACAGAATTTGGGACACAACTCTACATGAGTTAAAAGAGAATCCCGTACAAACATTTTTCTAAACAAAAGGATACAGACTCTCCTCTTTTGCTTGGGATCAGTAATTAGCAGCTGTAGATTGTCATCATGAGAAACTTTGTTTCCGCAGGCAGAATTCAAGTCTACGGAGAAAGCAAGTTGAGTTTTGCAGTTTGAAAGGAATGACGCAGCATCTACGTTCTACATTAAGACTGTACAGGATGATTAAAAACTTACGAAACCAATTTCAAACGCGTTCTATTTCTAAAAAAAAAAATACACTGAAATAATAATATAAAAACAATGTCATATTAAGTGTTAGAAAAGTCCATCGCGTTCAGCGATGCATGCATTCATGTTTGATTCAACCCGGCGAGGAATCACGGTTCACCAGACGAGATAATGTCACTTTGTTTGTCACAGGAGAATCAAGAAATGTATCCCTAAACTCATTGTGACAAGTGAAGTACAAAGATCGAGATGCCACGTAGTTTTCGTCAATGATTCCTCCTTGCAATTGTAAAAAACACATCATTGCATTTCCGGTGTTTGAGGACAACTGGCAGAGTGGCGCAAGCAAGTTACAAGACGCGACCAGCGTGGACTCTTGTATAATCATAGCGATGTTGTGTAGTTAATAATCCAATCGAACTGTACTGAAGTGCAACATAAATAAATATTTTAATATGGGTTGTGTAACTTCTCTATCACCCTGTGCAAATGATATAAGTCCGAAGTTATTAATTTGACGGCGCAGAATCATTTCCTGCCACATTATAATAATTATTTTTCACAATGTCACTTCATCCGTTACTTTCCGCCTTCTTCCTTTCTTTTCACTGTCTTTGTTTTTATTTCTCGCTGTCTTCCGCACTTCAAAAATTAGTGCAAATATAAGCGGTAAACCTAATATCACTCATTCTGCAACACTACCAGACAGCTCTGTAATGAAACGACCCAAAATGCAATCATCGAATAAGTTTCAGTGTTATTGCGCCAAACAAAATATTTTCAGAATCCGTACTATGGATATGGACATACAGAAAGAAGGAAGCAACCTCCCTTACACACGTACACTTCGCGAAGAACACAAGAATAAAATATACAACGTGAAATGGGAAGATAAATTTGGAGCTCTTCTTGCGTTCTTGGGACTCACTGGACAACAAGAAAGACGCGAAATGCAACCCGCCGTGCTCTACGAGGTGCGATCGGAAAGTTTCGAGACTGTGTCAATAGAGGACGAACCGGATGTAGTACGAGCTTCTGCCTCTAGGGGGTGCGGCCTACATTCATAGTGAATCAGTGTGCCAGCCGGCATCATCGAATTAGCATTTGTTTCTTAGTTACGGGCGTTTTGGTAGTGCATTACACCGACCCTCCTGCGATTTCGGAATGGCGTGTGCATCAAATTTTGCCAAAGACTCGCCAAAACGGCTACGGAAACCTATGAAATGCTAAAGCAAGCATTTGGGGAGTCCGAAATGGGTCGTGCACAAACTTTTGTGTGGCATTCACGTTTTAAAAATGGCCGAACCTCTGTCGATGATGACGAGCGTTCTGGACGACCATCTTCGAGCACAACGCCCGAAAATGTTACGAAGATTCGGCAGGCCAGTCACGAAGATCGACGTCGTACCATCAACGACTTGTGCGACATTGTTGGGATAGGCTATGGGACCTGTCAGCTGATTCTAAAGGAATAACTCCACATGCGACGCATCATGACAACGCGCCAGCGCACACCGCCCTCAAAGTTCGGCAGTTTTTGGCCTCAAACACCATGGCCGTCATCCCGCGCCCTCCTTATTCGCCGGATTTAGCTCTGTGTGACTTCTTCCTCTTCCCAAAGATGAAAATTCAGCTAAAGGGAAGGAGATTTGAGACGATAGAAGAGATTCAGGCAGAATCGCAGATGGTGCTTGACAGGCTGACAAAGAAAGATTTCCAGGGATGCTTCCAGGCTTGGCATCGGCGCTGGGATCGTTGTCTTCACTCCCAGGGGAACTACTTCGAGGGTGATGGATGAATTTAATATCTGAGATAAGTGTACGGGTTTTTATAGGAGCAGTCTATAAACTTTCCGATCGCACCTCGTATTTACGTATGCATGAGATGGTGACGTCCACGCATTTCTGGCGTTCATGTTATCACATTCCGACGACAGAGGTCCCCATTACCCGACATTTCTTGCCCATGACTGGAAAAAGACTGAGATTATACGTCCATATTATCATCATCAAAGTTTTCCAAATCTGAAAACCTGGTGACAAATAAGATTACACAGCGTCACAACCCAGAAGAACAAAGTCTACAACCGTATTTCTTATAATGTTCTATGACTGAGGAACAGTGGAGCGGGTTCTGTGATCTGGTGGATTTCAATAGGGCATTTTTGTTTCACGATCTCACGTGTCTTTAGGAATTTTTATTCAGGTTTTACGTGTTGATGTTTCTCACAGAAGAAATACGACATAAAAGTACATATTCATGGCTTGGAGTTGCGCAACACTCCGCCATTTTTTATTGTTGAGGGAGGGGGCATTCGGTGTTCAGAGATGGAGACAAACTCCTTCTAAGGGACACTACAGAATAAAAAGCCCTTGTCCCTCTTGCCTAATAACGGAGACAGATCCAGTCCCCGAAACGTCGTTTTATGAGAAACAACAGACGATGGATTTGTCAAAATTTTAGACAAAACTAACATACAGACGGAATTAGAGTATAACATTAATGTTATTTTTTCAAATGACATGTGTTAATACGAACCATAAATGTGGTTAATGGATGGATAAACTTTTCGGGTCTTAAATATTCAATATGAATGCAATCAAGTAGGATTTGAGGTTCAGAGGGTGGTTAGTACGAACATGTAACATTTTAATAATTATTTACTGTAAATCCGCTAAGAATTTCAGCTATAATCGTCTTCTTCACAATGGAACAACCTGTATATCTCCACTGATCCTGTTATCCATTTATCTAAAAAATAAAGATCTGTTAAGGTGAACTGACGGCGGAGCTAATCACGATGTTTTCTGAGAGATTAATTAGCGATGCACCTTAAGAAAAACTACATGTCCTGTATTTTAGGTGATTTAAATTATAATTTTAACGATCTGAAATCTACCTAAAACTTCCTTTTCATGGTCTCAGATTAAAGTCTATGTATTCGACAAACTAAAGCGACAATATGAGAAGAAAATGCATTGTTGACTCGCATAAAAACTGGCGTGAAGCTTGTAAGGTCCTGGGCTGTTGCCCATCCCCCTTCGAGGACATTGTTAAGATTTACATTTAATTCTGACATATTCACCAGTCCTGGTGTATGATTTACGGTATTGCAAGAGAAACGTTATTTCTGAATTGTTACAGACAGTCAGCATCCTGTTGGCTGTGCAGAAATACGTTCGATTTGTTTTAGTTTTTTGCACCATCCTATATACCAAACCTGACAACGTTTCCCTCGGGGAACGAACCTCGGACCTTCCAAATGCAATAATTTAGTTCTGTCGTTTCGCATCTTTTTTGTGTTGTCAGTTTTTACTTTTCGTGTTTTAAAGAAATTTCATTCTTGAATATCCAACTTAACACATCTTTTACACTACTGTGAAAAGTATATTTTTGTTAGCCTACATTTTTCGACTGTACTCAGTCATCTTTATTTCTATAAATTATATAAGTTATTTCACGCGTGCAAAGAGAAAGATCTAGTGCATACAGGGTGATTCAGAAGTATGTTTACAAACTTCGTGTACGTTATCCAGGATCAAAAACAAGAAGAAATATTCCTATGAACATGGGGTCGCAAATGTTTCATTTTCGAAATAATAGCCAAAAATAAGTTTCAATGAATTGACTTTATATCAAAGTGAATCCAGCTTCCAGCAAAGATTTTCAATTAACGTTTGGGTAGGAATTGTTGGCGACATGCCTATTGGTCCACACATGCTTCCATCGCGTCTAAGAGGACCTTCATATCGGCGATTCTTATGAAGACACTTGCCACGTCTCCTTGAAGATGTACCATTGAATACAAGAAGACAAATGCGGTTTATGCACGACGGAGCCCAGCACACTTCTCCCATCGCGTCAGATATCATCTCAACGAACAGTACCCTCAGCGATGAATTGGGCGTGGTGGCCCAGTAGCATGGCCACCGAGGTCACCTGACCTGACTCCGATGGACTTTTATCTGTGGGGTAACTTGAAGTCCGTCGTTTATGCAACGTCCATTAACAATGAAGACGACCTATGGGAACGTGTGCAGAATGCATGCCACATGATTCGACGAAACCCTGGTGTGTACGAACGAATTCGTCAGTTTTGTGTACGTCATGCTCATGCATGTGTGGAGAATGGAGGAACAACCTTTGAGCATCTGTTATAGAGAAACATCCCTGTCCTTATACTTGGCAATAAAGGCATACATTGAAAATTATTCTTGGCTATTATTTCGAAAATGAAACATTTGCGACCCCATGTTCATAGGAACATTTGTTCTTGTTTTTGATCCTGGAACACGCATACGAAGTTTGTAATCATACATCTGACTCACCCTGTATAATTTTCAGGACTTCAAAAAAATATGCAAAAAAGTTCAGTAAATTTTATGTAATTTATAGACCTTATGATAATGGAATATAGTCTAAATAACAGTCTAACAAATATGAACATTTCAAAACAGTGTAAATGGCGTGACAGTGGGGCGTTAAAACATGACAGTCCGATAAAAAAACTATAAATAAAAAAATAAAAATGAAGTCTTCACGGGTAATTTGCCGCGTAAGGTGACTGTAAAAAACCGACGTTTCGAAAGAGGTTTCGGTCTATGTCATGACGACACTGAACTTGGTAGAATTCAATATTAATTTTGTAAGGAGCCATTACCACATACATGCATCCATCTATCAGTCCACTCTGATGTACACATGAATCCATTCAACTACTCACCTATAAGTTCTCACTTCCAGTAGTTTAGTTCAACTCTAGAAACAACGCAAACATCACAATCTTAGCTGTCGCCTGAGCCCAATGTAGCCAGCGACTGTGAGGGGAGATAAGTTGGCGCAGTGACTCTGATAGGACACAGGGGTTATGGTTCTTATCCTGACATTTCACAGACAGCAACAAACACTACGTGAATTTACGCCGACCCAGTTTCGTAGCGAAGTACATTCTTTGTATTCTAGGGACAAGATGAATGTAGAATGTAGAGCGCATATAAGATATAAGGAACGCATAAGTCGGAAAACCTGAAAGTAACAGACAACTTGGTAGACCTAGGCGAAGAAAGAATACAATATTAAAGTTAATGTTACATCGTTAGCAATAATTTGATATTTCATGAATGGAACTTCACAATAAATGTAATTGGACAATGTTGCATTATGCATCAGTTTAGTTCATAAGAAGTAAGCCAAGTCTGTGCTTACAAAATGAAATGTATGTTTACCGAGAACATACAGGCCATTTACAAACGGGAGACATGATTAAGAAAGTAAAATTATCCACACAAACAAAATAGTTAATTAAGGGGCTAAGTTTACAGAATGTAATTTTCTTCTATAATTTTTACAGTACTCACTCCCCCCTACAAGTAAATTACAGTTATCTTAATGCTGTAAACTATCTCCTGTTCATATCGTTATCTGTAACCACTTTACGAAGTTTAATAACCAAAATTCTGTACCATTTAGTGTTTCATACATGCGTGCGGTATAGCCAGCCAACGTACAAGTACTGTATCAATTTTAAACAAGCTAGAAATTGTATACGATGCCGGAATGCACATTTTTCCTCGTGCGTCCTTTGCAACTTGCATTTAGAGGTATTGCATCCGCCTTGTTGCTTTGACCACCAGATCGCAGCACCTGAATGTCTGCCTCAGACTTTCCGCATCCGTCATTTTGTCATCACCGCTCGTAGGATATTCGAAATAAGTTTTTAAGGTCATTCAGTATAGCAAAACCTCCATATAAAATTTCATCCAAATCTGTCCAATGGTTCTCGAGTATAATCGACTGGACAGACATTATTATTATTATATTATTATTATTTAGTGTTCTGTCTGACGACAGGTCCATATGAACAGGATCATTCCATCCTTTTCTCGGACTGGGACCTGTTCATATACGTTCTTGGCAGATGATCCAGAAGTGGTTTGCCATTGCCTTCTTCTGTGTGTGAATGGAGTAATTGTTGGGATGCCACGGAGAAACCGGGGAAGCCCCCGGAGGAAACCTCCGCGTTGCCTAGACCACGGCCTTGCCCAACACAAGTTATAAATTCGGGCACCGCCGGGAATCGAACCCGGGACCCCAGGATTATAAGGCTAGCGTTCTAACCGCTAGACCACCGTGGCGGTCCTGGACACACATTACCAAACCATAATTCGTTCTCGCTATGCCCTTCGTGCAATTAACGCATAATAACCTAACCTAACTCGAAAGTCTCTACGAATAACTAAGCCTGTTTACGAATTCGACCACACATCGCGCTATTTACACGGCAATGAATATTTCGAACGTAGCATTTCAGGTTCTGATACCGTTACCAACATTGCGGAGAAACATGCAAGATGGAGGCGATGCGTTATACCGCCATGTTGGTAACGCTGTCACACACAATCCAGATAACCACTAATAGACATGATCAATCAAAACTTTGAAAACTGAAACATCATCGTTAAATAATCTAAGAATAAATCATTCTCACTTTGCATAGCAGCCTGTCATAAAGTAGGCCACGGCCGCTTTCTTCACGATCTTTCTAGAGTCAAATTTTGGGGACCATAAACGGTCACAAATGGTACAAACGTGCTGTAGTAATGCAGCAATTGATAAAATGTGAAAGTGAATTACATTTCAGAGGCTGGACATCGTGACGCGGAACTCTGAACCGCAGCGGTTGCTAGGCAACGCTTTTCTCATTCACACACACAGGCGCCATATGACGTAAAACGAATCTCCCACCCCCATTGGCAAAAATTCTACTGTACCCATCCGATGACGTGCTACTTTGGCGCCATGCCCACAGTGGAACGCATCCTGGATATGTGACGTCACAACGCCCACACAGCTCCGTGGCTTGTGGCAAAAGGGACGGAAATCGATTCAAGCCTGTACTCAATGATTTATGAGTTGACTTCTCCATTAATTGAAGAGGCTTCTGTACAACGCCAGAAATCGTCAGTAACTGTTCTTTACTATGGGCATGACTGGATCAGCTTTCAAACGCATTCAGATCAGGCGAGCCTCCACACGAAGGTGATGTGCGTTTCTTTGAAACCGTAGCTTGGAAAGTGACTGGGAATACGGAAGGAAACTGTGCACTCGGAGGAGCTGGGAGCGTAGATCGGAGGATAACATTAAACTGTATCTTTAGTAAATAGGGTTGGAGTTATGGATTGGATTACTTTGGCCCTTGGCGGGCTCTCGTGAACACGTTAATGAACCTTTGGGTTCCATAACAGATGGGAAATTTATTTTCTAGCCGAGCGTAACGTTCGATTCTCAAGAAGGGTTTTGCTGCATGCAGTCAGGCACCACCAAAAGAATCTATTATAACCCTCACGATGATGGCAGCAAGGATCTCTTATATTAGAATCTCTGGTCACTTCCGATTCTTAATTACTGTTTTTCTGATGGTGTCAGTCCTTTTAGACATTTGGTAGAACGTGGGTCTGATTCATCTAAATACGCTTAACTGCAGAGGAAAATGGAGCACATGAAAACCGCTGACAAACATCGATATACTACACGGAACACGAAAGACAGCGAAGAGTGGAGAATAACAAAGAATAAACATGGGTAAGTGTTTTGGAAATATGGCGTTTAAAGACCCTGACATGGTGCGTTATTCAAAATGTCATGCAGAGCAAATCACAATTAAGCGTCCGGCTGAGTGGTTAAAGGGAGAAATGCGACAGAACTATTGTTGTTATGTAGTCTAAAGCTCTGTTTACATGTCTTTAAAAATATAAAGCAGAAATTTAGGTTATGAAGTAAAATAAGCCTTTTGACACATTGTGATTATTAACGGTTTATTTGGCGACAACGTCAGTGGGTCCGAATATATAACGTCAGATAATTCAATTCAATTCAATTAATTTATTTACGTATTTGCCAACAGCAAGAAGCCAATAACAGGCAAACACTGATAATATATACAATAATAGTGAAATAATAATGAAAAATATTACAAAAAGAGATTAACTAAACTTATACATGTACAGTATTAAATGTAACTGCCAAGTACAGGCAAACCCAAAATAGAAACAATATTAACACAGAGCAAAATAAATGAAGAAATATAAATAAAAACAAATAATCCACCTAGGGAACACTAATATAATTGTAAAACGTTAAAGGATATAAAAACAGATAACGAAGCTAAATCATCTATGAGACAACCTATCTAGATCATTTCCCTTAATGGGGTGATTCATGAAGAATTAACTACAAAGGATGAGAAAGGAGGCGGCTTTGTTGTAATTTCAGGAAATACCCGATATTATCCTGCAGACATATTGGATTTATTATTCTGATGGCAGTGAAAATGTCGATATTGCAGTAATTAATTCTTGACGAGATAATACAGGGTATACGAGGTGCGATCGGAAGGTTTCCAGACTGCGCGTATAAAAACCCGTACACTTATCTCAGGTATTAAATTCATCCATCACCCTCGAAGTAGTTCCCCTGGGAGTGAAGACAACGATCCCAGCGCCGCTGCCAAGCCTGAAAGCATCCCTGGAAATCTTTCTTTGTCAGCCTGTCAAGTACCATCTGCGATTCTGCCTGAATCTCTTGCCAAAGACTCGCCAAAACGGCTACGGAAACCTATGAAATGCTAAAGCAAGCATTTGGGGAGTCCGCAATGGGTCGTGCACAAACTTTTGTGTGGCATTCACGTTTTAAAAATGGCCGAACCTCTGTCGATGATGACGAGCGTTCTGGACGACCATCTTCGAGCACAACGCCCGAAAATGTTACGAAGATTCAGCAGGCCATTCACGAAGATCAACGTCGTACCATCAACGACTTGTGCGACATTGTTGGGATAGGCTATGGGACCTGTCAGCTGATTCTAAAGGACGAAAGCGGCCGTCAAAGTGGCGCAACCACAACTGGCTGCTGCATCATGACAACGCGCCAGCGCACACCGCCCTCAAAGTTCGGCAGTTTTTGGCCTCAAACACCATGGCCGTCATCCCGCACCCTCCTTAGCTCCGTGTGACTTCTTCCTCTTCCCAAAGATGAAAATTCAGCTAAAGGGAAGGAGATTTGAGACGATAGAAGAGATTCAGGCAGAATCGCAGATGGTGCTTGACAGGCTGACAAAGAAAGATTTCCAGGGATGCTTCCAGGCTTGGCAGCGGCGCTGGGATCGTTGTCTTCACTCCCAGGGGAACTACTTCGAGGGTGATGGATGAATTTAATACCTGAGATAAGTGTACGGGTTTTTATACGCGCAGTCTTGAAACTTTCCGATCGCACTTGTATACGAAAGAATGGTGCGGTTTCAAAAGTTAATAAAAAATTTATTTTTCTCCTTACACGGGCACAACATACACCGTCAGCGGCGGCAACTTTCCAAGTTTCTCATGCGTTAATTACAATCCTTCAATGTGTGCACCCTGGGTCACACGACACACATCCACACGGTAATCAAACTCATCCCAGACCTGGTGTAGCATGTCCGGTTTAATGGCCTGCAGTGCATGCGTTATCCGATCACGAAGTTAATGGATGGACGTGGGCAATGGTGGTACATAAACGCTGTCTTTAACGAACTCCGAAAGAAAGAAATCGCACGGTGTAAGATTCGGCGAACGGGGTGGCCAAGGGACACCTCAAAACGGAGCACACAGAAAGCCTTCTCCTGCTGCAACGCCATCTTTGAAACTGGCCCCGCGGCCACGCAGTAAGCATGAGAAACGTGGACAGTTGCCGCCACTGACGGTGTATGTTGTGTCCGTGTAAGTTAAGAAATAATTTTTTATTAACTTTTGAAACCGCACCATTCTTTTGTGTATACCCTGTACTTAATAACCAGTTAAGTAATTCTCCGTGTTTATGTAATCCAAAAATTCATTACCGTTTACACACGTGCCTGTCTATCCCTAACCTGTTTAATGCAGTCAAAACTTTAAACTTTCCATTTCTTTAGCATTCATATAATAGGGCAGCAATTAGCATGCTACCCTATTCTACGTGCGCTTCTTCCAAGCGGTATCGTCTCTAAGCGTTTACAGAATAAAATTATACATTCATTTGTTTTGACCATTATGCCGTTATCCACAATTATACACGTTGTTATTATCCAGAAGACCAACATCGACAGCGACACTGCCGTGAGGACCTCAAACTTCATATAATTAACTAACTAGATGGCTTACGAACCCGAAGGTTCATCACCGAACTAACTAAAGCCCTCCACCGGACCCTGTCCTGGGCCAACAAAATCCAGTTTCCTTCAACTCCTATCTCCCATAGATTCCGCCTGAGATTATCCTTCCATCTACGTCTAGGTCTCCCCAGCGGTCTCTTCCACTAAATCTCCTACACCTAGTAAAATATTCTTAAATTTCTGTTATTGGACCATGCATTCTTCGAAATATTTCGGAGGACCAGACAATGAATTTTAGTTGAAATCCATTTGAAACACATTTCCTCATCTAAAATTTTGTACGACAGTCGCCTACTCTTTGCCCTTTTCTTGTATCTGCAATGTAATCAATGTTCTATGTAAATTCTTTTGACAGAAATTTAACTACACAATTTCTTGCGAGGCCCACAGACAACTCGCCCACTCGTAATCGGCCTTGCCAGTAGCGATAATCGAGAGCGGGTTGGAATGACAGAGTAAAGTTGGGAACAATGGCTTCCCACGCAATGCGGCCGACTCATGGACTCCAACCGAAGTTTCTCCAGCCATAAGCTGTGGACTCACATTCATCGTGACCGCGTCACGAAACGGAAGTCAGAGACAAATCAAGAGTTAACAAAGCTCTCTTAATTTTTTGAAATCTAAACTCTCGAAGGAACAGTCAAATTTTCGATAAAATAAAGATAAGAATAAATAAAACAATTTGTCTGTTGTTGGTGTATCGTCTTCGCGTCACAGAGGTGGACTACCTGTCAGGGGCTGTAGGTGACGTCTGACTCATTTATAAGCGATCTGATACAGATACTAAAAACCATGTTAGCAGGCACCAAAAAGGACGCTTCAAAGTCATATAAAAATCGAAGCGTTGCAAACGAACAGCAGAGGCAAAGCGAGTGTGAAGACAGTTCAGAACTTGCACCGTAGCAAATCTATCAACGCTGTAATTGTAACTTGGAGCCACGCAGTAAAGGTGAAATCTTTCCTTGTCGGTTTTCTGCAAGGATTGTTAACAGTGGTTACAATATTTCTTGGCAGCTGAAGACTGCCTCTGGAACAGAGCCGATTCATTTATTACTTCAGTTGAAACAGATTTTTATTCCGGGCGTTTACTGTAATCAGAATTGAACACGTCCATTAAGTAATCATTCTTTAAATTTTGAGTCCAGAGTAACAGCAAAAATCAAGTGACCGGTCAGTGGACAGTGTTGAAGTGTATGTACGTTTTACTGCACGTTTGTCACATACGTGTCTTGAATAATTAGGAATGGGCAATTAAAACATGGGTCAACATTATAATTAAAACATGTTGGAAAACTGAAGTTGTAACATGTTCAAAGAAAAGTCTGTCAGCTGAGTGTTGACTCGCGGAAAATACGCTGTAATTCTGAAATGCTAGTAACTTGAAGAAAGAACAAATGTATGATTACATGCATAATTAGAGAAGAAAATTACATCTCGTTATATGTATATTGTTTCACCTTTGCGTAAGTAAATTCAATAGTTTAATCTCGGTTATCTGAACATAAAAACAGCCTCGCCTTGTCGTAGGGAAATGGTTAAATTCTGTAAGCTCTTCAGAACTGCAGCGTCGAGATACAGTCCATTCAAAGATGAAATACACTCTATATGCCTGACTCGAATCCATGGCTAACTAAGTTCGTAACAAAAATGAACAATATGTCGGGAATTAACCTCCTCTTTAAAGAGAAATACAAACAAGGATTCGGTAGGATTTGATTTTTATACAACGGTGAGTATCCATCGCTCTGATGATGGAGGCAGCAAGGACTTCTGAAACGTCTGTAAACTTCTATCAGCTATAAGGTGCAACAACCCAGAAGACAGCCATCTTCGTTGGTAAACTTCTGTCAGACTACAACAGAATTCGTCATGCGGTCCATAACTCTCGTGTTTTTAAAAGAAAATGATTGCGGGTAAAAAATACGGGGGCAGTGGTGCAAGCTGACCGTTAAAAGGGCTCAAAATTAGATAGTTTATCAGATGTTCAAGTAACTATCTACATATCGGATCGTTATGATTATACACAACAAAATACCTTCAATTGGATCTACATCACAGCCTTACAACTTTCCTTCCCTCAGATTCGTTTTAACATTATCCCTTTATGTTCTGTGATAAAATACAGTGCATTGGCGTTAGAAATTTCGCTTTACCTTCTCTGAGGCCCACGGATCCTCCTGTAAAATCCGAACCTTGGATATAAAACGACCGAAGCGTAATCCTTACTGGTCATCTCTAATTACTGCCGAGGTTTGAAAATCGTTTAGCTTTACAACAGAGTGGAGCTTAGACAGAGACTTTATCTTTGTGCTACAATTATTTAAGCGACTCTCCTTAATTTCCCATTCTAATTCTGCTGTACGCAGTGCCGACACAAGAAATAAGAATCAACTTCACAGACCAGTGCATATTATGTAGGCGTCAAAATTTTCATCAGTTTACCACGAAATCTCACAAGTCTTAAAATAAAAGGGCACAATTTAAGTAGCTTTAAAAAAATACTTAATTATACACCCCTTTTAATCCGTTGAAAAATGTTTAATGTTCACAAATAGGACATAATATTCATTAAGGCTTTCTTATCTTCATGTAACTCCATTATAAATGGAGATAATTTATCATCATCATCTCTGCACTAATTTCCTTGACGGACCTTGGTCTCCTCACACATGAGAGGTTACTTTATCTAGCTAGACATTTGTTAGGACTCTTTGGACGACTAATCAGCCCTTTACAGCTGTATATATGGGTCGATGTATCTGTCACCACCCGCGTCTTTTACCCCCTCTTCGTGTGACAAGCTGCATGCAGCAGTTAAGCCCTTCAATATAACCAACAGTGCTGAAAGACTTAATTTTTTTTCATTAAAAAGACGTACCGGAATTATCTCATATAAAACTGCGTGTTACCCGAGGTCTCAGTCTAGCTTGCGCTGTTATGTTACGCTCTCCCGTATTTTACTCTTTATGATATTGCATTTAGACGGAATTGTGGAATCTAAACGTAACGTAAAAGTGACAAAGAAAGAAATATTTTAAGGTCATGTCACTAGGTAATAAAATAAAAATTGTAGATAAGTTTCACTGTGGTATGTGATCAGCAGCAGTTGGACTAAAATTCCGTTCATGTTATATTTTACATTTTACGTTACTGTTTAACATTCGTTACTTTATCATACCACGTAGTTTGTTAATAAATATCATTAGAATATATTAATAAATTTTATTTTTATTTTCCATGGGCAGTTTCCAGTGTTCTAATCTCCATAAAAAAATAATTTCCCAAAGACACTAATTTCACTCCCGCACTGCTAGTTAACCGAACTGCAAGGCCGAAAAAATTTGGAGGGGGGGGGGGTTGTACAAATTTCACGCCCCGTGTCGTTCAATTGTCTGCGACGGTGGTGCTCTCTGATGGCGTCATACAGTTTCTGCGCCGACGCCGTATAGTGGCGACGTCCAGCGAGCAAGGGTTGGTTGCCTACAGTTAATGAAACGGAATGATGGCAGAGCGGCTACTGTCGGGCTGAAGTCAACAAGGTAGTCTCGAAGTCGTGCTACTGGTCGGATAAAAAGATAAGAAGGCACAAAGAAGAATAAGAAGCAAGTACGTGTTCACTGTGGACGAGACGAGTTATGGGAACCCATCGAATTTTCAGCCATGAATCGGATTGCACCTGTGATACCGAGAGTGAGAACTGCGACTACAATGTGAATGTGGGGACTACGCGATTCCATCTTGACCATCCTCCTACTAGCACTGAGCTTCTGCTGCAGCCAGAGTTCCAGTAAACAAGGTAAGGTGTCATTGTAATCTCTACACCAGGTGTCTGTGCTAGAATCCGGCTTCTTGTCATATCAACTAGCAACTTTGAGGTCTACACACTTTTATAATACGCAGGTGTTTCTAGTGGCAGTCACAATATTTTTGCGTAGATCTCTAAACGCGACCAAAGGCGATCTAAAATTGACAACTTCTAGAGTTTTCGGACAGATAAAATATAATATTGTTTATTCTTAATGTAGTAATTAGCAGCCATTTAATGATGATTAATATAAAAGCTATCTTGTGACTCAAGTGGTAAGGTTTCTAGCTATCCCGCCATGTAGGCGCTCGGGGGGAGGGGATATAGCTCCGACTCATTCTTAACCTCGGCGCTAGATTGGGGTGAGTGGTCAGCGTCACGCCCCGGTCGCACTCAAGTGGTAAAGTATTACGACCAGAAAAAAAATCACTAAATTTGTATAAAGTGCTGCAGAAGTCAACAGTTTGTTTTTTTGTAACTAAAGTGTACGTTTCAATATCTTTAATTATATAATACACTTTTAAGAAAAGTATATGGATATGATATATGTCTACGGATTGCTACTTTAAAGTAATTACTGACGTCATGAAAGTGAACACACAAAGCCGTTAGGTGGCGCTACGCCCTATTGATAATGAATTTTGAAATAGAAAATGATACAAATTATTCAATAACATCGTTGTTAGTTTGTAATATTTGACGGCGTATTTTAAGATAACGGCGTTTATAACAGATGACGCAATAAACACGGACGGTTCATTGTTTATTTAATATTACTTTTGATTAAATTTAATTAATTGAACAAAGGTAGTTTAAATTGAAAATAAGTGACCATAAAACTAATAATGCTTGAAATTACTAAAATATAACTTCTGTAGTGTCAGAGAAAATTAAAATGTGACGTTCTGCTTTCCGCTGCTAAATTCAGAGTTGATAAGTTTTACTGATTCATGATTTAACGACATCCCATCGTCTGAAGAGATAAATTTGCATCAGATACAATAGAAAGTAAAAGACCCAGACAGCTAACACCCAGGTAATGTCGCCTACCACAGAGGTTTCAACTTGGGTAACAGTTAACGGATTACTTTAAACTAAATTGTTCAAACATTCAAATGCATTGTCCCTTTCCAGGGTGTGTAAAAGAACTTACGAATAATTATCTTGCCGTGGTCTGTTTTAGTAATTTAATAAATCTTCAAAATGTAAATTATTAAGCTTTCCAGGTGTTAACTATTTTAAGGTCCTATCATACTATTCATCTGTCCCTTCGAAAGTATAACCACTAACCATAGTACTAGTTAGTAATAAAATTTGTTCAGTCCCTATACCATACTGACATTTATAATGCAATGGGTCTTGCTACCAAACCACAACACGTGATTTAAAATTTTAGGCGTCACATCGTTTCACTTTATTAATTATCATAGACCATCATTATATTTGGATCATTAATATCAAATTAAGGTCAAGTGCAATGCAACATGCTTCGCTGAATTCGCTTGAGGTCTCGCTGCAACGTGCTGGCATTACTAGCCTCATTCATGGACGAAGTAATCGCCCGGCTGGAAACGACTGCGACATCGATTTTATTCTACCGTGCTTTGTGTGCTGGGTTGCCTACGTGTACAGGGAGGAACTCTTGTGTGTCAAGCCCTGCAAGAACGATTTCATCGTCCCTTAAAACAGCTTCTCCATTATTACAGTGTTAAAATAAAACACGTACTTTAATTTATTACCTAACTATGTCCACAGAACCAGACATTAATTCAGAAGTTGATAATTGCTCAGCTGTCCAAAAAGTTTCAAACCCTTCATGAAACACCAAGTTTCATAACCGTGTTAACAAAAGTCCACCACATAACTCTACAACAATCAGTTGAATATAGTCCACAACCTGTTTCTTTGAGATAAATTTTAATATTATTCTACCAACTATGCCTTGGTCTCTCCAGTAGCATCTCTTTACATTTCGCGACCACAGTTTTATATGCGTTATCATGTCTCGCGTGTGTGTTACATTTACCGTGTTCTTATATTTGATTACACTAATATGGATCAAAATGGTGAAGGGTACAAATTATAAAGGTATTTATTGTGTGACTTTATTTTACCTCGACGTATTTGCTGATTATTAGGTCCAGAAATTCTCAGTACGATGCTTTGTTCTGACACTCACAGTTCGTGAATTCCGTTCAGGCTGAAGGATTAACATTTACCACGACAGATAAATTTATTTTCATTAAATTACACTAGGTCAAATTATAAGATACATAAACCGGTGAAAATATAAACAGATGATTCAGGTTAAGTCAGCAATTATGGTGAAAATATCATAAGCTGTCAGCTGTAAGATGCTGAGAGTTTCGTTTCAATAAAGGGATTTCATTTTTCACGCCATTTGTCATCCACGTTGAAGAAACTCCGTACCTAAATATCCCTTGATACATTTAATGATCAGAATTACATATGTGTTTTATAACATTTGATCTATATATATTACTTAAACTTGTTTTCAATTTCATGAATGTTGCCAAGACAATTTTTTGTTCAAGAATGCGGTCAAGGCGGCAACATACAAACGTACGGACCATACTTGCTAATTTACTTATGTAACGCTCCCATATCGACTGCAGCTGTTGTTTGCCATTGATTGAGACGAAGAATATTAATAGTGAATTGCAAAGGAAGGAAAATAAAAAATCGTGGCCGATTCTTAAGCCCTATCTTGCGTGCTATATGCTCCGCCCATGTAAACCTTGATCTGTTCACCATAGCCAGATATTATTTTTTAAAGAGTAAAAATTATGAAACTTCAAATTACGCAATTTTTTCCAGCCTTATCTTACATATTTTATCTCGTATCAAAATATTTTACTCAACAAAAGTAATTCTTATAGTTTCTTTTAGAAAGTTTAAAAGAAGTGGTTCCTACAAACAATACCAAAGCTTATTTTGATTTAATATTTGTAAAATAAACGCTAAATTATTTTCCTAAAACCTCTGAACAACTTTCCACATAGGATCTTCTGCCTTTAGCGTGATATTTGTAAAATATTCTTTCGCTACTAAAAATTATCATTCCTCCTTTCAACCATTTCATTATAAACAGTCATATTACTGTATTAACATAAAATATTTTCAGTTCGGTTGGAAAGTTACACTGTTGTTATAGCCAACTAGTCGCATCTAGCCACAAGAACTGCCCATGTCGTAAACCTCAGGCTGTCTGAGTTGGCAGCGCAGTAACCTTATTAATGAATTTGTGGACAGCTTTTTCCTTAGTGTCCCAGAGAACATTCTTCTCACTTTTCCACACAGTTTTGAATTTACATAATCTAGTACTGATATCAAACTCTTTATTTAGTGCTACAATATAGCTCAATGTCACCGTCGGTGGGTTAGCGTACTCGCCTCGCCACCGGACAAGAGGTTCGCGGATTCAAACCCAGCCGAGGTCGATGGATTTTTTTAAGAGTGATAAAACTGCGTAGCACAACTTCCTTCGTAGATTTACGGCATGTAAAAGAACGTTACGAGCATGAACGAGGTGTTTCGTAAGCAAAATTCAGCGGTTATTTCTCACCCAAGTCTCTCTTGATTCACTACTAGGTGGCTCTAGCAGACAAAAATCAGGATTAGGTAGAAATTGTGCAGAGTCAGTGGGTTTGTCACTCACTACTCACAAACGCACATTTCAAAGACTAGGAAACCTCGGAAAAGGAGGCGGCCAATACCCACAACTGGTTTGTAGAGCGAAGGGAGGACATAGCTGAATAATTAACCATTTAAAAGAAAATTGTTTTGAATCTGGACATTAACTCTTAGAGGCCGGTATTTGATGAAATTTTGATGTTAGCACGGGGGAGAGCTTCGTTACAGCTGAATTTTATGTGAAAATTTCGAAAGCTGCGTATTAATGCTATTCACAGTGCAGTTTACGGTGAGAATTAAAATAAACCCTTGAGTACAAAATCAGAGTTACTGATCGTTAAAACAGGCAGTACATATAATTACCACGGGGCATTAAACAGTAAAGAATATTAAAATTGTCTCCTTATATATATATATATATATATATATATATATATATATACTTTTTCACCCACGTAGATTATCTTATGGGAAATGTGTACGGAACATTATAATTAATTTATATTACCTTTAATGACTATGTAGGGGTAAAATTTGCTTAAGGTAAAGAATAGATACATTATTTATGTTAGACTTATATATTTTTACAAAAAAATTATACGTTAATATATATAGTATAAGGACTTAATCGAAATACTTTTTCATAAAATTAATCAAATAAATTTAATGTAGATTGTATATATTGATATGGGCCTACTTTTGATGGTTTATAAGTTTTGTATGATTATAAAATGTACTTAGTTTCTCGGGGACGGCATTTCCCGTGTTTAGTATTTTATTTTTAAATTTAGGAAGTCCTTTCTCAAGTGGTATCGTACCTAATTTTTTGCGAGAATACATTTTTAAGACGGCAGCTTTCAAAAGGCAACTTTATATGAAATTGAAATTATCAGGATGGCAACTTTGTGAAACAATCTTCAATTTACGTTCTTTATAGACGAATATTAGAGTTAAATATGAGAACTTCGGTACTGAGGACAGATACATCTTTCTAAAGTGATAATGTAATATTTCTGTCTGTTTGCAGCAGTAATAACATGATGATCACATGTATGTCTGTTGACAAAGTGAAATGACATATCACCGCCATATGCATGTTTGCATTCTCTGTGACGTTCCATGCTGAGTGACCACTATACCTCTCCACCCCTTCGCTACACACAATTTGTTACTTGTATTAATCATTATATAATCCTGCACACATATAATAAATTTCCCCGTGCTTAAATATCACGCCATGATGACGTATGGAAAGTAGAGAAACAGCTCTGTGAATTTTTAACCGGACAATAATAACGCCGGCTGCTTTATCTACTGCATCCATTGGATAACAGGACAGATCTGGACAGGGAGGGGAAGATAAAAATTCTTGTCCCTGTCGGGGATGAAATCCTAGCCATCCACTCAGAGGCAGCCACTTTACCTATTGAACTGCCCAGGCTCATAATCCTGAAGAGAGTTGATTATAATTGAGAGGTTCGCACACTGGACAGAGGGAGAATGTGACGTCAGTCGGAGACAGCTAACGCTGTAGCGGCGAGAGACAGAATCAGTGCGTCAACGGGCAATGTATAAGGCCCAGCTACGTTACGTCAACAACCAGTCCTGTCTTAGAGGAGTTTGTTCACACATTAGGTCTTATATAAGACCTCCATAGATTTATGTATAAATTATTCAACGACTCTTTCAGTATATGGGGAAAAAACATCGAATGAGAGAATTATCCAGTCCGAAGACTGAAACTTTAAT
The DNA here is from genome assembly GCF_977971745.1 of Zootermopsis nevadensis. Classification (NCBI taxonomy): domain Eukaryota; kingdom Metazoa; phylum Arthropoda; class Insecta; order Blattodea; family Termopsidae; genus Zootermopsis; species Zootermopsis nevadensis. Next base: position 9,186,120 of record NW_028259144.1, on the reverse strand, counting down.
TCACGGCCTACCGAATGTGCAGCAAAATGACGTCACTGGATGTCCACGGTCGATGTGTGTTCATTTTAAACACATTGCTCATTATTAATGGGTGTTAATTCATAATTATTTATGCCTTAATTCACTGCTTACACTTTAAATGGTAAATTCTCTTATTTGCCCACTTTTGACAAACAAATACCAACAGTGTCCATGATGGAATGTCAGTTTATTTTGTCCTTGAAAACATTAATAAGAAATGAAACATCAATATGTCTGGAATGAAGTGTTCCAAAATTTAAATGGCTCAATATTATAATTGCGTAAAATATAAAACTGAAGACAAACGGTAATACAAAATTGCAAAGTTTATTTGCATATTTTCTATTTTATTGGAATCAGTCGATGTAAGATTCCATAACAAGAGTCATAACCTAGCTTTGACCTGCGTAAAGTATTATATAAAAGAATTGACAACTAACAAATCCAAATAACCTTAGTGCCTGAAAATACACAAAATCAACGTAAGAACAAAAAAGAAAAACTATTTACTATCTAACATAATACCAAGATATTTTATGCAGTTCGAAAGCAAAATTAAAACATTACTGTCATATTAATTAGAATTTATACTATTGGTCTTACGTGTGAAAGATAAAATTTTAGTTTTCTGAATGTTTAGTTCCATTTACTTTTCGCCACACGACTGCTACATCGAATCAACATCAGATTTTAAAGCTTTATAGTCAAAAGACTTTATGTCTCGATAAATTTTCAGATCATCGGCAAATATGAGATATTTCGAAGAGTAAATATTAGCTACAATAAATCTTCACACTTTCTTCCATGTTGTGGCAACTTGATACCATATTTATTATTGTTTTTAGAAAGAAAATTCATTTCGTTTATGGACACTTATCTTACTTATAATTTACTTTTTCTTTAAACGTTTTTTGCCCAAAATCTTAAAGTTTTATAACATACTTTTTAACCTTGTTTCCTTTGTTATCTTTATCTTAGTAATAGGTAATCATGCAAGTTTATTTGCTTTTATAATAGGCCCGTCCTTTTTTATTGATTTTGCAGTATCTTTCTTCAGTACTTTGCGTAATTTGCCTTGTTATTCTGCTGTAAAGCACTTGAATGAGCTACTGGTTTTTTAGAAACGCGTTCCTTTTAATTAACCTGTAAAATCATAATGCAAGAAATTGGGTCAAATGTTTTGCCATGGAGATTAAGACCCTTTACTTGCGGAAACGTGTCAAGGTCATTTAAAGTCAGTGCTACTGCACGATATAAACTCCTTTACATCGGCGTGCGTGCAGGGAGCCGACTTGCTTGAGCCGGGTCCAACACCTGTGCGTGGCTAACAGAGACCTCTGTTTATATTCTGTGAGATTTATTCCATATCAGGCTGTACAAACGTTAAAAATACATCATGCCATAATCTTGAACACATAGTACGTAGTTCTAGGAAAATACCGTGGTGTTCCCGCCAACGGAATCGATGGACCCAGATGGCCCGCGAACAAAGACTCAGTTGTTTCTGAACTGGTAGTCGGAGAATTACTGTGGGATCGTAAATTCTAGTTAGCTTGGTTTGCCCTTTCGACACTTCTCATTGGAGAGAAACGTTTGAGAAACATGGCAAAGCCGCCCTTTTAGTAAATGATTCCATTGTAACGCAGAAGTTATGTTTTTGTTTGTAAGGTGGCAGACGCTCTTATCTCGTCTGCTGAAATAGGTTGAGTCGCTCAATTTCGAAGTTTCCATACGAAGAGAGTTCATTACAAGACGATAACCTAAAACCAAAAGCTAAGTGACAAAGTATTTTCGTCAATCGTTGCTTACTACTGAAACTATTATTGTCGCAACAGGATAGGCTATTGATTTTGTGTCGAAACAACGCCACATTACGGGTCGGCTATCATAATTCACAACAAACCATCAACATATGTGGTTACGACGGAGAATTTGATGGGAAATATACACATGATGATTACTGTCTTCTGGAATGTTTCGCCGTACAGTCTTGTACAAACTGACGTTTCAGAGACGCTTACTGCCTCCGTCATAAGAACGATTACGGCGGTAGTAAGCGCCTCTGAAACGTCAGCCAGTTTGTCCCAGACTACACGACGCAACATTACGTGGTTTACTCCATTTGACCAGAGAACACAACAGCTTGTCTGCATATTGCGAACTGAAGATTTGTACCCAATGATGAAAATACAGTTATATTATCAGCAATGCATTTTTATGGGTTAAATTAATTGTGACATTTACTACATTACATCATTCTTCAAATGGGATTATAGTCTTCAGTACTAACGAATAATAACATTCAGAGAAGAATAATTAGTATTGCTATGTAGTTTCCTGTTGCAAATGTTAATAATTAAAATCTATGTCACTCTTTATTTCTTACGGTCTGGGGCATAGGTTTTGGGCACTTGGATCCTGGATTCGCAGGTTCGAATCCTGTTCAAGGCAAGGATGTTTGTGTTTTGTGCTATCCTGTGCAGGAAGAGGTTTTGCGATGGGCTGATCACCCGTCTAAGGAGACCTTCCAAATGTCTAAACCGATTTACAGTATCGGAAGGAATTCTGAACTGGGACAGGCAACAAGGCTTGTTGAATGTGAGATTTCTTTCAAGTTGTTCTGAAAAATCCTTCACCTAAAAGTGAAAGGGTGAATGTATTTATTGCAGAAGAACTGGTTTCTTCCAAGTCGATACACTATCACTGTATGTGTTACGTTTACACGTCTAGTTAACAGAACGATCTCTCGTTTCAAATAGAGGCTCGATCCTCGAAACAGGGGTGACCACAATTCACTACTACATTGTTCACGTCTTGTTAACATAGAACGCAATTACATTACGGCCAACGAAACTGCAGAGATTTCAGATCAGACTGCTGACCAGGTGTCCCTTGAAACAGGGGCGTACAAACACAGGCGTACTATTGCATGGTTTCACCCTTTAACAGAATGTGCGCTCATTCCAATTGCATTAGATTTATATATAAAAAAAACTAACTAGTGACCATGAGTGTCCAAACGAACACTTGGTATCGGGTACAAGTCTCAGTTAGAAAATTTCTTGAACATTCCTTCCCAGCTTTTCATTCAAAACTAGCGTGGTATTTCTTATTTGGGTGTACAGAACCAAAGGAATTATCGAAACATCGTTAAATAAATCAAATGTTTAACAACGTGTCTCAGAGTGATGCATTTTTAAATACCATTAAAATTTGTTTCAAATTCAAGTCCCTGTAAGCCCCTACCTTAGAGGTACGTAACTGTTATCAGGACTTTGCTTTAACTGCAGATGTTGTTTGACATTGAAGAAAAGATAAAATCATTGACGTACAAGATTAACTGAAATTATAGAAGAGACATAGTCATGGTCTCCCTCAAGACACGATTATATTAGCATGAAATAAATTAGGAAAGGAAAAAAAGACTAAGACAAAGGCCGAGATATATTTCTCGTCCCTCCTGAATGCAGGTAACGACCGATAGGTCGGCTGCGAAACACTTTTAGCCTTTATCTTGCTGCTAACGAGATATCACGTCAAAATACTAATTTGTATTTCAAGATTATCTGAATAAACCCCTAGTCGACATCTCGATCCTTCAGATGAAGTTTCTGTAATTTATATCAAACACAATAAAACAGTTATATTTAAAAATACGTTAATATGTTTAAACTTTCTTTCAGAGATTCAATTTTAATTGACTCAGGTATGTAGATCTATTGCTACAGTGTTTCCTAGACAACGCAACCGTGAAACGAGCTTATTCAGTACGATTCCGCCCGATTTGACGGGAGGAGCGTTCGACTCTTCTGCTAGAGTGCCCTCCGGCAGAAAACTTCAAGGCATTGTACCATTCAACATAGCAGATTGTGATTTGTTCACCCATTTACACTGCTCAATGTATTGTAACAAGTAAAATCGAACTATAAAATGTAACGGTGGTAAATGTTGGCCTTCGGCCGTACCTCCAAGGAATGTTAGCCGTTAAGCTAAGAGCATTTCATGAAATCAACTAACGCTACATTTCCCACTCAAACCAACGTCACGCCTTAGCGACGCATGCGCGGTACGAACTTCTACGTGTCTTTGATTTAGCACATAGGTCATTTAACGATGCTGTTTCAATCACAGGTACAACTTGGCGTCGAGTGACATGGGCATATTATTAGGCGTTGAGTAGTATAGGAAGAAAGTTGCAAGAATTATTATTTTTTTATTTATTGTGGTTCTGTTACATGTTATTAGATTGGAGACTAATATAAACATTTTCTCACAGTTTGTCCGGGTAAGATCAATATAGAATATTGTGTAATTATGTTTATTATGTACAAAGTGTTGGTTATGAATGTCGAAGTAAATTAGAATAGCTTGTATTTATGTTGCGTGATCACTAACCAGGGACCGCGAGTACAGCGTTATTCGAGAAAATCGGTCATATGCAGTAATGTTTAGAGGAGATAGGACCCTCTAGATAAGATCTATAAACAAGCAAAGGCTAATCCTTCATGGGTCAAGCCATAACGGAAGAGACGTTCGCACTACAAGTCTGACCTTGTCTGAGTCGATCTAGTGATGGCAAAGTCTATGAAAATCCTAAAGGGACACTGAGGTTATCTGTGTTTCCTAAGGCTGTCGTGTTTTAATATCAGTGGGGCTAAGAGAACAATCATTAGAGGTGGCAGTAGTGTGAATTTAGCCCGTTAAAACTACTGTCTGCGAGAGTAGGAAACATTTTTGACGTATTAGCCTGAGAAGTCGTGTGTTGAATTACCAACACACCAAAGATATGCACTTTGCACTGATTTGATATAAAATGTATAGGTAATACGTTATAACACTAGACGTATTGTAAAATATATCAGTTTTCGCTTTATAAATATATTAGAAACGATACAATGAACAGCGGAAAGCAACAAAGACATGTGAGAAATGTCTTTGTTATGTTTGCGGAAAAGACTAATGTTCTCTGTTCAGGAACAGGTGGTATTAAGCATGCGCACATCACTTACCTACAGGCCGCTTACATTACATGTATTTGCTTAACTCAAAGTGACAATAGCGACACTAATGCAAGTGATGGCAGAGGTTTCGCTTAATTAAAAACGGGCTTCTTATTCCTGTTCAGAAATATGTCGTCGTCGGAAAACACAGGCCTGAAGCAATTTGTATTGTACTGGAAGAATTCAATACGGACTACAGAATGCAATCTTTTAAGATTTTTATTCATATTTGTTCAGTACGTAGCTAATGTAGTGATATAAATGTAAACCCTTCTTTTTAAACGTGTGGATAACTGGGTATCTGTAAATAAAAACTCTCCATAAGGTAATTGATTTTTAAAGGACAAAAGTTGAGCTTAAGAACAGTAAAAATTATTTGTTTCTAGGCGATTCTTCCAGGCTGGGTAGAAACCTGCAAGTTTTCGGAGCGTGTTGCTGTTTTTTTTATTCCGAAAGACGTTTCGCAGCTGACAATAAAGATCATCCTATAACAGTTTATGAAAGAGAGCTTACTGGTTTAATTACGTAAACTTTTAATTTATTTCAGAGCCAGAAGTTTCACTATTCACGTGCATGGTAGAGGGCAGAATTTGTCTGTCAGTTATTTTGTCCGTGTGTCCCTCCGTGTGTTTCAATTCTAGAATGCTGGACGGATTCTATTTAGTTCTGATACTGGAGGTCCTTACAAAAATTGTAGTATGGTAGAAGTTTACGAAAATTTCAGAGGCCACTGCTGCCTCCATCATCGCATTAATGATGGAAGCAGCTATAACCCAGAAGACAGGTTTTTTTTTTTACAAAAATTTGTCTACTGAATTCGATTGTCTTTCGGATCGGTTGGACATAAATTTTACTACATCCTAAAAATCATAAAACTTCTCTCAAACGCCACACTGCACAAGAAATCTGCCTCTAAATCATTAAATTTCTCTCAAACGCCACGCTGCACAAGAAATCTGTGATTTACAGCTGTTTGTTAAAGAATTTCATTGCGTGGTGAATACAGAACGAAATGCAAGCAAAATAATTTATAACTGTTACGAACTGTGACTGTTTCTATATACAGGGCTATTCAAAAAGATTGTCGGGGTTTTAAAAAATCACTACAGGTAGTACAATTGAGGTAGGAATACCAATCTTGTTTTATTGTGTAGAAAAACTCTCAAAGTTTTCTTCATCCATTATAAATGCTCAATATGTGCGCCTTCTGTCAATCTGCAGACATCTACACGATAGTTCATTTCTTCCCACATGCCCCAGCGTGTCAGCGGTGATGTTTAGAATGGCGGCTCTGATACGTACCTTCAGATCCAGGATAGTCGCAGGTAGAGGGAGGACAAAGACTTGATCCTGCCCAAATTTCGTGTGGAAGTGCCCCTGGACAATGGTAACGGACCGACTTTGATGATATTCGAGAGTACAAAAAGCCTTCTTCTTACCGTTAGCCGCCATATTACAAAATCTGGCACCTGGCGGCCAAACGCGTAACTACTGGATGGCGGGCGATACAGAGCAAAACTTTGAGAGTTTCTCTATCCACCAGTGTAATAATAATAGTCGTATGTTTAATGCATTGCGCCACAAAAATTCACAAAACCCCGACAATCTTTTTGAATAGCCCTGTACAGTTAACTACCATTCAAATGGAACTCCGTCAAATGTCTACGTTTAAAATTGTATTAAATACTACCTAAGCACACACCTAAGTTATACTGAAGACCTAGGGGCATTCAAAAGCCAATGAGAAAATACCGACTGTGGGTCACTTAAGATTGACTGCACCTTTCCAATCTTGTTATTAAATAAAGGAAGACGCGATGGGAAACACAGTCAGATAGCTTAAGAAGAATAATAAATACGTAAACAAGTTCATGATACACACATAACTTCGTGTTGTGGATATGTTGAAATCGTAACATATGCCACTCTTCTGTTCATAAAGTCACTTTTAAACGCGTCACTTCAGAACAAAAACGGCCTAGATTCTCCTCTACAGCTTGTCATAAACACCTTATCGGGGCTGAAGAAGTTTCATGAACACTTCATAAATACATTTCCGTCATTAGAATTCCGTCTCACATTTGATAACAATACACCATAGCAATGCTGCTACTACAGGCAGAAGAACCTACAGAACATCATACAGGAGTATGAAGGGAACTGAATTGGTGTTTTTTACGTTTAAACAGTTCAGGTGGAAAGCGGGTTCAATTCTGTTCCTGTCTCTGATAGATATCGTGAGAGAGAGAAATATATTTAAAAATGCGTGCGATTATTATAAATAGCTTCAAACTAAAGTTATGGTAAAGGTCAAAGGTTCAGCTGGATAAAAGCACATGTTGGACAAAAACATAAATAACGTAACGAGAAACACACAAAATGCGGTAGAAGCCAACAGGGAAATACGTTTACAAAGAAACACAAAGAAAACCATTACTTCCAGATTGTGGCAAAGTACAAATTCTTGGAAAGAACACATCAGGATTGTGTCCACAAGCAAATCAAAAGAAGATTAGACCTGGGAAACGCTTCTTACCATTAAGTTCAAAATCTTTTGCCTCTATCTATAAATACAAACGCAATTATAAAACGATTAAAGTGTATAAAATGCGATATTTTTTGTGCGTTTAAAATGAACATACAACGGGTAGGTTGGGTCCGTCCTTTTGTCTGTCAGCATGGTCCACTTAAGAAAACAACGAACAGATATCAATGAAAGCTGGTGTTAGATATCCACATAACAATTAGTCGAAATATTTTTAAAACTGTTACATCGGTTCATCTTTATCACTAATTTACATGAAGCCCACACACACACAGTGGTATTAATGTTCTGAAATACAGTTCACCATGCAAGAAATTAGAACATTATATAAAATACACACCTCGTTACTATTTAGACCAAGAAGCTTAATTTCAAACATATTTCGACAAGGAAAATATTTTAAAAAATATAAGGAAAATTATTCCTAACTATTCAGTGTAATACGTGTCATATAATTAGCGTTGAAACAAATATTTACCTGTAAAAACATGAACACTATAGCCATTACACAGACATAAGTTCTTCTTTTAAGAATAATATTGTACCCCATTGTATAAATGTTTTCTGCAGTACAGCTTATTTGTTGTCCACTTCTAGATGTTTCGGTTTATTTAGTGTGTATGTATGTCCTCTTTAAGATAGCTGCACTCCGTACTATCCAGACGAGTATATACGTCCTTCGTGTTGTTAATGAACACTACCACATCACCATCACATGTCACTTTGCTTCAGTCGTCATGTATCGATACCACCAGTATCATATCGACTAAAAATGGAGTCTTAATGCTCTCAGGCTCAGATCTGCCTTCACATCCATTAGGAATAGCGACTGATACGAGCTGACACCATTTTAAAAATCTAAAATTGTTCCAAACTTTCAGCGTGTCATAACAACGGGACTGCGGGCTTATATATTTATATTATTTAAAGAGTGGGAGGGACAACTCTAAATTTAAGTACGTTAATTTGTATAATCTGTTCTTTGCGATGTTATGTTTAGTTGTCCTTTCTGTTGTCAATTGCTGATACAAACATATTTCACAAATATATTTATTGCTAACATGTAGGCATACCTCGTTTATTTCGCTTCGAAGATACTGCGTTTTTTACAAATTGAAGGTTTGTTGGCAACCCTGCGTCGAGCAAGTCTATCGGCGCCATTTTTCTAACAGCATGTGCTCACTTCGTGTGTCTGTGTCACATTTTGGTAATTCTCGCATTGTTTTTTAGACATAATGCTATTGCACACTTAATAGACTACAGTGTAGTGTAAACATAACTTTTATATGCACTGGGAAACCAAAAAATTCGTGTGACTCGCTTTATTGCGGTGGTCTGGAACCGAACCCGCGAGGTATGCCTGTATACGTATTTCGTACCAAGAATTTATTTTCGAAGTGATTATTCCTAAAACAAATTTATTTTTAACAGTTTATCCCTAACATAAATTTACTTCCAAACTGTTTATTGCTAAATCATATCTATTTTCCAAACCCATTAACAAAAATCCTGGGAACTGAATTAGCTAGAGAATAGCGTACTTAAAACTTGAAGAGATTACGAAATTAGTGATGGAATTCGATTCAGCTTTTGGTAGTGGCAACGATATGCATAATACTGTAAATTGTCCAAAAACCTATTCACACCACATGCAGTCAGATTAATCATTGGACAACTCACTTGCCTTAGTGATAATTTTATACTGCTACAAACCTTTATTTCACATATACGTACATCTCTTTCCATACAAGAGCAAACTCGCCCTCCGCTTTTGCTGAGCGCCCTAAGAAGTCACGTGCTGCACTACTAGCAGACGGAAAACTTTCGTTCTTGTTATAATTTGATCTAAACTTTGCTCTCAATAATTTATAACCCTCCATGCATAAAATAATAATGACAAATCAAATATATAATAACGACACTACAAAACAACGGATCAGCGGAAAGCAATAAGGAAGGAATGAGAAATATCTTTGTACCAAAGTAGAATGTTCTCCATTCAAGGAATACGGAGGTTACGCATGCGCACAACATCACTTCCCTACCAGACAGCCTACGTCACGCGTATTTATTATATTGACTATAACCGTTCTGTAGCGGGTCTTGTTTTAAGTTACCAGCACAGCCGAGATGTTCAAAACGCAGTAGTAACTAAGTTTTTCTTTGAGTATTTAATAAAGATTGTTTCAAAATTGGTGTACCATACATCGGTGGAGGGATTCAACAAATCAGAACAATCTACGAAGCACGAATTACTACAATGAGTTGTTCCCAGACGCTGAATGATTATTAATCTCTAAATGGTGTTGGCGATTACATTGATAATGTCACGGCATTTTAAAAATATTTACCAAATATTATTAAAGTGATTAAATGAAATAAAATTGTAGAGGCGGGACATGTAGCCGGAACGGGAGAAATTAATATAAAATTGTAGTCAGAAAACCTGATTGGAAGACACCATTTCTAAACCTCGGCGTAGATTATATATCTAATACAACAGGATCTTAATAACTACACTCATCTGACTCAGGATTAAATCCGGGGCGAGGTCTCACACTCGCATTTACGACAGGCGATCTCTCGAACATCTGAGAGATTATTCGATTCTGCTTTGTGTCATTAAATCGATTTGTATTTTGTCATAGATATAAGTTCGTAGACAGTGTACTGACAATGAGGGTGGAGGCTTCCCAATATAGAAAATTCTCCCAACAGTTTCTATACCGCAAAGGGAATGTAGGTCACGGATCGTTATCACAGTTACTTGGGAGTGATGCTAGAGACAACGCAGGTCATGGACCACTGCATCCCTATTTGACCTAAATTACACCCAGGTACAGCGAGCACAATTTCAAACAATATTGGAATGGGGCAGGTTAAAATAATTTTGTGATGCAGGCGCGGTAAAATATATCATAAAGTCTCAGTTTAATGGACGTTTAGCAAATGTCCTTTTTTTAGTTATTCTTAAACATAGTTCTGGGAAGATACTGTGATATTTATTCTCATTAAAATGCTTATATTTATATAGTGACGTTATCAGGAATTGTAAATTGTTATTTACAGTCGAGTCCCTAAATAATTTAGGGGTATAAAACCAATTGAGCACTTTTGTCTATAATGCATCTGTGTACAACTTTATGCCTGGTTTCAAGCGATCAATTGCGTTATATCCAAAATGAATTAGTGTTATAAAATAGTGTTCCCTGATAACCTACGTGTTTCGCCTTATAATAGAAATATATTTATTTATAAAACGTACTGATCCATTTCTGTGATTTCCAAAACCAAAAACTTCTAGTATTGTGAAGTTCTGATGTAACCTATAAACGTTATACTATTCATAAGTTTTAACATACAAACGTTTCCAATAAAGGATTGTATGTGGGCCTACTTATGTTTGTTATTTATCTCCATATCAAATTGAATAATTACACCTCTAGTTGTAATGATTGTTTCATATATTGTAGAATAATTACAAATTTTATGCAATAATCTTACTGAAGATTTTTGCCTTCAGGGTAGTTGCGCTGTGCAGTCTGGTCGATGTTTACCAACCTTTCAGAGGTCATATTGCCTCCGTCATCGTCCTGATGACAGAGGCAGTATGACCTCTGAAACGTTGGTAAACATCGACCAGACTACACAGCGCAACAACCCAGAAAACGGAAATATTCATACTCACCGCTGTGAAAACCTCAAATCTTACATAAATAATCTTATTGTTTTAAATCCAAAATCACAATTATTTCAACAAAATTTCCACAATTTATTAAGACGTATTACTAAACAATGTTTCAAGATTCTACATTACGTAGCGTTGGTATCTTTATGTAGGCATATTTCTGTATTATTTCTGATAATGTCTGTTGCTCGCACTACAAAATGGCCCATCCAGCGAGCAAAGTTCTTTATGAATGTATATGGGACACACACACACAAATAACACGTAGATCATCGGCAGTGGTAACGATCTGCATTTGCAGCGTTATTACCCAGACGAAAAACATCGACAGCCAAAACCACATTTAACAAATGTGACGTCAAACAGACGTTAAAATCCATGAAATCCATAAAATGATAACCTCATATCTCATATAGCGTTTCAGTGGCATAGACCCATAGTCTCAAAACCAGACGTCAAACAAATCGGCTAAAACCCTACATGGTAAAGACTACGTTTTATATCTTTGATAATAACGATACATATATTTTCTCGCGTCACCATATTCGTACTTTACAACATAACTATATATGCTCCACATGTGGCATGCAGAAGCATCTGGTATTTCTTGTTCTTCTTCTTCTTTTTGCAACTTGGGCGCGAAAACCTAAGGACAAGATTATTTATTTCTCTCCTGTTTTACACCAAAACCCGACTACAGTTATGGCTTCAGAGTAAGAATCCTTGAATAGAGAACCAGACTGTCGCAAGGATTTTACCTTCACATTCACATGGCACAAAAGACCCGGACACTGACGTATGCCCCAAGCGGCGTACAACCCGCGTTCAGAGCTCTTACTGTCCAAGGCTCAGCACGGCTTCCGGTATCCCTGTATACCCTCCCACCGAGCCGAATTTCACATTTCTATTGTAGAATTAAAACATGCGCATGCAAACACGTCGAAGTGTAATGCAAAATAAACAAATTACTTTTAATAAATTCCAATCTTAATTAATTTTAACGATTGTTAATTTAAAAAAAGTTAATTGACGCTTGATTCTCCAACTGACACAACATTATCTACGAACTTGCTTAATATAACAAAGTCCTTTCAAGAAACTTACTGTAACTTAACTAGCCAAGAAATTTCCCACCTTTTATTGTACCCTAAGGTTTGTTACCGTGTTCACCAGTCCACATCCTGAGCCACATTAATTCTATCCACAGCCTCCCATCAGATATTCCATATCCGTTGTAATATTATCCTTTCAACTAAATCTAGATATTTCCCTTTGGGCTTTCCGGCCAAAACTATGTATATTTCTCATCTTACCAATGCGATCTACATGCCACGCTCCTCTCATCCCCCGCATAAGATCGTCCTAATATTTCGTGTAAAGTACAGATTACGAATATTGAGTAAAATTAAATCACGATCGGAGAGCTTTAAAGGACGAGAAGATACAATGGCCATCTCTGCAAGGGGATACTGGGAACGACCCGTTTTTCAAGTGCCTGAGCACTGCAGGTCCCAACTTTTCGTTGGTTCGATCTATAGACATTCGGTAGGACTCCTTGGACGAGGGATCGGCCCTTCGCAAGGCCTCTACCTGTACACAGGACAGCACAACACAGAAAAACGCGGACAAACATCGATGGCTTGAGTGGGATTCGAACCCAAGCGGCACAAGGCCCACACCTCAGACCGCGCAGCCACTTGTGACCCCCATCTCTGCAAGGACCAAGGTAGACTATGTAGAACCTCTGTTGAAACTCCGGTGTGCCGAGCGAGAAACGAATCGCTTGCCCAACATGTTTTGTAATTGTGGTCGATTGATACGATATTGGCGTCGTATCGATTTTGATTCCACTTAAAGGCATGTTACAGCATATCCAAGTCACCTGAAGAGCCTCTGACACAGGCTAGACGCTTCGCAGCGTCGAAGACGACATGACGTATTTGTGTGTCTGCATTCAACGCCTTCTAATTAGTTCTGCATATGGGTTATAACTGGGAGGAAATTTAATTTTCGCAATGATGACGTCAAGAGAGCTTTAACGTACGTAATGCTATTCAATAAGTGACCTTTGGACAACCAGTTCTCGTCTTTGTAATTAACATACAGAAACGAGTCTGATTGCGACTTTGTTAGCTCTTCATCTCCCTATTTTTGCTGTCGTGAAATAAAAACACAAATGAGACACAGGACAGGTTCAATGGATGGATTCTGTGAACACAGTAATGCACATTTGATTGCATAAGAGCAGGCAATAAACTGAACGCTTGTGTCATGGTCTCACATAAATGTTGATTGGCTTCTTTTGTCGTGATGCATAACCACTAAACTGTAAATGCAGGCGTCTATGATGACAATCAAACGTCATTTGATTGAGTAGAAAACATTCCAGCCTCGTAATCTGGAGTTTCCAGGTACAAATCTTGACCTAGTTCCCCGCTATCCTGGTTGAGGGCTTTCGTGGGATTCCAGAGTCCTCCTCATGGCCACTTTTTGGAAAGGACCTTATTTCATGTAGGATCTCATCGCCCTGATGATAGAGGCAGCAAGGACCTCTGAAATGTCGGTAAACTTCTACCAAACTACACGGCGCAAAAACCCAGAAGACAGTCATCTTCTTACATTATTTCATGTCGCGATAACGCCTCTCACATGTATTTTTCTATTCATTAATAACTGATAATCTTATCATTTTACTATGCGTCTATGATAGTTGGTAAGAATGGCTTAAGTCAAACTTAATTCGTTGTTTACATAAGCCAGTCTTACCAAGAATCATATACGCAATCCTACAACGTCGTAAAAAGAACCATAAACAAACGAAATCTTTAACATATTTTATACTAGAATATTCTGTGTTTGCAAAAACATGTTGTTGTTCTTAAGTGTGGTTCAATATTTTATGTAATTATGAGTAAAACTGAAGCATGGGGAAGATGAGAAATTCCTACAAAATTCTGAATGGAACACCTGAATGAAATAGATCATCCGAAAATATAGGCGCAGGTGGGAGGATAGCATAAAATGGATCCGAAGAAAATGGTTACAGTGAGGATGAACTCGATTCATAAGGTTCAAGATGTGGTTCGGTGGGGACCTCTCATGACCACGGTAATGGACCTAGACCTACGTGTTACGTAAAACATTTCTTGACATGCGGAGGAAAACCATGGAGTTGGTCGATTTCTTGGAGAAACTGATGTGAACCAACATGAGGATCAGACAGGACATTGAACTGGGTTCCTCCAGAAAGAGAGACAACAGCGTTACCGCTGAGTTTGTGTTTACATGGTCTGACCAGCGCTGAGCAGTGTTACCATCGAGTAGAGCGATCAATAACATCTGCTGCCCGCCCTGGTTTGTACCCTCAGTGGCGGCCCCACTAGACTACCAGACAGTCTGAGACATTTCTTCCGAATCGTTGGTTATCTACCCAGAATTCCACATGGCGTGATTACCCAGAATACAAATACTGACATCTGGCGCGAGAATCTCAAATCTCATCATATCACGTGCTCACATCACCTGCCGCCATAGTACTTCCTTGCTGCGGGGATCTCACCAGTGGATGGTTTTTGTTAAGGGTAACTGGTACACGTATTGACAGTAGTGAAGGTCGGTTTACTGTAATAATATTTGCTTATTTGTGACCAACAACATCAAGTGTTTTTTAAAGAATCCACGAGGTTATCTGAATCAAGAGCATGCACTTGAAAACGTACATATAAATACAAAATAAAATAAAGAAACATCTCGTTACTTACCAAATCAGAACGGAGAACCTTACGTAGTAGAACAGGTAAATGAAATGTTGCAAATCAAAGAAACGAAATCCTGGAAACGAAGATGAAGTATTATTAAATATTATTAGATAGGAATTAGATGGACTGACCACAAAACGTATAACTCTATATAAATGGATCGATACAGAACCTAATTACTTTCGAAATTTATCACGCTATTAGTGGAATACCACGCCGGACTGGCTCGGAGACATGATTCAGCGGTTATATTCCGGATCATCATCAGTTGCAATGAAAGATTTTTGCCATTGATAGAACAGCATGAAGGGTTAATACAATCTGTGGCCACCATGGATGAAAACGGCTTGTCATTATTGCTTGGACACAAATTTCAGAATATGGAAATACATAAATTAGCTGATTCAATAAAGAATTGAAGAACGAAGAAAGAAAGAGAGAATCGATATAATTAACCCACACGTTGGGTGAGCTCCAAAATGTCAGACACACACAGTTCCTAATAACTTTCTTGCTAGGGTTATTATTTTTACATAAATTATGCATTATGCAGCAGACAGTAGTAATTTTCGTCATCCACCAAATTATTTTCGAGTTAATAATGGTCAAATAATAGTTAACTCCCAACGTAGATATATAAAACCAGTTTATTTGTAATATGATTTAAACTTTCTAACCTTCTTGGAAATTTAATTAATCGGCTTAGTAGGAGTGACACATCACGAATGTCTCGTGTCCTGTTCTTCCATGAAAATACCACAATCGACTAATGAACTAGTTTAACTGGAACCGGACCGGACTGGACCGGCTCCATCGTACACTTGGGAGGCTCCTTTCCCGTTCCGGTGATGCTTGCATGTGTTTCGCTTGTTGCGGACACGCCCTCTTCCGATTTACTACCATACATGTCAGAAGTTCAGATCTGCTCTGGGACTCTGGCAGACTTTGACCAAGGGAGTAGTGAGGAGAGGAGAGGAGAGGAGAGGAGAGGAGAAGAAGCGAGGTCAGTTACGAGAAGGGGGGAGAACAAAAGAGAAGGAAAGAGAGGAGAAGAAAGGAGAATAAAAGAGAGATGAAGGTGAAGAGAAACGGGGAGACGACAAGGGAAGAGGTGGAAAGCGAATAGAAGAGATGAGAGAAAAGAAAAAGAGAAGACAAGAGAAGGAAATATAAGAGAAGAAAAGAAAAGAGAAGCGAGGAGACGACAAGGGAAGAGTTGGAGAGCGAATATAAGAGAAGAAAGAAAAAACAAAAGAGAAGACAAGGGAAGGAGAGAGCAGACAGGAGAAGAGAGAATGAAAGAGAGATGTAAGTGAAGAGAAGCGAGGAGACGACATCGGAAGAGATGGAAAGCGGATAGAAGAGAAGAGAGAATATAAGAGAAGAGGAAACGATTTCTCCTCATTCCTCCCTTTTTTGCCAAGGTTAAGACCTGTGGTCTCTGTTATGAGTCTCATCGCTTGTCTGACCGCCATCTTTGGGTTGGGCCGGGTTCACATCTCGGCCCGGAGACCAGCTATATTAAGGGTTGTCATAAATTTACTCCGTTAATATAGGTAAATGCTAGAATATGGCCACGAAAGATTTTTCCCACATACTCTCCAGTCCACTCTTCATTAATGATCCTAAAATTTGACATTATATGATGTGAACTTCCGGTAGCGTCATTAAATAAACTGGAAATAAATTGGAACTGGCCGTAGATTTATAGGGGTAACCAAAAACTGTGTGAAAGTTCAAGTAAAACATTCAAATCTCAATAATATAACCTTTCCCCGGAGTGATATTCGAACCCAGGACTTCAAGAATATAAAATAGTGTCAATCATGTTATATAGGCGTGTGTGCAAACGTCGCAGGTAGCAAAGTTGATTGACTTTGTTAATCCACTGTCCCTCTTCATGTGCTCGGTTTGAGAGTCATCGGGTTACTAATTATCTTCGCTGAAGCCTGTGCTCTTCCTCAGTCTGTCCAGGTGAATGCCCAGATAGTACCTTCACTTTACGAGATTCAAAGACGTCCTCCATGCAAATGTCTATATTATCATGATTCATGACTATCTTATCATTTCATTTGTTGGTATAAGCAGTTGAGAAATCGTCGTCAATCACACTTTCAAATAGGCTGTACTGCGGTCAATAAAATATGCAATCTGAATTTTTCATAGTTTTGACTAAATCAGTGTATTTATTCCCTTTTTACATCAAATATTGGTTTGAAACCTAAGTCACTCACAGCGATTACCTTAAGAGGACGCGTATAGATTCAAGACAAGTAAAACAAAACAATAATAATCAAAAAACCCACTCTTTTAGTCCTGTGAAATTTGTCTCTAAAGTGGAAGGTATCCGGCCCGGTTGTAACTGAAGGCTTTCCAGGAATCTCACGGTTCGTGATCAGCATGTTACTACGGTCAGAAAGGCTCCACGTGGCGTGACGCCTACGCTGCATTTGAAAGGGGAAAATTTGCATAAAAATACTAATTTTAATGGATGTGACAATCAACAGAAACTGATACGTGTAACGGAATAGCGGGTTCAGACGCCATTCGTCCACGAGGGAAGAGATTCCAAGAAATCTCGATCGAGTTCACCCACGTGACTGAGGTTCAATGAATGAAGGGACAGAATGGAGCACAATTACGTTGCGTCACTTTCCACTACAATCTTCTTGTGTAAAATGCCCTCCTTCGCTTTGAATGATATAAAGTTACAATTTAATGAGGAAACATTTCTGTCTTCTTGATCTGTTCAAGTGTATAATATCCGAGATCACTTAATGAAATGTCATTATATTTAGCATATATCAGTATACTGTAAGCCTCATTTTACGTGAAGCTCAAATCGAATCTAATATTTCTAAAAAGGCTCACTCCTAAATAAATTGGTCGCAAAAAGAAGATTCCAGAAAAATAGGCTTCTAAGGATTTCCTAATACTTTGGACTAAAGGCTTATTAAGCAAAAATTAAATGTGAATATATGGTGGTACCAAACGGTCACCCATGAAGAAATTTATTACTCTCGATGTAATTTTACAAGATTTTAAATACTGATCGATCTGTCATTTCTTAATCAATTGAAAAAGATCTTGACCAATGTTCCCTCAATCTTTTTCTGGCGCCAGTACTGAAGTACAAAATATATTTCGCCTACATTACCCTATTTGTCATTAAGAAGTCCTAAAGTACGTTCTTCATGGCAAGGAAGGGTTTGCATATCTGATACAAGGTGTCTCATCACCAACGTCTTCCTGGAATTGTGAAATCACCCACGCGTCAAGTTGTTTGCTCATATCTACAGCTGTTACACTATCGATTACTCTGAATTCTTAATTCACTATACGCATGCAGTTATGTTCGTAATTAGCCTACATTAGTCATATTATGGACTGAAGGTACCTCACTACTTTCGTTTGTTTCAATTTGCACTATTAAAATGCACATAACCAACAATCATGACCTCCCAATTAAAAATAATTTTAATAACTTTGCCCGCAACGCAAAAAACTCGAACAGGAAAACTGTCGATAATCTATAAATTCATATCTCAATCTCGTCAGGAATACTGGACAGCGAATATCACGAAAGAAAGATGGGGAATTTTTCTATTTGCGTACATTTGATTGGTGCGTGAGCTAACTTTTTTTTGCCAGAAGCGACAGTAACCTGTTTAAAGAACGGACTTTCACTGCGCAGGGTCTACAATACGTCATAACTCTGTAGACTGTTACTGGCCAATAGAACGAAGTCTGTGTGAGACTCGAACTAAACTACACATTACTCAAATCATCTGACACATTCGTGTCCACTTTCTTGTCATTTGCTGCTTCTTTCTTTATGACGTTTGAAATACACGGGGAAAGTGATAGAATCGTAAGTGGTTTGTAGTCTGAAGATCTCGGGTTCGATTCTCTGCCCGGAATATGTGTTTCATCTCTGATATATCAACAGTCCCTTGTTGCAAGTGATGAATTATTGTCGCTTGCCCTCCAAATCCCTTGTAACTGAAATAGTGTCAGTAAATAATAGCACGATAATTTTCACTGTGTCATTGACCAGCTAGCGTCTATCTTGAATAAATCTAACGGGACAGTCAGTTCTCTGCAAGGATTGACACCGTTATCACGAAATCCAGCGTTTGGATCTTATTGTGAAACAATTAAATCCGGTATGATTTGAAGTTTTCACGGCGATGAGTCCGAAGGTGGTTGACTTCTGGGTTGCAGAGCGCCGTGAAGTCTTATAGACGGTTACCAACGTTTCAGAGATCCTTGCTCTCTCTCTCTCATGACACTAGCAACAAAGCGTGAAGTGCAGGTTACAAATTATCAAAGTTCCTCGTCACGAAAAGTTTTTCATTTTTGCATTGCTTCGTCATTTTTGGATTCAAAAATTCTCTTCAGAACATTATTCTCCAACATAAAATTACATTAATAACAGTCGTCTTCTATGGAGCCCGAAAGTTCACTATAGTGCTTACTGGTCCATATGCTGAGTAGATGAAAGCAGTACACATCCTCTTACCAGATTCATTTTAACATTATCCTCCCACCCACTCCTACTTCCAAGTGTCTTTTTTCTTTTCTCTTAAGGTTTTATCATGTTTCACATGTCCTATCCATCTAATTATCCTTTATTTGACCATACGTACACAAGAGAGGTACTAATATTCGTCTTTTATGTAGCGATTTCAACATTCGGCTTCAGAATGTGGGAAATTCTCTTTGGAAAATATCATGCTGTGGAACTGACTGACATTTAGAACACATGGTCAGAGGGACTGCACTGGGATTCGAACCCAGAAACCTCTATAATTTGAATCAGGAGCCCCATTCACTCAGATAAATGTAACAAAAACTCAACGATTTCTTGGATAAGGACCTCCCTCCTTGGTACACCTGTCGATTTTAGTTCAGATATTCAAGAAGTTCCTTGTTGTGATCATGTGTCTTATCATGAACCAATTAGGATTCTGTAACATATTCTTTGTTGATATCCTGTTTCCTCCATGATACTGCGATACGAAATTCCTTGATTTAATCGTCTATACAAGATGAAGAATACCAAGTACAGGGTTATTCATAATTCCCTGACACATTACAAAAAATCGCTAGACTTGAATGATGCAATGGATGGTAACATAGGACATACCGACAGAAAGAGAAACTCTAAAAATTTAGTTTACATACCTCATAAGTGGCCTATGTGTCCGCCCTTTGTGACGCGGCAGACTTCAAGCCGATAATCCATTTCCGCCCTTACCAGCTGCAGCATGTTACGATCGATTTGTGAGATGGCAACGATGATTCGTCTTCGCAGCTCAGGCATATCCCGCGGCAGAGGCGGTACAAGGACCTGGTCGTTAACGTACCCCCATAAGAAAAAACACATAGCGTCAGGTCAGGTGATCGGGGTGGCCAACGAAGCAGCGCATGGTTATTGAACATTTATGAGGTATGTAAAATAAACTTGGAGGGTTTATCTTTCTATCGGCATGTCCTATGTTACCATCCTTTGCACCATTGAAGTCTATCGATTTTTTGTTATGTGTCAGGAAATTATGAATAACCCTGTATAAAGCAGGCTACATGATGGTATAATTTTATCGGCATGAACTCTACGTTTTGTATCAATGAAGCCAAATTTAACACCCATACAAAAGAACATGTATTGAGGAATCACGTTTTATACACAGCTGAGATTTGAAACCAATTGTTTCCCACGTCACACTGTTAGAGAAATAAAATGGCCTGGCTGGACCGGTTTCCCACAGCAGTCGATCGAAACGCAATCGATGGGTGTCAATGCCACACTGTGGATAAATTCAACATTTCACCGACATAAACTGACCACAAGTAACTGAAACCAGCAGCAAAGCATTAATTCGCCTCACAAACACCAGGGTGACAATTTAAATTTTTCTCGATTACCCAAGGTTCAACCGTGTTAGCGTGTAACACAAGATTTATTACCATTTTGTATAATGCTGAGATGACTTGATAACGGCTTGAGATGGCGTCGTAACATGGCGCCTAGCTAACTAGCATGCTACCGGTGTGAGAAGCGGATACTTTCATTTGATACATGACTGTTACTTTTAGCTGTGATGGATAAGGAAGAGAGCGTATAACCAGTGCATTTATCTTGAATAAAAGGAAGTCTGAAATCTAATCGGAGTTACAGTCTGACATAAAATGACAGCCTGACAGCAGAACTCATTTAACAACAAACAAATTAAAATCAAATCCCTGACATTTAGTCAATTAAAACTGCGCAATTACAAAATGTTCCGAAACTACGTTCACTATTCTGCGTTATGCAATTCCGTATTGTTTATGTTTTGGAGAGAACTCCCTGTTCATATACATATAATTTCCGTACATGCAGTTCTGTTTTGTGAGATTCCATATTTGGTTTTTATTTACAAAAGTTGGGAGGTTATCGAATGAAATACTTGACTCCAGAATGCGAAGGGTTGGTATGGGACACAGAGCAAGACGAAGACGAGTCTCCACACAGTTTTCTGAAAGGACTCCTTCTCAGCTCTGTCTGTAGAATATCGAACCATTTCATGGCACCGCACCAAGAACGTTAGCTCAAGCGGTAATGAGTCTAATACGTACTGGATACTGGGAACGACCCGTTCTTCAGGTGCCTGAGCACTGCGGGTCCCAACATTTCGTTGGATCGATCTATAGACATTCGGTAGGACTCCTTGGACGAGGGATCGGCCCGTCGCAAGGCCTCTGGCTGTAAAGAGGACAGCACAACACAGAAAAACGCCGACAAACATCCATGGCTTGAGTGGGATTCGAATCCACGGTCCCAACGACCGCGCGGCCACTGCGGACCCCGTCTAATACGTATTTGGGAGATGTCCATTTCACATCTGGGTCGGAGGATTTATACTGACTGACGACTTTTTGTAGTCTCCCCCCCCCCCCCCCCACCAGTTTTCCCAGTCGAATGCAGGGACCGTATCGCCTCCTCCCCAGTCCCTTTTCCATTATCTGTTCTGTTAATGCCAGTTTGATGGTTGCTTGATTGCTACCTCTTCGAGGTATTAACGTCCTCAATACTGACACTAGATGGCAAAATGCTCTACTTTGTACTGCTACATATTGTCAGCTTTAGAAATACTTGTAACGCGGACAACAACGTTGATATAACGTAGTGTGTAGCACGAATGTGTTTATTTTTGTTCTAATATGAAAGAGCAGGGAAAATACGGGAAAATGAAGGTGAGAAGATGGAGGTACGAGGGAGATAAACGAAACAAAAAGGCGGTTACAACATGAAGATACGAAAAAAAATCCCCGTTCAATTTCAACGAACCTTTTACACTAATATCCATTCTCTCTTACTTCAAACCGAATGTAAACATCATCATCAAGAACATAATCAATGCTTACGTCTCGACACGTTCCATTAAAGATCAAGATGTTGTTGGTTTTTCAATCTGCGTCTAGGTCCCCCCCAACCAGTCATCCCAGAGGGTAGTAGTGGAGGGCTAATTTCTGTCCATTAGTTCAATTTTTTTCTGATAATATTTAGTCTTCTAATGTGTTGTTCACTTTCAATCTGTTCCGCGTCTCTGAGTTCCTTTGACGGCCCAGAACTGTAACGCCTAATAATGGTCTTAAGAATGTAAGTTGAGCCGCTTCCATTTTTTGGGCATCTGTCTCGTTTATAGTCCAGGTTTCAAATGCAAACAAAAGCGGAGAATTATATTTTCTCCTGGTCGAGGCACATAAATGCGAGTCATAAAACAGTCCCAGTTTTATTTTAGTTTAATCCCGATGTAAACATGCTGGAGTAGCCACTTTATATGTTGGCCATCAGTAGCAGAAGAATGACGTAATATTCGCTAACAAGTAACTGCCGTGGATGAAGGAAGCGGTTTTGATTTTTTTCTAAGCATTTGTTTGGAATTCCTGATGCAATTTACGAAACCTCAAAATACGACATAAGAATATTAACCATTTTCCCGATGTTTCGTAGGCACACATTTATCAATGATGCATAAGAAAACCCTTTTAGAGCTAGTATCACCATATGTGTTAAATTAATTACAATTTCATATTTTTCTTGTTATTTATCAGATATGATACTGAAAAAGATTTCATGTTTTCGGATCGAAAAAAAATTATTACAGATAGAAGCAAAAAACTGTTCTTAAATTCAATAACAGGATGGCAAGCCATGATGTGAATCACATATGCTTTTTTATACCTCCATAACATAAGGATATGAACAAAGCATCATCAATCTCCTCATACGAAATGAAAATTCGTCTTCACGTCAGATTTTTGTTGCCGTTGGCAACGACAGTCGCCGCCCCTTTTTGATGACGTCACTGCATTAACAGATTTGGTGTTTATAAGTCTCTTCAGCGTGATCAAAGTTTCTGACACATTTAATGGCCGTGAGCATTAAATTATAACATACATAGGTATTTAATCTTTACGCTCTAAGACTCGGTTTGTTGATAAAACAATGCCATCATCTTAACCTACATGGCTCCAATAGCGAATCTTTATTTACTGTATAGCTAAGATACAAAGGAGCCGTATATACCTTGTCTGTATCACTGTCCAATTCATAGAACGAAATATCGACCGGGCACGTGACGCTCAGGGTTTGGATCCTGTTCGTATCTCGGCGAGCTCACAGACTATACTAATATTGTCTGTGGTTTCAATCGATTTAGCCTCTGAACACCGTGGCAAAAACCCAAAATAGGTCTCAGCCGCTTCATTTACTATCTGCACCTACTCACCATCGAAGGCCATATTAGTTTCTGGAAGTGCGTCTGAACCAGCAAAGAATAAATTACAGTAGACCTCGCAGTTTGAAAACAAGACACGAAAGCCATTGGGACGGCTACTGAGATAGCAAAATCCATGTAATTCTGGTTCTCACTGCGATTAAGAGGACAATGTTCTAGTTCGTGACGGAGTGTTGACTTTTAGGTACATCAAAGTTTCAGAGAAACATATTTTTCAATTGCGATTAATCGTGTTGAAGTTTCAACGCCACAGAAACCTAACCTAACTTATCCTGTACCAGACCACATCCTGAATACGTACGTCTGTAAGATACCTCTATTCATCTCCTTGAACTAGAGCTGGTAATTATTTAAACACTATATAAATATTCTATAACAATATTATCTTTCACTCAGGTCTGATATAAATATTCTATCAATGCTACAAGATATCATGAATCACGAAATAATTCAATATTCCTATAATCGTATAATTCATGATTACAAAGTCCTAACATTATCCTTAACACTTTATTAAAACAAACTGCTGATGTACATTACGAAAAGTGATGTGTTATTCAAACCGAAAGCGGTCCCAAACAATCAAGAGAAATAATACTCAAAAAAATGCATGATAACTATAATTGTTTCTCACACATGTTAACTTTATGAAAGCTGAGTGAACTGTCAACACATATACTACTCGTATATCACAAAACACCACACAAATCCACCTATTTTCGTTATTTTGTAAACTACCTTCCTAAGACGTGCTCACTTCACGCTGGTTTACAATACGTTATCCAGTTGAAGAGCACACACGAAATATTCAAAGTTGCATAATGAGGAACTTCATACGTTGTACTCCTCACCAAATATAATTAGACTGATCAAGTCAAGGAAAATGAGATGAGCAGGGCATGTGGCCCGCATGGGAGCGAAGAGAAATGCATACAGAGTTTTAGTGGGCAGACCAGAAGGAAAGAGATCACTATGAAGACCTGGACGAACGTGGAATGATAATATTAAAATGGATCTTAGATAAATATATTGGGGTGGTATGGAGTGGATTCATCTGGCGAAGGATAGGTACCAGTGGCGGGCTCTTTTAAACACGGTAATTAATACGTTTAAGCGTTGATCCTTCCTATTACTAAATTTGGTAGAAAGCCATTCAGTAGTTTTAGGAAATGAAACATTACAGACAGACAAATCCTCGAATGGTGAGCTCAGTTTGTTTCTTGCGGTAAGGACATGTCAAAAAGAGTAATGTTTCGGCTGTGACTTTGCAGTGACTGCGGTTCAAAGCCCGTAAATATCACTGCAGTAATTTCTGACAGAGTGTGGAATGTACAAAATGTGACAACAGGTGTTTGGAATGTCACGTGACTTGTTCGATCACGAACGCTGACGTTGGTATCGATTTCGACGTCCGTTCATTCATTCACAACGCCTGTGCAATGGGACAGCCTTGCGTGGCCTTTTCATTGTTATTACATGGCTGTACCCTTCCTTCTGGAGCTGGAGGAAACTCCATAATAAGGTCCATAGTTTGTACACTTCGCCAAGTATTATTTAAGATGATCAAATTGGGGACGATGAGACGCTAAGGTCTTACAGCGTGCGTGGACTAGACGAGAAAAGCGCATAAACATTTCGCTGCTAAACATGAAGGAAAGAGGGATAACTTGAAAGACCTAGGCATAGACAGAACACTTTTTTAGAATACTGTAATTGTGTAATCTTTGGTGAACACAAATATTTAAAAGGCATGCTTCACGTCACAACACGGGCGATGTCAGCAGGGCAACAATAGTATCAAAACAATGACACCCAAGGTAACTTTTGCAATAACACGTCACCGTTGTAACAAGCTTAACCGATGATGCAATGAAATGGGAAGTTTTCTTTGCTTAGGCTACATTAAAACGTGTAGCACACCTAAAAATTGACATTTGGGAAACAGAGTAGGTGGGTGTGGATTGGATCTATCTGGCTTAATATAAGGACCGGTGCCGCGCTGCTGTGAATATTATGAACCTTCTTCGCTACGGTGCAAGTTCAGAGTTTTCTTCACTCACGTGGTCTCCGCTGTCCGTGTTGCAACGTTGTATGATTTTTCTGTGACCTCGAGGCATGCAATTATGTGACGGTCACCATAGTTAAAGCAATGCGTTTGTAATTTTCACACTGCCATGCTCACCAATCTGCGCTATTGTGGCTAAATGTTCTCGGTTTGTTAATGGATTCAGAGATCACAATCAGTGAAAGTGTGTCTTGAAGACGGCATTCCTATGTCACTGTGGCGAGCTAGGGACATCTGGGTTGGTTATGGCAGCCGTGTTCTAAAGTACCTAAGGGCCGCTTAACAACACAGAAAAATCCAACAAAGAGGTGACTGCTCCAAGGGCTATCTCGTGGAATGTGAAAAATCACAAACTCCCACCATCCAACCAACCAAAAAGCTAACTAATGGCGGAGTCCTGCACAAGCGCAAGACACCATTTCTGGGTAAGAAACGCATTGCTAGAAATGTTACGAAGAAGATATTTTATACGCATCTGAAACTTAAATTAGTGAAAATTCGATAAATGATTCAGGCCTTGTAAAATATCAAAGTTAGTTTTCCGGGAAGACGCAGATAGGCCGCCGACCTCTCATTATAAAGCCATCGGTCTCATGATAAACTGTAATCCTTACACATATTTAACGACGCTTCTCAGTACCTCAGACTATGCAGCGTCGAATGAGAATATGACAGTGAAGAATGAATTGGAAAGTATGTTGAGTGAAGTGATCGTGGCCTAATTTAAGGTACTATCACGACATTTGCCTGGAGGGAGTGAGGAAAACCACGAACAAAGACCTCAGCGTAGCCGGTCTCCGGGCGGAGATTTGAACCCAAATATGAAGGAGCCCGTCTAATTCATTATTGACTATCATCCTCTCTAATTCGACGCTATATTGTATGAGCTATAGGAAAAGCGTTGTTAAATAAACTAAAAATAAATAAAATCGAAGCAAGAGTGCTAACCACTCGACCATAACATTCGGTTGGAGCCCTCATAATATATGGTTATAATCGTGGAGGAACTTATGTATATGAATTTTCATTTTCTGGGCATAAATTCAGTTTTAATGTCGTATGCATATTAACCCATAACTTAACACTGATTTACTCTCTGTATCATGTAACTGAAACAAATATAAATAAAAAGGGAATATTAAGTTCCATTGTGCAGTCATTATGCAACACGGGTTCTTAACCCGAGGCACGCCGATGTGTTTCGTGCGGTCCGCGTACTTTTTTTTAATGACACAGAGGGTGATGAAAAATAGCTGATGTAAAAAGACACGATTTGTTAATATCAGTGTGTGGTAGCAGCTGTCGCTGTCAGCAACTGTTTGGCTTAAGAAGAACCAAAGATGAAAATAAGGGCACGTTTTAGTGATAAACACTCAAATGGATGTATGCGAATCGCAACGACAGAACTTAACCTGACAATAAAAGATTAGTCAACCAAAAGGGTCGTCAAGACATCTTGCTGATGGCTGTTTATAAAAGAGAATTATTGACTAGTGTGTGGACACGTGTGCAATAGCAAATCTGAGGCAATGTCCTATGTAAGCGACCACAAGCGTGCGGATGGACAAAGTTACGTAATCGCTTGACGTCTCCTGCGGGGGAGAAATGTAAGAGATGGCCTACACGTGTTCAACGTCAATATGCATCATGTCGTGGTAAAGGAAACGTTATCCTTTGCTGTTGGGAGCTGTTTCTAAAAACATTAATTTTTAGAACAAGGTAAGATCTTCAAAGCAAATGTTGTCCACTAAACTTTACCATCTTGAAGACGGAAGTGTGCGGTGACTATCATCGAATACATGAGGAATCAAGTAATTTAACATCACAACATTTGTTAAATAGATATGCAAGGATGGTGCCTGATACATTTCATTTTACCGCAAATTCAGTAATAAATGAATCAGGTTACAGTGTTACCAACTTTCAATGACCTGTGTCACTCAAGGAGAGATTTACGTTGGTCATCATGTAAGAAAATCAAACACTATTATTTTTAATAACTGTTTTGTTTAAAAAATACAAATAAAATAAATGTACGTTCTTAATGAATGAGAGAAATTTGCTTACTGGCTTTCTACTCGTGTGCTCTTTGAAATAGAGCAGTGGGCGTGTCTAAGTCAGTTGATGCTTTGCGAGGTCGTCGAACCGATTATCGATCTGCCGGTACGCAGCGCCCATCACAGAAGCGGCCTGCGGCAGAACCTGCCTTTCGCTGGCCCATTCTGCTGCCAGGAATACTGGGTATACTCCGTATCTAGGCCCGAAATTCCTGTTTCGAACCCACTCCGCTTTCCAAAATATGCAAATAATTATTAATAGATGAGGACTGGCATCATATACAGTTGAGAGAACTCGATATGAGTATGGAATTGGTAAACAGAAAATGGTGGTTGTCGGTGGGAGACAATTTTAAAGAGGATGTTTCAAAAGTTCTGGGCAACAGCGTATGTCTGCAAGAGAGCCTGGGGGCTTTAAGAGGCAGCAAAAGTCTCGAGTGATTCAACTGATATGAAAGGGTCGTGGATTGAAGATTTTACCCATACATTTGCCTATTACGACTGAATAAAAGCACGGAACACTTCGATATATAAATGATACCTGGGATTGATTCGAACCGGACAATTCCATAATATGACTTGAGATAATTCCCTCTATAATACGACAGTGTCTGAAGTCAGTAATTAAAGGACAAGTTGTATTGCACGTACAAGAGCTTAGGCTAATTAACAGACAGGCTGTAATTGTTTATCTTCTATTAGTAAGATAAACAATTACAGCCAATCATAGCCAAATCTCTCCGTCAAATAAAACAAAAGAGTAAACATCCACACAATATTACCCCTTATTAAAGATAATAAGTGATGCTTTAATTACATTAATACAAATAATTTAACCTCTACAACTTATAAATGTAATATGTGGAAGTCAAATATTTCCAGATTTGCTATATTTAAACGCATAATAATTAATCTTGTTATAAAAAATGGATAATACAAGTGTACATTTTGATTATTTAACTGCACCGTTTTTTTTAATATTCTGTGTGATTTTAAACTAATTGGAAAATCCTCGGTTACCAATTTTTCCTGATTATGTGACTCGCCTGGCCTCAGTTGGCTACACCGTCTGCCTTCCTAAATGTTCTTATCTTAACAGAAACTAAAGCTTCTGAACACATAATCTGCACCGCCGATTACTGTTTTGCCAGTACTATCCACAAATATTACTGCTGTAAATATTTTACATGTCAATTTTCCGAACTGGGCTACTTTCTATGTTCCACAGTCTGTTCTGATGGATATTAATTCGCACTTCTAAACACATCCCCATAAAAAAGAGGTTTTATTTGCATCGCAATCCTGAAACGTTGTTTTCAACTCTTAAAAATACTATTGAAACAAGTTCTTATACGGTGAAAAGCTCTAAAAATAACACCCATATAAGAACTAGAACTTTTAAATACAGACTATAAGAGAATTTTTTGTAATAAGAAGCGATAAGTCCTAGGAACTTTAACGCGTTAGAAAATGGACAGCCTGTAAGTTGATGAAAATAGTTTACTACGCTCTGACACTTTTATATTTTCATTTTCACAATCATTATAAAATCAAATGATTATATCTGATGGATACTTTTAATTGTAAGAGTGAAAATTATTATGCTACTTTTCTAGATATTGAAAATCATATAAGTTTTATTACGCTATTTACCGCATGTATATCAGAATGTAGGCCTTCGTAATATTCTGTAGAATTCATTACATGACACATGCCGAGTGTCCCAAAAAATGTGTACGCAATGCTGACATATGAGGGCTAAAGTGATTAGATAATAATCAGTGACACATCTACAAAATTAGATGGTATCCCTGGTAAACATCCTAGCGTGCGGAACTACAAAAGACAGCCAATCCGGGAACAGCACATATCTTGAGGAAGATATTAACATAGCACTTCATTAATTTCAAATATATGTAATGTGGCGTGAAAATAATAACAATGAATATATACTAGCACAGTTTACATGTGAGCGGACGTTCCAAATCCTGTTAGATCACAACTTTGATCTTTTGTATCGAAGCGTGTATTATTATGAGAAGCTAACTGAATAGTTCAAAACTAATCTTCAAAACATAAAACGACAGTCATGTGATCATACTGACTGACGTCATACCGCAAGCACAAAAGTGGGATTGGGTAATTTATTAAAGAATACTGAAGCGACAAGCAGCCGATAGTTCAGTAAACTACAGCGAGTAGAATCCTATCATTATTAAAGTACTTCAGTCGGTAAACAACTTGGCATGTGGGTGACGTCACAATTCTAACAAATCGACAGATTCTACAAGTAACTGAAATCGCATTTGATCTGATAGTAAGCCTGATGTGTGTGGTGTGCTAACAGCACACTCTCGCGGTTAGCGGGAGTAACCGTCTTGATAATCCCCTCGAACGGTAGAGGTGCGATGCGAGAAGTTAGGAACTTGTAAAAGAAGTGGGGTTAGGGGAAGGGCAAGCAAACACGATAATTAATATGCATAATTAACGATCAATAAACATGAAAACATTGATGTCAGTGTTAAACATTATGTCATCGGCGTTACTGGCTGAAATTTGTCGGGGTGATCGAACAGAGAAAAGTACTGGGTGGGCACAAAAAACTTTGGACTTTAAAAATCTAACAGAAAATAAATGCGGCGTACTTAGAACTTTACACATACACCAATCGATAGAAAAATTCTTAAAGTTTTGTACGCACCTCACAGAGACTCGATATGTGTGTTCCGCGAGTCACACGGCAGATGTCGAGACGATTGTCCAACTCGTCCCATACTTTGTAGAGAGAGTCTCTAGTGATGGAAGCTATGGATGTTGTGATTCGCTACCTCAACACTGGCAAAGCTTGCGACAGTAGAAACTCGGCTGGGTGATTCTATGTGAATTTGTGTGCGAAATGCACGTTGCGCAACTGTTACAGACTCTTTCTTCAGAACAGAACACACGAACTCCTCTGTCGTGTGGTAGCCATTTTCAAAACTAGTGGCACCTAGCGGAGGCGCGTAACAACAGCGATCACCCGGATTATTTGAAACAAAACTTCGAGAGTCTGTATCGATTGGTGCGAAGATCGAATTACACCGCATTTGTTTTCTGTTAATTTTGAAAGTGTAAAGTTCTTTTGTTTTCCCTCTGCACAACAGAAGTTAGATATCTTCGTAGCTACTGATACAGACGGGAAGATAACGCTGTTGTTTACTATTCCGTGCGCCTGCGTAAGAGCGACCGCGAAAGAGCGAGGGACCTACGTCGCGATGCACAAATATTGCCATAATATTTTTTCCCCCAATGAACAAAATCACGATGCGCAAATCCGAGTAGGGTCTACTATTCACGACATGAAGTTCCAAAGTACTTCTACATCATTTTAAACAAACCTTTACTGTTTAACGAAGTACAAAAAATAAATTCCTGTGTTTATAATGAGCTCTGCAAACAATATATTTATGTGTTTCTCCACATTACAAATTAACGGCGCCTACCACAGGAGCTAAGCATAAGACTGGTAAAATAACTATAGGAACAGACTGGTTTTATGTGCAGTGAATTTACATCCAGACTATCAGAAAAGAACCAGTTTTTAAAGTGTAATTTCTGAGAGTCATGCCGTATGAAAGTGTAAACGAATGCAGAAAATATATTTGAAATTTACTTTATTTAGTGCAAATTCCAAATGTTTTGTTGAACTGGAATGATATATATGGGTAAAGCGAATGTCTTGGACACGTTTCTATAAATTATTCTATCCCATTACACCCAAACAATATCGGTAGGACAAAACCGCTTGAAACGACGACAGAGAAGGAAACAGAAGGCTACGTTTTCAGATTTAGTTCGTACGTTTCACCAGTATCGATTTCCCGGACTGTGTATCCGTTGGATTTTAAATTTTAAACGTGTTATATAATGACGGAGAGAATTATCATGGCCACCAGGGACTAGGAACATGTTGGCTTTCCACGTCTAGGCTTTCTTCAGTTTATTTTAGAAATATAATATCATTCAGTGTTTATGTAATACAAAATTAACTGCCGTAAAATCTCCAAGCATATTATTAAAGATTTATGACGATACAAATGTTCATAGACGTCCACTGAGAGCCACTGGAGTTGTTCGCAGTTCAAATTTACGCAAGGCGGCCATGTTTGATTTTATGAAAGTCTGGAAGGCCTATTGGTTCCGCAGATACACGCTGCATGCCTGCGTCCACTGCTGCTGTTCTTATTTTAAATGGCAGTGTTTGTTTCTGGGGACACAGTGGCCGCGCGGTCTGAGGCGTGGGCCTTGTGCCGCTTGGTCACTGGGACCGTGAGTTCGAATCCCACTCAAGCCATGGATGTTTGTCGGCGTTTTTCTGTGCTGTGCTGTCCTGTTTACAGGTAGAGGTCTTGCGACGGGCCGATCCCTCATCCAAGGAGTCCTACCGAATGTCTATAGATCGAGCCAACGAAAAGTTGGGACCTGCAGTGCTCAGGCACTTGAAGAACGGGTCGTTCCCAGTATCCCAATATCCAGTTTCTTTCTGAAAGCAGTCCAAATACAAAGACTTTCGTCTTGAGAAGCTAAGAGCGGAGTCCTGCGCAAGCGCAAGACTTGATTTGTTACGTCACACCATTCCTGTGTGAAACGCTAATCAATGTAAACAAAGCCTTGCAGACAATAACAGGGCATACGCCATCGGGCTGTCTTGGCTGGAGGCAATGAAATTTTTAGAATAGGGGCTAATACTAATAGGTGGAGGATGACATAATCAGGCATTGTATGATCTGAAGCTTTGACCGCGACAAAGCTTACCATCAGAAAATTCGTCCTTGCCAAGATAACTTTTATCTGATTGAAATCTCAGAGTTAATCCCAGAAGGGTTGCGATCACTTCTGCTAAACGCCCCTGCGACATGGGGTAGGCGGGCCGTGCCCCTAAAAAGTGTCCTAGTTCGGGCGTTGCAAGTGCGTCGAACAACAATATTCAATACCCATTAGACCACAACCCAGTAATTATTACAGTTTTACCTAAAAAGGCTTTGTCATAACATTTAAGTTTCCTCACATATGCCGAGCCATTATCGATAACAAATATGGTTTCAGCTGCCGCATGACACAAAATAACACCACTTACGTAATATCGATGACGTTAATCCAATTGCCGGAAAGGCACCTTACATTACATGACGATCGATTCCTTCCGTATTCTTTAGGATTCATTGCTCATTAATCGACTTATCGCGCGAGACTACAAAAGTCCGAGCTACTGGCAACATTGTTAATTAATATCAACAATATGTGTACTTTTATAACAAATATTTGTACCTGGATAAGAAGTTATTAAGTGTTTAAGGTTAAAATTTGACCTGATTTATATGTTCAGTCTTACTGATACCAGCGATTAAATGTACGCTTTCGTATGTTGGCGTGTTAAAATCATTTAAGTCTCCAATTCCGAGAACATTTAAGAAGAGATATTCACGAGTATTAAAAATGATTCATGACAACGTTGCATTTTGACTGTGTTGTCCAGTCATTGCTCAGATTTTGCTTTAAGGACTAATTTCAAACGTCCGCATTTCATGCACTGGACAAGTTACTTCAAACAACTTTTGTACAAATGTTTCTAGACATGCAGAAATTTATTTCCTTTTTCGTACTTTTTATCCATCAATTTTCCATTCCACTTTTTAATTACATCTTTTGCTTCAAAACAAAAAATACTTCCTTAGTCTTAATGTCCCTTTTCTTCGTGTTATGGGCAGTTGACACCTGTTGTCTGCCATGTCTTTTATCTGTTTCATTTGTTGCCAGAAAACTGGCTATAGAACTCACTGGGGTCATTAATAATAATAATTCAATTCAATTAATTTATTAAAGTGCTGTTTTGTTCTCAAAAATTCATGCAACAATGCAGTTTGTACATTTTCCAGCTCAATGCATGGTTAACCTAATACTATTTGGTGGCTCAAGAAAGGAAAATTTGTATATTTAAAAATAAAAACCACACCAGGGAACTTAACCTGCAATACATATTATATATAGATATTCTTAATGACGAATATTTGCACGGTAACGAAAGAATCACGACTTTAGAGCCACACGCAAACGCCATAGTGCTCTAGAAGTTTACTCAGAGAGAACGAGGTATATGTTGATGTCTCGTCACCAGAATGCAGGTCAAAATCGTAACATAAAGACAGCTAATGGATCCTTTGAAAATGTGGCGAAGTTCAGATATTTGGGAGCGACATTAAGAAATCAAAATTTGACTAATGAGGAATTAGTAGCAGATTAAATTCGGGTAATGTTTGCTACCATTGAATTCAGAAACTTTAGTCTTTCCGTTTGGTGTCCAAGAACGTAAATATTAAAATATAATTTATCCTTTTGTATGGGTGTCAAACTTGGTCTACTGAGGGAGGAACGTAGACTGAGGGTGTTTAAGAACAGGGATGAATTACTTGGAGGCTGCAGAAAGTTGCATAATGAGGAACTTCATAAGTTATAATCCTCGCAAAATATAATTAGACGGATCAAGTCAAGGAGGATAAGATGGGCAGGGCATGTAGCCCACATGGGAGAGAAGAGGAATGCGTACAGGGTTTTGGTGGGCAAACCAGAAGGAGACAGACCACTAAGAAGACAGACGTAGGTGGAAGGATAATATTAAAATGAATCTTAGATAAATATAATGGAGTGGTATGGACTGGATTCATCTGGCTTAGGATAGGGACCAGTGGCGGGATCTTGCTAACACGGTAATGAACCTTCGGGTTCCAAAAAAGTTGGGAATTTATTGAGTGGCTGAGGGATTCTTGTCTTCTCAGGAAAGACTCGGCTCCATCGAGTGAGTAAATACGCAAACGCCATATGACAAAGAATTAAGAAACGTATGTCATATGAGGAGATGAGAAAATTTTGGAATCAAAGAAGGTGATTATAACTGTGTATTTGCGTTCATAATTTTTCTCTATGCTAATGTGGAGACGAATACTGCAGCGGTCGGTGATGCTAAATGGCTAACTCGCTGTTCCAGATGACGAGCGGGTGACCTCGAAAATGTCGGGGGCCGAAGAACGCGAGGCCCGCTCCGTCGCTTTGGAGAAAGCCTATGTTCACGAAGTGTACGAACAGATTGCTGACACGCAGCTTCCGACCGGCGTCTCGACAGACAGACAGCGAGGGCAGCCGTGGCCGAAGGTCAAGCAGTTCCTATCAGAGCTCGAACCTGGCTCCCTTGTCTGCGACGTTGGTAAGTGATCTCTGCACTATTGGCCTTGATATATCACAGCGCCAACTTATGTCCTAACAGCAGTTGAATATTGCTTGCTGTATTCTGGGTTATTGCTTAGCGTTGTCCGGTAGACGTTTACCGACGTTTTAGAGAGACAACAAATACGTGTACTACACTTTGTAATAATCCACAAGACAGCCATCTTTGACTCCCCGCAGTGAGAACCTGTAATCTCGCATAAAACTTCTTAATAACAGTGCTAACACTTCAGTTACACTGATAATTCCGTTCATATTAAAATTTGGATAAAAATATCAGTTCTAGCAGACAGTATTTCTCTGTATTTACACAACGTTGTGTGTATAGATTTCTCCTGTTGTAAAGCTGTGGTTTGTTTGGGATGCAGAAAAAACGTTTGAACGTATTGAAGGCCTAAATAACGCAATTAATTTCCACTATTTTTACTCCACAATCTACGAAAAGAAAAATGTTTACATACATGAAACCGGCGAGTTAATAGGAAAATAACAAAATATTTTTCTGCTGTAAGAAGGCAATAGTTTAAATAACATTTTAACATTACGCTTTATATGTGTTCCTTCTGCTGACGGCCGAAACAGTTCAAGATTTCCCAGCCTTTTAATTTCAAATTTACAAGATTGTCTACGGTACCATTCAGATAACTTTTGAATTAAGTTAATGTATTACGTTTTAACGCCAGCTAAAAGGCTATTCACCCTGAAAGGGTGACTTAGTAAATAACAAATAAATTATAATCCTAATTACTGTTGTAGAAACGACAGCGAATAAAATGTCCACAGATCTGCGGTCTTCTGAGTTGTGAATCTTTGTCGCGACCTGACAACCACACGGCGTTGTCAGCCAGAAGTACACAGCACGTCAGTAACTTTTCCAGTAGTTTAAATAGACCCATCAGTGCTTCTCAAGGACGAATGAAACCAATCCCTTTGTATGGCCATCCACTGAAAGAAGTCGCACGGTATCTGGTGTACTTTTTGTTCATTCAGTGTGAACCGATAGCTGCTCCTCCTCCGGTCCATTTGCTACCATTTATGAACCATCAGCTCATCCGGTCCACCTAATACTCGCTGACTCGGTTGCTCGTGTATTCTACGCCCCGAGATCTTCGTGGGGAAACCAAGGAACATTGAAGGCAGTTGAACATAACAATCAATTAAATTAAATCCCAATCAATTTTGAAGTTAAACAAACAAAATAAATTTAATGTGAAAAAAAATGATAAAAAGGCAAGAATTACAAAAAAAGAAACTGTGTTACAAAAACAAGAATACAATTAATCTTTCGGAAGATAATATTAAAGTTACACAAACATACGCCCAAGTGTGTCCATACTTGATGGCAGCCACACCTTCAACATCCAAGAAAAACCATTCTCCATTTAAAACATAATACTACGTAAGGCCCCCCTTAAACATTTGAATGTTTGTAGGCGCAGTTGGCTACCCACAAACTCCCCTTTTAGCCGCCAGACCGGCTTTACACTGATATCAACACAATTTAGTCATCACCTCGTACACTCGACCACAAATAAATTCAAAAATACATGACAAGTATTAATATGTGGGTCGCAGTGCTTCCTCAACACAAAACATCCGTAGTTCTCCTCCCGTAGCCACGCTACACTACGCTACGACGTCACACTAGTTACTTGGCGAAGTGCTTTAAATGTGATCACACACTTCAAACTAGCCACTTCCCAACACAACTCCAGGTACCCCATGGCACCTTCCACAATTTCGGGTTTCCATACAAGACCCGTTGAAAAACTCGACCTCGCCATCGGCTGCCAGATCAGCCCCAATTTACACATCATACATGAATACACAGACATCCATACACACACAACACTCGCACACAGCCAACACCCAGTGAATTTCAATACACGATACGTACATAACAACGTTCTTTCCAAAGCTTCAACTTTTCTACGCGACCTTATTTACCTTATGGTCCGCGAAGAATCATGAAAGATCAAATCCCAAACATTGATCAGTCATCCGTTTGACTCACACCAGGATTCAAAGACTCATCTTGTCTCGGCGTGACACACGCTCCCATGAGACCAAGATAGCCGCTAGCCTCACTACCAGGCATAAGCTTTGGATCACGTGTTCCACTACGCAGTAGCTCGTGATCAAACCGGTGTTTCCCCCGTCTTATCGCGCTGCTACTCTCGCACAGAGGCATCCCATACTACCTTATGCAACAGTCTGCAGACGCGATACATTCACCAAAACTCACAATTACTCTTTTCATTTACACACTAACAAAAGAGTAATATACGTAAGAAAAACAAATAATACCAGCCACCTATATGACGATACATACACGACAGTAAGATGAAGCCCTTTGTTACAACCGGGCCACACCCTATCACAAGTATACGATACTTACAATTTCCATTTACTCATAAAAAAAAAAAACTCACACCAGAAAATAAACTATATACACAAGCTGCAAATTCCGTCGACCATCGTAATAAGCATATCAGACTTAATTTTGAACCGAAATAGAGAACCAAGAATTTTGAAGCCAAACGAAGCCTAACGCACGTCTGCTTATGATGACAGTCGAACCGGAAAGAGAAAGACCCAAGCCAGGTCAATCCTAATCACGCGTCTTCCCGAGCCTGAGACATGAAGAGGGGGGAAAGAAGCTAATTGGTTCGTAGTGACGTAAGGGAACATAGAGGATTATGCTAGCTGGATCATCGTCTTGCGGTACTTCACCTTCTCGTGGCCAGCCAAACACAGTTCAAGCGCCGGCCGCCAGAGGTCATTGAGGCCCTGAACCTTAGAACGGTTCAAGTGTGAAGAGAAGTGTGAATACACTTTGAGAACATTAGGAGAATGTAATTTCATATCTTTTGAAATAGTCCGTTACAATGTCATTAGGTTTATCGGCCAGCTTCGTCGCGCAACTGTTCTAACCTAACCTAACCTTTGTTGCAGGGTGCGGAAACGGAAAGT
Source organism: Zootermopsis nevadensis (assembly GCF_977971745.1). NCBI lineage: Eukaryota > Metazoa > Arthropoda > Insecta > Blattodea > Termopsidae > Zootermopsis > Zootermopsis nevadensis. The sequence goes on along the minus strand of NW_028259144.1, from coordinate 9,147,970 downwards.
ACCTGAACGTCAATCCGTCAGTGTTCAAGATCGGAGTGGACCGGTGCAAGACTCTTACAGAAACAGCTCGAGAGAAGGAACACGAGGTACGAGAATGCTGAATACAAGGATTCATTCTCTTGCAAATTATTTACTTAATACGACTTCGGTTTTCGGGGACAAGCCGCATCGAGAGTTGAAGGTTGTCAAACGTTCCGAAAACAATGTAGCTGATATCTTCACATATTCAACCTAAAGACGGTTGCTGAGATGTCGGGCAACCTTAAATAATCGACCAGGTTCAACCCCAAAAACCAAAGTTTCAAACTGAACTCCATCACCGAAAACCTATTTACATATCTATTCTAATTTTAAGCTTCCTCTCACAGATTAGGTTAGAACACAAATCATTACATAACTCGTTATGTAATTTCTTTCCATTCTTTCTTTTGTTCCTTCTTTATTGTCCTCTTGCTATTACATTATCCTGCTTCTTCTGTTTCTTTGAATCTCTTTATTACTTTTACATTTGCAGTTTCTGCTGTGTTCCAAACTTCTGCCTTCTACAGAAATTTCAGCAACTGAACTGCTCTGCGTCTGCGCAGATACTTCAGTAGGCTGGGGGTATCATTATAACTCGTGCAGTTAAAATTTCGACTGCGGAAATAAGTCCCATGTATCGAATCCTTCACATCTCTCGAACCATTGCACTTCTCACTCCAGAACAGACATTCTGTTCACAAAAACGTTGTAATGATATTGGCGGGCTGACACTGGCCCGAGGGAGTCTTTAGGTCGTAAAGCCCAACACCCGCGGCTCCGGTATATCCGTTCATTGCAGCGTGTTTCTGTTACCTGCCTCCAGGTGCTGCAATGCGATAACCTGTCTCTGCCGTTCAGGGACGAGAGTTTTGACGCCGTTCTCTCAGTGGCCGTGGTCCACCACTTCGCGACGACGGAACGCAGGGTGGGGGCACTGCGGGAGTTGGCAAGAGTCCTTCGGATCGGCGGTCGTCTCATCATCACCGTCTGGGCCATGAAGCAGCGACACAGAAAGGTGAATAGATATTGGTTCGATGCCCGTAAGGTAAATGTATGTTTCGCGATAATTGTTCAAAAGCAGACTGAAATAATACATGTGATGTCTGAATGATAAATAATTATTTAAGATGTTGTTGCATGATCAGTCGATGATCAAATCATGAAAACTCGCGTTCATGTTTATGGCTGACTTTTATACGTTGCACTACATGTAAATGGATATGGGCAAACAATTTGGTGTTTGGGTGATGTCACAGAAAAAAAACCCCGATAGCTATTCTACTATTCATTCAAAACGCATTTGGCTATCAACTAGGCGGCATGACTTTGCTATTCAGAACTTAAAACTGAGACAAATGTTTTCAGAGTGGCGTGACCAAGAATTCCGACTCGACCGTTTCGAGCCGCTCGTATAGGTCGCTCACTAGCCAAATAGTTTACCCATATCAAAACGTACCGATTTCTTCATGTTCTTTTTAAATTTATTGTTAGTGTTAAACCATTAATTAATGCTTAATTGTAAAACACTGAATCTGATTAATAATTATGGAATGGAAGTACAACGCAAGTAAGGACTTTATAGAAATGGAATATGTGGTTCATAGTTCGAGTCCCAGGACGTGCTCGTCCCTTGGCACAGGCCCCAGCATCTTAGCACTCCTTCGCTGGAGCTCACATCGACCACGACAACCACATCCGAAGATGACGGACCACCTCCGTACCACGCCTACACACAGACTTCGGACAGCGACTCCTGCCGGTCCGCGGGGTGAGTGTCACACTACACGCGGTTGCCAAAGAAATGCCAACATCTACGGGCGTGAGCGACCGTTGCGAGCCGCTCGAAACGGTCCCGGCGGAAGTCATGACAACTTGACGCAGTGCTGAAAACATCGACCTTGGGTTTCAGTTCAAGTCGTACAGTCGAGTCCACAGTTAGATGCGTTTTAAGTTACCGGTAGAACCGCCACCGATTTCCTTGAATAGTGACACTACCCATACGCAAATTTGTTTGCCGATACTAATACTGTAACATAGCACAGTGATCGGCAAATTTATCATTGGCGCAGGCTGTATTGGTTATTTAAATCTTTGTTTGGGGCCGCAGAAAAAACGAAACGGTATTTATTTAACGCTAAGAGAAGATATGTAAATTCACATGAAAATGGAAAATAACTGTATTTTTCTATGTAACTGTGTCTATTTTAAAGACGTGTTTTTACTTAATATTTTAGATTTCAAGTCGTTAATTTAAAAAATTCCAGTTATTAATACCACAATAATTTGCATATTGTTTTGTTAAATCCCATATGGTTTGAACAACGGAACAATATACATTAGGGAAATTACATGATTTTAAATTTCCAAGTTCCACAGGATATTCTCTATCAAGTAAGTAAGTACGTAAGTCTACGGTCTCTATATTAACACCCAGTTCTTCGGAAATCATTTTGACAGAAAGATATAGATAATATCGTACTGGAGTTCAATTCAAAGTAAAAGAAATTTTAAACATGATTTTGGTCTTGACGGGATTTTTTTCTTTGCCCACAGTCTAGATTCAACAACGACAAAAACTAGGACTGATGCTTCCGTAGAAGTAGTAAGGGAAGGGACCTCGTGACAGCAAACCTCAGGGTCTGTTCGCTTCCTGTTTGCAGACTCGGCGCTGGCCAGAGGAAAAGAGGCCGAAGCAGACACAAGGGACGATCTGTCGACCCAGCACGTTCCCAGAGCAGTTCCAGCTTGTCTAGCCCCAATGAGACGTGCTACAGCTTCGTCAGAAGGGCGCTCCAGGTACCAACTCACTCATACAAGCGAATATGGTACATATCTGTGACGTTACTTTTGTCCCACTCTGTACTTCCTAACTTTCCTTCGTATCACCCTGTTCTAACCTTACCTCACATGGTGTCGAGTGGTAAATTGAATATTACAAGATAATATGTGACCTTCCTTTGTTTTTAATGTTGTCGTGCGTTTAAGTAGAGACACGTTTTAGTCAGTGCGGGCCAGGAGGCCTTTTGAAAACAAACATGGCTGCTGATAATTCAAGCTTAAAAGAATTTTTAGCAGATACGTAAAAGACAAATCATGGGGGATGTAAAACAACGTGGAAAGGTGCAATTTGCATTAGTTTATATTTCGCGTCCGTCAGTGAGCTTATTGTCCACGTATTTCGTTAGGCACAGAATCCAATAATGGCGAATGGTCCGCCAGACCACTGAAATTTGAGGAATGTGAAAGAAATGTTTCCTTTCTTTACACAACAGCGGCATATTATTATTATTAAACACATTAGAATTGTGGTACTATTGTTGGGGGAGCTTAATAACAGCATTTCTAGACAATCTAACTTATACACTACGATTCACCAAATGGACTTGGAATTCTATGCTTTATGAAGTTTGCCAACAGGATAGATATTTGAGATATTAATATTTTAAAATTAAAATTAAGTATAATTTTTAATTGATAATTTCGTACATTATTATCCGTTTCTCCCCCTGGTTAATTAACGATATCTTTGGTCTAGTTGCTACGCTTTTCTAGAGCAAAATCAGTCCATGCTCACTGCTTTGTCGTTACTTACTAGCAGTTTAATGCATAAAGTAATCACTATACAGTGCCACAGCGGCAAATAATAGAACCTTCTTAAACAAAATATATAAGCATATGAACAGGAATGTGTAATAAGCAAATTTATTATTTCTTTAGAATTTAATGTCCATTTCCGTAATTCTTTTGGTCAGCAGCTATAAATGTAAATCCTAACGCATAATCAAATCAAAATCTGTTCGTACGTTTAAAGACAGAACAGGGCAGAGACAGACAAGGCCTATCAGTAGAGACAAATGAAACACACATTTCGTTCTAAAACACCATTCTTCAATCTTAATGGCTTTCGCGGTAATTAAAAGTGATATTTTTCTGATTTTGATCGAATTCTGTATTACAGTTCGTTGCCCGTTCATTCTCAACCTACTTCAAGCTACAAGCGAGCATCAAAAGTTTGCATCCACGAATTGAAAAACTAGAACAAATAAAAGAGGAACGCGCTATAATTCTTACGCTCTGTGTCCTAATTAGTTTCGCTCGTGGTTTTATGTTGATAGTTAGGAATGGTAAATGTCGGTTTTGTGAAAAGCGCTCATAATCAAAGAACGACATTTTCATTTGAACATAAACTAATATTAATACAAAATTCAGAAGAAAACACACAAGTTGAACTGCGCGTGAGATTATTGATACTATGGACATTTGTAAAACTGTAGTTTTTAAATTACATATTTCTATTTATTCAACAGAGAACAGACCTAACAACTGAAGTTATCAAATATTGTTTCAAAACATGATTTGTGCATTTACCGTACACTAATCTTGTGGCGTATGCTGTAATTGTATGATGTGCATTATCCCACTATACAATGAAGCTCTGTTCGCATTACAACGTTCTATTGCTTCTATTGCCATCTGGTAATTGTGTTTGCTAACAACATGGACGTTCTAGCATCACGGCCCTTAGAACTCGGGTATTAAGACATGTGAATAAAATGTTTGGACATGCAATTTTATGCAAAACGGCTCAAAAATATTTATTAAAGTTTCAGTGTTTGGCGAGCGTTACTTCGAACATGGCCACTTTCACAAACTTTCTGTTCTATTATTCTGAAGTTTCATTCAAACACAAACTTACATACAGCGAATCTGAGAGGGGTTCACGCAAAGTATTTTTCTTCTTATATTTTAAGTTTCAGAAGGAACAAGAATACCTATATTATCGAAATGAACAATCTCAAAACTTTGTAAATCCAACGCTTGCATTCGGGGGGGGGGGGGGGGGGGAGGAGGTCTTGTAATAAACTAAACCTTACTCTTTCGTATAAATAATATCATTCTTAGTTTTTCGTGTTTTCAAGTAACAAATTACTTTATTACGAATCTCATCAACACATTTGATTCGCGTATTTTTTTCTTAATTTCCGGTTCATTTCAGTATTCCGTTCCAAGAGACAAATATATATATTTCTCAAAACGACAACATACTTTGGAACGTCTCCTTCATATCAACATCCTGTACTTCCAGTACCCCACACCCTTCTTCCGATATCAAGTCAGAGAATAACAGAGTTTCCCTTGTTTCTTAGAAACTGGCTGGAGGGAAGCGAGGCGGGTCCGGTCACCGGCCGTGGTTTCTCGACTCATGGAGCTCCTGCACCAAAGAACCCTCACCCCCTCTCCGCTACGATCCCGAGGGCTTTGAGGACGGAGAAGTTGACGGCGAAGACATCCAGGACCTTCCCATTGAGCTGCGACGCCTGGAAGAGGACCAACATGACCCGCCCCAACGCCGACAGACATTCGCCTGCGCCCGGAGGGTGACGCCCCACGAGGTCATCTTTAACCACAAGTCCAAGAGCCTATCCGATATCTTGACTGTGGGGCAGCGGACGATGGTACGCTCCCGCTCGAGCGTGCCCAGTCTCGGAGTGGGCTCCGAGCACTCCGTCGCCATCAGCGTTCCCGTTGCCAACGCGAACAAGCCGAGGCTGGTCAAGCAGAAGATGTCGCTCTGCGATAAGAAAGTGGAGGAAGAGGGCGACTTCCGGGACTTGGTGAAGGCGTTGCCGGAGTTCAAAGTGTCGGGGTATGGGATAACCCGAAGATACGGCAACGTTTTCAAGCAGAGCTCCATGAACGAGGAACTCATGTCCGCGGAGAGGTTACGGGAGAAGGAGCGAGTGCGACAGAACATACAGAAACAGGCGTCACTCAACGAGGAGCTCATCTACCGACGAAACCGAACGCTTGACTCACTACGGGACACATTCTTCTCAACGTCGACGGGAAAGCGCTTCCAGCTGCTGAAAAACGGCCTCACCAGCAAATTGAAAAGCTCAAAAACAGGCATTGAGAAAGTAGCGGGTACCTCCTTCAAGAATGGTTTCGTGAGGATACTTCAGGGCTGGAAAGGGAGTGATGTAACCCCAAATACTCGATCTTCACCAACACATACTCCCAGCGAGACAGTACCCCCATGTACTCCTCCACCGGACAGCAAAAAGCCTTCCAACAACTTCTCTGGAAATGGGGATGAGAGTATCAAGAAGGAAACTGGACGGTCAGGGAGTGAACGTCGTCATTCGAGAGAAGACGGTTCTGATTCGTCCAAGGACAGTAGTCTACAAAGCGATACGAGTGTTGACTCGGAAGACAGTTTTGCTTCAGTTATATATGTGCCAAAACCCGATCCCACCACGACACAGACAGCGTCACCGCCCAAATCACCGCAGGCGACTTCTCCGAAGGTCAAACAGCCCACATCCCCTCAGATCAAAGTGTCGCCGCCGGTGACGAGCCCAAGAACTCCGCTCATCGAGGAAACGCCGCTGGAAGAGGAAGCGGATAACGAAGACCAGGAACAACTTCCACATGAAGTCGAGTCCCCAGCGCCTGAATCGAGTAAAAGCGAACGCCTAAGCCAGATACAAGAACTGCTAAGGTCTCGCGCGTTCCCTGTGACGAGCAGAATTCCAGGTACCGTTATTATCATACAGCATTGGCGTGTAATGAAATCCCAAGGTTAAAAAATGTGGTGGCTTGGTACGGCCCCAAAGGAGGAAGTAACAAGGCTAGAGAAAACTGTATAAAGACACTCTACCTACTACGAGGTGCTACCCAAACGTTCGGGGAATTTGAATTCCACGCGCGAACCGGTTGTGGAATGGCCTGCCGCCGCTAGATGGAGGCGAGCAGTGCCTTAGTGAATTAGTGTGCCAACAGCCGTGAAGGCGAGAGGCCGCGTTCTTGAGTCTCGTGCGTTTATATAACGTTGTGTTGTAGTGGTTAGGCGATTTTTTAAATGGCAGATTTTAAGGAGCAAAGAATCTGCATCAAATTTTGCTTTAAGCTTAAAAAAAACTGCAGTAGAAACCCACCGCATGCTTGTGGAATCATTTGGTGAGAATGCTACGAGTCAAAGTAAAACTTTTTTGTGGTACAAAAGCTTTAAGGATGGACGAACGTCTGTCGACGACGATGAGTCCATGTTGATTTTTTTAATTTTGACATCCAAGACATTGTCCACAAGGAATTTGTCCCCCCTGGTCAAAATGTCAACGGGAAGTTTTATTGTGAAGTTTTGAAGCGGCTACGGGAGAGCATTAGGCGCAAACGTCCGGAAAAGTGGGAGAACAACTGGGTTCTCCACCACGACAACGCGCCCGCCCACACATCGCTCGTTGTTCGGCAGTTTTTGGCTTCCAAAAACACGACAGTGATTCCCCACCCACCCTATTCGCCTGACCTCGCCCCCTGCGACTTTTTCCTGTTCCCCAAAATGAAATTTCGATTGAAAGGCCGTCGTTTTGACACAATTGAGGAGATCCAGGCAGAATCGCAGGAGGTGCTTAAAACACTCACAGTTGAAGACTTCCAAGGATGCATGGAATCATGGAAAAAACGCTGGGATCGCTGTATCCATGTCCAAGGGGACTACTTCGAAGGAGACGGTGGAAACTAGGAGTTATGATAAGCAATTATCTTTTTATGGGCAAATTCCCTGAACTTTTGGGTAGCACCTCGTATTATTAGGATGATAAAATGAAGGAGGGCATTCATTGGTGATATGATTAAAGAGGCTGATCTCTTGCAATACCTAGGCGTCGGTGGGAGAATATTAAATTAGACCTGTGAAAGTATGGACTGAATTCAGGTGGTTTAAAATGGGGTCCAGTAGTGGGAACTTGTGAATATGACATATATCTCATGGGTTGTAGTATTATGGAACACTAGTAGGGCGAGACCATGGTCAGAAACTCTGATATTAGGGTACTTAAGACACTTCTGTAGAATATTTAGGACACATTCTACAGTCGAACATTAAGCCAATTGGTAAAAGTTGTTTACCTTAACTCAGATTCTGTAACAGATTCGAAATTGCAATGACAAACAAAATTATTAACCTGTAGCAAAAATGCAAAATTCTCAACCCACTGGGACTTCATTTCCACCTGAATGACACAGAAGCAAGAATTAGTCAACAGTTCTTCATGAACGAGTAACTGAAAAAAAAGAGTTAAATCTAATGTTTCACGTGCAATCGCACTTCATCTGGTTTGAACGGATTCCAGGAGTCGGGGCAACCAGGAGCCCTTTTCCGTTGGTACGTCGATCATCTGCCATGGTACTAGGACGACCTGAGCCCTTAGCTCGGCCTCTCCCTCGACTCTTGTCCCTTGAACTCTTCAATCCGGAAACAGACGACATGGACAGCGACTCCAGTGGCGTGTCATCTCCAGATTCTGTGAGCAGTGTTATCAGCGTTCTCACGGAAGAGCCGCCACAGACGCAACAAGAAGTAACAGGTAACAACTTTGAAGCTACTAAATGTAATAAAAAAATTTCGGGCCGTCAGCCATGTAGTAGAGTAAAACCCCGATTTGTCGAGACTATCACCATCACAAATGTGAAGTGACAGTCAAGCAGTGAGTACGGAAATGTAGAGGAAAGTTCAAATTGAACTTTCACCGCCGTAAAAATAATCTCACTGTATAGTGTCGAATGATAAGATTATTGACTGGTGAATTAGAAAGGGTATGGAAGGAAGAAGGCGTGGTCTAATGAGAGGTGAACCGGAATTTGGCCTGGTGAGTCTGGGGGAAATCACGAAAAACTTAAAGATAACCGACCTGGTGGAGGATATTTGAACCCGAGATCTCCCGAATACGAAACATAAGTGCTGACCCTGTTATCATAAGCTACAGGTTTTAGCAACAACACGTTAAATGTCTCATTTTAATGTATTTATGCCTTTCTTTTTAAACGTTATTTTACAATAGATTTTCTAAGTTAATTTATAATTTTCGTTTAAAACAGCTAGACCCTGGAATGTATTATATAGCAAGAAATCTATGGTTACTATAGGTACAGGGCCATTTCCTAGCCCACAGCTGTCGGTCAGTGTCAGCATTAGAACGCCAAGCAGCAGGAAGATAATAATTTTTTGTGGTTTTTCATACTGGGCTCTAATTTAATCACATATATATTCCGGTTTAACAATGTTTATACATTTTTCCGGTACCCAACTTTTTGTTGGCTCGATCTATAGATATTCGGTAGGACTCCTTGGACGAGGGATCGGCCCGTCGCAAGGCCTCTACCTGTACACAGGACAGCACAACACAGAAAAACGCGGACAAACATTCATGGCTTGAGTGGGATTCGAACCCACGGTCCCAGCGACCAAGCGGCAGAAGGCCCACGCCTCAGACCGCGCGGTCACTGCGGACCCCTCTAATTTAATCATGTTCTTTTTAAAAAAATACGGTTACATTTGACGCCATAATCAAGCGGGCGAAGTGCAATTATTAACCGGTTACACGCTAGTGGTAATTATGTGTATGACAGATCAATTTCGTTTGGTATGCTTACCAAAACACTGTTAGGTGAATGAATATTTGCTACGTAGACGGTTAGGGTGTGAAATTTAATAATTTTATTAATACTTGTGGTACGTTAAATGTAATCGTTTTTCTCTTAATTTACATTTTGTGTAATAAGTTGTGAAAGCAAAGATAAACACAAAAGCTGTCTGCAGTGAAAAGTATACAATTGTTCACAGACGTGCCGGTAGAAGAACACACTCTCCCGACTGAATCTCTGTGTTCGTCCTCCAGTCTTCCTCCCCCAACCCCTGACAACACAAGCACAACTACCAGTCCGAAAGCTCCCGAAATCATCGCGGAGAAATTACTTCTCGAGGTGCAGGAGGCAGTGGAAGAAGAAACGGGAAGCAGCGAGTGCCTGATGACGGAAGAGCCTACAAGAGTCTCACCGTCTTCCCAGAGTCTCCTTGAAGCCGCAGCCGATGTTGCCAGCTCGCTGGAGGACGCCGTAGATGCGGTCATCCAGTCTAGCCCTCGCGCTCGGCGCCGAAAACTGGAGCTTCTGGATAACAACCCAGTGTCAGTGCTGCAGAATAATTGCTTTAGCAGAAGTAGTAACAGCAGCACATGGAGCCTGCACAATTCAGACAGCAACAGAAAATTGTACAGCGACTGGAACCCCAACAAACCCGTAAGTCCAATATTCGATCAGAGGAACAAATTCTCGTGCAGTGTGGGGCACTCTCCCGGTGAGAGCTGGATAGAGAGACACCACGACGAAGAACGCAAGGAGGAAACGTGGGACGAGAACTGCCGACAGCATCTGGCGGACTTCGCAGAGAAGCTGAGCGAGAAGTTGCTGGAGGAGATTGACCAGTACCAGAAGCAGACAAGTCAAAAGCCACCACTGCACAACGAGACTCACAATGTGTTAGAGCATCTCGATGACCCTTATCTATCGCGACTGAACGAGGAGCTACAGGATCTAACCAAACTGAGCAAAGAGCTTCAAGAGAGAAACTCGTACCTCGCCAATTTGAACAACTCCACCACAATCTTGGAAGAAATCCAACCTCCATCCATCCTTATTCGTGATCCCCTTAAAATTACTGTGACCCAAAACCCGTTGTTGGAGACGCCAGTTGAGCTGAACTTCAACAGTGTGGCCCTCGACATGTGCAAGAACATCGAAAAGGAGCCAAAGAGGGATGGAGCCCTGACCATTAGCAGCGAGTCCACAGATGACCTCTCCAGCGCAAATGAAGTGGTCCTCGCGTTCAACTCATGTTCCCGGCAGACCAGTGACGACACCACAGAGGATCTGGACACGTGCGTCGAAGTGTTGGGTAAGGAGGACAACAGCGAGCTCAAGGAGGATGAGATACCTCAGGAGATATGCGACGAAACAGTATCAGTAGATCTGGCGACAGAGGAAGACAGTGCATTAACAGTTCCTGAACAATGTGACACAGAGCAGAGTCAACTTCTCAGCAGCATTGCTGGAAGTGTGATATCTTTACGCGCTGGATACTCGATGGAATCCAGCGACGCAGAACAAACAGCTACGAGTGGGAGCGAGTGTAGCCGACGCGATAAGACAGCGAGCACTCTGTCTTTAGGACCCAACTCCATAGAACTTAGCGACGCCGTCACAGGTAGCAGCAGCGACTGCAGCCGTGACATGCGATGCGCAGACAGAACGGCACAGTGTGATGGCAGATCGTCCTCCGAAGAAGCTCCTCCACGAAGGGTCGCGCCGAAGGCCGAAACTCAAGAACCGCCAGAAATACTAACGAAAACGCAGAGCTGTGCGTCATCACTCAGTGGCTCCACCTCACAGGAATCCCTGCCATCTGACAACGGGGGTGGAGCCATCACCTTTCATCGGTACTATCACGTGTTTCGGGAGGGAGAGCTTGACCAGCTGATAGAGCGGTATGTTGAGAACTTGCACATAATCTCGTCCTACTACGACCATGCCAATTGGTGCGTGGTGGCCGAGAAGGTCCACGTGTGGACCATCTGACGTGCCACTTCTCTAAACGCAGGCAGTGAACCTATTGTTTAACATGGAAGTCGAATGCCATCTGCGTGTCAATTTTTCGAAACGTGTGTATTTGGGTGCTATAACCGTAATCTCTTTCGTTGATTACGTGACTTCTGGGGGTCAATTCCCCTCCACCTACAAGGTAAAAATAATGGTTCCTCAAGCCATCCCAGCAAAACAAAACCATAAACACGAGTAAGTTATAAAACTGTATGAAATATGAATGAAAAATTATTATATTTGGGTTTGTTTCAAACATAACGTTGGTAACCAGAAACAAATACTCAAATTATAGATTTAATAATGCAAATAACGGTCCTGACGTACATCATGAAATCCTGTCAAAATTATTTTATGACTTGAAAAATGTATGACTTTCAAAGTAAATTAGTTTTGACATGAAATCATAAATATGACAATAAGCCTTCTTACTTCATATGTTCACCATTCCTAAGTCATAACTAGTTTTTGTGAAAAGATAGTTCACAACACTTAACAAACTAAATTCATTGGATAACTAGTTTATTCTACACTAAAAAATATATTTTATAACCAATATGCTATTTGGACCTCTACATCAGTCTACCTTGCAAGTATCAGAATGCACTTACCGAACACGGTAGTGCTACTAGCGTAAGGTCTCAAGTATGTATGGAATGATGGTCAAGAAATTATGAGAAAAGAAAATTATGTACAGGAATTTCAGTTATGTTTCAGATCTTAAGTCGGTTAATGTAGAAAGACAACAAATTTGTGTAGCAACAGTGGCTATGGAACCATACAAATTTTGATTTCAAGGCTACTGTAATCAGCAAACTTTTTAATGCATTCTCATTACGTTTCCTATAATTTAAAACATTTATTTCATAACAAAACTGTAAAATGTTCTAGGATAATGGCACTTGATAAAAAAAGGAATGCCTTGTGACAACGCATGTGAGGAGAATTTGAAGAAAAGAGGGGGAAATGGCTATTGTTTATTTGTTTGTATAACAGAACATGCAATACTGCTGCACATTCCAAATGGATGAACTCAACATTTTATATTCACTGGACAAACCAAGCACAACCAAAATAAACCTCATAAATAAAGCCTGACAATCCATGGTGGTCTTCTGGGTGAAAACATAAGCACATATTCCTCACAAGAATTTGCCACCCATTTCTTGATCTACACAGCATCATAACCCACAAGACTATTATGGCTTAGTCACTGCTCTGAGAAACTCAAAACTCTAAAGCTTGTTATCTTCAAACCAAACTCTGGCCTCTAAACAGAAAGTATCTGTCCATTTCACTATATTATCCTCTTATCTACCATTACTTCAAGTCTGGTACATGATTTCATAACATCAAGAAAATTCGGAATTTTTAAATGCATTGCCATTATCGACCCAAAACAGTCTTGCCATAAGGTTTATACTGTATAAACAGCTTATTATCAATAATTTGAAAAAAAAACCAGTTGATATAAATTTTATATTTACTATTATTATCACAGGAGGACACTAGCAGGATAAAAGCAAATGTGCAGTACAGTTTCCTTTTCATCTAAGAAGTTGCTTTCCATTAGAAATCAGCTTATTTTGATTTGACTTGTCAGAAATATCTGTCAGCTTCATCTGATCTGCTGCTTGCTTTTCCTGCTTGCAATGTACAAAACTTCCCCATCATAATCACCTAAACCTCAATAAAACTTAAAATGGTTCTCTCTCTTGTCCATTCAATGCATTTCATTCTGCATTGGCAAACTAATTTCATCTTCTGTCACCTTCAACTGCATTTATCTTTATTTTGCTGTCTACAGTTGTGAATTGTTGTTTTACATTCCCTTTCTGTTGATCTCCATCTGATTTTGAATAGCCTGTTTATTATAACCTCATTTGTATGGCATACCTCCCTCCTCCCACACAAGAGACCAAAATCAGAAGTTTGGTAAGGGGAATTAGATGTGGTTCTGTGACTTATCTCCTTTTTCATGCAAACATCCCCACATTATGACCTAACTTAGTTTACAAAACACAGGATGTTTTTTAAGTAAGACAGATTTATCCCCTTACAATCATGTGGTCTACTTTCTATAAAAATAACAGTTTTCACCGTTTCCGACAAATACTTTTCACATGCAACCATAATTTAACTTCACTTTAGCATCAATGGTTTATAAACAGGAATGAAGCAGTTATGGCCTGATGTAAGGTATAATCCTAGCATTTACCTGGAGGGACTGAATAAAATCATGAAAAACTTAGTCAATGTTGTCAATCTGTGGGCTGAGATTTGAACTGCCAAATATGAAGCATTAGTACCAACAACTCAACCATGTTTGGTGTAGAGTGGTACAGTTCTGATAGAATATATCATAGTATAATTTCAGTCTTAAGAAGTATATAATGTCCTGCAATAATTCTTTCTATTCATCATTGCAGTTTGACAACATTTCATCAGAAACAATTAAGCTAATCCCAGAAATTCTGTATACAGGAAATTTCCCCCCCCCCTCCCAACACACAAAAATATCTACACAACACTGCAAAAGACAATTGCTGTATTTAACACACCTACCTATTCATTCTATTAAATTCTAACCTTTCAAAAAGAAAGTGGTAAACTAAATCTGTTCAAATAAATTCAATTAAATGAAAGCAGAGTCATGATAAATTTCAACTTACCAGCTGCTTTTGATTCCTCCAGTCATTCCTATAACCAATAAAATCTCCAACTGTGGTCCTAACACTGTACTGCTATTAAAACACATGAATGAACACTGGATTTTAGGAAACAATGCAAAAACTTTGTAATAACATAATAATGCTTAGTCTAATTTTGTAAGGTTATGTATATTCTTAGGCCTCTTGAAAGAGACCAACTTGATATTTGGTACAATTGGTTAAAATTTAGGATTTCAGTAGAAAAAAATTGTGTGCAGAGGTGTTTAGAAATTACAAAGTTGTATTTAAATGTTTTTCTATTCAGAGTAAGATATCCAATTTCTAAGAAGAAATACTTTGCCTAATAAAATTCATTATACAGAAATTTTTATCATTATAACAATGAAAATACCCAAAAATTCACCTAGAAATATATATACATATATAAATGCTTTTACTCAACATTATAATTTATTTTAGCTCCATGCAGCAGTCCTTGAAGAATTGATGGTAAACAAAACTAAATTTTTCAGAAAGACAATTTTTCAGTTCTGCCAACATTTCAATAGTTCTCACTACATTTGTGGAAAATTGTAATTATATAAACAAGAATTCTCATACAAACTCAAAGAAAAAATAGAGAACATTAATAAGAACTGTTTATTCACTGGAACTAAAGAAAATACCTAGTCAGGTCTAGCAATGCACTGAACTGAAGGTTTATCTCAAGACAATGGCATGGGGAAATTTCTTAGTGGTGAGAAAATTAATTCTCTTTCACCTGACAATTTTAAGTTCATGCCAGTGGTGGAAAAATATTTTGTTCATATGTACTGTTTTGTAAACTAGAATTGTTTCACTTGTCATGACAACAAAGTTAAAATATCACAAATATCACTGAAGTATGCATAGAGAATTAAATGTTGACAGTCCATTGCTGCAAATAATTATTAAGATTCTCAATATTTTTAAAACAAAAGCATTCATTAGGTAATAAAGATTCAAAAGCTACAGTTCATCCTAGAGAATAATGGCTCACTACAAAGGATCTGTATTCAATGGAAAGGCAATATGAATGATTGTGTATGCTATAGCACAAGTATAACTTACCAGCATTTACTGGCATGGAACCTATAGAATCACATCAAGTGAAGAGGAGATTTGTGTTAACAGATTACGTTCTTAAATCATTCTTTATAAATTAAAGAGAAAGTGCCTTAAATGAGAGCATCTAGTATCTTCTAACATCAGCAGCTAAACCATTAAGACATGTGTGCCCAGCCAGACTTACATCCTGCTTAAGTATTTGTGGCACGTTTCTTTGTCCAAGGTTCTTCATATATATACACTGGAAGCTAAAATCAGGCTTAAAAATTAATACAATATTAAATGTTCATACAAAACAAACTTAACACTGTTGCATGTAACAAGTCTTCTCCATAATTTTGTTGTTCCTTGACCAACTCTTGATCTAAATCACTATTTTTTCACAAACTTCAGGGACTGGAAGGATGCAAAACAGACCTATACAAGCCCTGAATGAGGTTAATGGTGTAACAGTGAACGTAAGTTTTCATTTCATGCAGTGCATTTACATTTATTGTAACAATTTCATATTAAAACAAAAAACAAATTTTGCTACTTCTTAGGTACAATGGTTATAACTGTGTGAAAACACATCAACTGGTGATACTTATGTATTTTTCTTGCCTGTACAATATCATTTGTCATTCATAGTGTAAAATTTCCTAGTTATGCTTATAAACGTGACTCACAGATTTCTGAAGATGTTCTTCAACAGGGCAGAGGTTAAAATTAATAATAATTCAGCAAACAACAAAACCTTTCAGGAGATATCAAAACTGCAATTTTTTATTCCACTATCCAAAAGAACTATATTTTCACCATTTTGAAGCTTTCTGTTAACTCTATACACCTCTAAAATTCATTTGATACATGCAAATCAGCAACAATAGTTAAATAAAAGAAATGCACATTAAATACAGAAGAATGGAATGTACATTCTTGGCCAAACCACAACACTGTTACATGTACAATCCACGACTGTAATCTTGAGACTTGCGGGGTGAGGAAGTGGGGTGAAGGAGGAAATATAGTGTCAGCCTTTAACGCTAACAGTCACATACTATAGATCTTCACATGTGGACAAGCTTGTGTATTTCCCCATATGAATGAATGAATGTGAATTAATGTTAATGGCAATGACAGGAAGGTAAAAGCATGATCTAGGACATGCTCACAGACAATAGTTTGTTCACTCCTCTACAATTTGGATCTAGTGGTGGATAAACTGGTGGGGTGAGGGGGACACCCTCTCAACACACAGATAGAAGAACCTTACATAAGTAGCATAGCAAAAACAAAGCTAGGCGGGTAATTTCACGCTCTTCAGTACGGAAGTGACTCCATGACGTTTTTCATTATGTAAGTAATAAAGGAGATACGATCCAAGCCCCTCTGATACATCTGTGCATGCACTGTCATGACTGACAGGCACCACTGTTCATTTTATGGTTAAATCCTACTTTGTGTTACATGGCTTGCAATCTGGGATTGAAAAATGTATGACCTCATCCTCTCAATTTGGTTATATGCCCCACCTGTATGTAAAGAAAGACTAATAATATGCAAACCACCCTCGCGTGACATCTTCAGTCGGTCAGAAAGCACACTGATCAATCTACTTAAACAATGAACTGAATCAGACCCATACATACAAGGGTAATTTGCTGCATGATAAAACGTGAGATTAAGGTAGAAAGATGGCCTTCAGATCTCAATGAGATATCACATACTAACAGCACTTTACAATAAGTTTCACCACAGCAACGTGAAGAGTAAAACTAAATATGGATAACGTTCATATGAACACATCACCACCCACCATCACTACCAGGACACGACACAACTCTATCTGTCAGTGACAAATGTACCAACACAATTTCATAACAGTGACAACTACTTGCACGTTCCAGGGTCAGTGAAAACATGGTCTAGGTCCTAAATGAAGGAACTATATGGCATTACAAGCCAAGAAAACTAAAGGACGTAGTTTACATTTCAGTGTAATGAACACAAATGCTACTCGTGTTCTATGAAGGTGTGAGTGAGGTAAAATGTTTGTCACATCAGTGCAATCATGTGACTCTATTAGCAAGGAATTTAGTTCATAAGCCTCATCTCTGTATTTCTTGTACCATAATAGGAAACAAACAGTTGCAACTCGAAACAAAATGGAGGCTGACATGTAACAAAACGCCAAACTTCAAATACAGAATGTAGTCTTTTGCCAGCATACCAAAATAACGCTAGGCATTCAAAAGCAGTGACATATGAAAAACGAATGCAATATTTAGACATTTGGTGACAGCTTTTAACACTTGTATTTCAGACTTTGGCTCCCTTACTTGTAACTGAAAGCAAACAAAACAATTATAAATAATAAATATTGTTAGTTTTTTTGTATAACTTTTTAAAACATAAAACTACATAGTGAATGCAAGTTACAACTTCAGTTTTTGTGTTTATATATGCAGTGCTTTCATTTTGTGGCAGTACACCAATAAGCGGTATATTAATTCAAAAAAGATAATAAAAATTTTCTTACAACTGCTGGACATAAAGTACTGCATATATATATATTTCATACTTATAATTATAAGTATACTTTACAAAGTGGGCATATTTGCAAAAATTATATAGCTGTCATTTTCCTTTTAAATGTCATTGACACAATAACACCATCTTTGGAAGAATTCATGTTATAATTTTCTTGTGACAATGCTCTTAATGCATAAGTGGTTTAAGCTGGTTATAATTACAGTGATATATATATATATTTTTATATGTAATTTTTGACTAAACTTCTTCAGAGGCACTGAGTAATTCTATCCATCTTATCCTGACCCTCAGTCTGTTTTTCATATCCTAAAACATGCACAATTGTTCAACATTGTGTTGGGAAAGCATATAACATAAGTGAAGGCCTCTTATTTGCTGTTCTTCTTAATATTAAATAATTTTTATTCAATTAATAAAATCTTTTGGGGTTATCAATGTCAGTTCATTAAAAGTAAATGTTTCATCAGGATAGTGATCCATCGCTATCCTAACACGGCTGATAGCCCAAGATTCAATTATGTTTGTCATTGTGAAAACTTCAGATCATACAGTTCTGATTCAACATTTTAGAGTCTATTTTTATTTGTGACCCGGCAAATATCCTGATCGTCATTTTTCATATCATACCATCCCGCTCCCACACAATGTAGAGCATTGTTCTGTGCAAGCCTATATCTTATCTACATTCATACAGCTTTCTTCTTTCAATATGGATATAACAAACATGTTCTTAACTGAAGTAGACATTTCTATATGAGCAGTAGGAACATAAATCATGGATATCAAAAAGTATTGTAACACTGCAAACAAAATATAAATTTGACATCCAAATAATGCTACGTCTGCTGCTCCTCTTAATATCATGGCTATTCTTAAATAAGCACACTATTCAAACTCAAATCTTTCCTATTTATGCCCAGGGATATAAATGTACACTGAACCATGGCCAGCTTCTAGGACACTATTAGATATCTTTTACCTATTACAGATGCAAATGCACCTCTTCCAAGAAGGAAACCATAAACTGGTTCTATGCCACAGATGTACAGAATTTTACCAACTACTATAACAAAATTAGTTAAATTGCAATTCAATTGTCAGTGTCATCTTCTCGTGTCATGCCAACAGTTCGTACACTTTTTAATCTGTTAGCAATGGCAGAAAAACAAACTGTACACAATTTGGTTGCTGTAAAACATGTAAGATTTGAGGTTTTCACAGCGGTGAATATGAAGATTTCTGTCTTCTGGGTTGTTGCGCTGTGTAGTCTGGTCGATGTTAACCAACGTTTCAGAAGTCATACTGCCTCTGTCATCAGGGCGATGGATTTATCGACCAGGCTACACAGCGCAACAACCCAGAAGACAGAAATCTTCGCTGTAAATCATGATTAATTTTCCACGTTTTTGTAATTATTTCAATAGTACATATTTACTGTATATGAGCAAAATATAAGTATTTAATATCTCATAACTTCTGCAAACCTCAAACATAGGAGTTGGCAATCCTAAATACAATATTGTAATGCAAAATATGAATTCAAACATTTTAGTACCAGTATCAATAAGGTTTTCAAAAGTAAATTAAAATAAACAGCGAATCCTCCACATCAGCACTGGAACCTTAACTACTTTTGGATTGCGTAGGGTTACTGGGTTTTTGGACCCTGTCCCATCATCCAAGGTTAAAATGTATAAGGTGTTTCGAAAACAGACATGTATTTGTCTTCAGGTATGCAGGGCAGGGTCACCTACTCTGTTGGGTCAATTACTGATTGTCGTATACATTTTAACCTTGGACGATGGACAAAGTCCAAAAACCCAATAAACCCTACTTAACTACTTTGTAGGGTAATGATAAAAATAATTCATTACAGGGTCTCAGCAATAGGAACACAAAATAAAACAAAACATATAAGATCATAATCTGAATAGAAACACAATAAGTTAGCTGATCACCCTCATATACATACGTAATATGAGTACTTGAGTAACACTTCCAATGGATAAATACAACTTTCAATATCACAACTTGACTTTTATAAAATTAATATAAAGTAAAAACGTTTGAGGAACAATTAGTGTAAGTGTAAATTACAACAAAGAATAAGCCAATAAAAAATAAATAAGAGAAGACTTTTAAGTTAATGATCTCAAAAATGAGTTCACAATCTTTCTCTTATTTTATTAACAAAAGCAGTATTGACTTCACACAAACTTCCATGAAGTTTTTGTGTATATCAAAAAAATATTCGACAGTAACATATATCAATAACATATCCAATCCTGCCAAATATCTTTGCAATTATACTGATGAGAAAAGCATCAAAGAAACAGGTTTAAAATAAAATATGAAAAAGTTTGGCCTTGAAATATGCTAAGTATTATTTGTAAAATGGTACAATACATTCATCTTACAATCCCCTTAGGATTTTCAGGCTCGTGCTATTATAGCAGTTTCCTATTTCACATTAGTTAGATGTGCAGAAGTTGGAGTTTTTACACGTGCGCTTTCATTACACATCATAATGTTAAGTGTTTGGGTTACCCAATGAATATACTTCACAACAAAGCAAATCTCTTGCAGTGACACAATGAATCTATGAAATTCTTAGTTTTGTACATTCACAAGATGTCAGCACTGCCAACTGCCATCTATCTGCAACCAAGTATCGGTACTGATTGTGTATAAAGAAGCGCAGTGTGTTGCAACCCGCAACAAAACGTTACAGCTGAATATGTCGGCTTTGGTGTGGACTGAAATGGAATACAATTATGACGTCTGCTGGGTTATCAGTGGCGCTCACAACTAATTGCAGTGGATGACTAAATGAAACCCAAGTTCCCATAGTAGATTTAATCACAAGCAATATTCTGTGTTGATGCAGAAAATATTTACAAATTAAACCCCATCACATTTTAGTTGCAGTTTCTTGGTCGTATCAATATGAAAGTTTCTCAAAATCTGATGGGTACAATAAAAGATCCGAGCGAGTAGAAAAAACAACACTTTATAAACAAAAACTGCAACCGCAAACTTCAGTGGAAAAACAAGCACACCCTGAATGAGACATAGTTTTACGAGTTACATGTTGGTGATAAGTGCATTCAGGTTCCCTCAAACTAGAAAAAATATTGGAGAGGTTCATACAAAGAGAAGTAGTTTTCCAGACATGAAGCACATAAATAAATAAACGCAATCAGAGACCTACCAAATGTCGGAAAACCAAACACCATATCCACTTTACAAAATACACAGAAGATGACTGTCTTGTGAGTCTGATAGAAGTTTACTGACATTTCATTGCCCCGATGATGGAGGCATCAAGGATCTCTGAAATGTCGGTAAACTTCTGACAACATAGTGTAACAACCAAGGAGATTCACTGCAAACCTCAAATCCTACACAATACACAGCCCCAGCAAGAACAAACATTATAGGAGGATCAGGTAAATGCCACATTCCAAAGATAATTCCTGTGCTTTATTCTGAAACACTACTGAGGCGCTGAAATAACCCAAACTTTTGTCCTTAGCAACCTAGACATATGATCCTGTTCCCATGGTCACTAACTTTGCAAGATAGTACAATGTAGTGTGAGTCAGTGTTGACCTCTTTCTACAAGATTAAAAAAGTGTTCATACTTTCTGTAATGTAAATATAACACTGATATTTAAAAAGAATAATATTATAATGTATGATACTTGTTAAACAAAACAATTTACATTGTTCAATTGTTTCCTGTTGTTATAGTCTATTCTCTCCACTAATCAACTTTGTGCCTATCTTGAATCAATACTCAAGACCTTTTGATATTTAATGTCTAATTATGAATTTCAAAATCAGTATTAAATGTAATCAATGGGGTTTTACTCATTATGAAACAAACAAAACTAAATAAACAAACACAAATATATATATATATTTGAAGAAGAAACTCAAAATCTGCATATAACATGTTGTGTTCAATAAAAATGTTTGACAATAACCAAAAGTAATTTAAAAGGGATGGTTCCTTCATTCACCTGAAAGTCAACTGAGTTGTGAACACAGATACAACTTAAGTTTTACTTTTCTTACAACTTCCTTCCATTGCATTTATGAATCCTGTTATATGTAAGGCTTATATGAGGTTGAACAATGAAATAACATGTTCTGATGTTTTAGTAAGTTCAAAAATTTGTGTTTAAGTTGGTTGCAAATAAAAATGTACCTGCATGGTGGGATAATTGTTTGTTGGGTACCCTAATCTGAAAGCTTAACTTACCAGATGTTTTGTGGGTACTCATGATTCCCACAGAAATGTCAGGCAGAATAGGGTTTTCTGATACCATTTGTAGCCTGGAAAAACTGAAAGAGCTAAGTGCCCGTTTTGAAGAAAAGTAGATTTTCCTACCAATGTGAGCTATGTTCCAAGGCTCATGCACAGCAAAATAAGCTATGTACCTGTGTTGCTTCTAATAGTTTCAACAGTCATCCATAGATAGCACTAGAGGTATGTCCGCTATGCTTGGAAGTTCTAACAGAGCTATGTTCCATCTGCCATTGTCTTCTACTTCAGCCAACTGTGTTCATTCCGTGTCATTGTCAGTGCAGCATCCAATGTTTGAAATGGATCTTCCAAGTACAAGTAAAGCAATCGTGCATAATCCAAGCCCAAAAGGCTCATTTAGGAAACAACAGCATGAAACTAAGATCAGTGGAAAGCCATATTTAACGGGAAAGATGAAACAGATGTCTGGAGGAGATCCCATGTTTTCACAGGTTAGTTTCAGGTTATGAAACTTATAACGTAAGTTAGGCTAAAACATTATCAACAAAACTAGCAGGTAATATACCATAAGTAGCACGAATGTACTTACATCGTTTCTATTTTCGTAGGAGAAATGCTGATGTCACTACCAATGCAAAGAATTAGAAGACGACTGAAAGATCAGATTGTTTACAGATTTCTACAAGCAGGATCAAAATACACAGGGTACCTATCTACTTAGTCTAATCGAGATTCTACCAGTGCAGAGGAGATGCCATGGCTCGTACCAGTCCCCATCAGAAAGTCGACGCCAGTCGACTGTGAGTTTTTTCATTCCTAATGGCAAAGGAGACCATATCAGAGTATGTAAAAAGACATTCATGAACGTTTTTGGGACTTCAGTCTTCAAAAAGGGTTGAACTTCTAGTGAGAAGAAAGAAGATGGGTGCAACAGTCTATAAAGACAATAGGAGAGAGAGCTAAGAAATTTCAAATTCACTGTAGCGGATAGGAATAATGTGAAGAATCACATCAGCTCCATACCTACCGAACCAAGTCACTACAACTTTTCAAGTTACATATTTTGTAATTTTGAATTTCTGACTGATGAATGTCTCCTCTCTGGAGGATTATCTTATAGACGTTGAATATATAATTGGATGCATTGCAAGTGTTTAACTATTCTTTTGCTGAACCCTTAACTGGACTACAGTATTGCAGAAGACACAGTTTCAACTCCATCAGTACCGTGCTTGCATTTGAGTTCAGACTGTGTTAACAAAAATGAAATTTTTCTTTTTGCGATGGGGAAGCAAAAATTGGTGGAATAAACTTTAGAAAATGTTATTGAGACTGGGGTGTAATTTGTAATGCATGGGAGTGTGTTACAAAAGATTATTATTAATACTTCTTCTTCTTCTTCTCCTCTTGCACTACAGCCATTGATGGGCTACGGCATCCCGAACAATATGTCCCCATCTCTTCCTATCTTGAGCTACCTTCTTCCAGTTGCACACTTTCATCTTTCTCATATCTTCATCTATCGCATCAATCCACCTTCCCCTTGGTCTTCCTTTAGGTCTTGTTCCCCACAATTTCTGGTTTACTACCAAATGTGGCAGTCTATCCTCTCCCATTCTCACCACATGTCCCGCCCATCTTAACTGTTTGAATTAAATATATCTCACAATGTGCTCATGATGGACCAATTCTTCTAACTCCGCATTATATCTAATTCTATATGATCCATCATGATTCTTTAGGGGGCCAAAGATTTTCCGTAGAATTTTCCTTTCAAAGCACATTAACTTGCTTTTTACTTGAGATGTGAGTTTAGAAGATTCTGCCCCATAAGTTATTACCGGTCTAATAAGTGTCCTGTAGAGTCTTAACTTTGTGGTCCTGGAGAGAATTTTAGATTTATGATATAGAGTGAACAAACCAACAAATATTAACACTATAATGGACACTATTGCCATACGCGTTTCGACCTCAAGAGGTCATCATCAGTGGCATCAGGGAAATTAATACATATAGTCAAATGGTTCGAGCAAATTTCATAATTAAAATAAAAGGTAATTGACTAGATGCTGTTATTCACAGGAGTAAAACTCGCACTTAGCTGTTGATTCCGTTGTACGGTGACCGTTGCTGGTCTCGGCGAGCTGTACTTGCGTCGTCTGTACCTGTGAACTCCAGAACCGTCGGCGAGAGACTGTCAGTTGGAAATGCATGGGTATATATAAACTTGAAATCAGGGTGGCCAACTATTGAAAAAAATACTTTCTCCTGTTTAATGCTAGGTCAAATAATACCTTAGAAGCTTTGGTGTTTTGTTCGTTGATGATGGCTTTTTGTTGACTACATTTGTATATATGGAATTTTTGTAAGATATCTATCATTTTACCTTTAGGAGCTATTCTTAATATGTTCATGATATCATCTATGGGGCCGTATTCGTGTCCGTGTTCAAGGATGCGTTCTGCATATTTCGATTTAGTTAAATTGAATCTGATGTCGTGGACGTGTTCTTTAAATCTAGTTTAGAAATCCCTACCGGTTTGGCCTATATAGACTTGCTCGCAGCTTCGGCATTTCAATTGGTACACACCACTATTATTGTATTTGTTATCCCGTTTTCTTGAACTGCATTTGAATTTTATGGTGTTGTTAACTTTATATGCTACTTTTACGTTTGTGTTTTTGAATATTTTAGTAAGTGTTCTAATGCTATTATTAAAAAACGTATAGCTCGACCATAATTTATTAGATTATACTATCTTGCAATATCATTAAAGTTGTAAAGCTGTGTCCTATTTCTTGGATGAGTAGGGTTTCTTTACCAAATTCTTCTTTGGAGACTGGTATTTTGTGCAATCTGTTAACAAGGAAATTGAATGCAGCTTGTTTGTGGGAGTTGGGATGGTTAGATGTTTTGTGTATTACTATGTCAGAGAATGTGGGTTTCCTGTAGATGCCCAATTTTAAGATTTAGATTTATGACTTGCGGCTGGCCCTCCTCTACAGTAACTATGGTATTAGATTTATACAGCTCCTGGATATTATTAATACTATTGTCATTAATTCTTAATTCTAGTAAGCCTACAGTATTTAGTGTATGTAATGTAAGTAAATAAATTATATTGTCATTAGACACAATCTGATTTTTCTCTTTCCCTCTATCTTGAACACCTCTGTAAGTTGGACACATTTTCGTGGAACCCCAAGTGTCCAACATAGGTTTTACTGTATACGGCAATTCTAAAACCAGTTTGGACATACAGATGCCAACTTTGGGGTACAGCAAGTATCTCCAACATTGAGAAGATTGAACGCATCCAGTCCAAAGTTATGAGAATCACTGCTAACACACCATGGTTTGTACCGAATTGGGTTATTCGGCAAGATCTTCAAATACCCTCTGTGAAAGAGGAAATCAAGAACTTCAGTGAAAAATATCACCTGAGACTAAGCGCTGATCTGAATCAACTAGCCACAGACTTGTTGAAAAGCCATTGCGTTAAGAGACATCAGACCTCGCAAATAGATTTAACTCAAATTGATCCTCAAGAAAGCTGTAAAGTAATGTACTAGCTAATTTTTCAGGAAGATTGTCACAGGCATGTATTCCGCACATCATTAGCCAATATCAGAAGATTTACTGAATGTCCATGTAGGACAGATTGTAAATATTCAGGGATGTTATAAAAAAGTCCAAAACCAAGAATAAAAATAGATAATACTATCCACAATTTTATACGGAACTGAAAACTGGACATTGAAAAAGGAAGACAAAAACAGAATTACAGCTGCTAAGATGAAATTTGTGACACACTATTAAGTACACTTGGATGGACTATAAAAACAAAAGAAGACATACTTAAAGAGTTAAGAACAGAACCCACTTTGGACAACATTTTAATATGTAAAAACAATTGGCTTGAACATCTTAACAGAATGCAGCGAGAAAGACTTCCTAAACTATCAAAAAACTACACACCATGCACATGAAGAAATCCTGGAAGACCGCAGAAGAGACTTTTAGACTACGACGCCAGAGCAGGGCAATATACCCAAACTCCTTGACCATTTGATGATGAAGATAAAATTTCAGCCTGTGCGGAATGAAATGCTTGACATTGTGTTTCACCAAAATGTCCTACTGTCAGAGGTCATTATCTCTGACATCCTGCACTTGGGTTAAGAATTTGCTGTTAATTCCAAGAATCATATAAAACACACAAACACTTCATCAGGCAGTACACATACTTACCAATGGAATTTAAACACCAGCCTAGACCTACCGATAGGAATGTCACCATTGACTCCTTTGACATGTCAGTGATAAGGCGGACTGTGCAAGAATTTTACGCAATACAGTGTGTCAGTAAAATAATGGTGGGGTAACAAACAGTCATAGGTTTGGAACAGAGCAAGATAGAGACATGAAATAAACGTCAAAATAAAGAGAAACTCTCCAATTTTTCGATACGTAAACAGATTCTAGCTCAAACGCATGCGCGCTGTGTTACAAGGTCAAAAGCCGTGTGAAGCTTGTTAGTCGCCATGATTACGGTGCAGAGGAAGATTCAATGTGTTTTGTGGCTTGCTAAGTTTGAGTCAGTTACACTTGTTAGGCGTGAATACCGTCGTGTGTTTAATGAAGAACTACCACACGAAAATAACATTCGTCGTTGGGACAAACAACTCAGAGAACGGGCAGCCTACTGAAGCAGTCACGTCCAGGACGACCATCAGTGTCTGACGATACCATTGAAGCTGTGCGAGCAAGTTATCTGCGTAGCCCGAATAAATCAGCGCGGAAGTGTTCTGTAGAGTTAGGAGTTTCAAAAACAACTGTTCACAACGTTTTAAAGAAACGACTACGCTTTACTGGTTATAAAATTAAGGTGTTACATAAAATTTATCCACAGGACAAAATTAAACGATTCGAATTTGCTACAGACATTCTGGATGGGTTAGCTCATGTTGAGGAATTTTTAGATAAGTTTATGTTCAGCGATGAGGCTACGTTTCATGTTTCAGGACACGTCCATCAGCATAATGTTAGAATATGGGGTAATGAACCTCCATATGCCATTATGGAACAACGACGTGATAGCCCAAAAGTTAATGTGTGGTGCGCAATTGGACGAGACAGAGTTATCGGCCTCTTCTTTTTTGCTGAACAAACTGTGACGGGAAAGAACTTCCTGGATATGTTAGAAGGGTACGCAGTGCTCCTCCACATTTTGCCACATTCGTGCGGGATTACCTAAACCTAACATTTCCTCAGCGATGGGTCGGACGAGGAGGGTGGATAGCCTGGCCTCCACGCTCTCCAGATCTTACCCCTATGGATTTTTATTTGTGGGGTTATGTGAAGCAACAAGTGTTCTCTGTCCAAATAACAAATTTGGACCATTTGAAAGAACGGATCACTGAAACTGTTTCATCTATCACACCGGATGTTTACGTTCGTGTATGGCAAGAGCTTGAATATCGTCTTGATGTCTGCATGACAACTAAAGAAGTGCATATCGAAATCTAATGAACAAGTAGGGTTCTTGAAGAGTTTCTCTTTATTTTGACGTTTATTTCATGTCTCTATCGTGCTCTGTTCCAAAAATATGACTGTTTGTTACCCCACCATTATTTTACGGACACACTGTACAGAAGAAAGTACCAAGCTGCCCCAAGCTACTGCCCATAATTAAACAAAAATTTGACTTTCCATGGGGTGTTGATTCTGTACGGAATATTTTACATAACTTACGGTTTAAGTGGAAGAAATGTCTAAGTAAACGCAAGATCTTGATTGAAAGGCCGGACATATTAAACTGGCGAGGGAGGTGTTTAGTGAATATTAAGACGCTTCGCAATGAAGGAAGACAAATTTCTACCTAGATGAAAGCTGGGTGGACAGCTGGCAAAGTGCGGAAGTTAAAGGGGTATGCTGTGGGAAAAGACTGATTATGGTTCACGCTGGATCGCGTGCTGGTTTCCTTCAAGGTGCGGGACTGAAGCTTGCTCGGAAATTGGCGACTACCATGGTCAGATGAACAGTACAAATTTTGAAAAGTGGGTTAGAGAGAAAATGTTACAGAATTTGCCCCCCAGTTCAGTGGTAGTACTTGATAACGTTCCATACCACAGTGTACAAGCAGATAAAGCCCCATCAAAATATTCGGTTAAATCTGAAATGATCTCATGGTTACAGCGGCACGGAGTTTTCTGTGATCCAGCTATGAGAAAAGGCCAACTGTAAGACCTAATACTTACAAGGAAACCAAAAGAAACAATTTTCAAAATTGATCAGTTACTAAACGCCCATGGTCACATTGTGGTTAGGTTGCCTCCATACTATATGTGTGACCTTAGCCCAATAGAACTAGCATGGTCTAAGGTAAAAATCTACGTTCGCGAGAGGAACGTGACAGGGGATCTGTCTTTGAAGCGGCTGCTGGATTTAACAATAGAAGGGATTGCAACTATGACTGCAAAGGATTGGCAAGGATACTGCCAACATGTGGAACAACTGGAACAACAATACTGGGAACTGAACGAGGTTGTTGCTGACGTGATCGACTCAATAATTATTGCCAATCCAAATGACAGTAGCGATCACGAAGAGACTTCTTGTGAAGATGTTGAGTCTGAAGAAGCAAGACTTTTCTGACTCCGAGCTCGCTCGCTCGGCCACTGTGAGGTAATTTTAAAGCTATACTCATTAGAACTTATGAAAGCCTTTTGTCTGTTGTTCGTTCAGTGGTTGTGGAACGAATGCTTTTAGGTTGGCTCTTAGCAGCTCGTCACGCACCGCGAAATCTTGCGCATGCGCGCATATCGCATTCCTATCAGAGCTTTTCTCCTGATCTGTGGACTGTATGAGGGAATATAGAAATCGCATGAAGGAATTATTGCAAGTTAATGCTTCCACATCATTAGCAAGAACAAACGTTCTTACAAGAATCACACAACCAAGGTATGACAATGCAACAGAATATTTTCATAAGCATTTTAATGAAAATAGATATGGATACGCTTTCAATGTACGACGAAAAGTTCGTGAGGACAGACGGTTCACAATTTCTGCTCTCTCCCTGCATTTTCCTGAAATTTCAAGGACTGCTCTTTATGAAATTGTCACAGAACGCCTGCATTATCGAAAATTGTGTTCGCGTTGGGTGCCCAAAATGCTCACAGAGGAGCACAAAAAACGCCGTTCTGCAAGTGCTTTGACATTTTTGACTCGTTATCACGAGGAGGGAGATGAAATGTGCCATATTGTGACGGGAGATTAGACTTGGGTCTCCCATATCACACCTGAATCAAAACAGCAGTCCATGCAGTGGAAGCATACCGCGTCTCCAAAATCCCAAAAGTTTAAGCAGACAATTTCAACCAAACAAATCATGTGTACCGTATTCTGGGACAGGAAAGGTGTTCTATTGGTGGAATTCATGCCGCCAGGCACAACAATCAACTCTAATGTTTACTGCGAAACTTTGAAGAAGCTGAAGAGTGTAATTCAAAAATTCCTGGCCGGTCAACGTTTTGTTGATGACGATGAAGTGCAGCAGTGGCTGACATCGCAGGCGGCCGCGTTCTACGAGGGTATACAAAAGCTTGTGTCCCTCTATGACAAGTGTCTCAATAATGGCGGTACCTATGTCGAAAAGTAGCCTAAGAAACGTAGAATCTGATGAAAATATTTTTTTAAAAAAATTATATTTTGCTCTTTGTTAATTCCCAAACGGTACTTACTTTCCGAATACGCCTCGTATGTGATCGGTTATGGTTTGAAAAAGATTTGAAACAAGTTACTGATAGCCATTTAGATATATTGGGTACGGAGTTTGTAAATGAAAATGTATCCCAATTTAAGGTATGCACAACACGCTGGCTATCTTTAAATAAGCAGCAAATACCTATTGTCTAGGAGTAATGGATTTGTGTATCCACCATACCCCACTGATTTGCCTCCTCTAGATTGCATAAGCGAAAGATTAATATCTCCTAGACTTCCATTTATGCAAATTAGGAGGTTAAGACATCAAATGGGTGATGTGGGATATGGGACAAGTAATCAATGTTCCAGTAGATGTTAATAATATGGTAACGCTACTACCTAGAGTATTGGACGATGATTACAGTTTCAACGTCCATATAAAGAGAAACTTGATTCACAAATCTACGTATCTGGAAGGAACTGTGAAAAAAGATACAATAAAACGTTGGCTTACTTATTTGATTAATACTCCATTGTACAAACATTACAAGATTACAATTAACGATGCATTTTTCGAAAAACAAGAAACTACTAAAGAAGAAACTAAATGGATAGAAGACATAGAATTGTCAAGTGATGTAGAATTGCTGCTAGCTCAACAGCAAACTCTCCTGTGGAATGAGGATAAGTACTTGGAAATTGCTCCTGCTCAAAAGAACACACCCTTGTCCATCATATACGATTAACACGCAGAAGATCGAGGCAATTTAAAGAAGACCCCAAGGTAACACCATTCATGATGGCAACAAGCGAAATTCGCCGTGATCTAAAAATGACTACTCTAAACGTACAGAGTTTAAAAACTCATGTGCAAGACATAGCAACGGATACAGTGACAACTGATACCGATATCCTGGCGCTCACCGAAACTGTAAATTTGGAATTTTATAAATGCATCACGCAATTTATGCATGACGAACAAAGAGCAGGTGGAGAAACATGGAGCAACTACCACGGCTACTCCACATCTGTTGATGAAGTTACCTAAGGAGGATGGAGCAGATTACAGAATAGCTGCAGCTGAAAAGAGAGGTGATATTTGTGCGGCAGAGTGTATGGTCAACGGTGAAAAAGGTTTTAATTGTTACCCTGTATATTTGTAACAACACGCCTGTTGATGATTGTAAGAGATTTGTTTTGAGTCATTTGGGAACGTTTGCTCCCAAATCTACAGAGATGTTTTCAATTATGGCCACAGAAGGTCGTAAAGCAATGCCCATAATATTGGCAGGAGATTTTTAACACTGACTTAAAGAAGGAGGAAAATCAAAGCTTTGTCACATTTATGGAGGAAACGTTTAGCTTAATGTTGATGTCAAATCCTCAATGTAGTACTCCTAGATCAAAATCTTGTATAGATATGGTGTTTGCACGAAATGTTGAGTAGTGCACAAATTTTATAACATATTTCAGCTACCACAGACCCATCTTAAGCGTAACTAATTCAAGTTAAATAAGCAATGTCTTAATCAAACTATTTACTCAATTGTATAATTTAAATACAAAGACGTATTTACGTCAGATTCTCCGGAACCGTGGTTCCACTGTCAATTTTTGGTACTATAAACTAAATCTTACTAAGGTAGGTAATACAACTTAGGACATAAAACCTCTTGAAATTATGTACCATTATTTGTAGGATGTTGGAATGCTGATCTCTTAGACAGCCAAATCCTTGTGGTTTTCATTTTTTAATGGGAGAGGGGGAGGCTAAGCTACATTCAAAACTTCTTTTCTGGTCTCAAAACCATACTTATTTAGTGAAATTTCGGGTTCTCAACATGGTAGGTATGCAAATGACATTCTTCTGAGAAATTACATTGTGGCAGAAGACCGACATCGATTAACTTATCGGAAATTAAATACCGCGATGTCCCAGAAGGATGTGATCTTCGTACTGTCAGTCACTACAGTGACTGGCTACAGCAGGAGTTCTTAACCTTTTACAAACCTGAAGCCACATTCATCATTGTTTATCGAACTCGCGGGCCTCGAGGTTATAAAAATTACACCTTTAATTCAAAACACTTTCACATATTCTCACGAATTTTCTTAAACAAAATTCAATCACTAATGCGATATTTCACATTGCCTTTGCTTCAGTAACCTTCAATACCAAATTCTTTAATTACAGTTTGCATACATACATTCCTCAAATGTTCATTAATAGACGCGTCCTAGTACATAAATTGACGTCCTTCATTAACATGAACAGTTGCTCACAGCGATACGCACTGCAAAATAAATTACGTTAATAATAATGATGGTCGACTGGAACAGAGATTCGAGATCAGTTCGATTTCTCGCTCCCCCTCAATCTCGAGCTATCGCCAGAGCATCACGTACCAACTGGAGTGCAGGCCTCCAGTGTTTAAAAACAAATTGAGACAAAAACTAAACTTATCTACTGACATCCTTTATTAATGGCCATTCTTTAAAAACCAATTGGTCAGGAGACATTTCAACATACACAGCATTTATATACAGTTTAATCCCAGCCATCTGGGTTTATTTTTTCTCAACAATTAGTTTTCAATAAACTAATCGATCGATAAAAGTATAGCTACACGACATGAAGGTCGTATTTTTGGGGGGGAGGAATTGAACAGCTCCTACTCATTCTTAACCTCGGCACGATGGGGGTGAGTGGTCTGCATCACACCTCAGCCGCGCTTTACCCCCGGGAAAGGACCCCGGTACCCATTGGATAGGAGGCTGGGTAGACCCCAAAGCTGGTCTGGAGGCAAAGGCTAGAGGAAAAATCCTCTTCCCCCATCGGGGATCAAACCTCAGCCGTCCAGCCCGTAGCTAGTAACTATACTGACTGAGCTAACCCGGCTCCATAGCAGCTCGGCAGAAGGTTCTTAAACGAGTCTACAAAATGAACAATAGAATTATACTCTGGGGTAATTACTGGGCCTCTCTGTGTGGTCACGCTTAAGAATATCGAAACAAATTCCCAACACTAGGTAACTATTTTTAACAATGTTTATTTATGTCAAATGGCAGGTACGTAGAATTTCATCTTTGATCCTTTTTTGCCAAGTTTGTAGACCACTTTGCCGTCAGAGACGGTGCCCAGGGTGCACCACAAGGAGGTAAGTCTTTGTTATGTAATATTAAAAAATAAAAACCATCCATATAAAATAAACACATTAAGTGTTCCCTGAGTACATTATGTCCAACGGCATCATATATATATATATATATATATATATATATATTATTTTAATTTACGAAGTAACAGGACATAAACTTCAAGACAGAGAAGATCACGGAGCTCCAAGCAGAGAATTTTGCAACCTCATCGGACTTGAGAGCGGAGAAGGCATACAAAAGCGAGTTTCTGCAAGTCATAAATGAACAGAAAAAAGAAATTGATAGGCTGAAACAAGAAATTTCATCGAAAGAAAAACTGGACTCAGCAATCAAGAATTACACAAATCAGCATCCGGCAGCAAGGCCAGTCATTGAAAGAAAATACAGCATAGAGGACAACAAATTTTATGCATATGGATGGTTTCGAAAAGGCAAAAGGTTATCTGCTGATAAACCAGGATTTAAGAGGAGAAAGATCAGTATAATTGGAGCACTAAATGAAGGAAAAAATAAAGCAACATTGTTAGTTACAGGCTATTATAAACGTGTTCTAAAATGGTTATATGAATCCACAGCAATGACAAATTTCCATAGTTACAACAAAAAACAAATTCAGTACACTGTTAGAGACTGTTTACTGGCGCTGCCTAGGAAATATTTAGCATACGAGAAGAGGAAGTGAAACAACACAGACGCGCTCACAACAGTTCTCAGATATATTGAGAAAGGTAAGTGGAAGTTCAAACTTGTATAAAGAACCAGATAATCTTCAACAAGTTCAATGGTAAAGTCTGAAATCGAAACTCGTCTAAATACTAAATACGGAAAAGGAAGCGTCCATATTGGATGGGAATCTCGTGTATGTTTGTACGAATGTCGAGTGATGCGTCTGCATGTCTTTAGAAACATGTCGCTTATTCATAATATTTCAAGGTTTAAAATAAAATTAAGATTTACAGTCTCGACATATATGATGAACATTTAATTTTGATTCCATTGTAGCAGTTTGGTTCTCGCCGAATTCAGTTCAGTTCGATTTTCACTCGTGGCGAAGAGGCAAATCTTTCATTTTGAATGAGTTTCTTCAAAACAACAAGCAACAGTCACATTATTTGTAATTCCATAAAACGTCAGCTATTGATAATATTCTCGATGCATCCACTAATATTATTATTGGAACCGAACGCCGACTAATTTAAACCTCTACTTCGCTTTTCTTAAATGGTTGCATCGTGTTGTGTCGGTAGTAAGCAAAACAAAATCGGCCCACCTTCAAAACAACCAGTGCATCATATTGTATATGAATAAACATACCACGTGTGAAATTACATAAACACTTCATGTTCTGACATGTTATCACCAGGTGTGTTTTTGGATACGATAAAATTGAAATGTCACTATTAAAACAGATACGTAAGAATAATTGATAAATTTTAAAATGTTAAAACTGAAAATTTAAAAAAACCAGTGGTAAAATAAATAAATGTTGTGCATTGTTAGACTGTTTATTCGCGTTGCCTTGAAACGACGACTTTAACTAAAAAGGACGTAACAGCGGACTAAAGCACAAACACTTGAGAAGGAACAATTGTAGGAAAAGGTAAGTGGTAACTGACATTAAATGCGATTTATCAATGGAAAAAATTGTCCCGAATTTAAGATGGGCGTTTATATGTATGACGAGTGATGTGTCTCAATATCATTACATTATTAATTTTACAGTAAAGTTTCACCTCAAGTCTGTTGAATTATATAACGCGTAAGGTAAAAGGTCGAAGCCGTGACGTCATAAATCTGTTTTTAAATAACGAGTTGAACAGGCGAACTACCTCCTTGCGACATAAAACTTTTCAAGAGACGTAAATACGTCTATATTTTTGGGTCAGTGTCATTCGGCAAAAAGTGTTACGAAAAAGTGTTAAGAAATAGTGTTACGAAAAAGTGTAACTTCATTGTTATGTTACCTTGGAAACGTCATCTGTTTATCAACAAATAAACAACAATGGTTACCTACATAGTTACATTACATTACATTACTTTACCTTACATTACATTACATTACCTTACCTTACATTTCATTTACATTACATTACATTCACCTACGACAGACCCATCTTAAGCGTAACTAATTCAAGTTAAATAAGCAAAGTCTTAATCAAACTTATCTCGATTGTAAAGCATATATAAAGGAAATATTTAGAATAAAGCCAATAAATAAACTTCCTTCCCGTATAGACGTATTTACGTCAAATTCTCCGGAACCGTGGTTCCACTGAAAACTTTTTTAAATTCCCTGTCGTACAGCAGAGACATTTTTAAGACACTCACAGTTGCTCATCTGGTCAAGAGACCGCCATCTTTCATCAACACTACTGCCCATTAACGCGTTCGTTAAAGCCTGTATCAGTTAAAACTTAACCACGCCCTCACATAAAATTTTACATTCATTTTAATAATATTAAGTCTATGTTTAGTTCCCCACAGGCTTGAAACCGCCAGGAGTTTTGATTAAAATTATCTACGAACTTTTCATTTACGCAATTAGGTTTATACCACACGCGGAAGCTAATTAATTGTACCGCAGACATTGTCATTATACAGAAGTAGAAATTCTTCATCATGGGCCATACAATTCCTTGTTTTAATGTTCCAGATGACAATCACGTTCACAAATATCGAAAAGACGGTCACGAAGCATGTCTCGTGGGTCACTATAGGAGCCGGAGTGGGGCTTGTCTTGATATTCGGTCTGATTTTCATAATCTACAAAGTACTAAGAAGATATTCATCGACCGGTACGGAAACGACAACGACGACGACGACGACGTTGTAAGCAGCCGTTTTAAATTTTATGCTAAGTAGCGGAGAGAATAATAATTTTTTACACAGTATAAAAAATCTGTCTAAATTTACAATGTCATTATATTAGCTACAAGAAATAATGAACTGTACATCGAGTAAACGCACCAATTAAATAAATGTTAACCGTTAAACATATTACCTCCTTCAGTAGGTAAGTTGCATTCTCCTTTCTCAATGTCGTCTCGGCCTCTACAGAACTTGCCTTTAATTCTTACAGGAAAGACAAACCGAAGGTTCGGGAAACCAAACCGAAGGTTCAGAAAGGCAAACCGAAGAATGCGAAAAAAAAAGGCAAGTAAAGTTCAAAGAAAAGATGCATCTTCTCCTTTACGAGTACTGGAGCATCACCAGAAAGCTCCACATCGAGCAAATCCACACCGACCTTAGTGAACACCAGGTACAGTCTGCGTGGAAAAGACCGAAAAGCCAAGAGAATATGCATTTGCGACATGAGCGCGAACAACCAAGGGCTCCCGACATCAAAGAACAATTTCGGACGTCCTAAACAGTGCCGGAGGACACCCCTCCGTGTGTTGACAGAACTTCCGTCGATTTCCAACACGGCCGTTGCCCTCCGAGACTACTGGCCAGATGTGGTCGCGTTGAAACAGTTTTGGGATAAAATCGTGCTCAGTACGACCTGAGGCAAAACCATCTTACAGTTACTGGGGTGATCGAATAGTTTATGAGGTCCCGAAGTGTTAGACAATCTACTCAGCGATGTTGACATCTTGTTTTCAGCCAAGGAAGCCAAATGTACAGCCCTGATCCAGCCGCTGGGATTTCTCACACTGTTATGTTTGCTGTTGGCTGCAAGTATGACCATGATGAGATCACGGAGGGCCCTGTCCTCAGCCGACAACTCACGAACCAATCGTATCTGTAGTCCCAGGAGTTCACGAAAGATCTCATTTGTCTCCTGTCATCTGTGGTGGATGCACTGGCAGAGTTTGGTGAGGCGTCTCCTGGACTGCTAGGACCACACCTACGTTGGGCTGTCGAATTGTCGACAGAGGTCGGGGACCTTCTTCATCGAATTTTTTTTTAAAAGAAAACTTGTCTCACGTTGCAGCCGACGACAAATTCCGGCGGTAGCATAGGGCTCTACACTCTGCTCCCCTGCCCGACAGCAAAAGGACGATGGTCCTTTCTTGCGATGAGGTGGACCCGCTCGTGGAACAGGTTGTAACCCAGACCAATCCACGAGCACATCCACCAAGCCGGAAGCAGATTCTATCAACAATCGGGACCTTTACAACCGCGCAGACCGACATCTGTCCAGTCATCTCGCAGGGCAACTGTCAGTGGAATGCCTACTCGCACAACCTTGATGGCGTTGCACAGACCTAGTGGCAAATAGTGAAGGCAATCAGCTGACTTGGTTGTGATGAACTCTGAAAGCAGCCTCTGTCTTTGGGGTCCACTGACAAGTTCGTTTGTGTTCAGGCAGTTGGTATGCAAAATTTGTATTGTATTATGTGACAAAAAATAAAATATACAGGTTTTCCCAGGAGCAAAGGCCAATATTCTGGGAGGTCATAGTATCGGTCATTCTAAGCGTACAAGCGAGATAGGGCTATTTCACCGCCAATTGCTTCCATTAATACTATTCACTGATGACGCTACACACTTAACTCTGAACCATTCCCTGGTTCAAATGGGCCTGCTGGCGACATCTCTAAACTAGTGATTGTACTTCCTGTGAGACGACCACCTCAAGTGTTGTTATCTGTCCTTTATTCCCTTTTTTTTCCTCCCATCTCCTGCTCTGAAAACTTGTGACCTGGCCTTGGTCTTCCTCTTCCTGGTCGGCTGCCATAGGGACTAGACGTGCGTAGAGTTTTGTCTGGCTTCGAAATTGTGTGGGTTGTCCATTTAGTTCCAAATTAAGTGTAGTACGTGTCTTATGGAAGTCGACGAGAGGGGCAACTTGTACATAAGTTTATTTTCTGGTGTGAATTGTTGTTTTGTTGAGTATGAGTGAAATTGTAAGTAATGTATGCTGTGCTTGTGGTAGGGTGTGGCCAAGTTGTAACAAAGGGCCTCATCTTACTATCGTGTGTGTGTATCATCTTTATAGGTCGACTAGTACAGTATATTATATTATAGCCAGTATTCTTATGTATATAATTCATAATGGGAAGTTGTGTGTTGGGGATTGCATCACTGAAGTGCTGGGCTATGAGACAGGTGGTATGGGACGCCTGTTGAGAGGCTAGCACCGCGTGATAAATTTCGGGGAAGTACGCAGTTTGATCACGAGCTACTGCGTAGTTCGTCGCGTGATTCTTCGTAAGCCTATGCCTGGTGAGAGGCTAGCGTCCTCTTGAACTCTTTGTCTGGCATGGGAATCCCAAACTGGAGTGCAGTCTGTCGCAGAAACGCTAGGTGACGAGAGCTAAAGTGATTGTACAAAAAGCAATGTCTGATTAGTGACCATAAAGGAACTTGGTCGCTAATGGTGTCAAATTGCTGACCATAAAGGAACTTGGTCGCTCAGGCTGTCTGTTTAGTTGACCTTAAAGGAACTTGGTTGCTAAGTAGTGAGTCGCTGTTGTGAAAGAGACGGAAGTGGACGCACTCCAACTTTCATATATTTATATATGATTTCTTTGTGATTTTTTGGGAGTGTCGATGAGGTAACGATTACGATGTTATAAGTAGCGGCCGGATTTAACGGCGGGGGGAAAAAGTCGGGTAGCTAAGCAAGTGCCCGCAAACCTACAAATTTTGAGGGAGGGCATATAATGTAATTCTGCGTCATTAAGGTAAATGTTTCCCGTTACTGTGTCGGTGTGGTAGCCATTGAAGTAATGGACCCACCTTGATTGTGTGTGTGTGTAAATTGAATGTTGTTCTTCTGAAGGATCGGTTTGTATTCCTTGTTTTACATTACTGTTTTTGTCACTTTGCTTTGTCTCTTTTTAAATACATTAAATTTATTGTTTGCTTTTAAATTCAAAATGGATGAGAGTTGATTGATTGAGGGTTAATATTCGACTGCCTAAATTTCATGTTCCTTGGTTTACCCAATTCTACCTCGGGGCGTAGAATACACAAGCAATCGAGTCAGCGATTCGGTTAAACTCGCATCGATGGTATCACGACAATCCATATATCAGGTCAACCATTGTCACTGCTTTGGCATGAACATGGCCTCTAAATAAAATTCTGTCTGAATCCGCCCAGTGGATCTCATGTAGAATCAAATGGACGGTAGGTCGAACAGACACGAGGAGCCAGGCCACAATGCGTTCGCCCTAAGCACTTTATACAAAGAACGCATAAGAAAATAATATAAATATGTGATTCATTGTCACATTACATAAACAAATTCATAATCAGGTCAACCATTGTCACTGCTTTGGCATGAACATGCCAGGTAACCTGATGTGGATGACTTTGATTTCATATTATATGGAGACTATATTATTAAAGCCATATTCGTATTCGAAAAATCCTTTTCATAGTTATAAGGAAGAAAATCTTTATCAAACAGCTGCTAAGAACAAATATACAAGAGTTCTGAAGTGCGTGAAGCTCTTCAAGAACGAGGGATTTACAACATCAAGACCCTCCAAGGATATGACACCTTGTTTCCTCGAACAATTCAGTTTCTTAAAACAGAGGAAACACGCACTACACCACCTAAGTGCGAAGTCCCACGCCTACAAAATCTGGCAGCAACTCAGGTGAAGAGAAATCGGCTCCTTGGAACCACGAAGAAGTGTAAGATGCCCAAGCCCGACAACCTGGAAGCGGAAATGTCACGACGTCGTGTAGTACGTTTACTAATACCTGACCTACTGGATAAAGCCATAGTATATCTCGTTTCAGAGATGACTGACAATAATGGCATCATCTTAGCGCCAAGAGCTGCCATCGCACTCCGTCTAGCAGGAGTTCCGCTTCACGATTTGACGACGCTAACATTAGGAGTTGAAGATGTGATTCGACTAGCCTCATGTAAGATCAAGGGTCGAGTTAAATTACTTCTCAACTAGATCGCTCGGCAGACTCAAGACGTCTGGAAATGCGTTGATTGTGGGGAAATCATCACGAAGACCTCCTACGGACAGGCATGTCTTTGTAACACAGCTCGAGTTGCATTAGACATTTATAACTATTTAATAAGTAGCCGGTCGAAAGATGTAGCCATCGACTGGTAATGACAAGAGCACTCCCTCCAGCATGTAAGAAGGTGTTGCTGCATGGGTTGCAGCCCTAGACTTACAGCTGTTGAGTCTATTCAACCACTAACGCCTGCCATAGCACGAGGTTGAATTTATTGGCGAAAGTGGTTCTTGAAGAACCCCCCTGCCTAAAGATTATTTTATTGGTATATATTGGAGTCCACAATCGGCTTTCGTTAGTGTGGAAAGAATTGTGCTGTGAAGAAGCGCTTCGTGAAGAAGATCCTTTTGTGCTGATCTATTTAGTGAAAACCTTTCAAAATAACCCAAGTACTTTTCTTGCGTGAATTACTAAGAAATTCGTGACAGTGTCGTTCAATTTTTCCATTTAATTTCTGATTAAACTGATTGCTGCCTGTGGACATAGACGTCTCCTCCTCTTCACAAAGGGTGAGACAAGGATTTCGTATTTATTATTAATATTATTATTTGATTTTGCATTTGTAATTGTCTGTGATATCTTGAGGACTCGTATGTTATTTTTAAGCATTCAAATGCTAGCAGCAACACAGTTATTTGAATTCCGGATAAGCTAAACAGCTGATAGGGACTTATGATTGGGTCACTTGTCACACCAGAGATTGTTAACAGTTCTTTTCAATCTTTAATTATTAGTGTAGCAGAAATTGATTGATGAGTGAACAGATTAAATTCTCCTGGCCGTTGGTTTGTATTACAGATTAATCACTAACTGACTTGTATCCTGTAATTAAAAGTTAAAAACGTCTCCTAACATGCTAATTTTAAAGGTAAATCATTCATAAGAAAGACATCCCCCGTTAGGTTAGCTGTCCTGATTTTTAATGAGCATAAGTGTATTCAATACTGTTGATCGAAACTGGAGTTTTTTATCATTGTTGAATCTTTTTAAAGTTGGCAATATTGATTTTAAAAAGGCTTCGTCTTCATCATCTTCTCTTTCTTTGTTTTCCTCTAGTATCTTCAGTAAAGCTTCCTCAAATTTGTTTAGAAATTAAATGTTCCGTCGCACGTTGTCCGCTTGACTGTGCAAGTTACATTATAAAAGTAATACAAAACAAACGACACAGAGACACAGTAGAAAAGTACCATATACAAAGAACACATAAACAAAATATTGCACTAAACGACAGCAACATTTACGCAAACAACCCAATATTTAATGTTCTACAGTCCATCGACCCAACCCCCTAAACAACTTTCACTCAATATATATAGCCACACACGATACACACAGCTCAGTTGCAAACTACTGGCCCATAATATCGGACACAACACATCGCATACAACCCGGTATGTTTTACTACTTTTAATACTATTTTGTGATTCTTTTACTTCTTTTACTTGTATTACGATATATTACGTAATAACTCTTGAAATTAGTAAATTATTCTATTTTCTATGTCATTATCCAAAATCACGATTTGAAAATTAAAATTAATTTTACAGATTTAAAGCATCCAGGCACAGCCTTCGAAATTAAATGGAAGAGACTTAAAAAATCAAACAAATAAAACAAATCAATATACGCAAAGCAAGAAGTGCAACAGATTTTAATTGATGGAACTGATGATGATGAGATAACATCGAAACATGTCGTCAATGTAAAATGTAACAAGATCTAGTATCTAATGAAAAAATGTTATAATTTTAAGTAATTATAACAACATTTTTAAGTTTGTGTAAAGACGGTAAATAAATTATTGTATAAGTTACAACTTGTTCAATGGAATTAACTGACGCGGAGACGGAAGGGCCACGCGGACGGCTCCTCCGCGCGCGGGCCGCTCCATCGAATCGTGTAAAGTCACATAAAGAACAAGGTAACTTATCCGCATGCAGAAAGCGAAGGACGGAGCGTCCGCTCGACTATGTAAGGGCCTTAGAGTGCGGAAAGAAATGATAGGAGAGAGAGACGACAGGACATCACCGTGGTCATGTTATGATTTCGGAAATTATCAACATGTACCTGACGCCTGGACCCTTACACGCAATACCATCTTTGACCATGGGAATGTGGAACAGTGGAATCTGGAGCAATTCAGATCGGCATTCACTGGCAAGGATGATATCAGAACATCCTGGCAACGAAGGGGATTAATTAATCCCTCGCGAGATTAAAATCAACCAAGGTCTGGCAGACAGTTCAATTAACATGATAATGACCAGGGACACCGAAATTCTGGACTTCGCAATTAAAACATTGTTCTTTTGCGTTTACCTAGTCATTCGACTCACTTCTTACAGCCGCTAGACAGAAGCTTTTTTAAGTCTTTAAAGCACTACTTCCACGAAGCTTGTCAGACTTGGATGACGTCCAATGGACAGCGGAAAATAAACACTGCATTTTGGACAACTTCTTGCTAAAGGCTTAGACAAGATCAGCTACCACTGGTAACGGCGTATCAGGCTTTAAAACCACAGGAATACATCCATTTCACCCGGCAAATATCCCGGAACATGCATTTTCCATGTCTGAAAGACATGTTAATAATGAAGCAGGGCAATTTCAGTCCGAAACAGACCACCCCCCATACACCCTCGACTTCAGGCGAGCCTGCTGAGCTAGAAAGCCACGAATCAGGCACATGCGCAGAGAATGAAATTGTAAACACCGCGTAAAATCCTTCTGAAGATTTCTCCAATACCTGAAATTCAGCAGTCAGCTACTGTTTCAACATCACATGACTGCTTTGCCATAAAACGTCTAAAGGTCACTAAAAAATTAAAGCCGGATAATAGGGGCAAACCAAGGAGACGTTTAAAAAAATAAACAAACCTGAGCTGGAATCAGAAAGCAAAAATGATATGTACATCGAATGTGAAGAAACGTATGCTACAATAAAGCAGAATTCTGACTGAATTAAGTGTGTGGACTGTAACAAATGGCTCCACGACCTATGCACTATGTATGGCGACCGTTGTAATTCTTGCGGCAAGCAATTTATTCTAAGAAGAAACAAGAAAAATGAGTGAGGAAGTTAACCCTCTCTAAGTGGGGCATCCCAACCCCCCTGTCGGGAGAGATGGCCAGAAAAGGGAATTCTAAAAATGAAAAAATTGTGTTAAACATTCTCAAATAACAGTTTAATTATTTTTTTCGGAATTCACCACTGTAGTCATCATAATTGTGTGTTGTAAAATAAAAATTCAGCTTCTGGATTTCAATAATACTTTTTAAAAAATATGGGACACCTCACACGAGTTTACCCTACATGCAAGAACATTTTCACACATATAAAAAAGCAAAATATTTTAATCTACGAACTACCATTCACTACTGTCGTCCGTCATTTATCCACACACATTAACCTAACCTAACCTAATCTAACCTAACCTATTTTTAAACCGATGTGTCCCGATAACCCACAAGTACCAGAACAATGTCACATTTCCATACCAACAACAGCAACAACAAATTTGATTCATTGTTAGAAATTCAGTACATTGTTACAAATTCAATACACTGTTAGAGACTGTTTACTGGCGCTGCCTAGGAAATATTTAGCATACGAGAAGAGGAAGTGAAACAACACAGACGCGCTCACAACAGTTCTCAGATATATTGAGAAAGGTAAGTGGAAATTCAAACTTATATAAAGAACCAGATAATCTTCAACAAGTTCAATGGTAAAGTCTGAAATCGAAACTCGTCTAAATACTAAATACGGAAAAGGAAGCGTCCATATTGGATGGGAATCTCGTGTATGTTTGTACGAATGTCGAGTGATGCGTCTGCATGTCTTTAGAAACATGTCGCTTATTCATAATATTTCAAGGTTTAAAATAAAATTAAGATTTACAGTCTCGACATATATGATGAACATTTAATTTTGATTCCATTGTAGCAGTTTGGTTCTCGCCGAATTCAGTTCAGTTCGATTTTCACTCGTGGCGAAGAGGCAAATCTTTCATTTTGAATGAGTTTCTTCAAAACAACAAGCAACAGTCACATTATTTGTAATTCCATAAAACGTAAGCTATTGATAATATTCTCGATGAATCCACTAATATTATTATTGGAACCGAACGCCGACTAATTTAAACCTCTACTTCGCTTTTCTTAAATGGTTGTGTCGGTAGTAAGCAAAACAAAATCGGCCCACCTTCAAAACAACCAGTGCATCATATTGTATATGAATAAACATACCACGTGTGAAATTACATAAACACTTCATGTTCTGACATGTTATCACCAGGTGTGTTTTTGGATACGATAAAATTGAAATGTCACTATTAAAACAGATACGTAAGAATAATTGATAAATTTTAAAATGTTAAAACTGAAAATTTTAAAAACCAGTGGTAAAATAAATAAATGTTGTGCATTGTTAGACTGTTTATTCGCGTTGCCTTGAAACGACGACTTTAACTAAAAAGGACGTAACAGCGGACTAAAGCACAAACACTTGAGAAGGAACAATTGTAGGAAAAGGTAAGTGGTAACTGACATTAAATGCGATTTATCAATGGAAAAAATTGTCCCGAATTTAAGATGGGCGTTTATATGTATGACGAGTGATGTGTCTCAATATCATTACATTATTAATTTTACAGTAAAGTTTCACCTCAAGTCTGTTGAATTATATAACGCGTAAGGTAAAAGGTCGAAGCCGTGACATCATAAATCTGTTTTTAAATAACGAGTTGAACAGGCGAACTACCTCCTTGCGACATAAAACTTTTCAAGAGACGTAAATACGTCTATATTTTTGGGTCAGTGTCATTCGGCAAAACGTGTTACGAAAAAGTGTAACTTCATTGTTATGTTACCTAGGAAACGTCAAACTTCATTGTTATGTTACCTGGGAAACGAAAAAGTGTAACTTCATTGTTATGTTACCTTGGAAACGTCATCTGTTTACCAACATATAAACAACAATGGTTACCTACATAGTTACATTACATTACATTACCGTACCTTACTTTACCTTACATCACATTA
Source organism: Zootermopsis nevadensis (assembly GCF_977971745.1). Classification (NCBI taxonomy): domain Eukaryota; kingdom Metazoa; phylum Arthropoda; class Insecta; order Blattodea; family Termopsidae; genus Zootermopsis; species Zootermopsis nevadensis. The sequence goes on along the minus strand of NW_028259144.1, from coordinate 9,103,101 downwards.
CATTACCTTACCTTAACTTACATTACCTTACCTTACCTTACCTTACATTTCATTACATTCATCTACGACAGACCCATCTTAAGCGTAACTAATTCAAGTTAAATAAGCAATGTCTTAATCAAACTTATCTCGATTGTAAAGCATGTATAAAGGAAATATTTAGAATAAAGCCAATAAATAAACTTCCTTCCCGTATAGACGTATTTACGTCAAATTCTCCGGAACCGTGGTTCCATTGACAACTTTTTTAAATTCCCTGTCGTACAGCAGAGACATTTTTAAGACACTCACAGTTGCTCATCTGGTCAAGAGACCGCCATCTTTCATCAACACTACTGCCCATTAACGCGTTCGTTAAAGCCTGTATCAGTTAACGCCCTCACATAAAATTTTACATTCATTTTAATAATATTAAGTCTATGTTTAGTTCCCCACAGGCTTGAAACCGCCAGGAGTTTTGATTAAAATTATTTACGCACTTTTCATTTACGCAATTAGGTTTATACCCCACGCGGAAGCTAATTAATTGTACCGCAGACATTGTCATTATACAGAAGTAGAAATTCTTCATCATGGGCCATACAATTCCTTGTTTTAATGTTCCAGATGACAGCCACGTTCACAAATATGGAAAATATCTTCTTACTGCTTTGTAGATAATGAAAATTAGACCGAAGATCAGCACAAGCCCCACTCCGGCTCCTATAGCGACCCACGAGACATGCGTGGGTCACTATAGGAGCCGGAGTGGAGCTTGTGCTGATCTTCGGTCTAATTTTCATTATCTACAAAGCAGTAAGAAGATATTCATCGACCGAAACGGAAACGACAACGACGACGACGACGTAGTAAGCAGCCGTTTTAAACTTTATGCTAAGTAGCGGAGAGAATAATAATTTTGTACACAGTATAATAAAAATCTGTCTAAATTTACAATGTCATTATATTAGCTACAAGAAATAATGAACTGTACATCGAGTAAACGCACCAATGAAATAAATGTTAACCGTTAAACGTATTATCTCCTTCAGTAGGTAAGTTGCATTCTCCTTTCTCAATGTCGTCTCGGCCTCTACAGAACTTGCCTTTAATTCTTACAGGAAAGACAAACCGAAGGTTCGGGAAACCAAACCGAAGGTTCAGAAAAGCAAACCGAAGAATGTGAAAAAAAAAGGCAAGTAAAGTTCAAAGAAAAGATGCATCTTCTCCTTTACGAGTACTGGAGCATCACCAGAAAGCTCCACATCGAGCAAATCCACACCGACCTTAGTGAACACCAGGTACAGTCTGCGTGGAAAAGACCGAAAAGCCAAGAGAATATGCATTTGCGACATTTGCGCGGACAACCAAGGGCTCGCGACAAGAGAGGACCTCACAAGAGACATCAAAGAACAATTTCGGACGTCCTAAACAGTGCCGGAGGACACCCCTCCGTGTGTTGACAGAACTTCCGTCGATTTCCAACACGGCCGTTGCCCTCCGAGACTACTGGCCAGATGTGGTCGCGAAGAAACAGTTTTGGGATAAAATCGTGCTCAGTACGACCTGAGGCAAAACCATCTTACAGTTACTGGGGTGATCGAATAGTTTATGAGGTCCCGAAGTGTTAGACAATCTACTCAGCGATGTTGACATCTTGTTTTCAGCCAAGGAAGCCAAATGTACAGCCCTGATCCAGCCGCTGGGATTTCTCACACTGTTATGTTTGCTGTTGGCTGCAAGTATGACCATGATGAGATCACGGAGGGCCCTGTCCTCAGCCGACAACTCACGAACCAATCGTATCTGTAGTCCCAGGAGTTCACGAAAGATCTCATTTGTCTCCTGTCATCTGTGGTGGATGCACTGGCAGAGTTTGGTGAGGCGTCTCCTGGACTGCTAGGACCACACCTACGTTGGGCTGTCGAATTGTCGACAGAGGTCGGGGACCTTCTTCATCGAATTTTTTTTTAAAAGAAAACTTGTCTCACGTTGCAGCCGACGACAAATTCCGGCGGTAGCATAGGGCTCTACACTCTGCTCCCCTGCCCGACAGCAAAAGGACGATGGTCCTTTCTTGCGATGAGGTGGACCCGCTCGTGGAACAGGTTGTAACCCAGACCAATCCACGAGCACATCCACCAAGCCGGAAGCAGATTCTATCAACAATCGGGACCTTTACAACCGCGCAGACCGACATCTGTCCAGTCATCTCGCAGGGCAACTGTCAGTGGAATGCCTACTCGCACAACCTTGATGGCGTTGCACAGACCTAGTGGCAAATAGTGAAGGCAATCAGCTGACTTGGTTGTGATGAACTCTGAAAGCAGCCTCTGTCTTTGGGGTCCACTGACAAGTTCGTTTGTGTTCAGGCAGTTGGTATGCAAAATTTGTATTGTATTATGTGACAAAAAATAAAATATACAGGTTTTCCCAGGAGGAAAGGCCAATATTCTGGGAGGTCATAGTATCGGTCATTCTAAGCGTACAAGCGAGATAGGGCTATTTCATCGCCAATTGCTTCCATTAATACTATTCACTGATGACGCTACACACTTAACTCGCATCGATAGTATCACGACAATCCACATGGAACTGGAGAAACAAATTTTCAACGTCGTTTCTCTATCATTGTGTGGTGCGGTATGATGGATGCCATATTGATTAGTCTCGTTATTTTAGACCAAGGGTCGGCAAACATTTTTTGTGAAGGGCCAAATAGTAAATATTCTAGGCTCTGCGGGCCAAGAGGCAAACTCGAGGATATTTATATAGGTAAGCCTCCTTATGTAACAAGAAAAACCAAGTTTTAACAAATTTATTGAACAAAATGTAACGTAATAAAAATGTATAGACTACAATTGTTTGAAATGCAGCTCTAGTAATGAGAAGAATGGAATTGCCTGTTATGAGATAACATTTCACCAAACTGAGTTTTAAATTAAGTACTCCCTAACATCAAAATTGATTGTAAATTTTCATCCGTTAATGCTGACCTGTATTGAGATTTTACATATTTCACCTTTGAAAATGTCTTTTCACACAGGTAGGTGCTGCCAAATACAGATATAAATCCCCGAGCATATGATCTTAATTGACCGTATTCATCTCAAGGGTAATAAAATGAGAAGAAAATGTTAGAGAACAGCGATACATGTGGCACTGGAAACGCTGCGAATTATAACTGTGTGATGTCTCCGCGAAGGCCGCCAATCAGCGTGCGAATGCGAAGCTATAGGAGCGCCACATACGGTCTTTCTCTCAACTACTCAACTCGGCCGTTTTGTTATAGCGCGTACTTTGAAATTTCAAAGAATTTAAATATGTAAAATCCGTTCTTAGGTCGCGGGCCGTACAAAAAGAGGCGGCGGGCCGGATTTGGCCCGCGGGCCGTAGTTTGCCGACACCTGTTTTAGACGATCGTGTAACAGGGCAAAATTACTTAGAATTTCTGCAAAATGGATTACCAGAACAATTAGAGAATGTTCCTTTGGCTACACGGACTTGTGATGCAACATCTCAGTGACACTCCTTAATCGGTGGATCGGTCGTGGTAATACCATTAACTGGCCAAGAAGATCTCCAGACCTAACCCCTTTAGATTTTCGACGTAAATACGTCTATAGGGAAGGGTCATTCGGCAAAAAGGTGAAAGGAAAATGTGTAAGATGGTTACTTACGAAATATCAACAATTTACCTACGAAACGTCATCTGTTTACTCGGCATTGTTGTTACCTAGGAAACGTCATCTGTTTACTCGGTATTGTTGTTACCTAGGAAACGTCATGTTTATTCGGCATTGTTGTGTTACATTACTGCCGTCAACAATCCTCTTTCGTAACAAGATGGATGGCATTGAAGATAACATTACATTACAGAGACGTAAATATAATTTATATACAGAGACGTATTTACGTCAAATTCTCCGGAACCGTGGTTCCACTGTCAACTTTTGCTTAAAATGACCGATACTATGACCTCCTGGGACACTCGGTATAAAGTTCTCTCTTAGTTTCATTTAAAATAGGATGGTTGTAGTGGACCGACAGGGAATAAAATTAAATTCGTCTGAAAATTCTCCTCGGTGGTGTAGTGGTAGTGAGCTTTCCAAGGTTAGCGGGTTGAAACCCAGTAGAAGCCCATGGAGTAATGAAAATCCTTCGGAGAGATAAAAGACCGTCGGTCACATGTCGTAGATTTACACCATGCAAATGATTCTTACGAAAATGAAAGAGATGCCTGGTAAGCAAAGTTCAGTGGACACATTCCTCACCAATGTCTTCCTGCTTCTGCCAGATGCCTCTGACAGTCGAATCAGGGTCGAATAGAAATTGCGCAGAGGCAGCATGCTTGCCACCTACTACTCTAAAGCACTAAAGAGGCAAGTTGACCATTTTAAGTCTATAGAACAGTGAGGAATAAGAATTCTCAATGCAGACTCCACCAACTGGAATTTCGTTCGGATATCGCTGCGTAGTTTAGACAGTAACATGGCCTCTAAATAAAATTCTGTCTGAATCCGCCCAGTGGATCTCATGTAGAATCAAATGGACGGTAGGTCGAACAGACACGAGGAGCCAGGCCACAATGCGTTCGCCCTAAGCACTTTATACAAAGAACGCATAAGAAAATAATATAAATATGTGATTCATTGTCACATTACATAAACAAATTCATAATCAGGTCAACCATTGTCACTGCTTTGGCATGAACATGCCAGGTAACCTGATGTGGATGACTTTGATTTCATATTATATGGAGACTATATTATTAAAGCCATATTCGTATTCGAAAAATCCTTTTCATAGTTATAAGGAAGAAAATCTTTATCAAACAGCTGCTAAGAACAAATATACAAGAGTTCTGAAGTGCGTGAAGCTCTTCAAGAACGAGGGATTTACAACATCAAGACCCTCCAAGGATATGACACCTTGTTTCCTCGAACAATTCAGTTTCTTAAAGCAGAGGAAACACGCACTACACCACGTAAGTGCGAAGTCCCACGCCTACAAGATCTGGCAGCAACTCAGGTGAAGAGAAATCGGCTCCTTGGAACCACGAAGAAGTGCGAGATGCCCAAGCCCGACAACCTGGAAGCGGAAATGTCACGACGTCGTGTAGTACGTTTACTAACACCTGACCTACCGGATAAAGCCATAGTATATCTCGTTTCAGAGATGACTGACAATAATGGCATCATCTTAGCGCTAAGAGCTGCCATCGCACTCCGTCTAGCAGGAGTTCCGCTTCACGATTTGACGACGCTAACATTAGGAGTTGAAGATGTGATTCGACTAGCCTCATGTAAGATCAAGGGTCGAGTTAAATTACTTCTCAACTCGATCGCTCGGCGCACGCAAGACGTCTGGAAATGCGTTGATTGTGGGGAAATAATCACGAAGACCTCCTACGGACAGGCATGTCTTTGTAACACAGCTCGAGTTGCATTAGACATTTATAACTATTTAATAAATAGCCGGTCGAAAGATGTAGCCATCGACTGGTAATGACAAGAGCACTCCCTCCAGCATGTAAGAAGGTGTTGCTGCATGGGTTGCAGCCCTAGACTTACAGCTGTTGAGTCTATTCAACCACTAACGCCCGCCATAGCACGAGGTTGAATTTACTGGCGAAAGTGGTTCTTGAAGAACCCCCCTGCCTAAAGATTATTATATTGGTATATATTGGAGTGAAAGAACTAGGATGGAAAGAGAACAAAGGAATTCGAACACAGGAAATAGAAGACCCATCAGGAAAGATAGTCAGTGACCAGAATGAAGTTAAAGCTGTGTGGGAAAATTATATTGAAGAGCTCTATGACAAGGCCAACCGACTGGATGAGAAGGAGATGGAATTGAAGCCAGAAGAAGAAGTAGAGGAGGTCGACAAAGGTCCAGAGATACTGAAGAGCGAGGTAGAGAGGGCCATAAAGGATATGAGAAGAAGAAAAGCTATGGGAGATGATGAAATCCCATCGGACTTATTGAAAGAACTTGGAGAGAAAGGAGTGAAGGTTCTTACTAGACTCGCTAACAAGATATACACCTCCGGTGAGTGGCCCAAGGACTTTCTGGAAGTAACAATGATTCCATTACAGAAGAAAAAGAATTCCAAGAAGTGCGGCGATTACAGGACCATCAGCCTAATCTCACATGCGGCGAAGATAATGACGAGAATACTGACTAAAAGACTAGAAAAGAAGATAGAGGAAGTGATGGGAGACGACCAATTTGGATTCAGGAGAGGAAGAGGAACCAGAGATGCCATCGGAGTTTTGAGAATAATTTCAGAGAGAGTTCTCGATGTCAAGGAAGAAGTATGTGCCTGCTTCATCGACTGGAAGAAGGCTTTCGATCGAGTAAAATGGAAGAAATTAATGAGGATCCTACAGAGAATTGGAATTGATTGGAGAGATAGAAGACTAATCAAAAACCTGTACATGCAGCAAAAAGTCAAAGTGAGACTGGACTCAGGAGACACCAACAGCGTTGAGATAGGTAGAGGTGTAAGACAGGGATGCTGCTTATCACCAATTCTTTTTAACCTGTACGGGGAATGGCTTGCCAAGGAAGCTCTGGAGGGAACAGGAGACTTCAAAATTGGAGGAAGAGTGATAAAGACTGTAAAGTATGCAGACTTATTAGTATTGGCGAAGGAAGAGGAGGAATTACAGAACATGATGGACAAGTTAGTGGAAACAGGTAGAGAGTATGGAATGGAAATCAACATTGAAAAATCAAAGGTAATGAGGATAGCACCGAGAGCAGAACCATTGAACGTTGTAATTGGAAACCAACAGATGGAGAATGTGGAGCATTTCAAGTACTTGGGAAGCATAGTCACGACGGACGCCCTATGCACCAAGGAAGTAAAAGCAAGGATAGCCATGGCCAAGGCAGCTTTCGTCAAGAAGAGGATACTTCTCACTAGCAAGTTGGGCTTGGAGATCAAGAAGAAACTAGTGAAGTGTTACGTATGGAGTGTCGCGCTGTATGCAGCAGAGACTTGGACACTCAGGAAGAAGGAACAGAAATACCTGGAGAGTTCTGAAATGTGGTGTTGGAGAAGAATAGAGAAGATCAGGTGGACGGATCGAGTGATCAACGAAGAAGTATTGAGGAGAGTCAACGAGCAAAGAAGCATTCTGCAGGCGATTACACGAAGGAAAGCTAACTGGCTGGGACATATTATGAGAAGGAATGGATTAATGAGTGATATCACCGAAGGCCAGGTTGAAGGAAAGAGAGGACTAGGAAGAAGATTGATACAGCTAACCGACGACCTTAAACAAGGAAAGAAGACGTTCCAGGAATTAAAGCGAGAAGCAGAGAATAGGGACAACTGGAGAGCTCTTTTTGGGCAGAGCAATGGACCTGTCGTAAGACAGAACACTTAATAATAATATTGGAGTCCACAATCGGCTTTCGTTAGTGTGGAAAGAATTGTGCTGTGAAGAAGCGCTTCGTGAAGAAGATCCTTTTGTGCTGATCTATTTAGTGAAAACCTTTCAAAATAACCCAAGTACTTTTCTTGTGTGAATTACTAAGAAATTCGTGAGAATGTCGTTCAATCTTTCCATTTAATTTCTGATTAAACTGATTGCTGCCTGTGGACATAGACGTCTCCTCCTCTTCACAAAGGGTGAGACAAGGGTTTCGTATTTATTATTAATATTATTATTTGATTTTGCATTTGTAATTGTCTGTGATATCTTGAGGACTCGTATGTTATTTTTAAGCATTCAAATGCTAGCAGCAACACAGTTATTTGAATTCCGGATGACACAAACATGAGGATAACTTGCATGCTGATAAACAGGATCAGGAAGCTGTCAGCAGACAGTAAATGTGGTTTAATTCTGTGCATGCAGTAAGTTGTGGAGTGCAGTCTGTAAATCTCATCCGTCAACACGCTAGCTCTAAAGGCGGATGATAAAACGTTCCTCCTTAACGGAGATACAGAGAACAGGGTGACCGGGAGCTTCATATCGTAGGAACTGAGGCCTTCCTACAGCCAATCTTTTAGGATGGGCTAGATCAACGATGACGACTGAGCAGCTTAGCGCAGTCCAAGGAGTTAGAATCACACCGGAGGAGTTTCCAATAGACAATGCCCAATTCCAGATGTGTCGGCCCTTGTTCGAGCTGATCGCTGATAAAGTGAGAATGCTAACACGACACCTGAAATTAGGAGCAAGCTTCCACGAAAGCTCTGACGGGTCAGTGACCCAGACTCTATTACAACGAGAGATTAGAGAGAACCGCAAGCATTCAATAGTAATAAACAGTACGTTGAGTATGAAATGTCGGTTCGAAGCGGCAGTCAACATGATAAGCTACTTTGTAGCTTTAGAGTGCGGAAAGAAATGATAGGAGAGAGAGACGACAAGACATCACCGTGGTCATGTTATGATTTCGGAAATTATCAACATGTACCTGACGCCTGGACCCTTACACGCAATACCATCTTTGACCATGGGAATGTGGAACAGTGGAATCTGGAGCAATTCAGATTGGCATTCACTGGCAAGGATGATATCAGAACATCCTGGCAACGAAGGGGATTAATTAATCCCTCGCGAGATTAAAATCAACCAAGGTCTGGCAGACAGTTCAATTAACATGATAATGACCAGGGACACCGAAATTCTGGACTTCGCAATTAAAACATTGTTCTTTTGCGTTTACCTAGTCATTCGACTCACTTCTTACAGCCGCTAGACAGAAGCTTTTTTAAGTCTTTAAAGCACTACTTCCACGAAGCTTGTCAGACTTGGATGACGTCCAATGGACAGCGGAAAATAAACACTGCATTTTGGACAACTTCTTGCTAAAGGCTTAGAGAAGATCAGCTACCACTGGTAACGGCGTATCAGGCTTTAAAACCACAGGAATACATCCATTTCACCCGGCAAATATCCCGGAACATGCATTTTCCATGTCTGAAAGACATGTTAATAATGAAGCAGGGCAATTTCAGTCCGAAACAGACCACCCCCCATACACCCTCGACTTCAGGCGAGCCTGCTGAGCTAGAAAGCCACGAATCAGGCACATGCGCAGAGAATGAAATTGTAAACACCGCGTAAAATCCTTCTGAAGATTTCTCCAATACCTGAAATTCAGCAGTCAGCTACTGTTTCAACATCACATGACTGCTTTGCCATAAAACGTCTAAAGGTCACTAAAAAATTAAAGCCGGATAATAGGGGCAAACCAAGGAGACGTGTTTAAAAAAATAAACAAAAAAACCTGAGCTGGAATCAGAAAGCAAAAATGATATGTACATCGAATGTGAAGAAACGTATGCTACAATAAAGCAGAATTCTGACTGAATTAAGTGTGTGGACTGTAACAAATGGCTCCACGACCTATGCACTATGTATGGCGACCGTTGTAATTCTTGCGGCAAGCAATTTATTCTAAGAAGAAACAAGAAAAATGAGTGAGGAAGTTAACCCTCTCTAAGTGGGGCATCCCAACCCCCCTGTCGGGAGAGATGGCCAGAAAAGGGAATTCTAAAAATGAAAAAATTGTGTTAAACATTCTCAAATAACAGTTTAATTATTTTTTTCGGAATTCACCATTGTAGTCATCATAATTGTGTGTTGTAAAATAAAAATTCAGCTTCTGGATTTCAATAATACTTTTTAAAAAATATGGGACACCTCACACGAGTTTACCCTACATGCAAGAACATTTTCACACATATAAAAAAGCAAAATATTTTAATCTACGAACTACCATTCACTACTGTCGTCCGTCATTTATCCACACACATTAACCTAACCTAACCTAATCTAACCTAACCTATTTTTAAACCGATGTGTCCCGATAACCCACAAGTACCAGAACAATGTCACATTTCCATACCAACAACAGCAACAACAAATTTGATTCATTGTTAGAAATTCAGTACATTGTTACAAATTCAATACACTGTTAGAGACTGTTTACTGGCGCTGCCTAGGAAATATTTAGCATACGAGAAGAGGAAGTGAAACAACACAGACGCGCTCACAACAGTTCTCAGATATATTGAGAAAGGTAAGTGGAAATTCAAACTTATATAAAGAACCAGATAATCTTCAACAAGTTCAATGGTAAAGTCTGAAATCGAAACTCGTCTAAATACTAAATACGGAAAAGGAAGCGTCCATATTGGATGGGAATCTCGTGTATGTTTGTACGAATGTCGAGTGATGCGTCTGCATGTCTTTAGAAACATGTCGCTTATTCATAATATTTCAAGGTTTAAAATAAAATTAAGATTTACAGTCTCGACATATATGATGAACATTTAATTTTGATTCCATTGTAGCAGTTTGGTTCTCGCCGAATTCAGTTCAGTTCGATTTTCACTCGTGGCGAAGAGGCAAATCTTTCATTTTGAATGAGTTTCTTCAAAACAACAAGCAACAGTCACATTATTTGTAATTCCATAAAACGTCAGCTATTGATAATATTCTCGATGCATCCACTAATATTATTATTGGAACCGAACGCCGACTAATTTAAACCTCTACTTCGCTTTTCTTAAATGGTTGCATCGTGTTGTGTCGGTAGTAAGCAAAACAAAATCGGCCCACCTTCAAAACAACCAGTGCATCATATTGTATATGAATAAACATACCACGTGTGAAATTACATAAACACTTCATGTTCTGACATGTTATCACCAGGTGTGTTTTTGGATACGATAAAATTGAAATGTCACTATTAAAACAGATACGTAAGAATAATTGATAAATTTTAAAATGTTAAAACTGAAAATTTAAAAAAACCAGTGGTAAAATAAATAAATGTTGTGCATTGTTAGACTGTTTATTCGCGTTGCCTTGAAACGACGACTTTAACTAAAAAGGACGTAACAGCGGACTAAAGCACAAACACTTGAGAAGGAACAATTGTAGGAAAAGGTAAGTGGTAACTGACATTAAATGCGATTTATCAATGGAAAAAATTGTCCCGAATTTAAGATGGGCGTTTATATGTATGACGAGTGATGTGTCTCAATATCATTACATTATTAATTTTGCAGTAAAGTTTCACCTCAAGTCTGTTGAATTATATAACGCGTAAGGTAAAAGGTCGAAGCCGTGACGTCATAAGTCTGTTTTTAAATAACAAGTTGAACATGCGAACTACCTCCTTGCGACATAAAACTTTTCAAGAGACAATAACTATTTTTTAAATTCCCTGTCGTACAGCAGAGACATTTTTAAGACACTCACAGTTGCTCATCTGTTCAAGAGACCGCCATCTTTCATCAACACTACCGCCCATTAACGCGTTTCTTAAAGACTGAATCAGTTAAAACTTAACCACGCCCTCACATCAAATTTAGCATTCATTTTAATATTATCTCCAACGGCTTAAAACCGTGAGGCGCTCTGATTAAAAATATTTACGCACTTTTAATTTACGCAGTTACTTCAATACAGGCACAGAGAGTATTCTTCCCAGTTTGTTTACTGCAAACAACTAAACCAAGGACAGAACAGCAGTTCTTTTGCCATCGTCAATCGCAGCTTACACCTCCATTAACATGTCAGGACACGAAACTTTCTTGTTATACAAAAGGACGTGTGAGATTGACCATGAAATGTTTGAAGGTGAAGTCAATGAACAGGACGCTGCCCAAGTCATATATCACTGCATGTTCGGGACATACAAGGAAGATCTGTCTATTCTAGAACAAATAACAAACTGTGCCACCTGGTACACCAGAGAGCAGCTGGGTAAAAGATTCCAAAAGATGACAACCATAGGGAAATCTGTCAAGACCCAACTCATAATCCAAAAGATGTACTCCAAAATGTCTGCAAATCAAACAGGCTTTCTTGCATCAGCATATCTACAAACTGTCGCTGTCCCAATATTCAGTGGCTACAGGACTCAAACAATAGGAGAGGATTTTTTTGAAAATGTATTAAAAGATCGGGGTCAATGATGACTGGCAAAACTACCCAAAGCTTAATAAGCAGCACTGCTACTCTTTTAAAGGAACTTATGAAAGAAGTTGGTAAAAATGGGAGAATTGAAATGGGTACTCTTGCATGGAGGGACATGGGGACACTAACTGCCAGTAACCCTCATAATGAATTAAATGTCAAGCTTGAGGGGAAGAACAAATCTTCCTGGGTAGGGGGAACAAAGATTGATTGCCAAGTACACTCAATGTATCGTCTATGTTTCCATTTCACTTTTATTCATTGCTAATTGTTGAATTAGTATTAGTTAAGTAATCATATTTTTATAAATGCAGACATGTACCCTGGGCAACGTCTCTGACGGCAAAGTGGCTTGGCAATATATGGGTCAAAGATGAAATTCTATGTACCTGCCATTTGACATAAATAAATTTACATAGGTTTATATCCCACGCAACGGCTAATTGCACCGCAGACATTTTAATTACAGAGAAGCAGTAATTGTCCATCATGGGTCATAAAATAGTCAACTACACAGTCAACGAATTCTGGAGCGGATGGGACTTCGCCTCGCTGCTAGCTGCAGGAGCCGTAGTGGTTTTTGGGCTCGGCTTCATATTTATAATTTTCATCCTCAGCAAAGAACTGAGAAGGAATCAATGGCTCAAAACATTTCAACACTGGATCAAAAACACACAGTGGTAAGCAGCCGTTTTAAATTTTATGCTACGCAACGGAGAGAATAATAATTTTTTAATTATTATAATAAAAATCTGTCTGATTTTACAATGTCATTATATTGGCTACGACAAATAAGGGGCACCCAACACAGAATTAATTAACTGCACACCGAGTATATGCACCAATGAAATAAATGTTAACCGTACTATCTCCTTCATTACGTAAGTTGTCAGTTCCGGACAAAAAAGAAGCCTTAATATCACAGATTCAGACGTACACACTGCGTCTATTATGAGGCAGCACGAACCTCTGAAACGTCGGCTATATGGCACTCATTTTAAGCTTCGAATGGGAATGCTTTTAATTTCGCTTCAAAATACTTCGGTATATTACTTTCCGCTCAATATTTGCAAACTATTCTTGGCGAAATTCATTCGCGGGCACAAACCAGCCTTCGGGAGCGCCAGGAGTTGCGCTTCACCGCTGTACAATATTCTCCTTTCTCAATCACGTCTCGGTCTGTATCAGAACCTGCCTTTAATTCTTACAGGACTCGAGAACTGAAATCCCACAAGAGCTGCCCGAAAGCGGATAAAAGAACCAAGGCAATTTCCAATACAAGAAGCATCGTCGAGTCCACGGCTTTTCGAGCACCACCAAAAAGATCCACATCCAGCACGACAACCACTACCAGTATACAACCCGACTCATCCATATCAAGTGTAAGCAGCAACACATGCAAACTGCGTGGAAGAAACCGAACAGCCAGGAGAAATTACCTGTGCGAAAACTGCTCGGGCAAGTAAGGGCACGCGACAGGAGAGGGCAACCCCACGAGACACTGAAGAGCAATTTCGGCACAGATACCGACTTCCTAAGCGGAGCAACAGTGTGATGGTGACTTCTGGTACATCCTACATCCATGGACGTCCTGAAGGTACCATTTGGCTACACGCGACAGAGACAAGCGACCGAGGCAGGCGACAGAGTTACGAGACCGAGACTGGTCGCTTCCTGTCTGCTCTCTGTACAATCGTATGAAGTACAATTACGAGCGCGAGACAAAGACAGGCGACAGAGACAAAGCACAGGAGACCGCTCTCGGACCAGTAGTGTCTCGCGACGGGCTCAGGTAGCACGTGTGTTGTTGAGTACAATAATGGCAGAAATTAAATTTACCGGTGACCAAGATAAGCAATTGGTAGAATTAGTAGCAGAAAACCGACCACTGTTCGATCCTGAGGTCGAGTCATACAAGGATGGGAATATTCTAATGATAAATGATTCTTTATTAACAGACAGAAAGATCCTTCTCCACGTCTGGTTTTGAATAATGAACTCATAGATTTTCTTTGTTTTTTTCGCAACAAATAACACAGCAACACATCTTCTCCTTCTTCTTCGAGTAACCTTTTTAGAAGCATTTTTGTACTCATTTTTCACAGAATATGTGCACGTATGTCTGGCGTGCCGCATGTCTCGGTCGTTCACCTCAAAAGTGTGTGGCGATAAGTTGTGATGTGTCCGTCTCCCGTCTCTGTCGCCTGCCTCTGTCGCATGCAGCCAAATGGTACCTTAACAGTCCTGGAGGCTGGCGACATCCCTTCCTGTGATGACGGAACTTTCGTCGCTTTCCAACACGGAAGTTGCCCTCCGAGAATACTGGCCAGATGTTTTCGCGAAGAATCAGTTTTGGGATAAAATCGTACTGAGGATCGACCTAATGCAGAATCATCTGACAGATAAGGAAGCCAAAATGTACAGCTCTGATGCAGCCGCTGGGATTTCTCAAACTGTGAAGTTTGCCGTCAGCTGCACGTGTGACCGGGTCAGTCTTCGGCCGACAACGTACCAACAAATCGTAGCTGTAGTCCCAGCAGTTCACGAGAGACCTCGTTTGTATCGTCATCTGTGGTGGATACGCTGGCCGAGAGGGGGTGAAGCCCAGTCTAACCCAGCTCAACTGACGAGTGCATTAGCCCACACCTGGCGTGAGCTGGATGAGGTATCTCGTGCACTGATAGGACCACACCTACGCTGGGCTGATGAATTGTCGGCAGAGGTCAGGGACCTTCTTCATCGCAAATGTTCGAAAACTTGTCACAAGTTGCAGCCGACGACAAATTCAGGCGGCACCATTGGACTTCGGGCTCTACACCCGGATCCCCTGCCCAATAGCAGCAATACGATGTGGTGGCCCCGCTCGTGGAAAAGGCCAAAACCCAGACCAATCCACGAGCACATCCAACGTGCCGGAAGCAGATTCAATCAACACTCGGGACCTCTACAACCGCGCAGACCGACATCTGTCTAGTCATCTCGCAGGGCAACTGTCAGTGGAATGCCTACTAGCGCGACCTTGATGGCGTTGCACAGACCAACTGGCAACTAGCGAAAGCAGCTTAGTTGGATGTGATGAATACAGAAAAAAGCCCCTGTGTTCGGGGACCTACGACAAGTTCGCTTGTATCCATCCAGTCAGTTGGTAGGCAAAATCTGTATTGTATTATGTGACAAAAAATAAAATATATAAAGTTTACCTGAGTTTAATTTAAAAGTAGGGATTATAAAGGATCGAAGGCAAATAACAAAAAATCAGCCTGGAGACTTTCAATGCAGACTCCCCCAACACGAAATCAATTCGGATATCACTGTGTAGTCTGCAGACGAAACTTGTGGAATGTCACTCAATCCCCATCTTACTCTTTGTGGAACGAACGCAAAACTTTTACAGGCTGTACCTTCTTCACACATGACGCCGTGAAGAATTGAAGAAACCCCACGGCAACACCAAATTTCGTACAAATTCGTCAAGTGGTGTAAGAGTAGAATAGACTGGACTGTTGCTCTCTCAACAATCAGTTGTGTCACAATGATATAAACAGTTGCCTCGTGATGGGAATTTGTCTCGCTTGAGATACTGAAGTGTGGACTCACAGAAATCGAGAGACTACTATTTATATCATTGTGATGCAATAAATGCTGCTTACTGTTGGTCAGTTCAGTTTATTTATAGTAGGAGTCTCATATCTCATACTAGAAATAAACTGAACTGACCAACAGCAAGCAGCATTATAAAAACGAGATGAGTTCTTTAAAGCAATTAGCACCCAAAATCAGAGGCAACAGGATCACCAACAAGATTCCCAAGCCGCTGATGACAGACCAGCAGGCACTAGAATTAGGAAGAGAACTGAGAGATTTAACAAAGCATTCTGTAAGACCAGTTTTGGAAAATTCTCTGCATCTCAACACCATTACACTCCCACATTCCTTACAGAGATACAATGCCAATAATACATTTGAAATAGCATTCAGAATCCAATTGTGCATGGTCTTGGGAGAGGTAGAATTATGATATACCTCGTTCAGCTCTTCATATCACAATCTGTGAGCTTTTCCTTGATTTATTGAGAATGGAAGGTTCAGCTCGCATTGTTCTTGAAGAGTGTACAACTAACCTCAAGTATTACCAACTCACTGAAACAGCATTAACATCTGTGGAACCTCTTCAAGTCTGTCTCAATTTAGTTTCCAGATTTCAGTTTGAAAGACTGGTCACATTGACACCTGGAGCAGAGCTCACAAATCCTGCAATACAGCAAAATCTTAGAAGCCAGATTAGTGATCTTAATTCATCCCAATACCAGTCAAAAATAGCACTCTTCAACCTTGTGGTAAAAACCTGTCTCAACTATAATAGTTTAAGACCTGATTTGGCTCGACTGGTATTTACTTTCGGGATGGGTTTTCCCCGAAGTGGGCAGATGACAGAAGCTGCATGGACCACAAGATGGTCAGCGTTGGTTAATAGGTATCCTACGGACTCCCAGTTGTCATCCTCAGCGGAGGATGCCCAGAACTTGTCCAGTTTGATCCAAGTTCTGGCGAAAGATGGATTAGATCTTCCAGCATTGGCCACAGAATATCTGAGCTTTATAGAAAAACTTTTTCTGGAGGAACCAATCCTCAAAGCCCTGGTTGACCAAGTAGCCTACAATGGAATGACAATTCCTGTAATAATAGCTTACTTATGTGACAAGTTGCAGGTGAAAATTGCCGGGGACGATCAAATTAAGAAATACAACGGAATCGGAGGCATCAACAAGAAGAAACCCGTTCCATTCAAATCTGTCACGCAGTACAAAAAGACTGTCCTCGAAGACGAGACCCCCAGACCTTTAAATATCTTGAACAAGTATGAGGATCACTTCTCTACCACAAAGGCAATCATGAATAAGCTACTTTCCCAATACTTACTCCCTAAAGACACCGAGGCAGATGAAGTTGATGCGGAGGGGTTGGGATCGTTGTTTGAAGAACAACGACCTTCAAGTGAGGACAGTGACGATAGTGGGAACGATCCAGGACCTGGATCACGACGTGAAAGATACAAAGGAATCTTACACCACCCCCAAGGAAACGACCTCGTCGGCCTTCCCCAAAGTCGCAGTATTCCAAGACACGATTTGACACTCCTCCCCAGAGAATTGATAGGCCTCTAGCTCACTCTCCTACTTTCTCAGCGTCAGGATTATCTACTCAATCACAGATCCAACGGTTCGGCTTGGACCGGATTGCAGTGAGTCAGCCCCCAGAACCCATTAGTTTCCCAGAATCCCGAGCTGGTCCTAGTGTCATTACAACTGACATTAAGGAAGAGGAATACTCTCAATAAGACTGTCAGTAATTGCACTCAGGTTTTGAGAGAACATTACTTGCAAGAGGGGACCGATAATAATGAAGTCTTTAAGAAAATTCCTGCTCATGTTGAAAAGTTTTTGAATGCTGCTCGAGAATTTGATGCTGTGATTGAAGAACTGAAGACAGTGAAAGAGATTCCACTTGAAAAGGGATCCCCTACATCTGGAAAGAGTGAGATGAGAGGAACTGATTGATGTAACGATAAAAAAATAATATATGCTATCTGTACAAAACACGCATATTAAACATTGCCTGAGTATATCAAGTCTTACGGCATCAAATATGTGGGGGAAGATTTATTTTAATTTACGTAAACTTCGTCCATCAAAGGCCTGTTCTTTTTTAGTGTTCTGTATGACGACAGGTCCGTTTCCTCGGCAGATGATCCAGAAGTGGTTTGCCATTGCCTTCTTCTGTGTGAATGGAGTAATTGTTGGGATGCCACGGAGAAACCGGGGAAGCCCCCGGAGGAAACCTCCGTGATGCCTAGACCACGGCCTTGCCCAACACAAGTTATAAATCTGAGCACCACCGGGAATTGAACCCGGGACCCCAGGATTACAAGTCTAGCGTTCTGACCGCTAGACCACCGTGGTGGTCAAAGGCCTGTATACATCTTATATGTAACAAAGTTACATTTCCACAGCAACCAAATAACAAACTTTACTGATGCATTGTTGGAGACTGTTTACTGGCATCGTCTAAGAAGCAGCTACAAGACAAGGACGTGAACCAGCACAGACGAGCACATAACACTTCTGATATATTATATTAAGAAAGGTTAGTGGTAATTTAGTTTAAATCATATAAATAATTGATAAAAGATAATCGTGAACAAGGTAACATCAAGGCCTTTGAAATCGAAAATCGTGTAAATACTAACTAAATGGCTTACCGGACACAAAGGTTCATCACCGAATTAACCAAAGCCCTCCACCGGTCCCTGTCCTGGGCCAACAAAATCCAGTCTCCTTTAACTCCTATCTCCCATAGACCCGCCTGAGATTATCCTCCCATCTACGTCTAGGTCTCCTCTAGGCTTCCAACCAATACCCAGTGCACAGCTCTTGTTCCATCCATGCGCGCTACATGCCCAGCCCATCTCATTCTTCTCGACTTAATCACCTGACAATACCGGGGGAGGCGTACAGATTTTTAAGCTCATCATTATGCAGTTTTCTCCATGCCCCATCGTCTTCTCTCTTAGGCCTAAATATCCTCCTCAACACCCTATTCTCAAACACCTGCAATCTGTGTTCCTCCATCTGAGTGAGAGACCATGTTTCGCACCCATACAAAACAACAGGCAAAATATTTTGAACTGAGAAGTAGCAAGCATTTCCGGAATTTAGTCTCCTCCTAACTTCCTCATGAATATCATTTTGTTTTGTTATTGTTGTTCCCAAATATTTGAATTTTGTAACACTCTCAAAGGATTCATTAGCCACCCTAAGATAATTTTGCCTGCCTGTCTTCTGACGACGAGATACTAACATGTACTTAGTTTTTTTCTGAATTTACTTCTAGCCCCACCTGTCTACTAGCCTCTAGTAAAACTTCTGCGTTCCTCTTTATTGTATTCACATCGTCCCCCAATAAATTAACATCATCAGCATATGCCAACAGCCGATGTGTCCCATTCAATTGCAAACCCTCCTGCCTATCTTGGACTTTCCTGATGGCATATTCTAGCGCAAAGTTAAAGAGCAAGGGAGACAAAGCATCTCCTTGTTTTAGACCGTTCTTGATGAAGAATGTCTCAGATACATATTTACCTACTCGAATTTTGCTACAGGTTTCATTTAAGCACATTTTTATTAGACTCACTAGCTTCTTTGGTGTACCAAATTCAATAAGAATATTACATAAAACTTCTCTCTTCACAGAGTCATAGGCTTTTTTTAAATCTATAAATAATTGATGTACGGTCTCAATGAACTCTCATTTTATCTCTAGTATCTGACAAATGCAAAAGATCTGATCAATCGTTGATGTGTTTCGTCTGAACCCACACTGATGATCCCCAATAATTTCATTCGCATATGGGGTTAATCTTGCCAAAAGAATGTTTGATAGAATTTTGTATGAGGTTCATAGCAGAGAAATTGCTCGGTAATTACCACACTCAGTCTTGTCCCCCTTCTTATGAATAGGAATAATTATGGATTCCTTCTTATCCCAAATTAACTGAATAAGCTTATGGATACTGTCGCATAACATCTTATATTATCTTTCTAGCATGGGACAGATAATATATTCAAACTGTCCCTGTTGCGACAACGAACCAAGTCAAGTAGCAGCTGTGAAGGAAGGCTCCGTTACGAAATTGCTGGCCGTGTTTAAAGAACTCGATCGTGTCTACGCAAGTGCGAAAGGTTACTCCGTGGACGATATCGCTGGTTATATGCGTAAAAACTTACATACTACAGGAGACGTTGAATCTCAAGTTACAACCGCTCTGAATATTGCCCTCAGCAAACGGCTGATTGGACGCAGATATCGCCGATATATTTTCGTCGGTCCCATTGCTAGCAAGATGAAGTACAATGCGCCCAAACCACGAGTGCGTTTTCGTCGGCCTGTAAGCGGGAAAAACAAAAGAAACAGAAGACTGGACATCTCAGAAAGGTCACCAGCACACGAAAGACGCGGTGCATCTAAAACTGATATAATGGACAGAGAAGATGAATGTGTTTGTCGGTGCCATAATCCTGATGGTAATGGTGTGGATAATACCGAGAGCTTATCAGTACAACAACAGTCCTCAAGTAGCAAACTCTTGTATAATTTTATTAGATGTGAACACACACACACACACACAGTGTCCAGAGAAAATAAAATTATAAATGAGAAATGAAGAAAATTATATTTTGGCAGATATATTCTTTTTCATAAATTTAAAATACATCTGGGGCAGCAAAAAGTTAAAGCTAGGAGAGATTGCGCGGTAGAAGAGTTTGCGCATGTCTACATTCAGGTGGAAGGGGTAAAATGCGCGCGCAGCAACGTGAGGAGCAGTAATCACTCCACTCGTAGAGGCTTCAGTTGAATTTACGTGTCGATGCATGCGGTTCTCTGTGTTTTATTGCCAATTTTCTGCTTGTTCTGTAGAAGGCAAGTGCTTGAAATTTCAGGAATGTTTCGTATATTTTCATAAGAAATGTTTCACCTCTAAATTACTGCAAATAAAGTAATTTCTAAGTTAGTTCTTTGTTGAGACTAGTGTTTCATGCCGTTGCGAGTCACTGTGGAAATTTTCATACCGACCACGTGGGTGCGCAATCTTTCCTACCCAGTGAGGATAGTTTGCGCTGGATTTTCATTTGTTTCAATGGGAGGAGAGATTAAAATAAACTTGTTCACTCAATTAATTGCAAAATCAAACAAAAATGAAGTATGTTCTTTGTGTTTTCATCTTATCTACTGTGTTTATCTGTATTTTACCTAAGTTGCTGAATAAAATTGCATAAAATGAAACATTCAATACCTAGTTTGTTTTCGAAGCTGTTTTTCTAGTGCAGAGTATTACTAATTATTTTTGGTATTTCTCCTTATAGGTCAGAATGCCAAACGTTTATGTGAGAAAGTCGAATAAAAGGTATTGGTCAGAGGATTTGCGACGCTATAAAAATGACTCTTTCACCATACGCGATGCAAGTAGACAATTCAATATTCCTGAATGCACCTTGAGAAATAGGCTAAAGAGAAATGTTTTTGAAAAGCATGCTTTGGGTCCAGATTCGCAAATAGGTGTCGATACGGAAAATAAATTAGCCTATCACATAAAAAAACTTCAGGCAGTTGGGTTCGCGCCAACACAACGCGATATAAGAATTATGGCATACTCTTTAGCAGAAAAACTAACAATACCGAACAGAAGATGGCCGGGAAAGTTTGGTTCGTATCGTTTATGCGGAGAAATCGTGATATAAGTGTCAGTAAATCGCAAGGAATCAGTCGAGCAAGAACAGAAGGCATGAATCGTGAGAAAGTTACGAATTATTTCAGTCTTATGACATCTATTTTGACCGAAAATGATCTGCGGAAACCAGGCTGCATCTGTAACTGCGACGAGATTGAGCTACAATTGAATAACGAACCCGGTAAAGTAACTGCAGCGAAAGGCAGTTAGGATGTCCATGTAGTCACCAGCGCCGAAAAAGGAGAGACAATCACTATTCTGGCTTGTTGCAATGAGGGGGAGGGCAATTTTTACCCCCTTATTGTATTTTAAAAGGCGTTTACGCAAAACCTCAATATGAGAGAGGCGCACCACCAGGTTCAGTAATGAAGATGAGGAGAGAGAGCGCTTATATCAGCAGTAAATTATTTACGGATTGGATGATTCAACATTTCATCCCCACGAAAACCGCCAGGTAAAAATTTCCTGATACATATGGCCATAGTTCTCATATGAACAGCCCAGACATTCTGCAAGTCGCCGCAGATAATGATGTTATCACCCTTTGCTTGCCAAGTCACACAACCCATTATCTACAGCCTTTGAATCGGGTTGTATATATATAACCTATTTCAAAGATGCTTGTGGAAAGTTGGTCACGGCTCGACAATGTACAGGAAGAATTACAATCCTTTGAAGTAGATGCCCAAAAAACAAGGAAACACTGAACCACCTCATATTCCTAGCACACCTTCAGTCACAACTCCGTCTTCCATCCGTTCCAACAACCACATCTGCCCAAATTCCTGTCTCTCCTGAAAGCACACCTACCACATCAACGGTTCCCTCTATGGTAAATTTGCATCCCTCCTCAGACGTTTTACCCAATTGTCAGCCGTCAACATCTACGCAAGCTAAGGCGACACCAACAAAAGTTTTAAAACAAATTTCACCTATTCCTCACAGTTTAGAACCTTCAAAAGCAAAATGGAAGCAGAGTGCGACAAACGTTAATGATCCCGAGTACATCAATACTCAGAAAGAAAGATGTACATGAACGTAAAAGAAAAAACGAAGCAGCTTTAAAAAATAAGAAAATGTCAAAACATAAGACGAAACAAGGAGTGACTGTGAGGTCACGGCAATCTAAATTAACAAGAAAGAAACAAAGTACAGGCCGTAGAAGGTTGAAATATGATTCTCCTACACCATCGAACACATCTGGCGAAGTCAGGGATGGAATGGAACTTCTGTCAGACCACGTCACGACGAATGCGCAGTGTTTTTAGAACATTACTCCGTTACGACTTCAAAATCTACACTCGGCTCCCCTGCCCGACAGCAAAAGGACGATGGTCCTTTCTTGCGATATGGTGGACCTCCCAGAATATTGACCTTTCCTCCTGGGACACTCGGTATAAAGTTCTCTTTTAGTTTCATTTAAAATAGGAGGGTTGTAATGGACCGACAGGGAATAAAATTAAATTCGTCTGAAAATTCTCCTCGGTGGTGTAGTGGTAGTGAGCTTTCCAAGGTTAGCGGGTTCAAACCCGGTAGAAGCCCATGGAGTAATGAAAATCCTTCTTCGGGGAGATAAAAGACCGTCGGTCACATGTCGTAGATTTACACCATGCAAATGATTCTTACGAAAATGAAAGAGATGCCTGGTAAGCAAAGTTCAGTGGACACATTCCTCACCAATGTCTTCCTGCTTCTGCCAGATGCCTCTGACAGTCGAATCAGGGTCGAATAGAAATTGCGCAGAGGCAGCATGCTTGCCACCTACTACTCTAAAGCACTAAAGAGGCAAGTTGACCATTTTAAGTGTATAGAACAGTGAGGAATAAGAATTCTCAATGCAGACTCCACCAACTGGAATTTCGTTCGGATATCGCTGGTCAGTTTACACAGTAACATGGCCTTTAAATAAAATTTTGTCTGAATCCACCCAGCGGACCTCGTGTAGAATCAAATGGACGGAAGGTGTGACACACACGAGAAGCCAGTCCATAATGCGTTCTCCCTAAACAGTTTTATGCTGGGTGCGGCAGAAGAAACGCATGTTTTTCGAATGGCTAGTACTCGGCAAGGAGGAGGGTGGGGGATTTCCGCCCCTTGCTAGTAGACAGCTTAGATGATGCAGTTTAAGTAGCCAAGGCACCGTGGACCCGCGAGCATCGGGTGTTTGTCGTTGAAAATTATATCAAAAATGGTGAGTTACATTACTGTACTCTTCCATATTGGGCATTCCAAAGACGCTCTTTGTCTTCGGCGTAGAGTTAAGTTTTATCCTAAGTGTAAGAAGTATGATTTTCATAAACTTGTTAATAATGATGTAATGATTGATCGTGTGAAAGAGATGAGTCCTAGTTTGTCTGCTTTGTGTAAGCGAGTGTATATTGGTCCTTTGTTTGGTTCCAACTTGCCCGCTAATACTGATGAAAGGTATTATATGGAAATTGTATTACCTTACAAGGTGTCAATTGTAGCTTATTACACATTTGCCAATAAAACATTCAATGAATACCGTTTGTTAATTGTGAATATAGGGATCCTAAAAAAATTACCTCGCAATACCTTTGTTACTTAGATGTCACAAGGACTGCCAGTGGATGTCAGGAATTGGGCGCCTTTCCGTTATTTCAAGGATGCAATTGGACATTTCCAGTACTGGCGTCTTTTGTTTTGTAGTTATTTGCAAAATAATGATAGGTGTGTGATAGCAGCGTTCTGTTTTGGCAACGGGTGTGATGCATATGTTAATAGCAGCTTTATGGCAGATAAATCATATGAATGAAGATAAAGAACGAAATATTCGTTATTTGTTTCAGTATTGGAGTGATTTAACTCACGGATTTCAGTGGAGGAGTGAAAGAACTTATTATATCGTTGAGAATCTGAAGGTTGAGGATTTGGATGGTGTTCGTAAAGTTGGTGGGCCTGGTCGCTTTAGTGATAATAGTCATTACAGTCAAGCTTGTATTTCATCACTTCCTGATAAGATAGCAAGAGCAGAAAATTCTAGTAATCCACAGCTGTGGCCGAGATTAGATAACGACTAGTGTTTAATTTATCTGGCCACGCCCTAAAGAGACTTGCCAACGTCTGACGACCGATATCGGTGCCACTGTGACGGCACGAACATCGGTCGATTCGGCCGAACTCGCCCGATCTTTTCAAACCTGTTGGAAGGCACGTGCGTGGTCTCAGTGCAACCGATCTCATCGGCCGATTATAGCAAACGTCGGACGGTCGGGCGAATTCAAATCAGTTTGTTTTTTTCGGCCGATGTATGATTCATGTAAGAGATATAAAGATGGACTGTGAAAAATTGATAAGTTTGGTGCAGGAAAGAAGAAGTTTGTGGGATCCGCGAAGTGGTCAGTATCATAATAGAGATGTAGCTCGGAAGCTGTGGATTGAGATCGCCACTTCATTGGAAACTACAAGTAAGTACTGAAATTATTAACATACACAGATATACAACCATCACACATAATTAATTATTAATTCAACCATCATGCAGTGTGTTAACAATTGAATTGTCATTTCTGAAATAATTAACGTAACCAACAACGTTTTAAGGTACATTTGTGACAAGAAAATATTGTTTAAATGCATCGCGAATTTCACAAGCTCTCCGTGATGACCGATTGAAACGTCTTGTAGAGTTCGCCTGGTCACTATCATTGTTTTCATGGGTTGCGTTGGTATCTGATAATACAGACTCACTTATTCCTTCTGTATCGATTACGATATTGTGCAATAAGCAAACGCACTTGGCAACAGTATCAACGTGACTTGGATGTAGTTATAGTTCCCACTTCTTATCAAGTATTCTTTGTGTGTAGTGACTTCATCGTTTACACTTCGCATTCTGTTTCACTTTCCTGGTGTTGAATTTGGTCCTGACCTTTCGAAAACAATTTGGGGAATGGAAGCACAGCTCTGAGAATATGAAATCCAATGCTTATGCATCGTATATCTGCATGCATCTCACTACAGACAGTGGTACAGTCCGTGAAAAATATTTCACACGGTCAGTATTCAACCAAGAACTCAGAACATATTTTCACCATATTTAGCGAAGTCTCTTACGTTTTAGAAAAGTTATAAAATAAAATAAAACCAGTTTATAATAACAGCTTAGTGGCATTTAAATAGACCAGTAGAAAGCCGTAGTGGTATTTAAAGTGGGCCGCAAAGGGTTAATGAATTAGAGAAAAACAAAGTTGCAGGACTAGGGAACTGCTGGTGAGAGCATAAAAGGTGACGACGAGGCAGAAGAAGGACTTCGCTGACATGGAGTAGCTTGAGGATGCTGATTGCTCTCTATCGTAGACAGCTCATGGACCAATATATTTTGGACTTGGCTCCGAAAGTTCAGCTTATTAATAAAAGGAAGTTGCTTGACGTGAGGCATAAGAGATTTGAAGAAGTTCATGTCCTCATCATCTTTACCAAACTTCCCTCGTAGCAACGACAGTTTCTTAGACTCGATATCTAACAATTCCTTCTCAAAATTTGCAGAAGTCGTGGTGGGCTGCCCTTTACGTTTTTTCGATCGAGGAGAGAAAGTTGCATTAATTGGCCCAGCAACATCGGTAAAGGAATTCTGAAGCTTCTTTGACAGCATTCCTCTTGAATTTCGGTTATCAAACGTTTCATTTCTTTCGCAACTTGAGGCCTGGGCAGATTCACTGTCGCTTTCGTAGGCATCAGCTTCCTCTTGAAATTGAGCACCTGTGGCAAATATGTTGGAAAAATGGGGATCCTCAACATTGCCTTCGGTCGGTCTTGGTGTAATGACAGATCGCAGAAACAACATAGCATCGAAGTGAGGCCAAGTCCCTAGGTAGCGCGGGGCCTGTTCTGCACCATCCCCAGAGCGGCTTTTCGGTACCTTTTTGAACTCTCTGCGGAAAGTGTCTCGCAAGTTTTTCCATTTGGCCTTGACTACCTCCTCTGCATATGAAAAGACAGAGAAAAGAATTTACAAATAATTTTCTTGATTGTAGGTACTTGGCTACAGGGATACAGTTCAGGCAACTTGCTTATTCATTCAGAATTTCGAAAAGTAATAGTTGTGCAAGTATGCAAAGCTATTTGGAAAACGTTACAGAAAGAGCACATGCCAGAACCAACAGTTGCACATTTAGAAAAAGTTGCAGAAGGCTTTTGGAACACGTGGCAATTTCCCAATTGTGTTGGGTGTATTGATGGTAAACACATAAGAATAAAACGCCCATCAAATTCCGGTTCCATGTATTACTGTTACAAAAATTATTATTCCATCTGCTTACTTGCAGTCACAGATGCGAATTACAAGTTCATCACTGTGGATGTTGGCTCTTTTGGAAAAGACAGTGATGCTGGGGTTTTTGACAACTGCCCTCTACGTCGAGCACTTGCATCAGGAAGAATAAAGTTACCAGAAGAAAAATGCTTGCCAGGTTCAACAATCAAGGCACCATTTGTTTTCCTTGGCGATGAGGCCTTTCCTCTCACAGAGTACCTCATGAGACCTTTCCCACGAGGTCAATTGCAAGAAGGAGGAGAAAATGAGGAGTTTAATTACAGACTGTCGCGAACTAGGATGGTAGTGGAATGTTCTTTCGGAAGTATTGTCACAAAATTTCGTATATTAGGAAAGGCAATTGAAACTAGCGTACAGAATGCTGTACAGATTGTAAAAGCTGTAACATTACTACACAATATTATTAAAGATTTTGAAAGCATCACTGAAATTGATGTGCAAAGATTTTCAGCTGTGAGAGCAGATCCAAGGGCATATATGACAATATCAAAGAGGAACAATGCGTCGTCACGAAGGGCTGCTCTTACAAGGCACGAATTTTGCAGGTTTTTCAAGCTCCACCCTTTGAAGCGAACATAATTCGCCTTCACCACTTCACGTTATGAACTTATTATTTCTATTGTAATCAGTTTTTTAAAAAAAAAATTGAAAAAATACTCACTTGTTTCTCGTACATTTTCTGCGATCTTGCTTCATTCCCTGTCCACAAGCATCCGATTATGATAACTGTTGTGTTTCATGTCCCAAAAAATGCGTCTGCTTTTCACTTCACTAATTATAACTTCCGCTAACGTTTCTGCCATTGTCATCAGATGCAGCGCACACAACTTTCCTAGGCAAGAGCCTTCCCTGTACTGCACAGTCACAGCTTTCCTGCGCATGCGCCTTCCTGGCCAGCGCTGCGATTCGCGCGAAAATATCAAAATATTTGATCTCGGAATCCGGCCGCTTTACTCTCTTGACTGATTCGCTGTAACCTAGGACAGCGCCGCACAAACAGCCAGTTTGATAATTCCGCTTCACCCACGTAACTCGCACCGCTCGCATTTAATCGCTCACGTAGGACACCGGGTAAGACGTGCGTACGGGATAGGAGTAGTGAAAATTTTTCTAAGTCCGTTATCAGGTTCAGACTTGTACGGGTAGTAAGCGAGGTAGGAGTTTCTGCGTGACTTTGTCTCCAGTTGAAGATTATCCTTCAGTTATGGAAGACTTTCTTTCGTACTTCGAAGGTGTCGAAACGTATTGCGTAGTAATAGAGAAGCATAAGTTAACAAGTAATTATCATCTTCATGCTTATATTAAGTTTTATGAACCTACTGATTGCAGTAGTGTACGGCGCAATTAGGATTTTTTAAACCACGATCAATGTGGAACCTTGTAGGTCGGAACGCAATTGGTTGAAGTATGATGATAAGGAATTGTTCAGTTGATAAACTTTCGTTCTATTACCGGTTGTGGTTTTGGGCTAGAAAGACAGTGTCTTTTAGCTACACCGACCCGTTTGTGGCTGAACACTTGCAGAAAGCCAAGTTCCTTCAGGAATTTCATAATGAATGTAGAATGCGTACGGTTATTGATTCAAAAGTATTTCGTCCGTTGGAACGATGCTGGGCGGGCTGGCCTATGGAGGTTTCTTTATGGTGGAATAAGAAACTCAAAGACCAGTTTAAAAAAAGCGCTTTACCTATATGGAGTTGGAAGAAGCCATTTTGTTGAAAGATTGGTTGGCAGTAATCTACTACCCCGTTAAGCAACCGAGAAACATACCGGACAAAGTGGAGACGTTAGATTACAGCCAATCGTCGTCAAAGTACGCTTCAGCACCATCGAACCAAGGACCTAGTTTCAACAACCGAAACCACCAATCCTAACAAGGTCAGGATAATAGACCCTGGTATTTAGGGTGTGAACATCAAGAGGACACACCCAGCAGCTGGGTCTCGTACTCAGAAAAGTAGAAGATCGGGACCGACCGCTGTTGCTGTTGAAGGAATAACATCTTCTAGAACACCAGCAGCGCCTCGACGTAAAAGGGCCCGCACAGATCCCAAGTCTGCCAGCGCCGCAGCTAAAGAAGAAAATCAAACAATGCTACTGGAAGCGTTTGATATCCTCAAGTCCGGTGTAACCTCACCGACAAACCCTTATTTTACATATCGCCAACGAGCTAAGAAAATACGACCCAAGCACCTTAGCACAAGTGAAGCATGCAATTAATAATGTTATTTTCGAAGCCGATATTGGGAATTATTCTTATGGATATTACATATGTTCGGCAGGGATGCAATCTATCTCCAATTCTATTCAATCCCTCTTCGGAACACATTCGAAGCAGCATTGGAAAATATAAACGCTGGAGTGCTTGTGATTGGAGAACGATTAAATAAAAATCGCTACGCGGACGACACTGTAGTGTTCGCCGACTCTCTGGAAGGTCTCCAAGAATTGATGGATCGTATTGTGAAGGCCAGTACCAACCACGGCTTAGATCTTAACATCAAAAAACAAAGCTCATGGTCACCAGTAAGAATGCTGTATTTACCAGTCAGCTGGTAGTTAATAATAAAGGAATAGAAAGGGTATCGAAATATACATACTTGGTCAGCACAATTAATCACCAGTGGGATCACTCCTTGGAAATAGAGTGCCGTATCGTAAAAGCCAGAGCCACTTTCATCAAAATGGGATCAATGTTCAGGAGTAGAGCCTTAAACTTAAACACCAAGTTAAGACTACTCAGATGTGCTTTTATACGGCGCTGAATCGTGGACGTTGACCTAAGCTTCTTTAAAAAAGTTGGAAGCCTTCGAAATGTGGTTGTACCGACATATTCTCAGAATTTCCTGGATTGACCGTGTAACCAACAAAAAAAATATTACTGTAATGCAATATGATATCTCTGATTATCATCGCAGAAACAAATGTCTTGTGGCATGGCCAATCAGGTATGCAAACACTCTTCTTTCCATTAAGTCTATTACCTAACAGTCTGACCGATTACCCTTAGTGGCACACAGGAGCTAAACACGAATGGAAAATATTTAATCAGCTTCTATTCAGAACCGTGTAAATACAGAGTGGCGCACGAGATGTTTAACCATTTGTTTTTCATTTTTTGGTCGTACTATTATAACGAGATATTTCAAACTTCGCGCATAGATGCAGTGATTTATGGAAAGTCCTCTAGGGTTCAGCACTGATCAGTTGGTTAAGATGGCTGACAACGGGCGGCTTACTCTTGAACAAAGAACGAAATTGGTGCTTTTGTACGCAGAAACGAAGAGTGTGATTGTTACACAGAGACGTTTTCGTAAACATTTCGGCACAAGGTGGGCTCCCGCTAAGAACACAATCTATAGATTGTTTCAGCTGTTTGAAAATAACGGAACAGTGTTAGAACCAAAGCATACAACGTTCGGCGAAAGAATACTGTCCCACCGCTTTCCTCAGCGCCATCAGTGTGGCCGAATTTGGCCACCTCACAGCCCCGACATCAATCCCTGCTATTATTTTCTTTGGGGATTCTTAAAATAACAAGTCTTCCATCAGCATCCTGAAAGTCTGGCGGAACTCAGAGCCCGTATCATGCAAGTCTGCAGCACAATCGATGAATATCTGTGTCGACGAGTAGTGCAGAATATGAACGTTCGTCTTGAAGAGCTAGTGCGACAAAACGGTGGCCACATTGAACATGTTCTCCGTTAATACCAAATCTCCATGCTTTTGTGTTTCAAAGTTTATGTAGTTTGTAAACTTATGTGGTGTAATATTGAATTAAACCTAAATATAAATAGTTCAACATCTCGTGCGCCACCCTGTAATAGCTGTAATCAGTTTAATTGTGGAAATATGAATCATTACAAATAAATTACTTGTTAAATTTTTATTTCCCTCACTTTCAAGAACCCACTCTTCCATGCATATCTCCAAGGAAACACACATCAGCGGATTTAATACTGATTGTAGTACAATAATTCTTTATTCTGAAATGAAAAATGATTCCATATTCTGTACACAGAATGTAAACAAAATAGTGAGTTACTAAACGTCAAAATGGATGGTACATACAGTTACCACTGTTTTAAAACGTTAAAGATCTGAACAACAGACACATTGAAACATAACCTCACGCTTTTCAAAATATTCGTTCACAAAATATCGTCATATAAATTAACATTTAACAGAAATTGTTTTATCTCGAGATGTTTATTACCACACTGAATTTCTTGGATTGAATACCACTACTGCTTTCATGCAATCGTTACGCTGGAATCAATGGATACAAAAAATTACAATATGTGACCTCACATGACATGGCATTTTAACGTGTCTCAGGAACACCGGCGAAATCGTTCAGAATTGGTTAGCGGTTACAAGCATCGCGCACAGCTGTTTAGTCTTTATGTGACAACCTCAAACGGATTTTAAAACACATAAATAAAACTAACAACCATAAATCAGCAACTATGTATGATATTTGAGGTTCTCACGGCTGTGAAGGTGTCTATGTTGATCCTCTGGATTATAACGCCGTATGGAATTCCGCGTTGATACCAACGTATCGCAGGAACATACTGCAACCATCTTCAGGGTTGGGTGAGGCATTATGTTCCTCCGAAACTTTGGTCCACAGGGCAAGACAAACATCGACAATTTGTAATTAATTTCACTTCGTACAGCTGAAATACTACTTAACTAGTTAGCGTCTTGCAATGAACTAAACTGGCAGCGCCGTGCAATATAGGCTTTGTGCTCAGCTACATTGGAGCATGTGGCCAGAGCCTCACTGAATAAATTAAAGCAACAGTGACGCAAATCATTATAAGCAAGGTAAGTTAACCCAAGTACTTCTGTATGAACCGTCATAATATATAACTTGTTACTCTTATTAGCTCAATTTGGGAATACCTTCTTTCAAAAACTTCACTTTACACTTAGTTACGAGATCCAGAAGAAGAAAAAAAATTTTGAGGCGCGTTGGAAACACAAGAAATACACAAAAATAACACTGGTCAGAGATGCCCACTCCTCATTTTGGAACAGTCACCAGCCTCCTGTCACTACGCCCCTGTCTGGTAAAAATAGTTACCATAGCAACCTAATTTGTAATAAGGCACGGGCAGAGAATACACCAGCAGCAGAGCAAGTAATTGCTTAGGACTTGGAGCACTTAAACAAGAGAAAATGGAGCAGAGGGCAGGCGAAGCCAATGAAGGAAGTCTTTCTCACGCCTACAAACACTACCTCACAGTCATATTGTGACTTGGTTAGAGGTCTCTTGGATGATGCTACTTCACGCCTTGGTCATGAGCAGCTACTGAAACATGCATTTTTTTCTAGCATTGATTGGAACACATTAAGAGAAGGTTTCCGAGTAAGTTCATGGCCTACCATGAACACGTTAACAGATTGCCTGAAACTAAGGTTAACATCGCGATCCTGGAAAACGACCCCTCGAGTCGGTAAACATATGGAAAAGGCGACAGTTTTCGTCAGAATGTGTGTAGAAATAACTTTAACAAAGGTCAGTATTACCTTGACAAAGATGGCTTACTATATCGGCGACCGGCAGGTCATTGCCCCGATCAGCTGGTAATACCACATGGGTTTAGTAAATGACGTCATTGCCTCGCATCACAGCAGTCAGTTCGCGTCACACCCAGGACAGGACAGGACAGAAATTGATAATGGACAATTTCAGATGTGTAGACCATTATTTGGATTGATAGGTGACAACTCCCCCGCTGGTATTTCCACTTTGGCATGGTGGGTGGGCTTGTGTGTCCCGATAATCCCGAGAGCTATGCCGGCGGTAGCTTTGCTATCGGTAGGGCCTCCCAAGCCGGACAGGTCAAGGGTAGGGACCAGACTAAGAGAAATACCCTGGTCCTCCAGGTTGGGGGTTGGATCGTAGGGCCGACACCCCTACATCTGTAAAAATGATATATGTTGAGAAGCCTCTATCGAAGCCTCGGATGAATGGGAAAAAGAATGTACGGCAACGACCTTGGCGACGGAATATGGTTTTCGAATTTGGCACATGGAATGTCAGAACCCGTTATAAAACTGGAGCCCTACTATCAGTTATCTTACAAATTCAAAAATATAATGTATCAGTAACAGCTGTCCAAGAAACCAGGTGGCATGGGAGTGGAATTAGTGATATGAAGAAGCACAGTGTGCTATATAGTGGGAAGAATGAAGGTAGACATGAATATGGAGTAGCATTTATCATAGGACCAAGATTTAAGAATAACATTTTAGATTATCAAGCCATCAATGAGAGAATGTGTGTGATGAGACTTAAGATGAAATTCTACAATGTAGCAATGATTAACATATATGCTCCAACAGAAGAGACAGAGTCGAACGAGAAAGACAAATTCTACCATAAACTGGAAAGGGTGTTAGATGCTTTACCATCCAGTGATGTTAAAATAATTTTAGGCGACTTTAACGCCAAGATAGGAAAGGAAGAGGAATTTAGAAGCATCATTGGGAGGAACAGCTTACATGATATCTCCAATGATAATGGGAGAAGACTGATAATTAAGAATATGGTAGTAAGATCAACTCAGTTCGCACATAAGAACATACATAAGCAGACATGGAGGTCACCAAATGGCCAAGTGTTTAATCAAATAGATCATGTATTAATAGATAAGAGAAGAGCTTCGGGAATACAAGATGTGAGGTCATTTAGAGTGGCTGACGGAGATACAGATCACTACCTTGTTAGAGCAAGATACCTGTGTAAGATAACCAGGACACCAAGACAGAATTTGGGAAAAATTCCTAAAATAAAGGTGTTAAACAACGGCCCGTGTTGCTGTCTGACTCAACGAAGAAGATCATTTCTCCTGAGAGGCAGCCTGTACTACCTTGCCCAGATATTAATAATATTGATACACTCAGTGTTCAACTTGAGACGGTCCAATTTAACAGGCAGACCACCACTGATATGCTACAGATTCTTGTAGACATGGTGCGTAATCTCTCTGAGGAGGTCACTCTACTTAAAAGTGAAAATTTGGATATGAGAAGGCAGATTATGGACCTAAAGGTGCCATCAGATATAACTCCTGGGCCGTCTACATTTGTTAGGTCATTGCCCCCAGCAGCAAAGTCCTACAGTGAAGTGGCTGCCGCCTGTTTGCCTGTTCAACATTCCGTGTCTGCTAGTGTTCCTGACATCAGCACCGTTCCTGTCAAGTCTACGGCCGGGAAGAATATTGATGTTGCTGCTCCTACTGCTTCCGGCGATGGATTTGTAACAGTCGTCGGCAAAAAAGAAGAAGGCATTGTCCAGGAAAGAAACTCCCACCGCGTAGAAATAGGCCCATTACATGGTCGAGCGGACGCTCCATCCTCCGCATGCGATAACCAGGCATGTTGAAAATAATTTGATGTTGATAGTCTTCCTACTAATGTCTTTTGCAGGTTAACTATGCACTTGACAACAATCAGTAACTTTTTTTGGTTAATTTATGTTTTTAGTAAGATAATGATTACAAAAGATTTGAATGGCAATTTCATTGCTTTGGTATGTTAATGCACAACGGTCATTCAGTCTCTCTTTATAGACTAGTTAACAAAGAAATTGTAATAAGAGACATAAGAAAGTATAATTAAAAGTGTAAATTTTATAGTATGATAACACTGTGTGCCTCGATTCTTAGGTTATGACTAATCGAGGGGAACAAAAGTGCACACACGACACAAAAAGTGCACACTTGCTTGGAGTTGTCACCAAGTAATACGAACTGTCTTTGTGCAACTCTCATGTGTCACCACCATGTGCATACTGTTACAGCCCCCACTCCTTTGACCAACGCCTAAGACGAGCATTATAAATACTCATGTTGGGAGTAATAGAGGATCCTTTTTGTATCTTCGGATCGCTCTCGACAGGACATTCTCGTAAGTGCCACTGGGCACTACATTAACATCTTTTCAATAAATTCTTCTTCAATTGGAATTGTTTTTTGGAAGTTGAAAGGACACATCTAACTCTCCTTGAGCCGGACTTCGCTCCGCTCCGAACCAACGACTATCCCAACTAGAAGACTTGTTCGATGATCAACATACATGGTTGAACAAGCAACTGAAATCGCAAGACATTTCAGCAGCAAAGCGACAGTTTTCGTCAGAATGTATGTAGAAATAACTTTGACAAAGGTCAGTATTACCTTGACAAAGATGGCTTACTATAACGGCGACCGGCAGGTCATTGCCCCGATCAGCTGGTAATACCGCATGGGTCAGTAAATGACGTCATAGCCTCGCATCACCACAATCAGTTCGCGTCACACCAGGGAGTATTTATGGATGCAGAATGGATGAAAATATACCAGTGTTATGCACTGCGACTAGGAGTGATATTAACTTGTCAAAAACACATGAATATGTCAATCGGGGGCTTGACATATTCAGTGTTGACGGTGCATTTGTCACCGCGCTTATCCGAGTTAGATTTTATAGACGCCATCTCAGACCAAAGTAACTACATTATCCGCTTATGTAAGCACCATTCAAGAAGCCTTGATTTTCCTGAACAAGATAAGTCATAAAAGACGGAGAACAGAACCAGGTGTCAAACCCAGGACCACAGAATAGCAACGGCAATACGGCCAACTATAATGGGAATTCAGGCAATTATCACAATCGGTACGACAAGGACAGATACGGCAGACACCACGTGAGGAACTTTGGCTACAAGAGAAACCAAAATTTCTGCCATGGAAGACGAAATGATTGATTCAATCATAGATGTGCGTCGCCAGCCTACAGACCACGCGATAACACAGTCACACACCACACACGACGTCGCAGGGGGAGCACACCAATTCATCGGCACCGGAGAACTAATAGAAACAACGTGCACGGACCACGGCATCACAGCTGCGGGACTTATCGTATCGGCTGTACTACATCCAGGTCAGTCACTTCGTCACAAAATGCACGGAAAGCAGCTGAATCGGAGACAAGCAGAACAGTGAGTCAGAAACAGAAATTGAAATGCTGTACGGGGAGTTAGAATGTTTCAGTGGGGCAAGTGGCTCAGAGGCTAATACAAGCTCTTTGTTACATCCCAGCTATACATGTTGGTATATTTGTATTCGTACTATGGCATTTAGACATGTTCACTTATTACAATGGGACACAGGTATTACACACACACAAGCATTATTAGGTATATTTTTAATATCAAATACAATTTCAAGCTATCTTATGGTACTATAAATGTTTTGTAACCGAGTTATTTCAGACACTTTGGAAACAGGATATACAGTGCATACCACTTAAAATGCAACCCAACAATAAGTACAAAAATGAAAACAGAAGCAGGTCCACCCCATATAATAAGAATCTTCCACCCGACCCCATGACACTCAAGTCAAGGTCACCCTTATTGCTAGGCCACAAATGCTGTGCAGATGTGAACAAGGTGTATTCATAACCAGATCACTCATGAACCTTACTACACATCAAAATAATTTGTCTGTGAAGCATTTAGTAATGCATATCCTGAGAGGGAAGTACTAAGTAAGACAAAAGTACACTGAAGACCAATCATATCATTGGTTCCCGGATTATTTCTGAGACGTGTGAATTCGAGAGTAAGGGCTTCATTGCATGTAAGATGGCGGGGGCCGTTATCGACGTGAATGTCTTTGTGAGAGTAAGGTAAGATACCTACTTTTGAAATTTTGTGCATATTCTCCGGAATGTGTTAATGAAATCTCACGCCTACAAACGGGTTCCAGAACGCACCGACAGCAGACGAAGTCCTTGCTTAGAATTTGGCGCGCTTTAACAAGAGAAACGGTGCAGAGGAAAGGCAAAGGTGTTGCTAATGCATGTATCATAAGGAATTTTGAATTTGCATGCTTTATCCTGTTTACAGCTTGAGAGATGTGTGTGATTTATAAATGTTTATTTATTTTCAGACCTCTGAATTCAGAGGAAACTGACATTGTAATATGTAAAAGGGGGGGAAAGTCATTTTGAATGAGGGATCTTCAGATGAAAACCCAAGGACCTTTCTATTTAATCGAGTCTTTGGACCCAAATCTTTAGTAACCATTTGCTTACTCTTAGGCATATTCAAAGAACGCACCGGCAGCAGACGAAGTCCTTGCTTAGAATTTGGTGCGCTTTAACAAGACAAAATGGTACAGAGGGCAGGCGAATCCAGTGAGGGAAGTCTTATCACGCCTACAAACGGGTTCCAGAATGCTATTTGGGTCATACTACTACACCAGATGGGACAAGGCCGGATGTCAGGAAAGTACAGGCAATACAGCAATTCCCAACACCCAAATCCACTAAGCACTTGAAGGCATTTTTAGGTTTGGCCGGGTACTATAGGAGATTCCTAACTTCAGTGCAATCGCAAAAACACTACACAAATTCACAGGCAAGAATGACCCGTACGTATGGGAAACAGAGCAGGAAAACGCATTTCAAACTCTAAAGGGTTTATTGAGCAAAGAGCCCTTGTTACGCTATCCTGATTTTGAGTAGGAGTTCCTAGTTACTTGCTATGCAAGCACCAACTCAATAGGAGGGGTACTGAGCCAAGGACCCATAGGTAAAGATATATATTTTCAGTCACGCAAAATAATAATAATAAAAAAACCAAGAGACACTATGACATTAGACACTGTCGCCCCACTAATGTATTATTTCGAAATAATTAATAAAACAGAGTCCGAGAATGAGGCAAGTGCCAGAGGACACCTTCAAAAAAATTATAAAATGTTCTAGAAGCTTTTTATCTTCAAAGAGTACGGAGTACACATATTGTACCCGGGCTATGCCCTTGCTGCAAGAGTGTCACAAGTCGCTCTCTGATCAGCAACAAGTTTAGTCGTGACGACAGTACTTCGTCCAGTCAGAAGTCAGCCACTGCTACAGCCTTAAGCACTGTCGTACTTGTTACTACTATTATATTAGTAATAAATCTCTCGTACAAGTCAACTCTTCTGCAGCAATTACTCCATTCGGCAACCGATAACCAACCATCAAATTCGCTTGACCAACTTATCAAACCCACACAGTACTTCGCATGGTTTTCCCGTGTGTGGTACGCAACACTGAACAAGTTCGAAGTCGTGGAAGACGGAGAACAAAACCGGGGGTCAAACCCAGGACCACAGAATAGCAACGGCAATACGGCCAACTATAATGGGAATTCAGGCAATTATCATAATCGGTACGACAAGAACAGACAAGGCGGACACCACGCGAGAAACTTTGGTTACAGGAGAAACCAAAATTTCTGCCATGATCCATTCAATCAGATATATATGTCGCCAGCCTACAGACCATACACGACGTCGCAAGGGGAGCAGAATCGAGGAGGTTTGAACCCCCAAGCTCCAGTCGATCATCTACACACGAGACCAATCATGGTGAGAACCGAGCACTAGCGGGAAAAGGGAGGAATGACGTAGGAGACCGACCGTCAATCTATGTAGGGGTCATGAACCCATGCCAACCTAAGGGATGGTGCAGCAGTACCTGAAGAGAACCGAGTTCCAAACATTCGTTACGGAGGCTCAAATGAGGAAGGCACTGACATCAGTATATACGATAAATGATACAAACTTAAAGGGATGTTTATATTTGCATTTTAACATTACAAATGCCTCTGACAGATGCAGGAGGGTGGCATAGGAGACTGCGTCAGAATGTGTATAGAAATAACTTTGACAAAGGTCAGTATTACCTTGACAAAGATGGCTTATTATATCGGCGACCGGCAGGTCATTGCCCCGATCAGCTGGTAACACCACATGGGTTTAGTAAATGACGTCATAGCCTCGCATCACACCCAGGACAGGACAAAAATTGATAATGGACAATTTCAGATATGTAGACCATTATTTGAATTGATAGGTGACAAAGTACGCATGTTGTCACGCCATTTAAAATTAGGAGCTAGTTTTCACGAGAGCTCCGATGGTTCAATAACACAAACGTTACTCCAGAGACGAGACGAGGGAGATCCAAGCTTTCAACAGAAGCAAACAGTATGTTGAATGAGACATCAGTTAAAAGTGGAAGCCAACATGAGAGACGTTTGGCTATAGGAGCATTAATTTGTAGTTTCAGACTGAGAAAGGAAGCATTATCCCAATGACCGCTTGGAGAGACAAAACCCCTCTGCCAAAGCATATAGTTGAACTGGACAACATTCCCCAGAGCCAAAAGATCTCTCAGCTGTCCCATCTCTGCTTTATAAAAATTACTGTGGAACCTCATAAGGGGCGAACCGTGCCGCCTCAGTGCGCATGGTGCCAACAGTTTTACCACGTGGCGGCAAACTGTCAGGCCCCTCCGGCCTGTACCCACTGCGCGGAGGAACATTGCTCGTGGCAATGTGAAAATAGATTCCTCCCAAACTTTGTGCCGACCTGCGCCCTGTGCAAGATCGGGGAGCACGGCTCAAAGTACAGAGGATGTCCCTTCTTCTGTGACCTCATGGAGAGGGAGACGAAGAGCAGACCTCCGCAGCAAAATTCAAAAAGAATTGTTGGAGCGCGGGTCTCAGCTCAACCCCAGCGACTGCCCCCCAAAACGTTCCGTGACTTCCCCCCTATGGGTGCTGCAAATGCCTGGAGCAGGCCACTGAACTTTGTCAGCTCGCAACTAACACAGCCTCCACCACATCCCTACAGCTTCCATCAACCACGGGACCTTTATTCTACCTATCATTTCACACAGCCGCACATCATACAGCAACACAGTGCTAACTGTCCCTGCTGCGTCCGGTCCAACACGTCAACACAGGCTACAGCGAGCAAGCCTCCGAATTCTGTAACCGGCATCTATTCGCTGGTTCCGGACAGACCAGTCTCTCCCGCTCACTCTGTAGTAGCGCAGGACGTCACACATGCCGAATCATCTCTCGGCCCAAAATCTAGGTCCTTAGGCCCCAAGACCAAAGCAACTAAGGGGAATAACACAGAACAACTCAGGCAGGGAAAAGAAGAATACATGGGTCAGAGAGACACACACACATCTCATGAACGCACCCAACAATACCCACACCCTCCCACTGGTCTAAGACTCGGAAATCCTCACACCCAGCAGCAGACAAGAGAATTTGTTGAAATTAATCTGGCTCATGTAATCAGATTCGCATCAGCTGCGCTGTGAGGCACTAACAGCACTAAGCATCACTAAGGCACCAAACATACAAACCAATGGGCTAGCTGTATTCAAATTAAAAGTTGGAGCACATCAAGGGTAATGTGGACTGTGACAATGTTATAATGGGGACTTTGGATTTAGCATTTATTGCGTTAAGAGTGCAACTGACAAGTCTCTGGATAACTGTCTCTTTGCTCCATGCCTTCCATTGCCACAGCAAAATTCTGTACATGCCCTTCAATGAGCACTTGCACAAAGGACTGACTTTGGTCGTATGTGACAGACCCGTCCGAAGCACGCGCTAGAGGGGTGTCAGCTTCAGTTGGTTTGTAGCTCTAGCTGTGTTTAGATCGGTGCGTCACCGCAGCTGAGACTGTGCGACCCCCACTACTATTGAAATCCCCTCTCTCGGCTTACACATTGCGCATTTACATGCCACGACTACTCGCGTGACCTTTGCTCAGACAACGTTAAGAGATGCAAGTCCCCTTCCTGAAATTCGAACATTCTGCACATCTTTGGTCCAATGTGTAAGGAACTGGCGACTACAAATCTCTAAACTATTCACATTATTATATTGCTTACAAATTAAAAAAAGTTACGTGCTTTCCTCAACTGTTCACCTCATAAAGTTCAAAAATGGGCAACCACAAAAGAGACACGTTATATGCAACAAAATTGCCTGCATAAAAATATTTTAAAACATGGTGTTTAGGTTTCAACAGCAGTCAATTTTAAAGTATGTGGAACACATCCACATGGCACAAATCAATTGTTTCTGAAAACACCGATTACTGTCTCTCTCAGAATTACATAACACACACATTTTTTTTCTCCTGAAAGTTTATTACGAACTCAAGGGTATGTCTTACAATTGAGGAAACATGGTAACTGGGATAAAGCAACATAATCAGACCTTGTCTTTCACACAAAGTATGCTGCCAACTGAGCCATCTTGTCCTTCGGAGGTCTCGGCTTGCCCCTGCTGCGCCCCCTGCCGCTCCTCCCGCGAGGAGCCCGGCTGCCTGGGGGTCGTGATACGGCTCGGTGTTTCTCGACCAACGGGGTGAAGTAAGGTGAACAGAAAACACAACCGCTCATCTCAGTTGCTTCCTTTGGCAGCTTCGTCTTATCCTGAAAGAACAGACATGCTATTACAATAGTGCCCAGATAAAAACATCACCAAAATCAAGAACAATGCTAAGCTAAGGAGATTCATAAAAACTGAAAACTACTTCCTTTCTTACATACAAGCAAAAATGACACATTTTTTATGTATATAAAGTTATTGAATCCACAGACAAATTTTCACAAGTCTGAATCTCATACCAATGAAGATTAAAGTGTCATCATCACTTTTATCTTTTGGTTTAAATATTTAGGAAAGAGTAGTAAATAGACCTATGAAAGTGATCTCAAAATTACATTTTAAGTGTAATCTGTAACAATTTAAACGCAGACAACTTTGATAACAAAGTTAAAAATCAGGATAACAGTAGACTCGGGCTTTCTAATTACCACAATCCATTAATATATTTAGACAAATACCATGCACCCCCCCCAATTTTTATATCTACCAAGAAAATAATTATTCAAATGAATTAATACTAAAGACAAATATGTGACATTTTAAGGACAAGTCACAATTACATCATGATTTATAACTCTGAAATAAACTTGCATCAGCCATACTGAGCACTTATATATATATATATAGAATGTAACCTAGGGAAGGGGGGAGCCACCGAGGTCAAGAATAAGTAGTAGCTATACCTCCTATACCTCCCAAGCGTCTACATGGAGTATAGTGGGACAGCTTTACTTCTTTTAATCACCACCAGTGGGCTAACATATGGCTCTGATACATTTAATTACATAATATTAGTCTCCTTCATACTCACCTGTCTGTATTCCACATTGACTAGCTGAGCACCACACACGCACA
The DNA here is from genome assembly GCF_977971745.1 of Zootermopsis nevadensis. Lineage (NCBI taxonomy): Eukaryota > Metazoa > Arthropoda > Insecta > Blattodea > Termopsidae > Zootermopsis > Zootermopsis nevadensis. The sequence continues at coordinate 9,061,477 of NW_028259144.1, read as the reverse complement.
CTCCCTCCTCAACAGTCACTTTTTGTGCATCATCAAACAAATGAATTATCACATCACACCTGTAATCATCAAAAAATTCTAAGTGACAAGTTTTTAACATCTATCATAACTTTCAAACACAATGTCCAATAATTTGTCTCAACCCCCAAAAAATTCTTCTTTGGTCAACTGGTTACAAATCCCACCTTCTATCTGAGATGTACCCTCCTCAAAACTTGCTAGCTATCCTACGTTTCCTCACTATCTCCAGGCAAATTCAGTGACAGTATCTGTCGATGAGGACCTCATACACGCATTTCCTCAGGGGCTAATACAACAAACCCTGTGGAACCACAAATTACTTCAATGTAAGATTTGAGATTTTCACAGCGGTGAGAATGAAGAATTCTGTCTTCTGGGATGATTCATCGCCCTGATGACGGAGGCAGTATGATCTCTGAAATGTTGGTAAACATCGACCAGACTACACAGCGCAACAACCCAGAAGACAGAAATCTTCAAATTACTTTCACATGCAAGAATTACCTGTTGCAACCAAGTTTCCACTTGGGGCCAGAGGCGGGATCGAGCACCAAAACGCCACCATCACACTCCACGCAGCTCGAGATGCCAGTACTGTTCAAGCCATGCGGGCATGTTGGATGAATGCATGAATTGCATCCGCTGCCTTTCTTCATCTCCCTGCAAAACAAATTATTACAGCTTGAACACAGTTTTAGAGCCAGACAAAACACATTTGTTTATGCATTATTTTCTGGTCTGCATAATACTTTTATCCAAAAACTAGTTTTATTCTTAAAAATATAATGAAAAATTGAGACGCACATCTTAATTTTCGAAGGACAGTATCCAGATAAGGATGATGTTATTATTTTGACAGATGTGTACTTTATATATATATATATATATATATACACACACACACACCAAAGAGGTTGTTTGTGCTGTTTACGGACATTCACTGTTACCTAAACTTGATTATGTACTGCCAGTATGACAGACAGATTTGAATGTAGTCACACATTGTAAAATACATTTTACAATTTATATAGCTGCATATTTTAATTTAAACCCATCGCCCTTCCGAATAGACCTACAGCTCTTGACAAACACATATATAATAAATATAATGGTAAGTAATGGAACCAATAAAAAATATGTACAATGTAACAACACATACAGGAAAGCTGATTTTAGAATCGAAGAAATACCTATGGCCTAATGATGATATATTGCTATTAAAACATGTAAAAGTAAAGTAAAGTAAAGTTTGTCCCACTATACGCCATGTAGGCGTTTGGGGTGAGTGGAGGTATAGCTCCTCTCTTCCTTGACCTCGGCACTAGATGGGGGTGAGTGGTCAGGATCACGCCCCGGCCGGCTTTACCCCCGGGAAAGGACCCCGGTACCCATTGTAGAGGAGGCTGGGTGGGCCCCAGAGCCGGTCTGGACGCAGAGGCTAGAGGAAAAATCCTCTGCCCCCGTCGGGGATTGAACCCCAGTCGTCCAGCCCGTAGCTAGTCACTATACTGACTGAGCTATCCCGGCTCAGCTATTAAAACATGTAAAAGAATAAAATTATATGCAAACTTGAATATGGAATTTAGTGTGTTGATAGAAAATATAACATACTAAATAGGATTTCCATATATATATATCAGAACAGGATGCTTGATATTTATGTATATGTACATCTCCAATACCAAAAAGGCTAATTTAAATATGTCCTTCTGAAATTAAAAGTTTCCATAGCCCTGGCTTACCGGAATGGCGGATGATTAAAACAGTATGGGCAAAAAGGGTAACTTTTGCCCTTAGCGCCGGCGGACCACGACAGCAACTCAAAGTCATCAAGTGGACACTTGAGTTCCTTGTAGATCCGGATGTTCCCATTTTGTGGCAGATTGTAAGTTTCATCACAGTGAGAACAGTGCATGCGAGATGGTTTCGCCTGGATGTACTTCATGTATCGTCGGCACTTACCACAACTGCAACACAAAAATAAATCTATCACAGCCATCATCTCTACATTAATTCCAGTAAATACAGTCCGATAGAGGTTGATAAGCACCATCATAAGCTGGGCCATGGAGTCGGAAGTAATTTTAGGTGGAGTCAGAGTTGGTAAAAATGTACTTACTCTGACATAAAACCTTAAGGAAATACCATTTTAACACTTTCGCTACCGTGTGAGCTGCTGGCGGCCTCGGGAGATTCAAAGACGTGTTGAGCCACATGGTGTGGGAAAAATGCTTTGTAACTTTGGCTCCAGTACCTTAAGAATACAAACTGTCTACAAATCAACAGATTTCTGCAATAACCATTACATGTATATTTAAATATAGGTTATAATTCTAAAAAGTAGCCTGATGATTAACGTGCTGGTGATGAAATCTCTTATGGTACCATTTACCATTTTAGTAGGTTTACCATTATTAATACATATTGAGCTTTTACGAAGGAGACGGAGCAGGAATCAGAGTCGGAGTGTACTCCACAGCCCTGGTCGTAAGTGTCTCACACTTTATAAATGTCAAAGCTTATTTACCACAATCATAAGAGCAGCCCGGGACCAAGAGATGGCAGTACTAACAGGATGTGGGAGGGTGGTCTGTGGCAGGACCACTCTCATCAAAAACCGCAAGAATCCAATGACGTACTGTGACATGGCGAGGAATCACCGCCATTAAATATGTGCTGCCAAAATGCTGGGCAGGGCCAAAAGCCACAAGCTCAGAAAAGGAGGTGTTCAACAGGGCCCCAATGGGATGGGTTGGGGAGCCTAGGGACGGTGATGGAGAAACCTGTTAAAAGGTGGACGGCAGCACCCATAGCCGCCGCCACCACCACAAAGAGGTACCTAGGACTCGGTGGCAGCCCCACCACTTGGGTGTAGGGTATGACAGGCCTAGTATGCTGATACCCGAAGCCAAGAAAATATCACTCGAGTTCATAAAGTGGACCCAGCCCCAGGCTGGAAACAGCAATGGATGGTTGATTGATGAGAGCTTGCCACTGAAACCAATCCACACACTCACATCATATGTCTTTCGCATCCAAATCAGTATTGCCCTCCCTTCATCTAGGCCCTTGAATTTTCAGGCAAACATTTTTATGTCTCACATCTTCCACATATGCCATTTATATGCTTTATTAATTACAGGATCACTGATACAGATAATCGCAACAAAAAACACTGAAATCTCCACACTGAAAAAATTAAACAAGACTCAAATTCTTGAACCTTCTACATAGAAAATTATTTATACAGACGTATACAGTGAAACCTCTATCCATCGTTCCCGGAACTATCGTTTTCCCGGATGCATCGTCCGTTTTGTCTGGTCCCGGATACATCCCATATAAAATAATGTTACATTTTCCCGCTTCTATCGTTCCTCGAACTATCGTTTTATCGCATCGATCGTTCAAAAATCTTAGTCCCGGCCCACAATTTTCCCGCAATGATCGTTTCTGAGAATTTAAAATGCTGGGTTTAGAGATAAATTAATACCGAAACACGCACAATGTTTTTGGAATAAACAGTAGCGGTAACCTGTTGTCGCCCAACCAGCACAGATTCTTTTGGAATGAGGGGTCAGCGGTGCAGGGGTGATAGTTGGAGTGAATGGCGGTGCCCATTGTCAGAAATTTTACGATTTTAATTTGGGTGCACTCATATTTCGTTCCAGCGATGCCAGATGGCATGTGCAGTTTGAATTTCTTTACAAATGCTTTTATTATAAGTACAAAGGAAAGGCGAGCGAAACTTTTTCATTCTTCTGGTTCATATCGTGTCTTCTACAGCTACGTTTCGTTGAGTTCGGCAGTAATAGTACTTCCATTTTTCCTGTTATAGTCCGCGAAGGTTGAGGGAGCGGTGAGGAAGAGGGAGAAACGATGAATGCGAGCCCGAACTTTGCCGAGTTTTGCCGAAGCACACGCTGCATTGGCAAAAGTGAAGTCGTTCTTTTATGCGCATAATATTAGTGAACGTGACGAAGAAAACATTTTGAACGTGGAAAGGGCTCTGTTTGGCCTAAAACGTAAAGTTTCGACAAACCAGTTGTCCATTAAAGACTTTTTTTGGTAAAAAGAAGTAACTTTGAAAGAGAAACATTGTTTTTTTTTAAATTTTTAATGCTTTCCCGCATCTATCGTTTTCCCGCATTCATCGTTTTTATTTCCCACCCCCGCCGAAAACGATGCATCGAGGTTTCACTGTATTTCATAAATGTAACTCATTTACCCCTCTGAGATCCAGCATATCTGTTGTATAAAGATGTTATAAAGAAAGTTGTTACATAGGAATTCTATATAAAAAAAAATTCAATAAACCGCCAGTAGTAGTAGTAAACAACTCATAACTAGATGGCTTACCGAACCCGAAGGGTCATCACCGAATTAACCGAAGCCCTCCAACAAAACCCAGTCTCCTTCAACTCATATCTCCCATAGAACCCGCCTGAGATTATCCTCCCATCTATGTCTAGGTCTCCCCAGCGGTATCTTCCCCTCAGGCTTCCCAACCAATACCCGGTGCACACCTCTTGTCCCATCCATGCGGCTACATGCCCCGCCCATCTCATTCTTCTCGACTTAACCACCCTGACAATACTGGGGTGGGGGGGAGTATAAATTTTTAAGTATTAAACACATCATAGCCAACAAAATAATGGAAAGAGTGACTAATTAACCAACTATGTAGAGCAGATATTGTTTTGAAAGCTGAAGGTCCCTCAATGAGAAGAAGAAAAAACCCCCCACCTTCTATGCAGTAGTTAAATAATGTGCTCACAAGAGCCTGTCAATAAACCCATTATCAAGTGAGGTAAATTCATAGAAGTTACGTTGCAACCGACAATTTTAGTTGCAGTAATCTTTTGGAAATAATGCTAGGGTCTCAGTGGAAGTGGTTATGGTCAAGACTGAACTAGGTTCTTACCGCGAGTGAGCTTTTCCTGATGCTGCAAGTGGAGAGAATGACACTTCAAACAGCTGGTCCATTCCCTCGATGTTCTTCACGAAATACAGAAACTTCTGTTTGAATATCTCAACAGTATGCTGCAATACGGCATTGAAGTTGGCCTGTCCCTGAGAAATAAGATTCAGTTGTTCCTCTACTGCAGACCTCATGGTAGGGAGTACAAGCTCTGGGTCAATCTAAACAATGACAATACACGCATTTCTTAGTTGGTCCGTTAACACAGTCAGAAGAACCAAATCAAAACTATTTGGTCCCATAAATACGAATCTTTTGTGACGTAATTCCATCTTTGTATGTAGGATTCGTGGTTCTCATGGCAGCGAGTGCAAAGACAGCCGTCTTCCTGGTTGTAGCGCCATGTAGCCTGGTAGAATTTTATCAACGTTTCAGATGACCTTGCTGCCTCCATCATCAACACAATGAGTCTCATCACTCTAATGATGACGTCATCAACAACCTCTGATAAACTCCATCAGACTACATGGCACTAAAACGCAAAATACAGCAATCTTCCATATTTATATGTTAAAACTATTTCATGTGATAGCCTAACACTGTAAGTTGTCAGCTAAGACACCAAAGTTATCTTAGTACAGCTACAAAAGCTTCACATATAGCTCATGCTTGCCATATTAGCTTTAGTGACTTCTCTGAGCAACAAGACACATGAAAAATACACAAGCTGCTACCGTGGAACAGTTTTAACTTATGCCAGACATGTAAGAAACCAATTCCCTGCACATATTAAACAGATCGCCAATAATTTACTATTTAAAAGGAAACTCTAGTAGTGTCTCATTCTGGTTGCTGATCTGTACTTTTGGTTATAAAGTTTCAATTCCTATGACATTTTTAACAGCAAGATTTGTATTTTTTTCATTTCTTCCTGTATTGTTATAATATGATGTATAAAAGCCTCAATCTGTTCTTAAAATTATATTTGGTGTAATCTTGCTTCATATACATTTTTCTCTTGTTTCTGTATGAGCTTGTATTACTAGACATGTTCTATATCACTGTAAAGTGATCAAAGGATGTATAACAATAATAATTAGGTTCCCAGACATTACATCCACACACCATTCCATCTAGTCAAATGTACGTTGGTCCTGTTTTTGTTTTATATTCAAAATTTACCTGCTCATAGCTTTTTCTGTCTGCTAGTATTATTGTTCAGTTCATTTTATTTCCACCCAGTCCTACCAGCAAAACGTGCAACTAAACCCCATCATTGCCTCACAGTAAGATTGTAGTGCTCTAACCACTGTGGAACAGTGCAACCTCTCAAAGTGTAACGAAAGACAAAACAAGGAAGAATTACATTGCAAATAAGTATTTCCAATGCCCTAAATTTATTAGTATCTAATGTCAGTATTGTATGTCATAATTCTGATGCGTTCAGTATCAGCTCGATAATTTAAATAATTACTTGTATGGCAATAACTGCAATTCTACTGCATTACAAACAATACTGTGGTAGCCAATAACTGTCCATTCTTCCGTTATTAGTACCGTAAGATATTATCGGAATAACGGAAGAAAAGTCTGGGTGAAAAATGAAATGAACACGTCCTTGGATAAAAAATATTAGACGAGCTGCCTGTGGACAAAGCATAACCGAGCATGAAACAAAATCAACATACAGCTGTGGATGTATGTGGGCAAAAATGTGCGAAAAGTTGTTCATTGACCACAAACAGTGGACAAAATGTCCTGGAAGCAATATTTAGTGTAAGGTAATACAGTGAAACCTCTATCCATCGTTCCCGGAACTATCGTTTTCCCGGATGCATCGTCCGTTTTGTTCGGTCCCGAATACATCCCATATAAAATAATGTTACATTTTCCCGCTTCTATCGTTCCTCGAACTATCGTTTTATCGCATCGATCGTTCAAAAATCTTAGTCCCGGCCCACAATTTTCCCGCAATGATCGTTTCTGAGAATTTAAAATGCTGGGTTTTGAGATAAATTATTACCGAAAGACGCACAATGTTTTTGGAATACGCAGTAGCGGTAACCTGTTATGTCGCCCAACCAGCACATTCTTTTGGAATGAGGGTCAGCGGTGCAGGGGTGATAGTTGGAGTGAATGGCGGTGCCCATTGTCAGAAATTTTACGATTTTAATTAGGGTGCACTCATATTTCGTTCCAGGGATGCCAGATGGCATGTGCAGTGTGAATTTCTTCACAAATGCTTTTATTATAAGTACAAAGGAAAGGCTGGCGGCACTTTTCATTCTTCTGGTTCATCTCGTTTCCAGCGGTTCAGGGTCTTCTACAGCTACGTTTCGTTGAGTTCGGCAGTAATAGTATTTCCATTCTTCCTGTTATTGTCCGCAAAGGGGGTTGGAGCGGTGACGACGAATGCGAGCCCGAAGCTTTGCCGAGTTTTGCCGAAGCGCACGCTGCATTGGCGAAAGTGAAGTCGTTCTTTTATGCGCTTAATATTAGTGAACGTGACGAGGAAAACATTTTGAACGTAGAAAGTGCTCTGTTTGGTCTAAAACGTAAAGTTTCGACAAACCAGTTGCCCATTAAAGACTTTTTTGGTAAAAAGAAGTAACTTTGAAAGAGAAACATTGTTTTTTTTTTAAATTTTTAATGCTTTCCCGCATCTATCGTTTTCCCGCATTCATCGTTTTTATTTCCCACCCCCGCCGAAAACGATGCATCGAGGTTTCACTGTAATTCTTTGCTGTTCAAAACAGATAATACCATTAATTTCTGCCAGTCTCATAGTACCAGACCACCTCTGCAGCAATATCAATTTGGAAGTTTATATGTTATGTAAAAAAATTATGAAAATTTTCATTCAGACCTCAGAAAGGTGACTGAAAATCGCAAGTAGAATTGAACAATCACCCATTCACTATTCATAAAGTGGCAGACTCCCTGCAGATTGGTCATAGTTCTGATGACACAGTATTTTTCTCTAAAACGTTTGGTATCTACCTCAAAGTTCACGATTATGACAAAGACAACATTAACTAAGAAAACATTTATCACAATTCCACACATAACTGTGATTTTTTCTCATGCCATTACCTACCTTCTGATAGCCATGCACGAGAATGATGCCAAGTGGTGTGGGAATTAGGCGACGACCAGAAGCGACGGTAACATAATTTCGTTGGCTGATGTTGGAGATGTGGACTGGAATGGAAGCATCTGTACCAATCCCATGCTTCTCCATCAGCGTAATAAGCTCTGCCTCAGTAAGATAGTCTGGCGGGCAGGTATGACATTCCACCAATTTCACCTGCAGAGTCAAACCTCAAATTAGTGACTGAGAATAAATAAAAACGAATTTCATTAAATTATATCTATGATAACAATGTATTCGGGTTTTCTTTGCCTCCTGATACATCTATTACAGAGATAACTACACCAGTCCTCAACATATTGAAATATGAGGCAGAATTCGCTCAACACATCAGTTCCAACACTTGCCACGTCTTCACATGAAACAATGCCAAAAAGGGTTTTGTGTTGGTGGTTTAGTAGCTGTAAATATAACCACGGAGGCGCCAAACAGCTGATTCACTTACATCATGTATTTTGGCCATCTCTCCTTCAGTAAAGGGAGGAACCGTCTCATTCTTGCCAAAAGCCTGCCAGTGCATGACCGTGGTATAACCAGGATCCAGAAGAGTTTTGCCTGTGCAAGTGAATGTCTCAGTCCCAACTTTGAATGACACCTTTGTGCTCAAATACTTGCAGTCTCGCGATACCTGAACAGTAACCATATCATGGCGTCTCAGATGTCAATGAATAAATAAAATAATGGTCACATACATAAAGCAAATAATCATCCATACTGAAGATGTTACACACATGTATCAGATATTACAGGCAACAATTATATACATAAAACACATTATATATATTCACGCAAACCTATTTTAAAACCAACATGCTCTGACAGAAGTGTGTCATCATCGGGTATTATTAATTCTGTTCACAGATCTAGTTCATTAGTACAATGGAAAAATTGATGTACAAAGTGAAAAAGAAAGTATGTGAACCCGTGAAAAATGACATCAGAAGCTAAGGACATTACATAACAACGAACTCTATGATATGTACGGATCACTTCATGTTGTTACGATACACAAATCAAGAAAGCTACAGTGGGATCAATATGTGGTTAGGATGGCATATATAAGTTAGTAAAAATGAGGTGGGGAAACTGAAGAAATGGGAAGAAAGAATTAAGATTGCTAAAGGAAATCAACTCTGACGTCAGAGGTATACTACAGTGAAACCTCGATGCATCGTTTTCGGCGGGGGTGGGAAATAAAAACGATGAATGCGGGAAAGCATTAAAAATTAAAAAAAAACAATGTTTCTCTTTCAAAGTTACTTCTTTTTACCAAAAAAGTCTTTAATGGACAACTGGTTTGTTGAAACTTTACGTTTTAGACCAAACAGAGCACTTTCCACGTTCAAAATGTTTTCTTCGTCACGTTCACTAATATTAAGCGCATAAAAGAACGACTTCACTTTCGCCAATGCAGCGTGCGCTTCGGCAAAACTCGGCAAAGCTTCGGGCTCGCATTCGTCGTCACCGCTCCAACCCCCTTTGCGGACAATAACAGGAAGAATGGAAATACTATTACTGCCGAACTCAACGAAACGTAGCTGTAGAAGACCCTGAACCGCTGGAAACGAGATGAACCAGAAGAATGAAAAGTGCCGCCAGCCTTTCCTTTGTACTTGTAATAAAAGCATTTGTGAAGAAATTCACACTGCACATGCCATCTGGCATCGCTGGAACGAAATATGTGTGCACCCTAATTAAAATCGTAAAATTTCTGACAATGAGCACCGCCATTCACTCCAACTATCACCCCTGCACCGCTGACCCTCATTCCAAAAGAATGTGCTGGTTGGGCGACATAACAGGTTACCGCTACTGTGTATTCCAAAAACATTATGCGTCTTTCGGTATTAATTTATCTCTAAACCCAGCATTTTAAATTCTCAGAAACGATCATTGCGGGAAAATTGTGGGCCGGGACTAAGATTTTTGAACGATCGATGCGATAAAACGATAGTTCGAGGAACGATAGAAGCGGGAAAATGTAACATTATTTTATATGGGATGTATTCGGGACCGAACAAAACGGACGATGCATCCGGGAAAACGATAGTTCCGGGAACGATGGATAGAGGTTTCACTGTATATCCAACAGTAAGCTGTTGTGGTAGCAGTGTTAAAATGTCATGCTTTCATTCCACACTGTTCTTGTAATACGAAAACCTTACATTTAAAACATACTGACATGAAAAAAAGCTACATACTCTTAAGAAAAACTTCATCTACTATACAGGTAGCCCTCGATTTACACCAGGGATGTGTTCCTGGACGAACCGGCATAAATTGAAACTCTTTTATAATGTAAATCAATGGGAAATCAATGACATGCGTTCCCAGCACACAAACATTGACGAGTAATATAATGGCATTACATTTAAAGTTCTGAAATAACGTAAATAAAATAAACGGTCTTTAAGAAATACATTTTATACACTTACAATCGGCAATTCGTTGGTCCCCAAGATTGACTGCAATTCTTTCATGTGATTGATGTATACAGTCATCTGTTCTGTTATGCGATAGTCGCATTCATGTAAGACGCGTAGTAAAAATAACCCCGGTACCTCTGCAGAGATTAAATTAGTCCTTTGAAAGTTTAAAACGCCAGGAATGAAATTGCTTAAGAGCAAACTCGCATATGCAAAAGTTTCTTTTACCGATTCATCGATCTCATTGGAGCAAATTCGCGTTAACGAAACATACATAATTGCAGAGATGACTGTTTATAATTTTTATTCAAATTTAGCGATGTAATAATTACGATTTAGTATAAGAATCAGTATGAGATACATTGTAAAACGTTATAAATAATAGTATTCTTCTTCTTCACTTTTTGACTTGCTGGTTTCAATATCAGCATTATTCTGAATCGGCGCAAATCGAGGACTACCTGTACTTAAGAGTGGCTTTGAATGATTATGCATTTTGAGTTTTCATGCATTTATATGACTTCACTGTGTGTCTTTCAATGCCATCATTGGTCTTCTATGCACATAATAGTATATTCAACTAACAAAAACAGACAGTAGCTCTTCAAAAGTCTTAATTGTTAAAAACGTGTCACTTGCAGGTGCAAGATTATAGCAGTTTCTATATCATGAATCATCAACTGATAAAAAATCAACAGGTACTGTCTCGGCACAGTATTAACCATCAATGAATCATCAACTGATAAAAAATCAACAGTTACTGTCTCGGCACAGTATTAACCATCAACAAATTATCTATAATTTCTTAGACAAACTCTGATTAGCTGGTACCATGGCCCAATATTCCATTGGTACACAACTCAGCCTTAAAATACATAATATACATGTATTATTAATTTAATTCATAGTTTCATACACTAAAAAATGACTTACTGTGGCAATAAAATGACGAGTAATGTAATCGTACAACTTCCAGGAATCTCCATCAAGGTCACTACGGTTAGCGAGCTTCATCGGAGTTATGGGGGGATGGTCACCAGCATCATGACCCTTCCGTGGCTTGTTCATCCCTTCTGCTATGATATTTGCCACCTCAGATCCCCACTCAGAGCTATGCTGCTGCTGTTTCAATGCACCTCTGCCAAACAGGACACAGTGCAATGCAACATAATGTTCAGAAAAAATATCATAATAAATAAAATGAGATTATGACCTGTAAAACTAAACAATGGTTCAATTTAGAAGTTAACTAAATTCTAGTAGGTATAAAAAAACTTCCAATAACCATCACTGAGGTTTTACAGTGGGATGAATACTATCTTAAACATGTCAGTACTCACAACAAATCAAAATTTTCTGGATAGTGCGTAGTCTCAGTTCGGGGGTAACTGATGTAGCCTTGGATGTAGAGTCGTTCAGCGATCTGCATAGCATGATGAGGTCCCACACCAAGACCTGAGCTGGCTACTCGCATCAACTCAATCGTGTTTAAAGCCTGGGGACGCTGTTTGACTTTCTCTTTTGTAGTTATAGAAGCAACTCTGAAAAACAAGAATTGAAATAAAAGTAAATGTAAGGAGATACAAAACTAATCCTGAAGATAATGATTGTTGGCAAAGTGGAAAATGAGGTCATACATTCCCACACAGAGTCTTATAATTTCGTGATCTCTTAAATATGTAATCCCGACTTTCGTCATAAAAGGTTGTTCTGAGATTTTAACTCCTCTTTTACGCTATATTTTCAACCTTAGTTTATCAAGTGGGAACTTTCCTTTGTTATGGAAGCGAGCGGCTGTTGTGCCAATTTTTAAGAAAGGCAACAGCGCCTTAGTATCTAACTATAGGCCTATTTCGATCCTTAATAACCTCTCCAAAATTTTTGAAAGCATTGTTCATGATCACCTTTCCTTTTATTTCAAATTCAAATTACACCCCAGTCAGCATGGTTTTTGTAAATCAAAATCTACGGTAACTAATTTAGTTACCTACCTTAATGATGTTCAGCCGTCTGTTTGTTCACAGGGACAGATCGACTCTGTGTATTTTGATCTTAGGCAGGCCTTTGATTCAGTCCCGCATTCTATTCTTTTGAAAAAGCTAAATAAATTTGGACTATCTTCTCCTTATGTCAAGTGGTTCCAAAGTTATTTATCATCCAGATCTGCCTTTGTTCGCATTTTAGGACAGTCTTCTTCTTTCTACGCGGTGTTATCTGGAGTTCCACAAGGCTCTACCTTGGGACCTCTCTTATTTAATATTTTTATTAACGACCTTTGCGACAAAATTAAGTATTCTAAATTTCTCTTATTTGCCGATGACTTGAAACTATATCACGATATTAAATCTGTGCATGACTGCAGAGCTCTTCAAGCAGATATCAATTCCGTACATGAGTGGTGTAATGATAACAATATGGAACTTAACATAGAGAAAACCAAAATTATATCGTTCACACGTAAAACCAACAGTATCCATTTTAATTACATTGTTAGTGACTTTTTAATCTTGCGTACAAATTGTATAAAAGATCTTGGTGTTTTGTTAGACAGTAAACTGTATTTTCACTGTCATGTAAATTGTGTTCATTCCCAGGCACTAAGGACCTTAGGGCTTATTCGTTTTATTACTTATAATTTTTCCTCTTTAGACAGCCTTGTTGTTTTATATAATGCTTTAATTAGGTCAAAGCTTGAGTATGCCTCGGTCGTTTGGAATAATCTTACACAGACAGATTCTAATAAATTAGAAAATATTCAAAGAAAATTTGCCAGTTTATGCAATTACCGATTTTTCCAGTTTAATATCCCCCGAAAATATGAACTGATCCTATCTACTTTAAATTTTAGAACACTTTATTCCAGACGACGACATCTCAATGCGTTATTTCTTATTAATGTATTTAAGGGCAAAATAAATTGCCATTCCATTATGGACGCTGTTGGTTTACGTGTGCCGGCGAGGCAAATAAGAGAATTTTCTACTTTTAGTGTGAGCAGTGCACTAAGGCATAGTCCTTCAGCCAGGTGCGTCATCGCTGCAAATGACGTATGTAAATCTTTGGACGTATTTAGCACAAACATTGTCTCCCTTGAGCGAACGTTCTCAACAAGGGAAATGATCTAGCTTGGTTATCTGTCTTTTTATATTTTTTAAAGTTTTACAATTATATTAGTGTTCCCTACGTGGATTATTTTGTTTTTATTTATATTCCTTCATTTTTTGCTCTGTGTTAATATTGTTTCTATTTTGGGTTTGCCTGTACTTGGCAGTTATATTTAATACTGTATATTTATAAGTTTAGTTAATCCGTTTGTGTAAGATTTTTAATTTTTAATTTTTATTTCACTATTATTGTATATATTATCAGTGTTTGCCTGTTATTGGCTTCTTGCTGTTGGCAAACACGTAAATAAATTAATTGAATTGAATTGAATCTCTTTTATTTTTCCACATATTTCAAAACTATAAATCAGAAAGGACAAATCCTTCCAAGATACTTAATTTGTACACAGTACCTCATTTTAAATGCTTCACCACCTTACAAACATAATTTCACATACATTTGTGTTGAGTCTTAATCTTAAAACATACAGGACAAAGAACAGAAGTTTCACGTGAAATATAACCCATCAAAAATGTGCTTAAACATAAGGAAATCATGATTATGATTCTTTCTCCAACAATTCTACCACTGAAGAATGTACAAATATTTATCTAATTAAAATAAATCAACTTTATATAAAAACACTAGGGTAATGGCCCATGTACGCAAAAAAATCTTGGTGATGTGCACATCATGCAGCCCCTAATAAAATATATTTGTTCTTATGCTTATTAAATACATAAGACCAATGAAGGTCTGTACATCACCATGGACTGGTAAAGATGTGGTATGAAAGTGCTCTTTACCACTCAAATTAACTCACTCCTGGTATCCAGTCACAAAAATGCTCAAGCAGTCCAGGCTTAACACCAATGGAGAGCAGGGACAAAGAGTATGTGCTTCTGACTCCACCCACCAGTTGTGATTGGCTAGGGTCCGGCCATGATTACTGGCCTGGCAGGTATATACATGGGAGACAACTACATAACCCGGTCAGCAGAACCCTGATGATGGGGACAGGGACAGTCCCTGAAATGTTGGTTTTATTGTTTAACCATTTGTGGCTGATCACCGGAGAAGATTTTAGTGAGTTATGTCGCCGTGAAAGCTTCAAATCATATATCTTATGACATTAATTATAATTTATCCTATTTCAGCGCATAAACTCCACAGGACTCAGAATACCTTCTCCCCTGTCTTCAATGCCTTCAATTATTGCCTTTTATTATTTTGGCTTCTGCCCAAATAACTTGGCTGAAAAAATGAAATAAAAATTTTGCTTACAGTCAACGAAAGGATATTGATGATTATGATATAATGATGACTGCCCTGAACACAGACCTTGCAGCTTAACACTTGGTTCCTTATCCAAGTTTGGTCATTTACCAGAATGTTCAGACTACAATACCCAACATAAGATAAAAAATAATTTGTCATGAGAAGACAAAATATTTCTCTTTCAGAATGTATTTTGAGCAAGTAATTTCCACCAGTGTTGCTAGATGGTGTATGTTGCGATTCACTGAACAAATTTAAAACCACAAATCTTCAGTACGACAGAACAGTAACTTGCTCCTGGACCACACGATCCTCAAATAAGATTTTAATGCAAAAAAGTGGGAACCAACAGTTTTTGGTTAATGTCAAAACGAATAGAACTTTTGAAGTATGGGGGTACAGAAAATTTAAAGCTAGAGCCCAGTAGGATTTAAGACAGTTGAAATTGGCAGTAACCAGTTTAATGTACTTACACAGCTTCTTCAAATTCCTTCACCTCTAGCATAAACATCGTGGCTATTTCTTTCTCAAAAGATCGAACTCTTTCCCAGTCAAGAGTAACTTCTCGTCCATCACTTGTCTGAACTACAAGCTGAAATACAAGTAAACGCAATGTCACAGGCAAATAAACAAGTTAATGCAATGTATTTACCAGCATAACACCAAATTCTTTAAATTAAAACAAGGGCAGGACAATTACAGTTTTCTTCCCACAATATGAAATTGGTTACATATGACAACCATAAATTAGTGGACAAAAAACATTGGTAACCGGTTCCAGCATAAGCGTCTAAGTAATGCTTCTTGAAACCATACACTCCTAAACATAATCCTATCAGTTTAAATGTCCTTGGTCTGTGAGTTATTTTAAAAACGCACCATCACAAACTTTTAGATCTGAGCTAAGAAGGCTGTGGTATCCTGTGCATGCCTGACACAGCCTAAACTTACAAACACTGCAAAATTGGTAACACATGACTAAAATGAGTAATGCCATTCATGTAGAGTTTAAACAAAGTTGATCACCAGTAGCGGGTTTTAAAGACTGACTATGTTAAGCATCGAGCTCATTGCATTTTCGATTTACACACAATACAGGCCTACAACGCAAGGGTTGTCTTTCATTTTGTGTATCAACAGTAGAGCAATTTTAGAAGCTTTTAATTCTGGTGTGTGTCAGTGGATCCAGTTAAATATGTAGGTGCAAAATGACCATACAGGTTTAACAAGGTTTACAATTAGGTCTAAGCTTCTGCATGAATTAGTTCAAAACAGAAAAATTTAGGTTACATATAAGTTCAAGATTTTAATGTCATTAAATCTATTATGTATATACCACAGACATTTCATTTATATTTCCTGAACTGAAATATTTATAAAATTGAGTTCTACAATAATAAAATGGTAACCCCACATTTTGCAGAAAGCTTTAGGAAGAGAAAATAAATCCTGTAAAGCCTAAAATGTGTCATTTCAGTGCTGGTGGAAGACAAATAAACAAGAACAGCATATATTCAAAAAAAGCGGCAGATTTAGAAAGAGGAAAAATTACAAAAATTGTATTTTAATATGTAACTTCTCAGGATAAATCAGTCTTGGTATGAAGATGACCAATCAAATGTTGAGATAAAAAATACAATGGAGGTATACCTCCACTCCCCCCACACACAATCACAGTGTGGTGTTTAATTAAGACTGACAAATTCAGCTTCCATTTTAACTTACTTGCAAGACCCAGTACAGTTCTGGTTTAAATGTCTGAATTTCATCATGGCGCTGAACACAAAAACCCAGAGTTGGAGTCTGGCAGGGACCATATGAAATAAGCGATGCATCCAAATCCCCATATTTACCCTGGTAAGAATAAGAATTCATAGTTGCAATATTACATAACATCCATATGGTATAAGAAAACATATAGGATTTGAGGTTCTCACAGAGATGAAAATGAAAATGGATATCTTCCTGACTTTTTAAAATGAACTGCCTTTACTTCTTCAAATCATGAATTTAACAGATATACAACAGATTTATAAACATTTGTGACAGCTGTGGAATAAGACATCTCCACCTCATGAACTTCAAACACCCACATCTCTGTATCCATTCCAAATTTGACACAGGTAACATTTTTATTAAAAATTAGTTGATTTATTATTACCATAAGTATGTGCAATTCCTTCTAATACACCTTGAAAAGGCAGCTAATAATCCTTTGAAAATAATGCAAAATTCAAACTCTAAATATTAAATTATACAAGACTAATTTTACCCAATATTTTGTATGGGCGTGAAACCTGGTCTCTCATATAAGGAAAGAACATACACTGAACATGTTTGACAAGAGGTGCTTAGGGGAATACTTTGATAAAAGAGAGATGGAATGATGGGAGGTTGGAAAATAATCGCATAATGCAGAGTTCCGTATTTTACACTCTTCACCAATACTATTAGTATGACCAACGGACATGCCAAGTGGCTAGAAAGCCTAAAATGAAGAAACTACTTAGAAACTTAGGAAAAGATACGAGCGTGGATTTATTAATCTGGCTCAGAAAAGGATATGGTGTTGTGAACATGATACTGAACCTTTAGATTCAATGTTTTGGAACCTTGACTAGCTGGGCATACTTTTAATCTAGGCTCAATGTTACAAGAAGCATGAGAAGAATTACAGGACCTCACATGAGTAAAGCCTGAATAAAACTGCAGTCTGACTGACATAATCCATGCTTCTACTTATAATAAATCTAGAATAGGTTCTTATAGACTCAACTCACTGAGTTAGTTACATTTTCAATGACGCAGCACTTCACAATTTCAGAATGTGGCTTAAAAGTATGATTCTGCTAAATAATTCACTTGTAACTAGACAGTATTTATTTCTTATTTACAGTTTATTTAATGATATTTTCAGTGTCTCAGGCTACACAGTATCAGATGAGAGGACAGTGAATAATGAATTGGGAAGGATGTGAAAGGAAGCAGCCATGGCCTAATTTAAGGTACTATCCTGACATCTGCTTGGAGGGACTGAGGAAAACCAAGAAAAACCTCAGTAAAAATAGCTGGTCCTGGGCTTAGATTTTAACCCATCACCTCCCAAATAGGAAACAGGATTGCTAACCACAACATACAAAATTTCAGTGGCTGTATATAACAGAAATGGTTTCTTTTATTTATTTGTAGTTCATTTAACAACGCTTTTCGGTAGCTCAGACTTGGAAAGGATGCGGAAGGAAGTGGTCATAGCCTAATTAAAGCACTATCCTGGCATTTGCCTGGAAGGACTGAAGAAAACCACGGAAAAACAGTCGGGATAGACGAACACTGGGCCGAGATTTGAATCTGGGACCTACTGAATACAAGGCAGGAGTTCGGTAATTGATTCTTGTGTGGTGGTTTCTTTTGTTTAATGATGTTCCTCAACTGTAGAGTTTGGAGTTGAATTTTATAATTATTGAGAATATTGAATTAAAAATGATATGGAAGCAGGTGTGCCCTATTTTAAGGCTCTATCCCTGCAGTCCACCTACAGAGCTGAATACCAGGGTTCAATTACCAGAAAGATAATGTTAATCATGATAAGAGCAATGAGTAAAACAAGACAAAATACGATACAAGCGTAATGTGGAAAGATCAAAGATTGGCTTTCGGGTGAGGGCCACACTGAATATTTCGTGTTAACCAATGTTTTGGCGAACACTGAAGATGTCATTTTCAAAGTGGGAATGTGGGAGGTGTGGTCAGTTGAGAAGGCCTTTCTCTTATGGCTCTCACCTAAAGCTGAATACATTAAATCCAATTCTAAAGGGTTTTGGCGACAGCAGTTTACAATTAAAATTATTCATTGTCAGGACTTTTTCCATCGCCTGTTCTTTAAAATCACGACAGAGTGACAGAGACTAGCTCTATCTAAGGGACCCAAAAGAGTAGGTACCTCTCACCTGAGAACGGAGACAGAACCATCCTCCGAAACGTTGATTTTAAAGAACAGACGATGGAAAAAGTCCTGACAATGAATAATATTAAGTACTAAAATATTTAAATATTTAAAAATAACCGTCAATCACAATAAAATTAAAAGATTAAAATATCATATTATGTTCCCTATCGAGTACTCGATTTACATATGGAACTTACACAACATGTTTCGGCTATATGTAGCCATCATCTGGTGTATTATATATAAACTTTTCACTGAATTACTTTTTACGATTTTTAATGATTTTTCTTCTGATGTTTCGTCCTTTATATTGATTCACCATTCGTTGTAGTACCATTTGTTGTAGTATCCCAGGTCGCAAATATGTTAATTTCGTATTACGTATTGATGTCGAAGTTCGTATATGGACTGTGAAGTAAATGTTTTAATATTAATGAAAAATGAATATAGAAAACAAAATAATTAGTTGAAATAAATTATGTAAACTTACCCAAGAAGTAATATTGTAATCTTATTTTGAGAGATCGGAGGTGTACGTACTGCATTGGATGGTGGCTGGTTACTGACTGTGATGCTAGTGGGTGAAAGGTGGTTTGTCTGGGTTGAGGTCAATGTACTGAAGTGCTTTAAAAATGGGGTTGTTAAGTACAATATTATTATCATTGAGGCATATGTTTTGTTTATAATTTTGATATATGTGATATTTTTCTATTGTCTCTCTGTGTCTTTTGTTTTTTACTATTTTTAATATGTCCATTGTTTCGTTAATTGTGTTATATGCATGTCCTGTATTGAGAATGTGTTTAGAGTATGCAGAACTATCTTTATTGTGTTTTATGGCTGCTATGTGTTCTTTGTATCTTTGTGTAAAAGTGCGGCCTGTTTGACCTATGTATATTAGAGGACATTCTTTACATTTCAATTTATATATGCCTGGTAAATGGTATTGGTTGTTTATGTTTATTATTGGTTTTTGTTTGAGGATGTTTTTTATTGTGTTTTTAGTTTTGAAGGCTGTTTTTATTTTGTTTTCTTTAAATATTTTAGTTATGAATTTGGTTTCTTTACCTATGTATGTAAATGTGGCCCATTTATTTTGTATATTTTCGTTTTCGTTGGGTTTTGTTGTATTATTTGGTTTTTTATTTAGTTTGTAGTTATTATATCCGTTTTCTTTGAGAATTTGTTGAATGATATTTAATTCTATTTGTTTGTTTTTCATAACTAAAATATTTAAAGAAAACAAAATAAAAACAGCCTACAAAACTAAAAACACAATAAAAAACATCCTCAAACAAAAACCAATAATAAACATAAACAACCAATACCATTTACCACCCACTAGCATCACAGTCAGTAACCAGCCACCATCCAATGCAGTACGTACACCTCCGATCTCTCAAAATAAGATTACAATATTACTTCTTGGGTAAGTTTACATAATTTATTTCAACTAATTATTTTGTTTTCTATATTCATTTTTCATTAATATTAAAACATTTACTTCACAGTCCATATACGAACTTCGACATCAATACGTAATACGAAATTAACATATTTGCGACCTGGGATACTACAACAAATGGTACTACAACGAATGGTGAATCAATATAAAGGACAAAACATCAGAAGAAAAATCATTAAAAATCGTAAAAAGTAATTCAGTGAAAAGTTTATATATAATACACCAGATGATGGCTACATATAGCCGAAACATGTTGTGTAAGTTCCATATGTAAATCGAGTACTCGATAGGGAACATAATATGATATTTTAATCTTTTAATCTTTTAATTTTATTGTGATTGACGGTTATTTTTAAATATTTAAATATTTTAATACTATTAATTCACAATATGACGCATCTACAATACCTTAATATTAAGTACATTAAATCCAGCTGTGAAAACCTATTAACAAGAATAACACTGGTAATTACAATCACTATGTGAGTACCCAGCCCAGGACAGGGTCCGGTGGAGGGCTTTGGTTAATTCTGTGACGAACCTTCGTGTTCCATAAGCCATCTAGTTAGTTATGTGAGTAACCGCAGTATGAAACCTATTAGCCTGATAATTCTTACTTGCTGAAATCTATGTATGATGGTCACTAACCTGAAAAAATTTAGTTTGGAACCTGGTAAAGGCACAACCAATTCGAAGGTCCAGTTCCTGTCGAGCGTCTACACTACGAGCTTCGTTTTCATTTGGCTTCCCCAGATTTGCTAGAGCTGCTTTAATATCTTTCTCAGTTATAGCTGAAAAATGGGCTCGAAACACGACCTGTAACAAGATGGACGGTGCCAGATATAACATGCTCCACTGATAATAACAGGCAAATTTTATAAATATTTACAGGCTGGATGCATAAATATAATTTCAATTTACTTCACATCCAACAAAATCCATTTTCCAGTTGTCTTAAAGAATCTTTCATGCATCTAGTCCTGCAATGCCAAGAACATTCTATAACTCACCAGTGTTGCTTATTTCCGGACTATGTGTTAGATAAGACTATACCATCTCTCCCTCCCAACAACATTTTGAATGTCGTAGCTGAATCAGCTGTTAGTTAGTCAATCATAACAAAAAACAAACATACACTGGTTCCTTCAATGCACTCAAAGCTCTACCAATTTTCCACCCTTTTCAGAGGTCCTTGCTGACTCCAATTGCCCTCATGACGGAGGCAGCAACGACCTCTGAAACACTGATAAACTTCTATCAGATTACATATTGCAACAACCCAGAAGACAGCCATCTTCAGGAGTATACAGTTCACAAAACAAATGCTTTTTACAAACTATTTCTCAACGTCAGATGAGAAAAAAAATGTAAAGTGAATTTCTCTAAGTTCTGTGAATGCATTAAATAAATCTTTTTAGTTACAAACATTTTTTAAATACTCATCATCTTGTCTCCTTCTTAGCCTGGATAATTGGGAGTTTACTACATTGAACTTATTGGGATAAAATGCTATGTGACATGTATAATGAACAAGAATGATTAATCCTCCAATATTAACTATAGCAAGGATAAAGAGCAGAATGGGTACCAAATGAATGTCTAACAACGGTACTTGCCCATGAAGGCACATGACCAATTCAGGACAGATATCTCCAAGACACATATTTCTGATATTTGTACACTCTTCTTACATCTGGACTTTGTACATTCCTCCTCATGTAATTCTGTACACAGCTGATAACTTCATAACATATGTTCTCTCCTTCTTTGTCACAATCAAGCCACAAAATCAAGAAGTCACATCCTCTGGCCTCCTGCGCTAAAAATGACTGCATTCTCTGTTTTGGATTAGCTTCCTTCTTCTCTGTTTGGCACGAGAACAGCTCCACCTGTCATGAAAAGTATGATTTGAGGTTTTAATATTGGTTAAACTGTAAATTGTGAATTTCTTGGTTGTGATGTGCAGTCACAACTCAGAAGACCACAATCCACATAAAAAGTACCGGGTCTCTACCTTATCACATGTTTGGATCCTGTACAGCGTAAGTCAGTTACTGCACGGTGGAACAGGAGAGACAAATTATTTATTTCCCATTTTCCACCTACAGCTCAAAGTAGAGTCTCACAGTGCCAACTTTCTGCTTCAACAAAGACCCCAAATCCTTTTAAAAAAACTGTCTGTAGACACAAAGTAAAGTAGTTGCCTCAGAATAAGGGACATTTACTGCCAATATTTCCTTTCATTTCAGGCAAGCCACAATCCTTGACTCATTTACCAAAAACTTCAGCAAACGCATTCATGGAATTATTAGCTGTGTGGTTGAAGCATTGCTCTGCATGAAATGCCCGTATGTTTCTTTAACTACAGTCAAACTTATCAAAATACGGTGTCAGAAAATATCTTAGACAACATTCAGAATTTACTGTTTCATCAAGAAATAATGGATGTTATTTTCCAAGCACTAACTGTGCATCACTCTGACTTTTGAACAGCAAGATGATTTTCTGTAAACCAGTACAGTAGGGCACTGCATATACAACGGGTTATGGACCAGACCATCACCGAACAGTGAAAATCGCCGAAAAGCGGATCTTTGCCTTTTTTCATTATCATATAGTAAGTGCACAATAGTGCTAGGCCTAAGAAAACAATATGAAAGTAAAATGAATATCAGTAGTACACACATTGCTTACCTTAAATTAATATATATTTAAAATACCTTAAAATATTTGTAATTACACTGTGGTAACACAAAAATATTAAACAGACTGAATCAGCGACGAGAAAATGGCGCCGGACGCACTTCTCTGACTCATCTATTTAATGCGTGGGGCCGAAAAAGCGGGACCCTACTGTATCAACTATTTAGACTGTTCAAATACCTGCTTAATGTAAACAATTCTAAATCAGAATAAAACATAAGGTATGGGTAATTAAACCAATATCCAAACCACCTGTAGAATCAAATTCAAAGACTATGTACAACTGTTATTTTGTAACGATGTAACTTAAACAATCGGATTGCAACGCGGAATGTACTTCTTGACATTCCACAGTGAAAAGCTATGAATTATAACGATTTGGGATTACTTCTAATCCAGCACCGATATTATCAAATGTTTCTTCAGATAGTACATCTCTTTTTATTTTATTTTTTGCCTAACTGATCCCACTGCATTAAACTTCATCACTATTCTGCAAATTGCTGCAAACTTTATTCAACATTTCCTCCAAAACTTACACTTCAAACAATTACTGTATATATACTCTGTTCACTTCCATATTTCATGTTATTTCACAACACAATCCTATCACATGCACGGACACATCTAGTGTTTCAAACACAACTGTGAATTGGTTCAGTCAGTGAGGATTTATGGTTAGTTTTCCAGAATTAATAGCCTGCCAACCTCGCAATTCAAAACCACTGGTCTCATGATAAACTTTGAACTGTGAAATAATTCATTTCTACATAATGATATACATGTGACTCTTCAACCTGTCTTCCCTAAGTCTCCATGTATGACAAACTTTTACCATTGTACTTTTGAAGATGGAATAATTGTTTGTTTAACTTATTTGGGGGGGGGGGGGGGGACAAAATAGCATCCTTTGTACTTCAAAAAATTATGTGCAATTACCCGTTACCTTTACACGTACAAAATGTGTCTCTGCGAACCCAAATACTAGAGGCTATTAAAAACTGACATAATTTTCATTAAAAAAGTAATATCATTCTGAAGTAACCTATATGCTTGATAAAAGTGCTTAAAACAAAATAAAATATTTTTCACAGCAGTACCAACTCTTAAAATATAAAACAGACAATTATCCCCACAAACTAAGCAGAGCATTCTGGATCAGTTATCACGCTTCTTTTCAACTGCCCAGTACTTCCTTCCACTCTGTGATGTTCCCTACTCTCCTAACCCCACTTATCAGGAAGAAATGCATTGTCTTCAATAAAATCTCAGGCAATAAGCAGCGTCAAATGGTTAAAAGATGAAACCAACGTTTCAGGGATCACCTCTGTCCCCATCATCAGGGTTTTGTTTCAGGGGTCATCTCTTCTGACATCAGAACCCTGATGATGGCAACAGAGATGGTCCCTGAAATGTCAGTTTCAACTTTTAACCATTCGACGCGGCTGATCGCCCAAGAAGATTTTATTGAGTTACATCGCCGCATAAGCTTCAGATCATGTAAGTGCATTCTCTTGTTCCAAACAATAAACTGGTTGAATGTTGTATTGTTTCTCTTCAGAATTAATGCTGTTTCATCATATCACTTTCATAAGTTCCAACTGCATGGCCTTGTCAGCCTGTATCTCATAACTAAGGATTGTGGAGTCAACTTTACACTACTATTTCAACATGATCATAAATGTTTGCTGTGCTTTAATACTGTAGCTAACTTACCTGCAGAAACTGTTTTCTCAACAAAACCAAAGCATTCTATTTCTTCATTGTCTGGAAATAACTGTTTCTAATGGAATTTTATGGTAATCAGCTTTGAAATATTTGTCTTTTTTGCATGGTATCTAATTGTGTAAGCTTCAATTAAAGATTTGACCAGGAAAATACTTCTGAAACCACCATACAGATATGCCTCGTTTTATTGCGCCTCACAGACAATGCGTTTTTTACAAATTGAAGGTTTGTGGCAACCCTGCGTCGAGTGTGTCTATTGGCGCCATTTTTCCAACAGCATGTGCTCACTTTGTGTCCCTGTGTCACATTTTGGTAATTCTCGCAATGTTTTTTTAGACATAATGCTATTGCACACTTAATAGACTACAGTATAGTGTAAACATAACTTTTATATGCACCGGGAAAAAAAAAAAATTGTGACTTGCTTTATTGCAATGGTCTGGAACCGAACCCGCAATATCTCCGAGGTATGCAGTATGAGGGCTTGATAATAAATAACTTCTGCAATTGATATACATCTGTGAAGCATAAAGAAAAACTTACGGGGTCAACACGATCCCAACTGTTATATTTTCCAACAAAATCCAAGGTCATCACATGGCCACACACGGATGTCATTCGGAAATGAATGGTTTCACCATGAAAGGACCCTGTCCAATCATGAACATAGCAAGCACCATTTGAACCTGAATGAAAACAATTAGTTGCATTAATCCAATGCAATAATTATGTGATGGTAATGCCTACAGTTATTATTCCCAGTTCTGCCTAACAGCAAAAACAGGGCACCTATGGTACAAACTCTACTATCACTAACAGTAGATTATGGTGACAATGGCTAGCAGACAGGAACTACAGCTTAATTCAAGCATCATCCCTTGACAAACACTTGATATTTCTTACATTCCCAAAGTTTACCTTTGTCAGGAATAAGAGGGAAAGGAATGTGGAAAAATAATCATTACAGCGGCCAACCTCAAACGTGGGACTTTGGAATTCAAGTCCAATACCTTATTCTACGACAACCAGTATTCCCTCATTTACATCTGCACAAGTAAAAGGCCAAGGTGTAAAGTGGGTTTGTTATCATTTTAAAGCTGTGATAACTATACATACCACTTGCTTTAACAATAAATACCTCTGCATTTTGTATTTTAGAGTTTCATGTGTTTCTCAGTGTGAAATGGGATTACATAATGCAGTATCTAGGTGCGTTACTCTTCAGATACTTGATATATGTTTTAACTGTCACATTCACACACACAATGATTATCACTATCAACATTTTCATAAAATTACATTTTTGGTCATATGCAAAGACAAGAATGGATATCTGCTCACAGATTCCCACAGCATTTTGAACAGCTAAAAAAATTTCTTTAACCAGGTGTTAAATATCCACAAGATTCATTTTATTATGCAGATACACATATGCAGGAGCCATTACTGCCATAACCTAGACTTATCAAAGTGGAAACTGCTGTTGAGAAGTTGAAAAAGTATAAATCCCCAGGTACTGATCAGATTCAGGCCAAAAATCAAAGCAGGTAGAAAAATGTTGCATTCCAAGACACACAAAATTCTTTGCTCTATATAGAACAAGCAGGAAATGCAACAGCAGTTGAAGGAATCTATTATTATACCAATTCACAAGAAGGGTGGTAACACTGATTGTAATAATTATCGAGGAATCTCCCTATCATCTGCCTACTAAATTTTATCCAAAATTCTTCTAGCAAGGCTGACTCCATATACCAATGAAATTATTGGGGATATTCAATGTGGGTTCCATCGTAACAGATCTATAACTGAGGAAGGAACATAGATTGAGGGTATTTGAAAAGTGTTGAATAAGATATTTGAACCTAAACGGAGGACGACAGATCATGGAGAAAATTGCATAATGATGAGCTTCATGGCTTGTACTGCTCATCCAATGTTACGGTAATTAAATCGAGGTGGTGGTGGGCAGGACATGCAGCAGGGGTGTTTACAGTGTACTGGTTGGAAGGCCTGAAGGGATGTGACTGCTAAAAAGACCTAGACGTAGATGGGAGGATGACATTAAAATGGACCTTATGGAGATGGGAATTGATGGAGCAAACTGAATGTAGCTAGTTCAGGATACACTGGTGGTGGGTGGCGTTTGTGAGCACGGTGATGAATCTTCGACCTCCATAAAGACAGTTGGCTATTCTTTGAGAAGCCGAATATATAAACAACTTTTCAAAGAATTTCCTGCACCATAGCGTGAGTGAATACTAATGGTTTCTCTGTAAGGACTGTATTACAAATTGGATTTGGGGTTCTCACGGCAATGATTGAAAAGATGACTGTCTTCTGGGTTGTTGCAACGTGTAGTCTGGTAGAAGTTTATTAATGCTACAGAGGTAGCTTCTGCCGCCATAATCAGGGCGATGAGTGAGACCAAATTACACGCCATTACAACCCGAAGATAACCATTGACTGCATCACAAGTTTACGTAACTAAATAGGTAAGATACAAGCTACACTATCAAAATTGGCAACTACAACACACTTCTACTACAGCAATATATTGTATACGTCTCCAAAAACCAACCTACAAAATGGCGATGGCATCTCCAAAAATACCGCGCTATTTACAACATGAGAAAAAATTACTTCGAAGTTCATTTTACCTTTTCTTGATGAATTTTTCCCATTGCTTAATATATTTGCCAACGAAGAAGCCAATGAAGGCTTTTCAGCAACCATAAGAGCCGTCTTCATGACCAATGCCTTAAAACGTTAATACGAACTCAACGCAACCACCAACATCACAGATTATCAGAGATACCGCTAGTGAAAGGAACTTCCACACTATCCTGGTAACTTGACTGTTTCAACCACGGATAACCTACTAATAACCAACCATAGAATACCAGTTAAAAACGTTAAACGACGTAACTAAATTTTGTCACCACGGGTAATTCAATGCAAATCGTTAAACTGATTTTAAAAGACAGCATCGCAGTGATATCACGCTGTCACCATAATAAATTTGGCATATACATAATCTGACAGGAACAGTTGATATTAAAACCATACTAGCAGCCAATGGCAAGGGCTCAGTTGGTAACAACTAACATTCTTGCTCTAACCTCAATCGCGCTCTTCTTCGAACTTTAATTATTTTATTAATTTATTTTACAAATCTGAAGATGACCGACTTCTGCGACACAAGTACTACCACAGGACGCCTACAACTATCACACTAACATCATACGGAATAAACATAAAAATTACAAAGCTAAGCTAGCATTATATCATTTTTCATTCTTACATTTATGCTGGATCTCTCTTAATGTATGAATACATGACATTTTCTACAAAACATAATTTTTTCTTCTGTCTCATACTACCAAGTTGTTCAATTTTGTAACATACCAAATGTTTATCTTGTAATTAATATGAAAGACAAATCTGGAACTCATGGCCATTGAGGGTCAAAAAAGGAAAGCTGAATATCAAGTCAAGGCATAAGTGGAATTATAAATTAATTTGATATGGTATCTACAGACAAAAAACATTTAAAATCAGATTTCACCATTAGTGGGCAAAGGACAAAAGAAATGAAACACTGCCATAGGCAATGTAAATAGACAGAGAGAAGGAAGCATGGACTGTTATGTTACACTTGCAGGAATTCAGCATCAACTTGAATCTGATGTTGAACAAAATGATCAAGACTTCAAGTAGCAGGTTTGTTGTACAACAAAGGACTGGAAAACAGCTAGAAATGACAGCACCATGCAGACACGATTATTCAGTCCAAACAGGGAAGGTCTCTGCCAGCCATCCTGTTACACGTGGGATAATTACCGTCTGTATATAGTCCTATAGTTTCCATAATCTGTCCATCTTGACATACAGTACAATTTGTCATTATTTAATAAATTATAACAAAACTCTGGCAAGACCTATTAAGATGTTCTTCTCTTCTGAAATGTATTTTAATAATCATTATATTAACTTTCATATGCTTAAGTGTATATCAGGTAAAAATGTTTGGATATATTTACACAGAGATACAGGTAAAGGTGTCCTGCGCCATAGCCGCGCAGTCTGAGGCATCATGCTTCGGACCGGCAATACTGAATGCGCGCTGGTTCGAGTCTTGGGGGAGAAGAAATTTTCTCATGAGCTTTGGGTAGCGTAATCTGGTCAGGAAAACTAGCAATGGCTGGAGGTTCGTCGTGCTGACCACACGTCACCCTATATCTGGTTGGATGATCGTTCACCTCTGCTTAGGCATGTGAACGTGAGGCCAGCAGTCAAGCTAGTCGGCTTTGGCTCTCTGGAGCTGTTACGCCACGGATTTAATTTTTTTACAGGAAAAGGTATATGCCTGGTCACTTGCCATGGGTGACTTAACATATGCCAGTGCGTGAGTTGTTTCATGTGCAAAAATACATGGAGTGCTTTTAAAAACATTCTGCAAGATTATAAACATACCAAGAAAGTGAGGCTAAAAGGTCCTGAGAAATGGTGCACTGGTTTCTCGACCAAGACAACACACCTGCTCATTCTACTGTGTCCGTGCAAGAAACCTTATGACTTGCTTTACCCTCCAGATCTAGCCCCATGCCACACTTTACTGTTTTAAGAATTCCAGTTAATAATCAAGGGAAAGAAACTGATATATAACTGAGATTAAAAGAATACAAGACTAGTTTTGTAAAGTTCAAAGAAAGAATTTCAAAACATCTTTCATCAATGGCAGAACTGCTGCACATCACAAATGAACAATTTTAATTTACTGTTTTGGACCTTAACTACCATCTAAGAGTCATTTAATTAAAACCACAGCTGAACAAAGCATGTATAAAGAAATAAACGCAAACCAGAAATTTTTTGATCTGATTTCATAGTTCTGAACTGTAATACAGAACAACATACATATGACAAACATCTCAGTTCCAAAAAGTATTTTTCATAATCTCATGACAGAGTAAGGAAAAGGGAGGTATAATAAAATGAATCTAACACAAAAGAATTATAATTATACACAGGTAAGTACAGATTAGAATTTACATAAATATGGGATGATTCAGAAAATAACATTGACATTCAACTACACACCCAAAGTTACAGAGATTGGAAGAATGTTAAAGACATATGTATACACACGCACATATTTCAGCTTTTCTCCAATTCATAACACTCGCCATATTTTCTTACCTATTTCACCACACCTATCACAACCTCGTTGGCAGGACAGGACACTTGAACAGCAGTGAAAAGATTAACTTCACTAAAGCCCTACAACAACCAGGTAAGGAAACTAGGAGTAAATTCAGACAACCAACCACTGCCCTTAAAACATTGTATGCTCCTAGACTACACACATATACAGAATGTATGAAACAAATCTATCAAACTGTTTCTGCTTATGCACTTGGAACACAACTGCAATAAAAGTAACATCAAATTAGGAGAGAAGATGGCTGTGTTACAATACATCAAAGTCCTAAGTATCTTCAGAATAAATTATGTTGAACCGTAATACCTCAATCACGGTTCTTCATAGTAAGATAACATAGAATACTTACCCTATTTTGTCAATCCAACTTCCAGCACAGGTATCAGGAGTTGGAATGCTTCCTGGATATATGAGCTGCTGTTAGCTGCCTAGAAATTTAAAACACACTATTATACTATGGCTCCCAATTAACTGTTTATTTAAGAGTACTTTATTAACCAATACAAGAATTAGTGAAGAAAATGATTACACAGACACAAAAAAAAAACCCAACAAATGTAATTTTACGGATATAAATGCAATACCCATTCTTGTACACTCCGTGCAACAAAAATCAAATGCCTAGAAACTGGAAGTGAAGCATACAGCTGGCATTATACACCAATATGTCTGCCTAATTTGAATAAAAATGTAAATTAATGTTAAAACGTTTCTAAAACTTGTCCCTAGGTTCCACAGTAGAATGAAATGATGACTGTACTTTGCTTGGGCATCCATATTTGTAAATTTGAGTTATGATGTCAGCATGATCTTGAAGCATATTTAAAACTACACAGTTGTATATTATTCAGAACTTCCATGCACAGCTCATAACAAGAGCAACTTGAAATGAATACTTAAATATTTAGATTGTGATATCTGAAAGTGAATGTGAATGCTTTACAGACAAACAAAAAACCACACACTCTATTTGAATATAAAAATTGACATATTTTGGTATTGATTTCCAGTTACTCTTGGTGAGTTCCACACAGTTTTGAAATATATGTTTGAATACCTTTTTACACGGTTTATTTGATCTACAAATAGATGCATTTCAGTCCTCACAGGGCCATCCTCAGTGTTGATGCTTATATATTTGGTTCAGAAAAATATCTACCATCCTGAGTCAATATAACACTATACTTGAAACTGCCTTATCAAACATCACCTTATAAAACCAATTAATGCAGGCAATCTAAACATTTAAATATTAAAAGCTTTCCTTGGGGGGTATTAAAGCTATTGTACAATTTGGGTATTTCTGGTACATCCCTCATCAAAATATATAATTCGTTCCTTATACCACACAGTCTCTAAAGCTCCTTACCTCGAGAAACACACTGGTGATCAGTGCGTTAACTGCAACAGGGTCCATTGAGTTTTCTGCGGCAGCATTTAGGCATTCAGAGAAGCGGGTGGCCACAGCACTTACTTCGGAGGTAAGAACAGACGTAACTCTGCAAATTATAAATAAACTCAATGTTACAAAATCTCATCATATCGTACAATACTTATAACTAACATTAGAAAAACATATGTTTGCAAAAAATACTTTATAAATCTAGTTCCAATAGAGGATACAGTATTGTACAAGAACTGTATTGTCCTTCTATAGTACAACTGCACTAAAGTTATGATTAGCCAAGCATGAGAGTTAATTTTATCATTGTTTCAACTTACTGCAGCAAAGTTTGTGCTTCTTCCGTGGGACTCCGGTCATCTTTAACGAGGAGTAGCTCAGCAGCTTTGTGGAACTGTTCAACAGATTCAGCTGTAAGCTGTGCCAGAGTTGCTATTGCTTTCTGATGAATATCACGTGCACTAATAACTTCAACATTATTGGAGGATTTCTGGTTGGAACAACAGTTTTCTACCCAACCATGTGCCATTTCCCATGTCTAAGTGGAAAATAGAGGTAACATAACATTAGGCTACATATTATACAATGCAGAATAATAAAAGAAAAATTACAAGTCTGGAATTTCTTTTTTGCTCTAAACTTCCCACATTTCCAGGTTCAAAGCATATCACTCACACTTGTCTGCTGTGGCTACAATATTAAAAATAACTGTTAGCCTCCCAAACCCAATCCTGCCGTCCACACCGTGGAATGAGGTACATCTTTAGAGACAGCTCACAGAATTCTGGTCCACTGACGGCAAGATGTGAGGTATCATGCTGGAGGCTGAGTAGCAACGATGTGGTGATGACAGCACTGCTAATTACCCCTCTGAGGTACCAGTAGCACCAACAAATTCATCTTTTCACCCATATGAGGATCTATGGGTGGTGACTTTTAGATCCCTATTACCCACGTGACCAAAATAACATCAACAGTGATGGAAAAGACAATACGTCCAAAACAACTCACTGAGGGTTCTAAATGTTGAGACACCTACATACAAAAGTAAGGGATAGTCCTCAATGGACAATGGCATGCCACCACATGGTGCTGGTGTTACCTGCAAATCTGTAAGAGTCAGAAAACAATGAAGGGCAGGGACCCTCCAGTAGACAGAAAACTGCTGGCAGAAAGTCCAGGGAACCAGTAATTCTGGCAAACCATCACAGGTAGACAAAAATATTATAAAAGCCACAGAACAAGAAAATCTCAAGGACACAGTCTCGAAGACAGACAGGCTCCACAGAAAAGGACTAGACTCTCTGGAAGAATAAAGAGGAAGCTTCAATGTAAGGACAACGCAAAGAACAAATTCAAGTTGAATAAGTTATGTACGAAGGACAATATCACATTAATAATCAACACCGTAGTCAAACGGTTAGCACTCTTGGATCATATTCAGGAGGTACTAGACTCAAATCTGAGTTCAGATACTAGCTATCCTATCCTATCATAATTTTCTTTGGATCCCTTGTGACAAATGTCAGGATTGCACTTTAAGTGAGGTTACGACTGATTCCTTCAACACCATCTCCAATTCATTACTCAT
The DNA here is from genome assembly GCF_977971745.1 of Zootermopsis nevadensis. NCBI lineage: Eukaryota > Metazoa > Arthropoda > Insecta > Blattodea > Termopsidae > Zootermopsis > Zootermopsis nevadensis. The sequence goes on along the minus strand of NW_028259144.1, from coordinate 9,028,516 downwards.
TAATCATCATATACAGTAAAACCCCTCAAGTTGGACACCCCTTTATCCTGGACACTTTTAATTGGAACTGGCAAATATCCTATAAGTTTACGTGTCCACAATACCCTATATATTGAACACCCCTTTTGTTGCAAGTTGGACACGTTCATGCACTTAGCTTCGATGCTTTTCAGGGAAACTTTTTCAGTTACATATTTTGTTATTTTGAATTTCTGACTGATGAATGCCTCCTCTCTGGAGGATTATCTTATGGACATTGAACCCATCATTGGAATGCATTGCAAGTATTTAACTATTCTTTTGCTGAACCCTTAACTGGACTACAGTATTGCAGAAGACACAGTTTTAACTCCATCAGTACTGTGCTTACGTTTGAGTTCAGACTGTGTTAACAGAAATGGAATTTTTCTTTTTGCGATGAGGAAGCAAAAATTGGTGGAATTAACTTTATAAAATGTTATTGAGGCTGGGGTGTAATGTGCAATGCATGGGAGTGTGCTTCAAAAGATTATTATTAATATTAATTGTCATTAATTCTTAATTCAAGTAAGCCTACAGTAGTTAGTGTATGTAAGTAAATAGATTATATTGTCATTAGACCACAATCTGATTTTTCTCTCTCCCTCTATCTTGGACACCTCTGTAAGTTGGACACAATTTCGTGGAACTCCAAGTATCCAACTTAGAGAGGTTTTACTGTAATTACATGCTATATAATCTGAGATGCTGACAGTATAATTAAATAACCAACCCATAAAATATAAACAATGATATGACATGAGAATCTTACCTTATTCAGTTTTTCAGTAGCAATAGGGACACCAAGCCCCTTTACCGCATTATCCAGCCTCTTCCTCCAGTCGACAGCATCACTCTCATCTTCTTCTGTGTCTTCGTCATCAGGGAGCTGGCATATGTCCTTCACTTCTTGCAAAGACTGCTGCAGCTGGCTGAGGGCAGTCCCACTGCTAGTCAACAGTATGGACTGCAGTTTAATGTCACACTGCTTTGATAACATCTCCAGAGCTTCTAAGTGTACCAGACCTATAGGTTTGCAAACACATGCAGTCACACCTTAAAAACTTGTGTAAATAATTATAAACAAATTTTAACCTCATTCACAAATAAAGTTAAAAAATGTGTGCCTCTTAGCTCCATCATGCCCATATATTCCTCCATCTGTTCACATGTAACAACTCAAGAGCAGTAAGCAGATCTTAATTAAATCTGATACTGAGAATTTTTACTAAAATATTCAAACACATTCCAGTTCTGGTTAAAACTTGACCACAGTAAAGGCTGCTTTGAAGACCTGCATGTTTTTCTGTATGTGGAAGTGTCTGGGTAGGGAATCCTCAGCCAGGTAACCCCCTCAGGGGAGCTCCCATGTGAAGTCCCAAATCTCCCACAGAGAATCCCCAGTCAATCATGCAATCACATATGAAATCTCTGGAAAAAAATTCTCTGTAATGACACCAGCACCCAGCATGACATACATGCCATGGTACAGTGAACATAAAATAACTCCAAACTTTGTTGACAATTACAAATACATGTGGGGGGGGACTGCAAAGTACATACAAAGAGGTAACCCAATCCTTCCTTGTACTATAAAAGGTAAAGTTATCCCACTATACATCATGTAGGTGCTTGGGGGCAGAGGCAGTATAGCTCCTACTCATTCTTGACCTCAGAATTAGATGGGGGTGAGTGGTCAGCATCACAACCCAGCCGTGCTTTACACCCGAGAAAGGACCCTGGTAACCTTCGAATAGGAGACTGGGTGGGCCAGAGAACCGGCCTAGATACAGAGACTAGAGAAAAATCCTCTGCCCCCGTCAGGGATCAAACCCAGATCTAGTCCGTAGCCAGTCACAACACTGACTGAGCTTTGTACTGTCAGATGTGAAATTATTACATTTAGGCTCCAGAAGTAAGATGTGTGGGTTAAGGCATATGCCTACACTGCTGATGTTCTATAGTTCCTTTAATTCATAAATTACATTGTAGTGTAAAAATCAGTTATCAAAATGCCAGAAATCGTGCCAAAATTAAAAGAGAAAAAAAGAAAACGAATTTAGTTACACCACACGTGCTCAGACTTTTAGTCATCCTGCCACCCACTGTCCCTTCCATCTTCCATTCTACACTACTGTGATACAGCTCAAGCTCAGTCATTTTGTGTCCACTGCAGATGTATACATTTTTTATTTGTAATGTCTTACAGCCTTTCTATACAACTGCAAGCATTTGAAGAAAGGCATGCTCATCAAGTTCTTCTCAAAACTTTAACTAATATACTGGCAACTTCCAGTTCAGTCATACCTTGATAATCATCAAACAGTGTTTCAAAATGTGCTTTTCTTGCAGCTTGACTGTCTTCAATTTCCTGATCCTCTTTCTCAGCTTTCTCCTTCGCTTCTCTAAGGACCTACAATGCAAAATCAAAATTTACCAAAATATAAACAATGCCAATTTGAAGGAATGAGTATATTTGAGCCTAATCGTCAACAGATTTGTAATAGGAATGTGAAAAGGTTCTACACAAGAAAATCATGAATACTTATTAAAACACAGACAATCGTATTTCATCTGCCAGGAATTATTAAGCAACTGTATGCATTCAAAACTTGTCTGATTCATTATTATACAATATCTATACTGAAAATGAGTTTGATCATTATTCGTCACTTCACAGACAAAATTAATTTCCAAATATTAGTTTCAAAATAAAACAATGTGTTGTAAGCTAGAGGAAGAATAGGAAACATTTTGAAAAATCTTGACAAATTCTCAGTAGTAAAGTAACACAATGCAAAAAAAGAAAATAGTGTCAGATGATTCAACTATGAAATAAGTTGGTATTCACAAAAGAGAGCAATTAAAGATGCACGTGTTGCGTTTATATTCTCGACAAGCCATTTTGTCAGAGCACTTGAATTTAGTTAACACATGGTTACAGAAAATCTTTAAATATCTTCTTTTGTATTTATCAATAAATCAAATACCTCTTAGGTCAAACATACAGAACAGCATAACATAGTCATCTGTTAAAAAACAAAGAAGCAGCACAACATTAGCATAAATTTCAAAATGTCTTGAACACATGGTACAACTGTTTAGACAGAGTGGTTAATCATGTCCTGGAGGTGTTGTTAGTCATTGACATTGTTGTGACAGAGTAATAACAAGTAAAGTCATAAGATAATCATGAAAGGTGAGTAGATAAGAATTTCAAAAGGAAACTGTTGTAGCATATAAGTTACTGTCTCAGTCTAAGGAAAACCATAATTGCTAATCTGCCCAAAATGGAAACCTCCAGATACAGGTTCAAGCAACATGCCTATACCAACATGCTCAGTATGACTGACACGCAGGAACTGCATGGTTTTAAAAATTTGGTACTGGAGTGATCTTCAAAGACACAAACTTCCATGTACAATACACAGTCTTTTGTAAAACTGTGGAAGAGGTGACACACAAAAACTACATCAACTAAAAATGGCTGTCTTCTGGATTGTTGCGCCGTGTAGTCCGGTATAAGTTTACTGACGTTTCAGAACAAGGACCCCTGAAACGTCAGTAAACTTCCACCAGACTACACGGCGCAACAACCCAAAAGGCAGCCATCTTCAGACTCACTACCATGAAAATCTCAAATCCTACACACATCAACTAACCTTATAACGATGCTAAAATATTTTTTAAGGTACTGACACTGTATCAACATGTACAGGTTGATTCAAAAGGTTAGGGCCAAACTGAAGGAGCGTTTAGAGGGACTAAGAGAGAACAACTTTTGAATAGGAATCCATGTCCTCCAAAGTTATCCTGAGTCAGTCGAGGCCATTGAAGGTAGGGAAGTCTGATAACATACCGCTGAAATAATCGTAATTTGCTATTCTCCTACTAGCTTCATTTTGAATCACACGTATCCTGTCAGATTCTACAGAGGCCCCTAGGCTGTGATTATTTCACCGGTATGTTATCAGACGTCCCTACCTTCAATGGCCTCGACTGACTCAGGATAACTTCGGAGGACATGGATTCCTATTCGAAAGTTGTTCTCTCCGAGTCCCTCTATATGCTCCTTCAGTTTGGCCCTAACCTTTTGAATCACTCTGTATATACCTGTGAGAGAACAATTTTTTCTGAAAATAAAGCTCTCTTCTTCTTCAAGCCAGGATCACCTTCTTGCAGCACTTCCATTGTCTTTTTGCCAATGGTCTCAAGGGTGTCCAAACCCCCAGTCAGAACTTTATTTCCTGTGGTTTCAACTAGTCTTGTTATCGACGACACACCAGAGATGAGATGACTAAACCCAAACAAACCTGAAGGCACAGCTTTCTGTTCTTCTTCACGTTGCAACTCTGAAACTGAATACAACGTAATTCACATTCATAAGCCTGAAATTTTAACTAAATGCAGCCACAACAAGTTTCAGCCCTTTTAATATTCCAATGCATATGTTCCACATTCTGTAAGAAATTTCAAAGTCTTTGTCTAGCTTGCCGTTCATGCATTGATTATATTATATTCCTTGTTCCTTCTGTCTATGGTTTATGGTTTATAATTCCGTGCTACAAGGCATCAAGAACAGATGAAAAGAAGGAACATAATAAAATGCACAATAAAACAGTCATGTGGACATCAAGCTAGGTAACGCAATAAACTCTGGAAGTAAACAATGTATAAAGTTAACTCTACACAAAGTGTAAAATGAGATTTCTTTTAAAGCATTTTCATATGTTTTAACACTTTAAATTTTATAATTTGCTTTAACAACTGAACATAAGTTGATACATGTTGATAAACAAGTGAAGCCAGTCTGAAGACCCTAGATCAGATGAGATCAGATCAAACCATGAAGAGAATGATCGTGTAGTGTTGACCGAAGGTAGACAGAAAGAGAACTCGTGTCCTAATGTGTTACAATACTTTATTAGGCAATTAGTTTTGAGAGCAGAAAAGCAACTTTTTTACTCTAAGATATATGTCATAGTTACATAGTTTTTCAGAAGTGGATGGAAATAATCTCTTGGCTGGTGACAGGTTAAAGATGCATAGCTTCAGGATAAAGCTGAATTGCTTGTAGTTGAGACTAACACATCACTTAGGCCCTAGTGACTTGAGTTGGCATGGGCAAAGAATAACAGCCTGATCCCTTTAATCTGCAGCCAATCAAATATGAACATCAGTCCAAGAACAAAAGTGATGATATGACACTGATAGGAAAGGGTAGAAAATATATCCCATATTCAAATTTCTAAGGCACAACAGATTGGCTAGAGAGGTGAATTCCACTAAAGCTAAGACACACTTTTTAGGAGTCTTTCAGGGGATACACAGGTAATTTTGCGTAATTCTAAATTAAACTTATAAAAAATTTGTTATATTATTCTACTGTGTCCTGAAGTTGATATCAAGTATCACAGACATGTAAGGACCTCTGCAATGTCAGTAAATTTCACCAGACTACATAGCACTACAACCCAGAATACAGCCATCACTGACTGGCTACTTTGTTTGAATTTGGGTGAAGTATTAACAGAAAGTCTGTCTAAGAGTCATAATATTTGTGGGTTTTGAATATAAGCCTACCTACAAATGATTATGCCAACTTGGCTCTTTTTGTAACTATAAAGCAATCACACCAACATTTGGAAATAATAATACAGAATCACTGAAAAATTTTACTGTTCTACAAAAGCAGCAGCATTCCCACATACTCATATTGTTAGTTCAAACTTAAAATGGAAATAAATACAACAACTTTACTTTATCTGGACACCTGCATTGGAAACCTGGTTTGCCCAGGCTTCAAGTTAAGTCTGCCTAGGAAAAGCTGGCTGAACCACTGCAGGGATGAAACATGTATGTCAAGTTAAGTGATGTGCATAAAACCTGTTGGCAGACAAGACAGTAAAAATAACTGGGTATGAAATAACATAAGGCTTCTTCATAGTGACTGGGAACCTGGATTTTCTACAGCTAAAGCAGAAGAATATACAGCCATCTATATTTGATTAGAAGCATTAAAAATTTATGCTGTACATGTAAAAATTTAGAACATATTCACCCAAATTTAATATCATGCCTTAACCTACTTTAGCACCCAAAAGAAATCTTCAGTCTTACATCTCAGCAATCTTTTGATATTATGATACCAACAGGGATGACAATCAGTGCACGTTTTTAATAAAGGACAAATGCCCTACTCCTCATTGGCAATCAGAACAACCACATAAGTAGTTCCATATACAGTAGATTCCATTTAATCGGGGCAGCCGTTTATTTGGGACAAATCTTGAAGAACAAACCTATTTAACTCTTTACATGGAACTTCGCTTAATTGGGCCAAAGTGTTCTTTTCCTGATGTGTCCCAATTAAACGGAATCCACTGTATTTGTCAAAAGATAGTACAGTATGCAGGACATCTCTTCCTAACTACGCATGTTTCATAAAAAATTACCATGTTCACAAGCGTGTCACCAGGCCTTATACGTCAGACAGATGACTCTAAAACGTATTCCCAAACTCAGTTTATTTAAAATCTATTCTAATAGCATCCTTCCATCTTCCAAATGGTCTGTTCCCTTCAGCTTTTGACACTAAAATTCTATCTGCATTTCTACATGCCCATTTCATTATCCCTTCCTTCATCCTAAGAAGATATGTTGAGCATAAATTATGAAACTGCTCATTATTAAACTTTTTCCAACCTCCCGGTACTTTCTCTTACTTAGATCCAAATATTCTGCTTGCCTAGCCAGCTGTTATTTCTTGCAAGAATCTTACAGCTGTACAGTAATATAAACAGATGGAATTACAGTCGGTATAATCTGATCTGTTACGTATCATTTCATACTCATTAATATTTGGTTGATTGGAAACTGTTGACAGTTTCTGGAGACCTAGGGCATTGGGATATTTTTCTCTTCAACATGAAGTGCCATTGGGTTTCACACACATTCTAGTATCCGATGGGTATCAGAGATTCTTTATACCAGGGGAAAAAGCATGAAGCTAAGAACAAACTTTCAAATAAATTTCATGATTAGGAATGTATTTCCAGACACCCAATAGCATATCACAGTGATAAGCATAGGGACACTTTCATGAAGGAGTCATGTAATCTGTTACCACCATTACTAGTGGTACCTGCGCAGTTAGGGGCATCATACTGATGATCCCTGTACACCAGTTGACAATATGCAGGTAACTCCAAGGGTCTTTCACACATAGGTGTACATAACTACATGGATTAAGTCCTTGCTCAAGTAGTCATGAAATTTCAACTTTAATAGAACCTGAAATATCGTTACCATATTCACAGCAGTCTGTCATGGACTGTACCCAGAGCCTATCTCCAAATAATGCATTCAAATCTGATGTTATATTCAACATTTGTTGATCTAGTAAATATATTCACAAGTATATCTGCAACCTGTGAATGTACCATGCTGTGATAAAAAAGTATCCATTTGATATGTACCACAGGATTAAACACATAGTATACCACTGAATAATGAAGCAAATCCAAAACTTGGTCTGGAAATAGACAAACTATTATAGTTCTTGGCTGTAATCTTGAGACTTGCAGGGTGAGGAAGTGGGGTGAAGGAGGAAAGATAGCGCCAGCCTTTAACGTTTCGGACTTCCTGCATTCCTTGCAAGTCTCAAGATTACAGTTGTAAACAGCATGTGTCTTCCAGCTGTGAAGTCTATTACACAATCATGTTCAGTTACTGAGATGACCCAGATAACCAAATAAAAAGATAATGCCTACATAAACAGCAGAATAATGTTCTGAAAGCCCCTACCGCAGTACCGTTAAAAATAGAGAAACTTTTTGAACTTACATTCGTTTGCTTCATTCTGTTTCTTTTCTTGAAGTAGCTTCAGTTCTTCCTCCTTTTCAAGCTGAGCCAGCATCTCTGGATCTGGAGCACCAATGCCTGCCTCCAAAACAGTACCCAGGCCCTGAAGCAAATGGAAACTGGTTATGGCAGGTCTTCTGTAAGTAACTGTGTAGAAAATCATGCATCCTGTCATAAAAAAAACTGACAGTCTTAATTAATTTGCGAATTTATTCTTAAAACACTGTTATTGCATGAATACAGAGAGACATTAATTAACTTTGTACTATTTTTTAATGAAGATAAATTCTATAACTCATACTTCTTCTTCTTCCTCCTTGGTTCTACAACCCAGTGAGGGTCTTGGCTGCCTCCTTTCGGAGGTTTCCTAATCTTTGAAGGGTGCATTTGAGAGTAGTGAGTGACCAGCCCACTGCCTCTGCACAATTTCTATTCACTCCTGATTATGTCTGCTAGAGCCATCTAGTAGAGAATCAGGAGAAACATGAGTGAGAAATGGCTGCTGAATTTTGCTTACAAAACATCTTTTACATACTGTCAATCTACAACATGGGATCACCGACTTTACTTCCCCTCTGAAGGAAGTTGTGCTACGAATTTTTATTACCCCTTAAAAATCCATCTACCTCGGCCAGATTTGAACCCATGAACCTTCGGTCCAGTGGCAAGCACGCTAACCACTAGTCCACCGAGGGTGACCTATAACTCATACTACCACAATATAAGAAGCTGCACAAACAATGCAATGGATTAAGAAACATGATGGCATGATTTATATAATGAGTTTCCAGCTGGTTGGTCAACTGGTCCATAATAATTAGTGACACAGACAAATATTTACATTAACATGTTGCTACAAGAGGCCTGACATTTATTATAAAATATACAAAGCAGCTAGAGCAGTGTCTGCAAGTCTTCACTTGTAGAAAGAAAAGTTAAGTTTCAAACAAATTAAACTGTCACATGAGGTCTCCATGGTGTAGTGTGATCCACGACAGTCCCGCTCACTTAAATTTTATCAGCCATGTGCGCACATACTAGAAACTTCCTATGTAATATTCTGGAAGCTTACTGGCCTTACTTATCAACAAATGCAAAGAATCAGTGACTTACAGTATAACAAGTGTAAAGTCTGACCAACCATAACCAAGACTGTAATTTATGAGCTGACAAAACATAAAGCAAGGATGTAATAAATTGTAACAGTAAGTGGAATAAACCTATCTTCAGTGTCAACAAGAGCCCACATGATTTTACCCATCCTATTATAATACACCTACACAATATACCAATTTTCAGAATTTTATTTTTTTAACAAAAATTAAGAAATGTTTGGTGCAACATTACCTGTGATACTTGTGTTGTCAGAGCTGATACACTCTCTGTCGCTGTGAACAATAATGAGGTCATTCCCCAGTTGCCCCATCCTCCCCAGCTAGAATCAGAATCTGTTTCCTGTTGGGAGAGAAAATAGTGATTCACAGTGCCAGATGTTGAATAATGTGACACAATTATCAAACTTCATATTCTGTGAAGAATTTCACTAGGAAGAAATCACTCACAATTCTTCCACATTGCTACCTTCCAATTAAATAATTATAACGGAATAGAGATTAGAAAAGACAAAGCCTGTCATAAAATGAAGATAATAATTCCATGACAGTCACTTAATATGTGTTCAACATTTTCACCACCAACAATAGGAACTACTGCTCTCTCAATGCCAACTACTCATGATGTAATTTCTATAATTATTTTCTTTTTTCCTGCAGATGCCACACAATTAGCATTAATCATTTACAGATCATAGCTCAAGTTTTGAGGAATTAAAATATGGATCAATTACTAACATACACTTGATAAATGCATTTGTTTTACAATTAAAAATTACTATGTCAGTATAATTATGGACTCTCAACCCACAGATATTTAAACTGCTGGCAGAATGTTAACACTCCAATTGTCAGACAATACAATTTTAGTGACGTAGGACACTATACTGTCAACAGCAGAACTGTCAACAATCAGAAATAAAATAATATACATACAAATATACACAAAAGACGTCTGCTTGGATGACCTACGACCTGTAAGAGACAGGAAAATGTTTCTTCTCTTCTGTTCTTGTCTACATAAATTATTTAGTTGTGTAATATTGTTTGTTCAAAAACATTATACCTGCCAAGACAATGTCTGTATGAAGGGAGATAAACAAAATATTCTGTAGCATCAACAGTTATAAGTCTGGGACCTATTAGAAAAAATAATAATGTTCAATACTTCTACATTAGTTATGCATATGCATTTGTGTTTCACAGCATGATAAAGAATGAAAACAAAAAAATTCTTTCTTTAGTGTGTAAATACATCAAAACTTTTGCCCTACTCACTAAAAATTATATAAGAATCATGCACATGGCACAAAATCACAACTATTTAAAAAAAAGTGTCTGCATGTACTAACTGGTCTGGTGATACAACAAATAACACTGGCAGTTCTAGGGTTAAGAAAGTTGTACTTACTTTGTCACAGACTACTTAATGAGTACTTAAACTGGTGCATATTCCTGGACATTTTCCTTTCTCTATTTAATTAAAAAAATATATGTTGTTTTGTAAGCTAGTTCACCTTCCATTATCAGGCAAAACCATTTTACATAGTTGGATGAGTCTACTGGAAAGAGCTACTTTCACAGCAATTTATAACTTTTATATCTACATGCAGAAAATGCCTAGGCTATGTCTCATCATGAACATCATTTGACCATCAACAGCAAATTATATGCTTGCAATGTTAGTAAATGCATACTTTAAGCAACAGTGCACCTCTACTCAGAATAAACATAGCAACCATGCTCCTCTTGTATAAAACTATAAACTGTGATATGGACCTAAGTATGCCTGCAGTTTATAACACAAATATATTATACATTACTGAAAAAAAGTCAGACAATACCAAAATAATTGTAGTTATAATGACCCAAGTTTCATTTAGAAATACAGGGACTTTAAACAGTACTTTCTAATTTTATATCACAAATAAATAAAAGGTGCTGATATTAATCTCATAACTGGACAAATAAATCTTTCACAAATTACTGTTACAAACCTTTTCTGATGCAGATTGTGACAACTTATCCAAAACTGGTGCAATATTATGTTCACTACTCTCCTCAAGAGTCAACTTCTCTATTTCCTGAGCAGTATTATCCATTTTGTATGGAGAAACTGTAACAGTCTTTCTTTCATCCTTGTCATGAGTATCACCAACAACCTGGTTACAGGTCTTCTCTGATGCAAAGAAATCTTGCTTTACTTTCTCAGACTCACTTTCCAAACCTGTACATAAAATATTCTGAGAAATTTTTGTACCAAGCTTTCTTGCTGAACCCCCAGATTTTGGTTCCCTTGGCTTTTGCTCCCTCTTTACACATTTCTTTGGTTGTCTATCTTTTGTAACAGCTTCATCTGAACCATTTATATTGCTTCCTCCTCTTGATGGTAAAACACTAGGTGACTTAACAGCTTTGTTTTCAATGGTTTTCACAGTTGTATTATTAATATCTGAGGCCTCTGTATCGGTTTTATCATTAGTAGGGTCTTTTGACGTTTGAAACGTTCCTCCAATTCCAATTTCATTCCTTAATAACTCATCAGGCTCTTTCTTTTGTCTATTGTCATTGGATTCATTTGTTGTTGAAGATTTCTCTGGTTCTTTCTGTTCCTTTGTAGAATGCAATGCAGTGTGATCAATCTGAATTTCTGGGTCTTCATCTGCACTCTCAAAATCTTCGCTGTCTGACGTTGCCATTTGAGATCCTTCCAAGCTGAAGAAAGATACAAAGTAACGTTACCGTACTGTTAAATAATACTCATAAGGTTATACGAATTAATGAGAGAGAACAAAAACACGGTTTCGTAGCAAAAGACCTTCGTAATTTAATAACTTTACTTCAATACCTCAATATACTCGTTTTTACGTGGACTGTCCAAATGGCAACAAATAAAAAAAACATATGTAATGGTAATCGTAGTGGAGAAAAATCAAACGCAGAACCCTTTGTTCAGTTACATTGTCATACGAACCTACAACATGCGCATGGCATATTAATATACTTACCCTGAATTAAAATAAAATTTGTAAACTATATATCACAAATATCTCAATATACGTCAGCGCATACCCACTGTAACCATGGTAGGAATAAATAAGGTGTATCCAAATGGAGGACGAAAATTTAACTCAAAAGTGCATCTTCCATCGTGATAATAAATTCCAGTATTAATACTTTAGCGAATGCTTACTGAAGTAAGTTAACGTTCATTTATGCCATTTATTTTTAAAATTTATTCGAGTACACCTCAAAAAGCAGTTTACGCAAGTTTTTAAGCATGTATCTGAATTTAACGCAATAAAGTATTTAGGCAATCATGTAAAATGCTCCTTAAAATTGTCCGATCTAAATGAAAACTGAAATCATTCGTAAATTTCTTGTAAACTTCTGTAATGTTATTTTACTTAAAATCTGGTTTTCCATTCTCGAGTTGAAACTTTGTTCGGTGGAAGATAATCAAGCTTACGTCACTACAGCTGAGCATGAACCCAATATTACACCTTACATAATTCTACCACGCATTGCTCCTGTGTACAATGCAATCCCAATACAGAGATAAAGTTCAATGTGACAATGACATATTTATGAGAAGGCATGCACCCGTACATTGCACAGAGTTGGTTTTCGTAGTTGATATTAATATATGTTCCTTGCTGTCCTCATGTTTGTATAAATCTATGTGGGTTTATAGATGTAGGCGGTGAAGGATTGGCCTCAATTTTTGCATGCCTCTTCTGACATCACATTGTCCTTCTAAATCATAACCTGATCAGGTTCCTCATACCTTAATCTTGCAGCTGTGGGTAATCAGAAGGGTACACTTAACTTTCACTTCAGAGTTCTTGGAGGAGACATAGGTGTAAAAACATAAGCAGCGTTCCAAAAATTACTTATTTTCTTTGGACCAAAAGGATTCATATTGGTTAACTCTTGGAATCAAGCTTTATACATACAATAAATTATCTGCATGATGAAAATAAAAATATAAGGGATACAGTTCCCATCAGGATAAAGGCTCAAGATGCAGAAGCTTTATTCAATGGTTTAGATTAATTTAAATAAATACATAAAACATGTAACGTGAATCATGGATCAACTCGGAGTGCAGGATTTGTTGATCTTGATGATGATTAAAGTAATCTCTGTTGAACAATTTTTTTAAGTAAACTAATAAAAGCCCTTTTCCAAGAGTTCTTAACTCAAAAGCTCAGACAGCAAATGTTGCTTAATCCAAACAGCATAACGCAGATCCTTTATTTTTAAATACAAAATAAAAATCGCATAACTTCTACCACTTAAAGCAACCACAGTGAACATCTGATCACCCACAATATCACAAGTGGCTCTAAGTAAATATTTTTATAGGAAGTATTTAAAACAGAGACTACAAAAATAACATGTTCTTTAATTTGACTTCTGCACATTACACATGATAATGTATCTTTCATTTATTAAATGTTAAATATATACAGAACAGAGCTAAAAATGAACTTGCCACTGGTCTCTTTTTAACTCATCTGTGATGAATGGGCAAGCCTTCATATAATTTAACTGAGCAGAAAAAAATTCCAGATAAACATGTACACAAAAAAATCATCTGATAAGATCTTACTTTAGAGAAATTTTAATTTAACAGGCAAACTTTCAAGGATAAAACAGAGTGAAGTATCAGAGAGATATGTATACCATTCATTCATGAGAACTTTATAATTTTAAGTCCTTAGTACAGAGTGGCATGAGACACATCTCACAGGTACTCCATTACATATTAATGCTCTTTTTGGAGCTTCAGATGTCATTCCCTCTTGTATGTACAGTGTGTCCACAAAGTCCCTGCGGGGTTTTGAAAAATTGTGGCGCGCAAACAAATTGAGCTAGCCACATGCGGTTTGTGGCAAATTACAGTGAAACTCTGGAAGTTGAAACCTGGTGATGGCATAGCACGTCAACAATTCGCAGAAGAAATGCTTGACCGCACTGACCTTGATGTGGAATTTTTGAAAAAAATCATGTTCACAGACGAGGTAACATGTCATGTCTCAGGTAAAGTTCACAGGCATAATGTGCGCATATAGGGCACTGAAAACCCACGTTGTTAGGGAGCACATACGCGATAGTCCGAAAGTGAACGTGTGGTGTGGCATAATGCATGACCAGGTTATTGGACCCTTCTTTTTTCAAGAGCAGACAATCAACATCAACACCTACCTGGACATGCTGGAACTGTACGCAGGACAACAAATTGAGTACTTACAGCCACACATCATTCTGCAACAAGATGGTGCTCCACCTCATTGGGGTCTGCAGGTACGCGCATACCTAGACAGGACATTTCCAGGAAGATGGATCGGCAGAGACGGTCCAATGCCTTGGCCTCCACGTTCACCAGACATAACACCACTGGATTCTTTCCTGTGGGGTTATGTCAAGAGCAATGTGTTCTGAACACCAGTTAACGGACTTGATGACCTGAAGACTCGTATCAGGAATGCAATCTCGGCTATTCCAGCAGACATGCTCCACAAAACATGGCAGAGCTCAAATATCATCTGGGCATTCTCCGTGCTACCAAGGGAGCCCACATCAAGGTCTACTGAGGTCAGTAAAAAACTTCCAGAGTTTCACTGTAATCTGCCGCAAATCGCATGTGGCTAGCTCAATTTGTTTACGCCACAATTTTTCAAAACCCCGCTGGGACTTTGTGGACACACTATACTTTTGGTACTAGTATCACTGACATGAATGCATAAAGGCAGTGCTGCTCTGAGATTGTGTACACATTAAGATTCATTACAGAAATTATTAATTGTAAAGTTACTGATTTTTCTTATTATACTGCAGAGGTGAAAATGACATCATACTCATAGATCGAAATACTCTGACATACCAATCACAGAATTTTTTTTAAAGTTTATTTGCCCACCAGTTTCAAAAAAGCATTAGGACAAACATGGCACAGTACATTCAATTACACTGTTCAACAAAGTTTCTCTTTTTAAATTATCTATGTGTATTCTTTTATGCTGATTGTGAAATTTCTACAAAGACACTGTCATCGTCTTTAAATTAGACACAAATTTCATTTCTAATTCACTCAAAACTAATTGGCAAGAGCCAAATTTTGGGGCCACCTTCAAATTGAGCATTACAAAAACCATGAGAACCACCTATTTCAGTATGTGACAAAGAAAGCATTTTGTCACCCATTGTTGTCTGAAGGTGATTATCTGCTTTGTGGATTAACTGCAGAGCTATTAGCATATTTAATTTCTTTATCATGTAACTGAAATCCTTTGTAGTTTAATCCTACCCACAGCCAGTTTTTTGTTAATAAATGCTAACTACAAGAGTGAGCAACTTTGTTCTTTTCAAAATGCATTCTAGTCTTCAGTTCAGATAACAAATGGTTACATTTATAGCACTTCAGCACAGTGTACATTGTGCTAGTTCTTATGCTATTTATCATGTGCTATACTGTCTGTAAAAATCATGTAAGGACCTGGTTTTTTAACCAGTGGCACACATGGTTCATCTTCTGTATTATGAGACAGGTTCAGTAAGATAGTACTGCAATTTGTGGGATTGTTTATTAGTTGATTAAAAATTACTAAGCTGAATGGAGGTGATGGTGGTTGAGTGTCAGTATACAGAAAGATGACAATTAATGGGAGTTTCCTGCAGGTTACACCACTGTGTGAATTATGGATGGAAGACATAGAGTCTTAAAACATTTCTTTTGGCTGATTGGAGACAAATTTGACATTTTGTTACTCATCAAACCTGGATGCAACTACAAATATGCATGAGCAGACAGCAGCAAAACTGAAAACTGATCTTAATAAAAATACAATGCCACAAATCACAATTGCCTGAATTGTTCCATTTAACTAGAAAAGTAACTAATAAAAAAATTATGGCATGTTATATCCATAAAATGCCCATATATGTGATATTTAGGTATCACCTTCCTTGATTTTATGTTTGTAAAACTGGAGTATATCAGTTATGAACAAAAGTTTTCATGAGGAATTTATTTCCACAGAAATCTGAGATTTGTTTAACAGATATGGTTCTTCCTCAGGCTTGGACACTAAATATTTCTGAATTATACCTAGCTTTACAAAATATCCGCTTTCATTTTTTCCAACAACGTACAATCCATTCTATCATTCCGAAATGCAGCTTCCAGTCTGTACTATGTCTTTTACTACACGTTGTTTTCTGCAGCAAAGCTGTTGTTCTTTTCAATGACTGGTAAACAATTCTTAAACATTAATTATAATCATTATTGTGAAATATAAACAATGAAAAGCATTTCTTTGCCATTTGAATGTCTGGAAATCATAATGCACTTGAACATATATTCAAAGAAAACATGGAATATTAAGAAACTCTATGGTTTGTTCTTGCAAAGGAAAGGTGTGAAAAAATTGGAAAGTTACACATGTATATATGATACTATATGTAAAGTTTCTATGCTGGCACATTTCATCACAGGAATATCATATTTCCTGAAGCACACAATAATGACTGGGAACATGAAAACTATTTGGATGGATATGTTGATACCATCTTCCACTGCAAGTCTGGTTGTTTTATACTATTTTTAATTCATTATCAATTCTGTCCACGCGACTCTATAAAAAGCACATCTCTATTGCAGCATGTTTCAATGTATATTATGTCATCTTCGGGCCATTTTTCAGTATTCTAAAGCCACAAACTTGTCATTTTCTTCACCAAAATTCATTAAAATAACTTAAAATGACAATATTTGTCATCATTATCATCATCATTCAACTATCAACACAGCATCTATTTTTATATATATTTCAACATTTTATTTAATTATGATATGTTAAGTTACATAAGAGATGCCATGTATAAGAAATGCCTGATGATGGTATGCAAGAGACACCAAAAATAAAATTTTCATTTTTGGTGTTTTATAATTTAAAAAGCTGTGTTTGACTGTAATCATTAAGACATTCTTTCTATGCTTTAACCTGTAACAAATGTACCTATTCTAAATAGGTAAATACAAATGATCATGTAACTCATAAAAAATAAAGAACATAAAAATGATAAGATCTAACTGGTGACATAATACAGCATAATTTGAACTAAACAGCCAATCATTTTACAACAGCAAAATGGTGTTATCTGAACTAATTTTAATCAAGAAAGTGGTACACTTTCTACTTTTATAAAACAAACAGCCTCATGATGATATAATATATATTTAAACATGTTGCTACTGAATAATACTTTGTAATAAAGTTGTGTGGATTGGACTGATAATGAAATAAAAGTTGACATGAGGTTAAATTATGTAAAAAAAGTTTATGTCAGTTTTAATGGTACTGCTGTCAAGAAATGTTCAAGAATGTACAAACCTGACATCACATATATAAAGACAGTACTTAAGATTAATATATCGAGAGAATAATGGATTTTCTGAATAACAGTCCACTTATAAATTCATAATTACAATATATTTTCAACAACTTTTGATTCATACTGAAGAACAGGGGCAGAGCAACCATGTTAACTTGGCTAACAAATTTAAAAACAAAAAATAAAAGTATTGTGTCTTACTTTCACTGTTCAGCGGTACTCCATGCACGGGAAAACAGCAGAACTTATAAATAAAATGCATTGTTAGCTAACTCCAGCCAGCTACATGATGTTAGCCAGTTAGTTCAGGCTTATGCTTGAGGTGAGCCTGGTTGGCTGGAGCTGGCTAACAATGCATTTTAATTCATCAGTTCTGGTGTTCCAGTGTATGGAATTATCAATGAACCACAAAAGATAGACCAAAGACTTCTTATTTTTCATTTTTTCAAAGTGTTAGCCAAGCTAACATGGTTAACATGAACAAACTGCCTGTTAAAGAACCAAAAAATAACAGTAAAAATAACTTCTGAAAATAAGCCATCATGTATGTGATAAATAAAAATTTTATGGACTAGGAAATGCAATATTTTATACCAAATCTCCATAAATTCTGTGATTTATTTGTTATGATTTTCTTTTCTTTTTCGTTATCGAGTTCTTCTTCCTTGCAAGTTCTCTTTTTTCCATTTCCATGTCTTCCAGATCTTCCAAAATTCCCATTTTGGTGCTCACATATTCCTCCTTTAGTTGTTGTGAGAAACTTGACACCATACACTCATCATCGTCCACATCTCTGTACCTGCAACAGACATTTAAGGTTGTCCTGAGACCAGTGCTTATCAAGCATTCTACGTATAATATGGACAATGCAAGATCCATGCGCTTCGATATGTACATAAACAAAATCAATTAAGCATGTAAAAACAAGTGTATTTTGAAGCTTCCATAGTCATATCCCGGGAGCAGATCAATATCATTCTTCTTTCTGAAATACACCTTTAGATAGCTGCATTACAAGTTATATGATAAGAAATGACTGAAAGATTGCTGTCTTCTGGGTTGTTGCGTTGTGTAGTCTGGTAGATGCCCACCAACGTTTCAGAGTTCCATGCTGCCTCCATCATCAGTGCCCTGAGACATACTTATTTATATTTGTAGATGTAAATTGCAGAAAAATACATAGCGTGCTGAAAAGTGGTTGTTGTTTTTCCAATTCCATTTTTTAGATCTTGTCTGCCCTCAGTCTGCCCAATTATAATAAAGAAAATTAAAACTGAGACAAAGCAGAAAACAAGATAGAAACAATTATTTGTCTCATTATGGTTATAATTTTGTGGCACACCTAGATAGCCTCCGCAGCACACCAGTTGAGCATCACTGCGTTATAGTCACAGCCTGCTCTACTGTGGAGAATTCTTGTTAACTAAATGGATTGGATCAATAAGAATTAAAACTGAGATCAACTGTGGATGTTTTCTGTACGCTGATTGAAACAAAAAATCATATGTATGTATGCATGAGTGCATGTGCATGTATGTATTTATGTATGTATGAGTATACGAGAATGTTTGTTGCTCCTAGTTCCTATTATCCCACAATTCTGCAACAATGTCACTGGTAACCAATGATAATCACACATGACTTGATTAAGAATTAATAACAGGCATCTATGACTTCATTAGTAGCTGGCCTATAGCAATTCTCCAGAGTAATATTAAAATACAAGCAAAAAACCTTACCAGAAACTATTTTCAGCAATGATTCGAGGCATGACGGAGATGTCAGAATGTGTGTAAAACGCGTGTGTTGACGCGGAATTTTAAATACCCAGCATATACCGCTGTTGTGCTGTTCCGACGGTAGTACTTTTTAAATGCCCGTTTAAATTTTGCTGTAAAATACTTTTTTTTCCATAACTTTTGAACTATATGAGATATAATTATGAATTTTTCACTGAAATCCTCTTAAAAGATGGTTTTGTAATCTTACCTTATAAGATGAGCTCTCTGTGTGTCCAATGGGAGCAAATGGATCAGAAGTTGAGAACGGAGTGTACAGCAGCCAGTTCTTTGCATAATAAGATCTGATTGTAGGCTTTTGAACAATGCCCATCAACATAAATAGAGCCAAAACCACGTAAATTTCGTCTACTGTGACATCTTGCCACTTCCTAATCCTAGATCGAAATGTGAGAGGATGGGCACTTTTAGAAATTTCTTGCTTAGCATATCTGTTGGTTTCATCTACAATGAGCTGCACAAGAGCTGTATCGAAAATGATTTCGAATGAACTCACGACATCTAGTCCAGCCGTGTCGAACCGAGGACCATATACATTACAAAATGCTTCTCTTGAAGCAGTAAATGATTCTATATTTTCCCACATATACTTGCCGGAAACAATACCTGAATTTGCTTCTACAATTTCTTCCTGGCTTTCGCCACCACCATTGTCACTCTCATTATCACTAATCGCTAACGTTCCCGGTGTCACCAACTGTGTATATTCAAAGTCTACACTCTCAGTGTCCGAGCTACTATAATTGTCACTTCCAATAATTCGTCTAGAACTGCCCTTTGTTCAGCATCAAATAACACACGACTGCTTGAAGGGTTCTCCATTGCAACACTGAGGCCAGTCGTTTATTTTTAGACTCCCAGGTAGTCCCTCAAAAGATACTCAACAGGGTTGCCGGATCTTCACACACAGAAAACTTTCCACAACAGAGTACTACAAACCTCATTGCGCTGGCATTAATCGTTACAAAGTTATGAGCTGAAGAAATTAGGCTTAAAGCCGGACGTAATATTACGCCCAGCTGCAATCCCCAGAATTTAAATGCCGGACGTAATTTTACGCCCCTCGACGGTGAGGAGTTAAGAATTAATAACAGGCATCTATGACTTCATTAGTAGCTGGCCTATAGCAATTCTCCAGAGTAATATTAAAATACAAGCAAAAAACCTTACCAGAAACTATTTTCAGCAATGATTCGAGGCATGACGGAGATGTCAGAATGTGTGTAAAAACTTAGAACACAAGTAAACTAAAGATGACCAAATTCATTAGAGGTCAGCAACATCTTTATTACACAAGCAGTCCAGTCATTTATTTGTTAGACCTTGATATTATTTTAAATCTCATGCTATACCATACCAATAACGAGTGCTTTATAATACATGTACTACAACGTGATCAACAGAGGTTGTAACCTGGATATACATCAAACAAATATAAATATGCAGGGCTATTACCTTGACTTGTCATATCCAAAGATTTCCTTTATATGCTTAGAGTAATCTTCTGTTTCAGTTGGTCCATCATCAATGAAGTCATCTAGTTCTGAGTCATACTCATCAGAATCTTCAATGCGACCTGCAACACAAGAAACAATGCATATGGTACTACTCAAGTGGCAAAGTGGGTTGTTATGCTATGTAGTATGGCAGAAGTTCACCAGTATTTCAGAAGCGCTTGCTACCTTCATCACCAGGGTGACTGCCCTGGCACCATCATACTTTCAGCAGTTGTTGTTTCTCGGCTCTACAACCCGGTTGTGGGTTTTTGCCACCTCCTTTTCAGAGGTATCTTGGTCTTTGAAGTGTGCATTTATGAGTAGTGAGTTACCAGCGCATTGACTCTGCACAATTTCTACTCAATCCTGATTTTGACTGCCAGAGCCATCTAGCAGTTAATCAGGAGACTTGGATGAGAAATGGCCACTAAATTTTGCTTATGAAACATCTCGTATCATGCTCGTAAGGTTCTTTTACATGCCGTAAATCTATGACATGGGACCACTGCCTTTACTTCCCCTCCGAAGGTGCTGTGCTACAGATTTTTATCACCCTTAAAAATCCATCAACCTCAGCCAGGTTTGAACCCATGAACCTTGGGTCCAGTGGCAAGCATGCTAACCACTAGTCCACTGAGGATGACATAAACATAGTTGCATCCCTATAATAATTCACAATAACTTGAAAGTGCATGAAATCTACATAATTCTGCAGTTAAAACTTATATTCAGAGAAACTATAAGAACCTTCAAATCCATGAAGACAGGTATTTGTCAGTTTCCAAAACCAGGACTATAAAAGTTAAGATATTTAAATGTTCTCCACATTTTCTAATAATAAAAAAAGCCTTTGACAAAAGAAATAAGTGCATGCACAATGGAGAACAGAACAATGGCTCAGCATGGTCGGTTTTAAATTTGTGACTTCTCCTGAGCTATTAGTTAGATTGAATGAAACTATACTTCAGCTCCTGGAAGTTTTAAATAACATATATAGGATGTAAATTCAAAGCAGATAGAAATTATATTTGTAAAGTCTGAAGAAAACTTTTTATAGTATGGATACATCCTGGTTAAAATTTTGTGTAAATAAAAATTTAAAACTACTTCATCATCTCTTGAATCTGACCCATCTTGTTACCCATAAAATACAATTATGCCAGTGGTCTTGTGTGCATGTATCCAGATATAGGATGATACAAAAGTAGAACTACAGTTTTAAGTCAGGTTGTGAGTTGCCATGGAAAGTGGATTTTGTAAGGCTGTTAGCACAAGAGTAAGCAGTATTTTGACCTCTGTTGCATGTACTATTTTAAAAACTGTTCAAACTGGTATTTTTGACAGACCTCTAACATACTGATGCAAGTTCTTCCATTACAGGCTTCTTAGCATACTGCTTTACACAAAACCTCACACAACAAATTCCATGTGTATCAAGTCTAATGATTTTACCAGAATGTCAATCAGATATCAACAGCCACTTCATATACTGTTCACTAAATAAATCATTCACCTATAAGAATGAGGTAGAGCATGTGTGTTCCACCAACATGCTAAAAAAATTCTTCCCAATCATATTACCATAAAAATGGATGGACCAATGACGCCTACCAAAATGCAGAAGTCTGTTGCATTTAATTCTGTATGTTACAATGTTTTGGATACTACAATAAACAGCATCTTTTAAATTTTAAGGCTGCCTCATCTGTAATGATTATGTTCCTAATGAAGTGGGTACTGTTTCCAAATTCACTTAACATTTCACTGAAAAAATTTACTCTTCTGTTGCATTCAGCCTTGTACAAGAATTGAATGAGTCTAGAATAAAAAGCCTTTAAATATACATCCTGAAAGATTTTATTCATATCTCTGAATTCAAAAACTTCCTGATTTTCATCTCTGCAGTATCACAGAACCGCAAATTAATTATGTTACAACCAATTAAAATGTTTTGTTACTTTTACCATTCCTTGGTCTTCTAGTGAATCTGTTACCAGACAAATATCAAGAAAATTCTAAATCAAATCATAAATGGTACAACAGGAAGGAGAAGGTTCTTCATAGTATTCATCCCACAGAAAGAGATCTATGGCTATTTTCTTTTGTACTTTCAGTAGGTTTTAAGAGAAAAAATTCTTTTCTGGAGTTAGACATTACACATTCTAACATTGCTATCACACAACTGACATTCTCTATAGACAACAAAGTTCATAAAATTACTGTTTCATGAAATAACAACTTCACAAACCCTGGGGGAGAAAAACAAATCTGCCATGGCTCACAATCTGACTTAAAACTTCAGTGCTACTTTTGTACCATCCTGTACTTGAACAGTAGCTAAATTCTACTATGCAATAGAAAGAAAAAAAAGTTGAAGTAGCTATTTAATTTGACCTGAATATAAGCGATTTTTCATTAGACAGGCACTTTTAGAAAAAAACAGCACACTGTAATTATAAACTATGTGCACTGTTAACGACTATAATGAAGTTACTGATAAAGAATGGTTTTTGGTTTCCTATAGCGGCAATAATGATAAAAATTAGTAAGTCTCGCAGAAAGAATAAAGTTTAGTGGGTACGTAGAAAGTTTGCAAGGCAGAGTTAAAGTTTATAAATTAGGATGTTTTCACATCTTTAATTACATTATAAAACTTACAAAGTTCACATTTAGGCAAGGTAACTGATGTATGGTGAGGTTTCACATGGTCTAATACCGAAACACCTGATAAATAGTCTAAAAATTAATCACAAGCTCTACTCACGTTTTGGTGGCAGTTTCGGTTTTATCCTTGCATCCGCAGATGGGAATTGTCTTGGCTTAACATCTGCAAGTGGAAATTGTCTTGGCTTAACATCTGCGGGTAGGAATTGTCTTGGCTTAACATCTGCAAGTGGGAATTGTCTTGGCTTAACATCTGCGGGTAGGAATTGTCTTGGCTTCACATCTGCAAGTGGGAACTGTCGTGGCTTAACACCTGGTGGTGGAAATTGTCGTGGCTTGACCTCTGGTGGTGGAAACTGTTTATGCCTAACATCCTTGGGCAGCATTTGAGTTGGTCTTCTATCTTTCAAATCTTTGGATGGAATTTCATTACCAAACTTACTCCTTTGTGAAGATTCTTGAGATTCTGAGGATAATCTTCCATGAGGTATTTCATTTATTCTCTGTGAAGAGGCAAATGGCTTTGCGGTACTTTTACTTAATAAGGAAGCGTCTTTCAAGTCACCGCTTCTTGCTAGTTTTGATCCTCTACTTACATTAAATGATCCAGAATCACGATTTTTTGAAAATCTCGAATTTAGGGCTTCTGGTTCACGGAACTTGCTTACTTCTGACAATTCAACACTTCTTTCTTTCTCCTGTAGTTTGGCCAAGAGACTTTCCTGCAACTTTTTACTGTAACCAGATAAGTTATAGTTTTTACTATTATTACCACTATTGTTGCTACAACTTCTAGTATCTTTCCTTTTTTGTTCTATACTGTTTCTATTTGCACAGCCATGTCCAGAGGCACTAGAGGAAGATGTGTGATTATTTTTAAAAGGCAGTTTTCCTGACCTGTTACTGTTCTGGACTTCATCTCTATTCCTCTCCTTGCCAACTTTACTGTCAGAATTCCCCTGAAGTTTCACAGTTTTGTTACTGCTGTTACTAATGCTACTGCTACCATTAAGTTTTGGAATCTTCTGCTGTGATTTCTCATCTTTTGCAACTCTACTCGAGGTGTTCGCATTTAGAATTCTTGGAATGCTAAAGTTCCCATCCCCTGAAGACTGGCTACTCTTTTGGTCCATGTTCCTTTTGAGTGGCCGACTGTTCCCGTGACCTCCACTTACGTCACCCGAAGGTCGACCACTCATCTGGTACTTGTTATCACACCCTGAAGGTAAATTACCGATCCGTTCCCTCTGTCCATCCGCAGACCTCTGACCGATTCTTTGATCTCTATTCACATCTGCTAAAGATCCATTATTTCTGCGATCACTACTTGAATCCGCTGCAAGGTGACTGCTCCTCTGATCTCTACTTCTTTCCTCTAAAGCTTGCGGCTGACTATTCCTAGAGATTTGTTTTGAAGATGTTAACGGTGGAAGCTTTCCTTCTTTCCGCATGCGCCATTCCTTCTCTTTCATATATTCAGCACGCTGCCTTTTGGTCATTGGTCTTTCATCTTCATCCTCTTCCTTCACTTTTGGTGTAATTTTAATTGGCTCAAACTGCTTCTTTTCTGCTATCTTCAGCAGGTCACTGAAGTGCATCAGTGGTGGTGGAGGAAGGCGACGAGGTTTAATAGATTTCTCTGGCTTCTCTTCTTCATATTCTTTTGTTTCCCCATAATCTGACTGACCCTGTCTTTTACCTACATTTTCAAAATCCTTAACTTTCTCTTCTTTTGTTTTCCTTTTGCGTTTGTGTGGCATCAACTCTTCTTCTTCCTCTCTTAACAGAGCCATCCTCACTCGATCCTAAGGACAAGAAATATATATATATATATAAATATAGTAAAAGTCTGAAATAACGAGGTCTATAATTAGAAGTAATGAACTGTCCAGAAACCCAATAAGTAGCCTCGGATTATGGATGGATCTTCTCAATCAAGTGCTGGGGATTGTCAGCGATGGTGGACTGTTTGTTGTGAGGGAAGCCAAGGTCCACCCAGGACTGTAGACCTGGCGATCATCATCATCATCATAATGAGAAGTCTGTCTTTTAAACATGGTTAGCATCATAATGTTAAACACAGGAGTATTTCACTGCACCCAGAGCTAAAATGAAGATGATCTATGAAGACCAGACCATGTAGTGGTAAATAAGACGCTCAAATAAATAAGCTGTGCATAAGGATGATATTCATTTTTAATATAATAACAGGATTAGATTGAACTACCGAAAACACTGTGTACATATAATATACTGCATACATTAAGTTTATCATATTTGTAAAATATCAACCACTGCCATACACTATTACATATTGTTAAGATTCCAAATATTGCAAAATTATAAAACTGAATGCATTTATAATACTGTAGGATTAGAGGTTTTCATGGTGGTGAGTCTGAAGATGGCTGTCTTCTGGGTCGTTGCACCTTGTAGTCTGGTAGAACTTTACTGATGTTTCAGAGGTCCTTGATGCCTCCATCATCGCCCTGAAGACAGCCATCTCCATATGTAATAATTTCCTAGCTTACCTTGGTATTAGTTAAATCTGCAGCACTGGACTTGAGAAGAGATTTCTTAGAGAATTTGGGTTCCTCAGAAGGGGTGGAAGTGTACTTCTCCATGAGTTTCTCGTAAAACGCAGATGCTTCCTGTGACACATAGCCATAGTCATCTTCGTCAGGCTGCGCCAAACCTGCACAATAGAATACATAAACAAGACGACTCTCATGCTTTTCGGTGAGTGCACTTGGATAAACAGCTGATATAAAAATGAGATGGGCCCAAAAATATCCCTTTCAGCACGCACTAATTTGTATCATATAAAACATTTCCATCATTCTAATATCAGTGTCTTTAACCACCTGGCTGACCAAAAATATATAATATTTATTTACTACACAACTAATGCACCATAAAAAACTGGAGTTGAATATACAAATAAATCCTCAATTAAATTATTTTAGTGTTAAATTAAGTATACTTAAGCTTTCCTTCAGCTTAAGATTCAAATTAATTCTTCCACCCTACAATTCCTGAGAAATATTACATACTTATTCCAGTATAAGAAATTTGGGAACAACAATAACAAATCAAAATGATACTTGTGAGGAAGTTAGGAGGAGACTAAATTCCGGAAATGCTTGCTACTTCTCAGTCCAAAATATTTTGTCTTCCCGTCTGATTTCTAAGAACCTGAAAATTAAAGTATACAAAACAATAATCTTGCCTGTTGTTTTGTATGGGTGCGAAACATGGTCTCTCACTCAGAGGGAGGAACACAGATTGCAGGTGTTTGAGAATCGGGTGTTGAGGAGGATATTTGGGCCTAAGAGGGAAGACGATGGGGCGTGGAGAAAACTGCACAATGACGAGCTTAAAAATCTGTACTGCTCCCCCAGTATTGTGAGGGTGATTAAGTCGAGAAGAGTGAGATGGGCGGGACATGTAGCGCGCATGGATGGGACAAGAGGTGTGCACCGGGTACTGGTTGGGAAACCTGAAGGGAAGAGACCGCTGGGGAGACCTAGACGTAGATGGGAGGATAATCTCAGGCGGGATCTATGGGAGATAGGAGTTGAAGGAAACTGGATTTTGTTGGCCCAGGACAGGGTCCGGTGGAGGGCTTTGGTTAATTCGGTGATGAACCTTCGGGTTCGGTAAGCCATCTAGTTAGTTAGTTAGTTTAGTATAAGAAATAAGTGGATCACAATCTAAAAAATTATCAATACTGGGAATTTAATATTGAAGCAGCAACTCACTATGAAAATACGACTTGGAACAACATGTCAAACTAAGTTAATGAAGTTATTCTGGGTTGTGATGCCACATACACTCACAGGTAGACATACTGGATTCAAAAATATATGCAAGCCTGAGTTACATCACAGTAAGAGAGGAAGGAAGACAATAAAGGCCATGGGAGCAAGACGCCTTACACACTAACATGACTGGCTGGCATTCAACATGTGTATTTGTAACAGTAAACAAACATCAGAGATATCTTGCAACAAGTATACCAACATTCTGAAGAACCTACCTACGAGTCTATACACTGTCCTAATCCAGGAGATGATAGAGGCAGCCAAGGACCTCTTAAATGTCGTTAAACATTACCAGACTACACGGTGCAACAACCCAGAAGACCGTAATCTTCGTGTTTTCAATAGCCCAGGTTACCAGATTTTATATTTAGTTTTGTAATTTTCTTCTCATTGGATTTTATGAGCAAGTGACAAAGCAGTAGCATAAGCTCAAAACCTATCACTCACCTCTTAAATGCTGTGCTCAGACAAAATATGTTACTTAATGTTTATACAGACATTTCCTCACCTCCCAAAGTTATAGCTGTATTTTCATTATCCACAGCATCTTCAATGGCAGCTTTATTGGCAGCTTTGGTGCGGTTAAGCATGGCTGCAACTCTCTTCTTTGCTTTGCCATCCTGGGACCTCAATGCCAGCAATTCCTTAATAACACATAAAGGACTGTAAATTATGTATTAACAAGGATAACAGCAACATAACTTTGCTTCTAGTCTGAAAGTATGGTATTTCCAGAAGACACAGTGCCTGAAAATGAACATACCCATTGCAGGTACTCTAAAATATGTACATGTCATCTTCTATTGGATGACGACAGGACTGTAGGCAATGCCTTAGGGATGCACACAGCGAATTATTCCTGATTAAAAAGATGAGTGATAAACATTATAATCACATTTCACAAGACACTGATCAGGTCAGGAATGACTTATGCCCACTATGCATAGGAATCTGTGGCACATGCTTATTAGATATCATTGATGAAATTATTCATACCAGTTTTGAGCACTAAGTGAAATAACTCTAGGCAAAAGTTAGGTTAACCACAACTTTGGCCCTATTAGGACTATACATATAAATGCAAATGTGCCATTTCCAATTACAATCCTCACAAGTTTATTACTGGCCAATCAACTTGATCCTTGACCTTGAATTGCTAACAATGCACATATTTAACTACAAAAGAAGAAAATGTAGTTTATGCACCATTTAATATCCTAGCTCCAAATTTCAATTTACTAAAATAGGAAGAAAATAATGACATAAATCCTTGCTCTCATTAGAACTTGTATCCTGAAAATATTTTGGTAAACCAGAACAGTTACTTTGGCTACAACTGGTACACCTCTCAAAACAATAAAAATAATATCATGCTGTACGATATTATGCCAGCAATAGCAGTGGTAGAGCTATCTAATTCTGTTGGTAAAGGACTGTTAAGAATAATGTAAACGTTAGCCTACACACTTTCCGTCGCAAAAAGGAAAGACAAAACTGATGCCTCTCTTAGTACACTTATACCCCAGAAAACTGAGGACACTAAGCATTTTAGTAAAATATATCTGTTGTTATAACAATGGTTTCATATTTGCTGAGACAAGATAATTTTAATGGAGGTATATCTGTTACTCTATAGTCAATTATGTTACTGTTATATTAATACAAGTATTTTATCAACATGGACTGCAGATAAACCACTGCATGCGCAAATCTACAATTATGACAGTGAAATTACTCTGTTTTTTATACATCACATAACTTTTCACCATTTTTGTTGATAATAACAACAATGAACCACTTCTTCTCATTCAAGGATACAGTCCACTGACATGTTCTCAGACTAAACGAACTGTCTGGACTAATCCTTCAGTCTGCTGAGTAATTGAAGTTTCTCCATGTCAGGGTACCAGCCTGACGATGGGTAAGACTAGTCAGAGGGTTAGAATCTTACCAGTCTTTCCACCTCCAGACTTGCATGACATTTCTCAAGTTACCATCCTTTACATGGATCGTCTTTACTATGACCCTTGGATCCCATTTATCTACTCCTGCTTCGATTGTTGCACCGTGTAGTATGGTAGATGTCCACCAACGTTTCAGAGGTCATACTGCCTCTGCCATCAGCGTGATGAATGAGCTAATCGAGCGGATGATGGAGGCAGTATGACCTCTCAAAAGTTGGTAGACATCTACCATAATACACGGTGCAACAACCCAGAAGACAGAAATCTTCATACTCACCACTGTGAAAACCTCAAATCTTACTTGTACATTACATCTGAAGTACCATAACAATTAGAAAATGATTCCCAATTTTTAACAAAGAAACCAATCATTCGTGCTCTTAAACCCACTAAAGTCATGTTGGAACTTAGGGGGAGTAAGTGGTCAGCCTCATGCTCCAGCCATGCTTTACCCCCAGGAAAGGACCCTGGTACAAATTGTATAGGAGACTGGGTGCACCCCAGACACTGTCTGGATACAGAGGCTAGAGGGAAAATCCTCTGTCCCTGTCAGGGATCAAACCCCGGTTGTCCAGTTCATAGCCAGCCACTATATTATAAACAAGTAATATAACAATACTTACATCTTTCTTTTTCTTGGCTTCAACAGCTTTCCGTCTTTCTTCCTCTTCTTTTCTTGCCAAAAACTTCCGGATATTTACTGAGAGAGATTTCGATTTTTGCTCCTTCTTTGGTGGATCAAATGTTGATTTATAACATTTAACCTAAAAGAAATTCGAACAGTAACGTTAAGTTGTAACTATACTAGGTAATCAACAAGTTAAATACAGAACTGACATTACAGGGCTGTACACTCTATAAAAACTGCAAAGAATCAAGGCAGTTTCTATGAAAAATGCCCACTTCATGCAAATGTCAAACAGGTACTAAACATACAAAGAGGCAATTAATTTAAAACTCCTTACCACAGCCATAAAAAGGAACCAATAAATAAAGTGAAAAATATTTGGTATTAAAAATAATGGAATGTTTGTGTTTATGAAAATTAAGAAATTCAAACGACCTTATTAAGATTATTGTATAGTTATGATGAAGACACACTTTAATCGAGAATTTCAACCTGATATATAGTAATGTCACGTAATGCACTTCCTATTTGATTGCAAATGCTGTTCCTTCACAGATGTAGGTTTTAAACTACATATGTATATCACTCGTGACGCAACACCTACAAAAATTTAAAACACGAATTCTCACCTCCTTCTTGACAGAATTCTCATTCCTCTTTGCAACGTGTAATAATGAACCAAAATCCATGTTGCACCAATGTAAATATTGGCAATATATGAATATTTACTTCTTTAAGTCAAGAATTTAATGCTGCATGACGTGTACAGGCCAAAGCCATTTTCTCGGACATCTCATCCTCGTAAATCGTCTGACCTAAAAGTGCGACCAACATCACTGAATTCACACACTACTGTAAAATCTTGTAGATAATTGAATGAACAAACGTACAAACATGTCAACTGAGTGAAAATTGTGGAATATGTGTAAAATACACCGTGAGTCAAATTAGGACAACTGTATTTTAATTACGAGTTACATCTTTTACAACAAAATCATTTATGTATTGGTAGCCGTGTCATAGCGAGCTCGTTCTAAAATACGTAAATAAACACGTTTATGATTGGTAAAATATTGGTTATACATACATATATCTATGTATTAAACCGTTTCCATTATACACGGCCCGTATTTCGGGTTTTGGTCGAGATGACGTCAGTTTAACGATTTCAGATTTGAGGTTTATATGTCTATTACGGTCTTCTGAGTTCAACCCTAAAAAGGAAGGCAGACACCCGTTGGTATCAATCTACAAATCAGTACGGAGCCATAATCTAGAATATCTCCATGAACACTGGAACGATCAGATTATTTTAAAAATTCGGTCATTTGTAACCTCTGCGTATTTGTCCGAACGTGGCATTTCTATTCCTTCATTAAACTAAAATGTTTTACTCCACACGCATTCAAAATATATTTATTCAGACATCGGAATTATTACTTGCAAACGTGACCTTCGCATCAACACTTGTCCCCAAAGATGTCAACGGCTGGTTCTTTGCGTCGTGAGTGACGCACCGCGAAACTTCCATGGCTGATACTGGAAACTAGCTTTGTTGGTGGATAGGTTTCTTCTGAAACGGAATGTTCATTTCATTCACCCATTAGAGATTAAATGGTACATAATTACTTGAACATAATTTTCTCAAAAGTTTTATAGATGCAATTAAGAGATAAATTGGCCTGACATTTAACATGTTTGATTTATCATAATATGAAAACTGCAAGTTAATTTGTGATGGCTTATTTTAAAAGACAATGATAACAAAACACAAAACAGTCTGCATTTGAGTGCCTTATATTCCTTAAGTTACTTTACATTGATAAATACTGTGGGAATACTCACTCTGGTAAAGGAAGTTGATTGTTACTCGGCTTGTCAAAGAATAGTCCACTATCTTTATGGAAACCGAAGGTCGATCACCATATACGAGGTGCTACCCAAAAGTTCAGGGAATTTGCCCATAAAAAGGTAATTGCTTATCATAACTCCTAGTTTCCACCGTCTCCTTCGAAGTAGTCCCCTTGGACATGGATACAGCGATCCCAGCGTTTTTTCCATGATTCCATGCATCCCTGGAAGTCTTCAACTGTGAGTGTTTTAAGCACCTCCTGCGATTCTGCCTGGATCTCCTCAATTGTATCAAAACGACGGCCTTTCAATCGAAATTTCATTTTGGGGAACAGGAAACAGTCGCAGGGGGCGAGGTCAGGCGAATAGGGTGGGTGGGGAATCACTGTCGTGTTTTTGGAAGCCAAAAACTGCCGAACAACGAGCGATGTGTGGACGGGCGCGTTGTCGTGGTGGAGAACCCAGTTGTTGTTCTCCCACTTTTCCGGACGTTTGCACCTAATGCTCTCTCGTAGCCGCTTCAAAACTTCACAATAAAACTTCCCGTTGACATTTTGCCCAGGGGGGACAAATTCCTTGTGGACAATGTCTTGGATGTCAAAAATTAAAAAGATCAACATGGACTCATCGTCGTCGACAGACGTTCGTCCATCCTTAAAGCTTTTGTACCACAAAAAAGTTTTACTTTGACTCATAGCATTCTCACCAAATGCTTCCACAAGCATGCGGTGGGTTTCTACTGCAGTTTTTTTAAGCTTAAAACAAAATTTGATGCAGATTCCTTGCTCCTTAAAATCTGCCATTTAAAAAATCGCCTAACCACTACAACACAACGTTACATAAACGCACGAGACTCAAGAACGCGGCCTCTCGCCTTCACGGCTGTTGGCACACTAATTCACTAAGGTACTGCTCGCCCCCATCTAGCGGCGGCAGGCCATTCCACAACCGGTTCGCGCGTGGAATAAAAATTCCCCGAACTTTTGGGTAGCACCTCGTACACAATAGCCCGCCACCGGACTCTATTCTGAGCTAGCTGCATCCAATTCGCTCCATCGATTACTATCTCCCTAAGGTTAATCTGTGCCGTCACAGTGGACGCGTGGTCTGAGGCGCAGTCCTTGTGCCGTTTGGTCACTGGGACCGTGGGTTCGAATCCCACTCAAGGCATGGATGTTTGTCTGCGTCTTTATGTGTTGTGCTGTCCTGTGTACAGGTAGAGGCCTTGGGACGGGCTGATCACTCGTCCAAGGAGTCCTACCAACTGTCTAATAGATCAAAGCCAACGAAAATTTGGGACCCGCAGATGCTCAGGGCACTGAATAACGGGTCGCCAAAGTATCCTAAGGACCATCTTAATTTTATCCTCCAACCTACACCTAGGTCCTCCCTTCAGGACTCCCAAACAATGTCTTGTAAACGTCTCTCCCCTTCCCCTGCGTGCCGCATGTCCAGTCCATCTCATCATCCTCAATTCAATCACAATATCAGGTGAATCGTGAATCTTATCATTACGCAAATTTTCTCCATGATCCGTCTCCCTCAAAGCTCTATTCTCAAAGACCGTAATTCTCATTGTATGTTCCTTCCTCACAGTTAGAGACCAAGTTTCGCACCCATACAGCACAACTGGCAAAATTACACTTTTGTATATTTTAGTCTTTAGTTCTTTTGGCATGAGACGCGAGTACAAAAGATTTTGCTCTGAATGTTAGAATGTATTTCCTGAATTATTCTGATCTTCATTTCGTCATGAATGTCATTCTGACTTGTTACTGTTGTCCCCAAGTACTTGAATTTTGTCACATTTTTGATCGATTCATTAGCTAACCAAATATTCCGGTTCTGTCCTTAATCCTCATGCCGAAATATCATAATATACTTTGTCTTTTCTGCATTTATTTATAGATCTACATCCCTACTATCCCTTAAGGGTGTTTCTATGTTCGCTTTTATAATATTTGTATTTTCGCCCAACAGATTAATTCCATCAGCATGGACCATAGATGTGTCCCATTCCTTTCCAAACCACCCTGATTTTCTTGGTATTTCCTGATGGCATATTCTAAGGCAAAATTTAAAAGCAATGCGGATAGAGCATCTCCCTGTTTCCGGCAAATGTAGAAAATTTGATAAGTTTTATATCTATTACGACGGAGGCCACACTGATGATTCCCAATAATTTAAATGGCATATAGAGTCAGACTTGCCAGAATGTTGGATCAAATTTTGTAGGCAGATGATAATTATCATCTGCCTACAAAATTATAAGAGGGAGATTCCTTTACAATTATTACAGTCAGTCTTATCACCCTTCATATGAATTGGTACAATAGATTCCATCCACTGCTGTGGCATTTCTTCATCATTCCATGCACATCAAATGGGTTTGTGTATCTTGGAACGCAACGTTTCGCATCTGCTTTGACCATTTCGGCCGGAATCTGATTACTACCTGGAGATTCATAATTTTCCGACTTCTCAATAGGAGGTTCCACTTCGAAAGGGCTAGGTTCTGGTAGTAATGGCTCGGCCGTACGTGTATCCATCTGCGTAATATAATCAACCTCGTGTACAGTTAGCACCAGGTTAAAGAAATTTTTCCACCTATTCAAACCCTGTGGGGATCTGCAAGCATATAACCATTCTCATGTTTGATAATATTAACTCTTGGTTGGAGACCTTTTATAAATTAATCTATGCGTCTGTATAAGTCTCTGACTCAGGTGTTAAAACGAGAAGCTGCGAATAGGGAAAACTGGCGAACTCTTTTTGGGCAGAACAATGGACCTGTCGTCAGACAGAACACTAAATAATAATAATAATAATAAAGTCTCTGACATATTTGTTTCTGTAATTAGTTTAAAGTTCTTTAATTTTGTGTGATTCAAAGTTTTCACGGGGATTAAGTACATCAATTCTTCTCGGGCTACCAGTCGTGTACAGTGGTTTAATAAAGAAAACATTAAGCCACCTTACATGGCTCGTAGCCCGAGAAGAATTAATTATTCATTAATTTTGTTTTTCAGGTATTCATTTTTCTTCTTCCTAAACGTTGCAGATTATCTCCATTGATTTGGCTTTGATTCTATAACCATTGTAATTTGAGGGTTGGGCGTGAGGCTGACAACCTCACTCCGAAAAAAAAAGATTTGTTTCGATACTTCAAGCTAAGCCTCGGATGGAGGCTAAAGATTGAAGAGGCCGGGGTTCAACTTTGAACTGTAACGCCAAGAAGAAGAAGAAGAAGAAGAAGAAGAAGAAGGAGAAGAAGGAGAAGAAGAAGGAGAAGAAGAAGGAGAAGGAGGAGGAGAAGAAGGAGAAGAAGAAGGAGGAGGAGGAGGAGAAGAAGGAGAAGAAGAAGAAGGAGGAGGAGGAGGAGGAGAAGAAGAAGAAGAAGAAGAAGAAGAAAGAGAAGAAGGAGAAGAAGGAGAAGAAGGAGAAGAAGAAGAAGAAGGAGAAGGAGAAGAAGGAGAAGAAGAAGAAGAAGGAGAAGGAGAAGAAGAAGAACCATTGTAATTTAGCCTGCTTCGGCTTGTCTATTAATTTTTGCACTCATTATCAAACATTGGTTAATTATGCTTTAGTTTATGATATCCTATATTTTCCTTGACTGAGGTGTTAATGTTGTACCTAATACTTTTCCAAGCGCTATTAACATCCAAACTCTCCTCTAAGTTTTCTAAAGCCGCAAATGTATTGGAGATTAGTACCTGGTACTTTTTCTTAACTTTTACATCATTGAGTTTCCTCAAGTCAAATCTTACTAAATCAAATTTTGCCTTGCCCGTTTACTTACAGAAAATTTCTCCCTTCATGTTGCTACTACCAAGGTCCTCTGAAAGATCTGAAGTCTAATACACTGTAGTATCGTCTTTTGTTAATTAAAACATGATCATGACACCATTATCAGAAGTATGTTTATGAGCGAATTTTATGTTTTTAACAATTAGGTTCTTTGAAATTACAGAATTTACTACTAATTCATTACTAATTTCATGTAGAATTCCCTTACCAATAATTGGTTTATAAATGTCCTGCCTCCCTTTCTTCACATTGAAATCTTCTAGCAAAATTGTCAAATGGTACGTAGGGAACTGGAAAAATGCCTGATGTAGTTCTTTGTAAAAGTTATCCTATGTGTCATCAACTTTATCCTCAATTGGGGCGTGAAAATTCTGTACAATATCATCGCACCAACAACCGTTTACAGTTACACATGACATCCTATTACTAACAAACTCTACTTTTTTAATTGCTTAAATAATCCTATTATGTACGAAAAGTCCCGTTCCTAAGTGGTGATTAACCAGAACCTAGAATAAAACTTCTGATTGATGACTGTATAACTGTCACTGTATTTTGATAAAACCATTGAGGATCTAGCTGGTAATAGCACTGAAATAACCGGATAATAAATAAACCGGCGAGATAGCCTAGCAACTTCTTCTTCTTTTTTCTTTGTGTGTGTGTGTGTGTGTGTGTGTGTGTGTCTGTGACGACAGGTTCATATGAACAGGATCCTTCCATCCTTTTCTCGGACTGGGACCTGTTCATA
The DNA here is from genome assembly GCF_977971745.1 of Zootermopsis nevadensis. Classification (NCBI taxonomy): domain Eukaryota; kingdom Metazoa; phylum Arthropoda; class Insecta; order Blattodea; family Termopsidae; genus Zootermopsis; species Zootermopsis nevadensis. The sequence continues at coordinate 8,992,339 of NW_028259144.1, read as the reverse complement.
TACGTTCTTGGCAGATGATCCAGAAGTGGTTTGCCATTGCCTTCTTCTGTGTGTGAATGGAGTAATTGTTGGGATGCCACGGAGAAACCGGGGAAACTCCGTGTTGCCTAGACCACGGCCTTGCCCAACACAAGTTATAAATTCGGGCACCGCCGGGAATCGAACCCGAGGCCCCAGGATTACAAGGCTAGCGTTCTAACCGCTAGACCACCGTGGCTGCAGCCTAGCAACATATTCTGTTAAATGAATAGTCTTGTTTCTCTTCACAAAACTATTTTCCTTCGTTGGAATGTGAACCTTGTCACAAACATGAGATACAGGAACAAATTCCACCATTTTGAATTGTACAAAAAAAACTTCAACTTTTCTAATGTGGCTGAGAGTATCTTCCCAAATGAGGATTTAAGCAGTTCACCGATTTCCATGTCAGTCTTCAGCCCCAAGTTTGTCCAATCGCCTTTTTATATCCTTGAACAGATCTTTTATTTATCAAAACGAATCACCTGGAGTGTTTGTGACTTGGATAAGGAAATGCCGTATTCAGACAATAATTTGTGCATTGCGGATATCCAGTGCTGTCATCAGCTTTCTGTGAATGGATTATTTGGAATTATGGAACTGCACAACTAGAGGGTTGCCAACTGGAAAATGTATATTTCAGAGTGTACGATGGAAGATACCTCAAGCAATCTTTCATACCTTAATCCAAGGGACCCCAGTATATATCAAGGAAACAGAAGTTTTGAAGTTAAACGGACAAATTTACTGTCTCTTTTTGGTGATGAAGTAGAAGAACACACTGTTTCAAAGAATGCGAAGGTGAAAGTGTACCTCAGAATAAAGCCAACAAAGAATGATACTGCACTGATTTTGGCTCCACCACAGGATCGATCGTCTGAAGTTAATTATTCTCAGACTTTGTTAGTAAGATCTCTGAAGAACCCTATGGTTCATGAATTCAAGTTTACCAAAATATTCAAGTCAAAAAAAGGAATACACTGAGTGTGTTCATGATTTGGAAAACGACTTTGTCAGTGGACAAATGAGATCTCTCTCATTACATATTTGTTCCTAATTTTAGTTCTCCTTTTATTACTTTCTATTTCGGCGTAAAATAGAAACTGTATTAGCGACGAAATTAATAGCAGACTTAATGTGAAAAATGCTTGATACTTTGCAGTTCGGAATTACCGTCTGCTATGTAACAATGCATAGATTCAAATATATAAAACTATTATTTTACCTGATGTTTTGTACGGATGTGAAACCTGTTCTTTCAAGTTAAGGGAAGAATATTAATTGTGGGGGTTTGAGAACAAAACGCCGAGAAGAATATTTAGACGTAAGAAGGATGAAGTGACAGGACATTAAAGGACACTTTAATATGGAGTTTCATTGTTTGTACTATTCGCCAGTGTTATTAGGATCATCAGTCCAAGGATGAGATGGGAGAACGCACCGGGGAGATGGGAAATGAGTAAACAATTCTGATTGGGAAGCTGTTTTGGATTTAAGTACCAGCGTAAGCTTTTATTTTGTCTTAAAGTTGGAAATTTAGATGTGAGTAGTTCTATGTGACGATGGTCAATATCTTCCGAACCAATGCCATAGGAAAATACTAGCATGAAATAAATAACGCACAAAGGCTTTTAGTTACAAATATTGTTTGTAGACTCAGAATAATTAGAAGATTAATATGAAAATACTATGAACGCGCTGTTGCTATAATCCACATAATATCATCCTGGAGCCTTTGTTCTCGTGATACACTTAAGAGAAAGACAAGCGGGTTGTGCCTGCAAAACCTCTTTGTCCCCGCAAAATATAACAATATTTCTTGCAATGCCTCGTGATGAGGGCTACCTCTCCTCAGTTCTACAGTCGTAATTCTCTCTCTGTCGGGTGCGTTATATTATGCTGTTTGCTAAAAATTTATTCATTCCACTAGCCATTTAAAACTTAACCACTATAATTACTTTAACATTCGTTCATTTGAGACTAAAAATTCCACGTAATATCCGATGTGGGAAAAGACGTTAGCTACACATGCACAATATCTGAAACAATCCCTTCTTCAAAATTGAAATTGGTCGTTATGCAAATAGTTGCCTGACGTGTATACTGTAACCGTTTAATACACTAAGAAAGGTTTAATAGGCCTTAATAACAGTTTTAGTGTATCAATATAGATATTAACAGCAGTTTTATGACGATTTAGAAATTAATTTGAAGCTGAGGTCGTATGAAATCTGATATCATACGTCAGGTTTGATGCCTTGCGCCTGTACGCTGAATTACATTAAGTGTTGTGTTGATAACTAAAATCAGACAACGCTGCGGAGTTCATTCACGTTATAAAGGGCCGTATCTCATAAATTTTAATATCAAGTTATGTACAGTGTACCTGTAGGTACCTGCCAGTCTTTTAGTGAAAGGACCCTGGGTAAAATTAAGTCGAAGTAATCAAAATCGCTCAGTCCGAAGTTGAACAGTTACGTAATTAAAAAGAAAGTCCGTCGATCCACACGGAAGGGAAGTGTTGCCAAATGTACAAGAAGACGTTATTCAGATGATTATTATCTTCTGGAATGTTGCGTCGTGTAGCCTGGTAGAAATCTACATAAGTTCAGAGGCGCTTTCCGCCCCTGATGATGAAGGCTTCGTGGAAGAGATAAAAGTTGACAGAAGATACGAACTAATTTTTCGTATTTTTCAGCGACAGAGAACATACTGAATCACTTCAAAGTCATAACTAAAGCTCCACATTTACTACTGATACGTGCTGAGAAGCTCGAAGAGGAGACTGTGGATAGTTACTGTGAGTTTGTTTTGCTTACTTTGTAGTTTAGCTGTTAAATAATGTTAAGAACTTAATAATTTGGTCGGTAGTCAATAAATGTGTAACAACTCACTTACTTTAAAATTGCTCATGTCCGTATCTCTATAACTGTTCAGCTTTGGAGTGAGGTATGTTTATTCGAATCAAACTGTCTCAAGGAAGATTTCCTACAATTAAGGAAAGAACCTCCCGGTACATCTTGTATATGTTTGAAATATTACTTTTTACAAACACAACACATAAAGTGACAGTGCTCCATTAGGCTAATTATTGTCATCAAACTAAACATATCTTTGTTCTTATCTACCTTTCTAAAACGTACTTTGAAACAGTATGTGTTTACAAATCTGATACGTAATTACGCCATGTTTTATTTTCACGAGCCACAAGCGAACGAGTAAAAAATGTCAGCCTTCAATTTCGAGTTTACACGTGACCAGTAGACTCTGTGGTATTTATACTAAGGGGAAAAACGACAGTTTCTTACAAATTTATCTTCTGGGTCTCAGACAATATTCGGGTTTGTGACCTTAGTCAGTCAAATCATTTCCCAGGAAAAAACAGAATTTGCCTTAGCGCTTGCTATCCGAGCAACAGGAAATACCTTTGCCGGGGTTCGAACGAAGGAAACATTTTCTTTGGCCCAGAGCCCGGGCCCCTCTAAAATTATTTCTAAAATTAATCAATTACACTGAAACCGAGCGTTATTTCTTAACGTCTCTTCCGATTATTTTTAAATTTATTCTCTTCTGATAGGGAAAGTACTTAGTATTAATTATTGACTTCTTACATTTATTATTGATAACCAAATTATAATAGTAATTATCTTTGTGTTTTCTCAACTACCAACAATGTGTAAATATGGACCGACAATTGTAAGCTTTCATGTGAGCTCCTGCGTCTACAACAATGTAAGAAAAATATTCGAATTTCTAAACCACACCTGCAACAATGTTGGTTGAGCATGCCACAAGGCTCTTTTCTCGTTTATTATGCACGCAGTATAATAGCCTGAATGAACCGTATTGCACTCCACTCTTTTACCGCAGAAACTGATTGTTACGTCATCTGCTTACTCGGCATTGTTGCATTAGTATATATTGACATCAACAATGGGATTTCGTTATTGTGGAAAGAGCTGAGCTGTGAATCGCTTGTAGAAGAAGTGCTTCGTAGAGTAGATAATATTGTGCTGTTAAAAACGTTTTAGGATATCACAAGTACTTATCTTATATAAGAATTATTAAGAAATCTGTGACACTCTCTCCATTTTATTTTTGATTCAACTGATCATTGTCGGTGGACATCGTCGTATCTTCCTCTTGAACGAAGTTTGAGGTAAGGGATTCGTATTTATTATTGTTGTTCATCACATTTAATGTTTTCATCTGCATTTGTGAACTCGTGTAAGGGAATTAGGCTTGTCTTCTTTTGACGTAAATACGTCTACACGGAAGGGTCATTCGGCAAAAACAGCGTTAGTTACGAAGCCGATTCAAGTTTAAGTGTTCATTCCTCAGGACTGGTAAGAGTAAGGGTAATGTAACTTATATGTAAAATGATCAGTAAATAAGGTCCTTTAAGAATCTGTAATGTATTTTATTGTAATTATAATTGTTTATACATTTATTGTAATTTTAATGAACCAATGTGTACAATTCCTTTGAAAGGGTTACAAAGTTAAAATATTTGGGAACAACAATAACAAATCAAAATGGTATTCATGAGGAAGTTAGGAAGAGACTAAATTTCGGAAATGCTTGCTACTTCTCAGTTCAAAATATTTTGTCTTCCCGTCTAATTTCTAAGAACCTGGAAATTTTGCCTGTTGTTTCGTATGGGTACGAAACATGGTCTCTCACTCAGATGGAGGAACACAGATTGCTGGTGTTTGAGAATCGGGTGTTGAGGAGGATATTTGGGCCTAAGAGAGAAGACGATGGGGCATGGAGAAAACTGCATAATGATGAGCTTAAAAATTTGTACTCCTCCCCCAGTATTGTCAGGGTGATCAAGTAGAGAAGAATGAGATGGGCAGGGCAAGTAGCGCGCATGGATGGAGCAAAAGTTTGCAACGGGTATTGGCGGGTAAGCCTTAGGGGAAGAGACCGCTGGGGAGACCTAGACGTAGATGGGAGGATAATCTCAGGCGGGATCTATGGGAGATAGGAGTTGAAGAAAACTGGGTTTTGTTGGCCCAGGACAGGGTCCGGTGGAGGACTTTGGTTACTTCGCTGATGAACCTTCGGGTTCAGTAAGCCATCTAGTTAGTTAGCTAGTTCAATGTGTACAATTTTCAATGCATCTGGCGCGTTAAGCGCCCGCCTCTCGAAAACCGTAAGAGACGGATCTGGACACACTCAATTTTTTTTTCAACTACCAACAATGATTAAATATGGACCGACAATGGCCAACTTTTATGTGAACACCTACGTGTATAACAATGCAAGAAAAAAAGATTGGAATTTCTAACCCACGCCTGCAACAATATTGGTCGAGCATGCCGTAAGGCTCTTTTCTCATTTACTAGAGCAGAGCGCTCCTTTCGGAGCTCCTCGGGCGGGTTGGTCAAGTTTGTAAAACGCAACCAACCTTGTGTAAGAAACTAAACTAACCCCCCTTCTTTTTCAGCGTCTTGTTTTTTTTCGTTCCTCTGTTCTTAGGGAATAAGTTTTTCTACGTGTGTCGTTAATATGGTCTCGTCTATCATTGTAAGTATTCTTTCGCTCTTCTTTATTTCTTAAATAGGTCTGATGTAGTAGTTCTTTACGTCGCTGTTCAGAGGCCAACTGTTCTTGGTCAGTAAACGTTCTACGTCCAGCCCCACCCTTGCAAATCTTCGTCTTAAAATCGATCATAATAGTTTTTGTAATCGTAATATATAGAGTATATGAGTAGTATTATTAGTATCACTTTACCTTGTTGCAGTTGTTGGATTTGGTACTTCAAATAGTTGATAACTTCTTTTTTTACTTTTCTGATGTTTTAGGCCAACTGTCAGTCAATTTTTAATAATGCAACGTGCTGCTTCTGGAGCAGTGATAATGCGACTGGCTTGGTAGTAAAGCGTTATTTGTTTACTCGGCATTGTTGTGTTGTAATCGGCATTGTTGTGGTCCACAACAATGCCGAGTAAACAAATATCTGTTGACATTGTTGATGACGTCATTTCTTGAAGACAACGAGGAATCACAAATTTTTATAGTAGATTATGTATGCAGTATAATAGCCTGAATAAACCGTAATGCACTCCATTCACTTACCTAAGAAATTAATTGTTACGTCATTTGTTTACTCGGCATTGTTGTGTTTCATATTGCCGTCAACAATCCGCTTTGTTATTGTAGAAATAGCTGAGGGAGGGGAGTTGACAAGTTATTGGTTTAGTGGCCTGAAGGAAGGAGACCTCTGGGGAGACCTCGGCGTAGGTGGGAGGATAACATTAAGATGGACCTTAGGGAGATGTTACTCGATGGAGCGAACTGGATGCAACTGGCTTAGGATAGACCCCCGTGGCGGGCTTTTTGAACACGATGATGAACCTTCTGGTTCCGTAAAGGAAGTGGGCTGTTTTTTGACAAGCCGAATTTCAATCGACGTTTCATAGAATATCTTGCACATTGCAGTGTATGAGTACCGTGATGTAGGCCTGAACTATGCATGCGTTAGAACAACGAACAACTTTTGTGACTGTGCCCAACTGTAATTCTCGCGTTCATTTAATAAATTTAAATTACATTTTGTTTTTGTAGTGCATACAAATGTGTAACTTAGGCAGGAAAGTCCTTAATCATGTAAGCTGTTAAGCACTTTCAGTTCTACAGAGAGACAAGAACTCAAAATGTTTGTGCCTATGAAAAGGCGTAGCCTTCTTTTTCCAAAATTTATTTGTAAACTGTCTTGTTCTGCATCAAAGGTCACACAATTTCCATGGCATATTTTTCTCGTACTTTTTTTTAAATCGGTTCACCAGAGTACAGGCATCTGAGACTTTATAGATTACATTGATATTTTATACTTAATATCTAGGTACGTAGTTTACATATAAGAAGATTTAACTTTATGCGAGTAATGACAAACACGCGACATGACTTAATATTGCCCATATCAGTCACATCTTCAGGGTGATTAAGCCAAGAAGAGTGAGATGGGCGGGGCATGTGGAGTGCATGGATGGGGTGAGAGGTGTGCACCGGGTATTTTTGGAAAGCCTGAGAAGAAGAGGCCGCTGGGGAGACCTAGACGTAGATGGGAGATTAATCGCAGGCGGGATCTATGGCAGATAGAATTTGAAGGAGAGTGGATTTTGTTGGCCCAGGGCAGGGTCCGGTGGAGGGCTTTGGTTAGATCGGTGATGAAACTTCTGGTTCCGTAAGCCGTCTAGGTAGTTTGTTTGTTAGTTAGTTAGTTATATGTCGCACTTACAGCTTTGTCATTTAATGTTGGATCTCAACAGACATTTCTGTTACAAAGATAAAAACTGATTCCATGGAGCCGAAGTCCTGCTTGAGAATCTAACAGTAGCCTAGGTTATCAAATGTCTCGCCCCTTATGAAACATGAAGTTTCATGTCCGTGTTTACAAGACCCCGCCTCTAAGCCACATCCACAAGCCACATCTTCATTCCCCACGTCTCTAAGATCCATTTTAATATTATCATACAAACGCATAGGACTCTCAAGTGACCTTTTCTTTTCAGGTCTTCCGATTAAAAAGTTACACTTCTTGTCTCTGCCATGTGTACTACATGTCCCGCCCATCTCATCACCCTTGATCTGACAGACTACAATTTATTAATTAGTGAAGAAATCTATAAAGCTCCTTATTACGCAATTTTCATCATTCCCTTGTCAGTAACTCTCTCGCAGGACCAGATAATCTTCTCAATACCGTGTTCCCTCTCAGTCACTCTCAGTTGATGTGCACACGTGTCAGTATGAAGAAAAACGTTTAACAGCGAAGGACTGTCTTTTCAGGAGATGGAGTTAAACCAAAGTCGCAGTTGTTCTCAAGATGGCGGCAGGCGCACGCGCACCGAAGCATTGGCCTCTCTGAATGAGCTGAAAGAGAAGAACGTGTTAAGTGACGCGGTGTTGAGGTTGGAAGATGGCGGCTCCTTTCCAGTCCACAGAATGATTCTCTCCATGTGCAGCGAATATTTCAGGTTTGTTTATTAACTGACGCGGTTGATTAAAATGTGAAATAAGGACATAATAGAGGCGGTGAGGAAGAAGACTAATGTCTTCTGGACGTTGCGCCGTAGAAAATGAGTGGTATTTCAGACGTACTTCCTGCTTTCTTTCCTTGATGATCGAGGCAGTAAGCACCTGTAAAGAAAAGTCCTATAATTTCTACGAGATAACACGACGCAACATCACAGAAGACGGACGTGGTTTTTTGTACTAATTTTTAAGTGCGGTTGTACCAAGGTGATAGTCAATCGATCTGGTGGGAGAATTAGAATCCATTTCCAAAACTTCTTTGTTTTAATACATAAAGACGACCGACAAAGTCCAGAAGTAAGTTGGCAATGCACCTTCGTCACGCCATTGTCTAGGACATTGAAAGCTGCTGTGTGTTGCTCTCTCTGAAATATAATAAATTGTAACGAAGCACTTCGCGAAAAAAGTTTTATTTGTAGGAGAGAATCGTTCGGGAATGTGTGCATGCGTTAATTTGCATGTTTTTTAAATAAACATGCGGTGCGTTCTTGAAATGAGAAATTAATTATAACCGTGAACCATTGTTCCTGTTTTCCAACTGACTTTTCTCACGTCATGTTACAAGATGTACCCCTCTTTCAGTTTTCCGACAATCAAAGCTTTCCGCTTGTCTTGCACTGCAAAGCCCTTAATTTGCAATAGAAAATTGTTTGTTTGCTGGTTGGCGATCACTTTTTAAGGCCACGTAGAAACATCAGCTTTTCTTTTAAGTTGTTTATTGTCGGGAAACTGTTTTGACAGAACAAATAGATTTCATATTTCGAACTGATCAATCAGTGGAATGTACAGCCTGCGATGAATGTTGAAATAATTGTATTAATTTGCTGGTTGGCCTTAAAATTTCTGTTGTAGTTGTTATAACCTCAGATATCTCCTAAAGGAGTCAAGAGTATGTAAGAAACGAGGTGACCATTCTATAGTAGAAATGTTCGTTGATTGCCTTCCGATTTTTAAGTTATATTCTGTTAAGTCTACGCACCCTGTGGCAGTTAATCTGTTCCCATTAGTACACATTCTGGGAGTTTTTGAAGTATTCAGATAACAAAAATTCATCCACCACATTGACAAAAGGACACTTTTATTTGGCTACGTGAATTATAAAAACTTAAAGTTTATGCGCATGGCTTGTAATTTTCTGCTCGCCGTTTCTCCAAATCGACGACTGCTTCGTGACGTTTCAGGAAATTCTTCACTACAAAACTGCACACCAGTGAGCAGACTGATATTCTCCTCCACGGAGTCAGCTCAGATGTGATGACCCAGATACTGGGTTATGTTTATTTTCGCAAGATGGACATCCACTCTGACAACGTGCGTCAGGTGCTCGTGGCGGCTGACTATTTGTGTATACCAAGCGTTACTAAACTCTGCTGCGATTTCATCAAGGAAGAGATAGACGCCGAAAACTGTATCGACATCATGCAGTTCGCAAGGTAATTGATGTTCATTTGTCATTTGCTGTGACGCCAGCCTTCGTCGCTGGAGCGAAGCAGCTTTACTCAAGAGAGCAGCTGAGTGCCGGGTCGCAGATTAAACCCTCTGACTGAGGACTGGGCAAATTATAAAGCGTTGTAGGTCAGGGCTATTATTAATGTCCCTGTAATTTAAATGTTCTGATTTAACTGCTTATGTTTTGAGCATCAATATGACCAGCAGATGACTAATTTCATCATGTAGAACGTGAATCGCGACCTATTGCAGGGTCACAATTATCTGTGTCTTCCTCTTGAATTCCGTCTCTTCTTTCTTTCTTTCTCTGCGGCATTCTTTGCTTCTTACATAATCCTCCCTATATCAAAATCAACATTCAGCCCCACATATTTCTGCATACAGCAAAACCTCTGTTAACCGACCCTCGTTTATCCGATTCCCTCATTAAGCGACCGAATTTCAACCAGATCGGTTGCGATCGGTTTCCACCGGCGAGAGTGTTTAAAGCGATATCCACGCGGTACAGTTCATTGATCTAACCTCACACACAGATTTTGTTGATTATTATGGACACTTCAAGACATTTAGAGAATTTGTTATTATCGGGCAAAGACAAAAAACAACCTTCTGGTCCCCGTAGAAGCTGAACCCCTACCCTTCTTGTTCAGGACAACATGGCAATCAAATCAACTGACATTGGCAGAATCACACCAGAACCTCCACTTCATGTGATGGACAAAGTTACTGATAAATTCACTATTTTAATATAGGGACTACTTCGAACAGCGCCGACGAGTGACTTTTGCCGTCGACTTGTGCGTGCGAAACGCCCGCTTCATCCGCCGACGAGGAAAATCTGTATTGCATCTCTATATATTTGTTCATATCCATGAACACGTTCCCCTTTCCCTCTCTCATCCGACTTATCGGCTTATCCGACCCGTGGTTCCCCCCATATAGTCCGGTTAAACGAGGTCTCACTGGATTAACACACAGAGTTAACACAATGTCGTTTCGCCAAGGTTGATGCCTGAAATCTAAATTGTACACTTGTCACTCACTGCCTTCTTTACTTGCGTACATCGTGCATTATTTTCAACCTATAACTTTATCACGAGGACGAGCGGGCATTGCCTGGGAACCTTCGTAGCCAAAAAATTTCTATTTTGGCCCGGTTAAACGGAGCGTCTCTCATCGTTGCCTCTCCACGTGCCTGCTCTCAGTCTCACTCATTCGGGCTTCAAAGGGCTAAGGTAAAATGTGGAGGCGAAATACTGTGGTGTGCGAATGCTTGAGAATTGAGCTCTTGATGCAGCGTTTCAATGTGTCAGAGTTCGAAGGAGATCGATTCTGAGTCGGCTCTTACCTTCGCTGTCGCAGGTTTTACTTCTGTGCCGACCTTGAGACCGAAGCTGGTCGCTTCGTTCTGCGCCACTTCGTGGTAGTGTCTCAGCAGAACGAAGAAGTCCTAGAACTGGCTGCACAGGAGCTGCAAGCAATAATCGAGTCTGATGAACTGAACGTTAAGTACGAGGAAGATGTGTGGGAGTGCGTTCTCCGGTGGATCAACCACGACCCGGACAACAGGAAAGGCCACATCGCGGACCTCTTGGATGGCATCAGACTGGGACTACTTGACGAACAGTTTTTCCTGGAGACGGTCAGTATGCCCCTGAAATCGTGGATTTTTATGGGAACTGAAGCCCGCATTTCCAATTCCGTTTTCACACGCAATTCGTAACTAATTAATGCAAATCGTGAGCCTTTCACTTCGTCACGTGTAAGGCCGTCCGTCTGTCCGCAGATCAAGCTCAAGAACGTCTAAACGGATGTTCATTAGATTTAATATTGATGAGCTTTAACAGAATCTGTTGACGCATTCCAGTTCTGGTTTAAATCTTACATTAACAACGTTAAAATTACACAATGATTTTAATGCCTTATTCCGCGCAAAATTTGCTGCGTGAGAAATCCCGATATTATCTTAGTTACCATGGTTACAATAAGTACCTGTGGAATGCCGCTGGTAGCACGCTCGCATATGTTTGTGTATGTGCAAAACAAATATTCGATTCGTCCTTTTATTCAGATATGTGGTTGGAGTTAATAATCGTCTTTTATTCATCTTCTGTAAGTTTGACGGTCCGAGTGTGCTACAATATTTAATTACAGTTTCAGCGTTTATTAAGATCCATTACGTGTTTCAGCTCAACTACAGCATTCCACCGTTAACTACATTCAAACGTCCACTCAGCTTGAATAGAAAAATCCTCCAACAGATAAATCACATCTTCTACTTAACCAAAGATCCCGCTGCCATAAGAAGCGTATCTTACCTGCTATAATAATTTCACGCATTTCCGACGATATATATAGTCAAACCGAGATCACTTCAGTGTGATAAGCCTCAGCTGATTGACCACATAGGGACAACATATATCCGAAAAGTGCAGCAAGATAGCTTCGTATTTCCTCCAAGAGTAAATTACCCCAGGGGCTTCAAACTCATAGACAGCTTCAACATTCGAATATTTTAACCGCCATCTAACGAAGCAACCGTACAACTTATGATATTCTTTCTTCCATTTCATCAAGCGCTTTAACCCGAGAGATAAATTTTTCCTACTCAAGGTCAAATGTCCTGTGATTTCAGCCACACACATCTTACGAATACGTGTGAAAGAATCGCACGGATTCATGGAAATGTTATCAGCATCAAATCTCTTTACAATTTATCATTCGTATCCACTGGTTTCGAACACTTAAAGAGAACCACCTGATGATGACGAATTAAGGTCGAAACATGCAATGGCTCTTAATAGACATCGAGACCATAATCACATGCTGTTGTGTTGCCTGGCCTTCAACCCGACCATCATCATGCAGCAGGCTGCCTCCCTTAAAACTCGAAGCAACTAATTGTCATAGTTTTCTTTCTTTGCTGCGTAATTTTGACGACTAATTAAAGTTATCGAATCCAAAAGAATGTGGTGATCGCAGCGTGCATCTCGAACTGGAGAGACGAGAAATAAATTACAATTTTTGAATGTAACTCAAAATGCAACCCTTACTGAAGTATTTAACTTTCGGTTGAAACAAATTTCAATACATTTATCTAAAATCGATTTAACCTTGATTTCTCTTCTCTCCATAACCTGTACATTTGTTAAGAGCGTCGTTACATAAACTAACAAACATGTTTTCCTATATAGTATACCATAGTCTACTTCGGGGAGGTCCCATCCAAATTATGTGTGAATTTATTGTCTCCTCTGCAATGAAACATGGCTCCCCTTCCTAAAATTTATAAGGCCCACATTGAACTGTTTAACAGGTATCAAAGCACCCGTACGTGACGGAAAATGATGGGTGCAGACCATTGATCTCGGAGACGGTCGCGTTTCTGCGCTACTCACAAATGATGAAGAAGGAAGGCAAGGAAATCGTGACACCAAGGATTGCCCGCCCGCGAATCCCACAGTACAATCTTTTTGCTATTGGTGGGACTCGTGGCGGAAAGCCGACAGATGTGATCGAAGCGTACGACGCACGAGCAGACCGGTGGAGTGTGGTGAGTTGCGCGCATTTCTACTCTTACCGTGCCTTGTTAAATGACGCCACCGAGAAAACTACTTTTCCTACTTATATTTTTACTAAGTAACTGTTTATTCAAGCTTAATCACAAGTATGTCTTTGTCTCTTTTTTTCCTGCTAATTTATTTTCATTGCAGTGAACCCTTTTTAAGAGAAGCTCCAAAGACATGAATTAAAAAGAATAAATACATAAATAACACAGGTGCTGAGTCTCATGTTCAATGTAAGTTCTAACAGTAATCGACGAAGGATACTAAGTTTGCCTTAAATACCATTTACAACAAGCGTCCTATATCAACTGTCATGGCAACCTGCCTGCTGATTTTAGACATGAAACGAAATATTTGTCGATCAGTGGATTTCAACGTAATAAATAAAGTACCGATCAATGTCGATGTTGGTTGTCTGCGTGGTAATGCCTCGTGAATTAGAAGGCTGACACACTCTTTGGGGGGAGGGACGTACTGCCTTCAGCTTTGCGTTGATAAAACCCAAAACACCAACATCTGTCTCTACCATCGTACGAACCTGATATGTCAGCTGTTGATCAGAAATTAATTCTACATTTGTCTGTCGTACTTAACGAGTGCACTGGTAATGTTTGAGCTTCTCTTCGGGGTCTTCCTGTTTCCCCCGTCTCTCATAATTCCATCATTTGCTCCAAGTTAATTTCTCACGGTCTTTGTCGAGTTCGGTAGGCCACCCAGCACGGTGTAGCAGTTTCGGTCCACTGTTGGGGGTTGCACCTCTGCTCAGTGGTTGTTCGGTTGCTTGGACTCTAATGTAAGGACTTCACATCAGTAGACCAAATGACCCAAAGAAACATTAAGCCATAACCTGTCTTTCCTGCAGGTGGAGACGGTCGACTCGATAGGTCCGCGAGCCGAACACGGCACGGCAGTTGTCGGTTTCGACATTTACGTCATCGGCGGTACCGACGGCTTTGAATGTTTAAACTCATGTCGCTGCTTCAACGCTGTAACGAAGACATGCCGCGAGGTGGCGCCCATGAATGCCCGGAGGTAAGATGCAGCTTGGTAACTAAGGAACTCCTTGGAACAGAGTCCTTCTTCAAAGGCTGATAGTCGCTCCGTTGTTCAAGTTATAAATGTGCGCTGGGGATGTAAAATTGTACCAATCACATACAGGAGCATCGTGCAAAGTGTGAATAGGTAGGACCTTTGGGACAATGTTGGTTTTAAGAATACGATTTGCTTGTTAATTCATTTGAATTATGATTTGACAATGGCGAGCGAACAACTGCGTTCTGCGAGAGGACATGCTTCTGAATCAACAATAAATGAGCATAGCAGCGCGTGTACTTTTTATCATTTCAGACGCAAATTAAGTGTGGCAGTTCTGCGAGGTGCAGTTTACGCAATGGGCGGTCACCATGGTCATTCGGATCTAGGATCGGCGGAAAGATACGACTGCACGACGAACCAGTGGTCTTTCATCGCTTCCATGAACACAGGGCGACGCAGTGCAAGTGCGGCTGTACTGAATGGTACGTAAATCCTGTGAAACAGAAATGCGTGAAATAGTGTCTGTCTATCCGCGTGTAACAACGCAAGAACGCTTAAAGAATTCGCAGGAATTGAAGCTCTCGCTGTGGCGAGTACGAAGATGGCTGTCGTTTCGCTTGTGCCGACGTTTCAGTCGATATTTATGCCTTTATCATCAAGGCATTGTCCCATTTTCTTTTATTATCTCTTTCTTTTATCTGTGCTACGTGCTAGGTTATTTCACAGACTGCAACGGCTTGAAGTTCTGAGTGTGTGCTGGTTTCTTCTGATCTTGTAAGCTGTCTCTGTACATCGTCTTCTGCCTTTGTAGTGTACACTAGGAGTGAATGCAAACAACCATCAAACTATGAAATGGATCTCATATAATACAGATTGTATATGTTTTTGAGACAGTTAATAATCTCATGTAAATAGCACATTGTATAATAAATGTAGAGCACCGCTTGGCAGCTCGTATCGTACACCTATGGTACCAAATTTAATAAAATTCGTGTAACAGAAGATGTAACTTACCGTCATTTCCATTCCGCATTAATTTACGCACTTTATGCTGTTTATATAAAATTTTATCAGTTTCTCGTTTCCTTTGACACGCTGATTGTCTGCATTCGAAACGAAGAAACAGATGAACAGAGACAGCCGTGTCTGTGAAGTTTCTGTGACACGAAGGGGGATATTAAATACAATATCATTAATAGAATTACATATTTTAGTACGGATTGTCTCACGTTTGTTCTCTGCACCGACCAGTTAAAGCCTCTGCCTACACCAAATATGTGTACAGTTCGTGTCATATAGTTTATTTGTTTTTACAGAAAAAATATACGTCGCTGGTGGATTTAATGGTTATGATAAACTAAACTTGGTGGAAGTTTATGACCCGGACACCGACCAGTGGACGTACGTTGCACCAATGCTTTCTCGACGTCCCCTTTTTTCTTGCGTCGAGTTCCACGGCTGTCTGTACGTCCTAGGTGAGAATTCTGGACATTCTGAGTGATGCTCCTCTATCATTTTTACAGAACTTGTTATTGTGAAATGTGTTCCTGGTTTTTCTTTGAGTGACTGAGATTTTATGAACAGCATTTTAAACCGATTCCTGGTTTCGATTCCTTTCTCCACAAAGAACACTAACTAATAACGCGTAATCTCTTGTGGTATCACAAGTAACTTATGCCCCATTTGTCAAACAATCCCAGTTTTAAAGGTAAATATTTTGTTCTTGTAGCAAGGGAATTTCAGTTTGCCGTGCTGTTATCTCCAAAAAGCCGGTGGTTTAAAGCAGTCCCTTCGCAGTCTTTGCTTTTCGCACGTAGTTTCATGAAACAGAAAACAGATGTCAGGCGCAATTTCCTGACGCTACAAGTACGAAAATAATATTGTAGCTATTTCATCCTTAATTTCGTTCCTGGTACTAATACTAACACTGCAAAAGGGAATCGATTTTCTTCGTTGCATTTCATTCATTCGTTCCGTTTACGGAATTACAAATTTTAAGATCGTAAAGTCCATGGGTAAGACCTGCGCATTTTGAAGCACTGAAGTTACCAGAAATACATTTATCTTGTAAGTTATAAAAGGTAATCTTCAAGGTAAGATACCACTTGCGATATAGGCGTAAACGGAAGGATAATATTAAAATGTTTGTATGATCTAGAGTATGTGAGAAGAGTTCAACTACCGACTTTTATGAATAAGGTAATTAATCATGTGGCTCTATAAAGGCCAAACATTTCGTGGTCAGGTGACTGAGTAATAATTATCAAGAAGGGCCCCGCCTAATGGGGTTAGAATAAGTTTCGTTTGGCAGTTTTTTATATGCTTTGACCTGTTACGGAATTTGTGTGTGTGAACAGGAGGGCACCCCAGAAGATCAGGCGAGCTCATAACCGAAAAGTATGACCCTGCAGGAAACACGTGGACCGAGATCCCTGCCATGAACTTCTATTCATGTGACTTAAACGCAGAAGTGAACGACGACACGATCTTCGTCATCGGTTGTTATTACGAAACGGACACAATCAGTGACGACAGTTACGACGACAAGGAACATAAATGGTTTGTTTGTTTGTTTATTCATGACTGTATAATCACAAAATGTTACTTTCGAAAAGCACTAGGAAGTGAATCATTTCCGGTCGACATAACCGCGATCTTGCGGATGCTGAGCCGTGTAGTAACATAGAAACTGGCCGACGTTTCGGAGGTTCTTACTGCTTACTCAGGGCCTTGAATACAACGCGCGAAAAATGGGTGAGAGGAATGAGGTGGAATGAAATCAGGTAGGGCGATGTTGCGGTCAAGCTGAATCGTTAAAGCAGAGGGCGAATGACTGGGTAATGTTAATCAGACGTAAGCTCTAACTGCATTGAAAAGAATCTCTTAGTGTAAGTTTCTTTGGTCAGGGTTACTCTCTTGGGCAGGAATTTCTGGCGTTCAGCACATCAGCATCGCCATAATCATCGACTTTCATCAAAGTGTTAGGCCAGTTTCAGGTTTAACGACGCCTATCCGTCTCATGTTCCCATTTTTGATGATGTTTATTTTAAAATGGCTGTCTCTTGGCGTGTTTGACCATGCAGTCTCCTGTCATCTGTTGACGGAGTGAGTAAGGAGCTCCAAAAACATCCCAGAATAAAGGTTTCTTCATACTTGTTTGTTCAAGAGTCAGAAATCCCACTGATATTCATTTGATTTTGATTTTGTCTGTTTTACATCCACCAGAACTTCTCCAGAACTATTTTTGGTGGGACTAAAAGAATTTTTAAATATATTGCTAAAAGAGGGAAATGTTGTCATGGGCGCATGTCTCAAACAAGACGCGCTTATCTCTCCAAAGAAAGTGTGATTAAATTTATTATTCTGACCGAGGGTAATGGCTTAATGAAGTTTATCAAACGTAGCTAGCGCAGAAAACAATTCATTTGACGGCTTTTTAAAATAGTCATAACCTCTCCCTCCACTTTGACGTAATAAAATGTATTAGGTTATAATAGGACAATGGCCGGGGTTCTATGTGCATGAGTGAAAGAAAGATCACGTGGGAACTGTTCTGAAATATGGTGTGGAAATCGTGAATTGAATTCCGATAGGGGGAAGTTTTGTTAAGGTTGTCTGGAAACAAATTATAAGCAACGACGTTTCGGTGGAATCCTGTGCCCTTAGCTTCAAGCAGTTTTCCATTCTACACAAAGACAGAGCCAGCCCATCAGACACGGATATTTTTAGGTTAACACATTTTACGACTCACAAGGATAATTCTTTTATACTTATTCTACACAGAACTCTCTGATATTTTAGAACCCCAAAAGAAAAATTATATATATTTCTAAAAAAATAAATTATTTCTTTACATAAATGCACTGACATTCAAATTATACCTCTATTAAATTTATATTAAATAAATTATTTATGGTAGAATACGCATTCCTTCGTGAGTTACATCATCGCATATTTTCTGTAACTGTAGCAGTGAAATGTGATACAAATTGTCTTGAGTGTAGATAATACTGATGGATGATGAAAGAGGGTTTGTTTTCACTTTTAATATTTCAAATTGCAGGTACAAGGTGACAAACAAGAATGTTTCTAGATACTTCCTGTCGACTTGTGTCGTCAAGAACCTACCTAATGCAAGCGATTACGATTATAAACACAGAGACAATTTAATGAAGCAGCCATGCGCAAAGTACAGAAATAGGAAAAAAGTGATAATATTAATTTAGTTAGTCATAGCTGCTTTCAGATTTCTTCAGAACCGACTTACCAAAAATTTATCATATAAACATAGTGACTGTCAAGTGCAATCCTGAACAACTTCTGCTGATTGAAAACTCTGTTGTGTATTACAATGAAGGGCTCTTTAAGTTATTTTGCACCAATTTATTAAGAATAACGCATAGAAAAGTATAAAATGAGTTTCATAGACAAAAGTCAAAGGAGAACTAAAGGTAAGATTTGTTTTTGTGTTGTTATAAACTGTCTGGAACATTAAAAAAATTTCAAAATGTTAAAAACTTGAAGAATTTATGACTTAATCGTAATTTTGACATTTTTAAATTATAAATTTGATGGTTTGCGGAATTGTTCACAAGTTTATACTAGAATTTCAGACATGTAAACAATAAATTGTGTATTTCGAATACGAGAAAAAATTTGTCAGTTACACTTTTCGTTCCCCTTTTTCGTTCCACTTTTTTGCCGAATGACCCTTCCTTACAGACGTATTTACGTCAAAAAAAATTACCAACCGCTAGAACCCTTTTTTCGATATCAAAAGTTACAAAGTTGAATATAAAGTAGGCATGAAGTGCAATTATAAAATTGAAGTAAAAATATGTTGATACATTTTATTGGATTGGCCACTTGTGATCCTGAATCTGAACGAATGTATTAAACATGTTAAAGTTAAATTTGTGCTTGCTTTGTCCAAGAAATTCGATTCGGTCGCCCACTGCAAATTATGCTACCTGCATGTTAACTGGCGATATACAGATAAATTAAAATCATTACGCGATAATTCAAGACCTAAATATCTTTATCAGATATTAAAAAGTTTTATAATGTTGAGTTACTTTATAGAAATACCATATTGGACAATGTTTATTGTCTGAGGTATATTTGATATATACGACTATTAAGCCGGCTACACACGTACAGGTATACCTGAACAGACGCGCCTCTCAGGTATACCTCAACGTGTAGATGATAAAACTGTTCAGTTATTTCTGCCAGCGCAGGCGACCGGAACAAATAGTCCATTTCAATCGTTATAGCTGCGCCTGAACGAACTGCGCATGTATACCTGCGCGTGTGTTGACTTGCTCCGGTACACCGGCCACGAGCTCAGTACCTTTACATGTGTCGTGCAACAAGCGTGACAGTGGAACAATGACCGCCGAGTGCCGAAAAAGCCATCGTGAGTGCTTAGAGGAGTTTAATGAAATGTACAAAAGTGAACATTGTCTCTGGCAAGTGAAGTCAAAACACTACCATGACAGCCAAAAAAGAAAAAAGAAGAAGAATCTTATTTAAAGTTTTAAAAATCTTAATTAAATGAATTGATTTCCCTGATGCCACTGATGATGACCTCTTGAGGTTGAATCGCGTATGGCAATAGTGTCTTTTTTATAGTGTTAATAGTTGTTTGTTTGCCTATTTATATTATTTAAAGTTGGTTCAAAAGCTTAAAGAAATCGATCCCGCTGCCAACATTAAAAGTGTTGTAAACAATCAACATCAGAAGCAATTACCTGAAGGAGCTCAAAAAGGTCAAATCTACAACCAAATCAGGATCAGGAATCGATGATGTTTACGTGCCCAAATTGTGGTATTTTAAGCTCCTCAATTTTTTAAGTGATCAAGAAACGCCAAGGACTTCTCACTCCAATTTGGACAACGACAATGCCATTAAAAATTGTGCAATACACAACTCGTCATTACTACCGAATCAATGTGTGTTGGGTCTAAGTGTGTGAAATATTCCGAACCTCAATGACACGATACCAAACGCGTTATCAACAATACGTCTCGTACGAGAAAAACGATAATTATATACCTTTTTATCTTTAGAATCCAGGTTTGCCTGTCGATACGGTTTCACCATAACCATTCTCAAAGGAAACGCGTATTCGGCGACAAATACGTAGGGTAGAATTGTAGAAGTGTTTCTGTTTCTCTCTTCAGGTAGAATGTTTAAAGGGTTATTTTCAAGTCTCTCGAAAAATGTCGTATTTTGAAGAACACCTCCGTCGGAAACTCTTCCGTTTATACCGAAATCGCACATGATGAATTGATATTTTGCATCCACTACTGCAAGTAAAACCATTCTGTGTCGTCCTTTGTAATTATAATAATGCGACCCACTTCCACTTGGGCGAATAATGTCTACATGTTTCCCGTCGATGGAATCGAGACAATGTGGAAAGTTCCACCTTTCTTCGAACATTTTGGATATATATATATAAATATATATATATATAAATATATATAAATATAATCGAGCCGGCGTAGCTCAGTCAGTATAGTGACTGGCTGCGGACTGGGCGACCGGGGTTCGATCCCCGACGGGGGCAGAGGATTTTTTTTCCTCTAGCCTCTGCGTCCAGACCGGCTCTGGGGCCCAACTAGCCTCCTCTACAATGGGTACCGGGGTCCTTTCCCGGGGATAAAGCCGGCCGGGGCGTGATGCTGACCACTCACCCCATCTAGTGCCGAGGTCAATAATGAGTAGGAGCTATACTGCCTCTCCCGCCAAGCGCCTACATGGCGTATAGTGGGACAGCTTTACTTTACTTTATATATATATATATATATATATATATATATATATATAATCTGTTGTCATTTTTCAGGAGCAACCTATGGAATCTGGTGAAAGTGATTCATTTATCTGCACCCACATCGTCTATAGAGTCTCCAAGATACGATTTGTTAGAACCAGCTTTCATGACCTCCCAATGTTCGCGTTCAAGGCCATCAAAAAGAAAATTGGAATCCACGGATTCGGCTTTAGCTACCGAAGTTTTGATGTCAATTAAAGACCATTTTAAGCGCCCGGAAAGTACTGATGACCACTTCGACATTGAATGAAGCTACGCGATTTGCCACAACAGCAAAGAATTATAGCTGAAGAACTTATTAATGAACCATTGTTTGAAGCTGAGATAGGTACTTTAACCAAGGATAATAGATTATTTGCCCAAGGGATGACTTCGACAACATTCAACACATTTCAATCTCCTTCTTGCTGCGATTTCAATGCACGTACTATTCTCACGCATGTAACGCCACAAATAACAAGTCCCAACACTTCGGAAAACTCTGTTTCTGTGGCATCATACGTCAATAACTTTAGTGTGTATTTTGTAAACCACTCTTTTGCCAAATTTCAAATTTTTTGTCTAAATTTGTAAAATTTTACATAAACATTACTAAACCAAGCTGAAAATTGTTCAATTTCCTTACCTTTAAGTACTCTTTATGTAGAACTTTATATATAGTATCACACGTTTCTGGAATAATACAGCTGAGAGCCTGAGGTGATATTATTGTAGGATATTTCCGGTCTTCATAGCTTCTTCCGGTTGCAAGAAATCTTTGACAAGCAGTTAACCTCTCATGTGGTGGTATAGCTTTTTCTCACTACACACCAACGACAGGAGCCTTAAGTACATTTCTTCGTCCATCCTTTAATAATTGTGCCAATCTTTCGGCGCAAATTTCAATTCCTGTAGTAAGTTTACTGTTCTCTTCTTCTCAACCAATCTTTACACCACGTAAGACGTTTTCTGTTACGTTTACTACACTTTTTTTGTAGCTATTAACCAGCCAACTATCGCCAAAGCATCGTCTGTTGACGTCATCGCGCTAGCTGAAATACAACTGAACTGACAATAAAAACTGTACCGTGTGGACGCACTAGAGCATGAGGTATACCGAACAGGCATAACTGAAAGGTATATCTGTACGTGTTTAGCCGGCTTTAGTAGAGTTAAAACTGCAGTCATTTGCGGGTCACAGAACTAGCCTAGCATTCCACAGGTTTCGGGTTTGATTCCGACCTATTCTCAAACACCTGCAATCTTTATTCCTCTCTCTGAGTGAGAGATCATGTTTCGCACTCATACAAACAGGTAAAATTATTGTTTAGTATATTTTAATCTTCAGGTTCTCACAAACCAGACGGGAATTTTGAACTGAGAAGTAACAAGCATTTCCATAATTTAGTCTTCTCCTAACTTCCTCATGAATATCATTTTGATTTGTTATTGTTGTTCCAAAATATTTGAACTTTGTAACACTTTCAAAGGATTTATTAGCCACCCTAAGATAATTCTGCCCGCCTGTCTGCTGACGACGAGATACTAACATGTACTTAGTTTTTTCTGAATTTACCTCTAGCCCCACCTTACTTTTCAAATTTCACGGGCTCTGCAGAGTCTCATTTCATTTACTATAGTGCTAGAACATTCGTACTGATGGCGTTGTGATTCCGGGATTTGCAGACTAAGATTTTTCACGAAGCTCAGTAGAGCTGATCTCCAAGTTGATAACAGAACATGACAGCACTTTACATTTAGATACCCTTTTCCTTCAGTTTTATGTCAAGACGACTGAGGCCTGTTCTATTCTACAATTATATACAGTAAAACCCCTCTATATTGGACACTTTTAATTGGAACCGGCGAATATCCTATAATTTTACATATCCACAATACCCTATATCTTGGACACCCCTTTATCCTGGAACTTGGTCACCCCTTTTGTTGTAATTTGGACAGGTTCATGCACTTAGCTTCGATGCTTTTATGGGAAACATTTACAGTTAGTATTTTGTTATTTTGAATTTCTGACTGATGAATGCCTTCTACCTGAGAATTAGCTTATGGTTGAGGGTGTGAAACTTGAACACATCACTGTAATGCAGTGAAAGTGAATAGTTATTCTTTTGTTGAACCCTTCACTGGACTACAGTACGTATTGATGGTACAGTTTAAACTTTGTCAGTACAGTACAATCCCATTATAACGCGGGTCGCGGGGGACAGGGGTAAACTCGCGTTATTACGGGAGTGCATCGGTACAAGTACTGGACGTACTGTACGGCACGTAAAGTATTGATAGACTATTGCCATATAAGAGTATACATACTTATTTAACTATGTTACGATTGATTTTTACGGAAAAAGTAATAAATAATTAATTTGGCTTGCATTTTAATATAATTTTGAGTTCTGTGTGAAGGATAATTGATGATTTTTTTTACTTTTTTTGCTGCACTATGGGGACATGAGGTACCCGTGTTATATTTGGAACCGCGGTATAGCGAACCGCGTTATAGAGGGGTTGTACTGTACTGTGCTTGCAACTGAGTTAAACAGTGTTAACAGAAATTACAGTAGTTAGATTATGTAAGTAAATAGATTACATTGTCGGTAAACGTAGAGTATTGGTGCCCTTCCCTTTCAGCTTATCCATGCAAGTTTAATTTAGTGAAAACAAAATTTGTAAAAATTTAATTTACTCTTTTGATTTTTCTTATCAATAATTTCCTTTTTGGGAAGGGCTCCATAATACTCTGCAATTACCTCATTGTCATTACACCACAATTTGAAAGGATGATTTTTCCCTTTCCCTCTATCCTGGACACCTCCGTAAGTTGGACCGCAAGTGTCCAAGTTAGAGAGGTTTTACTGTATTAAAAAATATAAATTCTTAACACGACAAGTTCATTGGATAAAAACAGTGTTTCTTATGAGTTATAACTCGGAGCTAAACTACAACATGGAAAATCTGAGTCTGATAAAGATAGGTGATGACGTCTTACGTTTGCTCTGAAACTAATTGCGACTATTTTTAGTGGGATAGAACTAGTGCGAACTTCAGGATCAAACAACGAAATATTGACGGAAAAATACACTAATATCATTACTTTAAAAGTTATAATTTTGAATTTTAGAGACGCATTTTATTTATATTCTTTGTTTTAGCATGAGTTTGATGAACTGGGTACGGAAGTTTTATTTTCTTTGGTGTATCGAAATCTGTGCATGGAAGTGACCACTCCTCCATTATGTGTTAGTAGGAATATGTTTCTCCGAAACGTCGCTATCTTCCTACAAGTCCACACGGCGTGATAACCCAGGAGACCAACACGGACATCTTTACAGCCTTGAGGACCTCAAATTTTAATAAAAATTAAACTGTTACAGAGAAAATCAGACATTTAAACAGAAAGATTACCAAGATCTATTTTGAGCTATAACCCACGAGAAATAACAGATTCCGATACTACTAGACCATGTACACGATGGACGAAAGTCGGAAACGTGCTTATAAACATATCCTTAAAATTAAATTATTTGGTTATTCCGTCAAATCACAATGTATTTAAAATAAGATAATTAAAATAATTAAAATATAATTCTGTGTTCCATATCGAATAATCGATTTACAATTGGAACACAGAATGATATTTTAATTATTTTAATTATCTTATTTTAAATACATTGTGATTTGACGGAATAACCAAATAATTTAATTTTAATTTAATAAGTCACAATATGACGCAACTACACTATCTTATAAACATATCCTTGTAAAGTAGAAGCAGAATAACTTTGTAAAACCACAGTTTTCTATTATCGCATCAGTTGACTGCTATGATAGCCACTCCTTCCCCTTCAATATTCCCCCTCCAACAGCTAAAAGCGCTTGCATTCATCTGTCTTTACATTTCGTTTTGCAGTGCCTCGTGGTAGAGCGAATGATTCGGATGTGACAGGGCATCATTTCACAGCCACAACCCGACGTTCGTCTTCCCGTTGCCAGCGTGTGTGTACGGTAAGATCATTGTCGTAAAACTGAAAGCAGTGTCAACTTTTGATACATTAACTTCCAAGATAAATTCCCTGTTCTCACAACGAAGTTTGTAAGTTCGTAGAACGCAAAAGAGAAGTGAAATCCAAAAGGGTTACTTCCTGACAGCCACAGTCTCTGATAACAGCAAGAATTCAGACTAGACTTGTGTTTGGACATCACATTACAGCTCCTTTTTCAGGACCAAAAACAAATCACGGAAAAAATAATTATTCCTGGACTGTACTGGGCACTGCCCATTGTCTGAGGTGCAGTTGATATACCGGGCACATAATGTTACGGGTAGGTTTAATTTCCAACGGAGGAAAGTGATCAGAAGCTACCATTGCAGACATACAATGAAGTCCGAAACATCGGTAAAAATATGCGGTGTCAAAAAACTCAGAAGATCACAAATCAAAATTTTCACCGCGGTGGACAGTAAATTAATAACTGAGGTGACTGACCAACATTCAATATGAAACATTTTACAGAATTCTGTAACTACAAAATAATCCATTGCTTTCTACAAGCCAAGGTCGTTATTAAGAAGGACTGGGCGCTTACTGAGTATTATACAGAGACAAATTACAGATGTCAGACTAAATTAGTTCCTGTTCTGTCCACGAGCTATAATTCCGAATATCCTATCTCAACCGTAACATAGTAACATCTCTTTTACTTGCGAGAGTTATGGACCAAAGATGAATATAAAAGATCGTGTTTACAGATCGATAAAATATACACAAATTATTATAATCACAACTTATATTGCGCGCTTAAGAAATCAGAAGGTTTTAATTTAATTTTAATACTGCTGAGGTTTAATCATGTTGTAGCCCAATTGAGAGGGTAGCATGCTGCTAGTGTGGTTCGGGTGTTGTCCCATAGTCCCGCTTTTGCCGATCGAGCATCGTGGTTTGTACCAAGGATGAGCGGCACTATTGCGTGTTAAAAGTTCCACCAAATCTCAAAAGATGGCGTTAGGTTCAGAGGAATCAGGGAACACAGTTCTAATGTACATAACAAGCTGTTTCCTGTTTGAAGTAGTGGATTAATAAATTATTGTCCATTTTTTAAATTCAGTAAAATATTTAGTTGATACAAACGCATGTTCGTAGAGTCTGAAGTGATATTTTGAAATATCTGCACACGAATAATCAGACTGAAGAACTCATCCCATGTCTAAGCAATTGAAAGTTTGCATAATACAGACACATAAATCTTAAAAAAGGGAAATTCAATATTACAAGTGTGTACACTGTCCTAAACACACGGGAGGTATATTTATGGCAGACAGCGTCTTGTGTGGATATCGATTTATGTACTTTACCTTCATTTGATTTTGCTTGTATTGTGATATATTACCGATGTACTGCACTGCTTTTGAAATCAAATATTTTATTTCTTATCGACGGCTTTCGTTTTTCGTCATTGTCGCCATAACTTTAAACAATGCATTCTTTTTATTCCGTGGACAAATTCAGTCCCTTTGTCTCGTAAATGCCCACAGAGTAATAATTGTTTCCTATTACATCATTAACCATTCATTCTTATTTTATTTCTTCTCCCAATAACGCGTCTGAAATGTTTCTCGTATTTATAATGGTTTTGGGAATAACATTAGAAATAACACAAGTGTCTGGATCACTTCGGACAAAACTATTTACAGAATTATTACAACTTTCAGTTTCAGTAATATTAAATTTGCTCTTATTGATAATATATACCTTGTGAGGATCATCGCTATGATGATGAAGGCAGCAAGGACCTCTGAATTGTAGGTAAACTACAACCCAGAGGACAGCCATCTTTGTACTCAAAGTCGTGAAAATCTGAAATCCTAAATCTCTCTAATGCATTAATTTCATTTTAACTGTTCCTCACGAGTGAAAATACTTGGCTTCATGCTCCCTCACTTCTTCAGAGAATGAGTCAGTTCAAAGGCGGAAAAACATAATGCAGTGTATAGATAATTCGAAGTCGCTTACCGCAACAATCTAGTTTAAACCAAAGTCTTTGATATTCGACACGTAATATCGGCCCTTTGTATGATGAGAAGTGTACGTCCTTCTCCACAAAATTCCACTTTATTTTGCAAATGTATCGGAAAAGATTCCAAAACTAAGAAAACCAATCACAGCTTTCGGGAACGTGGACCTTGAACACAGGTTTGAATCCCGCTCAAAGCATAAATATTTTCCAGCGTTTTTTTCCCCTGTTTTGTACTGTCTTATGGAGGTATAGGCCTACAAAATGTCTAAACAGCTTAAGAAATATTCCATACTTCAATAGAACAAGGCCCATCAAGTGTAGTGTCACAGAGTAAGAATACCGTATCGAAATTTTTGATAGTAGAAGTATCGGTAAGAAATTCAGATATAAGAAACGTGAATTCGTGTGTCGACTAATTTGGAGCACTGACTGTAGTGTTAGGCACATTTTTAGCAAATTCCATTCTTCCCAGAACTACACGGTGTAATGACCGTAAAATGTAAGCCTCATGTTAAGTGGTTATGAAATACTTATCTTGGCGTTATTACAGCGTAGAAATTAACTAAAGAGGTCTCAAGACCTTGCGGGTATATAAAAACAGCCAATACTAATTATACTTCACCTTTACGTCGTTTCAGTCTTTAATACACATATATTAAATACATTATCTGTAAGAGAAGTGAAAATGTGTGACTCGTTAATGATCAATTATAGGATAAATTGGTGCATTTCTTACTGAAATAGCACTGTAATGTGGAAATATGTAGCAGTGTATTCACACTCATTTTAACAACAAAGAATTATGGATAATGTCATTAGGAAGTGCAATTAGGTCTTTAAATTCCAAACTAAATTCTAATTAAGGGCATAGTCCTGTTCGAGGCGCGAGACCTAGTACCTTGTTACGTCAAACCATTTCTGATGGAAGCATTTAATCAATCCACAGTCTCATATTCAATTCCTGTAACATCCATTTGAATATTATCTTCCCAACTACATTAATGTCTCCAAAATGGTTTCTTTCAGGTTTTCAGATTAAAACTTGTATGTATTATTTCCTACATGCATTTGAAGTCATGGTGCACGGAACATGAACCCAAGCCTTGTTGCGAAAAGCTTTAATCCTTTCGCAATAGCGACTGTGTTCCATAACCGTTGTGACGCCACACTTTTTCTGGTATGCTGCAAGACAAATATTTCCAATTTATAATTAGACGAAAAACAAGTTATTATATATTTCGTAATTAGAAATCGCAACACACACACACACACATGATTCATAATCGATAGTGTTATCCTACACGTATTATGTTTTGTCTTCATATGCCTGATTTCTTTAAGATCATGGATTTTTATGTAGATACATATTTATGCCATGCACAGAACCGAATCCCTTCCATAGTGAGGCAAAATTCTGTGGTGTGTCGTCATGTGTGTTTGATAAATTAGGGTGTGCCGCGGGTAAAAAATGTTTGTGGAATACTGGTTTAGAATAGTGTACATACTCGTATGTTACTTTCTATTGCACTTTATAGAAACGACAGATCAGGTATTTGAAACCATACAACTCCATGGCTGTCTTCTGGGTTGTAGCACCGTGTAGTCTGGTAGACGTTTACAGACGTTTCAGAGGTCCTTGCTGCCTATATCAGGGCCTGATGATGGACGTAGCAAGGATCTTTGAATCGTTAATAAACTTCTACATAATTAAGTAGGATTTGATCTTCTACCAGACTACACGGCGTTACAATTCAGAAGACAGCCATTTTCGGACTCAAGTCCTACATGAAACTCGAAAAGATTCTTTCAGACAAAGAAAGCACGTAAATATATTGTGCCTGATAAAAATCCAACAGCGAGGGAAAAGTGAGACAATAAAACTGAAGAAGAGGTGTAGGAGGTAGAATGACATCACTTAACCTAAGTGATGTCACCGGAAAATGGTGATGTAATCTCTACGATTCCTCTAACGGAATACCACCGCTATGTGCTACAGAATGTCAGGATATGCAGGTGGCCACCAGAGTAGTACGTCAGAACCATTCTGTATAATATTTTGGAATGAGTCACAAGTAGGCTTATCACAAAATGCTCGCAATATGCAGATATCCCTTATTGTACTGTACTGTCGTTAAAGAAAGCATGCTATAAAAACATGTGGACATCTTCCTAGCCCAAATATTATCATAATTACTGCTTATTTTCGGTCTTATTTCCACGTGCATTTCCCATTTTCCTTTGACATTTAAACGACATTTTTATGTCTTTGAAGAACTTATTTGTGATTTATTGAACGATTCTGTCAGTGACCCAGACATATGACATCAAATGATTCTTCTTCTATGGCCCAACAACCCGAAGTAAATCCTTGGCCTCCTCCCATGTGGGAGGTTTCTTTGTCTTTGAAGTGTGCATTCATGAGTAGTGAGTGACAAGCCCACCGTCTCTTTACAATTTCTACTCAATCCTGATTTGTCTGCTAGAACCATCTAGTAGTGAACCAGGAGAGACTTAGATGAGAAATGGCCGCTGAATTTTTCTTACGAAACATCTCGTTCATGTTTTTACATGTCGTAAATGTACGACATGGGACCGCCGGCTTTACTCTCGGCCGAGTTTGAACCCGCGAACCCTGGATTCAGTGGCCACTAGTCCACTAGAATAATTAATGAGTAATAAATTGGACAGGATGTGGACCGGAAGAGTCCTGGGATAATTTCAGGTATTCGTTTTATGTGGACACATGGAAGAAAGATTAATAGGTGTCCCTGAGCCAAAGCACCACAACATGAAAACGTATGGGGGATATGAGGGATAACTCCACGCATTCATAACATCGGAACTGGATGATTGTCGGGTGAAAGGTCTGACCAAACCCAAGCTAGTGTGGGGGTAGTGACTAGAGAAAAAGCAGATCGTTCTGCAACAATTCCATATATGTTCGTCCAACACGAAACCACTTACACTAAATTAGGATCCAATCTTGTTTCCAGCGTCTTATGGACTTCTTACATTCACCCACTTGCGGAAAAAATTCCTATCCCGTTTCTTATACTTCATTTGTCTCTGTGAGACAAGGATCTTAAAACTGTCTTACCTCTGCCGCCTCCGTTGGTCTTTTAGACCCGGTTAAGTTGTCAAGACGACAGGAGTTGGATTCCCAGACGCAAAATATTTATATCTAAGATTCCTCGTCGAATTGCTAACCATAAAACTCAATTTGGTGCGGAGGTGAAAAAATAAATGTGGAGCAAAATGTCCGCTGTCCGCACGTCTCTGCCATAGATTAGGCCAGCTGTGATCAGGCCCGCGAAAGAATTTGTTAATTTATTATCAGTTATTACAAACCCTTTTTTTCGAAGTTGATATTCCGTCACTGGTAAAAGAAAATATTGCTCAGTGCTCTCACTAAAGCTACCGACTTTAAAAGCGTAAGATGTACGTTCTACTGGTACAAATTGTTATTGTATCAGATTCAAGCTGTTAAAGTAGCGGAGTTCAAAAAATTTGTGTAAGTTTTCCAGGTAAAAATTGAGAGAGATACAAGCTTTCCAGGAGTAAATTTAAAATAATATACAACTCTACAGTAGTTTGTACACATTTAAATAAAACGTATATTTCAGCATATGCAATGGTAATTTGTCATTTCTGAATAATTATTATTAAAGATAAGGACAATGCAATAGTGACAGTAGGGGTTTCTTGGCCTTTGGGTCCAACAGGAAAACTATTCTGGCCCGACCTTGGCTTAAGTGGTTAAACGCCGGCTTCTCACAGCGGATCCTCGGGTTTATGCCCAGATTAGTACATGTAGGGTCTATGGTGGAAAAAAATGGCATGGAACAGATTTTTATCCCAAGTTACTCTACATTCATTCATGTATCATCTGAGGGAGAGAGACAGTAGAAGCAATAATAATGCCATAAATGGTGTTCAATAACTACCAGTGACAACTTTTTCTCTTACCCTTTCGTTTCTTGTAACTCTGTGTTCATGAATCTTTAACCGCAAACCTGTTATACAGTATTTGCCATAAATTCTGCATATTATTCTCCTAAGTGTACGTGTTTTATTTTAATTTTTTTTCAAACGTAGTATTCATATTATCATTTTTGATTTCTTAAATATTTAAATTTGCAGATGTTTCCGTTGCTTTATTAGCTCTAACAAAAACTAACATCTAATTAGTTTTGTCCCACTGCATATGCTATAATTTAGAACACCCCTCCCCCCAAATCTGTAGACACATAAAACTGACGCTTTAATGGTTCAGAAAAATGAGGACGAACACGTCAGAACATTCGTTTTGTGTCACTTACGTCAACAGACTTTCCACTTCATTAAACTAACCTATGGTACAGCCTACCATCTACAGTGACTTGGTAGAAACTTGTCTCTTCCAAACACAAAATATTTTCCACACACACACACAAATGAATACAAATTTATACAGAGAGATTAAAATGATGTCCAGCCTTCTTGTAAAAATTCTATTGTGGCAATTGACTGATGTTTTAAGTTCATGGAGGTCGCTGTCTCATCGACCTGATTATGGAAGCAGTATGCACATTTAAACGTTGGTGGATTTCTATGATACTAGACGGCGTAACACCCCAGAAGACGAACTCAATTTGTAAGTTTATGTTTTAAAATCTAGGCTAAAGTTACTGTTATGACGGGTGCAGACCCAGTTTTCGAAAGGCATTGAGTGTTCTTTTATAATAATGGATGATGGGTCAATTCCAGGCAGTCGGCAAGTGACATTTGCCTTACAACTGAGCAACAAGACGGAAAACCTCAGTCAGCGTATCGAAAAGTGTTAAAATACACCGATAGTTTTGTCGTCTTTTAATCGCCTGGTGATCTGTCATCCTCCGTTAACTATGGGTGATCTTACACGGCCCACAACAGACAAAGGACTTTAAAACTAAGGAAAAACAAAAGCAGGCTACCTGCTGGCCTGTCAGTCAGCTGTTAAAAAGAAATTTCTTGTCATAATCTCGCTCTTTAATCAACGTCATAACTCTTCCGTGGACCCTGGGCCACTTCAAACTGGTTCATGCTCTAACAACACATTCTCTTTTATCATGGATTGGTAAATAAAGGCCCGCGTACCGGAGGCGACCTGCAATAGAAATCTGACAAATGGTCTTAACTGAAGTCTTACTTTCTCTATTACAAAATGCGCTGTCATCGCAATATACATGAATTAATGAAACGTGTGGTTTGGTGACGGCTATGATATGTTAGGTTTTGACTAGTGTAGTAGCTTGAACATTCAGTCGATATTCTGTTCTTGTCTCTGCTTCATCCATTCCTCCATCCCAGCTAGGATACCTCGCAAAGTTTCATCGTAATCCATGTAAAGGTAAGGTCCAACTTCAGCAGAGACTGTCAGCATTCTTTCAATATAACATTAAAATACCAGGTTGGTTAATCTACATTTTCGCAAGAAGCCAACGACCTACAACACAATTTTATTTTATTTCATCCCTAATATGATAGATATAGGCTAGCGGATGAAAGAACTGTATTACAAGAAGAGAAAAATTCGTATTCCATATTCTTTGTTTGAGCGTTTCACTTTTGTGTATAATTTACTTAAGTTTAAGACGGGTATGAACCATGTTGAATATTTTGGGGGGTTCCTCCCTGCTCTTGTGCACCGTCGTCTCTGAAACAGACCTTGAAGAAAGAGAATAA
Organism: Zootermopsis nevadensis; assembly: GCF_977971745.1. Taxonomy (NCBI): domain Eukaryota; kingdom Metazoa; phylum Arthropoda; class Insecta; order Blattodea; family Termopsidae; genus Zootermopsis; species Zootermopsis nevadensis. The sequence goes on along the minus strand of NW_028259144.1, from coordinate 8,959,671 downwards.
GAACGTGTTGATTGGATTCATCTGGCTCTCTATGGAGACCAGTGGCGGGATCTTGTAAGCCTCTGGGTACTTAAAGTACATCAGCACCTGAAAGATTCTATTCTATTGGGTAATTTAATGATAATGATGTAATTCAATTCTAAAGGGTTTTGACGACGGTAGTTTACACTTAAAATTATTCATTGTCAGGACTTTTTCCATCGTCTGTTCTTTAAAACCACGACGTTTCGGAGGCTGGTTCTGTCTCCGTCTTCAGGTGAGAGGTACCTACTCTGTTGGGTCCCTTAGATAGAGCTAGTCTCTGTTACTGGACAGAAACGTCGTGGTTTTAAAGAACAGAAGATGGAAAAAGTCCTGACAATGAATAATTTTAAGAATAATGCTGTAGTTGAACAGTTTCATTACTATGGAGCTACTGGTACATGATTGAATTCATTAGCATGTTGTTTAATTTCGCACTGGTTTTATTATTTACCTATCTTTGAATAGGTTTGCTTTGTATATATGTCGAAAACAAGTTGTATAAACGATTCGTTTTCCGTGTTGGTAAAATGTTCAAATGAAAGTAAGTTGAATACGTGGTCTGACAGGAAGCACGTGTTCGCGTATCATCACTAGTTTACGGACCCACGGCATGGCGTCACGATATTTGCTGCCACTGAAACCCAGCAGAACGCAGCAATTGCATCGACTTAGCTGGCAACTAATCAAAAAGCACATCTTTTCTACGTACGAAACGCACGGCTAGAAATGGTAATAGTTTCTTAAAACTGCATCTGGGGTTGTGCTAATGTTAACGGGATTTATGTATTATCTGAAGACCTTCACTTGCTCAGACAAGGGCACTGGTGGGCGACGGATGAATAAGCAAATGTCGACACTGGCAAGGACCGTCTTTTCAGATCACTGATGGGCGTAAGCAGAGGCTACAAAGCGGTGACGTTACGAAACTTGGCTTTGCCTTGACTTTTAAGTAACGGCAAATCAGGTTTGATGCTTATAAAATCAAGGGTTTCCACAGGACAGGTACTACAAGGGTGGAGAATTTTAATTGAGTACAAGATTTTGATCGGGAAACCTCAGGGAAATTATTAAAATTTGTCTTAGGAATATAGGACTTTAAATTTTACATTAGATTAGCTTACGACAGGGTCCAGTGATGGTCTTTCGCAAACATGGTAATGAAACTTCGTTTTGCATAGAATCAGGGAATTTCTTGAAGATGGATGTCTGATGGGTTATCGTGCCGTGTTATATGGTAGAGGTATTTGCTGCCTCCATCAACCACCCTGATGAAGGAGGTAGAAAGCACATCTGAAACGTAGGTAAACGTCTATCAGATTATTCGGGGTTACAACCCAAAAGACAGCCATTTCTTTCACATGGCTCAGGATGGAGTCCAATCAGGTTTTTCGTAAATATAGTACTGAAGCTTCGGGTTCCATAAAAATAGGACGTTTCTTTGATCAACTGGGAATATATTAAATTTCAAAGAATTCTGTAAGACAAAGCAATTTAGTGAGTGGGCCAGTAAGATTTTCGTAATTCACATAAATCGCCTAAATAGTAAATAATTGGAGGATGGCAGAAAATTGAGTCATCTCTGAATGACACTGATAATTAGAAGTTTTGAGCCATCTTCTGTTGTCATCCCATGCACACTACGAAACACCGAAGATCGTAATAAGACTACTTTGTACTGCTCTAAAATATATTTCAAAACAATACGCTCATAAACTCTTTGTTTTTAAGAAGGATGGAGTAAGTGAACAATGAATAAGATGCATTTTCAGAAAAACTGCAATTAACACGTCACCTAGAATAGCCAAATGTAGGACGCTGTAGTGGGCTGATTCTGTGGTTAAGACAAGGACAAAGAAAGAGCAAACAAAATTCTGGTGAGGAAATGTCCAGTTGGAAGACTAAATATATGGGAGGATAACATTAAGATGAATCTCAGGGAGGAAAGTGAGGATGGGATGTGGATGGAGCTGGCCGTAATCAATTCAGGGCTTCAAAATTATTTGTGTTGAGACAAACGGTTATTTTCTGATCAGCCACCTACAAAGATAATTTTATCGAGATAATTATCTAAATTAAAAGGATTTAAAAGTGAAACTGCCCACATTATTAAATTGTATAGATTTCTGTAAAATGGGTTGATGATTTTGATTTTAAAATCCTGATTGACAGACTGTCAAAAGTATTGTTCTGTGTTAATGTTTTCTGCGTGTTATCAAAAGTAACATTTCATAAATGTCTGTCAACATTCGTTTATTAAATAACAAAACTTCAAGTGTTAAAAACTGCGCTGATACCAATGCTACTTATGTTCAACGTCAGAGTAATATATTTCGTCTTACGACTATATAAAACAGAAAAAAAGAGTTTATCTCACATACTGCAATCTTTATGCATTTTAAAAAGTTAACAGGCCAATAACAGTTTTTGACTGTTTTTAATTTCATTGCGAATTTCATTTTTATTTTCCATCCTAGGTAATTAAATTCTGACACGGTTTTTGATTATCTACTGCCCATTGTGATAGAATGACCTTGTATTGACTTTGCTTTGGTGCACGTGCTTGAAATATAAGCACCCATTTCTATTTTCTTGCTGACATATACAAGCGTTCTAAAAGTATTATCCAGTAGTTAAAGGTATTAATTTTAATTCTAAAGTAGGCCTATTATCTAAGCAACGATGGGTGCAGAATCCAGTACGTGTCCTCAGTATTTCTGCATAAGATCCATCGATTGAATATGACGTCATCTCAATTTCAGATCTAAATATAGTAATAATTCTATTTCTTGACATTTATTGGTGATGCAGTGTTGCTTTTAAGATGCCCTCATTATCATGTCCTGATAATGAAGGCAGCAGGCGCCATGAAACGTTCGTAAACTTGTGCCATTCTACTTTTTTTAGGGAGAGAATACTGATGCACTTAGGAATTTTGTAAAAACATTTTCTTCTTACACTATAAAATAATTCTGTATACTCTTCAAATTTATATATTATCGATAGACCTTACAAAAATTATGGACGTTCTATATATGGAAGTTGAAATACATAATAGTTACTTATTTTTCGAGCTTTTTAACAGCACCAAATTTAGATCATATGTAGAGAATGCTACCACAAATAATATTAAATGTCAGTTTGCCTTATATTTTACGAAAAGAGTAACTATAGAATATTCACATTTTTTCTGTGTTTATACAAAGGACATGTCTCAATTCAATTTACTTCTGTGTGTTACAGTGTTAACATGACAGTGTTATAAAACAACTGAGGTTATATAAACACGTGTGACACAACCTATAGTGCGATAAACGTAAACACATTACGTTACTATAGCAATACGTAGTTATGCTTACATAAAATGCACATATTAAATTTAGTGAGTCATAAATCCTGCTCACTGCTTTTAACGGAACATGTGACGTCATTACACACCCGAGCTATATGATACTCCGTAAAACTATGAGCATTTGAAAAATGAACGCTGTCAACAGTAATTATATTAAAATGTATAACTGGAACAGCTATAAATCATTTATTAATATAATATTCTGATACTAAGAAGTATAATTACAAATTTTGACTTAAAATCATACTTATCTTATTATATTGATGGTATATAAAACACGTTGAACAGTGAGATTCTAATACCTCTGAAATAATGGTAAATTTACATTAGCCTACACGACGCAACAACTAAGAAGACGCAAAAATTAAATCTCAAGAAATTTGGATTTATTACACTCGGTATCACACTGACACATTTTTTAAGACACAGTAGCTCCATTTGCACTATGACTTCTCACTACATCGTGGTTTTGGAGTATGTAATTCTCTCTTTGTCTAATTCTGGACAAATTAATTCCAGCGTCCTAGCATATTTGTTTTCGTTGGTAGTTCTGATAAAGTTCTCACAGAATAAATTAACATAAACACAGACCACCTGAAGTTATATGTCTCAGTCCATTACAATATACATCCTTATGACGTATTCCATTAGATTCTTTATTGATTGCCGTGTTTTATGTGGAAACCGGAAATGATCACAGCGCAGATTTCCGGCTGCAAGAAGGGAGGGGGAGGGACTTGTTAAGAATGGAAATTTCCCGGAAATGTTCGATTTCGCTTATCTGATTGGCCTAACTGTAGTTAGATACGCATCCACAGTCGCGAAGCGTGCAGTCAGAAATTATTTTTCCTTGAACGTCTATAAATGTATAACATGAAAAAGAGATTCTAATATGAATGTTGTAGACTAAAATGCTATCTGTAGTCTACTTCATACAGAGCAAATTTTTTCAAACGTTGTGCAAGGAAAGCATAAAGACGAGTTTTTCGTATTTTTAAACTGCTTCAATAGCAAATTCCACGTCAGTTACCATTATCAAAAGCGAAACACTTCGCGTTGCATAGTGCGCGAAATCTATTATAATCGCCCTGATGATGGAGGCAGCAAGGACCTCTGAAACTTTGGTAAACTTCTACCAGACTACACGGCGCAACAACCCAGAAGACAGCCATCTATTATCATCGCCCTGATGATGGAGGCAGAAAGGACCTCTGAAACTTCCGTAAACTTCTACCAGACTACACGGCGCGCTACAACTCAGTCTTTGAAGGCGTAGTAATTGTCGGGTGGCATATTAAAATCCTCGTCGGAAGATTCTCATATAACCCTGATAGATATCGCAGTGAAACAATGCATTCGTGCCAGTGCATATCGATAGATCGATATGCACTGGCGGCAACCAAGTCACTGTCATTGAAATTGTTGCCACGGCATTGAGACACAAACGAAATGTTAATTTAATGTTTAAAAAACTGTACGACTAAATAGCAGGATTTGTGACACGCATAATGAATTAGGCATATCTTTACATCATTGTATCATTTACTACTATAACTATCCTTCCTCACTACTTTTATCTTCTTTGTTCTTGCAGAAAGAGATAGTTATATCCCGAACTAGAGTCAGTGGGGAACAAGGATCACCTCAGGGTTGACGTGGTAATTTTGATGTATATCAATAAATACAGGAACAACAAATTTAAGAAACCGAATAATTTTACTTTTTAATTTACAGAAAATCTTGTACACTGTTTCCCTGACTGGTACTAAAGTTTGGGTTACTGTCTGAAAGCCCGCTGTCGACTCTGTCCACTTGAGTACTGCCATGTGTTTTGACCTGGAGACCAGATCCCTTGCTGGCGAGGGAACCTCCACATATGGCTTGCTAGCGGGGGGGCCTTCACCCCTGATCTTCCGGCCAGTTGAAACTTAAAGTCAAAAGTTACAGGGGTTCTGGACTGGTATACTACCTTGGAATATACTTCATTCTTACGTTATTTCATATAGAATTATACTGAGCCGGGGTATCTCAGCCAGTATAGTGAATGGCTACGGACTGGTCGACCGGGGTCGAACCCAGATCGATTCTGAGGTCCACCCTGCCTCTTAACCAGTGGGTACAGGGATCCTTTCCCGGGGGTAAAGCGCGGCCGGGGCGTGACCTCCATCTAGTGCCGAGGTCAAGAATGAGTAAGAGCTATACCGCCTCTCCCCACAAGCGCCTACATGGCGTATAGTGGGACAGCTTTACTTTATTATATAATTATAACGTCAAATAAGACAGAAAACAAACATGAAGGACCTATTTCCAGGTATTACACCGAGAAAAACTGACTAAAATATAGGCAAACATCTGTAAGGTTAACCGCCAAGTTAAAGTTATACAGATTTTATAATTTCCTCTCCAAACCTACCCCATGTACTCCAGTCAAGACCACATTGGTTTCTAGACTCAGGTTAGTTACGAAAAATCTGTGCAGGTGGAGACACGATGTATTCACGAGAACGTGTGTTAATTCTGGAACATTATATTTCTCATCGAAATCGTTTTCTACTGTTCGTGAAGCATTTACTAATGCATTAATTGACGACTGGAGTATATTGCGCAGTGCCTCGAAGGGAAATTGTGGGCCATTGCTTTTGAGAAGACAACGTGAAACGGTACCAGAATCTTCTGACCCGATTAATTTCTGTGTTGGATGAAAGTGAAAGTGGTTGCTGATTTCAACATGATTGGGCGACACAGCGAACACGACTACTTTACTGCAACAAGCCGACAACCGTAAATCATTGTACGGCCCTACTGCAAATGGCGTTAGTGTCAATTCCATCTCACAAGTTTGTTCGTCCGTTATGTTGGTATTACCTACTGTAGGAAATTAAGATGTACTATTTTATGTTAGATCCCAGTGGTATAGCGTCCGTACAAAATTTCATTCAAATTCATCCAGGGGTTCTCGAGTTTAATAACGTGCACAGACATGATCAGCCCAAAACAGGCAAAATTAATTTCCTTCACATCGCGCAAAGAACGTATACAAATATACAATGCCGGAATAGATTGGATTTATCTGGCTCAGGATAAAGGTGTGTGGTAGGCTCTTGAAACTCGATAATAAGCCTTCGGAGTCCGTAAATGACAAGGATTTTTTGACTAGATGAGTGAGCTTCTCAGATAAATCTGTGTTCCAAGGTGTCAGAGCGCCATAGACAACACGTGGGGCCGAGATAAAATAATTCGTCAGATTTAGAGTGCACTGAACCTGTTTTTCTTTTCTTAAAGGAGCGGGCCGTTGCGCTTTTCTTGCGTTTTGCGGTGTCATTGTGACCTTGAACTACATTTTTTAAAAAATACCATCGCTGTTACCACGAAACCAGTTCAGTGCATGGGATAGGGATGTACAAATAACATTGTACCAGACGAGGTGGCACACAGTTCCTGTCTCTCACATATGATAACTCTTACGACCCGAAAGTCAATAAACAAAAATGAATGTGGCTTCAGGTTTAGAAAATATTCAGAAACCCTGGTTTAAATAATGTGCGACTTTACAGCGCGGGCAATCCTCCTATTTACCCCCCCCCCCCCCAACAACTTTGTGTCTTACTACGCAATTTAGGCCTTCAAAATACGTCATAAAAGAAAAAATAAATAAAACATAGATAAATTTTCATCCGACTACGATATGTCTGCGACGTAATTTATAGCTTCTAAAATAAAAATATGTTTTGTTCAAAACATTTCCTTTATACTACATTTGTTTTCGAGATGACAAATATCTGATATTCAACTGGACTTTGAGTTTGTGATACGCTAAGTACTTTGTCTGTCAGCCGTGTGCTATATACACAAGATAAGGGTGATATGAGAACAGTTTAATTTTAAAAGGCCAAAATGCAAGAACAAAAAGATTTATTCCCACGGCGTCTTTTTATACATTTATTAAACATAAAGTTCTATTGTTGTAAGGCTGGTAGCATAACACTACACACCGTAAGAAAATACTGGATTATTATTACTTATTATGAAACTTAGGTTATAAAATAAAATGACTTGACATAGATCTTTTCTGTTATTTACTGCCATAACATAAAATGGTGACAATGCTTGGAAATACGAAATTGGACGCTTTATATATTACACGTCAACTCTATGGGGTCAGATACTCCATTATTGATAACAAAGAAAAGAACAGACCTCACATGAGATGTTACAGAGCTTTCAGTTTGCATATTACAATTGTAGTTTTGTGTATAGTTTGTGTAATTTCAGTCAGATTAATCAGTCGAAGCTTGATTCTAAAATAGTTAATTAGCGATCAGTTTTAAAAATTACATTTGAGAAAAAGACAATGTCCATTTAAGGTTCTTCTACTAGAATCTGAGGAATTAGATGTCCTTTTATATTACAGTTATGGAAGTAATAATTCGTAGAGAAGTAAAAGCCCAGAAAGAAATCGTTTAAAGGAGTGAGACATAATGTCAAGGAGAAAATTATAAGAAACACAAGACTAAAGGCAAAAATAAACTAGAGCAATATAAAAACAAATGCGAAGGAAACATTACAATAACTGGAAGTCGAGAGAAAAAGCTTTAAGATGAACAAAGACGACCGAAGACACGGGAAATGGACATGAGACTTTGAACTTGTGTTCAGTGTGAATGCGGGCTGAACTAGCGTACGATTATACATTCTTCTATGGAAATGAGAGGGATTATCGCTCATCATCACTTCGGGACAGACTTTGTTATACATAAAGAAATCACAGCAGCCAAGAGCGTAAGTTTCTTAGTGACAGAATTTCACATATACGAGGTATGTTCTGTAAGCAGACACACAAAGATACTGTGATTTTTACATTTATTACCACGGATATAACTACTTGCTCACTTGTACACTACCAGACATCGTAACATTATTTTTATACCCGATAATAATTATTCCTGTTGAGCACTTGTCCCAGCGGAAAGCAGTGCATTCAAATCCTTGGTAAAAGAATCCTAGTCAGGTGTCTGTAACTAGTCGTCATCACCACACCAACGTCATTCATAAACCGCTATTTTAAACTCTTACGTTTTAATTTTCTATAATCACTTAAACCACTAGCGTCACTTAATACAGAGTCATAAAGTGACTTGTGGTAATACATCTTCTAAAATATACGAGTTTGGTGAAACAACATCAATGTTGCTACATGAAGCAATAACAACTTTTTGACTCAATTAAGATTCGATCCCATGACGACCTGAGAACCATTCCAATTCCCTGCCGCAAAGATAAATCGATTTTTTATTATATCGTTATATATTACTCACAGAGTACATTAGGAATACATTAATTACAAAGTTATAGCTGAAATTAAATTTAAGTAAGATAGACGTATTATTTTTTTGAATATATTTCTTTCGAATTTAAACATTAACAGACACATAAACACATATCGTAGATTATGCACTTCAGTTATTGAGTCAAGGTCATCAATTTGAAACAATGTTGCTCTTGTCTCAACGGATTTCGATAAACAAATGAATCAGTAGATAAGAAATAAAACATTTGAAATACGTTCGTACATTTCAGTGATAATACTGGAAATTAGTAAACTTGATTGCAGTTCACTTCGGTATCTTTTGTGAACAAGAACATATGAAGGTAAGAGTTAAATTTTATACTGAAAACGTAGTTTATGTTCCTAAATTGCCTCTGATCTATTACGCTCATGTGGGCAATAATTATGGTAACTCATGCGTAATGTAAGCGTGTGTATGAATGCTTTTTGTCAACTGACAACACTCAGAATACAAGGGAGCAAATAAAGCGTGCGCAAAATGTTGCGATAAAAATTAAACCTTTTCAATCTTGTTCAAAAACGAGACAATACATTTATGAACGAAGATTGCTGTCTTCTGGGATGCTGAGTCGTGTAGTCTAGCATAACTATGCCGACGTTTCAGAGGTACTTACTGTCTCCATCTCTGCTACAGTTTTCAGGTCCCACAACTGCTACTGTCTGGTTGTGTACAAACTTCTTTGTAGCTTACACATCACACACGGCACACCTAAACTATATATTTTTAGACAGTCTAAGATGACGCCACCCTCGACCTCCATCTGGTCTGCCCATGACCTTACAAGGACATTAGATCAGGTTTTTCTGGCAACGGCAGAGTCCGGTTGGACAGGTCAAACAATTTCCTAAAATTGTCCTCGTTTATAGAGCCCATTTATAACTCATTCCTTTGCTTATGAAGTTTGACCTTCGCTAGGACATAAGCAAGCAGCGAGAGTCCAGATCGGACATGCGCAATCTGTCATAGGACGGATGTAATGCTTGTGGAGTAGCACAAGGGGCCAAACACGCCCAATATTATTCCATTGGAGTACTTGGGCCACGGACATCAATAAGGCTGTGAACGGCTTGAGAACTTCACACACGTATGCAGAAATATATGTATGTAAATTGAATAAGTACGCATACATTTGATATCAAGATTCAAGCAGCCAAACCTTATCGCTCTTTATAAAATATTTGGACTGTACCAGGACTACAAATACGTAGAACCCTGGTGGATACTGATGGTACTGTGCGCATGTTCTTTAGCGCATGCCATCACAATCGGCTAAAATTAGTCAATGCTACGCGAAGAACCGTGAATACTCGTGACTTACTGTCAGAACAATATAGATCTACTAAATATGAACCAAAACACTACAAACTAAGATTGGAGATGTGTGAGGACTCCTCGAATAACGAAAATACATATACAGGAACGAACATATTTTAATAAATCTAATTCATACGTGCAAAATTTTATTAGCCTAGATATTTTCATTTGTATGCCGAATTTGATGGAAATGCTGCACAATACTTTCTTTTTAGGTGAACCACAAACTTTCTTGAAGTCTGAAAACAGTTCAAGTCCCATCTTACTCCCATTTTGTCTCTAGTATTCGAAAAATTCTGAACTTCCGGTCAGTAGTCGATCGAATACGTCAAAATTCACGTCGATTATCCCCAACGATTTTATATACTTATGGCATTAAGCTTGACAGAAGAATTTTGAATAAAATTTTATGTATGGTTGACAATTGTTATATTCCTTGATATTTACTACAGTGAATGTTATTTTCCTTCTTAAAAACAGTCACCGGTACAATAATACATTACTTCCCACTGTAATGGTAATTCTTCCATATTCCAAATGAAATTTTCAGTTGTGTAACTTGGAATGTAATGTATTACCTGCAACTTCCATAACATTCCGTTGGGTACTGATCAGTACCTGCTGATTTATATGCAAATCCCCTGCTACATTTCTCATTTCACTGTTAATTATATTTTAACTTTCCTATGTTTGCATCCGCTGTCCAAACAACGCGACCCCCTCAGAAAGTTTCATGATATATTTAATTAATTAAACGCACATTTTGGCATTATCTCAAAATAAAATGTAACATCTTAGAATAAAAAAACCTGTATAGGCGAATAAATTAATTTGGAAAGAATTTATTTATTGGCTATTGAATGTACATGCAGATAATGTTATTGAGGAGACTGAAATACATTCAGCTGATCCATTAGTACCCCAGCCTCGTATTTGGGACGTCCCGGATTCAAATCTCAACAGGGCTATCCAGAGTGAGGGTTTTCATGGATTTTCTCGGTCCATTCAGGAAAATAACGAAACAACACCTTAAATTAGACCACGATTGTTTCTTTATATAGCTTTTCCAATTCACCATAATGTCACTCGATGTCTGAGCTACTGACAGTGTTTTTAGATAAACCATAAATAACTCAAATTATATCTCTCGTCCCGAGTGAAGGAAACTGACTTAATGTGTCAGAGAACAGAACACTGAGGACAGTTTTTGGACCAACTGGTGGGAGAATCGAGAAAAATGTTCAATGAGGAGCTTCGTAATTTGAACTGTTTATGCACTTGATGACGGTGAGATGGCTTGTGCATACGTGGAAGAGATAAAAGGTATACAAGATGTTAGCCTAAAGACCTGGAGGGAAGAGACCTCATGGGAGATCTTGACATAGATGGAGTACAATATTAAAACTGATCTTAAAGGAATAGAGTGTGAGGACATGCATTGGATTTATCTGGCTGGAGTTGAAGACAAGTAGCGGGATGTTGTGAAGGTGGTAATGAATCTTCAGGCTATAAAAGCCGAGAAGTTTATTGACCAAAAGTCTACTAGCTTCTCAAGAAAGACTAATTCTTGTATTTATAGTTATTTTGTAATTAGTTTTATGGCAAATTAGACAAATGATTGTACCCTGTAGATGCGAGGAAATCAGTACTCATCCGTTGTCAAGATAAATTGTTTACGTTACTCCTCTCTTTGTAAAGAATGGAAAAGTGACAAAATAATGTCGATAACAGGAAGAAAATGTGGCAGCAAGGATCCCCGATTATCCTTAGTCTAATTATATTATTGTGATATGAAGACTGACAAATTCACTGATCACACCCATTGCCAATTTTCGATTTCTGCCGTAGACCACGTTGACAAAGCACCGATGAGGAACGATCCTACGATGTCAAGGATAAAACAGTTGACCTTGGAAGAACAGGAAACGTACGAAGAAAAGTACGAGAGAGAGAGAGAACAAAATGTAAATAAACAAAAGAAAATTTTACCCGTCATAAATGACGTTTTACAGCTGCTCGATTACACGCAAGTTATTATTTAATATTTATTTCAATAGTGCCAGAGATAATGGGCCATCAGATAAACTGATTACGTAAGACTGCTCTCGAAACTTGGCACTGGATTCTAGGAATAGTAGTCACAGCGAGTTGAGAGCTGGCAGTGACGACGAAATCAAACATGGACTCAGACACTTGCTCGTGTTGTGGTGATTGTGAATTCTGTGTGGATCAAGAGGAATCTGATGAAGATGGCCCGCGAACTCTACTCAACACGACCTCAAGTCTGCGGCCTGCGAGCCCTGCGTAATACTAATGTATTTCAAGTCATTTGTGCATGGTTCTGTGTTAACACGATTAATGTCGGCGTTGCTGAATGACTGTGTGTGCTGAGGGAATACGTAATTGGTTTTAGTGTTTCATACGCAGTTTTTATTCTTAGGAATAGCTCTTCTTTTGGCTCTGTGGTGTCCCGTAGTGTGTTTGAAAATTAAGGCGTGTCGCGGGTTAAACAAGTTTGCAGAACACTGCTCTAGAAAATTTATTTGCCGATTATCATACTTCCTCCTTCTCTTCCCACTAAATCCTTAGTTCGAGTCCGTTTATCATTTATCTTCAAAAACATTTTGGTTATTTTCCATATAGGTCTTAACAATCGACAAGCGCTGGTTGGTTGGTGATAATTTTTAAATAATTATTTGCATTACATTAAATCGTATCATATCCTTTAATTAATCAAAGATAAGAAACGATTTTAATTTTCAGACAAGCTTTTTCGCTAAAAATATGGTTTAGAAAGAATTATTTGATTTAAAAATTACCAAAAATATTATTTCCTTTCACTCTGTACAAGGTCCGTGAACTGTCACCAAATTTTAGAATTTAGAATTTTGTACGTCATATTGAAAAGCCTTGCCAAAATTCAAATGCCTGAAGATGACCAACACTGGTCGAAACATGTCGTTCGAACTGAGGATGCCAGTACTGCATCAAGAGTGATTTCAGTAATAAAAGTTTGTGTTTTGGTGGTGTAACGTCGTGTTTTGTTTTATTGTTGTGTATTTAGCGGAATTTAAATCCCTTGTTTCTTAGGCTAGTATTTACGATTTATTAGGAAGAAAGATGGCTGAACCGTGTCTAGTGAAAGTGCTGAATTCTTGCGTTACGGCGCCAGATACTTAATAACTGACCACAAGTACGTGCGTCTGTATCGGGCTTAAGCTACAATTAAGTCTCTCCAGTGAGACCCACACATTTATCATTCAGTTGTAAATCAAATGTTCAGGAAGGGCAAAACCAAACCTCATCATGGACCCTATCTGAAAAGGGATCAACCAAACCCACATCCTAGAATCTGTAGGGTCTAATTAAAAAATATTTAGCCTTCTAGTGGACACTAATTAATAATATCTTTGTGACCATTTTTCACCCCTCTCATGCGTGCTACATGTTCTTCCCATGTCATATTATTCCAGCACTCAAAAATTAAATTATTTGCCGATATTTACGTAACATAAAACGGACTATCTTGTATTTATGCCAGTGTTTGAGAGGGACAGAAGAATGTTTACAAGCGTAAGTGCTTTGCTCCGCGACCGAAAATAGACCGTACGTCGACCCGTTCACACGCGTCGAGAAACTGTTAAAACACCAGTTACGAGAGCCCAGTAGACTTCAGTATTGAATGTGATTTTATTGGTTTCACAGCCCCCCGCCCATTTTGAAGCACATTTACACTTTCAGGCCACTTTAGAGCTTGGCAAATTAAGTTTCTTAACAGATCCGCGATATGTTTTAGTAACATCGTTCTTGTGCCTGTTATTTTCCTTCAATAGCAGAAAGACGTAAACAACTATAGACCCTGACGCGCCTCTAAACCCACAAACCGAATTAAACCTTCAAGAATCACAGACTCTCCGTCAGCCCGGAGTAATTCACAAGATGGACGAAAGTGGTGAGCGCATGACCCTGTATTTGAATCTAACATCCTCATGGTTAGGGGTTTAAACGAAAATAAATTTTAAAATTTTACCAAGCCTGACGACCATTTGGCCCGTCCCAGCCCGAACCCAACGTTTATCTTAAAACATATTACCCGCAACCAACCTAAGCCCGAATTCCTTTTATTCCAGCCCGAATGAAGCCCGATCTATAATCTACCCCGACTTATTTATATTTTTATTTAGTGTTCTGTCTGACGACAGGTCCATTATAATAATGTTTATTTAATTACATAAATGTCAGTAAGTCTTTAATGAAGTATTTACTACGCTTTAAGAACATCTGAGATTATTTTGACGTTAAGGAACTGCACAAAGATATCGGAAGCGAAGTTCGTGAGATGTTGCCTCAAAATAGTTCTGGGTGGGGGCGTCTACGAAAATCGCCGAGAAAATCAAATCAGTGGGATTTGTTTCCGCAACCAAACTGTGTCAAGAGAATAAGATACGTGTAATTATAAATGAAATTTTCTTTGAAAAGAAAATGCATTTATAATGGAGAGGTCCGTCTACATGTTTAATTTCCTAAACTCCACGAATTTAGTTATTCGGTTTTGGTGGATGCACACCAAAGTTATAAGACGAATGTAATTGTTATTACTGTCCGTTAATAAAATCCCTCCTTTGACGAAGCTGAAATGGGACTTTACATTCTTCTCAGTGATGTTAAAGTATTCTGGCACATTGACCATTGGACTGGAATTAAATTATTAGAGTCTACAATATTCAATTATTCCTTTTGTTTCGTTCCGTTATTTAACGACAGTGTGACAAATTTAAAAGTTATAGAATGCCGAATGAAAAACATGGAAGAATCTTAAGTTGACTATAAACAATGAATTGAGGAGGATGACAAAGAAAGCCAACGATACTCAATCATGCCAGATAATGTCCCAGATGAACAGAATAAAATCGCGAAATTTAAATAATTATTGATATCCATAATTTAAATTTTATTGAAATAACGACGAAAATAAATGTGTTTGCAGTGTATGTACTTTCATACTTCGCATGAAACATATTAATGGTGTTACACTTTAGCAATACAAAATTTACTTAAATGAATTGAAAGTATTTCAGAAAGATTTTACGCAAAAAATCTAAATCGGCGAGATTAAACATTTAATGACACGAAAAAGAAAGATGCTTGATTGTCCAACTACAAGATTTGCTGAAACAATAAACATTAATGACAGTGAGGTACAGAAACACATACAAAAACAGGCACACCGCTTTCTCGTCTTGCTTAGTTTGACTTTAAATTATTGTCCGATATGTCGACGGTCATGAATAACATTCAATGCAGCTGAGTTAACATTAAGTCATTAACTAATCCATGCATGTTACTTCCTCAGTGATTGGCTGCTTAAAAAACCGATGACGTATCACGAACTGTCACTGACGAGAAAGCGTACTGAAATCAGAGCCAGTCTGTTGGAACATATAAAACGTCTGACGTAACAACTTTCTTCTTCGAATGAAAGTGGCTGGACAACTCTTCCGCCCGTTACAATTAATTTTGTAAATCACGCAGTGCTACTGGACAGCATCGCACGTCTTTTGTGACAAAAACTGTGAAACGCGGTGTGAATAAACCCCGAGAAACTCGTAAAGCTCGTCTAAACAAAAAAGTTAATAATTCAGCCCGTACCGCAAAGAAAACACATTTCTTCATCGGGTTGTTATTAGTGTTGAAACAGTTGGTACATTCTGTTGCCATTGGGCTTTGAACCCCGTAGATCTGAAAAATATGTGCACAAAAGCGAAATTGTAAAACTAAAGTGTAATCCAAATATATATAATATTATAATGCGGAATATTAACCTTGGGTGTATTCATCTTTTGGGGACATTATGAATATTGCGTGCATTTGAACAGAAGGAAAATTGACGTACTTTCAAGGCCGTGTTATAGTTAAAACCCTGTCCTTCACAGTGGAGGTTCAGAATCGTCCTCAGGTGACTAACAGCCACTGAAATAGGTTATTCTCCGGGTTCATCGGCTTTCCCTGTATCATTCAACCTCTGCTCCATATTCACCCTTGTATCATCTGACGGAAGTCCAAATTCCTCAGAGACAATATCACACTATCGCAAAAATAACGACTTAAATACTTAGACCATAAGTAGGATTAAAGGTTCTCACGGCGACGAGTACAGACATGGCTGTCTTCCGCCTTGCAGCGCCGTGTAGTCTGGTACATGTTTACCGACGTTTCAGAGGTCCTTACTGCCTCAATCATTCCCGTGACAGTGGAGACAGCAAGGAACTTTGAAACGTCGGTAAACTTCTATTCACACGCAACTGTTCACTGATGCATTATTAGTTGAAATTTATTCAAATTGGTAAGACCGATAAGTCCAGACTACATAGGACCTACGAAACAGATAAATAATCAGCTTTAAGATTTTGTTGTTCATTTTGTTGCACTCACTAAATGAAACTAAACGTAGGAACCATGTACATTTTTTCACATGTGCTTCAGAATCTTACTTAATAAAGTAAAAATAAAAGTAAAGTTTGTCCCACTATACGCCATGTAGGCGTTTGGGGTGAGTGGAGGTATAGCCCCTCTCTTCCTTGACCTCGGCACTAGATGGGGGTGAGTGGTCAGCATCACGCCCCGGCCGTGATTTACACCCGGGAAATGACCCCGGTACCCATTGTAGAGGAGGCTGGGTGGGCCCCAGAGCCGGTCTGGATGCGGAGGCTAGAGGAAAAATCCTCTGCCCCCGTCGGGGATCGAACCCCGGTCGTCCAGCCCGTAGCTAGTCACTATACTGACTGAGCTATCCCGGCTCATGTCTTACTTAATACAATACTAAATTAACAGAAAAAATAACCTTATTTTAACGTAGTCTTAATAAATATCAGGGAATACTTTATCTTTAATGAACATTTACCTTTCTAACAACAATCGATCTCTTATTTAATTAATTTCGGCTTATATTTTAAAATATGCTTTGAATTTCAGTTTTCGTTGATATTCTTTGCTGTTCTATTAACTGCATTTTTAAATTATTTTTTAAAGACACGCACTTGTTATCCGTGGCATTGTCTTGCCGCCTGGTGTCTAAAAACGTAAATATTAAAATAGAGCTATAATTTTATCCCTTGTTTTGTATGGGTATAAAATCTAGCGTCTCACATTAACGACAGAACACAGATTGAGATTTTTTTAGGACAGGACGCTATGGAGAATGTTTTAACCTAAAACGGGCGAAATAACAGGGTACTGGAGAAAATTTCTCAATAATCTTGGAAGACCAAGTCGTAGATAGGATATACTAAAATGGTTCTTGACGAAATTAGGTGGGACTGCATGGATTGGATTCATACGGATCATAAAAATAAAACTTCTGATTCCATAAAAGGCTTAGAATTTACTGACTAGCTGGGCTACTGCCAGCTTCCAAAAGACTCCGCTCTGCTGAGCTGGTTTATTTAGGTATTGGAAGTTTATAGTATCAACGCATTTTCCTTGGTCCCTCAGATCAAATCCATTAATTCACTGTAAAGACATAGGAGAACCACGGTGGTCTAGCGGTTAGAACGCTGGTCTTGTAATCCTGGGGTCTCGGGTTCGATTCCCGGCGGTGCCCGAATGTATAACTTGTGTTGGGCAAGGCCGTGGTCTAGGCAACACGGATTTTTCCTCCGTGGCATCCCAACAATTACTCCATTCACACACAGAAGAAGGCAATGGCAAACCACTTCTGGATCATCTGCCAAGAACGTATATGAACAGGTCCCAGTCCGGGAAAAGGATGGAAGGATCCTGTTCATATGGACCTGTCGTCAGACAGAACACTAAATAATAATAATAATAAAGACATAGGTTGCAAAACTGCAAAGATATTCATCCTTCAATACTTCAAAATTCATTGACTATAAGCCTGTGAACCGGTAGTGGGTGTTGCAGGGTTAGCACGTGTCCACCTTAATACATTCAGCGCATGCGCTACTTCCAGTGAACTTCCGCAGTCTGGACCGAAATAACTGTGATTCGTCACGGAAGTTTCTCGATGTCAGAGCATGACATTCCGGAATTTTCTTCTTCAGTTCAGTGCTTGTGAGAACTACACGACACTGCGTCTAACGCTTGAATAACGCCACGCGTTGCACAACAGAATAAAAGTTCTCTTTTCGCGTAATACAAACGGAAGTGCGGCTTATGACAGTCCAAAAATACGTCGTACACCTGCATCAAGAATCTTATATACGTATTTTCTTCACAACCCGAATTAACTCGATGTAATAGTAATAGGACGGAAGGAAAAGTGTCCTTAATTAACTCGAATTCACCCCAGATAACTCGGGATAATAATGTTCGAGCTTGTGACCAGAATAATGCATTCCCCTACCCAGCAGGAAAAAAAATTAAAATTAAAAGAAAATGTTATCTTACTCAACGCATGCCTGTCTTTGCGGTTAGTAGGTCCCAGGTTTGGATCTCAACCTAACGGTGACTTTCTTGACTCCATTACCACTTCCTTACACATCCTTTGCAGTCCATTCTTCTGGATTGTAGCACCCTGTGTTCCGGTGGAAGTTTACCAACGTTTCAGAGATCCACCATAAACTTCTACTTCTAAACAATACGACGCTGCAACCCAGAAGTCACCATTCTCCGTACTCACTGCCACGAGAATCTAAAATCCTATCACATTTATGCTTATTTTGTCAGTCAACGTCATATCATCCATAAACTTCCCTAGAAGGGTGACGGGCCCCTCCTAAAGACTTCTAGGCGCATTATAAATAAATAACATAACCTGTAAGCTTAATATTACAGGGACCAAGCTACATATATCTAAAACTGCACTCCTCTGTTCTCATATGACAGTGAAATTAATACGCTTTATGTTAGAATTTTACTTCTCGGTTGCTTAAAGTGTCCATGTATATCTTACATCTTAATGTCGATGTGCGGGGCCCCTTGAAGCCCGGGGCTGCCCTGATGTCATCTACGGATTCGCTAAAGCATGAACCAGGAAGTCACATATTTCGAGTTACATTTTGAGTATAAAAGCGTTCAGCTAATCGTTTTAATTTACGGTATAACAACATCCGCTGCTGCGTGGAGGCTGGTCCACCTGTTGTGTACGCTAATCTACTTACACTCATTGATGAGGTATACACCGTTACGTTTGTTTGTAATCACAGTAAACGTTACGGATATGATGTCAAGGTCTGTGGTACAAAACTACATTCCCTACCTACCAGTTTTATCTTTCGACAGTCAGTCTAAAATTTACCACGAACACCTCCTTTCACAATCTTAAAACCTCGCAAAATCTAAATACGCCCAACACATCCTCGGCCCCATGGAAGATATCATGGACGTGTTAAGAATAGCCTCGAAAGGTAAAATGCTTGACATTTTAGAAAAAATCCATATATATAAAAGTAGCAAAAACCAAAACAGAACGTCCATGACTTCAATGTGTTATTTGCCCTAGTAATAAACAGAACAAAAGTAAATTTCATATGGAATAGTTGGCGACCTTGATTTCAGAGTTAATATATATATATATACACACCCCCTACACCAGCGGTTCTCAATCTATGGTACGCATACCACTGGTGATACGCGAGAAAAATGTAGAGTGGTACGCGAACAAAGTAAGAAAATCAAAAGTTAATGTTAACATAAATAAGTTTTCCCTGAACGCATTTGGTACATGCAAAGAGAACAGTCCAATTCCTGGCGGGAATCGAACTGCGGCCGTCTGTCTCCTGTTTAGTCATTCCACTAACCGACTAATCCCAGTTGATCCTGACATGCTCACTGTCCAACTTGGATACAGTGTCAGCTATACCGGATGCAAGCAAATTAAGGTTTAGACTGCCGCAGACTTTCCTACTAACGAGTTGAGTCAGAGTTGGTCCGCTCGTTGTGATCAGGACCAATCTTGCAATGAACAAGCATGTAGTTGTGGCACGTAAAAGTAATGATTTGTCATGCAGGATGTTACATATGAAGTAATTTTCAGCCTGCGCGTCAACTCAATACGTATCTTGCACCGGCAGAGGTAAGTTTCGATCTATGAGAGATTTGAGGTTTTCGCTGCAGTGATAATGTTGACATTGTTCTGGATTTTGGCGCCGTGTAGACTCGTCGGTAGATATTTGAGTCCTGAAGATGAGGGTGTTTCTCCGAAACAATGGCAACTAATGACGAGTGTACGGTGCCAAAACCCAGAAGAAAAATATCAACAATTTTTAGTGTAATTTTTTCCATATAAAACAGCCCTGCAGGGCGTAGAATGTTCTCTGTATCTATCCATTCTTCAAGGGTTTGTGCCAATTGTCAATTCATAAAAAATAAAAATGTTCCAAATTGACCATAATTTTATTGCATGATCGTCTGTTCACTAGATAAATCTAAACTGAATTGTATTATAAGATTTCAGATTTGTATTATTTAAAATTTGCACGAGAAAATATTATTTGTAAAGCTACAAATGAAGGTTGAGTGCATAAGGTAGCCTAAAAAGTATGGTTCTATGAATACTGTCTTTAAAATTAACAGGTTAAGATCTCTCTCTTCAGTATACATATAGTTTCATTGCATATATTAAACAAAAGTAACACAGAAACGAAGTCAAGGCCCTCTGTTTGAAACTATGCTTTCATCTGAACAGTCGGTCGCCAAAAAACAAATGAATCAGTGAAGAATAAATTAAACTACGTTTAAATCTTATGTTCTTGTATTAATAGCGAATAATGAGAGTGGAATACATAAACTGGATTGTAATTTACTCCATTTTCTTTTGTAAATAACAAGATAATAGAAGAAGTTCATGAAGAAATCTTATCTCACGCTGAAACCGTATCTATTTTCTGTTGTCTGCGACCTAGCGCTGCGTTACTTACGGTAATAATTGCGTAGGCCTGTGGGAGGGCAACCTAAAATGACATAATCGTATAAATATAAATCGGTTTAACATAACAGTATCGACCTCAGACCGTGTGACTGCATGCTTTCTGTAATATTTGGAGTATGAAGAAGTATTTGTTATACACAAAAATAATCTTCCTATGGGCATTAAAAACTATGTGTCAAAATGTCTACAGTTCGTTGATTTAGCCCAAGGCCCTGGGTAAAATGACACACTTAAATTTTTATCATGAACTACTATTACAGAACATGTAATTTTATCGCGATTAACAACGCATTAGGCAGAGATGAGCTAAATAGAGCAATGTGGGCAAACACAGTAAAAAGCAGCTCCTTCGTATTAATAACAACGTAAGAACATTAAAAATTCTAGTTCAAAAAGTACAGCAAAACTTGATTTTCCCACAATAAAGTTTCAAAGCACTAAATCGATCATTATCAAGTAGACAAACTTACCGATAGGCTGCGCAGGTGTGTGGACACAAGTCGCAAACGAACCTGGTGCCATTTAACCCACCATTGGCTGCCCTGGTTGTCCAAAAACATTGACACATTGATAGATGGAGTTATTATAAATTATGACTTGCTTTACAAGTCTTCACTAGATAGCTGTTTAAATAAACTTATCATAAATCACAAGGCTTCCATGCTGATAGAATTTAGCTGTAAAACCGTAAGACAAACACAAAAAAACATAGATTTGCCCAAAAAGCTTCAAAAGCGCGTTGTCAACATGCCATCTTTCACTGAAATTCAGTACCAATATGACAAACCTAAAAGCGCAACATTTCAAAATATTTCAAGGAATAGATGTCATTTTAGCCAACTATGCCACTTTATGCTAGACTCCCCTTTTTATAATTTTCTATTTTCCCTTTCAGATGAGCATTTAGAATGAACAATACGCACGTGGTAACTGTATTTCGGTAAAGATTACACCTTCCCAATTAAATTTATCAAAGCAAAGACTGCAAGTTATCCACCGTCGTAATCTATAGGTTACTATTTCATATGTAAACGCACAGTGGATTAGATCAAACATAAAAACTTAAAATGATCACTCTTCACTTAATATTATTAGGACAATTAAATCAGCGGTAATGGATTGAACGAGGCATGTAGCACGCACAGGCAAGACGATAAATGGGTACAATATTGTGACAAAAAGGGAAAAGACAGCTTGTTGGACCTGGGTATAGATGGTAGGATAATATTAAAACAGATATTAAAAAAAACAGTGCATGATTGTGTGCACTGGATTATCGTTACTGGCCCTGCTAAAATAAAACACACATTTTAGCTTGGCTATTGCCTCTAGATTTTAAATTAATTAATGCTGACTTCCGATGCTTTCTTATAAATAGTATAAAAAATGTGGAGCACATGGGCAATGATCTGTCCCACTGTATGCCATGTAGTTGCTCTGGGAGAGGAGGTATAGCTCCTACTCTTTCATAACCTCAGCACTAGATGTGGGTGAGTGGTCAGTGTCATGTCCTACCTGCACTTTACCCCCAGTAAGGGACCCCAGTGCCCACAGGACAATGATGGAGGCAGCAAAGACATCTGAGAAACAATAGTAATCTTCTACAAGACTATGCTACAACCCACATGACAGCAATCTTCATACTCATTGCCATGAGAACCTGAAATCCTATTAAAAAGGCTGACATTTATAAATCCAAATTCTGTAATACCTTATCTGCCATGTACTATATGTGTCTGCTTTCTGCTCACCTCCATGGAACATTTATTCATTAACTTGCACATTTTACTGTGTGTCAAGACACAAGTTCTTCAGTGGACAAAGAACATTTGATCAAGCTTAAGCAGTACTTAAAATTGCCTAGAGGTTTGTTATCCTGACTGAAGTTTTTTTTATGGTTTTAATCATCTCATGTAGGTACACGCAGGTCCTTACTGATACTGTCTTCTTCCTTCCCAATTTACAACTCTCATTTGACTTAAATTTAACAATGTAACCTTTGCAGATAAAAAAGTGTAATAAATAAACTAACAAACATATATAAAGTGAATGTTCAATGCCTTCAAATTTATGTTATGCAGTCCTGCACAACAATTATGTCCCCTTACCTGAAAACTTACTAAAGCAGATGTTCTTTCTTCATTTTTTCTTTCCTTTTATTTACTTCATACTATCTTATTTCACACTTTTATTTCTGAATGTGACTGTAATCCATTACAGCATTTTTACAAAGGCTATACTCAATTAAACCAGAATGCACAGCATACATTGTGGTAGAATTATATTTTCATATCAAGTGCTTGAAAGAATATCATCACAGCAGACTTTTAATTGGTTGTGCAGGACTGAATCACAAAAAAATGTGATAGCACTGAACATTCACTCTGTATGAGCAAACAAACTTACAGTAAATCTATTCCACGTCACTTATTTATACTTAACAGTAACCAGAATTTGCTAAATTGTGTTGTTTTGTTCTAGGATGGCGATGAAGAAATGGTTCCGTTACCTGCAACCTGTGCAGCTACACATAATGCTTGGGCTCACCATATTATTTTTTCTTGTTCAACTCGTAATGAGTCATATGACTCATGCTCTCACTTTACTTGTTGACTCTTACAACATGCTCTGCAATCTCTTTTCTCTAGTTGGCTGCATTATAACAATAAAGGTAAAGCACAATATCAATTATCAAGCAATAGGAAATCAGTGTCACTTACATGGTAATATGAGTTGTGCACAAAGGCGCATTCAGGTGAAAGAAAGCAACAACCATGTCTAGAAGTTAAGTCGTCTCAGTAAATCTCTAAAAACAGTAAACATAAAATCAATAAGATCTTCTCGGGCAATCAGCTGCGTCAAATGGTTAAACAATAAAACCGACGTTTCAGGGACCATCTCTGTCCCCATCATCAGGGTTCAGAACGATCCCTGAAACGTCTGTTCTATTGTTTAACCATTTGACGTGGCTGATCGCTCAAGAAGATTTTATTGAGTTACGTCGCCGTGAAAGCTACAAATCATATAATAAACATAAAAGTGAATTTGTCCCTCAAGTTTAACCAAGCACCATGTCATGCAAACATATGGTGCAAATGCATTTATTTGATGGTATAATCTTATGGAAGTGAAACAGCTTCTAAATGTTATAATATATTTTGGCTAGTGTATGTGGCTCTTGAGTTGCTACATTATGAAAAAGCACTGGCTAAATTCTAGTATGGATCCTTCAGATTTGGGGCATAAATTTGCATAAAATTTAAAAATGGTGAATGGAATCATTTGTTATTTCTTGTACAACTGACTATTCTGAAAGTATAAATTTTAAGTAATGTAATAAATATACCTTGTACCTTGTAGAATAAAAATAGGAGACATTTCTCTCAAAGTTCTGAATAAATTAAATTTAAAAATACAGCAGGTTACACACCCTCCTGAGGACACAACCTGGAGACATTTTACTAAGCTCAATTCTTGAAGCACCAATAAAAACAGTGTTCTGAAGCACTGGCAAACATCTGAACAGTTTATAACGGGAATTATCCCTACAGTAAACATTTCCAGGGACATAGGATTTGATGTTTTCACAGCGGTGAGTCTGAAGATTTATGTCTTCTGAGTTGGTGCACCAGAGCAACAACCCAGAAGACATAAATCTTCATTTCCAGGGACCTTAAAGAAAGAATTTGATGGACTGAAATACACCTCAGACATGATTATTATTTGCTGCAAAACAGGTCATTTGCTTTTCTCTTGTGATGCTCAATGGCCTGTTGCATGTGTACAGTATGGAAGTGCAAATGTGGAAAGACAAGGGAATCAAAGCAACAAGGAGTCACCGAGTACCAGTGCACCGTCCAACAGCAAGATTCCTCCTTCTTCCTCCTGCCATATGCATACTGAAACAGCACGGGTAAGCTTTCTTCAGTCTGTACATTATTCCAGGTTTGTCCTCTAGTATAAACTCTCAACACATTGAGTGATACAGGGGCAAGTAAAGTTCTTGGCTTTTAGGTTAAGAAGATGAAAGAACCTGGTGGAGATTTCTTGAAATTGAACAGTTTCTTCCAATCCTTTGCATGCTGTTAACAAAATGAGAGGAACTAACTGCAGAAATGGCTAACACATATAACATTTTTAACTAGACTGTTTCCTTCCTTTTAAAAGGTTCCATTTTTATCTGTTCTTCACACTAGTGAGAGTAAAGAATAACTTTTGGGATTGTTAATGTCTATCTGTCACACTTTTCCTATGGGTATAGTGAGCTGCATGACTTGGGGTGGGGGTTGATGTGCAAGAATGAAAAACCTTGGTTTCCACTGCCTATGCATCAATGGGAAGAGTGATCACTGTTAGAATACACTGTTCGGCCTTGTCCGACCAGTTCACATATCTCAATCTGATTCCTTGCATGCAGCTTACCCACTGCCCTGATGATGGAGGCAGCAAACACCTCTGAAACGTATGTAAACTTTTACAAAACTATATGATGCTACAACCCAGAAGACAGCTACCTTCATGTGATATGTTTTAAAACCACTTAATTTAACTATAAGAATAATTTTCTCTTCACTTATATTCAACACTTTAAATTTTAAATATTATCACATCAGCATTTAGTACAGAACTTCAATTACTGATACATTGTGTATCCTAATCATATTGAGATGCTCCTGAAATTTTAATGTCCCCTGAACTACTTATGCAGCTTTTAAAAATTTAGCAGATTGGATATAATTTTCAAATAATGTAATATAAAAATAGGACAATGATAACACATTCAAAACTTGCAACAGTGGTATCTGGTTACACAGCTGTTGTTGACAAATAAAAGAGAAAAATTAAGTTCTGTTAATGGTCCTTGTACTGTAATGCTTTACCTAATGCACAGATCATGCATCAAATGTCATGCTAACATAGAGCTACCTATATACCATGTTTAACTTCAGTATTAAAATATCTGAAACAAAAATGCACATACTTGTTAAGAGGAATACAGAACACATGTGATAAGCAACTTATTTATTTTATTGTTATTTGTCCTATTCCACAGTTTTTGAATAAACTGACATACATGAAACATGCCACTGGTGGTCACTCTGATAAATTATTCTTAACTTTTAACTTCAGTGATTCAAACTTGATAGCAATGTAAAGTGTATCAACCTGTATTATCCATTTTTTGTAGTAAGATATCCTTCTGTAGCTTTATAAGACATTCACATGTTAATATATTGGTCATCTACATACGATCTGCATTCACACTTAAAGTCCAGATTACATGGAGAGTGTTTGTAAATGTCTTTATAAATGTTTTGGTTACTTTTGCTGAAAAAAGGTAAAAGCTATAATGCATTAATAATTTCACTTTTTGTCAAATGGTGCATCAATGCAGGTACGAATTTTGCTATCGTACGAGATAATAAACATTTGTACAACAATTTACATGCAAACCCCTTTCATATGTTAAAAGAACTATCGGCATGACAAATTTTCACAGACTTACGAAATTGTGTTTTAAAAATTAAAGAAAATGAGCTGACTGCTGTGAAATGTTGCTGTTTTATGATAAATTAAGTTTTGAAAGCATACTTTGCTAATGTAATATGATGTACAAATAAAACCATTGCCTCTCTGTACAGTGTTCCCAACTTCACCTAAACAGCCATACCAACAGCTCAGAGGAGAAGAAGTTGAAAAACACTTTTGGATGGGCTAGGATTGATGTGCTAGTGATGCTGATTGGCTCTGTGTTCCTTGCCTCCTTATGCTTCTCACTAGTAGTTGAAGCTCTGCAGACATTGGTCCACATTGAACACCATGATGAGATGCATCACCCCATCTCTGTCATGTGTGTGGGAGCTACTGGCTTGTTGCTAAATGGGCTCTGCTATCTTCTGATAGGTGGTAAGCATGTTACTTTTTACTTTGCATTGTTATAGTGTTTATATAAATATATTTTTATAACTCAGGTTAAGACACACCACAGCACACATGGGACTTTGGAAAATATAACTTGGATAAGCAGGGAGAATATACTGCAAACCCTTGGAATAATTTCAACTGTACAGCTTTGTATAATATTCCACTAGTATAGATTTTCAACAACTGGAAGATGCCAAACAGAACCACAAAGTTTCAATGTTTACAATTATTCACTGTTCCAAATTTTACATGCTTTGTTCCATTACTTCAACAGCTGTCACCATCACAAGGGAATTAAATCATCAGAAATACCATCTTAACAAAATTTGCATATCTTTAAGTGTCTACAAAATATTATATTGCAATGAAGAGAACTATCATTAAGCCTATCTAACAACTTAAAACAGTTTCCTAATAGAAGAATATCAGGACGTGTGATTATAATACATACAATGGCAAGACATTTACACCAAGTTTCACAGTAATTGCTGCAACAAATTGTTAATGCATGAGACATAAATTGACATATGGAGATGACAAACTTTACTATCCTCTGGAAAAGAGATTAAAATGGATTTTATGACCCTACTCCACTGGAAATCTTTCTTTCAGGATATACTTTCCACCAGGGAAGTTTCTTACATGTCACTTCAAGTGGCGATGTTGTTTTAGATGGTATAGTAACTAAAGATTCTGTGCAGAAAGACCAGTGTGATATGTCAACTGAGACTCAAAATCCTGCCACATCACCTCAGGTACTGCAACGCCAAGGGATACGAAAAATTAGTCGTGATGTTTTAGGTAAGTATGATATGACATTCATTAATTCAAAACAAACAGTTTGTGGGTGTTTTTATTATATTTCTTAGATCTAAGATTCTCATGGCATAAATTTCAATTGTGGTCATCTAGGTTGATGCAGATACCACGGTTTTGGAGAAGTGGATCATCTCAACTGTCATAACCCAGAAGTTCATTATCAAGATATATATTTTGTTGTCTGTACAGAACACATAAAACATATCTAAACAATTTACCATGCTTAATGCTTTTTGGCAGGATTGAGTGAAGCAACTAGCAACCGGCAATATGCAATATCATATCACATATACATTCACACCAAACAATCAAATTGCTTGTTTGTGAAAGTGTACGTGAATGAAATGATAATTGCATACTGCATGTCCTGTAATTTGCAGAGATTTATTATTTTCTTATCATTCAGTTCTGTAATGTACTGCACACAAGATGGTTCACAGGATGATGCAACAAGCTACTACAAACAACCCCCTCCATAGCAACAATATCACTATTTTTCCAACATAAACAGTTCACAGGGCACTACATGTTATTTCCATAAAAGACATCTGTCATGTAATCGCCTGTTACTAATTAATATGGTTTGAATCTTACTTAAAATGATTTAATGAATGATGAAGCACAATGTATTTTAACATGGAATATATCAGATTGACCAAACCTGTTACATTATCAAACTATAGTACACGACTGTAATCTTGAGACTTGCAAGGAATGCAGGAAGTCCAAAGCGTTGAAGGCTACTGCATAGTATCTTTCCTCCTTCACCCCACTTCCTCACCCCGCAAGTCTCAAGATTACAGTCTTACACTGTACTTTCATCCCTGAAGTGATCCTTAAATGGTCTAAAAATACCACCATAATGAGTTTCTTTCTTCTCACAATAAAAATCCCATCACATATGCCACTTATATCATTAGAAGGTCCAGAGAGTAACAAACTCAGGATTTAGTGTAATCAGATAGCAACAGATATCAGAAGCTTAGTTCTCAGGAAATCAAAGTTGGAAAAGATATGAATATATAGCACTCTGACACAGAATGTAATGGTACACTTGTACTCAATTTTTCCAAATAGTTTAACGTGGTTTTGAAAGATAACTTGATGTTCCCACTTATCAACACAATGCAATCAAACTTGGAATGTCATTTATGGTTTCAAGTTTTTTGTATGGTTAGAGCATGTAAACTGTAATATATCTTCCCTATAGATAAAAACTAAAAAGTTTGTTTGTGTGAATAAGGTTGCCATTCAGCAGCCTCACCTGATATAATTAACTTGATGGTGTAAAACTTTAAAGATAAATCCTCACGTCACTTTGGTAATAAAGTGTTTCTCCATCTTGTTGGTATATACTTTAAATATGATGATATCATAACCACCACCTTTCTTGTCTTCTTAATCTGCTACTTCTCATTCTTAATCTATGCCTGCTGTGCTTAAGGCTGATCTTTATATGGCTTTAAAGCATGAATCATACTATTATTTTCTGTAATCTATTGCAGGTTGCCTAGTTGTGATAGTTTGTTCCTTGATCGTATATTTCACGGATCAGAACTTTGCAAAATTTGTTGATCCAGCGCTCTCCATTTTCTCAGCTGTACTACTGTTAATTCTGAGTTATCCAAATAGTAAGTACATTCTTTTAGTACATATTACAATAATACCATCACTTTTTAGGATAATCAGCTTCATAAAATATCTGGCTTTTTCCTGTTAAAATAACGGTAAATATAAAAATTTTAAATTTTTTTTCAGTGAAAGAGTCTGGTTCTATCTTACTGCAGACAATCCCTGATACCATCAACATCGATTCTCTGCGTTCTGAACTGTTACAAGCTTTCCCAAATATCATCAACGTCCATGATCTTCATGTATGGAGACTAACTGCTACAAAAGTGTTCTCAACGGCACACATCATATTCCTCAGTTCCAATGTAGGTGGAATCAGTTGCACAGATTATTGCCTGTTAGAAAATCCACTTCATGATGAAGTTCCATAATGCATGTAGAAGAAAATGGTTTCATAAAGAAAACAGATGTTTTATAGTGACGTAATTGTTACTTTCAAGCAAGACAGGCCCAAATGATTGTTAATCAGATCTTAACACTGTAAACAATAGTTTACCTTCCTTCTTTATGTTTTCATAACTTCATTATTCACATCACCATATTTGTACTTTTCAGTCCTACCTTAACGAACTTCTACAACCACCATGTTGAAATTCTTGTAGATAGGGATTTAACCTTTATCATGTGAGAATAAGGTATTTAAATGCTTGAACTGCTGCAGTCCCGGCAAGAATTTAACTAGCAATTCAAAATATTTTGCGATGCCATGCAATCTTGTAACATACAAAACAGTTTTATGGAATAGATAACCAGCCGTAAAGCACTGAAGAGATTTGACCATGAAAGGCCTAACAGAATCTACTTTACTGGCTCTCTGATGGACAGGGTTATAGCAAACCAAATAAATTCTTAAATTCATCATATTCAGAAGTATATTAATGAACAACTTATTTTACAGGATTATGTAAGAATTACAAAGGATGTGACGGAGTTCTTCCATGACCAAGGGATCACACAAGTTACCATTCAACCAGAATTTTTTAAGGTAAGGGCAGTAACACACGCAAAAAATTTTTTTTAACAAGTTTATAACTTAGTTATAAACAAGAGTAGAAAGAAAGACTAAAATGAAGTAGACATATTTCAAAATGCATACTTCACAACTGTGTACCTCAATGTTTATTTACTACAGATACAAATCTTTAGTTGCAATGCTGATCACATAGCACATATCACACCACATGGAGTCATTATTTGTTGTATGTGGTTAAATATTTACCATACATACTGCCTCCACCTTCAGGGTAAAAAGACGTTGGTAACCACATTCAAGACCACAATCCACATTTCCTTTATCTTGAAAATCTCAAGTCTAAAAAATTGCAAATATTAATATCAGTATTTTGCCATACACCAATTCCTGGTGTAACGAGTAGTTCTTTTTTAAACCGTACAGTTGGATTTCAGCTTCAAGTAAAGTAGGGTTAATATTGGACAAGCTTGAATAAACATTAAATTCACCCAAGAACTTTTCACATAGATTCTCAGTAATCCATTCATTAAACATGAGATGTAATGAAGAAAAACCGGTTTGTGGTTTAATGATGCTCGTCAGTAGCCCATACTATAGTGTTGGATGATTAATGAGTAAATATGTGGAAAAGATATGGAAGTGGTCATGGCCTAATTTTAAGGTACTATCCCAGCATTTGCCAGGAAACACTGCAGAAAACCACAAATAAACCTCAGTCTGGATAGGTTGAGTTCTGAACCTGAAACCTACCAAATATGAAGTAGGACAGCTAACTGCGACATTTGGTATATGAACAAATGGATATGACCTTCACATTGTGAGCTCTTGTGCAAACAATACACAATTATTTTATTATTTTTGAGTTTGACTTCTTCCTGTTAATCCTTAAATTTGTGGTTCTGGAAAGTTCAAGAGAAATAATTCTTTTTTCACCAGATGGACAACAGAAGTAACATTCTGGAGTTACCGAGCATCCATGAAAATCAATGTTTGGTTCAGTGTCGTGAGGTGGGGTGTCACAGCCGACACTGTTGTTCGCATAATGACCAAGAACTAGCGACAGTCACGATAGGCAGTGACAGCAATCATCACAGTACTCATGGGCACAGTCACAACTACTCAAAGGTAACTTACTTCCAGAATACATGGAAAGAAATGGGACCATTTCAACCCTTTGTAATATCCTTCTCTACCAAGTACATTCATGGTCTGATTAACTCTTGGGCAGAACAGCTACATTATGCAGGAAAGCAGACTGTATGCTATACACAGAAATGATTTGCCTACTGTATACTATATTATCTGAGAAATTACACAGCAAAAAGGAATCTGAAGGAGTGCTCAGGAGAATACTCCAACTATGAGAATGATAATTACACAACAAACTTCATAATTTGCCTCTTAATCTAGTATTTTAAGGTGAATTAAATAAAAATTGAGGAGATGGGTGGATGTGAAAACAAGAAGTGCATTCAAAATTATGTATTGAAAAACGTGTAGTAAAAGACAACCTAAGATACTTGGGTGTATATGAGAGATTAATAAAATGGGTCACAAAGGAACAGTTTCAGAAGGTATGAACTGCACTGATTCATTCAGTATGGCAGGATAAACCCTTAGAACACATTACAGCTGAATTCACATTGGCTAAATCATGGAGTCAATTACTTTCCAAGAAAGCAGAGGTATGGAAGTTACTCTTCAACAATAATAAATGTTAGAGCATCCCCATGTAAAGCCAAAGTAGTTGGAATTGCCACTCATATTGGCATTTAGTTGAGAATGGCAGTAATCACTGATGTGTATATTCTGTGGGGTCGAAGTTCTTATAGATGATAGTAAGAATGGTGTGAGTTATTGAATTCTGATTTTGTTCTGTCAATTGTCTGGTATGGGTTCTAACTGTATGAGACACACTTTATAACACGATAAATATTTATTTAGTTCATTTAATAACTCTTTTTCAGCAGCTCAGACTATGTAGCATTAAATGAGAGGATGGCAATGAATAACAAATTGGAAAGGGCGTGGAAGTGGTCAGGGACTAATTTAAGGTACTATCCCAGAACTTGCATGAAGGCACTGAGGAAAGCCACAACAAACCTCAGTCAAGATAGCTGGACTCTGGGCCAAGATTTGATCCCAGGACCCCCTGAATACAAAGCAAGAGTGCTAACCACTCAACCACGTTTGGTACTATAACCATTAAAAATAAATTAATTATGTACTATGAACAGAATTCTAAAGCTACGGGAACAAAATCTAACCCATTTATGTGGTTTTTAAGTGTGTGAAAGCTATTTTATGTTCCAGAACCACAAGAAACATGTAGCTGCAAGAGTCAAAGAGCTTGGTACTTCCAGAAAATCATCAATGCATTCTGATCCTGCATTGGTATGCAAGATAAACACAAGCTTCAAAACAATTTCAAGTGATGGAGACTCCAGGATTTATACTTGTGAAGATGCATGTTCAGCACAATCAAATTCAGATAACAAAGCAGACGAAAATGACAAACAGTTCACAAGCTCAACTTTCTTGAATACCGAACAAGAATCGGTGATGAATAACTTGCATAAAGCTAATGAACAAGCTGAAATTACAAGTAATGGATATGTAATAGAGGTTAATGATTTGCCAAAGACTATTGACAAAGGGAATAAAATTTCAACTGTATGTCATTCAATTCTGAAACAAGAGACAGCAGTTGAGACAAATGATGTAGAGATTCCAAATGCAAATTCTAAATCAGAAGTGGTAAATTCAGAAATATCTTATTCAATACCTTGTGAGCTGAAATCGCCCATTTCAGTAGCACAAGATTCCATGTTAGCTGATTCATTCCTATTGGGCCCAGATCTGTCACATGATCCAGTACTATTACGGACAGTATCGACAAAATCTGACACAGTGCCATCACAACAAGATACATGTGACACAGAATTTCCATTGCCAGACTCTGTATCAACTGGGTTAATGGCAACTAAACCAAATGTGCCTAATACAACAAAACCTGAAACAGACAAATTAAGAAGCCAAACTGAATCAGGAGAAGAATGTGTTTCATAGCTACAATGTCCACGCAATTTGTGGAAATATATCTTCACTTGTGTGCACACTAAGCCTCAGACTCCTTGTTGTAATGTGGGTGAAGGTTGGAGAAGCATGCAGCATACGGGTGTCTTCAGATCATCTAAGTGTTTTAATCAGCGAGTCTCAAAATCTAAACATTAAATGTAGGCACCATACTACACATAATTTAAGTTCACCATTTTTTGCCATAAAATAAGAAAAAATACCTGTATGTTGCATGCATTACATTGTTACATATGAAAAATCCCATAAAAAAGCAGTCACTGTAAATACAAAATATGATGTAACTGGAACAAGCAGAAAGGTACTGATAGACAATAATCATTCTTTAGCACTGCTGTATGAAAGAAATGTGATAAGACATGCCGTGAAGAATTAAGTAAAAAGAGTTACCTTAGTTCCTAATTAAACTCATGTAGAACCTACCTAGTTTTCCAAAGAAAACATTTCACATGGATCAGTGATGTAAACGGTGATTTTTCTCATGATCGACTACTTTCATAAATCTTCATGTAAAGTACACTTCCACGTTCTTATCAAATATCTTGAAAAAATGCATGAATTAAGGAATAAAACAGTATAAATGGGATAATAATAAAATGAGGATTTATGGAATTTATATTATAATTCTCATTCTTATAGCAATAATATTAGAGTGATGCAACTCAAAATGTAATCTGCCTAGCATTTTGTAGTTTAGACGCTTCATGGACTGTTTTTCATTTTCTACTTCTCATCTCTAACATCACACCACATAACTCAAAGGGCTGTAATGTTCAATTTTTATGTATAGCATTTTTATATGTTCTTAATTATTCAAATACTGTGATAGCATTGCCAAAATAGTCAAGACATTGGTTATCAAAATATAAACCAGTGTATGTTGGAAACTGTTGTGGTGCCAATGTTTCAAGAGATGTATCAGTTATATGCAGTAGAAAACCAGTTTTTGGGCAAGGCATACTGGATCAGAGTGTCCTGTCAGCTCCTCGTTCACTCATAGGAAAAAAGGGTTAAATCATGAAACATGTCTGGATGCATCTGGTGTTCAGTATGGTTAATATCATGTTTCGTTAAAAAACAAAGAAGTAAGAATTTCATTTATAACAAAATTTTCATCAACAACAAAATACTGCACCCTGTCATTTTCTTTTAATATCTGGGTTAGAACATGAAATTTCAAATTTGAAGTTAAAATCTAAGCACTGTTATTTGATCTGCTTTTTAAAACACTTTCACATTCAGGAACCTCTGGTTCTATCCATGACTGGATCTGGGACCAGATTGAAGCAAATGACAATGCTTGGACTATGTCTGAAATCAGCCTTCAGTTCAAACAAAATGTCTATCCATTTCATTTATCAAAACAGTTGCACATTCAGAGCCTGTGAGTAAATATGTTTTTATATAAAAATATGTTCATGGCAAATGTGAAATATTCTAAAAAATTAAACATTCAATTACAGTGTATACCCATGTGAGAGATTAAAGATGATTTTTTGTAAGTGAAACAGATTTATATCATATACAGGTCATGTCCCCTCAGCCTTAGTGTCATCTAGGTGGTCTGTCTCATTTAACTTCATGTATGAAATATAAAATTTCTCCACAAATCTTATGTTGGGAAAAACAGTTTAAACACCACAGAACCTAACTTAACCTAACCTAACCAGAGGCTTAGGATGAAATTCACTACCATAGGTTTTTGGAGAATAAAAGAGGGTATAGGTGGTGAATTTAACACGCCAATCAAACAAAACCAAATAGCTTTAAAAAGGAGAAAGATAAAAAACACAAGACAAGATAATAAATTTAAATTAATTAGATGAAATCAAATAAAATGTTACGAATTTCAAGAATCTGTTGGGGTATAGGTTTTAACATTTGTCAAGAACACTTCTTACATTTGTATAAGCACTGGAAAATTGACAACATAAAAGACGGGCAGTAACAAATTGTATACATATGGATAAATTTTAAGAATAAATATATAGGAGAGATAGTGTATAAAGATTAATATTATTTCTTTGATGAAACAAATGACTTGTATATACCAAAATAATAATAATAATAATAAAAATACTGTCATTGGATTTTTTCTTCTTCTTTAAAAACGTTTATTTCTCAGCCTATCTTATTTTCTTAAGGGAAAAAAGTATTTAACTTGGAAGGGGTAGGCAGGAATATGATATTAAAATACATCTTAAATATGTGGCAATGTGGAATAGATTCAAGTGGTTCAGAAAAGGTTCCAATAATGGGGTCTTGTTGACATGATACTAAATCTATGGGTTCTATAGAAAGAAGATAATTTCTTTTTCAGCTGAGTGACCAACTTCTGAAGTAGAGGACTCTACTCCATTAAGTTAGTGTAACAGTGGGAATTATGTGATATTAGCTTAACTGCTTAGAGAGGTTTGTTTACATAACAGGGAAATAACAGACTGCACTGCAACACACAGCAGAAATTGTGCTGCTCCAATATTGCAACAAACGTTATTAAAATAAACACAAAAACTTGGAACAGTCTTCATCAGCATTAAATTAATACTCAGGTTTATATAAATCACCTGTATGAAAAGTCATACACACACAGAAATATTTTATCACAAACTAAACAAAAAACTAATAGAATAAATTTCAAGTGGACAAAAATTAAATAATGAATTGGTAACAGGAGTGACAGGTATTATACAGAATTATAATCTCATAATTGTTTATAACAAAATTTATTTGTTAATCTGCAACACCTTAAGACTTTCTTTCAATTCATTCCCATACATTTAATGTATTTGGATTGCAAGAACAAAATTGCATTATAAACAAAAGCAACCATTTTTTTCAGCTAAAATTACAATTAAATTTAAATAAATGTCCCACTAAACTCTGGCTACAGGTTTGAAAAATTGTTGGTAATGGCAATTATTAGTGTACAGATATCTTACATTAAGACCAGTCACTGCTTTTACTGAAGCATTTGTAGGCAGCTATTATAATTACATGTATTTAGTGGTCAATAATTTAGGTAAAAGAAAGGTTTTATGGATTACAATAAGGAATGAAGCTTATCATAAGAATATCTGTAATTTTGATAAGCTTAAATTCTGACCTATACCATAATGAACAAACAAAAAGAGAGAGAGAAATGTAACCATTATATGTATATATGTTAGCAAATATGGAACATTCAGCAAGACAAGAATAAAAGCATTCAAAATTGTATGTTCACAGGCTTCAACCAGTCCAATAAACTAATCCAATGCAGTTAATGCTGAAAATGCTATGTTTCTTTAGATCTGCCAATTTCTCATTTTAAAAACACATGGTCTAAAGGAATACACAAACATGACAATATTAAATTTCTTGAATGAAAGAAAGCTAATGTTATTTACTTACTAAGGAACCTTAGCCACATCAATGACAAAAATATGACGGAGGCTTTGCCAAAAACTGACAAAGATCTCATATGTTACTGTCATATTCATTGTCTGTCTCTTCCCATGATCATGTTTCAGACAGAACATGCCCAAGCTAATTTCTCTATAATAACAACATTCAGGACAAATGCATTTTGAAAAATTTCTTATTGCAAATCATGTTAAAATTTATCAAACAAGAAAAGTAACTATGGTGTGAACCAAACCACGTGGACTACCAGTTTACATACAGGCCTCAACACAATGAATGAATATTCTCTTAAGTTACAAATGCTGCTATGTCCTGTGCATAATTATGGCCCTGGAACCCAAACCTGCAACTGGTTGAGTCACACTAAAAATATTTTATTGGTGTGAAGAGCAAGTGTTAGATAAAAACTACAGGACACTAAAAGCTCACTTCACAAATGTAACTGCATGAAATTCACATATTTATAACAGTACCACTTTGCCAAAGTTGCCTGCTCTAATTATACTATCAATTTTCTTCTCAATCAGTAAATACAATTAAAACTTCGTAATTCTATAGAATATGTCAGGTCAAATTTAAGTGTCAAAATTACAAGTTAAGAAAAGAACTACTTAATATAATAATCTAATATCTATACCTTTAAGCTCCATTCTCATTTTATATGTTAAGATAAACTTCATTACTTAATTTCATAAAAAACGTGTTTATAGTATTTTCCAGTAGAAACGGCAGCCGAATGGTGCACCAATCACATGTACTGTAGCTTGGAAGGAAGTAAAGATGGGAGGGGGGGGGTGAATTACAGAACATACAGTAGTGCCAAATTCAGCAATGTGGAACACTGGGTTTCAGTAAATGTGATCTGTTTTGTTAAATGTATTTACATGGAAAGAATCAAGTACTTGTGATTACTGTATATTAATTCATGAACTTGGCTATACAAATCCAAGCCTTTCTTTTCCATCAGAAGATAAAGTTACAACACTAAACAAACAAGTGCAAACTGGTAACAACGTAATGTTCACAACTGTAATCATGAGACTTGCAAGGAATGCAGGAAGTCAAGCGTTAAAGGCTACTGCATAGCAGACGCTGTCCTTCCCTGCAAGTCTGAAGATTACAGTCGCGAACAGTAGTTTGGCTGCTGCTTCTGAACAGACAGAACAACTGCTATGAATCAGTAGCCCTTCCCACTGACTGGTCACTCATAAAGAGCAGAACTCAGCCACCAGTTCGACTGAAAAACACTACAACAAAGTATTAAACTCCTGTATTTTCTTGTTTAGTGTCAAAGGAACAAGAATAAACACTAATATTACTTCATTAGGGCATCTTGTTGATATGTCTCATGACAATATCAACCATACAGCGAAAAAAGCACAATAATAAAAGAATCTAAAAACAAAAATGTATTACACTGCAGGGCTGCAGTTTTGTAAATTCAGTAGTTGAAATGGTAAATGGTAACTTGACAAATGTACCGAACACGAAAACCTTGTAATTCATCACATCTACTGCGTGCTCGGAACATTAAATTCAATTCCATTATGGGCTTGTAATTCAGGTTAGGGATTTTTATGTTTTGTTAGAATGCTACATTTCCAAAATGTTTCACAGCCATAGAAACTATAAGTTCTGCAAATACATGAAACTGTGCAGATATGATATGGGGAAATCTCCATTCAAAATAAATCTGTGCTGTTTATAAAATATTCAAATGCAGTAACTTAAAACAATTGTAAAAAGAGACATACCTTTCACGGTAAAGCAATATAAAGTCATTATTGTGCTAAGCACCATGTTATGAGGTAAAGCTCAACACAATAAACTTGGCACCAGATGAAGATGGGCAGTCAGGTTTACAATTCTATCTACCACATTTCATGGTGATTTACAAACATTCATACTACAATACTGTAACATTACCAACAATATAACAAGATTAATTTGATAAGTTAAAGCAAAATATTAGTTCCATTTGTTTCTTTACAATTTTGTAACTGGGTATAATTCCAGCAAATATGATGTTCAATGGATTTACAAACCACAACTCTATTCAACAGCCAGATTGATGGATAACTCAGAGTACTTCTGTCACAAAAATCTGTCTGTAATTTTTCTAATCATCCCCTTCACCCCTACCACCCAAAACAAGGCAAGTGGTCTACAATGCATATAAAGAATAAGGCCTACAGTCTCTGTGGGTTCTGAAATTATTAAAAAGTCATAAATTCTGGTAAACACAGTCACATTATGAACCATCCAAACATACCACCTGATTCCACTATGTGTACTTATTTACATACATTTAGAAAGTCAAACATCCTGCAAGAAATTATCAAACATGTAATACTGCAAGCATGACAAACTGAATGCACGTAGGATTTAAGGTTCTCAAGGTGGTGAGTATGAAGACACCGTGTTTCGGATTTGTAGTGTCACGTAGTCCGGTAAAAGTTTACTATCATTTCAGAGGTACTTACTGCCTTCATCATCAGGGCATCACAAAGGTGGCAGCAAGTATATCTGAAATTATAGTAAACTTTTACCAGACTACATGATGCTACAACCCAGAAATTAACTATCTTCAACCTAAACACAATCTACAGCCTAAGATTCACATAGAGATGGTGACATAATATGTAAATAATACTGTGATATTAAACCGTTTGCACTAACCAATACAGGAATTATTATAATAAAATAAGCCAATTTCACAATGCCATCTGGTATGCAAACAAATAATCGACCAACTTCCACCTTATATTTCAAAGCATGAAAGCAATTAGCATGTCTCTGATGTATTTGAAAAAAAAAACTTGAAGCAAAACTGACACATTTCTAATCAATACACAGTGCTATGAAAATTAACATAAAAAGCTCACATTACTGTTCATTCTCTTGGCCACATTTCCAAATCTCTATAAATAGTGGTCAAGAAATTAAAAGAATCAACTATTTTGTTCAAAACTGAAATTATTCCACCTAATTTCCAAAACCCTATGAAGATGCTGTTACAGTACATATAAAACAGTCCTCAGAAGCAAGAACATAAATTATAAATGACTGAAAGCGAACGGGGGGTGGGGGGGGATACTTTTGACAATGGACAGTGTCCAAAATAACTGTCCTATAACAATATTTCAATATAAAAACTCTGTGATAGATGATGAAAAGTTTCTAGCACAAATTAGTTCTTTTCATCCAAAGTTTTTAAAAAAGGAAGAATATCAAATTTAAATGTAATTAATGGATGCCATAGAATTAAGATTAACATTAAATTAAGAAAAGATTTGGTAACACAAATACATACAACCCGTAGGAACTTTAAGACTGATTTCTACACTTCTCTCTTCAATAACTGTTTTAATCTTACAAGCAATGTAATAAATTTGTAAATTCATGAGACAGGTGGACATTGAGGTTATGGTTAAGAAAATGTATTTATATGTAGAAGGTAATGTTTGATATATAATGTTAAAAAGTAAACTTACTGATTGATAAAGTGCATAAATGTACTTAATTCAATGTTGACTAACACCGACATGATTGGCTGCTTTGTCTGAACAGCCATATCACATCTGTAGGACATGCTAGGGACATCCTGCCATTTAACTAGAGCTGCAGAGGGTACACAATGCTATTTAAAAAAAGTCATAAGAGGGTTAAAGGTAATACAAGACATCCAGATATAACACAACCTACGGTAGTTTCTTGTTAAACTTTTAACAACTGACATCCATGACTTCAAATTTTCCCGTCACAATATTGCATAAAACAAAATGGGCATAAATTATTTACAGTAAATACAAAATTTTGAATATCTTTAGTGCAAAATTTGTGTTGTAAATAAAATGAGTAAACATAATACTTGGACAATGAAATTTTAAAATTGCCTTGGATGATGATACTATTGGAAACTATGAACTTTTATGACTTTTGTAACTTAGGTTCTGGACTGAATTATAAAATTTATTATAGAAAAACTGTATAAAATATTTTACAAAAAGATCAGAGAAAATTTCTCTTGAAGTCTTGGATAAGTTTTCATTTCAAAAGTGCAATAGCAAGAGACTGATCCCAAAGAATGAAAAACGTTTCTTTCCAGGCATTATGAAGTTCAATCAGTGTAGTCCTGTAACTGTCTTTAGCCAGTACTAAAGGTGCATTGACATCACAAAATATTTGGTCATTAAGTGAACAAGAAATTACCTGACATTACATGTAATATACAACTCCTGTTCTACACCATCATATTCTTCCTGCCCTTTATTATGACGTAGCATGCTCCTTATAACAGCAGCAGCAGCAGCAGTAGTAGTAGTAGTAGTAGTAGTAAAAGGTGTAACAGTAATAACAGTAACAGTGGTGACAGTAGTTGTCACTGTAGTAATCAAAGTAGCAGTAAAGTGCAGTACATACGTGAAATACTTTCTCTCTTCTGTTGTGGTACAAACATAATTCGATGTTCTAAGACGGAAATAGGTAGCGTCACTTATTTAAAATCAGTGAGACATTTTTCAGCACTCATTTTAACACATTACAATCTTGAAATTGGCCTGAAGCAAACATTTATATGGGCTAAATGTAAAATCTGTCCCACTATATGCCATGTAAGTGCTTTGGGGGGGGGGGGGGGGGGGGGGAGAGAGAGAAGAGGTATATATAGCTCCTACTCATTCTTAACCTTCTCGGCACTAGGTAGGGGTGAGAGGCTAGCGTAAAGCCCCGGCTGCGCTTTACCCCCAAGAAAGGACCCCAGTACCCATTGGACAGGAGGCTGGGTGGGCCTCAGAGCCAGTCTGGACGCAGAGGCTAGAGGAAAAATCCTCTGCCCCCGTCGAGGATCGAACCCGGTTGTCCAGTCCTGTAGCCAGTCACTATACTGATTGAGTTACCCCTAAATGTAGAAGAAGAAAATCCTAAAACAGAAACGTGTAATTTAAATATCTCAATAAATCATTATACAGTTTTCACCCTAATACTGCAACAAGAATTTTAGACGAAAAGTAAGGGTTATGTATAAGCAACTGGGTCATTAAAATGTCAGTATGACATTTGACAGATATCACATTACTCAGATTCATGATTCTTGAGTCATCTTCAACTAATTTTCATATCCAACAATACTTTAGGCATTTTATGCTCATCCAATCTTTTAACATGTCCAGCCCATCTCAATCTAATTCTCTTGATTTGGTTCTGTCTTTCCTTCATATTGAAACCCCCCCCCCCCAATGTATGTTTTTAGAATTCTGTCTTGATATTTCCCACACACCTCAGCTTGTAGTTCACTTCTCTTTATATTAGTACATTTTATTTGGTTTCCACTGCTCCAAAGCGAAACAGACAACTTGCACAAATATATTATGGGATTTTCCATAAACTGGAAGCCAACACACTGACAGGATTACACTGTGCTCAGACTAAAATACATATGGAGACTTACTGTAATACTTCATTTAAAAAAATCGTAACATTAAGAACAAGCGCAATAAACTATGAAGCAGATAAGCATATTATAAAGAATAATTACCAAAACGATAAATAGCACCACTTGAAGAATAAGATCTGAAAGGATCTAAGGCATGTCTCCCGTATTTGTGTCAATTCAACGTATGAAGCAGTTATTGCTTTACTTTCTGAAGTACTGTACCCATGATAAAAAAAACTGGTTTTAGTGAATAAAATGTAGAATCCCATTTCAGGTACCATTATTCTGA
This sequence comes from Zootermopsis nevadensis, assembly GCF_977971745.1. NCBI lineage: Eukaryota > Metazoa > Arthropoda > Insecta > Blattodea > Termopsidae > Zootermopsis > Zootermopsis nevadensis. The sequence continues at coordinate 8,917,175 of NW_028259144.1, read as the reverse complement.
AGAAGCGCTTCTTGGAACGTCACTAATTTGTCTGTCCTTTCCTGTGCTGAGCAAATCAGCAGATTTTATTCAAGTTCTGTTATACATGTTTATATCACTAACAGATGTCCAATTAACACAAACCTATTTCCTAAAAAGTAGTTAACACAAAATGGTGCTCAATGAAGAAGAAGAAGAAGGAAAAAACACATTAGACAGGGATGGCAGAGTCTAAAAATTTTAATTAAATTCTACTTATGAGCAGAGTCACAGCACTAAATATCCCTAATGAAAAATAAATTGTCAATAGGGAATTTTCTTTTTCCCTGAACATATACATTAGATATGAACTGTTTCATACAATTAAAATAAACAGAAGTACACTCTGTAATAATAATAGGGATGTAACAAGCAATGCATTTACTTTATATGGCTGATCTACCGATAAGCCTGAGACTGGAGTCGAAAAATACACATAAACAAATATGAGCCCATAAGCATCTGAATATGTGCGGGAATTTGGATGAGCCGACTGACCAAAAATTATTTGAGAAAGACAAGAAAGGAAGAGACAAATGGACATGCCCAGTGAAACTGAAACAGGCCATTTTATTTGCACAGGAAACCAGCCAATAAAGTACTGAAGATGAGAAGACAATTCTGGTCCCATCTATACAAGAAACTTAACAATCCAATCAGAACGGACCAGCTACTACATGAGGCAGAAACAGGAAAGTGTGAAGAGGTTCTTTAATGTTGTCTGTTTAAAAATAAAAGAACACGCTTACCAGCAGCTCTCATATAAAGGTTCACCAAAATTCATGTAATCCAATTCCCACAGTTGCCAAAGCCTGCTCCTGTGTGATTGATGCTAATTCCTTCAGCCATTCATCAAGAAGAACAGCGCACATCACTATATTCCGTAGTTCTGCCGTTTCTGACATAAGAATGGACTGATGTGAATACCTGCAAGAAACAATGTACTTCAATTGGTATTATTATAAGCAGGTATGTGGAGTCAGACGCAATTTTAGGTGGAGGTGGAGTCAGTAAAAATGTACCGACTCTGACATAAAATCTTAAGAACACTTTCGCTACCATGTGAGCCGCTGGTGGCCGAACGCTTAGGAAGATTCAACGACACGTTGAGCCACATGGTGTGGGAATAATGCTTTGTAACTTTGACTCTGGTACCTTAAGAATACAAACTGTCTACAAATCAACCAATTTCTGCAATAACCATTACACGTATATTTAAATATAGGTTATAAGTCTAAAAAGTAGCCTGATGATTCATGTGGTGGTGATGAAATCTCTTATGGTACCATTTACCATTTTAGTAGGTTTATCATTATTAATACATATTGAGCTTTTATGAAGGAGTTATAAGACACATATTTAGGATTATTTTTATTCAACATCAATACTTCTCCAAAACAGAGAATCTAAGGGGTAAAAACACACATAATTATAGCACCTCTAACATTAGTGACATCATCTTCCCATGATGCATCTTGATGTATACAATCAAGGCTCATTCCACCTTACATCTAGGATCATGGCTAGAGCATTTGGTTTAAATTTACTGTAATTTGAAAAATGAGTTTTGAAAGCTTTTAGCAACTGTTTTGCAAATGCCAAGCCACTCCTTTTTCCTGTAATTCTCCAGCAGTGTTTGTATGCTGATCAATATAGGAATTACCACGGAGAGGGTTGGATATGATTCTCCACTTAATTCTGTGCATGCTTGGTCGATAGGTTGTAAAATGTTGACTATTTCACCTGCCATCTGCCATTCAGTTTGATTAAAACATTCCACCTTGGCATTCTCAGCTAACTCCGCAGAAACTGGTCCCCTCTGTTCATCAACTCTACTAAACATGTAATATTCACTGTTCTGTTAAGTATCAACATCCTGAGTGAGATTGTGTTCAGGTTTTCCCATCTTTCTTTATACGACCAAGTCTTTCTTGCCCTTGAACACAACAACAATAATTTCCAACATCTGATCTTCACTGAAGTCTGGTGTCAATTTTTTTGCATCACTTATAGCCAGTTGCATTGTGTGGGCAAGACAAGGTATAGAAAGCCATTCTGTTGCACAGAGTGTTGATACCATGTTCCTAATATCAGTAACAATGTATATTGGTATTGTAGAAGCTTCAAAGTTCCATTCCTATAAAACAGTTTTTCTTATACTGCAGCTCCTGTGTGCTGTCCAGGAAAGTATGAATTAGATAGAATGTATCATTTTATTACAAAATCACAAAACATATAATGATAAGTAAGAGAAATATAGCTGTCTTCTGTTCAAGATGCCAAAATATCTGTAGTGAGTGATAGTGATGAAGCAGAATCTAAGTCTTTGGTTAAATTTTGTTTGATTTCTGACTTGCAGATGGAATACATTTCAGGTATAATACTTATAGAGAACACATTTCTTGAAATACTTGAAATCTAGGTTCCATTGTATGCAGCAACTCTTGGAATCCTCTACCTTCCACCAGTGAATACAGCTGATAACCCAATACCACTATTTTTCCAATAGCTGAGGTAATTGCTTTTGCTCGAGGTTCAGGGCTCATTTTTTGTTTTTTCACAAAGCTACTGTCTAGAATCAGCAGTTTTTAAAGTTTGTTTAGTTGTTCTCTTCTTACTGGTCATTTATTTTTGCTTCCAATATTCTATATTCTGATGTGGATGCTTGGCCAAATGTCAAATCAATGTTGTTGTGCTTCCAGCAGGTATTCTGAGAGAAAGATTGCACATATTGCACTGTGCATCACTGTTTGATGTTTTGGTAAAAGAATTCCACACTAGTGCACCTTTTTGATCTGAATATTTAGACATTTTTGATTTTATTAAATAATGGGGTAACAGTTTTATTGTAATATAGTAATTCACAGATTACTTGGCTTGTTACACTGCAAAGGAACTAATAATAGTTGAAACAGATGTAACAGTTCTCAATTTCCTTAACAATAACAACGGCACACAAACTTCACATAACATTTAAATCGAAAAAATATACATGAACCGGCAACAGGGAGGAAGAAAAGTAACATGTTTCACTAATAAGTGGAATTCAAACAATGCCTCACTTTTTGTGCTCATTAGGAGTGATAAATAGTCATGTTTTAGTTTTAAGGCAAGTTTATATTCTTATTTCTACAAAGTGGTTCATTGTTTTTCATTACATATATTTTTGTTTTGTTTAAGTGTTTGATTTTAGAGACTACAAACCTTAAATATGAGACCGGCTAAATTCGGCTTTCGTCAGTTACGCCCACTTCTCGTTATCAGCAGATAGACTGAAGATGTAACAGTCCCGCCTCCCGCACGTGCATATATCCTACGGAAATATGTATACAACGAGAGATCGATGCTCACGATGCACTATCGATAACACTACGAGCTGAAAGCCGATGGTTGCTTTATCGATTGCGTAGAAAATCCGTACTAGGCGCGATATTGAAAATTACGAAATAAGAGTCGAAACTAGATTTTTCAAACATTTTTTTTCGTTTGAGTCGAGTTTTTTTATTTAAAAACTCAGAATTTTGAACAGTTCTGACATCACTAATATAAAACAAACAGTTAAAATGTGATAATATTATGCAGACAAATTCATGTTAATATAGCAAGGTATGTCACATAACTTTCACACACCTAAAGTGACTGGGTCCTGGATCTGAACTCTCCAACTGACTCTCCCGGATTGTTTGGGGTGGAGCACGTCGGAACACTGATGACAATGCCGATGTTAAACTGCGCCTTTTTGGTTCCCCTATAAGAAGATCAAGACATGAAATGAGATCCCTGTCTCTTATGATCCTAACAACTGAAATGTGCCTTCAGCTTGTCTCAGTTTTCACATATACAATTCCATATTATTTACAGAGGCCATGTCATACCAAGTACAATGGTTTGAATAAACAACACTGAAGAGATATGATAGAAGCAAAGCTATAAGGAATGTGAGGTTATAGTTAACACCGCAGCAGTTATAAAAAAAGGTAACTGGCTGGATCCATGAGTCTGCGCTGACAGAAACATACCATAAATGCTCAAACAATAGCTCAGACTACTATTTACAATTCCTGTGCCAGCCTCTGGCTAAAATTCAAGTCTAGGCTATTGTTCACATACTAGTACCTAACCCTTTAAAGCCCAGTGACAACTATAAGTACTACCTAATATTTAAATTTAGAATGTAACTACATGTAGCACAGTTCTTCTGGAGAAAATACTAGTAGATTACCTACACAAGACATTTATAACATTTTGTGAAACCCAAAAGTTTATTAATGTTAACAAGAACATACCAGTAGACACCACCCCTAGCAGAATCTAGTTTACATCCTCATACTATCTCCTGAGGTATGCCAAGTGGTCTTCTACCTCCTCGTTTTCTGAATAATATCTTGTATGAGTTGAATTTGTAAATGTTTATTAATTTAAAAAAGTCCTGTTTTACAAATACTGGTACCTTTAACAATCGTTAGCATCTTCTTGTTAATTTACTTGCATAAACCAGTATCTACAATTTGTCCTACCTGCTACAATATGACTGAGGCCACTACTTTAACCTCAGGACTTAAGTAAATATATAAAGCAAGCAAATATTCTGTATTCGGTAAGATAATTCAGGACAGGTAAGTCCTATTTCAATAACTGACAAAAATGTGTCACCAAATTTTCTAAGCCAAATGATAATACACTGTCCTCTGCACAAAATACAGTACCTCTTGAGAATGCATCGCTCACCAAGGAGCTTCTCCTACTGCTGTTACTGTTCACACTGTTGCCACCACTAATGTTGGGGTTACTGAAGCTGACGTTTGGATTTAATTCTTCCAGTGCATGCTTCCGTGCATTGACCAGCTTATTTTCACGCTTCAGAAGGAAATTTTGAGCCTGAGCTACCAACTCTTCAGTACATGGTTGCCGTGCCAGATACTGATCTATCTTCTGTTTAAGCGAACCCAAAACCTGTATGTAAATAAGGAACAAATCTTACTTCATGACAAACTCAAATTTTACTACAATTGCAAGTTTTAACTTTCAACGAACTTTTAAATTATCACGAATGGATGTGCTGACTTGGTATTCAATTCAAATCAATTAATTTCTTTCTTTCTTTGCTATCAATGTTATAAATCACAGCCAGAGAGCCAATTACAGTTATTTTTAATAGAAAAAGAAAGAATTACAAAGGGACCTCACTAAAATGCACTCTACAGGATCCATATTTGAATAGAACAATCTGAGATAGATCAATTTATATTAAAGTCTCTTTGAAAGTGCCAGACCATTAATGCAAATGTTTTGGATCAACATTACAGTGTTCAAACAGTGAGTTACAAAGAAAAATACATTTAAGATTGTTCAAAATGAAGATGACTGTCTTTTGGGTTGTAGTGTTGTGTAGCCTAGAAGAAATCTAAGATAATTTCATAGGTTCTTGCTGTCTCCGTGTTTAGAGTGACTTGTTGCCCTGACAACTGAGGCAGCAAGGACCTCTGAAATGTTGGTAAACTTCTATCAGACATTTTGTCACTACAAATCAGAAGACAGAGATCTTTGTACTAACTGCCATAAGAACCTCAAGCCCTACTTGTCAATGACTCCTTTAAGTTAATTGATATTGAACTAATCTAAAACAATGAATAAATTACCTGAAAAAGTGAGCGGATACTTGGTTGGAAGACAAGAGAGTGGCTGAGCAGGAAAGAATGCAGCAGAGGCTGGGGGTATACAGCAAGTCGGGAGATGAGACCAGTAAGGTGCAGGTTCACGTACAAACTGTTTGACAGCAAGGCTTCTAGCTTCTTTAGAATCACATCAAGGAATGGACCTAGAAACAAGATGATGAATGAAATGTACTGTACACCAGAAAATATGATTTTGTTTTGTGTGTCAGAGATATAAACCAACCAAAGACTGTACTTCCATTTTATTAATAATAAAATAACAGAAATCCTAGTGTATGACAGATGAATATTGTATACATAAATTACACAATATTAAGATGGATCATACAAATATAGATTGTTGAAGATTAACAAGCGTGGTTCAACTAAGAAAAGAGTTTAATGGCGTTTTGTTAATTACTACTTTGGTTCCAAAACCTATCATGTGAGTCAGCTGACAAAATGAAAGTACTCTCATGACAAATAATTTTAATATTTCTGAGACAATGAAAGAACCAGCTCTCTATATTAGAACTCAAAATTCATCAACATTAACACCAATGTCCAACATGGATATATATTCTGAATCAGTTCATTCTTTAAGCAAAGTCCTGCATGATGGTATTGACCACTTATGTGGTATATTTCCAGCTCATTATCTCTTCCAAAGTGGGATTCTAACAGTCCACTGGCATTTGTTTGGGTTAAAGTTTGTTATGGTAATTCAGACATTTTGTATTCTTGTTTAAAATTCAATATCTCATATTTTCCTATAAAATTATGAAACAAAACTGTAAATTTTCGTCTTTATAACACAAACACAAAATGTGTTCTCGGAAACATTCAATACTTTTTACCTTATCCCAAATATACGCACGACTGGCATGGATCTGTTGGAATAGTCATCACTGATGCACTTCTGACTCATGCACTTATATGTTATGCAATCCTAACCAGGGTATAGCATTTACAAATGAAACATTATACAGGCCTAACATCCAATATGGTTTTGGAAACACAGGAATCTTCACTGTAAAACTCATTAACAATAATATGAAGAAACTTAAGCAGAAGATGGAACATTTCAGTATAGCAACAGCTAAAAAATGTAGGTGTTCATACCAGTTTCTGCCTGAAAAAATAACACTTTTCTGAAATCAAGAACTCCATCCTTTAACCACATTAGTTGTTCTCTGCAATCAATCAAGCATCTATTCACACACATTTTGAACGCTGGAGGAACTCATCTCTTGCATTTCATTCAGAGAGCCCAAATTTCTTTCAAAATTAGCACCTTAGTGTGTATGTCATAGTTTGTAGCACATCTAAAAATTGTAAATATCTTGGTTTTCACATAGCCAATATTTCTATACTCTCACTGTTTGAATTAAAATTATATATGTAACTGCCATTGGCTAAGAGACGTCCACCGCTTCTGCGTTTCAATATACTGTCTGGAACCAAACCCTGTAGCACTTGAAGGAATGCAGAAACTATAATGTGGGTGTTGTCAAAGAGAAGGGAATACATTTACTATTCAGAATAAAAGTACTGACCGAGCTCGCCTTTATTCCACTAGTAAAGTTTATTTGCTGATTTCCTTTAGCATTTGTCAGTATTACCAGACAGGAATATAATTCACTGAGGGTAGATCCTGTCCACATCTCACAGCACAAGCTGTTTGTCACTCCATATCACCATGCAGAAATATTTTCATGGTGAATATTAGTTGTGAACACCAGCTAGGAAGTGGCCTCCTGATTGGTTGATGCTTTTCCTTGTTCCACTCCCTCCACCTGCACCTCGTCCCACAGGGCTAAGCACTCACACCCAAAGTTTACATGGTATAATTTTTTTTATTAGTTCAAGGTCTGCTGGATAATTTAAATAATCTCATAACACATGCAGTTTTATTGAATTGCAGAAAACACTTCAATAATGAACAGCTATTCATTTGCTTCTTACTGGTGTTTTAAAATACCATCACTCCACTGTTTAAAAAACACAAAATGTGTCTGAAATAAGAAAAATGAACACATAACTTGAAGAAATCTGACAAAATAAATATCGGGCACGAGACAAAATCGACACATAGTTATGGCGATAAAGAGAGGACAAGAAATTCAAGAATAATTCATGATCATGGACCCAAAAATATGAATGAAACATCCTGGAAACCTTCGATGTTACCGTATGTGTCTGTCCATTAATCACGGATTTTACCAAAGTCATCTTAGACTATTTCAATATCTAAGTTCAGAATGGTGCTTGGTAAGAAGGGCTCTTCAGTCAAAAATAATTTATTTATACCAACTTACATCCTTCTGACAACCATATAAATATTTCAAATGAACAATAAATAAATGCTTAGCAAGAATACAAAATTTAAAAAATGCAGTCACAAACAAAATAATCTCAAACTGTACTTAATGGATGACTTTACCAATGAGAAACACAAGCATGACAATAAATAAATATTCCAATATTCATGTCACTTATTTACAAAAATACAAGGTAATATCCTATACATACTTATCAACAAAAGTGGCTGAAGTTGCCAAATTTGTATCAGATCCCCTTCAGTGTACTCCCTTTGAGAGGTGGATTAACACCTAGCTTAATGATGCTGACACTGTTAGAAACGTGTCTGAAATTCTGCTTTCCTAATAGTACTGCAAAGTACCTGCTGTGAGTTCTGATAACTACAAAACATCATTAAATTCCTTACCTTAACATTTAATTTCATCTCTGGAAACAAGTTGCAATAATTAAAGGGGATGTGGGAGGGGTCAAAGTCTTCTTATTCATAGCCACGAAACACTGTATGTAATACTAATGTGAGCTGACGCACTGTCACAATAAAGCAATAAATCTCCATTTCGTATATCAAAACACTTTCTCAGATATCACATAACACACTTGTATAATACTGTTGATTACTAGTTTTGTCTAAAGGAACAAATTTGTAATGCACACCTCCAACACAAAAGAAAACAGATCTGTATGTCCTTGAAACAGACCCATGCTGAGCATATCTGCCGCCCGGGTGCAAGCACATTCTGCTGCCTAATGTACAAGTATTAAATTTTTCTATTTTTAGATTACCATGTTTTTATTTATGGATGAATTTCCATTCTTCTTAGCACACCTTCAACCACGGCTCCCATAGGCAATTGCATACTTTGCTACCCTCTGGTACCACCCTTGATTTTCAGAACTCCAATGCAATGCTACAAAATTCTGTGCTCCCACAGCAAGTTGCCGGCCGGGTGCGATGCACCCGTTGCACCCATAGGGTGGCGCAGCTCTGCCTTGAAATTTTATTGTATGTGTGTGACCTTTTCTTCTAGCTTCTGCTTCCAGACCAGCCTCCTACTTAATTCATACCAGGGGTCCTGTCCCTGGGACAAAGTGCAGCCAGGGCATGCTAACCATTCATCCCCATCCAGTGCCAAGATAAAGAATAAATAGGAACTATACTTGCTCTCCATCAAAGTGCATCTATGGCATCTGGTAGGAAAAATTTACTTTGTGTGTCCTTTGGAAGTGGTAAGTAGAGATTTTGATTGTGACTTCTATTTTAGTTAGAGCTTTTACCCACTTCTTCCAAAGGATCCTCATAATATGTCAAGCATTCCAGAAGCAATTTCACTGAGCATGGAACAAAACTTGATGGAGTCACTGTATCATAAAATGCTAATTTAAAGAAGTTACAAATACAAGTCACACATGCCTTCAATAAACATCTACACTACATAACTGACCCAACAAAGAATGGTGAAGGTGAGATAAACTACTCATGACAGCATACACTATGGCCACCTAGCTGGAGGAAGTCACACTACTATGATTAGTGCTGCTATGGCAGCATTATCATAAATTTTGGGTACCACTTCACATATCAATCTTGAAGAATGTAACTATTTATAATTTATAACCAAATTTACTTTTGGATATTAATTATATACTTGGAAATATAACAAGGCTACAATATATAAAAAAATAAAGTACAGAAAGGGATATGCTGTGAACTTTCTCAGTAAGGAATAAATGTACATTGACAGCAGAAACTGGAAAAGACATTTTCAATACAGTATAAAATGTTAAGTACACACAAGAGTAAAATATATTGAAATAACTACATACCAATGTCTGGTGTTGTGTTGAAGATGTCTAGGTATGATCCTTCCCGAGAGAACTTTCGACTAAACTGCCATAATTCAGACTTTGAATAAGAAAGATCTTCAGTTCGTGAATAAATAGAACTTCCACTGCCTAGTCGATGTCGAGGTACATTTTTGTGAGATGTATCTGAATTACCGACACTTCCCTCTGAGCTACTTTCTCTTGAAGTTTCTTTCAACTGTGATACGGAGCTACTTTCCTTACTTTTCAGTTCACTTGTCTGTGTCCTTTGGTCCAATGACACACCAGGATCAGAGTCCGTTTGCCGATCATCACAAGGTTCATTCTCAGGCGTTGACTCCGATGATCCTTTAAGAGCAAAACTTTCATAACCACTACTTTCACCGATGGACGGTAAACTGTGATAATTTGGCGCAACATTTGTGACACAACTGTTGCTGGTGTTATTACTGTCTATGTCATCAGAATTACTGCAGGGTTCACTTTCCATTATTGCAGACATCACATCACATTTTTTTCTGGTAAGTTCAGATTGTGATTTCTGTTCCTCTTCAATGGATGACTTGCCTACATCCACAAAAGAGGGCACAGAATTATCAGCATAATCCCCATCGCACTTTTCTGTCATGTTTATACTCTCTGAACCCTCTTTCTCAGGTACTGGAAGAACTGATTCCATTTTAAGCCCTTTAATTCCTTTATTATTATCTAAGTCCTCTGTATTTACACTTTCTTCACAACACTGACTTTGGTTATTATCACAGTTCCTGTTCTCTTTCTTTGCACTTAACGCGTCGTGGGGCGGATTCTCTCCATCATATGGATAGGTCCAGTTTACACAGGCAATAGCGCATTCTTTGATCCTTCTCCTTGCATCACAAAGATAGGCATGGTAATTTCCATACAAGCTTTCACCTTTCAGACCATAGAGTGTGCTAGTGGACGGCAGGGATACTGGCTGATATTCAGAAAACGACATACTACGTCTGTGATGGGCGGATGGGGTAAGCATGGCTGGCAGAGAAGGGCTGGGAGAGATGAGAGAATGCGGGCTATAGTCTGGAGCAACCGAGGGACGGACAGTAGGAACTGATAAGTTGCAACATGCTGGAGACAAGGAGAGGAACTTGTCTGAACTATGACAATATGGGTCAATATCACGAACTCTTTTCCTTTGCGACAACATCACATGGGTGCATGGCACTAGATGACGGAAAACTAGCTCCAACATGACATCTTCACAATTCAGGTCCACTAGGGTCTTGAATAATGCCAAGGTCACCAAACATAACTGCAGGAAATAACACACAAACCTTATTTAGTATAAAAGTTTAACTTCATTCCAATATTTAAGACCAGTAGTAAAGACCATTATGACTTCAAGTAAAGGTGAAATATTATTTATGTAACAGCTGTGTAACAGTGTGCTGGGTTCACAAACTCATCAAGTGGAAGTGACACTAGTAACACACATTATGCTGTTGTTTTTTAAGAATGTGAAACAACATGGTACCTGTATAAAGTTTTCATTTAGCTTTTAGTATTACATTGATAAATAAAGGAGAATTTGTAGCTACAAAGATACAACTTTGTATGAAAATAGATAATAGACACTCAAATTATACATGAAATACAATTTTTAAATAAACAGCCATAAGTATGGCAATGGTGTAAAAATTAGGGTTAAATGTGACAAATTTCATGTAGACAGAATCTGTATACTTAAGCATTAAATTCATCCTAAAAAGTAAACATCAATGTTACTATGACAACTACTACTGCTGCTGCTGTTGCTACTACTACTAACAACAACAATAACAATAACAACATCATCATAATTTATGACTACAAATAAAGAATTTTTCGAAGCAAGGAAGATTCAATCCTATGACCAACCATGCAGCAGCCCAGCATACTACCCTATGAGTTAAATATAAAATTAACATCACAAGAATTGTAGGACTGAAAGTCAATGCAATATAAATGTAAGCTTTATGTATAAGATCTGTCCAAAATTTCTTGTTATGTAGTTGAGAATTTACAGTTGCTAGACTCATCCATCAGTAAAACAAATGAATGTATTATAAGCACACCAAAGCTGGTTTCAAATTGGAAGTAACTAGCAGTCCTTCATGTTAAAATGCAATCATGACATTATGTAAAACTACAAAACAAACATCAACCATGTCATTCACTAGCAGCCATGATTTTAATAATCATTACTTGGGCTTTTCTTAAAGCATATTACTAAAATTACATATTTATTTTGAATCTTATGAATATGTGTTTCTCCTCAGAAATTTTCTATCACCATGACACCACAATGCAATTACTTCATGAATTAAATAATTTCCAAGCAACAATAGATATAGAATGACTTGCAGCAGAAGATGGTTATAATCACAGAGCAACTAGATCAACAACTGACTTAATGGAGAGAGGACTTTATGCATATAACCACAGAATTATGATCCTATTAGTTCCTTTCAGATTCAATTACCCGTGATTTGGTGTTAATCCTTTGGATAAGGCTGTCAACGATCCTCTCACCATCATATTTATCCTTCAGCAGGAAGCAGACAAATGAATAAAGAAGACCTGGTTCTGTTACACTTCGCAGGAACAGATCAAAGTATGCAGTGGCAGCTACCAGTTCTTCCACAGTACTCTGAAATTATATCATGCAGAATTGCATACTAGATGCTAGTTATAAAATTTATTACAGAAAAAAGTACTTCAATTCATGAAACTGAAGTACTAGTAAATGTAACAAACTGCAAAACCTGAGCTCAATAAACATTTTTTAAGCAAAATGTAAACAGTAACAAGAAAATTAAAATTCAGTATATTCTGTTTCTGGCGCAACAACCCGAGCCAAGCCTTGGCCTCTTCCCACGTGGGAGTCTTCTTTGTCTTTGAAGTGTGCATTTATGAGTAATGAGTGACAAGCCCTCTGCATCTGCACAATTTCTACTCAATCCTGATTTGTCTGCTAGAGCCATCTAGTAGTGAATCAGGAGAGACTTTGGTGAGAAATGGCCGCTGAATTTTGCTCACAAAACATCTCATTCACGCTCGTAAGGTTCTTTTACAGGCTGTAAATATACATGGGACCACCGGCTTTACTTCCCCTAGTAAAATATGAAGTTATGCTACAGATTTTTATCACCCTTCAAAATTCATCGACCTCGGCCGGGTTTGAACCCACGAACATTGGGTTCAGCGGCGAGCATGCTAACCACTAGTCCACCGAGGGCAACAAAATTCAGTATATTGTAAATTATAATTATACATATAAAAGTAAAAATACCATATTTCCTTGATTTCAAGACCCCATCAACTGTAAGGTTCACCCTTGGTTTAGTAGGAGACTTTTAGGGAAAAAGATGCTATATCAATTCCTTTGAAACTCAAAACCTCTTGTTTAGAGTCCAATTTTGAATCACTATGGCATTCTAAGCAACATGATAACAACTGTGGAAAAATTTTCCAGAAAATGATTTACAGGTACAGCAAAAATGGAATGCATACATATAGTCAGAAGACCATGCCTACTAAATATAACTGCTGCCTGAGTAAAGAAGTATTATATAAGTTCAAATATCGTAACTCAAATATGAATGTTGGGCCTATATTCCCTGTTACCTGTAATTTAGTAACATTTATACAACATCCTAAAGTTCATGTCTAACCTGAATGATCATATTTATACATAATTTTACCAAATCAAAAAAGCTGATTTCCATAAAGTTTAGGACTTTTACTCACTCACATACTCACTGTAACACATATAGTATAATATAAATTTGATTATCTAATTGTCAGAACTCATACTTGCTGAAATAAAAATTAATAATTGAACACACCTCACGGTCATTGTATACAATTAATGACACACTTGTAAATTTAAATGACACCACAAGTAAATGCATTAAATTAAAATTCTGTAGATATGAACAAATATGCAAAGCATTTCATACACCTTTTCATTAGGTTAGGTTAGAAAAAAAGTATTCTGTATAAGTAGGATTTGAGGTTTTCATGACAGTGAGTCCAAAGATGGTTATCTTCTGGGTTGTAGTACTATGTAGTCTGGTAGAATTTTAACAATGTTTCAGAGGTCCTCGCTGCCTCCATCATCAGGGCAATGAGTCATCGCCCAGATGATGGATGCAGCAAGGACCTCTGAAACATATCTGACACATTGTATTGGAGTGTCATGTTGTGGAATTATTAAATAATTATCTCCATAGAACAATATTTGTAAATTTATGCACTATGCACTCATATATCACATTTTCATGTTTATTTTGCATGGTGACATATTTCAGACATGTTAGTCATATCCGAGATGAAAATCACAACAAAAATTTTATGCCCTTGGATACAACTGACATATGTCAGAGTGTTAATTACTACTTCATCCACATCTATTAATCATGCCAACTACTTTATAAGCATTAATACACACAAGTTGAAACATTCATGCAGAGTGTACACATAAAAATTACAAGAGCAAATTATATATTCAAACAAGCAGTAGATCACTATAATATAAACATCATTTACACAAGGAACACATAAGAAATTATTCAACAGTAATCACACTAGATTATCCTGACACCAAAACACAGCAATAGTGTTTTAATATTTACTGTGATAGAATCGGAGATTTAAACCCCTACAGTACGAGGCTGTGGCCACTCTTTAACTCTGGGGTTAATGGTTTCGAGGTATGCTAAAGAGACGCAAAGCCAGCCGGACCACATGTTAACATGCAATGGACATTCAGCAACGTTTAAAAGAATTTTTACCATTTACATTTACAAAGCATGTTCCAACTTTATTATAAAACCATAATCTGGCACTTTTCAAATGTTACAGTATGTTAAATGTCATCCACCAGGAACAAAAAGAGTTGAATATCGCATAAACAATACTTCATACAGTCCACGACTGTAATCTTTAGACTTGCGGGGTGAGGAAGTGTGGTGAAGGAGAAAAGATACTGTCTGCCTTTAACGCTACGGACTTCCTGCATTCCTTGCAAGTCTCAAGATTACAGTTGTGGACTATAAAATATAATATTATCATCATTCTGTAAGAACCTTCCTTATGTGCGGAAAAGAACACTTTCAGTCCCTCCTGACTTCTAGATGACACTCAGGAAAGAGAAGTTGTGTTTTTTATGTAATGAGACAGAAATTACTGATTTTTATACTTCACCTGATAATCATTATCACAAAAGTGATTGAAATTTCACAGTGCAGTGAAAAAAATATAAAATGGTCTCTAAGTTTTATACATAAAACCTCAATGTTATCTTCTTTTCAGAACCAATGTGCAGGTTTGTACAACTGTAAGACATTCCATGCATCAAAGGAATGTTAGTTAAACAGAACAGAAACCAGTAGCAATGCAACCAAATGTTAGTGACAGCATAAAGATTAAACCATGATGTGTTGATGTACTGACCGCTTCTTGTGGTGAATCTAAGCGATCAAGAGAAAGTCCCACAGAGTCCTATAAACGAATGCAGCAGGGACGGGCGTATCGAACGAGGCAACAAGGAGGAGCGAGAACACACACCACATTTAGCTAGCAACCACCATATTAAGTTATATTTCATGTAAACAAACCCTTGAAGTAAGATAAGTCAAATCTAAACAATATTTTCAGCAGTCCCAAAGAACATGACAAATAAATTTATTCATGAACCAGATTTTAAACTTAAGTACACATTTTATGAACCTTGTTGTGTGTCTGCATGAGACAAGTCAAGAAGGGTCTTATAAAACAATAATAATGGTGACACAAAAAACTTCTTTCATGAACATAATGCACTCAACTATCTTCAAGTTGCTGGACACCTTCTTTCTTACCTAACATTCTTAACATACCATGGCAGAAGGCATTAAACTCTCTCTGTTCAAAAAATTCTTGTATCTTACATTTATCAAGCTAAAATGCAGAGTTCGGAATATTTTAATTTCATATGGCTGTGCATATATTAAAAGAGAGTATGGTGCTTTACAAACTGAAAACAATTTGTTTTATTAAGTGCAGATAAATTTTCTCAATTCACACTCTTTTTATTGATATACTGTAATATAAATTTGCACCAACCCATATTCCAAAATGAGTAATATGTGCAGGAGGTTCATCAAGTGCAAACGACAGTTTGTTGAACTGCAAATGCACATCCCTCTGTAACTGATGGAGTTGTAAAGTATAAGTAAAGCCGTCCCACTATACGCCATGTAAGCGTTTGCTGGGAGCGATGGTATAGATCCTACTCATTCCTAACCTTGGCACTAGACGTGGGTGAGTGGTCAGCGTCACGCCGGGCCATGCTTTACCCCTGGAAAAGGACCCCGGTACCCATTGGATAGGAGGTTGGGTGGGCCCCAGAGCCGGTCTAGACGCAGAGGCTAGAGGAAAAATCCTCTGCCCTCGTCGAGGATTGAACCCTGGTCGCCCAGTTCACAGCCAGTCACTATACTGACTGAGCTATGCCAGCTCATACTGATGCAATTGATTCATCAAAAAATGCAAACAAGAGGCCCTCAAGGGTCCAGGCAGTAGCATACATGACTCATCACTGCTTAACGTTTCAATATTTCACCAACAAAGTGGATTCCACCATACGATTATAGAAACTCTGGCTTGATTGTAAGAGTAGAATATGATCCTTGTATTTAATGCATGCAATTAAGAATAACCCTGTTTAACTAACTAACTAGCAGGCTTAGGGAACCCGAAGGTTCATCACCGAATTAACCAAAGCCCTCCACCGGACCCAGTATATGAAACAAATGTTAGGAAATTCTAAAAAAAATACAGATTTTACAATAATCAGCCTTCAAATTGATGCTATGCACTATATTTAGATTCCAGAGGTTGATAATTCCACATATCTGTCTTTATATGCATACAAACCAAAGAATAAGACTTTGTAACTATACCATAAAATATTTCTCCCAGTTTCTAAACAAAGAATTATCATACGCTCAATTAATATATTGTAAATCTGAAGTCTCTGAGAAATTGACAACGTTATTGATAATTCTAACAACACTAGAAAGCCTTTCTTATTTCCATGACAATGAATATCCAAGTTATAAAATTTGCAGCAAACTGAACACCAAGCAGGAAGCAACAGCAAGATTGTACCTTCATGGATTCAGAATTAATAACAATTAATACACACAATCTGAGTTTAGTCAGACCACTGGTTCTCTGATATAATTAATGATCTTGGTCGAAAATATGTAACATTTTATTAATAACACCATCTTACCAACTGTTGGAGCCCTTTACCTTCAATTAGTTAATTTTAATAAATAAATACACACAACTTTTTTGACGCAAGTATGGAATATTTTGAAACTGTGACAATGGTTAATTAATTATACTGGTACCAACATTACATTGTATACTGTCCATTGTCTGATGTATATTTGATAGGCATGATGCTTCAGGAGTTGACTCTGCCTACCTTCCAATGATTGCTTGTCGCAGATTTGGTTATTTATTATTTTTTACTTTAAGATTAGTGTTGACAGTTGGGATTAAACTCAGGACCTTCTGAACATAGGGCTAGTCTAGTCTGTCAATAAAGTAACAATCATCTGAAGAGAAGCATACAGCAACCTCCTGATATGGTACGTACATCAAATATACCTCAGATAATTGAGTGTCCAATGTAATTTATATATATTTATATATATATATAAAAAAAAAATTGGTATTATTATTTAATTGTGAGTGAATGGAAACAGCTACAGGCGTATGACAACTCAGTTCAAAGCTGATGTCACCCTGTCAGAAAATATGAACATTTTGTGATCAGGCAGGATAACAGCATGATTAATGAATAATAAATTGGAAAAGATATGGAAGGAAGCTGCCATGGGCACTATCCCAGCATCTGCCTGAAGCAACTGAGGAAATGCACAGAAATACGAAGTCAGGACAGCTGTTCTCTGGGCTGAGATTTGAACTCAGAATCTTCTGAATGCAGATCAGGCAACGATATTTGACAGGAACTGATAAGAAAATAGTTACTTACTTTCAAAAAACTTCTGTACAGTCATGGGAAACATTTTTATTACTCAATATATTATGATGTACACCCCAATAAAAACCCCTATCAATTTTAAAAGTAATGAATTTAACAAATCATGGCATATATATTTCAGTACAGTAAATATTTAAATGTAACAACTTCCGGATATTAAATAAAATGGTACACAGCTAGAATTCTTTAGTTGTATTTAAACAACATTTCTGCATCAACTTCAAACAGCATGTAAATTTAAAAAATATCATGCAGACCAAAAGTAAAGTAACATATTTCAGTGATTAATTATTACTTACCACCTAGCAGCAGTTTGTATGGATTTTATTTTTTACTACAATTAATAAGAAATGGTAAATAGCATAACCCACTAGAAAAAAGGCTATATTACTACTCAAAGAAATAGGAATATTCAGGGATAAGATAAGGAAAAGCGGATGTATAAGCAAACTGAACCCAAAAATTAAGCGCTTCCCAAGGCATGTAAATGTTGGTGTTTCAATTACTGATAAAAAGAATAATTTCAATTTTTTTAATAAGAGAAATTTTATGTATACAATATACTGAAAGGTCTACAATATCCTTCAAGACCACCAGACTCCATCAAACTTCTAGTCTTGCTTGTCTTCTTTGATAATGCCAAATTATGCAAGTTTCACTGAGTGTAATTCAAAGTAAATAAGCATAAATAACTAAATTTTACAAAGACACACACATACAGCAATAATTCCATTTCATAATAAACATTACACTGACAAAATTAATAAAATAAAACAGTCAAAGGTATGTGTTCTGGCTCAAATCTAAAATAGCACTGGATTCTGGGATGCTTGATACAGGGTCCAACATAATTGAACAAGTCAATAAAAATATTTCTCTCCTTTGCAATACACAACCACATAGGAAAATTTTGCTAACAGCAATCAAAATCACAATCTACCAATTCAAACAGAATGTACAAAAAGCATTAAATTAAAGACACTTTTTGCCATGACCAATGCATGGATAGCACTGTCTACTGTTATTCTCATACCAAACACATGATGAACGGTAACTTACATATTTGTTTTGTAAAGTTATGTAACATAAAATAATTATAAAATATTCAGACATGACTTTAGCCCATTATCTTCAAGGGTTTATATACATGTGTAACATTTCTCAAACATCAAAAGTATCAAAAGTACATAAACTTACAATTTATGCTTATAATAAAGTATAATACTAATAACAAAAACCCTGAACCTTCCAAGATGCATGTAAGCAAACTGAATGAAGCTAGTGCAATATGCTGTACATAAATAAGTAAATATATAATATGAAACTTGAACCTACACATTACTTTTATACAATATACACACAAAATATGTACAGTAGGTGGGGCAAATCTGTGCATTTCATGACCATTAGAATCACAAGGGTGGGAGGGGCAGCAGATAAGGAAGCATATACGGTCCACACTAAACATTATTTCCCAGAGGCAGTACTTTGTAGTTCACTGACTTGGTTCCTATCTCGATAATGTCTTTGGTTTTCTGAGTACAGTGAAACCTCGATGCACATTATTTTTGACACGGGAGAGAAATAAAAATGATGAATACAGGAAACCGACAGTTGCGGGAAAGCATTAAAAATGAGAAAAAATTAAAATAGTGCATTTTTCTCTTTGGCATACACAAAACAATACACACAAAACCTATTTCAAAGTTATTTATTTTTGCCAAAAAGTCTTTAATAGATAACTTTACGTTTTAGGCAAAACAGAGTCTTTTCCATGTTCAAAGAGTTTTCCTCATCATCTTCACAAATATTGTGCGCATAAAAGAACGAATTAACTTTTACATCAATCCAGCATGTGCGTCGGCAAAACTCTGCCCATCTTCAGGCTTGCATTCGTCTTCTTCTCCTTCCACACTGCTTCTGCTCCTTTTGCGATCGTCTCACAACTCATCAATAGTATTGACTCTGCATGTGGCAAGCTCGCTGCACATATTTCAATATTGATCTATCTCTAAAGCAACCATTTTAAATTCAAAAAAACATTGCGTAAATTTCGTTATAATTTCTCATCAACGATCAGTGCTGGAAAATTGTGGGCCAGGACTAAGGTTTTTGAAGGGTTGATGTGATAAAACGATAGTTTGAGGAACGCTAGAAGCGAGAAACTGTAACATTATTTTATATGGAACTTATCAGGGACCAAACAAACCAGACTATGCATCTGGGAAAATGACAGTTCGGGGAACGATGGATAGAGGTTTCACTGTATATTAATTTCTTTTCACTCTACCCACAAGCTAGCGATGTAGGCAAAACACATAGTTTAGTCCCAGCTACTGTACATGAAAATAATCTCAGTAAATCAGCCATTATTATTTGCAACTGAATGATAAAAAGCTCTGAGCATGTCCATAAATTATGTCTATTTACTGATTACATAACATTAGAGGTGGACAAATTGGTATGTATAAAAGAGGTTATACGGCAAGCCCAGGGGAAAACGCGGAGTAACAGAGTAAAACCCCAGAGACAACAGGAAAATAAGAGACTGACAAATGACGTGGAGAAGCCGCAATGTACGGAGTTTTAAAAGGGAAGTCACGGCATGAGGATTCCAATACCTAGCATGAATCCTGAAACAGTAGAGTGTTGAAATTGCTGAGGCTAGCACTGAGAAAGAACATGTGTCTGATCAAGTTACTGTGATATCATAAAAGACAGTCAATGGAAACAGCCAAGTGTGTCGCCAGTCAATCCTGTAACATTATGTAAGGAAGATGTTTACTGTTACAGATGGATAGGTGCTAAAATAAATAAAGAGGCCAAAAAGTTATTTTCAAAAGCAGAGGGGAGTAACAGGCGGAAACACACACTAATGAGATTTATGTATGGAATAAAGGGTGTACAAAAGAAATTAGGAAGTTCAAGTTGAAACTAGGGCAAAGCCTCAGTAAACAATGGAAAAGGAGGAGTGGGAGCCTTGGTCAAGGCATGAACAGGCAAAGAAAGAGTCCAAAAGATGAAGAACCGTCACACTTAGTTTATACCAGTCAGGACTAAAAGGGAGATTTTTGAAGCAACAAATTAGAAGATTTGGAAAAAAGTAATGTGTCATCAGAACAGAAAAGTCAGCAAAGGAAAGGAAATTGAGCATGATTTGAACCCAGGACTGTTAATAAGAGAGAGACAAATAATGTGGCTGACAGTGGCTCAAGACCTGGGTAGTTAAATGTACCAACAACAGATGAGGGGACTAGCCAATAAAAATGTAGACCAAGGAAAGGAGTTTAATTATATGCAGATCAAGTAGGCATAAGAATGGGAAAGTAATTTGACTGACAGACATATAAAATCATAAAAATCAGAGAACAAAGCCTGCTCTGTTTCACAAGCCATCTCAGTCTCAATGAACCCAGTTTGAACAGGAATATGCAGTTTGATCCAGCAGTTTTGTTGTAGTTTATAAAGATTAGACATTACTTGTTATTTGAGTCAGAATATGCCATTTCTAAGATTTAAGGGTGCCTTTATTTGTTAATGGCTGAAACTCAGATCAAGTACAGAAGTGAGAAAAGAGAAGAAAACAAATACAATGAGTAAACATTAAAGGATACAGGGGATCAAGTTAAGTTTGTAAATACATAGTAAAGGAAGTAAACCAAAGTGTAATAGCCAGACCCTGAAAATCCCTTCAGACAAGAGCAATATAAAACCTCCCTTAAAACACATTATACAAAGAGCACAGAATAGACCTGACCAGGTAGAATGTTCTATAAGAACTAGAAAATTAATATAACAAGCAGAAGAGGTCGCATAGTTAAAAAAGTGTTTTATCATCATGTAACCTGTAAATACAAAGTTTCTGACATAAATAATGGACATACCCATTCTAATGTTGTGCCTCAAATATACTGATCACTAGCAACACAAACAGCAAAGGTAAAATAATTTTACTTTACCTGTAAGAGTGCAGGTCCCATAACTGGGACAAGAAATCCCTGGTACAGAAATTCCAGCATTTGCCTCTTTACAACAGGATGCGCAACTTGAACAACAGCATTGCAGAATTCCAATGAGTTCATAAATACTGTCAGCTCCGTGATGTCATTCACATCATCTGGAGTAAGACAATACCAGTCCTCAGTCTCAATCACTAGTTTGCGTGGGAGCAGTGAGTACAGTCCACTCAGTCCTGTTGCAAGCACCTATAAAGTAAAGAAAAGAAAATAAGCATTTGCAAGTTAAAAAGAAGGTCCTGGAAAATCCTAATCATTTACAATCCTGCAGAGAGGGTGAGATCCAACACTGTAAAGGATGCTTCCCATATTTATATAAAATTTCTATCATGCACTGTCCATGTGCTGAAAATTCTATAATCTGAAGATTTCTGTCATCCGGGTTGTTGCGCCATGTCGTCTGGTAGATGTCCACCGATGTTTCAGAGGTCCATGCTACCTCCATCATCAGGGTGATGATGATGGAGGCAGCAAAGACCTCTGATAAGTTGGTAAACTTCTACCAGACTACAGGGCACAACCCAAAAGACAGAAATATTCATCTTTCAACTAGCCCCCAATGAGGTAGTCTCCTAGAAACTAGGCAATACCAGGGTAACCTACGATGCAAAATAATCAGAGGCCGTCACTACCAGATTTCTTACCTATAGAGACGGGCCCCCCGCCCCACAATTTGACTCTTTCCTCCCCAAGCCTTACCCCCTCAGGCCTCCAAACCCTTGTTTCCCACAGCTCTGCACACCTTAGAATTATTTTCCCACCTGGGCTATACACAGTACAGCTCCCCACCACACTTACTTCTCACGGTTTATCCTCCTGTGACTGCCCACCTCTGGGCTTCCTCTCTCCAGTTCCTTACCTTACCAGGATAAAAAAATTAATATTTTTGCTCTCAATGAGATTGGACACACCTCAGTTTCCAACATTTCAGGTTAGACCACACAGGGCCTGTATCCCTGAGAAAGACCAACATGGGATTCTGCCACCTCCTTGGCTTGCACCCTCTTGGGATACCTGTGGGCTCCCCCCCTCACAGGCTTCTTCCCAACCAGGACTTCCACACCCCCACGCTTTACCAATAAAGCTTTTCCCCAGCGCATTTGTACAATTAGCCACTTAGCTGCTTCCACTTGTTCCTCCCAAAGCTTTGTCAACCAAACTTAATTTCATACTTTAAATCAACCCAGGCTTCTCCCAAGATTTGACTTCCTGACATTTGTCTGTCTGTCACATCATTGTGCTGCAATGTATAAGTGGCCCAAAAAACAACACGTTCCACCATACAACTCAAGCAAGGCTGATGGGATGTTCACGAAATTTTGCATGGAATTTATACCAACAGAGGCTGTTCCAAATATGTACCTCTTAAATTCCTATGATCAGTAACACCAACATGATGGATACTTAATTAAAGTCATTAGGTCGGAGAATGATCCTCCACAAACACACCATTACTATGATGTCATTTATCAGTGCTGCTATCTATAAGTGATCATACAAATTATCTGTGCTTCAATGTATCAGTGTTCATTAACCTATAAATATATCAGTATTACATCTTAATAAATAAAAAGTGTAATTATGGAAAATGGATGGTTGTTTTTAATATTAACTGCTATTGTTATAAAGGATTAAAGAGACAATGTTAAGTAAGGCATAGCTTAAAGAATACCCATGAAATTAATTAAATAAAATAAAATGCAAGAGTGCTCACTCTTGTAATGATAATTAAAGTGAACTTTTTCAGTCTTAAATAACATGCACATTCCTTGTAATTCAGAATATTTTACTTTAATAATCAATACAAAATGTAATACCAAATTGTAGGTACTTTTATAACCTTCAATTACATTAATTTCATACCTCTACCATAATAATAACCATAATAGATACGCAAATATAAAAAACAAAATTACTTGATAGTTAGCAGGTTATCATGTAACTATTTCTCATTTTATGACATACTAAAACCTTAAAGCTGGAAGACCACCAATAACATTATCTATTACAGAATCTAACAAAAATCAGCCAATCAATTATGATTAACGTAATTACGAAAGGGCCAAATTGTTCACGAATTCATGCACAAATACATGTAATAAGATTATTGATAGGAGAAGTAGTGCAGACAGGTAAACAGAGGGAATGGAATTTCAACGATAAAAATCTAATTTCACAAACACTAGCCTTTGTTCTATCATGTTTAAGCCTCTTCACATTCAATAAATAACAAACATGATATCAGAGTACAAACACACACAATCTATAGATTTCTTATCTTTTTTGTCAGAGAATTGCATGCCACATTTTTAGCTGGATACAATGAACACAGCTATAAGAGCAGTCACCTATAATTTTTATCAAAAATAACATTATAGACTTCCACAGACACATCTTAATAAAAAAATCACAAATATAACTTTATCTGATAACAATAAACTGCTGTGAATCTTCACAACAGATTTTGGGTTATACTGTCACTGCTATATATATATATATATATCTGAGTCACATAAATAAAGCTTTAAAGCCAAAGTTCATCTAATTAAAATATAATATTTCAGTCTGTACCACAAAGAAAACACCATAATTCTCTGTGACTTTTCAGAGGTACTTGCTACCTCTATCATCATTGCCCTGATGATGGAGGCAGCAAGCACCTTTAAAATGTCAGCAAAGTTCTACCTGACTACATGGCATAACAACCCAGAAGACAGCCATCTGCAAGGTTATTATTTATGTCCCAAGAAAGCCTTACATTCAGCATTTGAAAGTAATAAAATACTAGTAAAATTATTTCTTGGTATGACAAAGACCTGTGACAATATAACTACTTTTCTCAATTAATGATAATTATACAGTGTGATAGCAGCATATAAATGAAAATATTGATACACGTTATTTTCCCCTAACTCAATTGTATGTTTGAAGCATACAAAAAATAAGCAAGATTGATCAGAGGTCTCACATTTCTTGCCTTGGTTCCCTTCAGTTCTAGAAGTCCCCACAGTATAAAAGCATGAATCAGTTGTGTGGTACAGCACTTGACAGTAGAAAAAAAATGCCAATGAAAGAACTGTGGTTGTTTATCTTGCCACACCATGACTTTTAATCATAAAAATGGCAATATAAAACTTAAATTTTAACATTTTAGAGCATATCAAACACTTCTCTTAAAAAATAGTCCTGCTTAAGTTACTGAAAAATAAAATACTATTATTGCTACCATTACTACTACAAATCACAAAGGCAACAACAAACAATAACCTGTAACATATTAACAAATGCAAGCAAAAGATGCATTGTAACTAAGAATTTTATCCTATGACCATGTACATACAAACTCAGCACAATAACTTATCAGCTACACTGCATTTTAAATGCATATTATATAAATATAACATTAATAACACAATTTGTAAGATTCGAAGTTTGTGCAATTGGATAGCTGGCTTTATGCTAAGGATTCCTCATTTCCTTCTGGAAACGAGCCTAGTAAGAGGTAATGATATGTACTGTTATACTCACTGGGCAAACATTAGAGTGCTCTGCAATGTAGGACCCCACACTCTCATTCTTTTTGGACAGAGACATACAGAGCAGCAAAGCGTCTCGAGCCTGCTGCCCAATGTCACCCTCTCGGTGAACAAAACAAATCAGGAGCGTGAAGATTACAAATCTGCAACCACAAGAAATGGTTTATATATTGTAGGGTACTATAACTATAGAAGAATTACCACCTGGCTGCTTTTAACTTTAAACTTGGTAAGTATGCAAACTAATTTCAAGTATTGCAACGACGGAAAGAACAAATCCACGTGGTGTGTGGGGAAATGGCCATTGCTTTGTCCGCTGTGTTGAACCTGCTTATACAATACATACAGTAATTTTTCTTTGTATCCTTTTCCTACCTGATAATGTCTTCATATTAAAAAACTACACCTGGACCTACCACTGAAAGTGAAAGCCATGATGTATAAAGTGAAGCTTTCGTGGCGACCAAGTTGATGAAAGACTCATGGGTAACAAGCCGCATCAGGTGGCTGAATGGTGAATGAACCATTTCTTCTACCAACGTTTCAAGAGCTACATAAGACCAGTCTCGAGTTGCAGGTGCCCTGAGGATGAGAGCAGAGATGGCTCTTGAAATGTTTGTGGAAGAAATGGTTCATTCACCATTCAGCCACCTGACATGGCTTGTTACCCGAGTCTTTCATTGAAAGCCATGATATTATAAGCATACACTTTTTTGGTTTTCAGTCAAAAAAGGTCAATTGGAAATTTGAAATAAAAACAAAACTAAAAATACATAAGCCCCATTCTAAACAAAGTGAACTTGGCTTTGCAGGTGCCCTGAGGATGAGAGCAGAGATGGCTCTCGAAATGTTTGTGGAAGAAATGGTTCATTCACCATTCAGCCACCTGACATGGCTTGTTACCCGAGTCTTTCATTGAAAGCCATGATATTATAAGCACACACGTTTTTGGTTTTCAGTCAAAAAAGGTCAACTGGAAATTTGAAATAAAAACAAAACTAAAAATACGTAAGCCCCATTCTAAACAAACTGAACTTGGCTTTGATTTTTGTATAATTAGATTGACATTTCACAGTTTTTATGCTGTGTAGAAAGAAGTTCTGACATTAGAAAAACGTATTACTGACTTTGAAAGGCTAAATCAAATTTCCCAGAGGCAAGGAGTTTCTGTGAAAAAGATTTGGTTTTGAATGTGAAAATATACAAATAAGAGGTCCTTCTTAATGGACAGAATTAATACTGTGGCATGGAGGGCAACCCTTGTGAGAAGAATAAAAAATGATGAAATAGGCTCAAAAAAAAAAACTGCACAAAATGCTGATTCACCTGATGTATACAGTAAGTGTTTAGCAAGAAAGTAAAACAGATGGTGTTATGAAGAACTATAAAGCTCATCAGTGGATAATTGTACATGCTGGTTCATACAGGGGGTTTGTTCCAGGAACATGCTTGGCTTGTACGGTCTCCTAAAAATTGACTGTGCCTTATAGCGTAATATAATTATAAAAATGTTTTTGGATCTTGTGGCAGTGACACAGCTAGGCTGCCCTCTTACTGCATTGAATCCCAGTTGTCTTTAAGTGAGATTCATGGTCTCAGTTTTCATACCATTCTGTATGATACGATGCACAAAATCATACTATTTCATGTATCATATATCACACACCTTACAGCAATATATGCAAGGTAGAGGACAGACAATAAATCAAACTCCGGTATTAAAATAGTATTAATACTATGTAGGATTTGAGATTTTCACGGCAGTGAGTCTGAAGATGGCTGTCTTCTGGGTTGTTGCGCCGTGTAGTCTGGTAGAAGTTTACCGATGTTTCAGAGGTCCTTGCTGCCTCTGAAATGTCAGCAAACTTCTACCAGACTACACGGCGCAACAACCCAGAAGACAGCCCTCTTCAGTATTAATACTAACTATTTGTGGGTTCTCATCTTGGACCTGAATTAATGAATTGTCTCAAGTGGTAAAAATTAAATCAGTCGGTATATTTTCACTCACTTGGCTGGACCCTGATCTGGAGAGGCATAAAAAAAGAGGTCAAGGAGCTCGATATTTTGCATCAGCGACACGCACAGCTGGTTGAGCAACACGACAAGTTTCTTCTCCACTTCCACAGGAAAAACCTCACCAGTACATGAAGAGAGTAGTCTAAGTAAAGGGCGGACAAATGGTTCATGGACTAGCAGCTGGTGACGAGAATGACTGACCAGCAGCTCATACAACTTGAGCTGCTCCAAACGGATGGCATTTCCATATCTGAAGAACAAAGTACACTATCATTAAACTGAAAATTAGCTTTATACATTTATTAAAACTGGACAAAACAACTGCACATATCTCAGTATAAATGTGTGTGTGTGCATGCGCATGCGTAGATGCATGTGTGTGCAAATATGTAAATTCATGACTGACAACTGCAAAACAAACTCTATGAGCTAAGTATGGATGTCTGCTCAGATGTCATGCCATGTAGTTTGGCCAACATTTCAGAGGAGCTTACTACCTCCATCATCAGGGCAATAAGTGCCTCTGAAACATCACTCAATATCTCTCAGACTACATGGCACAACATCCCTGAATAGAAACATCTTCATACTTATTTCCATGAGAACCTGAAATCTCACCAAAATTTATAAGTTGTGTACACAACTTTAGATGTTATATGGAGCCAGGGTAGCTCAGTCAGTACAGTGACTGGCTACGGACTGAACGACCAGGGTTCGATCCCCGACAGGGGCAGGGGATTTTTCCTCTAATCCCAGCCTCCTATCCAATGAGTACCGGGGTCCTTTTCCAGAGGTAAAGCGTGGCCGGGGCATGACGCTAACCACTCACCCTCATTAGTGTTGAAGTTAAGAATGAGTAGGAGCTATACCTCCTCTCCACCCCAAGCGTCTACATGGTGTACAGAGAGATAGCTTTACTTTTACTTTTTTAGATGTTACATATACTTAAATCCGTGGACATGCATATGCTTAATTTGTACTCAAGTGAGTTATTCATAAGGTTGGAAACAATCACCAAATTGAGGGAACCACTTGTGAGAATACATTAACATACTTTCCAGTGTGAATGCTCCATGCAAACAGCTTGTCTAACAGATTCTCACTGAGCAGAAAATCCAAACAAGGGCAAGACTGGCAGTTTTCATTGCTTGGACTGTTTCCAGCTGTTCTTAACTCTAGTAACAGAAATGTCACCATGTGTTCCAAATGGTTGACAACGCCTAGCACATCATCCTGAATAGGATAACCATTAGGTACCTGTAAGTAAAAATTGCAATTAAATATAACCACCTGCTATTAGGTTGATCAAACAGACAGCATGTGAGAATGTGGGATGAATTAATCTGGCTCAGGATAGGGAATAGTGGCAGGGTATTGTGAACATGGTTATGAACCTTCACATTTCCTGACCAACTTTACTGATATTAACTTCTCAACAAGGACTCCAATTAGTTTTAAACCATGATATCTTTGTGTGTGTTCACCAAACTTTACAAACACAAGAAGGGAAAAAGACAATCCATACATAAATCCCATCTAAATTCCAATGGCAATCACTTCAGAGTTACTATCACATTTATACAAAAATTTGCCTTTCCATGTGATTTTAATATTGTTTCATAAATTGCATATGCTGCATGAAAGCAGAACTCCGACAGTTAATGTCATCTATCAACAGTAGTACCATAATGTAAGGATAAATTTAAGTTCCCAATACCAATGCAGTAAAACGAAAGTCTAAAACCGAAAAAAAACCCCACACATTTATACAAGAAAACCCCAACTTTTGGATAACCTGTCACCAAATTCAGAATTTCATGCTTGCTAAAATCAACATTCCTAAACCTAACTCATTCAACCATGTTATAAAAATACCAAACATGATACCCGTTTCCCACCACAACACTTACTAATGTGACACCTCTCCAACCCTATAAGAAGCCATTTAGTCACTTTTGTGACAAATTTTAAATAAAAATGGATATGTCTGGATAATAACTAGTGATGTAGATCTATAAAATTGTAACTGAAACAACCTGTATGGAACTTGTGAAGAACAGAAAAACAAAAACAAAATGAAACACATAAACACAAATACAAATTTTAAACAATTACATTATTACAAGTGATTCTGAAAACAAAAACAACAGCACAAATAACTAAACTTGTATATCATTGATTAGGTTGTGGTAAAAGGTCTGAATACTTAAGCAGCCTCAACAAGTCTATCATCCATGTTTGCTGAGTTTGATTGTTTTTATATGTTTCAATCAACTGACGAGGAAGATAAAATAAATTTTGGCTGTAGTATTTTGCAAAGGTACCATAAGCACTAGTACTTTAAACCTGACAATCAATTCTTGAAAAGACAGCATCACCCCCTACATGGCAGATGATGAACCTCACTTTCTAATTTCAGTTGCTTCCATTTTAGTTAGGAAGTAATGAAGCAATGTCTCTTACTGCAGCTGAAAAAAATGAGACACTTTGAAAAAAAAATACAATGATAAAGTGCAAAATGCAGGAGATATATTTAACCATGACACTTCCTTGTCACTTTGCAGAAACATGAAAACTAGTCTGCTTTATTTCAAGGTTATTTTGCTGAGAATAATGGAGATGAAAATTGTAAAATCACATTTCCCTCAGTAGATAAATCCTGGTGAGAAGACCAAATTGTAGACAAATTACAATAATCTGTTATTAGTTTCACTTTGACAAACATCTAATATGAAGTTTCATTCATATATTTTCAATGGTCCATATTTTAATTTAAATAAAAAAAATTGTAAAACTGTAACTTCCTTACTCATGGAACTCCCCTGCTTATGGATGTACCATGTTAGGAGTTTAACATTGTACTTACTTGGGTTCTTTCTATGATTTCATGTATTTGTTGCCAATGTTTTTTGAAACTGTCATAGCAAGCAGTGGGATCACAATCTTTTGGTGGTGAGCTGGACGGCCTGCGTTTCCCGAAACTTGCCCTTAAAGGGCTGTTGCGCAGCCAACTCATATTTAGTTAACTACAAACTGTTCTACACATCCTGAAATAACCACAATGCACACATTAACAAAAGTTTGTGACAACATGAATTAACACAGCAAAGGATGTCAGCGTACAGTCTACTTCGCACCCATGCGAAGTTAGTGAAGTATTAATAATATATAAGACATTATTATAAGTTCTTAATTTCTAGAACTTTTTGCACTTCAGAATTGGCTACGCCTATAAGATGTACATTTATAGCCCTTATTGGAAGTATACAATACAGGTTCAGATGGAACTATATGCATAAAATACAAATCGCTTACTGTTCCAACATATACAATTTATAACTCACGTACCTTTTGCAAAAATGTTCTAATTTCTTTCTCTGCCCCCTTTCCGTAATGTACACCCACTCCGCCATTACCACCGATGACATTTTAGTGTCCATAAATATATAAATAGTGACAAGACAATAAAAAAAGAGGATAATTATTAATAGTTTAACAAAATGACATCAAAATATAGGTAAACCATTTTAATTATCCTCTTTATAGAAACGTTTATTAAATATCAGGACGTTATTTTGGGGTGTAGACTTTTTATTGTATACAACATGGCAGCAAAAGAGGTGTGTGCTTGGCAATTATATTTATGCATGTTAACATTTGTAATTAATACTATTTCAAACCATTACTGCAAAATTGTTTTTATTTGTTCTAAATACTAATACGGAAAATACTTGTGTTCATACTGTTAAAGTCATTGTAGCTAGAAGTAATGCGTTCTAACCTTACGTTTCAAACTCAGTATTTAGTAAAACCAATTTGCTGATTTTCACAAGTAATATGCAGCATTAAAGGTTTCTCACACATGATTCACGCATTACAGAAATAGGAAAGTATGCCAACATTTTATATTCCATATGCATGACATGCATATATCATGGAAGATTGCTGCTTTTTAGGCTCATCATATAACTAACTGGATGGTCAGAGTGCTAGTAAACTATATAAAATTTGAATTTACAGATCTGATTTGTTTATAGAGGTACCATCCTTTCAGCCAGTTTTCAAGTAGTGTGACATTTTTAAAATGTTTAAAATAAAAGCTTGTTAAACAGTTATAATACTTTTCAAAGTTAATTTTCTACAAGTAATGAAACCAATTATCGTTTGTTTCCTTTAGCATAACTTTGACAGTTTATTTCATTTATACACTAGAAATCTGTCTCAGTAGCTCAATTGAACATTTTAGCCAAAGAATGCCAGTGTATTGAGATATCTAATTAAATTTCTGCTATAAATTAGACAGATTGTATGAATGCAAATGGTCTCAACTTACTATGCACCTAATGTCACTGAAACTGTAGCTGATAATCAGATTGACATGTGTTATTTAGCTTGTTTTTTTTATTTAGAAATTTGAAGACCATCGACGTAAGTGGGACCGAGATGAATATGAACGTTTGGCTGCTGAGAGAATTCAAGAGGAATTGGATGCCCAGGAGAAAGCAAAGCAAAAACAGCCACCTGTAAAACGTGAATTGCTTCGCCAAAGGGATTACAGAGTAGATCTTGAGTCAAAACTTGGGAAGAGCGTTGTAATTACAAAAAATACACCGTCATCACAAACTGGAGGGTATGTTAAATCTTTGTAGCTCACAGGATGCAACATATGAAAATACATACTAGACAAATATTTAAATTTAGTTCCCACTTGTTTAATACACATTCTTGTTATAGGTTGATCTTTTGAATGTTTATTTCTCTTTCATGACATCGTTGTCAAGGTAGTTGTTCTAAGCAAGCAAAATCTTCCAAACTGGTAGGCGATGTCTCGAATACACAACCCTTCAGTTAACCCCACAAAAAGTAGTTGGAAGCTGAGAAATCAGGAGATCCTGGTGGCCAGTTTAAATCAGGAAACTATGAGATTAGTTGTGGGAATATTTTGTGCAGCATTTCCATACTCGTGCAGCATGTAATGTGGTGCCACCTTGCTGTAACCACACTGTTACTTTTATGTTCCCAACCAAACTACCTCTTATGCTGTACATACCTCTGGCCATGGAAACCTCTCCACAGCTCACATTGTTGTATACTACTCAATATAAAAGTGTCATTCTTTTCTACCAGACCATGTTATATGCATACAATTGATTTGAAGTAGGAACTTATATTTTTTAATTATTTCATACATGTTAAGAACTTAAATCTTGATAATGCCTTGTATCATATAATTGGAAATCTTTGCACTCATGTGGAATATCATATTGCTGGTACAGCGAATACTGCTGATGTCATTACTTAAGACATCTTTGGTATGAAGATCACAATCCCTTTAAGTAGTTTTGTGTTATGTTTACCATGTCTATGTAAAAGCAATCATTGTGAAGTGTGATGTAGATTATTTTTTACATTTTTTAAACTATATTATTTCTTACATTTTAAAGAACTGTGGTAAAATACTCATTTAAAGGACTTCAGTATAATGTTCTCTCTCATTAAATGAACAGAATGCATAAATCCCAACTGAGTACATTGGTAACTTAAGCGTTAACATTGAGGAGACATTCTGTTTGAATCCCAGGCACTGACTGGTTATACTCTTTCCTCAAGACAAAACCCTGTTTCCACATGCATTCTTCACACCGTTGTGTTCTGAGTGCTACTGGTTGAGTCAAAATTTTTGTTGTTGTGTTATTGCAGCTGTCATAATGTTATTTTACACTGTACAAAGAATTAATGGGCCAGTAGTTATGTAATTTACAAAGATGTATTATCATATATCATCTGACCTGTAGTCACTCCCACCTCACAAGTATATTCATCCACCATGTTTGTATTATTAATTACAGGAAATTAAAAATAAAATGTTTACGATAGCCTCCAGTTGCATCTTGTCAATACCAAATTTTATCAAAATCTGTTTACTAGTTGGTAAGTTGAAACATACGAAGACATGGT
This sequence comes from Zootermopsis nevadensis, assembly GCF_977971745.1. Classification (NCBI taxonomy): domain Eukaryota; kingdom Metazoa; phylum Arthropoda; class Insecta; order Blattodea; family Termopsidae; genus Zootermopsis; species Zootermopsis nevadensis. The sequence continues at coordinate 8,883,748 of NW_028259144.1, read as the reverse complement.
CAGCCCTACGTATGTTTATTTCATGAGTATCATTTACAGAACACATAATAACTAAAGAACTGACCCAGATATATTACTTTTCTTCAATTTAAGATTTTCATCATGATAACTGAGGAGAAAAGACCAGGTAATTATTACTTAGATTAGGTTAAAGATTTATTGAGAAAGGCAAAACAATGTGAAAAAATCTTCTCATTATTCTTGTAGTACCATTTCCCCTATTATACAGGTCAGTGGTGGAATGATCTAATGACTGTAATGTATAGGAGGACTTTAGAGAAAGGCATTTCTGTGTTTGAACAAATTCAATGTATCTGAAAGAAGATGTCTCTTCAGTTTAGAGTTCAAATTCTTTGACATTCAGAGAAGCATCAAATGGGATTTTTGCTATATATTTTAAAACATTAATGGTACAAATGTAGGAGTGAGCAATAAGTAACTCAAGATGGCCATCTTCTGGGTTGCTGCGCCATGTAGTCTGGTAGAAGTTTACTGGCATTTCAGAGGTCCTTGCTGCCTCTATCATCAATGCCCTGATGATGGAGGCAGCAAGCACCTCTGAAATGCCAGTAAATTTCTATCAGACTACATGGCACAACAACCGAGAAGACAGCCATCTTCAGACTCACTGCTGTGAAAACCTCAAATCCTGAACAATAAGTAACTCTGTTGCACATTTAAAATTACAGTATTCAAACTTATGTCTTTCTTTTCAGATATTATTGCAATGTTTGTGATTGTGTTGTAAAGGATTCAATAAACTTTCTGGACCACATCAATGGAAAGAAACGTATGTTCCATTATGTTTAAATATAGTGATATACAGTACAAATAGTAATTTCATCAATTTAAAATTAATTAGTAAGCCTGCTTTCTAACTTAGTCACTACTTACCCACCAATAATCTATGTCTGGCAATGGAATGGGAAGATCTAGCACATAAACTCCAGCCAGCTAATTAACTCCAGTTTGCTAACTTATAATATATTTTCATGAGAGTAATAGTATCTTACAATTTTCAAGTCAGTCATTTTATCAAGGGTGTCCATATTTAAGCAGAGCCTTAATTTTATGTTTTTTAAGGTACTTAATAAATTAAATGTCAAATTTAAGGGGGTGTGAAATCTGGGAAATGAAAATTATGTAACATAATGAAAACGTTTGGTTGCTTTATACCGTAATTTTGGCAAGCCATTTAAAATAAACATTTTTGAACACAATAGCAATGTAAAATGTAAACACTGATACAGTATATACCATGCAATTTCCTTAACCCATCAATTGTTTATTTTCTTCATTTGCTGTGGGTCTGTATAATTGATTTTCAATTTTGTTGCACTTTACAATAACATTATGCTCAGTATCAAACCTGTGTATTTATTTTCTTGTTGCTAACAATCCTTTTAGTGAATCCAGGAATGTTATTTTATCTTCTGCAACTTCCTCTACTTCTGCCATAGCCAACTATTTGTCCAGCAAACCTCAGAAGCAATGTCATACATTATGTATTCTTTAAACTGCACTCCAAGAGGCTGTAAACTATGCCAGTTACCCTCTTAATTTTAATTGAAGTTTATAGTACTGTCATTGCTGTAGAGATGATCAATAAAAACACCACACTTCACAAAGCAGTTCTTGATTGTAGTGAGTTTTAGCAACTGCTAGGCTTCTGCTATGAAGTGTGTCGTAGAGAACACATCGAGCTTTATCTTCATAGCATCCTGGAGTAGTCCACTATCTATCATCTGAATCAACTGCTTTATTTAATGACACTTGTATGTGCAGATGATATCAAAATCTAAAGCCTGGTTGGTATAAATAGAACTTCAGTGTTCCTGAGAAATATTGTGTTAGGATGAGCAGCACATTGGCAAATGAAAGGCGACATTTTTCAATTTTTGGCACCAAATTTTCTAAACAATTGCAAGGTAGTCTAGGTAAAATCCGGTAAACTTTTATTGTCAGTACTCTAAACATTAATTGAAAATTTTAGGAAATGTAAAGTCATGAAAGTGTAACAAAAATTTAACGTACGATTTGGGGTTTTCACGGCAGTGAGTCCAAAATTGGCCAGCTTCTAAATTTAACATTGTTCTTATGGGTATTTGATTGGGACGAAGCAAATGGTGTGTGAAATTGTTCAAAACGTAAAGTCTAAGACAGCAAAATTAAAGTTTCACTGTACGCTTTTTTCATAAGGATTTTGTGTGACATTCTTTATTTAATTTCAAAATGTCTTCAGTTTCTTTCATTTCTGAGGCATGAAATTTCCTGCAGATCTTTGTTTTAAAATCTTTTAAACTTTCTTCTTACCTTGGACTAAGACATGAAATTTTCAGTCCATATAAAACATGGTTATTGTGCTGGATGTTACATTCCATAAAAGAAAAGTATGTTGAATAATATTAATTTTCTTCTCAGATCAACGGAACTTGGGTATGTCAATGCGTGTTGAGAGATCGTCACTTGATCAGGTGAAGAAACGTTTTGAAGTTAATAAGAAGAAGATTGAAGAAAAGAGGAAAGATTATGACATTGAGCAGAGAATGAAAGAATTAAGAGAAGAGGAAGAAAAACTAAAGGAATATCGAAAAGAAAAGCGTAAAGAGAGAAAGCGTAAACTAGAGGAAGAAACCGAAACCCAAAATGAAACAGAATCTGAACTTGCTTCTATCATGGGTTTTTCTGGTTTTGGGTCATCAAAAAAGTAGCAGTACTTTGTTTGCATTTTTATTTATTTAATTGATGAAGATAAGAGGCATTTGTGCAGTGGTGAGACACTTGTAACAAATGATTGACTAAGCATTTGTAAAAATATATGTTGAGTAAATATGAATTAATAACAGTAACAAGAAAACAAATCATTTAATAAAGTAAGAACCCTATCTGAAAATATTAAAGAGAATTATGATTTATAAAGGAAGTAAAAGATGTCAAACTGTTGACTATAATTAGGTGATTTTCTTAAAATACATATTACACAAACCTAAATATTCAGTTTATTTGAATTCTATTATGTATATATCTTTATAAGGTCTTTGCTGCGACAATTTGGCTGAGCTCCAGAATTAGTTAAGTCTTATTCCTTCCTTATCCTGTTTGTGAGTGAAGGTCTGCAATTGTGGTATGCAATGTAAAAGTTATATATTCAGTAGTAGTATGTTTGCATTATGATAGCCTAAATACTCAATATTGTGGTAACTGTGTCATATCCCTAACCTAAAATTTCCACAGAGTATCATGAAAGTATGACTACATTTCATAAGAAGTGACAGATTCTCATTGTCATTACTATACTTGCACACAGTTTACATAGTTATACAATTGAGGAGCCATGAAATGCATATCTACATGTCTAGTGCCTTTGTTAGTGTTTACCCAAAGATAATGATACTTTAACCTTTATCAACAACAAAAAATTAAGCTAGTCTTTATACCTGACCTTTATGTCTAATTCATGAAATCGTCTATGTCAACTGACTGAATAACAGTAATTCAATTTGTAAATAGTAATAATTTGTAGGCAACTTCTATATGCAGATGTGACACTAAGGAAGTTTTGCAATTTTCAGAATCAGCATAATAATGTGAGGGAAAAAACACTACATTTATACATAATAATCTTTTAAATACAAATATAAATATGTGGTATCTTATAAATATGTTTTTAAATTATGAGTATGTAATATTACTTGAATTATGTTCCATGTTTGCCAGAAAATACAAGTGGTGATATAACCTTCCAGTTCTCCATGCAATTTCTTAGAGTGGAGTAATGTTATATATCCAGTGCTGTTTTACAGTTGACTATTAAGAGATCTGGATTTGCCACTGCTCTGAAATAATAAACAACATGGCTTTTTAAATACACTAAAACCCATTTCAGAAGTTGCTGTGCAAGTTTTCCAAATAAGAATTTCAAGATGGTTGTTTCCAGAAAAAAACTTGTGCCAAGTGTTATATATATATATATATATATATATATATATATATATATATATGCCATTAAGGTATTCCTAGTTTGAAATTACGTCTTATAAGAATGTTGATATTCTTTATTGGGATATGGTATCAGTAATGATGGTATCTTGAATATTCTTATGGAGAATATGGATCATATACCAGAAACATTCAAAATTATAATATGGTAACAATAATAATAATAATAATTTATTTACATTCCATGGATCCATAAGACAGTCAGATGACGATAGGATGTGGAAAAAGTCATAATAAAAATAATAATAATACAATACATATTATAAAGTACAGTTCGTACTATTATATAAATTTCACATAATACAAAACAAAGTATTCACCTAGAGAAATGATAAGCTACAAATAGATCTACCCATTACACACGAAAAAAATTTATCGCTTATTTGTAAACAACATAAATTCATTGACAGCGTAAAAGGAGTGTGTAATTAAGTATCTTTTTAATGCTACCTTAAATTGCTCCTTCTTATTTACAAGACTTGTGAGATTTGATTGTAGACTGTTGAAAATTTTGATTCCTGCATAATATGCACTCTTCTGAAAGCATGAGAGGTTGGCAATTGGTCTATGAAGCTGATTTTTATTCCTTGTGTTGACACTGTGTACAGCATACTGTTTTCCAAGTTAACATTATTTTCTGTACAAGGTGCCCAAAATACTTGCAGTTTCTGAAATTTCCTTCAGTGTCATTTTTAAAAGAGCTGAAAAATGACTGTCTTCTGGGATTTACTGTGTACATTGCTTACTGCCTCCATCACAGGGGCAATGAGTAAGCCATACAGAAAAAATAGGTTAAGATATAGGAGCAGGTCAACTTACTCATCACTCTGATACTGGAGGCAATAAGCACTTATGAAATGTCGGTCAATTCTACCAGACTGCATGGCGCAATATCCAACAAGACAGTCTGTTTTCACATTTGCCACCATGAGAACCTGAAATCTCACCCAACAAATAAAATGTGGCCCATGTCTCCATTTATGGACAAAGAGATCCATTTATGTTGTGAGCTTGTATGGTGAATCCTTAAACCCGGTGGCAGTATGACAGCAAGAATTATAGTGGGTACCTTAAATTAAACAGTTTTCTAAACCACAGCTGGAGGTATAGCATCTGAAGTTGACAAATCTTGAAATTTATCAGAGGCCAGAGTTGTACTTAGTAAGTGGAAAATTCCTCATTATATTTGGCCAAACTTGAACTGTTTTTTGGCATGGGATATTACGTTACCCATAGTCCTCAAATTCTCAGGAGAGGAAATGTCTCCCCTAGTGAAATTTGTTATTGTTTAATTTCTTAATTTATTCTCTATAATCCAGGTGTCACAGTAGCATACTACTAAAATAGCCCTTTATTTAGAAAAACTTAAAAGCGGTTCGGACACTAATTCTGTTTACTGCTTTACACATTTTTCCATTATGCTTTTCAAATATGATTTATTTATAATGATCAACGCTGTGAAGGTTACTGGTACTGAGAAATTGTCAAGTTTGAGTCATGTGGTCATGACATTGTCATGTATTCAACATCTTGCAATCATCATCTGAGTCCATTGGCTCTTGAGTTGAATTATGCAGAGAGATGGACATACGTAGTCAGCCCTATGTGCGTTAATTTTGTGCACACTGCAAAGAACAAATTATGAAGCTCCAGCTGTGCAGAATTTAATGTAATTGTATCTAAGAGGGGAACACTGCAAAACGTTATAGTTAGGTATTTCATATGCATATCTCTGTTCATATTTAGGTCTTTTACTTCATTTAAACAAATTATCTGTTATAAAAATTATGACACATACACTTCGCAGACTTACCTTAAGTGATGATGGTAGACCTGTGCTGTCTTGTCAAACATATCAGCCAAGAAGTCTGCATCACTTGATGAATTTGTATTCCCTGCAGGTGTACCATGATCATCAGCCAGAAAATTGTCATCAGTTATTTGGGTAGTGGCAGTTGCACATTTCTCTGAACCACTGCCAAGAGTGTTGTATAATTTTCTATATGATATTGACCTGAAAATATTAGAAATAAGCTTGCAATATCTACACATGTTGTTAAATAGTTTGAAATGGTTTCAGACATGGGTTTCTGTTTTGATAAAATATTTCAGTTGACCTAACCAATCTATTATAAATGCAATAATCCCATTCTTGGTGCATTAGCAAGAATGTGTGAGCACCTGTATATCATGTCTGTCTCTTTCTCACAGAATGTTTTCCTAGGAACCTTATCTACAGCTGAGAGTCTTCATGTCTGGAGGCGTTAGGGAAGTGAGCTTGCCTATTACATAATCCATACAAGGCTTTTGATGTTTTCTGTGGCAATATGGTATATTTGTATGAGTTGGAGGAAAGATTTATCAATTAATCTTGTATGTTGCACCAAAATATTAGTAGTGTATGTCTGATGCTCACCCCACAAATGACAGAAACATGTCAGATAACGTATAATGTACAAAAGAAAGTTGTAAGCTTAAACTGTACCTTCCATCCACTGTTTTAATCTTATTTTACAAACAGATATAAATTATTTGTTTAGAATAGTTTCATTGCATATTCTTGAACTATTACAGTAAAAGCATGTTAATGAATAGAATCTTATGTACATTTAGGAACTTCAAAATGTTTGGAAGCAAAAGGAATATCATATATCAATAAAGGATTTCGATACTGTGGCATGCTACATAAGTTCAGCTAGATCACATGTAAGACATGACATATGAACAATAAAGGTAGGTTGTGCTGTATTTGTATTGCAGGATTAATTTTTATGCAAGTCTCAGTAGATGACTGTTGGTTGTATTTTGAGAGACTTAATAATCTATGGAGGTATTTAATCACTTACCTCACAATATCATCTTCTTTCATTGATAATGGATTAAACATACTTGGTAAGAATGTATCATTTTTCTGAAGAGTGTGTGGAGACTCAGAATATACTTCTTCACCACCTGATACTGTTTTGGAATCCTCAGTGTCAGAATGACTTTCCTGTGATGACTGTGGAAGTTAAAATGCGTGTACCATTTCTCTGATAGAGACAAAGCTAGTCTTCAAAAATTTTATAACATTCAAGCATCATGAATGTATTAATTCTTTGTTTATTATTTTTTGATAACTGTGAAATGCAGTCTAAAAATCTGAAGGTAAAATAGAAATAGAAAATATTTGCAAATAAAGTGTGAAATTATTAAACACTTAACTTGATCATTTATATTGTTTATTTATTTCTGTTATGGTTGTGAAATGAAATAAGTTATGATATGAAGATTTCTGTCTTCTGGGATGATCATCGCCCTGATGACAGAGGCAGTATGACCTCTGAAACGTTGGTTAACATCGACCAGTCTACACAGCACAACAACCCAGAAGACAGAAATCTTCATACTCACCGCTGTAAAAACCTCAAATCATACAGGTTATGGTATGTTGAGTGTGTAGCACATATAGTATAAAAGAAGTATATGAAAACTTGTCAGACTCACTTCTTTAAATTTAGAGTAAAAGTGAAAGCTTATAGCAAAAATAAATATACAACTGTGATGGTGGTTGATGGCATTTCGTGAAAAGACATAAGCCAGGCTGGAATTTTGGTATTATCCTGCAAGAATGATGACTGGTATTTTGATCTTATGCTGCAAAAATGGTAGTGATGGATTTCTATTGAAAGTTAATTCAGTGTTATGATTGTTTGGTGTGTTTGAACATCAAGATGTCAGGAAAAAATTAAAGAAGAATGACATGAGTAGGTATAGCTTTTCTTGTTGAGAAATGTTAGGAAGGCAGAATTTCTGTCTGATTTGTGAACTGAGCCAAGATTTGTTGACATCTGAACATACGTTACACACATTTTTAAAATTTAAAGTAAGAAAATGTGTTTCTTGCCTTTATTAACATGACAATGTATATGAGATGAACCAAAACTCTTTTCTAAGGTATGTGCATTTATTTGGAACAAGCTAATAGGATTTATGTGTTTGTACTTATACTAATTTATTAATAAGCCTATAGCTGCCTGTTAAACTTGTATAGTAATACTTTGTTAACTTATTCAATATTCTCTTTAAAGAGAAATTCATAAAGCCTTTAAAATAAGAGATTGGAATTTTTAATAATGGTATTCACTTTTAGGTTAATTCATAATTTAATCATTAAAAGAAACTTAAATTCTACAGAAAATATATTGCAAAAATACTTACTGAATATGTACATAATGATACATAGTGGACTGGTGAGTACTGGGGTAGCACATTTGATCCATTGTTTGTCTGTAGAATCGACTCATCAGTGAAGAGAAGGGGTGAACTTGGAGCAGAAGATGTGTAGTCACTAGAGTAAGCATTGTTTCCATTATGAGCTTTATTTGCTTCTCTTGTAGAAGATAGAAAGTCAGCTCCAAGTGTAGAATTGTTATTCTTAGCCTGCCATTGTTGTTGTATATACGTCCTTTCAGTATTCACTTCTGACATGTGGATATCTTCCTCCTTTTCTTCTGTTTCAGAATCTTTGACCAGTTTATTTTCTTGATAGTTATTTGCTCTGTGTTTTGAAGTACAGAATAGCTTTGTCTTCACTACACAACATTCTACCTCAATATTTTCTTTTCCTTTAGTATCCATATTTCTTTTCTCTTTTCTGCCTCCTGTGCTGCGTATTGCTTTAGATATTTGATTTTTTACCCTGTTTCTTTTCTTAGTAATATTTTGTCTGTTTCTTTTCTTAATAATATATTGTCTGTTTCTTTTGTGTATGTCTATTGAAATTTCCTTTTGTTTGATTTCAGTTACCAGTGAAGTACAAAAGTTTGAAGTAATCACTTTTCTCCCAATATTTGAAGGAATGGTTTGAATATCCTTACAGATGTGCAGTTCTGAATAGTGATTTTGACTTTTCTGTGACTGATCACAATCTTCATTGGATACTGTAGGATCTTCATATATCTGGACTTTAGCCCTATTTGTCTTTGTTGTTTTATCATCTTTTGATCTAGATTTTAGACCTTGTTTAGCCTTATTCCTTTTTGGATAAAGCGTTGAAGCTGTCTGTATAACATTAGCTTTGCTTTGAGGTGTTGCCAGTTGATATAATGTTCTTAAACTGAAATGAATAGAACTTTGTCAGTTATTTCCTGGCGTTGGAAAGCATAATATATATATATTCCCAGGGGTAAAGTGCAGCTGGGGCGTGATGCTGACCACTCACCCCATCTAGTGCTGAGGTCAAGAATGAGTAGGAGCTATACCATTTTTCCCCCCAAGCGCCTACATGGCATATAGTGGGACAGCTTTGCTTTACTTGTATGTGCTAAATGCTTCTGAATAAATTATCTTTTTATTTTTAGATAATATGTAAGTTACATCTACTCCTTTCAGCATCTTCTCTCTAAGACCCTCTCTGCAAGAATAATGTGATGCTGTCTGTACTGATCATCCTTGACTGACCTATGCGACAAGGTTTATAAGTCGAGTGGACGCACTATATATGATATGCACCACCACCACTTACATTCATTTATCCCCATATTCCTCATACTTCACCAACTCCCTGAAGATATAAAGCATTGCGTGTTACTAGTAAGTTATTATGAATTGATTTTTGTTTAGAGCTTTTATCCCATTATAATATTGTCACAAGGGGTTACATTTTAGAATATTATAACTCATTTCACAGTTCCATAATATTATCTCTTGTAGGTAGAATATGAAAGAGTTTAACACATTTTCAGTTTGGTTAGTTCAAACAATTTAGATTTTAAAAACATATAATAGTTAAAACTTGGTATGCAAAGATAACCTGTTCACACTGAAATCTGCATAAAATTACCACCTTGATAAGCATGAAGTTGATTGCATACACAGGCATCTTAACATGCTGATATACCAAAATTAAAAATAATTAACTACATGCAATGAAATAAATTAGTATTACAATGGTTTTAATTTATTTGTCATATAAAAGATAAGGTCAACTGTTCAATCCATAATCTGATTCTTCATATTTTAACTACTAAGTAGACTGAAGTTTTCACTCATAACAGACATAAATTTTGCGTGATAAATGCTAAAGAGTCTTTCTGAATGAGTAAATCAGGAATAAGTGATTGATATTTACATATATGATATTTATTCACCAAGTAACATATTCAGAAATAATTATAAAATCACTTTAAAAGAAAAATTAGTTATGAAAAACATTTCTAATGAAACTAGAGCAATGTGGGCAAAACTGGAAGAACCTTCAAGACAAGGGCATTTATTTTAATAATTAAATATAATTTAAAATTGAAGTTTATTAACCATGTTTTGATTTTCACTGTTGAGATTCATGGTTTCACTCAACCTGAGCATTTCAATTTGTGGATAGAATTATGCTGTTTCCCATGGCTACATTTACCTTTATGAGCGATTCTTTCTCATTTCACGTGCTGCTTTATAGTTTATTCTTACATATGTTTCATTAGTTTTACTTACGTAGGAATTTGTCCCATAAATGAAGGAATGTTCATTTTTGCAAGTGCTCGACCTCTACATTGAGATATTTCCAAGAAAGGATATTTCACATTCATTATTGCCAGTTCATATTCTAACCTTTTATTAAAGTTCTTAGCTTCCTTGACTTTACGGGAAAAACGTTCTTCCCATATTTTTATCACATCTTCGTCTATATTATATTTTCTGGGAAGAGGCGTGAAATCGTCAAGGTTATAAATATCCATAATTTACGTAGGCGTGCAAAATTTATTATTATCACTTTATGAGCTATTTAATGCAACATTACATTGAAATATATGCAATACAACACGTTTCATCATACAAATCAATATAAAATATTTCTCATGTGATGGAATACTAATAACAGCTACAATATATTTTAAACGAAAGTCGTGTTTGAAATACCGCCACTAGGAGAATATGGGCAAGTTTGTTAATCAGTCACAGATGGCAGAGCTTTCGAATTCCCCAATAATCAAGAAATGTTGGTATTACCTGTGATCAAGGATGTACGTATATGGGCATTTATGTCAGTAATGAGTCATATACATATTTCTGGTAATGGAAACTATTTAATATGTTGGATTTGAAGTTCTCACGGCGGCGAACAATAATTGGCAAGTAACTTTATTACGCATATTTAGGAATATAGTTTTCTGTTGAGAAAGACTTTTAAGCGTGTACATTTTTTGTATATTTACGTGTTTTGTAGTCACATTATGTATAAATGTCAAGACAAAACTATATTGTAGAAATTCAAGAAAACATCTACCACATGTCCTCGAGGCTTAAGCAATACAGAGAATCATATTTTACTACTCATATTTGGAAATTATTTGTTTCGACCGAGAACATAGCTTGTAAAAACTTTTCCCACTAGAAATTTGGTCAACCAACCAACCAAGGGACGATGTCTTGCGCTTGCGTAGGACTCCGCCCTTAGTTAGCTTTTTTGATTGGTTGGAAAAATTTTATTCCTCTACAGCTAACGCTTGCTGTTTTGTGAGATATCAGTTGCATCATGACAGGTCGTGGTAAAGGAGGTAAAGGTCTCGGCAAGGGTGGAGCGAAAGGAAAGTTCTTCGTGACAACATCCAAGGAATTACTAAGCCTGCGATTAGGCGTTTGGCTCGGCGTGGTGGTGTAAAGCGAATATCGGGCCTCATTTACGAGGAGACTCGTGGAGTGTTGAAAGTTTTCTTGGAAAATGTTATTCGTGATGCTGTTACATACACGGAGCATGCCAAGAGGAAGACTGTCACTGCCATGGATGTAGTTTACGCTTTGAAGAGGCAGGGGCGAACATTGTATGGGTTTGGAGGTTAAACGGTGTAGGTGACTGACAAAACGGCCCTTTTCAGGGCCACAATTAATCTAAGGAAGTTTTAGTTTGCACATGTACTGAGTTATTAAATCCTTTGGTGCTCATGCCATTTCGGCTTATTGATATTTTGAGGACACTACAAGGAGAGTGCTGTTTTAATGTTTTAGCTATAGAAGCGATTTGGCCATGGAATGTCTAGAAGTCCAAACTTGAAAGCATATTTCATGAGTTTCAATGTCCTTTGCTGAGCGATTTTTCCTGCAAATGCACATGGACAGCAATTCGTTGAATTCTACTTGTCACTAACTGTTCCACTTTATCCAAAACGGTTTGCCCATCTATTCAGGTTGTTACTCTCAAAGGCCACATTTGACTGCCTGATGTTCAAAGACATCTCGCAGAAGTAGTGTGCAAAGGGTTTAAAACGTCCGTCTTCAAACGTTCCCCGCACAAAACAGTCCTTTAAATTTTATAATAAAGAATACAAATCATGTGTAGTAAAACAATTGGGATTATTGAAACTTCCAAATTTCACAAGTCAAATTAATAGAAGGTTAGTGAGCATGCACATCAAAATAATTTTTGGCTGGTTAAAACACAAGGACACCCATCAAAACTACCTAGACTTATGTGCACCGTGGTCTTTAATGGCAAAGGAGGAAGTATAATGGCCGTGTTTCATACATCAGTCGAAATGCGTTCTGTAGCCAACTTGACAATGTAACTCCATGCAGAAAACTGCCCTGACAGGAGGCAATTCGCATAATGAATTGTGTACCTAAGGTTTCTACAACCGTTTTTTTTTTGTTTTGCTCACGTGTTTCAATGTTTTTGTACTGTTTACGTGAATGTCGCTAATATAGATGTCAAAATTTTATCAGTCCCCCAGAGTTTGTTGTCTTTTGACTTTCTATCTGAGCACAATTTGTGTGTTTGTGATATAAGCATCCCCTTCATTCGAAGGTAAAAATGCTTTTAAATTTTTGTAATAATTAGCGTTGTCGGTTATTGAATTATTATAATATACTTGTTTTCTTGGACGCATACACCTGAGAGATGTTCATAGTATACTTATATCTTCGCAGTCCTCTTGTCAATCTTAAAATGTTTAAACCCATATAATCACCGTAACATTATTAGTTCAAATGGACAGACCGTGAAGTTTATCATTATCCAATATTCTCCATGATTCAGCTTCCTCACTTTTAGGTCCAAATTTCCTAAAGACCGTCAATTTATGATTCACCCTCAAAGGCAGAAACAGTTTCGCACCCATACAGTACAACTTCCAATATTATTTGTTTACAAGAATTAACAGTTTATAACATACCAACGTTCCGTTGATATGAGGAGAAAATAAATGGTTAGGTACTGTAATTGTTTAAAAGAATCTAACACACAGCACAATAATCACGTTTTATTTGCCAGGAAGATTTCTCTCTCTCCAAAGGAAGGGCAAAAAAGTTAAAGAAATTTTAAACAAACTAGAGGATATTTCAGGCTTTAGAAAATAAATTAAAGACCCACCCAATATTAAGGTAGTTAAAACAAGGATATCACAATAAGTCAAAAGGAAAATATGAATGAGACTAATATTGGTTCTTCGGATTTCCTTACGACGAAAACATCAAAACCATTTTCACACCAATTTTAAATTTATAATTTCCGTGTTTTATAACAAACTGAAACGCATATTACTTTCGTAATATGAAATTTTGGGAAACAACTTTGCCATGCTTCATAATTGCAACATTCGATGTTTTTGAACATGCATGTAAACAAAGTGCTATACACACTTTCGAGAGTACTAGAGTGCAGCCACAATGGGACGATTCATACTGTGAACGGATTTTATAGAATGGGGAAGCTGACCTGAGTTCCTCATGATCTGACCTCGTGTTAAAAACTTATTTAGTGATGAGAAAGTATCAACCACACCTGAGAAGTGTGATATTAACAATATGAGGTAATTCAGGATATTAATATTAAGAGACAAAATGATTACTCCATGGAATTTATGTGAGGCCCTGAAAAGGGCCGTTTTGCTGTTGAATAACCTTATTTAGAGCTGGTATACTTAGTCACTGCCTTCGTCCCCTCACTGACAGCGTGTTTAGCGAGTTCACCTGGCAATAATAATCGAACTGCCGTCTGGATTTCCCGGCTGGTAATTGTTGACCTCTTGTTATAATGGGCCAACCTCGACGCTTCAGCAGCTATGCGCTCGAAAATATCGTTAACAAAGCTGTTCATGATACTCATAGCTTTCGAGCTTACCCCTGTGTCAGGATGCACTTGCTTCAACACTTTGTAAATGTAAATGGCATAACTCTCCTTCCTTTTACGTTTCTTCTTCTTATCAATCTTCGAAATATTCTTCTGTGCTTTTCCCGCCTTCTTCGCAGCGTTCCCAGATGCTTTAGGAGGCATCACAAATTTATATAACTTAATATGCTACACACAGTAGAAACACTTTCTAACCAAGCTCAGAAACCAGCAATTTCATCATATTTATGATGTCTACCCTGGGTGAATACCGGACCAATGGGTTTCGTCCTCCACCCTGATTGGCTCGGAAGTATTTCATTGATTTCTTGAAAAGCGAGGGATTCCGCGGTAAACCGTTACTGAAGGTTGTATCTGATTTGGAGTGGTTGTTAGTACGTGTTGATTTCCATTAACGACGATGTCTGGTCGAGGTAAAGGCGGTAAAGTGAAGGGGAAGTCTAAGTCACGATCTAGTAGAGCTGGACTTCAGTTCCCAGTTGGGCGTATACACAGGCTGTTGCGCAAGGGAAATTACGCCGAGCGTGTCGGTGCTGGTGCACCTGTGTATTTGGCAGCTGTGATGGAGTATTTGGCTGCTGAAGTTCTGGAATTGGCTGGTAATGCTGCTCGCGATAACAAAAAGAGTAGGATCATTCCTCGGCACCTCCAATTGGCTATACGTAATGACGAGGAGTTGAATAAACTTCTGTCTGGTGTTACTATCGCACAAGGTGGAGTGTTGCCAAATATTCAAGCGGTACTGCTTCCTAAAAAGACTGAGAAGAAAGCTTAGGTGATATATAACAAAACGGCCCTTTTAAGGGCCCCAATGCTTTTCCGAAAGGTGTTTGCATTTGTTTTCACTGTGATGTTCGGTTTATTCCACATTGAGTAATTTATTAAGTCTTCGGTACATTCTGTACGTTTCAAGAGTTTTCTTATTCGCCCCTTGTGCTTGCTTTAGGCATTGATGCCTATATCACTTTTTTATATGGTGTATTATTTTTACCAGTAAGTAATTCGTTCTACTTTAATCACTTTGTACAAATCACAATGTCATACCTTGGATTATTTTGTACTCTACAATAAAACTTGTTCACTGCTTGAGTCATGGTTGCACCTGAACACGAATTCCTTCACTGTCTGGCATTACCTTGTTTATAATCATGTTCATAAACTTATAATGTCGCAATTATATTAGCTCCCACATGATATCAAACAATGTGCTTGTCAGTAGTTTTACAAAATGGAACTTGCGGAGGTAATATCCGGTAAATTTTTATTAGAACAAAAATTCAATGGAATTTGGAAAAAAGCGGAAAGTTATAGAAATTTAAAATTGATTTAAAAACCAATGTAGATTTTGAGGTTTTCTTCTTGGTGAATTTACAATGGCAGGAAGTAATTTAACTGGACCATAAAACTGCACGTCACAGTACAAGAATTTGTCAGGCTATGTATATATCCTTGAGTGCTTTTAAACTGTTTTGAAGTGTGCTGATAAACAACTTTATTTGTTTGGAAAAACGTTGGTTGACAAAGTAGAAAATTAAAGGTGTTAGAATTTTCCGAGCATGTTGCGCGAATGTTAGAACTGCAAATCACTATACAATTTTGTGGATGAATAGCTGTGCAAATAGTATGCAAAATCAGGCCCCTTTATTTAAAAGAATCCAGTCACCCTCTTGCTTCAAGAAGGGAAAGTTTTCTTCTATGAGCAGTGGCTGAAAAGGTTTCCTACTAATAATAGCAGCCTGGGAGCAATGTCTGCTATTCACAGCCCCCCTTATAATGAATGCTCGATCGCAGACTGGGCCTGTCTCTTTCTTCACTCTCTCACTCACTTGGTCTTGGCAAAGCTCAGCTGCCGATTATTTAACGACGGTCCTAAGGGCAAGGCTTTGGCCTTGGTAAATTATTATTATTATTAAGTGTTCTGTCTTACGACAGGTCCATTGCTCTGCCCAAAAAGAGCTCTCCAGTTGTCCTATTCTCGGCTTCTTGGTAAATACAGTCATAAAATGCTGCACAAAGCGAGGTCCTGTACAAACTGTGACTATATGGAGGCTAAACTATTGTCCTCCCTCCTTCCTTCAAACATGCATTCTCGAGTTCCTTTCTTCTGCATAAAACCGAAGTTGTGTGTGTTCGCTTATATCTCGAGAATCAATAAACCAGTTTAAATCAAATTATACAAGCTTATTCATCGAGATTTTAGACTGAACTCCTGAAGTATCCTGTTATGATTAGGGCGATCCTATAGTTTGGTGGTAAAGAATAGCGATAAAGACCAAAGTTATTTTCACAGCAATGAAGGTCATAATGAAAATTTATCCTGGGTTCGATTTCCGGTATACATTGTTCTTGCAGCTAGTATCCTAAGTACGATATAATAAGTAAGCTCTTTCTTCTGTCGAGGGGTTTATAAGACTGCTGTATTGTCCTGGGATCGACGGCATGTGAAGATTTTATTTTTAAGTTATAAAACACAACCAAAACGTATTCCGTGGAGGTCACAGATACTAAAAAGCCTTAAATTTGGAAAGAAACGGTGGCACCAATAATGATATTAAGCTCGACTACGGGCCTCAATGTTGCATAATTTCACTTCAGCTGAATGCTTCCATCATATTGTTGAGACGTGTTCTGCGGACTTCAAGGCTATTGATTTTCTGTTCGGGGTCACATACGGTCATAACCTGCTTGAAACGAGGGTGTCGTAGCTGTTGGTCAGGAGCTGGGGGGGGGGGGGGGGGGGAGATAGTATTAAATATTAAGCACTGAATGGAAAATCTGTTGCGCAAAGAAGAAAAATACGTAATGAAATAAAATTTATAGTTATATGCGCGAAACTTCTTGCAGTTAAATGTTGCCATTACGAAATAGAATAAATAAATATTTTAATAAAGTAAAATATTTAGTAACTATTAAAAACAGCATATGGATATTTCTTTAGTGACTTTAAATGTCTTTATTCGACAATATTATTATAACTGCATTTCCACTTTGGCCTACTTATAAATTGACGCAACAGACCCACTACAGAGCAGTTACTGGAGGACAGGTGGGTAAACCATCGATAACACACTGAACTTTCAACCGTATGAAACAGAATTACATATAAATAACAAACAAATATATTTTCCCAAAACATCTTAATCGTATTTTCACCTCTCCTAGAAGTAAAATCCGAGGCCCACGAGTTCTTGTTAAATACGTTATTGGTTAGTAATATAAAACCGTTCTGCATTCAAATATGAAATTAAGAAGCTAGAGCGATGAAGTCTCTGCTAAGTTCAGGGGGCACCATTATATAGTTTGGAAACATTTACTTGAGCTTTTCTTATAGTCTTTCTGTTTAGAAACAAAATTTTATTAAATAAATTAATTATTTTTAAAAAAGTGTACTTTTATCATACATTGAAGTCGTTGAGAACCACTGACGTACAATAACGTATTAACGAACATAATATACTTCTAAGTTATTTAAGATACGAAATGAGACACGGGCAGTGTTCAAAATTCTTAAGAGGATATATATGTTTTAAATACTTGCACTTGCTCAAGCATATGTTGATTTGACCAGATTACTCCGCTTACCTGATCGTAGTTGTTTCATTTGAACCTTCATTTTTAGTAGTCATTCGGGTTCGGTAAGCCATCTAGTTAGTTAGTTATCAGATATTAAATAATCATTCTCCTCTGTCCAACCTAGAATCTTGTTTCAGATTGTCTTCAGCGGACACAACACATTTGAAAGTTATTAACAATTATACATGCTTAGTGAGATCTCTGTATGTCTGTTAATTCCCAAAGCCATTGGTTTAAAATTACATACTTTTATGATTTCATATTCTGTATTTAATACGTAGCGTATAAATTGCCTACCCTAACCTAACATACTTTTAATGCTGTCAGGTCTATGAAACTTACTACAGCCTTCGTACGTTATTAACAACAGCCGTACTATCTACTACTTCTCCATTAGTCAAGTAGTTAATTCCCCCAGTTTTATAAGTTCCGAGATTCCATTACCATGTTCGCATTTGTCCGCCGCCTGAGCTAGAATTCAGGCCATTACATATAATTGAGAATTACTATGCGTTATATTTGAATTTCTAATGTAATTTTAGAGCAATCTTTATCGATCTTCGGAAAGTCGATACACACATTTTTAGTCTGAAGTCGACATACCGTATACAAGTGATCGATTGTTCATTAATGAAGTACGTGAAATTTGAAGGTTGTGGCGCCATGTAGTCTGGTAGAAGTTTACCAACGTTTCTGAGGTCCTTGATGCTTCTATTATCAGGGCGACTCATTGTTAGTAATTTCCGGAAAGAGCCTTCAAAAATTTCCGTAAGCATGTTTCTGGAGGTTCTCACTTTTGGGTACTTTCCTCCCCAGCAGACGTTCTTGAATATTCGAGTTAAATAATAAATTACGAACAAAAGAAATTGTACACTTTCGTAAAATATTCAATGAAAATACAATGAAGTAATTCTTATTTGATTTGGAAATACTGAGGTCCGTAGAGAAATAGTGAAGTAGTGACCAACTATTGAGGTATATGTGAGTGAAAAATTAAATTTTTGGGTGTAAGTGTTTGTGGGCGATTGTAGGAATAAACGTGTTCCTCAAAAATCATTCAGTAATTTGCTACAAAGTGCAGTGTAAACCATATTCCAGCCAGTAGTGCTATATATTCTACAACTTTCAGTGACACTCTAGCTTCTAACACCCAAACTTTGTGCAACACTGAAGAGAAATTCAAAATATTTGTTATTCCTCCGATCAGGTAAGCAGAGCAATCTAATCAAGTAAGCCTCTTGATATACTAACATCGATGCATTTATTGTTCAGAATATGCTTCATAAGAATTGCCCCTTATTATAAATTTATGTAGTCTTTGAATAGGGTAGCCACTACCAGCGAGTTGCCTAGACGTTTAGGACAGGTTAGAATATTTCTTTATACTGAATTCTAGCATCCCAGATTAGAATATCATACTTTAAATGAATTACAGTGTTACATTATATTGAGAAAATGTTAAATGATGTTATATGTCAGGATAGGTGAGAATAAAATTAATATACTTAAAGGCAGTGGGTCTTAACTTCTAGGTTGTAACACAAAATTAGGTTGCCATGATAGTTTGTCAGTCACCAAGTGTTTCTATAAAATCAGAACATCGGTTAAAATTTTATTTTGACATGGCAGTGAATATAAGAAGGTGGTACTCAAAATGAGAGTCATGAGGACAAAGACAAAAATGTACTTGATGAGTCTTACAATCTCACATCTCCGTGGCTTCTTCTACCATCTTACTTCCTGTTCACAAAAATAATAAGTGAACTGCAATTTAATGTACATGTGTATACTATTATCACTAAAATGCATGGATAGAAGTTCTAAACATTGTTTTTTTTCCTTCTTTACTTATTTAGTTTTTCAGAAAGTTATTGCTGAGAGAACAGCATAAATTCAGAGGGCCTTGAGTTTATATAACATACAGACTGAACAATAAATGCAATGTATGCATGATGAAATGTCTCTTAACCTGTTAGTTTTTAAAGTACAATTAATAATTAGATATGTCTTATGGACATAGCACCATGTAGCCTGTAGATATTGACCAATGTTTCCGAGGTCCTTGCTGTGTGTACCATGGAGGTAACAAGACGGCCATCCTCATACTCACCACCATGAGAACCTTAAATCCTACTTATTAATAATTAGCTTACTTAAATAATTTTAATTTTGAACAACACATATCATGTACAATTAGCTAATTTAAATCAATAACAGTATAGCATGATGACAGCTGTGTGATAGGATACTGGGGCTCGTATGCATGTGGTGATGGGACTGAATCTGAGCGAGATAAATTTGTTTAATTTATTTTACATTATAACAATACTATACAAAAGTTACATATTTTTAATCTATTATGCTACATCACTGTATGGCCCCAATAGCTATAATGTAAATGGTGCTGGTGTTAAAGAAGTATGATTTTGAAAGACTAATCCCAATGGCATATGTCCATACCAAATTTGATCCAAATCTGTTTAGCAGTTCCCGACTTCCATCATGTGGACTGATGGACAAACAGACAGACATTGAATATATTCATTTCATGCACAACATGAAGAGAATGCATAATCAATATTTAAGATAATATGACATGTTCGAAAGATGTAATTTTCAAGTTTCAGCCCTTGGTTAACTTATTTAAAAATTTTGGTTAATGAACCAGCATGAGAGACTGCTCTTGGCACTTCTTGGTGATAATTTAAAAATCAATGAACAAATGATACATTTTGGCACTTAAATTGCAAAGTAACTGCATTGTTGACATAAATGGTATACTCACACATTTCCATTTAATGGACAATCATCTCAGGAACTCACATCAAATGTTTTGTTCTGTGGGACAGAGACATGTGAGCATGATATTATGTGACGACAGTCAGACGACTGTTCCCAGATGTAGTAACAGGGTACAAGCTACAACGATGAAGTTAGAAGGAAATCCGCCATATTTATTATTTGATATTTTATGGATGGGAGTGTTGAGCATTCCCCCTCCCAGGTACACACATCCTCCATCACACACTGAACTTAACATCAGTGCCACTAATTAACAATTGATTCAATTATAATTACTGCATCCCTGTTTTCTACTGTTCAGAAATTTATAGTCGGGAACAATCTATACAGACGACTACACACAGTAACCAGAGAATAAGATATCAATGTTATTTGAATGTCCAAGTGCCGAACTCACCAGATGCAGGTGAATGGTCATGCCCCCAGGAAAAGAACTCAGTACCCATTGGACAAGGGACTGGGTGGGCCTCAGAGCCAGTCTGCATGCAGAGGCTAGAAGAAAAATCCTCTGGCCCTGTCAGGGATCAAATACTAGTTGTCCAATCCATAGCCAGTCACTATACTGACTGAGCTATGCTGGCTCCTTGTGATTGATTACACAGAAAAATATTTACAAATCAGTGTTAGAAATATATATGTTATTTGTCATTCAGTCACAATTTTACTGGTAAATATTTTGAATAGGAACCTGATCTCTTCAATTCAGTCTTGAACCTGTCTTTGTCATTGGTCAAAGACTTATCAGATGTTACCTTGCAATAAGAGAGGCCACACATTTTCAATTTTCTGTTTGTAGACATAACTCCAGTGACTGAAATGGTTTGCCCATTTATCTGTACACCAGCTATTAATGTGTGGCCTCTCATATCGCAAGGTAACAACCAATGAGCTGTTAACCACTGAAAAAGATGAGTTTAAGCTGTAATACACAACAATGGTTCAGCAGTGATTATAATATTACATAATAAATAATAAGTGTTTAAAAATTCCAAAATATATTTCTTTGTAACAAATGAACTTAATGAATCTGTTACACACATGTGTATGTTTAACACAAATTACACAGTTTTGATTAAAATCCTTCAGCCTATTCCTTTTTTCAATATATCTTCCTTTTTTGGCCATCTGGTAATACATTACTCTAACCTCAGAACATATTCTTACACATGACAGAAATGCATGTGTTGACATTTATTCAGAATCTGAGTAGACAAATATTTCATATGTGATAGGATTAGGAATGCCGTGAACTGTGTATGCCATTATGTTTTTACAGATCATTCATATAGCCAAATTATTTAAAACACATGACAAACATAAGGATGTTCTCCACTGTGTATGTGTTCATGTACTTTCAGATAAAACTCATTACTAAATGATTTATTACACACAAAACAGTAATGTGGACTGTCTCCACTACGTATTTGTTGATATGTCTTCAGATGACTGCTTCTATCAAATGATTCATTACACTCATCACAGGAATATGGACGCTTTCCAGGACATGTGTGTGTTGATGTTCCTTCAGAGTTTCATATGACAAAACAATTTATTACACACATCCCAGGAATATGGATCCACTCCATTGTGTGTGTGCATTAATGTTTCTTCAGATCATTCAAAGGAGTGAATGATTTATTACATACACACCACAGGGAAATGGATGCCCCTCAAATTGCATAAGTTGATATTCATTCAGAGGAATTTGTGAAAGAAAAGATAAATATATTTGGATAAACATAACAACAACAACAAGAGTTTGAAAGCAAGAAGTGATGTCTGTTCATTACATTATAAGAATTGTGTGTTTTACCAAATACCAATACATAACCAAAATTTAGTTGATGGCATGCTATAAATGGTGCAAGTGATAGCCCCCCCCCCCCCCCCCCCCCCCATATTAGTTTATAACTGTAAGACCTTGAACTCAAACCTGGGTTTCCAATCTGATACGGTACTAAAACCTTTAATGCTATTTTATTCTATTAAGTTAGTTTTTACTCTGAACCAGGTCTGAACCTTTACTTGGCAGTGATTATATTTCTTTATTCAGTAGCAGGATGTAAATTTATTTGTTCATTCAGTTTCTGCTATTTTTGAAAGAAAGTTCATTTTTTCATCAGGCTGGGTTTAATTCGCATCAAATCGATGCCTCAGTGACAGCAGATCTAAAATCCCTGGAAGAGAAGTTCAAAATGAAATAATTAAACTTTTACTTAAATGTTTCAATTTTCAGGCCCTGTAGTATATCACTGAATACTATCTCTCAGTACTTCCCTGAAGGGACCAAAGAAACTAAACATTCTGTTCTCTCATGCAATCACAAGAGTAAGGTCTTGAAATTTATATTACACATGATAAGCAGTGGAAAAGGCTGCCCAATGTTGCTTTATTCTTAATACAGAAAACAGTTGTAGAAAGAGTGCAAATTTCTTTTGCTATTGCTACAGAACTGTAAATAAAATGTGTCCACATCATAAATTCAGTCTCAGACCTTATATCTGGCATCCCAAAATCTGAAAGGGTCTAAAATCCGTATTCCTCCTCAGTAATTTTAGGGAATTTACTGTGCTTGTCACGTTTAAAACTTGTTACTTGTGGCTATTTGACTTAACACCAGTACTACTGTTGACAGTCTTTTAACTGCTAGTAGAAGGCAGCATGTGCTTATTTGGTTAGTGCTTAGGAAATACTGCAGGATTTATCAGTTCAGTTTTTAAATAGTACTTACTAGTCTTACCCTTTGAAACATCTAAAGCAGGGGTCGTCAACCTTATTATACCTACCGCCCACTTTTGTATCTTTGTTGATGGTAACATTTCCTTACTGCCCACCACCATGAAAGAGGTACAGCTCGAAGACTGAGTGATGGCCGGTGGTAAACCCCGCCGTCGTTATGCACACTAAACTCGTGTCTTTGGTTACGGAGCTCATTCATTGCTCCCTCGTCCACGAGTATACTTCGAGAAGTGTCCGGTGAATTATTATATATATTCAAAGTTTAGAGATGGAATTCAAAAGTAAATTGCAAAAGCATATTTTAAAAGTCAAACTCGCGAAGCTGTTAGCAATGTATTCGATATATGGAAGAAGAACAAAATTTGTAATAACGGACAAAAACCCACACCGCCCACCATGAAAGCTTGAATCGCCCACTAGTGGGCGGTAGGGACCAGGTTGACGACCCCTGATCTAAAGAGTCGACAGTGAGCTGAGGAATGCAGAAATAAAAAGAGGAAGCAGTTGTCATTCAGTATAAAACAGAAAGTTGAGTTACTGATGAAAACCCAAAATCAAGACAATCCTAAAAGCCTTGGTTCCCAGGCTTTCCAGATAAGGGCTCTCGTACTGTATGCATGAAGAGACTTTCAACAATCTGTATGTACAAGCAACATGTAACACAAAGTAAGCATTTACAAGTATCAATAATGTTTGGCCTTGATCAGTAACTGAATGAATAGAGGCTGTCAAGAAATTCTGAAGGTTAAAATTTATTAGCAAGGAAACAACAGTGTTTTTAAGAGGTATAGGTTATGGTTTGGAACATTGGCTGATGACTCATTTTTGTAATTCTAACAGCGATGAGTAAACAGCATTCAGCAGGTTATTAACAACAGTTTTGTCACTGAATGGTTTTTTAAGTACATGAAAAGATTTCCTATTCTTCAATACATATGCTGATATACCACTGAAAAATTACAAGTTATTAGATCACCATCAGTGTTTCAGTATTCATATATCTTGGGTACTGAGTGAGGAATACAGTGGCAGGTAGTACTTTGATGTAGTGAAAAGGATGTTTACTGGAAAGAATGTACAAATTGTGACACTGTTGAAAACATTACAAAATTTGTATGATTTGAGGTTTTCACAGCGGTGAGTATGAAGATTTCTGTCTTCTGGGTTATTGCGCCATGTAGTATGGTAAATGTTTACCAACGTTTCAGAGGTCATACTGCCTCCGTCATCAGGGCGATGAAGATTTCTGTCTTCTGGGTTGTTGCACTGTGTAGTCTGGTCGATGTTAACCGACGTTTCAGAGGTCATACTGCCTCTGTCATCAGGGCGATGAATGCAAAATTTAGTAAATGTTAACATAATGGGTCTTAATACAGAATTAAAGACTAACAGAAATCATTAGTACACATACAGTTCACAATAAAGTATAATCCTATAGAGACATTTCAGAAAGGATTCTTCAGAATCCATTCATCAGAAGGAATTTACTTAATGTGGGTGTGCATATCCACACACCATGATTTCTTTAGAAGGGTGGTTGCTCCAGGGTGCCACTAAATCTCACTGTATTATTGTATTATGCATTTTCACACTAACTGAAAGCCACAAGATGAATATCCTAAACCCTTCTAAAGTGTTTCTCTTCTTATAGAGTACAGAAGATAGCCAATGAAAAAAACACATTCTTGTCACGTGAATTCAGAGTACAAGTTAATTTCTGTACATACATGCAACACTAACCAAGGTCTCATTCAGAGATGGAAATATTTCTTTAATTCTCTGCAATACAATTTTTGGCAGACTTGTTACAGAATCTTGTGTAAGTTTAATTTAAATAAGTGTAATTTGTAAGAATCGTAGCGATATAGCTTCCCAGTTCTGATAATTGTATCTGACATGGAATATATTTTCATTCTCAAAGTAAACATGCTGACTACAGACACTGTTAAATATATCATATTTAATGCAAAATGATTTTACTGCTAAGATGCAAAGGGACATTAATCCTACATTTTTAAATATTACAACTTCAGCTACTTGACCTTAGACCATCACTTATCAGACTTCTTTAATAATACAAGAAACACTCACATGTCTAACAGACAGGAAATAAAAATATTACTTGTAAAATATGTACTGTAGCAAACCTGCTTCATTCATAGGTTTACACATCACAATTTTATTTATACACAGAAAATTTATTGTGTTAATATTTGTGCACTGTGGTGTAGGTCCCTCAATCTTTTGCTGTTGCCCTTGTGCTGGCACACAAAGTAAAACACAACAGCCCATATCTGTCAGTATGTATCAGTAACTACATAGATACTGCATCATGTTCAGTGTACTTCATAATTTTATTACATTTCACAATTTTTTGAATTGGTGTTTTTGCTTATGTTAAATCACCCTGACAACTTTCAGCTAGGAATGCTGACAACAGCCTAGTAAACAAAAACAGTAATGTTTTCATGTCTATAATAATTAATTATACATATTAAGTATTATGTTTTGTATGTTTTGGTGCTCCTAACCTCATTTCTCCAAAAGGTCTAAACTATTAATAATTAATTACATGTATGAAGTATTATGTTTTGTGTATTTTTTGTGCTTCTAACCTCATTTTTTCAAAAGAGTTGAACTTCACGCATCATATTGCCATTTGTGGCGATTTTTAAGAACACAACCCCCACGAACAATGAGTGTGTGCTGTATATCAGAAATATGAGTATAATTTACAAAATAAAAACAATGGGTAGCGAAACAAGATATGATCTAGAGTAACAAAATAGCAGTGCGTATGAATAGGTCCATAATAAAAACTCATGAAGACGGCAGCAGAAACATTTTCCGAAATGTAGTATACCGGTTTCGCCAACAGTGGACAATATGTAACGTTGCTAACATGCGTAAATTCTAATCCCCTGCGCACATCATCAATTTCTTTCAAGGCTGCAGGGATCTAATGCTGGGTATGATTAAATTCATCTGCTAATTAAATAATTTTTTTGAGGGTTTTGTAAAGTTTTATTTTTCACAAAACGACTCGTTATTGCAAAATTTTAAACGAATCCATCCATCCAATGGCACTACAGCCCGAGCTTAGGCCTTTGCCTACACAATTTCTATTCAATCCTGATTAGTCTGCCATCTATAGGGAATCAGAAGAGACATGGGTGAGAAATGATCGAAACATCTCGTTCATGCTCGTAATGTTCTTTACATTGCCTAATCTACGACATGGGACCGCCGGCTTTACTTACCCTCCGAAGGAACTGAAGTTGTGCTACGGATTTGTATCACCATTAAGAGTCCATCGAACTCGGCCGGGTTTGAACCCGGGAACCTTGGGTCCAATGGCGAGCACAGTATCACTAGTCCACCGAAAACGATTACTGAAGATTTTTCTTCATTTTTAAACTGTTACGGACGAGGGATAAGAAATTATTTATTCTGTGTAAGGTGTTTGAAATATAATTCACAGGGTGTGTTTAGCCTTTTATCAAAATAACCGTTGAATACGGAAATAAATTATGTTTATAATGGATATCAGAATCTTTACTGTGTGTAAAGTGGCCGGAGCGTGAAGCTAACTAGTTTATTTCAACTATGTACATAAGGAGAAGCGGAAAACAATGTTGGGGGGGGGGGTATCAGCGGAATCATTTCAGGTTTGCTGGGTTTCTGTAGCTGCAAATAAACGACTGGAAACTAATAAAGCACAAAAAACTTTTATTATAATAATTCATTACAAAGATAACATATAAAACAAGACAACAATTCGTAAATTACGAAAAAAAGTAACATTGTGATCAGTCAAAACTCGTTTTGAATGACGGTAAGGGATCTTACATTGAGCTGGTTAAAATGGACGTTTTCTGTTTTCTTAAACGCAGTTTCAGCACCGCCCAGTACCTTTGATTTAAAATGTCAGTATTTTCTGTGGTCTGTATTTTAAATTACTTGTAATGCTTTACGAAAAAGTGTCATACAAATATATTTTTCTACGTTCGTTTCATGCATATCGACTTCTTAGACGAAGTATCGAATAACCTTGCGAACAGTAATCGATATGCTTGGTTATGATTAGTTCTCACAACGAACGTGATATCAGACAGCGTTGGGTTCTATACCGATGCACTGAGTAGAGAATTATTGTCACGACTAGCAAGATATCGTAATCGCTTATTGGCACTACTCGATACGTATCGACATGTTTTTTTCCTTTACCGTGCAAGATATCTATAACCAGTTCTGACGTATGACCTATTGGTTTATATCCTGAAACTTGTAAATAGTCATCTGTTCGCAGTCGAAGAAATATTCTTTAATTATAGCGTATATTGAACATAACAGAATGCGATTTTAAGCTATGAAACGTGTTGGTAAAATGTAACAAGTGCACTTAACACAAATATTCATCTCTCAAAACAAAGTTTTACGTAAGTTATATTTTTGATTATGTGCATTTCCTATAAGAGTATCTGAAAATTAATTTTGTAATGATAAATCTTGTAGATACAACATTTTGTATTTAAAGTATGTGGTTAAGAGGTTACGAATGTGGAAGTTGCTAGCTTATTAGTCACTTTTAATATTCATTACAGACTTCAAGTTCTCAGTGGTTATGGAGCGCACGAACTTCAATTTAGACAAGGGGAAGAGAATAAAACTTATTCGTTCATCCGTCGGTGTGTTCAGTTCTCGTATCCCTTTGTCGTTTACAATTCTGGTAAACTCATAGATATAAAAAAAAGATTCACATGTTGTTGATGTTGAGAAAACAGTTTATTTGATGTACCGCAAGATCGCTAAATAAGTCTTTCGGCGATGGCGCCATTTCTATGTAGGAATCTCGTTGATTCATGTGTGTTTGGACCACAGATAATCTTGACACTGCGCTAGTCAGAGTTTTAAATGAACGAAGAATATTCCATAAATGCAACAGTCATTGTTTTGAGACGGATACAATAGGCCTATATAAGCTCTGTAGGATACGAATTAAAATTAACTGATGTTCACAACCAAGTTAATGTTAATATGAGTGATAGTGTTCAAATGGGAGATTTATTGGCCAACACTTTACTCTCATCTGACTACTGTCGTGCTGAAGGCAAAGTGAGTGTTCACACAACAGCGCCAGGTGGAAACAACAGCGACAATTTTCAAAATTCCTTGAAGAACTGCAACAGAAATTGCACACTGATTTAGAAACCTTAAATTTTTTTATTGAAACAATTACATATATTCAGCCTATAAGATAAGTAAAATAATACCCAAGGAGCTACTTAGAACATATTTTAAGAATGCCAACGTATCGAATTCCTGAAGAGAGAAGTTGGTAGTCGAAGAGCTGAATCTACTAACCCAGCGATCGGAACAGGTCAAAATGCCTGAATCTTACACTTGATGATGATAATAATGATTTAGCAAACTTAGTTTGTGGTTTCTGTCTCTACGTGGCATATATTGACAGTATACAGAGAGAGTTGGTGGCAGAACGACCGAAGTCCTTTGATGGTGATGATGATATCAGTCACCCAACTTCGCTCTTGTATTGAGTATCACATTATTGCATCAGAAGTGGATTCTTTAAAACTGTCTAAGCCAGAAGAGGTCAGCAATCTCGGAAACAACATTTTAGGAAGAATTAAAGATAAAAATTACCAAATAATGACAGCAGAAGATAGTCGTTATATCAACATATCTTTGGAACTCTGTTAATATTTTTAATTAAGCAAAGACCAGGCTTTTTATCTGATTGTAATGATAATATAGACCTTGAATCAATTATTGTCTGAAATTCTGTGACTAGCTGACTCGTATGCCGTTGGAGATTGTCTATTGTCTAAGGTGTATTTATACCTAGTCTGGGCATCACATTCCAGAAGAAGGCTATACTCTTGTTTTTACGAGAGATCGATTGCCATTATAAGCCCCTATGGTTTGAGTCCCAGGCTCGATTACAACCCTCACAACTGATCTTAAAGTAAACATAACAAAATATCTGTTGGTATGACAACCAATCTCTTAAGACAGAAACAGAGTCAATATACTTAACGTCATGTACATCAAATACACGTCAGACAGTGAACAATTTGAAAAAACAACAACATAAACCTTGGAAACTTACCTGCTGGAATGTTTCAATGATGCCAACCATGACGATAATATGTCTTAGGGTAATGGTGTATGTGTTTGTAGACAGGTACGTGCACAGGGTACGGCACTGGTTTCTCCACAGGGACAGGTACGGGTCTGTCCACAGGGACATGTACGAGCCTGTCCACAGGTACAGCTATCGGCCTGTCCACTGGGACAGGTATGGGCCTGTCCACAGGGACAGCTACGGGCCTGTCTACAGGGATATGTATCGGCCTGTCCACAGGGACTGCCACTGGCTTGATCACAGGAACATGAACGGGTACCTGGATGTGTACAGGTACGGCCTGAGGTACAGGGACGGCTACAGGTACAGGATGAGGCACTCGAATCAGGACGGGAATTGCTACTGGTTTGCTGATTTCCACACCATGGCCGTACGTCTCGAATCCGCTGCCATGTTCGTTGGTCCTATAGCTGTCTGCAATCCCACGTTTATCTTGTTTCTTTTCTTCAATATCTTGTAGGTCTTCAGCAGTGGCTAAAGTTGCCAGTGCGAGAACTGTTACCATACAGACCTGTAAGAACAAATATTAAACCTGTTATTTCAGTTAAATTAAAAATGATGATCGGAGGCGTAAGGATCTCCGATGAGTTGTTTAAAAATTTCGGTTGGAAATTCAGAGGATAGTAGACCACTTGGAAGACCTAGACGTAGATGGGATAATAATATTAAAATTGGATTTTGGAAAATTAGGATATTGTGCACTAGATTAATCTGACTCACGATACGTGTAGGTGGCGGACTCTTGTAAACATGGTAATGAACCTTCGGCAGAGGATTTATTGACTAGTTAAACATACTGTTAGTTTTACAATAAAGTCTCTGCTCCACGACGTTTGTTAATTATTGGACGTTATATAGTGTAAAGAATTGTAAGCATTGTTAAAATAAATAATGAAGAAGATGCCATTTGTCCAAACTGAAGGATCCCGTGGATTACATCACAATACGGAGTTATTGATTTACTAAAATATTTACTCTTATGTCAGCGAAGATTTCGTTGAATTGTCCCGATATTCAATTGTTAAGAACTTTTACATTGGTGTTAGGCACGCTGGTGAAGTCCGCTACTTCTGACAACACAAGAAATTAAAATTGGGCCAGATAAAAATGCCTCTGACAGGATTTGAAACAGCGATCCTTATATATATATATGCGTTTGTTTTAATATCGGCCTTGTATTTACATTTTAAATCATATTCTGATTAAAATTTTGAATATCTCATAAAAATAATAGAGTATCGAAATTTGAAGATGTAGATCTACTTACCGGAAACTTCATAACTGCAAAACTTGTGTTTGTCCGGGAACTTCAGCAGATGGAATGTCTAGCAATGGAGTATGTTGAGCTTCTTTATATCAGGCAGGTTTTAACTCATTCTTACCTGAAAGCTACACTTTCACTGAGTGCGGTTTCAAATGCTTCTCCGCCAGAAGCCGCTCCTTTAACACTGTACCGCGTCTGCCTCCACCATTACGTCTTGCATATGATAATAGTTCTGTATCATCCAAAATGCAGTTCAGGTTGTTAGATGTTTATAATTGCTAAGAATGAAAGGAATGTCATACTGGAGCTGCATTCGATCTCATTACCACCAGCCCAGCGTGCTAACCCATGAGCTAATCTGCATCTGATATTTGACTACAAACTCAAGTTACGTTGAAGATGACTTTTCTTAGATGTCGCTCGCCTGTCTCAGTTGATACGTAGATATAGTGCCCTTATGTTTGATAACCATTTAGTAGAAACACTCCAGATTGGATTTTGTTTTAACTGGGTATAATTTACCTTACTGTTTAACACAAGAATTTGTGCGTACGTACATCGCGGCCGTTTGCGTTGGGCGCAGACCTATTAATTCAGAGTAAAGGCCTGGGAAAACCTCGGTATATATTTAGGTTAATGACGTAATTTAGTTTCACTGATGGTGGAGGCAGTAAGCACCTCTGAAATGTTGGTAAACTTTTACCAGACTACATGGCACTACAACCCAGAAGACAGTCAACTTCTTAAAACGATAAAAGCCCCGAAAAGAAATTGAACGGTCATTAGTTCTAACAGCAACTTTTATGTCCTCTTGCCAACTACGCCTCATAGCTGATGATGGTAATTTTTAACACCTACACCAGATTCGCTAATTCTCTGAGTACCAATGCTGACGTATGTAATGGTTTAGTTTATTAAAAGTCTTTATTTAATTTATTGAATGCACGTATACATTTTTTGGGGGAAAATTCTGTACTGTCAATACCACAAACATTCTTTCCGGCGGTTGTATTTTTTTCTCGTCGTCTCATTTAATGTGTTGGAAATGTATTTGGTTTACATGTTTTCCTTCTACCCGCAGTCTAATGACGTAGGCGAAGCGCTATCTTTGGTCCTGGGTACTGTAGAATGCATGGGGGCAGATAATCAAGAAATGAATGGATGTGAAAACTTACTAGATCTAGGCATAGACGGAAGGATGATTTCACTCTCCTATTCTGTACTTTAATACAAATATATATATATATATATATATATATATATTTTTGAGGTTGTTTGCCCCTTTTTATATCAGTATTCCTCGGTGGTAGAAAATATTGTCCCGTCTCGCATTATCTGGTTTCCAATTCACGCGTCTTTTAAAAAGAAACACAAAACCCTTTTATAATTCTAGTAAAGAAGTTGGACTAGGGGTTAACGCACAGAATTAAGTATAGGCCTTGTTCAAATCTTGTCACCAGACTACAAGATAAAATCATAACATAAAAGTAGTTAATAGATTTTTTATAAAATGCGACAACGTTCAAATTATTATAAAGAAATCAAAACTGCATTAATAAAGGCATTAGTAAATTCGGGGAATGCTTGCTACCATACAGTTTAGAATCTTTTGTCGTCACGTTCGTTATAAAAATAAACTTATACCAAACATTAATTTTAGTAATATTATACATGTAACCGAACGTCGTAGTTGAATGGTCAGATCTCCTGCTTCGTATTAAGGAGGTCCTAGGTTCAAATCTTGGCCTGGAGACCGGCTAGCTTGACTGAAGTTTTAATGATTTTCCTCTGCTAATGCCAGGATAGTGCTTTAATCAAGGCCACGACCTCTCTAATTTATTTCTCACTGTTATCCGACGCTAGTCTAGATACGGAAAGCGTCGTTAAATAAACAATTTTTTTTCTGTGGACGTGAAACATGTTCTTTCACGTTAAAGGAAGAACACGTATTGGGTGTGCTTGAGAACAGGATGTTAAGGAAAATATTTGGATCTTTGAGAGCTAAGAGCGAGGAAACTGGAAAAAAACTGCGTGAACAGGAGATGCATAATTTGTACTCTTCACCGCATATCCTAAGTCTAAAGATGACCAATTAAAGAAGAATGAGATGGGTAGCGCTCATACGACAGACGAGGAAAGTGATAAAATTTCCTTTGGGAAGCCTTGAGGGATGAGACCACTCGAAGACTTAAATAATGATGGAAGATAATATTAAAATGGATCTAACTGAGACGGGATGCTAGGATGTCAATTGGATTAATCTGGTTGAATATACGCACCAGTGACGTTTTTCATAAACAAACAAGGGATTTATTGACTTTCTGAATGATTAACAGCATGGAGTTAGTTTCAATTACAGAGCTGTAACAAATTAATTTTAAGTAGTATGAAATTTGACATTGAGGTAAATCATATTGAACTCTAGATATTATGGCCTGTAGACACGAAATACGAATTTTTGAGGTCACAAACTTATAATAATTCAATTCAGATAGCAATCACTTTTGAAACGTCCTTAAACGTCTAACACTACACTGCATTACATTCTCTTAAAGTAATCTAGGCTTCAGTTGATCCTTGAAGGACCTTTCGATGCCTGTCGAAAGTCAGAACAGCAAAACAAAAGGTGACTGTTCGCATTTTTGGTAAAACAGAAAGAGACGAACTTCTGCTCAAATCAC
The DNA here is from genome assembly GCF_977971745.1 of Zootermopsis nevadensis. Classification (NCBI taxonomy): domain Eukaryota; kingdom Metazoa; phylum Arthropoda; class Insecta; order Blattodea; family Termopsidae; genus Zootermopsis; species Zootermopsis nevadensis. The sequence goes on along the minus strand of NW_028259144.1, from coordinate 8,850,422 downwards.
TGGGGAACCAAAGTTTCTGAGGCTATGGAATCCAGGTAGTTGAACCCTCCTTTTCTTAAAGATCTTGACAAATCAGCCATGAGCAGACTCGGGTAGCAGAGTGGACGTGATGTAATTTACGGATCCCACAGTAGGAACTTGACGAATTTCATTCTTACCTGCCTCATGTGACGCGTCGAGCCGTGGGACGTGGAACAAGACGAGTGACAATGACCATATTGTCCTTGAGAGCCGTTGATGACGTCACGTACCGCAGTGTCAACGACTCCTGAAGATTTGACGACAGACTGGGCCGTAGAATTGCTTTCCGTGATATTTTTAGTTTCCTTCTGTCTACGTAACTGGTCGCTTCCTGGGATAGTCTCAGACCGTTTACAGTAAGGTTCTTAATCAAAGATGTTAATGAAAATTTCTTTGTTAGTTTCTTACTAAGACCAAATGCCGTTTCAGATCTGAGAGAATTAATAAAGGTGTATTTTATTCTCAACCAACCGTAATTAATTGTTATGTGTATCTCACAGTCTGCGATATAAAAAAGATGTCTTTTTAGTACGGAATAATTCAACCAAAATCATTCTCAAAAGGTGGTTTAATGAAGAAAACACCGACGTTTCGATAACCATCTTCATCCTAGTTCTCAGGGTACTGTCTGAACCCTGAGGACGAAGATGAAGATAGTATTTTCTCCGTTAAACCATCTGACACGACTGGTAGCCCGAGAAGATTTAATTATACTTAGTCGCCGTGAAAGCTTCAGGTCATACAATTCTAATTTACTTTTGTATATTTCAAAACATTGGTACTCTCATGTTGAACTAGTATGGGGCCGGCGGGTAAGAACATTTCTGGTTGTGAACACCGAAATTTAATTAATACCCTAGAGATTGTTACCTACAATTTTCAGATCTTGGCAGAGTTTCTTTTAAGCACACCTAATGCATATTTTACCCAAATCACGATCCCAATTAACACCAGACATGACACTAAACAAGGTACACTAGCCCCATTCACTAAACAATATTGCTGCTTTCAAAATTCAAAAGCGACTGTTTTATCTTTTTCGCCTGTTTGTTGTCCCTCACAACAGTTACGAAGTATTTAAATTAATAACACCAATCATCTCCAGGCAAATAAATCTAATACGAATATTAATAAATTACATCATTACTTTTGTTTAAATTTGACAAGTACGCCATTGTTAACATTTGCCAATTACTCAAAAAACATTAAAATAAGAATGGTAATGTGATAGATCAGCACAAAATTAGTTTATTAACAAGTAACTCATGTTATGGAAGGTATTTAAGAAATTAGTATTTGTTCTACACAGGTATTTATCGGAAACTTTCGCAATTCTATCCTCACTGTTGTCGGATTCAGATAAAATTACATGTGTAAGCCAAACTACTAAGGGAAAATGAGGTAGGTGAAGGCCCAGGGCTTCGCGTGCCTCACACCTATACTGTTTATCCTAATTAGTGTTCTCCTTATGCTGTTGCCACCGGAAGGTATGGAGACGGATGTGAATGGCTTGCCCAAACGGAATGAGGAAGAAATGTCATAAATCATATACTAACAAATGCTGAGGAACATTCAACCGGATTTCAAACCCAGTATACTGATTTTAATACTGAAGGTGAAGGACATTGTCGTGCTACGATATTCTTGGTTTTATTTTGAGGTTCTGTAACTAGACGTGGCGTCTCGTATGGATATAAATTAAAACATGTAGGATTTGAGGTTTACACGGCGGTGAGTTCAAAGATGGCTGTCTTCTGGGTTGTTGCGCCGTGTAGTCTGGTAGAAGTTTACCAACGCTTCAGAGGTCCTTGCTGCGTCCATCATCAGAGACTGTTGATGGCCCTGATAATTCAGGTAGTAAGCTCTTCTGAAACTTTGGTAAAGTTCTATCAGAAAACACGGTGCAAGTTTCCAGAAGACAGCCATCTTTGTTTATTAATCAATTCAAGAACCGTTACCATCGAATCTACACGTACTTATTGAAATATTAAAGTCCTTGATATAAATTGCAGGTGTTGGAAGAGGTTAAATGTTTGGACAAAATAGGAAGAGAATAAAACTTATGAAGGAACGTCGTTTAAGAATTTGGCAGTTACTCCGAAGTGGTGTTGTCTCCAATGAGAAAGTCTTTGCTTTCTGAGGGGAAAAGTTGGCGAATACTCTAGCGATTCGTCTCTGAGCGGTTTCGTGAATAATGTAGTTTGGCAGTCAATTCATTGTAGGCTATCCAGGCGCGTTTTGTTTACTTATTTAATGTATTCGCTTCTCTATTCGTCCCTGATTTCTTTTCATTTCCCTTTATTTTCATTTAATTGTCTTTCTTTTGTTTTCAGTTTGTAGTTTACCATCCCGACATGTTATGTTGATTTCTTGGGTTGTCTACGCGTCATTTTTTTGACACACAATGTTTGCTTTTCGTTCTCTTGAACATGTTTCGAACCAGTGTGGCCATCATCAGGTTCGTTTCCCTGTTTCTTTGTCATTTCACAATGTATCTCCTTCCCGATGTCCAAGAATAATGATAAAATTACATATAAAACTTTTATAATTCAGTAAAGTCGGTTAAAAGTTAAAATTCCAAAGCGATTTTCAGAAATGTTTTTAAAATTGTTTTTAGCCCAGCCTGGTGAGTTGTATATGCTTTTTTAAGTCGTTATGTTTATTTGTTTGCTCACTTTCACTCTTCACCTTTGTCCATTCTTTTGTTTACTTCTTTTGTGTATCAAACTACTGGCTGACCATTCCAAGTTCGTATGTGAAGGATAATACCTGTTCGGCATCACAATTGAATAAATAAATACGACTGTTAAAGCTTTCGACTTTGGTGTCGTATTTTATGACTTCGTAGAATTCTGTCTTGTAGGACACAGTACGACTTGTAATGGGAATATTAACTTTTCAGGTTATTTTAATTTTTCTGCAATTATATTGCCAAAATATTTCGCCCTGCCACAGTGTTACTCAATAAGTAGCTTTCTTACTTAAAAAAGCTGTAATTAAGTTTCATTTGGCTATTATCTGAGCTCTGTTCTCATATAAAACTTCAAGATCATACATTGAATGACTGAAGGATATTCTATCCCTCCCAAATACAACAATAAATATCCCCCGTTTCTCTACATTTAAGGGCAGGAGTTGATACTTTTAAGTAACAAAATTTAAAGTACTTTCGTAACATTACATTTATGCCTGATCAGTTGATTGGCTGACAGACTGACCTTACTCATTATTCCATATTTTGCATTACTATCCAGTACAGAAATCCTACTCCAAGGCATTTTATACTTTCCTACGTAAAGGCTAGTCGCGGCGAATTGACAGTGCTGTTTTGACGCATTTGATCGCCTAGAAATAACTATTTTATATGTAATCTTATAATTAGTGTCCACGAAACTGATGTCCTGATGTGAATATTGCTTCCAAGCCGTCACTGCAAATAACTCACAGGATAGTAAGAAACTATATTTAGTGTTCACCACATGGAAGCATGATTTATTTCGGAAACCGTTGGATAAATTACATTGAAATTTGGTATAACGGACCTATACTAAATACTGACGTCAGAGTTTATTAAAGATTCTTATCGGATTTTCAGATGACGCTGATATTAAACTTAACGATTTGAGATGGGGGAGGGGGTACTCGTGTACAAAAGATTGGTGCCCAACATAAAATACTGACGTCATAAAATACTAAACTTATATAATGAATGCGCGCGCGTGTTTTGGTGGTATGCACAGTGCAAAGAAAGCATAAAACGCCCGTCAGTGATTCACAACTTAGTTTTGCTCTGCTTTTCATTTCATACCAAAAACCTGTTCCTGATCCCATGCTTTCTTCTGACCTGGTCGCCGAACCAGAAGCATTTAGCTAATGAATTGCTTCAAACAAGATTCCCCAAGAAAGATCCGGTCTGGCGAAACTGATTATTCTAATTCTCGTGTGTTCTGCCGCCATGTAAGTTACTTTCTCCGCTTGAATCTGAACTTGTCTGATGTTAACTTATTGGCCACTTTCCCCTTTACTACTCTCTTAATCGTCAATCTCCTCAACAAGTCAGGAAGTGAAATGACCAGAGGATTTACATTTTGTATGAATTGTATGTCCAGTTGTCTTAAGGGTCAACTATGTAAGGTCATTGTTCACGCAACTTCACTTTCTTCCAGTGACATTTGTATTAACAAGTTGTAAGGTATAAACAAACAAGTCGTGCAGATATTTAAAGCTGACGTCATGAGTGTCGACTCTGCACATTAATCGAGTTAATCGAGATTGAAGATATGAAATTCTTTATAAATATAAAGATGTTACAAACTTGTCCAGTGGTTGTTATGTTTAATCATTCTTTCTATGCTCTTGTTATCTGAAAGCCATCTTCTGAAAACTATTTATGTTGCTAAAATCCTTCCACAGATGGTGCAAGACACTTATCACTAGGGTTCGGATGTTCATGACCTAAAAAAACGAGAAATATGCATGCAAATATGCCCCCAAAATAGCGAAATATGACCTAATTTGTTATGAAAAAATATTCGCTAACATTTAAGAAAAGCGTTTTGTATTTCAATCATGTTATCTATTTACATATGCATGTACAACTATAGTACATTACATTCCTAGCAATTTTAATCAAAAACCTCAGTCACTTTAAGTTGTAAATACCACGTTTTGGATCAGCATCAGATGTTGAGAATACGTGTTCCTATAAAAATAAGATAAATTTTAATAAAGAGCCTTTCATGCATTTCAAATTCATTAATTACAATTAAATAAATAAACAAAATTAAAAATATTACGTAAATTTCTTCATTCTCCTTTCTTGGCAGCATTACGATATATGACGATGTGCATTTTCAAGGTCTCAAATGAAAATCTTCTTAGATTGTCGCACAATATGGTCTTGTAACTTGAGACATCACAAACGTTTCGTGGCGTTATCGAAAATTACAGCGATAGAGGAGCGGTTTACTGTATCAAGAAGGAATAAGTCGTCAGGGCGGTCAGCAAAGAGAGTGCCAATAACGACGTAACAGGCAGGCACAGTTTTTTCGTAGTGTTGATTCGTCTCGAATTAACTGAGTCATGTATTTCTCCAATAAAAATTTGAACTGCTCATTGTTCACTTTGTTCAGTTGGCAGACGCCATCATTTCACACAGGTCCTTTGAAAATTCCGACGTTTTGTTTGATGGTGAAGTTGTTGCAGTGTTATCGAACAGCAGTCGTTGCTCGCTTTCATGACTGGTTTGTCGGCTCAATTTATTTTTATGCTTTACTGTATCACAATGTTGTTGCACATTAAATCCCTTACCAGCTGTAACTTAAACTTCACAAAGTTTACAGAACATAATTGTTCCATCAGAACTAAAATATTCCTCGCCGAAATCTTTAACGAAACCTCTTTACTTCGCACTTTCAGAACACTTCACTTTCGGCATCTTAACTAACTGAAGGATTCACTGTAAATGCCTGAGAAATGTAGTTACAAGTAAGAATTTTATACCCAAAATATTTATTTTATCCTCAAAATATAACCAAAATATGAATCTTGTCCTCAAAATATAACCAAAATATGAATTTTATCCTCAAAATATAACCAAGATATGAATTTTATCCTCAAAATATAACCAAAATAAGTATTTTATCCTCAAAACATAGCCAAAATATGAATTTTATCCTCAAAATATAACCGAAATATGAATTTTATTCTCAAAATATAACCAAAATATGAATTTTATCCTCAAAATATAAACAAAATAAGTATTTAACTACAAATATGACCAAAAACATGAAAATGACCTAAATATGCATTTATATGCAAAATAAAAACAGCATAATTTGATTACAATAACCCAGTTAGTGTTTAATTTCAGTTTAGAATCAAAATAAAAGCCCCAATAAAAATATGACATGTCATGAACATCAGAACCCTGCTTATCACTTATCTTCTGATGGACCAAAATAGATAGACCGGATGGGCTCTGATTAAGAACTTCAGTTTTGCACCTAAAGATAAAAATCGAATTTACGAGACAAACAGTGGACGTATTATGATAATAATACAAATGTGAAATGGGGATTAGGAACTGTGGGTGTGAATTAGATAAAATTATACTTCTGTGGTGATGATGTTTATTTATTTTTTGTTCTTGGCGTGTTAACCTTACTTTGTTACATGTGAGGAATGAGAGATTCATATTAAAATATTTTCTGCAGTTGAATTGAAAATAATATTAAAGTGGTTGCAGAAGTCTGTGATTACTTTTTTCGAGAATTAACGTAGAGATGCTGAAAAAATATGGAAAGACTTCTCAGTCGTAATAATCTATTCGTGGTTCTGAGATACCCTCATCGGATACCCGAATACAAAATGATGACAATTTTGCTGAATGTTTAGGTTCCTTAGCAACATTGTCTGTTTTATCATGTCAGTGTGGGCAACTACAAATATAAGTTTAAAACAGAAATACGGTTTTTAACAAGTGAACCAGACAACCTAGTGACTGGTATGGATCACCGCGTAGTTTGGTAGGTTCAAAATTGTAATTGAATAGTTAATAGTAGCTCAGCTGGTCAAGAAACTCCCTGTTGTTGGAACCGGAAGAATGGTTACTATGTTTAAAACAGTCCACTTCTAGTTCCTTCTGAGCCAGATAAATTCAAACCACACTTCACACTCTGTTAATTTGAGATTCATTTTAATATTATATTTTCCCCACCTACATGTGTCTCGCACGATGTGTTTTCCTTGAGGTTATCTAACTAAAATTTCTCATTTCTTTCGTTTATGCTACATGCCCCACCCATCTTATTTCCCACAGGCTAGGAGTACAAATTATGAAGCATCTTAATAGCCTATCATCTACAAAAGGTTTTATTTGGCCTCCTCTCACTCTTTCGTAAGTCCAAATAATCTGCTCTGAGCACTTTGTTCTCTGATTTAATCCGTGTATTTCTTTATAAAATGTGACCAAATTGCGTACTCAACAACAAGCAAAATTTAAATTTTTCACATTTGAATATTTACGTTCTACGGGAATCTCGGGGGATACCATTTTGTGGATTGAATTGTAGGAGACATTTCAGAATTTAACGTATTCTTAATTTCGCGACAAATATAGTTTTGAATCTTGTGTTTTAAAATTAATACTTCTTATTGTATTTTAATAGAATTTATGTTTTATTTAGCTTGGTTGTGTGAAAGTAGCGTGCAACACCTTTCTTCGTGTGATGGCGTGATACTTTCTTGTTAGTTTGAGAAACATGCACAAGATGGCAGGAAGTTCAACAATCGCACCTACAGAGTTGGTATAAAATGTTGAAATATATTCGATGCCCAGACCAAAATTTCTCTTCAGAAATGTGTACTTTGTAAAGAAATGTAGTCACACATTTAATTTCATGTTTATAATCTTTTGACATGACTGTCCATAAATATTTCTGCAACTCTATTGCTCTGTTAAACTTAACGTTTGTTCTTTGGATGAATTGATATACGACGTACTAAAATGAAAGTGTAGTTTGGCTGCAAAACATTTAATGAAAAAGAATACTTTCTAATTGAAGATTAAAACTGAGTAAACAAATTAATCATAGGTGTAAACATTTTGTTAACATTGTTCGCCTTAGTCTGTATATCCAGCTTAACACAACATTTCAGTGAATGCAATGAACACATTTATTGCTGAATTTAAATTGCTACATAGTGCTTGTAAAGTTACAGATTCTATACACAAACATTTGTTACCACTTAATGAGAAAGTAGTTGTCTGGAAGGTTTTTGCGCGCCAGTCGCACTGGGTTTGTGTGCCACACCTCGAAGCATCATCTGAAAACAGACAACAGAGTCATGCCGAGAGACAACGCAAGTAATTCTGTTCAGCCCACTTCTCTCAGCTTGCAAAGGAAGATGGGCATATCGTATGATCACATCCATGTGCTGATCCCCTTATAACTTCTTAATCTATTGCAGGATTTTCATTAAACATGGCATGAGACAATTAATAACCTGCAAATATGAATACAAATATGGCGGCCGTGCAAGCTTCTGATACTGACGCGCCTCCAGCGCCACTGAATGTAGTGTTATCAAATGTATCTAATTTTTTTGAAGTAATTTTCTGCAAAGTGTGAAATTTGAATAGGTTGGCCGCTAGAAATCCACACTTGCCTTTCAGTTTGTTAAAGTAATTTCTTTTTTCGAACCATTGCAGCTAGACATCTGAAATTTCGTATACGAGTAGAGATATGCAGTAAGCGTGTTTATTAAGTCCACATTATATGTATTTATGCGTTAACAGTTATGAACATGGAGGAGACGCGAAGAATTTAATTTAATTTTAACTGGCATATAAACTTAGTTGGCCGACCGCAGTGGCCACGCGGTCTGAGGCATGGACCTCGTACGCCTGGCCGCTGGGACCGTGGGTTTGAGTCCCACTCAAGGCATGGATGTTTGTCCGCGTCTTTCTGTGTTTGTATAGGTAGAGGCCTTGCGTCGGGCTGATCACTCATCCAAGGAGTCCTACCATTGTCCAAATACATCAAAATAAATAAATAGAAAACGACACCTACGGGTAAAAGAGGATGAGAGAAAGAAAGAAAATATAAACTTAGTTGGAATTTATTAAGAGAGATAAATCACTGGATTTTATAAGAACAGGCGTATACTGCTTGGCAGTCTACCCAGAATTTCCTGAAGCATTTAAAGGAATATCGAAGATATTCCTGACATTTCAATTTCTCACAATGGCGACAATGAAGATGGTTATCTTCTGGGTTGTTGTGACTAAACTCTGGTAGAAGTTTACTGAACTTTCAGAAATGCTTGCTGCCTCCAACAAGAGGACAGTATCTATGGATCACATTGTTGCAAAAATTGCTTTGATTCGCACTGTTTCAACAATAATCTTAGTTACTATTGTTATCTTTGACATATGCATTGTTCATGTACGTACAAATATAACTTTTTGTCTAATTCTGTATATGTAAGGGTTGCGAAAACTGTATATGTGTTTTGAAAGAATCAGCAGTTGGCGACATTGAAAGTATTCCTCATATAATTAGTTATTTCAATGTCATTGATGTCTACTGCATCCTTTATAATTGCACACAATTTTGCACATCTAAAAATATCTTGTTAAGTCAATAATGTATAATGGTTATAAGTTAGATTTCAGTGATATGTTTTATAGGAATCCATTAAGTCTCTTGCAACTATCTGAATGCTCCTAAATAAGCCCCATGCACCACCTCCATACAAATCTTCGTGATTTATCTCTGGTGGACATCTCACCTGATCGAAGCGCCCTCTGCTATTAGCCCCATGGTCCATACTCTATTGTCTTCTTGGGTACGATATATTGGCTGCTAGCTGGAGGGTGAGGAAGGCTGGAACTTGCTGCCTTAGCAGCCTGCGCAGAAGCTACAGCTGCTTTGGCTGCGATCGCCGACTGTTGTATTGCCGCAGCTGCAGCTGCAGCGGCCTCTGATTTCTCTATAGCAGCCGCTGCGTTCACTGCCGCCTCAGATCGCTGAATAGCAGCCGCTGCGGCTGCTTCCTTTGCCGCCGCAATGCGCTGTTGGGCCACGACTGCATCTTTCGCTGCCTGGACATTTTCCCTTGCAGCTGCAGCAGCTGCGGTAGCTTCTTTAGCTGCAGCAACAGCCGCTGCGACTTCTGCGGCGTTGGCAGCTGCTCTGTTAGCGAGAGTCTGTGCTTGTTGCTTTGCGACATAGGTTTTGGCAGCAAGAGCTGCGGACAGGGCTGCATGGTTAGAGATGGCGACGGGCGGAGGAGAAAATATTGAAGGCTGCTCGAAATATGTGGGGAAGGATGGCGCTGCGTTGAAACCAAAGTTAGGAACTCCAGAAAAACCAAATCCAGGAACTTCACCTCCGAATCCGCCGTATCCAAGGCCAGAGACACCGCGTTTGCTTGTCTTTTTCTCTAGTCTGTTATTAAAGTGCTCTTCGTCACGCATAGCAGACACCGCAAGTAACAGACCGGCGAGAAGGACAAATACCTAGTTACGATAGACGGTACCATATTAACATCGCTGTCTGTTTGCTACTAGACATAGAACACTAAAAAATAATCTTACCCTATCTGGCACTTGTCTATTTTCTGGAGCGACTTGTGAAGTACATCCCAGCTTCATAAAAGAACAACTTACTTGAATTATCTTCTAGTTATATGCGCATTATTGAGTCGCGGTGCCAAAAACTTTACTTATTGTGTAAAAGATTTTCCGTTGCCAAACTATAAGTCAACTTGTTTCAAACGATCTTCGCCCTGATAATGGAAGCATCAAGGACCTCTGAAATCTTAGAAAATTTCTACCAGACTATACAGCGCGCACCCAGAAGACAGCCATCTTTGTGTTCACCGCCGTGAAAACCTCAAATCTACTTCTTTGAAGATTAATTTTAAATGTATGTCATTTGTGTGAAGAAACAGGAAATAATTTATCACCAGAATTAACGAATTTCTATTTCGAATATGAACTTAGGAAAGTTCAACAAATTCAGGTTCTCGTGGAATGAAATCGACCACCCCAGCGTTTTGATTATACTGATTATGTACGTTTATTGAAAGAAAATACATAAGGTCTCTTATTAGACTTATTAGGATTTTTAGACATTTAATTAATAATGACGTGCATATTCTAATTAATTTTCAATATAAAATGGTAAACATATTGAGTTCAGAAATGCAATGTATCGTAAAATATGTAACATTTCAAACTCTTAACTTTGCTATTAGTAGTTGCACTTGAATCCTAAGATTCACCGTGGTCCCGATTGAAGGACTTTGGTGGTGCAGTGTTAACATTGGGGTGTAGATTGTACGATTTTTCATCCAAATACCTCGAAGAAGGTTTGGTTAGGTTTCACGTTCAGTTTATGATGTCAAGATGTCTGTCTTCTGGGATGTTGCTCTGTGTAGTCTGGTACAAGTTTACTGACGTTTAAGAGGTCCTTGCTGCCTTCATTATCAGGATTACGAGTGTCCAACAACCAAGACAAAAACTTTAACTCTCACAAAATTTATGATTTGGGTGGAATTATTTTAGAAGAGTCGACAGCCGAGACTTATCAGTGTTCAGAATGACCTCTTTACGAGAGGTTTTACAACAAAAACTAAGTATTCGTTTCTTATCCTATATCCAAACTATATATTTAGCCCAACTTTACACCGTTGGTGTCAATAGCCTATCAGACGGCCAGTATAAAGTATGGAAGATTTTGGTTATGTAAGCTGTGCCCCGAATAACTTAAATTGTCCGATCATTTGTTCTCCCTCTGGGCCGTATATTTATATTTTTGAAATTTATTCCATCCCTTCAAAGTAAGATACCACGTTTTGCATCTATACAAAACAACTAGAATATTTTGTAATATTATATACAGGCCCTATATTACGTATATAGTTAGGCTATGTACAGTATAAATTTTACATTTCTGTACAGAGTAACAACAAACATTTTCTGAGTTTATTCATTTTATTTGAACAAAATTTAATTTGTATGTAGTATTATTTTCTATATATATTTTATAATTCTGACTTACCATTTGGATGCTCATGGCTAAGAGTATGACGGATTTTTTCCTTGAGAATGGATGATCACTACAAGCTTACTGATGAACCGTGTCGAAGATTGGTCGATATTTATACCAGGGACGAGGACGCCCTTTTCATACACCCACCCAATTCCGGAGATGGACACAATACTGAGAAGACACACCCACATTACATTGTTACTGTCATTATTATAATAATTTCTTCTGTTAACTTTCACACGCACTAAGGTGCAACATGGAAGACTTCCCTTTCAGATAATCTTTAATTACTCTTTGAAATTCTTGATTACACAAAATTGACATGAAATGTTTCTACAGCATCACGATCCCAAGTCTTAACAACGAAAACTTTTCCTTTCCCTTAACATACGTGATCATTATTGCAGACCAATAAGGAAACGGTGGAAGTCTGATCCCTCAGAACATGGCTAAAACCTCTTAGGTTCTTAAATTTGTACACGAATTAATTACTGAAATTATATTTGACGATCGAAAAGCAAACACTGGCTTACCAACTAACTTAAATACTTGATCAAGTTTAATGACTTTACCCTGAAGATAGAGACATACGTATGCCTTGTCGTTTACAAGAATATAGACAAAGGGCATCTTTAACACTACAAACTAACGTTTAATCAATTTTGAAGTCACATCAGATTAAGAAGTAACTTTAAATATGATAAATATAGTAATTAAATGTCTGTCAGAAATTTTGCATGCTTAAACAAGATAAGACAAAACATGCATACACGTGTCTGCTTGTAATTTTATGTCTAAAAATTTAAAAGTTTGTTTGACACAGGTCTATAAAAATTATGGTATTTAAACATAGCAGAGTCATTAATAAATACTCACCTCCTTAGTTTGTAACCATAGAAGGTTTACACTGAAAGTCAGATGTCAGAAACTGTTGGCCGATTTTCGAATTAAAACTAAACACTTTGCCAGTGTTGTGGACTGGTTTGTAATGCGAAAGTCTTTAAAGCGTAAGAACTATGTTATTTGCGAACTCGGCATCTGGGGGAACCATTTCCATTTAGTCTAAATTTGTGTACACTTGGGCAGACAAATAATGCAGTGAGTAAGAGTGAGACAGGTTTGCCATAAGACATATTCGAAATAAAATAGGTTGCTTATTTTTAGAATGGTCCAAAATGTACCTATTAAGTTTAATGCTAATCTGTTTAAAAATAAATATACAATTAAAGTTTCAAAATGTCTAAAGTATTTTATTGCATGCTTCTGTGAAGTGATATATTATAGGCTGTGTAAGGACATATGAGGAACATGAAATTGGAAGTATGTTTATTAGAACAGATTAATAAGGTACTTGTTCTCCAAAGATAACGTTACTGAAACATAATATTTAATGTGTTAGAAAGTAATTTTAATATAACATTGTAAATGTATTCAGAATCACACAAAACCATAAGATGTTTCTGTCACAAGTGGACTTTAACATAAAGCCGGCATCGATAGCTCGACAGACTGAAGGCTTTTAACACATTTTAAATTTGACACTATGATGCGTACAGGATTACACAGATTTTCTGGTTAAAATATATTAATATATATAGATGAGTTTTAAAGTTCTCATGGCGGCTAGTATGAAGATTGCTGTCTTCCGGGTTGTTGGGCCGTGTAGTCTGGTAGATGTCCACCAACGTTTCAGAGGTCCTTGCTGCCTCCATCATCAGGGCGATAAATCTTTGGTGGAAATCTACCAGACTACACGGCGCAAGAACCCAGAGGACAGCAATCTTCAGACTCACCGCAGTGAAAACCTCAAATCCTATCTTGCATGACTTGTAGGTAGTTACAAATGTTTCGGAAAAACATACTGTCTTTATCTTCTGGGCTTCCTCGGCTTTAGTACTCGAAATAACTCCATCGATAGTACAGCGCCTAGTTTCGTGGGTTTCGTGACTCGCATTGTACTTGGAAAATATTGATGTAACTTAAACTAGAATGTTTATTGTGTGATCTACGTTAAGACTTATTGGAATTAAAGACGTTTTCATTATGCTACATTGTCGACTTACTGTAAATTTTGTAAATCTAATTTTATTACAGTTCTGTAACATTTATATTTTCCAGAAACGTTTCAATAGAGTTTATGGCGATAGTGTTGGTCCTATGGTAATGGTGAAATGCAAACTTCATTAAATGAAACTGGGCAAATTAACATGGTATGACAACAGATGCTTTTATTAACAGCGTGTTGAGACAATACACTTACAAACATTGTTAGATACTTTCTGATTACTGCTGCAGAATTCATGACTATTTCTCTTACGTAAAACTGAATACTGTCCGCGCGCCAAGGCATGTCCCCAGGGAGTGGGTGGGCATGAAAGTTTAGTTAGGCTGTACTCTTTCCCAACACATGGGTTTCCCTGCAACACACTGTACAGCGCTACTGGAGTGTATTGTGTTGTAAATAGGCGGAGTGCGCATGCTCAATAGGACTCCCCTTTCGCTTAATACTTGTTCCACACGGACTTCTCTTGGCGTGCGGACAGTAGCATCTGTTTTCGACAATAAAGGTTTCTACGGCTATGTTCGTATTACGGTCCTCAGGATTGTTTCACTGTGTATTCTTGTTAGCAAATTCCAACGTTACGGAAAAAGATGCGTGTTTTTGTGTTCCCTAGCCCTAACCTTCTACATTCCTCTGAATAACTCGTCGATATCCTAATTCTACCCAGTTTCATCCTCAAGATGGAGGAAGAATGTATCTTTCGAAACGTTGGTATTTACATATAAGACAAAACGAAGTAAAATTCCAAAACCTGAGTCTCGAGATAGATGTTTATTTTCCTGATGAAAACGCCCCCTCTCTCTCTCTCCCTCCCTCTCTCCCTCCCCATTTCTCATATATATCTTTTTTCATACTCAGGCACTTGGTTTATGATTGCGCTAATTTTTTTTAACCATTTTCCATTCGACAACCCTCTTGATTACTTTCATATTCTAAAGTAGAAGGACCTGCCGTTTTCATCGGAACCCTATTTTCGTATTAACGTCTTACTCTGTGTATTAACAGGAATAAAACATAGCTGCCTATATATGCGTATAGTTCGTGTTTTAGCTTCTTATATCTCACTTATAATATACCAGTTAAGATTTTTAACAACAAATTGGTAGATCTTGCACTGTGATTACAATCTTCCATTGAATTCAACGTTATTGTATTCCCTGAAGTAAATATGTAATACGGCATATCACAAAAAAGCTGTAGGAATCTTGATACATATATTGGTACATAAGTAACCAAATACAGCTATCGGTAGGGAAATACAAACATACATTTAAGTATGCCTTATTGAATGGTAAATTGAAAATTGTCGTTGTAAATGTGCATAAAATTTACATTTTTAACAATGAAGAGCCACATTTGTCAGCCTATCTATACATTTTATTCATATGTGTTATTGTCGTGGTGATAGATTGGTGGCCTACAGCGTCTCTGTCCTGATGGCCAGGTGGATTATTTTGTGGTCGTGGCTCATGTGTTGGGAGTTTAAAGGGGCTGTTTGGAAAGTATTCAACCGATTTGTCGTAAGAATACTTGGGAGGTCTGTACTGGTAGTAATGTAGTGTTTTAGGAATTTCAGTTTCTTTGTCTTCTGTCGGCGTCATGTAGCTGTCTGTTACTTTGCTCTGCTTACTATACACCATTCTTAAACGTTTCTCATTTTCTGAAGCTGGATTTTTGTAATAATCGGATACTTGTTTATCGTTTGAAGATTCTGCAGCGAAATCAGGTACTTTAAAGTTTTCGTTCGTTGGAAAAGCTTTGAACTGATCCACAAAATGTATTGGACCAAAGTCATTATGATCGTCTGAAAAACTGTTAATGTCACTACTAGCTGCTTTTGAAGGTGAAGATTTATAGAAATTGCAGCTTTTCGAAGGGACATCAGATGATTCTTCAGGTTCATCATCATCATTATTACCATCATCATCTGGTGGATGAGTAAATTGAGGACGTTTCGTGTTTTCTGCAAAGTCGAACGAATTTTTGTGGTCACTATCATCATTGTCCTCGTCCTCATAATTCGATTTATGTGATGACTCATAAGACCTTGAACTCTCCTCAGAATCATTAGAGTCTTCTAGTTCTTGTGGACTGTTCTTTGTGTATGATTCCTTGTCCTCAATATCTGGCAGAGGTTCTGAATATTTAGACGAATACTGGTACCTTCCCTTTACAGATGGCTCAGGGACTGATGTTTCATGTTCTTTGACAGGCGCGGGCATACTTACAATCTGTTTATTTCCTTTAGTATCACCAAGAGAATTCTGTTTAGATTTCGATAAACCTAACTGGGCATAGTCCTGGTTATATGATGTAAGAGGAAATGCAGGGTATTTTGTGTATAAATCTTGTTGACTTTGATCGTAACCATTATTGCCAAATGTAGCAGGTGCTAAAGAGTTGAAGAAACCGACATTAGTCGTTGGTTGGTATGTCGGAGTCACAGGAAACCCTCCTACACCATTCGTTGACGGCTTCTGAAGAGCTGAGAGAGTTAATGAAGGCCATGATGACGGTAAACTGATAGCTGATGGAAAATATGAGTTTTGTAATGGAGGGTAAAATCCTGATACTGGAATTGATTCAGCTGCAGAAATGTTATGTTCTTGTGTATAATTGTAGGGCATAGTATAAAGTGGTTGATAAATGCCACCCAAGTTTAGAGGTTGGAATGATGGGATTAAATTATTGTAATTGATGTAATTCCCTTGATTTTGTCGCTGGCTAGGGTTGTTCAGGTACGTGTAAGGCGCGGGAAACGCTGAAACTAATACAGATTGTGTCGCAGCTGGTTGTTGGTTGTTTTTCATTGGGAGATACTGTAGGGCGTATCCTCTAGAGTCAGGCACTGCAGCTGTGTACGTTTGTGACGTTACGGAACTTTGTCCCTCCGGAGCAGCCATTTTGGTGACGAACCTTGACCAGAATGGCGTGTTCGACACTGCGAACACTGTGGATGAAGATAGAATGAAGAACAGCTGTGGGAAAAAAATCGAATATCAAAAACTAATAGCGTGTAAAGTGGTGTGTACACATCTATGTGTGAACATCGACATGTTTGTTCTGTTAAGGGCTGACACTTGTCTGTGTATATTTTCAAAGGTGACTGAGGACAGTAAGGGGCATATATTCGTCTATGGTAGAGTAATTAAATAATAATTATTAATTCAATGAGCTAATAAAAATAACTGAATTGAATTGAATTTACTTTTGGCGCCTTGTTGGGAACGATTTCATCGTCATTTGAATAAGTTTGTACATTTGTGGTGCTCTGAGATGGGAATTATACGAGTGGTGGACAATGACAAAATCTATGTTAAACATAAACTTGAGAATTAAAATTAACATTGGCAGCTTAAATATGTTGTTTCCTTTAGTTGTTTGAAGTACAGACATAACAAATCTCAAGGTTTAGTTATCTCCCTTTGTAGGGAAAAGGTTTTGTCACTCTTCATAATTTACACCACAACCCTGTCCTTGTACTGATTAGTCAAATATTTATAGAACTAGCGTATAAGAGGAAGACTGGGCTAAGTCAGCCATTGAGTTGGCAATAAAAATATACGTTTACTTTACACATAATACATATTTATGACTTAAGTACTTAATTACATGCAGTTTGTTATAGATCGACAGGATATAATGTAGATGACAGGGCAATGGCAGGAGCTTGCAGAACGACTTTGATTACGCATTTTTATTGTACTAGTGATTTTATCGGAATCAGTAATTTTATGCAAATGTGTTATCAGATATTTATGCCCCTGAATGAATTAAAGGTAACGAAACTTTAACATGGTAATACTCATAAATTCAAAGTGTTACAAAGATCTATCGAAGGTCTCCAATTATTGGGCCTACAAATGCAAAAGTTTGTTTGGTCCATTAAGTTACAGTGAGTTAAATTGAATCGATTTATCTTAGTCTCTTAAATAATCAGAGCGGATTAAACATAAGCTTTTATATTAAAAGTGTCTTACTTTAAGCACAGTTTGATCAAGGTCTGCCAACAGACTCAAAGTTAATCTGTGCTAAGAAGTAAAGTGGTCATAAGAATGAACCAGTCGAAATCAAGATAGAGATATGCGAAGACTTTCTGCAGTGGAACATATTCAGTTAATGGTAACTTATGGAACAGAGAAACCCTGTTCCTTGCGTACTGGCAGACGGACAAACATGAGGAAACCAAGAGTTTCACAAGAATTTCTTGTCGAGAACAATCTTATTTTATACGTACGCCATGCAGTTTGTATTTATGAATTCCGTATGATTCTCGGTGTAAACAGGGATTATTTTTTAAACAGAATGAACCATATAATTTTTGTAATGGTGATTTTTTCTGCAAAGACTAAAATTTTGAATATTATTGAGACGAGCTACCGCTTCAAGAGTTTAAAGGGGAATTAAAATTATCAATAATTTCTTACCAACCTGTAATTCTGTAATCCCCAGATCATAACGCACAGTAGCATAAAATATTATTAATTATGATTTCAGGAATCGATGACCTCTCGATAGGATTTGCAATAAGATCACAAATCATTGAATATAAATGTTTGATAGCCTGACATTGGAAGTACATGTGTTGATCCACAAGCGTGTGTCGTTTTTGTGACTTGTGATTGTGCGTCATGTAAGCTAAAGAACAATGTCCAAATTCAATTGCCAACTTTTCATAGCCCCCTTCCCCTCCTATTGATTTTGTTAACACTTTTGAAAACATCACGCTCCACCGCCAGTCAAGTTCATGTATAGCGGAGAGTGCCTCGTGAATACTACTTAAAAGGAAAGAGACAATTTATTGACGCCCTATGATAAAAATTTTTTGGCCGAAATTTAACGTGGCACATCGTTTTTCCACCGGAATAATAGTCTTGTTTGATGATACATGTGTGAGACAAACGTAAAGTAACAGACGAAATAAGAGTAACGATTTATTTAAATCCTTTAGAGTAAAAAACATAAATGAGCTTGTAGTAACTAACAATATATTAAAAATAATTTTGCGGGCGTGTTTATAAGTGGTCTGGGGTCGGATGTGGCCCACGGGCTGCCAGTTTTACCACGCTTCTCTATAACGCAGACAATATACAATTGAAAATTCAATGGAAATATGTAGAAATGACAGACAAGCTAAAACTACGTGCTACTTTATCCTGGTCGACGTAATCCATACGCTGTTTCGACGACTGCAGACGCGTCTCCGTGAGACAGGACGTATAACACCAACAGCTCCTGTGAATGCAGCATGGCTACTTCATTGGGTGGCGTCCATACAGTCCGTGGGCGACCTGCATTCACACGTGCCGTTGGTGTTACACGTACCCCGCTTATTTTTTTAAATTTGTTCTTTACATTCTCACATCTCATTGTCCTTTACGTTCGTCTATTTCAGGTACAACTCTGTTGTTAGATCACTGATAAATCACACTATCGATACCACACTGCACAGGGGAAAAACTGTATTTTTCTTTTGATAGTGAAATGGCGATGTTGGTCTTGTGGGTTGTAATTCTGCCCGGTCTTCAGTAGCCACCACCAAATTGCATGCTTCAAGGTCACAGAAAAATTATACAAGTTCGCAACACGAAGAGTGGAGTCCAGAGAAGTGAAGACTACTCAGAAATTGTATCATAACGAAGCTAGTAACACTTCACACACGTCGTTACAACCCAGAAGACAACATTGCCACTCCTGGTTCGTATTTGGAGATTCGGAGTACAAATTTCGCCCAGGACACTGGATGTTCTGATTGAGAGTATTTGTGTTTTGTTTTTTTTAGTCCATCCAGAAAAATGTCGGAATAACAGCCTACATTAAGCCACAACATTTTCCATATCATTTCTAATTCAGCAATCATGTTACTTTGTGCAAAGAATGTACATTAGGCAGTGGTAGTAAAAGGAGAAATTTTGTCGAGTAAAGAAAATCAAAACAAACTTGACCGAACATTTAACTCACTGGGTAAGTAAAGTAAAGTTTGTCCCACTATATGCCATGTAGGCATTTGGGGTGAGTGGAGGTATAGCTCCTCTCTTCCTTGACCTCGGCACTACATGGGGGTGAGTGGTCAGCATCACGCCCCGGCCGGCTTTACCCCCGGGAAAGGACCCCGGTACCCATTGTAGAGGAGGCTGGGTGGGCCCCAGAGCCGGTCTGGACGCAGAGGCTAGAGGAAAAATCCTCTGCCCCCGTCGGGGATCGAACCCCGGTCGTCCAGCCCGTAGCTAGTCACTATACTGACTGAGCTACCCCGGCTCATTAACTCACTGGGTACGAACTCAAAAACGTGGAATGAAAATACCATCTATACAGTGATTACTAGAAGAAGTTCACACAATCTTAAAATGAAGGAATTTGAAGAATCGCTTATTACGGAGCACGAGAAAGAAGTGTTTATCTTAATAGAACAAATATAAATAAAATAAAATAAAATGTAACAAGAATAATTTTAACTTAGATAAGTTTGTCGTATGCGATACTCAAGCTTCAAAGGAAATTTTTATATTTTATTGTGTATCCTCCGTGTAAAGAGAGAACATGTATTTCCTAATCCAAACAAAAGATAAATTTTATAGGCCAATTTTACCAGTTGTAAGCTAACACAGCCGTATTTATAAATAAATTGAAACTTATTACGCAATAAAGTAAATAAAATCGATTTTAGTAATCCTTTTGTAGCAGTCAATGAATTACAACACCTGTTAGCACTTTAAATTATTATGTAATATTGGACTTGCCTTTAATTCTTTCAATGTCTTTCGTCTCTCTTAAAGAGCCCTTAATCGTCACTAGTCTGCATGCGTAAAGTTACTTCGTAAATTAGGCTACCCTACACACTACACCAGCCGGTTATTTGACAAATTTACTTGTTTGCGAATGCAGGCTGATGTCTATGGGGCTCTTTATATCGATTTTCGTGTGGGCTGTAAATATCGATCGTTTAAGTCTATCTCCGGTTCTAGGATAAAGGAATAAGCCTACTTTTAAACAGAAGCCCAAAAGCAGCAATCGTATTTCGATTGTATCGTTTGGACTTTCTGGCACCTGCGATATATCGATTCCCGCTATAGTATGAGCACAGATAGCGTAGCTGTTGCGTGAATCGCACACAGCCAACTGAACTTACCAGCAGTCTCATCTTGAAGCTTCTTGTAGCCAAACACAACCTGGTCTCAATCAAGTGTGAAGCAAGCGACACTACGTTTATATAGCGAACTTCACGCGACAGTGGTCATGACACTGTCCTCGTGCAATTGGAGTCAATTCCAACAAAGTGAATGTGGACTATTATCGCGATATCGGCGAGAGTGTTTCTACCAGGGGTGTCCTCTGTACAGATAAGCGTACGCTGACAGTAATGTTTACGAGATGGTATAATCTTTCCAGTTGTTCCCAGTTTTATGAGGCCTTTGCTAAAGTTGAATTTATGTCATGTGTGTGTTAGAATTATATTCTAATTGGATCCACAATTTTCTCTAGTCTACCCAGGAAAATTCTTGGTCACGACTACTTAGTTTTATGACATATTTCAGTTACCAGCAGCATAAATAGTTCACAAACTATTCATAAATAAACCCAGAAAGCAAGAAGTCTTTTGTTGATAATTAGATACGTATCTACCCGGACGACTTGTCAGCGTGAGGAAGACGGGGATAAATTGGTAGCCGGCACAAACACACAGTAATAACATGGACTTTGACATTTCGGAACCCTGTACAACAGTTAATTGAATCTACACATTTTTTGTTTTGTTTCATTCTTGAGATTTCCCATGCTTTATTGATTTGCCAGTTTATTATAGGATGCTAACTCGTTATTGCAAATGCAAGAAAACAAACAGCTGTACACTTCAAATAGAATATATCCAATTTAAAAAGTTAAAACAATAGTAACTTTAATTCTTGAATTTCAATCACGTAGAATAGTCGGATAGCGTCCACTCCTCTCCGTCTGTCAGAGATTAGGCAGGTCTGTTTGGTTTGAGGATGTGACGATTAATTCTGAACACATTTGATATGAATACTGGACTAACTAGTCTTTAGGCAATATAACACTTAAAATTGCTTGTACTCAAGACACGAACGGGATTCGAACCCGTTGTCAGTTATGTTGCAGTCTCATACCACATTAATCGAAAACTTTCACTCATTGTTTACAGACGCGGAAGGAAATGGACACTCCTGGCTGAACGAGAGCAGACAGTTTTTACATACATTAAACGAATTCTGTTTCTTGTAATGGGATTTACCTGTGCAATGGTGCGTTACAACATCTGGTGTTGGAGGGGGGGGGCAGAAAATCTGGAATCTGACATTGAATCTACTTGCTGTTTACATCTAGATAGATGTTGTCAATATGGATGGTTCTAGGCGTGTTAGCTTCACTGAACCGATTTTCTTTAAACTAGGGAGTGTCGCTAAAATCTGTGAACACATTCCTGTTTGGATTAAAATTCGATTTAAACAAAGGACACTTTACAGGACGTCCTCAAAGAGTTTCTGTATGCGTCTTGAGCATAACTTGCTAAATATTTATCGGAGCGAGAGGTGTTTTGGATGTTAAGTTGTAGAAAGGAATAGAATACAAATTACGCACCTAGAACATTCTTTTCTTTAGAAAGTAATTAAATGCAAGGAATATTTATGCTATGTTACCTCATAATTATGGAGTCGGTGGACAGATTTTGATCAAACATGATACTAGAGGTCCTTGCTCTTCCCCCACGTCTGCTTTACTTCATTTATAGGAGAGCATCAGCAACATTCACGAAAAGAAACCTAGTGACAATATGAGGCCAAGGCTTTGTAGTTTTTACGCTACTCGTACGTTTCCTAACTTGTTTATTGTACATTATTAAACTTCATAATATTTATAGTTGTGTCGAAGGTGATAAATCCTGTCGGAGAATGTTGTTTGTACTGTTGAAAAGAAATATAGTCTCTTTTTCACAATTTCAGCGAAGAATGGGTTGGTAATCGGTTTGAATTTCTACCTATATACCAGTTGACTGTAATGTTTCGTGTAATTCTTCAGTCCCTCCTGGCTAATTCGTAGCCACGACACTTAAGTGGTGAATCTGATAGTCTTCATATGTCTGCACGAAACTTTTTGAGCGAAAGATGACTTCAGTTACCGACTGTGTGGTCTTCAACTTCAAGTACATAAGAATATTGGCACCCTTAATTATCCAAGGAATAAGATGGTCCAATTAAAGTGAATCACGGACAATTGATGGGTTATAGGCTATAGAATAGTTTGATGAAAATCAGAGATTATTGGTAATTGTTCTCACTATCATACAGTAACTGAAATTAATACAATTCAAGTGATAACTTTGTTTGGGCGAGTGAAGTGTGTGAATGTAAACAGATGTTTTGCCTGGGAGTTATTAAGAGCCACGCCATGAAAACGTATCGGGTAATTCTCCTTGATCTCGGCACTAGATGGTGATGGTTGGTTAACGTCATGCCTCTCCACTTTACCCCCAAAGAAAGGGTAGCTGGCTGGGGGAGCATCACAGTAGGTCAGAATGAGGAGGTAAAAATATCTTTTGCGGGGAAACGAACCCCGGTAACCCAGCTTGTATTCAGTCGTCTAAGCCTACTGGCTGAGCTACCTCAGCTACAGGTAAATTGTACATAGGATACAAGTCATTTTTTAAGAATCTTGCCATAGAAATAGCCCCGTAGAATTCACCTGCCCCTCTGCCAGTACTCTAGCCGATTGAACGCAACTATAGATGTAGCGCTACAAATTAAACACACGGATTTAGCTCTAGTTCTGAATACTTTATAAAACAATACGAATTAAACCTCTGTTTATATGTTTTAGTTACGTGACTTACACTTTAACGAAGGATGTGCAGAATTACCCTGAAATTACATATTTGCTGTTGAGAATTTATAAATTTAAGCTAATGGTAAAATACACTATGAGCATTAGTCATGAACTCTTTAAATTAATTTAGAAAAAATGTCTAATGATTAATGTGTATACTAATAACTGGGATACTGGGAACGACCCGTTCTTCAAGTGCCTGAGCACTGCGGGTCCCAACTTTTCGTTGGTTTGATCTATATTCGGTGGGACTCCTTTGACGAGGGATCGGCCCCTTCGCAAGGCCTCTACCTGTACACAGGACAGCATCCATGACTTGAGTGGGATTCGAACCCATGGTCCCAGCGACCTAGCGGCACAAGGCCCACGCCTCAGACCACGCGGTCACTGTGGACCCCCATACTAATAACTAGTCTAATCAAAACTTTTACGGAGTAATATAAGTGCCAAAACACGGGACACTTACTTTGGTAACTATAGATGGATGGAACTGACTAAGGATCTTTGATTCTATGTAATGGCAGGCTATTGATATGTGCAGCAATCGGGTTCTATTACCATGCAATTTTAATTATACAGAGTGTGTATGCATTTTCTTTACACACAAACAAATAACAAGGAACAAAATAAATCCATTTAATGACTAAGGAGATGCAGTGAAGTATTCTCGGGCGATCAACCGTGTTGAGTGTGGAGCTAAAATGTCCCTGCCTTCATCATTAGGGTAGATGTTATGAGTGACTCGACTGCCCTCTGCCCGAAGCTCCGCTTCCATGTCTCCGAAACAATTGATTTTATACTTGTCGCAAGTTATCTCCGAGCTCGCTGATGTTACAAATACACACATTGGTGATAATCTAGCCGAGGTATATGAAGAGAGGGGGAGAGATAGCGCACAAGGCGTCTTGCCCCTCTCTTGCCCTTTACATATTCCCTTCCACTCTTACGGTGACGTAGCACGGGCTCGTAGATATTTTGAGTCAAGTGCTTTTCGTATTTACACGGCTGATTGCCCTAGAAGAATTCATTGGATTCAGTCGCCTTGAAAGCTTCAAATATAACACAGGAAATACATTATAAAATTATTATTATTATTATTTATGTTTTTGAGAATGAAAAATACATTATGAATTTGGCAAAAACATTTAAACTACGCCGCCGTGCTACCCAGTGTCATAAGAGCAACCTTATTTGATTTTCCATTGTCTGGGGATTAAAATGTCTTAAATTCTTTGAATTTAATTTAGTTTAACATCATAAGTCACAGTCATACAGGTATATAGCATATTGCGTCTCTCGCTTCTTAATTTGCTGATTTCATTCATACGTTTTGCTATTTTGCTTCAATAAATCACATTCTGTGGACTTTGCAAAAATACGTAGGCACCAAAAGAATAACAGGACCTATAAGTTCCTATATAAATTGTCATTGCATCTGATTAGAAATTCATATTCACTGTCAGAATAACTTTTTTAAAGTTTATATACGAGATAACTTAATTTTCCTGTCGGCGAGATAGAGAATACTTAACAAACTTCTTAAATAAATGCTAGTTAAAAGACAGAGAATATGATATGAAAATTAAATTATGTCGATTGTCATCTGGATTATTACGCCGTGTTATCTCATAGGTGGTACTATCTAGATACGTATTTCATAAGACTAATTTTCTGTTTTCTTCCCAATTCACTGGTGATAAACGTTTAATTTCACGATCAACTGTATCAATCGTCCGTAACTAAACAGTGTCGTTAAATAAATACGTAAGGATCCAACTGTCATTACGTGAACAGGTTCGCTGCAAATTGGAAATGGAGTTTAGTTTAGAACACGTCAGTACAATTACTGTGATCGATATCTTGAAGTTGTCAGCAAACAAAGCGACGAAGCTGCTTCAACTTCGGCCATAAAAATGATGAATGCAGTCCGTACTTTGATACCACGTGACCTTGCTAACAGAATTAAAATCTGCAACCGGTTTTTGGAGTCTTCATGACAGTACAGTTGATTCTCATTTGACTTACCTTTTCTGATAAAAATATTTACATGTTATAGAGTGAGTTTACAGACGCGGTATTTTCAGCACCTCTCAAAAACGGTAAGTTGTTTTAATTTTTTTGGAGCGGATTTGACTCATAGGGAATATATTGTATTACTACTTGGCGGTAAGTCATGCAGATTCTGGGAGGAGCCAGGAAGTTACAGTTGCATTTAACTTTGCCAACAGACGTATTTTAATTTAGATCTTTTTGAGGTGTCAAAAACATGAATTTCTTTGGCTTTAAATTAGAACCGAAGTTAGTTTTTTTATGTGTAAACCTGTTTAAATGACATCCATTTATAAACCTATTAAACTACTAGATGTAAAATTGTATGCACGTTGCACTACGTAATTACAATGAAGGATACTCGTTCGTATCATGATGTACAACGTTGGCGCAATGTCTCACTAATTGCGTTCCGCTGCTTACGGTCGAGAGAAACCAGGTTACTGTAACTTTATATTAAACGTACTTTTTCTCTTTGAGGCATGTTGATCATTCAGGACAAAAGAGTGATGCATTCCTTCGCGTTAAGTGTAATATCGTTTCTTTGGTGCGCATCAAACCAGATCCTTGTTTTCGTTTGTAGCATTGCACTCAAAATGGTCTGAGTTGTCTGGTAAAAACAATGCACCATAAACATTTTATCCAGACAATATCTCAATGGCTGACAATGTATCACGGAAGGCCACACTGAACTTTGAAGATAAGAACAAATGAAAAATATTTCATGAGAAATATTTGTGAAGATGGCTGTCTACTGAGTTGTTGCGCCGTATAGTCTGGTACAAGTTTACCGGCATTTCAGATGTCCTTGCTAACCTCCATCATCAAGGCGATGAGGCAGCAATGACCTCTGAAACGTCGGTAAACTTATACCAGACTACACGGCGCGACAACCCAGAAGACAGCCATCTTCAGTCTCACCACCGTGAAAACCTCAAATCCTACACAGAAATATTTGTATTTCGCACGAACTTGATAACATTTCTGTAAGCAATCCAGTATTTTTTAAGGTCATCATAAATTTTTAATGGCCAATGTTGTCTATACTGAAAAAAAATATTATTTTATGAAACTAGGATTTGTGTTTGGGGTTGGAGGTCTCAGACCTATAACATGAGGCATATTTATGGGGAAGAGAGAATTACTTAATAAACCTGTGGGTTTCCCTGGCTTCGAAGCGAGATGCCACCCGTGCGCATTCTTGTCCCTGAGCTGTGTCTCTATATTGGTTGCAGCTGGCTGCTTACTTATATTTTCATCCCTCTTCACTGTTAAGTGCGACTGTGGTGTCTCTTGCGGAATATTTAAGGGAGGATATTTAAGGGGAGTTGCTGGAGGAAGGTTCAATTTGAATCCGGAATGCTGACCGTTGGCAGTCGAGATTGGAGGGAGGGAAAACGCTTGATGGCCTCGGGTTACAATTTTTGGTTCACCAAGAACAAAGTCGTGTGCAGGAAAATTTGATGGTTGCTGTTGAATACGATTCCCTCCGAAAGGCGACTTCTTATATCCTCCAGAATTAAAGTTATGTTGTGAAATTGGATGTTGCTGCTGAATTTTGAGTGCAAAACCATTTGGATGGACATTTATTTGTGGTCTCACTGCCTGATTGATTTGGTTGTTCGCTTGCTGGTGCTGATATGGGACAGTGTTTTCGAAGCTAATTATATTATTCCCTGTTGACATGGGAACATATTGGTTTGACTGTGTTTGAAAAGTATTATGGTGCTGGCCAGTGGCTTGCATTGTAGATTCTTGAGTTGGTTTGTAGGTTTTATGCTCAGGGTGATTTTGATTATTGAATGCTAGTCCTCCGTCAGGTAAGGAAATATAATTACCTCCAGGAAACATTCCTCCAACATGATGAGATCCTCCTACCACACCGTGCAATCCTTGAATCCCAAGCAAATTTCCCTGGATTAAAGGCAGTCCTCTGAACCCTGTATATCCATTTCCCATAGGCATTCCTACGTAAATCAGAGGTGCTGTGTTGATGAAACTTTTGGCCATATGCGAGTCGACAAATTGTGGATGTTTCCGTTGAACGTCTTCCGCGTGCTGACTTCCAACGATTCCCGCTTGAGTTTGGTGATTCTCTACTTGACCGCTTTGAAGACCTACCAGAGGCACGTAGTAAGCCTGTAATGGAATTCCATTGTTACCAGCGTTCACTATGTCTTGCATAGGAAGAATGATGTTGTGATGTCCAGTGTTTCTTGTTGCATAACCAAGATGTAATCCATTTCCGAGTACCAGAGGCCCTGAAATTCTTTGAAGTCCTTTGTTGAGTGTTAGAGGAACTTTATGACTGGAAACATCAAATCCATAATTAGTTTGTTGTAATGTTGATTGAATCTCAGGATGCTGTTGGTGATGTTGGCCACCAGAAATATCCTGTTTGTGCCCAGTAAAACCTGGACTGTTATTTGTCCCTGTGAATACATCACCGGTATTTTCATTCACTGACACTGAGTTTTGAAGTTGATGCCTGCTATTTTGGTACTGATTCTCCTGTTCAAGCACACCAGCTGAATGACCTTGGGGAATAGTCAACAATTGTTCTTGATTTGCGTGAAACTGTGTAGGAGTGTACAATACGGCGTCTCTGTAACCGAAGTTGGTACTGTGTCCCAGAGCATTGGCATGGTCAAAATTAGGAACTTGAAAATATGCTATGTGGCTTTGGCCACCGACTTTACTGTTATCGAAATGGCCGGACGTTGTTTCAGGTTTTCGTGCTGCAACAGAATTTCTGTGTAACCCTCCAGCGGCCTGAGGGGCATTGCTGGAGACTTCCAGACCTGGACTGATGTCGCGCCAGACGTAGTTAGGATCACCGTTGTTTGGAGCCATGTTGTGTGCAGTGGTTGACTGAATTTGGATTTCCGGGTTATGGTCTTGTTGTTGTTGATTGATGAGCAACTTGTTATCATTACCACCTGAAGCTGAGAAGTCGTGTTTAATGACGTTGTTATTGCCAATTATGTTTGGAGGCGTTAAGATACCGAAGTTATGCCCTGTCTGTAATTCTGTTTTCGGATGTATTATCTTCGGGATAATTTCTGTGGGTTCTTTTCTGGAATTCTGATGGCTGTTTTCGGGAACAAGGCCGGATTGCTGGTGTCCATTTGCGGTGATTATGTAAGGCGGTGTTTGTTTTAATTCATTTGAATTTGATGTTTGACTGAATCCGTTGCTGATGGTGACAGGTGCATATGTTTGTTCGTGATGCTGATGTAGGTTTTGTCGCTCTGAATAGATTAAGTCTCGAACATGATGCAAATCGTGTTGCCGAATAAGGTTTTGGTTTGTGTTCTGGTGTTTTAGACGTGGTTGATGTTTTTGTCTAATCCTGCTTTTATCTGGTCCATAAGTAGTAATTTCTGGATGAACTTTGGGTTCGTTTTCTGACATGTGAGAGTTGAAATTCACATTAATTTCACTGAAGGGCCAGCCTTTTGGCGGATCCTGCACTGTGAGTCCTCCCGTTTGACCGTCTGATGTCCCGGGTTTGTGTACGACGGAACTTCTGAAACCCTGGATCTTCACATCTTCATGATTGCTTTCCGCTACAGTCGGTTCTTCTTGTGGGATGTTCTTCAACGGCAATTGTTTTGTGTTGTCCAACACGATGATAGTCTGCGACTCAAGGACATTGGTGGCAATAGTAAAAACCAGCACCTTAAAGAGAACACACAATATTCAATGAATGATAGCGTCTATGTATTCTTTGATCAAATTTTGTCAAGATATGGCGCGACACATTTATTACAATTGAATGGTATAGATATAAATTTATTGCGAACATCTATTTTGATAGTTTTAACAATAGAGATATTGTGCATTCTAAAGAATACATTCAAATGTTTTTACTGATTTGTTTGTGTTTTAATATTTCTTGGTGGATTCCATTCGTGATCCCGCTAACAAAGATTTGAAAAAGTAAATTCACAAATAGTTTTAATGTTGGTAGATTCAGAATGATCGAAAAGTCACGCACCCCCTTCCTGGCACATGTATTTGTAAAAAAATAAGTTACATTTAAATCGTAAAGCAAAAAACAATGTTACATTAAGCGTTGTAAATGTCCACTACGTCAGCAATACATGTATTTAATCTTTCGTGTTTGTTGTAACTCAGAGATGAGTACCTTTGTCATGGAAATGATTCGCCGGACGAGATATTATCGATTTATTTGGCACAGGAGAATCGAGAAATATACTGGTATCACTAAACTCATTCTGGCAAAAAAGTAAGAACATCGAGGGCGACCAATATACAATTTTATGTGGATTTTGTGACTTATCGACCATTCTGTATTTCGGTTAATAATTGCGGGAAAGTAAAGTGACATATATATATATATATATATATATATATATATATATATATATATTCGGCTTTGTACAAACATGACTTCTGTCTCTGTGAATGGAACTTTGCTGCCGAAACAGGCAGTCGCAAAACTACAAAAGAAGGATGGATTATTTTTTGTTGACTATAATCTCTACTCACCAACATTTACTTTAACCCCACGTATCATAATTAATTGTTTTTTGATAAATATTTTTGGTTCGGAAACATGTGGGTAGATATCGAGGCATGAACTCCTCATTGTAAATTTCTTACGGAGTATTTATAAAAGATTTCCTTTGAAATAAATTATTTAAATGAGAAAAGAGTATAAAATTTTGCTCGATATATATCAGGATAAATATATGTAGTTGAAGATCATGGTATAATTATGATGTACCTTGAAAAGAGATCGGATATAAAATTTTGGTCCCTATTGAACTGGCTCGAGGATGGAATTTTGATAACACGATGATGAACATTCGTAATGTATAAAGAAGTAGATGTCTTGGTCTACTGAATAACTGTTAACTGCTTAAGGATTCCTGTAGCTGAGTTTATTGTCAGTGATTTAGTAAAGAGGTGGGCAGGTACATAATTTAGTCATTCAGCAACGTAATTATTTGTAAGTAAATTGGTACGTAGTTCAATAGTTGATTTAATCGCATTATGAAATATTTAGACACTTTACTTTAATCATAAATTACATTTTAGTAAAGTTAATCATTTAGGTAACATGAGAAATAGTTGTTTTTTCGATAATTTGTTTATAAGATAACTAATAGTTTAGTTTGTTAGTCTTGTAGTTAATTTAAACTACAGGCGGGTAATTTGAATAATAGAATAGTTTGTCAGACAGATAATAAATCTGCGGGTAATTTGTTAGCCGTGGAGTTCAGTCAGTTAGGTAGCTTGTCATTAAGGTAATTAGTTTGTTTGCCAGGTAGTTTGTTTGCCGGCCAGATGGGTCGTGTAACAATTTAGGTTATTCGGCAGGCAAGCGCTGTAATAATCAGTCAGGCATGAAGATGGCTGTCTTCTGGGTTGTAGCGCAGTGTAGTCTGGTAGAAGTTTACCGACGTTTCAGAGGTCCTTGTTTCCTCCGGTTTCACACTCGCTGCCGTGAGAATGTCAATTCCGAATCAACTGAGTAGTTTGTCATCCGTGTAATTGAGTCAGTTGGATACTTTCTCATAGTGTCAGATTGTTAATGATAGATATTATAACCAAAAATTAGTTTTCGGTTATTAGTTTGGTTTGTTGGTAATTGTCCTGTCTGTCTGTATAATCAGTTCAGTAGGTTGTAAGACAGGAGAAATAATTTAGTTAGAAAGATAGTCTTTGAAACAGTTTAGTTAATTAGTTTGTTCATAAGATAAGATACTTCAGAAAGAGAATTGCATACAACTGCCAAATGGCGTGCGTTCACAGTCGCTGAGTATTGCGGACATCCGAATTGCTGACCGAAGATGGCGTTAGAAAAGAATGGGTCCATATCTTCAGCGCATCCAGTCATGCACATTCACATGAACACACACTGTTTAACTACGTATATTATCTCATTTGGTGTTTTACAGACATCGATTGTTCAGTAGCGGGCGATGTTAAGTCTGATAATAACACACAATTACACCAATTTTGGGGAAGTTTGTGACATTTACTCCATTTCACACGCTTCATTTTAAACTGTTTAATGAGGTTATATCAGATGTCTTAGCCGAGTGGTTATCACTCTTGCTTCGTATTTTGCAGGTCCCGGAGACTAGCTGTACTGATTGCGTTTTTCGTGATTTTTCTTGAGTCTCTGAAGGTCATACGCATACTTTATCACAAGATTTAATAGCATCTAGTTTAAATGATGTCGCACACATCAAGTTTAATTCCCTATATATGAATAGATTATTGCTGTCGAAATATGTCAATAAGAAGATAATAAATGGATAATTTGCTTTTCCTATTACA
Source organism: Zootermopsis nevadensis (assembly GCF_977971745.1). Classification (NCBI taxonomy): domain Eukaryota; kingdom Metazoa; phylum Arthropoda; class Insecta; order Blattodea; family Termopsidae; genus Zootermopsis; species Zootermopsis nevadensis. Next base: position 8,818,574 of record NW_028259144.1, on the reverse strand, counting down.
CGTATTTTATGTCCGGGAGGAATAACATTTGCAGACGTCAATTTTCTTGTCAACCATATGTCAGTGGAGGCGAAATTAAATTGATTTCACTTGTAGGGAGGAACTTGAAACATTCAACTGACAAGATTTGATTTCAATTACAAATTATATTACAGGAAGCACATTTCAAATATTGTATAATAAAGTTTTGTATAGGTCTGTCATCCAGAACATGCTCCTGAAATCTTCAAACCACTAGCGCAGAAGACACATTTCTATTGACCTCCGATGTTGCACCACATAGTATGTTTGCGTCTACCGTCATTGTGCATTTGATGTTTTTTAATTACACTTTATTCACTGTATATTTTGCATGTTTTGTATATCCCTTACAAACAACTTCACGGCTGCATGAAATAACAGTATGTAACGTAACGATCCTATGACGATATTTATCAAGTATTAATTACAGTTTACAAGCTAATTGGCAAATAAAAACAGCACTGAAATTAACTGATCCACATTCTTGTTAATTTTTATACGTTGAGAACTATGTTAAAAAAATTGTTTTAGTTTAGTTTAATGTGGGTGGCATTTAACAAAACGAATTAAATAAACCTTTATTTGAATCACTGAAATACATTAAGACCTTACACACATATACACATTATTAATTGTCTCGTATATTTTTTTATATTGAGGCGAACTATTTCTTGCATGGAGAACAAAATTAATGAATGACAGAGGTCATGGCTCACCTTCAGAATTTTTCATATCCATTGTTACTGTGTGTATTTCGGATTTGCATTATAATTTGCGGTTGGTTTGTATGGGCCCATTATTATGTTCTATTTTATATAAACTTAAATGGAACTAGTCCTTATAATTTTTTGTGGAAAAATCATTAGAAATACAATGGCTAAATGACATTTACGCTAATACTTATAATTATTATGACGCACTTCTTGATACACCGTATACTTAAAAAAATCAAAATGTATACAAAATATGTCTCTAAGCATTGCACTTTTTATACCGTTTGCCTGAGATTTTTTTTTTTATTAATGCAGCAAAATTTGTGTACAAAGTGAATAAACACCAAGTCAAACGCAAAATACAGAATAACATACAACGTATTTCGTAATCATGTGTAAAGGTAATACGCATTTTCACTGTTCAATGGTCACGAATATCAAGTAAATTAATAAATATCTTGAGTATTTTAAGTTTGCGCTAATTGCACTTTGTGTTTACACTTTGAAGCACAAATTTTGGATACTTACAAGTAGCTTCATGTTGCACTTTATCACACTACGAGAGCGTTGTTGGCATCCCTGAATCACTGTTTACAATGGGGCATCGTGCGTGTGCAAATTGCTTTATATACGCAACCGTCATTGCCGACACGACCCTTTGAAGAAGAAGAAAAAGGAAAGAAAGAAATGCTTTCTCGCATATACCACGCTCCACAAATCCCATACGTTACATTACGCCGACTAAAGACATGGACCGTGGATGAGAGGCGTCTCAGGTCTAAGAGCTCTTAAATTTTACATTAACTAAGTAAGAAACAGGCAAACCGAAACAAAGAAGGAAAGAAGAATAAGGTAGAAAGATAAATAAGGGAAGATATAAAAGAACATGATGGAAAAAGTAAAAGAATATCTTCCCGTGCTAATTGAACTTTAATCCTGTAAATTTATGTGGAAACTTTATGTACCAACTTCTTTAAAAATCAGCAACTGTGCATTTTGCATTTAAGGGTTCGTATGACTCTCATAATAAAAAGCGTTAACCAATTGACTTTTATAAGATAGTGTAGTTGCGTCATATTGTGACTTATTAAATTAAAATTAAATTATTTGGTTATTCCGTCAAATCACAATGTATTTAAAATAAGATAATTAAAATAATTAAAATATCATTCTGTGTTCCATATCGAATAATCGATTTACAATTGGAACAGTTACAACATGTTTCGGTTTTATTAAACCATCATCAGGTGTAAAATTATATTAAATTTAAAACTCAATTACAATTTTTACAATTTTTCGTAGTGTAGTTTTTTGGAGGTCGTGTCCAGATATTTTCATATAATGGATCAACTTTATTGTTTGAAGTGATGCTTTTGATGTTTGCATCGGTCAGAGATGAAATAGTAGACAACACAGTTGTGTCTGGAGGTGATCCAGAAGTATTACCGTATCCGATCAAGGTTTATTACTGACTTTTGTAGTGCCAAAATGTGGTCTTTTCTATGCGGTAAGGACTCGATATCTAAATGTTATTTTGACGAGTTTCGGCTAATTTAGAGGGTTAGAAATATGATTCAGAAATATCCACAACTCAAATATTCATGATCCATGTCGACTTCTTCTCTGGACCAGTTGATCTCTTTCACGTCCATGTGGGTCTGTTTACGATCTGCGTTCATAACATAATTCCTTCTTCGCCCTGGTCTACCGAGTTTCTCTCTTGTGTAATGGCATACTCGTGATGTGTGAATATATATCAACTTTATGGGTACATTTTCTATGAAGAACTGAGGAAATATGTCAAGGCTAAATCTTAGTACTTAAAGAATAGGAATTTGATAGGTTATGGTTGTGTTGCGCCTCAGAGCTTCACTCTTATATTCTCTTTGTTGGTTTATTTGTTGATGATTCCAGAGGAAGTGGTCATGACAGTTTGTCTGGAGGGGCCGAGCAAAACTACGAAAAGTTTATCGCGATAGATGATTTCCGGTGTCATTTGCTGTTAACCATTATGGTTGCAGAATTTACAAATTTAGTGCATAAAAAGGGTATCAACTTGAGAAGCTCTTAATTCTATGTAGTGAAGTTCTGTAGTTCTCTATATATCCCATATTTTAGGCCGGTTTAAAAATTAGTTGAACTTATTCTGCGCCTTAATTTAGCTGTTCTTAAAAAATAGGATGTGTGTCAATACAGGATGCTGTATACTGTAGTTGGGGTAAATCTGTGCGTTTTGCCTACGTCACTAGCTAGCAGTTTCTGTTCGCCACTGTAATCTTGAAACTTGGCTCAGGAAGCACGGAGGGACGACGTATGTTGTGTAGTAGCATAGCGTCAGTTCAGAAAATATTAGCCACTATTTTATGCTTGTGTAGTGCCATTGTAGAGTAAATGTTTTTGCTTAGGTAGTAATTGATGATTTACGTATGCTGTCTGCAGCACCTATTCGGCTTTCAACTTCCCGCGTAACTTGCATGTCTCAAGAGTAAAGTCGTGAATTACAGAAGAAAAACAAAAGCCTATACTATGTAAACCAAAAACATTACCTTGAAAGGAAATTAGACAGCGAGCTAGAAAGTATTGCAGATTGGAAATAATGTTTGTAGTATGGACAGTATATGATTCCTTATCTGCTACCCCTCCCACCCCGTCAGACGGCACTGAACTTTTCTTTAACGGATAACGAGCGCACAGATTGACCTCGGCTGAAGTATATCTGGATTATTACAAAGGGGGTGTGAATTAATAATTAAATTAATGGCCGCTTGAATCGGGAAAGCCATAAGGAAATCGTTTCAGCAGCGTATATTAATTAAGTATCAGACTTCATTTGCTAAATAAATGTGTATTTCATAATAGAATGGTTTTAGGAGTTCTCTGAGCTTTTGCGTATGAGAATAAGTTATATATGAACATTAAAACACTGACGGGAAGATGACATCTGCTTATATAGAAGATATGTCACAACCCTTATAATTATGGTCTGTTTTTTGTCATTTAAATATTAATATTTTTCAGAAGAATGCACATTAAGAAACAGACTTTTAGGATTCATTCTACGCTGAGGCGGAGTTAAGCATTTGTCCGTCCTAGGCAAAGGTTTGAATGTTACGCCCGCAGTGAAAAACAGCTATTACTCTAGACTTAAAAATTGAATTTTACGTTATAGAGGTATAACTCAAAATAAAACAACGTTTTTCACATACAATTGTATATTTACCGAGTAAATATTCTTCCTTTAACAGCTGCAAATTCATAAATTACATTAGTTAAATTGATGAATTTAGCAATGTCATACTCATTATAGAAGAAAGAATTTCCAGTGAAAGGATTTTAGCATAAGTTTTACACCTGTGACTTTATGTGTCACGACAATATTTGTTTATTTTTTTCCACAGAGTGAGAAATTCACTGATATTATAAGCAGGCGCCATGTTTGTCTGTTCGTTAAGACTATACTTCTAGGTTTTAATGTAATCTCTTGATTTGTAACTGTGGCATTTTCTGAACTATACGTAGACTTCCTATGAAAAGTTTAGAAAAATGTTTTTGTTGTTCGATGCATGCAGACAGAACGGCATGTTGGCTATAAGGTATTCAGTGCAGATTGTTTGCTTTGGTTCATACATAACCTCTCTAATTGCACGTGTGTTATAAAATTCCTTTATCATGAAGCATATCGGTCCTTCGTATTATTGTTTCATGTACATGCATGGAGGACATTCACATAGAAAGGATTGGAAATAGACCTATTCATACAAGAACAATAACAAACATTTTATTGAAATTAAAACTGCTTATCATCTACATTGTTACATTGTTGTAATAAAAAGTCCTTTTACTTCTCGGTTTTAGAATGGCATGTAAAATAGACTACGATATTCTGCTGTCGCATTGAAACATGCAGTTACCGTCTTCTGACGAATTTCTTATTCTGTTCTTTTGTAGTGTTTATTTATTTGGTTTCAAGTAAAACTTTTCATGGATATTTGTATCTTTTATCCATTGGATGTTCAATGTTAGTCAAATTTTTAACGTTTGGTGACTTGGAGACATTTTATACTAATGTTGCTTGGTTAGTCTTTATTTTGATTCTATTAATTGATCTTTTGTTTTAAAGTATAAGAGTTGGTACAGATCAAAACAAACCATGTTAGCTGACATTGAATATTGCTCGAAATTATATTTGTGAAAAATTTTGACGATTTCTTTATTGGATTTTTGATCCCATACAAAACGTGAACCCTTGATAAGCAAAGCTTTTAGGCACTTTTATGTCGTCAACATTAATTTAAGATTTCTTAATTTAATACTAACAGAAAAGTAACAATGCTGTTTGGATCTACCGGTTTGGCCTGGTTTGGTGGGGTTAGTTACAGACGGTACATCTTTAACGAGACTATACTAACCTGGATATAAACCCAGCCTAACGAAGAATGCTCTCGTAGACGCAAAACACCACCGTGATCATACACAGTTAAAATTAGATGGCAGATAACAAGAAACTGCTCTGAATTACCTTCACGCCACGCGGTTTGCTTTGTTCGTATTTCGTAATTGGCAACAGCTTTACTGTAGATCTGTTAAAAATGAATCGGATTTACATAGCAATAGAAACCATTGTTATAATTGTATTTCACTTGGCCATTACAATTAAACCCTTGTTTCTTCTGGAAAATAAATTTATTTTAGAAATTGTCCTGGTGTGAATTATTGGAATGTATGAATTGTTGAAACTTATTTAACTTCAGAACAGTGTTCATACGCTACTTATAGCAAAAATAAACTGTACAGGAAAGTTTAAATCAAGTATTATTGCATGTTGCAACAATTCCTAGTTCTGTTCTGGTTCTACTGGCCCTTTGTTACCGTTCTAGATCGTGATAAAATTATGGAACAGAACATGACAGTTGCCGCATCTGCTTTAGTCTGCGATTTGAACACACTGCGCAAATCGTCTTCTTCTTTACAAGCTCCAGAAGGTTACTTGAGACGATGGCAAAGTGCCAATAGATACACACACAATTAAAAAGTTACATCCTGTCGACAAAGACTTCAATCGATCATTCGAATACACAATATATGGAATATTCTGAAGTCTTCCTTCTTCAAACGAAGGTAGCTGGAGGCTTTCAGCGTGATTTAAGTTCTGCTATGAACAAATTTTCTCAGAAAAATCTTCTAAGCTTTTAACATTGCATTGAAATATTTATGTCTATCATGTAGACGGCGTGATGCTGAATTCAAACTTTGTCTTTGTACTCATATTTATACTCATTCAGCGGCCCTGTCTCGTTGACATCAGTCTTCCTAAGTTTCTGTGTCGAATCTGGGGACGGTGTTGGTGTCAAAGGCGTATTCTGTTGCACGTAAGAGATTTTCTGTTGTGGGATCTGAGTCGCTGTTGTTGCAGGGGGTTGGACGTAGTGTGTTTTTGGAGTCTCGCCGCTTTGATAGCCATTCTGGACTAACTGCTGGGAGGCAGGGTCATTATGTGTGGCATAATATCGAGGAAACACATTCTGTTGTGGCGTATGGAACTGTTGAACAGGATATAGCAGTGTTTGTAGGTTGAGACCATGCATACCTGTCTGAATAAGAGAAGGAGAAACAGCGCTCTGATGATGGAAGGCGTTGTTACCATTTGCGTCATTTGTTACGCGGAGGATTATCACTGGCACAATTTGTGGACCAAAATATCCTGAAGGATTTTGCAAAAATGCCACTCCGCTACTACCAGGATGCTGATATAGCAGTGGACCCCCATGGAAGTTTCCAACTGGTAAGAAAGGATTCTGCGTGTTGTGGGATGTGACATCAGCGAAAGGGTTATGTGGTGATGTCAGAGAATGTCCAGTGAAGAACGCTGGGGCTTGTGGTGGTGACCCTGGGAAAAGATAAAATGGATGGGGTGAACGAGGGGTTGAGAAGACAGGCGCACCTTTGGTAGGTAAGGATCCGGACACGGCAGCGGGTCCACGGTAAGTAGGGGACTTAGCGAGGTACTCAGATTCTTGAGTGTTCGCGTGGTTGTTGAAGCTTGACGCGGGTCGATGGCCGTTGTCCACGTGCTGCTGAAGCCGGTTGGTAGCACTGCCGGGTGAATAATAGCGAACTGGCTGGTGAGTTGGCTGCTGTGAGTTTTGTGGGAAATACGTACCGAAATTCTGAATCGATTGGTCGGTTTGTCTCGTTCTACCTGCAATGTCGTTGTAACCGTAACCCAAGTTTTGATCGATCGTTCTCTTACGTTTACTAGACTCGATCTCATCTTCATCTATCGTAACAATGTCGCCATCTGTAATGTCAGCTGTCTTTTGATCGTGTTTAATATTTATAAGTTCTGAGTCTGTAGAAGTTTCTTCAGTGGTTGTCGTTTGTGTTGAAATCAGGCTGTTGGGTTTGGGCGTAGTTGAACAACTGGATATAACGAACAGACACAGCAGAATCTGAAACACGTATAATGATTGCAGGTTAAATAATTGTCCATATTTATTGTTGTCGTTGATGGGTTTTGAAAACCTATTAAAATTACTGGCTACGGGCAGCATCACAAATAAATTTCGATTTCCAACAGGAGCAAGAATTTTTCTGTTACCAAAGAGTCTCTCGAATGAACCTTTACACTGTAATGAATTATTCTCGGGCTACCAGCCGTGTAAGGTGGGTTAATGAGTAAAACACCGTCCTCGTCCTCAAGGTACTGTAGCTTAAGATCACACATCCTTCGCACTACTTAACCGGAGATGGTCAGGTAGAAAGTGAACTTCAGAACCAAAACATGGCCTCTATGCGAATAATTTTAAAGTTTGTTTTACATTTAATTAATTGTAAGGGACATCCGCTGCAAGAAAGTAAATCAAAACTCTGGTTCGACTAAGACTGTTTGTTATAGATTCGTAAATCGGAGACTCCAGTCTAAATTTTAAGTGATTGTTCGACAGTTAAAACTAATTTAAAATGTCTGACTACACGCTGGGTAAAGTGGGCGTTTGAAATTATAATTGAGCTGCAATACATTTCACATAAATAAAATTATAAAGTGCACGCATAAATAAGTTTTAAAAATAGATTTCGAAATTGATTAATTAACTTACGTAATCATACATACATTTTGAGTAAAACTCATGTTTTATTATTACATCCTACAAATCTTGTGTTATTATATCTTATTTACCCTATATAATTTAATTCTGTGGCCAAGCAACGCAGCGCAATTTAGGTCATGGGCTGATGTTAGGCTTCTGCCCAGAGGGTCGTATATCTTAGCCTAATTAAATAAGAATTCGTTTCTTGCTTGAAAGCCTAAATACGTCATCGAATTTTATTGTCAGCACTAGCTTGTATGTAGTAGTAGTAGTGCGTATTGTAATTTTGGAAATATCTGAATATAGATTCTAACCTTTATATAAAATTGAAATTATCGGTGTGTGTATGTTCACTTATAGCTTGAGAACGGATAAACCGATTTATTGATTTTCACCAAACTCGTCAATCTTTTTCCTTGGAGCCAGGAAGAGATTTTTGAAATGTCAAAACTGTGGAAAAATGACCTAAGTTTGAAGATGGCTGTCTTGTGGGTTGATGAGCCGTGTAGTCTGGTAGAAATCTACCGACGGTTCAAATGTCCTTGCTGCCTCCATCGCCCTAGTCAAGACATCCCCTGTCCTTTATGGAACTAGAAAGTTGATTACAGTGTTTACCGCCTGAAGTCCGAGGCGCCGTCTAACAATTCTTAAAACACCGGTTTCTTATATGTGAAACTTCACTAACCCCTCTTCCAATCTCCATGCTGATAACCACCCCTCGTCGGCTTTCCACTACTGTTCATTAAGTATATTTGCAGCTACCCCACATATCTGGAGATCTTCTGACAATCTGTAACCTTAAAACGCGTCATGTAGTGGTGATATCGGACCCAGATTAAAATGGACTGGCTCTTAAGTGAATGTATTTCTGCAGACACCTACCGTGTTCAAACGGAAGTACTCAAGTGGTCTGGAGAAAGAGCCCAGAATGTGTTTCCTTTTGTAAGAACCGAGTGAAGATAATGCAGCAAAATAGTGACAGTAAATGTAATATAGCAGCAGCAGCAGCAGGAGGTCACAGCAAGATGGCTGTGTGACTTTCTCGAAAAGAATTCCTTTCACCGTAACTTTACATTTTACTCTGTATTGATGCCCCTGAAACCTCAACACAATCAAGTAGTAAATTACTCTCGTGAAAGCTACGAAGGTAGGACTGCTGCTTTCTGTGGTCGAACCCCTGCGGCATCTTCTGATTTCCGACCGGTTCTTTAACACCTTGAGGCGCTGTATGTGACGTCAAATGGATTGGGCATTTCTTAGTTTTCTGTATATTGTGACTTTGCTCTGCGTTCGTAACAAGATTGATTTCTTTACGAAATTTTTGTTTTTTCTGACAAAAATTATCACCGTCAGCGTAAACCAGAAGATTATTTGCTTCGTTCAATTTAATTCTCCTCAGACTTTATACATTTATTGTTGTGTATTCAAAAATAATTTAAACAGTAGTGGTGACAAAGCAACACCTTGTTTAACACCATTCTAAACAGGAATCTGAAAGTTCGTGTATACGAACTTGACTATAAGTTTTGTTTAAATATATTTTAATTTTTTCTTATTAATTTAGTGGGAGTGTCAGATTCACGGGTTAAATTGTAAAATATTTTCCTTTTAAATGTGTCAAAGGCTTTCCTGAAATCCATAAAAAGCTGCTGTTGTCAGATTTTTATTCCCATTTCTTCTCAATTATTTGATAAATACAGAATAGATGATCAGTGGTTGGTCGACACAGATGATACATAATAATTTTGTCTGTGTGCGGAGTTACGCTGATAAAAGAATAACATTTTGTGTGAAATTTATTGTAGCTTAAAATCTATTTCTTGACAATTACTATAACCAATTTTGTTACACTTTTCTACAAATAGGTACAATAATACACTACATCCATAGTTTTGATATTTATTTAATCAGTCACAGTAAATGAATACTCTACATTACATCTACCTTTCTCTCGAATCAATCTCGTGATCTGTACTCTTTCAGATTTTTTATATTTGAAAAGGAACTAGTTTAAATTTGGTAATGGTCTGACTTTGTATATGTGTCTATCTGTTCAAAATATAATAGGAATTTACAATTAGATTGACTTAAACCTCTTTTTATGAAAGACTCTCGGGCTACAAGCCGCGTCAGGTTGCTGAATGGCGAATACACCATATCCTGTGCCAACGTTTCGAGAGCCGTCTCTGCTCTCATCCTCAGGGTAGCTGCGTAACAATCTGGTCCTCTGTAGCCCGAGAGTCTTTCATCACCTTCAGTCGCAGTGAAATCTTCAATTTATTAACCTCTTTTACCAAGTCAATAGCTACTAATTTGGTAGTATTTCTTAAATTACATTGAGTCCGTGGTATTTTTGCTCTTATTCATTTTTAAAGTTTATTGAGTTCTTCTCTCAGGCATTTCATCTTTTTTACCATGAAACTTACCAGTATCCAATCTTATATTGTCCAGAATTTCTCTACTCATTTTGTTCGGATTCTAAATCCATTGCAATTTAGCCTGATACTTGTGGTCTAACAATGTTAAGTAATTTCAGTTAAGACATGATTTATCCTTCTTTAACTCGTAATGATCTAGCTCAATATTTGCCGAAGTTTTGACATTCTTCATAATACACTTTGACGTTCTTTTCGTGTCCGTATTATCAGGAAGTCTAATGATTTCCAAACCTAAAAACCTATTTATTTTATTTTAACCCGATAGTCTTCTTTAACTTCAACATCATTTCTGTTCTCTTTCCGTATCAAACTTTTGTGTTGCCTGTTTATTTACTCATAATTGAATCGGCCGTTTGAAAAACCACATGATTCCACAAAACTCACTTTCAAGAAAATTATAAAAGAACTTGCTATTTATTTTAAGCTTGATTTGTTTTCCCCCAAGAATGTTCGACACTTTCCTACTTTTAAAAAACCTGCAGGTCATTAACTTCTTTTGCATCAAGATTTATAAGCTAAAGTTATTTTTGGACTCATGTTGTTTTAACAAGAACCAACATAATATGGACTCATGTTGTTGTAGTTCTTTCTTTACTGCTGATATGACCATTTTCGTCGCTTTAGGGTTTAGTGGTTTTGTTGTGGTCACAACTAAACCAGAAACCGGTAGTCAAATAACATGAGTCCAGGATTGACGAGAGACTGGTAAAATATATGGATTGTACATTCAGTTTTTATAAAAATATATTTGTGCTGAACAAGGTTAATAAATGCGGGCTTGTGTTGCAAATGCATATACTTACTGACTCACAATATGCATATGGTTAATCTAAAGGAAGCTGTTCAGTGATTTTATTCAACTTACCAGAATCTTCATAGTTGTGACAAAAGATCCCATTTCCCGTTGCTTCTTCAATGAGTCACAGGGATACTGATGTGTTCCTCTGCGCATGTTCCGTTATATAGCGACACTCAACTGTTTCCTTTTTCTTCCATCTTGTATGACCATGACGTGTGCATTCTGAAGATGTAATCATCCCCGATATATCTCGGATTCACTGTCAGCTTTCTATTCAGAACGATGTATAATTTACCTCTCTCCCATATGACTGACATTGTAACGCAAGAAAGGCACTTCCCAGCATTCGAGAACAATTAATATGTAACGTGAAATATTTATTAGACGGTGAAAGGTCCGCTAAGAAAGGCAATTAATTCTAAAAGCGAAGTGACGCGGTACGCATTCTGTACGACATGAATAGGACGTTATACCAGTCGAAATTCATCTTACTCTGTATGGATGGAACATCCCATTTGTATCTCGGTTTAATCATTGATAGAAAGATTAAACGGAGATTAAACTTAGAATCAATCAAATCCAAGACCACCATTACATTTGTTACAGTCTACTCTGTGTTCAAACGTGAGCGATTAAGCGCTAACATTAAACTAACCCTCCATAAAAAAAATTGATAAATATCGTGAAAAAATACGTATTTAGAATGAGAAAATGACAGTAGAATTTTGTCACTCGTATCATATTTCTCAGCACTATTACTGTCGACTGTGTTATGTCTGTTGGCGTTTGTATGCTCCACTATTGTTACCGACATTATGAATTCTAAGAAAATACATGAACATTCCGGTTCTATAAAGAAAATGGGATTTTCTTTGACAAGCCGCATATACAATCAACTTTTCACAGAATATCCTGATTCTAATTAATAGGTTTTGAGGCAATACACAATAGTTGTTTGAAGGCTGTCGGTGGCTATCGTGATGAGTACTTGTATTTTGAGTTATATTAATTTAATTTTAATCCCGAAACAGAGATAAGAATGCGCTGTTTAATAGACTTTGGAGCCAGTTGCCGCCTGGTATAATAAATAAAAATAGACTACGACATTTTTTTATCATTCATCGTCATTGCAGTTGTAGTTCATATAATTTACGCAGTTTAGAGACGTCGTTAAATGACTCGAAAACCAAAAATCTGATAGAGAATACCGGCTCGTGTCCGATGTCACACACTCTCTCTCGGCGTTCTGTAACTTGACCTTGAGGTCGCACTCCGGATAACTGTGCTTCTCTAAGAAAACCTGTATGATAAATGCGATGTGTCACGTTCAAGGTCAATGGTTAGTTGTATGAAAGTTTTGATGACCCAGTGGTCACCATACTGACCGTTTCGTTAGTAATCTTTATCCTTGTCTGTCTGCGCCTGAAAACCGGAAAGTCACGTTTGTAGTGAAACCAAATTCTTTGTAAAGAAATGTAAGTTACAGTTGTGTGATTTCTGATTCAGCTTCTTCAACGTGATAACTGTCATGGCTGGTATAAATAAGTCGTAAACAAAAACATACTGTGTCCCGTAGATCCGAGTCTACACGGAGTCACAAGCCATAGGAACATCGTCGTAATTTCTTTATGTTTTTAACCGTTTCATTTACATTTCTAAATTTTTTGGACAGTTCTTATAAAAGGTATCACATACAACAAGATTGATAGATAAGAGCATTACAAAATTTGTAACTGAATATACCACCCTCTTCCGGAAAAAGATAATTAGGGCTACCAAGAAAACCCTGAAGAGAATAAATGGAGACATGACAGGGTATTTGGTCTCTTCCATGAAAAAGTATTGAGTCCCTATAGTAGAAATTTAAATTTGTACTTACTCGTAGATTTTCAGGAATAAAACTACCGTTTAAATTAACGAATGACTTTGTTGCATGGCAATTTATTGATTCTGTAAACTGATAAAAACTTTTCCGAACGTCAGAAAGCGGATTTCGATGATTAGCCTTAAACGTATTATTATAATAATAAATTAACAATAACAGTTCTGAAACTCTTGTCTGTATAGCGTCCTCCAGTTCTTCTTATAACATGTGTCCTCAGTCGGAATAGCACTATGATATGAGACATCGCCATTTTGTGCTCTTACGATAAAATGGAAGCTTACTTACATAGCCTTATAAAATAAATTTTAATTTTATTATAACTGCAGTTAAGAAGAGATAGTACCAATGATAGTTTGTAAGCATTCATAAATTCTTTGTACTGTCCGCCCGCCAAGAGATGTCACCTGAGAGTGGGGTGGCCATGAAAAGTTACGCTGTACTATTTCACAAAACATGCGTCCATCAATCCAGCACAATGAACTGCACTTCTGAAATACAACGTGTCTGTAACAGGAAGCTTTGAGTGCGCTTGCGCAGTAAGATGACCCTTCTCTTACCCTTTCTGCTTCTCAGCGGACTTATATTGGCACGCGGATTGTAATTAGTAATAATTTTTGGTTAATGTAGCGGCTCAGTATAGCATTACTGAGTTTACGTGTGTAACGTATTAGTTTTGATTCACGGCCCTCGCCACCAATTCTTGTGTATTTTATCAATATATCAAGAAAAATGATGAGACTTTCTTTAAACAAATCACAAGTATTTCTGCCAACCTCCTAACCTTTTAATCGATAATTGTTACCCAGTATTAAGGTGCAGTTAAAATTCTGAGAAGTGAATTAGTTGCAAATAATGAAATTATCAGATATGATAAAAACAACATGAATACAATAAAAATGAAAGGTAATTTGAAAACCATTTACAAGAAACTTTCACTGATGTTGAGAGAAGAATAGAAATTGTTTCATACGAGCAGTGAAATAGAGAGGGACTGAATATAATCCAGACTGCAAGCTGTAACATCAAGAATATAAATTATACTGGGTACAGAACGCCAGAAGGCAAAGTCGCACACGTTCGCAGACGAAAATGAAATACAGGAATAGCTAGAAGTAAATTGCTTCTTTTTTTTTAATTTATCAGGAAGCAATTATATTTTCTCTATTAAGAAGAAAGTAGTCATGACATTGTCCAAGGTGTGGTTCACAAATTGTGGCTAGCAACCCACCTCCGGTTCACTTCAGTAAGATTTTATATGTTATCGAGAGTTTAATGACGCACAGCTGCAATTAATTATTTTTGGCCGCTGAATGTGAATTAACATTGTGGATTGTAATATTGGTGAACCGTAATTATAAGTTAGACAGAACTTTAAATGTAAAACAACACACAATCTCAAACGGGACACAAAATGTTGACTGTCATACAAGGAAATTATATCTTCCCTTTTTCTATAAAAATGAAGACGTTTCGTGAATGATTTCAGACCTAATCAATAATGAATTTGATTATCTAAAGATTTGTGAAGATTGTTGATTCATTTCATTAAGACCACAAAATTTCCCGTCAAAAACAACGGAAAAATCTAAGGTCATAAATATTATCCCATAAGACCCAAAATCCCTCGACAGCATTGACGTAGCAACGCTTATAATCATACACACAGTGCAAATAGTAACTTAAAAAACATCACTTACCAACCAACACTAGTCTTTTGTATATGTAAAATATGTTACACTTTTTCCATTGAGGTATGTTTTATATATACGACGCTTCGGGACTTGCTGCACTCCCATCTTCAGGTAACTGACAATTTTCTTTATTTTAAGAGTAGCTTTCTGGCAACTGTTGGAGTCTACTTTTGAATAGTGAGCTAAACACTAAAAACTAGTGGGTTGGTCCAGGAATGTTGTTTATTTTAATTAATTAGGTTGTGTTGCTACTTGCTAGAGGAAGCCATATGTGGCTTATGTCTTTGTTTTCTTATCAGATGCTACGTTCTGTTGCTCCTACAAATACGAAATCATTTTTTAGTGACACTGCTTTATTCTTTGTCAGTAATTTTTGTTTTATTTAATAATGTTTTATGGTCCAAATTCCAGGAGTGTTCTTTTTCTATACTTGGATATTTCTCCCATTTTCGTGTTGTGTTTGTGTCCTGTGTTTCACATTTAAAGTTACTTTCTTATGTGTGTGTTTTATTTCGAATTTGCACGAAAATACTGTATAAAAGAATTGCATATAAACATCTTGAACAAGGACCATAGAATAAATCAGCAGAAAACATCTACAATGTAGAAAAGAAGTTTACTACAAAACTGAAATAATCGATATTTATCGAAACAACGGAATAGTTTATCAGCCAAGCCTAGATATTAGATTCACGCGGCTCCCTTTACTACGCATATGGATCTAAAGTCGAACCGTAACAATAGCCATTCCTGGGTCTAGTGTTTAACATGTCCTGGGTTCGATCCCAAAAATTACTATTATTATTAAGTTAATTATAAAAGTGTTAACAAATCTGTCTGTATGAAACAAATTTAGCTAAAGGCATTAGTGGAGCCAACGGCCGAAACGTCGTATATATGAAATACGTAATAGGTAATATCCAATATTGAATTGTTTTGAATTAGTAATTTTCTCAGAATTATATAATTTGGATTGGTACTTTGTGTGTAGGGTTAAATTATTGATTAGATCTTAAGTTGAGATTTCAAATTTTTACGCCAGCTTGAAGACAGCTGTCTCAATGAAATGTTGAGTCGTGTAGTTTTGGTAGAATTGTATCGACGTTTCAGAGGTGTTTTCTGCTACCATCATCACAGCGATAATTCATCGCCACTGTTGATAATGAACGTGATGGGATATGAAAAAAACTGTTAGTTACTGTTTCAAGGACAGATGCAGAGCAGACTGAATGAGAAAAACTTCGTAAACCTGTCACAATAATCGATAAGTTGATCGCTGGTCGATCGGGACACGTCTAACTAAATTCCCTTACATTTCCTGGCCAAAATTTTGTGCTTAGTTATAATATATATCCCATATCTAAAATACGTACCTCCTCTCTCATCATGTTCTATTTAAAGAATATAAATTATGGAGCGTCTTTCTGTGTTGTGACGTTCTGTATAGATAGAGGCCTTGCGACGGGCTAATAATATAATAAATATATAAAGTACCTGAAAGATTGATTTTAAGGCAATGAAATTGTTTGCAAATCATCCAAGTTATTATGACTCCATGTGTTTCAAACATTTCTACTCTTGCAGAATTTTTTATGAATTGAATCACTACTCGTTACAAAGCAGGGGTTAACACATGTTGTTACTAACCTCTATAGCGAGATTTGTTTCCTTGTATCAAAGAGACATAGTGTGATCGTTTTATTCTCAATATATTTTATTGTCGAACGAGACAATTAATTAATAAATATATATCACCAAAGAATTGTGCATCTATAGTAGCTGTCACCAAATTGCATGTTTCAAGGTCACGAAAGGACTTCACACACCCTGACTACGAGGCTCCAAGTAACCAATTTTGTCCATAGAGTGAGGTTGGCGAGCGGTTATGTTGGAGAAACTGTTGGCCTTGAACATTCTATTGCCATTTTAGTTTAACATCAGCTTTCGCTTGAGTTATACAGCGCAGGTGTAGTAGTGGCAAGCAGTTGATTATAACTGCCGTGTCATCTCTCAATCTGCGAACAGGTCATCTTTACATGCTTCGCTACGAGTTCTAAACTGTCTTCAGTAGCCTGAACTCCACTGTTCCTTGTTCCACAGTTACATGATTTTGCTGTGTCATTAATAATACGATTTGGTGACAGTTACTATAATTTAACCTTCCCGCTTTATTGTATCGACTGATCGATGGTACCGTTTCTATACATCTGCCACGATCATATCTCTCCGATCCTTAGAAGCTGGGTTTCTGTTGCAAGTAATTCAAATATATGTCACGAGATGGCCACGAAATAATTGTAGCTTTCGTTGGGCTTAGATGATTGTGTATTTAATTTTAGCAATAATATTACAGACAATTATAAATCATGAAGGAAAAGGAATTATTGGCTCAATCGGTGGCCTTGAACAAATTTATCTACTTAATGGTAATTCTTGAATGCCCTTTTCAACTGCCCTCTGTTTTAAGAATATTAAGAAAAGGATGGAAGGATAAATTAAAACCAAAGAAGGGAGGAATTGTGCGAGAATGGACAGTCAGTGACGAAACTGGAAACGTTTGGAATAAGTGTAAGAAAACTTCAACATAAATCTCCACGTATCCTTAACCTTTTAGCTGCATCCAGATGAGTGGTAAACTTCAAATTCAGTAAGATCTGAGGTTATCACGGCGGTGAGTACCAAGATGGCTGTCTTCTGGGTTGTAGTGCTGTATCGTCCAGTAGAAGCTTACCAACGTTTCAGAGGTCTCTGCTGTCTCCATCACCAGGGCGCCCTGATGTTAGAAGCACTGTCTACCAGATGACCCGGCTCTGCACCTCAGAAGACTTTAAACTCAGCATCTTAACCTGCTGTACCTTTTCATTTGTATGTGTATGTATGTATATATAAAACATGTTGCACGCAGCTTGTAAGTCTTTTTTTATTTAACGCGTTTAAATAAGAGTAAAAGAAGTTCGTAATAGAACTTCGATTTTTTTGGCTTGTTATGTATGTCTTTAGGCTAAATACGTAAGAATAAAGCTTCGCATGGTGGAAGAACGGGTGTTCTTTACGATGTAACATTCGATACATGTAATTATACGTAATATAAAAATTTCTTTGAAAACAGAACGCTGTATCTTCTATAAAATTCCATCTGACATTGTTATACCAAGTTATTGGTTGAGGATTTCACGTCTTTGTCCCAAATTCTTGATTCATCTGTTCTGTGACAGCTTTCTCGTATCCGACACAATTGGAATAATGTGGCAACCTCTACATGATTTCAAGGAGTCGAGTGTTTGTACGTCACTAAGCCTAAAATGCCCCGGGTCCTTGTCTGTAGTTGCTGTAACTGATGCCAAATCCCGGGAAGTTACGAGTATTTGCCAAAAATCTTCCACCATTTGGAATTGTTTTAATTGAGGATAATCCAGTTGACTTCACACCCGAACTGAACGTTGGCCTCTGAGGCTTCGGTTGCTGGAACAGTGCGTTATACTGATTCAGTCCATCGTGTGTTATAGAAACTGACGGTTGTTGATCGTACAGCGTATCAGGCTCCTTTCCCTGGTATACTGTGTCTGGAATGGTGGTGTAACTTTGTAATTCCTTAGGGATGGGATTATAGGCTTGTTGTTGTGTGTAAATAAAGTTGGTACCAGCGCTCGCTGCTGAAGGTCTTTGGTACGCTGGCCGCACCTCATTGGAGATGTGCGAGGAAAGCAGGTTTGCAGTCGGAATTGCTTTCTGGATGGGAGAATGTGCAACTTGGGGTGGTTTAGGAGATGCCGGCTGGTGGTTGTAGATGAAGGGAGAATGTGGGACTTGCACAAACTGCAAGCCGGAGTAGCCGCTTTGAGGAAGGTAGAACTGTTGAGATAGGCTCTGATATGCGACATCTGGTGTGATGCCAAGGTAGTTTCCAGCAAGGCCATTGCCTGCCAGGTACAGTGCGACAGGGCTACCTGATGGTGGAGCCTGGAACTGCAACTGAGGTTGAAGTCCATGTTGGTAACCCGTGGGCTGCAGCGAGATCTGTTGTTGCTGACCTGTGTAGTCCGGGATGATTGGTTTTCCTTGCTCCTGTTGCTTGCTTGTGTAGTCTAGGATGATTGGTTTCGCTTGCTGCTGCTGGGCCTGGTAGTTCAGCTGCTGTTGAATTGTGTAGTCCGGAACAATTGGTTTCGCTTGTTGCTGCTGCTGCTGGGGCTGGTAGTTCAGTAGCTGCTGGCTTGTGTAGTCCGGAACAATTGGTTTAGTTTGCTGCTGCTGGGCCTGGTAGTTCAGCAGCTGCTGACTTGTGTAGTCTAGGACGATTGGTTTTGCTTGCTGCAGCTGCTGACTTGTGTAGTCCAGGACGATTGGTTTCGCTTGCTGCTGCTGAGCCTGGTAGTTCAGCTGCTGCTGTACTGTGTAGTCCGGAACAATTTGTTTAGTTTGCTGCTGCTGGGCCTGGTAGTTCAGCTGCTGCTGGACTGTGTAGTCCGCGACGCTGGGATTGGCTTCGTGCGGTTGTGCCTGTTTACTCTTTAGATTGTCTTGCTCAATATCTTCCAACTTCACTTGTTTCTCCGTTCCCAGCGTAAAATCCGCAGAGAGGAGGATGAAAAGTATTGCTGTGTGAACAATCTGAAATGAAACATGTCAGGACGTTCTAAGGACCTCTGATCACCGCCTACCCAGAACAAATGCTTTCGAGAGAAATACTTTCAAATAAGTCTATCTTTTCTGGTTGAAGTGCACCAATAAATATCCTCTGCAGTCAATACAACTTCTTTAAGCCCATAAAGGAAGTGTCAATGCCAGGGATGATGTCAGTTACTCCGGATGTGTTGTAGAACCTTGGACAACAATAAGAGTCATCGCCGTGACAATCTGAAATCTAAAATTTGTCATCAACTCTACTCTGGAACGTTGTCAAACTGATTATTTTTCTTTCAGGAACTTAATAAATTTAGACTTCGTTGATATTATTGTGTCGGGTTTTTTTATTAATACGGAATGATAACTCACATTAGCCATAACAATCGATTCTTCTTCCGGTGGATTTACAAATTGGTAGCAGAACTATTCTTGAAATAACGCGATATTCATATCTGAATGAATGTTTGCAATCTGGTTTTTGGCACCTGTACCCGAGCTTTCTTCTTTCAAGAAATTACATTTTTGTTGATTCTCTTTGTAGCAATTTAATTCTGCGTTCTTATCTAGTAGGATTCTTTAACCCACCAATTAATAATGAATCCTGGCAAATGAAATTTGGTAGTTTTCTCAGACTCGACTTTCATAAAAGTAAAAGCACCACTTGAACTTCGTACTTCATTCACCAAGAAGAAAATTTATTGTAATAATAGTTATGTCTTGCGTTTCAAGTAATAAAAAGTGTCTACCGTCGTTCAATTTCTTTTAAATTTGAATCTAATGTTTTGGAAGATTCGTTTTATTGTTTTGACACTGCTAGGAAAAAATATTATTTGTTCCATTTTATGACAAATCTTCACAATCTCAAAGTTTCTTTACAACTCGTCACTTTATATATTAATCGAGAATTGAAAAGTTCGTAACTTTAAAATTATTTGTTGAGTGTGCTTTTATTTCTCCAAAGGATAATGAAAACTTGGCGATTTATGTTTATTTCAAATATTTGGATTGTGAATCTGCTTAAGCCACAAACCTCAGAAGTAACAATTTGATATTAACCCAGGTGTTTGTTAACTGTGAAAGAGTTTTTGAATAACCCCAATCTTCCTTTAGGTCCCTGTGAATGTAACAAAGCTGCATCGAAGCAAGCAAACATCAAATTGGGTTTTATAAAATACGGATTTTTAGGCTTCGTAATTTAATGAAGGACGAAGAAAAATGACAGACCCCTCAGAGGACAAATGAAAGATTATCTTCAGATGGTCGGATAAAATTGTTCTTCACAAGCTAAATTTAAAAGAGTTTGCGTCAACGGAAATCGTAAAGTAGCGTAACGGAGTAAACACTCGTGTGAACTTCCACGTTCAACAAAAAAACCACTGCCCTGCCACCTATTTATCCTACGTCCGTTAAATCTGAGGATTTCGTTATCAAATGTCCTCAGTATTCGTTTATTTATCTAAGGTGTATATAGATGTTCACCCATATGCATAAATATAGAACTATAATTTTTATATGTTTAATTGAAATATTTTATAAAGAATATAATGATTTTGATCTGCATGCAAGAATATGCGCTTGAGCTACGTACATACCATTGTTGCGATGTCTTGCTTCTGTTCTCACTGCCTTTCAGTACATCCGCCGGGGTATATATAGAGCAGTGCAGACCGGTTGCTATGCCCCACCCTAAGATTCTGCGCTTCGCTTCGTCAGAGGAACTGGTATTATATCCGCAGCCCGACCAACGCTTTGGACTGTCTTCCTTATTAATTCATCACCGCTCGTTCCAGACAAAACATTGTAAGTGACAATGATTCTGTTACAACTTTTCCCATGATGTCCTCAGAGTGAAGGTCTAATTACTCGAATTGTACTTTTTATAAACATTCCGACGCGGCTGTGATTTGTAGAAAGGGATTCAAAGAATTTTCAATTTTTATAACGCCTCAAGAAACTTTATAAAAACTAAAATATACGCGCTAAACAACATATAACTTCAAACTGAACCAAACACAGTGATATGCCTCTTTATATAAAAGAGTAAACATACTTATGTTTCTTCAAAATAATATTGTCGAAGGTCGTGGGCGAGTGGTTCTTATTTGACACGTCCTAGGTTCATATCTGTTCCTGATACCAACTGTCCTAATTGAGGCCTTTCGTTGTTTTTCTCAGTCCCTCCAGGCAAATACCAGGATAGTACCTTTAATTAGGCCACGACTGACACGTTCCACAGTCATTTTAATATATTAATAAACCTATCATTCGACACTATATAATCTTAGCTTTTGGCAACGTGGTTAAATAAACAATAAATAAATACGTAACATTGCACAACGACACTCCATTCCTCGCTGATCTTTCACGTATCAACTTCACGAGAAAGTCATTGGTCTGTTTCAAGTTAAAAGTAGGCCTATAAACAAAACCAAACAGCTTTCTTTAAAACAAGCCATCCGGGTGGAATGGCTTAATTCCTTATATGCAGAGTTCTAATTACTAAAAACTACGTATTTTATTTCTGTACGTACATAATTAAATACAACGTCCAGTGAAGTTGACTGTCTTGTAGGTTGTAAAATCGAATAGTCTGGTAGTTTACCAATGTTTAATCGCCCTTATAATTTAGGAAGCAAGGACCTCTGAAACATCCGTAAACTTCTACCGGACTACATGACGCAACAACCTAGAAGCCATCTTCAGACTCACCGCCTCGAGAATCCATCCAATGAATTTACCACACAGAAGAGATGTATGAAAAGTAATATTTAGCTGATATTTTAACACTAAGTCAATAAGTTGTTCACAGAAAAAGTTTCGCGTTAAAACCGAGATATCTCGTTCGTAACTTCGAAAGATTTAAATTATTATTATTACTCACTCGCTTGCATATTCACGTCGCAGGAAATTTGATTGATTTATTCATACGTTGTAGTGGATATATGCAACGAATGAGACTAGATAATGGTCAAGAACTCTTACGATGAATTTTGAACAAGAGAATCGTCGTATATTTGACGGCATTACCTGGAACTGGCCTACAGAAACTGAGGAAAATTAAAGAGTTTAATCAGGGTATCCTGTAACAACTAGGATTCAAGATACACACCTGTGGAGTCCCATTAGTACTACAGTTGGAGTCCACAACGGTCACATATACTTTACTTGTACATTCTGCAACTTATTTGTAAAATATGAAAAGTGAAGTTTTTCTTATGCTTTTTTAAGCATGTAGACGTTTGACGAATGGAATTATAGCTCCACGTATTTTTATATTCGGGATAGATGGAATGTGTGGTTAGCTTCACGTCTTGGTTGTCTAACCCCACAGAAAACAGCTCCTATACCCCATTTGATTTGGGGCTCGGTGGGCCCCAGAGCCGATTTGGACATTATAGCGAAGGAAAAATTCCTATTCTGCTGGAAATCGAACACTGGTCGTCTAGCCCTTTGTTTGGTGTTAATTTAAAAATGATACAGTGCGTTATCTACTGTGGCTGGAGGTAATTAACAGTAGAGGTACTGACTGTAATGTGTAGAGGCACGCGTGTGTTTTGTTTAAATAGAAAATGCTTCAAAAATATAGAGCAAACTCGTATTACTAGCGGCAGAAGCTTTCTACCTATCAGAGCAACTTCCTGCCTGCATCTTGAGAGCAGGCACTCCCAAATACAAACCCGGTTACGCTTCTTGAACTTAACCGTCGCATTAACATTTACAACAACTTTTAAGCTAATCTGTCCGTGAAGCGGATATAGTTAACTCATGTCATATGTTCTGACCGTAGAGCTACCAGGGAAAGAATGGCGTAGGAAAATATATTTTTGCCATTCTTAAACAACTTTGCTCTCGTTTTATATGTATTCCCTTTCTCTGCAGCTGCGTTGTGAAGGCAAGTTGATGCTGCTTTCACTACTTTGTAAGATCTAGTCCGGTGGGTAATGAAGTGAAACTGCCCATCACAATTCACAGTAATGATAGAAATGTGTCCCAGCAGTTCGGTGCTATCGGTTTGAGGTTCTCACGATAGATGTCGACACAGGTCCTTTCGGTTGCAACGCCATGTACTGTAGACTTATATGTAAATACAAACCTTTAAGAGCAACATTTTGCCTCCATTTTCAGGGCTACTTAATGATGTGGAGGTAGTTGGTTTTTAGCCTATGTAACGACGCTTTTACATCTGCTTCGGTTTGTAGCTTCATACAGAAGGATTTGTATAAATTGTAAACGATATGAAAGATGTCTTGGGCTACTTTTGGCATTATACCGAACCTCGTTTGCACATATTATTTTGTACATTTTAAAGTAATGATGGTATAAAAATAGTTAAGACGTAAGCTGTCTGTTTTATCCAGAAGATAACAAGAACCCTATAATGTTTTAACTCACCTAAAAATGGCAGGTTATCAAGAGCAAACTGTAACATTTTTGCGAATTTTAAATGTCAGCGAGTTGTCATGACCCATACTCGCAGTTCTGGCAACCTTTGTTAATAATAATTATAATCGGTACATTCCCTGTGATGATCAAAACTATACTTCATTGCCACATATATAACTAATTGAATGCCTGTTATACATTTCGGTTTAAATTTCATTTAAAAATAAGTACATAGTTTCGAAACAAATCAGTATTGAATGTAAATAATAAGATGTTAATACCAAAGATAAAGATTGGTTGATATCAAATAATGTATTTTTGTGGTGATGCAAGTTTTGGTTCCATTGAATTTCATATCTTCGTCAGCTTAGCTCGTTGTTGATTGAATTAAAACACGCTGGAATTTCTATAGATTTGTAGTAGGCGAAGTATCTTATCGAGCTAAGAAAATATATAACGAATATTATGCAGATTTAGTGATTATACATGTTAACTGTGGCTGAGACACTGAATTAGTAGCCATCACTTCTGTTTACAGCCTTTGCATGTTAATTAATTACGGAAATAATTACTTAAATCCAAAAAAAATTTATAGAACAGGTCGAAATTTATTAACGCTAAAGACATACAGGAGACGGTGATTTTGCACATTACCACATATTAACGCCAACTGTATAAGGTTATCTATTTGCAACAAATCCGACAGGAGGAGAAAGGGTCCCAGGTTTTCCACAGTAACATTGGGGGGCACTTTGCTAGTAAGTAAATAAATAAACGATATGCTATATGTAACAAAAAATACAGCTTTATTTTTCGTAAATAGTTCTGCTATAATATTAAAATATGTAGAAACTGCATGTTCTCATTTCAGAACAAAAGAACTTTCAAAAAGTATATTGAAAAAGTTAGCCTCCTTTGTCAAAAACTTCACTTCGCACTTTACGACCACCATTCAGTGCACACAAGTCATAAGCTATAATATCAAGTTGTCTGAAATAACTTTTTCTGACAAAAACCAGAAAAGAAGCATTTTGGAGATAAGGGTAGATACAAGATACGAGGGGCGTATACAAATGATTTAGACCAACCTGAATTATGTAATCCTTGATGGTGGTGGCTCCCATTTTACACTTTGGCCCGTTCCACATATTCTCCCTGGAGGTCGATTCACCGTTGCCATCTCTCTGTCAATTTCCGTATTGCCTCACGAAACCATTGTTTGGGGGTGTCTCGTACCCACTTTCTGACAGCATCATGTAAGGCGTCTCTATCGGGGAGTCGGTGATCACGCAGGGGGTTCTTCATCTCATGTAAGAGGGCATAGTCACTTGGTGCCAGGTCGGGGAATAAGGCGGGTGTGGGATCACGGTGAGCCCCAGTGACTGCACGTGCAACTGTGTTCAATTCCCCGATAGAGACGCCTTACATGATGCTGTCAGGGAGTGGGTACGAGACACCCCCAAACAATGGTTTCGTGAGGCAATACGGAAATTGCCAGAGAGATGGCAACGGTGAATCGACCTCCAGGGAGAATATGTGGAACGGACCGAAGTGTAAAATGGGAGCCACCACCATCAAGGATCACATAATTCAGGTTAGTCTAAATCATTTGTATACGCCCCTCATACTATTAAAATGAATGTTAAGACAATAGGACATAAAGGTGTAGACTGGACTCATGTATCTTAGAGTATCCTAGTTTTAAAGTGTAATACCTTACTTAACATGAGACAAGTAGTCATGAAGTTTGCTATGAAATGTTCAGCAGCTCAGAAAGTTGTTCCTTACCTGCTGGGCATGAGTACATGCATGCACAGTTGACTCCTTCAGTGGTTACATAATTGTGTGCCTGATACTGTTAGTGTAGTGTTATCAATTCATGAACAAAGCCTAATGTGGCATGTGGTTTGTTGAGATCAAGTCCATTGTTACCGTTATACTAATTTTAGAAAATCTTTATAATTTTCATTCAACATTTTAGATTTGTTTTCCCCCATAGGATCTGTGTCTTTTATCTCATGTTAAAATTGAATTTGCAGCAAGTGATGGGTTTGTTTACACTTCGTGCAAACAGTACTCATGTTATTTCAGTATCCTCTCACGAACTTTGTCATCCTCATGTTGACTTTTAATTTAAAAGCACTTCTTGTTTCCTTAAATTTTGTAAATTGGTGATGAATTAATTTTGCTCTTGGAAGTACTCTTCCATACATACTATATCTAATGTTTCATTGAACAGTGACAGTGGACATGCACTCTGCAAACCTTAGATGCATTGGCATTGCTCCTGAATGAATGCCTTTACTCTGACTGCAAATGTCATCCCATTAAGCGTCATGTAGGCACACAGGAGTGAGGACATATATAGCTCTTACTCATTTTCAACCTCGGCACTAAATGAGGATGAATGGTCAGCAACACATCCCAGCCACACTTTACCCCCAGGCAGGAGCCTGGGTGGGCCCCAGAGCTGGTCTGGACGCAGAGGCTAGAAGAAAATCCTCTGTCTCTGTCAGAGATCAAACCCTGATCGCCCAGCCCTTAGCCAGTCTCTGTACTGACTGAGCTACCGAGCTCACCTTACACTGGCGTCATCAGGCATATAGTTTTATTGTCACTTAGTGAGTTCAGTACACTTGAACAGCGGGTGAGGAACAATGATCCTGAGTTGCTGAACATTTCACAATAAACCCCATGATTATATGTCTCAAATTAAAATATATATTTAATTTTTAAAACCAACGAGTCCATTTTAAATTACCCTGTTTTACGCTTTGAATAGGGTGTGAGACTGGACTGGATTCATCTGGCTTAGAGTAGGGTCATATGACATGCTCTTGTGAACATGGTAATGAACATTTGAGTTCAATGAAGACAGTGTATCTTGTCTAGTTCTATAACTATAATCTTCTCAAGAAGTATTGTGTTCCATGTAGTTAGTTAATTGCTTTGTAATTTGGATGGAGAGTATGAATAGGAACAAGGATTTGTCATTCAGTTGACTTTAACTTTCTGCTTTAAATTGAACCAAGGAAATTAGTATGTGGAATATGAAGTTTATAGTTTAGATGCGTCATGTTTGTGTTCAAAATTCAAATATATATTTATTATTCAAGTCTATACACAAACTTTTAAATTGTTGATGTTAAAATTTAAAATCACCATTAATATTCTGCGCCATTCATCGTTATCTCGATGTTACAATATTGCGCTATATATTACCTACATGTTTCAATGTCATAGCATCATCTTCAGGTTTTTATCTTTAAAACTATTCTATATTTATTAATGCACGCTTTTCATTGATTGTAGATTGTAGATTACTGAAGATGATGCTATGACATTGAAACCTGTAGGTAATATATAGCGCAATATTGTAACATCGAGATAATGATGAATGGCGCAGAATATTAATGGTGATTTTAAATTTTAACATCAACAATTTAAAAGTTTGTGTATAGACTTGAATAATAAATATATATTTGAAGTGGAATATGAAGTTTCTACACAAAAAATAAATGTAATTTTTTTCATCATATTGAAGGCATGTGAGATCTGTATGCAAAATATGCTTTTCCTGCACATTTTAAATTGAACATCATTGCAGTTTATCATTTTATATTACAATATATTTTCAAACTGAAATGAATAGTAGAATAGATTTATTACAGCAGTGATTATCCATAGGAATGTAAAGAAGTTGTATAGTGACAAATATATATGTATTCAAATGGTGTTAGACATTGAGAAAATTATTTCAGAGTGCAGAAATATATATAAGGACTGCAAATTAACTTGGAATTGTAACTTACAAGCTTGGTTCAGTTTTGGAAAGAGTTTGTTGCATTGAATGTAGACATAGTCTGTAGTAAAAAATTATTTTGCCTCATACATACACTGTTACGTGTTCAAAAATTATTCTAGGTTATTATTAGTAATTTTTATTCAGATATGAAGCTAAAAATTCAGTACATTCTAGCTCAGTTCAAGCTCCATAATTTAATGGAACATTTACAATGGGTTCCCCAGTACCCACTGGATAGAAGGCTTGGTTGACCCCAGAACTGGTCTGGAAACAGAAGATGGGAGAAAAATTCTTTACTCCTGCAAGGAATCTAACACTGGTTGTCGATTCCACGGCTTTACACTACAGTGACTGAGCTACCGTGGCTCCTAGAACATTATACTGCAATAGCAGAATTTGGAAATTTGAGGTTATCATAGCAGTGAATATAAAAATAAAAGAGCATGATGTATATTGGTAAGGCAACAAAATGCTTGCTGTTATATGGCAACACAAGGTCTTTGTCTACACTGAGCGCGTAGAATAACAGGAGAGGAATATAAGACTGAAGAATGTGGAACTGTAAATCTAAGATGATAAATGACAATACTGAGACCATGAGAGAGGCTGACTTTCGTGACTGCTGATGTTAGCATACAACTTTTTAAGGCAATCTTTGAAATGGTTGCAGAAGCTGTTTGTTTGGTTGCTTGATGTATTTTTATAAAGAGTTTTATTCTATACAACTTGGAAAGAGTTTCACAATAGTAGAAGCACCTGAAACAGAAAACATTCAACTGATCACAGAAAAGTGGCTTGATTGCAAGCAACACTTCGTCTATGCAAATGTCACTAGCAACAGCAAAGACTACACTGTTTTTACCAGCAGGTAAGAAAGTGGCAGGAGGGACATTACTTGTATAACATGTACAAGGAAGCATGGACTACATTTGGACTTTGCTTTGAAATATTATCATTCAGAAAAAATATGTAACTGAGTTTGAGCCATTTATTTCTGTAATGATACTGTTTGCATATTTACCTAAAGTGATCCATGCAGCACGGTTTATGCACATCCAGCAGCCAGTATGTCACAGTAGCATACAGCGAAACCATTAAACCCTGGACTTTAGTCCAGCTGGCAGCCCTATAGTACAGGGTTTTAAGTCACTTGTTTTTGTATGATAAAGGCTAAGACTCTGTTTTTAATTTTGTTTTCATTGTGTTGTATCAATTTACTTCTTTTCTCTGTATTATATTATTTGAAATTGTTTATGCAAAATTTACCAAAAATGGTTCCATTTGAAAATATTTCCCATATAAAGTGCAGTTTGCCACAGGACATGATTATCCTTCCCCCTGTAGTCATAAAATTCAATTTTTTAATTCAACTCAATTATTTATTTTTAAATTGCAATAATAGTAGGAACCACTGATTCATTGCAATTTATGACTTACATTCTGCAGTTATATAGAGTCGATTTTAACCCTGTGATGTTACAAAATTTTACTTAAGGTAGGATGTATGCATGTACATATGTGTGATTCTGAGCCAAAAAATTGGAGATTTTACACTCAGTTATTTCTGCTGTGAATTATATAAGATGTGTCTGTTATAAGTATTTGCTGTACTGGCAGGAGGAAAATATGAGGATGTTACAACTTACATCATCTACAATGCACATTTCTTAAAATTTTAAAAACATCAAGTCTCACTACTCATTGCCCTACAGTTGGAAGGAATCCTTACAAATATAAGGTTCAGTTAATAGACAACAGTTACAGAACTATATGTTAATAATTATTCTACTGGGAAACATTATTTATGATTGGAAACTTCAAAAGCATAAATATACAGAATGTCCTGTCAGATGTGTGCCAAACTTTATGAGGTTATTATATGTGTCATTTTGATTGTCTGATTTTCAACTAATGCACCATAATGTGCATTTCAGTATTTAAGGTACTGTGCAATATTAGTTATCATCCAGCTTCGTGTTTACCCCTACTCTACTAAACACTACATTATCTGTAGTTACAAAGAAAAAGAAGAATGAAAAATATCCATCCATATATTTCATACATTGGTGGGAGTACATCACTTGATTATATGACAGTGAATGGGACAACTATGTTGGTTTTTTAAAATAAAATAAATGCAATAAATTCAACATTCACAGTTAGTTCATAAAACTTATGTATGCTAAAACCTTTCAGTTACATCCATTGAAATGCTCATACTGGTGTGATGGTTTATAATTGGACATCTGTTTCTTTTCCAACTCCAGTTAAATTGATTAGAAACTTTCTACTTGTGTGGACTAAACAAAGTTTTCTATTTTTTGTTATGTGGTCTGTTAGTTATTGCTGCCAAACTGGAAGCTAATTTCACATGGCTGAATGAATATGGAAATTGATGGATTCAGAAAGACTAATGTACATTCCATACATCCTTCACAGGCCCAAACCAAGGAAAAAGAACATGTAGCATAGATGCAATATTTTATTCTAATACAAATATAAATTACATAGTTATGACAGTATTTTACAGTTAACAATGGAATGATAGTAGCTGTAAAATCCAAGAGTCCCAGTGAAGTGTTGAAATATGTGGTTCAAAGATGGCAGCACAATATACTCACAGATTGCTGACGCCATAGATACCGTAAATACATAACCATACCAATTCACTCTGAAAGTATGACGTAAGCAGGGGCTATGCTATAAATCGAAAATATTATTGCTGAAACATGAACATGATAAAGAAGGAATTGAAAATTCTGGACTTGCCGTAATTTTAGAAATCAAACTTGGTTGCTTTTTACGGTTGTATCATATGTAATAAAATTTTCGGTTAATACGATTTTCTACCAATATTTGAAAGAATCAGATTTATGTTTGTTTTGTATTACAGTTTATATAATACTGTGATTGTCAACCGAAATGTTGCATGCATACGTGAATAATTTGTATTATTAAACGTATTACATAATTTGCAACATAGAACGTGATAGTCACGTATCTACATGTGTCAGTTTGTAAAGTTGGTATAAATAACTTACAAAATGCTTCCACGTCTGAAGATTTCCAGTAATGTAATTGATGTGAGTTACAAATTAAGTAATATTACCGCCTTTAATAGAAGTTGGTGTGTTGTGCATATGCATTACTTAGTTGTGTAGTCAATATTATAGTTCTTTTGGTAATCGTCTCCACCAGTTCGATCCGAAATAGCAATATGGGTAACCACGTTTGTGGTGGCTGTATTACGAAAAATGTTTGTTTGAATCGAAGTTCTTTGTAAGCAGCAAAGATTATTTTTGGCTTCTGAGATGTGATTTGTATATTTTCAAATTCCAGTTAAATTGCTTAGGAACTCCCTGCTTGTCTGGTATTATGAGGTTTATCATACAATTTTCACCAGTTTTCAATATCACAGGAAATGAAATGGGTACCAGACGTTTATGTATATTAAGTAGGTAAGAACGCTTACCAGATGAAGGATCCACAAGTACAATTTCTCAGGTATTCAGTATCCACAGTGAAATCTCTACGTGACTTATCACCTTTACTTCATACGGAGGAAAGTAATTTGATAAATGTGGAATTTTCTGTGGCTCCGTACACTATAATTTTGACAAGGTGCGGAAATTCTAATGTGTATCTTTATTCACATTGTTTCTATATGATAAGATATGGTAGGCAGTTTTCTTGTGTGATTTATTTTACTTGAATTAACATTGTCGCATTCTTTCTGTCGCACATACTTTTAGGATTTTTCTAGGTCAGTTTTTTGTTTTGTGTAAATATTCTGATACTTTGCTGCCTTACATATTTTATCACTTTTTAATACACGATCCTTGTGCATGAATGTTGCTCTTTTATCATAAAACCCACTGCTAGGCTGTATTACAGTCTTGCATGTAAAACCTACTTTCACTAGGTGTTTGGTAATGAATGTGGAAACTGATATATATATGCAAGCACAAATAGCCATGGCGGCTAACATACCTATGCTGTTATGGTCACACACTTCTGTAAATCAAATAAATTTTCTGGCTGGTTAATGAAAATTAGATTTTGGTTAGGCTTTTCATTGGCAGACTGTTGTTAGGGTCCCACATAAAATAGGAAATTATCAACCAGCCAAGCTGCTATAAATTGCTTAAAAAAGGCCATGAATGAGTTAGTTATTATGCCCTGTGGAAGTTTGCACATTTTGAGGAATGCATCAATCTATTAAATGTAAGACAGAGAAGAAGGTATGAAATATAATAATATAAGAGGTTCAGTAAGAAGTATCATAAAACATAACTTCTATAACTTGTTTCCATGAACAAAGCTTTGACTTCATGTCATGGTGGAAAAGCTATTATATCCGATATGGAGGAAATGCCACTTTCTCATTCAAGAAGACTAAGTCATAATAAATTTCATCTGACACAAAGGAAATATTGTTACTGAAATTAAGGTTAAATTTAATATTTAATTGTTTGTTTGATATGTTTAATCTGTTGACAGTCTCAAACAACCAGTGCTGTTAAATCATCTTCACTTTCAATATTTTATTATTATCTTAACCCTTCAAAGTTGAAGGTTGTCTGAATAATATTTAAGAATTCAGTCCCTGCCCAAAAGAAACCCCAATACTTCATTACAAAGATCAACCTTTTAATGCTGTTTAAGAAAATAATACCAGTTTATGTTGAGAATCAGAATCCTAAACCCATACATACAAAATTCAGAATTATTGACTTATGGTACATATAGTTACCACTAGGCTTTAAAAGGTTAATCTACTATTGTGCATGTTTTCAGGTATGTATATTGTGTTTCTTACTTTTTGAAAGTTTACACTTCTGCAGTTCTGGAAAGCTTGAAACTTGGCATCATTTGTATAAAGTGAAGCTTCCACGACAACTGAAGTTGATGAAAGACTCTCGGGTTACAAGCCATGTCAGGTGGCTCATCACTCAGCCACCTGACCAGCCCTGAGGATGAGAGCAGAGATTGTTCTCGAAACGTTGGCAAAAGATATGGTTTATTCACCACTCGGCCACCTGACGCAGCTTGTAACCCTAGAGTTTTTCATTGACATAATTTACTTCCAATGACATTGCCTTTCTACAGATAATTTGATAAAGTTGGATTCTCCTCCTCAAAGTGTGCATGGAGCATGCACACGGCACTTTAAAACTACCGAAAGATCTTAGTTAATCACACACAATATTTATGTTTATCTTCTGATTATTCTGCTTTGCAGAGATTGAATGCAGTGACATCAGAATGTTCAGGCTATTTATTTGGCTTGATGCACGATGATACCTTGTTCGTTGTGGGACTGGGATTTGATTTAAATGAAGAATGTAATTCTCTCTCACTTGATGATCAGGAGCGATGTATCAGTCAATCGAAGCTTCATTTTCCGACTGAAGTTGATGTGTGTGGCTTTGTCACATTCACAGATTCATATTTTACACCAGAATTTCTTGAAGGTCTAGAGCAGGTATGCTTAATTTAAATTTTGTCTCTGTGAATAAGTTAGGAAGCCAGTTTTAATCAACAGAAGTTATAATTATTTTTCACTTTGAGCATAATTATTTTACTTTTAGTACTAAAACTCTGCGACAAAATGTGAATTTGGGCATTATCAACCAATCGGAACCGATATGAAGATCTGAATATATGTTTACATTTATCTCATTAAATGATCATCAAATTGAAAAGTGTTTAATCAGAAGGCAATGAGGTATAATGAGTCTTTTTTTAAGAATTAAAAAAATGTATTGCTTTTGAACTTTCTTTCCTGGATTTCTTCATTAATATTAATCAAGCTTCAAAATACTTTGACTTAAGTTTTGAATTTATTAATATGAATTGCTCTTTTGTGTAATGAGCTGTTTTTTTAGATACATCAACTTTGGAGTAGGTATAGATATCTCTTCCTATTCTTTTGTTTATAACCAAGTGGTAACCAAGCTGGTAGCAAGTATTTTTCTAAACTATACTTTGTTTAATCTGTGGAGTGTCAAAATACTGGAATAAAGATAAATTATAAATAGGTTTGCTTGGTTTAAGTTATTGAATCAGCAATGTGGATAATAGTAAAATGAGTGAGTAAATGTTTTGAATGTATTTGTTGGAAATATCAATTTAAAGAATTCATCTGAATGATGTTATATTGCATTATGGAATATACCTTTCTCATCATATATTTGATTATTAATACAAGAGACAGTACAGGGTATATTTTAAAGCACATCAGATCACATTTGTAAAGCGTTTAATTTAAATATGTTTCCTTCTAAATAACAGAAGTTTGGTGAATAAAATTGATTTGATATGTTTGAAGTGTTAAAACAGAAGAACTTAGCAATGTAATGGCATTTCACATTAAATATAGAAGTTAAGGTCTGCTTTTACCTCCACACTTTTTACCCTTTGTTTTTCTCATCACTTGCAGAATGTACACATAACAGACAACCCTCTTCTCTTGCTATACCAGCTGGGCAATCTTACTGGAATAAAAGCTCAGTTATACGTGCATGAAAATCTGAAAGATGCCACTTACGAAGTCGTGAGTGAAACAGACATTTGGACACAATTCGTTCACGTGCGTCTTCAGACAAGGCTTCCACTTACATGTGAACTGCAAGCTGATGCCATCAGTGAGACACTAGTTATGCTGCAAAAGAAGGTAGGCATCTGGATGCGATGTTTAGGAAATTTTTACTGCTGCAGTCTCTTAGAATGTGGAACATGAAAAGTAAATTTGTTGCTTTACCTCAACACTGTCCCAAGCACTTTATAGACAGCACTAGATTGGGGATGAATAGTCAGTTTCATACTCTGGCTTCTGTACTGTTTCAAAGAGTCGTCACACCATTTGGCTAAGAAGAATTGCGCTGTTTGGGACATTTTCACATACAGACAAATTCTTGACTCTGCTGGTATTCAAACCTAGTCTTCCACCTCATAACCATTCAGTTTATTCACTAACCTATCCCACCAAGGTGTATTTAATATGTGTAATATTTGTGAGAGCGTAATATATCCGTTAATATCAATGTTGTTATATTATATTTCCCTGTCCAGCAATGCCCATTGGGTGCTCCAGTGTTAGTGAGAGTAGTGAGTAACCAACCCACTGACTCCACACAATTTATACCCATACCTGATTTGACTGCCAGAGCCATCTAGCAGTGAATCAGGAGACTTGGGTGAGAAATGGCCATTGAATTTTGCTTACAAAACATCTCATATCATGCTCGTAAAGTTCTTTTACATGCCATAAATCTGTTACATGGGACCGCCGGCTTTACTTCCTCTCCAAAGGAAGTTGTGCTGCCGATTTTTATCACCCATAAAAATCCATCGACCTCGGCCAGGATTGAACCTGCGAACATTGGGTCCAGTGGCAAGCATACTAACCACTAGTCCACTGATAGCGACAATTGATCTTTCCCTTAGAAGGCCATAACTTTTGTTTGGTTTGTAGAGACTACACATTTTTACCCTATCATGTTTCTCCAAATTTGTTTCCAAGGTAGCAGCAGGAGTCGTATGTTTCCACTTCCCCAAATCAAGTGTGTATCTGAAGAGCAGCAGTTCAGAAAATGGGCTGAATGGAATTTCGGGTGACCAAACAGTTGGAGAATTATGTGATATTCATGGCAGTTCAGAATCAAATCACAGCCTCACTGGAGGTCGTGTTAAAGTAAAAGGCAAGAAGAAATGTTCTCCTAAAGAAGCTGTAAGTTGAAAGTAACATTTTTCTTTTCCATTTCCCCTTAAGCATGTTTTGTTTGCAAAGATTATAAGTTAATTTCATACATACATTAACCATAATAAGAATTACATTCATTGTCTTTATAAAATAACTGTGTGGTTTTAAAGTTTAATATATTTTTTAATTTGAGACATATTGTTATGGGATTTGATGTGAAATATTCAGCAAATTTCAAAGTTTTCGGTCTTTGCAAAAATTTCAAGGAAGTCTACAGATATCAGAAGAAATTGATGAATGCAAGACAGTTTTGTGTGTATGGATCCAAAGAAGACTATTGCTCATTGCAATTTGCATTTGATATACAGAAAACAATGATCCAGAAAGTGTTACATAAGTGAGTGAGATTATGTGCTTACAAAATTTGACTGAGATCTGAAATAATTGATGCTGTTCCTCCAAAAAGTATTGAATATGCAAATTTCAAGTAAAGTGGAATTGATGAAAATGAAAATTTTCTAATTATGGTATGCTTCACAGATAAAGCTCTTATGCACATTAATGTCTGTGTAATTATCATAACTATGAAATTTGGGGAGCAAATATTGTCATACAGCAATAGACACAGAGTTTTATTGCCACTGAGGAAGTTGAGTGTGTACCTTTTTGACTTAATGGTTCTCCAGTGCCATTCTTTGAAGAAAAGAGTATAATTAAGACTCTCACCTTGAGTGGTACACGTGTTGTTCTGTTTGATTTCTCTGTTGATGTTCATAGGATCTTTTATCAGTTGAAATGCTGTTAAAGGCGAGCAGGGACAGTCTTGTAGAGTCTCCAAACAAGTGTGCACCTATCATACATCTCATAAACAGTAAGTTATCTTGGTTTGTCTTTCACATTTTGTATAATTTTATGAGTCTGTTTAAATACTCTTTTCTGGTCTCGACACAAAAATTCTCCAAAACTTTAAATACAGGGATTAATTTATTAAGACACAGTTGAGGCCTGTCGTCAAATAACGCTTTATGGCACTTTTTTGGTTGAAATGTTTCTTGACATTCTTCCATTTTTGCTCTACAACATTATTCCATATTGGTCATCTTATGAATGACAGCTATGTAATGATATTGTAACCATGCAGCCGATCTGAAGTTGACCTTAAAATATTACTGGACAGAAAAAGATTGCGGGCAAGGGTTAAGTAACAGACAGTATATTTGACATACAAAATGTTTTGGGAGTTGAATTGGCTTCTTCTACCGCCACGGTGGTCTAGCGGTTAGAACACTGGGCTTGTAATACTGGGGTCCCGGGTTCGATTCCTGGCGGTGCTCAGATTTACAACTTGTGTTGGGCAAGGCCGTGATCCAGCCATCACAGAGTTTTCCTCCAGGGTTTCTCCGTGGCATCCCAACAATTACTCCACTTTCATCATCATCTCGAAAAAAGGGGGTCACAGCAGGAGCGTTCAATGTCACGGTTCCGATGGAACCCATGTACTGATGGGTCGTGAATCCTGCTAACCACCAATGCACACCATACTGAATGGTGCGTACTGGACACCAAAAAAAATTGGCTCCTTTTATCCCAGTGATTACTTATTGTATAAACACATTGTTTTATTATTATCTATATTTTCTGTTATGTGAAAATACGTAATTATTTTACAAAGTGTTTCTTTATATTTCAGATTTTATACCATCTTGTTCTCTTGTTTTATGCCATTAGGAAGCTACCGGTGTCTGAAGACCGTCATTAAAGTTGACACCATCTCGATGGTGCATCGAAATTCAAAGGTCGTTCACCTGTATACTGCACTAGTGGACAGTTTGTGGCGGAACTTGAAACTGATAGAGAATTCATTCCTAGAGCAGATATCAAATTCTGTAGATTCAATGTTCGTGGTGTCTGCACCTGAGACCTACCATTTTCTACCTCGTGAATGTGGCCACTTTGTGACAGTCGTGTATCAAAAGCAGAAGCATGACTCTGAACTGGGTAAGCATTAATAACTGGATTATGAAAGTGTTTTTAATTATTGAACCGGAAGGAGGACACAACATCCATTTCTGCCCCTTCGTGTGTGATTACATAAAAACTGGTTTTTCTTTCTTTGTGTGGGAAGGTGCATTGTCATGATAAAAATCAACTTGACCAGCCAAAAATTTTGTCTTTTTTTTTTAACAGCTTCACTGCTGTAAACGTTCCAAAACTTGCTTTAAGGTAGAATGATCAGTTGACTTCTTGAAAAGTCTGGGACAGTCATGATCAGTCTACGACTCTACATGTGAATCAAGCATAAAATGTGTAAATACAATGTGCTTATAGCTTTTACTTAACAGTTGCAGGAATTATGACCACATTATAGGGGGAAACACTTGTGTAGCATGCAGCGACTCATAAAGGGGTGCCATGGAAGCTTGATCTTCACTTCAAAAGCCATGTTTTCTGATGTAGTCATCATAGCTTACTCTAGAAGGTATATTTTATGAGAGTGATGTGTAGTGTGGGAAGTCTGCTGTAAAATTTAATGGGAATACTACTTCTGGATGTTTATTCATTGTATGTGGACCCAGGTTCAAATCTCAGCTCAGATTGATTATCCTGGCAGAGTTTTATGTGGTTCTCTCTAGTTCCTCGAAAAAATGTTAGGATAATAACTTAGTCATGACCACTTCCTTGCATATCTTATTCAATACATTATTTGCTAGTTATCATATAATTTAATGCTGTATAATCTGATCTATTGACAGTGTTGTTAAATGAATGATAAATAAATAAAATGACAATGGTATTTGCATCAGTCATGTTGGCAGTATGGGAAGAAACCATAAATACAGTGTAAAGTGTTGATTTCAATCCCATTAACATTCTAATTTTTGTTTGCAATTTATTCTTTTAAGAGTTAAGAATATAGAATTTGTTAACCTTAAACTGTGCTTGAAATTATTAGTGATCTTGGTTTGACCATTCCTTGCACTGCATTTGTTACAGATACGGAGCGCAGGTTGTTACATAAGTTGCTAGCCCTTCCACTTGACAGACCATACTTCAGGCGTGGATGTGCGCACCTGTTTACAGAAGACATTCCTGTCAATGCACCATTGATCAATGTTCATGAAGGTTTGACACCTACAGGTAAGTTACAGTAAATTGTAACTGAATGTTTGGAAAAGTATGATAATTCAGACACTTAGAATTTTATTTCCTCATATCAGTTTTGTCTGCATATCCACATTTTTAAAATGCAGTGAAGATGTTTGTCTCCGTTTTAGTACTGTCTGTAGACTCGGCAGATGCCAACATTTTGGAGAAACACTCTGTCTCCATCTTCAGCCATGAAGGTAGAGACAATATGTTTCTCCAAAACGTTGTTATCTGCATGGCGCCAAAACCCAGAACATCATCGTTGGTATGCTCTTAATTTGGACATTTTCAGACTGTTATTCAGTATTTTTGAATCCAAAATGTCCATCTGTCATTTCTTAAAATCTTCGTGAATACCAGATATAATCATCATTCTCTATAACGCGTGTAGTAGCTTCAGAAAGGTCCACAGTAGAAGCTGTTGCAGTAATATTGCGGCAGATAGACTGAAACCAGGCCGTACTCGTCATGATACAGAGCCCCCTAAGAACAGCAGAATTGTTCAGTTGCGATTAGACTAGAGGTGTGATAGGTTTAAAAGGAGATAAGGGCATGTCAAAGTCTGGCGAATGGTCTAATATAAATATTGGTAGTAATTTGGAAAACTGGTGACAAATTGCTGCAGATGCTTGGGACATTTTGTGTCAAATGGTTTCTTGATATAAAGTGTAGCCTGTGTTTACCAACCGCCAAAGAAAACCAAAAAAAATACAAAATTCAAGGAAATTCAAGTGAAGTGATATTTTGTGAGACCAAAAATAATTAAATGATGTCAAAATTAATGGGACTGGAAAAGGATATTGTAAATTATGGGAAACCGTACATTTCAGGAACATAAGTATGGGGTTTTCTGTATTGTCAGTACACGTGTTATTCCATAGCATGTGTTAATGGACGTTCATATACCAATGAAGGTAACATAACTGAT
Source organism: Zootermopsis nevadensis (assembly GCF_977971745.1). Taxonomy (NCBI): domain Eukaryota; kingdom Metazoa; phylum Arthropoda; class Insecta; order Blattodea; family Termopsidae; genus Zootermopsis; species Zootermopsis nevadensis. The sequence continues at coordinate 8,779,345 of NW_028259144.1, read as the reverse complement.
TAAACTGTGGCATTTCTATTTTCTTCTGGTTATGGTGTTTGGGTTGTGGTACCATGCAGTCTGAATATCTGAAAATGGAGACTTGATTTTTCCGAAGCCCTGGTAACCACCTACGAGACTACACAGTGTCACATCCCAGAAGACTCAAACTGGTTTCTTAATACTTGTTTATTCAGTCACTGCACCTATGAGATATTAATTTCAATGCCTCATTTCTTTGCAGTAAATGGTGGAGAGGTTTCTCTGGTGCAGGGGACGTACAGTTATCATCACTACAGACAAGATCATATTGATGACAGCGGTTGGGGCTGTGCATACCGTTCATTGCAGACTATTGTCTCTTGGTTTAAGTATGTATTGATTTTAGTTGATTTTTCTACGAACTACTTCAGATTTTTATGTACGACTAGGGCAGACACCGTGATCACGACACAGAATGTGACAAACAGGTGTATTTTTATATTGTGGGAAATAGCAGAATACAAATGCTTCATTCCTTAATCACAAATGACTGTAACACAGGATTAAAAACGTTTGCTGCTTTGCTGAGCAGTCAGTATGAAGATGACAGCCTTTTTGGATGTTGCGCTGGGCAGTCGTATAGGAGTTGACTTATATTTCATCAGTCTTTTGATGGAGGAAGTTCATGCTTCTGAAACATTGGTCAACTGCTATGAGACTACATGGCACAGTGTCCCATAAGACTGTCATCATCGCCCTAACCTCTTTGCCGTACCTTTCATTGTTAAGTCTGACTTCTGTCCATATAACCTTCCTTGTTTCCTCTTCGTTGCCTCTCACTAACCGTTGCAAGTTTGTCTCTTCGTGCATGCTGTGACCCACAGAGTATATACAAACTGAGATGTGGTTTCACTAAATTTTAAGGAGACGAAGTATTTTCAGTTTATTTCAGTATTGCTGCAAATGACCACTGCAACCTTTAATCATACTCTTACTTATTTTTATCCATTACATGTAGCAAATCTGATATGCTTCGTATTAACCTTTATAAACCAGAACAGACGTGTGTCCCATGAAGTTATTTGCGCTAATAATGGGGCAATGTTGTCCTGCTACAAGATTGCCATATTTTTATTGAAAAAATCAGTCCCTTTTGAAGAGTTAAACGTTATAACCACAAGCTGTATCACATTTTGAAACTATAGAACACATTTTTATTTATTGATTTTTCTACACTGGTGATGACATCTTGCTCTTCTGTTCTCATTAATAGGCTTAAATCACCCCTCGCTATTGTGTAAATTTCACAGTTTTAGTCTGAATTTTTTCCTGTGAAAATCATGCAGCATTCCTGTTTTGATATGCGTCTCACAAAACCATAACATTGTATTTTATTAGTATATAAGTTGCCACGTGCCGGTCACAGTGGCCGCACATTCTGGGGCATGGGCACTGGGACCATGGGTTTGAATCCCACTCAAGGCATTGATGTTTGCGTCTTTCTGTGTCTAAAATAGATCAAGAAACCTCAAAAAAAGGCATCCAAGACCCACACTGGGTCATAGAGAAAGTTGTCATGTGTCTCAGAAGAGGAAATTATTCACATATAAATCAATCTTTGTTCTGCTACTGTTGCATACATGGTTGTTGCTGTAAACTTGATGAAGTGTTTTATTTCTTCTGTTCATAAATCCAGAGAAGTGTGAAACAGTTTTTGTACAGCTGATTGTGTGTTTAAAATATGATATTGGAAATGGATTGTGGTATTCTGGGTTGTGACACCATGTAGTCTTGTAGGTGGCTACCAGCATGTCACAGGAACATATTACCACCATTTTCAGGGTAAAAGTGGGCATGTACTGAAGATGGAAGTAATATGCTCCTGTGAAATATTGGTAACGACCTAGAATGACTACAATCCATGTTGTGTGTTTATTTTCCCTGTCATTTTGCCATTAATTGTTCTGTACTTTTTTTAAGGTGGCAGGGTTACTCAGAACGTGCAATCCCAACACATCATGAAATTCAACAGTGTCTCGTTACCATCGGTGACAAACCGTCGTCGTTCGTCGGTTCGTGCCAGTGGATAGGTTCCACAGAAGTGAGTTTCTGTCTGGAGTCCATGTTGGGCGTTACGTCGAGGATTCTGTCTGTCAGCTCGGGCGAGGAGCTGGGTAGCCTCGGCGGAGAGTTGGCGTACCACTTCAAGATTGAGGGCACTCCTATCATGATAGGTAATAAGCTTCAATATACAGGACACGCTATGAAAATGGTCCATCTACGTGTTTCAACTGAAACTACTTCATAGATTTGGATGAAGTTTGGTGTGGAAGTTATAAAACGAGACCACATGGGTGTGATCCATACCAGAATACAGTTTCCACATGCATTCATTGCCTGTCAAAATTATTTTATATCAGTTTAATTTTTGTTCGTACTGTGCTTAATCAATCTCGATGGTTCCAAGATCGATTAGGTTGGTAGTATGTCAAAGTCATTGAAGTTCTGGTGTTTTAATCATTCCTTTGCGTCTGACATCTACTGTTTTATACTGAAACTACCCTCTTGTTGTAGCGGCAAAATTCTATGCTCTCCTTCGAAAATTATGTCATTTTCCTCGACTTTGACGTCGGCTTTTAGATTGTGAGATTTTAGGTTCTGATGGTGAAGACGATGACGTTGGTTTCTGGGGCGTGATACCTCATAGATTTGTAGGTAGAATGCAGAAGAGCAACGTTGTATGTTTTTAGATAAATTGAAACTTTGAAGCCAGTGGGTTTATTTGTTTGTAGTTTATTTAATGACTTTGTGGCATTTAATGAGAGGATGATAGTGAATTGGAGAGGATGCGGAAGGAAATGGTTGTGGCCCGATTTACGGTACTATCCTGGTATTTTCCCGGAAGGAGACGGTAGATTTCTTCGTATTTGTCGTTTTGGTCTTTTGTTTAATTCCAGTGACCCAGTTGCTGTTTTTGCTTGATTTTTCATTTCGCCAAATTGTATCATCAGCAAATATTGTTTCCATATTTAATTGGTTGTTTGAATCCGTTTCGTAAACGTATTTTTGAAAAATATCCGCACGGGATTTCTACGTTTTGTTATCTCTCGGAATTGGTGGATCGTGTCTTTAATTCGTGATTTTGCTAGGGTTTCTCAAGAACTGGATGTTAATTTCACGCATTCGGCCTCGCATCTTACTGACCTTCATTCTTTCGCACAATTGTCTAATTGATAACTTTGGTTCCAAATTGAAAAGTTCATCTGCTTTCCTACGGGTCCGTGTTCTGAGAAACTTCGCTGTAATAATGTGAAATTGGTTTGCAGGAGGCGGAGTCTTGGCTCACACCATTCTTGGTGTGGACTTCAATAAGAATTCTGGTGACCTGAAGTTTTTGATCTTGGATCCTCACTACACTGGAAGTGAAGATTTGCAAATAATTCAAGGGAAGGGTTGGTGTGGCTGGAAAGGTGTCAGTTTTTGGAATAAGGCAGCTTATTACAATCTGTGTTTACCTCAGCGGCCAAGGGGCCCGTAAATATGTTCGTCTCTATCTGCGGCTGCCAAATTTAACGTGGTCGACGAATTGTGTATCTGCAGAATTTTTGAAAGTTATTGGTGTGGGATAAATTTATTGTTGAGTCTGTTGATGTATTTTTGTGAAGAAACAGCGATGTTCATATTAAAGATTACGTATTGTTGTTCATTTTCGTTATTTTTACTGAAGAATAGTTTGAAAATGTTGAGAAATTCACTCCAGATTCTTATCTCTTCCTTGTCCTAAGAGTTGATTTCTTCTTTCATTTTCCTTATTATCATTAGCTTGACCTTTTTCTCCCCTAACCTAACCCAGCAGGACCTCATTGTATTTGGAAATTCATGCCCTAGGGTTGGTTACCCTACAGCTTTTAATGGTTTTCTGAGACAGTGCTTTGCATAGTTAACGTTGGTGATTGTACGAGGGTCGCTCATTAAGTAATGCCCCACATTTTTTTCCTCAGAACATATTTATTCAAGATGGCTCAAATTTAGTGACAATATAAATCAATGTTTCCTTTACACATACTATTTTTCCACATAGTCCCCATCAACTTGTACGGTTTTACGCCAGCGTGGAACAAGTGCATGCATGCCTTGCCGGTACCAGCTCTTGTCCTGTGCACGTAGCCATGTCCTCACTGCTTGAATAACGCTCTCGTCATCTTCAAACCTTGTTCCGCGGATAGCATCTTTAAGTGGCCCAAAGAGATGGAGTCGGAGGGTGGATGGGGCAGCACCGTTCAACCAAATTTGGTGATTTCTTCCCGGGTTCTCGGACTTGTGTGAGGGCGTGCATTGTCATGCAGGAGCAAAATTTCTGCTGGATGCTTGTGAGGCCGAACTCGTCGGAAACGCTTCTTGAGGGTTTCCAGGGTCATAATGTACGCGTCTGAATTGATGGTCGCACCTCTTGGCATCACATCCACAAGAATGACCCCATCACTGTCCCAAAAGACAGTCATCATGACTTTTCCGGCGGAGGGAGTTGACTTGAATTTCTTCTTTCTCGGTGATAGAGGATGATGCCACTCCATTGACTGCCTTTTTGTCTCCGGCTCAAAGTGGTGTATCCAGGTTTCGTCACCTGTAATGATCCGGGACAGAAAGATCTCTCCCTCAGCATCAAAACGCTCCAACAATTCAGAAGAAATCGTTTTCCTTTGAATCCTTGTGGTCTGCTGTGAGACTTCGTGGAACCCATCTTGCGCACACCTTCGAATATGCAAGAGCCCGGATAATTGCAATTACACTTCCATTGCTGACTGAAAGCTGTTGGGCCAATTGTCGAGTTGTGATGCGCCGATCCTCACGAATAATGGCATCCGCGCGGTTCAACATGTCTGGAGTGGTGGCTGTGGCAGGACGCCCAGAGCGCGGCAGATCATGGAGCTCGGTTTCTTCACTTCCTGAAGCTTTAACTCTCTTAGCCCAGCGACCAACGGTGCTCCTATCGACTGCACAGCTTCCATACACAGCACACAAACGTTTATGAATGTTCACCACCGTTTCTTTTTCAGCAACAAAGAATTCAATTACAGCTCGTTGTTTGTAACGAGAGTCGTTCACAGACGCCATTTTAACAGTTCACTACAGCTCCGCTATCGGTTGGAATCATTTGAAACTCCGTACACGAACGCGGGAAACATCAAATCTCAAGCATGTAAAAGTGCACTTTTCTATCTTCATTATTGGCTGAGAAAAAAAATGTGGGGCATTACTTACTGGTTTGAATGATACATCGCACTCCTCCAACAATGAGTGAATTTTGTTCTTTGAGTCCATCAGTATAACCAGGTTTGTGCTTCAGGGGGGCCTTGGAAGGGTTCTCTTGAGCTGTTTGTTAATTTTGGACTAATTACCTGAGCCGTCTCTTACTAGCATACAAATACAGGTAGCCCTCGATTTGCGCCGGTTCAATTTGCGCCGATTTTGAAACCAGAAAGTCAAAAAGTGAAAAAATATATTTTACTATTATTTATAACGTTTTACAATGTTTCTCGTACCGCTTCTTATACTAAATCGTAATTCTTACGTCGCTGATTATGAATAAAAATTATAAATACAGTCATCTCTGCAATTACGTATGTTTCGTTAACGCGAATTTGCCCCATTGAGATCGATGAATCGGTAAAAGCTGTTTGTGAAATGCAAACTTTTGCACGCGCGAGTTTGCTCTTATGCAGTTTCATTTCTGGCTCTTTAAACTTTCAAAGGAGTAATTTAATCTCTGCAAAGGTCCCGGGGTTATTTTTACTATGCGATTTTCTATAGGTCGGCGTTTTACATGAATGCAACTATCGCATAACAGCAGAGATGACTGTACACATCAATCTCATGAAAGAATCGCAGTCAATCGCGGGGACCAACGAATTGCCGATTGTAAGTGTATAAAATATATTTTTTAAATTCCCATTTATTTTATTTACGTTATTTCAGAGCTTTAAATGTAATGCCATTACTCGTCAATGTTTGGGTGCTTGGAACGCATGTCATTCCCTTCCCATTGATTTACATTATAAAAGTTTCAATTTACGCCGGTTCGTCCAGGAATGCATCCCCGGCGTAAATCGAGTGTTACCTGTATATCAAATGAAGGTGATTTACCAGTATAAATATGTTGATACGTCACCAGTACTGAAGATTATGATGCGTCTGATTTTAGTATGCGACTTTAAAGCTTTAGGCTTTATATTGTAAATAAACATCTTTAGGCGTGGCAATGATATTTATATTTGTAGATAGACTGTATGTTGTATATTAGCTATTATGTGTAATACTGTGTAGTTTTGCATGGACAAAGGGTCCTGATCCTCGGAAAATCCGTTGGTATTTCACTGGTCCATGAATCAGAATGTTCAAAACCACTGATGTAAAATAATGTTTACTTTCGACTAATATTAAATTCATGCGACAGATTTTGGTGTAAACCCCAAATATTAAATCTAATCGAAATATGTTGATTGTTGCCCTTATGGTTCGTAGTCTTGCAGACGGGTACCAACGTTTCTGAGAAACGTCGTCTTCTCCTTCAGAATTTATAACCACCAGCAAGACTAAATAATGTCACGAGTCAGATGACATGCTAACATCTTTACTGCTGTGAGAACTTCAAATCTCGGATTCTTTTAAATCCATTTAGTAGTTTCAGAGATAAAACATGCGAAAGAAGACGTGGACAGACATTAACACGTGACCTGTTATGCAGTCATTCTACAGCATTTGCCAGATATCTCGCGAGTTTTGCTGTCGCGTTCCCACGCCACACTGGATTCAGCACGCTCATTGGCCGATTGGCCTGGTGCCGTGGCAGCCATTTCAAAAACATTGATTGTCGTGGATGGACCATTTTGATTATTTCTTATCCTTACTTCTACCTCCTTTGGCATGCATCACTCTCCATTATTATTGCTACTTTCAGAGTTAGATCTTGTTGCCACACGTAACTAGAAACATGGAGATAAGAGAAGAGTTTTTTATGTATGTTTATGCGCACGCAGCACATTCTTCTGTTTGACACTCGCGGTGCGCTGACAGCTCTACTGGATATGCTTCGTGGAGACGTGTAGAGCACGCAAATGGATATCTCCACTCTGAAATATATTAGGACTGAATAAAATACGTCAGCATTCGAAGTAGACGAATGTCCGCTCTGATTTTAGAGGAGGCAACTGTTAATTCATTTGCAGTGTTTGTAACTCCGCTCCTCAATTTTAATTTAAAATGCATCATTTTTAAAATAGTTACAACCGTAGGTACTACCAAATAAAGCACGTACACGTGTGATATGTCTATAGAGCTGGTGGAAATTATTTTTATGAAGAATCTAATTCGAAGGGCGATGTAAATATTTGAAAGATGTTTTCGTACTTTCTGAAATCTTGGAACCTGGATTTGGACTCTTCTCTCAAAATGGCAACTTCATTTGCGTATTTTGTTTTGACACGATTTTAAAGAAAATATTAGATGCTCGCAGGCAAAAGGAATTCGATCCGCGGGCTGCATGCAGCCCATGGGCCATACTGTGTATACCCCTGTCTTATGCTTTGAAAACCTACGTCCACCACGTGATACCTTGATATGAAAGAATAACGTTGTTGTGGCACTTTAAGTAGTCAGATGATGGAATGATTATGAATGGCGAATTGCGTGCGAAGAGTAAGGTAGCATTGTGGTCAGTATTAATGTACAATCCTAGCATTTACCACGAGATACGAAACTCGGACCACGCTTAGACAGAAAAAATTGATAGGCAGTGTCGGACACTGCCGCAGTTATTTTCGTGAAAACGTCAATCGTGTATAGTATATTGAAATTAAACAAAAATTTTGTTTTGAATCGTTTAATTCATTTTCAAACTTTTTCAAATTCACAGCCTCGTATCTTTTTGAGTTTTTGAGATACACACTTGGAGGCCAGGATGAGTTGTAACATATACACTCTTCTTCAAAACAACACTTGGTACACTCGGATCGGATAATTAGTCTCTGAGATATGATCCCGTTTATGGACACGTGTCGAATCCGGAAAGTCGAAAATCGTGGGTTCACTTTGCGCGTGCGCAGTTCGCGACGTCCGGCCGCCACGAATGTCGGAGCGGTACTGGCACAAACGTTCATCCTTCCACTTTAAAACGAGACTAAGATGGCGGTGCTATGTCTATTTTTAGCCGAGTTATTGAAGTTTGAAATCACTTCGACAGAAACTGTCGCTCATTTGGGCGCGATTGCCTCCCCACACCCGGCATCGATTTTAAAGACGTTTTCACGTCAAAAAGTCTATGGACCTAGATTCGAACCTGTGTCCTCTTCAGCAGGAAGTAGTAATGCTAACCACTACGCCATAGATCTCAGTATGCAGATGGGCCCAATTTTTGGTAAATCAATGAGTCATCAGTTAATGAGTTATCCAAACAGTTTCTCATTAATTTAACAGGTTAATCATTCGATTAGTTAATCATTTAATTCGTTTATCGAATTTTTTCAGTTAATCATTGACTTTGTCATTCACGTAGTTAATGACTAAGTTAATAAGCCACTTAGCAGGTTAGCAAACGGATAGTTAACCAATCGATCAGTTGATTACTTAACTAGTTCGTTAATCGGTGAGTCAGATGTCTCTCTCGGATGCCCATTCCAGTTGACGTCGTGCGGACTCCACCCTGAAATCTCCGTGGGTGTCACCCAGTGTGGGCCGAAGCGTGCCACCCCACCGCTAGTCATGGAACTAGGACGTGCCCCCTTTCCACAAAAAGAAAACCCACATAAAGATTCAACGCGACCCTAAAATAGCCAAGTCAGTACTGGAAGATGGCTGCCTTAAATAATGTAAGATAAATTATGGTCCTAGTTCTTCACTTCATCGACTCCCTCTTTAGCTGTTATACCAACTAAGAAGTTAGTGTTGCAATGTTGCATTGACCCAGTTTATTTAATTGCGCGGTAACATACCCATATTGATGTTATTGACACGTATTAAAGTTCAGGGTCCAAGGACGTGCTTGATACGTTAGGATGAAGATGGTTATGTCAGGGAAGACCTACAAAAATGGTTAGAACATCTAGAGAGAATCCAGATGAAAGATTATGAAATATATGTTGAATTACCGACCACGAGGAATAAGACATGTCCCTGAACATTGTAAACTTTAGTTGAGTTTGAGGTTCTCACGGCGACGACTATGAAGTTGGCTGTTGGCATAACGTGTTGTTCTAAGCAGACAAGAAAGTAGCGGACTTCTTAAATATTAAGTTTCCACAGAAATAGATTCGCAGGGGCGGGCTTTGGAGGTCTGCATGAGCCCGGGTCTCGACCCGACCCGAGGGTGGGACCTTGACCTGGTAGTACAGATATGTTCGAATCCTGATCGATTTCGTGCCTGTTTCAAATTGCAATTAAACGTTACATAAAACATTTCGGGCTTTCCTGGGACATTCTTCTTTCGAAAAGTTTTTCCTATTGTGCGCTCATATTACGATCGTGTACCAATCGGGATACAGAAACAACCCCGATCTATTTGATTTTATCGGGCATTTTCGTAGTTGTCCCCTCCCAGGTTGCAAATAGATCGGGCTTCATTTGGCCTGGAATAAAAAGAAGTCGGGCTTACGTTGGCGTATGAGTAACGTATTTGAAGATGAACTTCGGGCTTAGGCTAAATGTTCTTCTGGTAGGGCCGGGAGAAATTCAAAAATTTCGGCCAGTGCAAAACTATAGCGGGCCTATCATTTGGCCCCCTCGCCCCTACATTGTTTTCTGCTGTGGGTATATCAAGGATGTTACGCAACCATTCGCTGTCACTTTGCCGAAACTTGCAGGGGAATAAGAGATACAGAGGATACATTTACCCTCTACGTATTTAACAACGTGTGGAATACAGAATACAGATATCAAATTGAATTAGAATGCTGTCAAGTGAACTTCTGTAAAATGTAGGTTACAAAGACGTGATCATATAACCTACTCAAATGCGTATAGTTTTCATTGTACATTATAATTCTTGAGCAATGTTGTAGTAAAGTTGTATACGTATTATGTGTATTCTAGAGAGCATTCTAGATTAACACTTGTAACAGATGGGTATAAGAAGCAGTTAACACGTGTGTAAGTGTGTGTATTACAAATAAGATTCTGATACTGCATTTCCAACACCCAGAGCATCAGTACCTAAGCCCCAGGGATCCAAGAAATGAAGAATTTATCCTTAACCACAGACTAGATTTCAAACGCAGTTTTTAAAATTGTCATTCATGAGCCAATAATTTGTCGCGAAACAAAAATAAATCATTACTCATTATTTACCTGGACATAGACGCTGGTTTCCTTTCGCCGTCTTTGTGCTGGCCCACTTAAACACAGAACAGCTACTTTTACGTATTTGTTGACGTAGGACTCACATCGTACATTTCACGTCCCTACTTACAATGAGTCATGTTATCGTCATCAGATCAAAAATATTTCTTGCGATCACCATGTTGTTAGTTTACGTTTCAGACAAAAATGCTTTAAAGAATTTAATACTTTTCCCTGTATGCTATGTTACCGGCGTTCGATCCCTGATAGGGGCAGAAGAATTTCCTCTAGTCTCCTCCTGTTCAATGGGTACCGGGGTCCTTTCCCGGGGGTAAAGCACGGCCGGGGCGTGATGCTGACCACTCACCCCCATCTAGTGCCGAGGTTAAGAATTAATAGGAGCTACACCCCCTCTCCCCACAAGCGCTTCATTGTGTGTAGGAGGACAACTTTGCTTTTTTACTTTCCTTACCCGAAAACTAGATACGTTGGTAGAATTGTACATGAAGATATTGCTCCCATATCCGAAGTACTATAGCCATGTTGTTAAAGTAACTAGAGACCAGGACTTAAGATGTCGACGAAACTAAAATTTGCATGAACTTCCCACTAGGTTTAACTCGGATGGGCCAGTTTGTCGCTTAGTTATTATGAGGAAAGTAGACACACACATATTGGCACTTCTATATAAGGCCCGTTCTTCAATTCTTGCGCAAGTCTAACAAGCAGTTCCGTGCAGAACTCGTAAATTCCAATTTCTTGTTGTGACGGCAGTGAATTGTAAGTTGGCTTATGGATTAACGTCCTGGATTTATATACAGGTAGTTACAGAATCGAATCCTTTGTTAGTCATTACTCTTTGTCTCGCCTCAGTTTTAAATATGTCATACCTTTACAGAGTATTGCTATTATTTATATTCTGTGTGGGGAAAAAGTATTTGGTTACAAATTCGCATCGTTGCTGTATTCGTAATTGTTGATTTATAAAGAGTATTTTTATATATTAAATCTTGTCCGTCTAATCACAATAAATTCTTATTAAATATTAAAATATTACAATAATTGACATTTAAAATATTAAATGATGTTCTTTATCGAAATATTCGATTTAGATTACACCATCATTTTTCATGTTTCACGACATGTTTCAGCTCCTAATTTAATTTAATATATACTTATTATATCACAATATGACGCAACTTTACCATCTTATAAAGAGTATTTTATTCAGAACTTGCATGATTATAATTTCCATACCGAATTTCATATTGCCAACTCCAGTTTTTCATTTGTTATAGTTATTACAAGACTGAAAGCCATATGAAAGTATCTGCACGGTTGCCATTTTGTTTTACTTTGTACAAAATGGTTTCCTTAACGAAAGTCACGTGTTTTTTTAAGTCTGTTATTATACGTAATTTCAGGGGCACGTATTAGGTGTAAGTGTCGCTCCCACCTTACAAATTAGCACGTTCGCCATGGCTTTGTTACTGATTATAAAAATTATATATCACGAAGCTGGAGTGTTCTCCAGTGGCAGAACGGCCACAAAATTTCGAGAAATTTAGTTAAGTGGTTCGAAAGTTGAACTGGGGAATACGTGTAGAGTATAGCTATCTCTTGACCATATTTCTAATTGCTCAGTCCTTATCTCCCCTAATTACACTTGTTGTCCGTATCTAGAATACATGAAAAAATATTCTCGAAATCTAATTTCGATTGTCATTCTGTTTGTATTGCCTGAAGCCCTGACCTACAGATGAAATGAAAGTGGAGAACTCCCTGTGCAGGTGGACTTGATCCCGTGGGAGTTGGGTGGGAGCCTGTAACCTACTATATATGGGGACTTTAGTGTCCCACGTAAACTGAATCATTGCCATGAAACAATACTTAATTCAGAAATCGATCGGGTTACCATTTATGACATTGCTCTAAAAGTGAACACATAACTCATGTTTTAAAACGTGCGTGTTTAGTGTTCTTTTTTACCAGTCTTCTTGTATAACAGACAGTGTTCGTTAAATAGATAAAGATCCAATCCGTGTGTTCTAGTTATACGCCTTGAAGTATCTGTATTAAAAAGCTGGTTTTCTATCGTGAGACGAACTTCATGCTTTATGGGTTGGCTCGTCTTGACGACAGTAGCGCCAGATTTCTCTGCTTGAGTCCACGCCAGCAAAAAAGCGCAAAGAGACTTCCTCCATATCGATACTTAAAAGGGTGGTTGGCCACACTTTCTTCCCACAGTCTCTTGTTTGTATTTAAATAAATTCACGGTGTAACCATCTTTAGATATACATACGTCTGAGCCATTAGTGCCAGAACCTAACCTAACCTATTGAAAAGTTGAAATAGTATAAATCCCTGGGTACTGATCAGATTCTGGCCGAATTTATCAAAGCATGAGGCGAAACGTAGTGCTCTGAAACACACAAACTTCTTTGCTGTGTACGGAATAAGGATTAAATGCCACAGCAGTGGAAGGATTCTATTATTATACCATTTCATAATAAGGGTGATTAGACTGCGTACAACATTTTAATCCAATATTCTTCTGGTGAGGTCGACTCCATATTCAAATGAAATTAATGGAGATCACCAGTGTTTGTTTTGTCATAATAGATCTACAGGATTTAAATAAACTCTTCACTCTAGTAACGTACTACAAATTGTTTGAAGTACATTCTTACTAAACAGAGTCGTACTGCAATTCATGGTTTTGTAAATGAAAATATATCCATAGAAGGTGACAAAAATTGAAGTAAAAGCTCATAAAGACCCTTACTTCACTCTTATATCTAGATTGTTTATAGCAACCCTACATTCTTACGTCCTAGCAGGTGGAACCGGGGGTTAGTATCGCTTCTGAAATACAAGATTATAGCGTTTTAGGCATGTCTTTAACGAACTAGCAAAAATGCTATTAGATTTGAAGTTCTCACGGTGGCGAGTACGAAGATGGCTGTCTTCTGGGTTGCTGCACCGTGTTGACTGGTAGACGTTTACCAACTTCTCCCTGATGATGGAGGCAGCAAGCATTTAAGAAATATCGGTTAATATCTACAAGATAACGCGGTGTGACAACCCAAAAGACGTTCGTCTTTTTGAATAAATGCTCTCGTTAGCTTCGCAGTTTGTGTGTCCGTCTGTCTGTAATAACTCGAGAATCGGATTAGAATCGTTAGTTGCCCGTCAGAAATTTTGTGACGCGCCGTGTTGGCACATCAGCAGTTCGCCTACGCTACTTACGTAACTTTCGCCCGAAGGAGGATCCAGTCAGTGAAAGAGAGGGAGATTGTATGAAGGATAAGACGCTAAGTTGTAAATATTTCACCTTGTTCAAACGGGACCTTGTGCTGTTTCCTCTGTCGTGGAGACGCCCTTCTATCCCGACATTATCTTGTGTCACACTGATTCCACCTGTAGAACAATTCAAGCAAGGAAATACAACCTTAATGTGCGTATAAGTGAAGTCAGACGCACTAATACTTCGTATTCTGTAGAAAGAAGGTAAATTTAGCCCCGTGCTTAATTAAGCATCATAAAAAAGTATACTAATTATTTTCTAATATGAGCTGGGAAACAGACATCCTTACTTTAACGATGTTCTTCCGGGTTGTGAGTAGACTCAGCCCTGAAGATGGAGACAATATGTTTCTGCGAAACGTTGTTGTCTACCTAGGAGTCTACTCGGTGTCACAACCTTGGACAATGTCAGCTTCACCGCTGAGATAACCTTAAATTTCACAATCCGTGTATCTCATTCCCTCCACAAAAATGTTGAAATATAATTTAAAATAAGCCACGACCGCTTTGATCCATACCTTACTACCTGTTTCTTTTATGATCACTCTTCAATTTTCTTGTTTAATGTGTGTAATGTGAATAGTTTACGCAGTTATGTTAAATAAATAATTATAAATGTTTATATCGTTCAGAAGTTAATGTATAGTGGTCAATACTTGGGATTCGTACTGTGAAATCTCCGTTTCGAATCTCGGCCAGGAATTGGTTATCCTGAATGAGACTTACAGTTATTTCTCTAATACCTACATGCTAGTTCATATATTACAGTAAAATTAATGACAACTGCTTCTTTCCGCATGTCCGACGGCTCGGAATTTTACTGTAGCTCTTTCGAGACGTAGTGTTCTGACTATACTACGGGTTGGATGACCGGGGTTCGATTCTCGGTAGGATAGGATTTTTCTCTTCGCCACAGCGTTAACATCGGTTCTGGGGTCCGCTAATCCCCCTAGCCAGTAGGTGCTGGGGTACATTTCCTTGGGGGTAAAGCCGCTGGCATGGAGCTGACCACTTAAGCTACATCCATTGCCGATGTTAAGAATGCGTGAAGCTATACGTCAACTTCTCCACACGTATGCATGGAGTGGTGCTTAAATACGTAGGGACAACTTTACCTCTTATGTAATTAAATCTTCTCGGGCTCCCGGCCGTGTCAGGTGGTTTAATGGAGAAATATCAACGTTTCGAGAACCAAATTCGTCCTCAGGGTAGCTCTAGAGGACTTCATTATATTCAGATCATACTTTAATTATTATAGCCCTTTCGACGGTACATGGTATCAGAAATTGATTCATCAGTTTAAAATAATCTAATAAATAGAAAATTATTTCAAGGTCAGTCGTAATACGTTCTTTGCAAACGATGGAGATGGTACGCAAAATAATTTATACGTAATTTTGTTAATGTTGTGAAATGTGGTCTTTTACCCAGGGGCGGAATATGACTGCAACCTACGAAATGTCGTCGTCGAGTAATTGGCACTCCTAATTCGTATTCGGGAGGTCTCTGGTTCAAATTTCGGCCCTGAGACTGGTCACAATGACCGCGTGGTCTAAAGCGTGGGTTTTGGCTGCTTGGTTGCTGGGATGGTGGGTTCGTGGCCTTCTTTGGGCATGGATATTTGTTCTTGTCCTTCTGTCTTATATTGTCCTGTGCGTAATCAGAGCGACTGGACGAAGCAGACAGAAAAGACGGAAAACGGAAATAAATAAAGAAAAAATATATATAAAAGTTGTTAGAATTTGTGCTTCGTAGTTGCGAGGTTACTGGTTCAATTTTCGGTCCTCAAATCGGCCATCCTGACAGAATTTTCGTAGTTTTTATCAGTTTCTCAAGGAAAATAAGTCTTGACCGTTTAGCATATTAAAATGCTTGCCGAAGATAGAATTTGAGTTACCCATTTTTATGTCTGAGATTTTTTAAAGTCGTTTTCAAATTACAAATTTTTGTTTCATTTAATGTCATTCCAAAGTATAAATCACGACTAAATTGTTTACGCCATCGATTCTTGTCTCCCATAGGTCAATCTTATCGTTATCCTCCCATCTACGACTAGGTCTTCCCAGCGGTCTCCTCCCTTCAGGCCTCAAAACCAATAACTTGTGAACACCCTTCCCATCTCCTCTCCCATGCGTGCTGCATGTCCTGCCCACCTCATCCTCCTCGTTTTAATCACCTTAACAATATCAGGTGAGGAGTACAGGCCGTGAAACTCATCATCGTGCAATTTTCTCCATGATCCGTCTACCTCCCTTTTAGGTATTCCTCAGCACTCCGTTTTCAAAGACCATCAGTCTATTTCTCACTAAAAGCCAGAGACCAAGTTTCGAACCCATACAGCCTAATTGGTAAAATTACACATTCGTATATTAATCAAAGAGTAAACAGTTGTCTTTATTAAAAGCTTAAGAAATTTACGAAAAGGCCTGATAATCATAAATAATCAGCGATAAGTTATTAATTGGTTGTTTGTTGTAGCGAAAGTAATATTCGTAAACTGAAAAATACGTATTAATTTACGAGGTTTCTTGTAGAGAAAACTCCAGGGCTTGGTTGTTAATCAAGCACAGGGACAAATTTGTCTTCCCTGTTTTGCATATTTTATAACGGTTTTGTTAATTAGGTCTGTGGCAAATCAGTTAATATTCCAAGTTGAGCAGTTCTTAGTAAAATGGTTGGTTTATTGTGGGCGGCCCTGGGAAGTCAGGCATCATTGCCATGAATGGGAGTTGAACTCACAGCCCGACCTGTTAGCGCCTACGCAAGGCCTCGTGTAGTAAAGGACGCGACTGGGCTGTGTGGGGGTTCTTAGCCTTTGCCACACTGATAAGCAATATGGTGTCCCAATATCGAAACTTCGATTTTGATCATTTCAATCCCTTAATCGTTCAGATTTCGGATGATTAAAATTCCAAAGTAGTTATCTTACGATTGTGTGCCATCTAATTAGATTAAAGTTTTTTCATCTACAGGGTGTTTGAAAAGATATATACACATTACAATACCGAATATTAACCTTGTTATCGATCGTCTCTTTGCCACGAAGCTAACGATGGCCAATTTGAACACTTACACAATATTCGCTGATTTACTAAGTGCCAGTGTTGACGTATGTAATGGTTAAATTTATTAAAAAAAATTACTTAATTTATCGAATGTGTGTATACATGGAACCTGGGGTAAATTAAAAATTTATAATAAGAGAATTTAGTTATTTATACATGTGCATGGTTTCCGCTACTACAGTTTATTTTTTCTAAAGTTGTCATACATGACATCAGAATTTCGCGCTGTCGTGTCTATAAACAAAAGTGTTTTACAGGGTTTGTGCTTCACGGTATTAAGCATCGAGATAAGTATTGACTTTACTTAACGGTTATGTTTTTCTTTCAAATTCTAAAATACGTATATTATCTTTCGAGTACCCTATGTACCACCACACAGGATCGTATTGTAAGGGGTTCTAGGGTTGCGCACATTTAGAAGTTTACATTCTTGCGTAAAAATTCCCCTGTATTATATAGTTCTCGCTATACTGAAGTGTTATTCCTTGAGTAATTTCGGTAGATATCACACTCTCTAGCGACAAAAAATCGAATCAAAGATTACTGTTTCTTATTCGTGAATTTTGCATATAAGTGAAGCCGCCATGTTAATAGTGTGTAGAACCACCACTTTTAATGAAAATTTAAAATGGCTTTCTCTCGTAGATGAAATATTGCAAGAAAGTTTAATTTATAATTTTCATGACTTTTCATTTAAATGAGAATTTGAATCTTAGTAGTCTTCATAAACAGCTCCTAAAACTTCCAGTTTCATAATTTACCTCTTAAAATTGTGTTCTACTATATGTAATTTTTAATGCAGTATTATTTTGGTCTTTAGTTTTTACCAGATTACTAACCAGTCTTGAGTAATTTGAAAGAAAAAAGACGAATCAGTTTCATTGATATGACAGAACATTTTTATTTGTACGTTTATTTAAAACATTTTCAGGGATACGTAAGTTCTGCTGCACTTACTATGGGATAAAAGTTTCTTATGCCAGTTTGTAAGAACAAATTCTTCCAGTTACAGGTATTTCAAACACTAACGAAATTTCATTTTTAAAAGGTTCAAAATTGGGCATCATTCGATTAATATCGTGTTAAAGATTACGATATTTAGTGGGGAGATACGGATACATTATTTTGTGACGATTTTTGGGGGGCGGGAGGTGTCCTTGGTGGTTTCAGACACGTTGTTGGCGATCGTTTGAAATGAAACGGTCGGTTTTCAACTTCTCCTTCCGTACCAGTTTACTAGTGTGGGCAGACTGGAGGTTAACTGGTCCAACCGACAAGAGTCTAAATGCTTCATGAATGACATAAGGCTACATTACACATGAACTTCATTCTATGTTTCCATATCGATTGTCCTCATATCGATTGTGATTCTATTGATATTTTATTTCGACTTCTTGGAGATGCTATCCGGTTCGAGCAATTGGAAAAGGTTCTTTCCTCCATGTCCTTATTAAGGCAGAGCATTTGACCTTAGATCACAGATAAATACGGATAAATATCGATACCCCGTAGTGAGATTCGAACTGATGATCTCATTTGCCCTGTGACAGTGTGCGACCTCTGTGATTGGCTAATCTGCATGTAGAAAAAAATATTCAGACTTTGATTGTATCAGTTTTTATATAAGCGTGTTTGTATATGATCGAATTGTATGTACTGAAACTGAGAATAACTTACAAGCAACTGTATCGTCTTCATCAAAAGTAATTTTATTTAATAAATTTTAGTTAACTACGAAATGGCCAGTGTAAACCTCTGTTCTTGTCGAATTGTAGTGTGACGAAGGACAGGGCTCTTCGTTCAACACCGTTGTCTTATTTCTGACGTGCTTATAATCTACCAGTTGTCTACCTCGTGCCCTGGAGCACAGTCTTGAGAAGCTAATACAAATAATGCGCTCAGCTGGTCAATAAAAGTCTCTCCTTGTATGGAACTCGAAGGTTTATTATCGTGTTTATAAGTACCTGAATCTCGTAGTTTTCATTCCCATATTTTAGATTTTAATCAAAATGAGCTTATCATAATTTGCATGTTCGTAAGACTTTTTATAACTCACAGAGGATGTTTGTATCGTGCATTGAATGACACACCCCAGCTCCAAATGTCCCAAGATGAACATCGTAGAATCATTGAAGATCAACATTTAACGAGTTAAGAAAATGTAGAGTTTGAAGTTTTCACGGCGGTGAGTCTGAAGATGGCTGTCTTCTGGGTTGTTGCGCTGTGTAGCCTGGTAGAAGTTTACCGACGTTTCAGAAGTCCTTGCTGTCTCCATCACTCATCGCCCTGATGATGGAGGCAGCAAGGACCCCTGAAACGTCTACCAGACTACATGGTGCAACAACCCAGAAGAAAGCCGTCTTCAGAGTTAAGAAATGTTAGCGTAACGTAACAATTCTTGAACGTTTATCATAATTTCACCTTTTAAATTAGTGAATGGCGCATTGATGTTTGATTCAGGGATTTACCACGTGGTTTTGTGCTCAAAAACATGTTTTTTGACGTAAATAAGTCTATAAGGAAGGGTCATTCGGCAAAAAAGTGTAACGAAAAAGTGTAACAAGTGTACCTAGGGAACGTCGTGTTTACTCGGAATTGTTGTTACCTAGGAAACGTTTCATTACATTTCATTTCATTACTTTACATTACATTCAGCTACCACAGAGCCATCTTAACCGTAACTAATTCAAGTTAAATAAGCAATGTCTTAATCAAACTTTACTCAATTGTAAAGCGGGTATAAAGGAAATATTTAGAATTAAGCCAATATATAAACTTCCTTTCCGTATAGACGTATTTACGTCAAATTCTCCGGAACCGTGGTTCCACTGACAACTTTTTCCTGTTTTAACAAAAATTGGAATGTGTTGACAGGTTTTATTAAAACTTTCTGATTAATGGGGTTTGTCAAATTCTATGAAAATTCTTTCAGCGGTTCTCGAGTCGTTACATGTGAACAGACAGACATGACGAACCTTTTGTCGCATTTCTGCAAAGCATAGGTGTTGCTAAAAATTGTGGTGTTTACAAGATCGGACGGATGTAAAATAAGAGAAAGATTGTAAATAAGAAATAAGAGGAAATTTGTTTGTGTAATTTATGGAAAGAGCTCATTTGGAAACCAATACGTAGATGTTAAGATAAAATTGATGGATATTAGGATCTGTAATCTGAAGAGGCTGAAGATAATTATATAATATGGCACTTTATAATTCTTCACAATTCTTATTCACTGAGTATTATTAGTGTAATCAAATCAAGGATAATGAGTAGTGGAGTGTCTAGGACAGACGGGAGATATGAGAAATATTACAGTTGATCGGTAAACCTAAAGGGAAGAAGCCACTTAAAGATGTAGGAGCAGACTGAATGATAATATTAAAACGGATACTAAAGAAATATAACTTGAATGTGTGAGCTGTATTAATCTGGTTCAAGACAAGAACCAGCTTCAGGCTCTTGTGAATACGGTAATGAACTTTATGGTTCCATAAATGATGCATTTCTTGACTACATGAGAGACTGTTAGTTTCTCACGAAAGACTCTTCTTCGTGGTGTTAGTTACACGGTAACTATGTACGCTGTATCGAAACTTTTTAACAGTTTCGAGATTTGCGTTTAAGTATCTTGACCAATCGATATGACTCGGACAAAAGATCGAGCCATCGCACGTCCAAGTTCCGAGTTAAATTCATATCGACTTTCGTATTGTTCGATAATTTGAAGAAGGCGCATTCTTGTTTGTATTTTCTCATGAAAGCACAAAGGAATTTAGGTTTCGTAGGCCACTTTTGCACTGTACGGCCAAGTTAAAACTGCAGAGGGCAGTAACTCCTTGCAGAGTACTGTAACTTGCACATGCGCGTGTAGGCCGGTGTATGGGCGTTCGTACATTTATCTATTTCCTTCATCTTTTTAATCACCAGTCAATTTATATTCTCCCACACACACCAACAACCTGCAATACCTCCATTTTTTTATCTTTTGAAACATTTCTTCGTTTTTGATATACAAGACGGACCTTCAAATGTATATCGGCCAAGTTATGACGTTTCTAACAGAACTCAGAAAGCCTTCATTACTGTTACACAGAATTGGAGTCCATAACTGTTGTTATCGTTATGTTTAGTTAATATAAGTATATAATCGAACAGCAAGGGTTATGCTGGACTGATGCGTGCATGGTCATGGAATTTAATCATAATTTAGTCAGTCTCTTTTTTCCATTTCATGATAAATACTTACCAGTTTGTTGAAGTTATTATTTTTTCGAGAAGAACTTATGACTTTAGTACATATTGTGTCTACGTTAAATTTGCCGGTTATAACCTCAAAGTTTTGCACTGAAACTGTTTTACAATTGTTCACTTGTAAATAATTTCATAAAAATTTGTAGAGATGTTCATAGTCTAGCTTCATACAGAGTTTCATATTCCTAGCTGTAGCGATCCATTAGTTACGGTGTCAAGGTAAGCTAAATAAATAATTGTCTACGGCCACCGTGTTTATTTTTTTACATTTTAAGCTGTCTATTACCAAACATCATTTCTCCGTCACTCATTTCGCTCCTATTCCACACATTCTTGCATCTTGTCAACTGTAAAATACTAAAATGTATTAGACTGGAGTGGCTTCCAGTGGAACATGTTCTTAATATTTTTTCGTCAAAATCGATCAGTCGGTTCAGACAGACAGCATATTCTTTAACAAATTAAAGTAGGCAAAACATTTATCACGTCATTAAATGTTTTACCTTCATGTGGAAGGGTGTTGTTAATGCAAATGATTTCAGTATGCATGGACGACAGTTAAACCTGTCTTTATTTATTTAGTTATAAAAAGGCGGTAATGTTATTGCATTTTATGACAGTAATTTACCATAATTATTCAGCTTTTATTTTTGCATTGAGTAATGGAAATAATTTTACTCGTTATGCAAAACTTGATCACCAAATGTGACAAAACAGAGTTGTAACGTTTTTGGGAAACGCGCTGAAGGGAACTTTGAGTGAGGTTCTGAGCATGCGCAGTGAATATTTTCCTACAGTTAGAACATCAGTTCCTACTCGTTTGTTTCCTTGATATTTTTTCGTACTGTATGTGTAAGTCTGCCGTTATCGTGTTATTGTTCGTTGTGGTGTCGTCTGCTTTAATGTTCTGTGGATTGTTCTAGTCATGTCGAAGTTCTACTCTGTTCGGTGCTAGGACAAAGTTAATGTTTTCTAGTCCCATAGTATAATTAACTCTACGCTGTCCTGTCCTTGATGGTACGTACGTCTTGTGCATTTCTCCCGCGGACAGTATTTGAAGGCAAATTACTGTGATTTTTTTTTTCACAAGAAAGAATGACAGATTCTTAATGTTCAAACTTTATATAATATTCCATCACGCTTCTTTTAATATAACTTTATTTTATCACTTACCATAACGATGACTCCAGTCACAGAAAAAACTTTTTTAACTGTTGCTTTGAACGAAGTGCTCAACTAAATCATAGAACATCGATTCTTTTTATAAATACGAAAACATGGCCCTCCTTTTGTTAAAACTAGGTGTTGGCTCGTTAACGATGTGAACTTTCGCATGTCTACCCGTCCGCCTTTCTTTCCACTTTCATCAAATTTGATACTGGGAGGTGTACTGAAATATGAACATGTGTATTTCGTACCAGAATACTCAAGAGTTTCAATGTGAGTTCTTTGCAGTTTTGCATTCTAAATGCTCCTAGTTTAAATAAAAGACATAAGACGTATGCCGTCTATGACGTAGAATTAGGTCGCAGGTCATGTAGAATCAAAACTGTACGTGTTTAACCTACAAATTCTCTTATTCACAAAATAAACTCCAGCGAACTTCAATACATTTTAAGTACTTTCCACTGTAGTCCATGTTAGTATATTCACAAAAAGTAAATGAACATTCGTTTCAAACGTTGTTTCTCTATGTACTAATTTGTTTGTTAATTGAAAACTGATAATTGGGAGAACATCGTAGTTTTGATTGGAGGATCTTGTCTTTGTTTCCATATCAAAGATTATTCGGTACAGAGAGTAGCCAGGTTTTCGATACATTTTCGAACTCGCGTATTTTTAACCAAATCAGAATACAACGTGTATACACGTTGAGAAATATGTTTTCGAACCGTGTCTTACTTAGCGTTGCATGTACGTTGCACGTATTACACTATCGGAACAGACCGCAACCTTGTTCTGACTTGTAAACACCGGGTTTTAAAAGCGTGAAACAATGGAAACTGGTCATGCCTCAAGATGGCGATGTTCATCTGCTGGACCGTGTTTCTGATGAATCCCATGTCAGACCCACCCTGATGTTTGTGCAATATGTAGAGGTCGCCATGCAATTTCTTTTCTAAAACAGGTTTGTTACATTCCTTTTTTATATAATGGGACGGCCAAGCAGGAATTTAAATACGTTACACAAAATTTAAAGAATTTTCAACATTGGCTTTCGCGGAAATCCACGTCCATTGATGAAGATTTTCAGACCTTTCGGCAAACATTTCTGTTTCAATCTTCGGTGTGAATGATAACTGCATGGTATTTCATTGTTTAATTTTTTTTCTGTTGGCCTTTAACAGGGTTATTGACGATTTTGCAAATAATTATACAAGCAAGGGAAAATCTGAAATTAACGATGCTTTAGACATCAATCTAGGAGAGAAGAAACGTTAAAATTGTAACTTCTTGTGAAGTTTATATATGTGAAGAAACTATTTATAACGTATTTTAGGGAAACAGATTGTGAGAAAGGCAATAAATCGCTTGACTAGTTGATAAACTTATGGTTTCAATAAAGACTCCTCACCACATGGTTGGTTAACTTATGATGGAGTGAATTGAAGTGCCTCAGAATTGGGCACAAAAGAAAATTAAATATTCTGAACACAATAATAGCAGAATGACGAATTTCCTAAGATTATTCTGCCCTAAATTTCATTCATTGTAGGTAGAGCGTGTTTGGGGAGAATGCTTAAACTTAAGACAGAAGACTACATACATAATGATGAGCCCCACAATTTGTACTGTTCTAAACATGTTATTACGGTGATCATATCAAAGAGAGTGAAATGGGCGGGGCATGTAGCAAGACGAGGCAAGATCAGAATAAGAAGAAGGGAAGAGATCACTTAGAAAGCATGTTTAGATGGGAGTACAATATTTAAAATGTACCATCTTATCTCTTTGAATCCGAAGTTTTGTCTGAATATTTAAAAATAAAGTCCGTACCGCAAAGAAAACGTCATCACCACAAAAATCAGATGGTAATTACTGTTTTGGGAAGTAATTGCTGTTTATTGTGAAAATAATAAGAAACCCACCGATACATTCAGTGGGGAAAAATGCTGAGTTACTGAACGTTAAAGCAGGTACTACATATAATTACTGTTTGGTCTAAAAGGGTTTAAGAAAACAGGGTGTGAGGATGTGGTTCGGATTCAACTGGCCTAGGACAGGGGGCAGTGGCAGACTTCTGCGAGGAATTTGTTGACAATCTGAGCGACTAGTAGCTTCTCAAGAACGCCTCCGTTCCATGGAATGAGTTTTTCCATTTCCGTGTTGAATTGGTGGAGTGTACTTCTGGACGTGTGCTATAGAATCAGATTTCCGCAGAGTACAAAGAGTCTATTTGTAGGCCAGTGCACCAGCCCCACCAACAAATGCATTTACTCGACTATGAAGCTGATGTGCGTTCCTGTGACGTATGTGGCCAGGAAACTCACGAGCTGCACTACTAGCAGAACGAAGAATGTCGTGCTTGTTCTAATTTGATTTTAAAATTTACTGGTTCCCGAATTTATAACTTGTGTTGGGCAAGGCCGTGGTCTAGGCAACACGGAGGTTTCCTCCGGGGGCTTCCCCGGTTTCTCCGTGGCATCCCAACAATTACTCCATTCACACACAGAAGAAGGCAATGGCAAATCACTTCTGGATCATCTGCCAATAACGTATATGAACAGGTCCCAGTCCGAGAAAAGGATGGAAGGATCCTGTTCATATGGACCTGTCGTCAGACAGAACACTAAATAAAATAATAAATACTTTATAACACTGAAAGTTATAAAATGATCAGTAATGACAAAATAAATACAGCGGAAAGCAACAAAGACGCTTGAGAAATGTCTTTGTACTAAAGACCAATGTTCTCCACTCAGGGGATATGGGAGTTACGCATGCGCACATCGCTTGCTTACCAGGCCGCTTACGTCACAGGGGCTTTCATAACTCTCGCGTGCAGTACTTGTAACTGCATCCACATTATCATGACTGGGTATTTTGGTTGAACTGGTCGCGTAGTTGGTAACTTCTGTATACGAAACTGCGTAAGGTAGACAGACGGTCAGATAAAATACGTACCTCTAGACTGGGATTCTGATTTTGGAATTCTCGTCACCAACATGGAATGTGAAGTGTGCAATTCGTTTCTGACACATTCGTAGGGAAGTTGTAGAAACGATGTTTATTTTGTTAGTCCGTTTGCATGTAACAGCTCGGGAACCGCTGAAAATATTAAAACCAGGTATAGCAGTGTTACGAAAACAAAAATTGTTGGCAAATTCAAATTTTCGTTGAAATTTAACAGTGATGGACAATTTACATTAAAACATACACATGTTTTTGCATGCAACTTGAACTTATTTATAATAACAAAGAAATTTTGTAGGAAAGAATTAAACATTTTAGGTCTTATTGACTTTGCCCTCAATAGTTATGGTTTGGATTTAATTAAAAGTGATTAATTATTGCTCTGTATCACAAATCGAAAACTGTTGAACTGGTTTTGGTCAAATTTTATATATTTTATTGACTTTGCCCTCAATAGTTATGGTTTGGATTTAATTAAAAGTGATTAATTATTGCTCTATATCACAAATCGAAAACTGTTGAACTGGTTTGGGTCAAATTTTATGATGGAGGTTCCATTATAAGCAGGTTTTACTGCTTTCACTCGTTGCAGTATTAGCAATAGGCGAATCAGATACAAAGATGGTTTTTTGAAATGAAACACGCTGAGAATGTAAAACTGAACGTATGAATATTTTTTACGAATTTTTAGTCGGCGTCTTCAGAGACGATTAACACTACTGCGACAATGAGGCGCTTACAAAGCCGCCAGTATAATTTTTATTGAAGGCCCACAAGAGGTGTAGCTATAATTTTTACAGACTGAAACGTGTTAGGAATTAGAATTCAAAATAAAAGAAGTTCCTTCCACAAAATGTTTCCTTTTACGAGCAAATGGGTCAGTCGTAATTTAAAACTGCACGTACATACGCAACAAACACCTCCGTTGTTTTTTAAAATACTGTATTAATTCGCCTCAAGGATAACAGCTGAAAAATACGATAAATGTCTATGCTGAATCACTTCCATTATTATGAAGGTTAATAATAAGGCGAGTGTTGTCCGTCTGTAAAAAAAAGACTAGCGAAAATGCGCATTTCAGTATACGCCTTCTGTTATTTGCGGAGCGTAGAGAGTGGTCGTGAATGTTGAATTGGTAAAGATTTGGAAGGAAGCCGTCGTGGCGTACCAAAGAATTCGCCTGAAGCCAAAGTTCCAGTCTAGATTCGAACCGGAAATTCTGAATACGAGTCTAAAGCATTGCCGTTAAAGTGGACAGCTGTTTCTCCAATTTGAAGTGGGCTTATACATTTTTTCCAAAAACGTTATATTTGTTTTGCTTTGCTCTTTGGTATCTATGTTTATTTACTGCGGACAAATTTATTTTCAGGAAGATAATCAGTAGTACGGACACTAAACCGTAAAAATTATTAATTTACTACTGGAAACCGTTGAAATTTAGTGACGAACACTTCCTTTTGTATCTTAATTCCTTACTCCCTTTATTCTTATCTTATCTTTATTTTATTTTCTCCTTTCCCATTCCTTCCAACTTGGAACTCATTATTATCAGCCGTGCTACGGACTACGTTATATCAACGCTTTCGTCACCCATATTATACACGCCTTACTTCCAAAAGCTGCCTAATGTTGGCAGCATTTGCAAAATAGAACATTATGCCAATTAGCGCAAGCAAACGTCAAACTTGCTTCTTACTATATACTACTTGTTATCAACAACGCTCATTAAGTTATGGCGTAAATCGTAAAGATCTGTTTCTTTAAATAGTAGATTGAAAAATGTCCCTACTTAAAATTACAGATTTTACTTAAATTCATTTTGCAGAAATTAGGTAAAGTTCGAAGATGGCCGTCTACTGGATTGTAGCGCCGTGTAGTCTGGTAGAAGTTTACCAGTGTTTAAGAGTTCCTTCTGCCTCTATCATCAGGGTGATGAGTAAGAAGACAGCCATTTTCGTACTTGCAGCCGTGAGAATCTCAAATTCTGTTAGTTGATATTTGATTTGAATATCACATAAAAACGCTGTAAACAAATTTACATGTACAAACTTGAAACACACTCGATTAATTTCATTGTAGCTCCCCGAACGAAATTTAATCGAAATCCTTGGATCAGTTTTGAAGATGAAACATTAAACGTTCATTAAGCGCTTTTTTCAATATTCATAAAAGCCAGCAGAATGTAGGTCTCTGCATTTAATATAAACCGAGGCGAGACGTGGGTAGAGACAAATAAATAAGAATATCCTTTTGATGTATTAATAAACGTCCGGCAACAAATTAAGCATTAAGAGATAGAAATTTTATTCTGATATGTCACAAGAAACAAATGGATCCTAGCTGAATAAGGAATTACTTATATTTGTGATTATCTTCACTGTCATGGCCTTGTTTTCTCCATATTAAATTTTCAGTCGCACTGTGGCAGCTTGTGCCCATAACTTTACAGCAAATAAGGCTGATCATAATTAAATAAGCGTCTTAAGAGTTTTAATCTACACCCTAGGGTTTCCATTTTGTGAAATAAGGTCTCTAAAGGTACAAACGGTTAATTTGCTATTCCAGTGTTGCGATAGTAGCCGTCACTAAATCACGTGCTTCAAGGTCACAGCAAAATCATACATGTTTTCAGTACGAATAGTAGAACCCAAGCGAGTGATGACAGCTCTTGCAGCGTAGCAAAGCTAGCGACGTTTTACTGTTGGCGTGGAGCCGTGGCGTAAAAGCGTGCAGTTTTGTGACTGCTACTGTGGACATATTTGACATGCACGATATATCGATAACTCGCTGTATCGCACTCTTCAAACGACTGGTTGTCATTATTAGGAGATGTTTATTATTGTATAATTTGTGTGACCACCACCTCACCGTCTATGATTATTCACCGTCTTATTGGGAATTATCTACCCTTGTTAGTTTGCGATTTCTTCCATGTTTTAATTCATTATTTGTTTACCGTCCTGTCATTCGATTCTGTCTTAGCTGTTGACAGCGTTCTTAAATGATCCGAAGATAAAGAAGTAAGCGTCTAGAAGGCTCGGTCCCGTACGTGGGAGTTCCATAAAATGGAAATGGGTCACGGTCGGCCATAGATTTGGCCACGCTACGTCATACCCTTCGCGCTGTAGTGACGTGGAATCCCACACTGGCGCTGCCAAAACGTTTATGGATGAGAAGCCAACACGTACGCTTCCGTTCGGTACAAAGAGGAGTGTCGAAAAGTTTACAGCCTGATTTCAATGTCACGCGTTTTTCTCACGATGCACATAAAATGAAGGCATATAGAGCTGATTGGGTTTTTCCGTCTGTCAGTCTATATGCATGTTTCAACTCGAGAACCGCTGGAAATTTGATATACAGACCTAATTTGTCAACGTTTTTAATCTTTGAAAACAACATGGCAGAAGCATGTCTGTGACCTCAGAGCGACATTAATGTCATTAGTGTATGTCTTGAAATAACGCAGCCTCTGGTAGTAGACATTGAAGTGTTTTTTCTAGGCTGTGGAACAATAACATGGCGACATTGCGAATGTTTTCGTTTCCTTTCAGTCTGATTGTTATAACTCAAGAACTATAATCTGCTTTGTCATACCTACAAGCAGATTTGTTTGTGTTAGAACTTACAATCATGGCGACTGTGCGGATGTTTGAGGTTATATCTGGGAAATTTAATGGAACTGAAAACTGTACAGGTGAAAATTATGTATAAATATTAATTACAAAATTGCATAATAATCAATTTATATCGGTTTCCGTGTGTGCATAGAGTTGTTTCAAAGGAAGTACGCGACAGAAATTTTACCCAGAAGATCTTGTAGTCGTTTACTTGTGTCGAGGGAATGCTATTTAGTACGTGTGGGAAACCAGTCTCTGATTCTAAAAGAATAACGTATATTGACGGCGTCTGAGGATGTGAGAGAGGATAATTTTTGGTGCCAAAACCCAGGAGCACATAATTTTTCTCACCGCCATGAAGACTTTAAATCAAACATTTTCTTGTGTGGTGCATAATTTTCTGTTATACAAATAAAAATAATGTGTTTATCTCGTTTAATGTTTGTTTTTTCATGCGGACTGGACTTGTCGTCTGTAAAATCTGTGCGTGTGCAGTATAGTTTATGCTGTTTGGGAATGATAGCTGATGAACGTCAAGATTAATCTGATTACACTCTCAGTAGTAGAGGAATATGGAAATTCATTATACTCGAGAATGGGAAATAACTAACTACTTTCTTTTCCTCAGTCAGAAATATGCCAGTTTTCGTAAATGACGTCTCCATGACGAAGAAATGAATTCGGGAAGTCCCGATTTAAATGTCAGTCATGAGACTGAATATATTTCGTGTTTTACTTGGCTGTCTTCAGGATTCTTGCGCCGTGTAGTGTGTTAGAAGTTTACGAATGTTTCAGAGGTCCTTGCTGCCTCCATTATCACTTATCGCCCTGATGATGGAGGCAGCAAGCACATCTGAAACACTGGTAAACATCTACCAAATTACAAGGCGTTACAACCCAAAAGAGAGTCATGTTCGGTCTCACCGCCATAACAAAATCAAATCCTACTAAAGTTATCTAAGATAGATATCTGACATTATCTTTTATTAATAATTCTGTATTTGCAAATAACGCGTATGTGTATTGTGGTACTGATTACATTTTTCCGTTGTCATTCTATTTAATTTTATTTTACGTAATGTGAACTTAGATAGTGTCGTAAAATAAATTATTTTGGCCCGAAAACAAATTAAAAGTTTTCATACACCCGGTAAAACACGTTCCGGGTGTGTGTAATAGAAGGTTCGCGAAAGGTGAGGTGTGAATCACCAAATATGGCGGTCGTAGCTCCTCCAGGCTGCAGCGGATGATAACCGTTGTGTCAACGCCTCACACCGGTTAAGGACACGCGGCCTTTGAGCTGTTGTATCAGCTTGACATGATTTTTTTTTAATAATTGTTGTGTTTATTACAGTTAAGTGTTCCGTGTGCAAGTCTAGCACTCCACATTTGTAGCGTCTGCTTCGTTATTCTATCTTCAAGGTCAGTCTTATCTGTGACGTCCTTCTATCCAAGTTTCCCTTCTGCCTTTCTTTTATTGCAGTTCTTTAATATTAATTCGTCTTCAACTGCGTGGTTCAGGCTGTGTTGGGGGCTGCCTGACAGGCATTTATAGGTTAAAGATGACTGTCCTTTGGAATCATGCGCTGTGTAGTCCGATCGACGCTTCATTGCCAGCATTATAATCGCCCTGATGATGGAAGTAGTGTCCGTCTCTATTAGAAACTGTTCAGCTTCATGAAGAACATTAAATGATAAACTAGCTCGCGTCTTCTTGATAAATAGGTGCGAACAGCAACCTTTGTGTTGAAAGATTAATCAAAAAGTGTTCCTATGTCACTGTTGGCTAATTTTATAAAGACAGTTATGTTATTTATTGTTATGTGGACCTGTTTGTAATAGTAATAAGTGTTTGTTAATTGATTTACAGTAAATTGTAAATTCATAAGAAAGAGGAAATGTCTCCAGACGTCTGATTACGTCTATAACACCTCCTTGCTTTGGGCATTTGGTATGTCTTTTAGGCTGGGTAATCATCCCGTTAAAATTATGGCTGTGATGAAATTAAAATGAATTTAAGAGCTGATTAATTTTGGGGTTTGTTTGCTACTAGGTATTTATGTGCATAAACTGTTGCTCGCCCTTCGTGTATCGAAAAAAATAAAGATTGCCTCTGACTTTAATGGAAGATTAAATGTGTTTCAAGAACGGGAATATCAGTTAGACCTAACAGACAGGAAGTAATAAGAGGAATGCAGAAACTATGTATTCGTTGGCGTGCAAGTATTTTAATTGTGAAGAATTTAATTTACTCTCTTCAACAAGATCACGTTGTATCGACAAACAGACGGTTCAATCTGTGAAAATTGAAGTAAAGGCTATATTTCAGCTTCACTCTGACATTTCAAATACCTTCACGTGACAACGAGATCTGGAGGAGCTCCATTAATCCCATAGTGCATTGCGACCACACAGTCGATTTGATTGGCAGCCACACTGGGCATGCGGCAAGCCAGGTGACGCAAACCTTTCAACATTAAGAAACGTGACTGTAATAATACAAATAAGCTATCTATTTTGAAACGTCTCAAAAACCCTGCGGCGCTCATGGACAGAAGTTTACCCTTTAAAGCCCAGTGCTAACAATGTGTCCTACCTGTTTCAACAATCAGTTTTTATTGTATACGCTTGGTATGTATTTACGGGTCAGGTATAATTCTCAGTGTAAACGGGGATTATTTCCTTAAACAGAATTAACTAGCTGGTCTTTGTAGTGGTGAGGTATAGTGTTTTCTTTGCGGTACGGAATGAATTCTTAAGAATTATTTAGACTGGTTTGAGCTTTATTTATTTTTTTGGTTTCTACAAAACTTTATTTCTTATTAATTTCCTTTTATCCTTCCCTTATTTTCTTATTTCTTCCTTTCTTTTTGTTCTTCGTTTCTCCTTTTTTGGCAGGTTTCCTAAATACAGTAAATTCCGGTGAATTGGGCCATCGGTTAATCCGGGCAGCCCGTTTATTTGGGACAAATCTTAAATAACAAACTTTTTTAACTCTTTGCGTGGAACTTCGCATAATTGGGGCAGCCGCTTAATTGAGCCAAAGTGTTCTAGTCCCGATGTGTCCCAATTAACCGGAATCCACTGTACAAACAAAGTTTGTAATGAGGCGATTTATGCCCTGTGCGTACATTTGTATTTTCAGAACATTTCAGAGAAAACTCTGATGTTCAGTGAAGGCGTTGAACATTATGTCCCTGGCGCCCAGTTCTGTTCCATAGTTCTCGTTCTCTTAACTTCAGTAATTCGTACAAAAGGATTTGGCGAACTACTCAGATATATGAGATCAAAGGTCCTCACGGCGGTGGAATTGCAGTCGGCTACCAGGCTCAGGGTCCTGGGGTCTCGGGTTCGATTCCCGGCGGTGCCCGAATTTATAACTTGTGTTGGGCAAGGCCGTGGTCTAGGCAACACGGAGTTTTCCTCCGTGGCATCCCAACAATTACTCCATTCACACACAGAAGAAGGCAATGGCAAACCACTTCTGGATCATCTGTCAAGAACGTATATGAACAGGTCCCAGTCCGAGAAAAGGTTGGAAGGATCCTGTTCATATGGACCTGTCTTCAGACAGAACACTAAATAAATAATAATAATAATAATAATAATAATAATAATACCAGGCTCACAGCAGGTTGCAGCCCCATTGTAGTAATAAATTCCTCAATTTCATGATGAACCTCATTTCTCTTTATTAGTGTTTTGTATATTTATTTAATTACTTCCTTATTCTTGCCTTGTTTAAAAATTTCACGTTGGTAGTAGTGCAGCCTTTACTGGTAGCATCTAATAATAGGATAACTAAATAACGAATTATAGAGAGTGTTGAACCAAGTGGTCGTGGCCTGATGTAAGACACTATCCAGGCATTAACCTTGAGGGACTGGGGGAAATTATTAAAATTTTAAGTCATGATAGCCAGGCTTCGGACTGAGATTTGGACGCGAGACTTCTGGATGCTTGACCGAAATGCTAACCACTCGACGCAACGTTCTGTGTTGTTTATAGATATTTTAAAAAATAACAGATTGTAAATTGCATGCTATGTCTGTTGACTTAATAAGAGAAATTATTTACACTGGCCATTTACATCTTCAGTATTTTTTCACTTTGGACCCGTCAATATTACCCTTAGTTTACATCAGTGCAATAATAAACTATGTAATGTGGCGTAAATGACACCTCCAGAATATTATAGGTCCTTGCTGCCTCCATAATCAGGGCGATCACTCATCGTCCTGACCTCTGAAACGTTTTAAACTTCTACCAGACTACACGGCACTACAGCCCACAAGACAGTCATCTTTGGACAAAATTTAGACGTAGTTACTACGTAAATGCAAATACCACGTCTTCAAGTACTGAGCAGTCATGCGTCATTGAACGACTCAGCAAATGCACTCTTAATATGGATAATTACTGACACGTAAAATGCATTTACAACGGTAATAATATAAACAAGAACTTCTGGAAGAAACGTTGTTAGTTTTTATTAGCCAGCAACACAGAAGGCTTTGCGATATTCGACTAAACACACACAGCTCTGATGTCGTCTGTTTGCGCTTGCGCGTTTGCTACCCAGATCCAGAAAGATCTTGGGAGTTGCGCAGGACGAAGTGATAGTTGCTTTCCACACAACCGAGGTCATTGTAAAGACGTTGTATGTAGCTTTCATTGTTGATTTTAAAAAAATTTAACATGTTAATATCGCAAGAATTAAAAAAAATTGTTTTGTTAAATTTCGTGTGCTTTTAAGAACGTAATAGTCTGAACTGCTAAAGAAAAACAACAAATAAATAAACAAATTTATGGATTGGGTCCAACATCGTACGTTTTAACATAATGTTGTCTAAGCCGAGGTATAAAATCAGACACAAATAGCCCCGTGGTTTCCACGTCGGATCCAAACATTCGCAACAATGGAAGCACGCAGGCTTTAGCAGGATGCCGTTACGGTTGGACTGTGCTCAAACGTTTCCTGGTATCCACTGAAATTCTGCCTGTCGTGTATTTTTAAATAGTCTCATACACGATCAGCCTTATCGACGAGCTACAAAACGATAACAGAAATTTTTGGTACAGTCCCCACCCGATATATACCACATTATCAATATTCGTAATAATAATTTCAAAAGTTAATTATCCTTTATTTTAAACTTTGATTGTAATAAAGTTTATATTTTCCCTTCTTGGGCCGTATGACTATCGGTATACTGAGGACGCTGGATGACCGCGGTTCGATTCCCGATGGGCATAGTTTTTCTCTTTGTCACAACTTCCAGATCGCCTCTGGGGCCCTCCCAGTCTCCTGTCCAGTGGTTACAGGGGTTCTTTCCTCGGTGGTAAAGCGGCCGGGGCATGAAGCTGAGAACTCACATCCTTCTATTGCCGAGGTTAAAAATAAGTGGAGCTATACCTCCACTCCTCCATACGTAATCGTGGCTTAGCGTAGTTAAGCGTCAGGGACAACTTTTCGTACCTTATACTATTCACTTTTCCGTGGTTTCTGTTTTACTCTTTCATATGTGCGTATAAAATGTTATATTTTCTTACGCGGACATTGTTTTGTTATCTAAGCGATCTTTAATGTGTGTCTATTAATGGAGTTGACGAATTATACGCAATCTCCCGTATATCCGGGGACCGTAGGAGAACTCAGTTATTTGGCAAAATTCGGAAAAAATGTAAAGAGGTAAAAGTTTTTACAAATCATGTGTTTACCATCTCAAATGTTGGAATTTATTCCCTAGGACGAGCCGTTACGATGCTATATTCGTTGTATTATTAATGGTATAAATTATGGCGATGTTGCCATGTTGACATGACAGCGAAAGAGAGAGTTTCCGATAGTATCTTCACGTTTTTATTTTAGATAATTTTCAGTTTATAAACTTGAAATTTATTCTTTTCTTCTCTCAGTGTGTTGCCAGGTAAGGTAATGTAATCCCAGAAACGTTTGATCGTGTATGGTAGCCCGCTGCCCTAGCTCGAGAACTTCCTGCAACGTCCCTATAAATCACTGCGAGTGGCAGATACTTTCATCGTCACTGTGACCCATGGTTTATGGATGACATCATCTTCCATTTTTATACATAGTTCTTCTGACACGTAACTTGTATATTTAACAAGGCATTAAATTTTCAAGTGAACCCATAAAATTCAATCAAAAATAGTACTTACTCATTCACTATCGAGTGTTGTCTAGTCTTTAAATTTTAAGTTCGTTTCCAAAAGGAAAATCAAATTTTCCGAGATTGTAGGCCTACTATAAAGTAGGTCATGATGACAGATTACAGTCATTGAGAAATCATAAATATGGTGTCGTGTAGTTTCGTATAAATTTACCGGCGTTGCAGAGGTACTTGTGCCTCCATCTTCATCATGACTCATCGCGTTGATGCTGGTGACATTAAGCACCTCTGAAACGTCGGTTAATTTCTACCAAACTACACATCGTAATATCCCAGAATACATATTCGACGCCGTTAGAACCTGATGTATCACACACATAATCAAGCTTTTACTTTGATGCTTTCAGCCAACCTTAAAAGAAAATTATTCCTTTTGTAAAACATAAATTATCTTTCAGAAATTTGTGATTATACTTTTATCCCACCCCAGAGGTATTAATTGCCTCCACATTGAAGTTATTAACACATTGTTTTAACAAAAATATGGCTTCGCGGCGACCAACAATATAATGACGTTTCTACCTTTCTTCATTAAATAATGTGAACTAATGTAGCATGTTTTGTATTTTATTAAAGATCTACACGGACTGAAATTTTAGAAATGTGCCCGGTTCGGCCCGAGGACGATTTGGCCCTAATCCGTAAACCTTCTAAGTCCGACTTCCTTTTATTACACCCGGAGTAAAACCCGATATATTTAAAATCCTCTCTGACTGTCGTTTCATTAGTACATGTTTCTTTCAATGCAAAATGCCAGTAATCTTTCTGTTATTTATTTGACGATACCCCAAGAACATCGGAGGTTATTTTACCGTTGAGGAACGGTAAAAAGATATCGGATGCGAGGTTTGTAAGACGTTATATCAAACTATTTTTGCGATAGGCTGCTACGAAAATCCCTAGGAACAATAAGTCGGTCACAAGCATATGACAAGAGCAACTATAAGTCGCGCGAGAAATGCTGGCACATGCGCAAAGGACTATTTTTTGTCGTATGAGACGGACCCGTCCGAAGCACGCGCTAGAGGGGTGTCAGCTTCTGTTGGTTTGTAGCTCTAGCTGCGTTTAGTTCGGTGCGTCACCGCAGCTGAGGCTGTGCGATCCCCACTACTACCGAACTCCCCTCTCTCGGTTTACACATCGCGCACTTAGGTGCCACCACTGCTCGCGCGACCTATACACAATAGCTTTTTCTTTGCGGAAAAAGTATGGCCCGAGGAAGCCCGAAATGAACGAATTGCTATCATATGAACCCGGTCCTCTGGAATCGCCGTAGAAGAGATTTATCGTCTTCACTGCCATGCTTAAGATGTGTGCAATTTGAGCGTTTAACCTGTACTGTAGGAGTTGCTTACTGCATACAGTTTAAAAACATGGCCGTTTGTTTTCAGAACCAAACTACGTCCCTCAACCCAGGTCTCTCATTCCTTCATTTTATTGTTATTTTATAATTCTTTCCTAAGCTTCCTCGGTGTATTTAAACTTCTTTCTCTTTTCTTCTGCCGCTTTTCTCTTTTATAAAAATACTAGCAGAATGTCCGTGTGTTACTGCTAGGAAGTTCGACAAATACTTATTTTTATCGACTTTTATTGCTTGAAAACTTACCATAGGCGAACACACACACACAATTTAATTTTCGTATAAGCAAGGAAAAACACCTTTTTCTTCCACACCTACCTCTAGGCTGTGTAGTTGTTATCGTTCATTCTTGTTATTCAAGAATTCACGGGTCCGATTTTTGGCACATGACAACAGCCTATTTCTTCAACGTTCTTCCAAATTCGTCATTGACATCGCCCTGTCATTCGACGTAGGTGTACGCAGATCAGAGAATAATATTAAAATGGGTCGTGAAGAAACCGTGTGAGGATGTCAATTGGATTAATTTGAGTCACGGTAAGAACCGGTGGCAGGCTTTTGTTGACATGGTGATGAACTTTAATGTTCCGTAAATGACGGTGAACCGCCACGGTGGTCTAGCGGTTAGAACGCTGGCCTTGTAATCCTGGGGTCCCGGGTTCGATTCCCGGCGGTGCCCGAATTTATAACTTGTGTTGGGCAAGGCCGTGATCTAGGCAACACGGAGATTTCCTCCGGGGCTTCCCCGGTTTCTCCGTGGCATCCCAACAATTACTCCATTCACACACAGAAGAAGGCAATGGCAAACCACTTCTGGATCATCTGCCAAGAACGTATATGAACAGGTCCCAGTCTGAGAAAAGGATGGAAGGATCCTGTTCATATGGACCTGTCGCCAGACAGAACACTAAATAAAATAAATAAATGATGGTCATTTATTTTCCTCGCTCAAAAAAGACATTTTCATGGAGTTGAAGTAGTCAAGTATTTTAAAGGACGTGGTCGTGGCCTATTTCAAGATATTGTCCCCGATCTCCGCCTGGAGACATTGGGGTAAGTCACGATGACTGATACCAGACTCAGATTCGGATTGCATTTCTCCCGAATAGAAGTTCTAAACGTCACCGCTACACTAACCTTCTCGGTAACTCACATTGTGACGTAATTGTGTAGGGTTACAGTCCCAGAAGTGGTAGAAATCTTGATTTTGTCCAAGAGATTGCATGACTAATAGGGTTGGTTACCTGTCAGTATTTGTTTTACTTATTACGGTAATATTGGCAACAGTGCTGGTGCTGTGATGTTGATCAACTGGTTGTGGATTCGTATAATTTCAAGCGAAAGGCAGCAGAGCCGGTTAGTCGCACCGATCTGCGCAGACGCTGACGAACGTACAAGAAGTACTCGCGCATTTGTATCACTAGCAGTTCGTTTTAGTGTAGTCGAGAGTTTGGTTCGTTCGATTATCGAAGTACGAGTGTACCTTGTTTTATAAAACTCTCTTGCGTGAAAGCTCAAGGAGGTAAGTGAATCCCATTTGTTATTTTAATTTGTTTCTTCTTCTCAGAAATGTATATTAATTTAATTATATTTTCCGTTACATCTGTTCACAAGCAACAGATCCGAAGTTGGCCGATTTCGATCAAATTATGTATGGTGTATCTGTACTGAATTTAAAGAACCGCTTTTTAATTTCGTTTAGTTCAGTTCATATGAAGGGTTATTTTACCTGAATTAATATTTCACCCGTATGTTTCGAGCATTTTGACAGAACTTTATAAAAATTGATACCGTCGTGGGATGTTTCATTCGCATTTAATTTATCTTCAGGTCCGCTTTCCTTAAGGACCTAATTTAACTATAAAATTTATATTTCGAATATTTTGACATGTTCTGTTTAAGCTTTGTTTTGCCTATATGTCGGAATATTTCCATGTGTGAGTTTAATGTACTTAAATAATTTAAGCGCCTTCTTACTTTCGGAATGTATTAATTTTTGTATGGAACTTGATCTGCCAAGTTCCACTTACTATATTTCCCGCCTCCCTTATGGATCATAAAAAATATTTTTAGCCTTACCTTCCTTGGTGTTAACATAAGAGAAACAGATATCCATAAAATATGCCTTTTGTGTCTATAAAATTTGATTTTTTAAGAAAATTAATATACGCCAATTAAAGCGTTATCCAACCTCCTGCCATGTAGCTGTTGTTCACTCGATTTATAATACACTGCGTTTTTCCAAATACCAGAACAACACTAACCTCAGATACCACTGCAAGTATGTATTTTCCCTCTGTTTTAAACTTTCAAGACGTGTTTCCAAAACACTGTGTGACAGCCTATTAATTTCTTCGTGTGTGTCAGATTTGGTGTTGTGTTATTACTAAAACGCATGGTCCAAATAACACAAACTTTATTTGAAAGCATAGGTACATTTGGGCTTTGAAAGATTGTCGTGTTACACATCTTCATGCAGTCCTGCTTTCGGGTAATGGCAGTCCAATACTGAAATGGGAATCATATACATTTAACATAACATTAACAATAAAATGAGTGCTTGAATTAAAACGTTGGCTCCAAAGCGATTTTTTGCTGTCATAAATTTCGTCATGACTCACCGGTGACTCTTGCACTATAATTAAAAAAAAGAATCTGTACTGTACGAGCCATGCGATACTCCGGTGGCCGTCACAGAACTCCTGAATCTTTCTTGTCCCAGCTGTGGTGCTAGAAATGCAATTCACACCACAAACACTGAGCCCCCCAATAGGAGATGTTGTCCTCTGACCCAAAGGTGTTTCTCGCGGTACTGAAATTTAAATTTACGTGACCCACCGGTGCCCCTCAGGCGAGCCAACGTGTTAATAAAATAATAAAAAAAGTCCCATTCGAGACTTTTGCAGAAGTCGAAGGTTTATTACCGTGTTCACAAGAACTTGACTCGCCTGTAAATTCTCTGAGTTGAGTTGTCTTGATACAATCACATTTTACTGCAGGTGAGATGAAATTGTCCATGGCATAACTCATAACATTTGGAATTTTTAAGCCGTGTTCGCTGTTTAGCGACACTGTGCCAGATACATGGATGATTTCGACCGATGACAACGAATATTGCCTATTTGAAACGATTCTCCGCGGAAAAACTGAGGTAAAGCACGACATCTAGTTTCATATTAAATGCGGTTGACTCTGATTTATACGTGTTTCATCGGTTAGCGTTAAATTCTGGGATGAATTCTTACAATTAAGTTTGCCTCTATGTATTTTATGTGGATGTGATAATTTATAATCTTCGCCAGATATTTTTAGTGTCATCAAAAAATGACGAGGCAGGCGGAACAAATGACACGCTGGGTAAAGATAAATGCGTACAAAATTTT
Organism: Zootermopsis nevadensis; assembly: GCF_977971745.1. Lineage (NCBI taxonomy): Eukaryota > Metazoa > Arthropoda > Insecta > Blattodea > Termopsidae > Zootermopsis > Zootermopsis nevadensis. The sequence continues at coordinate 8,739,748 of NW_028259144.1, read as the reverse complement.
AATCGCAACTAACACATGCGCAAAACCATGGGGATTCCTGATTGGAATAGAAGTTTTTACTTTGTCCTCTGTCCATTATACGAGCTAAGAACAGTCGGATCTGCTAAATCCCTGCATGAAACTGAGAGTGATTTGAGGCGTTTTTACGTATCTGATTCCGTGAAGCAGAGTCGTACATGAAAACGCAGCAGCCGCTCGCCCCATTAAGAATTTTTTTTTGTCTTTTTATGAGTTCCGAAGTTTACAGGACGTAATTGCTGCAATGTGTCTTGAGTAAATTAAATCCAGTTCACATTCACACTCTGTAGCATATATTTCAAGATCCACATTTGTATTACCCTCGCATCTGTACTTAGGTTTTCCAAGTGGTCTTTTTCCCCTCAGGTTTTCCAACTAAAATTTCTTACATTTTTATAATTTTTCCCGTGCATGGTATTTCACTAAAATTTAATTTCCCTTGATTTATTCACCCTAATAATATTCTGTAATAATTACAAATAGGAAATAGGATTTGAGGTTTTCACGTCGGTGATTCTGAAGATGGCTGTCTTCTGGGTTGTATCGCCGTGTGGTCTGGTAGAAGCTTACCGCTCTGATGATGGAGACAGTAAGGACCTCGAAAACATCGGTAAATGTCTACCGGACTACACAGCGCTGCAACCTAGAAGCCAGCCATCTGCAAATAGGAAGTTCCTCGCCCAACGATAGACGCTGTATAGTCTGAGCTACTTAAAAAGCGTCGTTAAATAAACTATAAATAAATTAATTCACCCAACGAGGATACCTGACACTTTTATAAAAAAGATTGGTTGTTATTACACTGGTTCAAGATTTGTTTCTGTAGAAATATTAATTATACTGTGTTGAAAAAATTACTATCACGTTTCTCACCGACTTCAATTAACATTAGGCAGTGTCTTCGAAAGAGTTTTTGTGAGACACACAAGCAGTATTTAGGCTAATGCCGTTAGTATTCGTTTAGTACCAACTTTAAAAGTTTCATTGTTATGTGGAGTAGTGGTTTGTGAACCTGTGAGATACAAATACAAAGTGCTGTAGATAGTGTTGGACTTCGTAGGTTACAATTAAATACGAACATTTGCTTATTCGAGTTAATTTCGCAACCTCCTTTCCGTGGCAGCTTACGATTTCTCTTACTTGAAAAATCCTGTTTAGTTTCCTAAAGTTTCCTTTCTGCTAGCTTCCAGTGCCGTAAACATATGAAGCGCTCTCACGCGTTCCAACGACGCTAGGCTAGTGGACTGGTTTAGTATGACACGGTGTTCGTAGTTGTGTGTTATCAGGCATTGTACGAGGTTCGATCGGAAAGTTTCAAGACTGCGCGTATAAAAACCCGTACACTTATCTCAGGTATTAAATTCATCCATCACCCTTGAAGTAGTTTCCGTGGGAGTGAACACAACGATCCCAGCGCCGCTGCCAAGCCTGGAAGCATCCCTGGAAATCTTTCTTTGTCAGCCTGTCAAGCACCATCTGCGATTCTGCCTGAATCTCTTGCCAAAGACTCGCCAAAACGGATACGGAAACCTATGAAATGCTAAAGCAAGCATTTGGGGAGTCCGCAATGGGTCGTGCACAAACGTTTGTGTGGCATTCACGTTTTAAAAATGGCCGAACCTCTGTCGAAGATGACGAGCGTTCTGGACGACCATCTTCGAGCACAACGCCCGAAAATGTTACGAAGATTCGGCAGGCCATTCACGAAGATCGACGTCGTACCATCAACGACTTGTGCGACATTGTTGGGATAGGCTATGGGACCTGTCAGCTGATTCTAAAGGAAGAACTCCACATGCGACGCATCCTGTCTGAGGACCAGAAGCAGAATCGACTTCTCGTTTGTCAGAAGCTCAAAGATCTTGCAAGAACCGACCCCAACTTCCTTTCTAAGCTCCGTGTGACTTCTTCCTCTTCCCAAAGATGAAAATTCAGCTAAAGGGAAGGAGATTTGAGACGATAGAAGAGATTCAGGCAGAATCGCAGATGGTGTTTGACAGGCTGACAAAGAAAGATTTCCATGGATGCTTCCATGCTTGGCAGTGGCGCTGGGATCGTTGTGTTCACTCCCAGGGGAACTACTTCGAGGGTGATGGATGAATTTAATACCTGAGATAAGTGTACGGGTTTTGATAGGCGCAGTCTGGAAAATTTCCGATCGCACCTCGTATCCCTGCTCATTTAGCCGAAACCAAAAAGACTTTCAATATATTACTGTTGACAATAACAGTGAATAACCTATACATCCCAGTTAAATGTGAATGAATATTCGTGATGTTCTATTTTTCTGTAAGTTCGTGGAATACATAATGGAGTGATCATTGCTTGAGTAGTTAGAATCCCTGCTTCGAATTCGAGGCGTTTAGCGGGTTCATATTCCTCTTGGTTTTCCTCAGGAGCATGGTCATTTCTTTTCATATTTTATGAACTCGTTCTTCCATTTGTCGCAGTAGGGCTTTTATTGAACATTTTTGGAACTGACCATTTAGAAGAATCCTTAAACCGATAGTCGTTCAGCTGGTCAAAAAATACTTTACCTTTTATGGAACCCGAAGATTATTTACCGTGTTAATAAGATTCCGCCACTGGAACCAGATTCAGGAGTACTTACTCATGTTGGAAGCAGTCTTCTTAATGCTCGCCAACGTGAGAAGCTGAAATTTCGCCCATAGTTTCAAATGTAACAGTAAAATTGTTTCCTGCTACCATTTGTTATCGAAAGTCACATCGGATATTTCGATACAAAATTATACGCCAGATGAGGTAAAAATATATTTGAACGCATTTCTAGCAAATATCTGCTTAATTTATTCGGTTTTACTTATTTACCAGAGGTTTATCAAAATGCAGCTTTGGCTTTTTATGTTAAATCCTTCGTTTTAATATTGTTTCATATCGATCCATTACACCCCTACATTAAATTTTCAGGTAATATTTTGTAACATTACTCAGAACTGGCTAATTGTACTAAGTTAGTAGATTACATAATCTATCATAACATGCAGAACTCATTAAATCTGTAACTTTTATTATAAACATAGTTTAAGTGTGGTATATACAGATGTCCCCAAAAGTTGTATGTACATTATAATACGGAATATTAACCTTGTGTCTGTACATATTTTTGGGACACCCTGCAAGTAGAAGTCAATGAAAGTCAATTTACGACAAAGTACAGTGGAAAGTCTATCTGTAGTGTGGTTAGTTTTGCAACAGTGATTTGTGTCGGCAGTAAAAAGTGTGAAGAACAGTTGATTGTGCTTTATCTCGAAGTGTGGCCGTTTCTTAGCCCAGGCGGTTGGTCATCGGGTTTTTACCACGGAGTCTCCGGTTCACTTCCAGTGTAGTTCGTATAGGGCTTATGGTATACGTAGCGGCAGTGCGACAGGTTTTACCGAGGCAGCATTATTCCACCGCTGCTCCATATTCACTCACAGACAGTGGATCCCTTAGCGGCCGCATTTCTTTGGAGGCTGTCTCACTCCTTCGCAACAGTAGCTAAGCATTATGGGAGTACGTCACTTTTCCGCCCTTGTGTGAGATTTGAGGGTTTGACATCGTTGAAAACAATGATCAAGGTCTTCTGTGTTGTTTGATGTAGGAGGTTACCAACATTTCGGAGGAAGGCGTCCCCATCTTGAGGATCTTTATGTAATTAGATGAAGAGGTTATGTTAGTACGAAATTATGACAACAATTTACAAGAGTACATTACGTCGTAGCCCTGAACAGATTATTTTTCGTTCTTGTTTAGTTGTAAATTACTTATAAACAATTAAAGGACGTATACACTGATTTTAACAAAGAAACCACGTATACTTTAAAAGTTGCATTCTCACCAGCGACCTACTTTCGAGATGTCGTTGTATTCTCGTTTCTAATCGACACAGCTGTCATGTCAACGAGGACAGGCGGCTGTATTCCATCCCCATCATTTCATACCGCTACCAGTCAATTCAAAGGAATTGGAAAGTAGCAAACCAAAAATGGAAGACGAGGTGAGCAACACAAGATTTTATATACATTCTTGAACGGGCCGGTACTTGTTTTGAATTTCGATGAACTGAAAGTACTTTATATACAGGGTGATTCGCGACTTCATCTTATAACTTCAGGAGCTTATTTCTGAGGTCATTTCCAGTTAGAAATGTCGTATAAACATTGGCTCGATTCTTAGCGATAACGGATTTATCAAAGATTATAATTAGCGAACAAAGACTTATAGAAAGATTATCTGCTGAATTAACAATAGATACTCAGTACACATCCTGGCGCGTCTGTGAATCTAGCATATAGCTTACATTACGTAATTAGGATTGTTCATTACTCGAGTTCAGAATACAAAATACATTAGAGCAATGCGTCTCTTGTTTACATCATTTTCTGGAGCACCAGATATTTAATATGCCCCCTAAAATAAAAATTTAGGAAGATGAGGTCTGGACATTTGGATGGCCAATTTTGGTGATCACCACAACCAATCCATCAACCAAGGAAGTGATGATCAAAACATGTTTCCACAGCAAAGCTGAAATTTCGTGGTTATTTTGAACACATACAAAAGTTTTTTTGATGAATTTACAACAATAACTTTTTCATATTGTTATACAAATAATATCCATGTAGTGAAAGATGAGAATTGGATCTTTGTTTACATGACATTCCTGACGCAGAATGACCTAAGGAACAAGTTCCTGAAGCTACGACATTAATTCATCAATTACCCTATGTGACTGGCTCTAGAGTAAAAGTGTTCAAGCCCAAAAATTTTAACCGAAGTTTTCGGGCTTATAATGCAAGTGGTCTGTTGCCTGTAATTTATAAAAGTTTGCACTTCGATTCTAAGTTTGTTTATAATTTTAATCATATTTATAAATAACATTTTTTAATCCATAAACCAGATTTGTGAGGACTTTCGGAACTGATAGTTTTCTGAATTTATAGGATTTGTATCTTAAGTTATTTGCTATTTATCCTTACTTATCTCAGAATAAAGAAACCATTCACTTTGTGTTTCATCTTAAGACCGTTTATTTATAAGATTACACTGAGTGAAATATTGCACCACTTATGGGATTAGTCATGCACTTCGTCGGTGTGTTGTTAAATCAAAAATGACCCAAGTAGATCAGGCAGGACTCGATCTATCGAAATATTATTTCCGTTTATTTTCCAAACGTAACCTCATATGTTTGTTTAGTCTACGTGTTAAAAGTACAGCTCTCAAGTGAGATTTGTAATCAGGGTTATGAAAAACATCATGACCCAGTCGGTAATTGAATTCCGTTGTAGCTGCGAACAAACGTAAAAAAAGAACATGCGTTGGGCGTTGAACTCCCTTGTTCGCAGTAGGTGTGAAGAAAGTCTGTGGCAGTAGAAATTGGATGCGGTAGAGGTCGCGCGAGTAGTCGTGGCATCTAAGTGCGCGATGTGTAAGCCGAGAGATGGGAGTTCGGTAGTGGTGGGGGTCGCACAGCTTCAGCTGCGGTGACGCACCGAACTAAACACAGCTAGAGCTACAAACCAACAGAAGCTGACATCCATCTAGCGCGTACTTCGGAAGGGTCCATCTCATACGACCAAAATCAGTCCTTTGCGCATGTGCCAGCACTTCTCGCTCGGCCTGTACTTCAGTTAGTAGCCGAGAACGCAGCAAAGAGAAAATTAGTGAGACCAGCAGTGGAGTTATGAATTTTCACGTGAATAGGGACGGGAATAAAAATGGATGCATTTTCAAAACATTTGCCAATTGACTCAGTTTATAGAGTAAAACAACAAATATTTCTTCATGACAGTGTGCAGTGTCATTTATTGACGTCAGTGCATCATTATATTCCTATGAAGCCAGTTTATGTCGTCATTCAGTTAGCTGTCAAGAGTTAGTTAGGTAATTGTGTAAGATTTAACATTTTTATGGCGAATGAATATTTTTGGTCATTATACTGCTCACATTGACCCTATGGATGGCGACAGCGAGCTGCAAAACGTTAGATTTTGACTCAGCACTGACACGACTGATCTTCCGAGATGATTTAAGAGTAGTTACGTTAGTTGTTTAGCTGGTTCGTAAGAAAACTGCGAAAAACCTTGTCCTTTGCCGATCACTCATTCGGACTGTAAAGTGTTCCCAACAGCTCTTACTGTACAATATATACAGCAGGCTAATATGTGCGTTAGAAGTATATGGCAAAGGGGTCGAAGGATGAGAGTGGTAGCAGACAAACATTTCTTCCCAGTTGCAGTACTTTGTAGCTCTGTGTCTCATTTCCTGTGTGTGTAATGCCTTTGGTTTGCATAGTATTTGCGTTTTTTCCTTCTACCTGCAAGTAAAGTCACAGATATGACCAACCTACTGTACACAAGTAGCCGAGCCCACGTGTTGGAGTGCTTTCATGTAACAAGGGGGTTTACATCATTGTGTAATACAGCATGTCATTGAGGAAAGTTTTGACTTCAGAACTACCAAATTTACATACTTCGTGACGTGTTAAAGCCTACACAGTTAGGTCCTTAGTATTAGATTACCAGTTTTTCGCAGTGTTTCTTAAATTAGTTCATCAGCAACTAACGCTTACTAGTGAAACAGCAATTATTACAAGTTTTACCCTTTCTGACTGTATAAAGTACACTCCAGACTGTTATTCTTATGTTTTAATTATGAGAAATATAAACTGGTAGATCTTGTGCAGTGATTATAGGAGCGGTATTTCCTTAGGCAAGTGTCAACGCGTGATGCTGACACTCGCTGCGCTGTTCGTTCATCAACTGTTACGGCTTCTGCATTATATACGTACACACTACGTTTTCAGTTTGCAGGTTGTAAAGTTTCTGAGATGTGCCCTCGTGAGCCACTCAGCCTCAGAGAGTCGGTGTATAAAGTATTCAGTTGCTTCAGGCCATTTGTGTATGTCCATGTTTGCGCGCCATCCGCCTTTGATCGTGTCGGTCACTTTAGTTGTAAACTGAGTACATCCTTGTGGAGGTTAGTCTGTCTTGAAAGAACATGAACTGAATTAGTTAAACCAGTAGTTGACTCGCCCATATGTATTCTTGTTAAATGCTATTACACGGTTGAACATACCATTCACACACCTGACAAACATTTCCATTACCAGAATAGTGTTAATGCATATTAATTTAAAAGAAAGGGCGCTTCTATTTTTAAACGGAATGATGGAGAACTTTTCACGGAGTTCTATCGTTTTGTTGTGATTGCATTGAATGAAAGCCGGCTTCATTCCATTGGCTTGTAGAATTTGCATATTCAGAGTAAAGGTTACGTGTTCCTTATAGAAATATAAATAACCCATTGTTTCTGCTTCCACACATCTGACATGTGTGTTTAGATCTGTATCGTAGCAGGGAAAGCTACGTTCACTCATTCCATTAAAACATTACGTTCAACCTCCTATTTCTTCATAGTCTTGCTAATCTAGTTTCGTGTTCTTTTATAGGTTATGGTCTTTGCTGTCCAGACCGAATCACGTTAGAATTGTTCAAGGTACTAACATAAGATCGCGTTCTCTGCCAGTTTTTAATAACCTAAGCGACACCGAAAAACTGAAATGATATACTAAAAACCATCTTATGAATAGACCTCTGTGCATTGCACCTACATTTATTGTAGTCATCTGTTTGGAAGGAAGCGCTGATTGCATGCAAGTCGTTTGAAGGCAGTGGCAATTGGCGTTAGATTCCATTCCGCAGTGGCGCCGCGTAGTGATCGCTTATGAATGAAACCAGTGTTTTCCAAAGTATGGTGCGCGTAACATCGGTAGTACGTGCGAACGGATTTCGAGGGGAATGCAGTAAAATTTAACAGATTCGTTAATAGTGATGTAGCTGGTAAGTTTTTGAAGTGTTTTAGCTTACTTTATAGCTTCTTTTTTAGTTCGTACCAAAAGTTTAAACGTAATGTGGTTAACTGCTTCTTTTGTAATTCAGAGAGGAGGTAAATTATAAAGGCTGAGATCCCGAAAGGGGTGTACAAATTTTTAAAGTTTGGTAAACACTGAATTAAGCGATTGATTGTCAGGGAATTAAATGGGGATAGATATGTTTATTTTTCAATACAAAACGGGTCATGGTCTCACAGAAGCCAGACCAAAAGCATAAGAAAAGACAGAGAAACATGTGAAATTATGCGAAAGGGTTTTATAGGCTGTGTTCCTTATTTCACCGACTCTTCGCTTGTCGATTAAAGCGATTTTACTGCGTATTGATACAGAAGAGGAACTATAGAATTTCCGTGCTAATGACACTTTAAAGACGTTTAAATGAGGGTTTTATTTTCCTGATTCCAGGTTCGATCCTGGTTGTCAGCCTGAAGGGAATGGTTTTTCTGATTATTGATTCAGGTTTAAAGGCAAGGCTGTAGGTCACTTCACCTGGCTCCGACAGGTACTTTGTGCCTCCCTCCCCCTCCACACACACACCACGCCCCTCCACGGACCATCCTGTGCCGGAATTTGCACTGACAAAGGCGCATGTTACCAAGTCCGATGCTTGGCTCGTTCAGTGGGGACGAATCTGTGCGTTCGAGATCCGTTAGAAGTAAAAATCAAGGTGTGGGAGGGGTAGCAGATAAAGAAGTATATACTGCCCAAACTTTACACATTATTTCCCAACGACAGGACTTCGTGCTCTGTAAAAGTAGCGTCAGAACTGCACAAATTAAACAATTGACATTATGGGCAGGATACGCATCGTGTAACAACGAAATAAGACAAGAACTTACGGTTAATGTAGGAAATATTTTTAACCCTCTGAAACCGAAGCTCGTCTGAGTAGTGTTTAATAATTTAGTCCGTACCGAAAAGAAAACTCAGCACTTCATCATAGCAAAAGGTGAGCTGGTTATTGCCATTTGAGGAAATTATCATTCTTCATTCTGAGAATCAATTACAAAGTGCAGCATTCTTGTTGTTAAAATATAAGGTACGTATAGTTAAGACAATTGACAGCTATAAAGCCAGTTGAGTGAAACATGTCTTAAGGATGAATCTAAACCGATTTCCATATAATTTGCTATAATGTAAGCCAACAGGAATATCAAAGAAAGAAATAATGCCCAAGGGACAATGAATGGACCAATCCTAAACCGGAAATGAGACAGCTGGAGTGGCATGCACCATGATGACCACGTAATACAAGGCTTTCTTTTTTATGTTTTCCTCCGTGCTTGGTAGAGGCCTTAGAATGGACCGATCACCAATCCAGGGAGTCACACCGGATGTATAACAGGCTGGGTGAAGCAGAGACCACCTACACCATTAAGTAAAGTGGTATAAAAAAGATTGATAAAAACACAGATAAAAGAATTAAAAAGAGAAACAGAAGCAGAGAGAGTAATTAGGAAGGGAGATTAGAACAGAGTTGGGTTGTGACGCCTTGTAGGGGTTTACCAACGTTTCGGATGAACAGGGTTGAAAAGATCTTATTGGTTCTGACGTCGCGTAGTCATTTCAGCGGTTACCAAGGTTTAAAAGGAAGTCCAGTCACCTACAAGCAAATGCTGAAATGGTTCCCAAGTTCCAAGTTGCCATTGCATGCTTCTCATGCAGCCCTCCCTATTTAAATTCATCAAAATTTACCCCCTTAAACTCGTCAGAATTCCCCCCCACCTCCTCCAGCCGATGTATTTACTTAACTTTACAAATTATAGCTTCAGCATGTTCTAATAAAATTTCCGTCGTTTCTGCTAGCAAACTGCCACTAATTAATGCCCTAACGTCTTCACTCTTACTTTATCTTTACCATGAGGACGAGCGGGCATTGCCTGGGAACCTTCTGACTGTAAGATGCTCTTTCTCCCCCTCTCCCCACAAATCGAAGTGTCTCTCACTTCTCCCCCACAAATTTTATCTTCGCTTGTACTCTTCTGCTATCCTTTTTATCTCTTTCTCTCTGTCTCTCTCTAAGAGATTACATGGCGTTGCTTACAGAGCAGAAGACAGTCCACATTTTCACCGCCTTGATAACCTCAAGCCTCGTTCGGTGCCAAGACCGGTTGATGTTCATACAGCAGGCCGTAAACATATTTTGTTTTAGCAATGTTTTAAAAGTAGACTTAGGATTGCGATTGTGTTGACTCGTTTCAGGCTGGTAGGAACTCACCGTCTTCCACTGTAAAGCCACAAAACATAAAATGAAAGGAAATTAATTTCTTGACCAGATGAGAGAATATCAGCTTCTCAAGTATAACTTGCTCCAGGGATTTAGTTGCGTCCTTTAGAGTCCGCCACTTTTTAAGTCGTAGGAGTATTTAAATTAGGTAGTTATTTTTCTTATTTTTTCAGAACCTGCTACCTTCCTGTTGAGGTATTCCAACTGAATTACGTACATTGAACATGGGAGGAATCCAGCAACAGCAGTGGACCCCAACAAAGCGACGAGGTCCCATTGCAGCAGAATATTCAAGTCCAGGACCAGCTTGTGTTACATTGCCAAATCTTATAGGTAAGCCCTTGTGTGGGAAAGAATTTGTCACGCACAAATTAACATGTAAGTTTGTCGATCAGCCACAACAGAAATTTCGCTTCTATATAAGAGCTGTGATACCTTGTTTTCTTTAAAGTAGTTTTCAAGATGATTCATTCCACGTTCAGAAATGTTATTATTACTAATACAAGATATCCATCAATTAACTCTTATTTAGGATGGTTAATTATGTATTTCTCGCAGTTTTATTCTGTCCCTCTGGACCGTCGTCATCAGCAAGAGTGTGGGCAATGTGGCACTCAGTTACGCATTGAAAAAAATTAGCATGAATTATAATGTTAGGCTGTTCGTATTGTTACTTGATGTCTTTACACGTTTAAATGACGAAATATACGATAAACAAACAACAAATTAAGGGTATCTGAATACTAAAGTAGTTTCATATGCATCACTCTTTAATGGTAAACTTTTTGTAAGTTCATAGACATATTAAATTTGGTTCTGACATCCACCCGTGCCCTTAGATTGTGCTGTCTTAAAAGAAAAGTTTTGGTGGAGTTCAATTACTCAAGCATGGGGCACCTCCCTGGACCACCCTGGCTCGACTACAGTCTGATAACAGTTTAAAAAGTATACATACATTTAAGTATATATATTAGCTTGTAACATTTATGATTAAAATACACAGGAATATTATTTGTGTGTCAATAATAAGTCTCCCTTAAGTACAGTAACAGTATTCTGGTATGCGAGCATCTTGTACTTTTTACTGGCGTTTGTCGTAGGTGGTTGTAGGAGCAACTCGTGTCTTTTCAAGGTCATTCGCTTTCTCCCCCTCCATGATTTCAGAGTTCAGAAAGGATTTCTGAACTTCACAGCTGATCCTTCCACCTACATTAGGCCACATTTACACGTGGATGAATAAGGATGGTGGAGTCCTTGGCTGGACAGAATAGTTGTACCTAGAAATAAATGACAGGTTATGTCAAAGTCAAACAAAAAGTAACAAAATGGCAGTGACACTGTTGAATTTATATATAACATTAAGTTGATTTTTGCTTGTTACTTCTATCTCTTTATGTGTCTTCACATTCAGATGGCCTGCATTTCACTGCCGAGAGTCAATTGGATTTGTTTGTTTATTTATACTGCAGGCAGCATTTGACAGCAAGCACAGAATATTAATGATGAAAATATAAATGGTCTCTTGAAGTCAATCAATGTGTAAGTTATACTTGCATGGACTTCATAACAGCGTGTTTCATTCGTTAATCTAAGATCTGGTTTTTCAAGGTCAAGTCAGTGGCCGTTTGTCAGTGTACTGATGATATCATTTGCCTGCTCAAATGCATATCCAATTAACTATGCACTTTAGTTGTGTTGGCTCCTCCTCTTCTTCTTCTTCTTGTTCTTCATTTTTGTTGTTGTTGGTAGTAGAACACTTGCTTACAGACGTAGGGCATAAGCACTAGGCATTATGAAATGACTGGTTTTAATCTGTCACCTATCCTGACCAGTGGAATATTCAGAATTTTATTTCAGGGTGAAAGGTGAATTTCTTTAAACATATTATTCAGTAAAATTACATTTTATTATACTGTAGCATAAATCATCTTTACTAATAACATAATATTGTTCACTTTATCATTAGACCTTTTCTGTCTTATACAGAATAACTGAAGGGAAAAGACAATTTTCGAGAATAAGATCTAAGACTGAACAATAATATTAAAGTTGTTCTTAAATAAGTAGGATGTGAGAATGTGGAATGTGTTGTCCCACTACAAGCCATGTAGGCGCTTGTGGGGAGGGGTATAGCTCTTACTCCTTAACCTCAGCTCTAGGTGGGGGTGAGTGGTTAGTGTCACACCTAACTGCATTTTTCCCCTGGGAAAGGACCCTGGTACGCATTGGATAGGAGGCTGGGTGGGCCCCAGAATGCAGAGGTTAGAGGAATAATCCTCTGCCCTCATCAGGGATCAAACCGCGGTCGCCCAGTCCATACTGTATACTGACTGAGGAAATTCTTTGACAAGCCGAATGATCGTGAGTTTCTCAAGAAAGACTCTCCTTGATGGAATTAGAAAATTATGTCAGAAAAAGAAGACTCTTTTCAGGTCATTCCGTGTTTCAGGATTGGGGTGTTGGACCCATAAATCCTGGACTCTCCAAATATTGATATGTAATGTGTGCCACTAATCTCCATTTAGCACTGAGTTTGATAATGTGTTTAGATTTACCTCATTTCCATCAAACATCTTATTGGTGGTGTGATTATATACAGAGATACATTTACTTCATCTTTATAATTAAACAGACAACAATTACATACCAATGCAGTCTGTGCAAAACCCATCACTAGAAAAATGTCTTCGCCTTCAACTACAACTGGAAAACACAAAAATAGTAAACTTCAATAAAAGTTTGCAATTGCTGGAATTTTAACTAATTATATTACTTTATTTTATCAGTATGTGTGTACTAGTAGACATAAAATTAAATGAATAAAGACAAAATTTGACTGAAAAATAAACAGATGCAATAAAATGAGCATAGAGTTCAAATTTTAGCTGCATTATGATGCAGCTATTCATTTTGCAATGTTTAAAATTTTACTTTTATTTTCAGGAGTTTCATCAGTTCCTGACTCGAAGCGTGGCCGTGCACCGGCATTCAGTTTTGGAAGCAGGTAGGTCTCAAATGTGAAATTGTTGGAACTTTCCGTAAACTTTGGTTATTTTTATAATTATACCATATGTAAGTGGATCCTTTCTTGAATGATAGTTACCTGTTAGTCCAACCATCGTGCCATCATTTAAGGTAACAATCTCGGTACATTCTTCTAATCTTAATATTAAGCAATGATCAGAAACAACAAGAGTCTAAATGTGTACACTTCAGAATACACTAAAATTCCAAAGATGTTCTTTATGCCATATCATGGGTGATTATCTCAGTAGGACAGTCAGTGGAATAACAAATGCAACAATGGTATCAAAGGCAACAGTTCCAAGGTCATTGTTGTAACAGTATGATTAAATATGTGACGTACATACATGGATGGGCACCTACAGTGTTATTTGCTTGTGTTAGAGCATAAAAAAACACCTAAAACTTTTGTATAGGTTCATAATTACAAAATCCATATCCTGATGAACATGTTTTGAAACTCTGTGTAATCAAATTGGACCCAAATTTTTGTTATTAATTTGAATCCTGTTTTGTTTTATCCTCTTGTTTCTGGGTGCAGGCACTGTGCAGACATTTCATCTGTACTGTCAATGTGTTCATGAAAGGGTTATATGATAAATATGTTTATTTAGAGAGATAAAATTATAACATTTTATTTCAAGGTCAGATTCTTGACATTGTTTTATGTGTGCTTCTTTCTGAGTCATCACACTTTTGATTTAGTGAACTGCAGAAATCAGTGGTTTAAAAGATGAAATATGAAAAGAATTGTAATGAAGTCTTGTAGGCTGTGTAATTTAAAAGGTTTTTATATGCCAGTCTGCACCGAGTGAATTCTTGGCACTCTTTCACTGTTGAGAATTTCTGAAGTGTGTATTTCATTTCAGACACGGAAATAAAAATGACAGCCCTGGCCCAGGACCCGGCCAGTACAATGTCACTGGACTCAGTGCAAAAGGTAAGACTGATGTCCATAAGTACTCTTATATGATTTGAAGCTTTCACGGTGACATAACGCAATAAAATCTTCTCGGGCAATTAGGGGGTCTGCAGTGGCTGCGCAGTCTGAGGCGTGGCCCTTGTGCCGCTGGGACCGTGGGTTCGAATCCCACTCAAACCATGGATGTTTGTCCGCGTTTTTCTGTGTTGTGCTGTCCTGTGTACAGGTAGAGGCCTTGCAATGGGCCGATCCCTCGTCCAAGGAGTCCTACCGAATGTCTATAGATCAAGTCAACGAAAAAAGTTGGGACCCGCAGTGCTCAGGCACTTGAAGAATGGGTTGTCCCCAGTATCCCAGGCAATTAACCACGTCAAATGGTTAAACAGTAAAACCGACGTTTCAGGGACTGTCTCTGTTCCCATCATCAGGCTTCTGATCAGAACCATTTGACGCAGCTGATCGCCTGAGAAGATTTTATTGGGATAAGTACTTTTCATTTTCAATAATAAATGTGTTTTTTGAAAAGTTCTATTTTATTCTGTTTTGTTGTCACTTCTCATTTCAAGAAGATATGAAATTCCTTTGGTGTGCAGACCTACACTAGGATGACCTTTCTACCAAGAACAAGGAAGTTCAGTAGAAATATACCTTGGAGTAATTATTACCAAAAATGTATATAGTATAGCCTCTTAACTGTAACCATTAATGCATCCCATTGAGCTACCAGGTGCTAGATGCCTTATGAACATTTTGTAGTTTTCCTCTAAAATCAGTTGTGCACCTCAGCATTAGATTAGAATTGGTGTCCCTTGAATGCTTTTATCAGGAGACCAGCGATGTGAAAATCACACAAGTAGGCATCCTTCACGATCAGAGAAGGCTGTAGGCATTACCTTACCAGCAGATCTTTCAGCCTTAATTTTCTTGTTGTGAGATGCTGGACTTTTCCTCTGCATACTTGAATTTTTTAACTGTGGCCCATATCACTGGCACCCTGTATTGTAACTGGCTGCATGGAAGGTGGGTTTATATTAAACGTTCACCTCCAGTAACTTCCCACTGTCTTTTCCCCATTCCCTGCATACTCCATACAGTGTTTAGGATTTGAGGTTTTCACAGTGGTGAGTCTGAAGATGGCTGTCTTCTGGGTTGTTGTGCCGTGTAGTCTGGTAGAAGTATACCGACGTTTCATAGGTCCTTGCTGCTACTGTCATCAGGGCGATGAGTGATGGAGACAGCAAGGACCTCTGAAACGCCGATAAACTTTACCAGACTACACTGTGCAACAACCCAGAAGACTGTAATCTTCTAATACACTGTTGCATTTGAGGAGGTATCATTACATGAAGTAACTACCTCCATCCTTGAGATTTTGTTTAAACAGAAAAAGTCTTTGCAAGGAGAGGTAAAGTGTATTTGTTAATTTTACACATATTACATGCCAAAGAACTGGTAGCTGTCTTTGCCAGTGTATGAAGACTGTTTATTGTGAATGTACTTTCTGTTCAGGTAAGGACAACCCCTTAGCTGCCACTCTTCACAGCCGACCAAAGGAAGTACGGGCTGATCTCACACCTGCACCAGGCGACTACAATCTTGAGAAGTCCGAAGGCATTATGCATGACACTTCTCCCAAATACACGTTTGGCCTCAAGACACAGGTGGAGAAGCCGAGTCAAACCCCAGGTATTGTGTCTGTTACAATCTGTGCGCATTAATTCCACTAACAAATGTTTTCAATGTCCATATATTTGTTGCTCTGATAAATTTGTTTCACCATTAATGTTTTCCTAAGAATATGTTTTCTTTAAATACTAATTTTGTCAGAATTTTGAATAGAAAAATATTAATAACTGTATGACTGTGTGTTAGAGATCTGAGAAAGTCAGTAGTGTCACAAAGAACAGTATAATTATTGGTATAATTTTACATGATTCAGTTTTATATAGTTTCTGAGAAAAAATTACCTATGTCTACAAATACCAAATTCTGGGACAATGTAATAAAAAATTATAAAAATCTGTTTACAATTATATTACTATGAAAAATGTCTGTAGATACAGAAAGCACATAACTACATGTGTGCCATATTAGTGAATACAGTTTGTAAGTTGTTTAGAAAATGCACCTTAATGTGATAAAATTTAAATTTCAGATATCAGTGCAACCTGTCTTCTCCTTTAAATTTAAATTTGTATTTGTACACTTTAAGTGGACTTGAACAATAGGTCTGTCAGTCCAGTATTTAATTTATTATCCTTGTGTGACTGATTCATCAGATGATTGACTTGCCACTTAATTAGTCAATATAAACTCAGTGAGATTAACAATTTGGTATCACAATAAGAAATGTTATTTTATTTGTATAATAATATCAGCACATGCATGTAGCACTGTAAACTGAACTTTTCATTTTGAGGTTAAGAGGTAAGTGGCGTACATAATAGTATGCTTTTGAACTGAATGTAACATTACTTACAGTATCAGCAGATGAATATATGCTACTAACATTAGGTGAGGCTATATTTTATATATTCATTTTCCAAAATGTTACACCAAATTTAATATCAAATACCACTGTTAACAATAACTTATTTCAATGTACTAATAAAGAACATTTTTCCTTATAGTCACTAGGATTGAAAATATTTTTTGTATGTGAACATTCATAATATAGGTTTTTGAACCCACAGTATTCAACAAACAATCAATTGCTGCACATAAGGTTTGGTTTTATAATATTTTTTATGTTTGAACATACTTTTTCAGTCCTGAGTACATTTTCTCTACTTCATTACACTACTGTAAATAACAGTTATTGCCCTCTGTTCAGGGGAAAATAAAAATTATAAGTAGTAAACAATTTGTTTACATTGAAGACATTAAGTTTAATTTTTGCATGTCAGTTGGGAAAACAAAATTCTGAAAATGGTTTCCTTCTTTAACCTGCAGCACCAAATGTTTACAACATCCCAACTGTTCTTGGGCACACAAAAGAGGGTAACAAGAAACAGGCCCCCGCATTTACAATTTCTGGGAGGCAAAAAGTACCATTAGATGACCGTGTTCTGACTCCAGGGCCTGGGTCATACAATAATGCTAAGGCTGACAACTACAAAGCAAAGGCACCAGCATACTCCATCAGCTCTCGCTACCAGATGCCTTCTGATTCAACAATGAAACCAGGCCCAGGTGCGCACTCCCCAGAGAAGGCAAGTTTCTACTTTGTTTTTATAGAGAGATGCATGTTTTTAGTTGCATAGTTCCTGCAAACTATTGAGTTGCATGTCCAGTTTAGGTGTCTTGTAACTAACATCTCTTTCTGTACAAGAACTCCAGTTCATTGCTTTTTAACTTTGCTCAAAATAAACAGATTACATTTTGAAGATAAAATGATTTAGGATTTGAGGTTTACATGGCGGTGAATACAAAGATGGCTGTCATCCGGATTGTAGCGTTATGTAGTCTGAAATGTTGGCAAACTTCTTCCAAACTACATGACATTACAGCCAGAAGATAGCCATCTCCAGAAAACAGTGACATCTTTTTATTAACTATAATAATATTTCTGCATCAGTATTTATTAAATTAATTATTAATCAGTTATGCCTAAAATGCATACAATATGTAACATTTGGCTTGCCTGTCTGCACTGTTTTACTCTTGTTTACGTATTTTGATCTACTTTCTTATTAAAGTCCTTGCAAAAAAATTATTTACCAAACTGGATTACATGACTTACCACTTTACACAAACAACTAAATACATATTCTTAAAACTTTGCATACCATGTAGTGTATTAGAATATAAAATAAGTAAACAAACAACTATTAACACTATAAAAAAAGACACTATTGCCATACGCGTTTCAACCTCAAGAGGTCATCATCAGTGGCATCAGGGAAATTAATTCATTTAATCAAATGGTTTAAACTGGATTTAGAAAATAAATAATGAATAGGGTATTTAACAAAAGTATTTCAAGCGATAATGCACTAGATGTTGTTATTCACAGGAATAACAACATCTAGTGCAGTATTTTCTAAATCCAGTTTAAACCATTTGATTAAATGAATTAATTTCCCTGATGCCAATGTTGATGACCTCTTGAGGTTGAAACGTGTATGGCAATAGTGTTTTTTATAGTGTTAACAGTTGTTTGTTTACTTATTTTATATTGCATACATATGTGCATACTGCTTTGATACTGGATCAGAAACAGGTGGACAGACAGGCTTCCCCACAGGGAGTGTTCTGCTTCCTAAAGCATGCCTAGTAATGGGTTCAAGTTAGTTCTTGAAATAATGATTAAATTAAAGTATATATGGCAAGTTAATATTAATATGCTTTGTACATGAAAATAAAACCTAAAAAATATCCATGAATTTAATATATATCAAGTTGTCTCTACTTATATTATAATGCTGAAATCTGACTGCCCTAAATTTAACAATTACTTTACTACTATAACCATAAATTTCAGTATCTTAATAGTGAGAACCAACAGAACATGGGTAGACTAATCTACTAACATTCCATTGGCCTCCCTTCCTACCCTGCAGGTATATATTGACAAGACCTGGGCCCCCAGTTATTCGTTCGGCATCAAACATTCCCCATACATTGGGATTTTCCAGCCAAGAACCGTGAATGACAAAAAGTGACTTCCATGACTCATCAGTAACAAAGACAAAGGCATGGATGCATGAAGATGTTGATGTTGTTTCGGTAATGTACCTGGTACACATTTATAGTAGTAAAGAAGGGTTTTGTATGGGCACAGATTCTTACTTGTTTTAATTTAATAATACTCTAATAAGTAAGGTTAAGAAAGAAAGAGAATGTCATTGTCTTATGTTCATGGTTATTTTGTTTTATGTTTATGTTTAACTGCATCTCAGGTAGAAAATAGATGTTTAATTAATTAAAGAATTGATAATGATTCTTACAGTGTTATTTCTTTGTTAACTTGTAACATTTCTTAGATTACACAAATGTGAGGTTGTGTAAAAAGCCGTTCTGAATCGACTCCATCTGTGACTGAAGTTCGGAACTCAATGTGCAGCTGGAATTAGTATTTGGATGTATGTGATAGTGGTGCTAGAATGCTAACTCTTTGAAGTTAAGGCTTGTATAAATATAATTTAAAAATTCAGACTGTGTTGTAACCTTCACGAATCTGAATGCTGGACCTTAAGTCTGCAGCCTGTCAGTCAGGCCTATTACTCTCTATGCTGAAAATATTGTGCCTGTCCCTGGATGCAGCATCCAGTTGTATTGCTTTAATTGTTACAAACCTGTTACTTTGTTTTATTATTAACATCCCTGAATGAAAAATGTATGATACTGGTACTTGACTGACTGGATTGTTCATTTGCCAGGACCCCAAGTTTTGAAAAGAATTGTAGAATCCCCCAAATTGCCTACATTTCGGGTCTGAACTCTTTAGACTGTGGGACAAGAGACAGAGAGAGTAGATGGAATAAGGGAAAGCTTCAGAGCCAATCAGCAGGTCACTGTTTATTTGGTGCACGACTATTATCTGCCCTGAGAAAATCATATTCCTATTGGTAATGCCTGACAAATACAGAAGGAAATCAAACATGTAAACTTTGCAGGTGGAGCAAAGGCACGACTTGGTCAAAATTTACATTCTGAATAGTAGATATATTTCCTTCTCTTTGTCACCATCGACATCACATTTTCTGCATTCCTTCTAGGGTTAAAAAGCTGGGACCCAGACTGTACCACCCACAGCTGACCATGCAAGGACAAGCTTTCAGATTTATGCTGGTACCTATACCTTAAAAAAACACAACATTGTCTCCATTACAAAGGTCAAATGTTTGATATTGTTGAGGAAAACAATCGCTGTTTATTGTGAGAATGATATGAAACTCGTAAATACTCTCTGTGGACAGAATTCAGAGCTAGTGATTATTAAATCAGGTGGTACACGAAATTTTTACTGGGCTGTAAAGAGTTGTTTGGCTAGCACTGTGACTATAATAGGAATTATGGAGTTGGCGTGGGAGAGGAATGTATGCCAGTCACTGATGCAATGCTATAGAGAACCTGTCTTCTGCTGCATTCAGTATAACAGACTGCAGTAAAGCTGAGATCCAGAACTTATTTTTACAAGTTCTTCTATGGCTCTCCGGTCCGTATTCGGTCCATGGCCTCCTCAATTCTCCTCTTCCATTCGGTCCTTCTGTTAGGTCTGTCTGTCCGAGGTTGAGGTTTCAAAACATCTTCCTTTTAATGATGCAAGGTTGCGACCAACCCCCAACCTGGAGGACCAGGGTACCTGTCTTAGTCTGACCTCTCCCCCTCGACCAATCTGGCTAGGGAGGCCCTACCAGTAGCTCTTGGGGTCACTGAGGTACTCAAGCCCCACCACCACGACAAGGTGCAGGTACCATTAAGTGGGGTCTATATACAAGTATTGCCACATTTAATGTGCATTGCCTTCAGTCAGTTTAATTGCATAAATTAAATATCTCTCTCTCTTTTGCTCTCACACACATTCTCTCTCTCTCTCTCTCTCTCTCTCTCTCTCTCTTAGTTAATGGCATTCCTATTACATGTGTATCATAATGTAAAGTTTTCATCTACTTTAATTCAGGTGCCTAAATATATTAGTACAATTATAATTTGAGTCTTTGAAAGATTCTGAAGATACCTGATGTATGGCATTTGAATTGTATGAATATTATCGTGTGTAAGTTTCATTCTAATTAATTTTAAAAGTCACTTTATGAGTTGCCTGTGTAAATGTTTATAAATTATTTTGACAGCTTTGTCAGATTTTAATGAAACTTTATATACAGCACTTCTGTTTTAATACATACTAGCATGTATGAATTTATCCACTTTAATTATTTTCAGGACTAAATTCATATTTGATAACATCAAACAAAGTATTACTTTTAGAGAATCATGTTTTGAAAGGAAGTTGTAGGTAGGCACGGATTTTAAGTGAAACATACATTTTAATGTCACTGTTATGTGGGTACAGTTACTTGTTTAAATCAGGTAACCTTAAAATGGTCCGTATACTGGATGATATTCACCGGGCCACATAACTTCCTAAGGATGCCTTATTTTAAGTTATAATTTTTTAAATTATTATCATAAACTGTTATCAGAAGTATTAATCATTAAAACATCTTTTCTGCTTGTTAGTACCTGAGTATAAATTATTAAATGTACTTTAATAAAGCTTTCTTTTGACTGCATCAAATTTAATTCGTAAAGAACATTTTTTAATCGCCGAATAACTACAATTTAACCTTTACTGTTTGTGCTTATGCACAGTCCAGCTGTCATATTTCTAAACCATTAATCTCGAAGAACTTTCAGCCGGCAACCCCATAACACAGGGTTTTAATTAATTAATCCTGTATGGTAAATTCAAACATGTTAATGATAAGTAACTTTATTTCAGGCAAGGTTGGATAACCTCCCAGCACATACATTTGGGATCAAGCATTCACCCTATGCTGGCTGCCTTAAAGACAATGCGTGGTAGAATGGAATCAAGTAGCGAGAAATCATCAGCTGCTATCGCATTGTTCCATCATTCATCGTCTCATAATACAAAAGCTTTTCTGTTGTCTGAGTCTTAATTCATCATTTATATGTGCCTCACTAATAATTGCAGAATACCAACTTGATTATTCTGTAATCTAATTAGACAATAAGAAAAATGTTGCACAATTTTAAAATTGGAACAAGAGAAAATGAATGACTGATATGAACTATTTCTGAATCTTCAGTTTGTATATTAACATTCTTCACTGTAGAAAAATAAAGGTGTAATTATGAAAGTTAACTGCTTTGAAATGGTAACTTAAATTATATGAATTTCTTGCCATTATGCAGTAAAAATTTAAAATCATTCTTCTCAAGATATCTGTCTTCTGGGTTTAGCACCATAGAGTCTGATAGAAGTTTACCAATGTTTCAGAGGTCCTTGCCACCTCCATCATCAGGGCAAAGAAGGTGGGAGGATAATATACATAATACATAGTCATCAAAATAGAGCACCCTAGTAGGATTTGAGGTTCCCATGGTGGTCCCCCTAATGATGGAGGTAGCAAGGACCTCTGAAACATCGGTAAACTTCTACCAGGCTACGTCCCTGAAGATGCCATCTTCAGACTCACTGCCGTGAAAACCTCAAATCCGACTTCTAATTTCAGTACATATGACATGGAATATCACAGCTTGTGAATTTATGTATTACTTGTAACTTAGAACATGGGTGAGGCAATCCAACTCATTTGCCAACAAAGTGTCAAATTTAATTATTTTTTAGTTTTATTTGTAATATTAAAATATAATTATGCCAGTCACAATGGCTGCATGGTCTGAGACGTGGGCCTTGTGCCGCCTGGACACTGGGACCGTGGGTTCAAATCCCACTCAAGGCATGTATGTTTGTCCGCGTCTCTCTGTGTTGTGCTGTCCTGTGCATAGGTAGAGGCCTTGTGATGGGCCGATCACTCGTCCAAGGAGTCCTACCAAATGTCTAATACATCATGCAAACCTCCAAAAAGAGAGGAAAAAAGCAGACCCTGCCAAAGCGGGACAAATGCTAAAGAAAAAGAAGATTAAAATATAATTATGCCTGAAATACCCTGGGTTTGCATTGAGCTGCAAAAGTCTATGTATTGAAATTTTGCAGAAAATATTTAAGAGAGAACCAAGTGTTAAATGTAAATAAAAAAATTATGAAAATCACAGCCATCAGATAATTATATGACCAACTTTACAATTAAATACAGAATGCCTTACGTTTGTGCAAATATGCACAGGACTGTCGTAAAGTAAACTACATTTTAAGGCAATGCCAGAGTCTGGAAAAGTGAGGACTTTGTTCTCTGTTAATGCAGCTGGGCATTTTCACCTTGAATATAGAGGTTTATAAACAAATAATTAGCAGATGGTGAACATATCTACAAAGCAAACAAATACACTGTATTTCATGCTGAAATTGATATCTATTATTGTTGTATGATGATTTGCAGTTCTATGTAGGTAGTTAAAATTTTATGAGTAATTTTGATCATGGCATGTTAATGAACTGTCTTCCTTCATTATTAGCAGTCTTCTCAAGGAACTATCCTCTATGTACACACTCGTCCCAGCCCTGGAGCATAACTCCAGGGGTAGGACAAGTGTGTAGATATCTAAAAAGGATTTGCACCCAAGGGAGAAAGCAAAGAAACAGTAAAATTTCTGGTTATATTTGAACCATCCTCATACTTCTTTTGCTTCATCTTATATATACCGAAATACCTTCCAGCAATCAGTGAAATATATTTATGAAATACAAACTTCTTGTGAAGGAATAAATTAGACTTTCTGATTCCTACAAACAACTTGGAATTCAAATTTGACTTATGTATGGAAGAACCTAAGATTTAACCAGGGGTTGTCATACTTTTTCTACAGCATGAAACATATTATGCTGGAAATGTGTTACATGCCACCCAGGAACAGATCTAGAAGCTGCCCAGGGCAAATTGTATTTGGGATGAAGAGAAAAAAAGAGGTTGCAGAAATTGGTTATTCAGTTATCACCTTCCTATAAAAGGAGCTAAAAAATGTCACAAAGTTTGAGCTCTCAAGGGAGAAAACTGTGCCTCGCTCCATTGATCCATGGCTGGTGCAGGTCATTGTTTTTGCATAAGTTAATTTTTATGTTGATTCTTATGTTTATAACTTGTAATATAAAAATAATGTAGACTTGCATAGGTAATACTATTATCCATTTCCTTCTCCTCTCATACAGAAATTGCCCTTAATGAGGCTGCTAAATCCATTTCAGGCTTATAATTTATTAGATGTTTGGCTTCACTTTTGAATACTAATACTTTAGATATTTAAGGTGATCTTCAGTTAATCGTTTTTGAAACTTCACAAGGAGATGTGCCACTGACAAGAACTGGGCATGCCACATGTTGGACAAATTTAACTCAAGAATTGCTGAATGGAATTTAATTAACTTTGATGTGGTGAGTTTAACTAAAGTATCACAACATAATTCCAATTTTGGTTAAGATCTGACAACAGTAACATACACTTTGTGTGATGATCTACACATGTTTTGTGTGTTTTGTGGGCAAAGTTGATGCCCCCAATTTGCTCTCAAACATCAGTGTGATTGGAATCTGCAGTCCAGGCAATTAGATTAGAAGAAACCTTACAGGCAACTCTAGGTTTACGAACAAGTTCCGTTCCAAGATGTCCGTTATGTGTATCTTGCATTCCTGAGCTTTTACAATACGTATCGTATCGTATCGTATACGTTAGCAGCATTAAAACCATGTATTAAACATCGAGTGGTCTATACAATACATTTTATTATAATGTATGTATGTGTTATGGTTTATCAGTAACAGCACTACTATTTCGCTTTGGACCCATACATAACACAACATAAAACATATTTTTAAGTCACCAAATGCAGAATTACAATTGACCGTCTATGATAACCTAGGCAAGGCAAGTGATGATCCTATTATATTATAATAGGGGAAATCACCGATTTCTTTCCCACGAGAAAACATTCTACGCGGTGTGGCATGTAAACCAACGTTTTTTTACTGGCTAGATTAGTTTTAATATCCAAGAACAGTTCAGTACAATTATCATGTAATAATTTTCTGATAATAATTATAATAAATACATTTTTTAAAAGTTTATTTATTTAAATCTTACAATTATGACCACTATACGTCAAGCATTTCGTTTTATGAGGAACTATCTATTGGCGAATTGAAGAAATTTTGAATGAAATGTGATGTTCGTAAACCGAGAGTTTCCTGTATATGGCAGGTCACCCAGCTTTGAGTTTTCAATGTTTCTACCCGGGTTACAGGACACCCAAGTAGGTAAACGGGTCAGAAAATGTTCGCGGGCCCATTAGTTTACACCTTCCCAACAGATGGTGTGGCAATTCACTTATCTTTACATTAGTTCATACCCTCGCCAATACGTGACGCGGAAGTTCAGCTATCTGCATTAGTTCATGCCCTGGGTAATATATGGCGCAGCAATTCACTTATCTTTACATTACTTCTTACCCTCGCCAATATATGGCGCGGCAGTTCACTTATCTTTAAACTAGTATGTGCCCTCGTCAATATTTAAAAAAAAAAGAGATAGTTGAATAAGGAGCATTTCAAAACATACACCATCACTCTTGAGGAGACAAAAGAGGCCCTGCAAATTGCTGGATCAGCTGTTCTTAATTTGAAGGACAAGTCAAATAAGAAACTACCTACAGATAAGATCTCCAATATTGAAGACATATATACAGAGAACACAATTAAAAAGTAAATGGTAGGCGAAATCAATGTCTCTGTTTCACCCTTACACATCAGTGTGATCCTGGAATCTCCAGGCCAGGCAATTAGCTCAGAACAAACCATACCTGATGATCAATGATCCACTAAACCTTCTCCAATTCAAAATTTAAAAGTGTAGATGTGGTTTCCACACTGAAATATAATTGTCTCAACTTTATAGTAGTGGTTGTAAAGCCATGTCCAGACTTCGAATAAAATCTACCGTCACCATCTTTAACTAATCTGTGAAAGTGATAAAAGCATGAACTGAATCATTAAATGTTATGGTAAGAATTTAATATGTCTCCTTGTTAAGCTGCTGAAGAACTAACAAATATCTTATACTGGCTGACAAATATGGAAACCAGATGATGGAGGCAGTATGACCTCTGAAATGTTGGTAAACATTGACCAGACTACACGGTGCAACAAACCAGAAGACAGAAATCTTCATACTCGCCGCTGTGAAAACCTCAAATCATACAAACTAACAAACGATTTTCAAATATGAATAAAATTGTATGAAGTGGCATATGTCCCTGGAGAGACAGAAACAAGTGTGCATACAGTACTTAGCTTTGCTGGTCTTCTTCTGTGTTGCAACACAGTGTGGGTCTTTCTCAGAGGGCTGAAGATGGAGGCAGCTGTTATCTACCAACAAACCCATACAGCATTAAAACCGAAGACCAACAATTTTGCTCACTGCTGTGAGAACCTCCAACCTCATATATGCAATTAATTCACCCCTTCACACTTTTGTATTTAAACAACATGGCAAGAAACAAGTTTTACAACTCAAGTTTGTGAGCACATATATTTTAATGAACAATGTGTACAAATAGGTTAAAAATGCAAGCAACACCATGATATAAGGATTTCATAATTTCTGCATGACAGAAGAAGTTGGGCTTAGTACCATTGGTCAGTTAGGATCCAATATTGTAAACCGCTTTCTCCACATATGTCACCACGTACAACAATAAGTCATCTTCATATTCGCCGTCGTGAGAAAATTAAATTTCATCAGGCATGATGTATATACTACCACAGATAGTACCAGCATTTTGGCGTCTATCATCCCGAGGTTGGTAGGTCCCTGTGGTTGGTATTAATGTTTGTGTCATTAACAGAAAAACAGTAGAATGCGAGTATTATTAAGATTCAGCTTGGATTTAATATCTTCCTTCCTTGACGCCTTTGAAATTCTTCTTTTAAGAAGGGTTTTATGAAAGTTATATGTACAGTAGGTTTTTATATTTAAACGCAACATTTTATATGTGAAGGACGAAGCAATTCTGAAACAAAAATTATAAGTTATATTCAAAATGGAGTCCTACGCAAATGAAGTTTACGTCAAACAAAATTCAGAATTTAGTCGCGTTTCTGTGGGATGATCAGTCTTTAGGACAAACCGTTAGAAACGAAGGCGACGAGTTTTCCAAGGGCCAAGACATGTGCCCTCTGTCAACCAAACTTTGTGATCCTGGTAATTCTGAAGAAATATATTATGGTGTCAATATACCTAGTGACGCTGTCTTAGAATCTGATGGTAAGTAGTAAAGTATAAACATAAATGAATATGTATTCGAAAGTTAGTTTTAAGATTTTGAATTGTAGATATAGTGTATTTACATTCCACGGATAATAATATAAGTACAAAACTTATATATGGACTTATGAATTTTAAATACAAGAACTAAACTACATAGCACAACAACCCAGAAGACAGAAATCTTCATACTCACCGCTGTGAAATCTCAAATCTTGCAACAAAACCTTATTTACATATAGATATACCTAAAGCTTAAGAATTGTCAACAGAGGTAAAATCATCTACAGAGTAGGAGTGAGTTAAGAGGTAAAGCAGACTTGATTACTTTTATATAATGATTTAAACTCTTAATTCTATGTGGAAGATTATTGAATGACGTGATACCTGTGTAATATACTCCTTTTTGGTAGGTAGTGAGGTTAGGATTTGGCATTTGAAGGTCATATTTACATCTTATGTTTAAATTGTGTACATCTTTATTTCTTTGAAATTTTTCCAAGTTTTTCACCATAAATGATAGTAAGGAGAGTATTTATTCACTTGCACATGAAAGTGTAGAAAAGTTTCTAAATAATTTTCTACAAGAACCTCTGCTTTTAATACCTGTCATTATTTTAATTATTTTCTTTTGGATGTAAAATAGTTAATTACTGTCTGTTGAATTTCCATACAGTATCCACTCATATCCATTGACAGATTTATGCAGCATTTGTATATATAAACATTTTTGCTTCATTTTTCAGACACTCTGCATGTCTACAATGACAAATCAGAAGCACTGAAAATTATGAAGAAATACAAGAAAGCGAGGTTTAAATCGTTTAAGACAAGACAGGAGGCTGTGGAATTTGCAGTTCAAGGACCTGAAATTTTAGTTCCCATATCTGTATTTGAAAATTTAGAAACCAGCAATCCTGTAATAGGAGAAAAGTCGAGTCCTTTCAGAGTACCTAAATCACAGGATTTGGTTTGGCTCAGGAAAGTGATAGAATGTGGTGACACTTATACATTCAGAAATACCATCTGGGATAATCCTCGGTACCTAGTGAGTAGTGGAGATACTCCAGCCATTCTTCAGGTATGCAGGTTGCTTTCTTTTAAGTAGTTTTGAAATGTGTGTGTTAATATTCTACATAGAATTCTTAACTCGGTCATCTCTGATTTTAATGCTCTTTTCATACACAAAAAATAAATCAGACTGCCCTACCAAAACATTCTGTGCAATAAAATGGTTTCACAACATTAAGAGTCAGCATCAGAAGCAGGGGATTTTGAAGTTAGGTGTTTCTTTTATTTTTATATGTGTAGTTGGGAGCCATCTATGAATGACTAAATGAAATCCAGGCTATTGTATGGGTGATTATATACAGAAACCAAAGATTGTTAAAAATTTTTAAGTCCATGGGTTAAGATAGGGTTATGAAAACTGGCATGAGTAATGTTTTTTTTTCTCCCTCTGTTATTTGTGTGTTCAAGATACAGGGTTGTTATTTTGTATTTGGATAATTATGTAAAAACCAATTTAGCTTATGTGTATATCACAGAGAACTTAAACAAAAATTATCTGGTGTTGATATTTCTCCAAGGTTTCGTTAATACATTCAAAAGTATAGGTTAGAATTGCATAAGAAAATAAAGAGAAGAAAAACTTGATTATACTGTTGCAAGATTAGAGCATTTGTCAAGAAATCACTGGTATATCTAGTCTAGCAATATGATGTTTCGGTCTTCTCAGCAAGAACTGCTATAAAATTAATGAAACTTCAACTTTTTCTGTAACATGAGTGCACTTATTGCAACCACGAGACCCAGCTATAATAATACATTTTTGCAACTGGTTTATCCAGACAGTGAATGAAGATTCACTGACCCACAAGTATTGTTTTTTACTGACAAAGCCTGGTTTTACTTAATTGGACATATGAACACAAAATAAATAATTCTGGTGCTCAAAATACCGTGGAGTCCTTCATGATATTCTACTTCAACATCCAGAAGTTTGTGTTTGGTGTGGAATCAGTGTATGGTGAATAATTGTCTCAGTTTTTTTTTATGGATAGTCTTCACTCAGGAAGTTATGTTAATTAGATTTTGAAAAGGATTTTGCTTAAGTTAACAGAAAAAAAGGAAATGTACGGTTACTTTTAGCAGGATTCAGTAAAGGTGAACACAATCGATAACTCTGTGGCCACAGTAACTGACATGTTTGGTGAAAAATGTATTAATGAAAGTTTATGACAACTTGTTTCCCAGACCTCACACTGTGTGATTTTTATTTATGGGGTAGCTTGAAAGACAAAGTGCATAAAATAAATCCTCATACAATACATGAATTCAAAGAAAATATTCAGCAAGCAATATTCAAGATTTTCCCAGCAAGCAGCAGTGTGTGAACTGGAGTGTGCTTTGCTGTGCATTTTTATTAAAATAAAAGTCAATGTTGTTCTTTCATATTTATCTTGAGATCCAAATGTAAAGCAGAGAAAAACAGCCATGATCATCTTTGATTTCAAATCTTATGGGGATTTACCATTTTTTCTGGGTACTGACTTTCAACCTTAATTCCACCAGGAACTACATTAAGATGTGTCACAGACTTTTATTTATATATTATTTATTTATTTTACATTAGCTGTAATTTACTCTATAAACTTATAAATCATTATGCTTTCTTCTGCCTGACAGTCATATTGGTAATATTTATATTATGGTAAAAGTGAATAATCTATTTATTATCAATAATGACCTGCAATTATAGAATATCACTAGCAGAGAATTGTACATAATTGTCAGTTATTATTCATAAGTGATATTTAATCACTATTACTGCACATTTACATGACAAATGATCAAATTTAAATAATTTATTTACTGTTTCTTTGTCTTTTCTGGGTTTAGGAAGGCTCACGGTATAACGCAATGCATGTAGCAGCCAAGGCTTGTGACGCACAAATATGTGATCTAATTCTACAGACAGTGAGCAATGTTGCATTTATTCAGTTGCTGTATGGAGATGATGATGCTGCCAACTGTCAGGACCGAGCTCGTATCTTGTTGGATCTTTACCTGAATACTCCTGATAAGGCCCGCAATGAGACTCCGATACATTTTGCAGTTAAATTTGGAGCTCTTTCAGTTGTAGATGTATTGGTGTCTTATCCACAATGTGATAGACATGCGAGGAATAAATATGGACAAACACCAAGAGATGCAAGTAACATGTATTTTCATTATCATATATACATCACAGTATTCTTCAGGAGTGAGTACTTGGTATAAAATATTTTTGTTATTCTTTGTGCTTCAACTAAGAAGAATGTGATTGGTTGGGAATGTAGTATGATGGGAGAATCAAGAAATATGTACAAAGTTTTGTTTGGGAAACTGTAAGACAAGAGGTCAAGGCATAGGTGGAAGTTGGTCAAAAGTATTATATGAAAAAGTGATGGCCCATCAAATTCCATGAAATGAGGGAATTTTTTTACTATTTGAATGTCAGAAATTTTTAAGGAAAAGTCCTCTACCTTGGAGTTAGTTGGTCCAAAATATTTCTCAGTTTGTTAAAAAAGTTATAATATAACCCAGAAATTTAGTTCACACCCAGTGTTATTGATTTTCATAAGAAAATAAATTGAGTATATCATAAAGTATTTAGCACATTGACATTTTAAAATATTGTTTGTAAGAATTTGTGAAGGCCTTTCTTTTAGAGTTTTACCAAGAATCTCATTTACGTGCTTATAAACCTTTTTTAACGTAAATACGTCTATAAGGAAGGGTCATTCGGCAAAAATGTGTTACGAAAAAGGGAAACGAAAAAGTGTAACTTCATTGTTATGTTATCTAGTAAACATCATCTGTTTACACGACATTGTTGTGTTACATTACTGCCGACAACAATCCACTTTCGTTATTACGTAGGAAACACCATCTGTTTACTTAGCATTGTTGTTACCTAGGAAACGTTACATTACATTTCATTACATTACATTAAAATACATTACTTTACATTACATTCATCTACCACAGACCCATCTTAAGCGTAACTAATTCAAGTTAGGCATTCAAGCATTTTTGTTACCTAGGAAACGTCATCTGTTTACTCCGCATTGTTGTTACCTATAAAACAATACATTACATTACCTTACCTTACCTTACATTACATTTCATTACATTACTTTACATTACATTCAACTACCACAGACCCATCTTAAGCGTAACTAATTCAAGTCGAATAAGCAATGTCTTAATCAAACTTATCTTAATTGTAAAGCATGTATAAAGGAAATATTTAGAATAAAGCCAATATATAAACTTCCTTTCCGTATAGTCGTATTTACGTCAAATTCTCTGGAACCGTGGTTCCACTAACAACTTTTTCTCTACACTTTGCATAAAGTGTTTAGAGATGTCAGTGATAATGAAATTATAAATACTGTACAATATATGATTCCATTTTAAAGTTTAGAAATTTTATATAATTGAATGTGGTGTGAAGATAATTATGAATTGTGAATAGATATGAATCTGGGAATATACGGTCATGGCTTATGTCAGTTCCATGAAATTGCCTGGAGAGACTCACAAACAGAAAAATGACAATCCAGATAGTCATTAGACTGGTCAAGATTCAAAGTAGCTAACCTCCCTAATACAAATGTGGAGTGCTGCCAGAGGACCAGTCTGCTTGCTGAGATGTAGCATTTTACATAGCTGAAACAATTAAAATAGTGTGGCTACTTCCTGTAATCCATTATATGTACATAACATTATTTCTATCTTACTTACCATACTCATGATTTCTCCTTTTTTTCAGGTTATCTGCAGTCGTGTTTCCTCTCCAGATGAAAGTCTAAGGCAAAAACTGTCAAATTTACTGGATGACATGTTTTATGTTCCTGTACTTAGATCAGAGGATAATTCTGTACAGCCTACTGTTGGTGATCCATTCTCTCCTGCTTGCCCTCTGGTTGGTAATAAATTGTTTTTACACATATATTCACTATGCAGGGTCCTGTCGAGAAATTTAAATTAGTCAGAGAATTCTCTCATATAAGAGCATGTAGTTGACAAAGTGTTAATTGCAAAGTGAAGCTGAGACAATTCAGGGTGTTCACAGGATGTCTGGAGATTCATTTCTAGCTGGAATGTTGACAGTTATTTCTGTTACCATGTTTAGACCCCACACTGCTTATTTGATGGATGCTAGGAGGTTTATATGTTCTGTCTCATGTATTGTCTGTGTACTTCATATGTAACCAAAATTATCAAATATAACAGTTTGTAAAATCTTTTACTTAATGTGAAATGTTTTGTCACAATTTTTTTACATCATAATGGGTTATTCATCATATTGCCTAGCACCGAAGAGTACAGATTAAATGTGTTCCTCTCAAAACACCTTGATTAAACCTTTTTTGAATTTTTTTGTCTTGCCATTTTTTTGTAGATGTTCTGTTTTTATGTGCTTAATAGCTGTTTTCCATTATTTAATTGTATCTTGACTTTATTATATTTTGAATGCCTTCTGAATTTATTTCTTGTTATTTTTATTTGTCTTTGTGTTTCAGTTCTGTAGGAAATAATCTAGGGGCTGTGTCCTTTTAGGTAGGGTGATCACCATACACCACCCACTGTTATCCCCTTGGTCCATTCTTGGTCATGGAGACTGGGCTCCATGAGCTGACAGTGCATATATATCTATACTACACCCACCCAATCACACACACACAAATCACCAATCAAATCAACCTGTCAGTCTCTGGTGTTGGAGGCAGACACAGTCTGTGAAATGCAGAAAATTAACTTTATACAAACATGGCCCATCATCAGAGGAGACATCATTCTATTAATTTACTGTTTGTTCTAAAATGTTTATTCATCAGGTATTAAAAGCTGATCCACTTAATCCAAGAATGGAAATCCGGGCTTATGCAGGACCGATGAATCATGAAAAAGCAATCGTGTTCCGGAAGAAGTGGAAGACTCCTCCTCGGACGCCTCAGACTCCAAACCAGAATGTCTGCAGACAGGCATATACAGGAAGTCTGAGTTGTCATGCATTTAGACTGCTGGATGTTGAGAAAGGATTAGAAAGAGTTGGCAGGTGGGAGATACGGACGACTTCAAGCTTATTCCAAGTCATTCAGCTTATGTTTCTTTCACTTTGCTTTAGTGATGAGACTTTTGGAGACACTGTTTGCCCAAATCTAAGTGGTTCTTGAAGTCAGAGCTTAAAATATAGAAATTATTTTACTCAACAAACAGTTATATTCTTATGTATTATAAGATAACATTCACCATGACCTGAGAAAGGGCAAGAGTATTTGGTGCCCCGTATGAACCATTAGCCTTGCACGTCCCAGTTAACCTCTAAAACCGAATATTGTGCATTAGTATGAATAAAAATTGTGCATATGTAGTTCAGATTATGAAGCAAAATGATATGTTACTGTTACTGAATGCATACATTTTAAAATTTAGAACCTCTAAAGGTGCCCATTCACGAGGCAGTCTGTTTGACAGGAAATGCTGACTCCACTACTCACACATCAGCCAATCATAAGTAATATCAAGCATTGTTGATGGTAAATTACAAAGCCATGAAATCAAACACACATTTATTCTTTCCTTCCATTTTATCTTTCTGTATTAAATGTGTGTTTTATTCTACTTTATGCTGTTTCTCTGCCTCTTATTATTCATTCAGTTTTGTTGACTGTTCCTCAGTTTTTCCATATAAAAATAATGGGATGCAAGAAAATGTTTTTACTATTTTCACATGAAATAATATTAGTATATTTGTTTTAACAGTTTCAGTTAGTAGCTTGATGTTATTGGCCAAAGAAAATTTTGACCATGAAACGTAATGCAAAGGAAGAAAATATCTGCTTTACTTTGCCCGAAAGTATAATATATTTGGTGCCTGTGATTTCTTACAGGGACCTGGCTCAGGAATTCAGGGTTGGTTGGAATGAATATTGGCCATTTCTTGATACATTTACAAATTTGGCCTCTGAGGATGGGCTTCAGAAACTTGAGGCTTATCTCAAGAACAGATTTCAGGAGGCTGCACAGAAACCAAACCATCGCGAAATATCATATTCAACCAAGGAGTGTTATGATAGTTCAGAATGTGTAGTGAATGGTTGTGTATCATCTTTAACAGAGTATAGTGAAAATCAGTCAGTTGATGATGAGATTAATCCAGTGTCAAATCTGTGCCTTGCTTTTAAAGCGTGCAGTCTGTCTGACACCAGTCCAGTTAAACCACTAGTAGAGAATGAGTTTAAGACCAAATCAAATGCGTACAGTCATCGAAAAGTGGATGCAAATGCTGGCATGGAAGATGAAACTCTGTTGAATGTTTTGTTGAATCCAGGTCTTAGCCCATTCTTATGTGTAGAAAAATCTTGTCGTGTGTTCGCTAAACGAATGTTTGATGGACTCGCGGTTGTTGGTCGTAGTGTACGGGTTAGTGATTCAGTGCCTGACATGCTTCATCCAGAAATTAGGCATCTGCAAGATCTTGTCAGCAGTTTTAAAGACGACGCCAGATTTGTATCTGTCGATTTTAATCTTGTTCACTCTCGAATCGCCGTAATCGTAGCAGCAAAGCTTATTGAGCTTACAAGTGATGAACTGGAATTTGTCGTGTCTGGTCTTCAATCTACAGTTTCCCCATTGTCATGTTCTTATTCAGATGAAGAGGATGATGTGAGCATATGTTACCGTGATGCACATGCATATGCTGAACACCAAAGAAAAACCAATTGTGAACGTAATCAGGTAAAATGTATTGCTGAGTATATTCTTTGCGCCTTAGAAATAGAACAAAATGATAAAGACACAGACAAAACCAATGGTGCTAAGAAAGATATCCATGTCCGAACAGAAGAAGAATGTATGAGGATTTGGTCTGATGCTTCACAGTGCTTATGCTTCAGACAAAATCAGAATTTTGTGAGAAATGCTAGGAAAGGTTGGTCCTTCAAGAGAAATCATGTGCGGTATACATCTGACAGAGCTAACACACAATCTTCATCAGATGGAATTACAAGACGACTTACATTTGTAGAAGATAAAGGTGAGTTTTTGACACATGCATATTTCTTACTTTGTTTGCAAAGGAATTTACATAAAATATATGTCATGGTGTGTTGGTCTGTAGAATTTAATTTTATTTATTATTTGTAGAAATTATATTAGTTTATAGTTAAAGTTGTTTATGTAACGTACCTTTATTCCACATAAAAAATGCAGTGATACTCGGGGATTAACAAACACTGAAAATAAATATATATCCATCACCATTTCAGTTCCATCTAGTGATAATTCTTCATTATTTGAACCTCCGAACTAAAGTAAATAAATGCTGAATGTGACTAAAAATTGTTTTTGTATGTATTTATTTATTTACTTATTTGTGGTTTATTTAATGATACTGTCAGTAGTTCAGATTACTTAGCATCAAATGATGAGATGAGTAATGAATAATGAATTTGAAAGGATATGGAAGAAGGTGGACATGGTCTGATCCCAGAATTTGCAGGGAAGACCTGAGTGAAACCATGAAAAACCTTAGGATAACTAGTCTGCAGGCTAAGATTTAAATCATATGCCCCAAATATGAAGCAGGAGAATTACAGATTTTTTGTTGGAATCAGTTCGTGTGATGTAGGTTGAAGTCTCTGAGACTCCCAAATGTAACTGAGAGACCTTTGTAACAAATCAAATTTTTATCCATTCACGCCTATACTTGTTGCATATACTGGTCTCTTTCTTGAAAACATAAGTCCTCCAAGTGTTAGGGTTTCCAGTGACTGGAGTTTGTAGAATCAATTTGTTCTTGAAAAATCATACAATTTTAGAATGTCTAAAGAGAGATTTTGAGCAGTACCAATATTTTACTTCTGTAGATGGTGCTGTGAATGCTGTAAATACCATTGCATTCTATTCTTCTTCTGTGACACTCGGGGGATTTTAGACAATATAGTTACTGTTACAATTCATCTGCTTCCTCATATTCATTATTGTTGATCCTATTAGCATATTGTACATTATAATAAATAATGAAGCTAATTAATTATGTACTTTCCACTAGATTCTGACCAGCAGTGTGATAGTACAAGAATTAGTGAGATGGAAGGTTCCATTCATGAAACACACTGTAATCTGAAAGTGAGCAGCTTTAAAAAGAGACAGACATATAATTCAGAAACTAATAAGTTACATAAAATGACATACATATCATCAGGTGGTGAGTTTTCAGAAGGTAAGATTTCTGATCCGTGTTTTTATGTACATGTCTTTTTGAAATGGAAATTTATGCTAATATAAGTGCTGGAGACTGAATATTGTATGGTGCAGCATTTCTCAACCTGTGGTACACTTACCACTGGTGGTATGTGAACTAAGTAAGAA
Organism: Zootermopsis nevadensis; assembly: GCF_977971745.1. NCBI lineage: Eukaryota > Metazoa > Arthropoda > Insecta > Blattodea > Termopsidae > Zootermopsis > Zootermopsis nevadensis. The sequence goes on along the minus strand of NW_028259144.1, from coordinate 8,703,328 downwards.
AAGCAGAAGATAATACTAACATAAATAAGATTTCCCTGAACGAATTTGGTTAGTGGTACATTTAGTGTGTTAAATTAGAATTAGTGGTATGCCAGCGAAAAAGGGTAAGAACTCCTGGCTTAGTGGAATACAGGGCTAGTCTAAGTGATGTTCACGATATGAAAGAAATAATACGTTCAATGAAATTCAGATGCAGAAAATTGGTACCAATGGAAAGAAAAACTCTCCAAGTTTTGTTTCAGTACATCACAGGTGTTCAATGCGAGCCCCCTTGGTAAATCGGCACACATCCAACCTGTAGTCGAGTTCCTCCCAGACACGTTGCAGCATATCATGATCGATTGCTGTAATGGCTTCTGGCAAGGTCTGTGGTGAGGGTGGCATGAAGATTATCTTTGATGAACTCCTACAGAAAAAAATCACAGGGTGTCGGGTCCGGTGAATGTGGAAATCCAGGACACAAAAGGCTCCTCTGCCTTCGATGGCAGTAATTTTCTGTCATATCGCCCCTGGCGGCGAACAGTGTTACTATGCGGCCGCGAAGTATACCAACATAAACTTGGAGAGTTTCTCTTTCCATCGGTACCAATTTTGTGCATCTGAATTTCATTAAACGTGAGTAACATGTGTTTCAAATCGGGAACATCATTTAGACTAGGCCTGTATAAAGACCTGAAGGGACTAGTTGTAATTTACAGAATGTAGGGGTTCTGACAAACACGTAAAATCGATCCCCTAAATTTGGGAGGGAATTAATAATAGAAATCATGCACAGATCAGAAACATGTTCCATTAATTTTTGGTTTCCTCTAAAGCATGAGGCTTTAATTATAGAGAAGATTCATTTCTGTATTTAAATAATGGAAATGTTCTATGTTTTAAATTTTATACATTGCAGCCCTGTTACAGATAAGGATTTGAACACATGGACAACCAGGAAAATTATCTCCATCTACAAAATTTATGACCAGAAAATTCTGAAATTTATTTGGAATTATAGTAGTGCAGTATCCTGAAAATAAAGAATATTTTTCATTTGGCACTGTTGAGTGATAACAAGAAATATTGCAAATATTTAATATAATAATTTCATAAAATTTGCCATGTTTGTTGATGTAATATGAAACTCAGTTTACACCTGTTACTGTCCATACAATTTCAGATATATGTGGTGTCAATATTCTCAGAAAATATATGGTCCTCATTTTATAATAGTACAGAGAAACTAAGTGTCATCATTTTCTCCCTGTCTATGCAAATGTGATGTAAAACATGGATTATCAACCTTTGAAGACCCTGGAACTACATTTATCCTTTCTTATTGACTTAGGGGCTACATATTGTAACTGACAACAATTTTAACTTTCATGTTAGTTTTTTGAAACTTATACTAACACCAACAGCTCCACATATTAAATAATTGTATTTATAAATTTGTTGATGTTGGTTTTCTTAATCACTTAAAATTAATGAGATTTTATTTTCATATGGCAGTGAGTATGAGGATGCCTGTCTTCTGGGTTGTTGCACCGTGTATAGTCTGGTAGAAGTTTACAGGCGTTTCAGAAGTATTTGCTACCTCCATCATCGCACCTCTGAAATGTTAGTAAACTTCTACCAGACTACATGGAGCAACAACCCAGAAGACAGGAATCTTCACACAGAAAAAAATAATTTATCATGATATATTATTAAAAAATGTGGGCAGGGCACAGATACCAGGTTGGGAAAACCTGTTGTAGATCATCCAGAATTAAGAGAATAGATTAAGGGGTATGGTGCTGAAGCAAGAAAGAGCTCCTCCTCTGTGGATTTGGCAGGGTAGGAATAAGGAAGGCAGTGTGCTACATAATTAAATAGTGTAACTGGATACAGTTCGAAGCGCAAAGGAACTTCCTTGAAGATGTTAAACTGATGTGTGTTATTCGACAGTTTCCTTCATCTGTAAATTTAAAACACCCATGTTTCAGAAGGTAGCTCTGCTTCCATCATTAGGTGAAACTGTTAGGTCGTATATATCAAATCTAAAACTTCTTGACGATGGTGAAGATTCATTTGAATAAAAAAATTCCTTGGATATTATCCATCGTCTATATTTACTAGACGATGGATAATATCCAAGGAAATTTTTATTCAATTGTAGGTTGTATAGTTTTGTAACGTTCTACTTTGTATAGATTCCTTTGGATTTAGTTTACTAATGTGGTAGTGTGGCTTGGCATGGAGCAAGGTAAGTTCCCAAGGATGCTGGTGTCAGCTTAAACATGCTCAGCTAATATGATAGATAATACGTCCATGAGGCTACAACTTGTTTCATAAGACTATCACATTTATTTCTAACACTAAGTTCTACATAAATTTCACATTTAATTTAAAACATTACCTTCTTAATTTAGGCTAATTCACTTTATCCTTAGTACACTCTAATTCCGTAATTTTGAATATTTATTAATCCACCCGTACTAAACTTGAATTCATCTCCTCAGCGCTCACCTGTTAAAAGTAGCCCGATCAGCTGCACGTTGCCCATCATGACTCTAGTAACCTCCTGCTATCTTCGAAGTTTCGGCCCATCTGTCTAGATCTCTCTTCAACTTCCTTTCACAACCTTTCCGTTAGCGTTTTCCCATACTTTTGCTGACTCCTAATAGCTACGTCTGCATTTCCGTTTAATGTTTTTCTCATCGCCTGAGAATAAGGTGAACTAGCCTTGCTACTTTACTCTAGACAGGAAATGAGTCAACACATTCCTACATGCAAAGATCTACTATACTTACTTCTAACTACATTCAATTCTCTACATTCCTAATTTACAATATGTTAACTAAAAATAATTCACTACAGATTTATAATTTTCTTCTAATTTATAGATGAAAGATAATGTACACTGTTGTGTCAGTTTAATGATGCATCTTCATCAAAAACCTTTAGACTTCTCTTGAATGTATTTCCATGTATTTATGATGATGTGCATGATCTTGTGTATTTGGTAGCCTACATTTTTCATGATATATCATGCTTATAGCGCCTTATACTTCAGAGGCCTGGGTTCATTTCCAGGGCATTGTCGCAAAGTAACAGTGAGACATGTTTTTCTCTGAGTTCTTTGGTTTACTCTGGCAATTACCTCTGACCCAGGACTTTACTGGACTCAGAAGTGAAGACATTACACTTTTAACTGGTCAGAATATTTATTTATTATGTAGCATTGGCTGATGAATGTATTTCTATTACTAGTTTGCAAATTTGAAGTAACTTGTAAGAGTTGAGGTTTTCACAGCTGTGAGTATGAAGCTTTCTGCCATCTGGGTTGTTCTGCTGTGTAGTCTGGTCGATGGATACCAACATTTCAGAGGTCATACTGCCTCCATCATCAGGGGATGACGGAGGCAGTATGACCTCTGAAACGGTTAACATCGACCAGACTACACAGCGCAACAACCCAGAAGACAGAAATCTTCTTGAAGTAACTTATTTGCACACGAACATATTCATTCATGTGTAATTTCAAATGCTATTTGTTGATAAATTTTGTTTTAATATTAGTTCTTTATGTGAATTTGAAAGATGATTATAGACCATATAATTTTATGAAATGTACAGATGGTAGCCTCTAACAGATCATGTCTTATGCATGTGAGTTTTATTTGTATTCCAGATGATGAATATTTCACACCACCATCAACACCTGAAAAACTCAGCAGAAATGAAGTACATTCATACTGTGATGATGATGATGATGATGATGACGCTGAAATGTTAACACCAGACGAATGGCCAGATGTTTTTATACAAGGGTAAATACTGAATGTCACATGAAGCAAAGAGTAGAATAATTTGTCTACCCACTACTACTGCTACATTTATTTAACCATAATGTTGGGGAAAGTTTTTTTGCCAGCTGCATAGAATTCATATTTGCCTGGTCAACAGTTTGTCGTTCATGAAATCTATATCTGACAATGAAGAACCCAAACACACTAATTGTTAGCTAATTTTTGTAGACAGTAAAATTTTAATCACTTAAAGTGGTAATGATTGCAAGAAGCTGTATTTTGTTGTTTCTTCATCTTGTAATTTTCAAACGCCTGTGCTGCCATGTAGTCTTATATGTGGTTAGCAACATTTAGATCTAATGATAGAGGTGATATATTTTTCTTAAAAATGTGTAACCACCTTAAAGAGTTCACAGAATCACAACCCAGAAGACTAAGTATATGAGCACAAAATAGTCTTATTTAAATATAATTTGTTTTTCTAGTGACTCACCTACCAAGTTGGATGCTACTGTAATGCAGGCATTGGATGGCTTAAATATAGACCCTATAGAATATCCTAACATTTATAGATGGCAACATTTGGTTTTGCTGTACTCTGAAAGTGTGAGAGCCGTGTAAGTAATGTGTCTAATGTAAATAAAATTAGTCAGTAATAAATCAAAATTACATTTACGATAATTCCAACTTTTATTTTCTGACCATGGTTCCCAGAAAATTTAACATTCAATTTTTGTATGTACTGCATTTTCCATGGACAATCCATAGTACTCTATGTTGTATGAAGTGTACAAGTTCAATTTGTTGTCCATTGTTTGTAATTGTATTATCTTTGTACACAATATTAATTAAATTAAAAAAAATTATGAACACGTTCCTAGCCATCCATAGTATTTCATCTGTTTTCACTTTCAAACTAAATAGTAAATATCTCGTTTGGAATGTTCATGTAGAAATGGATTGTTAAATTGTGTAATTATGCTTACAAGATAATGGTTTTAGCTTTAATAACATTTCTGTTATGTTCCACTTTGAAGTTTCTGATTGTTAAATTGATTTAAGATTTTTCTTGTATTTCGATAAACACAGAAAGTTTCGTAAAACTCCTTTTTTTCAGAGTAGAATTTATCATATGTGCATATGGATAATAACAAGAAGACATGTATAAAGCGAAGCTTTCACGGCAACTGAAGTTGATGATAGACTCACAGGTTACAGGCCATGTCAGGTGGCTGAATGGTGAATGAACCATATTCTCTGCCAACATTTTGAGAGAAATCTCTGTTCTCATCCTCAGGGCTCAGATTTCTTACGCAGCAGCCTTGAGCATGAGAGCAGGGGTTGTTTTCGAAACGGCAGAAAATATGGTTTATTCACCATTCAGCCACCTGACGCGGCTTGTAACCCGAGTCTTTCATCAACAAGAAGACATGTTTTTCAAATTTTAAACTAAATGTCTATGGAAAATAAAGTTGAATTACAAAGAAGTGGAAATGGTGGACAGAATTTGTCAATGGACATTAACCCACTGCCGTGGAGGTTTAAATACCCCGCATATACCGCTGTTGTGCTCTTCCGGCGGTAGTATTTTTTAAATGTCCGTTTAAATTGTGCTCTAAAATACTTTATTTATCATAACGTTTGAACTATATGAGATACAATTATGAATTTTTTACTGCAATCCTCTTAAAAGATGGTTTTATAATCTTACCTTATAAGATGAGCACCATGTGTGTTATCAATGGAAGCAAGTGGATTAGAAGTTGAGTTTTGTATGGTAGTTCTTGAAACATCATCAAAACACAACACTACACCAATAAATAGATTCTATTCTTTTCCCGCATTTCCTGCACAACACACAATGTATTTGAGGCCTTGACTTGAACCCTGTAGCAGAAATACGAGGCACAAAATGTCCCTCAGCTGAGTCGGAACTTAAGCCCAACTGTATACATCATCATAAGAGTTATAACCGTCTCTTTCTAACAATGCTTCTAATTATATACTTCTGAGTATAGGGGTGATAAAATTTTGTTATTTGGGACACACCGATATATGACCATTCCATATGTATTCCGACATTGATCAGCCCCTTGAAAGCTTCAGATATGACTTTTTTTCCTCTGTCTTTCGACTCTGTTCCCCTCTCTTTCTTTCCAGGATTTATGGCTGTCATTTGAACCTTTTTGAGATCCTCCAACCATTCACAAACAAACACCAAGGGTATGAAGGCTAGCCTTGAAATCTTATAGGTCGCGCATTTATACTTACGAATGGCCAGCACAGCTACATGAAATACACACACTGTTGCCACATCATCAGAAGGAGGATTCCTTTCACAGCAGACCAGTCCAAAGTTCATAAAGCAGTCGTTATTCATTCCATACTTATGGGCTGTAGAAATTAGACTTACAGCCTTGCGCAGGCAGGGAAATTTAAATGCCCGCGTATATACACGTGGAACTACGGCAGTGGGTTAAGAAGGTAAAAGTAAAGTAAAGTTTGTCCCGCTATACGCCATATAGGCGTTTGGGGTGAGTGGAGGTATAGCTCCTCTCTTCCTTGACCCCGGCACTAGATGGGGGTGAGTGGTCAGCATCACGCCCCGGCCGGCTTTACCCCCGGGAAAGGGCCCCGGTACCCATTGTAGAGGAGGCTGGGTGGGCCCCAGAGCCGGTCTGGACGCAGAGGCTAGAGGAAAAATCCTCTGCCCCCGTCGGGGATCGAACCCCGGTCGTCCAGCCCGTAGCTAGTCACTATACTGACTGAGCTATCCCAGCTCATGGGTTAAGAAGGTAAAACATTTTAATTATATGTCTTGTAACTTTCAGATGGTCCAGTCCTCTTCCTTCGAGGCCTAAAGAAAGAACTAGAATGCTTCAGACACCTGTCACAGATTCTTCACAATACCAAAAACGTATGCAGTCTTCCACTCCTCCACAGGCATGGCACAAAATTACAGGATCATATTCACCATTAAGTCCTCAGCGGTTGGAAAGAAATATGGACACTGTTTAAAAATACTTATGAAATTATAATAGTCTATATTTTATAATTAGAAATATGTTTATCTATATCTAGATGTAGTAAATTCTGATGTTTGTACTTATAAAGAATGGAATTGTTAAATTTGTATTATCAGATATTAGAACATTTTAATGCAATGGGTAGTTTATTATGTAGGAAGCACATATATTTTCACATGATCTTAAAATTTTATGCGGGTAAGTAATAAAAGACTCTTAAAAGAATAAGAAGAAGAATTGATCAGTAAAGGAAGTCAGCAATAAGAGTATTTCTTTAAAAAATTGCTCAAATAGAGATAATTCCAAATGTTCACAAATTAAACTTTAGGCGTCTTGGACGTAGGATCCAGTGATTCATTCACCTTTTTTGTCTCAGTTTACTGTATAATTTTTCTTGTCATTCAAGAGAATGTTTGTGTGTCTTATGTTCTACATCAAAGAAATTAAAGAGTACGCAGTTATAATGGAGTTACCACTCATTCTACATATATTGTAATCAAGGAAGGAAGTATTTCTTGGCTTGGAATTCATATGCACAAAATACTTTGTCAGCCACAGCTGATTATTTAAAAGGTTCCATTTATTGTCTTGCAAATATTGAAACACTGGATGGATATAAAGGCACACTTAATTGTTTGAATGATTTAATTATAATTTGAACAAGGTTATTTGTAAATTGAGAGACTTGAATAGGATACACTCTAGCTGATATTCCACACATGATACAAACTGCAAGATGTGACAGTCTTATTGATGCATTAGACTCTATTGTTATGTAGTAATTGAGGCTCAAACTGTTGTTTGGATTCTTCTGGGATGTTGCACCATGTAGAATTTTACTTATCTTTCAGAGGTACTTGCTGCATCTGTCATCAGGGGCAATGAGTCTGATAATGGAGGCATAATCTCTGACATGTTGGTTAACTTCTAGTAGACTACATGGTGCAATATCTCAGAACACAGTTGTCTTCATTTGTTTGGGTATTTACTTGTACTTTCTAGACCTCTGGTAAAAGTAGCATTCATCTTCATCTTTTTCCACCTCGTGTCCATGAATTTAGTATTGCTTAATAGTGTCTTCCCGTAATTCCAGATGTAGAATCTCATTCCAGTATCTACCTGATTGTGTCACATCCTCTGTTACCAGAATTATTACTCAGTATTTCTTCTGTCCTAATGGTCGTTTGTGTTTGTGTCCAGATAGTCTGAAGTTAATTGGAAATTATTTTATTTGTCTCATAACATTCCTGAATTATCTGTTGAACTGCTTTATTGTCTTTGTGAGATGCTTTTCATGGTTTCAGATAGTCATTTTTAACATTTTAGTTAATTTAATACAGATGATATGTGTAGACCTGTAACACAATTTGCCTTGTGAAGATTAGTATAAATAGCAAGGAAACTAAAGATTAAAATGTGGACATTTATAGATTGAATTAGAAATATTTTGACAATATACACTTATCTGTGTCAAAGTATAACAGATATCAGACTAGTTGTACAAAAAAATTGACCCCCAGACATCACTTTATATAATTTACTTTCCTACATTTCTGTCCATTCTACTATAACCACTACCACAACCATTTATTACCTTCATGATAACCATTGTATTAGATGAATTATTCTCGGCCTACCAACCATGTCACATGGTGTTGGTGTGTTCTTCATTAAAATCACCTGACACAGCTGGTAGCCTGAAAAGAAGTCATTATGCTTAGTCACCATGAATGCTTCAGATCATACATTGTACTGTAATTCAGAAGATTATGTGCCATATAGTACAATATATTCATTGAAGATGTCTGTCTTCTGGGCCATTGCATCCCATAGTCCGGTAGAAATTTACCGGTGTTTGAGTAGTCTTTGCTGCCTCCAACATCAGGGCACTGAGCAAAGATGGAGGTAGCAAGCACCCCTGAAACATCAGTAAACTTCTACCAGACTACACAGCACAACGACCCAGAAGACAGTCATCATTTTACTGCTGCTGTAAGAACCTGAAATCTCACAATATTTCTGTTTTCCATGTACTTTATCAGTTTCATGTTTTGTGTCTCTGCATATTCTTAATTAGTTCTTGTACATCATGTGCCTACAGCTGGCCTTTTAGAAATTGTGATGGGCTTGTGTGATAATCTATCTCAGAGTTCACAATATTTTTAATTATTCTGTAAGGAGATTTCAGTAATATTTATCACTCAAGTGTTCTAATGTTTCTTATTGCCAGCACTGATGAATTCATTTAGTTAGGGAATATATATATATATGTCAGACTGAATAAAGAATTGGTGAATTTTTAAGGCAGAATCATTTCTTTGAAGTGGTTTCAGAGTGTTACCACGCATTTTCTGGCAGTGGCCTACACTTGTTTTCAAAACATTTACTAATGAATCATTTGATTCTCTTTTTATTGTAAGAATGAAGAGAAATAATTCCAACAATGTATGATTAAATGGTCTCAGAATTTTGCAGAATGATTCTTCATTTATATATTTAAAAACAGAAACATCAATAGAAATTTGTTCAAAATACACTACTCTATATGTTACACATATGCATTATGTACCGTATATACAGTAATGTGCTACAAAGTTACAATTCTCACATACTGGTATCACATTTTTGGTGTCAGGCATGTGTCTCATTTCTCAGAGTTGCGGCTATCTTAATAGATCTGCTACATGTCTCGGAATGACTTTTACTTATAGGTTTCACAGTTAATGACTAATGTTTTTTATAAAGTAAATAGTTCTCTATTATTCTTTTTTATCCATATTACATATTTTTTAAACTGGGCAACAATAAGTATGATCTGCTCTCATGACCAGTCTAGTCATATGAGATGGCCTCATTAACAAAAGCAGTGCTTCCTTATGATCCTGAGAATAAAATGTATTTTAAATGTTCATTGAAAAGATATGGATATTTATGTTTTAATACATGTATGACATGTCTTGTATAACATTATACTAATTAAATCATTCACATTCAGCATCTACCCTGAGGATTTCATCCTATGCTAATAGTGACAAGTGTTGAGATTATTTATTTTTATTTTGATATTTAATATTTTGAAAATTACATTTAATTAGAACATTGCTATCTTATGGGTTACAGTGCTGTGTAGTCTATTGGAAGTTTACCAGCATTGCCTTGATAATGGAGGCAGCAGGTACATCAGAAACAATGGTAGACTTCTACCAGACTACACAGTGCAATAAGCCAGAAGATGGCCATCTTCATGCTTCTTCAGTGATAATCTACTTACATGTAATTAGATTATCAATTACAAATGGCATGTGCAAATATTTACTTAATGGATTGAAGAGTCTGCCAACAGTGCCAAAAAGACAAATGGAACTGTACAAAGGTGGTGTGGGGCCCTTTCTTGGCTTCAGTATGAATACCACAAGAGCATGGTGGCAGGAAGGACTGCGTTAAAGATGTTCTATTCATAGGTTTCATACATCATGTAGTGCATCCTTAAATGACATTAAATTCTAGATTACTGTAATGGACAAGTGTAGAGTTTACCTTGAGATACCAACTAAATTCTAATTTATCAAATTGCGTGGTGTTATGCGAAGATTAGTGAATAAGTAATAGCAAAGGATATGGAAGGAAGCAGTTTCGTGGACTAACTTAGGGCATTATCGCGACACTTCCTTGAAAGGACTGAAAAAAACCAAGAAAACCCTCAGAACAGACAGTTCGACTTTTGAAATTCGGGAAGCAGAAGTGCAACGTTCAGTAATTGTGTGTTGAATTATTATTATTATTATTTTCAGTGCTTAGCTAGCAATGAATAATAATAATAATTATTATTATTTAAAGACTCATCATATGTTCCCCTCCGCGGAAATCTTTGGTAAAAGGCGAAAGATTTATGCGTATTGAAGGGAAACCAGAGTGTTAATAATAATAATAATAATAATGCCTGACAGACTGAAAATGGTGGCACACAGGTGTTATTTGTTGTCTGTGATTTTAAGCTAATCAGAGAGTGTGTTATACGTTTTTTGCTAGAACAGATGAGGTTCGCGCCATTTGCCATGGCAGTGGTAAGTTCTGCTTATGAGTGTTAAATTTGTGTGGAATCTCCTATTGGAAGCAGATTAATTATATTATGTATTATTAACCGCTGTGGGTAATAGCGTTAGTTGACTTGTGAGTTCATATCAATATTACTGATACTCTAAACATCTGTGCGTCGAATATTGACATTGATAAATTTGACCTCCGATGTATTCGTTGATTTTGTCGTAGATAGTATCAGATAATTTTTATGAATTTCAGCAGTCCTTATTACGGTTTCTAAACCATGTAGACGAATGAATAGTATTGTTTTGCTTTAAGTTGATTCAAGTAACTGAAATGGTGCATGTGTACTACATCTCTGCAGCAAGCTAAGCGGCACTTAAAAAAGCCCAAGGACACAAAAATGACAATTGTTTTGTGGCCGTTATAAGGGTTGTACAGTTGCAGTAATCACGCATTTACAAGACGATGGTATTTTTTATTTAAGGTCGAGTCTGCACCAGTGAAAGCTTGAAGTTCTGATTAATCAGCAACACAAAAGTTGAAACAAAGCATTCAAATCCGTGTTTCAATCATGGAAATGGATTCCAGCGATGAAAATGAATTAGGCCTATTTGGAGATGGGTTTGGAGGAAGTAGCCCTGGCCCATTAGAAGAATCTAGTCCGTCTGAAAACCAGGATAAAATATGCAATATATGCAGGTGAGATAAATTAGGGAAAGTGAAACTATTGATGTTATAACTATTATGAAATATGTGTCATATAATGGAAGTATCTTACAGGTTACCTTGTTAGGCTGTTCACTAAGTTTCTCAGTCTTGCATGATGAGACTAAGCATCACAGCACATTGATTATCCCTCCTGCTTAGTGTTCAGGATATTACGGCTTCAAATCTCGGACGTGAGACCAGTTATCTTGATTGAAGTTTTTGTTTTCCTCAGACCTTCCAAGAAAATGCTGGGACTACCTTGAGTATAGATTCATGTCATATTAAATCACCAAAATTCAAGGGAATTTGTAGTTATATAATGTTTTTTATGCCAGTACAACACTGTGAGACAGGCGAGACCTATTACTGAGTTGAAACCACAAATGATTATCTGATATGAGGACAGTTTAAAATTTGATGTAATTATTATAATTTTAATTTATTTTAAATTCATACAGTGCACAAGCATGAATTGATATGAAATTCAATCATATTTATTTATTCATTTATAGTCTATTTAATGATGCTTTTTCAGTAGCTCAGACTGTATAGTGTCAAATGAGTAGATTATAGTGAATAATTGATTAGAAGGGATATGGAAGGAAGCTGTCATTGCCCGATTTAAGGTACTATCCCGGTATTTGCATGGAGGGACTGATGTAAAGCTGAAAATAGCAATCGGGATAGCTGGTCTCTAGGCTGATTTGAACCTGGGACCTCTTGAATATGAAGAAGGAGTGCTAATCACTTGACCATGACGTTCAGTGAAACTCAGTCTTGTACTGCGTTCTCTCCCATATTTGTTCTATGTCCCAGTTTGTAACATCAAAAAATGGTAACCCTAAATATAAATGTGCTGTTGCAACAAAATTAAGGGGTTGTACCTTTGGCCTTTACTGAGTCAGAAGTCACTGACTACATTGCAATTGGAAAATACTAAAATTGTGAAAATTCTTTTAATTTCACAATTTTAGTTTTATAAGTACTGTTATCATGCAAGTTGCCCTCGGTGGTCTAGTGGTAGCGTACTTGCCACTGGACCCAAGGTTTGCGAGTTAAAACCCGGCCGAGGTCGATGGACATTTAAGGATGTTAAGAAATCCATAGCACGACTTCCTTCGGAAGGGAAGTAAAGCCAGCAGTCCCATGTCTTAGATTTACGGCATTTAAAAGAACTGTACAAGCATGAACAAGATGTTTTGTAATCTAAATTTAGTGGCCATTTCTCCCCCATATCTTTGGTAGAGGCCTTGGGATGGGCTGATCACTCGTCCAAGGATTCCCTATGATATGTCTAAAAATATATCAGAAACCTCCAAAAGGAGGCACCTGTGCTCCGTGTAGGGGATAAAAGGGTATAAGAAGAAAATTGGTGTGCAACAAGTGCCTAAAAAGCAAAAAGTACCAATTACAGCAGATTTGCACCAGCTGTCTAATATGGGGTTAAATTTCTAAGTCACTTACACTTCAACACAATTTGGATACAGTTTTGAACAAGAAGAATGACAAACCACAACGTTTTTTTTATTATGTTGCTTACAGTGTTTGTGCAGAGTTCAAGTTATCGTGTGGCCCCTGTTGTAGGAAAAAAGGAATATTTTGTAACAATATTTGCCATAATTAGTTTTCATGATGTCCTGTTTTGAAAGGGAGAGTAGCTGTGAAGTTAATTTTTTCCCATTAATCTTCTGTTTTGTATGTGAAAGCATGCTAAGGTCATTTCATATAAAATTAAACAAAACCGAATTAAGTTTAAACCACACCACCATAATTGTTCATGATTTTACAAATAGGTATTCATGAAGTATAAGTTTCCCAAAGTTTTTATTTTGTTGTAAGTAAATCCCTAAATGTTAATTAAGTTTGGCAGTTTTTAGTATTCAGTGTGTTTTAGTGATGTGCTTTTTATTACATACCTGATTGGACCATTGATAGATAAGCTGTGATTCACAGCCAATAAAATTTAATAATCCAATAATTTTTTGCTATATAGTCTGAGCTATTCATAGCTTTAAATAAACCATAAATAAAGCTCTGGTGATATTGTATGATTATATTATGTATTTCATTGGCACCAACTAGGGCTAAGTTTGTTTTTCAACCTCCAATTTAGCGAAAAGTACTCCAGTCCACGTGTGTTGTCTTGTCTGCATGTCTTCTGTGAATCTTGCCTGGAGAAGATGCTTATGGATGGAACAGGAGAATCTGGGAAAAGAGACAACATAATTAAATGCCCAAATTGCAAACAGGAGACAAAGGTACATTTTTTATCTCATAATTACTTATTTGGTGCTTTTAGAGAATTTTTATATTAACCCATAAAGCTCGTAGCCTGTGTACGTTCTGCCAGCATTTAAATGTTCTTACGTTGCTTTATCTCGGGTAGTCACTCGAAACGTTTGTGTAAAAATACTCCTACAGGACCTTTAAAATACTGCCGCATTGTGTAGCCAGTGGGGGTTAAAGTACTGGCTTGAATGTTTAAAACTATGTAGCCCTCTATCTTTGGATGTAATGGTCAGTTTGACTAACTTTTTTGCTAACATATTCTGTTACGTTAGTTATAAGGTAGTGTATTTACCCATTAATTGTACTTTATGATTTTACTGCGTGGTAAACAGTATTTTTATTGTGAGAGACTCTTTATCTTTTAGTGATCTTAAATTTTATGTTACCTAAGTAGCTGTCTTTTGGGTTGTAGCACTGTGTAGTCTCTTATATGTTTCCCAGCATAACAGAGGTCCTTGTATCCGTCATCATTAAGGACCTCTGAAATATTGGTAAACTTCTACCATACTACATTGTGCTACAACCCAGAAGACTGCCATCTTCACATTGACATTTGAATACTGGAATGAAATGTTGTATGCTGCAGGTGGGTAGTAAGGGAGCCGGTTCCCTGCCTTGTGATCATGTCCTCGTCAATATTCTGGATATGTCAGCCATTGAGAGTATGGCGGTTTTGTGCACTAGTTGCAAGGCCAAGGAGAAAGCTGTAGCTCGATGCTCTGATTGTGCCAATTTCCTGTGTCCTAACTGCAACACGGCACACCAGGTAAGCCGTTCACATGTAAGTTGGGTCTGCATTGCACTGACATGAAAACCTCAAATCTCGCGGTTTAATTGTTACTTCAGACCATAAATTAAAATTTTACGTTGAAAGTATAATGCTCCTGGCCACTGGTATTCACAGTGATTAAATGTAATTTTAATTTTTTATGTTAAATTAATATTTTGTTTTATTTCTTGTTTGAATCACCCTTCTTGAATATTGTACTTATGTTTTCATGATCGCTTTGAATAATTTTTTACCAAAATCCTCATAAGTGGTGATCTTATATATAGCCATAGATCTGTTCTCATGTTCTAGAACAGACATGTAGAAAATTTTTGTAATTTTAAACCATTTTGGATCAGAAATTTTTAAGTCATAACACACTCCACAAAATATTAAACTTTAAAATGAACATATTAGGATACACAAATGGATCTCTGATGAAATGGCTCAGTAACTTTTTCAGCCTTTTATTTTATAAAACAGAAAAGTTATGAAAAATCTGCAGTTCCTGTATGATGAAGAAAACCTTTCCATGTGATTCATTTTACCAAAGAAATTTTAATAATGATATTAACCTGCTGATCTGTATGATCTGTTTAGTATCTTTTAGGGGCTGTTTGTAACTTTGGACAGGTACTCATTAGTTCTTTCAAATTAAGGTACTTAGTAGAAGAATTTAACTGTCCGAGTATTTTCTTATGTGCCATTATAATGCAGTAGTGGCATTTGACATTGCCTGAAGGCCATAGGTTGCATATGTTTGTTTTGGTATAGGTATTCAGTGTCTTAAGGCATTCGACAGATACTAGCGAAAAAATGGGAGTACAGTGGGATTGTACATCAGTTGTTTATAGATTTCAAAAAAGCCTACGAATCTGTTAAGAGAGAAGTGTTATACAATATTCTCATTGAATTTGGTATACCAAAGAAGCTAGTGCGTCAAATAAAAATGTGCTTAAATGACACCTGTAGCAAAATTCATAAAGGTAAATATTTATCAGACTCATTTTCCATCAAGAATGGTCTGAAAGAAGGAGATGCTTTGTCTCCCTTGCTCTTTAACTTTGCGCTAGAATATGTCATCAGGAAAGTTCAAGATAGGCAGGAGGGTTTGCAATTGAATGGGACACATCGGCTGTTGGCATAAGCTGATGATGTTAATTTATTGGGTGATGATATAAATATGATAAAGAGGAACACACAAGTTTTACTGGAAGCTATTAGAAAGATTGGCCTAGAAATAAATTCAGAAAAAATTGAGTACACGTTAGTGTCCCGTCAGCAGACAGGTGGGCAAAATCATATTAGGGTGGCTAATAAATCCTTTGAAAGTGTGACAAGGTTTAAATATTTGGGAACAACAATAGGATATCAAAATGATATTCACAAGGAAATTACGAGGAGACTAAATCCTTGCAACTTTTTAGTTCAAAATATTTTGTCTGATTTCTAAGAACCTAAAAATTAAAATATATAAAATAATTTTGCCTGTTGTTTTGTATGGGTGTGAAACATGGTTTCTTGCTCTGAGGGAGGAACATTGATTGCAGGTGTTTGAGAATAGGGTGTTGAGGATATTTGGATCTAGGAGAGAAGAGGATGGGCTATGGAGAAAACTGCATAATGATGAACTTAAAAATGTATACTTCTCCCCAAGTATTGTCAGAGTGATTAAGTCAAGAAGAATGAGTTGGGCAGGACATGTGGCACACATGGATGGGTTGAGAGGTGTGCACCGGGTATAGGTTGGGAAGCCTGAGGGGAAGAGACCACTGGGAAGACCTAGATGTAGATGGAAGTATAATATCAAGCAGAATCTATGGGAGTTGAAGGAGACTGGATTCTGCTGGCCCAGGACATGGATCAATGTAGGGCTTTGGTTAATTTGGTGATGAACTTTCGGGTTCCCTAAGCCATTATGATATCACATGGCCTCCAGTATCAGCCATTCATAGTGCTCCTAGGTGGATTCAGCCATTCTTAGCCAATCAGCAACCGCTTTTATAAGCGTTTGTTTCTCACCTGGCTTCCTTTTCAGTGTTTGATGAGCTTTGCTTTTCTTGGAATGAATTAAGCCTTTAACATGTATTTCCAATATTTGATTAATGATAATTTCAGTTATCAGTTCACTGAGGTACCACTATATTAATTTATCGCTTAATGGTAACAGATTATTGATTTGCTTTCTTACAGTTCATGCGTTGTTTTGAAAATCACCATGTTTTAGCTTTTGAAGAATTGAGGAACTCCCATGAAGTAATTCCAATTCATAAGCCAATCTTTTGTGAGAACCATCCTGCAGAAAATATGAAGTTCTTCTGTCTTTCTTGCCAGGTAATTACAAATCTTTCAACCTCTTTTAATAATATCTATGATATATCTGAGAACATTGGGTACTTGTGGGTTATCGGGACACATCGCTTTAAAAATAGGTTAGGTTAGGTTAGGGTTGTTGTTATATGTTAGTTTGTTCAGTTATTTATTGCTGTCCACACACATTAACCTAACCTAACCTATTTTTAAAGCGGTGTGTCCCGATAACCCACAAGTAACAAACATTGTGTTTAGAATTTATTCCTTTGGTACCTCAGTGTTTCAGCTAAAGTAGCATCACATTATAAAACTTTTGATGATTGTATTCTTTTAAAGCTTTTTATATTGTTCATGGATTTAATGCATATTTCTTTTGCGTGGTAATAGGAATATTTAGTGTCTGGAATTCATGTATGGTTTCATATGGTTTCCCCTTCTCCACATGGAATTGTGAAACTGCAGATGTACAAATTTTGTAGAACTTCTCTACAGTTCACAGATCAGGAGAAAATCCCTGCTAGGAATTTGATATACGCGCATGCGCAAGATTTCGCGGTGAGTGACGACCCATCCTAAAAGCATTCATTCCACAACCACTGAACAAACAACAGACGACAGGCTTTCATGTGTTCAAATGGGTACAGCTTTAAGTTTACCTCACAGTGGCACAGTGATTTAATCTAGAATATTATCACAACACTCACAGAACACATTACAAATGCGCTCACTACATGCTACTCTTAACTGTTTGATGTTTTCAGTCTGTGTGCAGTAGAGTTAAACTCTGACATATCACACTTCCCACCAATAGCAGCCCTCTAGTCCAGCTGATAAGTAACATTCCTCCCGCACCAGAAACGACTTCCCCCAGCAGGGTTTATCTCGTCATCTGTGGACAGTACATGTAGTTTTTATGTTGAGGTACTTCCGTATGACCCCACTGGGATTGTCACGTCATGATCCACTTGGCAAGTTTTAACATAGCACAGGTGTTTTTATTATTATTTTATTGTAGGGGCTTAAAATCGTGTTCGTCAGGTAAATGATGTTGCTTTTGTCTACACCCTGGTGATGTCCAGACAGTAACTTCTCTTATGTACTTGCTGAGATCAGGAGCAGCAGATATCCTCAATCCTGGCACATACTGGAGAACCCCTAGGTGTCATCTTCTTCTTTGATTTCTCTCTCTCTCTTCCCCCTGATGGCAGGCTGACACAACAGTTCTGTATGGGGCGCCAATGATTGTGACTTCTTTGTGCATGCCTTTCTTAGAAACAGTCCACACTTAATAGAAAAGTGAATGATTCTTCATCAGATATAAAATGTTGTGTGCCATGTTTTTTACAATAAGGTGTTGACTTAAGCCAAAGTAAATGGCATAACGAGAAGAAATTTGGGAACACATGTCATTTGATACAAAATGTGTTCTACACATCACAGCTATAGCAACACTTCATTACCATAGTGAAATTTGGATTTTAAACCAAAATTAATCCCAGAAATTAGAGGTGGCACAAAATATGTTGACATCAAAGAAATATTGAAACTTGCAAGTTTGGTTTGAAGATGTACAAGGTTTGCAAAAATATAGGAATTATTTGGCAATAATGTAAAGAAACTTCTATGTCAGATAGGGTTAGGGTTTGAGCAAGTTCTGCCTTTACACTCCCGCCCCCTCCCAAGTATAGCTATTGGCGCTGATTCTATTTCTTACACATATCATTTGAGTAGGGTTATGAATAATTTTGTTGTTGTTGCGTAATGTAAGTACATTGGGTAAGTAGAACATCCTTCTGGCTATGATGTATTAACAGATTTTTGGTTGTGGTTTTCTGGATCTTGATTCCACCCTAGTCTTATAGGTGATTTCCATCGTATCGGAAGAATGTATCACCTCCAACTTCTGAGTAGAAGCATCATGGCATCCAACCCAGAAGACCACAATCAACCTGATATACTGCTAGATTGAACATCGAGCTTGTTACATAAAGTTAGAGTCTTTTGCAGGTACCGGTGTGCAATGATTGTCTGCTGAAAGAGCATAAAGCTCCAGAACACCTGTACGAGCGTTTGTCTGAAGCAGAAGATCGTCAGCGTGAAGAACTTCAGAGTCTGATGACTGAAAGCAAGTCTAAGGTGGAATTTTGTGAGGATGCATCAAGCCATCTAGCAAATGCTCTCAGCGAGTTGCAGGTTCAACATGATTGTGCTAAAGATCTGATCCAGGAAACATTCCAAAGCTACAAAGCAGTCCTGGAAAAATGTAGGGATAAGACTTTAGAGGATTTGCAGAAGTTGCACTCCAAACGAGAACTGAAAATAATGGATACATTTCATAGGTTTGCTTCAGAAATTACAATATTCCAAATACATTTGTATTATATCATATTGTCCTTTGTGACTTGTGGCCACATAAAACTTTTTTGTTCTTGTTGCAGTGTTGAAAAAACTATGGAAAAAATTAATGATGCGTGTAAATTTACGTCACGGCTTTTGGAATATGGGAACACTGTTGAAGTCTTGTCCCTCAAAGGAGTGGTTGGGGCCCAGTTGCTGCATTTGATTAATAATACACCTAAGCCTGAGGTGAACACATCTATTGAGTTTGAAACAGACATAATTAAATTTGAGGCTGCTGTCAAGGTATGTATGTCATTCCTCCTCTGGCTTTTACATTTGAAGTATGTTACAGCATGGTTGCCAGTTAGCTTAGATTTGTCTTTCCAGTTGCAAATTTTTACTCTAGTTAATATACAAACTTCTAAACATATGTGAGTATATTACATTTTTTGAGACATCGTAAGTGATTCATCAAATAAAAAAGTAATAGAAATTATGTTCTTTGCGCTTTAATTCTTAGCCGCTTATAACATGGTGGACCGTAATTTGTAATGCTACACCTCAGATACTAAAAAATATAACATTTAAAGAGAATTTAACTTATATTGAAGAATTTAAGTAAAAGTCTTCCAGACTAGTTATCAGTCAAGAGTTAAGTAGTTACAGTCATATTCTGTCCAATAAGGTTTTCTTTATCTCGTATATATAGATTAATTAGTAAAATATTTGTTATTTTTGGAAATTTCTGGGCATCATGACAAATGTTTGTTGACTGTATTACCAGTTGATGTGTGAAACCCGAAACATGTGTTCATTGTACTTCATCAGCAAGAAAACCATCACAAAATCTGAATTTGCTTTTTCTTATAAGAGAATCAGGCAAAACCTTACATTGTAAGAACCTATGTGTAACAGAGAGAGAGAGAGAGCACATGTGTGTGCACTATCATTTGAAACAGTTACTGATCAGGGAGAGTTTTTGAAATTTTGTCCTATATTGAGGAACAGCACTTCAAACTTGACCCATATGAGTGCGTCATTACAGAACTGCTCGAGAGATAGAAAGTGACTGGTATGATTATTTTAAGTGTATCGATCCATTTAGAAGTGTAGAACACTTCTAGGATTGGTGATTTACGTGGGCAAAGTATGCGCGCATGCATAGTGTCCATGTAATTAATTCACATCTGAAATTCTGCATTCTGTCAACTGCAATATTCATAACAGTCCACTGTTTGCTTCTTACTCTTACTGAGATCCTCATTGTAGTTGAGTAATTATTAAGTGTTATAGCAAGACCACATTTCAGACATAGAGCTAAATACATTGGCTTGGTTTAAAGAATCACCGTTTTACACTTTGCATTTTATGTTACAGCTTTATTACTGGAATGATACTGATGATTACTTTCTGTCCCTAACAGGCAACGTTTGGAACATTTCATACAGATACAGTATCGACGCCTAAAGAAACGACACCATCACCAACCTTGCCAGGAGTTCAGCCACTCAATCTAAGTGGTATTCTTAGTGCTGCAGGAATAGGCATTGCAAATGGTTGTCCTAGCACTGTTACAAGTACCAGCAGCCCAGTTTCTCTTCCAGCATCAATGCAATCCTCATTTGAAGGCGAGCTTGCGTCTGGAGTTGGCCCTGCTTTTTCTCTTCCTCCAGGTGTGATAGGACCAACAGAAGTTCCTCCAGTTCAACCAACCCTGCCCCCTACATCTCTTCATGGTTTAACTAGCATTCAAGAGTATAATCTTCAACAGTTGGCAAGTCTTGCAGAAAAGGAAGCAGCAAGCTCTCCAGTTGTTGGAGTACCACCTTCGCATCCTGCCCCGAGTTCAAACCCAAGTCCGACTCCTTCCTTCACACTGGCTGATCTTTTCTCTGGGGACATCAGCTCAACAAGCAATGCACTCAACAATCTGCAGGCCCTGGCAAAATTGGGCAGTGTATCGCTCAACAATCAAGGTAAGTTACCAATCCCAATGCAGTGGAGCTCAAAATTATATCACTATTAGCATAAGCATCAGTGATAGGTAAAGATGGAATTTTTAGAATAATTATGCATTCCGCTTTGTAACCTTAATGTTTTCTAGGTAGAAAACTGAAGTAATCGCTAATTAATATGGACATTGACTTATTTTATATAAGTGATGTTAATCCAAGTACGATAGGAGCGACTGAGTGAGTTATGCAGTTTTAATATCCATTTTCTTTTTGTTGAGGACATAAGCATTCCTATTTAAATTGTTTATATATCTGAATCTGAGACATGGCTTGCTTTTTATCTTCTGAAAAGTGAAAGGTTGTCAAAGCATATTGAAACTATGTTATCTGCAGTACTGACATTTCTTCTTGATCCGGCTGGTTTGTGAAAAATACAACAAAAATTGTAACTTCACCTTTATAGTACAAGAATTCAGGGTTTAAACTGCAGCTGGACTTGCGTAAGCCATTAATGGTGGATGACTAATCGGCATACATTGATTTAAAATCTGATGACAATTATATTTTTGCAGGTAAATTTGGGTAATATATGAAAGTGGTTCATCAAGAGCAAATCTTATTTGTGCATCACCTGTGCGATAAAGTGTAAAAGGGGTTGTATTTATGTTAACAAGAAATGATGGGGTGTTCACAGGTCAGATTGTGGTGAATGGTGGTCAGACTGTGAATTTAGTGGACCCCCTACCTCATGGTGCATCACCACAGACTGGGGCTGGTCATACTGTTCATAGTTCCAACCCCACCCCTCCACCTAGCCAGGCTCTGCCCCCGACCCTTGCAGCTCTCCTTAATGGTGAGCTCCATTTGCTAGAAATAAACAGAGCCAAATATTTGTTTGCATCAACACTGAAAATGTTATAGAGAAGCAAAAACTGGTGTGTAAAATTAGTCACATATAAATCACTTGTAAGTTACACAAGCATAATTTTTTGCATGTACAGTTGATATAACTGCAGGTAAAAATGATATGTAAATACTATTCAGGGCTGTCTGGTTCTGTCGTAATTATTTTCCACGATAAAATCTTCTTCAGCTAGCAGCCACATCAGTGTGGAACAGAAGTCCAACATTTCAGAAACCATGTTTGTTTCATCATCGGGGAATTATGGGATGGATGAATGCTGTGTGTTTATGGAGACCGAGGGTCTCTGAAATTTTGGACTCCTGTTCCAGATCGATGTGGCTGCTAGCTGAAGAAGATTTAATCGTTGTAAAAGGTTCAAGTCATATTTTCCACGTTTTCGTATCCCTCCCTGCATCTCATTGATAACATTATTAATTCTGCCATTTCTGATTCTACATGATTTCTGTAGTTTGTGTTGTAATAAATAGGTTTTCTAGATTTATGTGTTTCAGATAAAAATAACAGAATTTGGTCTTATCGTCTGGGAATGTTTCCAGTCCAAGTCCCATTTTAATTTAATAGTTGAACATTTCAGACTGGAATAAGAAATTCTAGGAAGAACTTATGATGCGTACTATAGGTTACAAAGGCTAGAATATACCTGCAGTAATTTTTTTTCTTGTAACACATTCAAGTTTGATTAAATAATGAAACATCAAGATGACTGTCTTCTGGGTTGTTGCGCCATGTAGTCTGGTAGAAATTTACCAACATTTCAGAGGTCCTTGCTGCCTCCTTCATCAGGGCAATGCGTAGTCACTTGTACCAGACTACATGGCACAACAATTCAGCAGACAGCCATCTTCAGACTCACTGCCGTGAAAACCTCAAATCCTACAGAATGAAATTTATTCAATGTTGTATTTGGAAATAGTATAGTATAAATAATGCTGGTATTACAGTATGCTAACAGTTGAGGGATGTGGGATATTTTTGAGACTTGAAGAGTGTGCGTTGTATCTCAGATCTGGCTAATGGGTCCTTGAATGGAGGCCCACCTGGGGGAGGCAGCCTGGTGTTGGGACGTGATCCTTCACCAAGCCTGGAGATTAATACATCAATGACACCACTGAATGGAGCAAGCTTTCAGTCTCTGTCAGGCTCTCCCTCACCTATACTTTCACAGCCAGGTAAGATGTGCATGGAGAATGTGTTGGAAAGTTCAGAGCCATGAGTAGTCAACTGTCTGAACCAAGGACTAAGACAGTTTCTGACGTATAAAGTGAAGCTTTCGTGGCGACTGAAGTTGATGAAAGACTCGGGTTACCAGCTGCATTAGGTGGCTGAATGGTGAATAAACCATATCTTCTGCCAACATTTTGAGAGCCATCTCTGCTCTCTTCCTCAGGGCTGCTGCATAACAAATCTGGTTTTATCTGTGTCTGCAGGTGTAAAATATATTATTTTGAACTGTTCTAGATGAATTGCTAGGGGACAATCTGCATAACATACCCGTAATTGTGGGAGGAGGAGGGCCGGCAGGATCATTCCACCACCCTCGTGCTGCAACAGGCAAACTCACGCCCATGCAGATTCGTTGCAAGTACGGTCAGTTGGGTCCGAGTAAAGGCCAGTTCAATTCACCTCATGGCTTTTGCCTCGGAGCGGAGGAAGATATCATAGTTGCAGACACTAATAATCACCGCATTCAGGTGAAATTTTACACTAAATTATTGACTTTTGGGAGGAAGGAGTAGGTTGTCTTAACAGACTGAGGACAAGTGTTACATATACTGATTACAGTAGTGGCATGAGAAATTTTGTCCATTGATTTTTGGGCCTTTAATGTGATACATGATTTCTGTATTGTCTGATTTGCATTTTTTTAAACCCTGCCATATGAGGGCCCTTTAAATTCAGATCAGTTCACTCAGACAAGTACGTTATTATTTCAGAGACTAGAATTTTTGTCAGGTTGCAAAATTATAAAATGTTTTGTTTCAGGTGTTCGAGAAGACAGGAACATTCAAGTTTCAGTTTGGTATTCCTGGCAAGGAAGAAGGTCAGTTATGGTATCCACGAAAAGTTGCAGTCATGCGTAATACTGGCAAATTTGTTGTTTGTGATCGTGGGAATGAACGTTCTCGCATGCAGATTTTTACGAAGAATGGCCATTTCATTAAAAAAATTGCTATCAGGTGGGTACTAGGAAATTGATAATATCAGCTGTGATGAAAGTCAGATGATAGAAGTTCATTCAAGACTTAAGACTACATGGAAGCATATATATTTGTTTTTATGTTTCAGAGTTGTTGATGTTTTAATCTCTAATTGCAGGTATATAGACATAGTAGCTGGGCTTGCAGTCACATCTCAAGGTCACATTGTGGCTGTCGATAGTGTGTCACCAACAGTATTTGTAATTTCGGAGGGTGGCGATCTGCTACGTTGGTTTGACTGTAGCGATTACATGCGGGAACCCTCAGATATTGCAATAAGTGGTAAGTTTGTTAGTGTTATTTGTTTAATGACTTCTCTTTTATGATACATACATCATAGTAGCATACTCCAAAATTATTAACCACGGAATAAAAGTCTGGCCATTACAGCTGTATAATATTGGTGTTTAAATCTGCTATTACTTTACAGTAACTTCAGTCACAATGATTCAGGTTAGCTCTTTCAAATAGACCCAGCTGTGTAGGTGTTCCTCTTCCCTATGCCTAGGACAAAAACAGATCTACTTTTCAAAAAAATTTTATGTTCATAGAATACCATACAATCGATTAAGTCTAAAAATAAAGTAATCCTGACTGTGTAGTGTGTCAGCTGATTGATGAGGAAACATTGTGCAGACAATAAAAGAATTGAGTGGTGTGAAGAAATGGAGGTAAAAGCTCAGTACATTCCACATCTGTGTACTGGGTAGCCAGCTGACCTCTGATAAAATGTGCCCTTTGTCTACCATGTATAGGAGGCTGTTTGGTTACATCAATATTACTGAAAGGTCTTTAAAATACTCATACTGTTATTCGTTGGCCTTTAAACTTGAATTTTTTTTTTAATTTATACAGGCATACCTTGTTTTATTGCGCTTCCCAGATCTAGCTTTTTTTACAAATTGAAGGTTTGTGGCAACCCTGCGTCGAGCAAGTCTATCGGCGCCATTTTTCCAACAATGTGCTCACTTCGTGTCTCTGTCACATTTGGGTAATTCCCGCAGTGTTCTTGCGTTGTTTTTTTTAGACATAGTGCTATTGCACACTTAATAGACTACAATATAGTGTAAACATAACTTTTATATGCACTGAGAAACCAAAAATTTGTGTGGCTCCCTTTATTGCGATGGTCTGGAACCGAACCCACAATATCTCCGAGGTATGCCTGTAAATGTAATTCAGAAGCAAAGTTAAAATAGTTGAGTATAATTATTCTGGTGCTCTTTATCTGTCATCTGAGTGTTCTTAATTAAAACCATGGTGTTCGATAAGTTATTACTACTTTGTCTTCAGGTGTGTGAATGAAGTTTCAAGGTTGAGACTGTATTGACAAAGGGGTTTGCCCCCTTGTCTGAAGACAGAAATGAAATCAAATTTGTGAAACATTGTGGAATTAAAAGGCAGCTAGATATTGGACACAACAGAATAATTATACACAGCGATTTAAAAACATTTTACCAGAGTAATGGCCCAAAGAAATATTGACAGCATCTCCATTAGAATACATATTTACTCAGTATGAATTTGCTTCAATATTTTAGTCATGAATATACTAAACTTTATATGGTTCTAATAAAGATTGCTTTCTCACAGGCAAGGAGTATTTTGTCTGCGACTTCAAAGGCCATTGTGTAGTTGTGTTCAACGAAGAAGGACAGTTCTTGCGCCGCATTGGGTGTGAGAGTATCACCAACTTCCCAAATGGGATTGACATATCAGATGCTGGAGATGTTTTGGTGGGTGATTCGCATGGGAATCGCTTTCACGTAGCGGTGTTTTCCAGAGATGGATCTCTTCTTTCAGAGTTTGAGTGCCCCTATGTCAAGGTAAATGTAATATTTTTAATAATTTATGTCAAGTTTGATATGACAGATAAGAGGCTGGTGATACCATTTTATAAAAATCTACATTTCTAATTTTACAGTCTGATTATAATCATAGTCCTCCAGGTTGTTGAGCATTAAGAGAGGTTTCCCAATTTCAACTTTGTTGTGAAGGATTTAAGTGTGAGTTAAGTTTAAAATTAATAGACTGCCATGTTGATATATAATTAAAAAGTGCAAGGAAAAACTTTAATTTTATGGGGTTCATACCATGTGTCATGAAGATCCATATGTCGATCTCAGAGCTGTTAGGAGGAATGCGTAATTAAATAAGGAACGTGTTTTAGAAGTAGACCAAATAACAATTAATATTTTTTAAAGTTTACAAAATTTATTTACACTGCTTAATGGCTTAGGTTGTATACTTAAATGCATGCATTTTCTTTTTCATGTCAGGTGTCCCGTTGCTGTGGCCTAAAAATCACATCTGAAGGTTATGTGGTAACTTTAGCGAAGAATAATCATCATGTTTTGGTCCTGAATACACTTTATATCATGTAGATAATGTCTGAAGATAATGAAGAAATGCTAAAGAGAAAAAGACATGCTGCCAATATTGAATTGAGGAACAAGATACATAAATACGTACTGTAGATTTAGACACAAAATATTAGGGGAACTCCGTTGGGTCACAGGGTTAGGAGCATGATTTGGTTGGTGCTTTTTTCCTGTAGCCCCATATCACTCCGTCTTGTAAATCCCAACCCAGTGGATGTTTTCCATAGTCTCCAACTTAGTTGATCTCGCAACCATAAACTGTACATAATTTATGATGATAATAGTTACTTTTCATTGAGCAGTCTTGTCAGGACTACATTAAGATTTTCAAATGTGAGTGCTGTAGTCAAAACAGAATGTTAGTTTAGTTTCAAGATTACGTTTGCAAAGAAGAGATGTTTAGTTTAGGCAGAATGTTCTATTTTAAAGGTGTGTAATGTTAAAAAGTGCATTTAGTAAGTTTATCCAAATAACGCAAGTACTATAGGCAAAAGTATACATATACACTAATTATTATTTTTTATTCGTTAAAATATTTTTTAACTAAATTATTATAATTATTATTATTAGCAGTAGCAGCAGTTATATGGTTCCTAATATAAACAATTCATGCTTAAAAGGGGAGTTTTTTATGCATGTGTATGAATGGTTAAAAGTGGCTGTGTGTCTGAGTTTATGGATGTTTATTTTTAAAGTAACTGTAATGATTACAATACTTACTCAGGTCAGTTTTTATTTTTCATTATACTGTTGTAACTAAGTGTGTGATTGCAAATTTTATTTGTTCTGAGAATAAGGTAATGATGTTTTCATGATATTTGTATGCAACTCAAGTTTGCAGAGGGTAGCGCGAAAACAACCGTGCGTCTTAAATTGGAATGTATGCATTTTACTGTGCCATGATTTATGTAACTGTTAATGTAACGTTTGTTTGTTCGTTAATGTGTGTACTTTTGCTCCCCATTTTGTGTGAATGGAAAATCTCACATGTGAAAGTGGAAATGGCTTCCAGCCACTTAGTAAACTAGATATTTTACTGTAGAAGACTTAACAGAAACTATTGCACATGTTTTGTCTGTCAATTTCTTTGGGGAAAAGACTTGTCAGTGTCCCCTTTATGGAAACAAAACTGAAATTCCTGAGAAGTGTTCCATGATTGTGAAGTCCCCCATGTTGTGTAATTGGATCACTGTGCTCTACCGTTTGCACGAGGACATTTTCATCGAGTTTTGAGCTTCTTTGTCACTCGTTTTTAAGTGCCTGTATGGTTAGTGAAACTTGTCAATCACATGGCCAAAACCAGGTTTCATTTCCAGTCACCAAAGAACCGAAAAATTAACACAAAGAAGTTTTGAGACTTTTGGAACAATTTCGCTAACACAAAGAGGCATTCTTTCTGTGTATACCTGAATATTGAGTTTTAAAGAAAATAGTTAACCTCATAACTGCCATGGGTTTTATTCTTGTCAGTATTGCTTATAATATGTCTCATGGATTCAGTGTCACTATCTCAAAGTGCTTGCACTCCTCAGAGAATTTATCACCCATGACAGCCATGGTTCCAAATCTGGGCATTTGCACTTTGGGATCAGTTTGATGGTTAGAATAGATGATCACATTCTTCAGCTGGTTACAAATGGAGTGAAATGTAATTAATACTTCACCATGTCTTATCAGTGCTGAAAAAATGCAGATGTTATTCCTCTGTTATTTCTTGGTGGACTTTGAAAAGAAAAGAAAGAAAAGTTTTTGATAAAAACATGCCTGTGATAATAGTATCTTCAGGATCAGTTGTGACCTTAGTATCTTGTTATTTTATTGTGTGCTGCCTATATTTACTAGCGGCAAAACGTTAGAAAGTAAGTTTCACAAAATAACAAACATAATGTTTCTATAAAATTTGTATAAAACAATTGCCAAAAAAATCTTATGCTTATATATCTCTAGGGCAGGTGATTTATGTGTACACTGTGACTGCTACTTTTTCTTTCAGGGGGGGAGGGGGATGTAGGCTACTTAAAGTTGTGTATGGTGTTAAGATAATGTTTTCTGAACTTGGAGTTTGGGAAGAGAGGGCAAAATTGTGTCATTGAAGTTTTCTGGTACTGTGAATTTTAATTTGGACGATACTGGAGTATTAATAAGTCATAATACATATGTCGGTATATATTTTTGTTAATTGCCTTAAGTGATGCAACAAAATTTTACACACACACATACATTCTCTCTTATTATATACATATATAAACCTGCTCAGATTAAAAACTTATACATGTTTTGAGTATATAAATATATTTACACAACTTTTTGACCTTAAGCGTTAGGCATCTCCCCTGCACTTTGCCACGATCTTGTATAAATCCCTGAACTATTTAGTGGCTTAGGAGGGATGCCTAACCTCAATTTTAACCCCCTTTGATTTACCTCGATAGATAATAAAAACTACAAAAATATTATATATTTGTGGTAAATGTGATAGAATTTTTGATGATTTTTACAAATCACACAAGTCTTTTTCAATGTGTACAAAAATACAGTTGTTTTTCTAGATAGCTACTCTGTAAAGAAGTCATCTTTTCACCCTATGCATTACACAAACTTAACTTACAAAGATATCTAAAGGATACAATAATTAAATGTTGATCAGTTGAGAAATATTGAATTCGGATGCTATAGTGCATAAGGAATAAGTATCAACATATAACTTTTTATTATTATTCCCACCAAAATTCACTAGCAATAAGTGTTGTTAGTTTTGTCAGTATTGAAGAAAAAAGTTAAAATGTCTCTAATATTTATATGAAATCTTGTCATGTATCATTCCATCCATAGTGGAACTGGGTACAATTTGAAATGCATTGCCAGGGAAATCAGTTCCGCGTTAGTGTTGTGACTGAGAATTGAAATGGTTTCCCTGTCAGTACAGACTTTTGTTATCCATTGTCTCTGGTTCCAGAATCATCACTTTTTACAGTGAAAAGCACAAAGGGCTTGCTCCTGAGGTATTTATAAGGCTGTATTTAAGTGGTGGTGAATTTTTCAAAAAGCAGTTTAATATGAGATAGTTCATACCTCTGCCCTGTGTGCTTTTCTTGGTCTTGGCCATTTGCATCTGATCCGTCTTCCCTTTTCCTGTTGCCAGCTAAAATTGAAAAGTGGGTGATTCGAAATAATACTCATGTATTTGAAATTTAAGTTGTGTCGTGGTGAAGCATCTGTAATTAATCACAGGTGTTTTAGATATAGAAGTATTGAATTTTTAAAACTATAAAAGGGATGTCTTTGTTTCAATGCATTTCACACAATTTGATTAGATTACAACGTAGAACACTTCTGAACGAACGGTTACATCTGCAAATGGCCATCAGTCTCTTCCCTTAATTTAGTACGCTTAAAAACACACATACACACACACACACACACAAGGTGGAATTCATACTGCCTTGGAGTTCCACATTGCCAGTTGCTATTGCATAAGGTGTGTGGAGATGGGTGAGCAAAGCAAATACAGGGTGCAGAAATTGCACTCCTTGATAACATGGAAAAGCTACAAGGTTTTTAGCATTGTGGTTGTTATGTACAACCAAATGATTTGTCTTCCTAGTTGCTGAAAAAATATGTAGCTTGTTCATTTGTTATTAATCACTTAATGTGTTAATGTCGAGGTTTTATCTCAATACAAGCCTTTTTTTTTTACTGTAGAGTAGAGTTTAAAATCTTTTTGTTTCCTTGAGTTTGTAGTTAACCAGCAAATTGAAGAATATTATTTTCATTTTGCAGTTTTCAGTGTTTTATCTGTATTATTGTTTTATAAGAATGCTTTTATTATTCAACTTTTTTCATATACATATTATTTAATATTTTATCATTTTTATTTTATGCAATTGTGTTCTTTAAACAAAATGGCTGTTCAAAATAAACTCAAGGGAAACAGGAAACCACTAAATATCTTAGCACTGTCATTGTAAGATTTAACGAATTTCAGAATACACATACAGATATTTGAAAGTGCTATTGCTAAAATGATGTGAAATTAACTCACATTGTAAGATATTCTCATGTTTATTGGGTTTACCTTATGGTACAAGATTCTGAATTTAATGGTTTCTTCATTCCCTGTTGAGTATATTCAAATAAATGTGAGTGGCAGTCGTGCTGTTACGTCACTTAAAAAATATATTAAACCTATAAAAATTTAAAGGTGTATTTTATGGGATTGATCTATTATTTTTGTTGTTCGATAATAATTCTTTACAGCTGCTTAGAAATTAAAAATTGTAATAAGTAGGTGGTAAGTCATTAAGCTCTTCGTATTGCAAGTGATGATAACTCATGTTTGCTGTTGACACTTGAAATAGTGAGCTTTAAGCATGCCTGCCAACTGAAATGTAAAAACTAGTGGTAGACTGTGTACCATAACACCATCCAGGTGGTGAGATGTGACGTGATAAACGTTCATAGTCCTGGGTTAGCTCAAACAATAGCTAATATCTAACAGCAGATGATAAAACACCTTAGTGCTTTGTCAAACTGATGAATGCATGCTGTTTGAAGTACAGATAATTTATGTATTGTACTCAAGTTTCTGCTATCTGCTTGATATTGTTAATTCACCACTTCTTTTTTATATATATATATATATTGTGCCATAATGGTGGTGGTAGTTTAAATCCTGTGGAACAACATTTCAGTTGGCAGTACAAACAATCAATACTAGACCACAGAAACTTTTAAGAAATGGTTGTGAGATACTTTCTTCCTTTGTTTTCTGTAATTTTTGTTTGCCCAATTTGGAGAGTTCTGTCATTTCAGTGCAGATGTGCAATAATCCCTTGACAGAATAGGTTAGATTTATTATATAAAATGTGAAAATAAACCTTAGTAACAAAAAAAAATTTCCTTGTGTTATATATACTTATGTATACATATTACCAAAAAATGTTACTTTAAATGTTAGATATTGCATTCCAAGCCTTGTGAAACATTACTGTACTCAGCATGTTTTTGTTTTTTAGTGTGTAAGATCCACTTAAGGTGGCAGTTGTGAGGGGTGGAGCTGCACCCTTCAAAACTGAAGTATAATACATAGGTGCCCTGTCAAAGAATGTGAAAGATGCAGAAGAAACAATTGTGTGGTATTTTGGTGGGGTCCTAAATGTTGGTGGTTATTATTGACTGAACTTGTACTGTAGTTATGCTGTGTATTAATAATATTATTATTTTTTTTTTCAATAGAAAAATTTATCACTTTTGTTTTTATTTTTAGTCAGTTCAAGTACAAATTTTAAATGTAAAACATGAAACAGATTTGCTGGTTATTGTAGTTAGTTTGGAGTTTTGTAGTTCATCTTTGTCTCAAAATATTACTGTTTTGTCCTTTTATTTTATTGCTCATTTATTTGAGCCCCCCAGAAGTTATAATAAGCCTTGTCATGAAACAGAACACTGTACTAGATCCATTTCTTATGTATTACAAATATAAAAGTGGTTTGATGTTTGGGCCTAGAACTTTTAGTAACAACAATACATACTGCATTTTGTTTAGGTCTGGCCATCAGAAATTTCTGTAAATGTTTTTTGAATTCAGCCCATAGACTGCAGTGCCTTTTAAGATGATGGAGTCTGTGACTTGGCATACTTCATAAATGGTGGGCTCGTGTATTTTAGTTTAATTTTGTGCCACATCATAGCTTGTTCTCCCATTTGTATGAAGTCAAATTATTAACATATCACTTTCATCAATACCCCATATGTACAGATTTCTTGTTTTATATTAATTTGAAAGTCTACAAAGTTGCAACAATGTATTGCAAATCAGAAAGAGGCCTCTTAAAACATTTTTGTCTGTTGACACACCGAATTATTTAAAACATATATTGTTTTCATTTATCGTTATTACACTAAAATATTAAATAAATATGTTTTAGTGTGTTGTAATCTTTGTAATACTGAACAAATTATAAGTATATACATTTACATAAGATATTGAATAAATAGCATTGTTTCCAGGTTCTGTATAAATACTGTGGAAACAAAATTTTGTCATTCAGTATATCTCTTAAAGACAATAGTCCTTCATTTTTATATTGCCGTTTAAGTATGTGTCACAGTTTGCATTGCTTATTTCATGAATTTCAGCTGTTCTGATTGCAGATATTCTTAACCAGCACTCAGAACTGATGGCCAGTGATTAGTCATGAGGGCCAATTATGTTTTCATTTTCTTTTAGTTACAGAAGAGGTTGGTAGGATTTCAGAGAATAAAATTACTCCAATTTTTCATAGTCAATTTAGTATTTGTCTTGCATATTTCAAACTAAACTTATCTTCCAAAGGAAATTTCCCAGAGCTAGTCGATTATTGTTTGATCAAATGTTTACCGAAAAGTTTTTCTTTATTAAACAAGTGTATCTTCGCCTTTTTATTATTTGAATCCACAAATTGTTTATGTACTTGTCACTATTGACAAAATATGGTTTACTTTTTTATAAATATGATACACCTGTAAACATAATAGAACATTATACAAAACACAAGTAATAATAATAATATTACTGTAAAAAATAATAAAATTATAGTATCTGCAGTTGTCTTATACAAAGGTGGTAAATGTAAATTGTACAGGAAAATACTGCATAAAGTATGTTAAAATTTAATTTTAGATCTGATGTTAATAGGGCTTAATGCTAAAACAAAAATTGCCATGGATGTACTGCTCCTATAAATATTTTCAGTTTGTGTAAAAGTAATGAGAGACTTTGGCCCCACAAGTGATTTTATTCATTATTCAGGGTTCCTGTTAAAAATGTTCAGCATTCATTCTTACTATTTTTGGAAACTGTTAAGTATCTTTGAATTTACCTGAGAGTGATTACTTTGTATGATGTTCTTTGTTTTATGAAATAAATAGTCACTTAAAGTACTGTTGTTATTCATCACAAAACATTTCATCCATTCAGGCTGTTATGCAGTGTATATATTGCAACTCTTCAATGTCAAATGTTTAGTTATTGCTTACCTAGTGGAATCTTGTGTTTAAAGTCACTGTTTTGCTCTGTGGAAGTCCCTGGTTTGCTACTGACAAATTTTGGTTTAAACCGCAGAGGCATGACATTCATACCGACCTTAAGAAATACACTGTAGCTTGTTAAAATCTTGTATAGTGTATAGCGATCTGACGTTTGGCACGCAGTTTTTGAACTTAAAGTAGGGAACACGACGAAATTTTCGTAGCAAGTTTAAATTAACCGCCTTAGTGTATGAGATTGTGCTGTCATCTAGGCAGTTTGAAAGAAACTAATTGTGATAAGTATGCATACAGCCCTCATAATGTAAAAATTGTTAACATGAAGCACATTCAGGCAATGTGTTGTAATCATTTGGCTCGTCCTCATTCTGGCTAGTGTGCTATTTAAAACATTTTTCAGTTTGTAGGTCAGTGATAACTACAATCTACAACACATGAGAGGCCAACTAGCAAATATATAAATGTAGCTCTCGCTATGGAACAATCAGTTTATATTGCTGCTGAATGTAAACTTGTCATGAAATCACGTAAGAAGCTCCTGCAATTTCGAAATTGTCACATACTGCGTGACCATGCAATCATTAGGGAAGATTTTTGGGTGCGAGATGGAAAAATTGTGGACCCTGAAAGAGTGTTTTTTGACGAGAAAATTAATGCAGATGTACAAATCGATTGTAAAGGGGCTTTGATATCACCTGGTTTCCTAGATTTACAAATAAACGGTAAGGAATCCAAATATAATAGCCTATAACCGATACTTGTACTTAAGAATGTAAACATGAATCGTGTAAGATCCTTGCAAATTAGGTATTTCATTAAGGGTTTAAATCTAGGGTTGGCTAACAGTTCAGGATTTCGGGAGGTTTTGCACTGAGTGAATGTAATCTATATGTTCGAAAGTCTTGCAGTATGCCAAGCGAATTTTAAAAAAAATGTAATTTCCCTAATATCGCTTATAGAAGTTTATGGTTTCCATGATGAAACAGAACTAGGAAGCGTAAGGTGCTAGCGCAATTTAAATCCGTGTTAAGTTATCAGTTTTATTATTTTAGTGTCTGTAGTC
Organism: Zootermopsis nevadensis; assembly: GCF_977971745.1. Taxonomy (NCBI): domain Eukaryota; kingdom Metazoa; phylum Arthropoda; class Insecta; order Blattodea; family Termopsidae; genus Zootermopsis; species Zootermopsis nevadensis. Next base: position 8,668,515 of record NW_028259144.1, on the reverse strand, counting down.
ATATCTACACAATTGTAATTTAAAGCGTACATAATTTCAAAGTGTAGGTTTTTTATAATTATTAGATAATGAAGTTCTCATTCAAGGTACAAAGTGTGTCGAGAAATCCAAACAGCAATGATGAAATACTCGTCGACTTCATACATGCGCATTTAGACCAGCGCTCACTTTATTTAAAAAGAATTCACTTTTCGTTAATCTGATGCTGTATTTACATTGTAGTGACTTACCAGTGCCTGCCACCTGCCTCCTCAGATTTTCTTATAATGATTTTGATTTATAAAATCTGTTGACACTATGCAGATAATCAAATACCAATGTCTTTACCAGGGCGTTGTTTCCTTTTATCCAAGTTCCCACATTTGTACATTATAATTTTCATTAGGTATTTTATAGCACTCAGTATATGTGTATTTTGTTATTAAGAATATTTTTAAATGTTTTCTTGGTGTAGGAATCTGTTACACTTCTGGTTGGGTTAGAATAAGGCCATTTTCTTGTCGCTTTTGTTTTTACATAATAATAAGGATAATATTTAGTCTCTTTTGAGTGCAGTTAAAGTATTTCATATAGAAATTGTATTATGGATCTTTCTTTACAGAAAGATGTCAGTTCTGGGCTAAATATCCTGATATAATCACCTTTCTTGTATGCTAGGACAGAAGTTCAGTCTGTAAGACCAAATTTCATTATGTCTTATAGTTCTGAAGTTCCTTCAAGCATATGTTTGGGTAGTAACTTAAAGTGGAGTATGACTGCTTGATTGTATAATTTATAAAGCTGGATTGATATCACAAAAATACCAGTTTTCATTTTAATGATCAATGCCTGTGAAGAATGAAGTGGCTGTTGCAGTATATGGTATACTTTAATTTCATGAGATTGATGAAATACATAGAGTGAATTTAGAAGATGGCTGTCTTCTGGGATGTTGTGTCATTTAGCCTGATAGAAGTTCACCATTTCAGAGGTCTTTGCTCCATGGTGCTGCAACCCAGGTGATAGCTGTCTTCATTATCACTATCATGAGAACCTGAAATCCTACTGAGTAAATTTAACTTTATCTTTTGTGATGGAATCACAATATGTGGTGTGCTATAAAGGCTGAAAGAATGAAGCTACAAGGAAGCCATTCTGACCTAACTACAGTACTGTCTGAGAAATAAGACTGAGAGCTACATACTAACATTTATGTGCAATTAAAAGCTGTTATATTACTATCACAGATTTACACAGGCACACATTTAATTTATTTATGCATTTATTTGTGGTAAATCGAATTTCAGTAGCTCATATTATATCGTATTGAATAATAGAGTAACAGAAAATGGTATGGAAGGAAGCAGCTGTGGCCTAATTTAATATACTATCCCAGCATTTGCTTGGAGGAACAGGAAAATAGCAAAAATCACAGTCAGTATGTTTAGTTCATGGGATGGGATTAGAAACCAGTACTTACCAGACCCGAAGTAGAAGTGTTTTTGGTCACACACTCGTGTTCTTATGTTACAAAATAAATATCTTTCTGATCTAGTGGTATATGACTGAAGTGTTAATGATATGCAGAAATTCAAATTTCATTATATTGTCAAAGATGCATGTATTTTGGCTGAAATTTAAACAGTAACTGTAAACCCAAAGTGATTCGAAGTCTGCCAGAGAACTGTGACAAAGTACATTTTATAACTTTAAGCAACTAGAAATACTTTTTTTTACAGATTTTGGGAATAAGTGAGTCATTTCTTCCTATTAGAATATGGAAACCACAGTTGAACCATGAAATATGCACTTTCCACTTATCAAAATGACTGATTACAGCTGTCAGAATGAACTTCCCTTCCTGTGCTGTTAATATGTGGGGATCTACAAAAATATAAAGCTCAGGGCAGTTGCTCAAATATGTTACTATCAATTGCTTTGTGTACAATTATTATTTTTCATTTGTGTGGTGCAGAGGGTAGGAACCATCAGTAAATGCTACTTCTACTTCATACACCTCATTATTACAAATGAGGTTATGATGACCAAATCATAATTGTATAAGTATTACTTCTGGTGCACAGGAATTTCTGCTACTGAACGAAAGGTTAAGTTAGTTTCAAGTTAACTTTGCTTTTATATATTTAATGTCTTAAAAAACTGTGAGTTTGTAGAATAGAATGTATTTACATTCCATAAAGCTTTTATAACTGAAACCAAGGATGTAGAACGTCATAGCACAAATATAATACTTGTTTCTAGTACAGTTATAAATTATATAATTATGATAGCGATTTACAGTCAACTACAGTATTGCATCAACAATAATTACACAAGGAATCATCATCATTATTGCTTAAATGTATTTATAATACATGTGAATTTTTGGTTGAGGTAAATTCTTCTGTGGTGTAGGAGGTGTCAGATAGGATATACCATTTTATTGCTGGCCTGAACTTCTTTTTATTGTGGTTCAGAGTTTATAGTGGGGGGAAGATAACTGAATAACTCCAGTATGGTTAAATCCTTTTGTTATTTACTGAAGTTACTATGTGGCACTTTAAGGTTATATGTGTATTTTGTATTTATATTGTGGATATCAGATTGTTTGAAATTTTTCTGTGTTGTCCACTACACTTGAATGAAATGGGATCAAGAACTTACTGGCTAGTGGAAGAATATTACATTTCTTAAATCCCTACTTGAAGCTCTCCCTTTAGTGTCTTCTATTATTTGAATGGTTTTCTTTTGGATGTGAAATAATTTTTTTCTGTCGGTTGAGTCTACTTTGAAGAAATTAACAATTAATTTGTATTCAGAAGTAATTTTGCCACAACCAGGATTAAGGTATATAATGTATATGTAACATTTTAGGTGGCTTTGGCATTGACTTCTCGTACAACAATGATGATGTTGAAGCAGGTATACACAAAGTGGCAAAGGGACTTCTGGCACATGGTGTCACAGCTTTCTGTCCAACGCTTGTCACATCACCACCTTACGTGTACCTCAAGGTGAGTTCTGTGAATAGCATCATCACAGTGACACTTTGGTATAGATATAACTTTATATACAGGTTTTCCCAAAAGGATATATACACATTATAACATGGAATATTAACCTTGTGTGTTTCCATATTATTGGGAATCCTATGTGTATGTGTTTTATATATTTATTTTCTAATGAAACTTGTAAGGAATAGATTCATACCAAAAGAGACACTTGAAGTATGGTAAATGACTGTGTGGGCATGCAGTAACTGCTTGTTAAGCCATAAGGTGTGTGTAAGTAGACAAAGTAAGCAAAAATTTGACACAGAATGATTTGATTTTTTTTTTAAAAAATATATGAGGGAGGTAAAGGAGCAATATATCAAGTCAAAATTTCGAACAGTTCTCAATTTTAGACATAGATAAAGGTGATGAAAGTGTGAATATCGACAGGGAGTGGTAAAATGTCAGAAACTGTATCAAAATGTCAACCAAAGAGAAACTAGGATACTACAGGAGAAAGAAAAATAAACCATGGTTTGATGAAGAATGCTCAAAATTAATAGACTGAATGAAGCAAGCAAGATTTCAAACATAATTAATTAAAGCATATGAAAAATGTTATATATGGAGATCCATAAGCTTATTCATTTAATTTGGGATAAGGAAGAGATGCTATAACAATGGAAGGAATTCATAAATATTCCTGTTCATAAGGAGAGAGACAAGATTGAGTGTGGTAATTACCAAGGAATTTATCTACTATCAACCTCATACAAAATTCTGTCAAATATCCTCCTGGTTAGATTAACTCCATATGTGAATGAAATTATTGGGGATCATCTATGTGGGTTAAAATGGAACAGATAAACAATTTATCAAATATTCTGCATGTGTCAGAAACAATAAAAAATGTGAGTACAGTGGGACTATACATCAGTTGTATATAGATTTAAAAAAAGAGATAAGTGTTATACAATATTCCCATGGATGGGGCAAGTGGTGTGAACCAGGTATTGGCCAGGAAGCCTGAAGGCTGGAGACTGCTATGGAGACCTAGACGTAGATGGGAGGATAATATCAGGCAGCATCTATGGGAGATAGGAGTTGAGGGCAGTTGGATTCTGCTGGCCCAGAACAGGGAGCAGTGGAGAGCTTTGGTTAGTTTGGTGATGAACCTTCAGGTTACCTAAGCCATGTAGTTAGTTTAGTAGCAAATACCTCCTCCATTGTGATTTGAAGCCATGTTTTCAACTAATTACTGTCTGTTGTCATGTAATAATACTGGATTCTAAGGTTTCGGTGTGATCTTGAAACATACAGCATGGTAGTGCCATAATTACCTTAAAGACAGAAATAACAAAAGCCGTGTGCGCAACCTACTTTGACTATATTTAGAATTCAAATAATACATCTTTTTTCTTTTTAACAAAGTATACCTGCATGAATGGATACATTTGCTGATTTGTTGACTGTGAGTTCTTATTAATTAAAATATTGACTGATTTATGTGTCTGGTGTTTTCATATTATTTTTTTATTTGTATCTGTTCCCATCAGCACATTGCATCATTCCAGTTGATTTCATATCCATTTAGATTGTTGATGTTCTCATGTTATTAATGACTAGGTATTGCCATTGCTCAAGAAACGGCCTGGTGGACCGGAAGGTGCAGCCATTCTTGGTGCTCATTTGGAAGGACCATTCATCAATGTGAACAAGAAAGGTGCCCATCCTGCTCAGTACATCCAAAATATGGATAAAGTGGGTGAATGCCAGTACATTCAGGACCTTAAGTAGCCTCTCTTAATTTTCATTACCAAACAAGATCAATTTTTAAAAATCTGTCTGAAGTTCTTAAAAGCGGGGATGACCGTGATACCTCTATGGTTTTACTGTATGACTCACTTGCTGGTGTCGTGTTCTTCCTACATTCAGTGTAATTGTCAGTCTTTAATACAAAATGATACAGCAGAATTAGTTTGAAAGAGTTCTTGGTTATTTACAATAAAGTTCATTAATGAGAATATGTATTCACAAGGTAGAGCTAAGATCTCTAATCTCTTAAATAGACTTCTACATGAATTTCTAGGTTTTACACCAGCCAATAATCTAATAATTTTCTTTTGTAAAGTGAAATTTTTTTACTGTTTGATGAATTTCCTCAAAAAATTATTCCATACTTCATTAAAGAGTGAAAATAGGCAAAATATACTGATCTGAGTGTCAGTGTTGCTGACATGCAACAGAGATCTAACTGCATAACATGCACCACTTAACTTAAGTACCAGTTTATCAATATAATTTGTCCAATTTAGGTGATTATCAATTTGCAAACCCAAGAATTTTGTGTTTATTGACTCTTGTATATACTTCCCATTATAACCAATACTTAAAGCACATTGTGGAGAGTTATTTGTTATAAATTTTATTATATTTATTTTATCTAGATTTAGGGCCAGCTTGTTAGCAGTAAACCATTTACTCATATGAGACAGAACTATGTTTGATGTTGAACAAAAATCATCAAAACATTTATTAGAAATTATGACACTTGTGTCATCAGCAAATATTATGGGTTCTGTTAAAGTATTTATTGTTTTTATTGTTGGAGGAAGGTCATTTATGTATATTATAAAAAGCAAGGGCCCTAAAATTGACCCTTGGGGAACTCCATGTTTTATTGTTCTCCAGTTTGAGAAAAAATTTTGTTTGTTTTTAGGTGCTTTTACTTAGACCTTTTGTTTTCTATCTGTTAAATAGGATCTGAACCATTGCGCTGCTATTCCTTGAATGCCATAAAAATGCAATTTATCCAACAAAATTTCATGATTTACACAGTCCTGTATTTAAATTGGATTCGTACAAGAGTTAGGTTAGGTTTACAGCAAATGTATTATTCAGAAACATATATAGTTACCACATATAGTGGTCATAATTATATGGCTGATTCACCGAAAACCCCATTTGTGAGAATGTTCAGTGTTGTCTGTAGGTGCGTTCAGTATTACGATAGGGTATGCTATGTGTATAGTCTGTGTTATTCTACCTGGCCTCTCGTTTGTGAGTGCGCCGTGGGTTTGGGCGAGTTCACATTCCGGTATTGCTTCTCAAAGGGGTGTTTGGATTAGTTGTGGACACATGAGGTTGTATTGCTGACACTGCCGACTTGTGATACTAACGTACAAACATTCGGTCTCTTTTAAGATGCCTCCTTTTTAAAGTATATTGCAAAGCAAAGTTATTCATAGCCACACACGAGAGGTTGTGGCAGATGTATATACATTTATGAAAAGAGAGGCTGATGCAGGAGTTCCCATGAACCTAAAGAAAACCCAGAAAAAAGTAGCAGAGGCAACAGTAGCATCAGAGATGTCTCTTAAAAGTCAGCCTACCCCTGGGCTCTGATGGGTTGAGAAGTAATGGAATCGTATTCGGGACTGTGTGAGGGCTTTCTGTAAAAGGATGGTGGCGCAGTATCTGTTTTTGACCTGCGCCTGCGCAGGATTGGAGAGGAGTTGCAGTATCTAGTACGATTTTCGGTAGGGCACTGGTGTCTCTCTAGGTCGAACCGCCGTTGGTGGAGGAGTATGGCTGTTGGCGTACAAGTGTTCCCGAGATTTAGAGGTAGATAATTCTTTGTTGAATTGTAATTTGCTGGGTATTTTACTCTGGTTGAGTGGTTGACTTCACGAGGGATGAGTAGCTACCCTGTCTCTCAGCGAGAACTACTGAGACCAAGAGAGCTTTATTTTTTGTATTGTAAGATTTTATGGTAAAGGGCTAGTTGGTTAAAGTTATAAATGTACATTTTATTTCTGTTGTGTCGGCAAGAAATAAATTGTATGTTCAATGTCCATAAGGGGGGGGGGGGGTCGCCGAGGAAGGCAATGACAAATAGAACTAGAACATCCCCCGTTGGATTGTTTCCTGAAGGAGCACTTTGGCTCAGAAGAAAAGTGAAAGAAATAAGAATCACAGAATCCGGTGAATCGACTTCATTCGCTGCAAACTCATGAAGAGAGACTTGTATCATCTAAATCAACGCTGGACTACTTTAATGAATGTGTTATTTGTACGACTATTAATGACTTATATCACCGACAAGCAAAGACCAACGCTGAAGAAAATCCATGCGAAGTTGGCCGGTAAATCGGGTTTGCAGGGAGCCCATCAACTTAAAGAAAAATGCTAATGAGGTTTGGTTTTAGATATACAAAACCAAAGAATAATCGACGAATCCTCATGGAACGCCATAATATTATATCATATACCTTTGAGGATATATTTAAGGAGCATAGCGAAGTATAGAAGTGAAGGTAGACCCATAGTTTTTATGGATGAGACATACATCCATGGCTTTCACTCGGTGCCATTCGATTGGAGTGACGATTCTGTAAGTGGCCTGCTTGCTCCTGTCTCTAAAGTACGACGGCAGTGACCAAGGTTTAATTCCTAACGCATACACATGTTTTAAATCTCGCCAAACTACAGGAGATTGTTACAGCGACATGATTTTTAACAATTTTGAGAATTGGTTAATAGAGGCTAATTCCAAATAAATCCCCACACAGAGTTTTGGTATCAGATAATGCTCCGTTCCACAATGTTCAGATCGATCCACCTCAAACATCGATTACAAAGAAAAGCGCCATGATGTCTTGGCTGAATGAAGACAAGAATTCTACATACGGAAAGCATGCATAAGCCAGATTTGTATGAATTAATAAGACGTGATCTAGCTCGCAGATGAGAAATTTGCTTTAATCACCAAAGACGACTGTAAACGAAGATGTAACCAGAATCTTGGTACATCTCTAACGAAGCTCCACTCGACGAAGGTCAGGAAGTTTTGCGTGTGGGGAAAAGCAGTTCTAAAATTGACAGCAGTTCGGACACGAGCTAAGATGGAGATGATGAACATGGTGCTGGGTTATATTCAATATCTGGGGTCGCTTTATTAAAAATGGACAGTGACACCGACCAGTAGTGTTTTAAAATACTTTGGTGCAGTGAAAGTGTTTTGTAGTAGTAGTGGTGGTGGTATAGCTGCACTACTTTACAATAAAAATCCGGAGTTCTTTTCTGCGTGTCCCGAGTATTGTGTACTTAGGGCAGATGTTTTTCATTAGACGAGTAGAACAGCTTGCTTCAGTGAAGTATGGTGCTTCTGAGAGAGTTCCCCCACTACTTCCCCTACATTCCCCAACACGCTGGCCAGAGGCCAGGAAGAATAATACGGACAATACCAATGAATGTCAGGCTACTGAATGTGAATATGGAACGTAAATGTTTTATATGTAACAGGAAAGCTAAATAAATTTTCAAATAGCATACATTTGAAAATCATCAGAGAACAGTATTAATACCTTTCTTTTTATTTCAGGGTTTGAAATCTCTTCAAGATGTTTATGGATCTATGGAAAATGTGAGAATTATAACCTTGGCACCTGAGTTGAATAATGCTGTGGAAGTAATAGAAGAATTAACACACAGAGGAATTACTGTATCTCTAGGTATGGTGATGATCCTGAAAGATGAAGGTTCTTTTTCTCATTTGTTTTCTATCTTTATATCTTAAATTTCATAAAGAACTCTACTGTACTGTACTGTACTATATATTGTTCATAATCTGAAACATTACTAGATGGCTTAGGGAACCCTAAGCTTCATCACCGAATTAACCAAAGCCCCCCTCCGGTCCCTGTCCTCAGCCAGCAAAATCCAATTGCCTTAAACTCATATCTCCTGTAGATCCTGCCTTATATTATCCTCCCATCTACATCTAGGTCTCCCCAGTGGTCTGCAAGAGCAATGGAGACAAAGCATCTCCTTGTTTCAAACCATTCTTGATGGAAAATGAATCAGATAAATATTTACCTATATAAATTTTGCTACAGGTTTCATTTATGCACATTTTTATTAGACTCACTAGATTCTTTGGTATATCAAATTCAATGAAAATGTTGTTTAACATTTCTCTCTTAACAGAGTTGTAGGCTTTTTTAAAATCTATAAACAATTAATGTACAGTCCCATTGTACTCCCATTTATTTCTAGTATCTGACAAATGCAGGTCTGATCAGTTGTTGATCTGTTATGTCTGTACCCACACTGATGATCCCCAATAATTTCATTCATATATGGAGTTAATCTTGCAAGAAGAATGTTTGATAGAAAAAAAAGTTTAGAAATGGCTCAAATTTCCAACTGTCCACAATATTTCAAGTTTCTTTTCCAATATCTGGGATTTTGACTCTTTTTCTATAATGGCTCTGTGCTTTCTTTATAGAATGCCAGTGACAGGTCTGGTCTTTTTTTATATCCTATACCACAGTGCTTTTGTTTTCCTCAAAAATAAATGTAATTCATGATTTTTAGACCTGATAACTTCATGTTTCAGGACATTCTATGGCCAGTTTAAGTGAAAGTGAGACTGGAGTCAAACATGGAGCCACATTTGTAACACACTTATTCAATGCTATGCCACCAGTAAGTATGAACCCTATTTGGCACAGTGGGCTTTATTAAGTATGGAATTAGGTTACTATGTTCGCAATACCACCTTTTGATACAGGAGTGTCTGATCATAACATTATCTTATCGTTACATGAATAAATAAAATTTATTTCCTTTGTAATTTATTGTTGAAGTGAAAATGCGTGATGTAACAATATAAAATGTGTATGTTACCAGTCCTCACCTAAAAATTTATCCAAGTTTGATAACATTTTAAAGCAGAAAAATACTTTGAATTTAATTTTTATAACACCGTAATATTTTTTTGTATATTTTTGGCACATTTCTATATAAAATTTGTCAATGAAGTATTGGGAAATTGTCTGCAGGGGACTTTGAAGCTCCATACTGACCGATAATTTCAAAGGCCGAGAAACACTGATATCGAACATATAACAGCCATAAATTTTCTGTTGTTGAAGAGGTTTATAGTGATATTAACAAACTAGATTCTTAATATCATATATCCTCACAACTTATTTCACTAAAATTAATTCTTGTGTCTTATCCTCCCAATTTTATCATGAATGTATATATGTTTAATATATTCATATTTAGAGGACATAAGACATCCTTTCACATTTCAGTTTCATCATAGGGATCCAGGCCTCGTAGGTCTGCTTGGATCCGACATCAATCGGAGTGACAGACACAAGGTTTTTTATGGTATCATTTCTGATGGAATCCACACTCATCCAGCAGCACTGCGCATAGCTCATTGTACACACCCGAATGGTCAGTACTGTACTAGTTATGTGTTATAATTGTTTCCACTCTTCTTGCACTGTGATCTGTGGGTTGGTTCCAGTTAAAATGTAACATTTCATGAAATGGGGTAATAAATTTTTCAGCAAGCGACCAAAATTAAATTTCATCAGTACAGTTTAGTAAGAACAACGCCCAATATTAAGTTTCACTAATATTCACTTGATTGATGTAGAATGTTTTCCTGTGTAAAGACAAATGATATTCAAGAATGTTTTAAATATTAAATCTTTTGTACAATTTTGTATTTATTATACAATTGTGTATTTTTAAAGGTTTAGTGCTGGTAACAGATGCCATCTCAGCACTTGGATTGGAAGAAGGAACGCACCAGCTCGGGCAGTTTGCCATTGAAGTGAAAGGTGGATGTGCTGTGGTGGCGGGCACTAAGACTCTCTGTGGCAGCATTGCAAACATGAACCAGTGTATCCAGTTTTTCAGGAACGCTACATGTAAGTTTTTTTTGTTTTGTTTTCATGTGTGTGTGTGTGTGCGGGAATACACGGTTTATATATAGCCGTCTCAGTGGCCGCGCTGTATGAGGCGTGTGACTTGTGCTGCTTCGTCACTGGGATTGTGTTTTCGAATCCCACTCAAGGCATGGATGTTTGTCTGCATCTCTCTGTGTTGTGTTGTCCCACGTACAGGTAGAGGCCTTGCGACGGGCCAATCACTCGTCCTAGGAGTCCTACCGTCTATAGGTCAGAGTCAATGAAAAGTTGGGACCTGCAGATGCTCAGGCACTGAAGAATGGGTTGTGTAAAATAAAATTAAATATATATATATTAGCCCATATAGTCCAAGAATTTAGTGATCGTCAGTACACTTTAAAATTGCCATAGATCAGGCGTATAGAGCTGAATTCAGAATGATATATCTCATGGCAAAGTGCCAAAGTCCTTAATTTTCATATAATAAATTTTTTTTTCTAATATGCTAGTGTGATCCAAAATTAAGATATTTTTGAACTTTGATACAGAGCCTCTATTTCAGATTTAATTCATGTCTGTCTCTTGTTTCTTTAGTTATGAACCATGTTTGTAACCTCCTTTGTCTGATTTAATGACTTCATGAAATGTGTATAAAGACAATGTGTTCTTCCCTTTGTGTGAACAGTTTCATTCCCATACAAAACAGGAGAATACTTGGCCAGAGAAGTCATACTGGTGTGCGTTTGTGACGTGATTCTGACTGTTTATTCACTGTATTTATAGCGTGTTCCATGGTGACTGCCCTAGAAGCTGCTACCCTTCATCCTGCGCAAGCAATTGGCATTCATGACAGAAAGGGAACTCTGATATTCGGAGCAGATGCAGATTTTGTCTTCTTGGGTGAAAACCTGAAGGTGTGGTCTACTTGGATTGCTGGAGAAATTGTTTTCCAGGATGCTGAAAGCCCACATCCAGCTGTGAAGCAGATTCAGAACTGAACAATTTTTTTAACTATTTACGTGTAGCTCGTAAATAAAAAATAAAATTGGCAGCATTGTTGCCGTTTCATTGCATATATAAACGTGATACTGCTTCATGGTGGATGTTTGTGGTTTCGGCACAATCATAATTGTGTTTAAAATGAAAACATATTAATGTCCAAGATCTTGTGAGGTCAAGAACTGGTGTGCCAATATCAGCAGTGTTTTGCATCACAGAATTAAAATACAGGACATATACAGATTACTTGCTGTATTAAGTACCATATGTACCAAAATTTAAGACAATATTTGTTGTTGTTATTTCACAGTCCTCATTATCCTTGAATCATTCACTGCTGATACAGTTCATGTAGGACAGTTAAAATGTTTTTCTTCATGCCCTTAAATGCATAACTTTATTGATCTTTACAGGATGTCCCTGAAATAGGTTGTCTACTTCATTAACTTTTCGTTACTATATCCTATCATTCATATGACTATTTACAAATCGAATATTATATATTAAACACAATTTTACTGTATGATTCACCATTTCAATTCCTCATCCCCACACATATATTCAGATTTAATTGGCAACTAAACAGACAATGCAGAATGTTACAAAATACTGTGTGTTTATTGGATTTTTTAAGCTAGAAACACCAAGTAAAAACATTTATTTAGAATGAACCCATTTACCCATATACAAAGTTTCATAATAGTAAGTCTTCATATATACTTAGTTACATAATTTTCTGGTATTTCAATTATGTTTGTGTTTTCAATTGCTTATTCTTCACATTTAACCTCATACTGCAGATTTAGTGCCAGGTCTTAGAGATGACTGTACCTAGCTTGTAACTATTACGTGTTTAGTTAGCACTCAAGTTAAAATCTCATAGTAAAATTAATACGCCTTTCTCATGGGGACAACTGACAGATTGGACAAACAGGAGTGACTCTTAGTTCGCTGGTGACAAACCTGGCAATGACAGAAACTGGTATGTCCATATCAGTGACTTAATACAACCTTTTGTGCCTGTTACCACTCTGATGTAGGAGGAGACCAACCAGTACTTGGACGAATTTGATGATGGACCTTCTCCAATTTTGACGTTACTTAAACTTAAATGTTTCTCTTGATTAAAGTTCAAATGCAACATGATATGAGACAGCTGGCAGACTATTTTTAAAGTAACTCTATGGAAATCAGAGTAAAAAATGTTTTTGACTTGCTGAACAGTGCCCACTCAAAATATGATGCTCCTAAGTATCTGGCTATGGAAGAAGTCTTCAAAGGAAGGGTAATTTTCAAACATGAAATCCCCTAGAACCTTTTCTCAACCTATGGTATGCGAACTAAGTAAGAAAATCATAAGTTAATATTAACACAAGGTACAGTTTTCCCTGAACGCATTTGGTTAGTGGTACATTAATGTGTTAATTTAGAATTAGTAGTATGTCAGCGAAAAAGGCTGAGAACCCCTGCGCTAGGAACACCAACATTTTGGAATTAAAATTTATTACGTGACGAGACTAGCTACGAATGACATGGAAGTCTATTTTGGGAAGGACAACAAAATACAGATACATTTTATTGTCTCCTGACTTGTTCAGCAATCTGACTAAACATAAAATCAAATGTTGCAGAACAGCATGACCTACCACAAAAAATTACCGAAACATGACATTACTCAGTTCAGGATAAGAGATAACTAGATGGCAGTGGTCTAGAGAGATAAAACATGATGTGCATTTGCTGATGGATATGTACAATCCACCAACAGAAGGTAACTTTTGTGATGTTGTGGAATTTCTTTTGGGCCACAGACTGTACAGGACTATAACCAGAAAATAGGTGACAGAATGACCAACATTTATGCAATCCAGTGGGTGAAACGTTTTCTTTCCACCAATCGAACATGATTGTTTTTAGTAAGTTTCTTCTCCTAACAACACATGGTGCAAATATGAAACACACAAACTTAAAACTTGGTTGAAAATGCTGGGAGTTTAGGTTGTCCCCATTATCCCATGGACAAACCATCTGTAGTACAGAAAAATGTTCGTTGGATTGAGGTAAACTTAAGAATCATTGGCCATTTCGTTCCTCTAGAGTGAACTGTTGCATCTGTTCCACAAGAGAGATGCGAAAGAGCGTGTAAAATGCCAGGAGTGCGAAATGGGGCTGTGTGTAGGTGTATCGAAGTGTACCACAAAGAATTCAAACTGTGATGTATTAGGGAGTGCTCGGAGGCTTCGACGCTACAAACCATCTTCCAAGCAGGTATGTAAAAGAAAGTTTTATGTATTCATGTTCTGCTGAGTGAAATTCATCAGTTCTCAGCACACAAACTCAACTTGAGTCTCTCATAAATGTTTCAATATAAGTGATCAAAATCTACCAAGTACATAACAATGGATTGTCTATGTAAAATGTTACAACCAAGTGGTTAGCTCTCCATCATATGCGGGAGTTTAAATATCGGTCCGAAGACAGATTATCCTTAGGGTTTTTGTCCAGTTAAATGCTGGTATAATACTTAAGTTTAGCCACTACTGCGCCTGTATCTATTCAGATTAATTAATCATCCTATCTTTCAATGCTATAGTCGTAGCTAACGATTGTCATTAATGAACAAATAGAAACATACAAGAGTAGGTAGAAAAATACTGAACATCAATTAATGTTCCCGTTATTTTGCAATTGTATTGACATGACCCACTCAAGAATTGTTTTTTGCCAAACAAAATTTTTAGATCATAAATAAGATAAATATTTGAAGGAACCTTTTCAGGAAAAAAAAGCTTTGAATTTCATGTAAAGGGTTCATGCTCGATTGATATGAAACAAAATTAATTCTTTGACAAGTTTCTGTGAACACATACACGCCTCTGATTTAAAATTGCACTTATATTAAATCTGTTATTTTTATGCACTACAAAGAACTTGAACGTTTTTACATTCTGCCTATATGTGCTGAAGTATTAAAATAACAGTTGGATCCATTAGTGTATAATGATAAACGTTTTTTAATAGAGAAGTTAGTTTAATTCTCATTATTAGAGATGTAAAATTCCCAGACATTTTGAATCAGAGAAAGAAATGGAAAACAATGGTTTTCAGCAATACAAACATTTGTACTGCTTCAAGAACTGAAGTAATGCATTGAAAAATTAAGTTTTATTAATAACTTTTGAATTTATGCAAAAGTAATTTTCATGGCATATACTGTATTTCAACTGTGCCCTCAAATCATACAGTAATATGAATGTCTACTTTGATGGTCAGGAATTTAATGCAGGTAGGTGCCTTACAACGTTAAGTGTAAACAACATAAGGTAATGTAGTCTTGCCACTTGTCAATAGAAACATCCATATAATTCTCCATATTCCCAATTTTACCTCAGTTGATTCTATCAAAAAATTCCATTTGATTACCCTATCTCACATCTTAAGGTTGTTTCTGTGATGAAATTCCATCTAATGCCTCCTTTCCAAGTAAAATACCCATGTAATTAGAAAATTCAAGTGTAACGTTCCATTAAATACTACTGATTTTGTATGAATGATTTAAGAGCTGAAGTTGTCTTGTAGTTGCATACAACCAACATTTTAGATTTTCATGTGATTAACTTGGATTCAAGAGATAACTAGATGGCCTATGGAACCTGATGGTTCATCGCTGAATTAACCAAAGCCCTCCACCGGACCATCCTAGGCCAACAAAATCCAGTCTCCTTCAACTCCTACCTCCCATCTATGTCTCCTCCTTTCAGGGTTCCTGACCAGTACAGGTGCACACCTCTTGCCCCATCTGTGTGTGCCACCCATCTCATTTTTCTTGACTTAATCACACTGACAATATTGGGAGGGGTGGAGAGAGTGAAATTCTAAGCACAACATTATGTAGTTTTCTCCATACCCCATCGTCTTCTCTCCTAGGCCCAAATATCCTCCTCAACACCCTATTCTCAAACACCTGCAATCTATGTTCCTCCCTCAGAGTGAGAGACCATGTTTCACACCCATACAAAACAATGGGCAAAATTATTGTTTTGTGTAGTTTAATCTTTAGGTTCTTAGAAATCACCTAAGATAATTCCTGCCTGCCTGTCTGCTGATGAGATATTAACATGTGCTTAGTTTTTTATTAATTTACTTGGAAAATGGTTAAGAAGAAAAATACACAATCAAAATTTTCTCATAATGAAGATTTACAGAAATACCACATATTAAGATGTGCTGTAGATACTTAAAAAAGACCCTAAAAAATTCAGCTTGTGTGCAAGTGGCAATGAACAAATAAATGGGCAGACAACATTTTCAGATTTTGTTTGCAGCACATTTCTTCTCTCCTGTACATGAAAAACCACTCCAGACAATAAAATCCAGTACTTAATTATATTCAAGTACTAATTTATGCAATTTGAACATAAAATTTCACACAGAGAACAAAACTTCAGGCTCTCACGATTGTTTTAAATCACTAGAAAAATGAGAAACGTTTGAAAATAAATTGAGTTAATAGAAGAAGAGACATGGTCAGGGTGCATTACAAGTATGAAAGACATTTCAAAAGAGAACTAGAAATAAAAGGACAGCAAGATGTGGATGGTCAATTAACGTTGAAAGCATTCGACAATGGAACTTGAAGCTTGTAATTTTTAAAATATAAAATTACCTATTCTGGTTTTGCGTCATCAGTAATTTATACTATCAGCTAATTCACAGTAATATTAATGTATTCTGATGTTATCTACAGATACTCTTATTAAGAAATACTGACAGGAAGAGACTTGCCCATACATTTACTTAAAATTTTATTTTAAAAAATTGGCCTTCACATCACAATGTCATGCTACATTGGTGTTTGGCAAAGACTGGAAGCACCTGTAATTCATGGTAGCAGGAATGCAAATAAGATCTGAATATTTTTAGAAAAGACATACATAAAAGTTGAAAAACTGCAAGTAAAACTCTCTAAAATTAATAAATTAATGTGCATGTCTAATTTGCATCCCTGCATTATAACTAGGCTGTGTAGTTTACTCTTTAAATAATAGAATCAATTTACAACAGTATAACTTTCAGTCAGTAATTTGCAAAATTGGTAGTTGTACTTTCCAATTTCTTTGAAGTATATTTTGCAACAATTCAGTGAAGGATATCAAATTATTTTTGATGGCCCCTTATTTACATTGTGTTTAATTCTTTTGAGACAGACATTTAAAGTACAGACACACAGAAGAAAATCATACATCACCAAATCATTACTGGGTGGTTATGGCATAAACCATGCACGACAGAGAAAAGGAGAGATAATATTGAACATTTCACATTAAATGTTTTAGTATCTTCTTTGTATACATTTCTGAGAAAACTGATTTTCCACCTGACTCATCGACATACTTCATAGCCCATTAAAAATCTGCACATCCAAACCACAAGTTTTGTTGAAGAACCATCCTGCTTCTGCAACATAATACAGTAGGAAAATGAAGTACCACTATAGCTAGTTCACCCCCATAGCACACTTGTAACCAAAAATACTCAGTTGCATGCCTGGAGAAAGATTCTCACAAGCTTCTATTAATTTTATAATCTCAACTTTTATGAGATGTATATCCACAGGGCATATTTCTAATCACTTAATTTATACAAAAAAACAAACACTTACTATTATCCTGACAAGATATTTATTATACTTTTTTTCTGTAGAGTGATCACATATTTAACTTTCTCTGTTGAAATACACAAATACCATGTATACTCAGCTTCACAAACAAGAAAGCTGACAGTAGTACTCCTGCATCTTTACATTATTTGGTACAGTTCACTGCTTGCTAATAAAGTAACTGTGATTCTGCCTTTCACAATACAAGGGTTCAAAGAAAGTTGCCCACAAATAGCCTTTCATAGTGCATATACCTTGGATGGGTTAATATTTTGTAGTGTTACAACAGTTGTTTAAAAAAAATACTTTCCCCACAATGACAGATAAATGAATTCAATAATTGACTGGACAGGTATTGTTGAACTGACTGAAAGCTAAGGATCATTTTGTGTATACTCACCCACAATCTGAACAAAATAAATCCGAATGAGATCACTTGTAAAAACAAAGTATTTTATTGTTTAGCAGTTCAAGTAGAGATGTTTAAAGACCAGATTTTTCAGTCCCAAAAGTTTTGCAGCCCTACTGGTAAAAGCAGGGCTGTGGAGTCCGTACTCCTTCATAAAAGGTAAACCTACTAAAATGGTAAATGGCACCATAAGAGATTTTATCACCATGTTAATCATCAGCCTACTTTTTAGACTTATAACCTATATTTAAATATACGTCTAATGGTTATTACAGAAATCAGTTGATTTGTAGACAGTTTGTATTCTTAAGGTACTGGAGCCAAAGTTACAAAGCATTATTCCCTCACCATGTGGCTCAACGCGTCACTGAATCTCCCTAAGTGCGAGGCTGCCGGCGGCTCACAGGGTATAGAAATTGTTCTTAAGATTTTATATCGAGGTCGGAGTCGGTACATTTTTACTGACTCCACCTAAAATTGCTTCCGACTCCACAGCCCTGGGTAAATGAAGCGTACACTCCTAATAGCAACACATACAAGGCTTATAAGATGCAAATTAATGGAAGTCCACTTAGGTTACTTATGACTGAAACATCAGTAGATGAAAGAAGTCTATTAATGATACAATGTGTGTATTTATAGGGAAGTACTTGAGAAAAACAAAGGAGAAAGTCTTTTTTTTGTGATGTCTTTCACACTAAATCTGCACCACATTGTGAGATTACAAGATGTTAGCATTTTTGTAATGGGCATTGTGACAGCCTGAGGGGTTACCATGGGCACATTCACAAGTATTATGTTTGATCACATTAAAAGGAAAACTGGTTCAAAATGTTCTTCAATGTTCTAAAGCTGAAGCACAAATAGGAATATTGTTAGTAACAGTGATGACCAAAAGTAATATTTTAGCCTCTACTGATCAGATTACATTGCTCTGGAGACAAATTATTTAGTGATGGAATTCTTAATTGGGAATTATGTGGTTTTAAATGTAAGAAGACTTGAAATTAATGTTTCATCTGCAAACATTTGGCATGGCCAGCAACATTTTAATTTAATATACCATATTTTAATAACATCTTCTATTGAAAATAGCGTAAAGTAAAAGCCACATTGCAGTGAAGTCTGGATAATTGTGTAATGGTGCCAGAATGTAGATTATACTGTGATGCGCATAATCTCCTGAAGAAACTGCCTACAAAGGCATTTACCACCTGCATTTAGTTAGACCAACCCATATTCCCTTGGTCACCAGTATATTCTGTAACATGTTAAAGATTATATAAAATACAGCAATAAGCAAAATTTCAGTTTGTACTTACTAATGTTACTCAACCATTGTTCCATCTGTAGAGGGGAAAGTTTCCAAAACTTCAATTTGTAACTGATCTACACCAGTGATTCCAATGAAGTGCATCTCATTTCTAATAGGGCTTTAACTGACCTTCATATAATGCAGATGTGAAACTTATAAGCATATATAACAACAGGTAGGCTTTATCTGGTCTCATGCAATTACTAATAATTTATTGCTCTGTAAAATTCCACATGTTTAACCAAAGTCGAGTTGCCAAACCAAAAAGTAATTTACACACTTGCTGCAATGCTGCCACAAGTTGTTACAGGGCAGTGCAGTAACAGACTTCTCAAGGGCATGTTTACAGTTGGAAACCAGTATTTACTAGATCAGATTGCCAAAAACATGAACACATTTCGTATACCAATATGTACAAGCACCTCAGAGAATTCACTGAACAGCAGACACCCATGCATTGTGAATAAATGATAAACTTGAAATCCACCCCCCAATATAACTAAAAATGGTGAGGTGGGATCGAAAATCACAAGTTTCAAGTCTTAAAAAAGAGGTATTTACATCCATTAATTTAACACCAGGTTGAGAAACACCAGCTATAAAACTGAATTTATCCATCTGTGGGTCCAATTATTGTCAAAATTATCAGCAAACTGGGGGTTGTCACATCCACAGCTTGAGAACTGTAAACAAAACACAGGAATACAGGACAAAAATGTGCAAAAAACTTAATGGCATTTGATTAACTGATTTTTTGAAAAGTTTATTTATCCCTATGAGATACAAAACAAACACTGCCATTTTCTCTATTTGAATTTCCCTAAAAATGAACACAGAGCAAATCTGTTATGGTTTTTCTTTCTTCAAAATTCACTTTACCAGAAAGTTGCAGTTGAAATTGGTCAAAACACTTTTGGACTGCAAATCAGTAATAAAATATTCTAACACTTTCACATGTGAACTTACAGTATGTTATCTCAAAGACAAAATTATTCTTGACATTTTAATTTCCATATGGTTCCTCAATGAAATATACAAGTTTCATTTCTCTATTTAAAGACTTTCTGAGGAATGTTAAAGGTTATAGACATGAAAACACGAGAAACGCAGACCCCCCCCTTTTCATCTTCACTACGAATTCCATCAAATGAAATCTTTCCCTCAAAAAGAGAAGAGGCTATTGGTTTTTTAAACTGTCTTAAGAAGCTCCTCTTATTCAAGGGGAGTTTGAATATGCACAAATGTGGTCACACCACGAGTCATTGGCTGGTGAATATTGTTCAGTTCCCAGCATCACTAAACATGTTGCTGGTTTTTCTGAGACACAGTTTGCACTTCTAAGGATAGAAAGGAGAAATAAAAACCTTCTAACTTGACTCGGGGTAATGATCTGTTATCATATTCATCTTTTAAATAAAAATAATTTGCTCTGCAAATGGAAGTGATTCACCGCGCTCTCATTCAACACACTTACTAATGAAAGAACACGCAAACAGATAATTTGAGGGCAATTTAAAAGAAAATGAATTGTGACAAATAAAAATCTGATACTGGCAAACACCAAAGTTCTTTTTACAGTAGATACAAGTTTACTTTACATACTAACAGTAGGCAGCAGAATCCTGATTTTATATGGCTGTCAGAAGTACAGCATTCGTGAAAGACCAGAGAATATGGTAATTTCCAAAATGGAAATTAAGTTGATACAGGCTTTGGTGATGGCCAGCTTTCTTTATATGGAGTCAGAAACAATTTTTAAACCCGTCAGACCGCAAAGCCGTGGCAATCATTTGTTGCAATATGTACGCATCTTCATTAGTAAAAGAGGCAACTCAAATTAACTCATGCCTACTTTCTTATTTTAAAAACAATACATTAACATCCTAACAGAACTGTTGCAGCAAACTCTTAAAAAATGTAATAGATTATGTCCGCAAAATTGCAACAAAATCCTGTCAATCGCAGAAATTATCATTATAATGTGTACTCCACATACTAAAAAATGAAGATGAAAAGAAAAAACACAAAACATTGTAAGTTAATATTATATGTACATTGGGGGGACAAGGGAAAGGATAATGATGACTTTTTTTTTTAAATTTTCAATCTTTCAATGAATGATGAAACATGAAGGGGGAAGGACGATGAATGTATGAACAAACGATCTTCTCAGTCTCTCTTCTTCGCGCACACAGTTTGAATGAACGAACGAGGGGATGAAAAACCTGACAAGTTTTCTGAGAGTTTATTCGTCGTCTTCATCTACTTCTTCCTCGTCCTCATCCTCTTCATCTTCACTTTCTTGCTTCTTTGACATCGGAGCTTGTGCCACCGGCATACCCCCCTTAGGTCTCTTCTTGTAAGCAGTCATTTCCTAGAAACAACAGCCGAGATAAAATTTCTATCTTGCTGGAATGTGAAACAATCCTGCCAAGTTTCAAAGTGATATGCAAATGGAATAAGCACAACAAAATGGGACTTCTGACATGTATCGGCTGAACTGACGCGTGGTCCAGCGAGCCATACGCTGTTAGCACAAAACTAAATTGTTACCCCAGAGCTAAGTCCAGATGTGAGCCAAATATTATGAGAATCTAAATATCTTCTTCCCATATATGTTAAGTGGGCTGAAAATTTTCTAAATATTGGCATTAATGCTAAAGATGCACTCTACCACGGAAACGAGATTGTACACAGCCGTCACCTCTTCTATGTTCGGCAAATGTCCGCTAAAACACAGTCGTACTTCATGTGACAAGGCATTTTCTCATTGTCTACCCAACAAGAACTGCAATACTCACACCTTATTTTCTTATTGTCTTCAACATTATCCTCCAATCTCACTAGCTCAGCTCCTCTTAAGAGTCCAAGTCTGGTAGTCATGTCTGCTCGATTATAGGTAGTGATAACTTACAGGCAGAACTTCACAATGGTGTCCAAAAGACTATCTCGTCATTAATGTAATTTAAAAAAATCTTATTAATATTCTACAGGTAACTTAAGTGCAACATTGCTACTATTACAGTTAACATTTATACAGCTAATACCATGCAACACAAATTCCCCCCCCCCTCCTAATAGGATATAGTTAAACCAACCCCAACTCACCCTGTCATATCTCGCCTTGTCCTTCTCGGCCATTGCTTCATATTTGGATTTGAGCTCAGGATCAACATCAGACCACCTTCTACCCAGTTCCTTTGCTATATCACCAACGCCAAATTCTGGGTTCAAGGCTTTCACCTTACTGCGCTCATCATTGCAGAACCAAAAAAATGCTGACCTGATAAAACCAACATAAAAAATTACAACTTATGCTCATTTTAACCCCTCCACAGTCACAACACATCTCTGAGGCTGGGTTACTGACAATGATCAATGTTAAATGTTGTTAACACTTTATTTGCAGTAGACTGAATTATTACTTATTAAGGCAATCTTAAGCTTTATGCCTCTCCGATGAAACTTATCGCACAACCACAATAGCAGACCATCATCTTTAGAATCCATTTCATTTTATTTTCATCCCGATATAAACATTTAAAAGGCGCTCTCACCTTTCCTGCTGCCGAAAATAGACACATCATTCATTGGTAGCCATCTTGCACACCAGAATGTAGTATGCATTTACAACAGTCCAACTGCCACCATGTTATTAACATTTACAACATTTAAACATTGACTCCTGTGTACTTATTAAGTCAAAATAACCAATGCACAAAATTACTTTGAACACATTTCACAACTGTGACCAGGTTACCACAAATTACATGAATGAGCCACCATGCTCATAGGTCAGCATTAGATATACAGACACCTTGGCTGAGCCAATCATGTCATGGTCTGGGTAATATTTAGATCAGGATGAAACTAACAATTAACTCCAGCATGTCCATAGTATGAAGCCTTGAATGCCACGTATCTTGTTCTGTCACAGGCACAAAGCAAATGCATCTCATATACATATCTGTAAGTCTACTTTTGAACTGAGCTAGTTAGAAATACATTTATCTGCTGTTTTACTTGTGTAAATTATGTGGGTCAGTTCTGTAGGGCTTTCACAACGGCATCTCTAAATCCCAAACCTCGTAACAGGATCTTCATATCACAGTACATCCTCTGCAATCCCAACAAATATCACTCCTTTCTCATAATTCTCAGTATTGTATGTTTTTTGTTTAGAAAATTATGTTTTGGCTTTCTATCCTTTTATTGCATCCAATATTTCTAAATAATCGCACATTTCTACTGTTTCCGGTTCTCTCATACATATTCTGAATTCTACATCTTACAAGGCTACTGCTTCTGCCTGAACATTTTGATTCTTAAAATCTATTAGTATTTTAATGAAGAGCAGTGATTAAACTGTGGATTCTTCAAAATGAGAAAAGGATTTGTTCTATTCACTGTTATAGTTATGATAAAGTCCTAAAGTTCCCGAAGAAGATTCTTGAAAACCCTCCAGTGTTCAACACCATTCTGTGTATCTAAAGTTCAATTTCACTCGAGAATGTTGCATATACCCCTTGACGAAGGAATCATGGCCGGAGGAGAGCGAGAGGCCGGGATGGGGGGAGGGGTATGATGGGTGAAGCTTTGGTTGATGTCACAGCTAAGCGTGTGACGATATATACAGCCGAAATATAATTATACCTTCAGGAATTCATACATGTATGGAATAATGATCACAATTAACAGATCAACATTTAACTACAACTCAGAAGGCAGATTTAACAGCACTTTTTAAAATTGGGTTCTCCTCAGAAGAGGGAGCCTGCCTTTACAGTTCATCACCGTTATAGCTGTGTTTAACATATTAGGTTTATCTGTAAATACACATTTCAACCCAAAATAACTCTGTTAAAAGTGACAAGCTAAAGAAAGGTTTAGTTCGGATTCCTAGTGGGAAGGATTAGGACATTTCTCTTAAGCACTGCTTCCAGCAACTATTTTCCCAGTGGTAAAAGGCAACTACCATGAAATTGATCGCTCACACGTCTCTTAACCGGCAAAAAATTTATGAATGTATTAAACTGTTTCCATTTCTCTAAATGAATTAAGCATATGCAACATTACGCAAATAATATGACAGTTTTTGTGAGACTTGTATATGTAAACATATTTGTTCAGTCCTTATTCTACTTGTAGATATTCGCATTTCATTACTTCAGCTACAAGGTCTCTCACTGTTTTCCGACAGGAATTTCCTTTCAAAAATCCTGTGCCCCCTTGCATTCTACTTCTAAGTCAGAATGGAGCTAGTGCTGTGCTGCTAACGTTGGTAGATGAATATTCTATATCTTCAACAATTTCATCACTTGCCCATCTTCATACTGATATGAATCAGTCACTAATTTGGATGCTGTAACATTATGGGAGTTTTCAATCTCGACAGTAAACTTTGCCTAAGACCCAGTTCATCCATCTTGAGTAGACTGCCCTAAGCGATCAACTAATTATTAATTTTCAGTGATTCAATCTTCACATGGCAAACATCTAGTGGGAAGTGTATTATTCCACTGGCCACACCCTTGGCCTGAGTTTGTATAATTGGAATACAAACACATGGTCCACTTGAGACGAACCGCACGCAAGCAATGCAGCCAAAGCAATCTGCTTGAGTTGGCATTACCTCAGTTATCAGAGACCTCTAACAAGAATTAAACTAGAGAATGCTGCAAAGTTCAACGTGATATTGCAATTTGATTTGTAAGGAGACTTTTGCTGTCTACACCTACATCTACCATTCATCTACCGTGCAGCAATATTAATAGTTGCCATGATACTCAAAGTGAAGCAATTTTTCTATCTGAAATCTGTCTGCTCCTGTTTCTCTTCAACTTATAGATATTTTATCTATTACAAATTCCCAACTTAGCATTCCAGACTTATGGATCAGAACCCATCTTTATGAATTTACATGGGGACGATTATAAATTTTTAAATTGACGTCTAAATTATCACCCTAGGAAGAATTTATCCACAGAACCTTGGCAATCTATCACCAAACCACAATATTTTGAATTTGGTTTGGGAAACGCTGTAAGTTTACACACTCCTGACAAGCTAAAAATTGCCAGTTACAAGCAGAAAGTAATTATATGACGTGAAGTCAATGAGCCAACATTGCATTTCACATTCCCGTTAAAAAATTAAACGTTTTTTCTTCTCAAGCTGTTTGGAACGTTAAAAATGTGAATTAACATTATACTACAAGAAAACAATAATACCACCATCACCATTATTATGGATAGGGTGTTGCACAAGACAATGTGGAAGGAGATAAATTCATGACTTACAATGATCTTTTTGGTGCATTGGGGTCCTTGACATGTTTCCTCTTCTTACCACGTGCCTTTTCACCCTTTGGAGGTGTATACCCTTCCATTTCTGTGTCGTAACGCTTCTTATCCTTCTCGGCCATCTCATGAAATCGCTTCTTCTCTTTATCTAACATGGTCTGTAAAAGAACACAGAACCAGTCTAAAAGAAGAAAAGTGCATACAGAAACTGCATTTCCAGAAGCCCAATCCTGATTACGTCTCTCGAATCACAGTAAACATCAGGGATTCTCAACTTCTGAAAGCTGAGGTACCACGCTCATACTTTCTTTGTCCACTCACCAGTCACATGGTTGCGAATGACGACTTTTACAAAATAAGACTAAAAGATGGACTTTTATAAATTTTAAAAATGTAACATTAGTCAGGAAAACACCCATATTTCATTACTCTGTTCCTTATAGTCTAATGAAATTTTAGCTGGAATGATATTACCCCCTTATGGATGCAGGTTTATCTGTAAGGTGACAACACTTACTAAAAAGAACCCATTCTGGACTAATGTCATTTTACCTAGAAATGCCTCAATTTACTGAAACTACATGCAAACATTTTGAAAATGCTACCACAACCCCCGGCGAGTATCAGAAATTTCCCATATCTAACACAGGACACAGAATACAATACATTGTATCATATTCTGGGATAAGAATGTGACAGGAAAAAGTTTTAACTATGCAGTATAATATAATATCTAGTGTGATTATATTCACAACACCTAACTTGTATCTGGGCCCTTCCACTATTATTTTTTGTGCACCAAGATGTAACATTCTATTTTTCATTGTCCACCTCTTGTTTCTGAAGAATATGACAGGATTACACTCATCACTAACAACTGAACTGGGGGGAGGAGGAAGAATACTATATGACACCCCACTGGCCTCTGGATTATAAGCCCAAGTCTTCTACTGAAGTGCCATCCTTGCAAGATACAGTAGAACCCTGCGTTTAGTACCTTTTGGCAATTCTCAAATTGTAAAATTAACCAATTCTGTGGTGCTAGGCGACTTCACAATACACAATTTCGGGATGGAATCATTTAATTCGAACAGACATTTCACAGTGACTGTAGCTTAAGAATGGCAGGCCTATAAAGATAGCAACCCACTAGTGACTTGATATTTTATAAATCGCCTTCTGGTCACGAAATTAGGTCAACAGATGACCTGTTTTGACCTCTAGATTTTATCTGTATAGTTAGCAGCCTCTCTAACAGTAGCACTAGTCCTAGTTTTCCAAGTCGATAGGGTTTAAATTCTTTTGGGTGTCAAAAGTTCATCATTCCAACACGAGTTATAACCAGTTTATGTTGCACTACTTTTTCGACTGGGCCTATGTTGTGTTTAAAATAGTCCCCAATATCTGTCTTAAACGATATGAAATGTGAGGTTTTTAAGACGGTAAAATTGTAAATTGTGGGTTTGACGTCGTACAATCTTGTAGGTGGTTACCAATGTTTAGAAAAAATATCACCTCCGTCTTCAGAAACCACGCAACCCATGACGTAAATGAGTTTAATCTGATCCCAACGTTTTAAGCGAATATCAAACAAAATATCGACTCTTAAGGAACCTGCATGTGAATTGTGCAAGTTCTGCCATTTAGCGGACAATCCATTATTTAATAAGAGCTAGAGGGGAGAGAAGTGAGAAGCATGGATAGGGTCCAACCCCAAAACCATGCGCATTTTCGTTTTCCTGTATTATCGACGTGTTGTTCAAAACCCGGAGCAATTTATTTCTACCAGTTGTCACAAGGGGAAACTACGGGTTACGTTGGGGATGGACCCCTCCTACCCCATCCCCATCCCTTGTCCTTGGAAACGGACGGGAGGCGCCATTGATTTTTGAAAGCGGGTACACTGCTGTTCCGTCCGATACGGTAGCGCGCGCGTAGATATTTATACATATAGAAGGGGGTGGGTAGGCATAATGATGGGACAGGGCCAAATTTCGAGGTGAAATCTTAAGTAATATCAATAATCACACGGCGTATAATTGCAAAGTAGAAACAACAATATACATTAAATTACATTAACATGACAACAGGCGAATCAAACCTCATCTTCAACTATATGAGACATCACTTAAAAATATCTAAACTCAATTGCCCCTCAAGTTGGCAACAATGCGCGGTCAGGCATAGCTTAGCCAGCCAAGCGGTCGGCCGTTCGACCGAGAGGCCAAGCTTCGCTGAAGAAAACCCGTTTGCCTTCATTTGAAAGCAAGATAATAATGCTCGGCTGCCCCTTCGAAGACGTGACGAGATACCTACTCCCAACCATTTTAAAGTCTTACACGTTTTCAAACCGTATCTAGAAAACATAATGAGCATTCGACATAAACGTTACCATCTTCAGTTTCTTTCAACTCCGAGCAAAGGATAACATGAGCCCCTACTCCTACACACAGCTTGCTTGTGAAACAATCTGGAATAGGTATCTCATGAACTGCGCCACTATGATTATACGTTTTTTCTGGACGTCCTATACCACAGCTGATGGAAATTCGAACCACGTGACCTCCCAACATACTCTACTTCAATACTGGTGAGTTTAGGAATCGTATGTCCAACGTCCAGTTGTTTGCGAAATCCAGAAATTCTCAACCTTTTCCAGACCTACGGCCACATTAGTCTTTTATTAATTCGAGATTCGAACTGCTCATTTCAAAACTGTATTTGACAAACAGTTCTGGTAGCCCGATAATTCATTTTCTTTAGCCGCACCTTCAGATCATACACCAGTTTCATTTATTAATTCGGATTTCTCAACATCAGACGTAGTCACGGTAGAGTGGTTAGCACTCCTGCTTCATATTCTGAAGGTCTCAGGTTCAAATCTCGGTCCGGAGACAGGTTATCTCGAGCTTTTTAGCAGTCTCTCCAGATAAATGCCGGAACAGCACATTGAATTTGATCACGATTGTTTCCTTCCAAATCTTTTCCAATTCATTACTGATTAATCATCTGATGCTATATAGCGCTGTTAAATAACCCAGATATTTAACAATATCAATGAGCGGGATTTTTTTGTCTTTCAGTATTATCCACACGGTTTCAAGCATCAAATCAATTTGCGTCAACAGGATGACACATTACAAAAACTGTACAAGGGCAGCACAAAACACAAAATGATCGAAATGGCCACGTGTTAGAATGCACATAATCGGTTATGTTGTCCCAAAAGTTCACTTTATGAAGCACAGGGTCTTTAAATGTCCTATGTGGCCAAAGTCTAGGCAACCTATTCACTCGCCCTATTACTGGTTTTAAAATGATAAGTCTCTAGCAGGACATTCAACTATGAACAAACAAAAATACCACATTCACAATAATCAGTACTTAGGAGTCTGACAATGTTTCTGCTACTCACTAGGAAGCACAATTAAAAATAAATGCATTACACATTCCAGCAACATTTACTGTTAGTGCTGTGCCTAAGACAGGATGTCATTGTATGACAGAATCAGGAAAACAAAACATTCATTGCCAGATTTAAAAGCAGACTAATTAAATGTCAGGACTTAGAGCCCACAGTTTACAGAGTGGTGTGCTAAACCTGGGTTATTCTGCACTGGCAGTATTATAGAGTATCCAGGAATGGAAAACCCAGATTTTAGCTGAAAATTAGTATTGTCATCTACTATTCTTTTATCGAAATATGTGCAACTAGAAAAATACCTGTGCCTTCATGTTAAGGGGAGACTATATGATGGTTTGGGGTAAAAATTCTGACCTTCATTAGTTTTAGGTTTATTTCATTAAAATCCAGTGTCATTTTGTGTCTATAATAAGTTTCTGCTCTTACAAACTTACATTTTGTATTGCCAACATAAAAAGGTACAACCTCCCCTTCAATGGTAGTCCCTGCTGTTCAAATCTAGATTTAAATCAAGTATTGCAGCAAGATTTTAGTACATTAAGAATATCAAGTTACATTTGAATCCATAAACCCAAAACTGATGGTGCAGTTACCAATTGTTACCATGTAAGTACAATCGTAATGCAAATTGCTGGGGTGGGGGATTCAATTGTTTAGATAAGATGTCTTGATTAATAATTGATCTCTTAACTTTGACCACCATTTATTAAAACTGGAGCACATTTTTATACTTTTCCATTGTTTTGGAAAATGGAAGTAACCTCAAACTTTATCACCCTTCAATCAAGCCACTAAACACATTCTGCCGGATGACAATCCCGGATTTTTTTTTACAAAATTAATCTTTTTCTTACCACCACATGAAATAAATTATGGGGCCCAGGCCTAGTACCCCCAAAACGGCCATTAGGCCTTTTTTATACCAGAAAATGTACTTCATAGACCCATGTAAGGTTCATCTTTATTTTCCTGACACTACAAAATCACACAAAGTAATTTTTATAGGATGGGAGGCCTCAATTAAAAATCAAGGGAGCCTCAAACTAAAATAATTTGATTCCTACCTAATGAGCAATAGCAAATGGTCAGTCAGCAACCAGAGTTTAAACAATAAGTTCATTTAATCCAGAAGGAAACTTTAATCTTCCAACAGCAAACTACTGTGCACCTACACATTTCTTTAAAGTGCCGGTGACTTTCATATCAATCTCAAATTACAAAGAACTTTGTAATGAAATATGTACTGTAGAAGACATAATTTACCACATTTCATCATGAACTGGTGCGAGTGCCCCCTCCCCCCCGAATGCTGAGGCATCCCACACATCATCTTAACAATTCCTGGAACAATTTCTAAACCTCAACCTCGGTAATTGAAGCAATTACACATGTTCAATCTGCATACTGACATGACCACAATTATACATCAGCAAAACATGCTTCTTCTGCTAGCCATCTTCATGATCTGCCCCCCTCTTCCACCCTTTGTAGGTGGATGAGTGAGAGGCAGTGACTTCCACATCAACTTCGTCATAATTTCTATTTCGACATAATAAATGTGTGGTTATAACAATTAACAAGAAACTTGGCAAGTGTTTCTTGAACTCTTCTTGCATTATAAAAGAAAAATAAAATGGGATAGGGGACATGCATTTGAAAATTGATTCCTTGTCAGGCGAGCTGATTGGCTGATCTGACAAGTAAAATGCCACACGAGCCAATTCCTCGTATTTCAAAAACCTGCAGTTCGTTTCAATCAGCATCATTCCAACCTACTTAACGACGTTCCTCACAAGCGTGCTTGGCCAATTCTGATTCTTCCAGAAGACCCTGTCTGAGATTATGTCAATGTTCCCGAAACTGTACTAATGATGGACTACCTGTTTCATCAAAGTAGCTTCTGCACATTCATAGACAACGCTTTCATCATGACAGATACATAAGACGCACACAGACACACAATTAGAATACAAGTATATAATAAGACAGGCGAACAATCTCAACATTCCTACAATTGTCAATGAACAGTTATCAGTGTTTATGTTTCTTGCATGTAAATATATTTTCTCACTGGGCTTCATTTATACTTGCAGGTCACATAAATACGACAGCTTTCTGGAATATTGGACTATATAATCTTGTACAAACTGACTCATGTTTCAGAGGCATGCACTGCCAACATCACGGCTTACTCGTCGCTATGATGATGGAAGCAGTACAAACCTCTGAAACAGTGGCCAATTTGTATAAGACTAAACGGTGGAATATACCAGAAGGCTTTTTGCCTTCATGTTTGCTGACATGACAACCTAAAATATCACTAATTCACATAACAATTTTCACAAATCAATTCAAGTGCACCTTTGCTGATATAATATGAAAGTTTACTATATCCTGAGAAAACTTCACACGGCATCCTATATTTTAGACATCTTGAACAATGCATAAGGATTCTTTTCACATAAAATTATTTATGCAACTGCATAAAGCAATATCAGTTTATCCATCTGCATCCCAATACTGTCAGTTTACTAATTATGCTGAAAGAATGTATGACCAATCTTGTAACTTTCATAACCGGATAATTTTAACACGCTCCTTTGATTAATACAACTGTATGGACTGTCATTGTCACAAATATCTAACCCGGAGTCAAATAAATTAAAACCATTATCTACTATTTTTAAACACAGTTAAAATATCTGAATGCCTGAACCTCTTAGGTAGTAACATGGCACGCAGAGATTTTGACAATCCATGAAACCAATAAACCTACATCCTAAATTAATTAAAAATTAGACTTAACAGATTACAGAGGGTGAAAATGCTCTCCATTATTCCACATGCATTCCTGGCACCACAAAACCACACAAAAGTTCTTGAAAATAGAAAAACCGCTTAACATATTTTCCTCCAGGATTTTCACTTTGTAATGGCTTGATCTGTAATTTTACCTTTATGGTTTCCCTATAAATAAAAGTTACATGGGCTCAAGTCAGGTGAGCGAGCTGGTATCAAACGACTACTATTTCTGATCTTAAACAGGTGCTGCTGTGTCGACGGATGCCCTTGTAAGAGCAATATAAGTCACTTAGAAAATGGCTGGATTTTATGTTCTACACATCTTTCGGAACTGCATCCCCAAAGTAAATTGATCAAAAGTGCACTGACTTATTCACTAAGTGAGCTTAATCACGCACTAAATGTTTTAACACGAGTTTCGTGACAGTTAACGCTCATGATTTTAAAAACTCATTCTCATACACAAGGCTTATGAGGAACATGTACGAAGTATGTCTGAGCCTAATATTCATTTCACTTAACTACTCCTCAGTGGGCACTCCATATTTATTTGTCTAATAATCCAGTCAATGAATATTTCTATGTAGAAATGGGACATCCTCAAATTTACTCCAGAATCTTTTTCTTGTGGAACCACATTTCACATAGGTGTCATTGAAATGTGACGAGACTCGGGAAACATGGTAGCTGTTCCAAAATTTTCTGACAAGCTCCTATATTCTACAAACTTAATAAAATTCACATGCCCATCTTAAAGCCCTGCATACTATATGCTCCACGAATTATCCTAATGAGGCTCAACACTAGCCTTCACTTATATTGTTATTACATGTAAATTACTGACTTTGTAGTATTACCCTATCATTCAAAAACTCTTTTGTGAAAAATAGCAGCCACAAGTTTAGATAAAATTCTTGTGTATTGTTCAAGAACATTAATTTCTATGGACTACTACATCATTCTCATTATACTAAGAGAAATTTCAAAGATTTGGTAGGCCAGACAATTTGATGTACACCTCAGAAATAACCATTATGAGAACCTGTTATTAAGTACAAAAGAAGAAAAATTCAAATGTAACTCACCTTCCACCTTTCTGCACACTTCTTTGAGAACTCAGCAAAAATTACATTCTCATCCGGATGTTTTTTCTTATGCTCCTCCCGACAAGTTTGAACAAAGAAGGCATAGGCAGTCATTCGCCCCCTGGGTTTAGCATCAGCCTTTCCTCGTGGCATCCTACCTCGATTTTGTTGCTGTGGCTGTAAAATTATAATGAAGCATTACAACAATAAAAGTCTTCATCACCAGCTGTACGGGAGTCAGCACACCGTATTTTGTAACTGTGTGGTGTGAAACCTGTTGGGAATTTAATTGAAGAGGCTGGCCTGAACATGAAGCACAGCAGTTAACACCCCTGCCATAAAAATATAACTGTAATGACACTAAATGCACAAAAACAATAAAAACACTGTACAATCATTACAAATCGTCACAAGCACCTGCGATCATGAAAGCATTCGCCCAACCTGCAACTGTAAAGCATAATTCAACAAATGTCACAGATCGTCACCCCTCATAGTTGGACATAAAGATTAATAGGTCTTACGGCAAATGACTAAACCCAAATTCTTCCGCATGGAGCGGCCAAGAACAGCTTAGAAACTAACCAAGCCATATAAAATGCCCTCAAGGCGGGAATGTCACGGTCAGCGGGATACACAAAGGACGCGTTTCTTTTTTCTTTTTTGTGCTTGTTCTTCGTCATTATGCTGCCGCGCCTCGGCCACCTGCTCTCCCAACTACGCGGAACTCCAGTGTCACTTAATACCAACACGTGGCCCACTGCTAAAAGTGACAAGAAACCACTTCCGCTCTCCCTGGACACACATTCTTACGCAGACATCACGTTAGCAGCACGGTTCAAAATCGATCGCCTTCTCCGTTTCGTCACATTAATATGAAAACGTCATATATCGGACGGCAAATTCGCCAAAGCCCGCGACTTTCTGAAGGTTCAACATGCCATGTGGTGTAGCTTCTGACTTCTAACACCCTCCAAATCCTATTTTTCACATACACACACGAATTAATGGCATACCGGATTAACAAATTGGTTCAAATAAATGACAAAATACATACGGTAACGACAAAAGAACACCGGTGTACGCAGCGGTAGGAGGAGAAACGTAAACATTCCCCTCCTCTTCCACACACGCGACGAAGTGGTAACATACATACCACTGAGGGGGGTGTTGGCACATTCTGAATTGGGTTCCCCATGCCACTTGGGTACCACCACTGAGGAGCAGCACTGCCTGCTAAAGAAGCGTCCCCAGGTCGGCCACCGGCGCCAACCAATCCTCCATTACCGCCTCCAACCATGCCGTCACCGAGCCTATAGTCGTACCCTCCTCGCATGCAAGAGGCAACCGGTGACGAGGAGACAGTGGCCGAAGTCATCGTTGTTGCAGGGTTTTGGAAACTGCTGGCCATCTTATACGAAAAGAGTTGCTGAGTCGCTGCCGCGGTACTTCTGGCAACAGCATCATGTTGTGCCTGCTGCTGAGCCGCTTGTTGTTGTTGTTGTTGCTGCTGCTGCTGTTGTGCTGCGAGTTGTTGATGGTGCTGATTCAACAAATGTTGATGATGCGACTGTAACGACTGCTGATAATCGGTTGTCGTTATCGCGCCCGGCCACCACACCGCGTCCTCCCTCGCTCCCCAAGCACCACGATGGTGCTCCGACATGGCTTCACTACACTACACTTTCCCAAGAGCTAGGTTTAGGCTAGGCACTAAGCAGAGGAGCGGGGACTTTCCGTAGCGTTCCGGACACAGGCAGGCAGCAAGGGGGGGGACTCTTCGCCAGTGTGCGCCTAACGTGGGGGTCCTGTTGCGACGTTGCCAAATGGGATCGACTCACAAAGAAACAGCTTTACTGTCCAACCAATAACCCGCCTTCAGCTGCGCCTCGGCGGGGATCAAGGGGAAACCGCTCCCGTCCCTTTCTTGAAATTCGAGGTCAGCCCTTAGACACAAGTTGTTGCTCGCCAGAAACAAACCACTAGGGTTAACTGTTTCGTAATGTTTCAACAACCGTTTGGATGGGCTAGACAGACAAAAATGATATACCATCAAGCTCACATCAACCACCAGACGTATCACAGAAAATTATTCAATTATACCGCACTGTCAAAGCATGACAGGTGCGCGTTCTTCTGACAACACGGAACACATTCAATGTTTAACAATGGAAACATTCTTTTCTTCTAACGGGTTGCAGTGAAGTATATTAAAGTGTTGGAACTTTTAAATAAATTTCTGAGCGAAGACGGGCGAACTTTTCCTGCCGCGGGCCCTAAAAAAATACCTCCCGTAACAGGCTCTGAAACCAACTGGCAACGCCGCACTTTGTGACGCCGATCAAGCGAGTACAGCGCCCTCGACACGCAGCGGACCGGACCGGAATTAGACAACGCGGAAACACTCCCACTCCTGCGAAACCGTGCCGTACTGAGGAGCGCTGGGTCCGGGTCGGTCAATAAGACGATGGACGCATTCCCAGGGCTGAGGTTTGCCTGGGGGTTGTCGGACCGTCACGAGCCGAGCCAAACAAAGCTTGGTTCGCTCAATGCTTTCCTTGCAACGGGTACAGCCCCCCGCTCCCAACATAGAAAGGGGGGGGGGGGTTGCCGAAAGGGTGGATGAAATTTCCTCATCCCCCTATTTTCCGGCCCGGTTTTGGCAACTGTCTTTTCCGTTCCTCACCAATATTTATTCGCATATGGGTCATTAAAATTACCGAATTCAGGAACTGTAAACTTTATGAATCATCTTCCTTTCGGTTCAACAGGAAGAAAAATGTCTTCACTTTGGAGTGTAATCCGTTCCACCTCAGAACATTGAACTCACCCCATTTTTTCGCGCCATATCTATTACGTCATGTGAAATCACTTGACAAGTGACAAGCGCAACCTCGTTACCCACATGACCAACGTCAACGTATAAGTGCTGATACAAAAATATTGATCTTATAACTGTCCTTAGAAACAACCATTCCTACAAAACATGCACTTCGTCATTTACATTGAGATTATAGTGTACTCATAACTTTATTAGCTGTAAGAGTTCAGAATGACAATTTCGGAGACTTAAACTCTTAATTTCATTTAGCACAGAATTATAACCAAAGACAAATTAGTTGACTTTGATTGATCAAGCTGTGCACACAGGCAATTAAAATTAAATTAACTTTTTCAGGCATATTAAATTCCAATTGTCAAACTCAATATAAATTCCTTCCAGAATGAACACAAAATGTATGGTTTTCAGCTGTTTCCACTTGCACAAATAATATACAACACTGAAGCCACATTCACACGTTTTCCAGAATATGTAATGTATCACAAATAACAGACTTATAGTGAAGATTAATTATTATGTTATAAGCAAATATATATAGCTCACAGCAAATTCCAAGAAAATGTTACTTTACCAGACAAATTAATCAAAAATTATATTAACTACCCAACTTTCACAGTAATCCTTAAAAGGGAGCCAAAAGCTCTAAATTTCAATTCTCACCAACTATACAGAATAAACAGATGTGTTCTATTAACTATCAATAAATATAAACTTGAATCTATGTTACTATAAAATAAACTTGGAGCAAAAATATATATAAAACACAACATATATACAAATCACACAACTGATGATGTATAAGCATAAAATACCACTATAACCCAATGGAAATGGCAACTGCTAAACAAAGGTTAATAACATCAGTAGCCATTCTTCATTAAATTCACTGTTCGACCTTCATTTCTCCTTCCCGCCATTTTATATAACAACAGTATCGCCATTTTGCTAAAAAAATCATTATTCGATATTTATTTTCCAATCCTCGAAGCCTTTGTTTGGATAGCAATCACCACCCGACATGCCGGGTCGCAATCAAATAGCACCGAGTACTGCCCATAAGGATACTACGGGTTGTATTGGTAGCCATAGGGAAAAATTTATTTACGAGAAAAATCGGACAAAGACGACACAAATCCCAACATTATGACTGAAAGTGCCCTTAAATTTACGCACTGTACCTTGCTTGTTCAAGTTACTGGATTTAAATAAATTACTACACAGTATTTGAAGAATCACAAAATCCCCTATGCTATTATAGGGACAACACGTATACAGTCCATAGGTTAGTACAGAGCCGATCCCTAGCCCTGCCTAATGGTAAATGGAGTCCACATAACACGGCCTTGGCTGCCATTTGGAACAAAAGCGAAAACTTTCTAACACCAAACAAAGCTTTTATATATTTCCAACATAATCCTTAAAATTTATATGAGTAGTAACTAAAAATACCTTTAATTTGGTAAGCTACTAACATTATACGACACACAGTTTCAGAGAGAAAAATATTTTCTCTTATGCTTATCCCGTTCTCTATGCTAAGCTTATGGCAGCCATTTCGATGACGGTTGTATTGAATAGAACGCAGCAGATTTATATAATTTAGTTTCCACGTTTAAAAACACAGCAAAGGCATACACTTCACACAGAGAACACAATATAATTTCATCTGCTGATATCATAATTTTCTTCTTCTGACACCATCATAGTAATGAAATATAAAAATATTCTTACCTTAACAAGACTGGAACGACCAAAGGCTAGCTGCTACGAATATCGCGACCCCACGCCACTTATGCGGTACATGGATGTAACATAGGAAAATATTCTCCCGTTCTATTGGTCAAAATCAAATGGGCCGCAAAAATTAAACCAATCAATGTGCTGGTTCTATGCAACGAAAAGTCGGTTCGTCGAGCCAATGACAATGCAATTTACATTCAGGGCGGTAAATTTTTATTCAATGTATTTCAGCAGACGAAAATTCCCAGTTGCTGTTAATAATAGAGCAACGGTGACCTCCTGAGACAGTTACTGCTGCAGAAAATAAGGACATCTGTCTTAAAGTTACTGAGCTTACTCTTGCCGGTATATTATCATTATTTGTGCTACAGTTTTAACATTTGTGTATTTTTGTTGATCCCATTAGTGGGCGTGGTGTATGTTGGGAATATTTGAAATGAACCAATCACACACTTAATCTATTGAGGTATGACAACAACAAAACTTTCGCCATTACTTGAGAAAGAAGTACCACGCAGAGGCGGATGGGGACGTGACAAGTGGATATAAGGTATGATTGTGAATCAGTTTTTGCGCGTGAAGTGAATCGAAACCTTATTATTTACCTTTTGTAACAATTCGAACATGAGCAAATTATTATTCAAGTTTCTCCAAATTTGGTGAGGTTATGGGGTACTTACAAAAAAGCACAATACGACACTGCTGTTGTAGTCTTTGATTCAAGATTTAAATAGACTGCATTGTTAATCTAAATGTACTTGTAATCTGTTGGCAGTTTATGTTTGTGGCAAGATGAATGGCTTCAGCACGGGCGAAGAAGATTCACGAGGGCCCCCAGATCAGATATGTTGTCTTGTAGATGAAGAGGAACGGTGCCTTCGCCCTGCAGGCAACGCATCGTATAGTAAACGAATCCAGAAAACTGTGACACAAAGGAGACTTAAACTTCACCTTGATCATGCAGT
Source organism: Zootermopsis nevadensis (assembly GCF_977971745.1). Taxonomy (NCBI): domain Eukaryota; kingdom Metazoa; phylum Arthropoda; class Insecta; order Blattodea; family Termopsidae; genus Zootermopsis; species Zootermopsis nevadensis. The sequence continues at coordinate 8,630,289 of NW_028259144.1, read as the reverse complement.
AAGTCTAATTTAAGCAATAAATACTATTATTATTGATGTGATAGTTGAAAAATTGCATGTTATTATTTGTTCAGGCTAGACACATCTACATCTGTGATTATCACAAAGACGTAATCCAAAAAGCAAGAACAAAACGACGGAGGAAGGATTCAGAAGATGACTCAAATGAAACTGATACAGATTTACCAGAAGTGGACCTCTTCCAGTTGCAAGTAAATACACTGAGAAGATACAAGAGGCATTACAAAGTACCAACAAGACCAGGGACCAATAAGGCTCAGCTGGCTGATGTAAGTAGTAGTGTGTATGAAAAATATTTGAAGTAAATGCATAATGACTGTTTACTTATTAAAATCTAATTTTTTTTGCATCAAAATATTACAGATCTTTTGGTCTACATGTGAGGTTTTATTTTTGAATGTAAGTGGCATATATTTCCAGCAGATTTTTGTCATAAGTTAAATTTTAATATAATTTTGTTAATAAACTAGTGAAAGTGACTTTTCATTGATTTGTGATTGTTTTAATTCATGAATAATTACAGTCTTATAAAAGACCTATAAATGTATATTGGGCTAACTTGTGCATGAGTTCTAAAATCTTTTTTGTGTTATCAAAATATGAAGTTGGTAATGTTTTCTTCCATATTTAAACTAATATATTGACATTTCTCTTCCTTTTCAGACTTTAATGAAGCATTTTAAAACAATTCCAGTGGTTGAAAAAGAAGCTCTGACATTTTTTATTTACATGGTCAAATCTAATAGTAATAAACTTGATCAGAAAAATGGTATTAGTGCAGATGCAACATAGTTTTTAAAGTATTGTTATGATTATGACGTTTTTGTTATAAATGTGCAATTTTAAAATATAAGGGATATAGGAAACTATTCTTAAAGTATGTGAGTGGAGGGAGTGTGTGTTTTGAAACATGATGAATGTTGCTTGTTGATAGCAAAGGAACAAGACATGCGGAACTAATACCTGAACTGTTGGCAGTTTGAACACAAATTATTGCAGTTTCCAGTTTTATTGTCAATGTCTAGTCTAGATAAGTTATACAAATATTTGATGATTCATAAAGTGTCTGGTGTACCAAGTGTGTATGTATGGTATTTTGTGAAAAATTACAGATATTTTTATTTGAATGTAATTCAGTCTGCTGGTATATCTAGACGCCATTTTTTAAAATAATGATGTTTTTAAGTTTAATTTATTTGTATATATTTAAATCATATGGCAGCATCAACATGGTGGACCCTGATTATAACATGCTTTTAAGATGTTTACGTTATGGTGTAGATCAGCCTTTCAGAGGGCCATGTCACTTTGACAGGAAAAAGTAGGTAATGAACGCTGGTTTAAATGCTGAACATTATCATTTCAAATATAACAGTATTTTTTGGTATGAAATACCAGATGCCAAATGGCACAAATCTGGTGGGTGTGAGAAGATACTGGCACAAGATGAAGAGTTGAGTAAAACTTTTAAATATATTGCAGGAATTTTCTTACAACAAAGCTTTTATCATTAGTTCAATGTAAAGTTATGGATATATAAAAATGCAATAATTTTCAGCAGAGGCGAAACGTGCTTTCACTGTCATATTAAAGATAAATATCCTATGGTAATTTCTGCTTAAGCATAAATTGCCATAGAAAAACTTTTATTTGTTTGCCAAGTAAATAGTTTGGTTTTTGAAAAAACGTTATTTTGTGCAGATTAGCAACCTTGAGGTTGACGGTAAATGAATGTAACGTAACATATTTATTGTGTTGCATTCATCAGATACTTTTTTCTGATTAAATCTAATTTAATGTTAAAGTATCGGTAAGAGTTAATTTTATACTGAGTTGAAATGACCGCTCTGAATGCTAGTATTGACTGCAAATATAATTTTAGGTATGGATTTTATTAATAAGCCCCCAGTACTTTATTTCAACAATAATTTTTGCACTGATGCTTTGTGTTTTTCTGTGAATTTAAAATCAAACCAAGTACAAAAGATTATTCTCTTTTTCCCCATTATTTATTAGCATACTGGAGAATGAATTTTATTACCCTTTTAAGTACTTCAAATTACACTATACACTTTTATAATAATAATAATAATAATAATGTGTATTTATAGCCATAGTTCTTATATTTGGCATACAGCACTTGTGTTGTCATGAATCTATTTCAGCAGCATTGTGAGAAAGTGCTACTTTGTGTTGTGTACAGATACAAGTATGAGAAATTCATGCTTTTTATTCACATGTGCCCCACTGAGAATCTGATATGTCTGTTTTATCTGTGTTGAGATCAGCATTTAATATTTTGTTTGGTTGACAGTCCATCTAAACAACAATCTTTAGGTGAAGATGACCACTTAAGGTCAAGAAGTAGTGGATTTTAATAAATATTGAAACTATAATAAAAAATTTGTTGTGTAGACTGGCTGTCAGCCTGTCAATCAACACAACAGAATGCATCCCTTTATACTGTTTAATATTACATTTCACATTTTCCATTCTCTGAACTTTTGTTCAAACCCCACCTCCAGTACATCTTTTCAACAGTGTTCATGCATTTGAGCTTTTTATGCACTCATCCACATGTATGTTGCCAGATTTGTCACATAATTTTATTTATGCGTGTACCAATGTAGATTGCATGAAACTAACCTAACAAAGCCTGTGGCTAAATTCACATTTGTTGGAGGGTAGAAGGACATCCCAATGTTGGCAAGATATTTATTTTTGCATTTACTACAGATGAAGAGCTTGCATAGCTTAGTCAATATGGTGACTAGCTATGGACTGAACGACTGGGGTTCGATCGATGACGGGCAGAGGAGTTTTCCTGTAGCCTCTGCATCCAGACTGGTTCTGGGGCCCACCCAGCCTCATATCCAATAGGTACTGGAGTCTTTTCCTCGGGTAAAGCTCACCCAAGTAATGACGCTGTTCACTCACCCCCACCTAGTGCAAAGGTTAAGAATGAGTATGAGCTATATCACCTCTCCCCCCAAGTGCCTACATGGTGTATAGTGGGACAGCTTTACTTTATTACTACAGATGTTCATCTTTAAATAATGTTACTGTATCAAACAATTATGCATGCAAGACAGGTATGGAACAATTACCCAGCTCATGGTGAATATCTGACCTATGCCATTGTGTGGAGTCTGTTTGGTGGTTGGATCTGCCAGTATTCATTGTCTCATGTTTTGGATTCCGAACTCTTAAGAACTTGCTGAATTGTTATGTTTAGTGAAGAAGATAATTTGCATACAGTAAAATTTTAAGCTGTTTTAATATTTATTCAAGCATGAAGTGTAATCTATTTTTAAAAAATACCCTTTTTGTTTTAATTGAAGGGTGGCAGGATACATTTTAATTTACTAAAATCATTATAGTATTTGTTTCAGTGATACCTCTGAATTATTATTATTATATGTGCTGCATTGGCAAGGCTAGAATTGAGAGGGAAACAGGTATTTCTTTTATTTTTCCATGATTTTTTGTTCATTGGCATTCTGATTTAAAGGTTTTGTATTCAAATTTGACAGTAGTAAAAATGGAATGGACTTTGAGATCCAACATAACTGATACAAAGCAAATTTGCTTTTAACCAACCATATATTAACTTAACTGGGGGTTTTATTTTGTTATTTCTTGTCATTTGAAATGAAGATCAGTGTGGTTGATTAATTTATGAAGACTTAGGAAGGATTTTGTATACTTTGATTGTCACCTTGTGTAATCTTATTTATGTTTGAAAGTGTAAAGGCAATTTTTACTCCTTACAGTGGGATCCAGTCCAATGAAACACTCTGATTTAACTCCAGTTCTGCAGTGTGGTAGTTGACCTTCCTCTGACATCCCTGGCCAAAAGTGTATTAACAATCTGCTGTTTCATAATGCATAACTTTGCATCTGTTTATTTTATTCTTTGTTCATTCACATTTGAGAACAAGAGGAGTGGTTATTGTGACTATTTTTTAAACAATTTAATAGCTTTAAGTGTTTCTCAAAAGTCATGTCCTTACTGCTAATATATTTTGTCACACGTCTCTGTATCATTTTTTGTTCTTGAAAATTTGAAGTGTTTATTTTCAGCATTTCATGTCAAGAAATCAACTGCATTTTTTTAATGTTAATGGTAATACCTATGTGAAAAGTGGTTCTATAAGAAAAGCAAATAGGATATTCTGACATACATATCAAGATATTAGATTTCTATACAGAGAACTGTAAGGCAATTAAGACTGACAGTCATTGCTGGACAAAAAAGCCAGATCTATACGTTAAGTGCTCAGTAAGTAGAAACTGGATGAAATTTGATTCATATTGTTTCAGATCTGTAGAATTTTTTTGGATAAGTCCAAATGAGTTTCTCGTAGTAGGCAGATGTCAGTAGAATGATCGCGCAGAAATTTTGCAAAATCTTTTGCTTACAGTAGAACACCATTAATATTACAAAACATACATCCTCGTGGTCAAACAATCAATATTTAGTTCTCTTACCCACTGTTGTATGAGAAAAGATGTATGATTAGGACATCTGTGATGATCATGATATTTGTTGTAGAACTATCTGAAAAGATTGGTGTGTCAATGCAATAATAGCTATTATTTGAGGTTCTCACAGTGGTGAAGATAATGGTGTTTTGGGCTGACACCATATAGATTCATAAGTAAATACCAGTGTTTTGGAGAAACATACTGTTTCCATGTTCAATAATTTTCTGATTGCCCCATGTAGACGACATTGAGTGTGGTAATTGTTACTGTCAAAGTTGGGGGAGGGGGTGATGCCACTTGTGTTGTTTTGATGGGTAATGTTTGATATTTACTGTGTTGTGAAGATAGAACCATTTTCATTATATGCATTTTGAGTGAGAATTTTGCTTGCTTAGCATTTTAGCTCATTTCCAATTACTGAATTCCTGATAATTTAGTGGATGTCTTACAGAGCTGCAATTACAACAAATAAGTGTTAGGACATTCTTGGGGTAGATGAAGTCCCATGCATCTTATACATCATGATATGCACAGTAATTTGCATAATGTTTGACTACTGACAGCAGCAACATTGAATTTACAATCTTGGCAGTTGATATTCTTTCACAGTAAAAGAACTGTAGCATGATTTGATAAGGTGCACATGATCCTTTTATTATCTTTAACATTGTCTAGCTGTATCCAAGTATGCAGAAGATGAAAATGGTTATTTGTTTTTCCTTCATATGGATGAGATTTTATTCATTCAGTGAAGATTGATTTGAAACCGCTGTCCTCTAGCAATCTGAAGCCAAAGCCCATCTAAACACTATATAAAAAGTGCAGTTTATAACTTAAAATGCAATGCTTATCTATTTTAAAAACAGTTAGTTAATGCTGTTTAAAGAAATTGTCAGTGTTTGGTCCCATGTCACCCCTAATAAGGGCTTCTATGTTAGAACTGTACAAATATTCCTATGGTATTCATTATTTCAATACTGTTATTATTTATTCTATATTTCTACTTTTATTTCATTTCCTTATTTTTATCTTATCATATCTTCATTTCACATGTTGTATTTCCTATCTACTTCCATGGTTCTGTCTTTTGTTTTCCCTGGGAAAATCTGTTATTTTGGTAGGAAATAAACTCAGAGGTATAATTGGGAATATTAATTATATGGATCTTCACATTAGCAAGTTGGCAAGACTGTACATTACCTTTATTCTTACATTGCCAGTGCAGTTATTTTAGTTCTTTGAAGGTACCTGCATCTATTAATTTCCTGTCTGACAGCTGACCATTAAGGTAAGAGTTTATTTGTGTTACTGTATGATTTTGAGGTTAAAATTTAAATACAAGTAGTGTATGACATGAAAATTACTTTTACACAAATTCAGAAATAACCTAAAAAATCTATAATTTTTTCAAGGTATTACATTATTCATTGAAGTAATATTAATTTTATTGTTTCTGAAAGCCAGATGTTTGTTTTTCCAATTTGTTTCTTGTTTCTCCCATGATACCAAATTTCTGGAAATTTTACATCACTAGTCCTTGTGTAAGTTGTCACTGTGCTTAAGCACCATGACATGAAGATATATGGGAGAGTGAAGGTAAAGTTCCACACATTCTATATTAGATGCAGTTGAATGATCTTCATGCTATTGCTCATTTATCTGTCCAAGCAAAGGACCTCACCCTTAATATTAATTAAACAGGATATTACGAAGTGGGCCTCAGACCAAGTCATAAGTGGCAAAAAAGATGAAAATTCTTACTTTTGCCAGAAATAAACCCCAGCCATTTAACACCTTTACTGACTATTATACTAGTTATTTTCATGGCTATTCACTGAGCCATGGACAGTTACATTACATCATTATCCCCAATTCTAATTGGTGGAAATTTTTTTAGGCATTTTTAAATTTATTTGCCCATTATTATTCAGCCCTCCATTACCCAAAACAATTGTAAGTTTACTATAAAAATGGTTTTATTATTACATTAAAAAATAAAAACATTCCACAGATGACTGTCATATTGTACAAGACATGAAATGTTTTACTTACATTACATTTCTAAGCAATTTTGCATAAAATTAATAAATGAGACAAAAAAATAATTTCATAATACAAATACACTTTCACCATTGTTTCACTGGGTACCAATTTCTAACAGTTTTCTTTGATTTTCTCTTTGATGTCCCACTGCCTTCAGTACTGTTTCTACCCAGGTTCACATCTGCTGCATTCAACATCACTGTTTCTTCTTCTTCACTGTCTCCACTCAGTTCTAAGCAAAACAAATTGGAATACCATATTACAATGGATCAAAATTCACAACATTAATTTATATGAAGTAGTTTGGAAAATGTAATTTATACTCTGTGGAAAATGCAGCGTTTGGAAACATTACTTTATGTGACACAATAGTATTTTAAATAAGTCCAAAGGGTTCTGAAAATGGTATGTAGACACTTCTTTCTCCTTACCTTAATTTGATAACTGAGACAGATTCAGTCTCCAAAAAGTTGTGGGTTTTAACAAATAACCAAGATGATGAGTAATGTCTAAAGCAAGTCAAGTTGATAGTATTTTAAATGTAACACAAATCTCATAATCAACAGTACAGTGTATAAATCATGCATTGTGGTTAGTGGCCAGTCTCTGCAATGCAACCATTTTATTTATTTGTGGCTCTAATGACTTTCAGTACCTTGGATTGTTTTTTAGTCAAATTACATGATAACTAATGAACTGGAAAGGATACAGAATGAAGTAGTTATAGCCTAATTTAAGGACTATCCCAGCATGTGACTGGAAGGACTGAGGAAATACATGAAAAATCTCACTCAAGACAGCCTGTCTTGGCTGAGATTTGAACCTGAGACATTCAGTATAATGCATCAAGAATGAAGACTTCTTTTGGTTATCAATATAGAGACAGTACAACTACAGAATTTTACACTATATAGTTATGGTTGATCATAATTCACTGCTGTCTTTTACTTATTCTATAAAAAATGTAAATAACACAATAAGGATTATCAACATTCCCTACACAACAGTTACTTGACATATAAAGTAATGACAATTGAATAATTTTTAAATTACATTTGCAGGACATAAGTTGCAGATTAATAAAATGTATATTAATTTAAAATATTCTATATGTTCGTCTGAATAACACTGTACTGAGATTTGTTTGTGTTTAGGCTGTATAAAGAGTCATTTGTTAAGGGAACCTGCTAAATTCTGAATAAAATAACACCATGCAACTTAATCCTTCATGAGAAGCTCACTCAGAGAGTTATGAAAATTCCAGCATTTTATGGACTTGCGGTTCATTGTGATATTCACAGCAGACGGACACTTGTCCTTATACTGAGTCAGATGAATCTAGTCCACACACATGTGAAGATCCGTTTTAATATTACCCTTCCATTTACACATATCAGTGTGATTCCAAAATGGTTTCTTCCCGTTACATTTTTAAACTAATTTCAATTAATTTCTATTAAAACCAGATAGTGATTTTATTTTGAATTTAAAATCAAAATCATAGGAAGAACTGACCATCTTGAAAGTCTTTATTGTGGCACTGGGTCACTAAATACAAACTTGGGGCTCTGGTCACCCTATTATAAGAACTCAGGTAGACTGCTTATGAGTAATGTTCTCACTTTGTTTTATAATACCTTCCACATGCCATGCAGCAAAGAGGGAACTTCAAAAAAATGTGCTCGTAACTAAAACTATTAAGTCAAAGCGTTGGTACATACCAATGCTGTCAACTAGCTTGCTCCTATCAAATTTGATTTCCTTTATTACTTCCACATCTGATGAGCTTGACATGTTTTCATCAGAATCTTCTGCACTTTCTTGTTCTTGATCCTCTGTAACTATCTTAACATCATCATCCTCTGTGTTTATCCACTTGTCTGGACCTGCAGTGATTTTACCAAGACTCCATTTTAGGGTTAGAATAACCAAAAACAATTCTTATATTATTACTAACATATATAAATAATTTACTCTGTTGTATTCTATGGTAACTAAGGCATGGTTTTTCTTTAGGAAGTAAAATAGTGACAAATATAAGTGTTAAAGAATATATTTTATTTTATTTGACCTATTCTTCAGTGCCTGTTGAGCATCTGCGGGTCCCAACTTTCGTTGGCTTTGATCTATAGACAGTTGGTATGACTCCTTCGATGACTGATCAGCCCGTCGCAAGGCCAGCACAACTCAGAAAGACGCAGACAAACATCCATGCCTTGAGTGGGATTCGAACCCACAGTCCTATTGACCAAGTGGCACAAGGCCCACACCCCAGACTGTGCAGCCACTGTGATGGCATGTTAATGAATACATTATTGAAATAATAAATGCAGGAAAATGTAACAATATTGAAGGACATATTCTAGGAATTGGAAAAGTATAAGAAAGGTAAAATATGCTTATTTAAAAGTTATTACATGCCCAAATTAGCATATGGGAATAGACCAAGGCAGAAGTTATAAATCTTTTCCTCATCTTTGATGTAACATGGCGAACAGTTCCTGTGTCATGGAAATGGTTCACCAGACACAATATTTTCAAGTTGCTTGGCACAGGAATCTAAAAATGTGTCCTTAAACTCATTCTGGTAAGTTAAGTAAACATGAGAGATTGAGATGTCGGCAATGAACACTCATTGCATTTGTGAAAAAGATACCTCCTTCTCCTACTCTGACTCCAGCTGGTATCAATTTCTCCTTCAGCTGCTTATGTTTTGGAAGGAGTTCCGCTGAACCTCTACCAAGAGGAATTACAGACACTTCATCTTCTTCACTGTCTTCAGTCATATCATGAACATCTGCAAAACAGATACTTAGAGTTAATGTGAATATGTGTGAAAGGAAATGGACTTAGTTGGATTTGAGGTTCTTATGGCAGCAAGTATGAAAATGGTTGTCTTCTGGGTCGGATGTAGAAATGAGTAATATATTGATGATTTTATAATTGATACTCAAAAGCCACATCACAGCCAGTTACCAGATATCTAAATAAATGGTTACTTTATTACATTCACATGGTGAATATTATAATTCAGTTGTGGTAACTTTTTACTTAACTGCCATGTAGCTGTTTTTAATTGGAGTCACTGTTATATTTTTCATTGACATTATTTCAGTCATGAGAACTTGAAACTTAATTGCTGTACAGGCATTTGTTATTGGAGGTGCTGTTAAATTTGGTAGCTGCAGTAGGTAGCCAAGCTGCCAGTAACTGATCATTTGCTCATGTTATTTGTAACAGTGGTACCTGCTATAACTGGCACAATGATGAAAAGGAAATGGAAGCCATTTTGTTATCCCTCATTTCTTTTCGTTCCTGATTAATTTGTATACTTGAATTTTCTGAGAACACTGACGTAACTTTTATGTTTAAACATAAATAATTTTCCTATGAACGTTTGAAACTTAACTTCTGTATGTGCTGTTTCCACATGGTTAACAATATTCAATTCGACAAATTGTGTTGATCTATTTTAGTAACCTAATTTATTTTAATTCTGACTATAGTTTATTAGACGATGGAAAATATCCCAAAAACTCTTTACTTCAACAACACACCATCGTCACAAACTTTTAGAACTGAGTTATAGTTTCTACGTTAACTGAAGTAAATTAATGTGGGAATTATTAAATAATAAATAAACTATGAAAATTAAGAATGGATATGGAACTATATAAATACATTATTTACTTGCTATTATTTACCTCATCATCCTACGTGACAGACACCATAAATGTTTTTGCCATAAATAATAAATAATTCTTATTTTCACATTCATAAGACTGTACAGGTAACCTAATGGTACTAGTGATCATGGTCACTGTTTAAAGTAACTATTACCTACATTTAACATTCACTGGAACAGTAGTTATTAAATAAATCACTCAGTATCTTGTTACTAGATGGATGCACCATTTTTCAGTTCCAGAGAACCCACATGGAACATTCAATTTCTACACCTGCCTGCTTTTTTTATTCTGTCATCCACCACTATAGCAAGGGCCACAGTTTACTTCTTATTCTAGCAATGGCTTGGCTCATGGGCAATTGTGACATGGGCATCAGCTGCCAGAGTCATGAGATTAACTGCTCCTTTAGTGTGTTCACAGATGTATTGGCGTTCAGGGACTCGAACCGCAGCTGATTACGGACAAATGATGGCATCAGTGAGAGAATGGTGTGACTCAGGTGGTGGGCAGACAAGGTAGAATGAAATTAAGGTGATGGATATATATTTGCTTATGCTTTGGTGTAAAGATCAAACAGCATGTACACAATAATAAGACTGGTTTTATTCTGGTGGTTTAAATGTGACATACTCAGGACTATATATTACTATCTGATGGGTAGATACAATATAACTGGCAGGTAGATCATTAAAGCACTAATTGCATTCAACTGAGTCACTGGGAAACTGACAGTTATTCAGCTAATCAATAAATTATCTACCTTCTGTGTAACCCAAAGATTAATTACCATGGTTACAAGAACCCACCTGTGGTCACATTAATCCAGTTGACACCCTCCCATGCTGTGTCATTAAGATCTATTTTAATATATTTCCTCAGTCTTAAGACACACTTTTTTACATTTTAAAATTTCTGAAAATAGGGTGTCTTACATTTGATGGTATCTAAGAACTGATAAAACATGCCCTGAACATCCCATCATCCCCAATTTGGCACCCATAATCCGCCATCATTCTTAATATTTTCAGATATGTATCTAACTAGCTTTGTAATATAAAAGTACCAGCAGTGTTCTGACCCATCTTGCCCCATAAGGTAGTTCTGCCATCATTGCACCTCTCATCTAACACTTATAACTCAGAATTTATAATAACAGAAGATGTCATAGAGCTCTGAACTATAGTTTCCCTGATTGGAAACTGAGGGATCGGGTGTAATGTTTTCTGATGACTGATAGAAGATGGCAGTCTTCTTGACCATAGTGTCACCATCATCATCATCCTGATGATGGACATAGCAAAGACCTCTGAAACGTTGGTAAACTTCTACCAGACTACATGACACTACAACCCAGACAACAGTGACCTTGACTTACCACTATGAAAATCTGAAATCATACTGAAAGACCTGTTACCACAAAATTTTGGGACCTTATATTAAATAGTTATAATTTTGCTTGAAAATCAGAATTTTGCACGACTGATATGTTGGTATCATTAATGTTAAGAAATTAAAAATACAAAAGGCTCTTTTAAACTGATGTTCATTATGAAATCTATTCATTGGCTCAAAATACAATGGGGTGTAGGAACTATCATCCATTCAATGCTATATGATCTATGTAGTTAAGAAAGTGTTAAATGAAAGAAAAATGAAACATTGGGATTCTACATACCACAAACATGCTACACATAAAAAGAATAGACAGAAGTCATTGTTAAATATACTTCATGCATATTACTACTGACCAGCTCATCATACAAACAGTTCACTACATTACATTACCTTGCGTGCTCTCCATCTGAACTCCTTTTTCATCATAGATGATGCGCTTGTTACTCTTTTGAACTAAATTTGAAGCCTCTTCTCTCAGCCTAGAAGTATTCAACTGCAAACTAAGTTGCTTGCGGGATAATGCCAAGACTTCACTGTCTCGAATGCACTCTGCAAAATCCACAGATTTCCCAACAGCTCTGTATATCAGAAACAGAGAAAACCATCAGTATATGATAACGCAGCTCAACACATTGAATTCACATCTGTAATATGAAAATAACATAATTACTGGAATTTTTCTTTGCTAGTTTGCTTCTTAGTTAACTCATTTATTCAATAACGAGTGAGACCAAAATTTGAATAAATTTTTGTACCACTTCTTTTTAGCTGAAAATTTATTATGTAGAAGCTGCTAGAACAGTTTTTGAGCTTCTATACTGTGTGAAGAAAGGTGTCTCTCTGGCTGGGTCACTGCACCATATAGTCTCAGCTAAAGGGCACAACAGATCAGTTCAAATCACCTCATCATCAATCATAATCACCACCAATAATAATCAAAATTATGATGATAATAAAATTACCATAATAATAATCACAACAATAATCATCATCATCACTCAAAAAATATTTGGCCAATATCCTGGGCGAACACGACATTAGGAAACTTCAGAAAACTGCCATTCTAGGAACATCATACATTATTCGAAAGACGCTCATGTAAAATATATAATGCCTCGCGCAAAATCTGATTAATGCATGTAACGTATTAAAAAACAAAATGTATTTCAGAAATAGCTGCTGCACTATGACCTCAGGGGCAAAGTTTGTCTCAGGTACATAGAAGTAAATACTCTATAAAATGGTAAATAGATAGAATAATAATAACAATAACAACAACCATAATGATTATGGTGGTGATGATTATAATAATAACAATAATAATATTCATGCAACATTTCTTTTTGTCTTCTGCTCGGTTAAAAAATATGACAGACAGAATGACTTGACATCATGGCAACCACAAAATTCAGTCCCACCAAATCATTGCCATTACAAAGACTAATTTTTTAATATATCTGGAACTTACACATCTTTTAGCCATTGACAGATATTCATTCATCAATAAATTTAAAGATACCTTAGTTATAATTGACTGGGCACTCATTAACATACCAAAACATAAAATGGAACAGCATATAATTAGTGTAACTCAGTAGTCAAGAGTCTCATTCATGAGAAAAGGGTACATCTCACGAAGATGAAATTGGTAATTTAGCCACAATCTAATATAATTATGTCATCATACATTAACACTGACATGAAGATTGCTGTCGTCTGGGTTGTTGCGCCGTGTAGTCTGGTAGATGTCCACCATCGTTTCAGAGATCACGCTGCCTCTGTTATCACCGCCCTGATGATGGAGGCAGCATGACCTCTGAAATGTTGGTGGACATCTACCAGACTACACGGTGCAACAACCCAGAAGACAGCAATCTTCAGACTCACCGCTGGGAAAACCTCAAATCTAACACACCTCGTATTAGTATCTTCTTCTAAAGCTGATTTTATCATCTGTACTACTTCAGCAGCTCTTTTAGCTGCTCTGTTGGCACACTGTACGATTATGTCATAGCTTGTCAGTGCACTTCCACCCAAATGAAGACCACATAGTTCCCTATAAGCATTCACTCCAAATACAACCTGTGCTTCTGACACTCTTTCTTCTAAGACTGTAGGATCTGCAACAACGTTCTCGCTGAAAATGTGTAGTGGATCTGTTAGTACAATTTTCAAGGAAATAACAAACTTCCTTCTTAACAACACCTTAATAACAAAACCTTCCATTTTGCAAAGATAATCCTGGATCCTAGCATGATACAGCATAGACATTATTTTATATCGGTGTTCCTGAACTTCTTTATGACATTGTTTAAAAGTGATCCATTTACAGTGTAAACTGTCCTGAATGTACATGTCCAAAAAAGGGCACAAATAAGGAAATATTATTTAAAAAGCCTTATATATGATGAAAATACAGTTCTTGAGTATCATAACATAGTAATTTGCAGTTAACATAAATATTGTGTGATCATCAAGAAATGTAATTTCATCCTCTGTAAGATTTTTAAAACAATTTATTTTATTCCTGTAAAAGCAATACTCTCCTGCTACATGCCATTGAGGAGCTTGGGGGAGAGGCAGTACAGCTCCTACTCATTCTTGACCTTGGAGCTTTTGGTTTGGGGGGGGGGGGGGGGTAATAATCAGTTTCATTACTCAGTTGCATTTTACTCCTGGGGACTAATCATCATATATTTTTTTCTATTCATGGTCACAAAAGTATTTCTCTGTGAATATTTCAGTGAAACTTTTTGTATTATTTGCAAACATAAGAATGACCCCATACTTACCCTTTGTTGAAAATTGCATATGACACACACACAGGATAATGGCGGAGACTTAAAGGTATCGGATCCTTTTCTAGTGGATCATGGATGATGGTCTCTTCTCCTTTTATTGTAACATCTGGGCAGCGGAAATGAGAAAGGGCAGTTAAGGCAGCGGCTGAAGCTGCGTCCACAAGATTGCCCTCATGATTTAACACATTTATATCAACCCGTAGTGCCCACACCTGTATTATTAATGCAATTTCTGTAAGTCTTCAAATAAAAATTTAAATGAATTAAAACTTCTATATAAAACATGTTCTGGATTGTTGGGTTTTTGGACTTTGTCCATTGTCTGATGTTATAAAATTACACAACTGGATCTGCCCTTGTCTTCAGGTATGATGAAGGAGAAGGACAATAAAATATGTTTATAATTTATAAGGAAGTATTTCCCTAGTATACAGCAATATTTAAGCAATTCATATTTTCTGCTGTTATGGAACCTGAACATACATTGCTATTACTGCTTCTGCTTTAACAAGGTCAAATGATTCTGATCTGAATGACAGCATATATTTTCAGAGTTTGAATTCTCAATGTGATAATAATTATAATTTTCATTATCATTGCTCTTATAGAACGTCTTCATTGACCATAACACACACTCAGTGAAGCACCCAAACAAATTAATCTCTAAAATCCATGTGATGCTATGTTTGTCACATAATAATAATAATTTGATGTCTAGTTGAACACATTAGTTCAGATAATGTGTGAATAAAAAATTATCTGACAGACAGCACACAAATGTGCACCTAATTTGGGGCATCATACATACATGCACTGATGGTAATTATAAAAAAATATTTGTTAATAGGCAATAAGGAATTCCATAACATAAAAATTAACTTTAATAAGAAGTTAATATTAGATATGATCAGATAGTATTTGTAAATTTAATATAAGATCTGAAATAACTAACACATACCTTTTCTTCAGCCACAATGCATAAAGACTCAAGATCAACACAAGAGGAATCTTTTATACACTTCTCTAGAAGACGATTGAGCTGCACAGCCAACTCTGACTGTCGACCTACTTCAAAATGTGGTGCTCCCATGGGGCTTAGCTCTACGTTCACGAACAGCAGGCCTTCATTAGGACGAGTTGCCTTGGGTTGCTGCACCTCACATGAAACCTGAGCTAATACTCTGGGAAGGTGAATCATTTCATGTAAATTTGTGCCAGTTTTGTGAATACCAAAGCATATAGAGAGATGGGTGTTTTCTATGATGTTACATCATGTAGTCTAGTTCATCACACTGATGATAGAGGCAGCAAGCACGTCTGAAACTTTGGTAAAGTTCTACCAGACTACACAGTGTAACATCGAAGAAGATAGTCATCTTCAAACTCACTGTCATTAGAACTTTAAATCTAACTAAAGTGACCCATGAGATTTAGTTCAGATCATGGGGCATGTCTTCAGTTTTTATATGGCTAGCCTGACTAAAACATTCACCGAGAAATTTATCTCTCAGGTGAATACTTTGGACAATACATTCCAGAATTTGTAGAAGCTTTTGAGTAAAGCTGGATTTAAAGTAAAGTGAATTAAACTTGCATCCAGCGTTCACTAGCAATTATATATGCTAAGTTTTATAGCAGATTTATTTTCTCATGAAGTCTGCGTGAAAACCAGTCAGAAGAATTTTATGTAACAGGGTGGGGAGTGTGGGGTGGACCAACTATTCATGTGCTTCTCAGATGATTTCAGTTGGGTCACTTGGTACACAGCTGAACTCATGTTGCCAAGTATATTTTACAGGCAAGTGAGGTGGTTCGGGCCAGGCCCGCAGTGACTAAATAGTAAAACATGACAACACTGAACTGTTGACAATACAAATATCTTATTCTTCTGCAACTGAAGGCTACCCCAGCCCCAATATTGTGACTGTATGTCCCAGTGACAGTCAAGCTTCATAAGAAAGGGAATAAACTGTAAAAAATCTAAGGACCCAGAACATATGCATAGAAGTTTTGTTAGCCCTTAAATAATGTTATTCTTAAAATAAACCAACTAAATTAAAATGGTTTGACTAACTTTCATATAGAAATACAATACTGAGTTCAACTGAAACTGGTATTACAATTCAAAAGCTAATAGGCATTTTTGAAATAGAAATGAAAATATGACAGTACTTCATAAAAAACAAAAACAATGCTGGTTATTAGTGTAAGGTATATTGTCACCATGTGGTTGTGTTCACTTGTAGAAACATGCCAAATTTGATTTTCCATCATATATATATAAATATATATATAAAGTATCACCGAAACTGTTCAACAATACTGCTAATGGTACAAATGGCAGACGTAATACAGTTTGTGATGTTGCAGATTGTACAAAGTTCATGGTATTGTAAATGGAACATTGGTCTAATTCTATACAGACATCTGATATGAACTATAGTGACTTACTTTGTTTCACCCAAAGAAACCTGACAGCAGCCCCAATCTGTTCCAAAGTAAATCCGTATTTCTCTGCTTTCATCCATTTGACGCCCATCTAAGCGCTTAAGAACATAAATACAAAATTTTTGTCATATCATCTGATTTACTGCTGTTATCAATTACACTGGATATTGTCCAGTAACTATTGCATGCATACATATTTATTAATTTCCATGGATCCATAAGTTAGATGGGACAGGATGTGGAATAGGCCATAATAATTCAACAAACATAAAAAAGAAAAAATTCAAACTATTATATAGATATCATATAAATAAGTCCACCCATTACATGAAGTAGATAAATTACCATCAATTATACCAACCATTTATAGTATATAAAGACAAAAAAAACCTTATGAATATTCTGAGTTACTTGTAAACATTAGAAATTCATCAATAGATCAAGAGTAAAAGAGTGTAATTAAGTATCTTTTTAATGCTACTTATATTGTGTCTTTTTATTTAAAAGACTTGTGAGACTAGATGGTAGACTGTTGAAAATTTTTATGCCAGCATAATAAGAACACTTTTTCAAAACATGAGATGTTTGCAACTGGTCTATGAAGCTGATATCATTCCTTGTGTTGAAACTGTGTGCCTGTGGTATACTTAATATCTATACAACTCTGGAGCTGGCATTTCTTCAGTCTTCATTTAGTTCATGTAATTAAATTCATAAGAAATTTATTTGTGCCAACAACAAGAATCTTGGCCCTTCCCCCCGCCCCACTGTCTGAAAACAAATAATGTAATAATCTGTCAGTACAATGAGAAGCAATCATTGTCAGTATAATGAACAGTCCTCTTGATGACAGAAAACAAATCAACTCATTAAATGATAGTATGAAATGTGCCTCAGACAATTAAAAATGCTGAACATAACTGAGTTGTATCTTCAAATATATGTACTTTAAAAGAGTGGTATTCAACCTGGGCTACACATACCTCCAGGGGTACTTGAAATTTAAAAATATATATATTGTTTTATGATAAACACTGAATAATCAGTAATGTAATTTATTTAATTTATTTTAGATGTAGATTATATAGTACGTATAACTTGAATTATACACCAACAACTTTGGGGGTACAAAGTTGAAGAGAAATTATATCTGGGGGTACGCAAACAAAAAAGGCTGAATACCACTGCTTTAGAACACACAGAAACTAAAATTGAAAGGGGAAAAAACTTTTGTTGTTGGAACAATATAATTCCATTTCATATAGTTTGCTAATAATGACTTCTGGACTAGCAAGGAATGGTTTTGGAATATATGAAGTTTGTTTATGGATTTCATTAATTACAGTGCTTACAACAAGTAATGAAGTAAAACTGCATTTAGTGGGATTTAAGGTTTTCATGGCAGTGGGTCCGAAGATGGCTGTCTTCTGAGTTGTAGTGCTGTGTAGTCTGGTAGAAGTTTACCAACATTTCAGAGGCATATGCTGCCTTCATATTCAGGGCAATGAGTCATTGTGATGAGTAAACTTGTACCAGACTACAACCCTGAAGACAACCATCATCTTAAATCCGCATTTGTTCTCTACTAGTTCCAGGAGTACAGTATGGATTTAATATACTGACCTCAATATAAGGGCTCTTTTTAGTAACCACATTCAGAGTTATACAAAGAATTTCTTTAAGTACTAATTACTTTCTGGTAATTACATACTACAACGCTGTGACTCTTTATGGTCATCATTAAAGTTTTAAATAATGTAAAAACTGCAAAGATACTCAACAGTTACTGTAATTTACATAACCTAAAAGACAAAACTAACCTTACCTTTCCTCCACCTATAGCGCGCAGAACAAATGATTTTTCGCAGTTTGATAAGACAGCCTCTTTCATGTTGAAAATGAATTCCTTGTAATTTGTAAGTGACTTAGATTTTTGTTAAATTTGCTTTCTAAAGCTAACAACACATGAGTTTCAAACATCAAAGTAGTTTGATTTTCTCTCAAGAGATGGTGTAAACATGCAGAGCTGTAAGTAAATGGCAAAGTCTAATCGCATACACTTACCGGCAGGAATCGGTAGTATCGGCCCAGTATGTTTGTAAACTGGGTATTCGTCGGATAATTTTCACGTGTAACATAGGTTTTCAAGGGTATTAATTTTTAATGTTTCGCATTAACAGTTCATTAAATGTACTCCACCATATTTTAAAATATACTAGACTTGTTATAATTTGTACCCGAAGACTAGGGTTAGAATCCGTGCATTCTTTGCGGGCAGCTGATGGCCGTCTTTAGGACGTCCAGAGCAGACAACCGTAAGGTGGGACATGTAAAATTGCAAACCTGTCGGTGCTTTTGTTGTGTATTTTATGTTGAGAAGAATCATAACAGCCGTTAATTTGAAACCTTTTCACCTCAGATCATCACTTTATACAGCGCACAGCAAAGGAATGGTGAGGAGGTATTTATCTTAACAAGCAATGTCAGAGGAGGAGGATCACCCACTTGTCAGATTGCTTGAAATGTGATAAATGCTTATTTTGTTTAGATTTGAAAGTAGTGAACACTGATTATCCGCCCGTTAAGCTTATAAAAGCTACAGATTTTGTTCTGTTTAGTGTGAAGTGCATGCTATTTGAACAGAACTGCTATGGGGTAGTAGTGTGACACATATCATACCACTTTCAGCATTTTTGTTGTTAAATTGCTGCAGAAACACAATGCAGATTTATATAGAAAGGGCAGAATATTTTGGGTTTAGACCTGAACCGCCTCTTCACTATCTACATTGTTTAATTCATGAAATGTTACTTGTAACCTTCGCTTCTGTTTTTTTTATATTAATGTGTTATGTTAATATTCGTGCTTATGGTTTTACAGTGTTGATGGCTAAGTGTTTTGGTGTTCTTTTGAAATGTCTGCCATTTGACCTAATTGCCTAAATAAGAATTGCCTTGTTATAGTAAGACACCATGTTTGAGATACATTTGAAGAAATGCTTTCATTTCCCTTAGGCTTCAGTATATGGAAATGTGGATTTATTCCAATAAACAAAAAAATTTCTTCTAGGGTCTTATTGGTCCCATTTCGGTTGTGAATATCGAAATCTCCTCTCTGGTTAGCTGAATGGTGATATCTAGAGACGACAACGATGCAAAGCCTGAAGGCTGCATGTGAGGAAGCTGAAGTAAGTATCCAACCATGTACAGCTTAAAAGTAAGAAAACCTTTTTCTATAACTACTTTTTAAAACTTAAAAACTTATTTCAGTGTTTGACGAACATGGATTTGTCAGTCAGAAAAGTGGCCATGGCCTGTTATTATCTTTATTCACAAAATATATGTGCCCATAATTTTAAGTGTTTTAGTGGAATAACTTGCAGTGTATGTGTTTTTAATTCGGTTTTTATTTTTAGTTATCAAACGTTACATACTATCATAACCTTTTTTGGGCTTGTCAGTTCATACTTTGTTGTAGTTACTAGTCCCACCTTATTCAACTTTTTACTATAATGTTAAAAGATATATTTTTAAATTTATAAAAACTGTAATACTTTTAATGAGATTGATTGCAGAATACAGTTGTATATTGTATCAGCTGCTTTATTAGAGAATAGTAATAAGACACTGATAAAATAAACTGTTCTGTATAAACTAATGTAGACTTTTAGTAAAAATTATTAAAACAGAGGTTTTTGTATTGATTGCAGTTTTGAATCAGCTTTACTATAAAGTGACCATGAATACCTGTCTCTGAATTTGGATTTTATTTATGAGCCATTGTGATTTTCCTAATCTGACTACTCACAGTTCTGTAAAGATGTATCACAGGTTTAGTATGAGGGTACATTTTGTATAGCTTCACTAATTACTGATTCAATGAATAACAGTTATTTTTCTGTCTCCAGCACATATTGCACATAGCAAAGAAGTGCCCTCAGTCTGTGCCTCAGTACCAAGAGAAGAATGGCAAGGAATTTTTCTCAATTCACCAGAAACTGAGAGAACTTTATGAGGAGGAATGTTCCAGAGACTCACATCAACCTGATAAGGTAAATGTAATCAAATTACTTTCACAAGAACTTAACAATTTACTGTGTGCATGTAGCACACATGGATGGGACGAGAGGTGTGCACCGGGTATTGGTTGGGAAGCCTGAGGGGAAGAGACCGCTGGGGAGACCTGGACCTAGATGGTAGGATAATCTCAGTTGGGATCTATGGGAGATAGGAGTTGAAGGAGACTGGATTTTATTGGCCCAGGACAGGGTCCGTTGGATGGCTTTGGTTAATTCGGTGATGAAGCTTCGGGTTCGGTAAGCCATCTAGTTAGTTAACTAATTAGTTAACATGTTAATTCACACATAAATTACAATAACAGTTCATTTACATCCAAGTAGCTGCTATTTATCCCAATAATAGATGCCATTATTGAATATCATAGTCAAGTGGTTGGTATTCCTACTTTGTGTTTGAGAGATTTTGGTTTCAAATCTCGTCCCAGTGACTAGCTATCCTGAGTGAGGTTTTCTGTGTTTTTCCTCAGTCCTTACAGGCAAATGTCAGAGCAGAACCTTAAATTAGACTGTTACCATTTCCTTTCACATTCTACAATTAATTATTCACTATCATCCTCTCATTCAAGGCTATGTAGTCTGGAATGCTGATGGCATCATGAAATAAACTATAAATAGTAATATAAATAAATAGACTCATCAGGATTTGAGGTTTTTGCATTGGTGAGTTTGAATATGGCTGTCTACTGGGTTGTAGTGGCATCATCACCCTGATGATGGAGGCAGCAAAGACCTCAGTAATGCTGGTAAATTTGTACCAGACTGCATGGCACTACAACCCAGAAGACAGCCATCTTCAAACAATAGACACCATTATTTATTTATAAGGGTACAAATTTTACTTTTAGAACATTTTATGTTGGTCTTCTGGGTAGTAATGATGTGCTGACTTGTAAGATTTGACTTGTAGATAGATGCTGACATTTTAGAGGACTAGTGTGAAATGAAGAAAATCATTAAAAATCTCAGAATAGCTGATTTATAGGACAGGTTTTTAATCTCAGACCTGACTATGAAATAGTGTCAAACCCTATGACTGATTACTGGTTACTGATGATCTCCTGAAGTTTTGGTAACCTTCATATGAGTATACTGTAAATCTTATCTCTAAAATTATTTTGAAAAAGGATACAATATATTGGAGCAGCTAAAGTACAGAAGTATTGAAATTGGCAAATGTTATTAATATGAAAATATTAAAAAGAAGAAATGTTGCCATAAATGTATAATTTCAGACATCACTCATATATAAGTTCATGTCATTAAGTAATACTTCTTCCTGAAATCTAATTACTGGGGTGTCCGTTGGTAAGAAAAAGTTAACATATTCTGCTGTTGATAATGGCCTATAAATGATTCAGGTTCAGTGGTCAGTTTCTGGCAACAGAAAGCATTCACGTTATCTTTACAGATGACCTTGTAATTAAAATTTGTGTTCTTAAACTTGCTTGATTTGTCTATGTTTCAGCATCTTAAATCCTGCTCACATCTCCTGGACAAACTTGTGAAACGCGAGCATCTACATACTCTGATAGTAAACCTGTATCCCGGAAACAAAGGTTACTCGATTGGTATACGTATCCACAGTAAATCAGGAGGTAAGTAGGATTAGGCTATATGTAGAGTTGGGTGTGACTTTATGCACCAGATGTCTCTGCTAACCTTATGTCAAAATTCAGAACATGTTAATTTTATAGAAAATAGGTATGGGTCACACATTGTGAGAGAGAGAGAGGGGGGGGGAGATTTTTTCCTCTAGCCTCTGCATTCAGACTGGCTCTGGGGCCCACCCAGCCTCCTATCCAATGGGTAACGAGGTCATTTACCAGGGGTAAAGTGTGACTGGGGTGTGATACTGACCACTTACCCCCGTCTAGTGTCGAGGTCAAGAAAGTGTAGGAGCTGTACCTCCACTCCCCCCAAACGACCTACATGGCATGTAGCAGGAAGGTTTTACTTTATATATATATATATATAATTAACAGTTAATATCTGACAGGTTCACTAATTCAATAATGTGTCTGGTTTGTATTTGTGAGATGCCCCATTGGAATCTTGGCTGGGAAGCTAACTGTAACTGCTTTGCCTTCAACCCTTTAAAGTTTCCCAAATGTGATCATCTTCTTACATCATTCAGTGCTAAATAATTGCCGCAGTTGATACAGTATCATTAAATAATCTACTGTCAATCTGGTATAATTAATGTTTACCTTCTTCTCTTTGCCTCATTATTGAAGCTGCATTTACACCTATAATATTTGTGTTTTGTCTTTAGTAGAAATGTAAAACACCAACATAAACTTTGGTTTTAGTTATTTTGTACCACCATTCCTCATCATTTCATATGTCATGCTTTCTTAAGGAAACTTACTTCAACAAGAATTTTGAGGTTAAATCATGCCATACTTTGTAACTCTACTGATTGTCAATTTAGTGTTTGTCCTTTACATATTATTCAGTTGTTTTTTGGCGTAAATACGTCTATAAGGAAGGGTCATTCGGCAAAAATGTATTACGAAAAAGGGAAACGAAAAAGTGTAACTACATTGTTATGTTACCTGGGAAACGTCAAACTTCATTGTTATGTTACCTGGGAAACGAAAAAGTGTAACTTCATTGTTATGTTACCTAGGAAACGTCATCTGTTTATCAATAAATAAACAACAATGGTTACCTAGGAAACTTCATCTGTTTATCAACAAATCGACAATAATGGTTACCTAAGGAACATCTATTTACTTGGCATTTTTGTTACCTAGGAAACGTCATCTGTTTACTCGGCATTGTTGTTACCTATAAAACATTTCATTACATTACCTTACCTTACATTACATTACCTTACCGTACATAACCTTACCTGGTGGTGCTCAAATTTATAACTTGTGTTGGGCAAGGCCGTGGTCTAGGCATTACAGAGTTTTCCTCCTGGGGCTTCCCCGGTTTCTCCGTGGCATCCCAACAATTACTCCACTCACACACAGAAGAAGGCAATGGCAAACCACTTCTGATCATCTCTGCCAAGAATGTATATATGTATGAGCAGGTCCTTGACAACCTGAAGAGGTTGGAAGGATCCTGTTCATAATATATGGACCTGTCGTCAGACAGAACACTACAAATAAATAAACCTTACCTTACCTTACATTACCTTACCTTACCTTACCTTACCTTACCTTACCTTACCTTACCTTACCTTACATTACATTACATTCAGCTACCACAGACATATCTTAAGCATAACTAATTCAAGTTAAATAAGCAATGTCTTAATCAAACTTATCTCAAATGTAAAGCATGTATGAAGGAAATATTTAGAATAACGCCAGTATATAAAATTCCTTTCCATATAGACATATTTACGTCAAATTCTCCAGAACCGTGGTTCCACTGACAACTTTTTCATTGATTTATAACCTATTACACCAGAAAAGTTTTGTTCTTATTGCTCTGATATTATGAATTGAATCTGACTTTTGTTTGCTGTTGAGCCGTGTGACATGACTAATGGTTGTTGACTGTCTCTTGACCAAGGGATTTATGATTGCTATTAATGGACATTATAGTCCAGTGGTTAGCACTGCAACATTATATTCAGAAGGTCCCAGGTTCAAATCTATGTCTAAATATTGGCTATTCTGACTGAGGTTTTGTGTGGATATTAACCCTGTGGTTTAAAATGTTTCTTGATATCTGCTAGGGACAGAGATTTGTCATATGCTTACAGTTACAATAAACTCAATGTAATTTATCATTATACAGGTATTTTGTTTTGTCCAAGATTGGTAAGAATTTTAGAGACTTCTTGAAGAGTGATATAACTGTATTTCCTTCATATTTCTGTGCGTACAGCAGGAATTTATAGTGTGATTAGTTTTATTTCTTAACCCTTTTAACCCCGAAGCCTGTTTGCGAAATCCTGTTGAAAACACCCAGGCCAATTTTTACGTGTTTACAACTTAAAATGTAAAAATTCACTAAGATAAGAATTTTACACACATGCATATGAAAAAAATCACACTTATACACTAAATACTGTAGATTAGGAAAATAAATATCTCATATATCCTAATGTTATAGTTAGCTTACAAAAAAATTTGAAATATTGAAATGTAATATTTACAAAAAAAATTCATTTTCAGGAGGTAATATCATAAATTGTGTTTTGTCTTCCTTCTTTATTACTTATCCTGCAAGAAAGAACATTTCTTTCTGCATAATTTGATATGAGTTTGGTCTGTACTGTTATCTTTTCCTGAACTACAATACTTTTTGTAAAACAATGCACACGGAAATTCAATGCCGGATATAGTGTCAGCAGGTGTGCCTTTTGTTTCTGCAGCACTGTCATTATCACTTTCAGTAGAATCAGACACACTTTCCGGAATAATGTCACTATCACTATCTATTGTATCCAAGTAATTGAAAATATCGGCTCCATCAATTATTGAAATTGCACCAGCCATTGCCGAAGTGAGAAATCTAAAAAACTAAATCTATATACAATAAACTAAGGAAAATAACGAAACGATATCATAAGCACTATATAAACGTCAACTAAAAACACAATTACAAGACTAAACACTTATCTTAGCAAAAATACAGCGAAATCCACAAGCAATCATTGTAAGCAAGCCATGAGGTCCACTTCTGAGCTCAACGAATTTCATTTGTTCAAAAAAAAAATTTTTTTTGTTTTCCTAGAGGATTGATCTGTAGAGTAAAACATTAACTAAGGTATAAACTATCTGATGCAGTCTTGTGTTGTCATCTGGGAGCCTTGTATGTAATTGAAACATCAGATATGGTAGGTAGTGACGGATCGGCCGAATTCGTGGCTTAACAGCTACTGCTTTGGCCGATGGATAGGCCGGCTGGTATCCATAGGGTTAATAAGTTAGACCTTCAATGTTGTTGGGCAATCAAAGTAGCTGCACATTATTTGATGTCTTAGTAAGCATATGCATACTCATTTGAGCCCAGTTTCATTTGCTGTACATGCTTCTTTGTGAAAGAGCTAGTATTGTGTTCTTTTTATAGCTGGTAGCCATCCTAGCACCTGTGCAAACACTAGCACTAGCAGTTCAAGTAATAGCAGTGGCAGTGCTACTGAAAGTGTCATTGAAACTATGCGTTGGCCATATCATGAAGATGAACTTCTCCACTACATTGATAATGAGGAGTTACCTCCGGTGGTTGTCGATCTGTTGGAAGCATCAAACCCAGAATTGTTTTACAACGGTTGTATCATAGCGGAAGTTCGAGATTACCGAAAGCATTATGTTTGTGATACGCATCATGTACTCCTCCGACCAACCACACAGGCAAGTATATTCTAGTAGAGACTAAAGATATTCAAATTAAATTGTACATAACGCTGTTTAACATTATACTGAGCATGCTGGCTCAGTGTTAATATGCCTGACATACTTGGAAGCTACATTAAGCCTTAGCCAGGGCACACAGTATCTTTACTTGATTTTTTCATGGGGTCTCCCATAGGGTAGATTTTTACCTCCATTGATGGGATGATTATGAAGTTGATGGTCAACACAGGAGACCTATAGTTTGGCTTTTATCTTGGCTGAGGTGATGGCGTCAGTCTACGAGCAGAAAAATCTGCACACACAGATCTGATACGGGATGAGAACCAGAACCATCTAAATTAAGACCATTAGTTTCCCTTTAGTTTTAAAATGATTGGTTTAAATTTTGACTGTTTTCATGTTGTGCAGAGTCTTCTGTGTGATGTGAACTTGTTGACGGCTGATGGTGAATGGAATGCAGAAGATAGGCTAGCCTTGGAGAGTCAGCTAGTTTTAGCAACGCAGGGTCCTCTCTGTCTGGATCCTTCACCTGCTGTTTCTATTGTTAGCAATCGTATGCAGTACCATCGTCATGCTCTAAACACCAGACCTCTGAGGCGTTGTGCTAAGAAGTTTTCCCAGGTACTGTATCTATCTTCATAATGTAATTGATTATTAAATGTTGGTAGCAAAATAGTAACAAGCTATATCATAGAGATTGTAAATAGTGACTATGGCACTTACGGAAACGGTACAGTGAAATTCTGATTTTAGGCTCCCACATTTACGGTTCTCTTGCTTGGTGTTACATATAGAACATTTTGACCAGCTTTGAATTTCTGTTCCACACAATGTTTTTTTTAGAAATTTTAGTAAAGAAATTGTAGATAATCTGAAGTTTATTTCATTGCCAGATCTACTTCAGTGTTAAGTACTTACTTACTTAGGATACTTAGGTGACCCGTTCTTCAGTGCCTTGAGCATCTGCGGGTCCCAACTTTTGCTGACTTTGATCTATTAGACAGTTGGTAGGACTCCTTGAATGAGTCATCGGCCCATCGCAAGGCCTCTACCTGTACACAGGACAGCACAACACAGAAAGACGCGGACAAACATCCTTGCCTTGAGTGTAATTCGAACCCATGGTCCCAGTGACCAAGTGACACGAGTCCCACGCCTCAGACCACGCAGCCACTGTGATGGCATATTAAGTACTTAGCAGAATCAATTTGTTTCATTGCAACCATTACATATGATGTAATATGATGTTTATATCTGTAATTAAGTAACTATTGGAGTCGCTGAATTTAAGTGTGTGAAAGTTTAATAAAATATTTTGTGGAACTTGTAGATAAATTTAACTGAAGTAATAACCTCATTTTATATTTTGCAGGTGTCAGTAAACAGGAAGCGGAAACTAGAGGAACACTGTCTTCATCATGACATGCAATTACATGATTTCATCGCTCGATGGAGAGCAAAAACTCATAACACACCAGTTTCTGATAGTAAGCTGCTCAAGAAGGTATGTTTTACTTTTCTGTATATTTTTTTATATATTGTAATTAAATTGGTAATTACACATGAGTTCTTATTGATATTAGATTTATTCTATGCACTAATACAATTGATCATTCTTCTTGAATTAATTATTCTGTTAGTCTACAAATTACAGTTGTAGCAATGGTCCTAATAAGTACATAACTCATAATATCAAAGATATGTATATACATATGTACTGTATTTCTGTTTATGGCTTGTTCAAATGAAATCCATTTGGGGGGTGTTCTGGGTAAAGGAGTAGAGGCTATTAAAAAAACTTATAATTGGCGTTCAGGGAGGCATATTGTTGACACACCAGGTAGTGGATCCCCTTCGCAAATAACTCATCACTGTAAACAGATGGTTGTGATAATATGAACATTTCTTTGAATATTAAACTCTGACTAAACTTAAGAAAGTTGATGTATCCTTAGTTACCACACAGTACTTGCCTTCTGACTACACTTGTTATCTGCATGCGTGTTATAATTTGAAATAGTAGGCTGCCTCATGTTGCCCATTCATTTGTTATGTTCTGTCTGTTTTCAGCCATGTGAAAATGGCTTGCCAGTGCCTCATCCCTCTCCTACTTCTCCATTGGACTCTACGATGCCAGATCTCACTGTACCTGAAGGTGGCGTGGACGTTATGAGGTTTGCCCGAGCATACGAACGTCCTCGCGAAACAAATGACTGCTCTCCTCAGCTTGTTGAGGAGTATATTCTGGAATCTGAAAGTCCTGAAGGAAAAATAAACCACATTAAGCTCTCCATTTTTCAGCGGCTATCCAATGCTGAATACCTGGGAGAGCTGTATGTGGACAGAGACTACAAACAAAATGAGGATAATGGCACTGCGTGCAAGTAAGAACTTATAAATTTCTATATATTTTGTTTATTTGCAGTTTCTGCTTCATATTCGGTAGGTGCTGACACCTGCTAGCTTGATGTTTTTTACCCTTGTATTCTTTCTTCCGAAATGTAATCCACATTATTGTGTTCTGTGAATGAAACTAGGTAATTTCATTCTGTTTATTTCCATTTCATAAATTTCATATCTGTTATCTTATTCTGTCATTTTCCATTCTATCTTTCACTGGTTTTCAAGTGTTGCATTTCTATGGTTTGTAATTTATTTGTATACTTCTTACCTAAGTTTTGTTCATGCATTGACTGAAATTATGTTGGCTTGAAATATGTTTTTATATTATAATTGTGAATATTTTTGTAATATATGTAAAATGTAACTATTGTCTTTTAGCATTTGTGGAATTTTGAATTGCTATATATGTTATGACATCATTTTGTGTTTTGACATATTTATGTTTACTTATTTATCTAATTATTTATTTTACTGCCTTAATACTGAAACATTTATTTCTGTCTAAACATGTTTTAACTGATGTTAACACATTCACACCCTAGCTGACCACACTGTAGTGTATATTATTTAACTCTCTGTAGCCCAAAGTTTATCTAAATAATACTTAAAAGTTATCTGGCAGATTTTGTTCACATTTCCAGTGCTTGCAGTATGTTGTATATTATCTAAGAGAGTCTTGTGGAACATTCATAGCTTTATGCAGAGAAACCTTCAGTCCATGCCACATAATGTTCAGAAATTTGACCATTTGTCTTTGTTTAATTTACTGAGACAATTTTTGGTTTGTCACAGTGCCTAATGTGTTAAGGGTCAGTTGAGTTTTTGCTGTCAAACAAGAAGTAAATATACAACCTTTTAAATCTAACACAACAAAATAAACTGGTTTCTTGTGCTTGTGCATGCTACTGCAATAGCAACAGATGCAAGGAGGTGCCTCCCCCCCACGTGAATACATTAAGGTTTCTGAATATACTCATTATTACTGTTTTATTATATTAAAACTTTAAAACCCAGTGGCAATTATATATACCACCTTCTTTAATATTCAATGTTTTTTTTAAATTTTGTCTGCAAAGTGTTCTTGCGTTGGTTGTTTCATGAGTTTTGTATGAATATCACAGTGAATAGTGAGTATTTCCTTAAACAGCAGCAAGCAGTTTATCTTTGTAATTTGAGATTCTTTGTTTTCTTTGGGGTAGGAGGGAAGTTTTAAATATTATTTATTGAAGCTGCAGCTTCAAAGTGTTTGCTGTGAAACCAAAATCATTGATTTTTGTACTGTCTCTCTATTACTGTATTGTCTAAAGCAGTGGTATTCAACCTGGGGACGTGTAACCCCTGGAGTATGCAAAGACATCTTAGGGGGTACGTGAAATTTAAAAAAAAAAAAAAAAATTATGATAAACACTGAATAATCAGTAATATAATTTATTTAATTTATTTCAGATGTAGATTATATACTATGTATAACTTGAATTATACACCAACAACTTTGGGGGTACAAAGTTGAAGAGAAATTATATCTGGGGGTACGCGAACAAAAAAGGTTGCGTACCATTGGTCTAAATTGACTGACACAAACAGTGGTGGCTTAGTTTTGGATGCTTCTGTGCATTTACTGTCTTGTGCCCTCGTGAGACTGTCAGCTTCAGAGATTTGATGTATAAAGTATTCATTTACTTCAAGCATGAAGCAGACATTATTTGTGTGTGTATGTATGTGCGTGCATGCGTCTGTGTGTGTGTATATATATCTATGCCCCTTGCTTGTGTCAGCCATTTTGATCTGAGTTTACATCCATAGAGCATTATTTTATGTTTACGTTTTATAGATTTTACCTTGGAACAAGAGTTCAGGCCAACCGTTACATCCAGCAGTTTACTGAGATATTTACTGAGGAGGGCCGTAAGTCAGTTAGAATAACCCACATTGTTCCTGGCCAGCCTACAAGAGTAACCTGTACAACCAGCATGAGGGACAGGAACGCCCGTGCGGCACAGCAGGCACAGGCCCAGGCTCAGAAACTACAAGTTCAAGTGCAAAATACAATTCAGGTTCAAAACCAACAAACTGTTCCCCAGCAAAATCAGCTGTTGCAAGCTGCAAGTCAGATACAGACTTCTGTTCATGCCCATCATCTGCATATGCAAGCCTCAAATCATAGTCCAGCCCATCAGATTCAGGTACAAACTCAGCAACTTCAAAGTCAACATTTACACGCTCATCAGTCTCAAGTGTTAAGTCTTAATAATTCGATAGTGTCGCCACCGCCTGTGACGAACATTACCAGTGTTGCTAATGTAAGTAATTCTTCCATTAACAATTTATCTACTGCGACACCAGCAAATGTTATAAACGGAACAGTCGTTGCACCGAACATTGCAGGAACTAATATAGTGTTGCCAAATGTTACGAATTCTCTGACATCAGTATCGACAGCAGTGGGAACGGGAGTCGGTGTGTCTTCGATGGCTGGTGTTACATCACAGAGTTCTGTCAACAATGGTTCTGCACCATCATTGACATCAGTATGTTTCTGTCTGTTATATACATATTATATATATTTACTAAAGTGGATAGATGCACACTGTTAGTGTCCATATGCATCAAATTCAGTTTTATAAAAGTTTTCAAAAATAGCTCATCATATAAAAATTCAGGGCAATTGGAAAGTCACAAAACCCATTCCTGATCTGTCTGTCAAAAAATAAATTACATTGAAATCAGAAAACAAATGACGATAAGTGTTGGAAATGTCCACCATGTTCAGGGATGTGTGCGTTCATTCTTTTCCTCGTATTTGATGCAATCCGTTAATGAGTTCCTGTGCCATGGAAACAATTTTCCAGACAAAATATTGTCAATTTGTTTGGCATGGGAGAATCATTAAATGTGTCCCTAAACTTATTCTTGCAAGTTAAGTAAGAATGAAATGCCGGGTAGTGTTTGACAATGAACACTGTGAAAAAGACATTCTTGCACTTTGACTGTTTGAAGACGACTGACAGACTGGCGTGAGCAGGTTCCAACATGAAATAATCTGTGTGAGCTCTTGTATAGCCAAGGTATTATTCTGTGTTTCTTAATGCAGTTGAATTGTCTTGAATTGCAGCCATAAATAAATAGTTTAATATGGGTTGTGTGACTTTTCAGTCACTCTGTATATGTGTAAATAAGATTATTACCAAAACTTTAATACATTTTCTGATTTTTTATATGTTTGATATGGTAACTGATTTATAAAAGAACTGCAAGTTTACTTCTTCTGTGCCATTATCATATTCCATTTTGAATAATGAACAATGTGTGGAAGAGAATATGTTTTCACGGTGCATGTCTGTGACAATTTCATAATAGCTTAAAAGAGTATTTAATTTTCTCTGGTAAATTTAATTACATTCAAGAGTGACTGTTGGATTATGCCAATATTATATTACACATTGCTTATTGTCTGAGGTGTATTCAATATACAAGATATTTTGGAAGCTGGCTGTACACCTTTCTTCAAGCAATTAGTTATCATTATACAAAAATATGTTTTTTGTGTTTATTTTTGATTTGGTCAATCCAAAACACTTGGAACGCTGAAGAGATATGTGAAGTCAAATTAAGTCATAGATTAGTGCCACTTATTTTGTAAATAAAAAGCACTAAATCAGTATCTGTCACTACAATGAAAACCAATCACATGAAATCAGGATTAGATCAAATTCTTTAAATGCTTTATATATTGAATAAATCTCAGATAATATAATATCCAATGTTATTGCAATGCATTGAATCAAGTATTGTTACAAATCATTGAGATTTCCGGTTCTAACAGCTGGAAGTATGAAGATTACTGTCTTCTGGAATGCTGCACAGTATAGTCTGGCAAACATTTACCAATGTTTCAGAGGTGCTTGCCGCCTCCATCAGCAGGGCAAAGACCTCTGAAACGTTGGTATACTTCTACCAGATTACACAGCGCAACCCAGAAGACAGCAATCTTTTGAACAGTTGTAAGAGCTTACGTGGAGGTGTGCAGCTGCATTTTGAGGATTTATCAGTGCTGCCGCATGCAAAGTTTGACACATGTCGTGGAAATTTTTGGAGCTACCATATTAAACCACTGAATTTGTGGTCATCCATTTGTGTTCGTTTGAGAGGCTTGTCAATTTCAGAGGTTTTATTGTGTCAGTTTGAATTCTTGTGAATTGTTTACTGGGAGAGATGAAGCAAGAACAGTTATTCTCTCAATTGTGGAAGGATTAATGAAGGATAGTTGGTCTTTTCATTTAGATTTACAGTTGCCTTCTGAATACAAACCTTAAGTATTATATTGGTATTCACACTTTAACTTGGGTGAAAGTAATATGGAAACAGTCTGTTTATCAAAATTATATAGAGTTAAATACATTACTTAAATATTTAAGTAATTTGTGATTTCAGCATGATTTCAGTAGGTTAGACTCTATATTTACAACAGGAATTTTTCTGCTGTGAAAACCTTATATCCTACTTAGGAATTTTTGTTATTTTTAAAATATAAATATTTGTTGGTGCTTTTATTGTCACTGGTCTGGTAGTCTGATGCATTGGGTAACAAAATATGAAGTCCATACTTGATGTACTTAATGTATTCAGAACAACAAAGTATCATTTTTTATTCACTGTTGAAGAAGAGATCAAATGCAAGGTAAATGGTTCTAGGAACCAGAATACTTTTATTTATGTGTGAACTCACCACAGGCTTTTGGTGACAGTCAAAAAGGGGTGGTCCTCCAGCTCGGGGATTGGGCTGAAACTCC
Organism: Zootermopsis nevadensis; assembly: GCF_977971745.1. Classification (NCBI taxonomy): domain Eukaryota; kingdom Metazoa; phylum Arthropoda; class Insecta; order Blattodea; family Termopsidae; genus Zootermopsis; species Zootermopsis nevadensis. The sequence goes on along the minus strand of NW_028259144.1, from coordinate 8,596,812 downwards.
TTACTGTTAAAAGCTAACTTGTTACAAAATGTTACGTGTAACTGCAGACTTCAATTGAGTCAGAAAAATCTAAGCAGCAGAAAATGGACATAAGGTTTAGAACTTGGAATGTCCAGGATGTCTGTATAAGGTTTTCAGGACACATTTTAAAGACAATTTAAAAGAAAACACCATTCAGAAGAAAATCTGTGAGTAGATGGGAGGATAATATTAAAATGGATCATAGGAAAATAGGATGGAGGTTGTGTACTGAATTCATCTGGTGCAGTGACAGACTCGTGTGAACATGGTAATGAATCCTTGTGCTCCGTAAAATTTACTATCAGCTTCTTAAGAATAACCTTGTTCAAGAGAGAGATTGTGAGTTTGTTATATGAGATTTACTTTGTTTTAGTAACATTGTTGCTAAAATAAAGTGAGATGTGACTTCCCAATGTTTGAATTGATGTGACACAGGATTTCCTTTAAAATCCTTCTTTTTAACATATGACAAACCACAAGGACTAAATTTCATTTACTTTCTTCATTTTTGTTTGTTGCGAGGACTCCAACATTAGACTGGAAAACTATTTATATGCTGGACTCCTTCAGATATAACATTAAGATAATTAGTATAATTATGAAATATATATATATAAGTGAATACAAAATTTAGTATAAATGTGGTGTAAGTTTTTTATATGATGAGCCTTCTTGATAAATGTTCAGCAATGTTTTGGACATGTGAAGTTATGTGAAAAATATGGCTAGCCTTGAGAACAATGAACATAATTATTATAGGTCAGATGTTTACATATAATTGTACAGATGTTTGCTGTATCGTTTTATTTTAGCAACAGCAGCCTCAGATGCAGTTGTCGTTGCAGCCAGCACCTAGTCAGGTTCAGAAATCCTCCTCAAGTGGTCCCCGTCACATAACCAACCCAGCCATCAGTGCTTTAGTCACCAGCTTAATGAACTCGGCACAACAGTTTCAACAGCAGGCTGCTGGTAAGTCGATTGTCATTTGTTCTCTTAAATTTTTAATTTTCATGCTTTAGAAATTATACATATTTAACCTTTTCTTTGCTCTGATTGTGCCAAAGAATTAGTTTTTATCACTATTCAATCTGATGGGTGCATAGAAAGTGGTTTTCTGTTGCATATAATCAATCAATATGTCTTACTTGCATTAAGGGGGTGCCCATTTTGAATCTAGGATGACATATCAGCAATTGTTGTTATTGATTTCATTATATTACTCATATGTTATGGTGAATGCTATTATAGTAAAGATATCATCAAAGTACTTGGCATGTGGGTGATGTCACAATTCTAGGAAATTAATAGTGATTCTACCTTTATTCAAATTATGTTGTCCTCAGGAAGTGTGCCACTTGAATAAAAATATAATACTCTTTGTCAGTAAAACAAAATCTTAAAACACAAACAGAATATTCATGTAACTCACACTATGGACCCAACTGCACAATTTAAAATGCTGTCAATAACAAATCTGAGATGTGTTTTTTCCATTGCATGACTGAGACTTTCACCGCGACCATTATGAGCCACTCATATCAGTCACTCATACATCAAATAGTTTGCCAATATCTATACCTTTAAATAGTCCATGACCATGTTTTCTTAAATCACTCTTATTTATTCATAATTTATAATCATTCTTATCTCTTTCAATGCTGCATGATGTCTGTAATTTATGTAATACTGTTATATAACCTGCATAATTCATGGTTAAGAATGCAAACCATGAAGCATCCTGCTACTTAAATTTTTCTGCTATCTTTATGTTTAATATACAGAGTTACTTCATGTGAGATGGTAGGTTTTCATGACAAAGTATTGGTTTGAATGTTGGAGAAAGCTAGTTTGAATTCTGGGCTAGGAGTGGATGTCCTGATATATTGTTCATGATTTTACTTAGTCCTTCCATGCAAATACTGATATAAATATAACACCTTGAAATATGCTGTGATGTCTTCTTCCCATATCACCTGAGTAATCATTGATACTCATTTGGACATTTCTTATTCAGTGTTACATAACCTCAGAATTGATACAATGTTATAAAATAGCAAACTCAATGTATTTATGTGTATTGCCTGTAAGTAGTCATAAGTAGTATTTTACTATATATGTTTGTTTTGACAGCGGCGGCAGCAGCAGCAGCGGCAGCACAGGCAAATTCAAATGCTGCTACAGCGTCTACAACCGTCGCTGTTTCTGGTACCACCAGTGGTGTTGGATCATCTGTTGCAAATTCAGTTCAAGTAACAAGCAGTTCAAACAATTCTGCTATGCTAAGCCTTCTGAACAGTTCACAATCCACAGTGGCAAACATTAATACAAATGTGAATCCAGCTACTGCTCAAGCCATCAGTCAGAAAATTCTTGCCCGAAAAATGACATTAAATCTTCTTAATCCACGTTTGGTGAACCATAGTACATTACCTAATAATAGTATTACAAGTGGGAATACATTAGTTCAGAATAATGCAACGGGGCAGCAGCAGCAGCAGCAACCAGTGAGAGTGACACTCTCGTCTCTGGCTTCTCAGCTTGCTTCACCTCCCGCAACAACAACACCAGCATCACAAACACAACAGGCCTTTACCATCTCATCCAAGAGTCAAGGGTTCACCGCATTACAAACATCCAATGTGGGAGTTTCTTCTGTTCCTATTACTACAGCAAATGCAGGTCTGTAAAATTTTATTCAAGATGCATACGCATTGATAATCATGAAAATGCCGTGAAACTGGATAGCCAGCTATGAAATTCATGTGGAAGAGATGATTTTTAGCTTGCAGTTTGTATTATGTGAGGAAAGATGCTTGTGATTTTATAATTTGTGTGTGCGTCAATCTTACCGTGTGAGTGGTGCATGCATGTGCCTACATTTATAAACAGTGAAAACACATAGAGAAAACATTAAAAGACAATGCTACAAAGGAACAATGCCTAGTAACAGACTAGCACTTCAATAGCAGAACATGAAGATGCAAGATTATTTATACCAATGTTGACCATTGGACGCAATTCTGAACGAGTTCTATATACCTCCATTTGTTACAGCCTGTCTCTCTGAAATTCTCCCATCGCCTTCTCATTGTTCCAGCTTTACATTTTCCAAGAGGATTTCACAGCAAAATTGTGTCTGTATCTCTTGTCTTCTCCGTGCTAGCCACAGTTCTCAGGCCCAGATATTTTTCTGATCATTTCAGTTTTAAACATTTGTAATTTATGTACTTCGCTTACAGTAACATCATATTTCACACATGCCACAAAGGTTCAGTATATACTCTGCTAGATTTGACAGATTTCACATCAGAATTTATTGGTTCTATATTTATTTATAAATCATATAAGACATGATTATTTATTTAATTTATACTTTTTATTAAGATAATTACATATGTGCTTATGGAACTAGATTATTGTTATGGGAAATAATTGTTTGTTATTCTTACAGGTGCGAGTAAGGCAACATCTCAGCAGGTTGTAACATTGAACCATTCAAGTAGACTCCTCAGTTCCTCACCAGCTTCAAGAAGACTGTCGTTGACTTCGCTAGGGAACACTACAGCTGATACAAATACATCAACAACTGGGTCTAACCTTGGCTTGTCAATGCCTGGACTTTCCGCTCTCTTAGCAGGTAAATGGTTGCTGTTGAATTCTTGTCCTTAGGTTTTCACAACTGGAGGTCAGTGCAAAACTTTGGGTTTCAGGGATGAGTCACGTCAAATGTCGAAAAGTTGTCCAACATTTTTGCAAACATTGCAGTCGCCGTCTTCATGTGAATATGTTGGTTGGGTATTTTTTGGAAGCCTTATATAGGGGATGTGGTAGGTGGCAAGTGGGATGACAGATATGATTGGCAGTGCCAGAGATGGGGCTACCATGTCTTGTGTTTTATGAACACAAATATTTATTTATTCCAAGAAATGATGGACATCTGTCACTTTAGACATTAAAGTGCAAGGACTTACAGAAAATTATATTCTGCAAGTGTTAAACAAGTCAAAACCTTTATTGGCAATATTTTTTGTTGAAATGATTTGTCTATTCTTTCTTTCTATGGCGCAACAGCCCAAACCCGAGCCTTGGCCTCCTCCCGTGTGGGAGGTTCTTTGTCTTTTTGAAGTGTGCATTTATGAGTAGTGAGTGACAAGCCCAATGCGTTTGCACAATTTCTACTCAATCCTGATTTGTCTACTGGAACCATCTAGTAGCAAATCAGGATAGACTTGGGTTACAATTTTGCTTACGAAACATCTTGTTCATTCTTGTAAGGTTCTTTTATATGCCATAAATCTATGACATGGTACCGCTGGCTTTGAACCCATGAACCTTGGGTCCAGTGGCGAGTACGCTAACCACTAGTCCACCGAGGGCTAAACAAGTCAAAGCCTTTGTTAGCACATATTTTTTATTTAAATTGTCTATTACAGTACCAAAATACCTTACAGAAATTCAACATAATAAAGCACTACAAAGTAGCCTCACCTTTGTGTTCCTTTGTGTTGTTGTTTAAAACTTAATCTTATAAGTAAACAGTACACTGTAAACAGTAACATTATAGCATAACAATGTAGTGTAATACTTTTGTCAATTCACCTCCATTCCGTGAGTAGAAAAATATCTTTCATGACCTTCTAGCCCCTATATGGTTGTTGTAGCATACCCATGAAGCAGTTGCACGAAAGTTAGTGCACCACAATAAAAATATGTGGGGATTTTGATGATGTTTCTTCAGGCATTCTTTCCTAATATTCTATACTACTCTCTTCTCTATTAAACATTTATTACTGAGAAGGCTGGAGCAGGGGTAATGCATCTGACATGTATGGGAGTATCGAGTTTGAACATTGAATGGGACACCATCTATCAAAATATTCATTGTGGTTTTCCATCAGTCCTTCCTTGCAATTGCCAGAACAGTGCCTTTTAGTAATCTATTAACAGAATTATGTATATATGTGTGTGTTGTCTGCATAAATTATTATAACTATATCCATGCTGTTAAGGGATTTTTGGCCTTATGGTTTGCATGACTGGCTGTAACACCACTGCCTTCTGGGTATGGCAACAGTTGTCATGACCCACAGTTCGCTTTAGTGTTTGTAGTTCTTAATGACCGCCACGGTGGTCTAGCGGTTAGAACGCTGGCCTTGTAATCCTGGGGTCTCGGGTTCGATTCCCGGCGGTGCCCGAATTTATAACTTGTGTTGGGCAAGGCCGTGGTCTAGGCAACACGGAGTTTTCCTCCGTGGCATCCCAACAATTACTCCATTCACACACAGAAGAAGGCAATGGCAAACCACTTCTGGATCATCTGCCAAGAACGTATATGAACAGGTCCCAGTCCGAGAAAAGGATGGAAGGATCCTGTTCATATGGACCTGTCGTCAGACAGAACACTAAATAAATAGTTCTTAATGGTTATTATTGTCACATACGGAAGTTTATTAGTTCCTTTAGATGTATAGATGGAAACCTGCAAACAATCAACCGGTTTCCAGCTTAATTCTTTCTGCATAATGGCAGCTACTCTCTGGTTCTGCTGATAAATAATACATACTGTTATATTTTGTGTTTATTACAGGAACACCTTCTGCAGACCATCCAATTCCAGGTTCAGGCTCATCAGTGTCATCTCTCCTTGAGAGACTCACAGCATCATCATCTACCTCAGGGACAAATCCTCCTTCCTCCTTCACACCTCTGCCATCATCGAGTCCTAACGCTCAACCGTTCAGTTCGCCGTCACCTAAAAGTCAGTTCCTATCACAGTCTCCTTCACCGAAGAATCAACAGCAGCAGCAAACCCATTTCCCGTCAGCATCACCTAAACCTCCTGCAACTCCTTCGCCACTCTCAAGTCCTCCACTGTCGAGCGTTAATCTTAATCTTCAGGGACTTAGTCTGGCAAGTTTGCAGGGGGCCATGGCCAGTATCCCGGGTCTCCAGAACGTTCAGGTGAGTTCAATTAATCATTGTCCTTTTTCCTCACCTTTTGCTGGTGTGGAACTTGATCTCTTGCCATAAATATAGAACATAGTTTGAGGGTTCACCTTCACATACACAGTGATGGACATGTCTACATATACTCTGCCTAACATTATTCCAGTTTTAAACCAGAGGAATTATCCTTTGTATGCGTGGCATCCACCTTTCAGCTCCTTGTTCACTGGTTTCTCACCCATATCGCTGCATATTTATTTTACTGCACATACTACATGTATCTGATGTCTGGATTAACCAAAGCACCGCATACTAGTTACACACTATACACAGAGTCTGTATATAAATAGTTTTATGTAGTATTACCTTTTTTGTGTGGTAGACTAGCTTTTAACTGTGTAATGTATATGTGTATTTTATTCTTGACGTGTATTTTCTTAGTCATTGTTGTTGAATGCATTACACCGTAACTGTGTTGAATATTTTATATTTATATGCAGTCTTGATTCTAAAGTTCACGTTTTTAACACCTGGAGATGGCCCTTGAGCTGAAACGTGTAGTGTAGAGTAAAACCAATGATATTTTAATATATATACTGTGTTGTCTGTGTGTTTGATGGTGTACTATGTTTGTATCATAATACCACAGTAGAATTCTCTCTTATAAGCTATAGTTTGAGGGTAAGTACAAAATGCTGAGTTGAATCTTCAGAACTAACAGAGGAGTTGGGGACAGTTACACATTGAAGAGCTTCATAATTTGTATTTTTCACCAAATATGGTTAGGGTGATCAAATCAAAGGGGTTGAGATGAACATGTAGCATGCACAGGGGAAGCTGGAACATACTCATACAATTTTAGTTTAAAAACCTAGACTGCTAGGGAGACTTAACATAGATGGGAAGGTAATTTAAAATGGATATTAATTAAATGTGTCTGGACTGGATTCATCTGACTGAGGATACAGTCCAGTGTGGGTTGTTGTAAACAGAGTACTGAACCCTCAAATTCTATAAAATGTGTAGAATTTCTTGACTTACGATATTGAGATAATCTTAAAACTTTGCATACCATGTAGTGTATTAGAATATAGGGTAAACAAAACCAACAACTATTAACACTATTCTAGACACTATTGCCATACGCGTTTTGACCTCAAGAGGTCATCATCAGTGGCATCAGGGAATTAATACATATAGTCAAATGGTTACTATATGACTATATGTATTAATTCCCTGATGCCACTGATGATGACCTCTTGAAACGCATATGGCAATAGTGTCTAGTATAGTGTTAATAGTTGTTGGTTTTGTTTACTCGATATTGAGATAATTTATATTAACATAACCTGGAGATTTTAAACCCTCAAACTAAGGGACTGTTGGGTGGACTTCAACTACTAGGTTTCATAGTTAGTGGTATGTTAGTGTGATGCGTGGTGAGTAGGGTTGTGTGTATCAGCTGATGCATGGTTAATAAATGTTAATGTGTCAAACCTTTGATAGGTATTTGTTTCATCTTGATCTGGACAGCTATTCTGAGGGTCACTGTTTTGCTTTACATGTTTTTACTTTGTGTGAATGATGAAAGACTCCCGGGTCGTCGTGAAAGCTTCACTTTATTCATGTGAATGGTTTTACATTGTCTTTAAGTATGTTATAACAGCTTTCCAGTTCAGCTTGTGTAATTATCCGCTCATCTAATTCAACACTAAATAATCACAGCATTTGATACAGCATCATTAATATAATAAATAAGTACTAATTATAAACACTTAACATTTAGCAGGTTTTTGCAGTGGTAACAGTCTTACGAGGTGCGATCGGAAAGTTTCCAGACTGCGCCTATAAAAACCCGTACACTTATCTCAGGTATTAAATTCATCCACCACCCTCGAAGTAGTTCCCCTGGGAGTGAACACAACGATCCCAGCGCCGCTGCCAAGCCTGGAAGCATCCCTGGAAATCTTTCTTAGTCAGCCTGTCAAGCACCATCTGCGATTCTGCCTGAATCTCTTCTATCGTCTCAAATCTCCTTCCCTTCAGCTGAATTTTCATCTTTGGGAAGAGGATGAAGTCACACGGAGCTTAGAAAGGAAGTTGGGGTCGGTTCTTGCAAGATCTTTGAGCTCCTGACAAACGAGAAGTCGATTCTGCTTCTGGTCCTCAGACAGGATGCGTCGCATGTGGAGTTCTTCCTTTAGAATCAGCTGACAGGTCCCATAGCCTATCCCAACAATGTCGCACAAGTCGTTGATGGTACGACGTCGATCTTCGTGAATGGCCTGCCGAATCTTCGTAACATTTTCGGGCGTTGTGCTCGAAGATGGTCGTCCAGAACGCTCGTCATCATCGACAGAGGTTCGGCCATTTTTAAAACGTGAATGCCACACAAAAGTTTGTGCACGACCCATTGCAGACTCCCCAAATGCTTGCTTTAGCATTTCATAGGTTTCTGTAGCCGTTTTGGCGAGTCTTTGGCAAAATTTGATGCACACGCCATTCCGAAATCGCAGGAGGGTCGGTGTAATGCACTACCAAAACGCCCGTAACTAAGAAACAAATGCTAATTCGATGATGCCGGCTGGCACACTGATTCACTATGAATGTAGGCCGCACCCCCTAGCGGCAGAAGCTCGTACTACATCCGGTTTGCCCTCTATTGACACAGTCTTGAAACTTTCCGATCGCACCTCGTATAACCAATGCTTCATGCCTTTACACTTTTATTATGTACATTGTGAAGTATGTATAAGGCAGAATATTTATTTAAAGCAATTCTGCCTGATGAAAATATGTTTTCAGTTTTATCAAAACTGTTAATGTTTAATATACAAGAAAAACTAAGTAATTCAAGATGCAGTCTTCTTTCAAAAGAACACTCATTTGGTTTTTCTGCACAACAGTGGATTTGAACAATCAGCTGATGATAATTAGCAGTGAGATTATTAATTCTGGATCATTTTAATGGAACCTTAAATTAGAGAAAATCTTAAATCAAGGAACATTAATTAGCATTTTGTTATAGTTCAATATTCAGCTAGTCAAGAAATTTCCTGTTTTTATAGAACAGGGGTGATCAGTGTATGGCCTGCGGGCCTGATGCAGTCCATAGCACCGCTTCATGTCGCCCCTTTAACATTTAAGTGGGTAATGTGCAGCTAGGGCCATTTTTCCAAACTATCATGATAAAATATTTGAGTGCACAATTTACACAAGGATTTATGAAAATGGTCCGTCATGGAAAATATCACAGTCTTCATGGCCTGCCCATCATGTTTCTTTTGTTTTTGGCATGTCCCTCACATTTTCATCGCTGTCAGTTGATGCTACACAGTGTTATGTGATGTTCTGCTACAACAGTAAACGGCTATGTCTAATTGAGTCTAATATGATGTCTTCCCAGTTGCCCCATGATCTTCCTCAGGTTTTCTTAATTATTATTCTCGTTGTTATCTCCGTATATTAGAATAAATTTATAAAATATGGGATTTATTTTTCATTTTACAAGAAGATACAATACACCAGTCAGATGACAACACTAAACATGCAATGAAATACATGTATTTTAGTGATGTTCATGTTAGTCTGTTAGTCTAAAGGTTTTTTTATAAAGGTATGTTATTAAACTGATGTATAATCTTAGAAATTTTCCTTTGACTGTTACTTAAATCCATGTTCCAGAAGCTGGCTGTTCTTCTGTCATCATTAAAAACTATAAGACCTGATCCGTAGTGTTCATTGGATAAAAGTAATGTCTGGGGACTGAGATTAGCTTTGTCCAATGGGCTCAATAGATTAGGTTTTGTAGTGTCACCTTATGGCACAAGCAGAGCGAGTTTCTGAAACGTCGTGTGTAATGAAAGATTCTCGGGTTACAAGCAGCGTAGGATGGCTGAACGGTGAATAAACCATATCTTCTGCCAATGTTTCGAGAAAAATCTCTGCTCTCATCCATCAGCGAGTGCGTGACAAAGGAATAGATTTTTTACCCAGCAATCCTGAGGATGAGAGCAGAGATTGTTCTCGTAACATTGGCAGAAGACATGGTCTATTCGCCGTTCATCCACCAGACGCAGTTTGTAACCCAAGAATCTTTCATCAATTTCAGTTGCCGCGATATCTTCACTATATACATTGTGTGTTTAACTAATAGATAAAGGAAAATGCTCAAGAGTATGCATAGTTTATATAGCTTATGTCTGAATGGTGCTATGTAACAACAGAAAATGGGGACAATTTGTTTGCAGGTATCCATTCCTGGATTAGCTGTACCTATCTCTCTGTCACTTAATGTTTCAACATCATCAGCGGGTGTAATAGTGACTACGGTTCCTGTCACTACTACGACAGTCACCTACTCAACTGCCACCTCAGTAAGCATGGCTTTACTACTTACAGAGAAATCTCAATAGCTATTTAAAATTATTACATTGAGATTCTGTTGGAATGTACAGTACAACAAAAATATAAAAATGTAATAAAATTTTCTTGGGTGATCAGCCGCTTCAGATGGTTAAACGACGAAACCCTGATGATGGGGACATAGATGGTCCCTGAAACGCCAGTTTCATCATTTAACCATCTGATGCGGCTGATCACCCAAGAAAATTTTATTGAGTTACATCGCCACGGATGCTTCAAATCATATATAGAAATGCAGTGGTCTCATTAAGATTCTCATTTTGGAAGTAAATAAGAATGGGTTTGCCATGTATGAATTTATTGTTCTTCAGCTTCAAAACTTTTGTAATATTTTCTTTAAATTTCTCATGCAAAGTTCTTTTTAATTTGAGTGCCAAAGATGAACTTGTACCTTTGTAGCCAGTTAAGACTAGCATTCATATTGAATCGAAATAAGATTTTACACCATATTATATCTGCGCCAGTTCAGAAAATGTTTCAAATGAAAGTTACAGTTTGCCATGCTGTTCAGCCCTTTTGATGAATGATGTATGAATGGCCTAGAATCACTGCCACATCATTTATTTCCTGTCACAGTAAAATCTGATCATGTGTGTCAGATTATTTTAGGTTTTAGTCATTTAACTTTTTCCACTAACACCCTGAAACTGAACATACTGGTGCATTAATATTCATCAAAGGGTTATACTGTTCAACAAAATTGTTAATAAACTTTGTTGATTAACATATTTTGTCATTGATGAAAGACTCCCGTGTTGTGAATTCGCTGTTCAGCCACCTGACGCGGCTTGTAACCCAGGAGTCTTTCATCAACTTCATTCGCCGTGGAAGCTTCACTTCATACATATTTTGTCATTCAATAACAAAACACATTGAATAACACTTTTGCCATCTTCTTTACAAAAGTTTTCTAAATTTCTTCAACATGTATACTCAAAATATTCACTCTTTTAGGATAAATGGGTCTGCTACCATGTTGTTGACCCTAATATATTATAAATGGGCATAAACACAAGAATAATCTTGATTCAGTAAAATCCTCTTGGGGTGCCAGGCAAGTCAAATTGTCAAACCATCTGTGTTATCATTAGGAATCTGACGTGATGGGATATCTCGAATATCCCCGATACATAACCTGCCCAGAATCAAGACTCATGGCTGGGCCTTAGCCAATATTAGCTTGTGAGTGGGCAGAGTTAAGCACTTGCTTTGCTTGGCTTTGCTTTTTTGTTTGTGTTTCACTGGACTGCTTAAGGATGTTTATTACAGGATACCATGCATGTCTGAAGGTGAAACTTCTGTCTCTATTAAAATTATTTGGTGGAGTCCGATCATTGTTGCTTCTTTCATGAGATGGACCATGTATGTCAATATCCATTTTATGTATCTTGTTCTGATTGTTAGCAACTGTGTTGATATTGTTGTGACATAAGATAAATGTCTTGTAAATTGTAGCACTGTGTAGTCTGGTTGAAATTTATCATCATTTCAGAGGTTCCTGCTACCTCCATCATCAGGACCCTGATGATGTTGGCAGCAAGGCTATCTTTATATTCACTGCTGTTAGAACCTCAAATCCTACTTGTTTGTGACATTTCTTCAGATCATATATAATAATCTGTTCTTGGCTAATCACAACTGGGAGTTATATTAATCTAAATGTATTACATCTGTATGCAGACGACTTAGTAATATTGGCGAAGGAAGAGGAGGAATTACAGAACATGATGGACAAGTTAGTGGAAACAGGTAGAGAGTATGGAATGGAAATCAACATTGAAAAATCAAAGGTAATGAGGATAGCACAGAGAGCAGAACCATTGAACGTTGTAGTTGGAAACCAACAGCTGGAGAATGTGGAGCATTTCAAGTACTTGGGAAGCATAATCATGACGGATGCTCTATGCACCAAGGAAGTAAAAGCAAGGATAGCCATGGCCAAGGCAGCTTTCGTCAACTAGAGGATACTTCTCACTAGCAAGTTGGGCTTGGAAATGAAGAAGAAACTAGTGAAGTGTTACGTATGGAGTGTTGCACTGTATGGAGCAGAGACTTGGACACTCAGGAAGAAGGAACAGAAATACCTGGAGAGTTTTGAAATGTGGTGTTGGAGAAGAATAGAGAAGATCAGGTGGACGGATCGAGTGACCAACGAAGAAGTATTGAGGAGAGTCAACGAGCAAAGAAACATTCTGCAGGTGATTACACGAAGCAAAGCTAACTGGCTGGGACATATTATGAGAAGGAATGGGTTACTGAGTGATATCATCGAAGGCCAGGTTGAAGGAAAGCGAGGACTGGGAAGAAGACTGATACAGCTAACCGACGATCTGAATCAAGGAAAGAAGATGAAGTTCCAGGAATTAAAACGAGAAGCTGAGAATAGGGAAAACTGGAGATCTCTTTTTGGGCAGAGCAATGGACCTGTCGTCAGACAGAACACTGAATAATAATAATTACATCTGTAATATATGCACCAGCTCACAACCTCATACCAGTTTATTCGAGCGTCCTTTGAGCACTACAGTTTGGTATGTAACTGTGCCAAGGGGCATGTTAGTACTTTTTACTGTGCTGGATACTGGAAAGAATAAAGACCAACAAAAATGTTTTTTCGTAGCTCAGTGAATGAGATAATTTCTTCATGTGGACTACAGTTGAATGTCACGCTGTACAGTAATGGATGCTTGTTCAACTTCAGTCAAATATTGCGTGCAGCAAATGGTACTGAAATTAAATGTTCTGTACTGCACTTACATGCCATATCTTGACCAGCTCTTGGGCCCACTCATTTGCTATACAGCGAACATGATGCTGCCGATATATGATTTGAAGTTTTCACGGCAACGTAACTCAATAAAATCTTCTCAGGCGATCAACCATGTCAAACCATTTGATGCGGCTGATCGCCCAAGAAGATTTTATTGAGATGATGCTGCCGAGTCGTATCCGACCACTGCCAAGTTAACAATGTGTGGAGCATTACCACCATTCTATTGTCTGTTTGCCTTCATGGTGTAGTGCAACATGCAGGATCAACTTTACCCATTCCTGTATCTGACACATTAAAAGGTAGCAAAGTTAAATGTCTCTTGCTACGCTTACATACCAAATTGTAGTATATTAATTCTTATGAGGATGTTTGGATATGGCAAATTTAAATGCTTTGGCAAACTAACTTTTGTTTGAAATATTTACTTGAGCTGATCAAATGTGATATCTTATTTAGATTTAATATAAATGTCAGTTCTGATTTAGGAGGATAGTAAAAATGTAATTTAATTCGGAATTTTGTTAATGAATGATAAAAAATGTTTATTAACAGTTTTCGTGAAAAGTACCAACAAAATTCTGTCATGCCTATATTTTTATTTGAAATTTTTCTTCCAACAGATGGCATCATCTAGCGCTGTGTCTGCTACCTCCTCTTTGGGCCCGGCAGGTTCTAACTCAACTACGGTGCTCACTAATACGACCCCTGGTATGGGTTCTGTGCTTTCTCTACCTGTTGGTAAGACATGAAACATTAACATGGTATTAGAGTACATGTATGTCTGTATGTGTGTGCCAATGTAAACCAAATTGTTACTGTTCATATAGTTACAATCTAACAAAAGGTCGCATAGTTCAGCTCAATCTGAAGTTTTTATGTTAAATATAACTACACATGATAATATTCCAGGTTATTGCAGTTTTATGGTTTTAATTTCCTTCATTTGCAGTAGAAATTTTTGATGTAGCTACAAGAGATGCACAGAAGAATAAACATTATGTTTATGTCATCAAACATACAAATGTATGCCATTATACCAACAGAAATCTTGAAAAGGGCAGAAATGGATATAAATTTATAAAATTTTCAGTTGGACTTGACCGTATAGAGAACAGTATGCTTTTTTTCACTATGAAAGAACAATAAAACAAGAGGAAAAAAATATAAGTTTATGGATGCCACTACTTCAAGACATTTTTCATAGTAAAAAAATCTTCTCGGGCTATCAACACTGAATAGCCCTGAGGACGAGGACATAGATGGTCCTCGAAACGTCGGCAGAGTTTAACCATTTGACATGGCTGATAGCCTGAGAAGATTTTATGAATGACAGCTGCTTCACAATATACATTTTTTATACACAGAAAGTGGGTTTGTTCAGTTCATTTGTTACATATTGTGACATTCTGTGTCCTTCCAGTTTCAGCTCAGCTTATGACATCTAGTGTTAAAAATCTGAGTCAGCAAAGTATTCGTGCTACTGGACCAGGTGCCTCAGTCGCACTAGCACAAGTGAGTTTTGCTTTTGCTGATTGTGTTTCTGATTTTCATAGAGTGGAAACTTGAAAAAAAAATCTATTCATTCTGAAACTCTGAGCATATTTTAATTTCCCAAAACAAAGAATTTCACTAAAATTATATGAATATTTGAGAAGAAATTTAGTTTTTAGTGTTCTTTATATGAGTGAAAAAGTGGAATACATTAACTTGATATTTTAGTGAATTTCGATATAGGGAAAATGTCACTGTGGCTGAGTGGTTAACATTCCTGCTTCATATTTGGGTTGTCCCAGATTCTGGCTGTCGTGACTGAGGTTTTCTATGGTTTTCTTTGGTCCCTCAAGACATATGCCAGGATAGTACCTTAGATTATACCGTAACTGCTTCCTTTCATTCCCTTTTCAATTAATTATTAATGATTCTATCATTCGATGCTATATATAGTCTGATCTGCTGCTGGCAATGTTAAATAAATATACCACTGACTATGATTGATGAGTGATAATATGTCTATGTATGTATATATATATTTCCTGGTCACTGTGGCTGCATGATCTGAGGCGTGGGCCTCATGCTCTTGGACACTGAGACCACGGGTTCAAATCCCACTCTAGGCACGGATGTTTGTCCGTGTCTTTCTTTGTTGTGCTGTCCAGTGTACAGGTAGAGGCCTTTTGACGGGCTGATCACTCGTCCAAGGAGTCTACCAAATGTCTAAATAGATTGTGTAAACTTCAAAAAAGGTGGCCAAGACCCATACAGGGTTATAGAGCTCAGCCAAGAATTGTCTGTCCTGCCTCAGATTGTTTATGGTTTTCTTGTGTCCCTCCTGATTGTTCATTTGTAATTCGATCACTTCTCATTTAGTACTACATAATTTCTACAATACATATAGCGTTTGTAAATAACTGAATCAGTCAACAAACATTTGATATGCTCCCTAGATTTTTTTTGTTCTATATAGTACATATAAGTGTATTAGTCTGTTTGGTGCATCATAATTACAGCAAATGTATTTCTTAGTACACCATTTGTAATAATAAGTCAAGTACTAAAATTAACATTAACATAAATGTTTGTAGTTGTATTGATCCGTTATGCGTATATGTTTAGGGTGGCAATAGTGGTGGTATCCAGTTTGTGGGAGTGCAGAGGCCACGAGGTCTTTTAACAGCTAATCAACTGTCAACAGCAGGAAATAAACAGACACTGACTGCACGACAGATTGTCAGTACTCAGAGACACACTCTCAAGATGGCCACTGCTAATACAGGTAACAATCTACATTTTTTTCTTCCTCTTTCTACGATGTTTCTGCTCTAAGTTGTGTTTTGACAACCAAGCCTTTCGATCTGTCTCTGTTTTTCAACGGCTCCTTATCAAATTATTTTTATCATCTCTCCCTCTGTGGCATCTTTTGTAACATGTTCCCATTTTGGTATCTGTATACCCTCATGTATAAATTGAAGCTTTCGCGGCAACTGAAGTTGATGAAAGACTTTCGGGCCACAAGCCACATCAGGTGGCTGAAAGGTGAATAAAATATATCTTCTGCCGTTTCGAGAACAATCTCTGTTCTCATCTTCAAGGCTGCTGGGTAACCAGCCCATTGCTTTGTTGCACTCCACTTTTAAAAAACCATATCTCTTCTCTCATTAGTCTTTTAATATGTGCCATAGCGCGTGTTCAAGTTTTTGCTGCACACATTTATATAGGCATGTAGTAACCTTCAAATAGGTATATTTTTTCCCTTCTTTGGAAGCTCTGATTTCTAGAATGTGTTCCTTAGTATCTGGTTATTTTGTTATTCCTTCTGTAATTTTCATTTTTCTTTAACACTTTTATTTTCCTCTGTTTTACTGTACACAGCTAAGTTGATAGGTGGTCAAAAAATTCTCCTCTTTCCCTGCTCCTTTTGAAACGTGTACTGGAAATGTTACTGTCTGCCCTGCAAACATGCTGATATGCTGAAATGTTTTCTGATTGCTTATAAATATATAGAACATCATTCTGAATGCTCACAAATAAACTGTTACTTGATAATTCTGACTTGATAAGAATTACTGCTATAAGTCATGTAGCTAACAAAGGAATGTTTTTATCATGGTTAGTTTGTGGAGTTGCTGTCTGACATGTTTCAATAAATATGCTCTCATCCCAAGATATTTGCATAGAAAATTCATGCAGCATCTGTTCCTGTATGATTTAATGCTATTTATGTAATAAGTCCATACTGTTATGCTGCTCTAAATTGTTATTACTGGAAAGAATAATATAATTGCTATTTTGGTTTTGAATAAAAAAAGAACATTAATATAAAATGATGCTGAATCAGGGATAAAGTTAGGAAGCACTAATAATAAGTCCTCTTACAAAACTTTCCTTACATTACCTTTCAACTTATTCAGAATACCATATACATGTACTTATTTTTAGTTTTTCAAAATGTTAGCCAGGCTAATGTGTTTAATACTGAATGGAATTTATTTTGACGCGGCTTGTCGCTCGAGATGATTTGATTGCATTTAGTTGCAGCGAAAGCCTCAAGTGTTATATGATTAATACAGGCATACCTCAGAGATATTGTGGGTTCTGTTCCAGACCACCGCAATAAAGCGAATATTTCAATAAAGTGAGTCACACAAATTTTTTGGTTTCCCAGTGCATATAAAAGTTATGTTTACACTATACTGTAGTCTATTAAGTGTGCAATAGCACTATGTCTAAAGAAACAATGCAAGAACATTGCAGGAATTACCAAAATGTGACACAGAGACATGAAGTGAGCACATACTGTTGGAAAAATGGCGCCAATAGACGTGCTCGACGCAGGGTTGCCACAAACCTTCAATTTATAAAAAACGCAATATCTGCGAAGCACAATAAAACGAGGTATGCCTGTACTCTTCACCTGTACAGAACAGTGAATTGTAAAATTCAAATTGTTTTTTGCTTATGCTCTGTGTTCAACAGTTTCTTTATATTCTCTGTGATAAGACCCATTTAATAGTGTGTAAATTACAGGTTCGGCTCAATTAGCCGCTTCATCATTGGCTTCAGGCAATCAAGTTGTCACTTTGACAGCCCAGCAACAGGTATGTTTCTTACGTACATAAATTTAAATTGTGAAATATGGCAACCATTGGTTAACGTTATAACTGTTATTAGAAATAGTGAGTTGTGTGGTTCAAATCTCAGCTACATTACTGGATATTTTGAGTGAGGCTTTGTTATGGCTTTTCTCAGTCTCTGTAGGTGAATTCCAGGATAATACCTGCAAGTAAGTCAGCCTATGCCACAGTCCTTGGCAATTAACAGGGATGAATCTCATGCTATTGCCAAAATCAGTGCCACAGTAGTACAGTGTGCATAGAATGAATTCTAATATCACGTTTGTCACAACTACGGGTGCATGCATTAAAAACCCGTAAACGAAGCTTGACGTATGTCTGTACTTATATTATGTTGTTTCATTGTCGTAACACGTCTAGCTTGATAAATGTCGGTAATTGTAATCATCTCGTAATTTTTAAAGGCCTGTACCACCAGGTTAGTTAAGGCTGCCCCTTCATTCACTATGGCCAATTCTGAACAGTATCTTATTTATTATTTATTGAATCAGAAAGTATTTTAAGGAAAATATGTGTAACTTGAAAAAATCGTTTTAAGTTATGTGTATCTCTTTGATGTAATGAGCTGTTTATAAAAAAGTGATTATGTTTAAATTTGATTTGTTGAATAATTTTATGGTGGGCACTTATATGAAATAAAATAAAATAATGGTGGGGTAACAAACAGTCATAGTTTTGGAACAAAGCACGATAGAAACATGAAATAAACTTTAAAATAAAGAGAAACTCTCCAAGAATCTTACCTGTTCAGTAGATTTTGATATGCGCTCCTTTAGTGGCCCTGCAGACATCAAGACGATATTCAAGCTCTTGCCATACACGACCGAGAACATCCAGTGTGATAGATGAAACAGCTTCAGTGATCCGTTCTTTCAAATGGTCTAAATTTGTTATTTGGAAAGAGAACACTTGTTGCTTCACATAACCCCACAAATAAAAATCCATAGGGATAGGATCTGGAGAGCGTGGAGGCCAGGCTATCCACCCTACTCGTCCGACCGATCGCTGAGGAAATGTTTGGTTTAGGTAATCCCGCACGAATTTGTTTTCTTTAAAATGTTGTGAACAGTTGTTTTTGAAACGCCTAACTCTACAGAACACTTCCGCGCTGATTTATTCGGGCTACGCAGATAACTTGCTTGCACAGCTTCTATGGTATCGTCTGACACTGATGGTTATCCTGGACGTGACTGTTTCAATAGGCTGCCTGTTTCTCTGAGTTGTTTGACCCAACAGTGAATGTTATTTTCGTGTGGTGGTTCTTCATTAAACACACGACGGTATTCACGCCTAACAAGTGTAACTGACTCAAACTTAGCAAGCCACAAAACACATTGAACCTTCCTCTGCATCGTAATCATGGCGACTAATAAGCTTCACGCGGCTATTGACCTTGTAACACAGGGCGCATGCGCTTGTGCTAGAACCTGTGTATGTATCGAAAAATTGGAGAGTTACTCTTTATTTTGACGTTTATTTCATGTCTCTATCTTGCTCTGTTCCAAAACTATGACTGTTTGTTACCCCACCATTATTTTACGGACACACTGTACACTTCATTCATGTTTGTTTTATAAGAATTTTTTTCTGTCATAAGTGAGAAATGTAAATAAATATTTTGAAGTAAGAAATAACTAACACAAAATGTAAAGTCATAGATTGAGTTTATTAAATTTTTGTTTTTAAAATCTATATTTTAACCATATTTTATCAGTAGTAGTAGTACTGAGCTGGGATAGCTCAATCAGTATAGTGACTAGCTACAGGCTGGACGTCTGGGGTTTGATCCCCAGCGGAGCCAGAGGATTTTTCCTCTAGCCTCTGCATCCAGACGGGCTCTGGGGCCTACCCAGCCTCCTATCCAATGGGTAGCAGGGTTCTTTCCCAGGGGTAAAGCGTGGTCAGGACATGATGCTGACCACTCACCCCCATCTAGTGCTGAGGTCAGGAAAGAGTAGGAGCTATACCTCCACTCCCCTCAAATGACCTACATGGCATGTAGCATGATGGCTTTACTTACAATAGTAGTACATTGTTTTCATATAAAACTCTTGACAAATATTGATATCCAATTTTTTTCCAGTTACAGTTAACACTCCAGAAACAAGCCCAGTTTCAGCAGCTGTGTTTAAACCAACAGTCACAGCAGCATCAACAGAAGCCCACAGTATCACCGGCATCTGTGGCTACTAAGCATCGGAGAAGATCAAATGCAGCTGATCCCAACAAATAGCAACTGCTGCTGTTGCATCTCTGTGGGTCAGAAGCTGGCCTATTCATCTACCCTACATCTCATCACGATGCTCACTACCTCGGTAAAGTTGCTAGTAAAAGTAAGTCAACCGATGAATGATGATCTAATTTTGGCCCAGTGCTTACATTTTCATATGGCCATACAGCACTTTCTTCAGTAGATCTAGTCCCGTTTCATTTATTACTAATGTACCTGCTACCATTTTTTCAGTGAGAACATGTGTGTGTTCCTCAAGTCAGTACAGTGAGCATGGACAGCAGAGCAGTCTGGTTTGGTAAATAAAAATGCAGTTCAGTTGTTGAATACAGTATATTAACGTTCTTATTCTATTTTTCTTTAATTTCTTTTACTTCCGTTGCAAATTTGCGGAGATCTACGTGTTTGATGACGTTAAGCTTGAATAGGTAGCAGAATTACTTAACTGTGCACACTGAACTAACGTTGCCTTTCGTGATTCAGGATGGCTAGGTCAGATAGTCAGAAATGGTGCTTGTAACAAGTGAAATGCATGATTGAGAATAACACTTGGTGTTAAGCACATTAAGTTCCTTGATCTGACCTTTTTTGGACTCTTCTGTTTTGGGTATTCAACATGAAGCATCCTGAACCCTGTATTGGATTCGTATCCATAGGTTTTTGTGGCTGAAGTTCAGTGTATAACTTCAGCTTTCAGGTGAAAGCTGAAGAGAATCTTTGCTGGATTGTAAAATTTTATATGGTATTGACAAAATATTTTGTTTTGCCACACTGCCAACAGTAGTAGCACGTTATATGAAGTGTAATTAGCATTTTAGACATCATATCACTCAAAAGTGTTTTGGAGTTAGGTTTTAGATCCTAAATAGTACAATTTATATACATAGTGAGTGGTTTTTTGAGAAACTTGTTAAAAATATAATGTTAAGAACTGCACTTCATTCAATATGTGGGACTGTGAGAGGGCTAAATCATAGAAATGACTTGTACAATGGATTGTTTTATGCCCAACCCTTTTGACGTAATAATGTACATAATGCTTAATATGCTGTATGAGTATGTATGTAATTTCAAGTCTTGTTTTTAGCACAGTTTAATTTGATTTTATTTACTTTTGTTTTGATATTACAAGGCACATTTGCATGTATATTTTTGACTTTTATTTCTTTGTAAGGTTCAATATACACAAGCGCCAGCTGGATCAGAGCAGTATGAAAATATTTAAGTACGTTGTGAACTAAATAGAGTTTTATACTCAGAGAAATTTAAAGATAGGTGTTTATTTAAGTATCTTAGGTTTCTCTGGTGGTGATCAGATCAAGGGAAATGAGATAAGTATATGTGGGGAGATAAGAAATGCATAAAAACAACTTCAGTGCTAAATAAACTTTAGATCGTATGCACATATATTCTGTCTTCGTAGTTTCACCATCGTGGGATGGAAATGTCAGTAAAATATATAGAAGTAACACTTTTAATAAGTGCAGATTTGTTATTTACTTAGGAAAATAAATAAATATGAAGAGATTATGTACTTGGGAAGTATGGTGGAAAAAAGTGGCACAATGCTAAAGAGGAAAGAATTGGAAAGGCTTCAGTATTTTATCATTTAATAAGAGTTTATTATCAAAAAAAATATACAGAAAATGTTAAATTACAGTATTTAGCATGTGTTTTAAAAGTATAACTATTGTAAGTTGCGCATACATGGACAAGTACCTAGAACGAGGAAATTAAATTACAGGCAGTTGAGATAAAATTCATGAGGGCATAAGTGGGGAAAAAACAGGAAAGACAGAATTAGAAACATAAAGGAAAGCTGAAGATGGAGGAAATAGAGAACCAAATAGAAGAAAGTGGATTGAGAGGTTATAACTAACTAACTAACCAGATGGATTACAGAACCTGAAGGTTCATCACAGAATTAACCAAGGCTCTCCACCAGTCCCTGTCCTTGGCCAACAAAATCCAGTTGATATTATTGAAATTGTATTGACATTTTAAAAGAATGGATGAGCATAGAATACCAAAAATATTGTTGGAAATGAAGATTAGTGAATGAAGACCCAGGGGAAAACCATGCACATTATGGACAGGCCAAGTTAAAGAGATATGTAGAGAGAAGTGGATGAAACTGGAGGAGAATAGATGAAATGCAAGAATGGGCAAATAAAGACCCCTATGCAAAAGCTGGCCTAGTGGTCACTGGGACCATGGGTTCGAATCCCACTCAAGGCATGGATGTTTGTCTGCGTCTCTCTGTGTTGTGCTGTCCTGTGTACAGGTAGAGGCCTTGCGACGGGCCGATAATGGATCCGAGGAGTCCTACCAACTGTCTGATAGATCAAAGCCAATGAAAGTTGGGACCCGCAGATGCTCAAGGCACTGAAGAACGGGATTTGTTTAAATCATTAAAGCTTGTTGTTCAGTGTTTGATACAAATGATGGAAGTGAATTGTAAGAAATGAACGTTTGAAAATACCTGAACTTGACAAAAGACATTAATATTTTTTCATGCCACACAGTACAATATTTAACTGTTTGAAACAGTTTGTACAAGTATCATTTATTTTTATCACTATTCCAGACTCTATAATATTATTATGCTGTTCATGATGAGAGAACTATACAGATTTTCAAATTAATGATCAAACAGGAGAAAGTGCTGAAGTACTAAGTGGCCATTTTGTTTACATGAAGATGGCTGTCTTCTGGGTTGTAGCGCTGTGTAGTCTGGTAGAAGTTTACCGACATTTCAGAGGTCATTGCTGCCTCCATCATCAGAGCAATGAGTAACATGGATAATGATGATGGAGGCAGCAGGGACCTCTTGAAATGTCGGTAAACTTCTACCAGACTACACGGTACAACAACCCAGAAGACAGCCAACTTCAAGCTCACCACCATGAAAACCTCAAATCCTACATGTTTACATGAACTTTGTTGTACTTTTACTTTTATGGTAACTGCAAAGGCATAGCATAATGATGACACCAGAAGTTTAAAGGTGTCCACATAAAGCCATGTATTTGTTTACAAGGCCACTTAATACTTTTTTATTGCATTTTAAAACAACTGTGGTCATAACAGTGATGGTCATATGATTTTTCAACATGTATGTCCCTAGTTAACAATCTACATGTTTATAATTTTGATCTTCTTTATGTGATTGTGAAGGTCAAAATGTTATGTTCTTTCTTGCAGAATTTAAAGATTAAATAGATTTCTATAATATCTGGACTGCCTCTTATCATAATACTACAGAAAGTTAATGTTAAATGAATAAAATCCATACAAGACTGCTACTTAAATTATAGTTGTCACTTGTAATCACACACTGTAGTTAGAATGCAATAGACAGCCTAGGCTTAATATATTATAATAAAATAAAATAAAAAATATTTATTTGATATTTGAATCTTGTATTCAAAATGCTCACCAAGTGCATTAGAGAAAATGGCTGTATGAGTGAGATTAAGGTACAAGATTAGAATGTACACTTTTATTGTTGTGTTAAGAATTGTATATTATGTACATAAACATATTGCGGGTAATCCGTGAATCATGATACAAGAGTACTTTATAAAATGTGTCAATACTCATTTGGTTGTGCACAGTATGGAAGAGAGCACGTGTCTGCCAGAGCAGATCCACGCTACTGCAATAGATTGTGAATATCATGAAGTAGTCTGTATGAACTTGACTGTACATATGATTATTATATTGTTCAGATGGCAGTCTTAGAAACTGCCTTGTCTGTTTTAAAATGAGTACAGATTATTAATTTATTTTGAAGATGAAGTTCAGGGAGAGGATATTGCTGGAAATATTTAATTGTGCATTTTATAGAGGGGGTCACAAGCATTATCATCAGGTGAGGTAGCACAGATGCAAAGACTTTTCTCTTTGACTGCTGATATTTCTGATCAGGAACATGTTTAAGCAGTGAGAGGGTTAAACTATAAATACGCTTCTGTTTTGTGTCCGTTTGTGTACTCTTGTTTGACTGTGGTGCTGATGAGTTGAAGAAAGTTTCTTCTGCATCGTTGGAACATCACAATCTATGCATTGACATTGTTAACCTTTGAATTAATGGATAGGATGATCTACAGTTTTTATCATGTGCTCTCTGTGTTATTTTAGAATTCTAATATAAAAATGGAAAATGATTCGGCATATTTTGAATCTATTGATGTTATTTAATTTATGCTAAAAAAAGTAATAAGCATGGATAGCAAAAACCTATAATAATAATTATAAAATACGTTTTTGTGGCAGTTCAGCCAACTGTATTAGCAGTTGGGCTGAGGAAGTGGTTTAACAATGCACTAAATAAGAACCAAATTGTTTACTGTCCATAAGAACCATTCATGAATTAAATTCATTGGGTGGTCATATGTCCTATTTCAGGTGGCTTGGTTCTAGAGACTGATCTTAGCTAAAAATTATGATTTGAGTTTTGAGAACATTTTCAAAGTAAAATATGATTCCTTCATTTATAAGATTTGAAACATTCACAGTGAATTAATGCAATGAATCAAGAATAGAGCTCTTGATTCATTGTTTCAAAGACTATATCTGCATCCATCATTGTGCAAGAAGACTATTGGATCCATTCATTTGCTATTCATAGAAAATATAAACAGATACATTGTAACTAAAAAAGGAAATTATTTATGGGGTAGCATAATGCAAGATAAACAGTTATTGTGCAGACATAAAGAGGGTGGATAATTAAGACTGCAAATTTTTATAGACATTGAGATCACCATCAGTTGTGAGAACAAAAAAATCTGTTGAAATAGGTTCAAATTTTGTTGAAATGTTATCTCTTGTGGTCATTCCTATTTTACTTATTTTAAAAATGTGTTCAGTTGACTTGTTTTGCATATTTTTCTAGAGGACTCTGTATCAGACTTTCTCTCACTGTGTTTCTTAGGTTATATATTTAGTGGTTGTATTATTGTATTAGTCTTTTTCACACTTAAAAAAGTAGTGATTTTTATAATGAATACTTTTTGTGGCTTTTAAATTACCCTGTTACATGAAATTATATTATAATATTGATTCCCTGTTTTATTGTTTTTTTGGAGGGGGGGTTATCTTAAATATGACCACTCTATACAAGCAACATGCACAGATTGTCTTATGTCACAGTATTTATTCTGGTGGTACATTTTTGTTAGTAGTGTCATTGTTCAGACAGGAATTTATCTGAGAATCAGACTGTTTTAAGTATGTACAGTGGATGCAAAATAACTTCAAACTTGAGTTATATCATACCAAAAGAGGAAGGGAAGATGGAAGGGGCAAGGGGGGAGCAAGACCAGCAAAGAATCTGTCTAAGCATGTATAGTGTAACTGAAAAAAAAATTCTCATTTTAATTTTAATTCAGTTGTTGGCATTTTCATACACTTGTACACTACACTATAGTTTGTGAACCTAAGGAATTATAAAACACTAGTATTACAATCACACATACCTTAACCTGCACGCTGCTTCTACAGCCTAAATGTAAGAATTTCACATTTAAGATCATACAAGGAAGAATTGGTTTATCCCTCTGTATGGGCTATCACTTCGTGGTCTTTCTGTCCCTACGATGTGTATATCTGTAAAGGTTAACAAAGTCTGGGGTTACTTTTTGTCCACTGTAACCACATTTGAAAGAAAACCAAACAACTTGCTGCCTACATATCAATTAAGTTAAAATGACATCACAGCATAAACAACAAAACATGTAAAGTACATTGAGCGTTTATAATTTCTTCTGCTATTATTCAGGAGGGAAACAGTGCATTGATATGCTGTAGCTGAAATAATTGTCAATATGAGGCTTTGATTAGAGATATTTATGATGATAGTGATGGTTTAAAATTGCCATGAAAACACTATAAAGGCTGCTGGATTTAACCCTTCAGACACAAAAATAGGAATAGCATGTTGGATGTCTGAATTACTTATTTACTGATGACAAAAGTAAGTTTGTTTCTTACATCAGTTCTTTATAGATTATTATATGGCATTATTCTGAATTAACATTCATTGTGTCTCCTGTGTTTGAAATAATAAGAAAACTAGTGTTAGTATAATGACAATCACCTAAAGACAAGAGTAGGTCCAGTTTCTAAATACTGTGTGTGCCTCATAAGAGGTTTATATAAAGTATAAACACATAGAGCCAAGTCCACACCTGTGCATTCTGCTGAAATGTAGATAATACAGCATTGCAGTTGGGTGAACAGGCTGAATGCTTTTTATTGCCTCTCCACTTTCACAATCGCTCCGGTGACATAACGTAATACCCTGACATTTGCTGAAAAACCAGCAGTGTTGAGGATTGAGCATGCCGTAAACCAAATGAGAGCAGATGTTACAGCAACAACAGCCACACCATTTACCTTATGCTGTTATGTTACAGTAGAATGCACAAGTGTGGACCGAGCTTAATGCTACTGCATCAGGCAGTTTTAAACTTTGTATGACTGTCTCAGTTTGGTTGGTTAAGATCTGTTTTCATTTGTGAAAGAAGATGGTTAATCTAGTGAAAATTAAAATGGTTTTATATATTCGAATTAACCTGGTTCTCGATTACAGGATTGATCGTACAATTTAGCCATATAACATAGAGTTCTGTTGTTACTTTCTTTGTGTTATTGTGGTATAAGATTAAGCCTGCATAATTCCAGTGTCATAAAAATTTATTTGTAGTATTTTTATAAGTATATTTGCCTTCTACAGTTCCACCTTCATGCTTACCTGAATATATATTGTATATTCATGTACTTTACATTTTGACAAAAAAGAATTTCTGCTATCAACCTATTTTAATAGTTTGTAATCTGTATATCTGTGATTATAGGGATAAAGGGACAGTAGCAAAATTAAATTTCCAGTGTGCTTCCACACTCGGCTTCCATAAATGTTATCTAGTTTTCATTAAAATTGTATATTGTAAATGCATTGATTATTGGGTGTATTATTTTATTTATACAGTTGTAACTGTCAATATTTGGTTCTAGAGAGACAGTGACATACTTGAACTTGAAATCCTGCAGCATTAGGTATTTTTGTGTCTTGCATGACAAAATCAATAAGTGTGTCTGACAGAAATAGGCTGGAAGGGCTGAGGTAGTCAGTAAATAACAATTTTAAATAATTAGTGCCAGAACAGTATTTCAGGACAGTTGTAAAAAATATAATATTTAAAATTTTTAATAATGTAATTTTATTATTTAAAATAAATCATTACAGGATTAAACCTTTGTTGCCATAAGAACAAAAGTGTGTGCTTGTGCACACGCGTGCTCGCCAAATCACACACACACACACACACACACAGGGACACATCCAGTTGAGGATTATAAACATTTTTTCTTATTGGACTTTGAACTTTTCCATTTTCAAATTCACTACCATATGTTATTCCTAAATTCAGTAAATTGTTTATCAACATATTTTCAGACTTAAAATAAGTACTCTGTTAGTGGGATAGCTCAGTCTGCAAAGTGACTAGCTATGGGCTTACCAGCCAGGGTTCGGTTTCAGGCAGGGCATTAATTTTTTGTCATCATCTTATCTAGCTTTCTATTCAAATTGTATTGAGGATTTTTTCCTCAGATTAGAAAGAGCCAGAGTGTAAAACTGGCCACTCATCTCCTAGTGGTGAGGTTAAGAACATGTCGTTCTTTAACCATACTCTCTATATGTGTTCACGGTTAAGTACACTGACTTGTTTGCTTTTTTCCAGGCCTAATAGCAGCTGCAGGTCCACAGAGGCATAGTGTCCCCCATTCACAACAATATAAATGACATTAACAACCCCATCTTATAACTATCCTGGTGTTATAATTGCTGAAGGGGGCAAAGAGACAAATTCTACACTGAACCTCTGTAACACTATTATTTATTTCCAAGACATTTTATTCTTAGTTGTGGTACTCCATTTTGGTGTAATGATTTAAATATTTGGCATTATGATGTTGGTGTATATCCACTCAACTGTTTAACAGGTCCCATACCTTGTTTCTCAGATGCAATGAAGCTTTCATGTCCCGTATAAATATTCGGGTAATCTAAAAGGTGGATTCTGAAAAGTTAGTTAAATTGAAAGTAATAACAGAAACCACTTGTCTCATGTTACTAATAAGTAATGTGATGTAAAATTTAATAATTTTACGTTTACTGCATTTATTCAAATACAAGATTTCTGGAACCAGTGAATTCCTGCATGTACAAGTCGATAGAAACTTTCAAGAAACATCTTAATAGTTTATGTACTGCTGTATGTCTCAGTATGTCAGTATATTTTCTCAGGATTATTAAATTCTTGGTCTTTGTTCATCGTCTGGTATCAAAAGAATGCGTTTTTGAAACTGGAACTGTTTCTGTCCTCAGTTGAAGAGGGAAGAGGCACCTACTCAGTTGGGTCTGTTAGAAAGAGCTGATCTCAGTCACTGACAAAGTCCAAGAATTTACCAATCCCGAGTATAACACACTATCATCAGAACCCTTTAAAATTGACCAGCATATTTATCTTTCAAATACTGCATTTGCTAATATTTTACATGTCTATGTAACGTATAAAAATTTTCAACATATTTATCATTAATGATCATTACCCATTGATTTAATTTAATGGCTACATTCATCAACATGTGTGAACACACCTTTTTTTTGAGTCCAAATTTTGACCTTTATATAAAATGACGAAAGTAATTCTCTCTTATTCATATTTGAATGGATTAGGCATCTTAATGTTTAAATTTAATCTAAATATTGTAGATATAAATTAGGATGATTTAATTATGGGTTGTAGCACTGTACAGTCTTTGTAGAATTTTACTGATGTTTCAGAGGTCCTTGCTGCCTCCATTATGAGGGCACTTACAATGGAGGCGGCAAGCACTTCTGACTGAAATATCGCACATATAAATTAAATTTCTAAAGTAAATTTTAGTAAAGCTCATCAGTATTATTAATCTGCTCCAAGTGAAGTTCTTCTTGTTATCAAATGAAAATGAAGAAATGTGAGGTTCATCAATAGTTTGGTATTTTAACTGTTTTGACATTCGTATTGATAATTGTTTAATATATTCTCTTTCCATCCTTTATGAATCATTTAACTTGATAAAATCTTACTTGTAAACACCGTCTTTAAATTGTAGCTTATTTTACTGCAAAGAGTTAAAGCAATGTCTGTATTTACTAAATTGATCATTGAATTTTAGATCACTTTCCAAAATGACCAATAAAAATTAACATCCTATATACATTGTATACATATTTTAATATACATCTCATTTGAGTAAAGGGGTGCTCTGTGATTCAGTAAAATGTTTACATTTATCAGTAACAAAAATATGATTACAAAATTAAGCAAGTTTCATTTGGTAGACTGACATAAAATCACAAATCACAGGATGTACTTTGTGATGTGTGCATTATTTTATGGCTGTATCATTTTAGAAGTATTACTGTACAGTAATATATATGCCCCATGGCACGGTGCAAACGTGATTGGGTAAGATGAAATAATTATGTTTGTAGCTACCATATGATAGTCCATAAACTCATATTATAAAACACCTACTTGTTACAAAGTGGTAAATAATTTAAGATGTTGCCAGTGTGATCATACTGAAATGGGACAGGGAAATTTATCTTTACCCTTATAGCAAGGCCATGAAAAATTAATTTTATGGGTTGCATACATCCTCCTCTGTATGTAACCCATGTGTTCAATATTAATTTTAAATTTAATCCACATTCCTGAGTAGCAGCATGCGCTCATTGAATATCTACTTAAATAATATATTTGTGGTCAAATAAGTAATTTACAGGTTCACATTAAAAAAACATACAGATGATATTAGCTGAATTAAATATTCTTGAAAATATAGCTGTACTGGATGCAAAATATCTGCAAGCATGATTCTTTGTACATTATTGCTTGCCCTCCCTCCCCATAACTCAGCTGGCTAGCCACTAACATGTTCATTTCTAAAAGTCAAAAACTCAGACACACTTTAAAACTGAGATAATTAACTAATTCATATATATTAACAACCTGTGCTTATATCATACTTGACAGAAATGTATTTCCAGCAGTAAACTATATTGTAACTATAGTAACATGAAGATGGCTGTCTTGCAGGATGTAGCACTGTGTAGTCTATTGCTACATCCCAGAAAACAGCCATCTTAATGCTTGTCACTGTAAGGACCTCTTATCTCACCATACAGCAGTATAGTCAAAAGTACTCTTACTTTGTTGAATTCAGTATTGTGTTGACTAAAATGGTCTAGGAATGTTAAACAGTGGTGACTCTTTGTCAAATATATTTAATGGGAACAATTTGCTAGTAATATTAGCAGCACTACCTTACATTATGAAAACCTATCTTCGCATCATTTAATGTTAAAGTCTTGTGTATGGTCCACAATGTCTCTTATACTTTCAACTATAAGCTCTGAACTGAACACTTTGTATAGCCATGCTCTACAGTATGGAACCCTTGCAGTTATAAGTGAAAATGACATGGATTAAATATCTTTGTGATATTACCCATTGTGCAAGGTACATTTGATATACAAGAGTTACCTCCGGTCGTGTGTAGGCAGTTGGTTGTCATTATACTGACAGATCTATTATTACTCTTTATGTTTTGATATTTTGTGAGTTTAGATTGAATTTGGGAGAATCAGCAGATATCTTGTCATGAACAGCGAGGGCCAGGTTCAATAAAAGCAACAGACGTTTCAAACCTGTGTACATGGCGTCTACTAACTTCATACTGGCTGAATGTGCTATACATGATTCTTGACAACCCTACAAATATTTAAAATGAATTTTAAAGGAGAATTGCAGTATAATAATCTTGATGCAGTTGTAATAAAAATGAATATAAGCAGTTAGTTGTTAAAGCTTAACTGATGCACATTATATAGAGATCATAAACCCATGTTGCCAAATCTGTACTTTTTTAATTTTAGACTTTTAAATGTGGAACAAAGACAAGTATATGTTTTAATTTTCTACAAATGATATAGATGGAATAAATGAATTGTATGATAACGAAATATTTTGTATTAAGAGGTGCAGCTATGTTACTGTTTTCCACTTGCAACAACAAAAACTGAATATTTGTAAAAAAAAAAAAAAGTAATGGAGTAAAGACCATCATAATAATTAAAGTAATAATGTAATATTGTATGTATAAAGCTGATTTCAATGCCTGGCAATATTATGTATTGTATACCATTGTGAAGTTACAAGTTGCATGTATGTGTGAATGTAAATATATTCTATTTATAAAATATTGCAAGAAAGTGAGAGAGCTTGACTAAGATATATAAGGGTCACTGTATGAAAATATCATGTTGAAACAAAAATTGCGATAAATTTATTTACAGAGTTTGAATAAATTTCTATAGCAGAGTTAAAAAATTCTTTTGCATACCTAATAACATTCCAGTTCCTCCCTGTAAGTAAAGTAAAGTAAAGTAAAGTTTGTCCCACTATACGCCATGTAGGCGTTTGGGGTGAGTGGAGGTATAGCTCCTCTCTTCCTTGACCTCGGCACTAGATGGGGGTGAGTGGTCAGCATCACGCCCCGGCCGGCTTTACCCCCGGGAAAGGACCCCGGTACCCATTGTAGAGGAGGCTGGGTGGGCCCCAGAGCCGGTCTGGACGCAGAGGCTAGAGGAAAAATCCTCTGCCCCTAATCGGTCCCAATTTACATTTACTCTGTTAGTAACAGTATTTTGTTTAGTTTGGATCTATCTGTATATATTTAAAAGTACAATTGTTTATTGTTAGAGATGTTATAATTATGTACAGGTTACCTGTGAGCCACTACATGGGTGCAAACTCATGTGACTTGTATTGGGAAGGTACCTGTTCAAACCTCTGCCAAGGAACCAAGTATACCAGGGACGGTAATCATTTCTACTTATGGGCCAGATGTGGAAAATTCAGTGAGGTAGGCCAGAAAACCTCACAAGAAAATTATGTGATTTAATAATTAAGTTACCAGTTATTTACAGTAACCAAACACTTTATAGATATACCAAAATACATAAAAAACTTTATTAACAAATAATTCAGATACAATTGGTAAAAAAACAGTGTACTTTGTTACTAAATACATTTGTTTTACTAAGTTTATCTTTTGTTTTCTTTATACAGTTTGTAAATAGTGTCTGCTAGAGTCTTTTCAACAATTTAAATCCTACATATTTAATTTAATCTATCCTGGTTACCTTAAGGTTAAATAAGATCTGGACTGGGACCCATTGACTTTCGCTACTCAAATGTACATAAATTAGTAAAAATGAGTATTAGAAACCCCAAAATTTCTAACCCTACAGTTATAACTGTATATGAAAGCAATGATAAGACAGTGCAGCTACCAGTTTCATCGGATATGCATTCCAATCTCTATTGTAACGAAAATTATTGTTCTGTTTAGTGTGAAAATACTGGTTATTATTATGGAATCATATGAACAAGTGTCCGGCTAGTTTCCCATAAAAATTGTGGGTGGTACGAAGATCTGGAATTTTTTACATGATTAATTAGATACACTGATTGTCAGAGCTACATTTCACTCAGAACTTGAGACACTTTACAAAACAAGTTCTAAATAAAACAATAATACACAATATTTCAGTAATTTAAGAACCCTTTGTAACCATTTGCTTTGAAACAAAACTAAATTCAAAAAATCTTGTGGGAAATTAATATAAAAAATTACATGAAATGTAATTATGAAATAAATTGATGTCTAAGTTAAGTAAGTATGCTCAGCAATGTAGAGCTTCAGTGGATACACAAAGATTGTACCATAAATAAATAAGGTAGACAGTTCCATGACAAAGGGAACAGGAAAATGTAGAGCTGTGAAAACAGTGTGGAGGAAAGGCAGCCAAAGCTGAGTGGTAACTGTAGGCTTCGTACCGCCTGCTTTAAAAATCAAGAAATCTGAATTTGTATTTATCTGTTTTGCATGATCCTCAGTGTAAGCAACGATTATTTCCTTAAACTGCATTAACTAGCTGATATTTGTAATGGTGAAGTGTAGTGTTTTCTTTGTGGTACAGCTGAATTCGTAAATATTACTTAGACGAACTTTGCCGCCTTCAAAGGGTTAAACACAAGGATGAAAAGTATGAATGTGGGTAATGGTTTGAACATTGAGAGACAACATATTCATACACACAGGAACAAAATAATACAATCAAAACTGGCATTTCTTCATATATGTGTAAAGACACAAGCATATTTTTAGTTACAGTGAAGGAATTAAATAACCACATGTCCAAACATCACTAATAGACAAATGTAGCTAAAATTCACCAGCCAGTCACTATAAACAATATCCTTGAACAGTAAATACCAGCTTATTTTTATTTTCATTAATCTTTTTATTAGTGTATTTTCTTGTCAGTATTAGTATCAGCTGTTTTAAAAATTTAAGTTTCATGAGATTTAAGAGCAGTATTAATAAGTTTGTTGATGTGTTCTGCTCTCTTCATGGCACCATTTATACATTCCTGTAACTGTGCGTCTGTTAGAGGACTCCCTCCTGGTTTGTGCACAGAACACAATTTGTCCCCTTGAACAACAACAGTCATGATGCCACTTGATAAGCTCTCTTCTTCATTTGTTGGATCTGTTAAGAGGATTTCACTGAAAGAACAAAAATAAACATAATTAGAGCTACAAAGTTACGGAAATAAAATTTGCTCTTAAATACAGAAGAACTAAAGCTGTAAACATTCAGACAGTGCAATGAAAATCAAACCGTTCTCAGGTCACAAACATAGGTACTCTATCTCAAATCATTAAATGTCATGCTGATAGTCTTACTTTTATCATTTACTAACTGTTGAACTGAACCCAAAGGTTCAACACTGCCAATACTAAAGCATATCACGGGACACATTCATGAACCACTTGCACACACCCTCATATGTTCCCACTTCCGACATCCATATTATTATTATTGCTGTGCTGACTGCATTTTATTTTGTGGTTTTAATTTTATAAGTTTTTTCTGTTTTGTTTTATTTAGTATTATTAATTGAATTATATTACTTAGGTATATTTAGCTCATTTACTTATTAGTTATTTTGCAATAAATTAATATTGTACATTTATATATTTAGTTTACTGTTTGTTTGTTTTTGTATTGTAATGTTTGTATAGTGCTTGGCTGTCATTGGCCTTTTTGGCTGTTAAGCACTTTAATAAATGAATTGAATTATTATCCCAACTCTTCACCACTTTATGGGGTATGTACTTCCATGTACCCAAGACAGACCTTGTCCCTAAGGTACATAGGGCAGCAGCTATTTCCGGGATCCATATTGTTTTTAGCAAGTGCCACATGTATTATATAACTTTATTTTATGAAAGCGTCTTTCGGATGATGTTTGAAGTTCCCAAAATGGCGGTCTTCTGCAGTTCCCTGTAGTGTTCGCCCGGGATGTTGGCCAAATATTTTCTGAGTGACCTGGAGACAGTTCCTGTTGTTCCTATAACTATTGGGATTACTTTTGCTTGAACTTTCCACATTCTCTGTATTTCTATGAGAAGGTCCTTATATTTCAAGATCTTCTCTGCTTCCTTCTTAATCACATTCCTGGCAGTCGGTATTGCTATGTCAATTAAGAGGCAAGTTCCGTTTTTGTTTCTGATTATAATATCTGGTTTATTATTTGGGATGGTTCTATCTGTTCTGATTTGTTGGTTCCACAAAATAGTTATTTGGCTATCTTCACTTGTCTCCACTGTCTTCGGGATGTGTTCATACCAGTGCTTCTCTTCTAGCTTCACCCCAGCGTTCCTGCATATGTTAAAATGTAACTGAGTACAGACACGATCATGCCGTTGTATATACTGCTCTTTTGCCAGCACGGGGCATCCGGACATAATGTGATCTGTCATCTCATCAAATTGCTGACATATTATTATTATTAGTTCCTCATAATATTCTTCTTGGTAAACTTAAAACCTTTGGACTATCACCCAGTTATGTTGATTGGTTCCATAGTTATCTTTCTGACAGGCAATCCTTTGTTCGTGTATCTGGAACTCTTTCATATCCTTATCGTGATAAGTGTGGAGTGCCTCAGGGTTCCACCCTAAGCCCCTTACTTTTTAATATATTTAATGATATTTGTGACTCCATACATAACTCACAGTGCCTTTTATTTGCTGATGACTTAAAGATATATCGGAGTATTAGCGATGTTGATGATTGCAAACTGTTACAGGACGACATCCATTCAGTGCAAAATTGGTGTCTTGTTAATGGGATGCAACTTAATTTAAGTAAAACGACTGTTATATCATTCACCCGAAAGACAAACAGTATTTACTTTAATTACAAATTGTGTAACAACCTGGTGGCACGCTCCCATTGTGTTAAAAGATCTCGGTGTTCTATTGGACTGTAAGCTTTATTTTCACCAGCATATTAACTACATATTTTCACAAAGCTTAAAAATGCCTGGTTTGATTCGGTACATTACTTCTTCCTTCTCCACTATTGATAGCCTTTTGGTTTTGTACAGTACTTTAGTCCGTTCTAAAATTGAGTATGCATCCGTTGTTTGGAACTCTATTACTAATACTGACTCCTTTAAACTGGAAAGGATTCAAAGGAAAATTGTAGCTTTGTGTTACACTAGATTCTTTAATGGCGTTTGTGCCTATAATTATGATGATATATTAGTCAGATTAAATTTTTTATCGTTGCATTTAAGGAAGAAGCTTTTGGATGCGCTTTTCCTCATTAATGTTTTTAAAGGCAAAATTATTTGCTCATCTGTTTTTGATACAGTTAGTCTCTGCGTACCCACTAGGTCTATCAGAGCCTACTCTACCTTTACTGTACAACGTAATTTCAAGGCTAGTCCCTCTGCCAGATGCGTTTCTGTTGCCAATGCAGTCAGTAGGAGCATCGACATCTTTAACAAAGATCCTGTTTTGCTTACTGATGTCAGTCAGCTCTTTAAACAATAATCATTGCTCTTTTTTATTATTTATTTAGTATAATATTTTATTTTGTATGTTGTTTGTCCAAAATTGAACTGATTTTAATTTAATTTTTAATTTACTTATCCATAACATTTAGCTCATTTACTTATTAATTATTTTGAAAAAAATTAATATTGTACTTTATATATTCAGTTCATTGTTTGTTTGCTTTAGTATTGTAAGATTTATATTGTTGTTAGTGCTTGGCTGTTATTGGCCTTTTCGGCTGTTGTCAAGCACTTTAATAAATGAATTGAATTGAATTATTATTATTCCATCTATTTACCATTTTATAAGGTATTTACTTCTATGTACCTAAGACAAACTTTGCCCCTGAGGTACATAGTGCAGCAGCTATTTCTGAAATACATTTTGTTTTTAATACGTGTTAGATGCATTATACAGATTTTGTGTTAGGCATTATATATTGTACATGGGCATCTTTCAGATGATGTATTATGTTCCTAGCCTGGCGGTTTTCTGAAGTTCCCTAATGTCATGATTGCCCGGCATGTTGGCCAAATATTTTTTGAGTGACTTGGAGATGGTTCCATTTGCACCTATACAGGTAAACCTCGATTTAAACTGGGGATGCGTTCCTGGATGAACCAGCATAAATTCAAACTCTTTTTATAATGTAAATCAATGGGAAGTCAATGATATGTGTTCCCGGCACCCAAACATTGACGACTTAAGTTCCTCAAAAACTGACTTTGCCTTATCCGTGGTAGCAATTTCAGTCAAGGGGATGTTTTTTCGAAAATCGAGGTTTACCTGTAATTATAATTATTATTGTTGTTGTTGTTGTTTCACTTCCTTTAGGTGAATAGGCATGAAAACAGGGAGTACAGAGATAAATCTCCATGTATTGACTCAACTTCTTGCTTTATGCACATGCATACAGAATACCTAAATTATAAGATAAAAGTACATACTCATCAAAAATGGTGTAAGTTGTGGCTACAGGTTCGCTATGCACCTTAAGTTTACTTCTCTTCTCAGCAGAAACAACTGTTTTCTCTGCTTCAGCATCATATAAAACATGGGGAAGTTCCACTGAAAAAAACAGTCAAGCATATTAGTACAACTACGACAGTTTTATAGTGTAGGAATATTCCAACACGTCGCTCCATTATCACTTAGAATATGCTTATACATAACTGTATATGTGGTAGCTTAAGACACTACTAATAAAGTAGCAGTCACTTTTTCTTTCCAAAAAGTAAGTGCTTTTTTTATCACTTACCTATATTATGTTTCAGTAAACTAAACTACATTTATGCTCATGTGCCACCCAGTAGATTATACATACCAGTTCTGAGAGCTGCTACAAGCGCTATGACACATGCGTCCAATAATGATCCGTCATGGTCCAAACAAATTAAATCACAATGAAGAACCCATGCCAAATGCTCTGATACAATGCATAAATCCCTCAGATCTATACATCTGGAGTTAGTGAGTGTTTCAGCAATAAAATTACTCGACACTTGTGCCTGGTCACTCGGTGGTCCAGGGCGAAACTTAGGTGAGCAAAGTGGTGGAAGTTCTACGTTTGGTACAAGATATCCAAAGTTAGGTTCTTCAGCTTTTGGTTTTGCCAGTTCCTAAACAGATGATATAAAATATTATTAATACAAAATGTACTGTAAAATTTTTGGCAATATACATAATAAAACCATCAATTAACTAAGATTTTTTATGGTCAAAAACTCATCACTGCACACTTTATTCTGATAATGTCTAATTACACTGTCATTTTCACAGCTGTAATTCAAAGACATTCAGAAACAGAACCATGAGCCCTAAAGGGTTTTGACGATGGTAGTTTACACATAAAATTATTCTTTGTCAGGACTTTTTCCATCGTCTGTTCTTTAAAATCACAACGTTTCGGAGGCTGGTTCTGTCTGAGTAGAAAAAGGCATTTATGATCAATTAAATTTAATGAATGTTACATATATAACAGTAGGACCATATATCAAATACATGATCTGTCAAATTAGTCAAAAAACATGTGTAACAGTTCAATAAGGCCCTTATATGAATTGAAGTCCATGAAATTTACACACAGTAATGTTTGTAGAATGAAATGTTGTATACACTTTTATCAGAATCTGTGAAAGACCCAGAAGCTAGTCCAGTATATACTGAATGATATTTCAGAGCAGTTTACTGCCCAGTCATGATGGTGATCCCAGATGACAGAAATTTTCAAAATCAAAATAGCTCAATAAAATTTAGATCTATCATACTCTGTTTGAAATAGGTTACTGTTCCTTGTAGACATACTAATTGACACAACAAAATCAATATGTGTTTTTTAAACCTTTTTTACATATGGTTAACCATCACAGTTTTCTGATATTCTTGTATCAGTCTCAGTGTAATTAACAAAACATCTTTATTTTAGCTGAAAACATTCTACTTACAGCTTTGATTCCACACACAACCGTAGTGTTTCCAATTTTAACAATAGCTGAGCCTTCAGCTGTTTTTATAGAGCCCACATTAATTGACACCGGGCGAAATGTCTGTAAACTTCGACCATCTGGCCTCACATTCTGCGCCTTAAACACAATGGAAATATACAGATAAAAATCCAATCTAAAGTAATTTAGTAATGATAGTCGTATGTTTACTGGCAGGCAAATTCCACAAGACAACACTATACTACATGCAGGTAGGCAAAATGCTGGAGGCGCATGACTGTCTCTCCCCCCCCCCCCCCCCCCCCCCCCCTCTGCCATCTCTGGCTAGCTCTTTAATCTGTGGGGAAAACTAGCATGCTCGTGTTGGTTTTCTGGGTTGTAGTGCCATGCACACTGTGGTACATGTAATGTATGATTAAGAAAAGATAAGTAATAATTTTAATCTTTATAAGCTGCTGTGTTAGCTTTCAATAAAATTTGTTTTCTGAAGTACTATTTTAGGTTTTCCCCATCATTCTTGATCAGTAGTTTGTCAATTATATGATAATGTATGTTAATCATGGAACTTACTAGGAAGTCTCTGTAGTATTTCACTGGATGAATTGTTCTGAAATTAAGAGACAAATCAAACAATTTCACAGCTCTGAATTATACTAAGAACATGTGACATTTCTAATACATTCCTTCCCAGGAATTTGAAAGGTAGTTCCCATTACAGGGTGAATTCCTGCACCTGTTCCATGTATTTATGGCTATTTCCATACCTGGGAATGCTTCTGAATAAATGGACATTTATTTGTAAATAAATGAAAGAAAGAACACGGCTTTCTTCAGGCCCGATGATGAAGGTAGCAAAGACCTTTGAAAAGTTTGTAAACTTCAACCAGACTACACAGTACTGCAAGCAAGAAGACAGCCGTCTTCATATTCACTGCAGTAAGAATCTCAAATCCTACATAAATGTAAACAACATTTTCCTCTGTCTGTGATTGAACAAACACAACATTTCTTCTTTAATAAACATTAATAAACAAGCTCGAATGTGTGTAAGACATTAGGAAATGTACACAGCATAACAATTCTAGTACATTCACTAGACTTTGACCAAAAATAATGGCACTGGCTCGGTGATGATGTCATCACAGATTCCTAACATGACTGCCAGGCTGGATGTTAATTCCCTGCCCAGTCACCTCTATATGTAAAAGGGTCTTCAAGAAATATATATGCATGGGAAATGTAATAAGTATATTTTTGGAACTTTAGGAAGGAATTTGTCAAAAAAGTTTGTGAACGGTGTTCAGATTTGATAATTCTAGTATTTTGCAAAGCTGTTTGTATATGAAGTGATGGCTTGCTTGGAAGTGACCTATACTTCATATGCAAGATCCAACTTCAAACACTACAAACATAAAATTTAAATTTTGTTCTTCTGGGTCAAAACTTATAGATGCCCACATTTCAGAAAGAAGAAAAACATGACCTCCATCATAAGGGAATAGAAACTCAAATCTCATACAAGCAAAAAGAATCTTTCATATATCCATATTATACAGTTCGTGTCTATTAAATTTACGGGCGATTATTAGAAATGAATCTAATTAATTTACATTTGCTTAAAGTCATGTGCTGCTTCAAAATTGTAATGCCTTGAACACAGTTCTAATTTGAGTTATAATTCAGATTAATTTTACAAGTCACAGTGATATCCATAGTAAAATTTGCTGTTCAGGAGGATCGTTGGAGTCTAGTAGCCATAAGCAGAATCCCTATGTAGTGTAAAGTTTGGATAGGTTAGAATTGGCATTGAGGTATAGTTCTTAGCAGATCTTTTGAGATTCTGCCATAACTGGCGGAGTTTAGAGATGCTATAG
This sequence comes from Zootermopsis nevadensis, assembly GCF_977971745.1. NCBI lineage: Eukaryota > Metazoa > Arthropoda > Insecta > Blattodea > Termopsidae > Zootermopsis > Zootermopsis nevadensis. The sequence continues at coordinate 8,556,431 of NW_028259144.1, read as the reverse complement.
GTCACTGTTAGTCCCACTTCTACTTCAACTACGAATTTACAAACATAATTATCAAACTGGGACTTCAATACACTTGCTATATAGGTTAAATTGTGGGAAAAGAAAATCATTGTTAAATGTCTTTTGCCACTATTGTATCAGAAAGTAAATATATACACAGCTTAAATAAGAACGCATCGGTCCTTAAATAACATAACATTTGGCAGTTATAATCCATAAAAACTACTAGTTGTGCACATATATTTGTAAACATACTTATAACTAGCCGCCATTTCCAACGAACGTAAGCATACCCTGTCAAAACTACCACTTACATAGACATAGATAGGTAAAGGCCATAGTTAAGTACTGAGAGTTTCATGAAAGTCGGATCACAGATTATATCTTGGCTACAGTCATAATTAACGACATACTACGGAAACTTTCCTCAGGGGGAGATCCACATACTTCATGTTCTGCATATAGACAACATTGTGGTGATGATTTTAGAGGTCGTGTGTGTTTTCGGCAAGTGAGCCATAACATTTACAGTAAACCCATCCAATTCTCTTTTCCCCTTTTAACAAAGAGACATAAGGTTATCTATGTGCTATATTTAATACGTTGGTGCACAGGATCAGAACTCTTTTGTAACTGAAGGCCTGCATGATGAACTGGAGTTCCTTAGGGCCACTTTCAGGCACAATTGCTACAGCAACCAGAAAATCTAAAAGACTCTCAGTTTACCATAAATAGTCATCCTGTCCCCAGAGAAACCCATGTCATTTACCTTCCTGCCCACTGTGGGCACAACCTACATCAGCAGGATGTTGTCCAGAGACATAATCTGTGGACCTCTACCCAAGGAAGGTTCCCAGTTTTGTATAATCTGTAAAAGACATTGGACCCATGACTCCAGGTGTATGCAACCTGCCTTGCAAATGTGGTCAAGTCTACATTGGACTGACCTATCATTACACTGAGACCTGGTTTAAGGAGCTCCAATAGCATATTTATCATGGAGCATTCAGATAAATAATTTCCATTTTTCAATATTTTCTTTCTCTTCCCTCTTTACATTCCATTTCTTTTCTGTAATCTTAAATGCTGTTCCCCTACCTGCCTGATACTGGCTCCTTCTCCATACTCATTGCTGTAAGAAACAACATTTCATTAAATTATGCTTATGCTTAAGTAAGGAGATTCTTACCATAACCCACTTGGACACTGCTAGCAGTTCCTCAACTGCTGATCTATCCAAATTTCTACACTTATACGTTTGCTGTGGGGCCTTTGTACCCACGACCTGTTATATCCTGCTCCTTACCTAGTAGTTTTCATATGAATAATTTAATCCAATTCTATATGTGATCTGGAGTTTCATGCAATAAAATATAGGGTTAGCAAAGAGGTGATGAAAAAAGGTTTTAGACCACCACATTGTTTGGGAGGTAGGTGTAAACATGTGTTTCAGTGACCAAGTGGCCAGAATAGTAAATGATAAAAAGCAAGAGGTGCATTTGATATGTTTGCTTAATCATTAAAGAACCTTTAATTGTCTACATGATTTATTCTGAAAATAACAATTGTACATTGATTTTTTATATGGATGGATGGATGGATGGATGGAGGCAGCAAGGAACATCAGTAAACTTCTACCAGACTAAATAGAATTGTTTAATTTTAGTTTGCATTAGAAATCATCTTGTAAAGAGAATCTTATTCTTTTATGTGCATTTGTAATCATCTGCTTCTTTAATTCTGTGGATTTCTAGTCTTGAAAGTACAGTAGATTATTAGAATTTTGATAGGTAGGTACATTGAAGAGTAAAATAATTTTTATACTTTAATACACTTATAATGATGGTACCACAACCAAACTGTCCCTGAGGGACAGACTGAGCCATTAAGACATTCCACATTCCTAAATTTTACTATTAAGAAATTAGAGAATATAAATTCTATTCTATTTTATCCATATAAGAAAAACAGGTGCAATTGTAGTTGTGCATAGTTTGTTCATATATTTATTGTTAGAAGATGACAAAATTTACAAAATATACCTGCTCTTAATTTTATCATTCCTATAATTAAATGTTTATTGTCTATTCTGAAATTGTAGTTGCTGCATTTTAAAAGTATTCCGTAGTCTAGATGCCCTTAAAGAATATTATAGGTATAGTTCAAATTTTGCTAACAAGACATATTAATTTCTACCTAGTTTGCTCCCCCTTCATTTCTAAAGTGGTACAATAAATGGAACAATCTCATGCACAAAATAAAACCAACATCATGCGCAAATTAATATTATTAAATATATATTTCTCAAAGTTCTATCAACCATAGATTTCAGTTGTATTTACTTTTGTTTATCTGTGGTAATTTTGTTTAACTTATGCGTTTATACAATAATTCGGGATAGTTAAAATTTATAGATTACTTAACAATTCTGTGAGTCGATTAATAGAAAAATAAATAAATTAATGCAACGGGATTTGTTTTCTTTCTTTTTTATGCAAATTTGTAGTGACGTTGATTACTCATATTTCCAATCATCTGTGATTACGGAAGCTAGATGACCACGTGACGGCAATGTGTTTTGTGATTGGTTTGTTTCAAGACTCGCGGAGGTTTTAACGTTTTGTGACAATTCTTGCATAGGTAGTGTAGGACGTATGGCGTTAGTATGATCAGAATGAAATTAGAGTCATAGTTAGAAGGTAGTCTTAAACATTGTAAAGATTGTAACACTTGTGCTCCTGTATTCAAATCATTATTACTTCGTTCCATAAGTTATTTAATTCACATTTGTATTTAGTATCTAAAGCCATAGACGACCGTTACACAGAGAACATGGCTACCTTTCGAATTAATCAAGATCAAGAAAATTGTGGCCCAAATTTGAGGCAAACCCAAAAGGAACAATCTCAGCAGCAAAGGAGGCCCGTTTTGGGTGTGATAAATAAAAACACAACCCGAATTCCTTCACAGAAGCCCAAACAGGTAAGTTAAATGTACCGTTACATTGGGTGAATAACTTTACAATATTTGTAATTTAACAGCTGATTGTCAGGTCTTATAAGAAAGTTATTATTCTTTTAGAATTTGCGGAATTCTTTTAATTATCGGATTATTTTATCATTATTTATGATTATGTGATTTATAACCGAACTTTAATTTTGCATAATGAGTCATTTTCAGGCACACTGATGTTGGAAATTTCAGTTTCAATAGGTTTTGTGCGTTTCCGGTCAATTATATCTTCATATATTAAACTTCTTCAAGTTAAGTGCAGTAAGATGCAGATTGTGTGCTATTAATGTGTTTTACAGTGCATTAGTAAGCTGCTAAATGTATGTATCTGTTTGTAGATTTGTTTGAGCATTGTGATGTTTGTTCTCTATCTTAGTGTGATTGCAGAAATATGAGTTTATTATATGTTAATTTGCATCTTGCAGGAAATTACATCTCAGGATGAAAACCTGTGTGCTAAGCAGAAAAGCACAATACAGATAGTACAGAAGGCACCATTTACGATTCATGAAGACAAATTAGTTGAAGAGAAGTCTGTTGTTCTAAGGGATAGTAAACCTCAAGCATCATGTATAAATAATTGCAGAATAAGACAGTTTGGTTTACCAGCAACTGTAACAAATCTTCATCGGCAACCACTACAGGAGATTAGTATTAAACATGATATCTTTGAAGAAGATAGTACAGGTGGTTCCCCAATGTCTTTGGACAGATCTGGTATTCTGGGTACCCCAATCAAGCAGGGGTCAAAGTCGGCACAGGAATTGCTTCTGGATATTGATGAATACAAGGAGGAAATTTATCTGTACTTACGTGAGGCAGAGGTTTGTAAATAGAGATTTTTGAATAATATTTGGTCGTGTATCATTATTGTGCTTTAAGTTGAGAAAGAGTATTCAGAAACAATAGTGAAACAAAACTACAAGGTCAAAGTAATGGCTTCTAATTGTGTTTGTAGAAGCTACTGAGTATAAGAAAAATGTGCTAATGAAACCTGTAACAAAATTCTTACAGGTATATATTTATCTGACTTATTTTCCATCAAGAATGGTCTGAGACAAGGAGATGATTTTTCTCCATTGCTCTTTAACTTTGCGCTAGAATATGCCATCAGGAAAGTCTAAGATAGGCAGGAGGGTTTACAATTGAATGGAACACATCAGCTATTGGCATATGCTGATGATGTGAATTTTTTTGGTGACGATATAAACACAATAAAGAGGAACACAGAAGTTTTACTAAAGGCTAGAAGTAAATTCAGAAAAAAACTAAGTACATAGTAGTATCTCGTCAGCAGACAGGCGGGCAGAATTATCTTAGGGTGGCTAATAAATCCTTTGGAAGTGTGACGAAGTTCAGATATGTGGGAACAACAATAACAAATCTGGAAATTAGGAAGACTAAATTCTGGAAATGCTTGCTACTTCTCAGTTCAAAATATTTTGTCTTCCCATCTGATTTTAAGAACCTGAAAATTTAAGTATAAAATAATTTTGCCTGTTGTTTTGTATGGGTGTGAAAATGGTCTCTCAATCTGAGGGAGTATCATAGATTGCAGGTGTTTGAGAATATGGTGTTCAGGAGGATATTTAGGCCTAGGAGGGAAGATGATGGGGTATGGAGAAAACTGCATAATGATGAGCTTAAAAATTTGTGCTCACCAATGTTGTCAGGGTGATTAAGTCGAGAATAATGAGATGGGCGGGGCTTGTGGCATGCATGGATGGGACAAGAGGTGTACACTGGTTATTGATCGGTAAGCCTGAAGGGAGATCTAGACGTAGATGGGAGGATAATATCAAGTGGGATATATGGGAGATAGGAGTTGAAGGCGATTGGACTTTGCTGGCCAAGGACAGGGACCAGTGGAGGGCTTTGGTTAATTTAGCGATGAGACTTCGGGTCCCCTAAGCCATCTAGTTAGTTAGTTTGTAGAAGTGGAAGTGTTTTCTTTGTATCTTTACAGAGCAGTGACGAGAGGTTGACAGAAGGGGATGGTAACTGAGTAAGCCTATATTAGATTTCAGTTTCTTACATCACTGAAGATGTTGGAGAAACATACTGTCTCCATCTTTAGGCCTGAAGGTGTAGTAGTATGTTTTGATGAAATGTTTATATATACTTACAAGTCCACATGCTGTCACAGTCTGGAGCAACATCATCGACAATTAAACCTAAAATTCAATGACACGTGTACATGGCCACCATATTGCATACATGATTTTCTGTAATTGGATGTGTGTAAAACTTGTGCTGTGTATGATTATTAGAAGAGTAAGGAAATTATAAAGTTTTTTAAACTGCACCTACAATGCTGCTCATATAACTTGCCTTTGTCTGAATTTCGAGATTTTTCTGTCAGGAATAGAGGATTTTCTTTGCAGTACAGTCAGACCTCGGTTCACGAACGCCTTGGATCACGAACAATTCAGTTTGCGAACAAATTTTCTGAACACAAAGCGTCTCAGATTACGTACTGTGTCTCGAGTTACGAACACGCAAGCCGTCAACATCGTGGAGCGATAAGCTGGGAGTATCGGCGTCGGCAGTATTCGTAGAAGAATGATCCAGCATGGGGCCAAAGAAAGACAATGATAGCAGCAAAGTGAAAAGAAAAAAATATCAATATCATGATAGATGTTAAGAAAGAAATCATAGCCAAACATGAAAATGGTGTTCGTGTCTCTGATCTTGCTACTTCTTTGATCCGTGAAATTTGTGCAAAATGGGGTGAGGTGCAAAGTTTCGTGGAACGATATCACCCCGATAAAGCAGTAGCAAGCCGCAGCATAAACATTTTCAATGATAATGCCATGTATCACTTTAGGAACATTTTAAAACGTAGACAAAAACAAATCACGCTGGACAACTTTTTAGTGAGACAGAGGCCCAATAAGTCTGATGCAGAGTCAAGTGGTGCCAAGAGACAGAAAAAAGAAAAAGAATCCCCTTCCAAACAATAATATTCCACTTCCTCACCACCTTCCACTTACGCCGTCGACTCTCCTCCATACAGGTACAGTAAAACTAAATTTAGTTTTCGTCTATATTTGATCTGCTTAGTGTTGTGTTTTTTTTTTTTGTGATGGATTTAATGGTTCCCATTGATTTTGTGTTAAGAACTTGTGCACAAAGTACTGTTGTAAAATTTTAAATAAGCAATCATCTGGGGTACAGGAACGGATTATAATCCATTTTACATTAATTCCTATGGGGAAAATAGTTTCGGTTTATGAACGACCTTCAGGAACGAATTAAGTTCGTGAACCGAGGTTTGACTGTATTTGCAGAACCATGATAATTTGATCATACAGCATCAGAAAATGTAAAATATTTGTGAGGCAGGACTGAAATATGGTGACATATGAAGTCTCAAAATAGACCAGTAAGTAGCACAGTCAAATGCAAGGTAAAAAATTGATTATTTCCATTGATTGTTTAATGGCAAACACTATTGATAACCACCTTTTCTAAGTATTTAGTGAGATTGCAGCTATATCACAGATTGAAGTTTACTTAACTTATTACAGAGATGCTGTAAGTAGGACTTGAGGTTCTCACATGCAGTTAGTGTGAAGATGGCTGTATTCTGGGTTGTAGTGCTGTCTTGTCTGGTAGAAGTTTTACTAATGTTTCAGAGATCTGTTGATGATGGAGGCAGCAAGGACCTCTAAAATATTGGTAATTTTCTGCCATACTACGTGCTGCTGCAACCCAGAAGACAGCCGTCATTATACTTGCTGCTGTGCGAACCAGAAATCTCACTTCTTGTTTAAACTTATTCATGTTCTATACAAATATTTTGCTCAACTTTTTGTCAGACATGAATATTTATGGTTTGCTGTTACCACCACCATAATTAATCAGCATAATAAAGGGTAAATGATACTCACTGTTGCAGTGGCTGACCCAGTAAGAAGAGCAGTAAGCAGTATATTGATATTGCATAGCAGAAAGGCTTTGTCCAAATATGGCCACCGAAACATAGCTTGTAGTACATAGTTGTAAAAATGAGGAAACATTTGTAATCATTTTCAGACTCGCCATCGTCCGAAGCCTGGATATATGAGGAAGCAGCCTGACATTACATACGCAATGCGTTCAATTCTGGTGGACTGGTTAGTGGAAGTAGCTGAGGAATATCGATTGCAGACTGAGACATTGTATCTTGCTGTATCATACATTGATCGCTTTCTAAGCTTTATGTCTGTTGTTCGTGCTAAGTTGCAACTTGTTGGCACAGCTGCGATGTTCATTGCTGCGTAAGTTTCCAACCTGTATTGTTTGGTGACGTATAAGAAGTTTGGTTTTTTGTGGGATAGACCAGGGTTTTTCAACCTTCTAGGACCTGAAGCCACATTTACACTTTCATACTGGCTCACACGCTTTCAGATTATGAATGAAAATTTCTTGAATATCCTGACAGATTATGAAAAGTGTTACTAACTTGCTATCACACGTTTACGTATTACTGATTTTTTTGACAAATTTGTTGGATTATTATTTTTATCATAATGCAGCGTGATACACTATTACAAAAATGTGCATTGGCTGCAAAATGCATGTCAGCAGACTGTCTCCAACCTACAGGTTGAGAACCCCTGGGGTAAAAGTTTTGTTAATGGCAAAGAAAAGAAACTCGTAACTTAATTGATGTTTTGCAATTCAAGGTGTCATGCTGATTCTGTCTTCTGGGTAATCATGCCATAAGTAATGAGAAGAATGGCAAGTAATTTATTCTCAGGCTTACTAAATTCTTGGACTTTAACCATCGTATAGTATTCAAAAGAACACAATGTTTTGTAAACTGGATCTGTTGCCATTGTCAGATGAAGTGGGAGGAGCGTCTTCTCAGTTGGGTCTGTTAGAAAGAGCTAACCTTAGTCACCGGACCTGGCTACATTACTGGATGTTAGCTCTTTGTAATAGATTGATCAGAATAGGTGTTCCTTCCCTTTTCACCCGAGGACGGGAACAGGTCCAGTTTTCGAAACGTGTTCTGTTGAATACCAGATGATGGTCAAAGTCCAAGAATTCAGTAATCCCGAGTGCAACGCAATGTCATCAGAACTCTTTAAAATTTAGGTCAGTTATAGTTTCAAGTGAACACGCACAATTTATTCTGTTGTGGAGGGCAAAAAGGTTGTTTAGTCTGATGCCATCCTCTAGTGGTTTGATCTTCTTCCGTCAGTATTTTTCAAAGATAATAGCCAGTTTTTGTTGTCTTTATCAGTTCTTAATCAGAAATGTCAAATTACCATAGTATATGCTCAAATATAAGTTTTATTTAAATGTGCATAAATTACTTTCGTTACATGTTTGAAATTTGCTGACAATTTGTTTGTTGGGTTTTAGAGTCGATAACATATGTGTCACTTGTAAACCTATGCAAAGCAGCAATTGTGATAATCAATTTTTTCAAAACGTTTTTGCCAGCAACTTATCACTTCATCCCTGTTAGGTACAAATATTCTTCTAAGCACTCTGCTCTCAATTTTTGTTTTTCTCTTTACATGAATCACCATGTTTCATATAAACAATGGGTAAAATTATAGTTTTATACATTTCAATCTTTGTTTTTTTAGATAGCAGGGGTGAGGGGGAAGAGATTCTGAGAACATGGTAACAAGCAGTTTCTGGATTTAATTTGCTCTTAATTTCTTCATGAATACAATTTTGATTTATTACTGTTATTCAAAATATTTGAATTTTGACATATTTCAAAGAATTTTCTCTTTACCAGGTACAAATACAGATAGCCAGGCTGTTGGTTATTACATATGTAAGCTATAAATTTACAGAATTATAATTCTTTTGTTAATTTTTGCCTTCCCACTCATTTTAAGCTTGTGATTTAAAAACTTGTCTTACAGATCTAAACTTTTCTATTTGAGTAAAATAGTATAATTTAAAATGAAAGTTTATTTTCAGCATGTAATGTTGTGTGGTCTCAGCTGTGAGAGACTGCAGTAGAATAATATTTTAAAAATAATTGGGTCGTAAAGTCATACATATTTATTATGTGTTCTTTGCACAAAGTGCGTAGCAAGAAAGCATAATGGGCTGGTCATGTTTGCCCTTCTGCCTGTCCAGTTTATGCTTCTCAAGAACTAGTGGATGAATTTGGATAGAATTTGATCTGGCGGTTGTCTGCACAACCTCAAAATCATGCTTATGATTATCCTACAAGTGGTGATGACAAAATGATGGATGAGGAAAGTTGTGAGATAAATGTTGATGTGCTGTGATCTGGTAGCAAAAGTGGGAACTATCAGACATGGTGGATTTAATACCTCTAAATGCACACCACAAGAAACCCAGTGTGGAATACACTTTTTGAATTTTTTATGTAGTGAAGTGAGCATAAATATTGTATATTATTATAATCAATTGCTACTTGATTTTAGGAAATATGAAGAAATATATCCTCCTGATGTGAGAGAATTTGTGTACATCACTGATGACACATACACGAAGAAACAGGTACTGCGAATGGAGCATCTAATTCTTAAAGTTCTTGCATTTGATCTCTCAGTTCCAACAACATTGAGTTTCATCACAAGCTTTTCAGTTTCTAATGATCTTTCAGAAATGACGATGTTCCTTGCCATGGTAAGTACAAGTCATTTGTATTTTTAAGTACATTAAATAGTGTTGGTGTTGATTTTAAATTGGTCTTTCTTAATGTTGTGTCTGTCTGTGAAAAAGTTTAAGTGTCAGATACTGACAACTTAAAACAACCTGAAAACTGCAGATACCCTGTAGGCATAGCATTGTAATCTATTAAATGGTCAGGCAGATAAAGTTGTGCGCATGTAACGCTGCTATTTGTAATGGTTACCAAGTGAGATGAAGATCTTGCTATGTTTAGTTTTCATTTTGTTTGTTAAGGGTCTTGTCTGTTTTTCAGTTATTTATTGTATGTCACTGTTAGTGTTAAGAATTAAATTCTTAATCTGGTAGGAAGATGAAACTTCTATGATATATTTTGTGGTTACATTTCTATGATTTGGTTCTCGTGGAACATTGTGGTTTATGCAAGGTGAACTAAACAGAAACTCCGTTGTGGAGCTGAAGACAAACGAGCTTGCTGGTGGGATAGCACGTAAATATAAGTACCATGTAATAGCTCCATTACAAGAAGCCAAAGTAGTATGCACCGGGTATAGATCTTTTTTTTTATGACTGCAACAGCGAGCTCTGTTAATAGGAAGGGGGGTTAGTAGTGGCAGAGTAGCTACAAATATGGTTGTACATTTTATATTTCCTCAATTTAAGATGCTTTTTTTCATGTTTTAAAATTTCTGGAATTAGGACATCTTACATTTTATGATGTCTAAGAACCAGTATAAGTATTTTTTCCAGAAAACCTGTTACTGAATCAAGGTTGTCTTAAAATCGAGGAAATGCCGTATTAATCTTTCATTACTGTAAAAAACAGTGCTATTTATTACTCAGGATGTTTACCACTGTTCCATTATACTTTTGAATGTAAGTGAGTTATCTTTATTTAAAAATTATTCGTTTTATTAAAACTTTAGAAAAGCTGCATACTATTGATTATATCTACATGCTTGCTAGTATCTCCTTACTAAAATCTCAACTCAACCCAACCCGCTTCTCTCTCAGCTATCAGCAAACTAACCCATACACACCTTAAATGGTACTTTTCTGGGGTAGATGTGAACAAGTTTACAGTGCAGCGAAAACTCAAGAGCCACCATAAAGTTACAACTGTGTATGAGGACATACATTTTATACATATGTGACAACAAAGGTGTTCACGGCTTGATGACGCACTAGCGTCAGAACATGTTTGAAAGTATGCAAATATTAAGTTAGAATAAAATTGTGTTGACTGAAAATTAATTTAACTGTGTTACTAGGTGGCATGAAGAAGGTTATCTTATGCGCTTTCTTGTGTTTAGTTGGGGAAGGAATCAAATTATGAATTTAATGTGAAATCATTATTTTAGATTAGGGTAATTTATTTACAAACCCTGAAGGAATTCTTCATAGAAGTAGTTTTGAATTCACTGCCCTGAAACTATAACTTGATTATAATATTAATTTTTATTTTTGATAGGCTTTAGATATTTAGCCTTCTTAAATAAAATTGTTTGACATTTCATTACACTTTTTTTTACCAAAGCAGTAGAAATTTATTTTTACTGTTCCTCTTATTTAATGATGGTACCAAGATCAGTTATCCATCAACATCATCTTCTTTATTACCTACCACCCTCTTTCAGAGCATAGGGCCTCCTTTTGGAGGTTTCCTTGGTCTTTTAATGTGTGTTTGTGAGTAGTGAGTGACCAGCCTACTGACTGCACAATTTCTACTCAATCTGGATTTTGACTGACAGCTATCTAGTAGTGAATCAGGAGAGACTTGATTGAGAAATTGCAGCTGAATTTTGTTTATGAAACATCTCATATCATGATTGTAAGGTTCTTTTACATGCCGTAAATCTACGACATGGGACCGCCAGCTTTAATTCCTCTCCAAAGGAAGTTGTGCTACAGATTTCTATCACCCTTAGAAATCTGTTGTCTTTGGTCGGGTTTGAACCTGCGAACCTTGGGTCCAGTGGTGAGCACGCTAACCAGTAGTCCACTGAGAGTGACTATACATCAACATAAAAGATGCAATAACTAATGGGAATGTTTTGGCCAGTGTGGCTTTAATCTCAACTGTTGTTCCTATTTAAGATTGTAATTGCATTTTCAGGTTCATTTCTAAATTGCACGTTATGGGTTTTTTAATACTTCTCATAGCTCAGGTAATGGGGAGTAATGTATACTTGATGAAAAATGCAGAAGAAATCTTATTTTAAAATATAAATGTTTTTATTTGTTTCAGTACCTGGGTGAACTGTCACTTCTAGAAGCAGATCCATATTTACAATATGTTCCATCTGAATTGGCAGCTGCGTGCATAGCGCTTGCACGACACACACTAGATCAAGAAGCGTGGCCCGAAGATTTAGAAAAGTCAACTAAATACAAGTTTGAGGATTTAAAATCTTGTATTTCTCATTTGAATCAGACCTATTCAAATGCGAGTGTGCATCCTCAGCAAGCAATCAGGGAAAAATACAAGGCTAATAGGTGACCAAATTTGCATCCACATACATTAGATAATACTTATCTAGTTCAGTTTCTTTTTCAACAGGAACCTCCATTTTCTAACTTTGATGTGTGAAACAAGGGTTTTTAATTAACCGTATGATTTCATGGGAGTACCACATTCATTGAGAATGATGTACATTGTTTCTCTCGTGTCAGAATCGTACGTTTTTTGAAAGTATAGGATGATCAAAAATCAAGCAACCCATAATAAAATATTTGATGGTTGCAATTTATTACAGTTTGCTTGGATTAATAAACACAAGAGTATCACTGTGAATATGCAAGAGCCAACGCAGGTCATATGTTCAAGCTGTTCAGTCCAGTCCGTCAGTTGTCTTTCAGCAGTTGAAGTGCAAGGATGTCTTTTTCACAAGTACAACTAGCATCCATCGTTGAACACTATCTGAATATTTGCGACACTTTATATAACATTGTTCTTTATTTTCTGATTAAACTGTAATGTATTTTTTGACAAATAGAACCTGTCGGGAATGGGTTGTCTGACTTTTCGATTATCTTCTACATAAATAGTTGATGAGCTTTTCCTTGTTCCGTAGTGATTTATCCACATAAATGATAAAATACTATTATACAATTTTATTTGTTCCAGGTGGCATAATGTTTCGTTAATGACTCCACGTACACCAGCATTATGCTGACTGCAACCATTGCATCGTTGCACACTAATAGGAATTACGTAGTAAGACGCCGTGGTTTGGAGGAGAGAAATTGTCTGCTACATTACAATCGGTAGAGTATAACACTTGTGATTGTCACCTGAAGCAACTGAGTTTTTTTTAATATCTTTTCTTGACTGACATCTTGTACACATGTTCCAATGAGATTGATACATGCAAGAGTTATTTTTTTGTCTTATATTGTATGTATGTATGTATAGTCGGATCATTTTTAATATGAATATTAAGACAGCAAAGAAGTTTTAGAAAAGTGAGTATTAGAATTTTGAAATGTGTAGTTATTAACTTTGCCTTGGCAGTTGTATTTTGGAAGCTGTTGGATTTGTTAAAATTTCGCTGTATTCTGTTGTTGGACAAATTTTTGAATGTTTTGTTAGGAATTCACCTAAAGACACATTTCACATTCTAAAATGTAACACGAGTGAGTTTTACGTAGGTTGCGTGTTACCTCTTCAACATGTTTTTAGCATATGTGAGGAAATACGTAAGTAACACTAGAATAATCACTTCCAGAAATATTTGGTTTCAGTTTTTACAGGAGTTAGGAATAATGGAAAACCATACAGCATCTTTTTATTGTGATGAAACCTAGTTTTAAAGAAAATATAAAATGAACCAGCACTGAATTAGGTAAAACAGCTGATAGTGTACTTTCATTGTATGTCACACTGGCTTGTTTGCATGCAAGTCTTACAAATTTAAATGTTATAAACTTAACAAATTGAACTTGTCATCAGCATAATTCAGTCCTGCCAGCATAAGAAGGGCTAAATTTCCACAATTTGTTTAGCACGTGTGTGTGTGTATATATACCAGGTGATTCAAAAAGGACTTTACAACTTTGAAAGTGTATAGAAATTTATTCAGAAGGCTTAACAGAATCGGTTGAGGTGTCATTTTGTAGCAAAACAAATCAAGTTTGACTCATGTTGTGCTGTAGTACCGAATTCCGTCACCGCGAGCGCAAGCGGCAGTGCATTTGAAAATGGTTTGAAAATTTTCTCATACCACAGTTAGACGAAGATGACCAAAAAGGACGCATTTACTTCCAGCAAGACGGCACACCACCTCACTACCTTACAGAAGTCCGGGATTTCCTCAATAACCGTTTCCCAGGTCGGTGGATTGGTCGAACAGGGTCGATAGCATGGCCACCTCGTTCTCCAGATTTGACATCTCGATTTTTTCTTATGGGGTTTCATTAAAGATCGTGTGTATGTTCCACCCTTACCTGCCAAACTCACTGAGCTCAAAGCTCGAATCACTGCCGCAGTTGCAGAAGTGACACCGGATATGCTGGATCGTGTTTGGTAAGAAATTGATTTCAGGTGGGATGGCTGCAGTATCACCAATGGCAATCACATCGAACCAACTGTTTGAGGTAAAACTTGATTTGTTCTGCTACAAAATGACACCTCAACCGATTCTGTAAGCCTTCTGAATAAATTTCTATACACTTTCAAAGTTGTAAAGTCATTTTTGAATCACCCTGTATATTTAACTTTTATAAATATTTTGAAATTGTCCAATTTTATGATTGTTCTAGTGGATTTTTTGACGTAAATACGTCTATAAGGAAGGGTCATTCCGCAAAAATGTGTTACGAAAAAGGGAAACGAAAAAGTGTAACTTCAATGTTATGTTACCTAGGAAACGTCATCTGTTTATGAACAAATTAACAACAATGGTTACCTACATAGTAACATTACCTTACCTTACATTACAATACCTTACCTTACCTTACCTTACCTTACCTTACCTTACATTACATTACCTTACCTTACCGCCACGGTGGTCTAGCGGTTAGAACGCTGGCCTTGTAATCCTGGGGTCTCGGGTTCGATTCCCGGCGGTGCCCGAATTTATAACTTGTTTTGGGCAAGGCCGTGGTCTATGCAACACGGAGTTTTCCTCTGGGGGCTTCCCCGGTTTCTCCGTGGCATCCCAACAATTACTCCACTCACACACAGAAGAAGGCAATGGCAAACCACTTCTGGATCATCTGCCAAGAACGTATATGAACAGGTCCCAGTCCGAGAAAAGGATGAAAGGATCCTGTTCATATGGACCTGTCGTCAGACAGAACACTAAATAAAATAAATACCTTACTTTGCCTTACCTTACCTTACATTACATTTCATTTCATTTCATTACATTACATTCAGCTACCACTGACCCATCTTAAGCGTAACTAATTCAAGTTAAATAAGCAATGCCTTAATCAAACTTATCTCAAATGTAAAGCATGTATGACATATTTACGTCAAATTCTCCGGAACCGTGTTTCCACTGACAACTTTTTAATTAAAAGAATAAATTTGTGTGTAAATTTCCCACTATTTATGATGGAGAATTTCAATTAGTCTGCTACCATGTTAAATATTGTGTATTTTTTAAAAATACTTCAATATTTTCTTTTAATATTTATGCGGTGATGTTAAAGTCGTCCATGTTCCCAAACTTCGGAAGATTCTACATTTTCTAGCATGATTTGTACACGTCCCAGGGCCTTTGAATTTATAATGTATGAAATCCAACATTGGAGAGTAAATAATTTTTCTAGCGACTCTGTATCTTTTGAAATTTTGTTAACAGATCTTTGAACATTTGTTTTACTTTCACAATTTTGCATCAACTAATGTATAACAATTGTATTCATTCTATTGTGTGTACTATGTCAAAATGTAATACAAATGTGTGAAATTTTTATGGTTTTTATTCACCAACATTTATGAAACAAATTTATCAGTGATTTTGTCTGCAATATCTGAAGATCTTGGAGATTTGATGTTTCACCAAAATCATTTTTATAAGAGTAGACGTTGGTTGACGGCTACGTATTGCCTCCGTGCGGAGGGTCGACTTAACCGAACTCTACAGCATATTGAGGGGAAAAGTGCAAGATTGGCTTAAGGTTAAACTTTTTTATGATGTCTGTGTGTTAATTTCTTTGATCGAACTTAAGTTTTGACAGGAGGCTGCAGTCAAGCAAGTTATACTGACCAACACGAACAAAGGTGGGTGATGCAAATTGAGTTATATGTACAAATTGTGTCTGCTTTGCGCTTCAAATTACTAAATACTTTTATAAACCAGCTGTGAAGCTGATTGACTCGCAAGGGCACTTGAGAATAGATACACCGAAATGTCTAAAGAAAAAAAGATTGGCCGCTGTTGTTCATCTTGGTCAATTTAAGTAATGTGTAGAGATACTCCAATACTGTTAGTAGTTTGTAACAAATGAATGGGGTAGATAAAATTAGTATGTGTTCTGTTGATACCTTAGTAATTAATCGTTCATGAACCAATAAAAAGAAATGTTGGTAATCCAAATGCAAAATCTGCCTCAGTTTTGTTGTGCCTTACTGATTCTGTTCTACAGGGTAATGATGCTTGTCCATGGTGCCATTTGAAGAATGAAATTGGGTTTTGCTTATTTTTATTTCCCATTTGAATTCACTGTTTCTGTATAGCGCATTGACCACTTATGCATATGACAGAGGCCTTCTTGTCAGATGGAAAAAAATGTCTTTGAAGGAAGAGCAAGAAGATTCTTGATAGGTGATAAATGGAGTAACATTTCCAGAGCAAGGCATGGACATTAACTCCAGTGTGCTTAGTGTTGAGCTGGCAGTTTGCATGAAGGATTCTTTTGTATAAATTTTCATATGAATTGGTTATAAGATTTACAGTAGTTACTAGAAGTTTACCAACTTCTGGAGGTTGTCGCTGCCTCCATCATGAGGGCAATGAGTAGAGTACATCATATTTAGCATTTGATTAAACTTATTTTCAAAGTTAGGCTCTCAGCTTTGAATTGTATACACCAAAGAAACACGGTTGGGCGTAAAACTGTACAATGTGATTCTAAGTGATATAAATGTAAGGTCAGTGTATTTAGGTTTCATCTGCAATAAACTCCATTGTGTAAATGGTGCTAAAGATGCAAATGAGTTAGCTGAATTGTGGGACCAGCTGCAGATCCAAGTAATAGTTGTAGGTCTGGGCTATAATCAAGCCATGAAATTAATTTACCCTATCGGTGTCCATTATCGCAACTGGAAGTGAGTTTACTGGTCAGTACTTTCATACTCAAAGGTGTCCTCACTCCAGCATTTTGTATTTCTTGTGATGATTCTTTTAGGTAAGAATATTGTAATGTGTGGAAAAGTAAATTTGTAATTTGATAACATTCTCACTTCTTCCTTCAAGGTAAGAGACCATGTTTCACAACCATACAAACCTGTTTTGAACAGTAAACAAGATAAGTTTTTGAATTGAATAAAAACGTGTTCCCTGAATGTATTCTACTTTTAATTCCATCATGGACCACATGCCTATTTGTTATTGTTCCCATATACTTAAATTTTTAAACATTTTCAAATTATATGTTACTTATAATTATGTTCTGTTTTTGTTGCTGATACTGATTTTGTTTTGTCTACATTTGCTTCTAGGCCTATTTCCTTGTTAGGCTGTAGGAGAATTTCTGCATTCTTGGTTATGGTACTCATGCCATCTCCCAGCAAATTTACATCATCAGCATAGGCTAGTATCTGGTGCAGACCATTCAATTCGAGCGCTACCTTATTCCCTATGACTTTGATGACATGTTTTAGAGCAGAGAAAAAAGCTATTTGTGCACTGGGAAGGGATTGGACAAAGGTTATATGTACGAAGTCTACTAGATACCCCATCCATATGCACCACCCAGTCTTAGGTCATAAAAGTGTTCAGTGTGCTGCAGATATTGCGACCTTCGATCTCAGGCAAGTGATTATTTTAAACCGAAATAAATTAAGGTATGTATAGGGGAGTGGGGAGAGTTTATCCAAACAAATTTAACATGAGTCAGTGTTCACAACCATTAAGGCGGTCACTCGATGCAATAACCTATTTTGCATAAAATTAACTTCTGTTTTTGCTATAAAATATCATTAAAACTAAAATGCTTTGCTTAACAACTGTGAAAATTTGTTTAATGCCATGTATGTATTCAGTGTAATAACTACTTTAATCAGGATATTTTAGGTATAATTAACTTATTTGAAATTTCGACTGATATTTCGTGATAAAGCAAGTCAAGTAGGTTGATAAAGTTTAATTTATCTTTGCTTCACAGTGGCTTATCCAACTGACGGTTCTGGGGTTTAGAGTATAAGGTTATGTATAGCAACAGCCATTGCCGCAAATGATAATTGTATCTATTAATGATTTGTTTAATAGTGTTGTTACTCAAAGTGACAAATCATCGTGTTTGTGACAAACCAATTTCCCCCTTCCCCCGTCCAGTGGTGGTGACTCTCTGTTCTAAAAACATTAAAGTGGCGAAAGAAATTATTTGACTCTAAAAATAGATAAAAATATCTACTTATCACTGGTCTGTAAACAGACTCTTTGCAGCAACAGCAATAATAATAATGAAATAAGTAAGACGTGTTGATGGAATGATTCGAAGAAATGTGCATGGAACGGTCAGTAGCGTAGACTGACGTAAGCAGCAGCTATTGTCATTCCATGACGCAGAAAGACACTTGCGCACCTAAGAGAATTTAACTAAGCCTGTAACAAATAATATCGGTTAATAAATTTATTTAGTCTTGTACCTCATTAAAACGACCTGTATAAGACAAATTTGCTAGTACTGTGTTTGGGTTCTGTATTGGAAACAGCCCTCTACCGTTCAATTTTCCGACTCTGTACTTCGTGTGTCAGTCAATGGGGGATCAGGAATAAGAATGTGTGGTTGTCACGTGAGTTCGGTATTACATGACGCAAGTCGAAACATGTAACAGCAGATATCTGCTACAATTTCTAAATAACAGTTATTGTCAGTGGTGTATAAAGTGTTTTTTGTGTGTTTGACGGAGTAATGGAACAAGTTGTACTTCATATAAACCGCAACAGGGTGCTTACAGGTTGTCAGCAAAGATGAATATTTTTGCTACTACAGATGCTGTTGATCTCAGGTAAATGGCTACTTTGAATCGAAGTGAAGATGTCTGTAGGGAAGGGCGTATAATTTACGAAAGGGTAAAAATAGTGCAGCAAGTTCTTTGGTCAATGAAACATCAATTAAAACCGAAAACGTTTGAATTACCTTTATGGAAAATCGTTCACTTTTGTGAATTACTTTACAATAACCGTTTAAATAACGATATTGAGGTATGATTAGCCTCTTTATTTATATGAAATGTAGAATGGCATTTATAAAAATTTAGGAGGTTAATAAAGTTCTGTTTATTTTTTCAACGCTTTGTAGGATATCCAACAGAGTTTAAGCTATCTTAATAAAAACTGTTACGAATAGGACTACTACATTATGGTTAATGGGGCAGCTAATTATTAGACCAGGGGTGAACAACCTTCTAGACCGGAGGGCCACATTAAAAGTAAATATGCTATAAGGGCCGGAGCATTCAAACATCAGTATCGTAACTAGCACAGAAGTGAACATTGACTAAAGAATAGTCTAAACTTAATTTATTTATGTGAAACTTGGGCCTGATTTTATGGTGCTCGTATAAACATTACAAAGAATCATATTTCTGTTTTGTAAGGAACTGTTGCAGTTATATCAAAAAATAAACCCATTTGCATTAACACTGCACATTAAAAAAATCTTGACACCTAATAAAGTCGATAACAAACTTTGTCAAAGGGTTACATGAAGTGCCGCGGGTTGCATCCGGCCCGTGAGTCGTAGGTTGTGTATCCCAGGTCTAAACTATGACTACAGCCCGTGTGAAAATTAATCATAAACTTGATTTGTTGAATGTTTATTACGTTACAGACAGTTGACATGCTTTAATTTCAGTACTATATTATGCCCACGTGTAAAAATACGTTCTGTTGGCATTATCAGAATATTTTAACAACATTTATTGTTGGTATTGGTACGATATGTGGTGTGTTGTGCGTTAGACGGATTAATGATTCAGGTTTCGACTGATATACGCAATAAACAGGATGTTTACTTATCTTACAGAAGATTTTGTTGCTACAGCTGGTGTTACGTGATTAATTTGATTCGAAATAAAGACTTGTATAGATGCCGTGTTTAACGAAATAAAATTACCCTTATTTAACGGGGAAAAAGGTATAAATAAAAAGTTTTTGATGACCACAGTTGATATTTCTTTAATGTGAATTTAATTATGGCGACTGTTTAATACGATTTTGACGTATAATTTATTATATAGTTATTTAAAATATAGGCTGGTATCTATAGGGATTTATTTAAAGTAGGTTATTTAATTTCTATTTCTTTTTGTTTTGTACCTGAGAGTTCATGCTATCTTGCATCATTATGCAGACCATAACGAGCAGGATTGGTTATTAGGGAATTAGTTGTTAGAACGTAAAGGCGCGTTCTCACGAATCAAGTTTAATTGACCGATTATAGTTGATCAACAAAAGTTGAATATGCCTTGAATCAGTTTTTGTTCACACATTTCAATAGAAACTGATCAACAGTTTCAGTTAAAAATGGCGTCGAAAGCAGTTGTGCGTGAAGTTGTACGGATAGTAACTGTTTTGTTAAAAGAAGAACTAAAAATAATTTTATTTAACATGAGCAAAAATCTTGTATTTGTAACACCATTTAGAAAGAGATCCGCTCTTTTGTACCAAAACAGTTTCGGCACGTATACTTCCTCTGTTCCCATTCGACTTGTTTTGATTTGCAAACCAATGAATGTTCTTTTTTATACATCGTTCTAATCGTCTTAATTTTGTTCTTCAGACCAGCAATTTCCATTTCTTTGACAATAGAACCCAAAGCATTTTCTCTTGCATCTTTATTTTTATATTTATCCAGTCGGTGGTTCCAAAGACAATCATGCTTATGATAAAGTTCTAAGAATTTTAGCATCACACTTTTAGACCACTTGAGGCTAATTTTTTTAACTAAAACACAACACAAAAACAAAAAACTAAAAACAAAAACACAACACATGCACGAGTGGCGTGACCAGTTGAAAGCGAACTTGACAATCAACTGAAGTTCACACGTTTCAAGACAGGATTCAACTTGAAAGCAAATGGCGGATGACTCATCACTTGAACGATAAAGTTTGACTGGGTCAAACCTTTCTTGATCCACTAAAAAGTTGATCAACTCTATTGAAACAAAGGTTCTCACTACAGATTTCATTCAACTTTTGTTGATCAACTATAATCGGTCAATTAAACTTGATTCGTGAGAACGCGCCTTAAATAGAGAAGCTGAATAGTTAGTTGCACTAACCAAGAATCGATCTTTAGAATTTGGCCCTACGCGATAATCGACTACGTCTCGCTATCGCTCAGGAACCAGTGTCGGCTATCGAGTAAAATCTTCACCTCCTATAGATCTAGACATCGTCACAACGGTTGGGTTGGCCCTACAGAACGCATACCTAATACATGAATTATTACTGATTACAGTAGTAGTTCCTGGTCATTGCAATGGGCAGCAGAAAACGCATTATAACTGGTTGTAGCATTAATGGTATTGCTGGAGTGTCTGAAAATCGAAGGAAATTATTTAAAATGGCGTATTCCAAATTCGTGTTCGAAATCTAGAAAAATAAATTATAAAAAATTAAAATTATAAACATTTTATAAAATTTAAAAATTTCCAAAATATCATCAGTTAAATAATTCGAAGACTTCAAATTTTTCAGAATTTAAACATTTTCAAAAATTCAAATAGTTTACAATAACAATTGCCGGTGTGTACAGACAACTGACACTAGCGGACCACTGGGACACATTCACGGAGACAGACAGACAGACAGACACAAGACGGTGCACGAGTAATGCAACCGTATTTTTAGACGAAACGTCTGTGTTAATATATTTAAACACTGTGTAGCCAACAGGACAAGACACTAATTTTGTACATATCTGATGATTACATCACGACTAGTATTAACGCTAAACAGCTTTTTTCATTCGTAAAATTCAGATTATTGCTTAATATAATTGTTATTGCAAGTAAATTGTTGGAATATTAAAATTATTTTCTTACAACTTAAAATAAATCGAGAATTGTACTGCTGAATAATTTATTTATGCTTAATACTTTACAATGTTGTGTTCAGTTTTTATTTGAAAGTTACAGTGTCTTCTCAACATCAGAGGGTTTCTTTTACCTGTTTATTTTTAAGGACGACATGTTACACTATGTGATACATTCCATGTCTTGAAAGACACGGTGTGGCTTTGAAGGTGAATTAATTGGCCTTCATTAAGGAACATTAATTCATTAATTTATACACATAAATACTAATATATAAGTGAGCTTTAACTCCAGAGGCATGCCCTGGATTTTTACGCTGCGTTGCAACGCCACGTGAACTTAGATACCAGCGTTTAGAAAGAGCACTCTGCCTCCATCTTCTACACTGTAAAAGCCCATCTCTGTATGTCTACGTATCTTACTTTCGGCCGCTGTGTCATTCGGAAGGACTGTCTAACCCCAGATATTTGCCCCGTCCGGCTTGCCTCTCTTTGGGACTCTGCCCTCAGAGTTGCTCCGTGTAGCTTATGTATAATCATTCCCTTACAGGTTTGGAAATTCCTGGACTTTAATCATCTTAGGTTAGATGACACGGGCCAAGGTAACACCTGGACTTCCCATCTGAGGAAATACCATGCTTATGACCCATGTATGACGCGAATTAGGATTAAAGATCTGAGGGCTAAAATCCCAACTGAGCTCTGCATGGGCAAATCCCCAGATGGTCGAAACACAGGGGTCTGGAAACCTCGTAAGAGAATGATGAGGTGGTGGGGAGAGGCTGGCAAAGTTACGATGAACAAGTCCTGTGGGCAAAGTCCCAAAGCAGAGCTAGTCGAATGGGGCGAGGGCCTTGCGAGGAACAGCCCTGATAAGGTAGACATAGAATCGTGTTAATTCTCAAATGACTGCTGAAAGTGGGGTTCACAGACAGACATGGATGGACTCATGAGGTGTTGAATGTTGAGGAAGTATGTTTTTCAGAAACTTGTGTACCTACGAGTCCACACGGTGTCACAACCCATGGACACATTAATTCTGCATTGCATCTCCCACTCGATGACGGAAATTATCTTGATCGACTCCCAGTAAATGGTTCTGTGCTGATTGTGGAGGTCTCTGCCCCTCCATGTCGTGGTATGCGTTGTTCTCATTCTTTTAGGCTCTAGTCTTCCAATAGCAATCCAGCGACCAAGCTAGTCACGACCAGCACATTCTGTCCTTTGATGCCGTTACATTTACCTGTCACTCATTTGGAGGTTTGTCCTGAAAATAATGTACCTTATTAACTACTGAGTATCAAGCTTTTAGAACCAAGACGTAGCTCAGGCAGTTAACAATAGGCTTCTTAACATGGAGCCCCGGGTTTGCGCTAAGGTTACTCCATATCGAATTTTGTGGTAGACAAGGTGGCACTGGGACAGGTCCTTCGTGTCATCACTATAAACATTCCACTCCTGGGGTATTGATAATGGGCCCCTTAGCAACTCCATTTCGACAAAGACATATTCTCATCCTGATACAAAAATAACTGTAGCTCGCCCAATTTATTTATAGTGCATAGCGTATCTGATGAGGCCGTTTTATGCAATTTTCTCAGATTTGTTTATCTACTATATAAATATTAATTTGTTTGCTGTGTAGCTCATAACAAAGGCTGTGAGTCTTAAGGCTTAGATATTGACCACTGGAAATCTTCGATTATTGGTTCAAAAACATGACGTAATGATTTTAGGAAGAAAGTGAAGGCGGCCAAACATGTTTTGAGATGTGTATATTATCTGAACCTCTTAATCTACCAATTATGTCACATAAATCTCTTTATTGCCCTATATTTTATGTTAGAACCTAAAAATGGCAAAATATTGTAAAATCAACTATCTGCTGAATAATAAAATATTTATTACGCGAGGCAAAAATAAGAAGCAATTTCCGCTAATTTCGTAACTCGCAATATGTATTTTTGAAAGACACAATTTATGATAAATTAATGCGGCCAAAATATTATAACTTACTGTGTTCGGGCACTGCTGAGAAGTCTATTTACTGTGGTCGTCTGTTTCCTTGTTCTTCAAGGCCGGGGCTATATATGAACATACCTACAATACGAATAACAAAAGTCAAAATTAAGTAAGTAAATTCAGATGTACTGGAGCTTATGTAATATATCCTTTATAAGATAAATTAATTTTTCTCTAGACGTGGCAATAAAATGTTCTGTGTAATGTTCGCACTGGGCCCATATAGGTTAAACATCTGTCTCCATTGTATTGTAATCTGAATGTTAACCTGACCGCGAGTTAGCTCATTGTAATCCACATTACAAATATCGGTTTATTAAGCTGTTTTACTGTAGGATTTGAGGTTTAAACAGCGGCGAGTCTGAAGTTTCAGGTTTTGAAATTTTTATTTCATCATTTAAGTTGACGATAATTTATGCATTTATTTTGTTTGTAAGGTCTATATATAACTGTCTACAGGAACAGATTCCTTCCTGAGAAACTAATAGTTGCTCAGCTAGTCAAAAACGCTTGCTTTTGTGGAACTTGAATGTTCTTTAAGTTCACAAGTGAGCCATTCGGAACCATCATGAGCCAGATTAATCTAATTCACACCCTACCAAAAAGAAAGGCAAGCGGTGGACAGTAACTTGTTTTGCCAGCCGAGAAAATTCTTAGGAGTGTTATAAGAAATCAGTAACTCCATTACTTTAATTCAGGTTACTTTAAGGAAATGCCAGGCTAATATTTGGCCACTTCCTTAGTCGTAACATATATCTGTAGAGGTTAAAAACCTTCATTTTGTTTGCAGTTTACCCTGATGACAATTATTTTATCAATAATTAATGTTTATGCCCAAAGACCTCCTCGTGAGGTACGTATATTTAATCTAACTGAATGCACCATATCAGAGTTAGAGTGCCCAAATATTAGCCAAGGATTACCACAGTTTTCAATATGTTTTATAAACGTAACAGAAGCGCTGTTGCTATGTACCACATACAAAATGCAGGACAGAGTACTCGTACTGACCTCAAATATGTTACCATTCTGAAATGGTATCTCCGTTAGTATTTGAGCGCTGAGGCTCTTGATCATAGAAATGAGACTGGCGTGCGGTGGGCAAGGCATCTGGAGGTCTCTTCTTGCCACGTCGGTCCAGTTGATGCCCTGCGGGATTAGAACAAGCGTTAGTGGTTGGACAGAATGCTGATCGTAGTTAGATGAAGGAGGATGATGAGAAGGAGAAGAAGATGAAGAAGAGGAAGAAGAAGAAGAAGAGGAAGAAGAGGAAGAAGAAGAAGAAGGAGAATAAGAAGAATACGAAGAGGAGAAGGAATAAGAATAAGAAACGGAAGACGAAGAAGAGGAAGAAGAAGAATACTGAGAAGAAAAGGAAGAATAAGAAGAAGAGGAATAAGAAGAGGAGGAGGAATAAGAATAATAATAAAAATAAGAAGAGGAGAAAGAATAAGAAGAGAAAGAGGAAGAAGAAGAAGAGGAAGAAGAAGAAGAAGAAGAGGAAGAAGAGAAAGAAGAAGAATAAGAAGAGGAAGAAGAGAAAGAAGAAGGAGAATAAGAAGAATACGAAGAGGAGGAGTAAGAAGAGGAGAAAGAATAAGAAGAGAAAGAGGAAGAAGAAGAAGAGGAAGAAGAAGAAGAAGAAGAGGAAGAAGAGAAAGAAGAAGAATAAGAAGAGGAAGAAGAGAAAGAAGAAGGAGAATAAGAAGAATACGAAGAGGAGGAGGAATAAGAATAAGAAACGGAAGACGAAGAAGAGGAAGAAGAAGAGGAAGAAGAATACTGAAAAGAAAAAGGAGAATAAGAAGAAGAGGAATAAGAATAAGAAGCGGAATAAGAAGAAGAAGAAGAGGAAGAAGAGGAAGAAGAAGAGCAAGAAGAGGAAGAAGAAGAAGATTATTTCAAAATGCAGTCATCTTCTCGGCTGTGAATGTTGGTCTGTGCTAGAATTATTTATATAACAATAAAAATTTGTGATTAGTCGTTGTCTTCAACCAATTTGTCGTCAAAAAATGACGTCATCAACAATGCCAACAGATATTTTACTCGGCATTGTTGTGGAACACAATAATGCCGTGTAAACAAATAAGGCTTCACAACAAAGAAATTAAAAAATATCAAGCCAGTCGTATTATCACTGCTCTAGAAGGAGCACTTAGCATTCTTGAATATTGACTGACAGTTGGCCTAAAACATCAGAAAAGTGAAAGAAGACGTTATCAAGTATTTGAAGTACCAACTCCAACAAGGTAAAGTGATACTCATTCGATATATTACGATTATGAAAACTATTATAAAAACTGACTTTATGATCGATTTTGAGACGAAGATTTGCAAGGGTGGGGCTGGACGTAAAAAGTTGACTGAACAAGAACAGTTGGCCTCTGAAAAGCGACGTAAAGAACTACTACATCAGACATATTTAAGAAATAAAGAAAAGCGAAGGAAGTCTTACATTGATAAACGTATTCAATAAGAACAGAAGGGGAAAAAAGCAGACGAAGATTTGTAAGGGTGGGGTTGGACGTAGAAAGTTGAGTGACCAAGAACAATTGGCCTCTGAACAGCGACGTAAAGAACTACAACATCAGACATATTTAAGAAAAAACAGAAGAGAAAGAAAAAGAAGATTTGCAAGGGTGGGGCTGGACGTAGATATTTGGCCAACCAAGAACTGTTGGCCTTTGATCAGCGACGTAAAGAAGTAAAATATCAGATTACAGGAAGCGCTCCGAAAGGATTAGTCGTCATTGTCGTCATCAACAATATCACCTTATATTTCTTTATACACGGCATTGTTGTTCCACAACACCTAGCCTCCAAGTAGCTTGATTACAGGAGTACGCCACAACTCCCAACACTAAATTAACACCCCGAAAGGGGTTAGTTTAGTGTCTTAGTCAAGATTTTAAAACGCATCCAACCCCCCGAAGGGGGAGTTTGTCAAGTATTTTTACCCCCATTCGGGGGTGTGAGTTAGTTTTGTTTCTTACTCAAGGGTTTAAACACTTGACTAACTCCCCCTTCGGGGGGTTGGATGCGTTTTAAAATCTTGAGTAAGACACTAAACTAACCCCCTTCGGAAGGGTTAGTTTAGTGTCTTACTCAAGATTTTAAAACGCATCCAACCCCCCGAAGGGGGAGTTAGTCAAGTGTTTAAACCCCCCATTCGGGGGGTTAGTTTACTTTCTGACTCACGGGTTTAAACACTTGAATGAGACACTAAACTAACCCCCCGAAGGAGAGTTAGTTTAGCGTGTTACTGAAGATTTCAAAACGCAACCAATCCCCCAGAAGGGGGGGTTGGTCAATTGTTTTAACCCTCAATTCGGGGCGGTAAGTTTAGTTTCTTACACAAGGTTGGTGGCGTTTTACAAACTTGACCACCCCCCCCTAGGAGCTCCGAAAGGAGCGCCCTGCTCTAGTTATTTAACAATAGTTGCTTCTGCTTGGAGAGACATTTGAGAACATCTAATAATGCCCCTTCAAGGTTCGAAGCAAGTTTTTGGAAATTTTATGGCATGTAATGAGAGGGTGCGTCTGAAATTCTGATTTGACAGCGTATTCATTTTCGTACTAAACCTTTTCCTGTGATCTTATTATCTATACATTGACAGTGTTGGGCCTATGGCATATGTTGCACACAAGTTTTTTTTAGGGATGTGAATCTTAAACTGTGTGGTTCTTCAAATTATGCTTAATTTTATTGGTACATTACATGAACAAGACATAATTAAGAATTGAAACATGAAAATGTAGCGTAACAACAGATGTGGGAAAAGAACTCACATTGAAAAATGGATGTTGCTTGATTTCCTGTACGCCATATTTTCCTTGTCCTAATCGTTCTGATGGATCTTTTGTCAAAAGTGTCGAGATAAAATGTTTCGCTGTGCACGACATAGATTTTGGGAACTCTGGCGCCTCATGCACAATTTTACTGGAAAGAAAATGCCCATTCTTGTATTTAAAACTGAAACATACTTGTTAAACATGCATTCAAAATTAGTGTTTACACTGCCTCTCAACCCAGAAGACAGCCATCTTCAGACTCACTGTCGTGAAAACCCCAAATTTTACGTAAACAGCCTGGTCTGAGTCTAATTCTCACAAATTTCTGTGAGGTTGGTCATAAAAGAGATAAGAAAAGTGGCACACATTAAATATGTCAAAACTGTTACGTTTCTCATCGTTTGTAATAATTTCCGTCAGTTCTTAATGACTGTAGTCATGGTTGTGTTTGAATTTTTCTTTGGTCAATGTTAATTCTCCACAGGTTTCAAATGTGTGCATCTGCATTTCTGCCAAAGACAGTTTGCTGGCCACAAGCTAATTTGGATATAATTTTGTTCAAATACTTACCGATATAGTAACGTCAGTTGGCTTTTGTCATGAACTGTAAAGGGCTTGCGACCAGTCATCAATTCATACGCGATGACACCAACACTCCACCAGTCCACTCCCTGCAAAAATTCAAATTGGAGGCAACAATTGAAGGCAGTCATTTTAACTTCACACACTATCACACAATTTCAAGAGGACTTTGAGAAACAGAAATATTGTCGTATGAATTGTATTGATCATATCACTTATCCAGGTTTATTTGGAACATTCCTATGAATGATAAAAATTATTATATGCATGTGTTGTGAACTTCCTAATCGTGGTTCAAACTGTCTGACTGTTATAATGTGATGTCTAATTAGTTTACACTAGTCATACGTAAAATAACGAAGGGATAAAGTACATACCGCACCATCTTCTTCCTTGTTGATCATCTCTGGAGCCATATATACGTCCGTGCCACAATACAGACGAGAATTATCGGACTGTTGACAAGAACAACTTTTTAAAATAACTCTGACATGAATTTTAGAAATAAATTAACTAGAAACTTGCTGTGGTAATAGACAGAAAGCTCGGCGCAAGGCTAATATCAAAGACCACAACTGGACACCATCCCATTTCTCTAAAATCCTTATTAATGCTGTATTCCACTCTCATACACAATTTTCAAAGAGGTTTTTCTCTTCTAAATGACCAGTTCGATACCCGATGGGGGCAGACGATTTTTTCTCTATACTCTGCGTCCAGAATACCTCTCCCCTCAAGCGCCTACATGGCGTATAGTGGGACAGATTTACTTTAATTAAATGACCAGTTGATTGTAAGTAATTTCCTTAATTTTACTTCCCTAATAATAAAACGTAAGGGTGTATAAACCACATAATTTCTTTTTATATTATTATCGAAACTTTGCTTCATCCGTCCCCCTTTTAAAACACTCGTAACTGATATCTGTTCTTTGAAGTAAGACATTTATATATTTTGTTTATTTATGTTTTGTATACTAGATAGTATGTTAATGGTTTCTGAATTAAATAATTGCATTTATTTACAAAAATGCACAAAAGCTGTAATTATCACACTTCTATACTTTTGAGTTCATCCTTCAAAATTCAACGACTTCTGACGTCTTTCAGTTTTACTTTACTTTAAATATTAGTACGAAACAAACAGACTGAATGTGTGGTCCAGTTTTACGGACCTGATACCTTATCATTCTAGTACCTTGACTTCCCTCAAAATAAAGAACATTGTCTGACGAAGCGGTCCATGCAGCTCTTACATATCTAGCCTGTGTCCCCCTGTGGGTAAACCCAAGAGACAATAAACTTGTTTTTAAATTACCTGTGTATCGAGATTAAATTCTTTGCATAGTCCATAGTCTGTGACTGCTATATGTCCACGAGAGTCAACCAATATATTTGATGGTTTGAGGTCTCTGTGAATTACACCAGTCTGAAATAAATAAATAAATAAATTAACCGATTATGTGCATAATGGGATAAAATATTGGGCATCTTTCATTCTTATTGCGGTAGAGAGATGTTGTTATACTATTTTGCTTTTCTGCTACATATCACTCTAACAAAGTTGTCGTATGTATTTTTATTAATTAAATTAAATACCAATAAGCCAATCAAAATTTTATATTTGAATTATGACTGTGATTGAATTTTAATGAATAAAATTACCGAAATTCACTAAATGTTAACTGCCATTTTCAATACAATATTATAAAGTAAGATCTCAAAAGAGTTAAAGAACATACTATAAATGTGAATTGTTTCCCATGTAAATTACTTTCATAGGCTTATTTCCGTATGATTTTAACAATGTAATTAACTTCTTTTTGTTGAAATGATGACGATTTGCATTGGAGTAATAAAGTATCGAACGAAATCGCATTTAATTAATTTTTAAACCGCGTTACTGTAAATTTTTAGTTAACAGCGTGCTTACCTGATGCAAGTTTTCGACAGCGACGACAATTTCTGCTAAGTATAACCTTGCGTCTTGTTCTGGAAGTTTCTTCCTCGCCCTCAACAATTTTTGGAGGTCGCCGTTTGAAAAATATTCTGCAACAATAATAATTCCAATTGTTTACTGTAAACTGCTACTAGAGGTCAGTGAATACTATTGTGTTGAATGTTCAATTCAACAACAGTGCTACTTAAAAGTTACGCCCCGCAGAAGAAAAACCACTGGAAGATATTTTACAAGGTGCTTTTTGCAATGGATTCTGCCTCCAGTCAGGGATGTAACCGAATCTACACACAGTCGTGTGTAACATCTGTCGAAAAAAATAATACCCCCACCCTTCTTATTGTGGTCACGTGGTGTTTTAAAAAAAATTAACGTTAAAAGAAAATTATTTTATTGTTATATACACTAGTAGGCTACTCGTAGTTACCAGTCCCCGGTAAACGAGATTTCTTACGTACACAAAAAGAAATTAACAGAAAGACAATGCGTTAACACAGAAACATACAACACGGTGGTTAGAATAAGTCAGATCAATGTACTCTGAACCTTCAGTACACGTCAGTCAAAATTAGCCAGCGCCACACATGTTTTTTACTACAATATATGACAATTTAAAACATTTTAAGTGTTGTTTATGTGTTCTGTTTCAATAACAGCCCTCTCTCTGATAGACCTTTCCTATCATTGTATTACAGGCAACTCTCGGTTTACGAACGTCACAATTAATTCAAAATTTCTTGAAGTCACCAATAGATAGAGTTCCTTATAAAAAGAAATGCCAAACGTATAGCGAACATAATTGTAAGATTTAAATTAATGAACTTTTAAAAAATTTATTTATTACAATAATCATCAGAAAATTATTATATGATAATTATACTAAACTGTTCTTGCTTAATAAAACTTATCTAGTCAGTAAAAAAAACTTTGGTCTAAATGCCACGCCGCGTAGAATGTTTGCTCGTGGGAAAGAAATTGGTGATTCCCCCTATTATAATATAATAGGATCATCACTTGCTTTGCCTAGGTTATCATAGACGGTCAATTGTAGTTCTGCATTTGGTGACTTAAAAATATATTTTTTTAAAAATTTAAGTGATCATGGGTCCAAAGCGTAATAGTAGTGCTGGTACTGATAAACCATAACGCATACATACTTTATAATAAAACGTATTGTATAGACCATTCGATGTTTAGTACATGGTTTTAATGCTTTAAAATGGCTGCTAACGTATACGATACGTATCTCAAAAGCTCAGAAATGCAAGATACACATAACGAACGTCGTGGAACAGAACTCGTTTGTAAACTGAGAGTTGCCTTTATTTAGTTCGCTTCTCAAACATCGTGGAATAATTAAAATTCTTTTGACATACTTACCCACTATGAAGACCGCCTTTGATTCTGACAGGAATCCGTAGTAGAGGCCCACCAGAAATGGAGTGTCAAAAACATTTATATGAACACGGTGTTCTGTGTGATATTCTTTGGGGCAAACCGTTCCTGAGCTTGAGTAAGAGATATTGATCACCTTCATGGCATAGAATGTCCCGTCATCAATACCGCCTTTCTTCTGGACTAGGTATACTGTCCCGAAAGCTGTAACAATACACATGTAATGATTCAGCAAAGGGGTTATACTAACATCTGTCAATCATATTTATTAAGGATATTTTGTTAGTGTTATCACAGTGTAAAATTAAATACAGGGTTATTCATAATTCCCAGACACATTACAAAAAATCGCTAGACTTGAATGGTGTAATGGATGGTAACATAGGACATGCCGATAGAAAGAGAAACTCTCCATGTTTATTTTACATACCTCATAAATGCTCTGTGTCCGTCCTTTGTGACGCGGCAGACGTCAAGCCGATAATCCGTTTCCGCCCATACCCGCTGCAGCATGTCACGATCGATTTGTGGGATGTCAGAGATGATTCTTCTTTACAGTTGAGGCAGATTCCATGGCAGAGGCGGTAGAAAGACCTGGTCATTAACGTACCCCCATAAGAAAAAGAATCACATGGCGTCAAGTCAGGTGATCGGGATGGCCAACGAAGCGGCGCATGGTCATAGAGCATTTAAGAGGTACGTAAAATAAACTTGTGGATTTTCTCTTTCTATCGCCATGTTACAGGTTACGATCCTTCGCGCCATTCAAGTCCGGCGATTTCTTTTAATGTGTCAGAGAATTATGAATAACCCTGTATAATTGTGATTTCGGTCAAATATTCGTCTCCGAGTTTAAGGGTTTTATGTTTAGTTATTAGATGTTTATAATTAGAACTTTGAGTTCTCTAAGAATCATAGATGATGCTTCTGCAGTTGTCTGAATAATTTTAACGCTTGTGAGATTTCCTAAACTGGGGTTCAGTTGTGCGTTTCTTGCTCCCAGATCAACTGTTGGTCCTACTACTATTTCGATTTTGCTATCTGATCTTAAGGGGTTTTATTAAATCCTGTATAATAATCAGATATATACACAGTTAATTTATGAAGTATTAAGAGAAAGTTGTACTTACCACCTTTTCCTAGAACTTCTATGAGTTTGAAATTTTTCAATTTGGGGCAAGGCTGTGTAGGTTCGTCTGTAATAAAGTGACATAATTATAGTTACGACCATTTTAGATCATAATTAAAATAATTTACACAGTAAATGATGTAATTCAACCAATGAACGGAGTGTCCCTTTTAGTAGGGAGGAACACCACCCCAAATGACTCTCTCCTTCCCGATGTATAAAGTTACTGTCTTTATAACCTTCATATAATGTTTACATGTTGCTGTATATCATCTCAATCTGTGGTCCGTATAGTGGGAAATCTACTGTCATGGCGACTAATGTTTCGGTGTTGGCAACATGTTTCCAACATATAATTTAAATAGGAGATTTTGATAATAGCCAGAGTATGTTCTTTATCGGAATTTTCTAATAAATTCTTATATTATCGCTGTAATAGTCCAATTTTTTTTATTATATACGTCTATAACGAGTTGCAAAATCCTTTACAGACCGACATTTGTCTGAGATAACAAGGCATTCGGAAGATGTCGAATGTAAACTCTTTTCTCGCAATTTATTCTGGAATAGCAGATTAGAAGAAGACCTTAGAAAATACAATTCAGAAATTATTTAATAGCAAGCAACACGAAATGATAAGTTTGGTAACATACCAAGTGTTCTTAAGAGATCAAAATCTTCACCTTTTCGCCATCGGGTTTCGTGTGTGCCAGGCTTAGTCGGAGTCCGATTATTCCTGCTAATTTTGACGTCATGGTTGGTAAGATCCTGGAAACAGA
Source organism: Zootermopsis nevadensis (assembly GCF_977971745.1). Classification (NCBI taxonomy): domain Eukaryota; kingdom Metazoa; phylum Arthropoda; class Insecta; order Blattodea; family Termopsidae; genus Zootermopsis; species Zootermopsis nevadensis. The sequence goes on along the minus strand of NW_028259144.1, from coordinate 8,522,931 downwards.
TGAGGTACGATACGCGAATCAAACACTGATAAACAGCAAGTCCGTTTATCGCGCTTGCAAAGTTACGAACGATCATGGCTCAAAGTACTGTCTGTAACAGAAAAATTGCACTTATTTTTTCAAAGTCTGTTTTAACTCTTGACTCATTATTGCGTGGAAAAGATTGGTTTGTCACGTGAGACCTGTCAAGTTGCAGTTGTTAACAGTTACGGACAATGGATAACAGAGTGAACCGCTGTATCAATAGTGAAGTTTGAAATTGATTTGAGATTCACAAAGATGTGAAATTGTGATAAATTGTTTTGCTACGCTGTGGCATCTTGTAACTAGTTACATATGTTTCGAAAGATATAATCGCTTCCATCTTCGTGATAATGAATAGATGCAATATTATTATTATTATTTTATAATAGTATAATTTACTTAATTGATTCATGTTATTTTTACAAATATCCTAATGTAGTTAGTAGTAATTTTTTGTGTATTTATTTTTTCCGTATCAATGTATTTTATATATTGCTTGTTTTACTTTTTATGTTTTTATTGTGTTCGTTTGCTCATCTATTGTGCTGTATCTGTAATTGGCCATCAGGCTGTTGATACAGCACACAAATAATAAAGAATTGAATTGAATTGAAATATAAACTCTCTTACAAAATTAAGCGATAATAAAACAGAAGACTATACCCTACATTTTTTTTACAAAAGGCTTGTGTTTTAAATTAAGCCACCGCCCCAACTAATATTAACAAATCGAACATAAGTTTAAATGTTTAAACACTTCCCTTGTCTGTGACATAATACAAGGGGGGACACGGTTTTTTGACCACATAGGGAGAGGGGAAAACACGAGGCAGCCGACCTGACACCTGGCGTAAGGTACAGGATACATTGGCCCTCTGAAGGAAAAATATTTACATGTAGCTTGTGTTCCGAGATAAATAAAGAGATGTGGTCAGAGTGACGTTAGTAAGCAAACGCTCTGTTTAAGGTCGCTTAGAAATAAAGCCGTGAAAAGTAATGTTGCTTCAAAGCTTAAAACTTAACCTAAACTGACATTTGTTCGGCCCGCTTCGTCTCGTCTCGAACGTAGCCTTTGAGATTATGGCGGTGGCGCTGTGAAGTCTAGTAGCGCTTCCATCACCACCCAATAACCTCTGAAACGTCGCTACCAGAATACACGGCCCAACAGACTATAAATCAGATATCTTCCCCTGAAGTTCTGTTTAAACTTCCCAGTCTCCAGACAGGATGGAAATGCAATAAAATCTTCTTGGGTTATCATCCGTGTCAATTGGTTAAACAATAAAACCGACGTTTCAGGGACAGATACGGTTTTATTGTTTAACCATTTGACGCGGCTGATCGCCCGAGAAGATTTTATTGAGTTACGTCGCCGTGAAAGTTTCAAATCATATAGGATGGAAATGAAAAACTTACCTGTTTTTTCTCGATTTTCATGTTTCTTACGGTACGGTTGGCTACTGTGCTGTCGCCAGCTTCAATGTAGGTATCATTATTTTTAGCTGTACTGTGGTTATGCTGCGCCATTTCAAAATTAAATTTTGCAGTTTCTGTTAAGAGCCTATCTACAGCATCATGTAGTTCGTTTAATCTGTTGACTGTTTCCTCGTTGTTTTTAACTTCTCTGTTATGCATCTCCAACAGCTCAGCCATTTTAACGCACAGTTTCTCATTTTCAATCGAAATCATATTTACATCTTCGTTCAGTCTGCTGATGTATTCTTGTTGTGTTCTTGTTGTCATTAACTGCTGCTCCAACACGTCGGCCATTTTAGCAAGCTCAAATTTCAAAATGTCGCCTTCGCATAACCTCTCACAAGGCGTCTGACGTTCTGCATTTACGTGAACGTAATTTTCTGATCTATTTGCTGACATGCCCCTTTTTGCACTGACGTCTTCTAGATTTTTCAGAACAGGTTTAAATCCATCTCTTAACGTATTAATTTTCTCTCCAGTTATCGGGCATGCGTTAAATTTCTGTGTTTCGTTCACTTTATTTGGTGACGTGAGATGTTTCTTGTTTTCTTGTTTTGAATATTTATTCTTATTATTGGAGTTTCTCATCTCGGATCTGCATTAAAACAAGTTGTATGTCATTATTTTTTTTATAATTGAAGGCAGTAGTCTTCTATAAAATTCAATATGAAATAAAAATATATAAATGTATGCTGCTAAATATTAAGAAGTCAGTAACATTTAAAACCACAAGAACGTTTATAGTTATTGATACATATGCATTATTCAGGTCATTAATGGAGCGTCTTAAATTATCAAGTATATTATAAATGTGCATTATTGAACAGAAGACCAACGAATAATTTTCCCCTGGTTGTCGCTTCAACAAGAGAATTTTTTTTTTACTGTTTATTTTCCGACGCCCCAAGTTTTATGTAGGCTACAATCCTGTACCTAATTCGATAAATAGAAAAAATTCGCCTTTGCTTTCGAAAAGGATACCATTTTATTTATTTACTGCATGTACTATTAATCAAATTTTGGTCAACCCTGTGACTATATTTTGGAATATATTGAAGGCAATAATTTTCCCTGGATTGTCTCTCCAAGAGGAACACACTTTACATTTACCGTTATCACTGATATCAATTTTTTTGACACCCCTGAGTCTTATTTTGAGATAACGGAAAATAAATACATTTTCCTGAGAGGAAAACTTCTGCGCTGTTTTTTCCTTACGAAGAACTGTTATCTTGCATACCCCTATGCCTTAGCTTCGAAAGAAGTAAACAAATATATTATTTTCCTTGCGTTGCCTGTCCAAGGGGAACTTTTATAACTTCTGGGAGAGAGACACGCATTGCTTTGAAACTTTATTCTAAATTGTTAGCCAAATTAAAAGTTATATGCAGTGTTTTATTAGTATTAAATAATTCATAGTGAAAGTGATTAGTGCCTCGCTAGCTTCATCTACTTCCTCTGTGGTTAGTTTTATGTGATGAATCAATAGGTAACTGGCCGAAAGAAACCATCAACTCCTTTTAAACATAACTGAGGCAAACTTAAATACTTTTTGTAGTAAATAAACAAACCAGATAATTTCCAAAAGGCGTCTATTGTTTTGTTGTTTTGTATGGGTGCGAAACATGGTCTCTCACTCAGAGGGAGGAACACAGATTGCAGGTGTTTGATAATCGGGTGTTGAGGAGGATATTTGGGCCTAAGAGGGAAGACGATGGGGCGTGGAGAAAACTGCATAATGATGATCTTAAAAATCTGTATTCCTCCTCCAGTATTGTCAGGGTGATTAAGTCGAGAAGAATGAGATGGGCGGGGCATGTAGCGCGCATGGATGGGACAAGAGGTGTACACCGGTTACTGGTTGGGAAGCCTGAGAGGAAGAGACCGCTGGGGAGACCTAGACGTAGATGGGAGGATAATCTCAGGCGGGATCTATCGGAGATAGGAGCTGAAGGAGACAGGGACCGGTGGAGGGCTTTGGTTAATTCGGTGATGAACCTTCGGGTTCGGTAAGCCATCTAGTTAGTTAGTTAGTCTATTGTTTTTAAAATTCGAACAATAACTTGCTTATGTGATCATATGTAGTTCTAAAAGTGATAGATTTTTCATGCGCTCACTGTCATAGCTTATCGTAAAACTTTCAACACTGTTTCATGGAATGTCAGTATTTATGAGTCAATAGCTTGTGTATTTGATGCACGTCGAGTATATAATTTTGAGCTCAGTGCAGTTTACATACCTAGCCTTGGTCTTCTCGGCACCATTATTCGTGACGACCTTGTGTCTTTGAACACGCTGGAAAAGAAGATTAAAACATTGAGAAATCTATGTCTACTTAAAAATAACACTTTTTCTACAACTTTTATTCACACTCATTACAGTGTATAAAAGTCTGGTTTGTTACGTCACTAAGTCTTGTTGGAATTAATGTACGCTAAATGACACCAGAATTCATGGGTCTTTTAAAATGGTTACATTTCAATTCAGGCTAAGGAGGGAAACTTCGTGTTTGGTCTATTGCCTATTGTCTTGGAAACTTCAAACCATTTGTTAATGTATTTTCCTATCTGAAGGAAAAATACAGGTCACAAAATCACCATGACTCAGGTGTGTGTGTAACTGCGGTAACTAATCAAATAATGCGAAATTGAAACAGACATTTTAAGTTTGTGTAGAGACAATCTTAGAGTTTAAACATGCTTATAAATTCTGCAATAAATATTATTTCTTGGCAAATAATTACAAAATTGCGACTATGCAAAACTATGTGTGATAATGTTTACATAGACAAAATCTATAGTTACGTAATAAGTTCTCTGCCTGCACTTAACATTACTTCTACTTCTACCAATAACTATGAATTCTAACAAATGTGTTACTACTCGTTCTTTACAACTTACCTCAGGTCTGTCCGATACTCCGAAGCAAAAGCGTCTTAACTTTTTCATGGTGAATCCAAGATAAGAGTGAACTATTCTGTGTGTCACATTAGTACAAACTTAAATTGGTTAATTACGCATTTCTATGGAAACCAAAGTTGTTAATTTTTAACAATTGAAGAGCGCAACAAATCTGATTCTTATTGTTGACGGCCTGTCACGTGTTCACAGTTAAACGCATGATGCTATATATTAACTGTCTGGAATGGACTTGAATGTTAAATATTTGAGGTCAAATACGTGGTATATATTAAATTCTGCAGTTATGTATTTCATCTTTAACAATTTTCTTCCATTTTCCTTGTTGGTATACAATCACCGAAACTAAAGAGATTATTTGTTATTAACACTTTATCTGTAAAAAGATAAAGACCAGAATAATAGGAAAAAATGTATATACTGCATGGCAGTATCTACTTGAACCGCCACGGTGGTCTAGCAGTTAGAACGCTGGCATTGTAATCCTGGGGTCTCGGGTTCGATTCCCGGCGGTGCCCGAATTTATAACTTGTGTTGGGCAAGGCCGTGGTCTAGGCAACACGGAGTTTTCCTCCGGGGGCTTCCCCGGTTTCTCCGTGGCATCCCAACAATTACTCCATTCACACACAGAAGAAGGCAATGGCAAACCACTTCTGGATCATCTGCCAAGAACGTATATGAACAGGTCCCAGTCCGAGAAAAGGATGGAAGGATCTTGTTCATATGGACCTGTCGTCAGACAGAACACTAAATAAATAAATAAATTATGGCCACGGTGGTCTAGCGGTTAGAACGCTGGCCTTGTAATCCTGGGGTCCCGGGTTCGATTCCCGGCGATGCCGGAATTTATAACTTGTGTTGGGCAAGTCCGTGGTCTAGGCAACACGGAGTTTCCCCGGTTTCTCCGTGGCATCCCAACAATTACTCCATTCACACACAGAAGAAGGCAATGGCAAACCACTTCTGGATCATCTGCCAAGAACGTATATGAACAGGTCCCAGTCCGAGAAAAGGATGGAAGGATCCTGTTCATATGGACCTGTCGTCAGACAGAACACTAAATAAATAATAATAAGTATCTACTTGCAAATAGTGGTTTTTTGATGCATAACGTGAACTAATCATCCAAATAACCCACCATTGTTGCATCACCATTGAATCAATGGTGATGCAACAAATGTAATTTTAACGTGTCTGCAAGTTTAGAAGTGTAATTAAATTTTACAAAATATATGAATAAGGCCATCAACGTAACTGTAGTCTACTTTTAATTGATTAAAAGTAGACATACATTTTTAGAAATTTTCTTGATGTGGCCAAGTTTGCCAACATTATTTATAATGCGAAATTTCGAAAGTTTCATACAGTCGATTTCAACATTTTAATGTTCTCCCTGACATCAAGGGGTCGTTAGCTTTCCGGTAAGTGGTCCTACGTGTTCGTACCGGAAATAGCGTGCACAATTTATGTAGGACGGTTGGATGAAGCGAAAAGTACGCGTAGCTGGTTATTAATTTTGCCGTATTTTACGTGTTCATTATAGTGTTCACAAGTCAGCAAACGGCCACCATTCTGAGACGAATCAATCCAAATCACATCATTCTTACTTTAAGAGCTGTTTTAATATTATCCTGTCGTCTTGAATAGATCTTCTTAGCAGTCTTTTCTATCCGGGTTTTCCAGCTCAAATTTTGTACATATTTCTCATCTCCACATGCGTGCTCTATGCCCCACCCATTTCATTTACCTTGATTTTATTATCTTAATAGTAATAAGGAATGACGTGTTTAGGTTATAGAGCTTCTTTTTGTGATTTTATTCAATATCTTGTTGAACTATACTGGATTTTAAACTATACTTTTTATATGTTGTTCATTTAAAATATAAGATCCATGGTTGATTAGTTCTTCAGTAGATTTTGTATGTGCATACGATATTTAAGCATAAAGAATGATGAAATACATTATTATTTTTACATGGATTTGTAGTTACGAGAAATTCCAAAAGATCAAGGTCACCTATCTTTTTCTGTGTATTAAATAATGCAGTAATAGGAAATCGCAGAGTAATTGCTATTAACAGCTGGTCTAAATGCATAAAATGAAAGATGAGAGAGAGAGCGTGTAGTACATAATATCTACTTTTTAATGTGAAACATTTTTGCACACTGATCACTACATTCGGCGAGAATCATAGCAATTATATGTACTAGTAGTAGCTTTTATTCCAATGTCATACATGACGGCAGTTTTTGTATTAAGATTATAAAAATGGGCCTGAACATGACCTGAACGTATGTGGAAACGTGCGTTAGTGAAAGTTGAAAGTGTGGGACCAACTGCAGACGCAACAAGGTAATAAGCTGAAGGAAGTTGTAGGCTATTAAACTAAAATCGGTATTGAAAATATTTGATTTTTATTTATAACCTAGTAATAGCGGTAGTTGTAGAACTCGCTACAGTGCGTGGTTAACCATTTGTGTATGTTTCTCTTCAGGGATTTTTAACAGGGGAAGACTGTAAATCTTTATAAATAATAAAATTACATTTGAATATTTCCGTCTTCTGGGTTTTTGTGCTGTGTAGTCTGGTCGATGTTAACCAACGTTTCGGAGGTCACACTGCCTCCGTCATCAGGGCGATGACGGAGGCAGTATGACCTCTGAAACGTTGGTTAACATCGACCAGACTACACAGCGCAACAACCCAGAAGATGGAAATATTCATACTCATCGCCCTGATGACGGAGGCAGTATGACCTCTGAAACGTTGGTTAACATCGACCAGACTACACAGCGCAATAACCCAGAAGACAGAAATCTTCATACTCATCGCCCTGATAATGGAGGCAGTATGACCTCTGAAACGTTGGTTAACATCGACCAGACTACACAGCGCAACAACCCAGAAGACGGAAATATTCATACTCACCGCTGTGAGAACCGAAATTACATTTGTTGCCAAAACTAAATTAAAACCTCTGATACCAAAATAGTCGCATAAACCAGTCATGTTTTCTGGAAGCAGCATAATAACAATACTTATCTTTGTCTAGCAACGCTTAGATTTTTGCCTATTTTGAAACTAACAAACATCCTATTATCCAACCACCACCTGTGAACTAATGTCCTACCCTTGTCACAAAAACGTTCAGACTTCCTCCAGCAGCTGCAGTAAGCAACATATACGTCTTTTAATATCAGGGGCTTTCCTTTTAAGTAGCAATTCATGTTACCTAAAACCATTGATAACCTGAATGTATACTATTACATAAGAGTATAACCTCACATCGGGACACCTTTCCTACTTAACCAATTGAGAATTCAATTCACGACAGGCTACCCGAAGATAGACATGAAATAGACATTTGGAATTTGTTTCAATCTATATATAAAGTTAGATTTTTATATTGGACAGCAGCTTTCATAATACAAATTTATAACAAAATGTATCGGAAATTCATTACATGCGTATTAGATTCTGAAGCTGTATTAGACTGGATGTTGAGAGATCTGTCATCTCCCCAACTCTGAGGTGCCTTATGCATGCGACAGACAATATACATTTCAATGAACATGAGTAGTCATCAACACACTCTTTTACTACCGGGTCTTCAATTTATGCGGTAACGGCCATGCTTGCATTGCGTGCTCGGCCGGATACACTGTTGGTGTGGGCGGGAGTTTTCCGCGTTCTTCCCGTGAGTCACAGGCGAATCTGTTTCATTGCGTCTCTCGTCGCGGATTGACGTTGATAATATGGTGTATAGTATTAAGCAACATGTGTTCTTAGTCGAAACATATGCCAAATATTCATCTTACGGAAGATGACGCCGTAAATATCGCAGACATTTTCCAGGTGAAAGTGTTCCTAGCAGGCCCATGATAGAGAGATTAGTAAAAAAAATTCGTAGTACGGGATCAGTTTTGGATAAAAAGAACAGGAAACGGAGTGTATTGACGGAAGAGAAATTGGATGAAATTGGGGATTTCTTAGAAAAAAGTCCAAGGAAATCTTTGGCACGTTTAGCTGCACAATCTGGCGTGTCATTGGGATCTGCTCACACAGCAACGAGACTTCTGAAATTGTGACCATATAAGACCACTGTTGTTCAGAGACTCACAACTCCTGACACTGGTGCTAGGATTCGTTTCTGCAATTGGTTGTTGGGATCCGTGCATGATGGGATTGTTAATCCAGAGCTATTGTTTTTTTAGTGATGAAGCATGGCTGCATTTAAGTGGATATGTCAACAGTCAAAAACAACCGCTACTACAGTTCCAAAAATCTACATCAGTTGCATGAACATTCTCTTCATGACATTAAGGTTGGAGTCTGGTGTGCAGTTACCTCCAAGAGAATAATAGGGCGAATCTTTTATAATAAAACAATAAATTCTGAACTTTATGTAAATTTAATACTTAGACCCTTTTTCCAAGAAATTACCGATGAAGAAAAGACTTACGGTTTCTTCATGCAAGACAATGCTACAGCTCACACAACTAATCGGTCGATGTTAGCATTAAGAGAAGTGTTTGGTGAAAACGTTATCGATCAGTGGCCTCCGCGTTCCCCAGACTTAAACCCGTGCTATTTTTACCTGCGGGGCATGCTGAAGAATAAAGTTTATGTAAACAATCCGCACACTGCAGAGCAACTTAAAGAAAATATTCGACAACTGATTTCGACAATTACCCCAGAAGAGCTTCGTCGAGTATTTAGAAACATGTTAACGAGATGTGAAACTTGCCTGCAAGCATAAGAAAGTCACTTTGAACATCTTTTGTGATTTAAGGTAAAAACAATTAATGTAATAACATGTATCAGTGACGAGAAATATTTGTAGTTCGCTGTTACTAGCGGCACCGAAACTGATTCGCCTGTGACTCACGGGAAGAACACGCATCAGTCCTGCCGACGTCAACAGTGTACCGGCCGATCACGCAATGCAAGCATGGCCGTTACCGCATAAATTGAAGACCCGGTACTTGCAGGGGCCTTTTAGTGGGTCATGTTTCGTCATGACCAACCAACGAGTTCGAAACGGGAACCTGGCAGAATGTCTGCAACATTTGACGAATCTGCCAACAGGAAGATTGCTTCAGATTCAGAGTGTTGAACTTGGCTACCATCACCATCTTGTGAGTGGACACGTAGTCTGAAGACACTTCTGTGCAACATTTCAGTGAATACTGGCACAGCTCTCAATCCAAATTCCTCCATCTGAATTTATTGTAACAACTACGTCACCGATACATTATACATATTTCACGTAAAACTTCAAGAACTCCGCAAATTCTAAAATGAACCCAACATTAAAAAACAACTGAAGTCCCAGTTAAATCACACGGAACATCTTAGTGGCAGTGTGCTGATTTAAGATTTCTTGACGCGAGTCATAACGCAGCAAACTCTGTATCATTCATTCGTGAGATACATTCCTGTCACAAAATCTGCGAACTTCCATCTTGAGACTTCACATGTATTCATTCATTGGGTAAGACTGATCACACATGAGCTAACTCTCCATTAAGTTACCCAAATTAGCCGTGATAACCAGAATTATTACCTATCTCACCCTAACTATTTGTGAGAAAGTGGCAGGTGTAGGTGGTTAGAGGCTTTTTTGTGGGGGGGAGGGATAGTTATAAATAAGGTTCATAAATCTAAGTACAATGATATTTTGTCCTTGGATTATAATTTAATTAATCATAAAACCACGTGTTACATAATGTGGTGTGCACCATGTCTTGAAAGATGATGTAACTGTGAAGCTGAATGTTTTGGTCATCAGGTAACAATAGCTACTACTTCAAATACAATAGTGTAAAAAAGAGCCTAAAATCCAACAGAATGCTCTGAATTGCTTCAGCGTTGGGCTACTACACTGGGTTGTAACACCGTGTGGACTTACAGATACCAGTGTCTTGGAAGAACATACTGCCTCCATGTTCAACACCTTATAGGCCCATCTCACTTTTAGCCATAACCTTGACTCAGGAATGACCCTAGAGTTTCCCCAATTCAGGAGCATGCACTATGAAGGTTTCTCCCCTACTGGATGCAGGCTTCCACCCTAGGTCTTCCCTCAGCAGGACTGTTCCTACCTTGGCCTTCACCACATTCGGCTTGCCTGACTTTGGGGCTCTGCCCTCTAGGCTTGCCCCACCTAGGTTATATTTTACTCATAGGTTCGGAAATCCCCAGGCTTGCGTCTCGAGTCAGAAGAATCGGGCCAGGGTAACACTGGGACCACCACCCTGAGGATACATCCCACTTATGTCGTCACACATGACATGGGTTGGGATTAAAGCTCTTAGGGTTAAAATTATGATTATGTAAAGCGTGGGGGACATTACATGGATGCTCCTCAGGTGGGATAGTACCATGGCTTGGGACATCTAACCTGAAATGGTAGAAGCCCAGGGATTCGTAAACCTCACAGGAGGAGGTGAAGGGGGAAGGGGTTGGGCTGGCAAAGCTGTTCAGAACAAACCCATCTGCAAGGTCTAGGGAGAAATAGCCCTGCTACGGAAGCTGTAGGGTCATGTTTACTAGTAGCACTTGCATGATGGCTGAAAGTGGGGAAAGGAGACAGACATGGATGGGCCCATGAGGTATTGAAGTTCAAGGCAGTATGTTTCTCCAAAAGTTAGGTATGTACCTACAAGTCCACGTGGTGTTTCAACTCATGGCCGCATTATTCTGACTGACTCCCAGTAAATTGTTCTGTGCTGATTGTGGAGGTCTCTGCCCCTCCATGTCGTGGTATGCGTTGTTCTCATTCTTCCTGTGGGCACCTGGTCTTCCAATAGCAATCCAGCGACCAAGCTAGTCACGACCAGCACATTTCTGTCCTTTGATGCCGTTACATTTATCTGTCACTCATTTGGAGGTGTGTCCTGAAAATAATGAATGTACCTTATTAGCTACTGAGTATCAAGCTTTTAGAATATACCATTTATCTTGTAGGCAGTTGTTTCTCTATTAAAGCTGATGGCTGTGACATAAGTCACATAGTTAGATGCTGGTTTCTTAATACGGAGCCTTGTGTTTGCGCTTGAGTTGGTCCATGCAGAATTTGTGGTGGGCAAAGTGGTACTCAGACAGGTTTCTCTCCGAGTATTTTGATTCTTCACCATTATCATCAACGCTGCTGCATAATTATTCATGTATTATCTGAGGGATAGACAACAGCCCTGTTAGCGGTTGCAGTTCCACACAGACGTAGTCTCATCGCATGTTCTGTTTACCAGTGATAGAAAAGGGAAGCTTAGTTGTTGTGTCAATTTCCTTACTGCCCACTACAACTGCAATGAAAGCGAAGACACCCCATAACAATAATATTTTAACTGTCCATGAAAGATATTCTGTGGCCCCTAATTTTCAAGGAACGAGACTGATCATGTAAAACCTCCTTGATTGATAATTTCAGGAAGGGGAAAGAGATATTTTTTTAAAAGGATCATAATATTTTGTTTCTGTTATTGCAGTCTGTTGCCTATTGTTATCGTTGCAAAATGGAAGACTGTCTCTATGGATCTGTAGTGGCTAAAAGGTCTACTAACGGGCCCCCAGATGAATCATGAGTGTCTGTGGAGCAGGTCTTCAGCGACACTGTCAGGGAAAAACCAAAAACATTATCAGTGCCACTTTGTCCACCAAAAATTCCTCAGTGGCTGTCCTGGGACCATATGGCGTGACCCACCTTCCATTATTGTCGTACAGGACTGTGACACTCAAGTGGAAAAAAAAAGTTTATTAAATAATTAGTTTATCTTGTGTATATTTGAAACACATGACTCCTGATAAGTTGATGCAGCCATAATATAATCACTTACATTTTTGGGGGAATTGCAGTGAAGTTCCGTATGTTTTCTTGGGAATGAGGTCTGGGGCTACATAAAAGCATTCCTGCAATACCAGTTACAAAGACACATGTAAGTAAATTAAGATGTAATGGAATTTATTTGATATGGTGTTTATACGATACAAAACTATATTTTGTTGAAACATGGTGTTTGTAAGGTCTATATATAACTGTCTACAGGAACAGATTCCTTCCTGAGAAACTAATAGTTGCTCAGCTAGTCAAAAATGCTTGCTTTTGTGGAACTTGAATGTTCTTTAAGTTCACAAGTGAGCCATTGGGAACCGTCATGAGCCAGATTAATCTAATTCACACCCTACCAAAAAGAAAGGCAAGCGGTGGACAGTAACTTGTTTTGCCAGCCGAGAAAATTCTTAGGAGTGTTATAAGAAATCAGTAACTCCATTACTTTAATTCAGGTTACTTTAAGGAAATGCCAGGCTAATATTTGGCCACTTCCTTAGTCGTAACATATATCTGTAGAGGTTAGAAACCTTCATTTTGTTTGCAGTTTACCCTGATGACAATTATTTTATCAATAATTAATGTTTATGCCCATAGACCTCCTGGTGAGGTACGTATGTTTAATCTAACTGAATGCACCATATCAGAGTTAGAGTGCCCAAATATTAGCCAAGGATTACCACAGCTTTCAATTCAAATCTTTATTATTAGTGTGCTGTATCAACAGCCAGAAGGCCAATTACAGATACAACATAATAGATGAGCAAACGAACACAGTAATAAATATAGAAGGGTAACAACAAACAGAATATAGGAATACATTAGTACAGAGGATGCTAATACCCAAAGAAAATTACTACTAAATACATTAGTATATTTGTGATAATAATTTAAATAAATTAAGGAAATTAGACTATTGTAGAATGGATTGAAGTGTAACAATTTTCGTTTCGAATATGTCCAAAGTCCCTGCAGACGACAGGTCCATATATTATGAACAGGATCCTTCCATTCTTTTCTCGGACTGGGACCTGTTCATATACGTTCTTGGCAGATGATCCAGAAGTGGTTAGCTATTGCCTTCTTCTGTGTGTGAGTGGAGTAATTGTTGGAATGCCACGGAGAAACCGGGGAAGCCCCCGGAGAAAAACTCCGTGATGCCTAGACCACGGCCTTGCCCAATACAAATTATAAATCTGAGCACCACCGGGAATTGAACCCGAGACCCCAGGCTTACAAGGCTAGTGTTCTGACCACTAGACCACCGTGTTTAATTACTATAACACCTCCAAGACAACGTAAGCCTTCAGCTTCCAATATGTGTTTTAAATAAAGCTTGTTGCTATGCACCACACACAAAACAGTCGATACCGTAGTTTTACTGACCTGAGATAAGCAGTCATCAGCATTTGAATGAGCCTGAAGCTCAATGCCCAAATTCTTGTGAACATATTTTGTGTCTTTTTTAGTGTCAACAGGTGGCAGGTAAGGCATCTTCATCGTTTTCCTCTTCACATCTTTCCAGTCTATATTCTGTGGGATGAAGCATAACATCAGTCATATGGACAGAATGTTAACTGCAGAGTAAACCGTGGTAAGGTAGAAGTGAGAACGCCTCAGTTTAAAAGACTATTCAGTTGTGCAGAAAGAACGAGGATTTTGAAATGCAGTCTTCTGCTTGAATTATTTAACAGCAGTGCTTTTACTGGGAGGTATAATTGAGGACGTCTAATAATGCCTTCAGGGTCTTATGTAAGTTGCAATTGTATGGCATATACTGATGGTCCTTCTGAAATTCTGATCTGACTGTACATTATGCATTGTCTTCCTAAACCTTTTCCTGTGGTCTTACTCTACGTACTGCCAGTGTTAAGCTTACGAGATTCATTAACTTGTTCTCTGGGGATGTAAATCACACTTACCACTTGCTCAAGTTTTGAAAGAATGAAATAATCTAGAAACAATATTTTTTTTCATCGTATATGGTCGAGCTTGACCGTCATGACTCCTTTTGGGGTTTTCTTGCAAAGTTACCACGGTGGTTTCGCCTTGCCTTCCGTGGCCAGTCTTTACCCACCGGACTGGAAGAGGAGATGCGGACAAACTTCCATGCCTAGAGTGGGACTCGAACCCACGGTCGCAGCGGCCAGGCGCACGAGGACCATGGCACAGACCGTGTGGCCACTGCGTCGGCCAGAAACAATATGAAGAATCTCAAATAGTGTAGATGTTTCCTCTGTGGTTGATTTTCTTAGTGCATGGACAAAGTACAGTTTAGAACTGAAAGATGTATATATAACCTATTATTATATGATAAAAGATATTCAAATAGAACTCACATTAAAAAATGGATGCTTCATGATATTCTGCCCACCGTTCTTCTCCGATGTTAACCGTTTTGATGGATTTTTCTCCAAAAGTTTTTTGATAAAATCTGTCCCTCTGTATGAGAAATATGAAGGGAACTCTGGGGGGTCGTGGATAATTTTACTGTAAAGGAAAGGCACGTTATTATATTTGCCATTAAATTTACTTGTTAAACGTGTATTCACTATAAATTTGTATAATGCCTCTCAAAGTTATTTTAATTGGCCTCTTTAATGTCTGAACTGCATAGAGATTTGTGACAGGCCATACAAGAGAGAGGAAAGATGGTCTTTGTGAAATGCTATGCACTTACTGATAGAGTGTTGTCACTATTTCTTTACTTTCAATTGTAAAGGGCCTGTACCCAGCCATCATTTCATAAGCTATGATCCCCATGCTCCACCAGTCCACTTCCTGCAACAATTCAAATTAGAGGCAACACTTGCAATTAGTAATTCTCACTTGTTCACACTCGCACAATTTCAAGAGGATCTTGGGGAAAAAGAAAAATTGTGGTATGAAATGTGTTTTCCGTTTCTTGGCTCCACGTTTATTTGGAATATTCCTATGAATGATAAAATCTCTTTCTTCACTTATTTCAAGTAGAGGTGTATCAAGGACTCTATGTAAATTCTGTCATTGGGCACCACTTCGCCAGAACTTGATGGGAGGATAAGATATGCAGTGACTGCAGTTGCCTTTGAATTCATCCGTCTCGCACTTGTCTTTTAAATTCCATTTTCTGGCAAACATGTATTACAATTATTTATTTTAATCCGTCTGATCACAATATTTAAAATTTCTTATAATTAAGATAATAAAATATCATTCATGTTCCATATCGATTGATCGATTTAAATTTCGGAACATTTATACAACATGTTTCGGTTTTTATAAAACCATCATCAGGTGTAAAATATATCTAAGAACTTAAAACTCAATTATGATTTCTGTAGTACTGACAGTATTGACCCACACCTATTCGAAGACTTCTGGACATATCGGGACACTCACTCCTACATCTTTGGCCGATATGTACATCTAATAACATTTAAGAAAAACAACACCTCGCCCAAAAATGGAAAAACAAACGTAATGAAACATCACCAAAAAAACTACAGAAATCATAATTGAGTTTTAAGTTCTTAGATATATTTTACACCTGATGATGGTTTTATAAAAACCGAAACATGTTGTGTAAATGTTCCGAAATGTAAATCGATCAATCGATATGGAACATGAATGATATTTTATTATCTTAATTATAAGAAATTTTAAATATTGTGATCAGACGGATTAAAATAAATAATTGTTATAATATTCACAATATGACACAATTACACTATCTTATTAAACATGTATTAGTCATCGTGCCAGATGGCAGGCAGGTGTCTGCATAAAATTCAGTTTAAAGTTTCTACCACATATATTGTATACTAACTAGTTTATGAATATGTCATTATGAACTCCATGGAGTTATTAATTGTGGCTCCAAACCATCTGATTATTATAATGCGATGCTTCATTATACTAGTAATACATAAAACAGTGAAATCATTATCTTTATACTGTCAAGGTATAACATACTTACCACACTGTAACCTTTGCGTTGAACCATCTCTGGAGCCATATACTCGCTTGTACCACACAGTGCATGACCACGTCTGTTCTGCAGATATAAACATTTTAAATAATTAAGGCAGGAATTTGAGATAACGCAACTAGAAACTAACTCTCTTGTAAACAGAAGCAAAACTTTGAGCAAGGCTAATACTGAAGTCCACCACTGGACATACACAGTCCTAAGCCAGTTCCATTTATGACCTGACCTCTTAAGATCCGTTTTAATTCTGTATTCTCTCTTTTTCAGAATTTTCAAACTTCGTACTTTCCAAGAGGTTTACCGTCCCATACTCTGAAGTGTTTCTTTTCCCAAAAATATTCCACAGATTTTTTCTCTCCCTACATGTCTGGCCGATTTTAAGTAATCTCCTTAATTTCACTATCCTATATCCTAACATTATGCAGGGAGTTGTATGAACTATGAATTTTCTCATAATATAATTTCTAATATAGTCCTTTGCTGTATCCCTATTTGTTTCCAGTATAACCCTTTATTTTAAATACTTGTTACTGAAATATTTCCCCCACAGATTTATATGTTATATATTTAATAGCTGGCATACTAACTGGGAAGCATAGTCACGACGGACGCCCTATGCACCAAGGAAGTAAAAGCAAGGATAGCCATGGCCAAGGCAGCTTTCGTCAAGAAGAGGATACTTCTCACTAGCAAGTTGGGCTTGGAGATGAAGAAGAAACTAGTGAAGTGTTACGTATGGAGTGTCGCGCTGTATGGAGCAGAGACTTGGACACTCAGGAAGAAGGAACAGAAATACCTGGAGAGTTTTGAAATGTGGTGTTGGAGAAGAATAGAGAAGATCAGGTGGACGGATCGAGTGATCAACGAAGAAGTATTGAGGAGAGTCAACGAGCAAAGAAACATTCTGCAGGCGATTACACGAAGGAAAGCTAACTGGCTGGGACATATTATGAGAAGGAATGGATTAATGAGTGATATCACCGAAGGCCAGGTTGAAGGAAAGAGAGGACTAGGAAGAAGACTGATACAGCTAACCGACGACCTTAAACAAGGAAAGAAGATGACGTTCCAGGAATTAAAGCGAGAAGCCGAGAATAGGGACAAGTGGAGAGCTCTTTTTGGGCAGAGCAATGGACCTGTCGTATGACAGAACACTTAATAATAATAATACTAACTAGTATGGTAATGGTCTCGTAATTGAATAAGCAACTATTTTTGAGACACAAGACAATTAGATTTTGTTGGCCGGGACAGGGGCCGGTGGAGAGCTTTGGTTAATTTGGTGATGAACCTTTGGGTTCCCTAAGCCACCCAGTTATGAAACCCCTAAAAAGCTATAAAGTATTAATAGTTCTACACTTTTGAGTTTACCCTGTTAAATTCAAAGAACTTGTGACATGCTTTACATTTACTTTCCCTTATTTTGGTACAGGAGAAACGGCCTAAACATGTACGGTCCAATTTCAGGCACATGAAACCTCTCTACTTTTTAAGGTGCTCGTACCTGGATTTCACTCAATTATAGAGTACTGCCTGACAGATGGCAGTCTACATAACTCATATATTTACAGTTTATATGTGTCTATAAGTAAACTCAACAGCATTGAAGGCGGATATTAAATTTACCTTTGAATCAGGAGGAAATTCTTTGCATAGTCCGTAGTCTGTGACTGCTATATGACCGCGAGAGTCAATCACTATATTTGCTGGTTTGAGGTCCCTGTGGATTACACCAATCTGAAAGAAATAAATTAATAAACTCCTTACACATTTGGGATAAAAGATGGAACATATCGATTAAATTAAATATCACGGGGCCAAATTCATTTTACCTTGTTACTTATGTGCACAGGGCTGGGCAAACCTTCAGCCCCCCCCCCCCGCACACACACATTTAATTGACTTGTGAAGTGAATATTGTGCATTAGTTTGAATAAAGATTCTGTATACATAATTTCTAATTGTATTTACATGACAGAAGAGAATAATGTGATACTAAATATTAATACATTGTCATTGTTCTAAAAACTAAACAGAATTGAAAGCAAACCCATTATCACAGGTGCAATTTGTGATGACTAAATTACAAACGGTGTCTATTCATGAGGCAATCTGTCCGAAAAAGTAAGGACTGGTATAGTCGGCGCAGTAGTTTTTGGCTAGTGGAGAAGCTTCCGGAGCTGGCCTAGTCTGTGTACCTGAGGTGGCAACGTCAGTGTATCTCTTTCGTTTGGGCGTTCAGTCCGATAAGCTCCTCGGTGCAGTCAGCATTATACCATCGCACAAGTGAATCGCTCCTAGCCTTCCGCTTGAAAATTCCACCGGCCAAAAACTATTGCGCCGACTCTAACACTGTTTGTCACTACACATATCAACTGTTTGATACCAAGTATTGTCAGCAGCATATTACAAGATAGGGAATGTGAACACATTTATTCTTTCCTTAATAAATTGTTACCCTACTTCTCTTTTTTTTTATTCATTCAGTTTTTTGCCATACTAGGCGACAGCCTTGTTTTCCTTCTGATTAATCCAGCAGTGCATTTATGTAGAGATATATATTATAAGATAAAATTTGTGTTTGTGTGTATGTTCCATTATAGCTCAAGAATGGTCATACCAATTTGCACTAAACTTAATATGCTTATTCTCTGAAATATGGAAGAGATTTTAAGATGGTCATAACTTCAGAAAAAATGTCCTGGTTTTGAAACCTGATAACGGTTATTTCTATAACCTGGAAACTAAGCACAATATAGAATGTCGCTGAGACTAAAGTTGTTTGTTTCGGTAAGGAGATTACAGGAACTAAGGTTACAGACACGAAAACTGTTATGGGGTTTGAGTCTCGGCAAAGATGTTGGATTTAGAGATAATAAAAATGATATATTTCTATGATTTTCAGTGATATGTATTTGTCAAATTCCTCACAGTAATATAATGAGCACTCCGCTAATAATTAATATTATATGAGTACTGGCCTGTTGAAGGGAAGGCATAAGTGTTTTAAATAGACCACTAGATTCCTACTGTAAACACTCATAAATAAATAATATGAAGAAAATTCTCTGAATGGTTCATAGGAGTGAAGAAACATGACGGTATTTGTAAAAACAGTTGTATTGGAACCATGCGTTGTGCCAGGTCCTTGGTTTACATATTCCATTCTGAGAGGAAATGCAAACAAATAGATTTCCCATAGCAGCTAGCATGTTTTGGAATTTTGTTAAATTCTAAATGCTTATGTTAAATGTGAATATTGTACAATTTCTGTGGCAACAAAGTACTGTACAGAGGAAATAGTTGTTGACTAAATAAAAATGACAGTACTAATCAGAGACTATACTAATTAAACCTAAAAAAATATTTGTAAAAATAAGCTGAAATTCTGGGATAGATGCAATTAATTATCTTTTGTTATTATTTTAGACTTTTTGCACACAAATTAAATATGATCTGGTATGTAGTGAAAAAATTAAATATTTAATGAAATTGAAAAATTCTGTAGCCACACAATGAATTAAATACTTTTAGGTTTTACACTACATTATTATACAATTTATTGGAGATTATTAGAGTGAGAAAGTACACCTACCCGATGCAGATGCTGTACAGCCATGACTATCTCGGCTATATACAATCTAGTTGCGTTCTCTGTAAGCTTTGCCCTTTTCCTTAATAGAGTCCACATATCACCACCAGGATAATAGTCTGAAACGATAATAATGCAATCTTGTTATTGTAATAACGTTTACGGCTACTGGAGATCACGGAATACTAATGAGATTTTTATCGAATTCGATAAACGTGTTGCTGGACGGTGATGTTCTGCAGATGACTGAAAACTGAAAAATAGTTTAAGAAGTAGCAATGGATTCTTCTGCCAGTTGAGGATGAACTGAAATCTGTACACAGAGTCACGCTGAACATCTATTTCCAAACAGTATCTGTAGCCCAAGTTGGACTCTGCACGTGATGTTTGAAAGATGGGGAAAATATTACCCCCACCCTTCCTGCTGTGGTGCATTTGGTGGTGATTGTATGCACTACGTGTTCTAAAAACATTTAAATGACAACAAAATTTATGTTTAGTTATACACACTTAGCCTAAAGGGAAGAGAATGCTGGGGAGATCTAGACATAGATGGGAGGATAATATCAAGTGGGATCTACGGGAGATAGGAGTTGAAGGAGACTGGATTTTGTTGGTCCAAAACAGGGACCGGTGGTGGGCTTTGGTTAATTCGGTGATGAACCTTCGGTTTCGGTAAGCCATCTAGTTAGTTCGTTACATACACTTATGGGCTTACTGTATACACTTATCAGTACTATATGAACGTGACTCCTTATTTACACAGTAAAACAATGTATTTATACCACAGCACACAATGTGTTTGTCAAAATGATTCAAAACAATGTCAATTGAATGTGAATTACAGCACATTATGATAAATCATTTGTTACAAACTTTTCAAAATTTTGTTTTATCTAAACTTAGAGATAGCTCGTTAGCAGTTAACCATTTACTTGCATGAGAGAACTGAATTTGTCAATGTACAGGAATCATCAGTGGAGATTATGGGTTCAGATAAGGTTTTATTGCTGACGAAAGGTAATTTAGGCCTATGTTATGAAAAATCAGTGGTTTTTAGTCAGGCAAATACTTGTATACATTCGAAGATGCAGGTGTACCCCTTGACACTTCTAAATATACAAAAACAGTTATGCCCCAAAGGGTATATTACTAAAAGCTTATGTATCAAATCTAAAATTTCTTGACGATGGTGAAGAGTCAATTGAATAAAAATTTCTTTGGATATTATCCATCGTCTAGTAAATATAAAACGTAAAACGACGTTTCGGAGATGGGACTCTATCTCCGTCTTCAGGTTCCTACACAGTTGGGCCCACTAGATAGATCTAATCCCTATCTCCGGACAAAGTAAAAAGTAAAAGTCCCGGAATAAAAAGGCATTACCACACCGTCCATAGATAGAGTCCCATCTCCGAAACGTCGTTTTACGTTTTATATTTACTAGACGATGGATAATATCCAAGAAAATTTTTATTCAATTAAAAGCTTATGATTAACCATAACAGTTAACAGCTGTAGTTGGTCCTATACCTCACCTAAAGGACTCATACAAAAAATTCCTATTTATAACCTGCACCTATTTAAAATTATGAGAGTTCTATGTGTGTGCTCTGTTTTGGCAAGTCCTTTCCTGCTCCACCGACCAACCATCCCAACCATCCCAACCATATTGTTTATTTCACCTCTCAAACACAGTGGAATCAAGAATAGCTTTTTTTCAATGTACTTACCCAGTGCGAGGCACAATTTTGTTTCTGTCTTGAACGCATAATAGAGTCCCACCAGAAACGGAACATTAGAAACTCTTTCATGTATATTACATTCTATTCTATATTGTTCAGGGTCAATTTTTTTAGACATAGTCTTCCCGATGTTCATTATCTTCATGGCATACAATGCGCCTTTGTCGACACCACCAGTCTTCCGAACTAGGTAAACTTTTCCAAATGCTGTAACAGTCAATAATTAATTAATTAGTGTTCTGTCTGTATGAACGGGATCCTTCCATCCTCTTCAGGTTGAAAGAGACCTGTTTCATATAATTTCTTGGCAGATGATCCAGAAGAGGTTTGCCATTGCATTCTTCTGTGTGTGAATGGAGTAATTGTTGAGATGCCACGGAGAAACCGGGGAAACCCCCGGAGGAGAACTCCGTGATGCCTAGACCACGGCCTTGCCCAACACAAGTTATAAATCTGAGCACCACAGGGAATTGAACCCGGGACCCCAGGCTTACAAGGTTAGCGTTCTGACCGCTAGACGACCGTGGCGGTAGTGCTGTAATAGTACATAGTTATTATTCAAGTTGCCATTTGCTCAACAACAGTCAGCTGTATTTGTGGAATCAAGAATAAAAGGAAAGTTTTGAATACACGTTCTTTTTTGGTCTACCATTCAAGCACTAAAAGCACTAGCCACCAGTGTCGTAGCTGTGGAACTTGATGATAAAAGGACATAATTTCAAGTGGCTACTATGAATGGCCCTACAGTGACAAAGATAAAATTCCATTTAACTCTGTTCTTGTCATAAGTCTTACTGCTATAATACACGTGTTGAATCTTCTTTGGAGTATCTTTCTTTGAGTCACACAAACTCTGAACTGTTTAATTAGCAACCCTGTTCACACACAATTTAAAAATTAATTTTTGCTGTTTGATGTAGTTTAGACATTAACAATTCAGCTAATTCTAATCATCTTCAACCACTGATTATGAATTCTAAAATAAAAAAAAATCTGGTAATTCTGATGCATGATTTCGGTCAAACATTATTAATCAAGATTTGGCTCTGAGTTTAAAAAGTTTATGATTAGTTAGCAACTGTTCACAGTTATTTTAATCAGGCCTGTGGAGTCGGAGTAGAAGCAATTTTAGGTTGAGTTGGAGTCAGAAAAATTGTACTGACTCCGACCTCGATATAAACTCTAAAGAAAATACTATTTTAACACTTTCGCTGCCGTGTGAGCCGCCGGTGGCCTCACACTTAGGTAGATTGAATGACGCGTTGAACTACATGGTGTGGGAACAGTGGTTTGTAACTTTGGCTCCGGTACCTTAAGAATACAAACTTCCCACAAATCAACAAATTTTACAAAAACCATTAGACTTATATTTAAATATAGGTTATAAATCTAAAAAGTAGCTCGATGATTCACGTGGTGATGAAATCTCTTATGGTACCATTTAAAATTTTAGTAGCTTTATTAATACATATTGAGATTTAATGAAGGGGTCGGAGGTTTTAGTACCGACTCCACAGCCCTGATTTTAATACAGAATCAGTTACAACTGTTTAAAATCTTTTATATTTATGCAGATATGTTTATATAAATCAAACTCCTGCAAGTGTTATTAAACTGCAACTAAGATGTATTTTTCTTTCATCCAGAGCAGCTGTTATTACTATTTGCCTATTGACCTACACACGCTCATAAAATCAGGGGTTTGTTTTATAAAAAAGAGAAATGCACAGCTTATTTGCGAAGTATTAGCAGAATGTTGTACTTACTGCCTTTTCCTACTCGTTCGATTGTCTCAAAATCTTTCAGTCTGGGAAAGTTTAAACTTTCGGCTGTAACAAAGTATCATAATTACAGAAAAATGTAAGTAGCCTACCCTTATTTCACATGCATAATTAAAGTAACTTATACAGTAAACCAAGTAATTCATCCACTGAATGGACTGTCCATTATAATTAGGGAGGAACACCAGTCTCTCTATCGATCTAAGTTACTGTATATGCAACTTTTTTTATGAAATATTCAAAATTATTACGATATTTTGTATTTCTGTCTGTTATTTGAAAAATATATACTGAAACATACAAACGGTTGTGTTTCGTGGATGTGAAACTTAGTTTCTCACAGAAAAAGAAAAATACAGATTAAGGTGTTTGAGAATGGTGTGAAGGGGACTATTTGGATCTGAGATGGATGAAGTGGTCAGAACTGGAGAAAATTGCATAATGAGTAGCTTCAAAGTTTCAACTCTTTAAATGTAATTATTAGGATTATAAAATCAAGTAGCATGAGAAGAATGGGCGAATATAGCACATATTGGAAGAAGATAAATGCATATACAGTTATGGTTTGGAAATTCTTAAGGAAACTGGGAAGGTATATAGGTAGACAGGAATATAATATTAAACAGACCTTAAGGAACTAAGTTTGGAGCACGAGGACTAATCTCAGACTCCTGTAAATACGGCAATGAACATTCGGTTTTCATAACGGTAGTAATTTTTTTCACTAATTTCCTGAGAAGGGCTGTAAATTGAAGTTGTCAACATAAAAACCCATTACAGTGTTCAGGATATTGCTTTGCAGGTAAGTGTGCAAAAGCTATGAAATATCAAATAATCATGAACATTTCCAAGACTTTTAGATATTAAAAAGCACTAAATTTAAGACAAATTAGCCTTAATTGTTAACATGTAGTTTCAAAGGTATCTTAACAAAATACAGAAAACAATTAATATATAAAATATGAAATTACTACAAATTGCTTGAATTACAGGCTCGCAACATATTTCCCTGAAACCCATCTTAATGTTATAACCTCACGTCACCTTTGTCCTTCCCATTTCACAAATATTCTATATGCATTTCTTGCTTCTCCATACTATTTATGTGACCAGCCCATTATAATCTCCTAGTTTTGATTATTCAAAAAATACTAAGATACTTTCATAACCAGAGAAATTTTATATTTTACATATAATAATCCTAAACCGTCTTCTTTATATGTACTTCTCAGGAATGAATATTTTCCCCAGCAAAAAAATTAAAATTTATGGTCATTCTTCTGATAATAGAGTAATGAATTATAAATAAAAATAACAGGTATGAAAATATTAATTATGCACATTTTGTTGATACCGTGTCAAACGTCAACGTTCCGTGTGATAAGTAATAAATGGCAACCATGACTAAACATTACATCATCGATGCTACATAATCTGACACATAATAATAATCCGTGGCGTAACAGCTCCAGAGAGCCAAAGCCGACTAGCTTGGCTGCTGGCCTCACGTTCACATGCCTAAGCAGAGGTGAACGATCATCCAACCAGATATAGGGTGACGTGTGGTCAGCACGACGAACCCCCAGTCATTGCTAGCTTTCCTGACAGGATTACGCTACCCATTGTAGCTCCCCAATTTCCTCACGATGTTGGGTTGGCACCGGTCCCATACACCGGTCGAAAGCTCATGAGAAATTTCTTTCCCCGAGACTCGAACCAGCGCGCATTCCGTATCGCCGGTCCGAAGCATGACGCCTCAGACCGCGCGGCTATACGGCGTAGACCTGAGATGCTAACACAGATTTATAGAGCCATTTAGCTCATGATCTGCAGCACTAGCACCACTTCTGGTGGTGCCAGGAGTAAAATGTTCCAGTATCAAACATCTTACTGCTTGTCATTCATCAGCCAATTCACGCCATAGCAATTTAATTAATATATTGTTTCTTGATAGCAAGAAATACAAATCGATAACAGATTCTGTCATGTACCTGGTTCGGATTTAAGTAATTTGGAATCTTCACCATTTTTTAATGGGTTTTTATCTGTTTGATGCTTGGTCAGTGCCTGGGTTTTCCTGACAGGACTAACGATGTTCTGGAAATCTTTTTTGTTAGGCTTAGCAGGATCCTGGAAAGGATGAAGATGACAGGCATTATGCACTGACATGTTTCATGTCTGGTTATCGCACTGAGAAAGTTATAGAAATCTAATAGTGAACTTTCAGTTGTTTAACAGTTGCGGACAGCAGATAAATAGGGTGACCGCCATCTTGGAGTCCTTGTGTATCCAAGGACCCACTAGAGAAGTCCTTAATACAAAATTTGAGATTATCACGGTGATGATGATGATTATCCACCTAGGTTCTGGTGACATGCGGAAAGGCTGGTAGATGGAAACGTTTCAGGGAAGTATACCATCTCCATATCCACGGCTTCTTCAAAACATTAACATAAGCAACCCACATGGCACCAGAAACCAGAATATCATCATCCCCAATACAAGTGCATATGAAATGTTCAATACCAAATTCCACGAACCAGAGCATTCCATCAGAAGCGAATTAATAGCTCAGCTGAAATTCATCAACTTCATTCGCCGTAAAAGCTTCACTTTATACATCAGAAACCTTTACGAGGATTAGCTCAGCTGTTGTAAAATCCAAAACATTCACTACCGTTTTGTGTCCTCTCTCAAGACGCCTTTGAGGTTCTAATGGTGATAAATATGAAGATGGCAGCTTTCTGGGCTATTGTGCTGTGTAATTTGGTAAAAGTATAGGGACATTTTGGTGGTGACCGCTGCCTCCATCATCACCGAGGCACCTCTCAAACGTCGGTAAATTCTATCAGACTCCACAGCACAGCAACCCACAAAGCAGCCAGCCAACTTCCGTTGAAGTTCCGTTTAAACCTCCTCAGACTATCGCAACAGGATGAAAATGAAGATTTCTGTCTTCTGGGTTGTTGCGCTCTGTAGTCTCATAGATGTTTACTAATGTTTCGGTGGCAGTATGACCTCCGTCATCAGGGCGATGAATGTGCCAATTGGGCGGAGGGGGCTAGGTTTATAGAAACTGGAAATAAATGACTTACCTGCTTGTCCTTGATTTCACTGCTTTCTGAGACACTTCGATGTTCATCTGCTTTGTTAATTCTCATAACTGTGATGTTTTTCTTCTGAACAAAGTTATTAGGCTGATTAATTTCATGCTTCAGATCTTTTTTTCTTACTTCTCTGTGTTGCTGTTCTGCCAACTGTGCCATTTTAAGAAGCTGTGTCGCATTGCCAGATGATATTTTGGCTACAGTGTCATTCAAACCTTCTGCAATTTTTGTAATTTTTTTGTACTGCTGCAACATTTCTGTCATTGTATTTTGTAGCTTTACATTTTCAGATGAGATCTTTACAAAAAATTCATTCAGTCCTTTCATAGTGTCATTAATTTTTCTCATCTCGAAATCTGCGGTGACTTTATCAATGTCATCTAGCTTCTTCCGAACAACTGTCACATCATCTGATGTATTCATATGTAAAACTATAATCGGACATGGAGCGCACTCTTGCGCGTGTATTAGTTCCTCAATCTGCTGTTCTCTGTTTTGAAAACGTGACGCTGAGAGATGTTCCTTGCCTGTCTCTTTTGACAATAATGTCTGAATTGGGTTTCTCTTCATGACTCTGCAATCAAACATTATCCCATTACTTTTCAATATCATTATAGTAACAGTGCTCTTCGAAATTTCACACAAAATTCAAAGCATACTTAATGTAAATTTCTATATATGCTTTTATTTACATTACTAAATATCTTGCTTTCTGGCAGATTACTTTGTTATTACATTATTACTTTCCGCTAGAATACGCCATCAGGAAAGTCCAAGATAGGCAGGAGGGTTTTCAATTGAATGGGACACATCGGCTGTTGGCATATGCTGATGATTTTAATTTATTGGGGGACGATGTGAATACAATAAAGAGGAACGCAGAAGTTTTACTAGAGGCTAGTAGACAGGTGGGGCTAGAAGTAAATTCAGAAAAAACTAAGTACATGTTAGTATCTCGTCATCAGAAGACAGGCAGGCAAAATTATCTTAGGGTGGCTAATAAGTCCTTTGAAAGTGTTACAAAGTTGAAATATTTGGGAACAACAATAACAAATCAAAATGATACTCATGAGGAAGTTAGGAGAAGACTAAATTATGGAAATGTTGTCTTCCCGTCTGATTTATACGAACCTGAAGATTCAAGAAAAATTGACAGTTGAACCATGGTTCCGGAGAATTTGACGTAAATACGTCTATACGGAAAGAAAGTTTATATATTGGCTTTATTCTAAATATTTAATCTATACATGAAGATTTCCGTCTTCTGGGTTGTTGCGCTGTGTAGTCTGGTCGATGTTAACCAACGTTTCAGAGGTCATACTGCCTCCGTCATCAGGGCGGAGGCAGTATGACCTCTGAAACGTTGGTTAACATCGACCAGACTACACAGAGCAACAACCCAGAAGACGGAAATCTTCATACTCACCGCTGTGAGAACCTCAAGTCTTACATAATTTATACATGCTTTACAATTAAGTAAAGTTTGATTAAGAATTTGCTTATTTAACTTGAATTAGTTACGCTTAAGATGGGTCTTGTGTAGCTGAATGTAATGTAAAGTAATGTAATGTAATGAAATGTTTTATACGTAACAACAATGACGAGTAAACAGATGACGTTTCCTAGGTAACAACAATGCCGAGTAATGTAATGTAACGTTTCCTACGTAACAACAATGCCGAGTAAACACGACGTTTCCTAGGTAACCAGGTTACACATTTTCGTTCCCCTTTTTTGCCGAATGACCCTTCCTTATAGACGTATTTATGTTATGTTATTTTTTTTAGTCGTCTCTGGTCAATACGTGACCGTCATGACCTCTTTCGGGGCGCTCATGCGAAAGTACCACGGTGGGTTCGCATTTCCTTCCGTGGTCATTCTTTACCTACCAGACTGGAAGAGGAGACACAGACAAACATTCATGCCTTGAGTGGGACTCGAACCCACGGTCGCAGCGGCCAGGTGCACGAGGTCCATGCCTCAGACCACGTGGCTACTGCGGCTGGCAATTATGTTATAAAGTGAATTAATGAACGTAACAGAAATTAATTACTTTTCGTTAGGAGAACAGCATAGAATATTATTCTAATGTTTCATTTGATCGTTTGCTGTTGTGCAGTACTTAAAATTATGCCATCAATTTTTTATTACCATCTTGAGCACTACTTGGATTCTCACATATGAGGAGTTGAAAACATTGATCGAATGTGTAATTACTGATCTTATACAGTTATGATTTCATCTGTTGCTAGTTTTATGGGATGAAGCGGAAGGTCACAGTGGCTAAATTAACTACACCATCTAAGCACACACCTCAGGGAAAATTAAAAACTTTAGTCAATACACAAACCAGATAGTTTCCGAAGGCATCTATTATTTGCCACATTAGCCCAAAAGTAACTGTTTTTTGCAGGAATATGTGGTTCCAGAACCTAATTTTAATGTAACAAACTTAAATGGTGAAGTTACACATTTACCATGCTCCCACCGATGCAAGGTACTTAAGTAGCTTATCATAAAGATTTAACTAGTTTCATCAAACATCAGTATTTGTGAGCCAATAGCTTAAGCAGTTGATGCACATCATATATATATAACTTTGAATGTGGTATCAGGATCAGCGCAGTTTACATACCTGATATTCATATTCCTTTCATTTTCGTCTTGGACTTGCTGATTTTTTTTGTCAGATTTTGCATGATTCTAGAAAAGAAAGATGTAACTGGCTCATTAGACACTGACAAATCAAATCTAAAACTTCTTGACGATGGTGAAGAATCAATTGAATAAAAATTTACTTGGATATTATCCATCGTCTAGTAAATATAAAACGTAAAACGACGTTTCGGAGATGGGACTCCGAAACGCCGTTTTACGTTTTATATTTACTAGACGATGGATAATATCCAAGTAAATTTTTATTCAATTGACTGACAAATCACATGTTCAGTCAACTCAGTCAAATTTACAAAACTGTCATGAAGCATTCTACAGTCCGTAACATTAGAAAAATAACAGTTATACTAAACGTTTTCTCACATTCTGACTCATTACAGCGAACCAAAGACTGGTTTGTCATGTGCTACCACAAGACGAGTTACAGTTATATAAAGAGTTAGTCAATGTTTTGTTGTTGTTGTTTCTTGGCTCTACAATCCGGTTGTGGGTTTTCGCCACCTCCTTTTCGGACGTTTCTTGATTTTGAAGTGTGCATTTATAAGTAGTGAGTGACCAGCCCACTGACTCTGCACAATTTCTACTCAATCCTGATTTGACTGTCAGAGAAATGGCTGCTGAATTTTGCTTACGAATGTAGCAGGCCTTTCACATCTAAGTTCTTACACTTGAAGAAGATGTATTTACATAGAAGCATGTTTAATTAAAGAGTGCATTTTTTGTTTATTACCACAAAGTAACAATAACTTAAATTGGAAAATACATATTTAATACATTATTCCTAAAGTAAGCTCATCATACTTTGCTGAGGACTGTCACACCACTCATGAGAACAGAAACTTTAAAATTCACCTACTCTGTTTACTTCCATTTGATCATGTTGTATGGAATTATTTTAAGTAGAAACTCAACAGACAGCAAAAAAGTATTTTACAGCCAAAAGAACATCATTAAAATAATGACAGTCAATTAAAGGAAATTCACTGCATAACTAACTTCAATAAATATCAAGAAAGTGTTTAATGTAAGACTTGAGGTTCTCACAGCGGTGAATATGAAGATTTCTGTCTTCTGGGTTATTGCGCTGTGTAGTCTGGTCGATGTTAACCAACGTTTCAGAGGTCATACTGCCTCCGTCATCAGGGCGATGAATATTCATCGCCCTGATGACGGAGGCAGTATGACCTCTGAAACGTTGGTTAACATCGACCAGACTACACAGCGCAATAACCCAGAAGACAGAAATCTTCAAAGTGTTTAATATTTTGGAATTATAATATTCAATAAACTTTTCCCCTCACCACTCACAAAGTCTGAATCACAACATAAAGAATTTTTAGCGAGCACTATGAGTATCTCTCACCTCACTCCTGTTCCACAGAAGAATTTACTTCAACCAAACATTTCAAATTGTTTAAACACACATAAACAATACTTAACTGTCCAAACTAAGTAATTTATATTTGTATTATATACAAGTACTGCGAAGATGCCTGTCTGGATTGTAGCGCCATATATTCTGTTAGAAATTAACCACCGTTTCACAGGTCTTTGCCGCCTCCATCATCAGGGCAATGAGGTGGAGGTAGCAAGGACCTTCCAAACCAGAGTACACGGCGCTATAACGCAGAAGACGGCTATTTCTTACTCACCGCCATGAAAACCGCAACCCCTACTTAATAAGCATCTTATTTGTGCTGTGACATATTCTACATCTTTGGTTTCGGTTTATGACGGATATATAGAACGTAAATAACTACTATTATATTCTATTGTACTTACTTGACTCAGGAAAGATCGTGCATACCAATCTGTTACTGAAAACCACATGAATAAAATTTGTTAAATGATGGCTTCTTTTCTTCTTAATACAGTAAAAATGCATAAGACTTTCTGTAGCAACCCTGTTTCGTTGTCAGTGTAACAAAACCAACAAACAAAATTGTAACTATGGAAACAAACTCCATATTTACAAAAGTTAGAAAGATCAACAATGAATTCTATCGTAGCGACCTCTACACAATTTTCTGTATGCAACCTCACGGAAGGTATTTAGCTATGTTAGTGGAAAAAGGAGCTATGAGACGTAAAGAATCTTCGTAAGATGTGTTTTAAAAACGAAGGGAGAAATAGCCTCTGACATCTTCCAATAATACCATTCATCTTTTGTTGACTTTGTCGATAATATATTTCAGGGGTTCTGAAACGGTGGGTCTCGAAGACATTTTGATGGGTTGCATTGAGAAATTAAAACAATTTTTTTATATTATTGTTAATTTAGTTAAGTAAAAGTTACAATTTTCTGTTTCTAAATCTTACAGTCATAGTGTTTTATTCGATCTTTTATAATCTACGTCATAGTGGATTTTGAATAATCGATCGTATCCGCGGAAAGGTTACAAGCCTTTTGCAGACTTCTGGTTTTATCCATTGCGGCCATGTTGGATAAACAAGCCTTGCCCTTTTAAACTGCGTCCAACTTTCTCCAGCCTTGTCAGGGAATATTCTACGGTTGGTAAGTCTCATCAAATACTAATGGTGGAAGTTTAACATCAAACTGGTGATTGTTATACGTTTTCCATTTTACGCAACCTCCGTGTGTGATGAGAGTCAAATGTGTATGAAAAATACCAACCCCATATGAATATATCGTCTGACATCTTATTGCAATGAGTACTGTCAATTATTTTGAAATAATTTTATAGTCTACTTGTAAAGTTTTATGAACGTAACACAATATATATATATATATTTTTCTTTTTCGTCAGACTTCAGATTCTCATAGCGTAGTGTCATCTGGTAAAAGTTCCCCGACGTTTCGGAGTTGCTTGCTGCATCCATCATAAGGGACTAAATTTTTAAATAATATTTGGATTTAAAATATAAGGCGGGATGCGAAATACATGGCTTGAACCACACTTCAAGGCCGATTTCTTCTCTACCTATTCTGTATCAAGCCTCCTACTGACGCGTGCTTGGAGACCTCACATTTTTCCAGAACCCTTTTCCCTTTATTCTCGTCCCTAATTAGCCCAATTCCTCATCCTTTCGTTCCTCCAACCCTATATAAATCCCATTCAGCTCTGAAGATGGAGACAGTATATATCTCCGAAACGCTTGAAATGACCGACGAGTCTACACGACGCCAATACCCAGAAAAGAATCATACAGCCATCTCACATCGTTTTAAGGTAATTTTGTCGTAAGTTTTACGATGTAAATAACTTGCATGTATGTCCACTCTGTATTGCACTGGCTTAGCACATGTGCCTGCATCTATGTGGTAGATGAATTGCCGCTGTGCATAATAGCATTGATCCTGTCTGATAATAACGCTCCGTGGTCTTTAAAAATGTCATTACCTTTGTCTCACTGCCTCGAGAGATGTAATAGCTACATCACATGTCCCATTCGTGATGGATTACATGCGAATCCCGACAATACAAACGAAGGTAACTTGTAGGCTGTCCTCTGTATTAATAGGACAAGTCGACTCTGAGGACTGTTTAAACTAAATTCTGATGCACGTCTTTAAGCTAGTAATTTATTAATTATTATACATTTATTTATGATGTTAAGCAAAGTTGTCGTTAAAATTGTTCGATATAAATAAAAAATAATAACTTTCGACTATTTATCGTAAAACTCTCTAATGTTAAATTTAATTAAAACTGTGTTATCCGTCCTCCAGCTGATTTACGCGTACCGTGGAAGATGATCACGCTTTACGTCATATCAGCTGCATAAGAATCCATCTTGTTTTTCCCACCATGATTAAAAATAACAAAATGTAGAGAAGACATCGCGGTATTAAATGGAAGATAAATGTCTTTATTTATTTATTTAGTGTTCTGTCTGACGACAGGTCCATATGAACAGGATCCTTCCATCCTTTTCTCGGACTGGGACCTGTTCATATACGTTCTTGGCAGATGATCCAGAAGTGGTTTGCCATTGCCTTCTTCTGTGTGTGAATGGAGTAATTGTTGGGATGCCACGGAGAAACCGGGGAAGTCCCCGGAGGAAAACTCCGTGTTGCCTAGACCACGGTCTTGCCCAACACAAGTTACAAGTTATAAATTCGGGCACCACCGGGAATCGAACCCGAGACCCCAGGATTACAAGGCCAGCGTTCTAACCGCTAGAAGTTATATATTATTATTATATATTATTATGTGAAGCAAATTAAGTTATTGTTGGAGAAAGCTTATGTTTTATGCGTAACATCGTTCTTGTTTTTGTAATTATAATCTTTAAGTGGTAGATGTATAAAGTGAGTGAGTTTTATTGTTAGATTAATTTAAATGAAAATCTAGTAAACTTTGTCTTTGTGTGAAGGGAAATCTGTAGAATAAAATAAGACAACTGGTGTTTTTATATGCGGGTGCCTTTTTCATTGTTCAGCCCATTTCATCTACTTTTAATCGGATTTCGACTGCTTACTGCAGAACAAAAGATATGGGAGAGGAAAGTTTTCAGGCCGATTCTGTGGTTGCTGCATACATTTAGTTTTTCTATCGTCTCATCTATCAATCGAATTGCTTCACCGTTTGAAAATAGAAAAATTAAATGTGCAGAAGTAGGAGGAGTTATGAGTCGAGGAGGTTCTCAACCATTCTTGCTTACAGTATTTCTCTGAAGCTTGCCCCTAACACATTAAAAACAGTTGCGTATTCATATTCAACACGTTTTCCAGGGGCTGAGTTTTCGTGTTAACCATGTTTTCTCGGTTAACACTTTAAAACCCAAAAAAGTCATCTATTTTACTTTCGTGGTTCATTGTTACTCCATATGTTGGAACACAGCAGAAATAAGAAAAAATGCATTGTTAATCAGTTGCAGTCAGCACGCACTCGCACGAGCGTAAGCCTCAACTAACTGGCTAACAACACTTGGCTGGCTATGGTTGTCAGAAGATAAATTTATCTGATTGGTTATGTCGTGTCCTAGTGTGTGGAATACCACTGAATCATGAAAGTAAAACAGAAGACTGTCTATTTTGCGTTGATTAAAATGTTAGCCGGGCTAACACAGTTAACATAAAAGCTTACATATTAATAGTAATTTAGCTTCACAACTATTAATGTAGACCCTCATCTTATTATTATTTAGTGTTCTGTCTGACGACAGGTCCATATGAACAGGATCCTTCCATCCTTTTCTCGGACTGGGACCTGTTCATATACGTTCTTGGCAGATGATCCAGAAGTGGTTTGCCATTGCCTTCTTCTGTGTGTGAATGGAGTAATTGTTGGGATGCCACGGAGAAACCGGGGAAGCCCCCGGAGGAAAACTCCGTGTTGCCTAGACCACGGCCTTGCCCAACACAAGTTATAAATTCGGACAGCGCCGGGAATCGAACCCGAGACCCCCAGGATTACAAGGCCAGCGTTCTAACCGCTAGACCGCCGTGGCTATTAGACCCTCATATACGAAATATAATCTAAATACTCTCAGTAATTTCGATGATAAAATATTTTTGCGGAAGGACAGTTAAATGTCACTCTAATTTCGTTGGATAACTGAAGAACTGTTGGATTCTCAAGAACGATTCTATTAAGTGGAGTTAATTGTAAAAATACTGGGCAACGAGGTATTTTCTTATATCAGTACTGTACATGTTACTTGTGTTGGCTGCCCTGCTTAATTTGTTTAAAATTTCTGAAGAAATTGATGAATTATTTTTTCTTTTTCTACTTTCTTGAACATGTTAAATAAAAAATAAAATATGAAAGTTAGGTTAGGTTAATCGTTGGTTTTGTGATGCATATAGTTGCCGTTAAATGCAGTAAAACGTTGAAGTTAGTAGTAAAACATCTTAAGAAAGTATGCCTAAATAAATCTAAGAATCAGTGTCCTTGAAAAGCTAATAGTCACTCAGACAGTGAAATTAAGTGAAAGATGAAAACTGATAATAGAATTTAATCTGCCTTTAATTTGATCCTGAATGTAATTTTAAATTGATAAAGCTCTTCCAATATAATTTAACTTTACCACAACGATTAATAGATAGTTTAATATTATACTTTAAGAATAATTATACAATTTTTAAGCAACTACTTAGTACAATTTGAAACCTCGTAGTGATAACATTTTAGTTTTATTGGCAAATACTATTCTATAAAATTTTGTAATATAAATAGTTTAAGTAAATGGGTCTCACTAGTAGATTGTTTGACGAAAATATCTTCTACAGAGTTTATTAATTATCGAGTGAAATGAGAGAAGGATAGTACATAATAAAATAACATTAAACGCGAAACAATAAGTGGTCCTAACTGCTTTTCTTAGATTTATTTTCCTTGGATATCACGAAATATCTCAGGTTATTCGGTAAACCGGTTATGAGTCTCACAGTGCTCCTGCTAAATACAGATTATACCGATTATCCGACCTTGGGTTAGCTCACACCCTATCTTACCTGACGTTCCAAGTCGGAACTCTCCATTTTATCAACAGTCAACTCTGAACCTATCGGAGAGAAATGCCCATTATAAGTTTCTTAAAAAAATAAAATTTCATTTGAAAATTTGCATTGTGTTAAATGCTGTTTTGTTTGTGATATTTTTAAATTTGATTCCATATTATATTTTCTTCATAATTTAATAATATCGTAAATTGAGTTGATATGTACTTTCGTCGTCTTTACCAGTCTTCCGTATTATCTGACTATTCGATTATCTGACCGTCGGATAATCAGGATACTCTCTTTCAGTTTGATTGAAGATGGGACAAAGAGGTACGAATCTGAGAACGACATAAAAGTGTAGCTGCTTATCGAAAAAGGAAACCGCAGCTGTACGCTAAAGCTATTATCATATTCATCGTAGGAAATAAGATTTTTATCGGTTTATACACGCTTTGTCTGCCTTCTCTTGTCTTCACTACACACCCTTCATCTCATTTTCTCATTCTTTACACTTCATCTGCATGATTTATCACACATTCGTTCTCTATTTCAATATCTCGGGAAAATGGCTGCAGATATTTAAGAACAGATGTTATAGAAGTTTTCGGTCATCAATTTTTCAAAACCAGGCTGTAGTTCTTGACATTCTATTGGCCTAATAACAATTATTGAAGAGTCGTTGAATATTTTTACCCTGGAAGACAGAAGATGGATACTTGTACGTAGAAGAAGACGTTTTGGAGGAACAAACTGTCTCCATCTTCAGCTTTAAAGATGAAGGAAGTATTTTCTTAAAAAGGTTTGGTACATATTGAAGTCCATCAAGTAGAGACGTTTTTGAGAAGTCCCATCTGGTTAAGTTCCCAGTTTTTAATGTAACTGGTGTTTTATTAAGGGTTTTTATTATTACTAGTGTTCTGTCTGACGACAGGTCCATATGAACAGGATCCTTCCATCCTTTTCTCGGACTGGGACCTGTTCATATACGTTCTTGGCAGATGATCCAGAAGTGGTTTGCCATTGCCTTCTTCTGTGTGTGAATGGAGTAATTGTTGGGACGCCCGGAGGAAAACTCCGTGTTGCCTAGACCACGGCCTTGCCCAACACAAGTTATAAATTCGGACAGCGCCGGGAATCGAACACGAGACCCCAGGATTACAAGGCCAGCCCTTATTATATCTTATGCTAGATGAATCCAGCCCAAACTCTTTTATCCTACTTATTTAAGATTAAATCTTAAACAATACGCACTCTAACTGCTCCCTTACGAATATTTAACCACATGATAGTAAGGCAACACAGTTCTGTCAACCTGGCACAGTGTTCTCGAAATGTTCCTAAGGCAAACCAGAGGAGACATCACGTAACGCGCTGTTTTTAAACTAGTTAAGAATTTCGACCTTATCCCACGTGTCTCCATGGAAATATGCAGCTGGGTTTTAAGCTTAAGGATGTTAATATTCTGGTGAGGACATGGGACACCTTCAGCTTTTGTGGATGTAACACAAGTCCTCTCTATTTCTTCCCGATTTTATTATAATTTTTCACTCGTCTCTTCTGTTTCGCCATTGCACACGTGGTTAAAGGTCTGTTATCTTAACACTGTTTATGATCCTATACTGTTATATGTAGTGTTCATTTCTGGGAACAAATGTAGCTAAATTTTTAAGCGTTCTTTGGATAAAATGTATAAACGAAACGCGTGATTAGACAGTTTATGCGGTCGTCTGTAAGTTTGAACTGATAAGCGGATTTATATGAAATTTGACATTAGAGTTTAAAGTAAAATTAATTTAATTTTGATCCTGTTAATTAATGAAAACCCCATACACCACACAAGTAAATGTCTCACCATAACACATTGATAAATAACATAAATGGTATTTTATTACGATAACCAAAATTTATTTGACAATCTTGAATATGTTTTTTTTTAAAATGAGGTTATTTAGCGGCTGTGTTAGAAGCACGGCATATGCGCGGTTGCGTTTCATACCTAGCCCTTGCGGCACAGCCGCCAATTATCCTTGCTGCATTTAACGAAATAAAATAGCAATAATTTACACATATATACAAATTGGTGTTTGTTGTGTGGAGAATTTTGAAATAATTAAATTACATTTGAGATCAATAAACTTGCGGACCAGTGCCATACGCGGAGATCATAATTGAAGAATTTATTTTCTCTATTTAGTTTCACCATATCCACTTTCACACATTTATTGTTTCTATGTACTTTTAGCCATTGATGTCTCATGGTGCGCAGGGTCCAATCTAGTGATTGTGCGTGTGTTCGCTAGTAAAGTGTTTTGTGTTAGATGAGATTTTAGGTTCTCACGGCGACAAGGAATGATGGCTTTCTTCTGGATTTTTGCGTATTATAGTCTTGTAGAAGTTTGTTCTATTGTTAATGATGTAGATACATCGTGCGATCACTTTTTCTATTAACAGACAGTACCAGTACCTGCCATTTTGTCTCCTACCACCTGATATATAGGCTGATTCCAAGGTGGCAAAAACGCACATTTATATATTTATATATACACATACATACATACAAGATACTCGTTAGAAAGCTGTCTGTGGTGTAAGTTTTCATATCAGGGATTGGCAAAACTGTAATTAGCTTCTCTTCTCCCCTCCTAGGGAAAGTTGTTTTCTTTCTTTGCAGTGGGGGGTAATGGCTTTAAAACAATTTTCTTTGTGGATAAGAATTTTAACACTAGAAATTTGAATTGCAAATCTTGACGGAAATAAATACGTTTTTCCATATGAATGTATTTTTTATTTCTCTTGAACGCTCTCGGTTTTTATAAAGGCATATTTGAAAGAGATAAAACGAAGCATACGTAGAAACTTTGTTTTGACAGTTTAATTGCTACGGGCTTTTGTTCTAATTGAATGTGCTTATGTATCTAAATGCTTGGGAGTAATGTATTATTTTTTTGTTAAATAAATTATTTTTTTGTATAGATTAAGATAAAGCAACGAGTTTTCGGTATAACTCACAAAGATTTGTTTTCTTTAAATTATTGCGCCGTTAAAAGAGCAGTCTGCTAGATTTATAAATTAATAATTATACGACTTAGGTATTTGGACGCTGTGAAAAATGTTCACGAGAAGAAGTTTTCAACATCTGTAACTTGTCAGGAATTACCTTAAGCCAAATTTACAATTCAAAACACAAAATAATAAATCATTCAGATTTGTAGGTTAGTAATACACACTGCATGAGTCTGATGGGGTGACCTATTAAGTAATTGCGATTTTAAATTATTTCTTTGTAGTGAAGAAATAAATCTAGTAATAAGACAAGCTTAAAACTCATGTCATATAGGATCGTAAATTTGCGAAACAGTAATTAGTTTACTGCAGATTTGTTGCGAATGTTTTTAGCTGAGGTAATAAGTATTAACCCAAAGACAGCGGAATATTTGCTGTGACCTTGGCCATTCTTCTGGTTATAGTGAGCGCAGAATGGTTAGTATAAGAAACGCAATGTCTTCGGTTTCACTCACAGATTTTGACTGTCCACTACGGACAAAGGAAAATGTAATATCGAATCTGTTTACGTGATAATGGCGTGTGTACTCCTTCTCATTAGTCTACCGCAGAGAAACTTAAGATAATGGATTATAGGTTGCGATGTAGAGATAACTTAAACGCAAAATAATTACTGTGCCAACAGAATGTTGTTTCCTTCTTAGCTACATGGCACCGGTCTCTGAGAGTAGACAACTATCATGGGATTAATGACCAAGGGCAGTCTGGCTTTGCGACCATGGTTTAGCCAAGAGTCTGTGACAGAATTACTACATGATTGATGGTTTTGTGTGTCTTCTTTCGTGTTAAGGTTGGTTCACAATAGCGCGTGTATCATGCTATATGCGAGACGGATATATGTCTTGAAGCCTGAGGCAGAGTATAAGTTACTTTTTTTGGGTGAATTTAATACATGTTTCCGGCTGATTAGCTCATTTTCAGGAAGTAACGAAATGTTAGAAGTAACCTCTGGTATTTTTAAACCCAGTAACAAGCATCCTGTTTGTTCAATAGTAAACTATAGTGTGTTTAAGATGTGCGTTTTGTGCCCAAAGAGAGCCTAAAATATAGTAGAAAAACTTTAAATGTGTTTTACAGCAGTTAGTTAAAGTGACTATAAGTAAGCGGTAAATTTTTCTGATGGTGCTATAACTTAAATTTATTGCTATGAAGTATGTTACAAGCGTTTCTTAGGACTCCACTGAAATGTTTATCAGGCTTCAGACACCATATCATACGTGTTTGTAGATGAGCGCCCACCATAACCTCTCCGACTACCGAGTAAGTTATCTTTCACTTAAAACTGCTTAACTAAAACCAAATGCATGTTTTGTTGGTTTTTATATCACCAAAATCTTCACGGAATTTTTAAGTTTCCATGTTTGTAGTGCTGTTTCGCAAAGAAAATTTTCTACTGCACGTTGCAGGCCTCCATGATGCATGAAGCTAAAATGACGTAGTTCCAATGTTACCAACCTACAGTACAAATGTGTACTGGAGTCTTCAACATTTCCAATCCCGAGACTATGGACAAGAAAAATTCATGCAACTGAAATTTTTCGATGAATTGGAACTCACATTATATTCTAGAAAGAAACAGCTATTGTGTTAAACCCGATACTTTTTAAAGCTGAGAGTACATGAAACATTAATTCTGTCTTACATAATGTCAGCATAGTTTGGAGTTCTAAAAATTTAATGGTTGTGTCATAAGCATTGCTTAAAATTATATTTGAAAGCAATCTTTAATGGTTTGAACGCTTTTCGAACTTGGCAAACTCCCAGTGGCGGCCATGTTAAGTTATTGACAACTCCTGATATATAGTTTGCAAGACCACATTTCAGGTCGTGTGTGTGTGTGTGCGCGCGTGCGTGCGCTGACAATATTCTGCAGTTACGTAAAAGCAGAGTTGAACTCTGGAGGCCCACTATGTTGGAAACCGCGAGGGAACACGTCGACACATTAACTGATGTGTAGCGCCGCACAGCGGTCGACATGTGAAGAAGAAGTGGCTGTAAGGAAAAGATGGACTCCACATGCATAACAAAAAACGAAATTAACAGGATTACCACGTTTTGAAAAAAAATATTTATTTTGCGTGTAAGTGTATCTTATATTCCGTACAAAGTACGTAACTGACCATCACTAGTTCTCCTTTCACACATTCCCGAGGGCTTCGAGTCGTAACACAACAAGACCTGTACACGACGCAGAATAACATTAATTTGTGTTATTCTCCCTGGCCTTTGGCTGGCGTGGGAGGGGAATGTAGGGGAAAAATTACAGATTTCTGGGTTGTTGTGCCGTCTAATCTCATAGACGTTGACTGACGTTCAAGAGGTGCACACTGTCTCCATTCTCTGGGTTGTCTTCATACACGCCGCCATGAGAACCTAAGATCTCTGACCTCTGACCTCAACACAATAACTCCAACTTCGCTCCAAATTAATGGATAATAGTCTTACATTATCTGATAATTCCGTGTGTTTTATCTTTTGTGTTTTTTGCTTTAAGACACTGTTTTTGATCGTATATCTTATTCCAAAGTCTAAAAAGTAAAGTTTGTCCCACTATACGCCATGTAGGCGTTTGGGGTGAGAGGAGGTATAGCTCCTCTCTTCCTTGACCTCGGCACTAGATGGGGGTGAGTGGTCAGCATCACGCCCCGGCCGGCTTTACCCCCGGGAAAGGACCCCGGTACCCATTGTAGAGGAGGCTGGGTGGGCCCCAGAGCCGGTCTGGATGCAGAGGCTAGAGGAAAAATCCTGCCCCCATCGGGGATCGAACCCCGGTCGTCCAGCCCGTAGTTAGTCACTATACTGACTGAGCTATCCCGGCTCTTTATTCCAAAGTCTATTCTTATTTTATTCACAATACTGGAAGAAGTATGGTCTGGCAAAGTGCATATTGACCAAGAGAAAGAACCTAACATCCGCCTTTATCATATAACTACGTAACCTCGTGACATCTAAGATTGCCGAATCTTATAAATCTTATAAATGAAATGCAGTGATATAGTTCAGAAATTTCTTTCTAAGAATCTAGGTCCAAATGATACTGATTCTGTTGAGTTCTGCATAATAGTTTTACTGAATTGTTTATGAAGACAGTTTGTAATCAAGAGGCTACATGAATTGTAATAAGGTGCTTGAAGAACATGACCATTTCGCTACCATACTCATACTATCACAAACTGTCAATAGAGAACAGCACCATCAAGTCACAAACATCGACCATGTTGTGTTTAGTAAGACAGTCGCCTACTGCGCGGCGCTGTGTGTTGTCAGACGTCATTTAAGTGTTATGAGAACAGAGTAAAGTACATCTACCTTCCAGAACAAAAGTAATCATTGAACTTTATATATAGTAAATATATTAATTTGCTTAGAACATTTCTGTACTTTTATATCGTATAACAGATTTTATTCCATTCTTATATATATTTTTTGACGTAAATACGTCTATAAGGAAGGGTCATTCGGCAAAAAAGTGTAACGAAAAAGGGGAACGAAAAGTGTAACAATAGTTACCTAGGAAACGTCATCTGTTTACTCAGCGTTGTTGTTACCTAGGAAACGTCACATTACATTACATTACATTTCATTACATTAAAATACATTACTTTACATTACATTCATCTACTACAGAACCATCTTAAGCGTAACTAATTCAAGTTGAATAAGCAATGTCTTAATCAAACTTATCTCAATTGTAAAGCATGTATAAAGGAAATAATTAGAATAATGCCAATGTATAAACTTCCTTTCCTTATAGACGTATTTACGTCAGATTCTCCGGAACCGTGGTCCCACTGACAAATTTTTGGCAGAGATGAAAAGAAACATACAAAGTGAAGGTTATATGGAAAATTTTACTGGTTCCAAGGTTTCTTATCTTGAAATCTGATAAATGCACCAAGGAAATCATAAAAACATAATTTTGGCACGTTTATAAAATTGAATTGATTCAGTGTCAAAGATTATTTTGATTAACTCAGAGAATTATAAATGTAATTAGACATGGACAATCCTGAAACGATTTACAGTATTAATGGAAAAGGATGTAACTCTTAATTGCTTTTAGGTTCAAGAACGTAAAATAAATTTGAATAATATTTCCAAAGTTTATATATCTTAATTTTTGCTGTTGTGTTTGAATTTACGTTGTTTTAGAAGACATATTTTGGTTGGTCATATTATTTGCATTATGCAGATATGTCAAAAATCATATCTTTCAGAAAAAGTTTCTTTCTAACGATCATAACAAAATACAAAATTCTTTTAATGTAGCTAAATGAGCCCTATAGTTGGTGCATATATAATGTTTGTTTTAAACTGTTTTTACTATGATAAAAGAGTTTAGAATTTTATTATGGTAGTAGTACGTACAAGTATGTTAATATGAAAGTCGTTTTCGTGTGGAAATTAAGCATAATTTTAATCCTCTATATCATATGTATATTAGTTTCTGTGACTAATCGCGTCTGGGGCTTAGAAACTAAGTTTCACGTGTTATAAACTTTGCTTTAGGGGCATATGTGTGGTCGGATTCACGTTATTACTGAGCTTATCCCTGTGTCCATTGGATTGGCGGCTTGCAGGATTGGTAACAACTAACTATGATATTACCTCATGCAGCCGTAGCAGAATGGGTGTGGCACTTACATGCATCTGCGTTTGAAACTCGACTCACGTCAGAGATAGCCAATTTGAAACTGCCAACTGCATAAATTCGCAATGCCAGTACCATAATATTCAGGTATTGGAAGTTCGGAGGATGGAAACGAGTGGTAAAAGGGTATTAATAAAATCCGAATTCAACACACAAAGCCTCGGACATAAAATTTTCTTAAGATGTCTGTCTTGTGAGTTTTATCGCCGTGTAGTCTGCTAGAAGTTAACCGACGTTTCAGAGGTCCATGCTGC
Source organism: Zootermopsis nevadensis (assembly GCF_977971745.1). Lineage (NCBI taxonomy): Eukaryota > Metazoa > Arthropoda > Insecta > Blattodea > Termopsidae > Zootermopsis > Zootermopsis nevadensis. The sequence goes on along the minus strand of NW_028259144.1, from coordinate 8,479,432 downwards.
CTCCATCATCAGGGCAATTATCAGACTCACCTCTGTGAAAACTTCAAGTTATACTTAAGAAGTGTTCTTGTGTCCTGGTCCCAAAAAATTCTTAATATTCTGTAATATTGACAGGATTATTACTCTGGAGGCACTTATGTTGAACACTATCGATTTTTAGTGTCCGTTAGAGCATGGAGAGTTAACCAGGGCGTATCTGATGGAGAAATAATCTCCTGTAGTCATGGAAATTCTCTTAAATTGAAACCTTTATTGAAGCTGTCAGAGTTAAACGGGATACGAATTGCGAATGACATATTAATATTAATTTTATATTTTTATGCCTGTTACTTAATTCCTATTTCGTATTTGGATGGTCCCGGCTTAAAGTCTAGACTCGAAGACTTGGTACCTTGTGAAATTCCTAGGTCATTCCAGGCAATTTCGGAAAATTACCTTACAGTAAGTTATGAAAAATTCTTTCCACGTACGTTAAAATTAATCAATTACTCAGTTTATCATTGGATGATAACATTCTGAACTAGTGTCAGCGTCGTTTAATAAACAGAAAATTAAATGAGACTAAAATAAGTCAATACATGTTTGGAAATGTATCGTCATCAGTTGGTGTCTTTGTGTTTCAAACTGGAAAACGTGTGACTACGTCTTTTAAATTTATAAAGTTTCTACGTTTGTGTTTTTCCATTGTCTAGTCCAGTGGTTCCAAAATTCCTTTAATCTGAGGCTCCCTTGATATGAATAAAATATTTTGAGGCTCCCAAACCTATAAAATTACTTAAACTGTGACTTATTAATTTCATAAATTTACTACTAATGTACCTTAATAAAGAACGATGTCTCAGAAATATATTCACATCATAATAAAAAAATATTAAAATTTTCAGTCAGTTTTACACCGCTGTTAACTGTGCCACGAAGCTGACAGTTGTCATTTTGAACACCTACACAATATTTACTAATGCCCTAAGTGCCAACGTAATGGTTTAGTTTATTAAATGTAATTATTCCATTTATTGAATGTATATATATTTAAATAAATAAAATAACAAATAAATCCGTGGCGTAACAGCTCCAGAGAGCCAAAGCCGACTAGCTTGGCTGCTGGCCTCACGTTCACATGCCTAAGCAGAGGTGAACGATCATCCAACCAGATGTAGGGTGACGTGTGGTCAGCGCGACGAACCCCCAGCTATTGCTAGTTTTCATGACCGGATTACGCTACTCATTGTAGCTCCCAAATTTCCTCAAATCCTCTGGGGTCCAACGATTTTTACGCCGAAAAACTCTGATTCTGATTATTGTGTGGCCTTTTGATTTAGTGGTTAGCATAAAAGTTCAGTGATGAAGGATTTCAAGGTTAGGTTATGTCATGCGAGAGAACTTAAGTCCCAAATGATCGATATCCTTTGCCGAATGTTGGCCTGTAGCTCTCAGCACAGGCTGTGGTGAAAACAAAACATGGGTAGAGTAATTATTGGCAAGGGAGAGATTTGGGATGCTCACGACTTTGAGAATATCGATGTTTGTCTTATGAGTTGTAACGTCATATAGACTTGTAGGTAAATAACAGCATTTCAGAAGAAACAACTGTTGTCGACCTATCTAATATAGAATCGATAGGTTCTTAAAAATATCAGTTAAACGATAAATGCACATTTATTCATTTCCTTGTGTGTAACTGTGGTAAACCTTGAATTCGACTTAAGAGAAACGCCTGTACGTGTTACTTCCCCGCATTACAGACGTGATGAAGAAGTTGCCGCTCGACTACGGCGGTACCTCTGTGTATGAACCGGAAGTCCTCCGCATTTAATCAAAACATCCCGACACAATTTAGTCTATGATACCGGATTTTATACGAATTGTTCAAAAAATTTGAGTATTGTTGCTTGTTGACAGACGTGATGAATATAAGTTTTTGAAGCCCACTTAAAAATTAAAAAAGTGAAATGTACCGTGTAATTTTTGGAACTGTAGCATCTTTGCTTTCATTACTTATACGCTGTCAGCGGCGGAAAATTCATAGCCGCTTTATGAGTTTTAATTTTTTTAGGACCATTCTAACTTGTATTATAATTTGAAACAGTCAAATTAATAGCTGGTATAGGATTAGGCAGTGTGGCATCAGAGATGGAGTACTATGGAGTCTTGAGAAGATTATAAGACTAAGGTTTGATTTCAATATATCAAGTCGGTTCTCTATTCGTCCGCCGTCAACTTTACTGTCTTCTTTTTCATTGAAGAGGTAGACTGTACACTGACATTCAAAAGTCACTGCATTTATGTGAAAAGACGAATAAAATTACCAACAGTGAATCTTAGGCACAGACGATAAAGTGAGGCAGTCCGGCTCACATGCCACTGTGAGGAATGATTTTGTTTAGGATCGTCTCATGTTCACTAGACTGGGTTTCAAGATTGATGTATTAATGTGAGTTTAATTTATAGTTTTATGTTTTTAATAGAATTGTCCTGATTTGAAGTATTATCGTGAGTTCTTGGAGTACAACCGAAAACCTGAAAAGAAGATTTCTATTTAACTTAATTCGCTGTGGGATTAAGTGATTTCGTTCGGTAAAATCCCAAAACAGAACCGGTAAAATAACATGAGTCCAGGACTCATGTAGTTATATCTGGAAACAAACTATATATAAGGCTGCCGACGTGCAATGAAGACTTGGACTGATGTTACTCTTATGAGAAAAGACGTACTGATGATTCCCGTGGTAATAATAGCTCAGTTTTGTCGAGAAGTGGACTTTGTAATATTGTAAATGACAGATTCAACTGTTAGGCCATAAATGTCTGCAGACAAAAGGATAATTTTAAATATATCATGGCAATAGGTTGTGAAAATCTGAAATTGGCTGAACTGACTCAACGAAGTACGGAGTAGTGTGTGTGAGGTTTCAGGTTCTCATGGCGGCAAATATAAAGTTGGCTTTCACGATGATGTTCTTCTGGGGCTTAGCGCGCGTGTTAACTGGTCTTCAGCACTGAAGATGAGGATAGTACGTTTCTCCCAAACACTGGCATCTACCGAATAATCAATACGGCGCCAAAACTCAGAACATCAACGTTTTCATTACAGCTTTGTAAACTTCAGATCTCACAATGATGTCTGTCTTCTGGATGCTTTGATGATGGAGGCAATGAGCACTTCTGAAACGTCGGTAAACATCTAATAGACTACACAACAACAAACCCAGATGATATCCATCAATGCATTAGCGGGTTTATTATTTTATATTAAATTTATTTTGAATGTGATTTATTTTTATTTGAAATTTTCACGCACATATAATGTGGGTATATATTTTAAATAATTTTGATAAGTATAATTTTGGCTGTGACTGTAACAGATACGAAGTTTTTATTTCTTTCGTCTAAAATTGAAGGTAGCAGAGGGGAGTAGTTCTGGTATGTATTTGTGTTTGTTCAAGATTCTTGACTGCCGGCAGCGACACTGCAAAAAGACAAGGAGCTCTGTGACACACAACGAATTGGGGTGAGGGCGGATCACCAAGAAACCAATTTCTACGTTGTGTCTGTGACTTATTCCAATATACAGAATTTTTTTTACTCACTGAAGAGAATCGGATGAAAAAGGTAAAACCACTCAATTGAAAGATCTGGATTCAAAATACCAAGATCATGCCGTCAAGATAAGTGGAAAGCCAGATACCAGTTCTGCTTCTGCATTCATTTTAGACTGCAATAGGTCTTATTTGAAGCCGTTTTCAAGGGGGTTAGAAACATATTTCTTTCCGCGTCATCCTAGTCTAATCCCGGGCAGGCCGTGTAGGATTTTTCATATGAAGAGAACAATTGTCATTGGACAAGATTTAATTCAGTTTTACTTTGACGATTACTGTTCCATCGACCTTCAATTAACGTGGATATTATTTCGTCTTTTAAATCCTTATGTCCAGGGGATTTAACTCTTTAAATACAACATTTGTCTAAATTATATTTAAAAATTAAGTTCTTACTTCAAAGAAAACACGACCCATTACCAATACAAAGATCAATTGGTTAATGCTGCTTAAGGAAATAATCGCTGTTTACTCTGAGAATCATAAATGCACTCTATGGGTAAAATGCAGTTACTAAACCTCATAATGAAGGAAGTAACTTGTTAGGATTTTTGTTGATAAAACTAACACGAATTTGTGCTCAGTGGCGGATTTGATATTAGCTGGTCTTGAACCGATTTTAAGTTATATCAGTATTATTTAAAGTGATATTAATTACTTTGTGTGATAGATTTGAAACTTTTTCTGATGAATTTATGTGAGGTCTTTAAATAATCACAAATAATGGCAAAGATCTTTGTATAAATACATAAACTTATTCGTTTATTACACATGTTTGTATGAATATAGATCGCCACATCTACAGGAAAATCTGTTATTTTAACATAAATTGAATAGCTTATGAAAATAAAACATGATTCAGATATACGAAATGGCGGAGGATAAATTGAGTTTCCGGCAATTCAAATTTATTGAAAGTGTTTATACATACTTCTGGGACACACTGTAAACAAAATTGTGAAACATTTAGTCCAGAAACTTCACGCAAGAAGTTTATATATATATATATATATATATATATATATATATATATAATGTGTGTGTGTGTGTGTGGAATGGTAAACATATTTGATGGAGAAAAGACTTGTGTGTGTTATTGGAAACAATTGGTTAAAATGGCGGAATTCTGCGAAATCTATAATGAATATATTATTTTATTAAAAGCAGGTAATTTCTCGGCTGCCAGTGTGACTATTAGATTTTAAATAAGGATTTAACACTAACCAGCTGATCTTTGTAATGGTAAGTAGTTGTGTTTACTTTGCAGTACGGATTGAATTATTGAATATTATTTGAACGAGCTTCATTTTCAAAAGCTGAAACTGATTTAGTTTAAACTTTAAAGGCGTTTCTTCTATACCAATTGCCGTGACTTAATCTTCAAAGTCTTTAGTAAAAATGGGGGTTTACCTCGTGAAAATGATGTTACCTTTAAGACAGCCGAGAGACTTTAGATTTCTTATCAGACTTTTGAAACAGTGGAAGGAAACATGCATCATTACACTGGCAGAAGAACTATTTTTAATGCACCCGGTAGAATAACTGCCAGTTAACATCGCTTGTCCGCAGTTGGAGTCTTGTATGATTGATTATACGGAAAAGAGGCCCCGCAAAAGCTCACAAGGCCTCAGGAAGTCGATGACGCGGGAAAGGCTGGTGGAACATTTATTTTAAGCAATCAGGCACTGACAGAACAGAGTGCGGAAACATTTTACGCTCTATGAAATTTATTAAGTGACTATAACACCCGAAAACTTAAAATCTCTGTGTATTTAGGTACATAGTCGCTTTAATCTGTCTGCAGTGGCGCCTGGCTAAAGACTTGTTATAGTGGTTAATTCATTACACCACAATTATGTTCGATATAGTCCATTGAATGATATATGTTTAATATTTTTAATAAGAATTGCTTGAGAAAGGGAAAGTGGGAAACGAGTAGCGACAGAATCCATTTAATGGTGGGGAAAGGAAATTTCTCTGGTTGTGTAGGTTCCCAGGTAGTGTCAGTTCGCCCTATTGTCAAAGATATTTTGAAGAAAATTAAAAGATTTGAGAAATGGAAAAGGTAGATTGATGAAATGTTATTATCAAAGGGTCTTACTGCACTCGATACTAATTTTGAAATTTGATGTTAATTTTGGTAACGGAATATTTGGTGGAAATGAAGTCCAAGCTTATTTAAATAATATATAACAAATTATTTCGTGTACCAAATATAACACAATACTTTTTCATTACAAACATCAATTGGGTTATTCTGCTTAGAGGAATAATCACTCTTCATTATGGAAATTATCTCTATATAAACCCAACAAATACTCTCTGTGATTAAAACGCAGAGTTAATTGGTTGTTAAAGCAGGTGGTATATATTGTTGCCGCTGGGTTTTAAAGGTTACGTAATATCACAGTTACCGAGCGTTCTAAGATTGGGATCTTGGGCATTTGGACACTGGAATCGGGTGTTTCAATCCCATTCAAGGCATGGATGTTAGTCTGCATATTTATGTTTTATACTGTCCTCTGTAAGTACAGGCCTTTTGAAGGGCTAAACACCCTTCTAAGAGCGTAACCAACTTTCGAAGAAAACATTTTCGAAACTTCCCATACGAAAGCCGCCAAAATTCTCCAAGAACTGTAGAGACACAGGGAAATAAATAAAAATACACGAATAAGTGTAATTGGTATAACTGTAGTCTGTAATTATCATTGTGACGGTAGATTTTTGTATTGTTTATATATTTTTCGATATTTGTGACAGAGGTTTTTATCTAAAACGGAAGTGGTGATGTGGCTATAATAGTATATATGCTGTTTTAGTATTCTCTGCTTTTGGAAAATCGGTATTATTACCCCGTCATTTGACTCTGTATAATATACAAGTCTAAAAATTTTTCAACGGCCCTTCGCCTCGTTCAAAAGGTCCTATCAAATGCGAATAAAAGAGGTTCTAAAATTTCTCAGAAAAATTATCCAGAAAAGCTAAGGTACAGTGTAGACTATAACGCTTTTCCATACACAGGTAGACAGCTCAGTTACTATGCAGACTGCCTACTATGTGACAGCGTTTTGATTCCTGGCACGGACAATAATTTTTCTTTTTTCTCACATTACCACCCCCTGACTACTTAGGGATACTCAGCTTCTAATCAAACTCCTTCCCCAAGGGACAAAATGGTAGTATCATCTTTACATAGTACCAACGTCTTAAATGTGTTAAGCTTGTTATTTTTTCATCAAACAGTACGTGGTTAAATAAGCCATTATTCTCCCCATTCTAAAATTTTACGGAAGATATCAGCTGGTTTAGCGCTGCTAGCTCAGTCTTGGTCACACGGGTCGACTGTCACAGTATTTATGAGTTCGATATCAAATATCACACATTACAGGAATGTCTTCTTGAAAGTTGTTTTTCTTTTTGCGAGGAAGCTAGCAGTGGAGTCTGCGCATTAAGCCCCTAGATGTAGATCGCATGAAGGTACGCTAGTTTATGCAGGTCTTTAGTCGGCTGCTTGCCGTGACTGCTAGCGGTCGTGTGTAAATGTATTACTCCGCGTTGCTACATTGCTACGAGAGTTTTCGCTAGAACGTGTTGCGTGAATATTATACCAAAGCGAGAAATATCTTCAAATAACGCACGTGAAGAGAAGACACCACTGGATTTTTGGGACGTTGTCTCAAAAGAGTTATTCACTCACATTGATATAAACATCGGGTGAGTAGGAAGAAAATACGTTAACACAATGTTTCTTTATTCTGTCTTGTGAATATGTTTCATGCTCGCAATTCGTTAAATGTAAATACGGACTTGGAAATTTTTGTCAACGTTTGTCAGTATTCAGTGTGCTGGGTTTAATACATCGTTTTAAAATTCAATGATTTGTTATAAATTCCCAGTAATTAAATGGATGTATGGGCCTGCTCAAAGAAATACGTATTTGTTTTGATTAGGGAAGTAATAACATGGACGTAATCTAGTGGACGCTGTGATGACTTCAGTTCTGTTTCTGACTAGTAATTTTTTTTATTGTCTTTACGCCATGCTTATATAATTCTTTCCGAATCCTATTATTAAAGTTTTTCTTTAAACATTATGCTATTAGTTTATGTTAAATAATTGAAAAAATATTGGGATTTTAGGTTATGTATTATTCTATGACTTCTGTTTTGACAGTGCGGCTGATTATCATGTGATTAAGTGTAGCATATTTTGTCTGAGTCGCGTGCTGAAAGTTACCGGTTCGAAACCTGATCTTGTCTGTTTCCTCCACGTCTTTATAACGTTACCGTAAATAATAATCTTAATATTCACCGTCTGGTATTACATGCAGTTAGTAAAGCGTCATAAAATAACCAAATAAACAAATAAAAAATAGATACAGTTTAATTAATACAACTTTGAAGCAGAAAGATAAAACAAAAGATTTTTTATGTTTTGGTGAATTTTTATATTACATTCCATATATTATGTTGTATGAATTGGGAAGAGAATTATGAATGGCGAATGGGCAACGATTTGGAAGGAGGTTGTCATAACCTGTTTGAAGACAGTATCTTGACATTGGCTGGAAATAGTGGCGAATCTTACCAAACGTCTGTCAGAAGAGACAGGATTCCGGTCGGATATCGAATAAAATTCTTCAGTTAGCCGCTACATTAACTTAATCAGCAGAAAGCAAAATCTTATTACAAAATATAAGATACCTTATTAAAGACCAGATTTCTAGGTGCGTAAATCCTTTTATTGTTGTAAACAGCTACTTCCTGAAGTTTAAAAAAGTGATAAATCATCTTAATTTACTATCGTCAACAATATTAAGATAACGACTGTGCAAACGTTTGCAGTGGGGCGCCACTAGAGCCACGGTATACAGAATCCTCTGAATAGCTGATTTAAGGACATGAACCTTTGTTAACTTAGGCCTAATTTACGTCTATTTAGATGACATATAATGGCAATCTGTCTGATTTGTAGAACAGTTATATTTTATTTCTATATGTGAATATGAACCTGCCACGGTGGTCTAGCGGTTAGAACGCTGGCCTTGTAATCCTGGTGTCTCGGGTTCGATTCCCGGCGGTGCCCGAATTTATAACTTGTGTTGGGCAAGGCCGTGGTCTAGGCAACACGGAGTTTTCCTCCGGGGGCTTCCCCGGTTTCTCCGTGGCATCCCAACAATTACTCCATTCACACACAGAAGAAGGCAATGGCAAACCACTTCTGGATCATCTGCCAAGAACGTATATGAACAGGTCCCAGTCCGAGAAAAGGATGGAAGGATCCTGTTCATATGGACCTGTCGTCAGACAGAACACTAAATATTAATAATAATGTGAATATGAACTCGCGTAACTAAATTTCGTCAATAATTGATCGTTGATAGTGGTGCTATGTGTTAACTGACAGGCGGAGTAATATCTGTAGTCTTTCTAGTGTTATTTATTTACACAACCAATTAAATTTGTCATACACTGATATTAAACACAAAGATGTGTCCATTTTACTTCCTAGTATACACTACGAGTAACGAAACATTTTGAGAAAAATTATGATTGAATTGTTTTTGAAAGAGGCATGAAAGGAGGGAGGGTATATAATAATAAAGAAAACACGATACCTCATAAATTCTTGAAAGACTTCGTGGCTGAGACACAGAATTTCAATTCATATACAAATATCCAAGGGCCTTGTTTTATAATGTGATCCTATGCATAAAAAATAACTTCTCAGTCTATATTTTGAGCACAACAATGTCGTCACACTGGGGCACAGATATTTTGAAACATTTTGCCGATACAAACTTCCTCTGTTCGTTTCCTTTGGTTCTGGAAGGCTTCCGATGGCTCGATGCCAGGTTCCAAATATTATTCGCAAGGATGGCTGTCTTTTGTGTCTGGTAGTTTACCGACTTTTCGGAGGTACTTGCTGTCTCCATCATCAGCGCGCTCTATTAATTGCCACAGCAAGTCGGTAAACACCATCGGGCTATATGGCCTAACACAAAAGACAGCCATCTTCTTACTCACCGCAGTCAGAACATGAAATATAATATTTTTCATAAAGTTTTTAATGAGATTTCCCTTACTTTTCTTTGGTTTACTTGATTCTTAGATAATTTAATAAAGTAATTTTAACCTCAGAGTTCATATAGCGTAGAATAAAATGTGAATGTAATGAACGGTGATTAGAGCAAGATTTGAAAGGAAACGATTCTGGTGTACTTGAAGATATGCCATTAAGCTCTCTTGAAGATGCATATATATATATAAATGGAAGGTGATCATTTGATTGGTCTACCCAAGTTACGTCATCGGCTTACTGGTTTTTTTCGCTGGTACTCAATTCAGGGACATTTGCCGTTACTGACAGGTGTTTCAATTGTGGCTAACCATATGGTTTGATCAAGCATGTTGAAGCCAGAGCCTATTATAGTAGGCGGTAATATGGTTTCCGAATTTTAGCACGTCCTATCTGTAGGACAGAGTAGTCGAAACGAACATTTACCTTATCCATCTAGGTCGCCTGATCTCAGTCTTTTGACTATAATTTGTGGGAGAACTTGAAGTGTACTGTGTACCGTAAACTGGAACAGATAATTTAAAATACGGACAATATTCTTACAGATCCATACCTCGCCATTAAAATACAGCAATTATCTGCTTTGACGAGCATAAATATGTGTTGCTGACAATGGCTAATATTTTAACAATTTACTATGATCCTTGTATAAATTAAGGAAGAAATTTACTTTTTGTTATATGACATTGTTTAAAAATTGAAATGCTATTCTTGTTGCCTATGGAAGAAATTACATTTTATGAGCCGAGATAGCTCAGTCAGTATAGTGACTAGCTACGGGCTGGATGACCGGGGTTCGATCCCCGACGGGGGCAGAGGATTTTTCCTCTAGCCTCTGCGTCCAGACCGGCTCTGGGGCCCACCCAGCCTCCTCTACAATGGGTGCCGGGGTCCTTTCCCGGGGGTAAAGCCGGCCGGGGCGTGATGCTGACCACTCACCCCAATCTAGTGCCGAGGTCAAGGAAGAGAGGAGCTATACCTCCACTCACCCCAAACGCCTACATGGCGTATAGTGGGACAAACTTTACTTTACTTTTCTTTTGTTTTATCAAAATTTGACTTGTCTTAGATTTTTCATGAAGTGGAATGATACTTAACTGAAAAAATTGTTTTGAAAATTATTTGCGTGGGATTTCTAACATTAATTGAAAAGATGAGGTCTAAATTTCATGTCTGTCACGTGAATGATAGGTTTATGATTCTCTTTATTTGTAGAGATGGACTCCATGTTATGAAGCTTTGAATTACTTCTTAGTACACCCTTAATGTTAATAACACAACGCTAACTGAAATTTGCGTACCGAAATAAACTGGGCGGAGCAATATTTATATAACACTTATCTATTCAATACGAATTCATTATGTAACTACATAAATTAAGATCAATCCAGCATTCAACATTTCTATTGCATTATAGGAATTCAAAACAAGAGAAACCGAACATCGGAGCCAAGTGGTTAGCATTCCCACTTCGTTTTCTGAAAGTTTCAGGTTAAAATCTCTGCTCTCGGAAACTAATTTTCATTATCCGTGGTTTTCTTCAGTTCCTGCAGATAAATGCCGGAATGGTGACTTAAATTAGGCAACGACCGTTTCATTCCTGTTATTTTAATCCGTTATTCATTCATGGCTTTATATTGTTTCTATTCTGAGATATTGCCAGCGTCGTTATAAATATCCATCGTATAATCAAGATCAATATGATATACAGAATAGCAAAGAACGCATTTTAAAAAAGAAGAATATTATTGTTGTATATTAAAATATAATAATTTATGCAAATTAATCATCCATGAAAACAGGATAATTTTCACGTGTAACAATTTGAGAGTTCCATGTGTACAAAACAATTTGTAATCGATGAATTTTGGTTAGTTGCATTCGAAAACACGACGGAATCTCTTACAGTTGTTAATTTAACGACGCATAATGAACTGAGTGTTATATATTGTATCAAAATGGAGGTTAAATGTAAGTTAAGAATGTGAAGAAAAATGGTCGTTGTCTACTTTAATTAAGTATTTCAGAATGCACCTTGAGAGACAAGGTTGAATAAAGCAGTAAACGCGAGATTTAAAATTCTGTAAATGTGGAGATTTATTTTATTGACTTAAACCTTTCTAGCGCAATGATAACTTTATGTATCTGCTGCTTCAACAATAAACTACACTTAACTTTGTATTTATGTATTTAGTGTGATTATTATAATATGAAACGATCATTTCCTGAAACAACAATTTTAATTGATCTTTATAATGTTGCGGTACGGACTGAATTCTTAAATGCTTTTTAGACTCTCTCTCTCTCTCGCTTCGAGGTGTTTAAAAGTCTTGCTTATTACTTGATTGAATTATATTTTGACAACCCTGTGTTTTACTGTATCCTGTTTGTTTTGGATATCCCTGTGGAATTTCTGTCTCGCTTTACTGTTAATCTGTTTGCCACGTTTGCACTTTGATGCATATGTTTTAAAAAGAAGATAACATATGATGTACATATGAAATATTGTAGTATTGTCTAAATTTGATGGTGTGTATAATGCGGATGTATGTATACACATATTAAGGGCCTTCCAGTAGTAGAAACTATATTGATTGGAAGGCCACCTCTAAACACAGAATATGATACATATCAATCGGGGTTAATATTTATCATAGGCATGCAAGGGCCTGTACTATTTTGAGTGCTGATGAATTGTTAAAGCTATTATCATAATGTAGTTAACTGTTTTTGTCTGATCCCATGACAATAAACCTGTTTATGGGATTATCTTGTAATCAAACTTGTATAGCTAACACAAATACTGTGGAATAATTTATAAAACATTTTTGCTTTCCATTTTACTTGTAATTTTCAATGTATTTTGGCTACAAATGAAAGAAGTACATAATTGTGTTATTAATGGAGATTACTTTTGTATTGTACTGAGTATGATAATACAGACTATAATTGTAAAGTTCTAGACGTATATTCGATAGCTACGCGATTCTAATCTCGACTGAGTATCGATTGTAATTTCGTCAGTATATTTGGCAAAAACGAGAATAATGGGTTTTTTTTCGAAAGAGACTGATAGTTTCAAAATCCTTTTATACACATCATTTATGATATTTTCCAATTTGAATCGATACTACGCAACATCTATAAACTTGCAGATATTTCGATACACGCCAATCACTCGATTTGCGTAATTCATCCGATAAAGAAGTTTGCGAGTTGAATATCCGTAAATCGAAAATAAAATTCCCATTAATTTCAATGTAAAAAGTTCTGACTGGTCCTCGGCTCTCAGAAAAATTATTCACTGTTTTCGCACGCATGTTAGAATATTATACATTCATAAGAACAAGACCAGTATTACTTTTTTGATAGTTATTATCTATTTAACCTGTAAAGCACCTCTGAAGTGTTGTCGTACGTTTATATTGTACAGTAATTTCTATAGTTATAGTATAAACATTAGAACCCTGGGTTGTTACTTATAAAGCGAAATCTTGACCCTCTGATAAAGGTTAGTTCTTCGTTGTAAAATCATATCTGTAAATTTTAAAATATGTATAAATGTATATGGTCTGCCATAAATGTTAGGTTAGGTTAGGTTGTTTTAACCTGGGACCTCCCGATTATGAAGCAAGTTTTGTATCTTAATAAGATTTCTCAGCGAAAGAAGTCGACAAGTCAATTTACCAACAGCTTCACTGTTACTGAGCCGAAGACAAGGTGATGGACCGAAACGTTTGGGGCACTCCAGTCAAAGTTAGATGATTCTTGATGACGGCGAGTTATAATACATAAAAGTGTTCTAGCAGAGTTTGTATATCGTCTAAATTATACAATTATGAAACTAAAACGTTTCGATAGCTGGTTCTACTTCCATTTTCAGGTTAAAGTCAGGGTAAATGGACAAAAATCTTATCCGTTGGGCGTCCTGATCAATTTAACATCAAACCTGGACTGAAAACTTGTGGGAAAAAAAAATTACCTACTACGACACTCCTGTTTGAATTCATAATATTCTTCCCATAATCATCTTCCTTAAGCAGGATTAACGATTAATCTTTGTAATGTGAGGAGTTCCGTTTTCTTTGCGGTACGGACTAAATTCTTACATAAACGAGTTTCGGCTTCAAAGGGTTATCGTGTGATTATAAACTAAGCTTGATACTTACAAATCCTAATTCCTCGTCTGTGTTTACTTAAGCTCCAAACGGCATCCTCAGTATGTAATTCATTACATTCTTAATGTTTCTGTTTATTGTTATGAGCAAATATTTTGCGTGTTACTTTTTAAAATTAAGATTGCTGTATTCTGCTATATAGCTTCGCGTAGTTTGGTAGATACTGAACACGTTTACTGTTTACTGCGATGCCATGTTCATACTTGTAAATGTGGTAACCTTAAATTTCACTTTGTTTTCAGATTATTTATGGTAATAGCTTCATTAAACTTTGTTTTTTATACATACGCATTTGATGACTCATACAGGCATATTCTGAGCATTGGTAATCAAACGGACCTATGTCTACCGGAACACTAGCTGAGAACAACTGTAATACATTACGTATGAGGTTAATTCGTCTATAATTTATACAAATCGTTACGTTGTCCTTTGAATTGAATCTTTAAAGACCTTTTTTCATTTATTTACTCTGTTTTTTGTCGATATATATTTCTTTAACAGCTTTTCCTCGCTTTGGGTGTTAGTAAAAGGGAGAATATAGCGGTAATATAAAGCAAATTATGGTTTCATCGTGACTTGTTAAAGTTTACCGGGATTTTACACTTCTCCCAAACACACACAATAAAAATGACGCTCCGCTATTATCCTCTAAGACTAAGTCTCCTGTTCTGGAAATGGTTGTTCATAAAGAATATCAGAGCCCTCATGTAGGCTAACATTCCTTAATCTTTGATTGTGTGAACAAGCTGTTGTTTGATTTATGGTGAGGTTATAGAATGGAGTTAAATTAACGAAGTAATATAAATATCTGTGTATTCGATCATTTTCCAATGGAAATAGACACACGAAAATGCACTGAGTCCCTGGTACTTGTAGCTTTTAAATTGATATCAAAATCGTCACTTTTTCAATGTTGTACTGATTTAAAACTTAATTTAAATAATAATGTAAAACAAGTCTTCCCTATAGGGGTGATAGACCCGAGGAGACCTTAATTAAGTATTTAAAAAATAAATGTTAATTTTAATATTACTGTTTCCAAATATTATAAATTTTTATTTGTGTTGTGGGACTACAATTAAATGTATAGGCTATAATTGAAAATGTCTTATGTTACATTTTTATTTTTTGGGTTCTTAAGGAGTGTTTATATACGAGTACTTTATACTTTGTAATGCTGACGCACTGGCCACATAGCGCTTCTGTAGCTGGATCCACCCTAAGGATGGTTCCGGATATAATACAACTATTTACAATTTAAATTTGTATGACATGTTTCTGCTTAAATCCGCCATCTTCACGGGTATCCATATGTGTTAGCCTTAAATAATTTGGTATACGATATAAGATGTATTAAGACGTGAGTAACACATGAT
The DNA here is from genome assembly GCF_977971745.1 of Zootermopsis nevadensis. Lineage (NCBI taxonomy): Eukaryota > Metazoa > Arthropoda > Insecta > Blattodea > Termopsidae > Zootermopsis > Zootermopsis nevadensis. The sequence goes on along the minus strand of NW_028259144.1, from coordinate 8,464,201 downwards.
AGAAGTTATTACTGCTGTACAATATGGGATTCATGTGTCTTGCAACCGAAGACAATAATTACCTCATATTAATTCTGTATTATTGTTGTCATATTTTGTGAATGAGTGTATCTTGTTCATTTATTAAATTTGTATTTGGCTTAATGACTTCTACTGGCTATTCATTGTTATAATTATTATCTTAGATTGTCACTGAAATTACTATATTAAATTTTACTTAACGCTTTGTACAGCCCTGAAGGATATTTGTCGGTGACTTTTGAACTTTCTGATTTGTCACTGAATTGTCATTCGGATCAAGAACTTAAATAAACAAGTTTTTAGTTTTTTTTTTACAAAATACGAATAATATATCGAAAGTGTAACTAATTGAGAAAAAATAATTTCCGAGGTTATGAGAAAACTTTTTACATTTAAATCTGTTAGAAACGCATTTTTAGGAAGTTTATAATTTAATAATTGATGGCTGGCTTTTGAACTTTTCATTAGCTACTTTGCTAATAAAATAATGCTATGTAATTGATGTTCCACTTACAGTTAATTCAACTAAACGACTGTCAGTTTTATCTTTTGTGTCATTATATGTGTGTTAAGCCGGGCCCATACCTGCGCGTCACGTAATTACGTAACGCAATAAGGATTTTCGAGGTTCGTATGTGAACAAGATGGCGTTTATTGGATAATTCCCAAATGAAGTGACGGGTTGTATAACATAGTTGTGAGAGCCATATGGGGTCCGTGTTTCAGAACCTAGGGCGTCTTGTATCTTTTGACCTAACAACATTGTAAACTTCTTATTATATATGAAAATTCAGTATTCTCTATTTGTATATTTTAATCATCCTGTGTTATTTATAAATTAGAACGAAATGATTATTTATATGCAGTTATGACGAACGCACGTACTTGCCCCGGAGAATTGTTTGATTAGCAATGTAGTTGATGAAAAATTCAAAAACCAAAATTAGTTATTAAATTATAGACTTTCCCCAAAATACAATTATTGGTTCGAGAAATTCTTTAAGGAAGAAACATATTTATAGATCTAAGCATAGATAGATTCACGTGGTTTATGCCAGGATTCAGTGATGGCTGTGTGAAATCATATTAAAATTTTCGGGTTCCTTAATTGACCATCTTAAAGACTGTATAATTCTATTCTGTGCAGTTGATTGTTAATGTAGTCTGTTGAATGCCGGTCGGGTTACAGGCTGTACAGATTGAGGCGTTCTTGGTTATTCTCAGTCACTTCACGAGATATCTGGGACAGCGCCTTTAAATAGGCATTTTCCTTCCAACTCCTTGCGTCTCAACATTCATGATTGTCTTCCTATATGAACTAACACTAATTAATCACTACATTTAAAGGAGTTTCTCTAAATAACCTAATAATAAACGAAGAAGAATCAGTGACAAGACGAAACTTTCCAAAATATAATATACGAATGAATTAATGACATAAAAACTAATTAGATTGCTTACCGAACCCGAAGGTTTATCACCGAATTAACCAAAGCCCTCCACCGGACCCTGTCCTGGGCGACCAACATCCAGTCTCCTTCAGCTCCTATCTCCGATAGATCCCGCCTGAGATTATTATCCCATCTACGTCTAGGTCTCCCCAGAGGTCTCTTCCCTTCAGGCTTTCCAACCAGTACCCGGTGCACACTTCTTGTATCATCCATGCGCACTACATGCCCCGCCCATCTCATTCTTCTCGACTTAACCACCCTGACAATACTGGGGGAGGAGTACAAATTTTAAGATCATCATTATGCAGTTTCTTATTAATAATATAATAAATAGACAAGGTAAAAGTTTAGTCCTCCAAAATTTTCCTGCGATTAAGCAACATGCTATGATGGCGTATGGGAGGTTTGAAATTTGGCTCCACGTATGAATGATCTCGACACTGGATGGAGGTACTTTGTTAGGTTTAGGTTATGCCCACTTTATCTTTGGACAGTGGCTCTCTCCCCCCAACGCCCATCCCCCAGTATCTGTTGGGTATGACTTAAACTTCCCCCTTGAGCTTGTCCAGGGAGTCGAAACCTGGATGTCTATAATTTACATTCAGAATCAGTAAACGTCTCATATTATTGGGGTTCAGTTCCATTAAATTGCCTTTAGACTTGATCACAAACAATTTCCTTTGACGTCATCTGAGAATACGTTCTGATATGTGTAAATACAACTTGCTTTGATATATAATATTAAAAACGAATGGCTGGGAGCGAGAATATTGGAAATTATTTCACATTAATTGAACCAACATACACAACAGATGTAGCTGGTAGAGAGTCTTACAGTGGGTTTCAAAATACAGTCACCGTTTTGTGTAAATTCATCATCAAGTAGAGTTATAAGGTACTTGAAGGGACTATGTTAAAATAGCCCCTATATTTATACTTTCAGAGACTGTAAACTTCGACCATGTACGATGTTAGGGTAGATTCCAATGGCATAACTTCAATAGTAAAGTAAAGTTTGTCCCACTATACGCCATGTAGGCGTTTGGGGTGAGAGGAGGTATAGCTCCTCTCTTCCTTGACCTCGGCACTAGATGGGGGTGAGTGGTCAGCATCACGCCCCCGGCCGGCTTTACTTCCAAGAAAGGACCTCGGTACCCATTGTAGAGGAAACTGGGTGGGCCCCAGAGCCGGTCTGGACGCAGAGGCTAGAGGAGAAATCCTCTGCCCCCGTCGGGGATCGAACCCCGGCCGTCCAGCCCGTAGCTAGTCACTATACTGACTGAGCTACCAAATTTAATCCAAATCTGTACAGCGGCTTTCGATTTGTATTATTCTGAAAGACATGATCATTTCTACACGCGTTTATTTAATGCATATCCTGCAAAAGACTCATAACAATTTTTATTAATTTATAAGACCAGTAATACTATTTACTAACTCCGTCACTCAACAATCATTTCTTATTCTTACACTTTGGTTTTATGAGATCGTTTTATCTGTTACTATACGTCTAAGTCGGATCTGGAATCGAAACGAATAAAAATACGAGCCGATTCAAAATCGGCCGTTTGTATATATAACATTAATACTGAATCACCAAATAGTTCCAGGGTATTTGTATAACGTGGATTAATTTGTTGTTTATCAACTGAAACAATAGGTATTTTTCTAAATTGTTATATGTATTATTTTTATACAGCATTATGATTATAGCGATAATTTTTATAAGTGTTGTTTGAAGTTTTTCTCCCGTGAAGTCGAACCGACTAATAATATATTTCTCTTCATGGATGCACTATATATTCCTTATTTCAGCTAAGATGATTGACAAACAAAACTAATTATCCGTTCCTGCAACTCTTTTTGAAACACATGATAAAATAGTACTATCTATCCTGCAAACATGCTGTTATTCTAATAATTTCTTTGTCACTGGAAGGCTGTATTCTAACCACAGTATAAATATACGGACAATTAATCTCAACACTCACGAAAAATTACCCGATAATTGTGACTTTCAAATAATTAGTGCTGCAAGTCACACAACATACGAAAGAATGTTTCCTGGTGAGTAGTCCATAAACTGTCTTGGTATCGCGCTGTTCCAATAAGTATACCCCCCCCACATTGTCTGTACAGAAATAATTTAAGCAGAATGTATAACTGTTATATTTAACATTAATTGTATAATAAATAATGAGCAGTATGACGCTCTAAATCGCTCCAAAGAGAATTTAATTGTTATTTTATTATTTAAAAATTAATGGTTTATTATAACGTGAAATGACACTGGATGAGGGACAAGGTCGGATATAAGTAACACCCCTTTCACTTATACGACTGTTTGCATTACCTCATCCTATCTGGAATGTCTCTCAGAAAATACGATGTAACACAAATTAAAGTTCCTGATTGGATGTTTGTTTCAAAAAAATTACAGGCTTGGGATGTGTAGGTGTACTAGGATTATAGTTCGCTCTAGTAACTTAAAAAGCAATGTACATGAGTAAAAGCTCTCTTTGTAGTGACACGAAAATGCGTATCTTTTCTGTATGACGTCTAACTGTTGTGTAAATATATGAAAATGTTTGCATTACTTTCACTTTCTGTCACCCAAAAACAGTTATACATTTCATCATAAACGTTGTATTACATTAATAGGGTCAATAACTTGAATAATAGAAGTGTGTTTCTACTAATAATATGACCATCTTCATAGCTTTTTATTACTAAAATTTGAAAAGGTTGTTATCATTTATGTCTTCTGTATCATCAAGATGCCTTGTAACAGCAAGTGTGTGTGGTAATGTAAAGGGTAGAACGTGTGTATTACATCCATACGCAATTTAACTAGTTCCTAATTTCACCTCATTAATAAACCAAAATTTTTAAAATACGTAACACAAAACTATAGTTACATCTTGTACAGGACAATACAAAATCCCTTTTAAGAATAAAATTATATTTCTCATAGTAAAGTTGCTTACTGTTACAATAAGATACATCTGGTTCAAGAAATGTGTGTTCAAGGTCAGACAGTCACGTGACAGTCACGTACGCCATCTATGACGTGTATGTGCACAGGGACTTTTGAATCACTCTGTAGCGTATTATATATCTCATAAAGGTGTTGATGTTAGCGCTGTGTTACTCAGATTTAGCGTTGCTAGTTTTGCGAATTCTGAGCTGCCTTTTTTGCCTGCGTTTCGTTCTTCATGTTGCAACATATTATGATCTTGAAGTATGAAATTTGGTGACGGTTACTGTAAGCACTAACAACACATGACTGTTTTATGATTACATTTCAACTACCATGTATTCTATCAGTGTGACATGTTTAAGATTCTTATTATTCTAAACTAAACGTTAGAATGCTTGATCAATTTTACGTTTCATGGACCCTATTGGACAAATTCAAATTACGGGTTTTGGTTCTACTTTTAACTTTAGTAGATTCTTTGTCATTTTACAAAAATGTTAGTGGCGCCCACTGGGATAAAAACCGAAATTGTTTTGAATATTAGGTTTGTATACTAATACTGTTGGACTAAGTTAATTATTTTTATTTCTGTGAAAAAAGGTAGGAGAGCTGTGTACAACATGGGCTGGTGGCTCCATTTTTATGATACTGTGTATTTTAATTTAATTGAGATGATGTTCTCTTTGTAAGGATGATCACTGCTGTGCCACATTTTGTGATTCATATTCAAGGATTATTTAGCTAGTTTTATATTAGAAGCTTCTATAATTTGCGTATTTGGATTTACCACGGTCTGGAATATATATTTTGCCTTTACAAGCGACCCAGTTTATAACATACAGATCTATATTTATTATGGTTACAGTCTCAGTTTATTACTAATGTTTATAAATTGGATATTTTTAATTAATTTGTCATAATTGACTAACTCCATGTACTAGAGTCCTTTTTGAGATGGTAATAGTATGCTTATCTCGTCAATAAATTCCCTGCCTCTTATGGAATCCACAGGTTTTATTATCGGATTCTATCCTGAAACATTCTAATATTTTGTAAATAGTACAAATTATGAAATTCATGATTATGTAATTTTCTCTACCCCACTGTTTTCAAAAACCACTCAGTCTGTACTGTTCCCTGAAAGACCAGATTCAGACATTTCTCTTTAAAAGCGTAGGCGAATTTCGATTCTACAGTCGATAATATAGCGACCAAAAGCGCAGATCGTTTACTGACAAGCCTACTGGAGTCAACATAAATACTTTTCTTCTTTAAGGACCACTTGTTAGTTATATTTGGCATTGTGGTTCAGAATTAAGTATTCAAACTGCCTTTAGATATCTGGTATGATTTCTTGGATGTAAGATCGGTCCATCTCGACTTCTTTACCTACACAGGACAGCACAGTACAAAACAGAAAAATGAGGACAAACATATTTACAATGAGAGCAATTCTATTCTACAATTCTTATACTTCAATCGGCAAAGATCATAAGCTATGGAATAAATGTATATTAAAAAGATTACATAGTGCTAGAGAGAAATTCTTTAATTACATTCTAAAAAATTCGAGAACATTGTTTTCTTACTAAAAGTACCGAAGTAAATGTAAGATTTTCATAAAACAGTTTTTATCCATACTTTATGCGAAATTATTTTACGATGCTATTTCAAGGGTATTTAATTAAACCATGGGTTACCAATGGCGATATTGATTATTTTATTGTAATAATAGAATAGTTTGTTAAATTCTGCTTGTTTCAATACGTAAATATGATAATATATTTAATCTGACTTTATGTGAAATTATGTAAAAATCAACAAAGTTCTTAGAACGTGGTTATTGCTAGTTCAGAGCATGGAGGAGGCATAACACGTACTGTCAATTGAGTCGCATAAGAAGGTTTTAATTCAATACTAATTACGTTTGACTTCTTACAGACACCAAAGAACCAGTCTTTGTTATGTTATATTCCTTTCGATAACTTTTAGGAGTCAAGAGTTGTATAAAAGAATCTATTATTAGATTTGCCTTATCTGTCCATTTGTTCGTATGTAAAACTTGTGGACTGAACGGGTTTTATTTAAATTTTATACTGTGGATACTAAAATTTACCAACTTTTTATACTTCGCTCAAGAGTGAACAACATTAGAGGCCATTTTACACAAAGACCTAGTTGCCAGGGAAACTGTGTGTGTGTGGAATTCTGAGGTAACATGTCATTGCCATGGTTACTTCTGTTACCATAGTTACTGTGGTTACGTTACCTGGGGATTCCCCAGCCATTCAACCGTCACTGGCAACTTTGGTTAAATTCTAGCGAAAGCGCCAGAATTTTTATGTCATTAGCACTTATCTTAACCTCTTTATGTATTATCACCTAGTGCGTTTGGTTGGACTATGACGTATGCTTTGTAACAGAATCATTAACTAGCATTTATTTACAATTTATTACGCCACACGCATTTCAAACCCATAAGGCTATCCTCAATGGTAAATATTTAATTGTTATATTACTGCATAACAGGACTCAATTGTGATATTTTATGATTTTCATGATAATATATTTTATAATGTAAATTTGAATCAAACATTGAGCCATGAGACTATACGTTGTAAATAAGTACTGGTTACTGACAACATGGTTGGATTGTTGTGTTATGGTTACTTTACAGACATTTGCAGTTCAAATTTTATTTAAATTTAGAGATATAACTTAGCACAAGTACAAATAAAAGTGGCAAGTCTTTGGTATCCTAAAATATGTGAAATCTTTTAATAAGTTTAATAACAAATATTCAGATAATACTATTTTAATACAGTTAATATTTCTTTTAATAGTAGAATTAAAACATTATACATTTATGCCGATTAAAATTCTGATTTTTACGTAAATAATACATAGATATGGCTAATTTTATTGAATTTTAAATAAATGTGATTTAAAAAATGACGTTTTATGATATTTCTAATGTGTGTGATATTTTATATGGATGAAGGTAATTAATTTATAGTTTACATGCTTTTAATTAGCGTGGTTGAAAGTAACGTGCTCTGTGGTACCATCCAGTAAAAGCCGCGGTCTTCGTATGTGACAGCTTTGGTATTAATTTGTGTGTACAGAACTAGCATGTAATTCAAACTTTCGTGCCTGTTAAAGATTAACTGTACTTCCATTTTTTAAATTACACTGTGCAAATAAAAGACAAAGAGAATATGTTTTCCACATTAAATGTTGTTATTATAATTCCCAACTACGATTATCAGTTTATATATTTTTATTATACACGTTCTGGCCAACGATGCACTTTATCTGATCGGTTCTACTATGTTTCAGTGAATGGAATACCACTGAACCACGAAATTAAAATAGAATATTATATATTTTTAGTTTTAAAAACGTTATCCGGGATATAACGTTTAATATAAACGCTCTGTCCCTGAAGGCGAGATTTCACATTTTCACTGAAGATGGCTGTCTTCTGGGATATTGAGGTAGTAAGCCTGGGCTGTAATTAAACAACACGACATGAAGACGTATGGGGGGAGTGGAAGTAAACTTCCACTTATTCTTAACCTCGGCACTTAATGAGAGTTAGTAGCCAGTTCAACGCCACGACCGCTTTAACTCGAGCGGAAGAGCACCCAGTATCCGGTTATATTGGCCTCAGACTTAGTCCGTACGCGGTGGCAAAAAGAGAGTCCCTGCCGAGAATCGAACTCTGCTCATAGATAAATGTTAAGGTAGCGTATACATCGACCATGGTCGCTTCTCGATTCATCGTTAATAATCACAGGTATACTTATTCGATACTAGATAATCTTATTAGTTGAGTAAGATCTATACATTAATTACGAAACAAATGAGTATTCTTTAGCGTAAAAGACAGATGTTATATCTAGCGACACGAAAAGTGAATCTGATATTAAGCGTGTAGTGTTATTAAAGTCAAGACAGGTGAAACAATTCAGCGGGTCCCTCATCTGCTATCCGAGGTACAGAATTGTTCCCAGTTACTCTCAAACTGACGTTACAGTAAGAGTTCCACTGCAGGCAGTGGAAGTAGATTTAAATTTGAAACGATACACTTGGGACGTACTGTGCTCCGATGGGTTCTAGAAGTGTAGTTTTCCCACCAAATTAAATGAGGTTAGTATGTTTTTTTGGTAACTTATTTCTACGTGTATACATCCGCTCCATTTCAAAGCACGTATTTAGATACTGTTAATTCTATAAACAAGAGATATATACTAATTGCCTCATGTTTTATAAACAAAGATATTCAGTGGCAGAACAACTAAAATACTGTTCGTGAATTTAAATTAATTTGATTTTACAAAATAATGTTATTTGTAACTGTGCATTGATTTTGACAGTAAGTTAAGTGTTTTTAAAGACTTGTATGGGACCATTAGTTGCCCATCTTTGAGACTAGAGCATGAAAATCACAAAACAGTAGACAGAGTCTATAAAATATTTATTCACAGAACATTTACATCCGGATTATATTGAAGACTAAAATCAACTTCTGTGTTTATAGCCTTAGGTATACATTAAAAATGTTCCAAACCAAAATTGAAGTTAATTATGAGATATAGCCTATGTGATGTAATGGATGTGTTTCGTTCTTCTGAAACAGTAAAATTTAACAGTGAGGAGTGTTTACGGAGGCTTTGAGCATGCGCAGATCCTCCTACATTTGTTGTTTTTAAAAATAAATCCAGCTTATAACACGTTCCGCGCTGTGTCTCGGATATTAACATGTTAAAAACTGTCTATGCTCACATTTACTGCCATCTGTTAGCGAATTATTATAATTAATTGAGGACAAAGTAACTTTTAGAATTATAATATAATGGTTCCAGAAGTAATATTAATTTAAGTTCTTAAAATAGTTTTTTAACTGTGAACTATTTACTTGTTTATCAAGATCTCCATTTTTTGAAAGGGACCGAATGTTCATGTTAGCCGCGACAGCCCGGCTAACACATCAAGAAACGAAAAAAAATTGTATTACTTTTGTGGTTTATTGTTATATTATACACTGGTACACAGTATAACTGGTCAGATATAATTCGTCATTAGCCAGGTTGGTTGGCTAGAGCTGGCTAGCGACGAATTTGATCTGATTGGTTCTACCGTGTACAGTGTATGGAGTACCAGTGAGCCACGATAGAAGATATTATGTTTTACGTTTTACAGAGTGTTAGCCCGACTAACACTGTTAACATAAAAACCTTGACATGATTATTATTTAACAAAGTAATATTAATGTAAGTGTAATATATATTGATGTAGTGAGGCGAAAGAGTTACATCTGACTGAAAAAGATTTAATCTTTTCGTCACCAAGGTCACCGTCTAGACCTACATTATGAATGACTTTGGCTACATTCTGATAACAGGACATAAATATGCATTTGTTTACTGTGTTTATTTGTAGCCGAATCTCCTTAGTAACAACTGCAGTAGTTTAATTATCATTCTTTTGCTCAATAAATTAAAATCTTCGTCATAAACCAAGAGCTAATTCGTTCTATTCAATTCCATTTTATAATTTTTTTAGTCGTTCTTAATGTTTTTTCTAAAGCCAAGTTAAAGAGAAATGACAATAAGAAATCTCTATAAAATATTTCTGAAAGTAATTGCACCAAACATGTATCTACTTATACAGATTATATTTTTATTCGTTTATTATAGACCCTGTAGAGAGATGTGGATCTTAACGAGATAATTTTCTGGTCTGAAAACCATTGTAAAAGATTCTGTACACGCCATTCATTGTAATTCAGAAGAAACAAAGGGGCTGTCTATTTAAGTTTTTTTAAAAAAAATTAGTTTACGGTTTCATGCTAGCACCAAACCTTATATAACTATACGTGAGTACTTAAAACAGAGGAACAATAGGTTTAAATTTTGGATAACGGTGTTTTTGTGTACACGAGGGTTGTTATGATGTATGGAGGGAGAAATATGGTTGTGGTGGTTATATTATAATGTGACAGATGATCCTTTATGGATCAGAGCAGTGGTTGGCATGCTACCACCAGGGGTGAAGATCTCCTACAGGGCTTCCCCGTGCCGTCTCGTGTCAGTTACTGTTATTGTTACAGCCTGTGGACTTTGGTTTGATTTCTTTCTGTAGAGCAGGCATCTGTTTATAACAGATTCTCTGTATGGAATAATAAAGTTAGTTTTTTTCAAAGAACAGATAAAATATTCAGTTATTATTGATCCTAGACAGATAAAACTACCTAGGTAATACCAAAAACTAAATCTCAAGGTCATTTATGCAACTTAATAAATAAAGCATTCAAGATCCACTTAAAAATTGCTGTATCATTTTTGTCTGTATGTTGGTGACTTCCTTTTCATTAGTTTATGTTTTTGAAGAAATTGATAACATATTTTCCTTTTTGGTAACCCATGCATATTATATGGGAATTCTTAAAAAAATTGAAGGGGAAGTCTGAAGGAAAACGACTACTCGGAAGATGTAGGCATAGATGGGTGATAATGTGAAAGATAATGTTGTGAAAATATGATATAAAGATGTCGATTGGATTAATGTAGTTCAAGATAGCAACCAATGACGACACTGAACGCGGCAATCAATTTTGGTGTTTTATAAAAAGTGAGGAGTTTTGAGACTAGCTAAGTAGCTATCAGTTTCTTAAAAAAATAATCTGCTCTATGGAATTAGTAATTTATGCTGCATGTCTATTCCATCTCAATTTGCATCATTAAAAGTCTGTAACTTCTGTTACACATTAAATTTAAATATCTGGTAAAGCTGAACTTACATATCAAGAAGATGGCTTTCTTCTGGGTTGTTTCGCCATGTAATCTGGTAGGATTTTATCCCGTGACCCCAGAACGGTGCCACAGAAGTAACACGGCTTTAGGATTATTGGTATTGATCTTTCTGACTTGAAAGATAACATAAAAACCACAGGATTTGGTTAGATGGAAACTGAATTTGTCTAACCAAGATAACTGATGAAATCGTTTAATAATAATTCACAATTAAAAAAATGTTTATATTTTCTTTTGGATTGTACTTTTCCAGTCTTGCTTTCACGTATGCGGCAGTGAAACTTTATTATTATACGGGTAGTTGAATATTCTTAGCTTTGCTAACCCTACAGGATAGTCAGTCTGTCTACATGGAGAATATATGTATTTTCATGTTAATTACTAATGCTGTTGCGGGAGGTTTTGTGTGTCGTGGTTGGTACACCTGCTGTAATATAATTAGCTCCACGTATTGGAGATGACGTGGGCAGTCGGTTGCAACAGTGACGAGCGGGTGGTATCACCTTCTCTCTCAGGCGCGTTTCCTACAACAATGTAATGGGGGCGGTCGTGCGAATATACGTTGCTACGACAGTAATTAAATTAATTATGCTTTAGAATGTAGCATGATTATATCGAGTTTTTGTAGCGCGTAAGTGAAGTCCGAAATACGTAAGTATATTTTAAAAGACCTGGTTTTATTATTTAAAATGAGTAAGTAATTACATGTTCATTTCTGATTAGCTGTGGGCCACTCAAATTATAAGTCTATTATGTCAGTCAAAGTAGCCGATTGCTTACTGGGTTCGAATTCCGCTCAAGGCACGGATGTTTATTTGTTCTGTTAGTACACTTGAATGTGGATAATGTATGTGTGCATACTTTAAACAATGTAGTCACCAGAAAAGGAATAGAAAATAAAAAATGTTTAAAAATTGGTAAAAAATTAACTCTTATTCTGGAGTAACTGGATTCAAATATCGGCCTGGTGGTCGGCTGTCGTGATAGATGTTTCGTTTTTTCCTCAGCCACTCCATTAACATACCTTGACAGGACATAAACAAATGAAGTCCAGCTGTAACTGTACGTCCCATCTGCTTTAACAATCATTAATTTTTTGTTTTGTGTTTATGGATCTCATATAATTTTCACTATAAACAGCGATTATTTCTCTGAACAGCATTACAAATTTTATATTTGTAATGGTGAAATTTTGTAATTTTTTTGCAGCGGAATCAATTCTTACATATCAAATAGAAGAGTTTTGGCTATAAAAGTTTTAATTAAACTGCTTGCTATACACCCCTCCTTATTTATTATTTATTACAGTTTACATCTCTAAACCGCACAAACACGTGAGGGAATTAAAATAAATACACTATAAATAAACAAGCTCACTCAGAAGCTATTGAAATGTACTAAATTATTGAATTAATAATGTGCGCTATTAAACACTCCTCTCCGTCACACACACACACGCGTCTGCATAAGAACACAAGCCGCCACTGAGGATGTCTTCATTGTCTAATTATACCTCACCTATATTTCGTTGCAATAAAATTGCGTTATATAAAACCAGAGAATGTAAATTTCCAGCGGTTGTTCATAGCAAAATATGATGCTTCATTATTTAAAGCATTACAAGAGTTAATACAATACTGTGTAATAAAACTTGCCTCAGGCTTACAGAATACGTTCGCCCAGCAAATTACACAAGTCACTAGTCACATATATCATATTAACCCGTTCTTTATCCTTGCCACAATAAAATTAGTATACCTACAGTAGGGACCAGATTACTTGCTAGCTGAGCTCCCTAGTGCTGTGAATAGTTGCACTCGGCACGGCCTGGTCGGTGCACGGAACGGCCGGGTAGAACAGATAGAAAAAGCGTGAAGGTGCGCGCGCAGTGCTTATCACCTCGCTATTCACTCCCGCGCCAAGAACTCGCAAGTAATCTGGTTCTTACTATACTTATAGCAGAGTCCTAATGTACGTTGTCGTGAGAGATGCTTTTCCAAGAGCCATTCTCTGTCGTGTAGCGTTACTATCGCTAGACCAAGAGTTCTACTGACATAAGAAAACACCAAGAGATGATGATCTTATTATTAATCATCTCCCTCTCTTTACTTACTGTGAATTACTTAAACAGCAATGCTATTACCCAAGGATATCAAACTTTAATTTACATGATTTTCTCTATCTGCAGTTATTATTCCATTACTCTCAACAGCCACATTTACGAACGAGAAATTCTGGAAATAACTTATTTTGTTTAAACTTTCCTGTCCGTACAGAGGGACCAACGAGAATTTTTTTTAACTTGATTTTATGCAACATTTCAGATAGTATAGTTAACCAAATTCATCGAAATTTGTCACTGATAATTCCAAACATTCGCACGACAACTATATTTGTAGCTGCATAATATTTATACGTACATAATGTGTTTCACCCATAGTTATACACTCAGATATTACAATTGCTTTTCAAGCACTGTAACATAGTTACATATGATGAGTGTTCTATGAAACACGGTCATATTTGCCATTGCTGGAAAATGAGTATTCAAAATCAGAAATTCTACTTATCAGTTTATCATTTTAAACTACACAGACGAAAATATTACCATGCTTTTTTAAATTTAAATTCGATGTGTGTAGGTTGAGTTCATTTACAAATACGGGTTAATGTGAGACAGATTATCGTTTAACACCTCGTTTTAACCTGTGCAGTCGCTTCCATATACACAGTAACTTTCGATATCAGGTTTAATTTATAGTGTCGCGATTCAAAAATATCCTTCAACGTGTTCAAGAATGATACACACCCAAATTTTATGATTTAACGTTCCTCATTAAGCCGAAAATTTTCACAGATAGTTACTTCCGAACAATGATGGCATTCTCCTGCCCCTGAATACCACGCCTACATTTTCGGATCTTAAAGCTGAACGTCCACTTACAAGTGTTGACCGAACGTTGAAGTCGATTTGTTGGCAGATATGGAGTTCCTGAGTTTAAATCTCGGGTCTGGAGACAAAGTATCTCGAATTTGATCTTTTGTGGTAGTCGCCAGTTCCTCCCAGACCAATACATAGAAAATACATAAACTAGGCGACGGCCTCATCATTTTACATGTTTTTCCTCTTTCATCATTCATTAATTAACCTATCATTTGATGCTATAGAGTCCGATATACCGACAGTAACGTTATATTAAATATGAAAGAACAAAAAAAAATTGAGGTTAGGGATGACAGGTCTTTAATTCTGTTTCCCTTATACGCCTACACGGCGTGGTTCGTGACAGCTTTCTGAGTTAGCCCCACCCGGAAAATTAACAAGAAACACTCCAATAGCGCACTCTATAGTAGTCGTCACCAAATTGCACGTTTCAAGGCTACGGAAGAACTTTACTTCCATTACCACGCGGCTCTAAATTACCAGTACAGCGTTGCCAAATTTGCAATGCTGCGAGTTGTGAAGTGTATTTACTCGCTTGGGCTCCACTATTTGTTTTGCAACGTTGGGCAATTTTGTTGTGACCTTGAAGCATACAATTTGGTGACGACCACTATAATGAAGGGATTTATGGTTCAGCTGTGTTGTTCTAAAACTCGGTAAATGGTACAGAAGTTTGACATGTCAGAGGAATAATTCCTATCCCCTAAACATAGTCATGTTGACGACGAGTAATCCAGTTACCATGTCAACTTGTCTTGTGGGACTGTGTCTTCATAAATCTTCCAACTCAGAGTTTGACTTCTTTACCATTTTGCTTGTAAGAGAATTTCTCTAAAGACTCAGTTTCTTTCAAGACGAATGAAAGGGACACGGAAGTCATAAGGCGATAAATGCTGTGAGAAATGGTTAAATGGGTCATATGTTGCAGAATTTATAGTGCATCTGTTTCTATATACTTTGTCTCATTCAAGAACTATCCTGATGTCAACAGAGGGGTAGAAAATTCGCGTTTAGCCACGCTTCGTTATTGATAGAAGGTAAACTACACATGTTTAACTTATAAATGCATAGTAAGTTTTGGGAACAACAGTAACAAATCAAAATGACACACATAAGGAAGTTAGGAGAAGACTAAATTCCGGAAATGCTTGCTACTTCTCAGTTCAAAATATTTTTTCTTCCCGTCTGATTTCAAAGGACCTGAAGATTAAACTATACAAAATAATAATTTCTGTTGTTTTGTATGGGTGCGAAACATGGTCTCTCACTCAGAGGGAGGAACACAGATTGCAGGTGTTTGAGAATAGGGTGTTGAGGAGGATATTTGGTCCTAAGAGAGAAGACGATGGGGCATGGAGAAAACTGCATAATGATCAGCTTAAAAATCTGTACTTCTCCCCCAATATTGTCAGGGTGATTAAGTCGATAAGAATGAGATGGGCGGGGAATGTAGCGCGAATGGATGGGACAAGAGGTGTGCACCAGGTACTGGTTGGGAAGCCTGAGGGTAAGAGACCGCTGGGGAGACCTAGACGTAGATGGGAGGATAATATCAAGCAGGATTTGTGGGAGATAGGAGTTGAAGGAAACTGGATGTTGGTCGTCCAGGACAGGGACCGGTGGAGGGCTTTGGTTAATTCGGTGATGAACCTTCGGGTTCGGTAAGCCATTTAGTTAGTAAGTTTTGGCAACACCGCTTTGCATCATCGTAAACTGTCTCCCTCCATTCGTGTGGTGGGGGAGAGTTATTCCTCATTCTCCTCTTTGTTAACAGCCGGATCTTTCTTGGGTGAGACCGAGAATAGAGTTGCCAACCGAGAAGACAGAAATTAATAGAATATATGGGAATGAACCGTCAGCCATTTTGATTAAGTTTAATTCCTCTGTTATGCTGTAAATTTTTATTCCTCTGCCAGCCAGAGTACTATCTTGAAAGTAATTAGAAGCAAGAAATCGTGTTTCCTATGATATATAGTCTCACTTATTTACGTTGGTGCCAAGTTTTACGTCATTTTGGATATTTTTTTATAATTACAAATTTTAAAGCAAGTGCTTGGAGCAGTCCCAATAAAATAATTAATAGGTTTGGGTAGAATAAAATGCTAACTGCTTTTATACGATTGGCTCAGACCCATAGTTGGACAATGCAATGCGAAAATAAAATGTTGAATGAACTCTCTCCTTCTGGAAGAAATTTTTTATAATCATTAAGTGGAAATCATAAGCCACAGTCAGTGAAAATCAACGGGCAATTAAAATATTTTTATCCTTTTCTGATTCGTATAGTATGATTTGTTATGAAAGGTTTTATCACATTAAGTAATAATTTAAAACACACGAATAATTATTTAATTATCTTGACTTGATATGCAAAGTTCTTGACTTAAAGACACATGAAACTAAGTGTCTCGTTTTTATAGCCAGTCCTTAACCTAATAATATTATATTTTTTTATTTAGTGAAACCACCAAAGCACAAATTTTCTTACGCTGGAATACCATTAAAACTGTGTGTAATAATCCGTTAGTGTGTGATGAATTAGACATTACCTGTTCTTGTTGTGCCTTATGTTTTTTGTGTCTCATTGTTTTTGTTGTGTCATGTCTTTTTGTCTTACTGTATTGTTGTGTCTCATTGCTTTGTTGTGTCTTATTGTTCTTGTTGTGCCTTATGTTTTTTGTGTCTCATTGTTTTGTTGTCTTATTGTTTTTGTTGTGTCTTATGTCTTTTTGTCTTACTGTTTTGTTGTGTCTCATTGTTCTGTTGTTTCTTATTGTTATTGTTTTTGTTGTCTTATGTTTTTTGTGTTATTGTTTTGTTCTGTTTCATTGTTCTGTTGTTATTGTTTTTGTTGTCTTATGTTTTTTTGTGTCTTATTGTTTTGTTCTGTCTCATTGTTCTGTTGTTTCTTATTGTTTTTGTTGTCTTATGTTTTGTTGTGTCTTATTGTAGGACCACTGCCACCGGGTAAAAACCCATTTGCAGTCAAATAAATAATAATAATAATGCCTGCAGGCAGTGTACAGAATAATCAAATTCATTTTTTGTGCCAGCTTTAGATTACAGCCTTTAATTCTTGTCTGATGTACAATTGTTTTCCAGTCTTCTGTGAGTGAATGTGCATCATAATCATCTAAATGACCTCCCTATGTCACAACACAACAGACCTAAAGTCTCAACTCAAAAGTTATTGAGTAAAATTATTTTCTTTTTGTGAATGATTACATCTTTAGCGTCCTAAATTTGGGTCTAATTGATGAATGTATTTCAAAAAATGTTTGGAAAAATAATTGGAATGAATCAGAGACATTTAAAATCCCGTACAAGAAACTATAAAATTAAAACAGTTGAAGGTCGTTGGTCAGATGTCTTTAAAGTTATATTTTCATTTCAGGATTTTATGCACTATCTGTATTTGGTAGAAATTCATTTTGTTTCGTCACTGATTTTTACAATAAAGTGTAAATCTCTAAAATTAATCTCTAAAAATGACAGAAATCTAGCATCCTTGAGTCGGACAAATACAAATCCATTATAACAGTTGAAGGGAGAAATGAACATGGCTCCTGGCAAGTATTTAGCCATGCTACAATAGTAGTGTCTAGACGTAACTTACATATAATATGTGTAAATGTTAGCAGATACCAGTTCGCCATGATCGTAGTCGAATTCGCTGCGACCTAAAACGATATTGGCGCTGAAGCTAAATATTTGAACACAGTGGCTTTGTCGCCTTGTATCTGGGAGGTCACCAGATCGAATCTCGGGATAGATATATGGTCATTGCGAGTCTGGTTTATTTATGTAGTTTGCTCGATGAATGGCAACTCTATTGGGTATAACCGGCGAAATTTAAACGTAACGTAATGTAACGTAACAATGAAGGTAGTATTTCTATTTAAATTATCAGTTCCGAGATTATAGTGTAAGAATAAAGTTGAAGGAGGTCTAGAAAAAAAACATGGGTTGTTTTGTAACAAAAGTAGACCTTCATTAATCTAAGTGTTGGTTATTATAATGGACAGACGGACGGCAAATGTATTGTTTAGTGTCAGTTGAAACTCAACGTAAGATCTAAAATACGTATATTTTTCTACAGTGCATTATTAGTGATCTTCAATTGTTTTAAGTGCAATTATTTACAAGGTGGAAAATTCTGTTAATCATTTTTCTACTATATGCATTAAATGTTTTCGGACACAACTATGCCTAATTTTTAAATAGAAAAAATCACAGTTTTTCCTGGTTTTTTCTCGAAGAGGCACACTTTTTTGTATTTGCTGTTGTTTTACGACGCGCTCTTGTTTTTCTGTCAATATTCCTGTGTCTAATTGTCGAAACTTAAAAAGTGGATATCTCCCCGCGAGGAACGACATAATTTATTTGGTCACCCCTGTACTCAATTTTCGAAAGAGTAGAACGTCGATAATTATTCTTGGGCTATATCTTATTTTTTGCGAAGTTTTAAAAAAATACACCAATATGTAATATTTGGACACCCATATGCCAAATTTTCGAAATACAAAAAGTCTATAGTTTTTTGGGTTGTGTCTTCAAGAAGGGTTCTTTATGTTTAACATTCTTTCCCACAGGACGTCGGATTTGAAAAACAAAATTGAGTGGGTGTGAGTGGATAGTTGGGTATTATTCACATATTTTTGTCAGCATTGTTATACTGTCGCATCTGAAGAACTGATTTTAATCGAATTTGTCAAAAATATGAAACCAGATAAATGGTTAAAAACTGTAATGAAAGGACATTGGATTTTTAATCCTTGTCTATGAATCAGAATTTTAATTCAGAAATTGACAGTTGTTCAGCTAGTTTAAAAATTCACTACTTTTTTTTGGAAACAGATGATTTATTACCGTGTTCAGAAGTGCACACCATAAGTCTTATTCACGGATAGATCAACGATTCCACACCCTCTCCCTACCTCCTTAAGATCGGTTTTAATATTATCCCCCATTTACTTCCAGAACTATATGATCTCTTTGCTTTAGTTATCCGTAATTTTAATTTCTCGTCTCTCCCATACTTTCTACATTTCCCGCTAATTTTATCATATTTGATCTGATTACCTTAAAAATTATGAAGTTTATCACACATTTCTCTGAGCTCATAAACTACCCAAGTCTAAAGCCTTCTGTAACATTTCGTATTAAGCATCTATGTTTACGGTCAGTGATTGTTAGCACCGTGCTCGTTGGAGGACCACTCCTTGTCGACTGTCCGCAACAGTATATTTGAACCTACCCTTGCATATCTAGAGGCCATCTTCTCTATCCGCAATCTGAGAACGCGGCATTCCGTGGCGACAAGGGACCCACTTAACATGGATTTTAATGCTAATATTATGCAAAACGTTAGCCTTTCCCTTCAAATTCACTCCACGTTCTACTTGAATTTGTAAGTAGAATTATAATATATGGAATATTCGTATGTTATTAAGTTTTCCTACGATGGACCCAAGTCCGTAGATTGTGATTACTGTAATATTAAGCTGTTATTGGATACTAATTTATAATCCTGGTAGTTCAAGAGATTTCATATTGGAGGCTGCATATCAAAAAGTGAAATAACATTTAACGTCCCACAGGTTTGAGATCGGAACGTGTTCGTCTTTTTTTTCCAGATTATTTCCAAAATTTGTCATGCACTTGCTAGGCTTAAGATATTTAAACTTAGTACATGCTATGTTGCTCATGCTTAACACTTAGATTTTATTCCTGACTACAGTATTACCCCTCCATGTCAGTACCCATCTACACTTTTCAGCTTCTGAAACATACATTTTGAAGAAACTCAATTTATGTATAGAATTAGAACAAATAATACATACTTCACAAACTGTTTTTGACTGACGGTCAGAACATATGATATATTTTAAAATGTCGCGGCTTTGTAAAGGTATTTTTAATAAAATTCACGAAACGGTAACTAAATATTTTGTAAGTGACACCATTAGAGAGCCATTTGTTCCATTGTACAAGTTACAGTCGTTTCTAAGTGGTTTTTAACTGTTTACTTCCACAGCTCCAACTGTAGCTTAGCGTACGCCTTCCGCCACATTTTAAAAATTAAGACTCGTGATGTTATAACAATTACTAATTCGCATATTAACCATGTTTATCAGAAAACATATACAGAGTGATTCAAAAGGTTAGGGCCAAACTGAAGGAGCGTATAGAGGGACTCAGAGAGAATAACGTTCGAATAGGAATCCATGTCCTCCGAAGTTATCCTGAGTCAGTCGAAGCCATTGAAGGTAGGAAGTCTGATAACATACCGCTGAAATAATCGCACTTTGCTATTCTCCTACAAGGATTATATTAGCAATCTTACAAACCAAATTTACAACAGCGGTATGTTATCAGACTTCCTACCTTCAATGACCTCGACTGACTCAGGATAACTTCGGAGGACGTGGATTCCTATTCGAAAGTTGTTCTCTCTGAGTCCTTTTATACGCTCATTCAGTTTGGCCCTAACCTTTTGAATCATCCTGTATAGAGTTTGAAACCAGAAGTAAGATTTGTCTGACAGCAAGATGGGTACATGAATTGACTAAAATGGCAAACGAGGACGAACGGGAATGTGTTCCACTTTAAAGAAAAATATTCTTTCGTTATCCACTCCAACCAAGGTTTAAGAACAAGATATATTTTTATTTTACCACAATTAGACTAACACCTCTTTGCCGCCGTGTTTGAAATCGCTATTGTACACGGTCTTATCGGATTAATAGGAGAGATTTTAAAAAATCTGGAATATTTGGATCGAGTTGACGGTTACGAAATGAGGCACAGATGACGCTGGGCTCGATTCCAGATCTGCAATATGTAGACACTGTAATTGTTCGTGTTCTAGGAACGACGCACATGGGTATTATAGCGAAACGGTCGTAAACATCTTTCATCTGACCACAGGCCGTCTGTCACAGTTATTCTGTGTAACCGACAAACGGACTGTCAAGGTCTGTTTGGGTTTCAACCACTTGATTTCACCACTGACATGTACTTCCTCTTAATTCGCCTTTGGCTGTGTTTTGCAAATATTGATATGGCATGCAACATCAAGTTGACAAAGACTTTGTACCCAAACTGAGAACTGTGGAGCGTAACCTCTTGTTGTCATTAGCAAACTCTTCCAGTTATTTGCAGTTGAAAGGTGTGTATATCCCAAACAAACAGCACATCCAGGAACAGTTACTCTACACTCCCAACGGAAAACAAGATATTGTGATGTAAGCTTTAAAGTAAGAAATTATTTTATTAAGTACAGTAAATAAAACTCTTTTGCAAATATGTTGCTACAGAATAATTACAGACTGACGTAAGTACATGCAGTATATTTCAGAAGTTAGTCAGACTAACTATAGGATGTGAAATATGTCTTAAAGCACAAAACATACGGAAAAGTACAATTTAATATATTAAGTTTCACAAACGATAAATTTTTAGCATGAAAATATTAAAATGTTACATTACACAGCAGACTACATAAGTAAAATAGCCCATAGAAGGATTAAGAATCATCTTAAGACGTCATAAATTCATCAAAACAATAAAATATGTGTATTTGGCATCTTTATACCACTTTAAATGTATTTTTTTTATTCGGAATGGTTTCGAGGTTAGGTGGTGGACTGTTGACAATTTTGATGACAGTGTATTAAATGGCTTTCTGAAAACAAAGCTTGCTAATTGGTCTATAAAGATGTGTCTTATTCTTTATGTTAACACTGTGTGTAGTTGATATTTTCCGAGAAAAATATAATTAATTACGACGAAGTTTATTAGCTCAATTCTGAAATTTTGTGACGATGTTGCGTTACTGAAGCAAATCGTTTTCTGTACATTACGCAGCGTCCAAGACTAAATAGAACAAATAAAAACACGACGGTTCAGAGATTGGAGTCCATCTCAGTCTTCAGGTAACTAGCTTAGGTTATTATTAGATTCTCAAGAAAGATTCTACTTCTTGGACAGAGTTAATTTGTTGGTTAACTAGTTGGTACAAATTTGGAGTTGGTCATTATGTAATTCTGTAAACCTCATCCAACTTAGCTTTCTTTGGTACTACCATTTTCTGCACTAGGGCAGTCTTCGCTTACTGGGTCTAATTGGCGTAATTCTGGGAAGAGTTAGCGCTTGCTAAAACAATGATACAAGGAGACACACAGCAGTGGAATAATACACGTAGGCCTGTTACAGTGATGCATAGCGCGAGGACGTAGAGACGACAGTCGTTCGACTGAGGCACTACGAAAGAACCACGGCCGGGGGGAGGGGGGGGGTCGCTCGACTCTCCCTGGGAACTATGTTGACCGCATGGCTACATACAATCTCATCCCTTTGTGAACTAACTCCGCTACACTGCTATCATGTTGTTTCATGAAGGCATGCATCGAGCGAAGAGAAGCATTTTATACCGGGTGTGATCCTAAATATAGGCGCTTTGATCTCTTCGGATAGTTTGATGTCACGTGAAACGTAAACAGGAGTAGGTTTGAAAAAAATTTGAAGGTTTTTCATATGTTTTTAAATTTCGTGTCAAATTCCGCTAAATATAATTCCGTTTATTGCAGTGCTTAGACAATGCTCGGTTGACTAGAATCCCCTTCGACGTGACATCAAATAGTTTATGTGGTCACTGATAGGTGGCAGCATGGGTAATGGCGTCTTGGAGATTAATCATCGTCCCATTTCACGACTTTGAATATGTCATGTTGATGTTACCGAATGCATGAAATTTGAGAGATATTAATTTTGAACACCTTTCTAATAGTATGAACACCATTCGAAATTTAACGAAAATCCGATTAGCTGTTCTCGAGTTATCGTATGATTGAACGTGTAAGTCTTATGGCTGCTGATAGATTGCAGCACGATATGGGCTGAAATACGCGTCAGACGGAGAGCTAGATTGTAGCAAATTGAATTTCTGGTCCAAGGCAGGGTTAGGAGAATATCGTGGGATTAAGCTTGGTGGGGGAAAAACGTCGGAAGTAACAAGCATAGAGGCTCCAGGGAACATGGAAGCTGAGGAAATGTCTGGGTGGTAAAATCCAGTGGGTAGTAAGCCCGTTTGGGAGAACGCTTCGGGGACGGGATGGAGGCCTGCAAATAGCATAGCCCCGTGGGTGGCGTCTAGCTGACAGGTGACTCGTAGACAGACAGAAATTAACAGGCTCATATAATTACACTTCGCATAAGTTTCGCCTACTCTAAGGAGTGAAGCATATACAACAATGAAAACAGACAATAAAATTAATAAAATTATGTAATTATGCAAATGGGAAATGTAATACAATGAAAAATTTATGGAAGAAGACATTGGATGAAAACTGAAGAGAGATTATTGTAAAAACAGAGTGTAAAAGAAACTGTAGAGCACGAATTACGAAAAAACAGTGACAATGACAATGTCGACTTGAAATTACGACAAATAGAAGAAGAAGAAAAACAACAGCAGTTACATAAATAATTGACACGTGCATTTGAAAGCAATAAATAAATATGAGTTGAATAAAATTAAATTTCGTGACCACTTACGAAAGATTACAACAGAATAACCCATAAACCAAAGTGCATTTTATTTTTTTTTCTTAATATGAGGTTAACAGTACGTTATTTTTAGCAGCTGAAAGTTCGTACAGCAGGAAGGGAGATTTTATGAAGCTCTACCTACATTTCTGGTTACTTTTTTCAACCCTTCAGTGGATAAATTAAATTCCTGAAGTCAGGACTTTATATTTCTGTATCTTTTAAAACATTTTCAGAGTGATCAGTGCAGGTTCTAATGCAATTGAAAACGTTACAGGAAATAAAGTTTGTGGTTGTGAAAGGAGTTCTCTTGCAGGTCGTATTTGGTTTTGATGTGTTTTTTTCATTTCTATTACTGTTTGATCATTTTCATTGATTCCTCTTTTTTGTTACTATCCGTGCACTTAAAAAAGCCAAAGGGGCATGATGTACTTCTATGAAGGTGGAGAGTATGGAAATACCTAAACCAACGATTCTCAAACAGAAATTTTCCGTGGGTGAATTAATAAACAAAATAAGTTGCGTTTGTCGCAGTTATTTATAATATTTTTATGATTTAAGTATTTAACAGATAATAAAGGGAATATAAAGACTGGACACGCAAAAGAATTTAGTTAACCGCATTTATTACCAAAATAAAGTCGGACAGAAACTTAATTAAAACTAACCCCATACAGCGAAGTTCTCTTTGAAAAGATGGTTGTCGAAGCATTCAAAGAATTTCTCGCCTTTTGTGCTACCCGAAGTTTTATCACCGTGTTTAAAACATCCGAACATCAACCAGCCCTTATCCCGAGCTAGATAAACCCATTTTATACCTTCCACCGTGTTTCCGGTAAGGTGTTGAAAATATATATAAAAATCTAAATCCGTTTAGTTCTGACTTTTGTGAATTTATGTAACTTAGATCATAAATTAACGCATAGTTTATAAGTTGTATTTGTCCACGTTGTTTAACCGTGTGTTTAAAATTAGCATGTATTTGATGGATTTATATTTACTTGATAATTTAATGTACAAACTAATATATACAGCGAGGAGTTAAGTTTGGTTCATATCTATCTAACATATTCGATACTTATACATAAAGGTCACTAGTAATTTTAACAATTTCCTTCAAAACCAGCTCTTCAAGAAAATAATACGTAACATGAAATAAAGTTTTAAACTCTGTTTACAATAGTTTATTATACTGAGTGTGTTTCACAATATATAAAGAAAATAGTTATTTCTGATTTCAGCAGACTACTTACTGTTGATTGGTACTGCATCAGTAGATTCATATTTATTTTATTTTTATTTAGTGTTCTGTCTGACGACAGGTCCATATGAACAGGATCCTTCCATCCTTTTCTCGGACTGGGACCTGTTCATATACGTTCTTGGCAGATGATCCAGAAGTGGTTTGCCATTGCCTTCTTCTGTGTGTGAATGGAGTAATTGTTGGGATGCCACGGAGAAACCGGGGAAGCCCCGGAGGAAAACTCCGTGTTGCCTAGACCACGGCCTTGCCCAACACAAGTTATAAATTCAAGTTATAAATTCGGGCACTGCCGGGAATCGAACCCGAGACCCCAGGATTACAAGGCCAGCGTTCTAACCGCTAGACCACCGTGGCTATACTGATAGATTCATATCTGAAATAAATTCACTTTATAGGCATCTAGAACACAAAATAGTAAAAATGCAACTGAAAATAATCATAGTGAATTTCATTGATATACTCCACAGCAGTTTTGTGTCTCTTTCTAATGAAAATGCTAACGTCTACAACTAATAATAGCTAATCTTAACTTACACGATAAAATTGATTTATGGGATCGAAGTTCCAGCTGCACTTATTTCTATCGAAGTACTGTTTATTCTCATTCCCACAACGAGAAATCCAGTACCTTTTTACTTCTGGTTCGAATTATTCTAGTTATTCATATTTATAATTTTGAGAATTTGTAAATTTTCAGCCGGGAATCGAAACCCGGAAATGTAGTCCATAACCACTGACTAAGTTATCACTTTTAAGTATGCATGAGCCTGAATTTATAAGAATCTTAGTTTATTTCACCTAGTTTCAAGTATCGGTTCTAACAAACTACGTAGCATATTGTTTCAAAAGATGATAATAATTTATTCAAAAATTTCTAGACTTTTATAGAAAACGATTATTTATTACTGTGCACCCAAAATCCCGCTATTGGACGTCGCCCTGTCATAATAATTTTCAAAGTACTTTTTCTTACGCGATTTTTGAAATTCACAAGTTGGCGTATGTCTTAAAAATGGTGGTATCTGACTACGTTCAACGCAGCATTATTGACACGAGTCAGAATGATGTTTCAGTCGAAAGTAAAAATTTAGTAATTTTATAATTATGTATATTTTAATGTTTCGCAAATCTGTTTGTATGGCCCTTGAATATTGATTTCGCGATTCGTATTTATATATTTGAATTCTAGAGGTACCAGGTTTGAATTCATTACGGGTTACCGGCTAACAAATTTTCCTTTGTGGTTTTCCATGGTCTTTTTAGGAAAGAATTAATCCTTTGTCTTTTTATGAAAAAATACTTTGTGCCTAGACATAAAAATAAAACTGCGAGTAAAAGAGCTAAAAGATACGCAATCTGCTTTGATGTTCTGCTGAGAAACCGTTGTTCTAAAAAGGTTCTTACAATCTTATGTTCTCACAGCGGTGATTACAAAGATGGCTGTCTTCTGGATTGTAGCGCCGTGTAGTCTGATAGAAGTTTACCTCACATAGCCCCGATTATGGCGGCAGCAAGGACCTCTGAAACGTCGGTAAACTTTACTGCTTCTTAAATTGACCCTTTTTGTCATTCTAATCTTTCTTAGAGAGTGTAGCCTATTAAGTAAAACTAAGGCATATTTAATTATTTAGATTTAACAATCTATGTATTACGTTCGACAAGGCTCGACCCCGAATGCTGGTTGTACATTGCCCACTTCAGGTTTTGCGGATTTTCGACAGTGGACATAAATAATTAGAAAATTTGAGTTTACGTGGATCCTAATTGGATGAAAATAATAGACAAGTTAATTCTACATTTTGTATGCGCCAGTTCCGCGCTGTATTTTATGAATTTTGTATATATTAATTTATATTAACCTTGTAAGTCAGTGTTTCTCGATCTTTCTGGCACTGTGGACCCCCTCCCTAGAATTATCTAATGTATTTTGATTATATAGAATATCGACTAACTAAAATACAAATAGAATATGTAGTTTTCGGTCATAATTTTTTTTACGACAGTGGACGTTTGATGAAAAGTCTTATTAACTTAAGCAATACATAAAAAAGAGTTAAAAGTAGAATGTATTAAATTTGCAGATAAGTTATTTACGATTTGCAAAGCCCCGGTTTGAAAAATTTATTGTATATTATAACACTCAATATTATGTGATTTCCACAAGCTGGCTTGAAAATAAATGAATGAAACGACACTGTTAAGGAGAAAAGCAGCAATTTTATAATGAAAGAATAAATATATAAATACAAGGAGTAGTGTCCTTGAGAATCTTATAGTACGCTCACCTGGCCAAGAAATCCCCCCTTTTGGAGGCCAAAGGTTTATTACCGTGTTCACAGCAGCCAGCAACCAGTGTCAAACCCGAGCCAGGTAAATCCAAATGACATCCCCAAACCGTACGTCCTTAATACGCTTTCTAACATAATTTTCAGGTCTTACGTATGACTGGTCTTCTTATCCAGGTTTTCAAAACGAAATTTTGTGCGGAATAAAGAATGTCATAATTTAATTTATACACAAAAAACAACATATAAAAAATATGTTTCTTAAATCTGTAAACAGCAAAATAATGCATAAAAACGTGCATGATTTTCTGACAATATGTCAACATGTCTGCCGAAACGAAAATGGGGCTTAATGATGCAGATGGTTTATAGGCTTATATAAATATTTTTTAAAAATATTTTATAATTTTAAAGAAGAATGACAGGCCACAGCGTAAAATAATTTCCAAAACAAGAATCTATACTTTTTATTTCTATTGTTTCATTATGAATGTATTTACCAGTGTGTAACATTTTCGCGATGTCTCTTCTTATATTTCATGCCTATTTACCTTGAAAAATTGATACCCGATTAGAAGTACACTACACTTGGACAGGCCCTCGTAGGTTGTCGGCGTGAAATTTCCCGTGAGGCCATCTTCAATATATACCCTTCTTATATATCAATTTCACAAACTATTAATGGAAATACCTTGGGAATCAATATATTAGGAATTTTATAATATTTATTCTTTTAGTCTATGGGATCTATGGGAGATAGGAGTTGAAGGAAACTGAATTTTGTTTGCCCAGGACAGGGTCTGGTGGAGGGCTTTGGTTAATTCGGTGATGAACCTTCGGGTTCGGTAAGCCATCTAGTTAGTTAGTTAAAGAACGTGTGGATAATATGGAAGAGAGAATACGATAAGAAATAATGTAATATTTGGTATAATTTTGGCAGCTGAAGGAAAAAGTACAGAAGATGTAAGCAGAAGTTAATTGTTGGACTAGTTGTTTAAAACTGACTTAATTTTAAACATTGTATCATTTGAGACCTGCGGGTTCTGCTACCAGAAAGTTAGTCATGTAGGATTTAAGGTATTCACGGGGGTGAGTCTGAAAATGGCTGTCTTCTGGGTTGTTGCACCGTGTAATCTGGTAGAAGTTTACCGACGTTTCATAGGACCTGCTACCTCAATTATCATCCGGTAAACTTCTACCAGATTACACGGTGCAACAACCCAGAAGACAGCCATCTTAAGCGCGTTAATTATTTAATTTAATCAAACACATAATTAGCATTTGTTTTTGCCCAAATCACGTACAATAGACAGACCGTTTCTGTCCGTTGGTTTTTCCTCAGTTCGTATGCTTCATCTCCGAAATTATCCGACGGATTTCGATAAAATGTTGTATTGACATCTTACAATAAATGTTGTCGAGCGAATTTGATTTTGGTGTGAACCAGTTGATTGTAACTTAAATATTAATTTATTTTAAAAGGATAATCAGTTAATTTTCGTAAAATTATTCATTTTCAGGTCTTTTTTCATCTTTTGTTTAAAAACCCACTAAGTTTTGGAGGCTGGTTCTGTCTTCGTCTTCATGTGAGAGGTATATATTGTATATATGATATATACATTGTCCAGTGATAGAGACTATTTCTATCTAAGGGACCCAACAGGGTAGGTATCTCTTACCTGAAGACGGAGACAGAACCAACCTCCGAAACGTCGTGGGTTTTTAAAGGAAACACGATGGAAAAAGTCCTGACGTTGAATAATTTTAAGTGTAAACTACCGTTATCAGAACATTTTAGAATTGAATTAAGTTTCGTAAGCTTGTTAATATTTTGGTTTTATTTGAGACGTGTAAAATACACATCTGACAAAATACAAGGAAACCAAATTCCCTCTATGCGAATTCTGATATCTGTGAGCGACTTGTTTTACAGATTTCTTGGTTACATCTTCTGCTGTGATGTTCGCAAAAATAACAATCCATTAGAAGATATGTATGCTCTATTAGAATAATCCTTTCTACACTTATTAGATATATAAAATAATTCAATTCAATTAATTTATTTACGTGTTTGCTAACAGCAAGAAGCCAATAACAGGCAAACGCTTATAATACATACAATAATAATGAAATAATAAAGAAAAATATTACAGAAAGAGGTTAATTAAACTTATACATGTACAGTATTAAATATAACAGCCAAGTGTAGGGAAGCCAGAAAAAGAAACAAATTTATACACAAACAAAACTGTTTACACTTAAAAAGAGTTTTAGACACTAAACATCTTTTCAAGTGTAAACAGTTTTATTTGTATGCATGATTTTATATACAAATACACTGCACGGTATGCAAGTTTTTAAGATTACACTTATTAAAGTCCTTTAATTTAGTATTAATTTCAATATCAGAGTTCAAAAGCGCAGACTTTAAATCATGAAGCAGATATTATAAACTTCTCTTTGGTTGTGTCTCACGTTTGCTGGAAGTGTTTGCTCTTACGACGGGACGCATCGGATTCCATTAGGAGAGAAGACAATTTTACTTTTAGGATAATACTCTTCGCTTGTTGCGGGTGGTGGAAAGGAGAGCGGCTTTTAGCTGTGCTCAGACATGCTTGATCGAGTGTTCCATTTGAGATTCTATTCTCACTCAATTTGTCTCTGTCTTCTCTGTGACGCGAAAGTACTAGTAGTTTTTGTCGGTTTTCAGATTTGGTTGACATTCTGAAGAAGAACACAACATTTCAGAATATAATTATGGATTTTACATGTGTCCTTCCTTAGTAACTTTAAAAGTAACGAAATTTCTGACGTCATTTAATTGGTTGCTGACCAAATTTCGGATTTTCTAATTCTATATTAACATTAACATCGACAATAGTGTCGTTCTAAATTTTGAGGTTAGAATTATTGTTTTGGTAAGTTAGTATTATAGTTTAGGATTATTTTCGTACAGCAGCATTTAGTGTAGAATCGTGAAATTTTACGTAATAAAACATCTAAGAAAATACGTAACTTCAAAGAAGGGAAATTGTTTGCTGACTATAAATAACAACATAGTAGCCGTAAGAATTTTCTGATTAATTGAAAAAAATAATTAATTGAAATTGAGGACATTAAATTTCTGTTATAAATATTAAGTGTGCCTATAAATCGCTTAGAAAATCGAAAGAAATTGACACTTTTCAGCTGCCGGTAAGAATTGCTACGAAAGAGGTGAACTGATTAATTTGCTTTTATACAGTAATACTTGACTCGTATAAATTCTTGTAGCGTCTGGCGGTGAGTCATGCATTTCCAGTCGGGAGACTGAAAGTAGCAGTTGCATTTAACTTCGTCAGTGAACACACTAAAATTTAAGTCTTCGAGGAAAAAACTATTGTAATAAATTTATTAATGACCTTCTTCGTTGTCATTCAGTTATTTATTGAATTTTAATTTTTTTTAAACTCAAGCTTTCACTACAATCTAGAATAATAGTTATAATTTAATATTTATCTTAATAAAGGAATACAAAATTTTCTATCTCAATCTATGACAATGGCTTGCAGTATTCCTAATTTGTTTTAGAATGATCTCATCGCCCCGATGGTGGGGAAATAAGTACTCCTGAAACGTCGGTCAGCTCTTACCAGACCACGTACAAGACAGCCATGTTTGTTTTTCAATTATTTAACAGAAGTTTAACGAGTTTTAATTAAGCAGTACGATGGTTTCCATGCCAATATTTGTCATTTCTTCGATATGGACATTGTTATTGTACGTATTTTAAACAATATTTACCATTAAATAAAATGGAGAACTAGTTAATCATTCATCAGGTATCCAACAATCAGTGTGTGGAAATATAGTTTCTGCACGCTTTCCCATTTACCACACACGTTCAGTTGACCTGAATTTGGACAGCCATTTAAACAGATTATAGCCGGTTTCAAATTAACATTATAAACCACGGCACAAATTAGTTCGTCGACAAACAAAACAAATCATTGCAATGATGTTTAGAGATACGTGATAAACCACTTACGGGCTGAAGCGGTCGGGCAGTGTTGTTAATAGTGTATTGATATGAATTACAATAGTGCTTCAAATTTCCCCTGGAGCTCTGATGGCGGATATCACGCTGCAGCCCATTAGTTTGGTTGATTTGTGCTGTTCCCACCAGAGGTCAGTGGCGACGCGACACGTCAGTATGTGTTTTCTACTCGTAAAGAGAATACTAGGCACTGGCTACTGTTCGAGACACGCAAGTGATATTAAGGAAGACGATACGTAATAAAGATGTTGGATTATAACCTTCCAGAAGATGTAAGTAGAAATATATTGGGTCGGCAACCTTTTCATTGCAGCGTTCCATATTGGCTATTGATACGTGAGTGGATGTTCACAAAATATTTATAATGTAGTTGACAGTAATGGAAAATGTGTTTAAATTGAAGAGCATATCTGAGGGATAATATTATAAGGTATCAGGATCAAATACGGACTTGGAACGCTTTGAAATTGTCTTTAATTTTTCATACTTAAATTTTGGTGTTGCAGTTTAGGGTGACTGGGTTGGAAATGAATGGACACGATTTCTTTTAGGTAAAATTTGTCGGGGACACAAGAGAAATGCAAGATTTTATGGGTGGAAAGTGATATTACTTGGGACCCTATGGTCTAATTATGGGTACATCCTAGAATTTAAAAAAATAGCTTTCTTCACATGAAAATCTTATGAAATCATATTTTATTAGGAACTAAAAACTCTTAATACAAATAAAGAAAACAAAAAGTGCTTTATATACAATATACACCTAATATGGAATAATACTCTTTCGGAGAAACGAAATGTGATAACGCCGAAATGAACCGCCATGTTTTCGTGTGAAAGAAAATGATTAAATTTTAGCAGTGTTTGCTCAGGGCAGCTTTGTTCTTATTGGTTGTGATCGACATGTATGTTAACAAAGAATATATTTTGGGCGTGCATTTTTATCATTAGAAGATTCAAGTATGGAAAATGACGTTTATAGTTGACGTTGAAAAGAAAGTGATTAGAAATATTTGCACAGTTTGTTTTCTCAATTTAAAGTGGAAGAGTTCCATAGACAGCAGATTTGCTTATACAGTATTTTATATTTGCAAATAAACCAAAGTTGTGTATCTCCAATAAATATTATTTAAACAAAAATCTAATCTTTATATCACATTTTAAACAAATTACTTACACCGTACACATTTTGCAGCTTAATATACCTTTTTCCGGAATTAAATATTTTTAAAGAGAATTTCTTATTTTATACAATATAAGGCCTATATATTTTTAATTTTTTCCTGTATACGTGCGAAGAGGACGTAATAACAGTATGTTTACACTACTAGAATAGAAGAAACAAAATATGTGGCTTCACCAAGCTGTGTCGTACATGGGTTTAAATACTAAAGGTTGTTCCCCTGGGTATTGTGAGGCCAGGTCATCTGCTAGAACAATATACAAGTGAGAAAAAAATAATCCCATCTCCGAAGTCGAAACATAAACAATAAGTAACGTACAAAAATGTAATCATACTTAGATGTGTAAGTAATATTGACTTGTATTAATTTTCGGCTGCGTTACTGGCTTTTATGTTTGGAGATTTTTCAATTTCCTCGACGTTTCAAAATGAATCTTGCATGATTTACTCAGTTGAAGCAGTGTTACTACCAAAACACCATTCGGAAAAAGATCATGTCTATTTGTATGACAATAGAGACGTAAGAAATATACAACAAAAATTTATACTGATAAATTTCTATTTTGAAAAGAAATTAATAGCATAAATGCTTGAAGCATATATGTGTTTTTATATCTTGCGATAAAGATTGACAGATTTTGTAGGCAGAGACATGAAATTCAAGACGGAAAGAGATTAAAATAATATATTTTAAGATTTTATTACAGTGTGTGATTTAAAAAAAAACTAGAGGGCATCTTGAATACTTAAACTGTTTCCCCAAACCGAACTGTTGAGTTGACTCTATTGAAGGTTATTTGGAACCACGTGACATGCGCGACCCTACTCTCCAGTTGTTTGTATGCCAGAGGGGGTACTAATTGGCCAACATGTAAACTATCCCACCAGGTTGTAGGATTCCATGACAGACCTCGCAGTTAGTAACGTAATAACAGTATGAGCTTTATTTGGGAAAATGTTAGCAGTTCAATCAAGTTACCTGACTGGCTTACTTAGTTGTTTTACTGATCACCTGGTGATTTTCAGAGTAACTCCATTGAACCGAGTCCTTCTTGAAAAGTTAATTGATAATGGTTAATCATAATTACTAAGGTTAATTACAGTATTTACAAAAGCCCGACACTGATTCTATTTTGAGCCAGATAAATCCATTCCGCAGTCTCACAACCCATTTGTTTTAGTCACATTTTAATATTATCTTTGTTCATACGCCCGTGCGTCTGAAATGATCACATTATATCTAGATTTCCGACCAGAATTGATTTTTCATTTCTCACGTTCCCAATCCATTCCCCGTTCATTCTATATTCCGGCTTTCGGTCATCAGATTTTATTTGGGATTCACGAAAAATGATGTGTCGAGTTATCTCGTTTCATAATGTTGATCAGGGTATCTTATTGCTCGATATAAGTTGACGAATTTCTGCACGCAATAAATATAAATTTTGAAAATTATTTTAAGACAGTCTTTATTTGTTAAGTGCCAGGGGATTCTTTAATTTATTTGTAGTTCGTTTAACTATGTTGTCAGTAACTCAGGCTGCATAACAAAACTGGTAGGATGATTAAGGAATTGGGAAGGACATGGAAGGGTGAAACAGAATTAGGGGCCTTGAAACACGCAGTTTGGTGACATCTACAGTAGTGAAGAACGGTGGTGTAAAATACATGATTTTGTAAATTTTTCTTTAAACATATATATATATATATATATATATATATATATATATATATATATTCGATGGCAAGATCACAATGGCAAACATTATACATCAAATTGTACCAATTGCAGATTTTCTGCGTTGTCCATTGCAGTTTCCCATTGTTTATTTTGGAAATTCATTGGCAAGTAATAATCATGTATTGTTACATACAGCTGAGAAATTTCACAAGCTATTCAATGGGTAATTTATAATTCTTCGCCTGATTTTATGTTGTAGTTAACGCAACACTACGTAACTGAAATTACACTGAATTTCTCTGGAAACTGTTTTTCATTTGCATTATCTTCTGATTTTTATAAGCGAAAAAGATTATCTTTTCAAACGCACTGCACATAACGGAATTAAATTCTAAATTTCAATTTTGAAAATTTCACCGCTTCCTATTATTATTTATTGTTTTCGGATAATTTTATTTCCCGAATACTTTAAATTTATTATCTTATTTTGAAGGAAGAGGTCGTATCACATCATATGAAACCACACAAAAAATTATAGTTTAAAATGACATGGGAGACAGAGTGGCGAAATATTATTAACTAAATGATTAAACTCGTATGTGTGTATTTTCGTAAATTCTGGTGAGCTGACTTTGGGGTACTTAGGTTTCTAGACTGGTTCATTTATCACAGAGATTTCCAGGAGTTACACACTCGGCCGAGTGTCTTGTTGCTAGTGGAATGCGAATCGCTTCTCGCTTCGGTGAATCCTCTTATATAGAGATGGTGGGAGCAGACAGCAGCGCTGGTAGTTGAAGAAACATTAAGTAAGACATTTCTGTTACAGCTTTTGGGAGAAAGTCTTTCGGCATATCGGGAGAGAAAGAGAAGCCGTTTGAAGATGAGAAACGATAAAGTTGTAGTACTGAGTACAGGATTTATGACTTGGTGATATCACAGACTGTCTAATTCCGCGCGGCTTTAAAATAACTTTCAGAGTTAATACAAACAGTTAGCAATTTTAATGACCTTGAAAACATCAAATCTCACGTATATATATTTCTTTCTGAGGTTATGTCACGGTAATTCGAATGTTTTCCGTCGTATCAAAACCATATTTTATCAAACGCGAATTTCAAATAGATTCATTAAATTATATAGGCTTATCTATCAAATCCTATATATTGTTTTATACTCAAGCGTTTTAGACTTTGCAGTAAAAATTTTATAAGTGAAACCAATGTTAGAAAAATTACATTGATCAACTCTGAATTTAATTTAAAGCAATTTTTAAATGTTAATGTAATCATTATGGCAAATAGCATATTTTGCACGTCTTAATGTTATATAGTTGCTTTATTTTACTTTTGGTGATATGACAAAACGAATTTTCAATCTATCATACTCAAGTTTATTCAACAATGAAGATTCCTAGTCGAGAAATAAAGTCGTGTGAACATAAAGTATTATCAAATACATAAAACAATTAAACAGCGATGTGCCAACATTATTTTAATATTAACAACAATATTTTTATAAAATAACATAACAGATAAACAGATATATCCAATATCACAGACGTTTAGCCTAAATTTTATACGACCCTACCCTAAAAAATATAAAGTGCTAGAACTTGAACTTGTTTTAATGTTATGATACGTTCCCAAAAGACTTAATTTGAAGTAAATAATTTTGAGCTACTAATCCAGATTAGGCAGCTGTGTTAATCACTGTTAATTGCTATTTACCAGCATAGAGTTCAATTCAACCTGTCTGCAGTTCTTATTATACGGACTTTTAGTGCTTCATTACCCTTATCGACACACTTCATACAAGTGAAGGGGTGCGTTTAGAAAGGCATTGAACTTGGTTGTGCAGGTACTGCAGAGTTAATGGAACTTGTTACTAGTTTGTCAGAAGCATCTTCCAGGCGTAATAAACTGAAGTGCTTGGGTTGAGATTCTAATGTTTATTCACATAAGGGCAACAGCTAATTAAATGTAACAGCTATATAATTAATCAATTAACATAAAATTTGGCTTCTGTACTGGAAGTATCTTTAAAAATGTATGACCAAGCATGGTTATTTAGGCTGAGTGAAAATTTTATCTTGCGGTCGGTTTTCTGCCTCGCTATAAAGAAAATAATGGAATACACTGCACGGTATGCAAAGTTTTAAGATAATGGAAGTAGAATATGATTTATTTTAAAATTTTGTGGGAAGAACATAAGATATCTGCTAACCTTAAAATTCTTAAAATTGCTTAAGGAGGCTATAAGAAAATGTAAATTAAATTTTTATATTTAATTAAGTTGTCAGAGAATATTGATTTAAACGAAAATAATGCTAAGATATTTCCACGAATATAAAATGTATTGAATTGTTGTATTTTAGCTTATATTATGCTTAAATATCTGTGCTGATGGGTACTTTTGTTCTGTGCATCTGTTTACGTGTAACTGTGTACATCATCCGACTTGGAATACGGTTTACGTGACTTTTTGATAATTCTGTATAGTTTACTCGGTGCATCGACGTGAAATATCGATAGTTCGATTGCAGTCGTGTTATGCTGAAGGCCATCTTGGTGTAAGGATTTGTATATTTTGTCTAAAAATTTCCACCGTTTTAAAATATTAACGTCAGTATTTTAAACCACAAAAGCGCTAGCTAGTTACGTCACTTCCACACCACATACGTTATCTTATTTTTTTACACTATAAAAGAGAGACAGAAATTCTTTTTGTTTCCCGTCTCATTTAACTGAAATATTACAACTTTCAATGCCTTTAGATGTTATGAATCGGTTCGCTTACTTCCCTCACTCCCACGCTTTTTTGTGTGTGTGGGGGGGGGGGGGGGTTAGTAAAAGATGGTCGGTCACCTCTTTCAGAACACGTAGCCAACTGTTACGTCAAAGAGACTTCTACAGTATTTTGCGTGACAAACCCAATACACTTTTGTACACTTAGGAATATAACACGCAAATAAAACTTTAAAAATATTAATTCTAAACCCTTGCTTTGTTTATCAACCGTATTTATATTTGTTCCAGATTTTACACAGTATTTTTCACTGAAATATTCCACAATTTTTATTATAATAAAATACAGACATCTTACCGGTTAGTACCATAACTAACACAGTAATTTTTTTAGCGAATGGTCGGTAGGATTAATTAATTCACAGACACAAATACAATAGCGAATAAATAGACATTCAGTTGAAAAAGATTAGTGAAAACACAGAACTGTGCGTGTTATTAATGATTATTAACTCAATGGAAGAATAATCTTCTAGAGAAACTTATACTCTCTGAGATCGCCAAAAAATTTACCCCTTCATATTTTTAGTATAATATTTAATCGTTACTGTCGTCACAAAATTCTACCACCGGCCCGTATCTGGATTCAGAATCCAGTGTATACACACTGTTGTCAGTGTCTATTACAAAAACATTCTTATTACTCTTTTTACGCTGTGTTTTCGATTATCATCATCGTCATGCAGTTTCATTTTTTAAAATTATATTATTAATGTTTCAAAGAAACATACTGTCTCCATCTTCAGCATTAAAGACAGTTTGTTTATCTGAAATGTTTTTAACTGCCTTTAAGTACTTACAAGACCAACTTTGACATTGGATTTTAGTACTTTAATCCCCTCTGCAGCTAGCAAGAATAATGTATATGTAACTAAAATGTTTTATATGTAGATTAAGATGGCTGCCTCCATCATAATCCCTGATGATGGACGCAGCAAGGACCTCTGAAACGTTGGTAAACTCCTATCAGACTACATGGTCCTACAACTAAGAAGAAAGCCATCTTCGGACTTACCGTCCTGAGAACCTCAAACCCGACTTGTTTTACATGTAGGATTCTCGTTTTGTGTCTGTTTAGTTAACTGTGTTTCAATGAAATATTTTTTCTCACTTTGGTTCCTACCAAACAGAAAAGTTTTGTGGTTACGTATTTCTATCCAACGGAAATTTAATATGAGACTGTAGAGCCCTTATGAAGGGCTTTCCGCTCTGTTGGGCTTGAACCATAGTTCAGTCCCTTTTCATTCCAAGAATTGAAAGTCCCCTCAAGGAAAATTTACCATCATCAAATCTTGGTAAAAGCTTCAACAGTAAAGTAAGTGGAAAAAGCTTATGGCAACTGAAATTGTCTAGTATCACCTTGATAAGAAAGAAAAACAACTATTATTTTGCAATAGATGTATATACACACTCAATAAACAACTCAATGGAATCTCCACTATTTTGTGAATTTGAATCATGGAAACATATATTGGGGTGTCATCTGTTGAGTGTAATAGACACTAGGTTCTTATCGTAAACACAACACACGATTGATAAGAAGTTTAATATTCCATATTATAATGTGTATACAACTGTTTGGGACATTTTGTATTCAGCTTTATTATACGCACTTCTATAATCAGCCACGAATATCAGAAATCTCATTTCAGAAGATTTAGTTTGTTTCAGCTGTTATTTAAGTCAGAATTCACTGCGAAGTAAAAGAGATGGTACTACTAGAAATTTATACAAATTTAATACATTTTATTTCTGATTTATTACGCGATTTGCGTTTAAATGTTCCGCATAAATAATTAAGCACTTGTAGTCGTGTGTGGTTTCAAGTCTAGAGTGAGAGAGAGGTTATGTTTTCACGTTAGTCAGTAGATACAAAGCTTTGTAAACGATTTCCGTAAAGTGGGATTACACCCAAAAAGTAGTTGCTGAAATATCAACAGGTATTAATGTAATGAATTGGAATGAGGCATCAGGATGATTAATTATTTGTAAACAGCCTTGAGGTTTGAGAAAGTGTGGTGTGGGTTGTGAAGTTGGCTCGCCCAGTATGAAAGAGACTGAGGAGAGAGAGAGAGGGGGGGGGGAGCTTGAACAAACAGGGTCTTGCGGTAAGCTTGGCTGGTCATAGCAACGGAAGGGTAAATATCGACTATAAACAGCGGACGAGAAATACTGCAGAGGATGAAATAGAAGTTGCTGAATTTTAGCCAATACAAAGAAGAAAATTAAATAAATTTTCCTTGTCTCTTTTAAAACGAGTGCAGCAAAGAGGTTAGGTCATGACTTTGACATTAAAGCTAGGAAGATGCAACAACTCTGTCCAACTTACTATAAAACATATTTCGTACAATCGTGTAGCAAAGTATGTGAAACAAATCGCTTTTTAATCACAGTATTGTTACTTGCCACAGGTCCACATTCTATAATATAATTTTATACAATTAGTAATAATTTGCTTCGATATTTTGATCGATGGAAATATTACAGACTCCTCAAACAAATTTTAAAATAGAGCTATCAGCCAAGAGGAAGACGGAGACCTAGAAGCCTTGTTGAAAAACTGACGGGTGACTTAAATACTGAGACAGAAACGTAACGATTTAATGCCCAACATTTTTCGGTAGATAAAAGATAATATTGAAGTGTATGACATTCTAATTTATAAGCTTCTTTATGCAACAGCTAGCTGAAATACAATGGCAACATATCTCTTTTCGATATGTAACAGTGAGAGTAAAATCGATTTCTCTATTTTTGCATGTGAACTGAAATGTAACCTTTTGTCTTGTATTTTGACATGAGGTCCAGAGAGAGAGTCAGAGATGCATTCATAGAAATTACATACAGATATGGGCTACAAATCATACATACAAAACTAACATGTTGCAGTTTTTTAGTCACAGAATTTTTATTCGCTCTTTTCTTCCTGTTCAAATGCGATCGTATGTATGGACTATTTTGGTTGCTGGGTTTCTGTGCATTGGTGTATGTATCTCTCTGCGGTACGATTTACAGGTGACATTTCTCTGTGATTTAGAGTGTTGAACTTGCGGTAAATACATAGCCAATGCAATGGTCTCATAGGCTCCAGTAAATCGCCTCGGGAAGTAGACACGGTCTAGGGAATAACTGGTGATGGTGGTGGTCCAGAGTTTTATATAATTCCAATATAAAACACGCGCGAACCTTTCAACCTTCTCAGCGAAACTGTGAATAAACATGTTTGCTCTATTTGTAAGCAGCTTTACACTGGAATTGATATATTTTATAAATAAAAAGGGAAATGAAGTTTATAGCTTGATTCGTTAGCTCCTCGAGCACTCTGTGGTCACGGTGGGAAGAAATAAGATGAATTCATGCGTTACTGATGTGACGTACGGCGTGATCATTCTTCCATGATATACACGAATTAACTCGAGAAATGTTAAGCCCACGTTCATTAAATTTAATATTGTAGAGTTTTGTGAATAAATGTAGAACGTTTTCAGTTTTAACTTAGATCGGAAAATTTTAACGACCAATTTAAACTCTAGCGTAGTTTTTTTTAAGTTGTGGGTTGTAGAGCCATGTAGTCTGGTAGAAGTTTACCAACGTTTCGGTGTTTCTTTCTGCCACCATCATCAGGGCGATGAGTCACTGGCAGACCACGATGCACTAAAACCCAGAAGGCAGCCATCTTCAGACTTACCGCCGAGAAAACCTCAAATTCTACGTTTCTTGAGATTATTAAAATCGTTTATGTGTATATGCTCGCTTATAGCTGTAAACAAACGAACCGATTTGCGCCAAACTTGGCATCTTTGTTCCTTGAAACTAGGAAGAAATTTTGGAAACTAAAACTCGGAAAAACCTTCCTGAATTTGAGTCTTGATGAAGATGAATTTTGTCGCTTGAAAACTAAACACAAAGATTAATATTGTTTGTTTCGGGAAGGAGATTACAAGAACTAAGGTCATATAACTAAAAACTGTCTTGAGTTCGAGTCTTGGTGAAGATGGATTCAGGGTTGATATTAATAATAACTTTTATCAATGGCATTTAACGATATGTATCGGATAATCAGACCGATGATAAAAATTCTACTAATAAAGATTAATAAGAAATGTAACCATTTGTCCAATTTTCCCGCACTAACATTACTGGCACGCTGCTTGTTTAATACTTGCATAAAATTGTATAAAATTATATTTTTAGTCTAAGGGATGTACTTGTTAAACGTTTACTACAGTATTAATTAATTAATTAATTAAAACTGATCTAATATGACGTCATGGGCAGTTGTTAAATTTTTCTCTCCTTCAGTTTGCTTTCCTAACCACGACCTGTGGCCTGCCCCAGGGAAGCAGGAAATGAACCTGTAATTACAGCATAAACAACGGGGAAAGTCCAATTAATCAATCAGAGTTACGTAAAAATTAGAGTATTGCAATCATAGGAAAACAAAATATAATTTCCCATTACCATGTTGAGCAAATGTACCCGATAGAGAGTATAGGTTATTGTTATGTTATTTTATGGTGCTGTATGTACCGCTTCCTTCTCGAAGGTATCACCACCTTGTCGAAGGCAATCTGCCGGGTGAGGAGGCTTGCGTGCTCAAATGACCCTTAGGGCTATGCCGGCCTGAGCTTCGGCTCATGGTAGGGTCACCCAAGCCGGACAGGTCTAAGGAGATGCGC
This sequence comes from Zootermopsis nevadensis, assembly GCF_977971745.1. NCBI lineage: Eukaryota > Metazoa > Arthropoda > Insecta > Blattodea > Termopsidae > Zootermopsis > Zootermopsis nevadensis. Next base: position 8,422,506 of record NW_028259144.1, on the reverse strand, counting down.
TAGACTAAGAGTGATACCCTGGTCCTCCAGGTTGGGGGTTGGGTGTAGGGCTAACAACCTTTCACCTTTAAAAAAAATATGTGTTACGAAAAAATCAACCAAGCCTCGGATCAGGACGGACTCTTTGGCACGACCACGGCAATTGAAAAAGGACATGAGATTTGGTACCTGGAACATTAGGAGCCTCTATAGGGCTGGGGCACTGAAATCAGTGTGTAGGGAATTAGGGAATTATAAGTTAGACTTAGTGGCAGTGCAGGAAGTGCGATGGGAAGGGGAGGGCACGATCCCAGTGGACAATTTTACATTTTTCTATGGAAAGGGGAATGACAATCATCAGCTAGGGACGGGTTTTTTTGTTCATAGCAGAATTAGGGCAGCAGTTAAGAGAGTAGAATTTGTTAGTGACAGGTTGTCTTACGTAATTTTGGAAGGACGTTGGTGCGACATCATTGTCCTTAATGTTCATGCCCCAACTGAAGACAAAAGCGATGATATCAAGGATAGCTTTTATGAAGAATTGGAATCAGTATTTGATACATTTGGCAAGTATCACATGAAAATTCTGCTAGGAGATTTCAATGCAAAAATTGGGAGGGAGGATGTCTTCAAACCCACAATAGGCAGCGAGAGTCTCCATGCACTTAGTAATGATAATGGCGTCAGAGCAGTGACCTTCGCTACGTCAAAAGATTTAATTGTAAAAAGTACAAAATTTCCACACCGTGATGTTCATAAATACACTTGGACTTCCCCAGATGGCAGAACACACAATCAAATAGATCATGTTTTAGTAGATAAGAGAAGGCAGACAAATGTAATTGATGTGAGATCATTCAGAGGAGCAGATTGCGACACTGATCATTATCTGGTGGTAGCAAAAGTGAGGGAGCGGCTTTCAGTAAGTAGACGAACTAAACAAAATTTTGACACAGAAAGATTTGATTTGAAAAAATTAAGTGAGGGAGAGGCAAAGGAACAATATCAAGTTGAAATTTCGAATAGGTTTCAAATTTTAGAGACAAATGAGGATAATGAAAGTGTGGACATCAACAGGGAGTGGGAAAATGTCAGAAACTGCATCAAAATTTCAGCAAAAGAGAAACTAGGATACTACAGGAGAAAGCAAAATAAACCGTGGTTTGATGAAGAATGTTCAAAATTAATAGATCGAAGGAAGCAAACAAAATTTCAATGGTTGCAGAACCCAAACAAAACAAATGCGGATAATCTATGTAACGTGAGACGTGAGGCTAGTAGAACCTTTAGGACTAAGAAAAGGGAATACCTGAAGGGCAAAATTGCTGAACTTGAGACAAATAATAAGGAAAAAAACATCAGAGACCTGTACAGAGGCATTAATAACTTTAAGAAAGGATATCAACCCCAGACTAATTTGGTAAAGGATGATAGTGGCAATTTGCTTGCAGATCCAATAAAAATTGTGAATAGGTGGAAAAATTTCTTTAGCGAGCTCTTAAATGTTCATAATACTGGTGATATTAGACAGATTAAAATGCATACAGCTGAACTGTTGGTGCCAGAACCTAGCTTAGATGAAGTGGAACTAGCCATTGGGAAGTTGAAAAGTTATAAATCTCCAGGAATTGATCAGATTCCGGCCGAATTAATTAAAGCAGGTGGCAAAGGGTTGCATATGAGGATCCATAAGCTTATTCAGTTAATTTGGGATAAGGAAGAGATGCCACATCAATGGAAGGAATCCATAATTATTCCTATTTATAAGAAGGGGGACAAGACTGAGTGTGGTAATTACCGAGGAATATCGCTGCTATCAACCTCATACAAAATTCTATCCAACATTCTTTTGGCAAGATTAACCCCATATGCGAATGAAACTATTGGGGATCATCAGTGTGGGTTCAGACGAAACAGATCAACGATTGATCAGATCTTTTGCATTCGTCAGATACTAGAGAAAAAATGGGAGTTCGGTGGGACTGTACATCAGTTATTTATAGATTTCAAAAAAGCCTATGACTCTGTGAAGAGAGAAGTGCTATATAATATTCTTATTGAATTTGGTATACCAAAGAAGCTAGTGGGTCTAATAAAAATGTGCTTAAATGAAACCTGCAGCAAAATTCGAGTAGGTAAATATGTATCTGAGACATTCCTCATCAAGAACGGTCTAAAACAAGGAGATGCTTTGTCTCCCTTGCTCTTTAACTTTGCGCTAGAATACGCCATCAGGAAGGTCCAAGGTAGGCAGGAGGGTTTGCAATTGAACGGGACACATCAGCTATTGGCATATGCTGATGATGTTAATTTATTGGGGGACGATATAAATACAATAAAGAGGAACGCAGAAGTTTTACTAGAGGCTGGTAGACAAGTGGGGCTGGAAGTAAATTCAGAAAAAACTAAGTACATGTTAGTATCTCGTCATCAGAAGACAGGCGGGCAAAATTATCTTAGGGTAGCTAATAAATCCTTTGAAAGGGTTACAAAGTTCAAATATTTGGGAACAACAATAACAAATCAAAATGATACTTGTGAGGAAGTTAGGAGGAGACTAAATTCCGGAAATGCTTGCTACTTCTCAGTCCAAAATATTTTGTCTTCCCGTCTGATTTCTAAGAACCTGAAAATTAAAGTATACAAAACAATAATCTTGCCTGTTGTTTTGTATGGGTGCGAAACATGGTCTCTCACTCAGAGGGAGGAACACAGATTGCAGGTGTTTGAGAATCGGGTGTTGAGGAGGATATTTGGGCCTAAGAGGGAAGACGATGGGGCGTGGAGAAAACTGCACAATGACGAGCTTAAAAATCTGTACTGCTCCCCCAGTATTGTGAGGGTGATTAAGTCGAGAAGAGTGAGATGGGCGGGACATGTAGCGCGCATGGATGGGACAAGAGGTGTGCACCGGGTACTGGTTGGGAAACCTGAAGGGAAGAGACCGCTGGGGAGACCTAGACGTAGATGGGAGGATAATCTCAGGCGGGATCTATGGGAGATAGGAGTTGAAGGAAACTGGATTTTGTTGGCCCAGGACAGGGTCCGGTGGAGGGCTTTGGTTAATTCGGTGATGAACCTTCGGGTTCGGTAAGCCATCTAGTTAGTTAGTTAGTATGTACCGCTAAGATTACGTAATGCTGTGTGAGTTATTACAGGATATTTAATTAGTTTATGGGCCTTAAATATATATGTAAGAATAGCTTGAACTTGACTGAATTGGCGAAGGTTACGAAAGAAGGAGTTTTATTGTCGCGGTTGCAATATCGTTTTGGTGTTCTGGTGTATTAATAATGTGTAAAATAGTGTTTCGTACTCATTTCAAAAACGATACTTGTCATTAGTTCACTTGGCATTGTACCTTTTTTTTTGGCACTATTTAAAGTTTATTTAATGTATTTGTCTTTACAGACAACGAAATTAGCTGAGAATTTACACCTAAAACCAAAAGGAATCTATTATCTAGAGGGTAATTATTATAGAATTTAATAAATTTAAAAAGTGATAGATAGGTTATCATTAAAGAAGGATATTTTGTAGAAAGAGAGGTAAATTTAGAAAATGTTAAAGTTAGTGGATATTATTCGTGTAGAATATTTATGATGTTACGCATTTTTAAACAATATAAAGCATGTTTTAAATCAAATTAATGCAATTTGAATTTTCATGGTTGTTCGCTTCTTGGTGGTATATATTGTCAGCACGTTTGATCCAGGGACGTCAAGTACAGTGAAAATCATTACGTTTTAACGAAATCCTATGCTGAAAAATTTGATGCATTGAACACGTCCATAAAGGGGCTCTATACTTTTAACGAAATTCTAGTATTGTATGTGAAAGATACCCAGGAATCTTATGTAAATATCAGGTTATATAACAGTGTTATTTTTATGCGTGAAAGTAACGCGATATATAGAGTCATTAGAATGTATTATTAACATTACTAACACCTAATCGAACTAATCACTGGTCCTGTGAAACCAGCAATTATAATATTACCATTTATTATGTTTACAGGGCCCACAATAATGTTAAAGCAGTGGATTTCATGTTAAAGTACTTGATTTGAATTTCGGGGTATTCTGTTTACAAAACAAAATAATTGTCTGTTCTTTTGTGTGAAACTTGGTCTTTCGCGTAGAAGAAAGAACATAGATTTAGGGTGTATTTGAACAAGATTCTGTAGATAATTTTTGGATTTTTGAAGTATGTAAGGCTGAAGCCCTGAAGATAGAGACAGTATGTTTCTCAGAAACGTTTGCATCTATCGGCGACTGTGCACGGCGTCAAAACCAAGAACTACAACATTGTCAAGATGTCACACATTTCATTTAAAATTCAAAAAGGGTTAAAAATTTGTAGATTTAGGAATTCAGAAAATTTGTTCATGTAAATTATACAGCTTTTGACCACGAGTTCTAACATAGGTTTATGCACACATTTCACTGTTCAATAATATTATTTAAAATTGATTTATTGACCAATAAGCACAGTGTGTTAGCCTACCCTTGGGTTGTAGCAAACATATAAATCACTAAAAACAATGCAAAATTATTCCCTGGACAATATCGATAAATTACACACACGTACTGTTACATTCTAGGTCATTTTGTGCTTCGAGTATGTGTTTATATTTATGCGTGATTTTAACTAAACTCCCATGTTCTGGACAGTATTTTAATTTAAGGACGGTCTTCTTATAATTATAATTATAATCTGTTACATTCTAAATCTTTTGTATCACAGTGTAACTGTATGATCCACTTGTTTTAAACTTAAATAACTTTACATGACGCATTATTTTATGGATTTCGTATGATTCTCAGCATAAAAAATATTACTTCTCTAAGTATATTTAATAATTTGATATATTGATTGATATGTTTTAACTGTTATTTTAGTTAGGAATCGAATTATTATATTAGTATTTTAAGTTAAATTTCGAAAGATCTGCCATTTTGTATCTTTAATCAAATGTTAAGAAGGTTTCCAATTCGAAGTTTATCTTACGCAGCTCTTTCGATTTAAATTTATCAAAATATATCTCTTTGATGTGGGGACACAAAATTACATACTTAACCTTCCAAATTATAATCACAACATTAATCAAAAAGCAAATTAGGTTTTCACTTATTATCACTATATTCTATATACTTATCAAAAGGACATTCGGGTATTGCTTGGGTACCTTCTAATAGTAAGATACTCTTTCTCCCCCCCAGAAAGAGTATATATCATTTATCTATCGTAATTTTTCTCTTTGATTCTACTCTTCCACTACTATTCTAAATCTGCCTCTCTTTCGTGTTTTAAATGCTTGGTCAAAAAGGACATTTTGACTCCAGAGGGCTCTTGAAGAATTTTAATATGGGGCGTGGGACACAGGAAATTCTCACGAGTGCATAATTACATCGTCAAACCTTTGCTGTGCGAAACGAACGTCGCTGATCTAACTGATGGAATTAACTTCTTTAATGAATTATCAGCAGTCACACCGCGTCTGTACCAAACATGACGCAGACAGCTACTCTGAAAGCAACTGAAATCTAGGCCAATGAGAGCTTTTCCTCCGTTATTTACCCACAGTGCACCACGTAAACGTATACACGCGATGTCTTTTCTGTTTATTTGCGCAATGTTTCACATCTGAAATTAATGAATGGTTTTAGTTAAAAATTGGTGTTGATGATCTACACTGGCCTATACAAATCCGTTTGAATCGGTCCTTTATAATCCTATAAAGCTTAAACTATACTTAATTGATCTTACTAAAGACATTTCGTGGTGGAAAACGTTGATACGTGCCATAAGGTCAAATCTCTTGAACTAATTCCATTGAACACAGTTCATTTTGAGAAACGAACTAAATTAAACACAAAAATTCTCGTCTGTTATAGAACCCAGAGGTACATTTATGTTCGCAAGAGCCTTCAATCTGTCCCTATCCAAAGCCAGATAAATTTAATCCACAGAGTCATATAATATTTTATTAAGTTATATTTTAACATTATTCTCCAACATAGTGTAATATTTCATGTGATATTTTCTTGTAAAGTTTTCAAACCAATTTGTTTTTACATTTCACATCCCCGTGCGTGCTACATGCCCTGCATAGTTCAAAATTAAAAATTTCCTAATTTTAAATTTCCCCTACTTATCAGCTATTTCATCCCTCTTAAGTCGATTCTCCCCCGGAAACTTATTATTACCCTAAATTTATGTTCATCCCTCAACCCGAGAGACCGAGTTTGAATCTCCACAAAACAAGAGGTAAAATTATAGTTTTTAATATTTTATACTAACAAATTTCGTTTGAAACAACTTTTATTACTCGTCATGGTGAACATTTAACGAAATGAAAATGCAAATTTTTGAATTATGTTATTAGCGTTTCAACAAACCGATTATATTGACTGAGATCAAGCAAATGCTGGATCAATTAGACATTTCGTCCATATTTTATTTATCATTTTTCGTAATCATTCAATTCTACGATATTAACTTGCAGATGGCTGTCTTCTGGGTTGTTGCACCGTGTAGTCTGATAGAAGTTTACCGACGTTTCAGAGGTCCTTGCCACCTCCATAATCGCCCTGATGACGGAGGCCATCTTGAGGCTAACCGCCGTGAAAACCTCAAATCCTGCATTAACTTAAATAATTTACGAATCGCATTTAAATAATCGAACACACTTTTTCGACATTTCAAAACGATAATATGAAAAACGTTCTATAAAATACGCGGGATTGTTTTATGTAGCATACATCTGTATTTTTACCGAAATAGATACTAAAAATTTTTACGAATGAAATGTCATACACTATCTGTTCATTTGTCCACTTAACAAAATATCGTCTTTAAATTTTTTGTTCATTGCAGCGAAGAAATAGCTTGTGATTGTTCTCGACTTTGCGAGTATAAAACTTGAGTGTTAAAACGATACTGGATTTTAAAATATCTGGTAGGGAAATAAATGTAAATAAAAACATAACCATATATCTCTCTGTTACCTCCATACTTTACAATTTATTTAGAATTTCGAGAGTTTTAATATGACTACTGAAACTATTAATCTTGGCAGCTGAAATATGTTTGGGCGTAGAAAATATGGAATTTATCGTTATATATATATATATATATATATATATATATATATATATATATATATATATGCCTCCGCATAAAAAGGGAAAAGTTTGAAAAATAAAGAAGACATTTCCTCGTACAGGCTTCCTAGATATCAATTTCAATTTTTTTTCTTTTCAGTCAGTAAAACACTGGCTCTTCTTCATACAAATGTTTACTCAAGCTTTCGAGCTGGGGCTGTAGATCCTCAGAGAGTTCCATCGGCATGTCCGATGATCACCCTACGAATCCAATTACATTTTTTCCTCTTCCCCACCTCTTGGAGTTAAAATTGATAATACTGTAGATGAAATGTAGATGTAGCAGTACACACATGGGCTTCCTGCGTCTCTTCATTCAAATTCGTACTCTCTGCTTTTCGTTTAAAAGGAGAAAAATTGTTCTAGTACGAACCCTCTACATCCAGAGTAACCTTTTATAAATATTAAATAAATATTAATCGACCTCAGTTTTCGCTGCCAGAAATAGCTAACATTTGTGGCATAAAGTCAGTAATTTACGATTTCATATACGCCAATGCTACAGTGTTGCAAATAAGTATGAAAAGAAGCAGATATATATATTTTTTAGGTTATAATTTAAGTTTTCCAAGAATATTATTGGTTATGCAGTTTTGAGGAAACTATTCAAAATCCATCAACTCTGGCGTAAATTTATTCATTCATTTATTCATATATTCATTTAATCAGTTGAATTTCTCTACACAAGACAGCTTCCGTCTAGTACAGGGTATTTGCGACTATAGCTCTGTTATGACGACGTAATTTGTTTTTTCTCTATTCATGTTACAACTTTTATTCTACTTCATCCTTTCATTTAAATATAGCTTTAAACAAATAGCGGCTTTTATTTTATGTTCCCTAATTCTACAGTTTATTACTCCCTTATACGCGACATTGTCTTTAACAATAAGTTATTTTTTTAGTAAAATTTATCCATTTTGCTTTGTCGTCAAATTTTAATTCAGTATCAAAATTTCCAATAGTCTACCATCTCGTCTCAAAAGTCTTATGGACAAAAAGACACAATTTAAAGTAGCTCTAAGAAGATAATTACACAATACTTTTAATTTGTTAATGAATTTATAATGTTTACAAATAACGTTTCTTTATTTATATACTAAAAATATGTAGTATAATGTATCTACTGTGTGTAATTAGTGGACTTATTTGAAATATCACGACTTTATATGACACCTTTGCTCAGTTCATGTGGAATCTTTATAATGGTTTGAATTGTCCCACGTTCTATCGCCATCTGGCTAAATTATGAATAATTTGAATGTAATAAATATATATGTACAAATACCCTCTTCCCTTCTAACAGAAGACATCGCCCTTTATCAAATACTTTCCATATTATATCTCAGAAGATAGGTATCTTTAATATAAGGTGGTTTTAGTTTATTTAATTACAATGTCCAATGTGATTAATATTACCATCAAACTGTGATCTTTGAAAAGGATACTTTCCGAAGACAAGTCTGGAATTTACCAATAAAACAGTCTGTTCCTTACAATAATATAAATAACGAAAGAATATGTAAATAAAAACAAAATGAACGCCAGGTCTGAGCTGCCAGCCATTAGCTGTGAACTTGATAATTGTTCGTTAATGTAATGAGTTAATACAGCGAACACAAAATTTATTTACGGGTACACAAAGTTTTGTGTGGGGAGGTAAATAATTTTATGTAGCTTAAAATATTCCAGTTTATAATGCGATAAATTTCGAGGTAATAAAGTACATTGTAGTCATTACAAATTAACAATTTCCTGTAACGATCATACAAGAGAGTCTTTCATTTCTGTTTAAAAGATGTTCGTCATTTTAGGTGGTTACATCTGTTCAAATGGATCTCTTAAACCATAATTCCGTATCCTCAGTTTGTCCGTAATGTTTGGCCACAGGATAAAGGGCCTGTGAACCGTAGCTACGTTTATTTGAATACAATCTTATTACAAATCCCGAAGGAGAAGACTATTTCAGGCGAGCGACCCTTCTCAAACTTCAGAAGAATATTTTACTGCAATCAGCATATATAATTTTTGAAGGATTAAATTTTGTTAAAATATACCTACTAAATTATGATTTAGTCTCTTATACCCATCCAGTAAAATGAAGGAAATTAGACTTAATAATAGCCAACATTCGTCATTATTCCAACACTGTCTCATCCAAGTACGCGTGGTACAAAACAAATGACAAATATTAAAAATATTATTTTTGTACAGACAAGACTTTGGAAAAATATTGATTTTTTCCCTACTTCAAAACTTAGGTACAATTGGTACAAAAAGTTATACATATATGCGTCGTGAAAAAACGTTCCTTCTCAGAGAAAATCCTAGGAATGTTATTAATGTTTTTCATTTCGAAAATTAGGCAAAATAATGTCCAAAATGCTTGGGGCGTAGTAGAGAAATCGGAAATAAAAATGTTCTTTTTGGGGAGGAATCTCAACATTTTTTTATAAAATAAGAAACAGGAATATCCAAAAATTGTAAAGCAGTACGTCGTAAAAGTGTGATTTTACAAAAAATATTCGAATTGACAGACAAATACGGAGAATGTTTTTATTTTTGTTTTGTAAATTGGGATATGGGATGTTCAGAAACATACAGGCCTAAGTCAATCATATTAAATATCTTAATTGTCGGAAACTGTACTTAATAGAAAAAATATAGGTTTGTAATAGACAAACATACATTATTGATTTCTTCATAAACAACTTTCGAGTTAAAAAACTGGACCTGCCCTTGTAAAAACAAGTCTATGTAGGAGGAGGGGGGAATACTCACTGTGTCCAATTTACCCCCCTCACCCCCACCCACAGACTAGTTTTGCAACATAAATAGTTGAAATGGTAAGTGACCATTCATCGGGCCATTGCACAATAATAGTAAAAATAAAATATTGAATTGCTAGACATCTTGTAATGATTTCTGCTGCTTATATTATAAGTTCAGGCACTTTGGAGACTGAATTTAATGACTGTGAGTGGTGATCGAAAAAAAATAGAAATTGTTTAGTAATCGCGATAAAACACCTAGTATTATCCAAGAGGAACTGAAGAAAACCATGAATATTCTCAGTCAAGGCGGTCGGTGACCTTGCGAATTGGAAACCATCACAGTTTCGAATTGTAGATGAAGGGATAGTGCCTTAAATTAAATTACGACCGCTTCCTTCCACGTCCATTCCAATTCATTACTCATTTTAGTCCATCATCTGACGCTACGTAATCTAAATACTGAATGCGTCGTTAAATAAACTATAAATAATATATGGTGACAGACAGACAGGTGGTGACGAAGATAAAACGCTGTTTGTGAAACTTCGTGTTTCAAGCACACCGAGAAGTAGTACTGACAATCATTTCTCACAAGTGTTGTATTTCGTGTTCGTGCAAAATGCCCTGTGCTAATCAGAATGTGTGAAATGAGAAATGACGGATGAGGGAAGATGCTGTTATGGTCTGTAACAAATTAAGAATAATTACATAAATTTAATATATATTTTAAGTGCGTTCTCTACCATCCAGGGCGCTAATTAAAGCAGTTCTGTCCGCTTATCTGACAGTCCGTCCGTCCATCCGTCCGCATATGAAAAGTTGTCAGTTTAACCACGGTTCCGGAGAATTTGACGTAAATACGTCTATACGGGAAGGAAGTTTATATATTGGCTTTATTCTAAATATTTCCTTTATACATGCTTTACAACTGAGTAAAGTTTAATTAAGACTTTGCTTATTTAACTTGAATTAGTTACGCTTAAGATGGGTCTGTGGTAGCTGAATGTAATGTAAAGTAATGTAATGTTTTATAGGTAACAACAATGCCGAATAAACAATTGACGTTTCCAAGGTAACATAACAATGCAGTTACACTTTTTCGTTCCACTTTTTGCCGAATCACACTGACCCTAAAATACAGACGTATTTACGTCAAAAAGAATGGACATACCCAGTTGTTATTAAATTTAATAGCTAAGAATGTCACGAAAAAAACATAAGCCATTTTAATTCTGATTAAAATCAGACAATCACAAAGATCGGTTTTCATAAGAGTATAAATATTTTGATTTATAATCTTACGAAATTACATACGCCATGCAAAATCAAGTTCTACCACTGTCTGAATAGAAGACTAGATAAAAGAGAACGTCTAGGTTGAGTTTAAACTTTTAAATCATCAGTTTTACTCTATTTTATACTGCTCGTCATCATATTACATGTTTCAAGATCATGACAAAATCGATTAGCGCCAGTACCGAAGTCGTGATCGTTTTGCGAGGACTTCCGATTTGAATCTTCTGCAACATTTTCATTCGTAGTAAAATCGATGGGGCTTATCGACCACTGTAGTATTTAGTCCTTTGTTAATATAATCGTGCTTTGTTTTGCATTTGCTTTGGTTTTATATTACTTCAATAAATTGAATATTTTTCTCTGCATTTCGAATTATTATTTACTTCCAAGGTAAAAGTATACACTACAGTTTGATCATAAAATTTGGCTGTAGGTTTAGACTTTACTTAATCGAAAATTGCTTCTCAATCGGACTAATTGTTTAAGAACAAATATACTTTTCTGTATGTCGCTTATACGTAATAATTTTGCTTCCCGACGTGGGCGTTAGCTTTTTTAATCCAAAATAGGCTTTCGATTTATTCATTAGGCTTTGTTTGCATCATAAAAAGTATATATTTCAAGCTACGCACCATATAGGCGCTTCAGGGGGAGAAGTTTTCTAACTCTTACTAACTCTTTAACTCTGCATTAGATGACGTGAGTGGTACACTGTGGTGCGTTTACATTCAAAGCTAAAAAAGTATGGATTGTTTATAATTGCTGTTCATTTCTCTTACTTCTTTGTCCGTGAAGAAAGTAAATGGAAGAGATAGGCGAAAAGCTAAAGGGAGGATGCGAAGGGATTTCCCCGGCGGGCGAAGCAGGGAGGAGGGGTACTGATAGTGGCACAGCCCCTAGTTATAAATTTATAATTCATGTGCAGTGAGACATATGAAGGAAAGTAAGCGTCACTAATTCTTCTCAGAATTGGGTGTTTAATAAAAAAAATGCTCTCCGCCCCACAGTTGGCTGCATTGATCACATTGTTTGTGCCCACCCGTTACTGGCACAAGTAAATAGTCCAGACAGTTCACATAACTCCTCCAGCTACAAAAAGTAATGTTTTTCCGTGTTTTGGCGTTGTTTACATTAGTTGGTACATGTTAATATTTCGAGAGAAAAAAAAGAATACTATTTCCAGCTTCAGGGCTGCAGATGGCATCAATATTTTTCTCAACCCTGATGATGGAGAACGTATAGTTATTCCAAATCTTCAGGCCAGCATCGCTTTGTCGTCCTTTTTTTGATACTACATAATTTGTTTTGGTATCTTCATCTGTCATTGCGTCCGTATGTTTTATTCATCTTTGCATCTGTTCATATACTTTATTTTGTGCTGATATTATCTTAAATTCTTGCATCGTACAAACATTCTTAATATGGTCTGTAGTAGCCGTAACCAAATTGCATGTTTCAAGGTCACAGCAAAATTGTACAACGTTGTAATACGAATAACGTAGCCCATGCGAGTGAAGGCAGTTCAGAACTTATGACGTAATAAATCTAGCAATGCTGTTCTGTTGACTTAGAGACGCGCTGTAAGGGAGGGGGGTGGTGTTAAGTACTTCCGTGACCTTGAAGCATGCAGTCTGATGACAATACAGCTCTCAAGCATTCTTATGCGTTTTATCGTTGCTGGTTTTATTTTATTTGTCTCTTGCTTTAGTAAGTAATTTAATCAAAATTTTGTACAAAGCCTCCGGATATGAAAAACCATTGTGTTTTCCGCCGTGCGTGGCTGAACTACGTGTTTCTTCCTGCGTACAAAGTTCAAAACTCTATCAAAATGCAGAAGAGTAAAAAGTCTTAAATATTCGTAGGGATTGTAACATGCACTCTTACCGCTTTGCAGCAAATGGACCAGAAAAATCTTGACAAAATGGAAAGATGGATGTAAACTGTATTTGAGGTCACATTTGTCCGAAAAGAAAATGTTAGAAAACGGTAAGAGACGAGAGATTTACACTTTGGTATATTTTTAACTCCGTTTAAGTGGATACTACCAAGCGAACACCCGAAGCGGATGTATAACTCACCTGGTGAGTGGTTGAACCGCTAAAATACTGTACAAAAAAAGCTTTTTCGCTCTCTTTTTCATTTCGAGTCCTGTTGAAATGCGTTATTCTAGACCTCAGAGGGATTCTGCCTTTTTTATTTCCCCCACTAGATGCACCAATAGATTTAGTACACATTACCACATAAGAACAAAGTAACAGTGAATCTATGGTAAGATTTTACAGGAAAGGAAGTCGGACTTTTGTAGAAACACTTGTATCACTCTGCCAGAAGGGTTGGTCTTACTAAGAAGGATGAATGTAATGAAAATAAAGAATTCAATATTTTCGGTTTGATGTATTGTGAGGTAAGCGGATTAAAAATGAAGTGAGCAGAGGTTTGAATAGAATGTTGCTTATAGCGCGTATCTAATTTCCTTTAAATTTGTTAAGTTATGTCACTTTGAACTGTCCTAGAATCGTACACTTTAATTTTGTGCAATTGGTAATAATAACATGGCTGACGAACAAATTCTTAAAGTGGAATCGACACTAGCGCCACTTGCAACAGGGCTATACTATGACGTATGGTTGTAGATATCCAAAACATAAAAACCTTTGTTTGTATAATAACAACAAGGCGGCTGCATATGACTTGAGCAGGATTCGATTCTATGACCACATCCGTAATATTCCAGTCTATTTCCTCACATCTAACATGCATTATGATGCATTGGTATTGACTTACAGGAGGATTTAAGATCACGTGATTTATTTTTTAAACTTTATTTGTTTATGTGAGATAACTGACAAAATCTGTTATAACATTTCAAAATTTACAAAAAAAAAGAGGCATGTGTGTACTCCGGCAGGAATTACACTTTTTCAGACTTGTTAAATTCTAAGCAGGATTTGAGGTTATGGCTGTGAGTACGTAGACAGCCATCTTGTTAAATCCTGTTAATGTGACTAACCAAGTGGCTTTGTTCTCAGACAATTCAATTCAACAAATATATTCTAATAAAAAAAACTATAAATAATATAAGATGATTTTCAACGTAGATGTGACTTGCCATATGTTTTGGATGAATTTCCTTCTGTGAAAAGCGTGGGAAGTGATGTTACTTCCATTACATTTTGAGGATCATAACATGCGATGGTGACGTCATAATAATGGAGTCTTCATCTGTCATTTTTCTCGCCCGCATATCAATTCGTCTTCATTCTATGAAGGACAGAAAGAAATATGTCATGGGGAACATGTGCTCCTCGCCACTGTCTGACTTGTGTGCTACATTGGATGACGTCACTGTTTCTATTAGAAATATTCACACCATATTCTAGATATATTCGTGTGCTGTTTACAACATATGAAGGATTATTTGTTGTGCAATTTGGAATGGCCACAACACTAGAGGACTTGATGTTTTCAATGTCGGTGATTTCGAAATGTCTGTCTTCTGGGATGTAGCGACATTTAGCCTGGTATAATGTTACCGGCGTTTCAGAGGTCTTTGCTGCCTCCTCATCGCCCTGATGATGAAGACAGCAAGAACCTGTAAAGCACTGGTAAATTTGTACCAGATTACACTGCGTCACAACCCAGAAGACAGCTATTGTTACTCAAGAAATGTATTCGCAAGATATTAACAAGGCATGACATTGGACCCTCCTTGGACGTTTTTGCCAAAATATTAGGTGTTGATACTCCACTATTTCTTTGTTATACAGTTTTGTTTCCCATTTTCTTAATTTTTATTTCCTAAGTATGATCAAATTATGCTCACTTAACTTTATATTTTAGGTGGTAGCGTATTTGTCTACTTTACAGATGACTAAGGTTTGATTTTTCAATCTACATGTCTGTAATGGATTTAGAGGTCGTAAAATGTCGTGTTTTTTTAAAAAAATCTTCGTATTTATTTATTTATTTTATATTTTCCGTTATTCACAATCAAAAACAAAAACAACTCAGTTTACTTTTCAACATGAAATTTTGAAAATAAAGTTCCCCTTCAAGGCATCTGCAGATTGGGTCAAAGCTTATATTCCGTGCAAAAATCTTATGATTGCCAGACGAATTAGTTATTTAAGAATAAGAAAACAATTTAGATCTTCTTAATAATGTTTTGTACCACTTTAATTAAGGATGACATGAATGCTTACAATATATAGTTGGAAGTTTTGTGAAACACTAAACTTGAAGATTGAATTAAACTGATAACAGCGTTCTATAAATGATACTGTGAGAGACAAACATATACATTCAGAGAGAGACATATCCATTTGTTGTTTAACCCAAAGCCTTAATTACCCAGTATGCTTTGCTTGTATTTGTAAATTAATATCTCTGAACCATATTACCCATGACTGAAGTATGTAGTTGTATTGCACTGTGTACTAGACAGTACGTTATCACTTATTTTATTGTTCATAAGCTGAGACTATAGCCTAACTGGTATATTAATTCTACAGGCTGTTTCAAACGTCCCTGTACATCATTAAGACAAAAGTGTTGGAGGTTGTAAGTGTTTTAAATGCCCATGTACACAAATGCACGCCCTAGGCAGCGCATAATACTTTTGAATAACTCAGTATAAAATCATACAAAGCAGCTTGTAGCATATCGCAGCGTTGCTATGGCAAAAATTTAAGTTGTTGCCATTAATCAATACTGAGAACTGTTTTTGGGACATGTACGTACTTTCCTTTACCAGTGACTGAAATTTATTCAGTGGAGCCAGATATGTTTTCGATAATATATATATTTCTTATTTTAATATCCATACAGTCCATACGATATTTATAAATGTTTATAAACTCCGTGTTCAGGACGAAGAACTTCGTTAACCACCTGCAAGATTAACCACTGTGAAAACTGAAAAATACCACATTAAACATCTTCATCTTCAATACAAACTCACATATCACACAAATATCACTTTATGGCTCGGTTTGAAAAATAAATAAACCTTGGAGTGTTTTATGAATCAGTCACTGAAGGCTTGGAATTTGTTGACCAGATAAGCGACTGTCAGCATCTGAATAAAGAATCTACTGGACTGAATTATTCTTCTGAATTATGGCGGTACGAAAATAATTCCTGGTTTGTTGAAATTCATTTTATGCTTTTAATATAAAAGAACCATTTATTATAAAAGATATCACCACTTTCAGTTCATTACATATAAAACATTACTTCTCATTGGTTTGACCATAGGCTTATACGTAATTCAAATATAGTAGCAATGCTCGGTTGTAAAATAAATCTGCTATTAGCAATGATTCGGGACATGTGATCCCACTGCATCGTTTCGTCACTAGGGATTAAAAGTTCAGGATCAGCAAACTTCAAGCGTAATGCAATGATACGTTGGTTGTAAAAATATTTCGTCCAAGCTACGAAGTTATTCCACTCCAGTGAATACAAATATGACCTCTCTCTCTCTCTCTGTCTATCTGTGTGTGAGTAGGAATACTTTCGAGAAAATACGAAAAAAAAATTACGAAATTTTTTTCTGGAAGTCAGCAGAAATGAGAACAGACAAGAGAATTTACAACAATATTCATGTTCATTATCCTGGGGTGAATTCTCTGTTACCTGATGTTAGTGAAGGCAAAGATGTAAGAAAGGTGTCTGTAGATGGCTGTTTCGTGGAAGAACTACAGGATGATCTAAAAGTCACACAACCCATTCTTAAAACCTGTTCTGTTTGTCAAGAAATAAATTTCATGAAATTAGAAAACAAAACAAATTATATTTCATGCTGCATTCAGCGATACACGAATTTGCTCTTTTCATCATGTTTGATGCAAACCATTGAAGCATTTCTGTGCCACGGAAATGGTTCACCAGACGAGATATTCTCGATTTGTTTGTCAAACGAGAATCGAGAAATGCATCCCTAAACTGATTCTAACAAGTAAAGTAAAAACGAGATGCCAGGTAGCATTCGACATTGAACAATCATTACAACTGTGAAATAGACATTTTCGCACTTCGACTGTTTAAACACAATTGACGGACTGACGCGAACAGGTTACAACATGACATGACCTGCGTGGGGTCTTATGTAGTCAACACTGTGTTCATTTATTTAATCGAATTACACTGAATTGCAACCACCAAAAGTATTTTAATATGGATTGTATGACTTTTCGATCAACCTGTACTTCTTTCCAATTAAAAGGGATCTGAGCCTTAAAAAAGGGCTCGTCAAAATTTCAATAATCAAATTTAAAGTGGGTACTTATTTCAACGTCTCGAACTTGTGTAAATACGCCATTATTCTAAATTCAGCATAAACTACTATTTATTTAGTGTTCCGTCTGACGACAGGTCCATATGAACAGGATCCTTCCATCCTTTTCTCGGACTGGGACCTGTTCATATACGTTCTTGGCAGATGATCCAGAAGTGGTTTGCCATTGCCTTCTTCTGTGAATGGAGTAATTGTTGGGATGCCACGGAGAAACCGTTGAAGCCCCCGGAGGAAAACTCCGTGTTGCCTAGACCACGGCCTTGCCCAACACAAGTTATAAATTCGGGCACCGCCGGAAATCGAACCCGAGACCCCAGGATTACAAGGCCAGCGTTCTAACCGCTGGACCACCGTGGCGGCACCATAAACTACTAATAAAATATAAATATATTTTATCAGCCGTCACCAAATTAAATTCAAGTTCTAAGGTCACATCAAAATCGTACACCTTTGCAATACAAACAGTTGAATTCAATAATACCTTCTAAAATAAAATGTATCCGTTCTACGTACAATATGGCTATTGCGCGCCTCTAACAATGGCGCGGAAACCGCTTCACGCTGTGTTATTTGATCGGTTGATATCTGCTTTACCGTACTGTTGCATGAACCGGACCGTGCCGAGCCGAGCCAAGATCACTGCTATCGAGAGCAGACGCCAAGTCAACTGACGCAGACAATAACCTGAAACGCGTTCCAAAACTTGCGAGCAAAATCATTCTGTACAACAGGATGGTAAATCATTTTAAAGGGTGTCAGTTTGGCAGGTTTGGCAACAGTGTTTTTGCAGAAATTTTTTTATTGACTAACTGGAGCTGCTTCAAGATTTTCGCTACTATTAGAGCAGTAGATATTACATTAAATCGATTACAGTGAAATATGACCAACGGAGAAGTTATAAAAACATATCATTGGTAAATAACGTCAATCTATAAATTTTGTACCATGCAGTTAAAAGATTCATCTATACAAATATATAATCAGCAAGTTATTTTTACCGAGATGATTTTGAGAAAACTGATAGTCGCTAAGTTAGTCAAGACATTTTCTGTCTTTTATGGAACCCGGTGGTACCTTACCGCGATAAAAGGAGCTGGGTTCAGAGCTCGATGGGTCCAGAACACATCTTCAAATCTTACTTCATTTATTAATTTTAATAATATACTCCCTTCTATGCTTAGGTCTTCCTTAGTGCTTACGGACTAAAATTTTGTATGCATTTATCGTTTTACCTATACGTTCTACATTCCCAGCTTTTCTAACGTAACGAAATTTGATCGCTGTGTGTAATAAATATTGCCATAATAGTATTATTATTCAAATTATAAAGTTCTCATTATTAACTCTGTCAATATTTGGTCATGTCATCTGTATTT
Source organism: Zootermopsis nevadensis (assembly GCF_977971745.1). Lineage (NCBI taxonomy): Eukaryota > Metazoa > Arthropoda > Insecta > Blattodea > Termopsidae > Zootermopsis > Zootermopsis nevadensis. The sequence continues at coordinate 8,403,617 of NW_028259144.1, read as the reverse complement.
AGTCAAAATATTATCCTTTTTATTCTGTACTCAGACAACACTAATCTGGGTTTTCCCTTAGGGTAAGAGTCGAAGTTTGATTCATACAAAACCACAGAAAAAAAATTGTGTATGTATATATATATATATATATATATATATATATATATATTTGTGATATATTTAACAGACTTGTCAGTCATTTCGTTTGTATATTATAGGATAATGGGATTGTTAATAAATAGTGTATTTAAAACCACGCAGAAGGAAGTGGTCGTGGCCTAGTTTAAGGTATTATCTCGGTCTTTGCCTGGAGGATCTGAGGAGAGCCGCGAAAATATTTAGTCAGGCTAACCGATTTCAGGGCTGACATTTGAAGTCGGGACGTCCCGAATACAAAACAGGTTCGCCAAAATCGCGGTAGCGATGTTGGCGAGGTACGTATTTTAATCTTCATGCTGTTGGAAATGAGAAAAAAAATTGTTATAAATGGTAGCAGGTTGCTGTATTTTCGTCATGTTTTTGTGTTGTAGAGTGAAATGGACTCAAAATTGTGAAATATATTACTTCATGAAGCATTCCATCTTCTCGTGACATGTTTTTACGTAGTACCTCGGAAGAACAATTCTGGTCTAAGGAAAGTAAAAGCCATAACAGCATGAATTCTGCATTTTGATTATCGAAAGTAAAAGCATAGTAACACAGTTTAGAAACTTGCTAAGAGAGATTTAGGACAGATTAAAGAATTTATGGACGTGAGACGACATAAAGCCATTAAACCGAGTCCTGACCCTCTGTTTGTTCACGGGCTTGCAGTCTTTATGTGGTGTCTTTGGATTCAATTCAAGTAAAGGTACATAATCGCCTTTTCCTCTTCAACCCAGGGTACATCTTGGATGTCCTATTGCAGGCTCTTCGCTCTCTGTCTCTGCGGTCTGCATGAAGACGGTCAGATCTGAACAGAAGCCAGAACTTGTATTTCACTTTTTTGGTCACAGAAGAGTGAGATAACACTTTATGCAGTCATACGAAGCTGGTGTGGTTTTCTGTGGACTGTTCTTGCACTGAGAATGGGTCAACTCTATTCACCACCTCGTGTTCACATCCTATGAAATATATAGATTATTTCCCACACTCCAAATTCTGTATTTTAGCAGCTCTTGTGCTACCCCGCCCATCTTATGGGACACAACACTCCAAGTTATGAATAATTGTTCTTCGCGTCATACATTTACCCTACCCTCTGCCAACAAATATTTTCCCCTCCCGTTCTTTGTTATTCTGTCAGATGATAGATGTGAGGTTAGGTTCACGCGCTACTGAATTCTCGGTTTAAATAAAATAAGATTTCTCTAAATAGAAGTAAATAGAACATTTAATGCCAAAACAAGTGAATGTCTATGGATTGGATGATCAGGGTTTGAACTATGGACATTTTCCTCAGGAGTAAAGTGGCAGGGAGCTTCAAACTAACTTATTCATCAGTTTTAATGTACAGAATGAGTAATCTATAATCATCTTTGTCTCCAAAATCCCTTCATAGTAACGTAATTAGGTACAACGGACATTTATAACTTCAGTAGACCTAATATAGAATAAGATTTAAAAATAAACAAAATATAATCACGTACTGCGATAAAGAATAAAATTATAATCAGATACATCCCGCGTAATACTGTCTCGAACACATCGCTTTAACACAGGAATCAAGGTCTTATGGTGTGAACAGTATCCTTTATTGTATTACGTGTCTGAAATAATATGTATCTTTTAATTGATGACAATAACATAACTTATACATTTTTGTACTAGAACTTATTATCGCGGTGAAAAATTGGTTCACCAGATGTGAGGGTAATTAAATAAAGAAAGTATTTGATTGGTGAAACACACAGCACGCATGGGGTTAAGAGATTCGTATATATTTATTTTGATGTAATATGCATGGATGTGACAGTGTTATTATTCACGACACAATGACGATGATAATGATAACAGGTAAAGTTGGTTATAAGATGATTATTACGAAGTTATAGATAGTTTAAAAATTTAATAATAATTGTAGACAGCTTGTAAATATTTTTTATGTATTTGTCGTAGGTTTAAAACAAGATATTTCTGTTTTTCTTCATTATTTTGAAAAATGGTAGAGACTAAAACGAATGTTTTTTCAGAAATGTTGCAAATTCGCACTGGCACGTTCTTCATTAGGAATTTATATTCCGAGGATGGCGTCTCGTAGCTTTTTATGGACGGACTGTGCGTTAGGAACCGAACAGAAAAGGGAAAATCCACAGTTTTTAAATGCGTTTTCTTAACACAGATATGTAACGTAATATCGTTTAAGACTTTTGTAGTCGGGATAGTCAGTATACAGAGAAACTCAGTGAGGCATGAAACAGCGAACAATATCCTTAGTCTGTGTCTAGACTTAGTTTAGGTAAGATATTTAAAATGAAATTAGAAATTGTGTAAACAAACATTGAACCTATTTCTTTATATTTTCCGTCTGTGTAAAGATTCCAATTTAAATTACAAATTACTGGGGGATACTGAGCACTACCGGTCCCAACTTTTCGTTGGCTTGATCTATAGACATTCGGTAGGACTCCTTGGACGAGGGATCAGCCCGTCGCAAGGCACCTACACGTATTTCCAAGAACCATCGCCGCCTATCAGAATTAATGGTAAACTTAACTAATTTACGAAAGTGTGCGAAGTAGAAGTAATGTTCATCTAAGTTGGTCTTTTTAAACCGACAAAAATAATGACATTTAAAATAATGTCGTGACTGTAGTAAGTGTTTGGAAATAACACAGGATCGTATCATATCTGGTATTATCGATGTTGAATAATCATATATTACTGCTTTTTAAACAATTAATATTTTTAATACTACTGGTGCTACTTCTATTACTGCACCAACAAAAATTTGGTTGGTCGGCCAGTAGTAAAGAATTTATTAAACGAAAATGCTAAAACGATAAAATATTTTCATAACACCCTGGAAATGAAAACAAGACTATCTCTGCTTCAGAAGTCGATAGTTTTATTTCAGCTTCAGTGAAGAAACAAAACACACTTCACTTATAAATGACGGGTATTTATAGAGAACATATCTGGACCCATGTCGCGTCGTTTAATTTTGCATTTCTCTACAATGCGATTTTATCAGGCGTCTATTCAATTTGTATGTTACGAAATAATTTGGTTGACAACAAATATCAAACTCGAAGTCGAGAGTTGTAAAAACCGTTGTTACAAAATAAGTTTCGTAGATTTTAGTACTACAACGAACCACAAACGACAGTTTTGGAGTAGAGTAGCAACATGTGAGAACATAAAATCCACTGTAATGCTTCGTGGTCATTATTTCAAAAACAAGTAGTGTATAAAAATGTTATTTGCTACAAGGTTTGTCTGAAACATATACCGATGTTTGCCGAGTACTACAAAAATCGAGTTGAAAATTATTCTAAATTCGAAACTGAATTTGATGTAAACGGACAGCTAACATCATTATTTGAAACATTTGTAATTTCATTGTATTTGTCTGTATGTGTCTTTCCTCTGTCTTCAGATAATTATAGTTATTTATACTAGGTATCTGTTAAGCAAAGATACTAATATGTATGCCTAATTTTAAGAAAAATATGAATTAATAACAATAGCTATACCGAAACGTCTCTACATGTCACGGTAAAACCAATTTGAAGACTCTACTTCGGTTGGATATCCATAATATCTTGATATAAAGATCAAATGTGCAAATATGCGAATTCGAGTCTTCATATCGATATGTGTTTTTAATGCATGTATTGTATTCGCGTGAATACCCATTGAAACTCTACAGATGTATTTTGTTCAATTCAAAGTTTAAATATTTCCATATATAATTTATAACAGGAGCAATTTCAAATCGATTATAAATATGTTTATTTTGATATTCCAAATATAATGTAAAAATATTCTCTGTAAATCATACGAAATCTAGCAAAATCAGTCGTTAAGTTTTTAATTCATATAATCAATATGTTATTTTTACGACATTGGTAACACTTGAAGTACGAGGGTAGCAGATAATTATTTTATTTGTTGTTCTCTGGAATTTTGAGTTTAAGGTACGGTGTTCGAATTTGTCTGTAGACTATTTTTTCAAATACAATATATATACTGGCAAATTACTTGTTCAAACATGTCTGATTCAAACGAAATTCTGAAAAAAGAGCAATATTTCACACGCTTTATACAGAATTCGAATTTAAAATGTGTCAAAGTGTAAAGGACGTCTAGGGGAATTCACTAATAAAAGTTGTAATCTAAAAAGAAAATTCCCTATCCCTCTCATCAGCATGGAAATTAGCCTTGTCCATGGTAAAATCTCAACTTTAGTGCAGTCAGTGTGTTAAACAGTAGGGACTAGTAAAACAACGTGGAAGCAAAGTGGAATATATTGCTGGCTCGGTTATTCTAGTGAGATTATAGGAGCAGCACCAACGTATCTCCTCCTGGCCAACCCAAGGGAACTCAAAACAGCAGGAAATTGATGAAAATAAAGTGTCAAATTTTAGGAGAGAATATTTTTATGAAGCACCATTCTAGTTTTAAATAAGTTAGTGTTTCACTAATCAAATAATATCCATGATATTAACTCCTGGAGTAAATAAATACACAACCAACAGGAAATGTAGTGACTTATATTGTGCTACGTGGCCGAACGTACATAAATCACATTTATAAAGTCCTATGAGATGCAAAGTAGGGATAATTTCGTGTAAAGATAAAGGTTAGTTTGATTATAGATTGATAAGCGAAAATTTGTTAGATGAAAATAAATCTCGAATCAGTTGAAGGCAATAAGTAGAATATTGCAACGTAGGTAAAATTTCTACTTATACTAATAGTGAAGAAAAGTGAATTATTACTGGACACGTAGGCATTTATTTATTATAAATTGTAGTAATTAATGTGAAGGCAACTTTATGCTATGGGCACGGAGTGGGCAGTGCATCTGGCACGCATGGATGGGGCAAAAGGTGTGCACCGGGTATTGTTCGGGAAGCCTGAGGGAAAGAGACCACTGGGGAGACCTAGACGTAGATGGGAGGATAATATTAAGCGGGATCTATGGGAGATAGGAGTTGTAGGAGACTGGATGTTGGTCGTCCAGGACAGGGTCCGGTGGAGGGCTTTGGTTAATTCGGTGATGAACCTTCGGGTTTTGTAAGCCATCTAGTTAGTTCATAAAAGTTCGTAAATTTTTCGTATGTGTTATAAATAAATAATATGTATTAGTCTACATAGAATAATTAATTGGGATGTACTAAATGTATTTGATTTTGGATACAATTTACGTGGTCTTTTTGGTTTATGTGATTAATTTATGTTTCCATGACGATAATAGATATTGTAAACAGAAGTTTTACTCAGATTTATAGGCAATCTTAATATTATTTTAATATTATCACTCGAAATTCAGAAATATGCTATTATAAACTTTTTACTCGAAATTTAGAATACATATTTTCACATCTTCTCTTCCTCTGTCTTCATTTGTACAGATGCGTACCATTTCGAAACCATAGAATAAATTTCATTATTCTCTCTATGAATCTCATTCTGCGAACTAATGGAATGTAACTTTGAGGTAATGATAAGTCAACGGTATTATATTCCTGTATTCTAGTGTACAGGTTGCGTGTGATGACGCCATATTTAACTCCTGTGTGTGAGAGATTACGAATGAGTGATCAGATGGAATTATGGCAGATCAGTGACAACTGTATGTGGGACAAAAATCCCGTTGGCATTGGACGGGCTGTTCGTGAACTCCATTTTGGATTATGACATGGAAAATGGAAGGAACATATGCAGAAAACTCTAATTATTGAATTCAAATATATGCATTTCCTGTAACAATCCAGTACCTTATAAAGAGTAATGTATTAGAATGTATATATTTTTTTGTTTTTTAAATTTTGTAAGGATTCATATAAGAGTCTTCTCGATGTAGCATTAATTATTTCGGTGTGGCATTAGATGTACCCAGAAGATATCCACATTGAATGTGAAAGTCAAGAAAACCTGAGATTCTGTGTGTTTTTTATTTAATTAATCTACAGGATATTGGTTATAGAATTTGATAAAGTATTTTTTAGAAATATTACATTAGGATGAATATTTAATGAGCTTCACAAGGCAAAATATGAATTTTATGTGTTATAGTGATGAAGATTTGTCTCTCTCATCTAAGAGCAAGGCTGTAGACTAATAACATTTGAGAATTTCCGAGAATAATATTTGGACCTAAGCGACAAGAATCCTAAATAATGATGAAATTTAAAATTTTTACTTTTAACCAAATGATATTAGGATTATGAAATCATGGATGTTGAGGATGAGATTAAATTCTTTTTTTTCTCACCTAGCCGCCATATTGTTACTTTATATTTTACGTAGAATTATTACACCAAAGTTTAGTTTCTATCGAGGAGAAAGTTGCAGAACTAAACATTTCATAACTGCTACTGCCAATTTTCTGAAAAAATAAATTACTGCTAAGACTTGTTATAAAAATTATTTAATTTATTCTGGACAGACAGTTAATATCGCGACGAAAATCTATAACCATACGTCATTGTAAGGCCCTTTTTCAATTGGCTGTACTGCCGTCCTACTTCACAAGTTTTTGGCTCCCCATGTTGGTATTACAGATTGCAGGAAATTAAAAAGTACGATCATAGGTTAGCTCCAATGGTATAACGTCTACACCAAATTTCATCCAAATCCGGCCAGCAGTTCTCGAGTAGAATTATGCGGACAGACAGACAGACACGACCAGCCTTATATGCGTTAATTTCATGCATATTATGCAAGGAATGCACAACAAGCATTTGCATGCGTCTCATAACTACGTATTATCTAAATTTTGATGTTCAGTGCTTAGATATTTAAATGGGGACGCATCTTCGAGAAAGCAAAATTAAATAAATATCTCGGTAGATATTTGTTAGTATTGTTCTGATATGATGTGATGTTCTATCTAAGCGATTTATTTAACTTTTTTCTTTTATTTATATTAGATACAGTGTCTAGGGTATAAGTTATAACCAAATAGATATTTGGATCGCTGGTTCGAAACCCGCTTAATGCATGACTATCGTTGTCTTTCTGTGTTGTGCTATCCTGTGTAGAAATATGCCCAAAAATTGTCAGTAAAATAGTTTCGTGCGTACGGTCCTGATAATATTTTTGGATAATTATGAGCAGTCTTGTCGCTAGAATGCAGTTTCTGTGTACACGGGGGGACACTGTCTGCACTCCGGAAGACTGTGAATTCAGCTTGCCGGTGATACCGGCTTGTCTGTATTGTCACTGTTGCCAACTCTGTAAGCCCGGACGTGGCTTTTGTCCGTCTGTCCGTTCGGCATCGATCCCTTTCATTCCTATGCCTGTACATGTCCACGCAATAGCGGCATATATCATTCTTATTTCCGTCAATTTAATTTACTCTGATTTTATACTAAAGCACATGTATTTCATAAGCCTTTATTTCATGATAAACGACTTTTCTATCGTAAGATAAGCACAGTTTGGTTTTCTTTGTCTAAATAACATACGTTTTCTTATCATTCAATTCGTATAGTGACCGGCTTATGGGGTGAGAGACCAGAAGTCGTTTCCAGACAGAGGCACAAATATTTCGTTAGCTGCCACATCTAAATTGACTCTGGGATTTATCTAACTTTCTATCCAACGATACAATATCTGATTCCCTGTCCTTAACGTAGTCGAGTAAATTAAAATCAAAGTTTGTGAGGTTGGGTGATCGTGGCGGCCAGTCGACAGATCCGCCTCGGCCGAAACACTTTTTCGGGGATTATGCCATGAAGGAAACATGAGATCCTCCAGCGATAATGCGACGGAGTAAAATCCTGTTGGATCAGCATGTCTGCTACTTAAATATCTTGCTACAGATTGGGTATAAGAAATAGGACTAGCGAGTCTAAATACGAGATTCCAGTCACTGTTCTCTCAGCGAAGAATAACGGTCTATATATCTTGGATACAATATCAAATTTTAAATATTGGGCTCAAACACGGGATTCTTATAGGTTAAACACACCTGTCCTACTAAATTCGTCTAACATCTCAGTTGAGTGTTTAGAACTAGCGCCCTTACTTTGTATTTGATAAGTCTTGGGTTAATGTTAACTTATTTATTTGTTTCTGGTTAATTAACATCAATAACATATAAATCCTTCCCATTTTAGCTTTAAGCGACCCTAGTGAATTAAAGCAAGACTCAGATTTCGTATACTCTACAAAATGTGTTATCCGGTGAACGATACTTTTATCCTTAATACTCAGCTCATAAATTTGGCTAGGTTCATTAGAAGGACCGACCCATAAGTTTTGTAGCATTTTACTATCCCTGAATGTTGTACACATTGAATAGGATAGGCCCATATGGGCACAAACGCGAAGACAGAAAATGACCTTGAAAATATAAATGAGTTACTCCGTATTATAAGTTCAACCTTCGCTTGCAAATCAGTGTACACGTGTTAAAATACAACTCAGTAATGGTATGAAATTAAATTATTTATTTTCGACTATATTTTGCTATTTTAATTATTTATTTTCTAAAATTATTTATTTTATTATTATTGAAATTTTTTAATCGTTTTCACTAAAATGGTCCACGTATGTTATTAATTACACTATAAAACTTGTAGTTTATTCAATTCTGAATAAATCTGTTCAGTGTTTAACCGCCTAGAAATTTCCGATACTTAATTCTGACTGTTCACACATCCATACAAATGTGAAAATATTTTAAGACTCTCTTCAAGAGAGAGGCAGATGTTCAATTGTCCGTGCGGTTTTATGGTTGGCTAAATCTAAACCAGGGTGTCCTTGGAGCGTTATTGTAATGTCCTCTCTGTGTGCAAGCGATTACGAAACTGGTGTATACCAACCCAGCCATCAAACAGATAGGACACACGAATGTAGAACGCAAGCTAGCGAATAATCACGATTAACAAAAGCGTTTATCCACGAGTGACTGAATTCTGTCGGTTGCATTCATCACACGATAACAATTTGAGGGTGTGGGGAGGTATCCCAGTCGACAGAAGCGTGATCAACAAAGCTAGTTTTAAAATTCCGCGGTATTTCCTGTTACACCTCCATAGTGTCAATTTTTATTTATATTATTTTTTGTTACTAACGAAGCGTTATTATGATCAAATAATAGCTTTGTTTTATAATTCCGTTTAACACCCAATGCAACCAATGTTCTCAATACTGCGATACTGAAAAGTGCTAAATGTTTTTAGCAGTTCTACATGAACAATTTGTAAAGGGATATTACGTCATATTACTTAAATATAAGTAGGGAGCATTATTTATGAATTCACTGTCATGTATTTGTTTCGTTAGAGATGTTAAACTTGATTTCTTACGCTGAGGGGAGAATATATTGAAGGCGATATTTCAGGTTCTCGCGGCAGCGAATATTAAGATTTATGAAAGGTTTGCCGTGTAGTTTGGTAGAAGTTGGCTGAATTTTTAAACGTACTAACTACCTTTATCACCAGCAAGATAATGAAGGTAGTAAGTACTTCTGAAACGTCGGTCAGCTTCTACCAATTGACAGTTATTTTCATAGATTGTGAGTGTTTTAAAATAGTGCACCGACGCGATTATTTTAACCTAAGATAAAGTAAGAGGAGGTTGGAAAAATTACATAATGAGAAGTTTAACTACTTGTATTCTTCATCAAATTTTTGTTAGAACTATCAAAGCTTTTAGAATAATATGTAACATGCACGGGATACATGGTAAATTTTATTAGGAGAATCTGAAAGTTACGGGAATGTCTGGAAAACCTAGGAATAAATTGGAGGTTATTATTAAACCTATATTAATAAAAATATAATTATTGTAGCGGACGATATTCTGTTATAACAATAAAACACTGGTCAGAGGCTCATAAATATACAAACCTGTCACTTTTGCTCATGCACATTGGACATATAAAATCAGTTTTCTTTCCCTGCCTAATCCAAAATTGTGAACCTAACATTCACTGCAACAAAATACATTACTTTTGTGAACAAAAAACATTTGTATTGGCATAAAAAATTACATTTTTTTACCAATTTAGAGACTAGCTGTCCAGTAGCCTTTGTAAAGCCGAATTAGTCGCATATTATGTGAAAAGTACGTATATAAAACAATTTATATATACAGCCCGCCCCAAACAGATGTATTCACAACAGCGATTTTGATGACAGATTGTCAGTTGCTCACCGCTGTAATTTGCATCAAGAAACTAACAGTGGTTATTTTAAACACTTACACTAGATTCACTAATTCTCTAAGTGCCAATGCTGACGTATGAAATGGTTTAATTTATTAAAATGTATTTATTTCATTCATTTAATGTGTGTATACATATATTTTGGATACACTATAAGTAGCTATAGATAAAAATAATTATATAATTTGAAATGTGGCATCTTTATATAAGAGAATGTTTTAAATTAAAATAAATTTCTTAATAATTTTTACAATTTATGGTTTATTTATTTCTTGTTGTATATATTGCAATAGTTTCATAAATTATTTATTATTAATTTTAGTGTGGATTGGATTCAGTTGGCTCAGGGTTCAGTTGTACATTCCTTTAAACACTGTAGTGAAACTTCAGGTTTTATAAAGATCGGAAGATTTTTAACTAAGTGAGTAATTATGAGCTCTTCAAATACTGCTTTATGAAGCAATGACGAGGGTTTAAAACTGAGTCATAGCAAAGGTTGACTCTTGAAAGACAAGGAAATTTATCTAATGCAATTTACTCTGAAGTTTTACACAATCGTCTTACATGAGACGTATAACCGTGTTAAGCTACATAATTTGTTACCTTATTTTTTGCATGTTTATCACCATTGTCTGACAATACACCAGTAACAGACTTCTACAGTTAGTTGAAATACGCGTCAGAAAAAAATGTCAGCCTGAAATCCATTTAATTCCAATTGTAGAACTTTTGTAACACAATCTGCACGTAATAATAATTTCTCTTCTAAATTTCTAACGAAAAGTATATATATATATATACTCCACATTGTATTAGTTAAAAATGAGTAAGGGGTAGACAGATCTATATTATACTATGTTGTATCAACTGCAGAGATTGTTTATCGTTGAGTATTGTCTATGGTAGGTTAGAAGGTCGTCACTTGTTTTATGTACTATCACGGCATGTTTGATAATATACGTTATAAACATTAGCTGTAACACATTAATAATCGATTAGACTCGTGGTGATGATAAAATGCACAGAATTTATGTGACAAGACCACCCCGGTGGTAGGAGGATTCATTTTACATACTTCTGTTTTACCATCGACAAGCATTTACAGTGTGAACATTACGAAATGTGCTTAAAAATACCAGGATGAAAAGCTTTTTCGATGAATCGATTGTTAAAACAGCTGTCAACTGAAAATAATGGTCAATGGTATAAACAACGTGAAATAACGTGGAACATGACACATTCCACGAGAATGACGAAGCCTCGCCTTTGAACCAATCGCGTGTTAAACTGTGTGACAACAAGGAAGGAAATCAACGGTTTTCGATTGGACATGAGCCAGATTTTGGGTAACAATTCAAAACTAAAATTGCAGTTTTTCTACAAGAATGAAATAAAACAGGTAAAGTAGTCTAAAATATAACCTGAATTACGAAAACTTGTATACATGGGAATAAATTGAAAAAATAATATTTTATACAATAAATGAAAACTGATTCGTGTGGAAACTGAAAATAAAATAAAATAATAATTATAAACGATGGACGCTAAATATTATATATAGTTGTTGGTCTTTGAGGTTATAAAATCTTGTGAACTTGTTCGTTGATACAAGTGTTTCAGAGGATAATTGGCATCTACTTAAATTCCACATGACTTTACAAGTCTAAATATCAGACCTCTATTATTTATGATTGTATTTTTCTGTTGTTAACATTATTCTGTGATATCTTCCTTTAATATATCTGAGAACAAACGATGTAAATTCGAAAGATGATGGTTTTTAGGGAGAAGTGTTTTTGACTCAACGGAGAGAATTAATAGCAGATACGATTTGAGGTTTTTAAGGCGATGAGTCTGAAGATGGCTATCTTTTGGGTTGTAGCGCCGTGTACTCTGGTAGAAGTTTACCGACGTTTCAGAGGTACTTGCTGAGACTATATGCCTTTCAAGAAGGGCTCTGTTCCATAAAATTGGTTACGTATTGACGTATGTTGCCCTGTGTTATATGTGTTTGTATTTTATAACAATTTCAAAACAAATTCTTTAATTTTTTATGGAATTTGGCTAGGTTATACCATTCGGTTTTTTCCATCACTAAGGTGTAGGTTTATATTTTTATATCCATATATTAAATGTTTCCAAGAAGATAACTGTGTGAATTTTCTAGTTAATCTTGAAACCTTTTATTGGCACTAGACCGAATGCTCTATAAAAGCAAAACTACAGCCCTCAGAATGGACCCCTAAGTATCATATAATCTCCCTAAACGTCATCATAATCTCCTTATCGTAATTTATATTCAGTTACCGAAAAGATGCAGGTTATTGGATCTTCTTCAAAGTGGGCGCTCGTTCTTTTTTTCCTGTGAAAACTGTACTTATGAACGATCATTCTGAGCGACAGTTTTTTGAGTGCGCTTGTCAGCCATTCATTTGCTTGTCCATTCAATGCCGTTTAAATCCTACGGTGATTTATATTCCTCCTACAGCTAGAATCGATCCCTCCACACATCATTGGATAATTCTTCAAAGGACGCACGATTTACGGATCTTAACGAAATAAATTGTTTAAAATATTTCTTCTCTCAATCTGTTGCTACTTCTTTGACTATAACTGAAGACATACGTTAAAAATATTTTGAAATTAAGGATAAAATGTGCGTGATAGAGATGTAAACATATTTTGATTTAAATTTGAAGAGTAAGTTGCCTTTGAAGTGATTTAATTCTTAGTTTGGTATTGGACGACCGGGGTTCGATCCCCGACGGGGGCAGAGGATTTTTCCTCTAGCCTCTGCGTCCAGACCGGCTCTGGGGCCCACCCAGCCTCCTCTACAATGGGTACCGGGGTCCTTTCCCGGGGGTAAAGCCGGCCGGGGCGTGATGCTGACCACTCACCCCCGTCTAGTGCCGAGGTCAAGGAAGAGAGGAGCTATACCTCCACTCACCCCAAGCGCCTACATGGCGTATAGTGGGACAAACTTTACTTTACTTTATATATTTGATGGGAAAAATATATGCCTAAAACAGTGGTTGCTTTTTATAATTGTTGTTACCTTAAACGTAATTATTTGTAGGCTACTTTCTGCCCCTGCTGATGGAGGCAATAAGCATCTGTGAAACGTTGGTAAACGCTTACCAGACTAGGTGTAATTCTGGCTCCGATATTACGCCATAGGGTTACCGCCACAATAAATACTCAGTTTATAATGTGATGTTATTGTAGGTATCATTAAATAATTTGTGAGATATTTTATGTTTTTAAATATAATTTTCGTTTGCCTGAATGCAGTTTATGAAACGACGCTTTCAGTATGGTCAAATGATGAGACGATTAATAAATAATTAACTAATTTGACGTTAAATTTCATAAATAAACATTTGGAAACAAAAATATTGGATTTCCGTTTTAAACTCTGTTCAAGGTAACTGTAATGACTTTTATAAATGACTCATCTTACAAATGATGGATTACACGTACGTTAGTTACAGGTCTAGATGAGAGAAGTATTTATAATCTTATGAGCATTTGAACCGTTTTTAATGTGGTGAATGGTCATATAAATATATTCCACAACCATATATCCTATTTTACTTAGAATATATTTAATATTATCTCATTCAACCAAAGGACTTCATATAGATTCTCCATTCAAATATTTGTATACACTTTTTATATCTCCCATGCATTCTATTTGACTAGCTCATCTCTTCCTTCTTGATTTTATTACCTTAATAATACTTTATAAATTCAAAACAAAGCTGTGAAGCCTCAATATACATTCACCTCGGAACCTATTCTTCAAAACACCCTTAATGTCTCTCGTTTCCTTAATGTCAGAAACGTTTTAAAAATCCCAAAAAACACATTTAAAATTATATATAACCTATTTCAAATTGGAATAAACCTTTTCAGATTCTTGCATATTACTAAAAATTGACCGAGATGTAATAATTCAATATGGATGAGAATTGTTTTGGAAATAAAAAGACAGGAAGATATTTCTTCTTTGTTGATCGATGTAGTTGAATAAAAAAGCCTTTCAGTTTCATATTAGCCCCAGTTAAACGTGGTGTAAGTGCTCTGTGATCTTCTTGATTACTCGCCGTCCGCAATTCATTTTATTCGATCCTAGCGCCTCTGTACTTCCTTAGCGGCAACTCGTTTATTGTGGCTACTGTGTGGCCAGTGTGGGAAAAGCTAATGAACTCCCCGTCCGTAAGTAAACTTGAGTAAAACTTCTGAACAAAGCGATACGGGAGGCGTGTCTCGACTGTTCGCAACAGACACCTTATCCTCTTTAACTCACTTCATTGTCCGTGTGCAGAATCTGCCTTCTTATAACATTTAAATCCTCAGTCTTTTTTCGTGATATATGAGTAATCGAGGAACGTATATCTCGTCTATGTTTAGGTTTCTTTTAAAAATGAAAAGGCACATTCGTTCGAAACATTGACGTCACAGTTACAAATACTACATTAAAGTCATTTATTGTTTGTATTCTTGTCTGTGATCTATTACCTATCAAATAATGTTAAATGAGAGGTCATTTGAGAGATAAAAGTACATACAAAATTTTAATTAAAAGTTGTATAAATTGAATTGAACTATCTAAGGTTCAGGTAAAGATTTTGTTTAAATATATTAATCGTGTGAACACTGGCGACTTCTACATCGAGAATGAATGGCGATATAGTGATGGTGACAACTCTGTTACAGTATCAAGATTACGTATTAATCTAGCTTTACCTGCACTCCGACGTAATACACTGGGTCAACGTTGTCTTAAGTTTGCATGTCCCTATGTACTAATGGACATACGAGTTGACATATTACTGCTATCGACCTCTCGTTTTACTGTCAACATGTCGATACTTCATGCCCAATATCGACATCAACGTCATCTTTGTTAACCTAACCTTACTTTACAGAAATAATATGCTTAATTCTATTCTCACCTCTCTTTATATTGTTCAATTTTTGTTTCAGTCTCTCAAGATTAATAATAGACGTCTCGCTTTACCAAAGCTAGGAACTAAATAACACAGATATCGATTTAATGACGTTAAAAGGTTGGTGGTTTATTTGATCAGAAGAAATTAATTTCATCTGTATTCCTTTAAGATGACAGAATGAACTTTGATAGGAAAAACCTTTTCCCTTGTAATTTTCATTTTAATACGTGAAATATCGAATTAATTCTTGTATAAATTCAGAAAACACAAATTGAGTTTACACTGCTAATTCTATGGCATTAGAAACCTATAATGTTTAACGGTATACTGAACCATATACTCCCCCCACACATGCACGCACACACACACACACACAATGACAAAAACAATGACCAGCTCGTCGGAATTTCGTCTGTTGCGACAAACGTAATGGTGAAACAATGGTAAAGACAACTTAAGTCTGAATGGGATTCTACAAACACAGACCATAGAAGTAAAAGCTTCATAAACCATAAGTGGACCCACACAGAGAAATATTAATTATTTTAGGCAGCTTCAAAGACTAAACCTAACTGTTGCTAATCACTTCACTGACTGACTGTAAATATCGGTTAATATCCTGTGAGTACAATATATTTTTTTGTTAAATCCTGCATGTTTGTTGAAGCCCCGCTAGGTGCGTAGTTTCGTAATTTTAGTTTTTATACTGAAGACGTAATTATTTGAAGCTAATTACTTTCACGAGCTTTCAGAGCATATTCGTTGAGACTGCAGAGACTGGGGATGGACTTGGAGCTCAGGGTTATTCTAGGTCATTTTTTTCTCTAACGTTTGCGTTCTTCTACGTCTCTTCTTTTCCTGCTTTCGCCTTTCTATCTTCAATTCTTTTGCCAAGTTTATAAAGTTAAAAAGACCGACAATTTCTGCACCACTTCCAGCTTCAGGGATTACCAAAATAAGATTCTATGGCCACACGTGGCTCAGAGAATATAATATGGAGCCTTATGGTAATATAGACGTATTATTTTAATCTACTGTTGGTTACACATCATCCTGTTTTATATTAATTTATTAGATCATATTTCCAAGTCTATGGACTGATTATAGCGTTTGAGCACTTCCTGCTTCGTATGCTACATATCCCCGGTTCAGATCTCGGCACGGGGACCGGCTATCCACATAGAGATTTTCATAGTTTTCCCCAGTCCCTTCAGATAAATGCCGGAATATTAGATAATTTAAATGTGAGACGTACGAATATTTCTGTGTGGTGCTGGTCTATTCAATGTGCTCTCTGTGTTTAAATATAACACGCTATAAACACGTATGATCCGGATAAAATTAAAAAAGAATCGATCGTTCATTTCGTAGATAGTAATAAAATTTTAGGCTTGCTACAATACATCAGTGGAAATACAATAATGAGCAATAGAGAAACGTATGGATTAGTTAATGTGGTAAATAATTAACCCCTACCATAGACATAAATAAGCAGAAAAGTTTAAAATTGACCGCTGAGGTTTATGTCACGTGATCTAGTTTGTAACTACAAACATATGTGCTGTATATGTACATACTTTTAAATAAGGAACCACAGTAGTCGGGACGAATCTGTACGTTCCACGTCCGTTAGAAGTAAAATAAAATGTGATCAGATGGGACGAAGGGGTCGCGTATACTGTCCATACTGTAAACATTATTTCCTAACGCTTATACTTCGTAGCTAGCCGTCACAGTTCCTATTTGGTAATGTTTTTGGTTTACATAGTATATGCGTTTATTTTCATTCCATATGCGAGCTGACGTAGGTGAAATGCACAGTTTGGTCCCGGGAACAGTACCTATTGTTTTTATCACAAGTAACGTCAAGTCATAAGGTAAATTTATCCGTTTTACGACATGAGAGCATGTGGGGAATTGCAGGTAACGCTCCTCGTATACTTTACGTAATTCTGTAAGCAAGTACCAGTAATAATAAAAACATGAGGCAGACAGATGTTTAGTTCCTTATGACTCAAGTAAAAGAAGCTTTAACTATATGCCTATATTTCACTGTGGAAAGGAAGTCAGCTGTTTCGCCGACAACCGAACAAAAATGTAAGCGCGTGGTACAGAATATAATGTTCTGACCTGCGCGTTGTACGTTTAAACTGACTCCGCTTTCTGACTAGTAATTACTGCCGGGTCGTTGTAGCACGTTCTATTCAAGGGCTTGAGTACGGCAGTTGAAGCGCCTATAAACCTACTACGGCCATAGAACTCAAAACATTTTGTTTTGTGTTCGTGTCTTTGAGATGTTTCATTTAGAAGGGAATAATACAGAGCGTACCATCTCGTTTTAGTCACATATTAAAAGCATACTTATTCTACTCTCTTATATCTTGTTCATTTGTTAAATTACTGGAATGTTTCCTATTAACACTTTAATTCTTAATTTATATTCAAATTAATCTTCTATTACCAGTATATCAATGTCGTAATAAATAATTTCTGTCACTAATAAGAATACAAGATCAAGGTTCGATTACTGAAAGGGGCAAACACCTCCTTCTTCGTTAATAGGTATATTAATAATTTTATTACAACTTCAGGTTTTATAACATCAACGGAATTTCTTATAATTAATAATTGTTTATCATAAATATAAAACCGATATTTTAATACATAAATTTCAATAATATAATCGTATATTAAGGTAAGAATTTTTAGCAAAGATCGCGCTTTGCATGGCTTAAAAAATTAACCCAAATATTGTAAATATTATGCTTTTTACAACTTTCTTTAGGTCAAATCACAAATCTCAAAAAATAACTGGTTGCCATCTACTTCTACATTAAAAAAAATTAGAAACCCTTGCATGGCATCGATATCGAGAGATCGAGATATAGTGAGGCACAGAGTCTAAAGAACGATTCTTTTCCTAAATCAAATCACCTATCGAGACAGTCTACAATTCGATCCAAGAGTTAGGTTAGGTAGTACGTTAAACCTTATACTGGAGGAAAGCGAATGGCTGGCTAAATCTAGCTAACGATGCATTTTATTTGATCGATTATGTAGTCTTCCGGTGTATGGTGTACCAATAAACAAGGAAAAACGACTTTATTTTTCATTTTTACAAGTGCTAACCTGATTGACACGTATAACATGAAAGATGTGTCTGTGGGATGCGCCATCTCGTGGTGACAAGGAATACAAAATGGACGTAACCCAGAGCACATTTACTTCGTACTCTCAGTAGTAATAGGTATTCGATATTCGAGCTAAAGTATCGTGAGTAAGTGTTGTTTGGTCGGTTATTTGATTGGTGATCATACGCTGTTAAGGGATTTTGGACCTTATGAAATAATATTTACTATTGTGATTTTACTGCTTTAGATTTACCGGTTATTCTTAACCGGCGATTTACTAAAACGTCAGTAGTTGAGAAACCTGTATTCCTGTAGACCCCGTCTCACTGAGATGATTCTGTCTAGAAGGGAGTTTACAATTCCGGCAGGGGGAGGTCTTAAAAAGAGAAATTTATCTATAGGGAGTGTCACAGGGTAAAAATAAAAAGGTTTAAAACGGTATTATATAAATAATATACCAGGTGATTCAAAAAGGACTTTACAACTTTGAAAGTGTATATAAATTTAATCAGAAAGCTTACAGAATCAGTTGAGGTGTCATTTTGTAGCAAAACAAAGTTTGACTCACGTTGTGCTGTAGTACCGAATTCCGTCACCGCGAGCGCAAGCGGCAGTGCATTTGAAAATGGCTACTTTTACTGGTGCGGAGCGCGATCGCTGTGTGCTGTGGTTTGAAGAAACGAAATCTGCGACAATGGTTCAAAGACATTTTCGCACCCAGTATGGCAAGGATCCTCCCAGTAGACCTACAATTTACTCTTGGCACAAGAATTTTGTTGAGACTGGTTGTTCTGTTCGCCATGACAAATCTCCAGGTCGCCCGCGTGTTTCTAGTGCTGTTGTGGAACACGTTCGTGACAGCCCAAAGGTGAATGTGTTTTATGCCCTTAGAAAAGTTAAAGTGTACGGCCCGTTATTTTTCCATGACAGAACCATCAACGGTATCGTGTATCTGGATGTGCTCGAAAATTTTCTCATACCACAGTTAGACGAAGATGACCAAAAAGGACGCATTCACTTCCAGCAAGACGGTGCACCACCTCACTACCTCACAGAAGTCCGGGATTTCCTCAATAACCGTTTCCCAGGTCGGTGGATTGGTCGAACAGGGTCGATAGCATGGCCACCTCGTTCTCCAGATTTGACACCTCTCGATTTTTTCTTATGTGGTTTCATTAAAGATCGTGTGTATGTTCCACCCTTACCTGCGAATCTCACTGAGCTCAAAGCGCGAATCACCGCCGCAGTTGCAGAAGCGACACCGAATATGCTGGATCTTGTTTGGCAAGAAACTGATTTCAGGTGGGATGTCTGCAGTATCACCAATGGCAATCACATCGAACCAAAATGACTATGAGGTGAAACGCAATTTAGGTTGCTACAAAATGACACCTCAACCGATTCTGTAAGCTTTCTGAATAGATTTATATACACTTTCAAAGTTGTAAAGTCCTTTTTGAATCACCCTGTATATATTATAATATAAAGTGATTCGTAGTAACTCGTTACAAAAAAATTTAATAAATAAATTTGTTTATTTAAATAAATTTTTAAAGCTTTTTCGGTAAATCTGCGTGAATTCATGTCCCTTGTAACAATATTGATGAAATAAAAATGCAAGTGTGGAAACGCATACAATTTTGGTGACGTAGAGTAAATGTCTTATACTTAATCGACTTACTAAGGAAGTAAGTGGCTAACTGTCTGTTTTAACTGAGTATCGGTGAATTGTTATGGTGTTCAAGAAAGTATCCCTTGTTATGGGACCTAATATTCAATAACATTAAAATAAAATATATTTCATCAGAGTAAATTTAAATTATTTTATGTTTCACTGCCTTTCGAAAATATGTACAATTTATTTTTGTAATTATTTCAAGTTTTTGAAAGTAACATTACGAAATATTTAGGTGTGAATTATATGACAAATTTAATTTCATGGATACGTTATTAAATCACCTGTTAGTAGCCTAAATAAATACTCGAGTTTAGCTGAACAAATTGTAATGACATTTGATGCTACTGGGAATATTTATTAAAATTTTCGTTCAAAGCAAATAATAAAAACAGACACTTTAGTTAAAGACCAATGTGTTTATGAACGAATCTTGATCATAATGCCATAATTTTCATAAAATTGTATAACATGAGATCCATGCTTGTCCTCTGATCCATTTAAGGACTACACGTTATTTGGCAAGACAGGATAAAAAGGTAGCATTTATTCATTAAAGAACATTTATAGACAATAAAAGAAAAAACGCTCAAAAATTGATGCGTTACCCATATATTTATTCACTTGTTTTATTTTCTTAATTATGTAAAAAGACTTAATGTTGTAGTGCATCAGATAAGTCTATTACTCTATTAAGGTTTAGACTAGTCTTACATGTAATAATCCTAAACCATGAATTCATATAAATTTTTGTACGTACGTTTACTTTTGATGGGTAGAGCTCCATTTCAGTACATCCATAGAGGTATTATTCTCTAAAGGTTCATAAGAAATACGTATGTTGTTTACGTAAACTCCGCGTTGTTTGTGTTTAAAGTGCATTTCTTTCGAAAATAAAATACTGTTACTAAAGAAAACACCGCTAAAAGGTAAATGTGTTATTTATCAACTACGGAGACAGATTTAAAATTTTGAAAAGCAAAATATTGTCGTTTTAAAGAGTTTATTTATGGTAACAGTTATATTTAATACGGGAAGAGATATTTATAAGAAAAACAAAATATGAACAATAAATTCACATGATGTATTAAATCAAAATATATTTTATTTGATCTGAATTTTGAGTGCTGATATTAAGATCTTGGTGACGTGTGTTTATCCTTGATTGTGAGCACAGTATTTTTAGCGATATTTTTTCCTTATAAACTCTTTTAGATATATGTAATGGTATAGGCTTATTATATTACTTATTACGTTTGGTCAAATACGTAAATATTTACTGAGGTGCGGAAGGCATGGGAAAGAGAGATATATAAGGAAAAAGAGTAGCTAGAAGTAAGAAAATGACGAAGGAAACGGAGACAATGGGAGATAAATGACGATAGGATGGGCAAACAAAAGGGATCAGGAGAATAAGGAAATGAAGTATAACACTGATAAAAATGGAAGAAGACGGAAAGAGATTAAGATATTGAATAAATAATTCCCCGTTTAATTTTAACGTGCATTTTTCTAGCGGTTTTACATATATTACAAGGCAAAAATTATATGACAAATAAAGTTGTTCTTATTCCGAATCAGCGAGAAAATGTGTCCTGGTGAACAAAAAATTGTAACTTGAAGTGAGTGGAAGGGGAGAATCCACATTCTTGGCAAGTACTACCAACAGTGTAATATAAAATGTCTTTTAAATAATATCTCTTGTCGACGACAGGACGCAATTTTTGTAGAGTCATCTCCTATCTTACCCATTACTAAAATGCCTTGAAGAAATACACACGAAGACTTGAGTGAGAGCGAACAACATCTGTTTCCTGCAGCCATTTGTAAAGTCGGGGAGTACAACGCTCAGTATATTATAAGCAACGTGTCAGGACATTTTACCTATATACATTTCGGCCATGTACCATCTTGCCTAGTGCAGTTTCATCAACACAGCTTCTACTACATTCATTTCACCTATTTCACATATTAAAAATGTCATTTTGTCTATTACATTTCATCTAAATTACATCGGCAAAACAGAATCCTTGCATTATGTCTACTTGTTTATAAGCCGTTATATACACAAAGTTTATCCATACATTATCTATTTATATGAATGGTAATGTTTCATATTTGTGTAAAGAATTCTAGAAAGGTAGAAAAATGTTCACGTATTTACATTCTTACAATTTACTTTTAATTATGTTAGGTTAGTGCTTTAATTAGGCTTTTTAGTTTGTGTGATAGGTTCGTTATTCAATTTTGGTTTTAATTCGGTACAGAATTAATCATGCTGGACTTGGGCGAAATTTACATTACGTTACTTTAAATTTTATCGGGTAAGGTTAGGTTAGGTTAGGTTAGGTTAGGTTAGGTTAGGTTAGGTTAGGTTAGGGTAGGGTAGGTTAGGCTAGTACTTCGGTTCGTATTTTAATCTGCTACAACAATATAAATTCCTACTATTATGTTGGTAATTCGCAATACACTAAGGAACTAAAATTAACCAATATTTCTGACACCCCACTGAAATTCGTATATTTATGGGCTATCGTGAAAGAAATCTTTGTCGAAATTATACCCTTGCTTGTATATTCCACTCGGCCGGTAAAAACCAATGCACGAGGACAGAAGCATATTAATAATAATATTATACGAATTTAATAAATTGTATTCTGAACATAATAAAATGATGACGAAGAAGAAAAAAATAAATTTATCGATTCATGTAGATAGTACGAGAAAGGTAAGAAATTTAAACATGTTGGAGCCGTAAATACGATGATAATATTAAAATTAATATTAGAAATTAGGGTATAAAAATATAAGGGTAAAGACTGGATTCGCCTAATGCAGGATGGGGGATGCAATAATTGGGTTTTATAAAAACGATATCACACCTTTTCTATCTGTTACAAGACAGGAGATTTCTTGAAAAGCGGAGTAACTGTTAGTTTTTCAACATTCTACTCAGAAGGTGGCCAGAAGGTTAAACATTGCAAATATGGCAATAATAATATTTAATTTATAAACTTTTTTCTTTCTGTGGTTTAAGTTTAGTTGAATGTGTCCTTGAGACACAGAAATTCGTCCTATAAAGATTAGTATGACTAAGTTAGGAGTCAAATTTAACACACGAATATGGAAAAATACGAAAGAAAATTGGTGAACGTTCGTCGTTAAACGTTTTATCTTTCCAGTGACTTAGATCCTTAAAATATATCGTGAAATACTTGAACTATTTTACAACAAGTGGTAGTTATGAGGAGGAAAACAAAATATGTATAAAAACAATCCTGAACTGCCATTTGTACGTTTTTATTCTTTGCTAACCACTAACACCAGTCACTTTTATAAGAGCAACTGTTGCAATTCTTCAAGTACTGCTCTTAAACCTGACACTTTTCCTCCATCAACACTTCCTCCCAGTACACAATTTCTCAACAACCGCTGTTGTATTATACAATATTTTTCTTCCTTTTTGCTTTATCTCGTCTTCCAAACTTTGTTTCATATGTTTTTCCCTGTCATCTTCAACATCAGTATCTTAGAAGTAGAATAGAATATACGAGCCTCAAGTAAACAGTTTGGACAGCAACAAATTCTGTTTGGTTATTTGAAATTTAAATAGGTTATACTTTAACTTTTACAGATGTTGGAGACGTAATGGTAGTAATTCTATACCGAGGTCGCCCTGTAGCCATGTTGGTACATTGGCCTAAAATATTATAGTATACAAACATGTCACAAACATAACGACACACTCTTTGCTCTGAGTTTGTGAAATGAGGTTATGTCTCTCCTTCCACATGTTTTATCTTCTGTGCCACACGACGGAGTTCAGTTAAATTCCTTACAGGTAATTACGATCTATATTATAAACTGTTTTGGGCAAACTTAATATTGATACATAAAAAGATATTTCAGAACAAATTGGTACGTCGTATATAAATTCTATTTGGCTTACACTGGTTATTATAAATAATAAATGAAGTTATGTTGAGGGAACTATACATCATAACCGGTTACTTTTTTATAATTGCTAGGTGAAAGTTATACATTATAGCTGATTATTTACAATTGCCAGGAGGAAATTATATATAATTGTCGGTTATTATTCATAACTGCCAGTTAGTCACAGACATACAGGTGTATATTTTGCAGAAACCAGTAAAGTGATTATTTTACTGTTAGCTACTATTTTTTCTAAATATACGTATTTTATTCTTTTCACGCGACTAAATAATTTGTGTTGAATATTCGTCTATCCGTTTTACATTACCGATTAATAACAAAATTAACACAGACGTCGTGTGTATTTTTTCCTTCTCTTATAAACTGACTATATAAATATATTGAGGTTCATATGTCGACAAATTATTACATATGTCCCTCATGCACAAATGTGCAGCTGTGAGTTTTCAGTTAATATAATTTAAACTGTTGACAAGGTAGTTAAATAAGCGAAATTAAGATATTTATTTCAGATTAATATGACTATCTTTTGGGACGTTCAGAGAAGTATTCTCGTATTGACCGACATTTTAGAGGTATGTCAGTTTAATCAGGATGGTATGACGATGTTATAATTAATCGGTCTCCTGTGACCCGTTTCCTATAACGGGATAAAACTCCCGAGGGCGGGAAAGAAATTAAGCCAGGAGACATTCTATGTTGTGCATAATATGACTTACAGACCATCATTCTTAGCTGATGTTAATAAAATGGAGCTGTATATTGAAAGATTCCACATATACTGAATACTCACTCAATACACACTATTCCCAGTGTACACGTGGTTCTTTTTTTAATTTTTTTTAATCTCCGCTTACAGCCCAAAGTCTTGGAGTTACATAACCTGCACTGTTTCGCAGAAAGGCGTATATTTGTAATAGAAACGCAAAGAAAGCTGAGAGTTTAAATGTGATAGCAGAGGAAATATAAAAAATGACGTTGTTGAACATAAAGCAAACACTTTATATACGTCGTAAAATGAGAACGTAGCGTTGATACAAGAGCCGTCACTTTTTCGTGTTCTTTGCAGAGTTTACCTACGAATTTGTGTCATAGGATTGAGTAATTTACAGAATCGCATTACATAGTTTGACTTAATATGAACATCCTTAGGAAAGGATTTAAGTAAATAAATTAATTTTCTACATAAAAATAGTATTGTACTTGTGTTTAACGCAACTTTTGATATGATGTTCGTACTTAAGAGTCTTGCTGATTGTAATGACCTACTCTATTAACGATAAACAAACGAGCTCGTTTTAAAACAACGCGTGTCATTTCCCGAATTGATTGATAATTTTCTGTACAAAAGCAGCATAAGAATTTATCTCGAGTCGTAAATAAAAGTGTCTTATTGCTAACTAATAAAAATGTAGCTTAGATTACAATTATTTATACATATAAGTCGTTTTAGCGTGAAAAGTCTAAGTTTAAGTTCAGCAACAGCACATATTTGAATTATAAATATTGCATCACGGGAGCATAAAATTATCACTTGAAACTATCTCGATAACTGCGTAAGACACAAATGGCGAAATTCGGTTTTCCACTTTACTGAATCAAACACTATGTGGCAGCAGCAGCTGAAAGCGTCCATCTGCAATAATTTGTCAGAAAAATACCTTACCGGCATTACCCACTGACCGCCATTCTTCCCCTCCCCCCTCTACCAATATAGAGACGGCTCAAGACTTTGAGGTTATGTTTCCGAAAGAAATGGAAACTGCTCTATACGCAGTCGCGTCACGTCTGGTCTGTTTGTGTACGTTGTGGAAAGTGTATTACAAACTTCTCCTAATTCATTTAATACCACCTTTAACTTTAGATTTGTATGGCATTATGAATGTATAGCTCTTAGGCCTACATTAATATGGCGAAGGGCGAATACTAACATTTTTAGGTTAAGTTAAAGCTGACAAGACTCACTAACAACTAATAAAGCTAACTTCTTTTTATTAGTTTTTAAAATTGAAATAGTACTTACTATGCGATAATTCAGGTTCTCATGGCGACAGGCATAAAGATGACTGTCTTCTGGGATATTGCACCGTGTAGTTTGGTACAAGTTTATCGATGTCACGGGAGCTTAAAATTAACACTTGCAACTTTCAGCTGCTTGCTGCCTCCATCGTCACAGAGATGACTCACGCAGTAAACACTTCTGAAACGTCGATAAACATTCAGATTACACCGACAATGCACGGGTTATCTCAAACAGTAGTAATTGTTGCACCGAAACTCCATATTGCTAGAGAAGTGATATTTTAGAGAAAACTATTTCGATATATCGATCTTAGTGTCGCAGTCGGATTTTCGACTACACCTAATTAGAAGTCCTATTTACATACATTCGATTCAAGTTTCACGTATAAACAGTTAAGCAGTTAACACGTTTTTTTTGAAAACACGACTAGTAAATTATTTTAATTAAGAATAGTAGTAATAATATTAAAAATAAATTTATCCTTGGTACTTAACATCACGCCATGCAGACGTATGGCGGAGTTGAGATATAGCTTTATTCATTAACCTCGGAACTAGCTCAAAATAGGGGTCAGGTGTTGGGTCATGTTAAGACGATTATGAACATAGCCTAGTATAATGTGGAAAACGTATGAACTCGTTGAGCAAATATTTATTAACTTCAGTAGTCGGGTTCTGATCTATAGTGCTATTTGTAAAGTAACTTAACCTTATGATACGGTAGATGTTACTTGTTTTCATGTGCTGATCTAATCTACAGTTGCATGACAGTTATTTAAACACAACATCGCTTTGAAATTAAGTGCAAGTGGGGGTCTCAGCTAGTGTTACAGATCTTTATGTAGTTATAACGCACTTAAAGTATTTTAAAGCTAAGTATTATTTTCATATTATACAAAAGTTGTTACTGAAAAGTTTCAAATTATATATAAAAAAATAAAACCGTGAAGTTCGTCGTAGGTAATTCTGTCATGCTTATCGCCCCAAGAGCGTATGGAATTTCTGGGTTGGAACGTTGTAGAAGGGTAGAGGAAGGTGACTGATGGCGGTGTCTACATTTAAAAGTCAAAAAGCGTTGCTCAAAATTTACATATTAATAACTGGGCTATGGAAATGCAATTATGCCCCACTGTCTCTACACTCTGTTAGTATTTGGAAGGTACTGAGTTCTGTATGCTGTTCAAGCTTAGGTATTACCTCACTGCTGACGGGTAATGTCAGTCGTCTGTTTCAGTATTCATCTGCCACAGGTCTGTGTTATTATCTACATCGACCTAGAAGTATCCTCAGTTCGAAAGAAAACAGAAATTTTTCACTTGCATGAAGTTTGCTGTGTTTGGTGTTTTGACTGTTATTTCATATCCCATGTCTGATCTTATCTATTTGAGCCGAGAATTAACTCGACCTTCAGACAGAAGTATCCATCTACGCATGCGCACAGCCGTTCTAACACGAGTTACAGAAACATATGCTGACTACTTCCGCGCATGCGAACAGCCGATCTATTACGAATTATAGAAAAGTCGACTGATCTCAGTTATCCATTGGTTTTCTAACCTTTTAGTTTTTAATTTCATTTTGTATTTTTATCATTTCATAATGTGTAAAGAATTTAGTGTATAATCGTGTTACTGGTAACACATTCCAAAAGATCAAATATCATGTAGTTTGCTCTATCTGTGAGACAAAAGGAGAAATGTTCATATGTCAGCGTTCCATATACAGTTTCGGATTCAAGTTCGAGGTAAGGCAGTACATAACCTTGCATAATTAAATTACATTTATACTCGGATTTATGTACAAAGGAGTATTTAAAAAGTAAGGGCTACATTGGAAATTTTCTTTGTATGAATGACAACATTGTTGAGGTCTGGTCAAGGTTAGACATTGACCTGATACGAGTGTTCAGCCATAATCTATTTGTGCCGAGTGTGACGTAAAAATAGGTTTCGCCGATAAATAACAACATTAATAACCATTTTTGCAGCAGTTTCCACATTAGTTACCCCACAGTTTCTAAAAATCATTGCTTGAAGATGCTTCATATTTTGTTCGTTTGTGGACGTGGATGGGAGTCCTTATCTGTCTGAATCAACTACTCTGGTTTGGATGCTTTTAAATATTTCGACCCACACGTACACACTTAATTGTGGCAAATAATTTTGTCTAAACTTAACATACAACTGTCGATAAATCTTTGCTGCTTTCATCCCTTCAAGAACCAACAAACAAAATACCCTGCTGAACCTCTGATGAAGAATTTATTTTTACTCTATGCTTATTCGGCGCAAACGGATTACAACTGAACCATATTCGCAGAATGTCGTCGTTTGACCTTGGGTTACAACATGACCAGGACTCTGCAGTGTTGCCAAACACACAACGAATATATTCTAATATTGTCCTTTTTTAATCTTTTTTGAATAAGAGTTTACATTTTCCTTGTTATTGTAATATTAATACACGGAGAGTCTTACACTTGTGTGAGACTTTATATAGCGCCCTAAAGGCAGAGGAGATGTAGACAGGCGATGCTTGAGTACAGAGTACTGAAGATAATATTTGGACTCGGGAAAACAGAGCGGAAGTAACAGGAGACCGGACAAAGTAGCATAATGACGACAAGATGGCAGAAATGCGTCTTCTCAGAGCGCTCCACGAATATTGAATGTCTGATTGTGAAAGTAACGGAGATATTAGCGAAGAACCAAGAGTAACAGACAAATAAAATTATGAAGATTCTAATAAAATAAATGACTGAAATAGGTTTTGTAGAAAGCAGGTTAAAATTAACATTTCCACGATGGAATTGTTTGTTGTTGTTTGTTGACTTTTGCATAGGAGATGTAAATTTTTTAATGAAAGGAAATGTATCCGTTTTATATACGAATAGCTGGTCACATCTGTGAAGTCTAAATTTTTACAACATCTTCGAATATTCAAATACTGCAATGTAAGAATTTGATGGCCAACGAATTTTATAAAATTTTCTGGTATTTTCACCTTTCTCATTATCAATACCAATTGAAAAAGGCTCACTGTCGGAAATTGTTTTTACAAATACTGCTTACTTTTAACATAGTTGCAAAGGAATTATCACATATTTCGATGACTTGTAAATATTTGAAGCCAGATATGTGGTTCAGGAATGCAATAAAACAACAGCTGAAAAATTACGCTTATAATCCATTATTTGGGTATTAAAAGAAAAAAAACATTTAAACACACATCAATAATATAACGGACATCGATAGAGTTAAAGTTTCTGAAACTGAAATTATTGCTAGTTCTTTTTATTTTAAAATTTGAAATCTTAAAACCAACTTTCTGTTCAACGAACAGTGTTTTACTGCACACTTTCGGATACAGTACGTAAAATTTCAGGTTCTCATGGCTGCTAGTATGAAATAGCTGTCTTTTGGGTTGTAGCGTCGTGTAGTCTGGTAGACGTTTATCGACGTTTCGGAGAAACTTTCTACGTTCATCATCACTGTGAAATACTGCACCCTGTAATTTGGTAGAGAGACATTGAAACGTCTAAAAACAGCTGGTTCCATGGTTGGAACTATTATTACTTTAACGTGTTGTCCCGAAGAAGTGGAGCCTCAGATCATATTTGAGCATAAAAGATTTAAGGTCATTGTAGTGAGATATAATTGAACAAGAATTTTTTGGGCACGCGTTAGTACAATAATTACCTAAGTAGTAACAATGATATTGTGTAACAGCCTGCATGACATACCGTGAAGAATGCCTTTTGAATGTTTGTGTACTCCAAAGAGTGCGCCTATCCAATCCTGTTTTGTAAAGTAAAGATGTCTGCCGTCAGTGTAACTCTGAAGTGTTTAATTTCGTTACGTTAAAGCAATTTATGTTGAGTCTGCAGGAAAGGCGACCTTCTTGGAGATTAATTTACTTGACCTCGCCTGGAGGACAGGGCCGATTCCCTGATGTCATTTAGGCTGATGTTATCGGCATATTAAACAAGTTCGACTGACGTCAGAAGAAGAATTATAAGAAGAAGAGGTTAGCTGAAGCTAAAAGCTCTCTTAATTCTGGCTGCTAATTATCTAATTACACAGCCCAACGCGACACTTCGAGGTTGATTTATATATAACGCTGGCTTTTCCAGGGTAAGTGGTCGCGTTCAAGGTCGAGAGAGAGAGTTGAAAATATACCTACAGGTTTTTAAGTGGAGTAAGTTAACTATCATTTCTGTTTGCATAAAACTAACATGGATAATAATAAATATTTGACACTTTATTGAAACATTGTCCTTTTACCACCTGCCATCTTCAGATACTTATCAGTGCTTCGACATATCGATTCATAGTTATTACGTGCTAGTTTTCTTTCGAACTATTATAGTGTATTATTTTTCTATTTTATAGATTGGCGTACACCGTATTTTATATAATGTTTTAGGGCTTGGGAAACTCAAAATCCCATTGCGCTTAAGCTACACCGTCTATATTTCATATCACTGACCTCAAAGGTTTGCCTGGACGTCCATGGCCCTGAAATTAATTACATTTTAATAGAATCTTTATTATTTTATTTCAAATGTCTAACTTCTGTAGAAAAGACTGTAAGGGTGGTAGCACTGGAGTCATAATATTTTATTTTTTAACAAGTATATCCGCATATTTTCTAAATATATCACTGAATATCAAGGATGTAAATTAAAACATATTTTAACCGTGGACTAACACGTTTTCACATAGGATATCTTCATAAACGCCAAGTATTAAATTAAATAGCATATCTGTAAAGAAATGACTGCTTTATTGTAACTTCAGGCCGTAAATTCAAAAGGAAGAATCAGGGTCATTACAGTGGAACCAAATGATGATTGTCACGTGTCTGTTTGCATTGTCATCGCGAGACATGTCGGCACACTTTGTCTGATGAAATGATCATTACCACAACCAGCCACGACTTCCGCTCTTCCTCGTTTATCTTTCTTATTCTCTTCCATTTTATATCACTTCCACTCCATTTCCTTCCTCCCTTTCTCTTTCTCCTACAAACTTAACTATATATTTTTTCTGCCCCCCCCCCGCCCCCCTACTAACTCGTTTTTCGTTCCGTATCATGCATATAAGTGACGTTTCTGATTTCTGTCCCCACCCACCAACAGTTTATCTCTCTTCATGTGTGTTTGTGATGTTGGCAGCATCTTTTTATTCCTCTGCCATCGAATCTTTACTCAGATCTCTTTATTCTGTTGTCCTTTCAAAAATTTTCTTTTGAATGTTACTGGGTTTCTTTTGTGTGTTATTTATGCTATAAGAAATAACGGAACACTAAACTTATCTGACGTAATCTTCTTTCAAGAATTGATGTAGCATTCTTTTCCTTATCATTCTATAAATTAAGTCTCAGCTTAACTGTAGTCCTCGGTTCAATATCTCCTGACGCTGTGTTAAATATTTTTAACATGTTTTATATAAACTCGTGTTAATGACTATTAAAGAATAATTAATTATTGTTATGTAATTTTCTTTGTATAAAAATCTGTAGATTCTGTTTCGAATCGTTAAACAAATTTAATGACGTTAAAATTGAAAATATGTACAATTTTATATGAAGACTTGTTTTGTAATATAAAATCCACATGGCTAGGTTAGGTTCTATTCAGGTCGCCGCTAGGAGCGCAATGGCACAATGTTTCTATCATAATTGGTCATCACTATGTGGATAAACTCTATTTTCTATGTTTAGAGCTACACAGCTCTATGTCCCAAAGTCAGCCATTTTAGTTGAGCCATTCTAATATTATCCATATTGTTAAATATATGATAATAAACAAATTTATATCATTTATACAATAGGGGTTGTTATGGATCGATATGGACATAATTGCATTTGATTTAGTGTTGTTAATGTAGGCCTTCGACATCAATCTTGATTAAAATCTGTCACACAGTTTTATACATTTATTTTCTCGTACCTCAGATACCATGTAGCGTAGAATTAGTCGTTGATATTGAATAATGAATTAGAAGGGATATGGAAGTAAGTGGTCGTGGCCTAGTTTAAGGTGCTATCCCTGCATTTGTCTGGGGGGGAACTGAGGAAGACTACGAGAAAACATAGTCATATTTGAACCCGGGACCTCCCGAATACGATACAGGAGTAACTTGTAGAAGGAAATGAACAATATTCTTTGGATTTATTATCTAAATTAGACGTTTGTTTTGTTAACTGTTTGAGAAGTGTTTGTTACAGCGACTTCTGTATATTTTACTACATTAAAACAGACATTTTTTACATCATTGTACGAGACACTAGGAACCTTTGCTTCGAGATAGAGATATTTTTTTTTCGATATTCATTTTTTTTGTGTGTACTTCTTTGAAGTTCATTTCATTTTCCACCGCCTTGTAAGTTCGATTTTCGCCTCCTTTTGATCTTTTTTCTTCTTCTAAAATTTGGCAGAGGATTCCACCTCCATTCGTCTTCAACTCGTTTTTAAACTTCGAAGTTGGAATCAACCAATTTCGAAGACTTTGCATTTTCTTCGTTCGTCTTCTAATTGCTCTACTATAATTATGCCTTCAAATTCGCTTCTTAAGAAAACTTCCTCAGGCATAAAATACGGATATACTTAATTGATTGTTTACCATAATTAGTTTTGTTAATTGAGCCGTAACAAATCATTAGCAGATATTCCTAGATAATGAAATTTCCCTCTCCTTTCCCGCAAAAATTCTAAGTAAGGGACGTGATACTCCTCAGGCAATTAAAGGGCCTAATATACACTTTTACTTTTCAGGCTAAATTCCCTACGGCAGAATATATCAGTCGTTCTTGGCTAAAAGATTTATTAGGAGAATCATATCTTATGTTTTTGTGAAATAATATTAGAGTGGTCAAATTAAATGAATAGAATGTTGGTTGGACATTTAACACGCACGGGGGAGACTAGAAACAAATATAAAATGCTAGCTGGGGAAATATAAAGAAAGGAGAACACTTGGCAGACGTAAATATAGATGCATCAAGATTAATATTCGATAAATTAGAACATAAAAATTGTACAAGTTTAATTTTACTCACTACAGAGCCCAGTGATAGGCTTTTGTGAATAAGATAAAGGTAATTTAGAGTTTTATAAGATCTCTAAATCTCAAGAAAGGACTAGATTTGTGGAGTTAATTTGTTCAGTTAAGGATTTCATTATATCAAGATTTAAATGCAACCATATTGCTTCTAAGGCAAAATTTTAATTCATGTGTGCCAAGACTTCAATTCAATTCAATTATTATTATTATTATTATTATTTAGTGTTCTGTCTGACGACAGGTCCATATGAACAGGATCCTTCCATCCTTTTCTCGGACTGGGACCTGTTCATATACGTTCTTGGCAGATGATCCAGAAGTGGTTTGCCATTGCCTTCTTCTGTGAGTGAATGGAGTAATTGTTGGGATGCCACGGAGGAAAACTCCGTGTTGCCTAGACCACGGCTTTGCCCAACACAAGTTATAAATTCGGGCACCGCCGGGAATCGAACCCGAGACCCCCAGGATTACAAGGCCAGCGTTCTAACCGCTAGACCACCGTGTTTGCCAACAGCAAGAAGCCAATAACAGGCAAACACAGATAATACATACAATAATAATGAAATAATAATGGATAATAGTAAACAAATGGATTAACTAAACTTATACATGTACAGTATTAAATGTAACTGCCAAGTACAGGCAAACCAAAAATAGAAACAATATTAACACAGAGCAAAAAATGAAGAAATATAAATAAAAACAAATAATCCACCTAGGGAACACTAATATAATTGTAAAACTTTAAAGAATATAAAAAAAACAGATAACGAAGCTAGTTCATCTACAAGACAACCTATCTAGATCATTTCCCTTGTTGAGAACGATCGCTCAAGGGAGACAATGTTTACGCTAAATACGTCCAAAAATTTACATACGTCATTTGCAGCGATGACGCACCTGGCTGAAGGACTATGTCTTAGCGCACTGCTCACACTAAAAGTAGAAAATTCTCTTATTTGCCTCGCCGGCACACGTAAACCAACAGTGTCCATAATGGAATGGCAATTTATTTTGCCCTTAAAGACATTAACAAGAAATAACGCATCGAGATGTCGTCGTCTGGAATAAAGTGTTCTAAAATTTAAAGTAGATATGATCAGTTTATTATAACTTTACTCTTATTATTTTAATTGTTTTTGATTTATTATAGCTTTTATATTAAGTAGTGAATGTACGAAGTTTCTAAATATTACACTGAATATTTACAAATTAAATTGAAGCATTTTTTATACTGAGATTAAACATTTATTAATCTTTCTACAATGCATTTATTGAAAAATTTAAAAGCCAACTGTCATTTAACGGCTCCCGGCTGAAACTGTGTGACTCACCTCCAAATTCTACAAGGTTTTATCGATACTATTAAAGTATCGATTCATAAAACAATAAAATGAACTTACCTATATTACAGCAGTTTCTGCCGGGTGCCAGGAAATGATATTTGCGTTCAACTTCATCAGTGAACGCGCTTTAAGTCTTAGATGGCATAACATGCATGTCCCTCTGTCCGTCCGCAAGTATCATCTAAGAAATTACGTCAATGTTTTGTCACAGTTTGGTATAGGGATGTACATTAAAATGTGTCAGGCGAATTTAGGATAATTTTTGTAAGTACCTGTCAGTATGTCCACTTAAAATGAAGCAGAAATTTAACAGTTAGTTACCGTATTTATCAAACTCGGTTCTTCGGAAAGAAATAGAACATTGAATTATTTTAAGCTGTTTTTGATACTCTGGATGCTTAGCCTAAATACAAGGAAGTTGTGTTTTTAATTATGCAGTGTGATATATGTGACGTAATTTAAGTTTAAAATATTTGATTAGATATACAACAAACAGATCTTTAGCTTTAACATATTAATAGGAAGACCAAAGCTGGATAAAAATAATCGATTTAACATACGTAATACCCCCAATATCGAATATTTACTTTTGATTTTATTTGTTTGGCGGAGTTATAATTTAGAAATTGCTTTATTAATCTATAGTGTTCTGGTTTAGGTGAAATCTCAAATCGTAATTGTTCAAAATATTGATAAATTTTTCCCATTTTTTCGTTTCTAAGTATTTGACTGTGTATTAACTTCTAATACTATAATTAATGGTAATATTAAACCATCTAAACATTCTCATCTTCCTGCCTATGTATAAATGATACAAATTCTACTTTTATATAGCGTGGCTTTGAATGCATAAACTCTAGACCTATAGGCTATGTATAAAACGTTATGATTGCAGAATGTTTTGTACCCTTATTTGTATTATTTTTTGTTTCCTGGAATATTTGTTTTCAGAGTACATGAGCCTCTCAATGTAAATATTTTCTCGTATGAAATATGAAATAAAATATTTAGAATTAAGCATAAAATTTTAAGCCTTTAGGCCTCTGTACGTAGGAACTAATACCCTGTTTACATAAACATAATTAAATATTATTAGTTTATATAACGTATCCTTATTAACTACAGAGGTTACACAAAATCGGTGATGAACTGGAATTTGGCGCCGCTGTATCTTTATTACGAGTAACTAGCGTTTTATCGACTTTATCAAATCCAGAATTTATACGTACAAAAATTTGATCATTTTCGTCAAAAATTCAGCAGAAATATTAAAGTAAAAAATTTCTGAGACTAGACAAAATGTATGAAATATAGAAGGCGAATCCTTGCCACCATTATTATGATTATTATTTCAGACAACTCGGTGTTCAATGATATATCGAGGACGTATCGAAAGGAATCTCAGAGAAATCGTAATTTTCACAGTTCATTTTATCGTGTTTTGATACGAAAATAGCTGACTATTCGGCGCGTGTATTAAAGATAACTCGTTTTTGATATTATGGCTAGCGATTATATAATACGATTTAATGAAAAAGAGGCCATATTTGTGGAAAATCGTGGATATCTGTGTTGGGATGTCCCGTGCAGTGCCGTGGGTGTAAGCCATTTTAACTGGCTCATAAGAATAGATCTTTCAGGCTTATGTAGCTTTCGCTTGACAGACTTCAACTCTTACGTTCATTAGCAATGCTAAACAATTTGAAACGCCCTCATACTGTACTATTTTTGCATTGCCCTGTCTGCAGTAGCCAGTAGCAATGAACATGGAGCCACGTGGTCAGTAAAATTTTTACAATGTAATATTTAAGTGATA
This sequence comes from Zootermopsis nevadensis, assembly GCF_977971745.1. Lineage (NCBI taxonomy): Eukaryota > Metazoa > Arthropoda > Insecta > Blattodea > Termopsidae > Zootermopsis > Zootermopsis nevadensis. The sequence continues at coordinate 8,367,342 of NW_028259144.1, read as the reverse complement.
TTTAAGGATAAGTAGTTATAAAATTTGAAATACGTGACAATCTGTTGCGTAATTTAGAGAAGAAATTTGCTTGCAATAAAAGTTACGAAACTCATATTATAACTCATATTGTAGCACGCTTTTTCCACATTTAAAATTGTTGTTAGGAATATTTTGAATTTTTTCGCTTACTACAGAAACAAATTTACAATTTAGAAGAGTAACAATTTATGCTATATGAGACTTTCTCGGTGCTTAAACTAAATCGTATATAAATTCCTGATGATGGGAACAAAGATAGTCCCCGAAACGTATTTCTTTTGAACATTTAAGCGGTTTATAACCCTAGAAAATTTTATTGAACGGTTTGTGGGATTTATATTTCTCTATGGATCCCTGATGATAGGAACAAATATAGTCCCCGAAACATGTTTCTTTTGAACATTTAAGCTGCTGATAAACCCTATAAAATATTATTAAACGGTTTGTGGGATTTGTGTTTCTTACGGCAGTGAAGATGTTGATATTATTCTTTTAGAATTTAACGCTGATGTAGCCAACCTCGCCGAATAACTATACTTTTGGCAACAGAAATCGAATGATTTTCACAGCTGTCTAACAGGAATCCTATTAGTTTACTGAGTCTGTTGTTCACTGTGAATAACTGATAGTATATTAGCTGGTCGAGACATCCCATGCTTTTATGGGGCATGAATTTTTATTACCGTGTTCAAAACAGCCCGCCATTAGTCCCTATCCTGCGTCAGATTAATCCAGCCCCAATTCTCACACTCATGAATGGTCAAACGTCTATTACATTTCATAACAAAGCATCATTTCTTGCTTTTCGTTCTCTTATATTCTTCTACAACAAACCATCTGAACGAAAGATCAATAATTCATATGTAATTGTGGTTACGAAGCCCCATATTACAACAGCAAATTTATGTTTCAAATATATCTTTTCACCGGAAAACATATTGACTTGTTACGGTTTTATACGAAACTTATTATGTTTCACCCATATGATATTTTACATGCCTGACTGAAAGGAATAGACTGTTTGAGAAATCTAGACATAGATGGTAGTTTAATACTAAAATGTATTTAGAGACATAGGCAATGGAGATATAAAATGGATTGATCTGGCTTCGCATATTGACTACTGTTGGAATCTTCGGTAACCAATGTTTGTGTTTTATAAATGGTATGGAATTTCTTGAATACAATAGCCGTCAAACTGTGTGGTTCAAGGCCACAAAGAACTTAACTACTCCCTTTTCCGTTCGGCTCTAAGTCAATAGTTTAGCGTTAGATTTGTCCTCTTGTGTGTGCGCTTTTCCCTCTTCATCGTAAAAGGTTTCATTTAAAATAATCTGCCCTGAGAAATTAAATTAAATTCAGATCCATACGTCTTAATTACCATATTATATTTCAATATTATTTTTTCACATACGTCTTAATATCCCAAGTGAGCTCCTTTAATGAAATTTCCAACTCTTAAATTTGAATCATTTTATTTCGTACGTAGTGTACACTAGTCTGATGCAAGGCATACTGGGTAGAATTTATGAACTCATAAATTCTCCCATTTTATGTAACAAATTACTTAATATTATGATGAAAAATTTTCTGCAGTTTAAGAACTTTTAAAAGGTTCCCATGGTAATTTCTGTACTTCTATAATATAAAGAAACGATTCATGGTCGTTTTATATTATGTAATATGTTACAACAAATTTAATTTTCCTTTCCGCCATTATTAATTATTAATCTCCATGGAGTGAAATAAATTTACGCTCTGTCAATATTTTCATGGATGGCGAGGTAGCCTAGTCAGTGTTACACGACCACGAACCGGATGACCAGGGTTAGTATCCCCGGAAGGTAAAGAAAAATAAAAGCTACACTTGCTGTCCTCCCACATTCTTCCATGGCGTGTAGTACAAAAACGTTTTGTTATTTTTTATATATGTTCGAGAATGCAGTTTTCTAAGACAAAAAAGATTTAGTCACTGGCCCGTCTGTGAAATATATTTATAAACCTCATTTCATTACTTAATATTATGGTTTATAGGTTAGGGTTGAACGGAAACTTTCTGGGCATGCGCTCTGCATTTGTTTGTGTTTCTTAATATCAAACTACGTCAAAGATAATTAATACTATCAGATAGTTACATATGTAGATATTAATTAAAATACAGACTCTGAGTGTGTAACATAATACACTTTTTCATTAATATCTATAACTATGAGACTAGTGACGTCTGTCATAAGTTACGTCAGAGATTGACGTATTTATAGGTTATGTTAGTGTGGTGGCCTAAAGCAGTGTTCCACGTTTTAGATTTCTGTGATACTGTACTTATATGCATCATCTTATTAAACATTTATTAAATCCGCATTCTTCTAACACAACATATTCATGGGTTTCGTATTCTCAGGATGAACAACGAGCATTTCCCTCAACAACATTACCAGTTCATATTTGAAACAGAAATTAGTTATGTTTTCTTTGCGGTAGGAACTGTTTTTTAAAATTATTATCTAGATGAATTTCGGGTTTCTAAGGTCCAATTGGTGAATCACGACTCCAGAAGACAATTCATGGGTTATCAATGCCAGATCTGATGCGTATAATAAAACAGATTATAATAATTTCAAAAAAGGAAAAAGTGAAAGCTGTTAGGGTATGGGAACTGTTGTAGATTTTAGGTCGGAAAAATGTGTGCCGTCGTAAGTGAGGAAATGTAGGGAGAGTGGGTGGCAGAAAAGAATAAATGAAAAAAAAGAGAAATTTCGAGACTGGCCGAGAGAAAATTTCATTACTCTGCAAACATAAGACCCCAGTGTAATTTCCAGCTGGAAAAAAATTATATTTATTTGATGCGACTGGTTTGTCCGGCCCTGTGAACAAAGTAATTGACCTTCAGGCTTCATAAAAGAAGGGAGATTTCTAGACAAACCGAGTGTATTATCACATTTTCATGAAGGACTCTGGTTTATGGAGTTGTCTACTGACTGTCGCCTAGTGAAATGAGATAAAGAAATATTGTTAATCTTTAATGGTGACACTAATATGGTTAAAAATATTTTATTTCGCGTATAATATTGTTTAAAGTAGGAGAAGATTCTGTTATGATGTGATTTCGACCACTGAATGAATCTTTCAAGATGTCTGTCCTACCTTGGTAAAGTAATTTAATCTATAACAGGAACATGAACGGAGAAACGAAAGTGAACTTCGATATTTCACCCAGAAATCAAGAAAATGTATTTAATTTAGTATTATTATGCAAATATAATAAGTACTTGGTACATGTAACGACAGCATCGCATTGTTTAGGCTGAGATCATCGGCATGTTTGTAATTATAAAAACAAAATAATTTTAAGTAAATTTATTTATAGGCATAATTTACTTATCTTAACTTCATTGATAGATAATCTTTATTATAATAATTTATAAAGTATTCTGAGACTTTATCGTATTATTATTTTAAAAACCTTGCTGTATGGAGCAGATTATATTTTAAGAATTTAATCATTTCTCATTTGGTCAAGAAATTCCCAACCCCCAAGATATTTACCGTGTATAAAACGCTTACCACTGGAAACCATCTTAAGGCAGTTGAAATTAATCCGTATCGTTTTACCCTATTTTTCTAAGATACATCCTTCTATCTATATACGTCTCTATCTGTCTCTTACCTTTAAGTTCTTCAATATCTTGTGCGTATTTGTCATCTTAACCTATAATCATACAGTTATACAGAATGTTACAGACACCTTACATGAAATTACTAATTTTGCTAGCATATAAAACGTTTTCATAGTAAGGATATTTGAATTACTGAAATTTGCTTCATAAAATACGAGATAGTCTCAAAAATCAAATTTAATTTAGTGTAAAAAGTGTAGGCTGCTACTGAAAACAAGATAAACAAAGATGGCTGTCTTCTGGGTTGTAGCGCCGCGTAGTGTGGTAGACGTTTACTAACGTTTCAGAGGTCGTTAGTAAACTTCTATCACACTACATGGCGCTACAACGTTACTCTCGTGGGAAACTCATATCTTATAAGCAAACAAAGTGATTTTAGGTTCTCACGGCGACGATTATGAAGATGGATGTCTTTTGGAATGCCTCGCCGATCATATAGTTCGGTGGGACATAAGCTGTTCAGTGCACAATTGAGTAGACTGTCAATATTTGACCAATGTTTCGGAGGAGTTTAGTGTCTCTATTTTTAGGGCGATAAACACACGAACTTTGTTCACAGTTTACCTCTGTACATATTTCTCACCTCTGTGTAAAGCTCCTGAAATATTTCAGTACCGTGTATCAAGTGATACGGTTTATTCATCTGTAAATTGCTCTCCCCAGAGGAAACCATTTTCATACAGGATTCTTGGAAATTAATCGTTCACTTAAAGAAAACGGAGTTTAAATTAAGATAATTCAGTTGGATAAAGGAAGCATGAGAAATTTTGTATTCCTTTTAGGTGATAAAATCAAAATCAAAAGTTAGTCTCATATCATTACTTTCTGCTTTGAAGACACGTAGCTGTATATAGCATGCAAAAACCTAAAAAGAACCTTAAAAAATTGCGTATAATGTTGTACTATAGAGCAAATTATCAGTGTTTCACGAGAGGCAAAAAAGAAAAATATATATAAGCTTTCAAAATAGTAATAATTTCATTATTTTCATCTTTCAAAAATAAAAGTTACTGAAAACTACAAACTGTCATCTCCCGAGTTCTCATTTATATATTATTCAGGAGATGAGATGGAATCAAAATCTAAAGCCATCGTATTTCTTGACTAGACTGTTATTAATACCAATTATTTTCTTATACAGAAGTTAATATCAAAACACATAGTAATCTTCCATAGTTATGAACAGAAACTACAAGTCTACAACCGACAGAGGATAGTGGGTAATTACCACTGTTAAAACCGAAATAACAATTTCCATGTAGGATTTGAGGTTTCCACGGCGGTGAGTCTGAAGATGGCTGTCTTCTGGGTTGGGCGCAATTTCCATGTATAACCTTATCCAGAAAATATTTTTAGACCATCTTTTAAATCTTACAGACATTTTCAAGACCTTCTAGTAAATGACGCAATTAAAATTGTTGTAGATATTACGTAGCGTAATTCCTGCTATCTCAGGGTAGGGTCCTGTGGCTGTCTTGTGTGATAATGAACCTTTAGGTTCTGTAAGAACATTTCATGTCCTGACAGTATGAATCATGGGCTGGTTATTAGAAAATCCTTATAACTAACAAACTCCATGAAGTAAAGATGTTCTTCAGAAGCTGACACTTATTAGCTTATTTAATTAAGAAATTACGTGTTTTGTATGGAATCCGATGGTTCGGTACCGTGTTCACATAAGCCCGCCACGAGTAATATTTTTATAAAATTTTAAAGACAAACGGCATGTACAGAATGTACAAAAATATATACACACAACCATTTCATATATTAGAATTGTGTATAAATATATCCTTTTGGGACGCCTGTTTATAACACATGCTACAACTAACACTAATTTTGCATTTGACCTACAAAGTGTTATTTGTGGGTTCCGTGTGATTATCAGAATATAAATTATTTATCTAATCAACATTAACCAATTTATCTTTGTATTGGAGTGGTATTTTTTGTGTAAGAACTAAAGGTTTAAATATTATTTTGATGAGATCCGTGTTTCGAAGGGTTAACGTTATCATTCTGTCTACAAATTCCCAATAGGCAACCATATTTAAACAAAATTTGTTTAATTTTTTTGAAAAATAAAAATGTTTACTTTTTAGAAGTTATTTCTGCCTCCATTATCAGCTATGAAACGTTGTTAAAGTTCTACCAGACCACACGACGCTCAACCAGAAGACAGCCATCTTTGTACTCAGTAATGTGAGAACTTTAAATCCTACTAAATGAACACTTTAATTTTAAATACTACGTCACAAATGGTTTATTCTGCTTTTAAATATATTCTTTGTGCGAACTGGGAGTGTTGTATTTCAGATACGCTCATGAACACTCAACTTATTCTAAACCAAAACTTTCAACAACATAAAAGCTATCGAAGGACCTGTCATGCAAATGTTGTTGTCATAATGTTTCATTATCCAGAGCTGTGGCTGTTAGAAGTTTAAGATCAAAAGACGAACACCAAACACCGAGTTCCTACGTCCCATGCGCCAAGCCCAACAAACAAACTCGAAGCTTTGGTTTGCTGTTGCAGAGAAGATGATTACACGATGTAATGAATGTCATGTGCGTGACCGCTGTGCTTACTGCACGGAATGAAGTGTCCAGAATTGTCGCACAAATATACGTTTACAGTAACATGCCCTGTCTTTAGTAACTTTGAGAATTTAAGTACTTATTTTTCTACGTTCTACATCCTTAAGAGTTTACTTAAGTTTGGTTTAGACAATTTAAATTTTTTCCAGAACATCTGACGGTAAATTACTGTTGTCGGGACGAATTTAAGTATTCGAGGTCGTGGGATCAGAGGGGCTGGAGGGTTAGTAGATAAAATTATACTACGTATCCTGTAAACATTTCCCAGTGGCAGTAATTTGTAACTCGCTGTCTCAGTTTCTAGACGGCAATGTTTTTAATTTACATAGTACATGGATTTGTTTCACTTTTACTCTGAATCTGATGACGTAGGCGAAATAAATGATTTGGTCCTTGGTACTATACTATGACGCAAGTATCTGGTGGTATTATTCGAAGTGAGCTTGTGACGAATACGAAAAAATAGCTGTATTAAAATGACGTAGGCAGACTTAGGGTGTCCAATTTTTCCACTGACTGATCTCACATTATAGCTGTAGAACTCATAAAATTGAAAATACATTTTAGTTCTTAGAGAACAAATGTTCGCTTAGTTAGTTTAAAAATACATCACGATTTGAAGAACTCAAAGATTCATTGTCGTAATCATGAGACTTTGTCTTAGTTTGTGTTCTTAATGAGATGAATCAACAAACACCCTATTTTTTAAATTACCGTTTTAATATTATCCTCTCATCTGATCCAGGTTTTTACAAGTGATCTCTTCCCATTAAGATTTTATAATAAATTTTATGTAAATTTCTCATCCTTATCATACGTGGTTCGTGCCTTAACCATCTATTCACCTTTAATCATTAACTCTAGTTAACTTATATCAATGTAGTTTTGCGGCACTTAATTCTGCATTTACATGGTTCAAAATTAAAGTGGACACTATATTCTTAACTGTACCTTGTAGTAGTTTGACGTAATGTTAAATGTCACTGCCGTAAGTCAATTCAGATATAGCTGGCGCCGTTCGCAATAGTCAAAGTTTAAATTCAAGGTAAACTTTGGTAACTTTAAAAACTTGTATTTTTAAAATACATATACCATACGCGTTTTTTTAAAGTTTAATTTAGAAAAAAATTATAGTCTTTTCCCTTTTCCTATTTGCATCAGTTGGTTTTTAAATTGTGACGTTTCAGTGTCTCAGAAACATCTGTTGCTTTGAATCTTGGTATTGCCGAGAGCGCTTGTTACTACGTACGTATGTGTAGTTCAAAGAAAATATATGCTCTTTTCGTCTTAATTTCACTTTTTCGGATTTCCAGTCAAGGCTTCTGATTTTATGTTTTTTGACACAAAGAGTTATATTCTAAGGAATCTCCCCGAAGCCTCATCCCTCCCCTTAAAATTAATTTTCCTCCCCTATACATTTTTCACAAAGCGGCCAAATAAGCGGACTGACGGTGTTTGTTTAATTACGTATTCTTCAGATCTGTTACAAGACTTTAAGTAACGGGGCGGGGGAATTAATCTTTTGAAGCAAAAGCTCGTCTAAATAATATTTAAGAATTCATTCCGTACCGCTTAGAAAACACAACTTTTCACCATTACAAAGATTAACTCGTTTATACTGTTTAAATAAATAATTCCTGTTTACAGCGACAATCATACTGGACTCATGAACACAAAATAAAGAGTTATTCATTGTTAAAGTAGCTGGTACATATAAAGTATTTGCTCCATTATAAGACACTTTTTCAATTTTTGAAAGTTTTGAAGTCCGATTTCGTCTTAAAATCGATCTAGCCTCTTTTTCTCCTAAAAATCTGTTGTTATATCAATGGTGCAACTTACAATCGATTGCGTCTTAAAATCGATATAGCGTATTTTTCTCCTGACAATCTATTACTACAACAACGGCGTATCTTACAGTCGATTGCGTCTTAAAATAGAGGAAATATGATACTTATTATTGAAATTTAAATGGTTAAAACAGGGAAAATAAATATTGAGAAGAGTCTTTATTTTATGGATTATGACACTGTGTACTTTTTATATGTTATTATTAAAGTTTCGAAGAAACATGTTACTTCTATCTTCAGGGTAGGAAAACATTGAGGCGATTCGTTCCGGTGAACAGTTAGTAACCATCTCTAAGACCGCATGGCGACAAAGCACAGGAGACAATCCACATTTTTACCCTGCGAGAACTTCACATTTTCTGTTTGTACGATTCAAAAACTGAATCGATACAAATCGATTAGATTAACAAATACACATATCGCTGTAGTAGGACCCACAAAGGTCATGTCATGTTATAACCTGCTTGCGTTAGTTCTTCACTTGTCTTCACACAGTCCAGATGCAAGAATGTATGTTTTACAAATGCAACGAGTGTTCATTGTCGAACACTTCCTTACATCTCGGTATTACTTGACTTGTAAGAATGAGTTTGGGAAAAAAATTAGCGATTATCTTGTGTCAAAAGACGACGATATCTCGTCTGGTTAGCGTGCAGGACAGAAAACATTTAGGCCAACCTTCGCTTTGACGATATCCCTCAAAATATTTTATTATTTGGACATTTTCATCACTTAACATATCATAATTTCAGTTTCCTGATTTAAATGTAATTTGTTTTTTTGACAAATATAATATGAGTCAGGAATAAGTTTTGTGATGTCTTGATCATTCTTTATAACTGAAGACTTTGGTACAAAACAGTATAGACAAATCATGTTATTGGCTGTTACAATTATTAAAACGGTAGGAAGTATAACACGATGTTATTACGTAAGAGACAAGATTGAGAAGAGTAAATGTTTTAAATCAATGTTTGTCCCTTCAAAGCAAATGCAACATGTAACATATCCTCTTTTTGCATCAAAGTTTTGAAATGTTGCAGACATGTGCCACTGTTGCAAGTAGAATCTATCGTACGCTCGCGGGAGTCAGTAGGTGTTAGCGGTGGGTGGTTCTGGGAGATTTTTGAGCCCTTAGAGTCCGGAAACGTCCGGATTTCCGGACCGACTCCGTTGAGGTTCCATCTCAGCAACTTTCCCCCCGTCCAAAAGCTGTAAAAGAGAAATTTCACTAGTTTTTAGCCAACACAGATTTGTTGAACGATGATTCCATTTCAACACGCTGTCCTCCTCACACCTGAGCCAGCAGTTTTTTTTTGTAAGCTCGACATATTTTGTGTAGGAAGTTTTTATTATTTCGGAACGTTACATTCTATTTAATGGGTTTTGAAGGAAATTCAGTGGCGTATCAAACTTTTTACCCTTATTCTACTAAAAATCACGGACAATTTTATTTTACCAGACACACCGTTGAGGGCCAGAACAGTAGAAATACATTTGAATCGCATTTGGAATGTACCGGCTTTGAATCCCGACCAAGAACCAGCCAATATGATTTAATACTTTTCCCATTTTCCTCGGTTTCTCCTTAAAAGTTACGGAAGTAAAATCTTTAGATGTTATTTTGATGAGATTTGTTCAAAATTATATTTTCAACTTATTTTAACCTGGCTTTAAACTGGAGTTATGAGTCTACTTTACTGTTCTATCGTAGGTACAGACAATAATTATGAAGGAGAGGAATACTGAAGTAATTGTAGTGTGCAGTATTTCTGCCTAAATATCGCTTGTGTCTCGAGTATGTCATATCGTGAAATTATTCACTCTGTCTCAGCTAAAATTTCCAGTAATTTTCTGTGACACTAATGAAAATAGTGATTGATGTTGAAACATGATAAATTAACAAAATGACGAGGGTAAGAGGAGAATCTGTCGTAGGTTGCCTCAAACTCCTTCCCATGATTGTCTTCAGTAATGCGAAAAACAGGTACCAGACAGAGCTAAATTAATTCAAGAATAGTCTGTAATAACGAAGAAATCGTATTATTAAATAAACGTATTAAAATCTTTAACATAACTCTTGTTTTTATATTCGATAATTGTCGATTTTGAAATTTTACTCGGAAATCGGTTGATTTGTTCGAGATTGAAAAAATATCGAAAATATACAACGAACTCTTCCATATTCTTTCAAATTCATAATCCAGAATTGTCTTACTATTGTGTATCCTATACCTATGAAGTTATAAAACGTAATTAAATAAACCGAATGCGTTGTCACTACTTTTAATTAAGCCGCTTTCTTCCAAATCTGTCGCAACAAATATGATTATTTTGTCATTTCATTCAAAGCTCAACAGATGGAATAAAGTCGATAATAAAATTAAAATAAGTCCGTTAATGAACGAAAGTAGCAAAACAAAAATCAGCAACGTTTTATAAACACATGAAAAAACAAAAACAAATGTACCTAAGGCATTCATGTAAATTTGTGTTAAAACAGATTCCGCATGTAAATATTTCTGAGTTTAAACTACTGTTGTATCGGAACGCCTGAAGTGGTTTGTTAAATAAAATAGTTTTAAAAAGACATGTTCTTATTTGTTTTGTACACATAAACCTATGCCTCAAACTGTTCAGTTATTTAACACATCAAATTATCATCATCAGCATCAACAATTAAGAATTACGCCTTGTGGTCTGTTCCCGCGACCTCTGTGAACGGCCATATAAACTTACATGACGTTTAATTTCATGCAGTTGTTTCAAATTTGTCATTAACTGCTATTATTAAGGTCCTACGAATGGAGAAGTCACCTTATTACACGTAATTTCGAGTATTGCATGTTGTACAGTAAGTCCAGGATAATGCCATGTGTTTAGAGCATCCAATTGTTTTAAGCAGATTATGGAGCGAGAAAGCTACAGCTTTCAATATCCCACAAGTTCCTATTGTCTATAATGAATTATATTTACATAAACATCCACCATACTCAGGTACTTCATATCCCATAAACATGATCTTATTTAATATAAGAAACCCACAGATTCAAGAGCATGTACCAGAAATTGGGTAGTTCTTTAACGACGCTCTGTCAATTACATCATTTTCTAAGCATTTGATGGGATAAAATGATGATTACAGGTGAATTTCGTCATTTGTGCTTTTCGACATCTGCAGTTTTATTCAAATATCATCAATAAGAGTGTCAGTATTCTATCCTTGGCTACGGTAGAAGTTGCGCGCTGAAAGTCTGGTCATGGTGGATTAATTTATAAAATATTTAACTGTATTAAATGAAGCGCATATGTTTTATAGTATCAAATGAGATGTGACGATAGTGAAAGGGTAAGGATTTGAAGAATGAGATCGTTTTATGTTTTAATATATTTTAGGATTTTTATTGAGAGACTTTGAAAGGAGACAGGAAGATTCATCAGCGTTATGCGGTAGCAGTTTAGAGATATAAGTTGGATTTCTTTTAAATATAAGTTTAAAGTGTGTTACGTCGACACTGGATCTAAGCGACAACTTAAGTTTTCTCACACGTGACAGTAATGTAAAACAGTGAGTGAAAAGAGATAATCTTGTTGCAGATGCTGGGGGTGAAACCATGCAGTTGCAGTGTCTACTGCTACTGCTTTTTGCACTGATGTTTACTCTGCGTGTCATCCACAGCATCCTGGTGGTCAATTGCATCCCAGAGTGCATCTGCCTTTCGCAGACACAGGTAAGACCCTCTGGTGCATGTCTTAAATGCTTGCCACGTTCATACCATGGAGCATGTGTAGTTAAATGCCAGACTCCTTTATATCCTACTGTAGAAATGTAAAATGTCCCCTGTAATGCAAGTTTTATCTTTGTCATGGTCCGTAAAAGAAATTACTGCGATCTTGTAGCAGGAATTGAAATCCTTGTAGTGATACGAGGTGCGATCGGAAAGTTTCTAGACTGCGCGTATAAAAACCCGTACACTTATCTCAGGTATTAAATTCATCCACCACCCTCGAAGTAGTTCCCCTGGGAGTGAACACAACGATCCCAGCGCCGCTGCCAAGCCTGGAAGCATCCCTGGAAATCTTTCTTTGTCAGCCTGTCAAGCACCATCTGCGATTCTGCCTGAATCTCTTCTATCGTCTCAAATCTCCTTCCCTTTAGCTGAATTTTCATCTTTGGGAAGAGGAAGAAGTCACACGGAGCTTAGAAAGGAAGTTGGGGTCGGTTCTTGCAAGATCTTTGAGTTCCTGACAAACGAGAAGTCGATTCTGCTTCTGGTCCTCAGACAGGATGCGTCGCATGTGGAGTTCTTCCTTTAGAATCAGCTGACAGGTCCCATAGCCTATCCCAACAATGTCGCACAAGTCGTTGATGGTACGACGTCGGTCTTCGTGAATGGCCTGCCAAATCTTCGTAACATTTTCGGGCGTTGTGCTCGAAGATGGTCGTCCAGAACGCTCGTCATCATCGACAGAGGTTCGGCCGTTTTCAAAACGTGAATGCCACACAAAAGTTTGTGCACGACCCATTGCGGACTCCCCAAATGCTTGTTTTAGCATTTCATAGGTTTCCGTAGCCGTTTTGGCGAGTCTTTGGCAAAATTTGATGCACACGCCATTCCGAAATCGCAGGAGGGTCGGTGTAATGCACTACCAAAACGCCCATAACTAAGAAACAAATGCTAATTCGATGGTGCCGGCTGGCACACTGATTCACTATGAATGTAGGCCGCACCCGCTAGCGGCAGAAGCTCGTACTACATCCGGTTCGCCCGCTATTGACACAGTCTTGAAACTTTCCGATCGCACCTCGTATAGAGTCTTTTTCCCTGCCGACGTTTCGGATGTGTTTGCTGCCTCCATCATCACTATATGATAATGAAGGAGCTGTCGTAAAACGTTGGTAAATGTCTACCAAACGGAGTAAAAACCTAGAAGACAGAAATCTTAAAGTGTATAACAAATATCAGAAGCTACAGATTCCCTTTAAATTACTTATTACATGGCTGTTTACTGTGTAACGAACGGATATAAAGTTTGAAGACAAAACTCGCTCTGTGACGAATATTCGACCGCTTTTAAGCCCTTAAAACAGTCAAGATTCCAAGTACAGGACATGAGCATGGCTGAAGTCTGCAGTCGGTTGTGTTGCAGAAAAGTCTCAGCAGATGGTGCTGGTAGCGTTCTCTGTATCTCCCTAATCTAGTCGCTGACGCGTGGCGAACCGTAGTAGAAACCCAAAGACTTCCAACTCCGTGACTGTAGCATTGTCCTTCTTCGCCTCTTGGGAAAATTACACAAAAAGCTTAACGGTTTTCAGTATTCACATAATATCGTTAAAGTGATCAGTCTTTTAAAAACCAGTGAGAAATATATCGGCTGCCACCTGCTTTATCGATCAGTAGCTGAGCATTTTAATTTATGTTTTAAGTCTTTGTTAGTGTTTAATCGTGATTATTTCCTTCACAACATTAACCAGTTAATATTTTTAATGGTGAAATGTTTTTGTGTTTTGTTTGAGGTAAGGACTGAATTCTTAAAAAAAAATATTTAAACGAGCTTCGGTTTTAAAGTGTTAAATTATATGACTGGAAATACTCAGACTTGTAATAAGAATTAACAAAGAACATAGGTTTAAATTGTAATCTTATGGTTTTACCGCCATGAAAACTTGAAATAAAATCAAAAAAAAGAAAATTGAATGTTGGTAGGGACATTTCATATAAATTGTGAGACAGGAGTTTCAGTAGCTGGACGGATAATATTAAAGTATATTTTAGAAATTGTGTTATGATGTTTACTTGAGTGAAGTATCTCTGGCTATGAACTTATGGCGTACTACGATTATTGAAGGCTAGAGCTCATTTCCAGCAGAATAAGATGTTTTTCATTGCTGTCACATCCAAAACAACCCACTAAGAAAATTACAGAGACTACAACGCGAAGCTGATCACTCTCTAGTACCAAATACATCGAGTTTTGTCTCAATGCCCTTTTATTTCATTTTTATCTTCGTAACAGCTTCAAGATCCACCCATTTTTCAACCCACTGGGAAGAGGGGTTATTTTTCTGAACCGAATATCACGATCAAATAAGCAGTATTATCCCTTCGTGTTCTCAAAGTTCCTGGTTCAAATCTCGTCTCAGATCGGCTATTTTGATGGCAGTATCGATTGTTTTCTTCAGTCCCTCTAGGCAAATGCTGGGATAGTATCTTAAAATAGGCTACGACTGCGTCTTTCTATTCCCTTTCTTAATGACTGACTCATCAGCGCGAGCATAGGAAACTTTCTTAACAGTTTAATTTACAAAGTAAATGTTTATTTTATACTGAATCATTATATTCAGATTATAGAGTCGATAAGAGATGATGTGATGAGTTAGTAAAGAATTGGAAATTATAGGGAACGAAGCGTTAGTGATACAGTTATTACCAACTTTTGAAAGAAAATATTTAGAAGCAGAGTTGGTATTAATATTAAATATGAGTAAGGTTTTTCAAAACATTTTTTGCGGGATTTAGTACAGTGCATTTATGAACAAGAGAAACAGGAAATACAGTGCCATCTATGTAGAACTTTCCAGATGAAATTCGCAAAGCTGTCCATGTAATGGTTTCAGTTCAGGAACTCCGATATTTACAAAATTTAAAACTTTTGCTACGTTCATACAGAAACATTCATTAGGTCCATGGTTATTCACTGCCTATTTTCCTGCCATCTGAAGTCTAAAACCGGAACAATGCCTTCACAGAATTAACCTACATCTTCAGTTTATAAGAGTAAACTGATTAAGCTGTTGAAGCCAGTTTTAAAAAGATAAGTAATAGTTTTAGAGTGAAACGTGTCTGTTAGTAACTTCTGAATCTATAAATTTATTATGCACCAGAAGAGCTCAGTCAGTAAAACAGCCTGCTACTTACTTCCGTGGTTCGATTCCTGGTAGAGGCAGGCATTTTATCTTTGCTACGGCGTCCACGCCAGTTTTGACGCCCATCCACCATTCTACCAACCAAACAGCGAGAAAAAATCATCTGGACCTTGAATCTAACCACTCAGTTTTACCTGCTCACTACCTATGAGTGGAGTTTTACTTAAAGTTTAATGGATATTTTACTTAATTTTACATTAAATATAATTTCGAGATGTCGTACATAGTAAAGGTCATTCATAATTACTTCCTATTACAGCACAATATTGGCTATTGCAGTCAGTTAGCTCTCCGACTTGCTCAAGACACTGTCACTTGAAAATATCTTCTTGAGTCGTAAGTGAAATGTAGTAGTTCAAGGAATAACTACATCTAGATTGAACCCAGGAAGTTTTTTATTGTAATAAATTCTGTGCGTAATTTTAAAGTTTTATTTTTTCCTACATGCTTCTGCCATCTTCAGGGCCAGTACTTGGATACACCAGTTATATTCTTTAATATCATTCATCAATGAAAGTTTTGCAATAGCGTTTCAGTCTAATTTGTAAAATTTTATTTATTAATTACTTTTGTATTAATTATAGTTCTTGGAATTAATAATATGTCTGTATTTGTATAAATTCATTATCAGTATTACACTACGCTATGGATATTATTAATTTCTTTAAATAATGCTTTCTATAATTATCAACACTTATATTCTACGCAGTGACTCATCCTTTACGATACACACACACACACACAGAAAAGTATAGGGTAAAATAAGAAAATATATTACGTGCTGATTATAACGTCAATTTTATCCGGTAGTTTAAGAAAACTGAATTATTAATATATGACACAACGGAACGCTAGTTCAAATAAATATACACTAAAATAAAATATTTCATGTGTCAGCATCGGTAGATTACAATGAATAAAAAGAAATTGCCAGTTATCAATTGTTAGATTTAAAATATATTAGTTATAGAAGTTAATTAAGACACCTTTTAATCATACCTGGAAAATGATAATTTAAATACTTGTCCCTAGGTTTTTTCGGCAGGAACTCGGCGTATAATTCTGAATTTCGGGGTTAATCCGCATCAGATGTTCATTATTATTCCAAGTTTCGTCTAGTTTTGCGTTTGCCATGTTCAGAGTGGAACGTTAGATAATACTGAACATTCAACGCGGCTGTACATGATAAGATGAAATTATACATGAAACTGACTATATATTTCTATAAATATTTTTCCTATAGGTCTAAATTCCATAATATGCTTGAAAATCCAAATTTGTTTAGCCAACGTATTTCACTTATGCTCTGAAGAATAAAAACACTGGTAGGGTGGGGGTTCAGAAAAACGAATCGTTAATCCTCTTTATAGTGGCGGTTGGCTGAAGGCCATCTGGAAGCCCTCACCGAAGCTTCACTATCGCATTAACAGAGAAAACCGCGCATTCTTCATTGTGCTTAGTAATATACTTCCTCTTTCTCTGCTAGCAGCCCTAACAGAGTCGTCCCTCTTCTAAAATATTACAGACATTACAAGAAATTTGATCATAATAACATCAGACTATTAACTACAGTAACCCACCAAATTGTATGCCTCAAGGTCACAGAGAAATCGCACAAGGTTACAACACGAAGAGCTTAGCCCAGACGAGTAAATACAGCTCAGAACTCACAGTACAACAAAGCTATAAACATTTAATTATTGTCTTAGAGCCGTGGCCTTGGAGCAGATAGTTCGCTGGGGGCTGCTATAGAGAGCTGTCATATGCTTATAGCTGTTTTATTAATTCTGCGTTACGAGGTGTTCTGTGGTTATATCATCCGAAACGTAAAGAACGCAGAATTTTTGATTTCGTGCTATTTAACTTAAGTTATCAATAATTATTACTATAGCACAAAAGAGACGCGGATGGAGGAAGTTCGGCGATCATGGTGGCCGCGCGTGAAAGACTTGTATCTTGACAGCTCAGACACTGAAATCATGGACATAGTCTGTGTTTGTCTTGTGCTGTCCTGTGTAGATGGAGGCTCGCCGTTCAAGAATTCTTAAGTTACCACACGTTAACAGAGGGTTTGAAAAGATGAAAATTTTTGAACAGGCCAAGAGTCAAAGAGCCTGCAAGCACTTTCAAGTGCATATGAAAAGTATCTTCGACTTCCTTTGTTTCTGTCAAGGTTAAACAGAGCTGAAGAAATACGCTGGTTCATTTGTCACGAACGAGTTAACCGAGACTGGAAGTGAGCAGTGCTTAGCTTCAGTATAAATGCATAAGTGTGGTTAGATTATTAAGTGGTTAGTAGATTCATGTAAAGAACTGGATTTAATTGCAAAATTACGTGTGAACTAACTCAATGGTACGAAATAATTTTGGAGGATTTGTGATTTACTCAAATGCTTAAGAAATCCAGTGTTTTATGAATCCTGAAATTTCATCTTCTTTTAAAATCCAACCATTTTATCCTATCTGGAATCAGCTGAATAGTCCAAGCCATTGTTCTTGCTGAAAGAATAATATTTTATTTCACTCAATTGTTCGTGTTGTAAAATTTAGCTACCGAGGCTTCAATTAACAGCTGTTTACTCAAGTTGGCGCTGTGTTACATTTCCCATGTAGGTTATTACTGAAATGGATTACGTCAAGCGAACTATTTGCTTTAGGGTACACGTGTATCCCCGTCATATATGCATGAACTACCAGCTGACTTTCCCCTCTCACCTATATTTTCAGCACATATAACCCGACCTCCTTTGCATTTGCATTGGAAACTGCGCGACATAGCCATATTACTAATTTCCGATACACGGATGCGATATTTTGGGAAGAAAATATGGCACCTGATTTCTTGTACATGTTTCAAAATACACAATAAGATTAAAAAGTATTATAAAGTAATATTCTGTGGGAAATTGCATTACTCTCGATTTCCTATTCTGGCCTGACCCGCAAGACAATTTGAGGCCCGAATTTTTTACGTTTAGAGCAGGGTATAGTTACGAATTCAAATCCTGCCCTTTAACATATTATATTTTTTCTTTATATCAAAAAATGCTATCCTAATAAAATTTAACTTGCCTAAGTTTAATTACAGTTGTTCATTAAGCAGCATTTTATATTTGGGGAATCCTTTATTTTTTATTAACACGGTATTAAAAGTATTGCATACTTTTTGGAGTGTTATTGTTATAAAATCAAGAGATTTCACAGTGTTTAATACCGATATAAAGTTCACAAAGCCACCATATTATAATATATAAAAACAGGATTTTTTTTAATATCAAAGCAATATTTTTACATAATCATCCTATCTGGTTCCACAAACATGTTGGAATTTGTTTAACAGTTTTTGGATCGGCATATTAACAATGTGTATCATTTTCCGAAAAAATGGTTATAGATTTGATATTTTTAATAATTATTTTATTTCGATTTATATTTCGTATCATGTTTTGTTACCACTGAAATTTTGTCTGACAGAGAATCTCTAATTTTATTTGAAGTATCTCAGTGCGAACATTTAATTTCTGTCGAATTCTTTCTAGAAACTTCACGAGACATAACTTTCCTTTGTGCTCATAACAGATAATTACATAAGACCAGAACAGATCTAATTATTTGGTGTTAAAGTATCTGAATATATTTATATAGAGCTTTCTTTCTTTACAATAAAACCTCGGTGCAAATTGTGGAATCATAAACACAAAAAAAATTCCTTTTGCACTGTAGTAGTCGTCACCAAATTGCATGTTTCAAAGTCACAGTAAAATCATACAACGTTGCAACACGATCAGCTGAGACCAGGCGAGTGAAGGCAGTTCAGAACTTATGACGTAATAAATCTAGCAATGCTGTTCTGTTGACTTAGAGCAGCGTGGTAAGGGGGGAGTACTTCCGCGACCTTGAAGCATGCGGTTTGTTGACGACTGCTGATGTAATTCTAGCTAAGGACCGTCTGGAAAATAGGCCAAATGGTAACACAGAGAAAATGGCACCGTCATAATCACAGTGTTTAAAACATTTAAATAAATTTAAGATTACTGGCGTTTTAGAGTTCCATGCTGCCTCCATCATCAGGGCGATGAGGGGGCACTATTAAAAGTCGATAAACTTCTACCAGACTAAACGGCGCAATAACCCAGAATACAGCCATTTTCAGACTCACCGTCGTGTAAACATCAAATTTTACAAGTTGGCTTCAAATTATGTGTAATTGATTTATTAACCCTTTAAAGCCGAAACTCGCCTAAATGATAGTTAATAATTTAGTCCATACTCCAAAAGAAAACAAAACATTTTACTTGTTAATTCTGTTTGTGGGAACATTCTTTGTATTGAAATTCATACAAAAATTATAAATACATAGTGCAATGTTACTGATTGTTTAAGTGTATGGTACATATAGTTACCACTCGGATTTAAAGGCATAAATGAACATGTGCCCAAAACTTCCTTTCCGCGTTAAGAATTGGACATTGAGGAGATTAACAATTTATAGGATCAACTTTTCGCCATATACTTTTAGAGTTATCAAAATAAAACGCATGAGATAAGACGAATATGCAGAATACATAGGAAATATTAATGCTAAAAGTTTTGGTAGGAAATTCCGAATAAAAAATCCGCTTTGGGAGAATTACGATATAATTTCTGAGCAGTATTTAAGTGAATCTAACAGATAAGAGTTTGGTGGTGTAGACAAGATTCAGCTGGCTCAGTGGCGTTCTTTTATAAGTACAGTAATGACATTTCGGGTTTCATAGAAGTTGAGGTATTTTTTTGCCAGCTGAGTGACAGTCAGGTCTTGAAGAAGGAGCTGACAGTATACCGTTACTTGTACAAGACTCCAGGACATCAAAGTGCATAGCGCTTGTTATTTCCCACCTCATTATTTTACCACACTGCTACCATTAATGACTGGTCTGTAGGGAACCAAGAGTTATGGTAAGGTTACCACCAACGGCTTGATATTCTGTCAATTAATGTCCATAATTGAATTATGGAGCTGACATACAGACTTAAAGACTCTTATAGCTCGGTAGTGAGACTCTTAAAAAATTTTGTTTTCTACTTTGAACTCTGAAATGCATTGTATTTAAAAATGGGAAAATGATTTTCTGACATTACATAACTCACAGTCGTGTATTTTAAATAAATTCCTTTGTTCGTCCTTAAGATTAAGACATCTTTTGAATCAGTAAGAAATAGCTTTTGTTTTGTTCTACACTTTGTTTAAAGATGGGAAGAAGACGAAAGACTAATAACATAAGATTTTTGTTCATATCCCAGGTTTCTTTATTATAAAAATTATATCAAATCCAGGATTTTATTACATTTTAAAATACGTGAAGATACACACATTACTTTATTTAGTGTTCTGTCTGACGACAGGTCCATATGAACAGGATCCTTCCATCCTTTTCTCGGACTGGGACCTGTTCATATACGTTCTTGGCAGATGATCCAGAAGTGGTTTGCCATTGCCTTCTTCTGTGTGTGAATGGAGTAATTGTTGGGATGCCACGGAGAAACCGGAGAAGCCCCCGGAGGAAAACTCCATGTTGCCTAGACCAAGGCCTTGCCCAACACAAGTTATAAATTCGGGCATATAAAATTATTTTATACATTTTAAGTCTTCAAAAGTATCTCGAAATTTTTAAAAGCATGTAGTTTACGTTAACTTATTATTCATTCTAAAAACATTTTTATTATTACTTTTATACGTCATTTCCGGTATCTTTCCAATTCCATTCACCTGACAACTTTACGTCCTCCATTTTCCTGCACGAAACGTGATGAAATGGAAGTGCTAGTGACTTTAAAGCTGAAAGAAAAGCTCATAGAAGGTGAACAGAAAATGTTTCTACGTTATATAAACGAGTTTTGAGGCTACGTCGAAGCCATCACACAAATTTGTTCCTAGTTTCATTTATTCTTCTTCTTATTTCCATTCTTCTTCTTCTTCTTCTTCTTAAAAGAGAATTGTGTTAGCTTGGGTAGAGTAGGTAGGCTGCCGATGGTGAGTGGTCGCCACTTATGTGCCAATTATGCACTTCTGAAACGTTTTTGAATATAATATTTCTACGCCTGTCTCAATTGGGGCTTTCTGTTTGTAATGCCCAAACAGGGATGAATTTACCGAGAAGATTTACGATATATCAATATTAAAACAATATTTCTCTGAAAATGACCTATCTAGTACCTGTACAAATTGACTATCAGGTATATTACTTGCATTTATTCAAATAATCTAGGGTAATAACTGTAAAATAATTTAACAAATTTTATGTAACCTAGATTATAATCGTAACAGTTGATCTAGTCTCAGCTGTCAAATCATTTTCGTGGTATTCATAAAACTGTACCCCTTTAGGTGACATGAAACATTATTATAAAAATCTCAACATAGGAAATATTGTTTATATTAATTCGTTTTAATACTAGTTTTTTCAAAATATTAATTTAAATTAATACACATTCAAGTAGAATTTAATAAAAGTCTCGACATGAACAAAGTTTGTACCAATGTTCTTGAATAGCCATGTTTATGAAGCGGAAATTCGATTATAGTTTCTTCAAATTTACATATAACGGTAACATTCGCAAGTATTTAACTACGCTTTTTCAGTAGCTCAGACTATGTAAAGTCGAATGAGAGGTTGAGGGTAAATTGGAATGGATGTGGAAGGAAGCGGTCTTGGCTTGATTTAAGATACTATTGGGCATCTGCCTGGAGGGACTAAGGAAAACCCCCTAAAACCCCCAGTGAAGACAGCCGGTCTCTAGGCGGAGAATAATTCGAAAGAATCTGTAACAAGGTTGAAAATGCGCCAGATGTTTTTGATATTATCTATTCTAAATCCAAATTCTGAATTATAAGATCACCAAATTTAAATAAATTTAAATTTGTAATTTCTTACCACATGAAACATTGATCTATATAGGCCTAGATTTTTAGCTTTTTAACGTGACAATCCTGTTTTTCTGTCGCCCATGTCAACTAATTTCACATACAGACTTTTGTGTACAGATACACCAAGTTCGTAGCCTCACAAAAGATTAATAACATTAAAATCATCATAAATCTATATTACAAAAAATTCGTCTTATTAAATTCCATAATTTCCTTGATTACTGTAAGGTAGAATTGCCACTGCGGTTCATTAAACAATATGAAGTTATAAATATGAAAGAGTTATAGTTCTACGCATTCTTAACCTTTACAGTAGATGGAGGCCCAGGTGTTTAATAGTGATCTTCCTCAACCAACTTGTACTAAGCCAATCACCAAATCTTTGATCTAATGCCCAACTTAAATTTCTCAAATATTTATCGAATTAAACAGAAATGTTTATGTTAGTTTTGTGTAGAGTGGCATCCCTCACTGCTCTATGAGATTACGTACAATAAAAGTGTAATTTCAATTAGAGTTCTAAATATTTAATTTCATCAGAATTGTTTAGACAATGCCGCTAATAACACTGAGTCGGACAGACGTTTACTTTCAGTGAAAAAACCTAAGTACAATTTTCATATCGCAGCGACGTGTTTCGACTGTCGCATCAAAGTTTTAATGGTTCGCTTTCAAGACGTCTTAATGAAACTATATAGTTTGTTCTATAAACAATGTATAGCGTTTCTTACACACTGATGAACTTCTCATTACAAAGCATTCGCTTTACTCCATTTCATGGAATTCTCATACGTTTTAATACAATGAATAGATCGATTACAGTAGCGTCATGCATTTTCAATTTCCGTTCACAGACTGAATCGAGTTAACAACTACGATGAGTCGAAACTTCAAAAACAAAATTCTTTGGAATTACATATTTGTTTAAAGTAACATAAAGGTAAGAAATAAATATAGCCTTTTACCGAAAATTGGAAGAATCTTAAATAAATTTGAGATCTATGTATAGCTATTTTGTTATTATCCATTAAGTCTACCTGTTTAATTCTTTCTTCACTTTTAATCGAACGATAAGTTAAGATCGTAAATTTAAACCATACGTCACAAAACTGTATGAGACTTGGTTCACAGGAAGACAGAAGAATTTTATGTGAACCAGTTATGTACTCGACAGTGTATATTTTTCTTCAGAAGCTAGTAGTCACTCAGATTAAACAAAAAATATTTAGCCTTTTATTGAAGGTTTATTACCGTGTTCTATAAGAGCTTATGTGTAGTCCCTAACCTCTGTCAGATAAACCTGATCAGCGTCCTCATATCCTGGTTTGTAACATCCATTTTAATATTATCCTTTCACTGACGCCCATGTCTTTGAATTTATCTCTTTCCGATTATAATTATAAATGTAATCTTCGTATATCTCATGCCCCGTATATCATGTTCCTTGATTTTAATACAGTAATATTATTTAATGTCATATTCAAATTGTAAAACCTTTGTCTCCTGTTACTTTTTCATCTGAAGTTTAAATATTTTTCTCTGCATGCTTAGCTCCTGTTCGGTCAAACGTCAGTCTTTTGTTAACACCGTAATGCAATATTGGATTCCATATCAGCTATAATAGGTGGTTAATTTATTTAAAAACTCAGCGACTGTTAGCTTCTCAATGAGGTCTGAGCTTTTAAAATTATGACAACAATTAGAACGATAAATGGTAATAAAAACAATAAAAAAATGTCTCTCCCTGCACATTATTGGAACCAAGGACCAAAGTATTCTAACGTTCTCCATCGACATATTTTCTGACACTTTGTTCCTCTTTTACGCACGACGCTTGGAACTTGTTCTCAACTGTGACGAAGTTGAGTTTTTGATGGCCAGTGACAGGTGGCAGATGTGTTGTAGTTGGGCAAGTCGCCGTTAGAAGCTGTTAGTTGAATGGATGTGCATCATACATACGTCATAACATCTCACATGTTGGCCCCAAGGGTGAAGAAAGTCTTACAAATATCCAAGGTACTAGCGAAAAGCTTTCGGTGAGCGACGAGGGGTGGAGGGTCCTAAGAAAAAGTGTGTATCATGTCACGTATCTTGTATGTCTCGTGGTTTGAGTCATCTACAGTAGAACAAACGAAATTTCTAAAACGACATCAGTTTATCATGGAACGTCGCGACCGAAATTTTAGCTTTCACTCTTCCAAAATTCCTTCAGGCAAATGCCTTAAATTAGGGCACAAATTATTCTTTCAATATTTTCTCAGATTAATTCATTATTCATTAGTTTTTTCTACCATTGGACACAATGAATCGCGAGCTATTGACGACGAGATAAATAAACTATAAACAAATAAAATATATTATTGAATTATAATAATCTGCATGTTTTGTTAGGTGAGCCATTTTAGACCTGTTCAGGATTGAATTCTAAAAAACCTCACTTGTTAGATTTTCCATGTCTGTCTGCATGCAACAACTGAACAGAATTTAACAAAATTTTATTTCTTGAGTTTCAGTAAAATTTATCGACTCGTCATTGTTTTGGTTGAAGTAACAATAATAGACACTTTACATAAATAACTGCTTCAGATTTTGCGCGCCAATATGATTCCACGGAGAATCCTCACTTGAAGGAACCTGTAGGTAACTAAGCAATTACATAGCTGAAGCCTCAGTAATTATACCACGGAATCTCTTTCATGAATCATTCACTGATCCCCAGAAAACTATGATGTCACTTGTATAATTAACGATCAAATTGTGGCCAGATATATTAAACTATGCATATATTTTTAACTTATTCTAATGTCGTTTAAGTTCGGTTTAAGCTTCATTTCTAAAGTAAAGCAAAGCTGTCCCACTACACGCCATGTAGGCGCTTGGGAGTGAGGTTAGGTATAGCTCCTATTCATTCTTAACCTCACCACCAGATGGGGTCAGCGTCACGCCTCGGTGTGAAATTTGGCGTTTCAGGTGAAAAGATATGAATATTCAACTAGCACGAATTATGAATCTGACCATATAACCTCAGATGTGGTTAATTTTTTTAATTTGCCATCCTGTTTATGAACAATGTTACAGTAAAATTTAAAACAATTAGTGTACTATCTGTATTATAGGAAAAAGCTCGTATTATGTAAATATTAAAATAATAAACAGAAAAAATTGTATCTGGACATAATTTAGAATTACATTTTTCTAGCTAGACGTTTGAATTTTGTACCTAGACATATTCTTTCGAGGTAAAGATGTCTAGGGATTAATTTGATTAGCCTAAACGTGTCTTTTACACTTTTAGTGCTACAAACCGCTATAGTATTTAGATCTCTCTTCGTTAAATGTCTGATGTTGCCTTCATCAATGTACTCCGTCCTAATGTTTCCATTTTACTTCTTCAAAGCCACACAACAATGTGAAACTCTACAATGTCATTGATTGTCTGTTGTCTGTATAAAAGTTGAATCTTGCGTCTTGTCTTTGTCTCATGCATTTTGCTTGTTGTGTGTTCTTTTATGTTTGGTGTTAGTCTAATGGATTATTTTATAATCAATGTTGCTCACTTTCTTTAACTGTATTGTACTTTAAAAAATAGATGAAACAGTATACGTCTCATAACATTTATAGGCTATTGTCATACATTTTTATTTGCATGCCATGTATAAGATATATGATTACTCCCTTTAGATGTTTTACTTTATATAAATTCTTATTGTTATTTGTGTGTCATTTATAGGATAATTAATTGCTCCTTTTAGACACTTTAGAGTTTAAAAATTCTTTATATTTGTTAGTATTGTATTTTACTTAAATATCATGTGATAAGTAATAGATAACTTCGTTATCAATAATAATATTTGTCATATATTTTGCTCTATAGGAGTAATTAATTTCAATTCAATTCATTTATTGTAATGTAACTTTAAATAGTAATTTATTCTTACAGTCATAAATTTGGGTTCTTGCATCACTTTCTTACGTGTAACTGTGGTTTCTGCAGTGGTTACACAAGTTTAATTTATTAATTTAAACTAGCATCCTTTCACTGCTACCACGTTTCGGATAAAATTTTTTACGCCAGGCTTACAGAAATTTTGTTCTTCATAATACAAACTGAAGACGAATTTTAAGTTAATATAATATTGCCTCAGTTACTTTTAATTTTATATAAAATAACAGTTTTTGTTGGTATGCGACTGAATAATTAATTAATTAATTAATTCCTGGCTTTTACTCTCAAGTGTTACACAATGTCACAGTTATGGAACATTGGACCGTACATTGTGAAAGTAAAATATATTAATATCAATGCATTTGCTGTCATTTTAATATTATGATCTCATTCTAGTCTTCATTTTATTTCACTTCCAGACTTTTAAAAAAATTTCTTCCTTTCTTACCCGTATTACTACGCCCATTTCATTTTCATCCGTTGTATAAACCTTAAATATAGGCCTAATGCGTAATGAGTACAACGTCTGAAGCTCTACCTAATGTAATTTACTCTAGTTTTTTTCTCGTTCTCTTTGTCCTTTGCACTTTTTTGTTATGAAACTCGTGTTCGTTCACTAAGCGTGAGATACTAGGTCTTGTACCGATACAAGATGTCAATAAATTTTATTTTTATATCAAGTTGTTTAAACGTGTTGTCTTACATGTCTCACCAAAGAATGGCAAATATCAGATAAGTTTCCTTATCAACTATTCTTCTATCATAATAATATTCTCCTGGCCTTGTAGTCCTGGGGTCCCGGGTTCAATTCCCGGCGGTACCCGAATTTATAACTTGTGTTGGACAAGGCAGTGGTCTAGGCAACACGGAGTTTTCCTCCGGGGGCTTCCCCGGTTTCTCCGTGGCATCCCAACAATTACTCCATTCACACACAGAAGAAGGCAATGGCAAACCACTTCTGGATCATCTGCCAAGAACGTATATGAACAGGTCCCAGTCCGAGAAAAGGATGGAAGGATCCCGTTCATAATATGTCGCCAACCTCCTGTAAAGGAGACGGAATAATAAAGAAGAAGAAGTTTTAATAACACTCTTAATTTAGTTTCAGTGTCTCAAAGTACAGTGAACAGCCAATTCGTGATGTTATTTAAATGATTGTAATTATTATATATAATTTTTATTTGAAAATCTTCTGAAAGGATGCTACTTGAAATGTCAAAAGTTGACTTTTGAAATTTATGTTAAAGTAAATTAAATTCTGAACCAGACCTGACCAGACACTGCTCATAATGTATGTTGTACCGCAGGTGCTGTGCAACACTGGCGGTCTAACAGAGATCCCCATCAAGTCACTGCCTTCCACAGTGGAACACCTGTCTCTAACGAAGAACCACTTCCCAATCATAAAAAGTGACGCTTTTGCTGGACTCCGTGGATTAAAAAAGCTTTCTCTGGACGGAAACAACATTTCAATCATCAAACCTTTCGCTTTTCGTGGTCTTCCTCGCCTCCGAGAACTCTCAATACAACATACTCCTCTCACAACAATTGCCCAATTTTCCTTTGCCGGTCTCCAGAATATTTCAACAATACTCTTAGGACACAACCGGATACAACGTGTTGAAGGTTACGCGTTTGCTGGGACGTCCAACGTTCGTCTGCTTCTCCTGAACAACAATCCACTTCACCGAGTGGACAGTTCGGCTTTCTCTGGCTTGTCCAACGTGGAACGTCTCATCTTCCCTTCTGGCATCCGCGCAGTGGAACCTGATTCCTTCAGTGGCCTCGACACAGTTAGCTTTCTGAAGCTGGCCTTCATGGACCTCTCCTCTCTGAAGCCTCACACCTTCCGAGGGCTAAGCCACGTCCATATTTTATCGATACAGGATTCTGACTTAGGTATTATCCGTGCCGATGCATTTGAAGGCATGACTCAAATTGGAATCTTGAGTCTAAAGAATAATAAGATAGACGCAATTCAAGAACTGAAGTTAAAACCTATTAATCGTATAAAAATGTTACAATTACATGGCAACCATCTACTGGAGACACCTCTACCTGGTGCTATAATAATTCAGGGTGTCGAAAAGTTGAATGTAATTGATAACCATTTTCCATGTGACTGTCATATACACACACTTCTTGAGAGTCCTTTAGCTAACGACACCACCGGAACCGATTTCAGAAGTAAGAATTACTGTATATCTCCTCTAGAAGTGAACGGCAAATTGATGAGTGACTTGGATCTGGACTCCATCGGCCGATGCCACGAGCAGGTAACGAGGGGGAACCTTGAGGCTTCTAAAGGACCAACGGACTCTGGTTGCAAGAAAACATCTTTTTCTCCCTCTGCAACCTTTCTGATTGTCTCTCTATTGTCTATATTATGTCAGAGGTGAGGATTACTTGTCACGTGATAATTTTTTGCCTATATGAATTATTCAGAAAGGTAATGTTGGTAAATTTTGTATAGAGATTAAATTGAATATCACTCACCAACTGCCAGTTCAAATAGACTATTTTAAAGACTCCGTTTAACGGAAATTTATATTTGAATAATATGAAAACAGAATGGATTAATGCGTCGTATAGAACATTCATCTGTTTGTGAGAATAAGGCTTCTGGGAGTGACGTAAACAATGCGAGTGAGTTGAGGTTAGGAAATGACATGATTTTTGCCTTTGGAGCGGTGGAACGAAGTGAATTTACTTTCTTATTATGGTGCGAGGTGTTACGTTTAAGGAGCCCAGCACTGCCAAATGTTCTGTGTCCTATATGTGTTCCAATATGGTGTTGTACACGGTGTTAAAAGCTACATTAACCGGACAGAATTATATTTCCTGTTTTCCATGTCAACGAAGAGAAAAAAAGTAATTAGAAATACAGCTAAAAGTTAATTTTTAAATATGTGTCTTTAAAAGTATTAAATTGTAATTGTTTGAAAGAATATTACAGTTATCGCTCAGTCGCCATAAATATTTAAAGAAATAAACTGAATTATTCTTAATGTACAAAATATTATACCAATGTTACAACATTCTCTGTGAAATATGTGGATAATTGTCTACAAGAATATTGAAATATTGTCTTATTATAGATGTAAAATCTTGGAAATTTATACTATTTTCCATGGATAACAGTAACATTACGTTCAGTTAAATTTTCCACTTTTCCTATGTTCCTTATAAAAATCACTCCATAGAATGTGTTGCAATTGTACTATAGCTCGGTACTAACGGGTTTGATAGAAAGTCTAAACCCAAACAATATGTTGTAACATCATTCGTTACTCGTTTATGGCATCATTTATGCAAACTAAAGAATTAAGAACGCCTTTTAACTTCGTGTTAGTTTGTCGTATAATTCATCTCCTTAAGCCCTTCTTGAATTTTCCAATAACAGTTTAAGAATCCTTCTTATAATTTTAAAACGCATTAAACTTTATTCCACGTCTTTCTAATGATTTAATCAAAACAGTCAAATGCAACTCGTTACAATAAACGTCAAAGCAGTAAAATCATATATTTGTTTATTATTCAACTAGTTTTTACTCTGATAAGCCCTCCTTGGAGATATTGTATTGTTATTAATTCAGAAGAACTATTCATTACAGTGTAGACGCCATAAATATTATCTAACAGTTAAACTGTTAATATTTATGAACACTAATACATCAGCGAATAACCGTCAGTGATACACTAAGTTAGGATAAAATCTCTTGCTTTGAGATAATGGGAATAAAATATGAAGGACTCAAATTGAAAGCATCATCTTGTTACGAAATTTTTCAACGTCAATAATTAGGCATCTGATAAATTTTTAAATTTATCTCCTCGAATATACAGAAATATTCAAATATGTAATTAAAAAGTCAACTTTGCTAGTATAACATTCCACATGCGTAGTTGACTCAGTGTATCACTACGGGTTGGATGATCGGGGTTTGATCCCCGGTAGGGCAAATTATTTTTCTTCTAGCCTCTGAGTATAGACCGATTCTGGGGCACGCCCAGTCTGTATCTAATGGGTACCGTGGGCCCTTTCGCCGGTTAAAGAGCGGTTAGGGCGTCATATTGACAACACATTTTAAGTAGTACTTATGTTAAAAACGAGTAGGGGCTTAACCTCTCCCTGCAAGCGTCTCCATGGCGTGTAACGGTTAAGATTTACTTTGAACATGTGACATACCTCAATGTATTACGAACCGATTTTGAAAAGGAAGACGGATAAAATTTCCTTTGACACGCCGTGTGATTTACTGATTTATAGTTGTTTAACGATGCTGTTTTAATTACTGCTGTTCCCTGCAGAGGCTAGGAGAACCACAAGGTATTTTAGTTACGACAGTCAGTGGCCCAGCGTAGAAATTGAACCAGAAAAGTCTCGATTGAAATATTTAGAATTTCGGTGTTATTAAATGCTGTTCTTTTGGAGTGTTTTAAGCGTGGTGACTTCATCTATCAATTCAAGGTCATTTAAAGTTATAAATTATGCCCTTTCTATCTGGTGTAAAATGAGATCAAGGGCTATGAATTACCACTAGTTTTGTCGCAAGTTAATTATTTGTGATAAATCATTTAGGGCCTTAAATTTAGTCGACTCAGTAATTTTATAACACTTAAATGTACAATCTTAGATTTTAAATTCAGGACGGATAAAAATGCAGCGGATTCCAGATTAACCGGGGTCTATATGGTTTAAACGAAAATTAAAAATTAATTTACAATATTTGGTCTCAGTAAGAACAATTACGTAACTACGCAAGAATTAAAAAATTGAAATATTTTTACTCGAAAGAATTATACAATTAAAACTTGTTACAAGTAAGATTCACGAGTACAGTTTTGTACATCGGTTTTTGTTTTAGTGTGTGGTTGTGTTAAAAAAAACATTAGAAGACAAATCACAAAAGCCTAGCTACTTGAATAGCAATACATCCAGTAATTTTTTGTTAATATTTCACTATTTCTATGGACATTCGCCTGTGTGGAATGTTCTCTCAGCTGTTACACGAATGTTTTATGGCAGATACACAACAAACATCCCTACTAAACGTTTTGGGACAATAAATTATAACGTTAGCTGTTGGTGGTGTGGGGTAGGCATGATGGCAACATAAATAAATTCGGATAGGATCACTTGAAGTGACATAAACTGTAATATAGTGATAATGAGTTAACGATAATAACAAAAGTAACAGTGGCTTAAGAATACTGTTTCACATTTACTTAAATGTTAACATATATCTCCATTTTATTATTTATAGTCAACATTTACTCTGAAATCTCTTTGCAACAAGCCAAACGTCAAGTTTTCTTTGAATATCTAGCAATATATTTAAGAAAAATGTAAGCCGAGAGTCACAAAATATGCTTCAAAGGCACGAAATGAATTATTTCTCACTTGTCCATTCATCCATGGTACAAGATCGAATATTGAATAGCGGTAAAATGATACTGAAAGACAAATATTGGAGAAATCTGAGAAAAACCTATTCCAATGTCACTTATTACACCCATTGGACCAACCTGAACGCGAAGCAAGGCCGAAGGATTTAGAATACGACGACCATCACCCGAGCAATTGCATTATCATTAAGCAATTGATCTTCATACTGTAAATTACTTATGCATTGTTTGAGGTAGGGACTGAATTGTAACTATTATTTCAACGAGATTTGGCTTAAAAGAATAGTTAGTAATTCTCGTGATGGAAAAAGTAATGTGTCGCCAAATAGGGGACAAAATTTGAACTAAATTGCGCAGGATCATAATAATAAATTTAAATTAATTATGTAGTGGATTTTTCTCTTGTAAGCTAAAATCTATATACACAATTTATTTTTCATGTTTATCTAATAAAAATAAGGGATGTTAATTATACATAAATTTTGTAAACATCTGTGATGAAGTCAAAACATTATTTATTCCCCCATGCAAAGTTTAGTTAAAATTTTCCGATATAAACAAAAGATGAAACTGTTTGACAATCTGTCTTAAAATTTTCCAATATTAAATTAAATAACTATCGGTTACTTCGTTCTCAGATTTTTTCCATGTAAACGGTAGAAGATAATTTTCAAATGACGGGTAGTCGATGATGTATCTCGTCTTTTAGGAACCTAACCTAACTTTCAACACTGAACTATATCTGGCTGGAACATTAAAACAATATCCTTATGTAGAAATTAAAAGATATTTATGTTTCATGCTATAAGGTAAACTCAACTGAAACTATTGGCATAACGTATAAGTTTATTTAAAACTGTATGTAATGTCCATTTTTTAAATTACTGATCATAACACATAAAGTCTGAACAAGAAGAGACAAATATAATTTCCAAGTATAACAAAAGTAGTGAACATTCAACCTGCCATTACACTGTAAGTCTAGCAGCGTATTTTATATGCTGGAATTTAGCCAACCCAATAATTCTTTTTTAAATAAGGCAATTACAGTGCTACCACCATCACAGCCTTCTACTACAAACCCGTAGACAGTGCATGCACAATACTAAAAGCCTATGATATATATTTTAACCAAAAGGATGGCTTGGGTAACGCTCATACTGTTCTAGCTAAATGCAAACTAAATTTCTATACTTTGCCGACCACGACTTCCATTTTGTGACGTTATTTATAGCTTGTGAGTTCTGCTACCAGCATTATACCTCCCGACTCCCCACCACAACACCACAGTCATCATACAAAAATTTAAACTTGATGAAACTATATAATTTTCTGCTTTCAGCTTCGTAGACTGTATTAGCATTTCTCTTGTACTAATCTTCTTCAGAGTTATGTTTAATGTTCGTGTTATTAGCCACTGGATAATTACAGTTTTCATCTTCTTCTAACTTTACTGATGAGGTATCTTAAATACTTGAGTAGCCGATTTCTTTTAGTCGCGTTTAACAACAATGAGTGAACGCCTTACAGATGTACATACTAGGGTCTGTCAAAATACGGCCCGTAATAAAAATTGGGGTGACGATAAAATTTGTATATTATGAATAAATCTCTCATATACACAGTGTCCCATAAATTCAGAATATTAGGCTATTTGACAAAATACGAAAAATGTAAATAGGGGAGAAATATTACAAATCACATATTTAAAATTTCAAGTGATGGAATTTTTTCACCAAGATCAGCCTTTAAGACTCAGTGCTCTTAACATAACTTTAGTAAAGTGTTAAGGCTATGTTGCCACGTTTAGATTACAGTTCGCTATTCGTTGCGTTTTTGTTTACTTTATGTTTTCTGTTGTGCCTGTATCTCCTACGCTACCGCTTTCAACTATTCTGAAAACACATCCCCCATTATGTCAACGCGGCAACATGGTTATAAAATTTACTGCTTGTAATTAAAGAGTGTAATGCCGTAACGGTTCATCCTAAATAAAAATTCCAACAACTGGGATAGCAAACAGATGACTAGCAACCATTATAACCCCTACAAGTTCCTATATTTTGCTAAATAATAGAGTACTCCTGTGGTCGAGAACTTTTGGGACACTCTGTATGCACAGTAAAAATACGAAATCGATATTCTCAAAGAACAATTAAAAAATCACGACAACGTTCGTTAGAAACCCGAAATTCTGACACGAATAGTGTTTAGAATTTAGAATTTAGTGCTGTCGGCAATAACAATAACTTTCTACCGTATATTCCTTGGTAAAATATAAAAGAAAAATGAAAGATATAATTGAATTAAACAGAAGAAAATGCTTACAAATGGATGGACAACCGTTTTTGGGAAGGCCTAATAATAATTTTAAACTGTATTTTTTCAATTAATTGTAATTATTATTAAAACCTATCGTAATCTAAAGTAATATAACGTACCATGCCCAGCAGCAACTAGTATTTGCTGAGGGATTTATAGTAAGCCCTAATTGTTACTAAAAGTATCCACTGCTATAATTTTCCTGTTTCACTGCAAGAAATGTAAAAAATGAAAAATATTATAATCGCAATGGTACTTAAATTAATGAAAACGTAATATTGAAGATAATGAAAGTGTTTGGGTTCCACGATATACGGTCTAAGGCTTGATCAAAAGTCTGGCGAGTGATCGAATACCTACTTTGTAATTAATCCCTCCCCATCAGAACACTCACAAATGTCTTATACTCCTTCTGTTGATTGAGACACATCTGGAAGTCTTCTTTCGGAATCGCCTGCAGACGGCCTAACGTGCTGTTAATGACTTTAGTAGTGTCATATTGCTTCCCTGTCATTGTTTCACCGAATCTTGGGATCAGCCAGTAAGACACTGGGTGATATTGAGAGAGAAGGCTGGTTTCAAAAACACGAAAATATTTTTATACGTCACTATCTGGCTGTTGAATGTGGATCAACCAACCATTCCGCCATTTCTCCTGTCTCTTCCGTTAGACAGTCACTTTCAAACGTTGCAAAACTCCTTTCGAAAAATGTAGAATTAATCTTTTGACTCCTGGGAACATATTTATATTGAGCAATTCCTTCCACGTTGAAGAACGCAGTTGACATTAAACTAGCCTTTTTGTCCCACTATCAATTCCGTAAGTTGTTAAGAACATTTGTAGTTTTTGCAGCTTTTTTTTTCAAGTTTTGGTACTTAATTTTGTTTGCACATTGCAAAATTCTCATAAATTTTCAAACACGCACGCCAAACGCAACAGACACGTGCTGTGACAGTATAGCTGCAAGGTCAAAATCCTCTGAGCATGAGAAAGTTCCCGTCACGCGCGCCACCTGTCACAATTATCCCATTCCCATGCGTCCTGTTAGGGTGACGTCATTCGCCAAACTTTTTAATAAGTCTTCGTGGGGCATGCATCTGTATCACGATGTAACAACAGCGAGTTAGGTCCATTCCAGATTCGAGTTTATATCTTAAGTATATTGATCAAAATGAACAATGTCGTATCAGAATTAATTACTATCATTAACGCTATTCTTATCTTGTGATGCCGTTAATATTTTGTGAGTATCTGTATTCTGTGAGGCCATAATTATGTTGTTTTAATTATATCCATGAGTGTTGTTGGTATTAAATGGGCCGGGCAAAAGGAACAGTGTATAAAATACGTCTAATTGTACAGATAATTAAGTAAATGAAAGCAATGAAGAAAACAAATAGACGCCGCGCAGTCTTTCAGATGTCTTATCTAGATGGCAGCACATTACAAAATGTCGCCTTACGAAACAGACGGAACCATATATGGCCATAAATATGCATTTACGTACAAATCCTTGTTCTATAAGTATGCAGGCATATTAAAACAAAACATAACACATTATGAATAAAACTGTCGATCACGAACTAATGTCTAAACATGCGACTATACAATTATTTATGTAAATTTGTAGCATACCTGAAACCTTGTAGTTGTGACACCGGAAGCGGAACACTAATGCAAGTGAGTGGAATGTCTTTACCATTTAGAGTTTTGGAACCGCTAAAAACTTTCACAAGGCAGGCGACAGTCTTCACGTAGAAGCAACTATGTAACAAGTGGTTCAGTGAAACGTCCGAGAGCATTTGATGATCCCCGTAGACTTCTGACTTCAAAAAAGTAAGTTACCAATTTAACGAAAGATATATATATATATATATAAACGTCTTAATTGACACTGTGTGGAAAATGCAGCTTTGTGTAGAGGGTAGATTACTAAACGAAGTGAGCAAAACGATGTTACCCTTTCTTACAGAACAGAAAACGATAGATAAGCTCTTCATATTTATAAAGCATAAAAACCTATTTTATTTTCAACACTTCCTTCTTTCAGTAACGAATTAAGAAACAAGATAAATACATGATACAGTAGTTGAGGTGAATCTCTGCTTTTAACGTTCGTTAGATGTAAAATGCAATGTGATCAAAGGGGCGGGACGGGACGGGTAGCAGACTATCCATACTGTAAACATTATTTCAAAGCTGTAGGAACTTTATATGTTGCTGTCTCAGTTATTATATCCGTAATGTCTTTGATATGAATAGTATATATGCGTTTGTTATTATTTTACCCGGAGGCTAATGACTTAAGCGAAACACACAGTTTGATGCAGGCTACTGTAACTTTTACGATGTTTACGATGTTTAACTACGTTTTGTGACCTTGGCTCATTAACTTGTTTAAACACTGACTTGATGCAATACTTATCTCTCGAGGTTTGTAAGGAGACGTTTCCTATTCAAATGTCAATCGAGTAGGTGACCAAAGCCAAACGATATTTATCGTAATTCGGTCATACGCCACCTGTTATGTTTTTGTTTACGTGTAAGCCTTATCAGTTAATAGTCTCGACACATTTCCAGTATGAAGATGTAAAGCAATTGTACTGACTGCTGTTAACCCTTCAAACCCTGGTAGTAACAATATTTACCATCTGCTTTGACAATAAGTAAATATGCGTTTTGTATTTATGGGTCTCGTATGATTCCCGATGCAAACAGGGTTACATTCCGTAAACATTAACCAACTATTCTTTGTAATGGCGAAGTGCAGTGTTTTCTTTTAGGTACGGGCTGAGTTCTTATACAAGCCTTGGCTTCAGATGGAGAATGTAAAATTTGATAAATCTTTCCATAATCTTGATAAACTAAAGCCTTTTATGCAAAGTGATCATCCGACAATTTAATTCCACATCTATACAGGGTCACACTATTAAGAAAACGAAAATTATGTTAATCAAAAACCCTCCTTCATAAGCAAACCAGATGATCAATACATCTAGATCAAAGTTTGATCTGACTCAGTGCATATAAATATTTAATATTGTCGTTGAAAATTATAATTTTATTCATACGTTAATATAATTTTACTCAGTAAAAACTAATGTTCTGCTAGTATAAATGAATCAACCGGGTGTTTGGCAGGAACTAGCTAACAGACCCACTATAGCAGCAACTTGGAAGACCTCAGTGAGTCGTCCCATTCAAATTCTACTCGCCTCTGCTCCCTTCACCCCGCATAGTAACTAGGGTCCCTCCATAACCTAATGTACTTGTTTATTGAGTGTTGGGAACGGATAGAATGCTGATGCACTATGCCCTGTTCAACACGAAAAGGTCTTTTCAGTACAGGAAACACATTGTATTTGAATATATACACATTCAAAGGCAAAATAAGTAGAACTTCGGACAGAATGGGTTTAGCGATGTTCTGTAGGCTACACCGGCAGATCAGATAAGATGAAACGCAATCTCTACCCGCCGTCTGGAATAGTTCTGTCTCCGTCTACATCAGGGACAGGGAAGCGTCTAGCCTAGTTAAATAAATGTCTTTGTTATGCTAGTTTCAGACAGAGAAGACAACATTATACGAAGATCATGAGACTGATAGTGACGTAGATTCACAGTTTAAAAATGCGTGTTGGGTGAATAAGGAGAAATATATATTGAAGGTAAGATTTCAGGTTTTGAAGGTGGCGATAATGAATATGCCTGTCTTCTGAGTTGTGGAGCAGTGTTGTCTGGTAGACGTTTACCGACATTTCAGACGGTTTGCTGATGATGATGTAAGCAGCAAGCACTTCTGGAACGTCAATAAACTTCTGTACGGTCCAACAACGCAGAAGACAGCCATCTTAATTTAAAACTTTGTATTTCACGTTAAGGGAAGGACATAAATTGAGGGTGTTTGTGAACGGAGTAATGAATACTTAGACCTCCGAGGGATGAAGTAACAGAAGAATGGAGAAATTTTTGTAATGAGAAATTTAATAATTTTTCTATTTACCGGATATTATTAGGGTGATCAGGGGGGCGTGGCATGCAGCAATCATGGTACTGATAGAAAATGTTTACAAAATTTTGGTTCAAATGCATTAAAAGGAATAAAGCATATGAGATATCTCGATGTAGGTGGATGGATAATATTGATACTATTAAAATGGAACAAGGAAACAAAATATGGTTTCGGTATGTGAAATGAGCAGATATGGCTGAAGTTCGGGACCAGTAGGAGGCTTTTTTGAATAAGTTATGAACCATCGTTTTCAATAACGGAAGTAAAATTGCTAGATTAGGTCAGTGATTAATAGTTTCTCAGTATGGACTTTGATATATATAGATTTATCCAAGGAATTTTAAATAAATGTTGTAGAGATTCATGAGATATGTATTATACGTTATGTTCTTTACATTTTATTATGATGATTAAATTAGAAATGAATGGGTCATGTAGAACACAAGGCGGACATGATAAATGTATATATAACTTAGTCGGAAAACATGAAGAATAAGATTGCTGTCTTCTGGGTTGTTGCGCCGTGTAGTCTGGTAGATGTTTACAAACATTTCAGAGGTCCATTTGACCTCTATTATCAGGGCGATGATGGAGGTAGCAAGAATCTCTTAAACATTGGTAAACTTGTACCAGACTACACGGCGCTATAACCCAGAAGACAGCCATCTTCGTACTCACCGCCGTAAAAACCTCAAATCCTACACGGCTAATTCTCTTTTAAAACCAAACGATTAAAGAAATTATGCTTTTATGATCTGTAATGTATTCGAAATTTGAGGTTCTCAGGGTGTTGAAGATTTGCTGAGAACAACCTGAAATGAAGAAGAGGATTCCGGAATTTTGTGGCTGATTTAATCGTAATTTGAAGAGGGTCGATTGTAGTTATTCGACTTTCGAAATGGGTCTACTTTCGTAGTTTTATTATCCGACTCGCCACTAGACGGATAACTAACAGCATCTGGTACTTTTCTTAATCGCCTTTATTTAGCGTTGATCTAATAAGGAAAACGTTTTTATCCTCTGGTCTTTACTCCAAGGCTCGGATAATCCGGTTCGCGACCGTCCAATTGCTCATCCATTTTGTAAATTGGCTACTAGTACAGTCTTCAAGATGGCGTCTTTGTAATGAGCAACTTGTCGAATTGGACTGCCTTCCTTTCAGCGGACTATTCTTTTACAGAAGAAAACTCTTTTTGCTGGACTGTGTTTTGCCCAAGTAAAGTTTTCCTTATAAGTCTTGAAATAAATTCGTGATAAATTATAAATAATTTTCGATAAGTGTTTACTGAATGTAATGCTTAATTGAATCTTTGGTTATTTAATAACTCTGTTTCACTTAACGAAGCTGCATGTCAGGAAGACGCAAGCTAAAACCGAGAAATCATATGTGGTCCGTGGATCGTATACAGTTATCCGTGAGTGGGAGTTTGTAATTACTTATAACGTTCTTTAAAAATTAAAATCGTGTCTCAAGCGCCTACATTCATTTAGACTTTTAATTGTGAGCTCAATATGTCTTGTTTTATTAAAATATTATAACCCTTTCGAGTGGAAATACAGATTACGTGTTTTTACTAATAAATTTAGAATCCCATTTAACAAGAAACTAAAATTTAAGTGAGAAATGCGAACGTTTTGAAGGTTATGAATCGTGATGGGTTCAGATAATAGCATGGATGCCATCCAGAGATAAATTCATTTCATTAGTGTTTACCTTATTTAAAAATAGGCTACACGTTATTTTCAGACAGATAACCATTTTACATTCGTGTTACGTGTTCTGATTACCAACATCCAGCGTTGGAAACGTATTGTAGTATTATTTTTTTAGAGTAAGAGACACTCTAACCTTTATCAACAGTGAATTTTTACTCATCTGTGAGATTTCAATGTCTCACGGCGGTTAGTTTAAAGATTACTGTGTTTTTGGTTGTTACGCTGCGTAGTTTGACAGAAGTTTATCGACATTTTGAGGTGTCATTATCATCGCCCAAAAGACAGCCTTTTTCTTTGACCGATCACCTTCATTTAAACAGTTTTAGAGACGCTTAATTTATATAAAATAGAGAAGCCTTCAAACTGATTAACAACACAATAATCCCAGTTGTTCATACATACATAAAGAGCACCATTGTGTGATTTTTATAATAAGGGTAAGGTATCAGGGTTTAGTTTCAGTTAAGCATAACACAGCTTATAATCATATTTATCTGAGTAGTTTTATATATTTTAAAACACGCTTTGTCTCCATATTGTGATAGCCTATTACATGCTGGACGAAAGAAAATGGTGAACATATTTACGTTGACTTATTAACTCATTCATTTGTTGTACGTGTTTTTGAATATACGTAATGTCATTAAATCGTGTCAGACAAACGTAGTTAGTTGGTTTCTGTTGTTTTAAGCCATCCCCTCGTTAAATTTAACCAAGCAAGAAGTCAAAGCTGTTACAATTATAGTTAAAATAATGTCCATCCTGTTATATTCTGTAGTCCAATGAATTGTGTGGTCTTCCAAGATTGCAAAGCAATGATTTTGAAACCCTGTGATCTGTAATTATATCTAGACATGAATTTCCTTTGACTTTGATACCCTGTAATGTAAGTTTATGGGAGATGTATATGAAAGTTCTCGATTTCAGTTAGAAGGGCCATTTTGTCTGGGAGCTACTCTAATACACGCCAGCCTCAAACATCTTTTTGACGTAAATACGTCTATAAGGAAGGGTAATTCGGCAAAAAAGGGGAACGAAAAAGGGAAACGAAAAAGTGTAACCTGGTTACCTAGGAAACGTCGTATTTACTCGGCATTGTTGTTACCTATAAAACATTTCATTACATTACTTTATCTTACCTTACCTTACCTTACATTACATTACATTACATTCAGCTACCACAGACCCATCTTAAGCGTAAGTAATTCAAGTTGAATAAGCAATGTCTTAATCAAACTTATCTCAATTGTAAAGCATGTATAAAGGAAATATTTAGAATAAAGCCAATATATAAACTTCCTTTCCGTATAGACGTATTTACGTCAAATTCTCCGGAACCGTGGTTCCACTGACAACTTTTTTGTCTGCCG
This sequence comes from Zootermopsis nevadensis, assembly GCF_977971745.1. Lineage (NCBI taxonomy): Eukaryota > Metazoa > Arthropoda > Insecta > Blattodea > Termopsidae > Zootermopsis > Zootermopsis nevadensis. Next base: position 8,326,585 of record NW_028259144.1, on the reverse strand, counting down.
GTTTTGTACCAAACACATTGTGTACCGTTAATAAAACTCTAGTGTGTAGTGCCTAACTGCTCTTTGTGGTGGTAACTTATACTCCACAGAGCTATCCGACATTTTTACTGAATTACATCGCTACCGCTCAGCCATCGTAATTTGTAATGACCCGCCAACCCCTAGGATTCACAACAGACAGGATCCAGAAGGCAGTGTCTCGACCTAAGAGTAATGGGATGATGGTGCAGATTGGGTTCATCTGGCTCTAGATAGAGACGAGTTGTGAACTTTTGTGAATATGGTAATGAACCTTCGCGTTATAAAATATTAAGATGCTCTCTTGACCGTTAGCTTCTCAAAACTGGCTGTTTTGCATGGAATTACTAGGGGTATATTTAAAACATATTCAGAACAATATCTGGACCCATTAATAAAATGACTGCATAAGCATCGTTCGAATCCGAGAGAGGCAGAAATTTTGTTGAAGAGATACAGGTGGATCGATTGGTCTGACTGCTGATGTGTATAAACCTCGGTTTACGAACGTTCGATTTACGAACATTCGCTATAGCAAACGTCACAATTCATTCAAAATTTCTTAAAATCGCCAATAGATAGAGTTCGTCATAAAACGAAATACCAAACGTATAGTGAACATAATTGTAAGATTTAAAATAAATAAACTTTTAAAAAATGTATTTATTATAATAATTATCACAAATTATTATGTGATAATTATTACATGGTTTTAATGCTTTAAAATTTCTGCTAACGTATAAGAATACGTATCGTAAAAGCTCAGGGATGCAAGATACACATAACGAACAACGTCTTGGAACGGAACTCGTTCGTAAACCGAGAGTTGCCTGTATATGGATTACCCGTAGTCTGGAGAAATTAACGCAGAAAGAATAATATCTTTGAGGGATTCCTTATTCGTGGATCACCAATTCGAATGAACTTAGGGAACTCTGGGCGGAATGAGAGATTAAGCCGTCAAGGTTCTGGACAGAAAGAAAGGACGCAAAGGATGACGCATTACCGAGAAAGTTGGAGAGGTAGTAACGAGATAGGAATTACATTTGTGCTAGTGGCGCTCGTCTGTAGCACACACGTACTTACTGAGGAGCGCATTGCATTGGTGCCAACTTAACACGCAAGTAACTAACTTTACGCCAGGTTTTCCTAATAATGTTACTAGTGCAAGTCCAGTTCGTTGCTTGTTTAAATGTGTCACCGGTCACCACGACGCGACCTCAGGTTGTAAATGAAGGTGAGGGTCGACTAGGGGTGATCTTAACAGTTTGTGTGATATGCAGAGGGCTAACCATCATTGTAGAAATTAGTAACATTTAAACAAATGATAAACATACTTTCCAACTTGCATTATTCGGAATGACCTAAGGGAATATTTGAGCTAAAAGAGAGTAATAAACAGGAAATCATAGAAATTTCCCAGTGAGTAGCAAGATAAAACATATATTCCGTAGTTCACAATCAGCGTAATTATGATATATAAACTGATGCATACGAACATTGCACCTTACAAAGTCATAAATATTTTTGTTTTTAATTTCTTTTTGTTGTATTCATTTAAATTATTCTGCATGTTTAAATTCTACGCTGTTTTCGCCATATTGTGTCACTCCACTAACTACTTCGATGCTGCTGGCTATATCAGTTGGCAGGCCTGGACATAACACGACCACACTAGCCAAGCAGCCACCCCGACCACCTGTACAGTTTCGTGGGATTCCCCTGGGTCTGCTAACCCCCTCTCGTCTCCCTCCCCTTCAGGCACGTGATTGCTTAAGGGAAGATACGAAGAGTCACTGGGAATTTTTTTGTAGATGGCAGTAGCATCGTAGGTTTATTGTCTGTATGCTAGATGAGCATTTGTTTCGGTTGGCAAGTTTCTATTAAGATGTGACCTTGACAATGGAACGAATGGTTTATTCTAATCCGTTGTTCTGGCCATTTATGTAAACTATTTATTTAGATGATTGTATTACTTTATTGGGCTACTTTGACAACTTACCGAAGACATGGCATTTTTTGAAATATATTCCTAGTCTCAATAAATATACCAGGTTTAGTTTAAATTGGTTTATCCCTTTCGAGTTATAAGCGTATATACACAATGTTAATTTTATATAAGATGAGGATGCTTACCATTCATTTCTCAATGGTAACAGCACATCAAGCGTAAAGTTTTATGTTGGTTGCAAGAATTTGTAAGCGTAGGAATACATTTCGCTTGGTGTAGTTCCTACGTATATATTTAGCCTTTCTCTTTCGATTCCAGTCTTGCTAGATTAAGTCATCTGTCTCTAATTTCCTTCCCGTTTGCAAGGAGCAGCTGGTCACAAGTTCGCAGTTTGTAAGCGTCCAATTGGCCTCTGCAACAAACAGCAACCACCGAGCATGCCCAGAACGCACTTACACCTGTCTTGCAATAACAGTGCCGTTTTAATGCCGCTTGCAGCGTTCAGCTACTTGAAATAGTCGGCTGATGGATGACTTCCGAGGAGTGGAGCTGGAGTCAGAATAGTGTTCTAGAATTTTCTTGTAAAATGAGCTTCAACTCTAAAATTGGTGAGTCTGGTGTTTGATTTAGTTCCAGGCCAGATATGGTAATTGTAGGTATCCAACGATCTATAGGAATTTCGCGTTATGTCTTTAGTTTTATTTTATTTAGCAAAGTACAAAAGTAAATTATTTGTGTGAAAGATAAAGATTCGTAAAGTTATTAAGGTTAACCGAATTACATACTTTTCTGAGAAAAGTAAATCCAGTGGAGTATAAACAATTTCCAGTTTTGCGATTTCGAGTTAAATGATTTCGATTTATGAAATTTCGATATATGCGATATGTGACTTTATTGTCAATGGATTTACTTATATCAAAATGCATTGTGTGTCAAATCAGACAGACTGAACACACACACATATCAGCTATGCTACGGCTCAGATAGCGTCTGGCTTCTCACTCTAGAGACACGGCTTCAGTCTCAGAACAGTCCATGTAGGTCTTATAGTAGATGAATTAGCACTGAGCCTATTTTTTTTAGGATAATTCGTGTTTCCCCTGCTAGTATCATTCAACCAATAACCCTGTGTTATGAGGGAGGCCTGGATTGTCTGAATATTTTTTTATGATCTCAGAACCCGGTTGAGCTTCACTTTTTACATAGCAATTTTCTGTATTTGTTGTAAAAATATTAAATATATACACACAAGAACAGAAAATATTTTGAGGTTGTTTGCTTCTTATTAATTGCATCCTGTATACTCACGTAGTAAGTCGCTAAAGTAAGAGGTTTATAATAAGATAATGGCAGTTTATCTGTATTTTACATGAATTTCTTTTACTACACTAAAACCCACGGGAATTGACAAAATTATTCCAAAACATTGCAGCTTGTTCGCTAATAAAGTTGAAGGTAACCGTCACTTTCTGCAAGACTTACATTCTAGCATCACAGTGTTTTCTCTATACGAGTAAAACATCGCTCCAAAAAAACGATACACTACGCTTACCTACTTTGAAGTATTTTCAGCTGGAATCGGGAAGTGACAATTGCGGTTAACTTCGTCAGCGGACGCACTGTAAAATCATCTATACGACTAACGTAGCCATAGATAAAAAATTAAACACATAGAAACTGTATGGTTAAAGCGCTGTCAACACATAACATTTTTTTAAACATGTGCTACTGAAATTGTTAATAAAACATATAATTTCGTGGAAAAATGTTTTTAACAGAAAAATTTGTAACAGTGTATTAAGTATTGACGAGGTTTGAGACAGACGAACGGTATCAGTATTGTATAAATTATAATGTAGGCTGCCTTGGAGGGTTGGTATGAAAGCTGCGATCAATATCGATAACACGCAGTGAAATTATACGCTGAAAACTAGTTCACTGAATTAACTGAGAAAAGAAAATTAAATATACACATTTATAGGCATTTGAACTATTGTTAGGAATTAAATTTAACATACAGAACGTATGATTGGGAAGAAATTTGTTGAACCAGTGCTGGATGCAGCGAATATAATTTTAACTAGGAACGTTAATCTTAACATAGGCAGTGAATTTAAATCACATTTTAACTCAAGGAACATTTTGAAAATTCTACCAATAAACTACTATATTACTAATGATAATAGAAATTACGTAACCTTCAACATGCTGTGATTAATAAAATTATATTTGACAGTTCAGATAATATTTGTTGAACTACAAACAGATGGAAAATTTGGCAACGAATAGGTTGCAGACGGGAGTTGTTTTGACATCACTGGCTTATATAAAACGCGTGAGTGTACAATGCAAACGAAAGGGAGAAAGCTATGAAGTATTGCAGTTGGAAAATGTTTATAATATGGACACTAGATGCGACCTAAACCTTTGATCAACATTACATTTGATTCTAAAGGACGTGGAATCAATTATTATAGTTATCCTGTGTATTATAAATATTAATTATGTCTTCGTAAAGATTTATTAAGGAATTATGAATATTTCATCTATCGTTTACACGTTTTACTCATATTATTCCATTATTTTAAATCTTTACTATATATTTATCCAACTACTGAGTGATACTTGGCATACTCAAATAGTATTTTAAACTTTATAATCATTGTGTGTTGTTTTCTGTTTACAAATATAAGAAGTTTAGAGTTGAATTATGAATACAGATAATTATAATATGTTATTGTTAAGAGAAACTAGCTTTATTTATAGTTATCTCTTTATTAACACATCATTGTTCCATAATATGTTTCGACTTCAAAATAAAGTCCTGAACATGCGTTATCACTACGTTTCTTTATAAATCGTGTTTTATTGTCAGGATGAAATATTTACTTTAATTCTTTGAATCGTGAATTTATACTTAAAATCTATTTTATGTCGTAAAGAAACACAAGATAACTCGATGCATAGATCAGTTGGTTAATTTTATTTATTGTGTAATTGTCAGGACGAAATGTTTACTTTAATTCTTTGAATCGTAAATCTACACTTAAAAATCTACTTTTTGTCGGAAAGAAAGACAAGATTACTCAATTGCATAGATCAGTTAGTTAATTTTATTTAGTGAAATAATCAAAGTTACTTCTGAGAATAATATGAAATCCATAAATATACTCTGTAGGCAAAATGCAGAGTTATTGATTGTTAAAGCAGATGATGCACTGTTGTTTAAAGGTTTAAAGAGGCCTTACATTACGAAATGTTAACTCGGTAAGTAAAAAAGAAAACAAAACAGAGAGCTATCTACATGGGTGCCTAGGGATGCTGCAAAAAATAAATTAAAATATATGGGCTATCGTATCACAAGATAACATACATCAGCCACGAAGAAATTAAGTTCATACTCGAGTAGTGATCAAAGGAGAGACGTCTTCAACATAAATTACAACAAAAAATCGACTGTATAAGAAATAAAATCCCTACAATTAGAATTCAAGATATAAATTATTTTTCTGTACAGGGAATCAACCAAAATAAATAAATATTTTATTGTTACTCCTACAATTATTGTAAGCGACTTAATCAAATCAAAAAATGATTAAATTGGTGGGAATATAACATGAATAGGGCAGATGACAAATTCGTACGAAATTCAAGTAGAATCGTTTGAAGAGCAGAGGCCACTAAGCAGACCTAGAGATAGATGGGAGAATAATATTAAATCGAATGTTAAAATCGATGGGTTGGATTAATCTGTTTCAGGATAAGATCCATTGGTAGGCTGTTGTGAAAAGCGTATTATCTTGAGTATCTGAGCAACTATCAGCTTTTCAAGAAAGTCTCAAGTACGTTAGACTACGGCAACACTCATTGAACAAGGAACGGTTCATTTTAAAGCTTAAACTTACATTTTTCCAAAAGAATGTTAGGTAGTAGCGACTCTGAAATAGACTGAGACCGCCTCCTTCCAAATTATTACCATTCATGATGACGTTTCTATCTATTTTACGCTATATGGTCTCCAATTTAAACCACTGCTGTCAAATAACCCAAAGATTTAGTCTAAATTTATTAGTACAGGACAATACAAAAATTTGCAGATAAATTCGAACCCAGATCTTCAGGGTTCAGTTCAAAACTGCTCAGTCAATATCAGTCCGTGTAACAAGTGGCCAGTGGTCGACACATTACAAATTAATACTTGAAGCCGTGAAATAAATACAAAAACAGAAGTGTAACAAAATAGCAAATGCATATCACTTGGATTTTCTACGTACAAAAATATAACTTCAAGTTTACAAACAGCTATGCTTTGAGGACTACGACAAACCCCAGTGGGCTTCATTTAAATTGTCCCTTTGCAAGAACATGGCAATTAACTGTTTCAGACTTCTATAGCCATTAATACAGTTCTATTACCTACGTAATTAGCATACCTAAATAATAATATAACATGCCAACCGTCTCATTTTCATCACGATTTAATGAAAGGTGCAATACCTCGGGCTTCAAGCGTGTACCAGGTGTTTATTAGAGCAGAGGAAACAATTAAGAAGCTAGCTGAGTCCCACACCTGGTCGCTGCAAATAATTATCCGAGGGGGCGTAGGAATGAGACGCTACGTCCAGCGAGACTGTAGATTAAAAGTGTGCTTACACAGGAAAATTATTGTATCCTACTTCGATTTCACTAAGGATAATTGTGCTTCAGATATTTGCATTACAATAAAACTTGCTAAACTTGGAGATAAAATATTATAATTTTGGAAAAGTTTTTCTCCTGTTCAAAAATGTCCTGTTTTATAATTGTTCACGTCGTGTAGCTCTAATTGTTAGTCACAAAGTTTTACAAAACCTAGTAATTTTTAGTAACTGATAACTGTCAATTTTAACGATTTCCCAATAGCTGTATTAAAAAGGGCCCAGATTTTAATCCCAACGGTTGCTACTAATATCATAATAAATTATTGTAACAAATCTACCACAGTCACGTAAATATCCGAGCGTAGCAAACTCCTGAAACGTCGATAACATTAACACTTTAAACAAATGTGCAATCTTTATTAAGTCTATGTGAAACCCAGTGTGATGTTAACTGTTCGGTTGTCCTGAAAGATGAATAAAAGTTCTCAACGATGGCGTCCGTGGCAAAAAGTATTAGCTTCTCAGTGGGGGGTATAAATTATAATCATTGAAGAACATGATTAGTACTGATCGAGTGAGATTTGAGGTTCTCACAGCGGTGAATATTAAGATGGCTCTCTTCTGGGACATTACATCGCATAGTCTAGTAGAAGATTACCGGATATGACGCAACAAACGAGAAGCAACCATCATAAATTCTGATCCAGTTTCCACGACACGAAATGAACAAAAGCCAACAAACACAACAATACTATATCAAATCTAAAACTTCTTGACGATGGTGAAGAGTCAATTGAATAAAAATTTCCTTGGATATAGTCCATCGTCTAGTAAAATATAAAACATAAAACGACGTTTCGGAGATGGGACTCTATCTCCGTCTTCAGGTTCCTACACAGTTGGGCCCACTAGATAGAGCTAATCCCTATCTCCGGACAAAGTAAAAAAGTGAAAGTCCCGGAATAAAAAGGCATTACCACACCATCCATCCGTGGGACGTAAAAGAATAGTATGTAGAAATCAAAATTCCCATCTCCGAAACGTCGTTTTACGTTTTATATTTACTAGACGATGGATAATATCCAAGTAAATTTTTATTCAATTGACAACAATACTAATTGTAATATACTATTATCAGAACTGTTTAAAATTAACCTAAGAATCAATCTTCATTTTTTGAGAGACCTCCACTCTTATTCACTTTTATATCTACCCCAGCTAAATTTTTAAGGATAACACGTGTTTCCTTCTACTACGTTCTAAAGTTTCAAATCATTCTTTGGCTTTCCTAGCGTCACATGCGACGTAACAATCTATTCAGGTTCTATGTACCTTTATTAACTAAACCACCGACATAAAAATGTTTTTTGATATCCTTATTTTGCACCGAATCTTACATGCGAAGTCCCATACGACTTCATTAATTTCATCCTTATATCTTTGTTAGAAACAAATTTCTCTCGTGTTGGAACCGTTGTAAGGCAAGATTCAATTTGTGTACATTCCTGTGCCTTTACATGTTTATTTTTTAGTGTTTTACACGCAGATAATAGAATTTAAATTTTTGTGGCTTCCAGGACACAATACACCCGAAAATTACAGTGTTTACTTATTAAATTACTCACCAGAAAACTGTAGACCTACAATTTGCTCACCAAACACGTGTTCTTTGTTAGATTAGTAAAAAACACGTTCGATGCATGTTACGAAACACGAGCCAGAGTAATGAGTACTGTGAAGGTGATTATGAATATGAAGCTGGGGATAAAACGGCTGGAGCCTGTTGTAAAGCGGAGGGATATTAATGGGAGCAGAGAAAATACGAAGAGATCACAAATTTGTTAAGACTGCTTTTTATTAATATAAATGAATCCTAACCACTAGTACGTGTGAAAAATACAATTTTAGGTTTTAACGGTGGTGAGTACGTCACTGTTGATCTTCTGGGTTGTAATGCAGTGTGGACGTATAAAGTAGATTCCTCCATCTTCAGGGTTGTGCACAAGATCTTTGTTGAAAAGTGGTCGTTCAGCCATTAAGATTTCTGGGATTTAATAAAACCCGAAGGGTTGTTGCGGTGTTCATAAACGCCAGTCAATGGACCTTCTGGACTTTTCTTGACCTTTACTCAAGTGGCCCTCAGAAGACACTGAGCTTATTTGGCTGCCTCAGAGTATTGATAGCCAACTGTCTTTCTGAGAAAATTATGAAGATGTAATAGTTTGCTTGCGTTCATAGAGATATTATAGCTGGTAGAAAAGAGATTCCAACTTTTGAGAAGTTAAATTTCTGTCACTTTATTTAGTTATTTGTATCGTAGTTTGAAATCGGTGATACAGACACAACATCGATTTTCTTAATGAAAGTATTGTTTGCAGTTTCCAAATTCGAAAATAAATTAACTTAACCTTAAAGGTAACTTGTCTTTTTGAAATTCTACTTCTTTCTTCGTTCATCATCGTGATGATGACGCAATAAATTACTCTGAAACGTCGGTTTTTATCCACGAGACTACAAAGTGTAATATCCCAGAAGATTTCCGTCTTTGTCATCGTCACAGTAAGAAACTCGAGTTCACCGAGACAATACAGTGCTGCTAGCTTTGCTACGCTGCGAGTTTTGATCTGTCTTTACTCACCTGGACTACGCTGTTTGTGTTACAACGTTTTGCTGTTTTTATTTTGATCTTCAGGCATGCAGTTTCGTGATGGTTACTATAACATTAATTAAGTTTAGTAGTTGGTAATGCATTTATTTGGGATATTTCTTGTATGCGACTAGCTATTGAAAATTCTTCTGTAAAGTGACGATAATGAGTAAATGGAAAAGAAAAAATAATTAAATAGATGTTAGACTTTACTGGCTGGAGAGCTGCAAACAGACCTAAGTAATGAGAGTGGCCGAGAAATTTTCAGTTGTTCTTTCAAGATCACAAAATTATAGTATTAACAGTAGACGGCGTATACAGAGCATTTAATTTGAGACCACATTAATATTTCTTGGGAGTAACAAATAAAGGATTTCTCAAAAATATGTATATACACATTTAATAAATAAAATAAATTTATTAAACTTAACTATTACATATGTCAGTATTGGCACTTATTCGATTAGATATTACAGTGCTATCTGTTAGGTGTAGATCAAACTAGGTTAACCTCGTAAACACAGCAAACTGAGACCGATAAATGGGTTAATACTCCGTATTATAATGTGTATACATTATTTTGGAACATTCGGTATTAAAAGATCTTTCAGTCTCGTGTATTCATACGAAACCTCTTTGACATGACAGCCTGCTTCATTTGTGACGTCAGAAGTTTCTTTAATATTGACTTTAAGATTTTCCGTATAAAGAACAGCGAACATTTTCGTGTGAAATTTGACAGTTTTTACTTTTTTGAAAGTCTAAACCAGTTGTATTGAATTTTTTGTTGATTGGCACGAAAATTGAATATAAAATGTTATCCAAAGCTACCAAGATCTGTTACCCAAACAAAGAATTCCTCGTAAACGTAATTTTACCAAATGCGTACTACAGTTCAGTGATCTCTGTTTTCGTTTCGAACCTTCCATAATTGGGTTCGATGGAAAATGAATCCATAACTTGGAGGGGAGAATGTTGTGTTGTATTCGTATGGATTTAAATGTACGTCACCTAATTTATTTTTGTTTTCCTTGTCCTAACTGCTACGAGGAGGGAAATTGATTCTCGCTGGAGCGTGTGACCCGTCTCATTTGTTTGCTGGAGTGATTTCGTAAAAATAAGAAGAGTGGAGTTGCAGAAACTTTTTCTCTTATGTGTGGAACTTGTACGTTTGTTACCTGAGTCTCTTGATGTATTCGTCGTGTTCTGGCCACATAAATCATACACTGAAAATAATGCACATACTATATCAATGTAGTTTTTTTCGGTATTTCCAAGCTAATGCATGTATTTCGAAATTAGAGATATGATATCGATAAATCGATACATCGCAAAGAAATATTCGATGTCGATATAAATTTAGTTTATCGATATATCGGTTATTACTGTTATTGTTTATGGAGTAAGACTAGGCTAAAATTTGAACCTGTAGCCCGCCCTTTAAAATGGTTTCTTAAAAGGGAATTATAATTAAGCATATAAGTAATTTGAAAGTGGTTTATGTAGGTGGTCAAGCTATTGTAAGTAATGTTTACAACATACGCGTTCTTTTGCGGTATATGTTTGATTATGTCATGTTTTCAACGTACGGGCTGTTAATACGGTGTTAATGAGAATAAATTTAACATCAGACAAGGAATTATTATCTTTGCCACTGTAACTAGAAATAATAGTAATTTACTTCAATTCTTTATTTTTAAATGTTAACTCAAGAGCTATAGGAGCGAATTATAGTGTTAGCATAAGAAGATAAAATAAATACAAAGAACAGAAAATAATAAGAAATGAAAGAAAACAAAACAAAATTAAAGTCATGTAATTAACCAAAATACTTTTTCGTATCGAGAAAGTGTCCGGAAAGGAGACAATATTTTTGCAAAAAAATTTCCAAAAATCTAGACGTCATTGACACATGCCTCGCCTAGTTAATAATGAAATTAAAATACCTTTTCCATTTCAGCAACGGAGAAAGAAAGAAACATGGATAGTCGGCCATGAAACATCAACTAATCTTATCACTGATATTGAAACAGAACCTTTTAATTACTAATAAAACTTCACATTTCAGTGCAAATTTAAGTAAGACAAATTTGTTATTCAAACAAAGAGTAAAATGTTATATATATAAAGACAAATTAATTCTATGCTGGAACAATTAAACTTTTTCTAAACCGATAAAACTATTCAGTATCGATATGATCACCTCCGATATCGATATGAAATTTTATATCTATTGACATTCCTAATTTTAAATTATTCGTAAATTTTTCGTTCAGACACAATCCCTGTTTGACAAAACGTTCATGCATTGTTGTTAAATAACAACACAGAATTTCGCCATAAATATGATATTTCAGTGGCAGAGAGTGGATCTCCGTTTATTACGGTTGCAGTATGAGAACGTGTACTGCAAGGCAATTAAATTTCGAAGGAAGGAATAGATACAAGCAAGTAGAAGCATACAGCGGAAGAAAGTCAGATACAGCCCTCAGGTAGCTAGCAGCTAAATTACCGGCACAGAACGATCTCTGGATGGGAACCGGATGAACCTTCAGGCGGTATAACATTGCTTTAGTCATTAATATCAAAATATTAAGTGATACAATCTCAACAGATAGTAGAATATTCGCTTGTAGTGTCTGCCTTGACTCATTTAGATTGAAGAGATTACTTAAAATTAACATTTCGCCGAATATATAAAAGACTATATCCACAGTCAGACAAAAGCCGATATATTTTAGTTTCGTCTACAAAAGACTAATGAGACAGTTATTTAGGTCCAACGTTTAACATCGTGGTAAACACCGTCTTATTAATTCGTTAAATATAGACGTATATTAGTATATTTTATTTATTTACTCTGTTGCAAAGCGCGATAGACAATTGATGAAAATTGCTCTGTGGACATTATCCATCGTCCAAGATTAAAAAATTAATAAAACCACGACTTTTCGGAGATGGGAGTCTATCTCGGTCTTCAGGTAAAGCCTACTCTATTGAGTCCAATCGATAGAGCTAATCCCTATCTCCGAAACGTCGTGGTTTTATTGATTTTATTTAATCTTGGACGTTGGACAATGTCCAGAAAACAATTTGTGTTAACAACGCACGATCGTTACAAACTTACAGACTTCCGTTAGACAATTATTGGGCGTCACAAGATGGAACCTGCAGGTAAAAAAAAGCAGAGAAAATACTTGTTAATGTCTTAGAAAAAACTTTAATTTCAAATTATTGTTTTATGGGAGTGTTATTTGAATTCTGTTAAACGTGTTTTAGCTTCAAACCCATTCCTCAACGTCAAGTTTGCTCCTGTGGCTCCAAAACTAAGAACAATAGAATGGCGGCGCGCGGACAAAAGTGTTTTGTTTCGAAAAAGAAATTACAGTCCTGGGTTTGGGTCCCGGATAATAAGGTTTCTGTAGCTCGTATAATAAGTAAGAACAAATAACGGAGCCAAGGTCAAATTTGTTTATATCAACAAGGAGATTACACAAAAGGTTATAAATAAAAAACGCTGTACTGGTTTCGAGTTCCGGTGAAGATTTAGGGACAATATTTTTCTACGATATTCAACGATACCTATCAAACCGTATGGTATATGGAATGAGGTACGATTGGTAAGAATTTTACCGCGGTAACTACACTGGTCTTCTGGTAATTTATAATAATATAGATCACTGTCCATAGTGCAACGATTTTTACAGGATGTTCCAAGCGTCAATATTTCACCCGTGTTCTATCTCGTGAACCTGTGAGGAAATTTCCGATATCGTAGCCGCTGGTCTTCCCCAACCCCCTTCCCGAACATCGATATACTGGTGCCTATATTCGTATGGTTACATATATCTCCCTCCATTTCTCCATGTTAGTCCAGTAACTACAGCTGATGTAATGTATTCGCTTGGGAACTTTATGGCTCAGATTTAAGCCCATGTTTTTTTTTCTTACTTTGCTTTACTTTCGTCGATGAAAGAAGTGGACGGTGGTTATGTCTGATAACCCAATTCACAAGTCATAAATTTTATATTTTCCTAAATTTGCATTATTTTGTTGACGATTTAAGACCCATGGTTTGATCTTCTCATTCGTTAAAGAGAACGGAGCAGAGAGTAAAGAAGTTTATAAATCTGTGATGTAGTGTCCATCTTGAGAAACTAATAGTCGCTCATCTAGTTAAGAAATTCTATGTTTTTTTTGTATAAAGCCCGAAGGTTAAAAGACGTGTTCACAAGATTCCGTCAATAGATTATATCCTGAACAAGATGAATCTGATTCAACTTCTAAACCACTCTAAGATCCATATCAATATTATTTTGCCTGTGGATAGATTTTAGCTTTCATGGTTTCCGTAAAAAAATTGTATACGTTCGTATCAACTGTTACATTTATCTTAAAGGCAACTACGTCTCGTACCCCTTGATCTGATCATTGAAATAATATTTTCTGATAGAAAAATTATGTTTTGTAATTTTTTCAAGGCCTTGTTACTTTCTCTCAGGTTAATAACTAATATTTATATACGATAAGTATTTTGTAAAGTTTGTCAAAGTTAAGACACATATAAAGCCTATGCGATTGTTTTTACGTTATAACTTGGCAAAAGGTTAAATACGATTTATGATGTATGTAATGATTTAATCCACTTTATAAGACCAGCATAAATTATGAGTTATCATATACGTTAGAGATCCATGCGTATACAACACATCGCATTTGATTTATTAGATACATTATAAAAGCTATGCACCACAGACATGTTTGTAATTTCTAACATTCTACCAATGCTTTATCCATATAAAATTTCACAGACCTAGCTTCGGTGGTTCATTAGTTACCGCCATTAATTCTAAAAAAAATACAGATTTTGCGTGGCTGCCATATTGTTGTTTTACATTTTACAAGTTTATTACCTCAACATAGTTTCAAATAACATGTACACATTAATGCTATTTGTCTCGAACCCAGTTTCAGTGAATGAAATTCAGATTTTGCACGGCTGCCATCTTGTTTTTTCGCATTGTGAACATTTTTTTGTTCAGCAAAGTTGAGTGTCTTTCGAAGATATTTATTTACGGAGGGTTCTGATAAGTACATGACACAGGATGCCCTATCCTTATTTTAGTATCGATTGTAGGAAATTAAATTTACAACGTCGAAAGCTTGTAGTGAGATGATATCAAAACCAGGGTTTATGAAACACCAAAATTATTTCAAAGTTATCAGTGGTTTTGAACGAACACGCGGAATGTTATCAACATACTATGTAAGCATATTTTTGTTAAGTGTTACACAAATTTATAATATAATCTCCATTTGAGGCAAATTTATTTATTCATATACATTATTAAAGTTTAACGCAACTGTCACTTTCCGGCTCACGGCCAAGCGCAACAGAGTTTTCCGGATACGAGTGAACTAATCCTTTATGAAAAATAAAACTATAGCAGTCACTGTCGGGAGCCAGGAAGTGGCAGTTGCGTTCAACTTTGTTAGTGAACGTAGTGTACGTTCTTCACTTGGCTGTATTATCAGACAATAAATAACATACAAACCATGTTGCTTATTAAAATGTAAACAAGGTGTGTCACAAAAGCATCTAATTAGTTAACCTTATATTTTAATCAACTTGCTATAAAGTATCTTCCGAACATAACGGTGCAGTGGCTATTAACATTTGTGTGAAATGAAGGGTCTCTACACAATGTGTACATAACCTATATTACACGAACTTCATAATACATTCATTATAACTTCATGTTTTGTCAAGGGGTCCTTAGTTCACGTGTTGTATTAGCACACAAAACGATGCAAAAATTTTAGAGTATTACATTTTCTTCGACTTTAGGAGGTCCTATATTCAAATCTCTGACTATGGACCAGCTATCATGACTCGAACTTTAATATACTTATTCAAACTCTCCAGTATAATGTTGGCTACTATAAATTGTTTGGTATATTAGACTACGAACCCTTCATTGCATGTACTAAACAACTCGGTATTTATTAACACTTACGAAGCTCGTCTAAATAATATTCAGCAATTCAGACCGTACCGAAAATAAAACACTGTAATTTACCATTACAAAGATCAATTGGTTAATACTGTTTAATGAAATAATCGCTGTTTACGCTGAGAATCATACGAAACGCAGAATTATTGATTGTTAAAGCAGGTGGGACATATAGTAACTAACCACTAGGCTTTAAAGAGTTTATAATCCAATCATTTAACGCTGTGTAGTGTGAACTATTGATATTGACGTTAATTAACCAATAAATATATTGTAACGTGGGGTGGCATTTCTACCCTGATTGTCAACCCTGTTTTATTCGCTTGCTGGTTGGATTGTTAGGGATCATGTAATCAACCTTTAAGTCACGGATATAGCTCTTGAAATCTTCCTTCTGATTGTAGTTCAATTCACTGTCATCTTGAGGTCTGCAGATTTCATAAATGGCATCCACAACATTTTGTGGTGATGGAAAACCTTTATGTGTCACATCAATGTTCACAAATGGCTTCCAGCCCAAAGTGGCACTTTGGAACACCCCATACCACATTTCTAGTCCATCACCGAGTTTCAAAATTCTACCTCTTGGAGGAGGATAGAATGAACGTCCAACTTGCACAAACCCATGCAAAGATGGTGCATTGCGCAGCACAACATCCACAGCCTGAATAGCTTTCTGTGGGATTTCCAGTGTATTTCACTACTCATATATGTAGAGAGGGATCCCAAATTAACTTGAGATGTGTATTTGATAGTAATCTCACACTGTTTAACCCTAACAGATTCTTCATCATGCACCATGAAACTATCAGTTTTCTCTGGCAGCTCTCGAGTACTGTACAAGTTTTTCCTCTCATCAAAAGCTGGATATCGACCAGGAAAGTTTCTCCGCCTGAATTCTTCCATTGCACGTCTCAAAAGTCTTTTTGGAAATGGTGAAGGTTTAAATTCCACATCATAATGAATTGCAATTTTGTTCCGAAGCGTTGACAAGTCCAATAATAAATAGTTGGTTTCTACTACAGTTTTTCTTCCTTTAGTCCCACAACCTGTCCTATTTGGGATTTTTAATGTCTGAATTCCTTTAGTTATAGCTGCAACATCAGCATATCCAGTCTGTTGCTTTACAGTGCCTTTCTTCTTCACCACGTCAGAATCAGAATATAGTCAACTCTCTATGCCACATCAACAGTCTTCGAGTCTCTGTTCCCTGTACACACACACATACTCTCACTGTCCTTCGAGTCTATCTGGTCCCTCGAGTTCGGCGCTCTTCACACATCGGCCCGTAGCACCCCACTGGACACACGCTGGCTCCTCGGCCGCCACGGTCCACGTACCCGGTGCTTGCTCACGCAGCCGACCTGTCCTTACTCAGCGTCGGCCCGTAGCACCCCACTGGATACACGCTGGCTCCTCGGCCGCCACGGTTCACGTACCCGGTGCCTCGCACGTAGCCAAACCGTCCTTTCTCAGCGCCACACCAGACCTCTCGTTGGCTCCACTCACTCGACTCCATCACACATTTCTCTTACGCCCAATTCACAGCTCTGTTCGCTTATCGCTTGCCACCAATGTCCACAACAGCATATCGCTTGCAACTCACTTCTACATCCTGACTCACACCTCAGCTCTTTCCACACTCTCCTCAACTCGGCTTTTAAACAAATGCAACAATGCCATTAAACAGACACAACAATTATAAACGAATACAACAATGTCATTAAACAGACACAACAATTATAAAAGAATACAACAATGTCATTAAACAGACACAACAATTATAAAAGAATACAACAATGCCAGACGCAACAATGTCTATAAACAAACTCAACAATAATAAATGAATACAACAATGCTAAACGCAACAATGTCTATAAACAAACGCAACAATTATAAACGATTCCAACAATGCCAATAAACAGACAACTAAACTGTTTATTGACATTGTTATGCTGCTCTCACAGCAACACGTCACAATATGTAACATAACGGACATGTTATGTGTATGATATAATCATATCAATTAGTGACAGTATAAACCCCTAATCAAATAAGACAAAATTTTGATAATCAAACAAAATACAAAATTGTTAATGTTTAGGGTGAAGTGGTTATAGTCCGTGATTTGGAGTTACGAATTCTGGAATGTAGGGTAACTGGAGGTTATACTTAACACGCACGTGTTTGACACTTCAAAAGCAAGGACAAATTTGAACACAAAATTGCCTACAGAGTGGCATTAGCAAGATGCACGTGAACTTGAGCATCGGTTTGGTCTTTTAATGCAGATAATAAAAATGTAAATGACCTACATGAACCTTTGATTATGTAACATCCGACAGCGAAATAATTGGAAAAAAACACAAACACCAAAAACTTATCACGAATATATGAACAACGATTTATGCAAATAACATTTATTAACATTTGAAATTATTGCACAATTTATTGGATGACTGTAGTGGTTAATAACTGGATTCTATTTCACGAAATTTAATTGAGTCAAAATATTATATTCTAAATGAACGTCCGAACTTCTTAATTACCCTTAGAAGATAAATTTTTATAGATTCGAGGATTTTTTGACGGTTACGACGACGATGATGATGATGATTGTGGGCACTCTGAAAATACTGAGGTACTGCTCGGGCTAGATTACAGCCATAGCTTTGTGTTTGGAGGAGGAATATCCAAAAGTTTCATTGAGCCATGTCACAGATTAAAGTACGAGGAGCGTCCACAAAGTAAGTTTCCCACTCGTCCCACAGCTAGCAAACCTTATATTGCGCGAAGCGACTGTGCGTACGTGATAGAGCAATGACGTAGCATGGCGCTTGCACTAACGGCACTTCCCGCGTTCTCACAGTAGCATCGTTGCAGCTGTTGAAGATAGAGGTTCTTATTCCAGCTCCCGCCGACTGTGAAGTGCGGTCAGTGATAACGCTAGGTCGCACACGGCTCGACGGACAGCAAGTCTCCTGCAGGAGTTCAGCTGGGAGGTGTTTAATCATTCACCCTACAGCCCGGACCTCGCTCCCAGTGATTTCCATCTTTTCCTACACCTCAAGAAATTCATGTCCGGTCAGCGTCAGCGTTTTGAGAATGACAGAGAGGCGGAGATGGTTGTCACACAGTGGTTCCAATCCCAGGCGGCAGACTTCTACGACACAGGTATTCAAAAGTTGGTCCCACGGTATGACAAATGTCTTAATTCCGGTGGCGAATATGTTGAAAAATAGCTGGACACTTGCTGTATCTGTTGCAATAAATATTCCCATGAAATTGTGTTTTGTTTCTGTAAACGGCCCCACGGAAACTTACTTTGTGGACGAGCCTCGTATTTTTCAATTTATTTTACACTCTAAATAATATTATGTACCACATAGTTATTAACATCTTACTACAGATGTCTACAGATTCTTTCTGCTCACGAAAAATTGTATCAGTTCAACAGTACCTTTATGTTATTGAGAATCTGTGTCCGCGTATCGAGCGCCAAGAACTTGTGTGGGTGCTATTCAGTAACTACTTTTTGCCCAAAGCAAACTGAGGTCGGAGACACGGTAGAGCAGAACTCTGTACTGACTGATGAAAGGCACAATCTCTCAGCTTTATCGTGTTTAAAGTATGGGCCTTATATTTAGCTACATAAGGAAGATGAGTAAAAGAGACTCTTAAATTGTTGACCTTTTGAACGAGTCGAGACGGAGTCTTGACTTAATTTCGTTGGATGCAAACAGAGTACGTACAGCGAGTGCGCATGGCAGAAAGGGAGGGGAAGCCCCCTACTTATTCCGCTGTGCAATATAGCGCAGACCACGCCGACTGCTTTACGTTGTATGCATTCTGTGTATGTTTAAGAACGCGCTTCGTATAAGAATTTATAATCAGGCAGATATCTACAGCACTTTTCATTTGCCGGAAGTTTATAAGCCTCGTTTACTCAAAGGAATTCAGTAAGTTAAGTGACTGCGTATGGATTTGAAGACCGGGATTCGATTCCTGGCACATTGTCCAAACTGGTTCAGCAGCCCACACTGCTTTCGGGCCTTTTCCGCCAGGGGTTAGGAATACGTGGAGGTTTGCCTTCACTTTCTCATCCGTTTTCATATGATAGTGTTTAAATACAATCAACAAACCAATTAACGAACGTGCTACTTCAGGTGGTAACGTGTTTTGTAGACCGTAACACTGCAGAATTGTATCCGGGAGGTAATCTATTCAAATTTCAGAGGGGATGCCACATATTCTTACTAGATTTTTCAGGGTCTGGGGTACGTAACCAAATCTCACTCAATACCTCCCTGAAGAGCCCAGGCCTTCAGATTTAATATACTTCGGACTTTGGAAATCCATTTTCTGTCAACCGCAGGACTTGGACAGCCATTGATTAACACAGGCCTTTGCTCCTCCCCCCTCGAGCTATAAAGTTTTAGTGCGTTGTTTTCAATTATAATACATTGCTGCATTGGTCTTGCATTTGCTGTTTCGGACATCCCTGGATCTCTGCTATTTTAAGTTACATTATCCAGGTCTCATTAGGACCTGGACTGCCCCTTCCTTGGTGCCTTGGCTACCAGGTATGAACATTCCTGCATTTCCATAATTCTGGTTCCTACAACAATGCAAGAATTAATTCAGTACACGGCTATAAAACACCTTGAAGAACGCCTTTTGAAAGTCAAGGTAATCCAGAAAGTGCAATTTTACAATCCTGGTATTTAAATTTCTGTCACTAACTCAGATTATATATTGTTAAATTATAAGATAATTAATGAATTATTAAAATAATATAGAAAGAAGCGGTCATGCTTAAGTTAATATTTTATCACGTTATTTGTCTGGAAACTCTGAGAAAACCCACGAAAATTATCTGTCAGTATAGCCGGTACCCGAGTCGAAATTTTAATCTTGGATTTCCCGAATACGAGGCAGGAATTTTGATTATTCGACAGTTGTATTTATGTATTATTCTAATTTTATAGTATATTTTATAAATCAACGTTATTTTAAATTCAGGCCATACAAAAACACGCCATAAATCTTCTTAAGTTCCTATTTAAAGTCATTCCTCTTTATACAGTGATTGAAAAATTCACTTTATAGTAAAATAAAAGAATACAAAACTTAAAAGGGAAATTTTCTTCACTGGCTTCGAGTGGAATTTGATTTAGATTTGAGCTACGGACGTCTTCATGATCCACAGTTACAATAACACGGCCGCAAGAATTCTCTTGTCTCCCCGTCTCCTGGTACATGTTTGAAGTTTAAAATTAAATCCTTCCTGGATCACTGTTCATTGCTTCGGTTGAGAACCAAACCATGTGACGTAAAAGCTAATCAAACGTTACGTCATTGTGCGCATGTACAGAACTATGTCCTCTGTGACCATTCTACCATAATAGGCTCCCTAGGTCACAAGAGTTTCGATGTAGAATAACACGTTGTTACTAATATCCATTGTTTCAGGCACGTTAAGCATCAGACATACGTAACTAAATCAAAAGTTTAAAATTTTTAATTAATGTCCTGGACTCAAAACACATCAGAATCATAAAATAAACCATTACAAAAGCAGAATTTTATTACCTACATCACCCATCACTTTCCAAACTTCGATTACCTGTATGGACAGTAGTTTTTCTCTTGGACTTGACTAATTATTAATGTTTCATTTCATGAAATTAATTATAACAGTTATCTGATTTCATTAGTATGTGGAAACATTATAAATGAGGCTACTTATTATGAATTTAATATCTACACAGTACTCCTCTTCTGTAAAATATATATATATACATCGATGTTAGAGGATGCATATATGTAAATGTTGGTCCTTAATTCTGCTCTTAATTTTCAGTCTTAAAGGCTTTTGACGGGAGTCTGGCTTCATTTACCGAGAAGATTTTTCAGTATTTAATTTGCTTTTAAAAGTTTTATAAATGTTATAACTTCAATGCGATATTCTTAAACACAAATAGGGCGTATTTCAGTCAAATTGTACGGAACTTACTGTGCTAGTTTATGCATAAATTGTTGAAAATGGTTGCTAGGTTACGTTTTTTCCTAAATACAATTAACATCAAATGTAATGTACAGCATCTGTAATTCTGTATGTTACGTCATGAAATCGAAATCTGCCGGACAAATTCAGTGTCAAAGTACTGATGTCCAACAAATCACTCCTGAGTTACAGTGCTGTATTTTTTCTTCGTCTCCCAATGACATACTGCGTTCCGTTTGTCAGTTTAATTCTCCATTATGAATGGGGGAACAGCTTGTCACGGTTATAAAAAGTAGTTCTCGCCTTCGCTTGAATTTATCGCCTAATGCATTACTAATTTGCTAATAAACTACAGGGCTTGAAGGAAATCTTTCTTATTAATCTTTATTATTCTCACTTTATTTTAGTTATTTCTTTTGTACTCCGAGAGAAGATAAAAGGTTCTAGACTTGTGTTCGGGAAGCTACCGGTCAGAACTTTCTCGAATTATCAGTTATCCTGACATTCGAGATATGTAAGCTCTGTTATCGATGCGGTGAACATTTCGACTGAATCCGAAGCATCGAGATAAATGAAATATCGAAACAGTTTAATATCTCTTCGCGGTTTTATACATTCATGTTTATTATCCCATTTTACTCAGTTCTATATGAGCTGTGTAGTGTAAACAGTGTCTTTAAATAGCCTAATAAATATTATTCTACTTCTCTTGTACTTAATATAATTTTATCTTCGAAAGAATTTAAACTAAGTAATAACAACTTACGAACTTTTAAGTGTTGCAAATTTGAGATTATTGGAACAACAATAACAAATCAAAATTATATTAACAATGATATAAATAAGAACTCATTCACCTAAGAAGTTCTTGCTACCATACAGTTTGGAATCGATTCGCTATAAAAAAAATAAACGTAAAATTAAAAACTATGATTTTGCTTGTTGTTCTATATGGATGTGAAAGGTGGTCTCGAAAATTAAAGTTTGTGGTGATTTTTCTCAGGCATTTCTACTACTTCCTCTTTCACGTTTTGAGTTCGCAGTAGACAACTTTGATCTAACATAACCTCTGCAAGATTTAGTATCGTTAAATAACAAACTAATTAATTAGCGAAGGAAAAGTGAATATGAAGAAGAATGTAATATCCAAATTAAATAACAAAAAATTAACTTCTTCGCCATATTTCAGCACACGGAATAATTTTCTGGTTTCTTGTTCTCTCTTTTACATCTATTTTAATTTATATCAGAAGTTTTCTGGCTTAATTAAAAGCATGTTTAAAAACTCATTATAACAGTTAAACTTCTTTAAAAATGCTAATTACTAATGTTACTAATTTTAATAACAATGTACGACTACTTTTTATAAGTATACAAATTTATTTTTAAACGGATGTTTATGAAGGAAAGGCAATATAATAGTAGTTTTTGAATTATTTAATACATTTCCACGTAAATTGTCTTTAAATAATACAAGGGGGTTTCATCCCTCACATCAATACTTTAGTGTTGTCAACTTCTGTATAGGGGGGCATCGAAATATCGAGGTAAAACAGATAATTATAAATTTATATTGAAAAGCTTCTCATAAGAATAAAATAAAATATTATACGCCATTATGTGGGTAGGTCTACAAAAATATTTATATCTCGGAACAAGACCACAGGACAAAATCACAATACAGACGCAGATAATGAATCTTTTCACAGTGTGACAAAGTTCACGAAAAACAGTGCGAAATCAAAATTGCATTTACGAAAAAAATAAAAATACTTTAGACTCTGGGAAATGTTTGCTACCATGCACTCGAGAGAATTGTTTTAAAATGCAGCATTTAAAAATGTAATTTTTCCCATTTTCTGTATGTGCGAAACGGTTACACTTAAATAATTTAATTTTTAAAATTTCCAAGAATCATTTTTTCTGTGCCGTATTCATGACAACGAGGTACAAGGCCTTCTTTTGTCCTTATGACAAAATGACTTTCCGACACTCAAAATAACACTGGGTCCAGTCCGGAACACTCCGATCTCGACTACAGATCCATTCGAAGAGTCTGGGGGCTGGAATTGGCTGAGAATCTTTAAAATTCTAGACATTCAATTTGCAATTCCATTATTGTGTAATTTTTACCACCACTAAGACTGTTATGTCCAAAAGAAATTACACTGTCGATTATTACAATGCGATATTGTTTGTTGCTGAAGTGAGAGGTTGTTGATATTTATCGTCTCGTCTACTGAGAGAATCTTTCTCGTCCTTGCGAATGTTTCTGTGAACCCCGTGGAATAAAACATGGCTAGCGTAGAGGAAATTGTATTAATGTTGCGTCAATTTTAACTGATGTAGCTATTATCAGAGATCTGTAAATAAATCAGTATTTATATAAATATTTTCACATAATTAAATGTCGCATGTATTTTACTGTCAGTTTTAAAACCACAAAATTTAAATATAGTGTTTTTTTTTGTAAAAAGTCATTTGTCCATAGTGGAAACATTATTGGCGGAATGATACAAGCATTCTGTGGAAATAATTCGCGCTGTTTATGGCAAGATGCATCGAAATAATTCGTTCAAAGCAGTTGAAGGATTTAAACGTTGCGTTTGGCATCACTGCGCTGTTATTAAACACGATTATTTGGTTTTCTTGTCGTGAACTATTATTTCAGAAGATTATAAATAGGGACCACTGCTATTAGATGTCTCCCATTGCTTGTAGAAGGCTTCAGCTGTAATGCAGTATAAACCTGTATCGCTTGTAGAACTGGAGAGCTGCACCAGCGCTACTAGTGAGTAATTAGGAGAAATGGATCGCATTAGTTTCGCAAACGTGGACCGTGAAATTCGCGGGTTCCGTACGAGATAAGGGTGTGGGTAAGTTGGGGGAGGGGGAGGTCAGACCGCCCACACTGCCTTTGCAAGTATTCATTCATTCTTCGATGTTCATCTTCTGGGTTGTAACGCCGTATAGGTTTCTAGATAAATTCCAACGTTTCGGAGCATACTGAAAAATATTTAGGGTGAAATTTCATTTAAGCTCTGAATATGGGGTAATATGTTACAATTGTAACCCACTTATACCTGATGATGGAAGCAGTACTTTCCTCGAAACATTATCTACCCACAGACATTTATATTAATTTTAACACAAATTCGTCATTTGGACTAAAAACAACTACCGAAGCATTAAAGTTTTTTATAAATAATTATAAAATTGACAGTTGAGAATTACGTGAGTTCTTAAGTAGTATTAAAAAATTAAAATTAAAATTAACTGATGTGTAACAAAAATTAATATCATACTTATCTATGCTTGATTTAAAAAATCTAATACGATTTCATGTTTCGAAATCACAAAGACCGTCATATATCGAGGCTCTTATGATTACATACTGAGCCTTCCTTAACAGCATTACCATGGCAACAGTGATAATATTACGCCATAAAGCTTAAAATCCCATAATAGCAAATAATCACCATACCATGGCAACGGTTATAACCACACACACATTCATAAATATTAACGCAAGGCCGAAAATCCTTTAACGACGACAAATGATCACCAATCGACATTGCTAATTATGTAGATAAATAATATCCAAGCAAAAACATGAACGTATTTTGGGACTGGAAGTAAATAAACCAACCATAGAAGCCTCGTGTTTTATCTGAGATAAAATCAAAACAGCATCATGATTATAAATGAATAGTGCATATTTATTTATAATCATTATATATATAAATTAATATGCTGACGTTTCACCAAATAATGCTACAAACTTCAACCTTAAAATTTTGTACTTCCTCTATTATGTGTTTATTATTTTATCATAAAATTAATATATATAAATATACGTATTTTCTGTGGTCTTGAAGCACGCAATTTGGTGACGGCTAATAATCAGGGGGAAACATGTACGAATGGTGTAAATGTTATGATAAGTCAGTGTACAAACTAACCTCTTCTTCTCATCTCATCTCTGAATTTCGACTGTCAACTGTTTATAAGAGAAGACAGCGTGGGTAAGGATTGCCAGTTTCTGCCGGCAGATAGGGCGCTGTGTGAACCCAATGCTTCGAGCCTAAGAAAGAAAGAAAGAAAGAAAGAAAGAAAGAAAGTTGTTTTCTGTGGGAGAGTCTTATTAACTTGAGCGAATTCTTGTTTCCGTCCACATAGAAGTCTGCGTTCCATCTCCTCCTTTTCGGATTTTCCTGAACTTCATTCTTAATTTCCTTAATTCAATCTTATTTCTTGAATTTTTTCCTCGTCCTATCCCTTCTTTCTTCTCTCACTTTTAGTTATCCCTTGTCCCTTTTGTGTGTTGTTTATTTAGTTTGTTATTCGTTTCTTATGTTTTCTCATTAGTTGACTTCTTTCAACTTTTCTAAAGTTTGCCCCCTTCTACATTTTATCCTTGAGATTCTACTTTTATTTTTTCGGATTTTTTCTAACAAGTAATTTTAATTTTATCCTTGGTCTTATTCAGTCTTATATGCACTTGCAGCGTCTTTTTGCTAGGTTACAAACCATTTGTCCACCATAATTAGCCACTGCTTGTAAAATGTCCCTTTCAATTTACCTCACGAATTATTTATTTCCTCGTGGTCTTCTTCATACAAAACAAGCTATTCATATGAGTTGTTTCATTAAAATGAATTGTGCTTGATAAATTTGTAGGATATAAATAATCATATAGCGTTCGTAGTTATTTTAACATTTTATTTAAGTTCTCAGAATAATCTACTGGTATGTTACCAAAAGCATGGCAAATTATCTCTAATTAACATCTAGAAGTTTTACACGTAACAAGATTCTCGATAATGTAATATTTATTATTAGTTTTCAAATAAATTTGAAATTACTGTCATGATAGTCTTAATATTGAAAATGTTAAATTTTCCCCGATACGTTTTGTGCACCATGCCTTGAAGAATTATGGGAGGTGGTGGTATAACTCCACTATTTATTTATTTCAGCAGTAAATTAAAGTAAGTGATTAGCGTGACTCCCCGTCCGCTATACCCCCAGAGGTAGGAGGTGCCTTTAAATCCAAGCCTCTTGTGTGTAATGACGGTTTCCTTGACAAATGTTTGAAATTTTATCACACTGTGTGTATTATGTATTTAGCGTCTTAATTCGCCGCCTGTAGAAGGTTAAGGATCATGGGAATATTTGTTTTTGTACTGCTGTACCTTCCTGAATTCAAAGGAAACACAACACTTTATCATTACGAGGATGAAATGGTTAAAGTTTTTTAAGGAAATAAATCATTGGCGGTGGCGAGATATATTAGGGAGGGCCCTTATGTAAAAAAAATACAATTGAGAAATTTTAGTTGATTTAAATTATTATAATATTATATATAATGTAGTTAATTTGTCATCTTCTCTTGTAAAGGCGGAAGTGATAAAATTAACAGGTATATAATTTTTATTTTATTAATCTTATCTTTCTGACCTGATGTAGGAATCTATAATGGAATTTTAGAAAAAATATATAATCTTACATTATTTTGCTGATTGACAGGTGAATTTGTTTATTGTATTTTGGTCTCACATAATTAAATAAATTACTTAGTTTGGTGTAGAATTACACGTATCATAAGGCCATGATTAATCCTGTAATGTTTTATGTGGTGTTAAAGGACCACGTACTGAGTAATAAATCTGTTATCAGTAGCAAATGTGTATTATAATCCTAACAGACGTTTGAGCTTTAAGGAAATGAGAAAGAATTCTGATTTGATTCAAACATATAGGTTAGAGACGTCCCACAGAGAATATGGACGAGATGATAAGATGGCGCACAGCGTGAAAGAATTTTGTTCGCTTTTTGTTTGGCTGGTGCAAGATGTTTCCTGTCCATTCTGTAACACTTTTACTGATGACCTTCGAGTGAATTGGACGAAAAGTAAGAGACAGATTCGAGACGATAACATTGTGTCTATGTGTGTCTGCGAGCTGATGAAGAGAACGAAGAATGAGATGGAAGGTTAAGAACCAGTGACGCAGAAAGAAAGGAAGTATCAGTAGATAACATTGAATGTCTACGACTCTGGAAAGAACGTGGCCTAAAGAGATATAATGGGGTGAAGATAGAGTGAGGATTAAAGAAATGGACACACAAAAAGGAAGAATAAAAAAAGGAAAAACACAACTTACTTTCAGAAAATCACTGAAGGAGATGGAAACACAGTGAAACGAAGACAGTAAATATGATAGCGATGTAGCTCGCTGTATTGAAACTAGCATGTATTTTAGCTCTTTAAAGACCAGTGTTGACTCTGTGCTATCTCCTTTAATATTCACTAGCCCTGCGTTTGGCCCGTGGGGTTTCGTACGATTCTCAGAATAAAAATAATTATTTGTCTAAATAACGTCAACAGATTTAACTTTAATGGAGACGAGATGTTTTCTTTATGTTAGGAAAAGAATTTTAGTTATCATGTAAATAATCTTAGTGCTACAAGGGATTAAGTGGGAGCGTAAATTTTTCATCTCTTCATATTTACTAGACAACGAATTGAAGGAATATTTGAATGTCGTAAGGAATAACAAGAAATATATTCAAAATGGCGGAAAGCATAATTAAAAGCAGTCATTAAAATTCTAACAAATGTAGGAAGATAATATACAAAAATAACCGAAGGATTTAATCTTTGATAATTCGGATTAGACGGTGCTAAACCTTTGGGTTATACTGATATAGAATTTTTTAAATACCTGGTAATTAGATGGTCAGTTTACGACTGGCGTAACTTGAAACTCAATAACTTTCTTAAAGGATTGTCAATGCCACTCGCATTAAAGTTGCAATCATATGTAAAAATGAGGAGATACATAAATTAGTGCTAGTGTAATCTTGTAAAGATAATTGCAAATTGCCTATAAATGGCGGTCCTCAAAGAAGTAAACCGCAGATTTATAGACAATTTAGCGACGTTTAATTAAGAGTAAGTAGTATTATTTAGTGTTTGCATTACTTATAACAAGCGATGGTGAGGTAAATAGGAGAGCAAATTATAAGCTTCCTCAAATATTCAATTACTTTAACCGGAAAACTCCTGAGATCGAATGGACCCAAACATGGTTACTGCACTTGACACCCAATACCGTATAGAATATTTTAAATAAAAAATCTCCAAATCTAAAAGTGTGTGACGATGGTGAGTTTTTAAAATAAAACGTTTTCTGGATGTTTTCCATGTTACTCTATCTCCGAAACGTCGTGCAATTTTATGATTTTATTAGACGATGGAAAACATCCAGAAAACTTATTTTAAAAAATCCCCATTCTAAACTTCAAAGAAATCTTAATTATCCATTGAAATTCACATAATTCAATAACATTAGGATAATTTAAGTACCTCATATTAAAAATGCAAATGTTGAAGCTATGTAAACAAAGGGATAATTAATACTCGCGAGGGTATATGACCAAAGGGGCATTTCGACATTACACCTTCCTGTAATTATCTCAATTGTTACACTTTTTGGAAGGGGAGGTTGGGGGACGATGTTGGTACCACTTATTTGCATCATTATTATGCTAAATGAATTTCCCTCGCCGTATATTCATTTGCGATATATCGATTTATAGAGATAGCGATTGTTACAGATGTTGGTATAATAATTTAGCAAATGAGGCGTATATGAGAACGCGAATTCAATTTTGTTAGTAATTATCAATGGCAATCAATGCAGGACAGGCTTTGTTACATAATCGACCAACAGTTATATTATTCTGTTACATCCAATTAAGCTATTATATGTTCTCCAGTGAAATCTGCCCCATAATACCATAGTGATGAAGATTAGAGCACGTATTTGTAATCCTACTAGTACCTATTTGAAACTTATCTCTTGTCGCCACGGTGTCACGTGTCCTCAGGGTAGACGGCCTTCAGAAACGAAAGGCAACTGTAATTATGTGCTGAATAAGAAATCGTGACAGCTGACAAGGGGTAATGTATCAGCTTGGTTGTTGGTCGAGGATAATAACCGTTGACTCCAAATCTAGGGCCCAACACTTGGACAAATTCTTTAGAAATACCTAAGCAGTGGAAAATGGACATGAGATTTTGAGATTAGAATTTTCGGACTTCTGCTAGAACCAAACTTTTTCCTGCTGACCCAACATTAGAGTTGTTTATTTCCCGAAAAACAGGGGGTAAATTTCGTAGTGAATCCTTAGTATGACGAAGGACACATGAGGTGAATCTATATAATAAATAAATACGGTAGGGGAACAACAGTTTGAAGTAGAACGATAGGTTTTAATAGCTAAAACGAAGAAACTCTACTGAATGGAATCGTAAATGTGTCTATGTAAAATACCTCGCTGGGGAAGGGGTGAACTGTTATAATTTTGTGCATTTAATGGCATTTGTACAAACGTTAACGTGTTTCATATTAAAAAATATTTGACGAAAAAATAAGAAAATATAAGTTTCGTATCGAAAGTAGTAAAGCTTTAAATTATTTCATTTAATATAGTTTTACTTTACGTATTTTTCTGGAACTACAGAATCCGGTCTACAATTGAGCTATTAGAAAGAATTGAACATGAAATATGATCGTGGGTGACTTTGACAAACATTTTCTCTAAGAAACTAATACCATATAGCATATTCCTTCTCCAGAAGCTGATAGTGGTTTAGCTAGTCAAGAAATATACTGCCTTTTAATAAACCTGAAGGTTTATTATTGTATTCATAATATCTTACCATTTGTCTCCATCTTGAGACAGGTAAATTTAGTCCAAACCCTTGTGAGTTTATTCTTTACGACCTATTTTAATATCATTTTCCCATTTACACCTCTGCCTCAGAATTGATTAATATTTGATCCGTTTTATAATATTCAGAATAAAAATATAAGTTGAACTTAATAATTCTAACAGTCAGTGCTGACAAATTTGAACAGGGTGTAGGTAGTTCCCTATGAAACATTTTAGAATATTTACAGTAAACCAGCGTCTGACGTTTAGCCTTTACGTTTAAAGCCTCCTCAGTCAGCAGAGTAATGAGAGAGCTACGCAGCTGCATTATTTCTGGCGGGAAAATAACTACTGCTTGTTGGTGGTAATGGATTTTCCTTGTATATTGACCCTAAATAAAAGAGGGTTAAAGTTTTTGACATGCGCACAAGTTGACAGTCCTTTATCGCAAGAGATGTCATGGTAAAATAACTCTTGTTTATCGTCAACTTTGTTCACGCAGACAAAATAGTTCTTGCTTGTCCATTTATCAGTTTAAAATGTCAGCTAATATACTAGCTTTGGTTGTTGGTGAGATCGCTTTTGAAGCTGTGATTAGGTGATTATAAACACAAACATGGAATTGTCAAATTATAAGATTTGCCTGAATATTCGGTGTAAATTTTGTGTTAGACAAGAAAACTGAGGCTTGTTGTGTGTATGTGGATGGGAAATTTCTCACTTATAACTACTGCAGAATTTGGTGAAACGATAACGATCCAGAATTTATTTCGAGAGCTTGCGTGTTTTTTTGGGGATTTCCCTCAGTTTAACCAAGCGACTTCTGGATATTATCTTACAATAAGCCACGACTACCTCCTATGTACGTACGTGTTCGCCGCTCATGTGATAATACTTCTTCATTCGGCGTTCTAGGAATTTTAACTTTATGTTTAAAACAGCGTTGTTAGTTGCATCTACATTTTTTACTGTCAAATTGTAGGTATGTAAGGTTACATTGAGGGCAAATTTGCATTATTACCCTGCGAATTGGTATCTGTTAACATTTAATCACAGTTCATTTTCGGCTAGCTTGTGTAAAGCATGTAATTTTGTGGTAAATTTGAACTGAAATACACATTCAAATTGGCTAACAACATTTGAGTAATTATGAATTTATTTGCCTATTACACGAATATCTACATTAATTTTCTAAATTAGTTGATCGTTACTTCCAGTATTATTTTATTTTAACTTCATTTTATTAAACTATACGAATTTCAGTAAGGACAAAATTCCATCGAATGGAACCTGAGCACATGTTATTATAAGTTCTAAGGTGGATATCGAATTAACGACAAGTTGAGGTACTTTATCACACATCAGAATTAGTGTTCCCTTTGTGGTGCATCCTAAAATATTATAAATAATAGTATGTACTACAGAGGAATTTGAAAGTTATAGAATTACTTCAATCAGTGGAGTTGAGTGTCCAGCGTTAAGCTGGCGGAAAGAATAGTCAGGTACACCATTAAACTTATTCTGTCAAAAATTCCCACTTGGCCTAAGTGGTGATATCTGCTGATAAACGCGGTTTTTATTTCAGAAGTCAGAGACATCTACATTTACGAGAGAAATTATACGTTATTTAATTTGTTATAAACCATGATTTTGTGTGACGAGCCATTATCGAAAAATATGAATTACTTTAGGTCATTATGGGGCAAAATGATATTCTCTCTACAACATGAATTTTAGACTCCCAACACCAAATAATAATACTTCAACATGTCTAAATATAAATATGTAAAGATATTATTTGAAATACTCCTAAATTTTTTTTATTTACTTTAGTATAACTTGTGATACCTTCAATGTATATTTTCGGCTTTCGGGTGAGGACCGTGTGGAATTTTTCGTGTTAATCAGCGTTTAGTAAAAAAATTTAGTTGTCATTATCAAGATGTGATAAGTTCGCTTTCAATATGTGCCAATTGAGTCGTGGAAATATTTGTCATAAACAGTGTGGCAACTGGAAAACGGGACTGATGCTGGAAAAGAATTATGGTTCCATGTATGAGCAATCTGACCATTGTATATTCAAAGTAGCTTTCTCCTGCACCTACACACTGAAGGTCATTGCCGTCATTTGAGAACGTAGTGTGAGCCGAAGTAGACGTCTCTGTTGGGTGTGTTGTGAAGCAAGAATGGAACAAAGAGCGAACATCAAATTTTGTGTTCGGCTGGGCAAAAGTGCCACGGAAACGTTACGAATGATGAAGCAAGTGTACGGAGATAATTGTCTGTCTCGTACACGTGTTTTTGAATGGCATAACCGTTTCTGCCATGGAAGAGAATCATTGGAAGACGATGAACATCCCGGCCCAACAAAAACGATTTGAACACCAGAGTTGATTGAAAAGGTGAGGGAAATAATCACCAACGACCGATGTGCAACGGTTCGAATGATTTCAGAAGATCTTGCGTTAATAAGGAAACCATTCGACAAATAATAACTCAGGATTTGAAAGAAAAGTAAGGTCTGTGCACGGTTTGTTCCACATTTATTAGCAGACGATCAACCACAGCTCGTGAGTTGAACACTGCAGCGAACTCATTGATGCCACTGAAAACAAACCCAACTTCCTGAATTCGATCGTTACGGGTGACGAGACGTGGTGTTTCCAGTACGACCCCGAAACAAAGCTACAAATTGCGCTGTGGAAGTCAGCAAACTCTCCCCAGGTCAAGAAAGTTCGCCAAGAAAGATCAAAAATCAAAACAATGATAATCATTTTCTACGACAGCGAGGGAATTGTGCACAAAGAGTTCATACCCAGTGGCGAGACAGTTACTGCTGCCTACTATCTGGACATTTTGAAACGTTTGCTTCAGAGAATCCGTCGTGTACGGCCTCAGTATCGAGAAGATGGCAGTTGGTTCCTGTTGCAAGACAAAGCGCCAAGCCATAAGGCTCTCGTTGTTAGGGAGTTTTTGGGCACCAAAAAAGTCTGTGTATTGTCGCATCCACCGTATTCACCAGACTCCTTTTTGTTTCTAAAACTCAAAGCACCACTGAAAGGCTGTTGTTTTGATGACGTGGACACCATTCAAAGGGCTGTAACGAGAGTACTAAACAGAGTTCTAGACACGGCCATCCGCCATTCCTTCCAGTTGCTTCATGATCGTTGTGTGCAGTGTGTAGATGCAGGAGGAAGCTACTTTGAATAAACAATGCTCAGATTGCTCATAGATGGAACCATAATTTTTTTCCAGCATCAGTCCCGTTTTCCAGTTGCCGCACTGTGTATGTGTAAGGCTCGATGCACACGAGCGAGTTATTTTCGCGAGCTCGCCGCGTCACTTTCTCGCGCGTTTTAGCAGTACATGTGAAGCAATGGAGCAATGCACACTATGGCGGTGACGCCGCGAGGACGCGGCGAGCAATTTTAGCTCGCCAACCACTGCTGCTTCGCAGCGAGTTCGCCGATCGCCGCGAAGCAGCAGACTGTGTGAAAGCATTGGGCAGTGCACACGTGCTTCGCAACCCTCGCAACAGCTCAGAGTCACAACCACCATTTCTAGAGGTATTGCAAGCCTCATCGCAGAATCTTTACTTTTGATGGATGCATCCAGTTTTGCTGCTAGCTCATCAAAC
Source organism: Zootermopsis nevadensis (assembly GCF_977971745.1). Lineage (NCBI taxonomy): Eukaryota > Metazoa > Arthropoda > Insecta > Blattodea > Termopsidae > Zootermopsis > Zootermopsis nevadensis. The sequence goes on along the minus strand of NW_028259144.1, from coordinate 8,292,950 downwards.
GACTTTATACTCATACGACAATAATTATGAAATTTACTTACATCTTCTCTTAAATCTATCAACATTGTCACGAACGCCCCTTTAAACAGCCGTGAACTAACCAACGGGTGTGTCCAATACTTCCTATTGCGTTTTTTAAGGATGTATTCGTAAACGAAATAGGCAAAACTACACGTTTTCTTCTGTACACATCCATTTTGGTTGCCATCCAATTTAGTACTGGTGGGAGTTTTTCGGCGAACTCGCAGCGATGACGCTACGTGTGCACTGTCACGGGTTTCCTCGCTGCGAGCTCGCGCGACATTTTCTCGCTCGTGTGCATCGAGCCTAAGGAAAACATTCCCGCGCCGTAGCCGCGCGGTCTGAGGCGTCATGCTTCGTACCGGCGATACGGAATGCGCGCTGGTTCGAGTCTCAGGGGAGAAGAAAATTTTCTCATGAGATTTTCGACCGGTGTATGGTACCGGTGCCAACCCAACATCGTGAGGAAATTTGGGAGCTACAATGAGTAGCGTAATCCGGTCATGAAAACTAGCAATGGCTGGGGGTTCGTCGTGCTGACCACACGTCATTCTGTATCTGGTTGGATGATCGTTCACCTCTGCTTAGGCATGTGAACGTGAGGCCAGCAGCCAAGCTAGTCGGCTTTAGCTCTCTGGAGCTGTTAAGCCACGAATTTAATTTTTTTAATTAAAACAACTATTAATAAAAATTTAATTTACCAAAAACTCATCCATTCGTTATAAACTATTACCACTATTTCTGATATACGAGGTGCGATCGGAAAGTTTCAAGACTGTGTCAATAGCGGGCGAACCGGATGTAGTACGAGCTTCTGCCTTTAGGGGGTGCGGCCTACATTCATAGTGAATCAGTGTGCCAGCCGGCATCATCGAATTAGCATTTGTTTCTTAGTTACGGGCGTTTTGGTAGTGCATTACACCGACTCTCCTGCGATTTCGGAATGGCGTGTGCATCAAATTTTGCCAAAGACTCGTCAAAACGGCTACGGAAACCTATGAAATGCTAAAGCAAGCATTTGGGGAGTCCGCAATGGGTCGTGCACAAACGTCTGTGTGGCATTCACGTTTTAAAAATGGCCGAACCTCTGTCGATGATGACGAGAGTTCTGCACGACCATCTTCGAGCACAACGCCCGAAAATGTTACGAAGAGTCGGCAGGCCATTCACGAAGATCGACGTCGTACCATCAACGACTTGTGCGACATTGTTGGGATAGGCTATGGGACCTGTCAGCTGATTCTAAAGGAAGAACTCCACATGCGACGCATCATGACAACGCGCCAGCGCACACCGCCCTCAAAGTTCGGCAGTTTTTGGCCTCAAACACCATGGCCGTCATCCCGCACCCTCCTTATTCGCCGTGTGACTTCTTCCTCTTCCCAAAGATGAAAATTCAGCTAAAGGGAAGAGATTCAGGCAGAATCGCAGATGGTGCTTGACAGGCTGACAAAGAAAGATTTCCAGGGATGCTTCCAGGCTTGGCAGCGGCGCTGGGATCGTTGTGTTCACTCCCAGGGGAACTACTTCGAGGGTGATGGATGAATTTAATACCTGAGATAAGTGTACGGGTTTTTATAGGCGCAGTCTAGAAACTTTCCGATCGCACCTCGTACTGATTTCCAATATTAAAGTGTACATTCTATAAATTACCATATATTACATGGATCCTACAATTAGTTAATTTTGTTTTGATTATTTGAACATCTTACGCGTTTAATCTAAACATAAATTTAAAACATATATAACGGACAACGCTAATTGTTTAGTGCTGCTGAACTGTGAGAATACTAACCAGGTCCTTGTCTATTTCCTACGCAATAGATAAAACTTTAACATTTTCAGAACAAATGAAAGCAGAATAATACAATCCACGTACAATTACTGAACTATATAGACCATCGAATCTTTATTAGGTTAATATTTTAAGATTACCAGGAATGATATATACAAGTCATCTTTTATCATAACTTTTTTACCTTCGATGAAAATGATCAAATGCGAATGACGAAAATTTTGGAAAATTAAATGATACCTTTCAAAAACGGAACTAGGCGACCTCGTGAGAAAAGTTAGCTTTTAGTTTAAGCAACCTGTGCTCAGAGAAGATGAAATTTGGACAACCCTGGCTTACATAAATACATTAGTAAGCAGGTTTTTCCAAAACAGTTAACATTTTTTTTCAAAAGCATTCTCTGCTACTTTTTTCCTTCCTTGATCTTAATTTTTTTACTGCTCGCAGTACAAATAATAGAAGTTTACCACAATGTTATATATCTATTACTTTGTCTTATATTTAATTAAATATTTACCACATTGTAATATTTTTTAAACTATAGTGCGTTCGCTGATAAAGTTGAATGCAACTCTCACTACCCGGATCCCGGTAGGAACTACCATGACACAGGAAAGCCGATTATGTTGCTTTTATAGAGCGGTAATTTACTCGTATCGGGAAAACTTCGTAGCGCTTTTTGGTGAATAGTGCAGTTCCGGTCGGAAATCGGGAAGTGACAGTTGCTTTTATCTTATCAGTGAACTGACTGAATAATTGTGAACACATTTATGCAGCAAATCGCTTTTGAAGCCTTGGATTTGTGCTAAAAGGGATTATAATTAATTGATATGTATAAAATATTAATCATATTAATAATATTGAACATCGGATACCAAAGTTTACTAAAATACATTGTTGGTCTCTAAAAGAACAAACGGAAATACATAAAAACAAATTTTTAAGGATAACAAATTAACCAATAAGTAAAAAATCATTACGCTGATGTGTTATGTAAAAAGTGTTTGTCAGACATAGAAAAGGATTATTATTTATCACGTATCAAATCTGATTTAATATTTTATTCCCGTTTTTCTGCGCCTACTTATGTCTGGAATATGTGCGACGTAAACATTACGGATTTTATATTTTGGGTTTAGTTTGGCTTTCATATTTAATTAAGCAAATGAAGCGTATATTATCATCATTTCACCGTGTCTGCCATTTTGCTGGTGTCTCATTAATAACTTCTGAACCATCTGATCCATTATCACGAAACTCGGAATGAATATTACTCCATTAAACGTCACCTCAAATTTGTGTTTTCCCTATCATATCGTCTAGTCCACAACGCGGTCATCCGAAATACTAAAGTAAAAGCATTATTAACTTAATCCTTTACATCCTAAAGGTAAACGCATGTCGCACCTGCTTTAACAAACAATAATTGCGCATTTTTTATTTAGGTGTATGTTTACTTACTTAAACAGTGTTAACGAGTTCATATTCGTGATGATGAAGTGTATTTATTTGCGGCAAGGACTGAATTGTTAAATATTATTTAGGCGAGATTCGGCTTCAAATAAAATATCCCAACCTCTGGGAAATACATGTTCTTCCTTTGGTATGAGGAAGATATAATGAACATAACCACATAAATATATATACCATTTTCAGTGTGGTTTTAGCAATAAGGATACCACTGAAGAATGTCTGTGATATTCAGTTTCTATCTCAAGACATATTGAAAATATATATTCATAATTTTAATATAATTTATTTTTATTGTCCTAAAATTACAATCATAGCTACAATAAAAATATCTTAGGTTATATTAGCGAAAATTGAAGAGATTTAAAACATGTTTGATTCATTATACTGATACCATATTTGGCTATTTTATATTTTCCGTTGTCTGAGGCATGTTGGTTGTATTCGACGTTTCGGGAATTCGTTAAACTGCCTTCTTCAGGTGGCTTGTCAGTAAACTGATATTTTATAACGTATAGTTTTCCATTTAACCCGGGAATGTTTTAATACTAGACTTATTTAATTACCACCGGAAGTATTTTTCGACCCACAGTCCTTATATCACAAACATATTTATAATATATTAAATTCGTAATTTATTCCCAGTAATTCCTAAATCTGCAGTCAATTAGTTAACATTTGTGCCTTTTATTTGGAGGTCTTTGCTTCGAATCTCGGCCCAGTGACCGATTACTCTGACTGAAATTATTCGTCTGTTTCCTCAGTTATTACAGGAAAATATAGGAATGCTACCTTTAATCAAGCCACAACCGCTTCCTTCTATATCATTTAAAATTCATTGTATGTTAATCACCATATTATTCGATGTTATATAATCTAATATACTAACAGCGTTGTCAAACAAAGCACAAATAAATATATAAATAAATCCCCTGTCATCGGTTAATGTATTTTTTGTAAACGAAAGCTGACGTAAAAAAGTTATTTTCAAAAATTTTCGTTATATTACAGTTTTGTGTCATGTTCTCGCAGCTCAAAAACCAAGGAAGTCATACATGAGATAGGCCGAAATATTCCCATATATTCATCAGATGCTACGAAGCTATAACATACTGCAGATTAGACTCTAATTGTAAATCCTTACCCATGCGTCCACCAACTGTGATCCAAGCAAGGTTTATTTATAATGGCACCATTCCACAGCGTGCAGAGACTATAGTGAAGCATAAACACGTAACTCACTAATGAAACAATATGAACTGTGTTACGTGGATAGAGTATGGTTATACATTGCCAATAACCTATTGGTTTCTATGCAAAGAGGTATCCACTGTCTGCCCCATTACGAAAAATCCCCCCTTCCCCTCACAGATTCAGTCTGAATACCAATGTACACCACAGAAATGCAACATGAATATAAATTCGCGTATATTATACGTAAAATTTTCACCATATAGCATTTTTATTATGTGCATAAAAAGTTAGGTTATAATTAGATTCTGCATTTGTTACGTCTAATTGAATCTTGTCTCTGTGGTCATAAACGTAAATGTTTAGCCTGTTGCTAACATGTATGAGATAGATAGGTAAGGAATATATCTATTTTACTAGCATTAAAATGTATATTTATTTAAAGTTTTAGATTATTGTAATCTATTTTTCGGACTTTTTGAATATGTATCACATTTGTGGTCATTTTAACAATTACGTGTCCGTACACCAGGGAAATTAATATCTCCCGTATCAGGTAACAATAAAACTGGAATTTTTGTAGATTTTGATCTCTTCCTACAGTTCTAAATGTTTAGCCAAATTTGTACGAAGTTAAAATGGAAAATGTAAACTAAATATGACGAATTATAAGTTAATGTTTTGTTACATTTGATATCTTTCCTGGTTAGCGTTTCTCCTCTAGTGGAAAGTGCACATATCGTCAGTATAAATGTTAAAGGTATGTAAGTCCAAAAATTTTTAACTAAAATATGATTTCTAATTTAAGTTTTATATTGAATGAATTTCATTAAATTATAATTTAAACTTTACAGTTAATGTCTTAATTTTATAATTCTATTTGTGTAGTCTCTTGCTAAAGATCAATAAACCTGATTTGTGACGATATTCTTAAAAGTGTGTTGTTTCCTGAATGCCTACATTTTCTATACTTATTAACCGCTAACCTATGACTAGGTATATTAATTATGTAGTTGAAATAGAATATTTTAATAAATTAAAAATCAGTCGCTATATCAGAAAATTGATTTTAACGGCTTTATTCGTAGGGAGAGCTGAATAATACAGATTAAATTGGCTTGAAAACAGTAGAAGACACAGTGAGTGGATAAACAAAATGGCGATTGGGTATCGTAAGACGACATTTACTTTAGCAAACCAATACATGTGTACTTATATACGTTCATATATACACGCCGTAAATATAAATAATTATCGACTAGTTCGTGGACTGAAGTAGCTTAAGTCATTGAGTTGGTTACTTTTTATGTTCTTTACATAAGTAATTAATCAATTTATTTATATATTTAGTAAATATTTAGTCAGTTAGTTTATAGTATTTTATCCTAAAAACTCTGTCTCTAAGTCAAATAAATATGAGTCGCTAACACCAATAATTAAAATTTCCATTTAAAACCGTTCTGAATATAATGTTTAATATCAGAAATATGTCATATTAGTGGAGCAGTGTCATTCTGTTTAACTGATGTTCACTCGTAAAATGATTGAAAGTCTATAATTGAGTCATGTATCCGTATACACACACTGCTAAGCAGAATGCAATTGGAATATCATGTAAGCGTGGATTGAGTTATTATTGTAGAAATATGACATGGGCTTAGTATATTACGTAATCATCTGAATAGGTCACACTGTATGTGAATCCGAGTTGACCATTGGTGATATAATGTGTCATGTACCTGTCCCATATAGAAGAACGCAGTAGCTGCACAGTACTAATCAGAGGTTTGTTGTTTACTGAATGCACTTGGGATGACAGGGAAATTGCATCACGGCGTCATTTTAAGCAGAAAGACCACTGGTTGATGGTAAAGTTAATAGATGATTCCATGAAAGATATGTTTTATCATACGCGTGTTGTAATTTAATATAGTTGTAAATATGCATTAGATTGCAAATTTATATTCATGAATTTGAAAAAAAAAATGTCGAAACGTTACGTTTTATCTTTCATTTCTTTCTTAAGGAAGAAGGTAGCCATATCTGGGTCTAGGCGACGGTCGTTTCAAATTTTAAATTATTTAACAGATCTTAAAGGACATTTTATGCGAAAATTATGTCAGAAAATCCAACTTAAATCTCTTGACATTTAATATCTTTACAGTCAATAATGAAAATTTGGCGAACGTGCAAACCTATGAGGTGGAAACTACAGTTGCGCCACGTAATTTAGAGTACTAAAAATATGTGTGGAAATGGATCTTAACAAATAGGTAATGTAACAGTTCTTAAGTATTTAATAGAATGTAAACAAAATATGGCTGCCGTGCGATTATTTTTAGTAGCTGATGCTTCAGTAAAGATAATTAACAAATCAGTGAAACTATGAAAACGAACTAGGTCTATTAAAGATTTGCATAAATATATAATTATGTCTGCCTATTATTTATACTTGTGGTACTTAGATATAAGTAAGATGATAATATTAAAATGGAATTTAAGATGTAGGGTGTGAATGTGTGGAGTGGAATCATATGGGTTCCTATGGATGTTCCTTGTGAGTACGATAGCAAATGTTCGGATTCCACAAGAAGCGAGGGATTTCTTGATTAGCTAGGTAACTATAAGCTTGTCAAGAATGAATTTGTTACTTCGAGGTAGTTTAGTTAGAGAAATACTTTGTAGGTTATAGCACGCAATAAAGGTATGTCTGTCCTCTTGTTGCTTTTACGGACTGGCCTATTCAAATTATCAATTAATTTTTAAATTGTATCAAACGGCGTCATAAACGTCAGTCTTTTGGATCTCTGGGGATTCCCTAGTGAGCCAATGTAAATACAGTAACATGGTACCACCGTAACAATAGTAACGAAGGTAACCACGGTAAATCAAGTATCCTGGTGATTCCCCATTCCGCGCGCAAACACGCAAGTAGATTTTAATGTAAAATTCACGATATTTATGACCAATTTTAATCAAAATTATAAATTAGAATGTGTCTACAAGGTTTAGTAAAACTGCCTAACATCAAATTTTATTATCTATTCAACCATTCTCGAGTTATTGAATATTCTAATATTTGAGCAGTGATATTGACTAATGATATACATAAATTATATATATGGGATGTAGTTCTATATATATATAACATAAATACCCTATATATTTTAAGGGTGGTTTCAATTTTTTATAATTGTCAGTTTTGTAACGAAAGCGAAACTCGTTTGTGACACAGTAAAATAATTTATATTGTACGTGTTTAGTCACTGTTTGTCATTGCAAGCACTAATTGGGTCCTTGGCTAAAAGCGAGATACAAAATTTCAGGTGAAGGCCGGCAGAGAACTCAGATTTATGCAAACTATGAACGAAACAAGGCGAATACATATATACGTGCCTCGTGTTGTTGGCGAACAGAATTTCAAGTGACAACCTTACGCTGTGTCCTCGCTAACAAAGTAAATTATTTATGGTGTATTCACAAGTATACGCTTACCGTAAGCGTATCTCGACCTTACACGGGCGTTAATTTTTGTCGTCATATTCAACTACAGTCACCACTAAGTAGCACTGACAAGAGTACGTCTTGTAAGTTTTACGTATGTCCAGGGAACCTTTTTTATCATTATAAGACAATACATTTTTTTGGAGTAATTGAAAACCAAATTTTGACAATATTATTTGAAACTAAATGAAATGTGTTTTTATAAGGCTTTATGATTCACATTTTGTATATATTATTTTTTAAAATAACAAATAAAGCAGGCTGTAATTGATTAAATGTGTAAGAAGAAAATGAAAATAAAATGTATGGATACTTATTACATTAGCGTACATGAATAGATACCTAGTTGAGACTTTTACCTAATCAGTACTCCTGTATTCCAGGGAATGTAAGTAAAGTAAAGTTTGTCCCACTATACGCCATGTAGGCGTTTGGGGTGAGTGGAGGTATAGCCCCTCTCTTCCTTGACCCCGGCACTAGATGGGGGTGAGTGGTCAGCATCACGCCCCGGCCGGCTTTACCCCCGGGAAAGGACCCCGGTACCCATTGTAGAGGAGGCTGGGTGGGCCCCAGAGCCGGTCTGGACGCAGAGGCTAGAGGAAAAATCCTCTGCCCCCGTCGGGGATCGAACCCCGGCCGTCCAGCCCGTAGCCAGTCACTATACTGACTGAGCTATCCCGGCTCATATTCCAGGGAATGTAGTATTAATAAATCACGAAAGTAGGATAGAAGATTTTTATTTTCCAAGTGTTAGCCAGGATATCACGGCTAACATGTTGGCAGACCTCCATGCTCATGACAACGAACCTTGAGTCTATTTGGTACATGAATAAACTGGACAATGTTAGGCAAAGATTCTGTACTAAAACGTTAGTCAGAGATTGGCGTGTACATTTAATTAAAACAAATGTACAAGATTTCTATAGAATTAAACAAAACTGGATCTGTACTGCTTCTTTACCAGCCGCATTAAACCTCCATTAGAAATCGCTTCAATATTAGATTTTTTTAGCCGTGTATTTTTTCCTGATTTACAATTCGTATATAACCCTTGTATATTATAGGAGAAGAGTATAAATGTCCAAATTCCTTCGTAGTTATTTATTTCTTTTTACTGCAACAATTTATTTAATTACTCAGTTTTAATTTCGTAATGTGTTTATAGTTATTTCAAAATAAACTTACTTTATATGGATTATTTCTTCCGATTTTTGAGGCAGTACATCCATGAAAATAGTAACTGAGATTTGATATTAATTTATCAATTGTCATCTTCAGTGGGTGAAGCCCTGAAGCACCATAGATCACTATAGAATTTGATGTTAAGCATCATAATTGTTGAGGTTCCCCGAAGGGACATGGCTCTTACTAGATGTCAGGCTTTCATCTCATTCCTGAGTGAACTGTGAGCAGAAGTCTTGTTACCCAGCTAATCTGTGATTCAGGGAACATCCATTTTTCAGTGTTCCTTTGGTTTCAATTGTAGGAAAGGAAAAATAGCCCCCCCCCCCCTTTCAGTACGCTCTAAGAACTAAAATTTAATACAATTTTGTTTCGTGTCCGAGGTTAGAAGGCCATGTGAGTGTCACTCCGTCATCATGTTAGTGCTTAGAAAATAAAACAATGGACTGTTGTAACGAAGCAACGTGGAGCAGTACAATTTTCATAGTTTAAACCACATCAGCGTTGTCAGAACAGATCAACACTAATGTATTTATTTATGTTTTATCTAAAGACGCTAGTATACAATGACAATGTAATTAATGAACATGACTGGAAATTCTTCAGTTATATGCTTAGACTAAGTTTCTTACTCATGCGATGTTAATGTATTCTTTAAATATCTTGAATCAATGCCTATATGTCTCAGGGCGTGTTAAATCTGTGGTAGTGTAATGGAGTCGTACGCAGGGAATCATGAAAACTACTACTGGTGAAGCAGCCATGTTGTTATTTTTACGTTGTACAAAGAATTATAATACCGAGGTTTCCTGCGTGTTAAAAGTATTTTTCGTCCGCCATGTTGGTATAATCAGTTGTAGGAAATTAAAAAGTACAATTTTATGGCATAATATCCTTACCAATTTTTTTTCCAAATCATTCCAGTGATTCTAAAGTTGAAACATGCGGACGGACAGTCAGCGATGATCAGCCCTATGTGCATTTGTTTCATGAATATCGTGGAAATAAAGCATAATAATGAATTGTATAAAAATTAATTGAGGTTAATATTAGTTAATATTAAAAATATAATCTGCATTGTAGATGGCACTGGTGATGATGTAAGAATCATAATCATAAATGTATTAATTTAACGGTGAAAATTAATGTAAATTAAGACTAGCGTAATTATGTGAAGGATGATTATCATAACACTTCGTGCAGACCATAACAAGACAAATATATGAATTCGTCGATGCAAAGTTTGGAAATGAAAATTAGCTTGAATGGAAACAAGCTACGAGTTCTCTTGCTAATCTCGTTGTGAAGAAATAGAATCATCAACAGATGAATTGAAATGTAGAAAGGAATCTTCATATGTAATTCTTGAAGACAATCAGAGATGAGTTTGTATGTGAGCAGTGTGCAGTTGCGTTGAAGAAGATTCACTGCCTTAGGGAACTTTACGTCAAAGGCTGAATAGACGCCCCCACTCCCTGCCTAGCACCGCGCGCTGCTTTGCTGTTATTCAAGTGAGACTAAAACCTCCGAAGCCAGACGTACAGAAACACAACGTAAGTTAGTTTTGGAGACATTTGTCTGTTTCATATAACAAATATATACGCATCAACCCCCTCTTCTCAGCTTTTCATTTCAATATAATCCTCTAAATAGCATCTTCATCTCTTCCCAAATTTAAATTTAGATTGTTAATTACTCTAAATTATCATGACTCAACAGTAAGACCTTGTGAATTATAATAAAGCACTTATATAATCTTTCACTGGCTATCTTTCGACGAATTAAAATGGAGAATTTTCCATCGGTATGTGGCTATGTACCTGCAGGGCACTACCTTCGCCCTGAAGACGTTTACGTAGCGTCTACACTCCATATCAGTATTTTGGCTCGGTTCGTCACGGCCTGGTATATTCAACGGCACGGCAAATCATGCATTCACCGTTCTAAAGTTTTCTGTGGAGTTGTGTTAACTCAGTTATAAGACGTGCATTACTCCTAGTTGCGTAGTAAGGAGAAATGTCATTTCTGACGGCAGAGAATGCACAGAACGTATTATACCTCCTTCCCCCACACTTATATTATTCACCGTGTTAAGCGGCATACGCTGTACGTCTTATTACAGATTATTTATCTTTCAGTATAAACAGTCAGCATCTAACGGCAAGGTTTCTATTTATATATTTGGCATTTAAGTGGCTTGCTTTCTGTGTTTATGGATGGCGTTCGTCCTCCAAAGCCCAGCATCACTGGGTTATGAAACATTTATTCAACACTAGTGAAATAATCTATAAATATTTTCTAACATCCTACAAAGTCATTGATGTAATGGTTGTTTTTTTCTATTTTATTTCGTTATCAATGTCTTTAACTTGGTTTGGTGTTCCATCGACATCTTATGAAAACACTAGTTCATACACGTGTGTGTGATATGACGAAATTAATTTTATTTCCCTAAAACTTGATTCTATTTTGTTTGCGATGTTCTTAATGTCTCTGTATTTAATGTGCAGGCAATTCAACTTCTGTTCTTGCCTTCTGTCTTTCCCTCAATACTTCCAGAAGCTAATCTTTACCACTACAACGTTAACTATTGGTTCCGCAGAGCTTGTGACGTCAGCAGTTCTAAATCCAAGGGATCAGGATGTTGGCTGCTCTCAATGCTTACTGCTTTATGCAATGCCAGATACCATGCCGCCAAGTCAGGGGTATACAACAGGGTTTGTACGGTCAGTAGAGTTTACTAGCAATTATATCAACTTCAACATTGCTGGCATATAATGCAGATCCCGTTACGATATAAATTCCTACTTTAAAACTCGTATACATTATAATTTTAACTAAGAATAACAATTTATATCATAACATAATGCAGTACTTGTTTGTTGTATTAGCATCATTATTCGTGGACTTAAATATTTAACACAAATATTTTAACTTTATTACTGAAGTCTTGTTCTAATATTTTTGTTGTGATTATTCTTGGAGCAGATAATTAAAGTTTAATTAATTGCTTGGGTAAAAGCTATAGTGTATGAAAAAATACAAAATAGCTTGAAATTGTTACAAACATAGAAACAAAGGAAATTAGAAGCCGCCATATATGAGAAGTCGTTGAAAATCTAGGGATTTTATTCGGTAAGGTTGGCAGCTCACTATGACGTACATCTCGTCGTCAGATGAGAGTCTACCCCTGTATTCCAACACACAGTTTAACGGACCTGTGTACTTAATAAGAAAGGGCACTTGGCCCAATTCCAGCATTATGTAAATTCCGCACTCTATTAAATTTATTTGTCGCAAAATTTTCTAGGTTTCTTTATTTAGGGTCGGGCGAGTGAAAACGTCTACATGTTATTCTACCCGCTGAAGATAATGTGGGAAAATTCTATTGTTATCTTTTAAGTAGGGTTAGATACTATCTGCATTGAATTATATTTCTTCAAAATATGAATTTCAAAGAAGAGTTACAGAATTTTAACACTTTAATTGTCTTCAGAATTTTTCCTGATAATGTTAATGGTTAAGTAGCTTTAAGATGACTAACATCTAAACCCACAAAACCCATAGAAATATATAAGTTTATTAATTAAGTCAAAATTAAATAATTTGCACGGGATAAGATCAAGAACCTACATCCTCTTAGTATGTCTTAATTTAATAAAATGCGTAAAATCAACCTGACAAATGCAGAAACTTACGAGATAGAAGATTCATGTTCTGCGATGACGTCATGACCCACACGCTCCATGTTTCAATGACGTCACTCGAGACCCGCGTCACATTCGAAGTTCTTAATTTGTTGCAATCGTAAATACCATCATGATGGATACAGGAACTTCAGAGAGGGGGGGGTTAGTGATGACGTCATTACCAATGATCCTCTGAAGACGCCATCAGATCTGTTGATAACATCCGAGATGGTTTTGCATTAATTAAGAAATATTCCTAAACAGTGCTGTTGTTGTTAAATTTCTATGGTTACCAAGTTATGGGCATTGTTCAACTAGTATTTTGTATGACAAACTTCAAAAAATGACGAACGTGCCATAATGTTATGATAGCCTTGCGTATATTTTCCAAATTGAAGATGGCTGTCTTCTGGGTTGTTGCACCGTGTAGTCTGGTAGAAGTTTGCCGGCGTTTCAGAGATACTTACTTCCTCCATCATGAAGACGATGATCGTCCTCATGATGTAAGTACCTCTGAAACGTCGGTAAACTTCTGTTGTAACACACGGTGCATTCTCCCAAAGGAAATATCTTTAAATTCGTCACCGCGAGGACATCAAATATCATTTAATTTTTCCTTTGCTGTGCTTTATCTTAAATGTCTATATTTATTCCTTCTTCCATGATCTATCTTAACTATTTCCGTCTTCTTCCTTTTCCTTTTTTTTTAGTTCGGAATTTTATGACCGAATAAGAAGAAATATATTTTCGAGAGACCCCGGGTTCAGATATTGGTCAGAAGACCGGCTATCCTGATGATATTGTGGTTTTCCTCAATCCATCCTGTAGACGCCGCTACAATATTTAAAATAGACCATAAACACTTTATGCTATTCTGTTTCCAATTAATTAATTATTTTATCATTCGTCGCTTCTGGTTTATTGTCGGCGTCTTTAAATAAATGTAGAATAAAATATTTATATATTTTATTCTTGTTTTATTAGATTCTTAGCTTATCGGTTTTATTATTTATCCCAATTGTGACATCATGATGGATACCTTTTTGTTTTGGAGCTTTTACGTCATATTTTACGAAATAGACCAAACCAAGCGAGGATATTTTTAGTTTCTTGAGAGCAGAGCAGTTCTGTGTGGTGGTATCTGTGGTTGTTGTGACAGAGTGGCAGGTGGGGATGGGTTGACGGCTGCCTTATTTCAAGTCTGATCTCAACTCCGAGAGCTAATTAGTTGTCAGCCAAGCTCTCTCATTAGACTGACGTCGCAGTATCTAGAAACGCGTTCTAAATAATAATATTGATATTCATACAAAACTTTTAACCTAGTTTGTCACTGACCACCGGTCAGAGGAAGTAACAGTGATCAATATTTGTTTTTCCTTGGTTAGTTGAGTGCGTCATTTAGAATGAACTGATTAATATAGATCGTTAATGCATATGGTACTCTATACAGTTGTCAGTGTTCTTTAAAGAGTTAAAGCCGTCCACTAGAAGAAAAAATTATATTCCAAAGATCCGTAGAAGTAATTATGATAATAAATATCTACGCAACAAATTTACGATCTGGAAATAAAATAGGCACACTATACGTGTATGTGTTATGTATGTAAATAGACCTGTATGAGTTAAACACAAACATGTTTATACTGTCTCTGGTTTGGTTCATCTTAGAGTCTCCTACTTCTATACCAATTTCTCGTAAGAACATACGGCCTCTGTCATGTTCCTCTGAAAAGGTGCAGGACGACAAACAGAAAATTTGACAGCGCAAAAATCCAGAATGTAAGTCTAAACGCACTCCCCTGTGTAAATTTAAACTCCTATATCTCCAACACCCTCAATCTATTTTTACCCTTACGATGATGGACTAAGTCTTACACCCGTATAAAAACATGTAAATTTATAAAATAAGATTATATTTATACTAATATGAATGGTAAAGCGGATGTCGGTGCGTTGTGAACTGGGCTTTCCAATTGACACGTTTCTTCCCGTCCGTAATTTCATCCATTTTACGCTTTGCGAATGACGTATGAACTATAGTAGTCGTCACCAAATTGCCTGTTTAAAGGTCACAGTAAAATCATACAACGTTGCAACACGAACAGCTGAGACCAGGCGAGTGAAGGTAGTTCAGAACTTATGACGTAACAAATCTGGCTATGCTGTGCTGTTGACTTAGAGCCGCGGGGAAAGGGGGGTTATGAAGTACTTCCGTGACCTTGAAATATGGAATTTGGTGACGTCTGCTGTAGATGAGGCCCTGGTAGGAGTCTTCCCTGATTAACTAGCCATTCGGCTTCTGAAAAAATTGTATTTTGTAGTGGAACAAGTTTATCCCTATCGTAACAAGATTAGAAATGTGCATTGTTTTGGAGTACATATCAAATATATTTGCGCCTCGTGGCGTGGGATATAGCAATGGCAGCAAAATAATCAATTATATCAATAACATTGTAGCAACAACATGGCCAACGTTCGTTTTTATAACAGTGTTATTAAAGACACGAAATACAGACAGAAACTTGTCCACAAGTTATTCTTCCCTTGAACACCCAACAACCAAATCACTTCAGTCAATATTGCCAGGTAGCCGCCATAACCTCTCCCTAATTAGACTACGTGTCTGGCTAGACTTATGCTAATATTGCTCTGAGAAGACAAACACTATTATCAGAACTCTCGGTTATGATAAAGAGCTTGTCTTTGTCACCGTAATTCTTTTAACACGAAGACAAGGTTTAGTTCCGTCTCCGAGCGTCTTCTTCATCAAAATGACGCTACTACTATGAAGTTCCAAAGCGATTCCTTTGATTGGTTAGTCTGGTCACGTGATGCTTGAGGCTCTGTCTAATGAACTGCAACCCTTGCGGCATCTTGTCCCCCTTTCCCCGTACCCCTACCGAACTCGATGACACGTTGCTAGTACATCCACAAGCCAACTCGTCCTGCCCTCATCCACAATTAATCCATTTCCAACCAGCAATGTACAGACACTGTAGTAGTGTTTACTCTGCTAATCCACTAGCTTTATTTCACGATTCTGTGACGTCTTTCTGCTCAAACCTTGCTACTTATTTCACAGCTATGCGATGATTTAGGATTAAAGTACAAATATTTTATCAACTGGACAACAGATTTAAAAAGCTATCAGTAGGATTTCGAGGAATTTATTTTGTGGCCTTATTTATTTTATATAATTACTTCAAAGTACAAAATTAGTACGTGTGATTATGCACTATGTATGTAGCACGCATGGAACGATGAATAAAATGCTTTATCGGGAAATATTAGGGGAAATGGTCACTTATAAAATCTAAGGTTTTGTCAGGATAATATTAAAGTAGATCTTGAGGAAATAATGGTAATCTGTAAATTTCATGCATCTGGCTTAAGATAAGTGCCGATATCGGACTCTTGTTAATAAGGTAATGAACCTTTAAGTTCCATAATGGAAGAAAATTTCTTGATTAGTTTAAAAAACATTACCTTCTCATGCTGGTAAACTGAATTTAATTGTACAGCTCTGAAATATGGTATTTTGTTCTGATGGAAGAATGATGCATTTTTAAACACTGAAAAATAAATTTTTAAACAAATATTATTTGGAAAAGAGGTTAAGTAAGTAAACAGGAGCAAATAATGAGAGGTGTGCACCAGGTAATGGTCGGGAAGCCTTAGGGAAAGAACCGCTGGGGAGACCTAGACGTAGATGGGAGGATAATCTCAGGCGGGACCTATGGGAGATAGGAGTTGAAGGAAACTGGATTTTAATGGCCCAGGACTGGGACCGGTGGAGAGCTTTGGTTAATTCGGTGATCAACCTTTGTGCTTCGTAAGCCATCAAGTCAGTTAGTTAGTTAGAGTTCTCATATCAGTTCATAGCGTTTGATTTCCGTTTTTAATTTATGTTATTTGTTTAATCTATTCTTTTCTATTTAAAATACTATTCCGACATATACCTGGAGGAAAGTCACGAAATATCTCTGATAGTGTAGATGATCTCTGATCCGAGATTTAAAACTAACAAATACATTTCTCGAGAAAAAAAACAAATTCATAACCACTCGATCACCACTTTCGGTTTATAAAAATCTGTAATTCACAAAAGAATGTTATTGAAACTGAAGTCAATTTAAAGAACATGTATTGCTTTTCAACCACAAAGCCATAAAATGAACAAAAAATGCAATGAAACTGCTCAGAGTAGTTTAATTAGTATTTAAAACTCGGGAGATATAAACAAGGAAGTTATGATGTGGTTTCCATAGAAACTGTGTAGCATAGCATTAAATATGGCTGTGTATTAATCGCACAAAAAACAAAGTAGGGCACTTCGTATACATATTACAATAGATTCCCAGAAATGATACGTCACTAAACTGCCGATTTTTGAAACTTGTGTTAATGTGAATACAAAAATTTGTTACAAAATTATTCCACTGACTATTAGCACTATATGCAGTTAAAGGTATTTTTTGGACAATTTGCAACGAAGTATTATAAAATAAGCGTATTCGCTTTTTAATATCTTTCTGACCGTTCGTCTCTGAAAACATCTCAAAATCCACTGAAAAGACTTTAATTAAATTTTATTTGTGAAGAGTTTTACTAAATTTTACCGATATTTTGGCTAAAATTAGAAGTAATAACGAATACACTACACACGCTTCTGCACGCATCGATAGTAACTCGATAAATACTTTTCGAAATAAAATTTGTTTCGAACATAAGCTGTATAAAAAATAAGTTAACATTTTATATCCGGTGTACATTTTCCGTAATTTTTAAAGTTTCAAAGATAATTCATATGATTGTAGATTTATGTCGTCATATTCTAACTAGGAAGTGGTTCAACTAAATTTAATCTAATTTTATATTTTTGTTTGACTTGTTCGTCACGTCTGCCTGTGCGTTATATGCAACAGACCATCAAAAGTCTGTTATACACGCTTAGGAGAGATAACGTTTATATATTTTGTGTTTTCTTATACATTTAAATTAAATTACTTGTGTTTTTATGAAAGCAGTAGCATTAGTAGTCATTTTGAAGTCATACTTCTTGAGTCCCCCCCCCCCGGTATTCTAACATGGTATTTAGTGAACTTTTTATTTAGAGCTAAAAATTGTACATTACGAACCATTAAACTACAATAGAGATAACACACATTTCTATAAATTTCACCAAACACGGAAAACAGATCTTAAGTAAGTCACACAGGTAGCCTATGAATTCACAAGCTTTTAAAACATCCAAAAATCAAATTCCGTGTTGGCTAGAACCCACCACTAATAGGCATCCTGTACCGAATGAACCTTATAGTACACATTCTCATATATTTCTTCTTTAATAGGTGTTTTAATATTTTCCTCCAATGTACGTTAAATTTCTCAACTGGTTTCTTCCCCTTAGGTTTTTCGGCTAAAATTTATTCTCACTCCAATACCTGCTACATGTCTGTCCATCACATTCTATTTAGTACAATAATCACAGTAACATTTTGTAAGAAATACAAATAATGATTCTTCACTATGTAATTTTCTGTTCTATTTACATTTACTACGTTTTGGTTTGAAATTATGAGGAGTTGTTAGCCCCCAATCTGGAGGACCATCCCTTGTCTACTATCTGCGACTGTTCTGAAACGTTGACCACAAATTAAATTACAGTTTAAAAGGCACACAACTTTTTATCTAGGCAATATACTATAAAACAAATTGCAAATTTGTCCATTACGTTGACACAGCATCCATGTTTCTGTTCATATGCGCTGGATATGATTTCTACAGATGATAAGTCACACGTAACATCTGAATTTAACTCGTCCCAAACGTAGCATTTCTTCGTCCACAATCATTACCACATCACCAATTCCATCTCTCAGTTCACTTTCGGACTGCGGCAGAGGAGTAACATAGACGTAGCCAGAAAAGAGGAAAATCAAGGGATGCGAGGTCAGGTGACAGTGGTGGCCACTTTGTGCAATCCACTTGCTGGTGAATGTGACATCAAAAGGAGACGTGACCATGCTGTAATGACGCGGAGCACAATCGTGTTCCAACAGGATGTCTGCTACCACAGTTTCTTTCTGCAGCTACACACGGATAGAAATTAGTTACTTTTACTTCAACAATAAGTTTGTTTGTTTGTCATCAGTCTTCCGACTGGTTTGATGTGATCCTCCATTTTCGTCTATCTTGCGCCAATCTCTTCATTTCCACATATTTTTCGCAGCCCACATCCTCAAAAATCTGCGTCACATATTCCAATCTTTGTCTCCCCTCTACAATTTTTCCCTTCAACTGTTCCTTCCATTACCAAATTAACCAATCCTGGGTGCCTCGGAATGTGTCCCACCGTCCTATCACTTCCATAGACTTCTTCCTTCGCCTATCCTGTCTAAGACCAGCTCATTTCGTACTTTATCAGTCCACTTAATTTTCAACATCCTTCTATAGCACCACATTTCAAATGAATATTGGTCCATAAAACGAGAAACTATTAACAAAGACTTAATAATATTTGAGGTTTTCATGGTGGTGATTATGGGTTGTTGCGCCGTGTAGTCTGGTAAAAGTTGACCACTTCTGTAGACTTGAACGTTGGGCCACTGTTATGGACGTCATTTTTTGAAAAATTGTTTACTTTTTTTTTAAATTGTATTTTAAATTGTATAGCGATGTTTACTGTATGGGAATTCAGAAGTATGAAACTGTGACGTAGCCTAACTTTGAGGATATATTTTCTAAATAAATTACTTTCAAGGAAGGTCCTGTATAAGAAACGTTCGAATTAGAGGTAATATAATAGTACTGTTCGTTGTTGGTAATTTATTTGCTCTTTTCTGTATTTTCTGAAAACTACAGCATGTAAAGTTGAATAAAAAATAGTAAAATCTTCTGCTGAGTTGTCGAACGTCTAGATGAGATTATCGGTCCAGTCCTTACAGCAACTAAATCGGTATATCTGTCTCGATAACAGGACGCCGCGGGAAATTTTACGCTAGATAAATCTATTGGTATGGATCTGTAGTAGTCAGCTTCCTTACCAAAAATTGATCTTAAGTTCAATAATGCCCTGACAAAATTGTTAACGTCTCAGAGAAAATAATGTTTCTACCATTTCGCGGACTATATATCCCACGTGGATTGCCGTGGGCGCAAACCTTCGCTTCATCTGTGACAATATGGCGACTAACCCCCTGAACTATGACATTAATTATATTTCAGGTCTTTTTCTGAAACAAGTTACAGCTTTATGTCTGTTACACTTTGTAACATATTAATAAATTTATCAATGTTATGAAAACTTAATGAAGAAGTTAAATACTTGAGAAACAGACGAAGGTGGGAGGATAATATTAAAAAGATCTTAAATAATGTATGAAATTTCATACTGAATTCAACTGGCTCAGTATGTAGTCAACTGAGTTGTTCTTTTGATTTTCTAACTAAATTCCTGAAACATAGTCTTTCTTAAGAAGCTGACATTTCTCAGATAGTCATTAAATTCCCCGTTTTTTACAACTCGAAAGTTTATTGTTGTGTTTACAAGAGTCCACCACCGGTACTTATCCTGAGCCAGATGAATCCAGCCCACACCCTCAAACCCTCCTTATGATCCATTTTAATATTATCATTCCATGTATCTAAGTCTTTCGGGCTGATCTTTCTTTTAAACAAAGGTTTTGTTAGCATTGATTATCTCCCGCATGTTAATAAACTTTTGGGTGCCATAAAAGTCAAGTAATTAAGTGACTCGCTGAGCAACGATTAGATTCTAAAGATGTCTCCGCTTTGTGGATTTAGATTCAACAGGAAATGCTCTCTATCCATCAAATTCCTGTTCCATTGCCTTCATATTTAATTTGGTTTAAGATTAAAGATTAAATATGTTTATTGTGGTTGATTTTAATCAACATTTCCCACCATAGACGCAGAAAACAGTAAAACCCTTTCATTATCTACTGTAGATCGTAATTTTCAGGTAAAAGCGTAATATTTCATTGAAATTTTAATATACATATATATTTTGTTTTACATATTTTTTTCTGTTGTCCCTCGCTGTAGATTATAATTTCCTATAAAGTCTTCTCGTGTTACTGATATACGCTTTGAAAAATGATATTCATCGGAATAAACTCAGTTTTATAGTCTTTGCCACTAATATTTCAAAAAACAAATGAACAAGACTATAAATAAAAAAGTCGTGTTGTTAATATGACACCTCCACATTCTTGTATTTATATGTTTACATATGTTGTCTCCATCTCTATGGTAACATTGTTCGTGTGGCAACAAAGTATATTATCTAGCGAAACCTTCTTGTGAAACAAAGGGACATAATAAGACAAAGGAATACTTGAGATTATACTTACAAAAGATTTTTCTCGATGAACGTAGATACTACATTAATTCATTAAGGTATCCTTTTGTACAGAAACTGTATAAGATTAAACCAGAGACATAAAATATCACTTAAATAAGAAAACTAAGCAGTACTTGTTAATATATTAAAATAACTTTTTATAAATTAATACTGTCAAGATGAAAAATTACGCTGTTACAGAGTTTTTGGTGTCGATAGTATAAACAAAATTACCTAAATAGCAACTAGTTGTTTTATTATATTATTCTAAATTTTTCTTCATTAATAGGATGTTCAATTTTAACACATTTTTTAAAAATTTCTCCAACATTACTCCTTGTTTTTATAAATAAATTTTTGCATCTTTCCTTCGTTAGATGCACAATGCCTTTTTAACGTTGTTATAACTATTTTCACACAAATTCCAAAACCACAAGTAATATGAAGTATTGTATTTTGTGTATAAGAACGAAATGGACATGGCTGTCTTATGTATTCACGACTGTACGTCAGGTCGATAGTTCAGATCGATTCATCTGAGCATTTAATTTCAACGATCGCAGAACCAACAAAAGTCTTCATTAATGCGTACAAGGAAAAGGCCGTTTTAAAGTGATTTGTTGTTCTGTTTAAGTATAAAACAAGTTATCGATGTTTATACATTAATATAACTCTCTGAGATTCATGTTTACGTGAATAATAATATTGAAATATCCCCTTTAATTAATTACTAACACATAAATTGACGTCATATGTTTACATTCCGTTGAATAATGAACTTATTAGTAAGTGAAATAAACACACAAATTGCATAGATGTAATCAAATGGTGCATTATTTATGTACATTAGTAGTCTATTACGTTACTACAGGCAATTAATTTCAATTATATTTAGATTATCTTCGAATGTTATTTATTTAGTTTA
Organism: Zootermopsis nevadensis; assembly: GCF_977971745.1. Lineage (NCBI taxonomy): Eukaryota > Metazoa > Arthropoda > Insecta > Blattodea > Termopsidae > Zootermopsis > Zootermopsis nevadensis. The sequence continues at coordinate 8,270,808 of NW_028259144.1, read as the reverse complement.
CTATGTATCACAAATCATATTTATAAGTTGGTGGGTGAGGTGTTATGATCATGACGTTTGTTAAAGAATACAAAAAGCTATGGGTAAACATCTTAGTTTCATCAAATAGGGAAATCTGAAGTTTATATTATAAAGGTGTAGTAATTATATTTATTTTCATGTTTTATTCTTTAGAAAAAAAATATTCAGCATCTATGATACACATCAAGAACAAATTTATAATAATTGACGAAATTGTATTAAAATATGTTGTGTATAAATTGATATTGTAATTCCGCAACAATAATAATCCTATTTTATGGATGAGATAAATGTAATGTATTTTGTCTTGTGTGCTGATCAGCAAGAAAACTCATTACATACAATTGGTTTCTTTTATTTGGTTTTCCCTATTTATTATACATATAAGAGGGAAACGTAGAACATGAATACTCTCATAATATAATATTTTTATCTACTTCTTAGTTCATATCTGTTGTTTTCAAATTTATATCGAACGAATGTGAAACTAATATTTTCTGATAACATAATGCAGTACACACTTTGAAAACAGAATTCTTGAATGACGTAATCGAATATATTATTATGTAAATTATATTTCTTTGTTGTTATAATGCAATACATTACTTTGTATAGACTGTCATATCTCCCTTCGTGGTATTATATGTCAAGGAGAAGGTTTTGAAAATATATTCTTGTTTCGGAATTGACGACTGTAAGAGTAATTCTATTTACTGTAATGTTTGCTCCTTGACCCAACTTTCTTTATAGTATCGAAACGAAACACCGCGATGCTACACTGTTTTACATTTCATCTGTGTTTTTTATCAAGTTTCACGAAGCAACTCCGATTTCTGTATTACACAAGAATCCAACAGACTTTTTTACAGTAAAATAAGATATTGTGATGGTGGGGTGAGAAAAATGTGACCTCAATAATATACAGTACATGGCATGGAAATAAACTTATTATATGCTTTTTGATACGTATGTGAAGAATGAATCGCATTGAAATCACTGTTCACGTTCTGCAGTCCACGCAACTTTACAGCAGTCAGACAGAGATCGAGCCAGCAACGGTCTGAGAATCAGCAGATGGTTTCTGAATTTGAAAGCAGTCGTATAGGAATGGAAGTGACTTATCTTTCTAAATAACTATTGAGCGTCTCATCAGGTCATCACATAACTCAAGTCTTATATCAGAAAATCGGAGACTGTGTAATGGTTAGTTTCAAAATTTGTCGACTTTGCAGATTCCTTTCTTTGGGTCTTTGTAATTTATTGTATTGTGTGAGAATTTTTTTATCCTGTATAGGGCATTATAATCAACTGATTTGATATTAAAAAGACTGATTTTAGAAGTTTATTTTGTTATACTGTACCAATTTTTGTTTCAAGTATTTTAAAAATAACAGTCGGCTACTTATGAACTGGGATTTTACTTCTAGTAGCCAGGTTTGGGGCCAATGTAACATTCAGGAGTTTTATCCCCAGATAATTGTCACAGTCTGCAGATATTACACTGGGAATTTTAATGTTTTATGTTGTACAGTTTCGGGATTAGGTGTAACACTCAACAGATATTTATATGATTTACCCTTTTTCTTGATGACGGAGATATAATTAAGCTTTAGAGTCTTTATAATTTTATAACATGTCGACCGTGAACAACGTTTAAAAGAACAATTTAACACAGACCACAAGGTACAACGGCCTATCTTTATTTTAACAATAATTTAATTTTGTATTTTTTACTAAATATCAATGTTCTAAATCGGTATGGACTGGGTGTTTAGAATAGGGTTTTCTTTGGCATATAAGAGAATAAAATCATTGGTAAAACTACATCAAAGTACCTACGTGTAGGTATAATATAAATATTAGTCTAAGGAAAAGGCACATATTTTTGGAAATTTTTGTAAAAACGTTATATAAACAAGAGAACAATTTACATAATAGACAAATGAAAGTTTGTTTTGTTACAACTATATTATATAATTAATAATATTAGAATATTCGAGATGTACACATTAAACGTATATAATTTTACTGTAATATTGCACATAAAATAAAATACACAAGGGTAAAACCTAAACACATTTGTGTTACATGAACACGTTTTTATGACTTTCATTTTGTAGGTGTTTAATGAGTGCACCTCGAATGACCTGGCACATACCACATCTGAAAGCAATTTCAGTCCACATTCCATAAATATAAATCGTTAAAAGGGAGAGTAACTGTGGATTTCAAACTGGTGGAAAGAATCTGTGATGGATTAATATTTACTCGAAATTACTTAAGAAATCATTAACACATTTACCGATTGAAGATAATCGGTTTATTAGTCAATTATAAAAACAGTTATTTATTCAGACACGATCATATAATCGTAAACTCAAAATATTTTAAAAACAGAACGGAATAAATTGTAGAAATTGGAACAAAGCACTTAGGTCTACAGTTACGAATATAATCAGATAAGTTTAATTTAGTTTTAAAGATGACCTTACATTTACAGACAGTAACAAATACTTAGGGACGTGAACCTATTAGTTCGATAGGTCAGGAAATGCGCTAATATCGACTGATAATCGGTTTTCCAGACGGCCACAGAAGAAATACTGGGCAGACGGTGATATCAGTATTCTGGTCACATAAGTAGAACTGGAGAAACCTCGCCATACATAACCTCAAAGAAAAAAATGGCGCCTGTCGATCTGTTTCCTCGTCGACTTGGTAACGACACGTTTGTATACAGGGAAGGTAAATTTAGTCATCCGGCCACATAAGGCCTACATAAGATTCGAAGATGTGTCTTCTGGGTTGTAGCACTATGTAGTCTGGCAGAAATGTATAGATTTTTCAGAGGTGCTTGCTGCCTCCGTCATCAGGACTATAAGACAACGTACGTTTTTATATCGAATTAAAATTTAACTAAAATTTTTTACAAAATAATGTTTTAAATGATGAAATTTTGATTTCTGAAGAGATTTTAATAACATAATGTAAACTAATTTCATGGTTTTGTTGAAATTTGAATGAGTGATACTGTTGATATTATATTAAGATGTAAATTAAATTATATCCAAATAAATGTTTAGCGAAGTTTGAAAATAACAGTTCACGTTCTATTTGTTAGTCAGTTATGTTTTTGCTTTATGAATGGAGAGTTTATTTTTGCTGCTTGCATCTCTGAAAACATTAAAGGTCTATTAATAATAGTATCGGTTTAGCAGAGTCTAAATTCCTGAGATTTTGTTATTCTGTATTTAAAAATTATTAAAATCAATGTAAAATTTTACCTCAGTATCTTAACAGCAAAATTAAAATTAAAATTATTCTGAAATAAATAAGGTGTTAAGGTCTGGATTGGATTTTTCTGACACAGAACAAATACTTGTGGTGGAATATTTTTAGGAAACAGCTGAGCTTTTATTAGATTCTTAAAAAGGATTCTGTTTCATGGATGGTCCACTAATTTAGCTCATTTTAACAAACAAAATGAAATCTTAAGAATAGAGCGTCGATTTCGGATATCAGTATGATTTTTTTTAAAACGTTCGACCTAAGAGACATAGTTCCCCTGTGATTTCTGCACCACGCTACGCGTAAAGAATGTGTAAAGACGACATGGAAGAGAATTGCATGATGAAACCGAAGAAAGGCAGACAAAATGAAGGGAATGGCGAAGAGGTAAAATGGGGTAGGACTTCAGAAAAGTAAAATTAAAAGTGAAAGATTTAAGCATATTTATAACATAAATGTATGAAGACATAATTACAATTAAATTGAAGAATAATAAAAATGATGATATGTTTACGTGATGTGGAGATAAGATAATAAGAAAATATATTAGGAAAATTAGACTAAAATTAAGAGATTAAGGTTTTTACTGCGGAGACGATAATTATTATGTTACTTTCGGTCTTGGCACCATGTAGACTTGCCAGTAGATGAAAATGTATCTGAGAAACATATTTCCATCAGCTCTGAAGATGTAGACAGTATGTTCTTTAAAAAGTCGACATCTATCCGGCGCCAAAACCCCAAATATCACAGAAAATTAATACAAATACGAAAAGTGAATATGTCAAAGATAGAAGACTTATGAGCAGTATAGTAGAAAAAAGACAATGACGATCTCCTATGTAAATGCACTTGATCCTGTAATAGAAATGAAAGATTCATATTAGTTAAATAACGTAGCTCAATACCACTGAACCAGTGAACATTGTTTTGTGGGATTAAAAGTTACACCGATCCTAGATTATTCAGTCAATTCGGATTATTCAGAATTAATATGAAAGTCGTGTTAGTTTGTGTACTGTTTATTTTTGGAACGTGTACAATGATATTCCAAATATGTGGATCACTATATAACGATATCAGAACATAAATTCCTTTGCTCTCTGCAATAATGTGTATTTGATTTTGAGCATTACATTCATTTACTTATACTTCACAGTTCGCAAACTGATCATGCTTAAATGTCCCAGTCAAGTGGATATACGAACATTACCTTTGCTTTCTACTTATTTATTTTATAATTTATTTGTAAGTTATTTAATGGTAAGGCATTATATAGTGATTAAATTATATAGAATTATGTTTGTATATTGCTCTATGTAATCTTTATAAAACTGTAATATAGATTATTTAAAAATTGACACAGTTAAAATATTTTAAAACTACGATAATAAATAAAAATTACTTTTACGAAAAGATTAACAGCAGATTAAACAAGAAGTGGGTTAATACAGGTATTGATTGCTATAGAAATATTTTATGTCCTTAATATTTGTTTTTAATATAACATTCAATATGACTTGAATAAAAATTTCTGCACTCTAATTTTCCTTCTTCTTATTGTTATATTTTATTAAATTCTAATAGATTTTTAATAGTGTCAAAAGATATAAAGATGCATTAGATGGGTTCAACTAACAATTACACATTATATTAGAAAAATACATTTAAAAGGTTGATTTTGTAGCGTTCAAGAATATTTCGTTGTTATTTATTCAATAATTATCTAAGCCAAGCCTTGTAGTCACTTCTGTTAAATCTATCCGCGTATTCTTAATCATGCTTCCTCTCGACACTAGGTGGAGCTGAGCTAGCATGGCTGCATTGTTCCCAGAACCTAGTGAATAAGAGGCTGAGTTGAAGTCATGACCGGTCTCGAGCAGTGACAAAATGAAAAATCCCTGTCCCTGCCTAGAATTGAACCTAGGTCATTGTGTCCTCTGCCAGTCACGTCAGATGTCCGGGCCATCCCACATCCTTTCTGAGGGTTTCTTCTGACTTAGGAATACAAATGCACTGTACACACCTGGCCACAGCTTTATAAACGAGATATTTTCGATTTCAGTTTGTTATTATTATAATATTATACGTATTGGTTTGATTGTTCGAGTCAATATTTTGTATAAGTTCTTTGACTTTTGTTTTCGACTGTACAAGAAGTTGCAAACTTTCAAAGTTCTTAAAGAATTAAACCTCTCTAAATTGCAGAACTAATTGGAGAACAGAAACTCAGCTGGTGAGAACTCAGAAATTAAAATATTTTTTTAAATCGTTTCTTCTTCTTAGGCTTGTAATTTTAATGAAAAATATTACATTCAAAATTACTTTTGGCAGTACATCTAAATTACTATGGTAACAGCCAGAGATCCCGAATAAAGGAAAAAGTTTTCAGAAACGTTAAGAAATTGAAAGTATATGACATTACATAATGGCATTATTCCATTGCGTTATCACCCATGTTAGATGCATGAGTAAAAGCACAAACGTCTTTAAATAACACTTAGAAAATCAGTTCTTGCTTCAAAGAAAACACATTGAGTCTTTATTATAAAAATAAATTGTCTAATATTATTACGCCAGTCTGAGAATATTAAAAAAATCATTAATAATCTCTGTTTTTAAAATGAAAAGTTATCGAATGTTACTGTAAGTAATGTCCAAAAACATCTGCCACCAAACACGGCGTAATATCCCAAGGACAATTATCATTAAGATTTGTTACGTTAAATAATGTAATGGTCTGAATTATACAATGTCTTGTTACTGAATTTACTTGTCATACCTAAATGCTGAAACCTAACCTAACCTGTTCTTGATTCACTATTGTTATTATATTGACCTGTACTTTGTACTTTAATTATCCTGTCGAGACTGCTGACCGTGAAATCCTTCTATGTCAGCAGGTCTCCGTGCTAGCAGTTAGTTTCGTCAGAGAAATACAAAATGTAGTCTTCAGTACTTTACCGTGTCATGTACAATAACACAACTGCACAAATGTCTCTTTGCAAGAAGATTCTGGATCACATTCGAATGTAAGTAAAGTATTCTTACAGAGTTTTGGCTTATAGATTCAGTACAGTATCTAAAATAACGAATATAAAATATATCGAAATGTTTCAAGTAATCGAATTCTAGAAAGTTTTGTATCATGTGGTTTGTTTAATATTTTGACCTTACTACAGGTTACCTAAGAGGTCTCATTCGTATTAAAATGTAGCAGCTACTAGTAGAAGTGACATAAAATGTTTAATAGAGTAGTAAATTTTAAACACATTGATCTTCATTATTAATATTCAAGCAATTTCGTTGTTGTAATACGAAGTGACAGAAAGTTCTTAAATATCTTCGCTGACCCATGGCACAAGAATTCTTCTTGAGAATGCAATAGTCGCTTACGTGATTTAAACTTCTCCATCTTTCATAGAGCCCGCGTGTTCATTGCTACACTTATAAAAGCCCGCCTTTGGTCCGTGCCTTGAGCCAGTTTAATGCAGTCCACACACTCAAGACTTACTTCTTTACGATACACATTATTATTATTATATCAGTGATATTTTCTTTCGGGTATTTTTAATAAAATTTTGTTAGCATTTATCATCTATCATCATATGTCACACCAATCTCATTTACCTGATAATTTGCCCCTTTGCAATATCCGCTGTATATTAAAAATCATAAACTTCAACATAATAAGTTTTCTCCAACCACCTGTAGCTTCAAATGTATTAAGTCAAAATTTTTTGCCAGGAAATCTGTTTCCAAATGCACCTGATCAGTTAATTCCATGTTGAGGTAAAAGACCAATTTAAATACCCGTACAATATTTAAAATTTCCTGATATTTTTATGTTATAATGTGTGAGAAATAATATTACTTCAGATTTAATATCATGAGTTTAAATATGTCAGAAAATTTACAAAAATCTTTAAAAAAATGTCAAATTAAATCTAGAATTTATTTGCTGCTTAAATATCTTTAATAATATTATATAAATGTTAAAATATCCAACACATGTAAAATTATATATTGAAGCTTTTTTTGCAAACCCCATATATTTAGATGTATCACGTAACCGAATTTATTTGCTGTACAGAATTCAAACTCAGATATTTTTCGTTTCTTGTACGTCTCTTCTCATAAGCAGGGATTTTTTTCTCACACCTTGGGGAATTATATTTTCGTACCGTGTTTAGCCAGTTATTACCTACCCGTGAAGTATGAAGTTGATGCTAGAAGCAGAATAGACTCTGGATATTATTAACTGGCAAGGGTTTCTTTACAATAACTTTTTATTAGTGCTGCCTGCCATCGAAAGATGTTTACATGATTATTCTGTAGGAAAATACGTTCTTCATATGATGTGTGACTGCGAAATGGGATCAAACCTAATAATAACATAAGAAATAAAATATGCGTGTGTTGAATTATTTTGATTTAGAATTAATGAACTGTTTCGCAACTCGTTCATTTACTAGACATCATTTCGGAGGTTCAATTTGCAGATAATTACAATATGTTGCAGTTATATGGAGCAAGATAATTGAAAATGATGGGCAGTAGACATATTTGTTAGCCTGGCTGGAGACGAATAGGTTCAAATATTTGTATTTCCCTGCTTAATTGAAGTTGATGCTCAGTAAAACTTTTAACTGTCAGTATATCAAAGGGAAATAAATATTTCTGCTATTACGAGTTTCTAAAGTGCGTTGCTTTTCAAAACAATAATGATATTAATGAATAAAATAAATTTGCCATGTATTAAACCACTTTCCAATTTGTGGATATTTTTTTTTATTTTAACGGTTCAGTATTTTGAATATTATATTACATAAACACAAAATTATTGTATTATATTATATTATTACTTAAAATTTACTGGTAAAATTTTGTTATTCAAATTCCAGATACAAAGCTATTAGAAATATTTCTATTCACATAAACGTTTTTCCATGCAACAACACATTTGAGATGATATTTGGTTCTTTGGTAAAATCGACGTCATGTAAATTCAGCTACTGAACCTTCTTCTTCTTGTGTGGTTTACTAATCACCCTGTGTATCAATAGATGCAGCGAACCGATACATTTAATTGGTTATTGATCAGTGAAGCTGACAGCTGTGATAGGCCGCTGTAGTAATCTCATGACCTCTGTGACGAGCGTAATTCCATTGTGCGCCGCAACTCCATTCTAGCGCCAGCAACACTTTATGCTAGAACCACAGCTGCTAACGGTCAAGCGATCTCATGCTACATTTCTATCTAGTAAAGACTTATTCACATAAACAAATCGTCTTAATCATCACGAATAATTGACCATATTTCAGGCTGAGAGACCCAAGATGGCTGTCTTCTGGGTTTTAGCGCCGTGTAAGAGTTTACCAAACTTTTCAGAGGTCCTTGCTGTCTCCATCATCAGCACTCATAGCCTTGAATCTTATTCTGTGTGGAATCGTTAACAAATACTTCAGATTAAACTTACAGATTTTACTCCATATATCAGTATTTTTAAATCACACTTTTCTGAAGAGAATTAAAATCATGAAAAGTATAGATTATATTTAGTCAGAAGTACCAAAATTAAATTTGATATATAACGTTTAGTACAGAGCCTCAAATACCAAATTAAATCTAAATCCATCGTTAAGTAATTTCGGAGATGGGACATGTGAATGGCCAAGCATAGACTATATCCTTATTATGTGTGTAAACTATAGACTTTTTGTGAGAATCTCTCCAATCTGAAATGTTTTAAACTAAATCTGTACAAATCCCTATGACCCCGCCCGGTTTAAACAAACCCATAAACACAGACCGCGTTGTTAATAGCCATTACCCGTTTGAGCTTCCATCTGTTTTACGGCTAGTTTAGAGGATTACCCGTGAAACAGACATTTATCCCTCTACTGAAAACGTAAATGATCCACGACACATTGTTATTATGATTATAGTTACAGTAATTTATTCAGTTTGGCAGTGTATAATAATTTAATTATATTTATGGACTGAGCTATGTATACAGAGCATACAAATCCACTAGGGTCTTACATCACGCTGTCCAACGTTACAAATTTATTTCCCTGTTTATCCATTAAAATCTGAGACATACTTCTCAATTATTTATTTACAGACGTGAGTTATGTTTGTATACATTTATTTGTTCACATAAATTTACTTATTATAAGTAAATATTTCAAGTCGTCACACTTCTTATACATCCTTGATTTAATTTGTGTGTGTAGTTTGGATATAATATGTTAAGATAAACCACATTTTATGTTTAATTAATTGGAAGAAATTCTGATATCACCAAACGATAACGAATGTTACAAGTAATATAAATTTTTGTCACCAAATTAGATACAGGTTGTATTATCTAATTATGGGGAATTAGACCGAAACTTGTCAAAAGAAAGCAAAGCCATGAAATAAATAACAGAACTGAAAAGTTACATGTTAATAAATTATTGAATGTAAATTAAGAGCGATATAGATTTTTAATTATATCCACAACATGATGCCGAATTATAAATTGACACAATTTTAATGCTTATGGGAGTATCTACTTTAAACTATTCTGACAAAATAATCAGAACTTACGCTGCGTAAACATTTTATTTAAGAGAAAAAATTACTTCAAATTAAGGGTGTATTCATATTCATTGAGATCTGAGGTTTTCACAGCGATGAAAATTATACAATTATCTGGGTTTTAATGCAGTGTATACTTCTCTACAGATAACATAGTTTCGGAGAAACATAGTTATCAATCTTCAGGGTTGAATTGACGATGCTAGGTAGTAGAAGGATGTTTATCAGAAACGTTTGCGTATGTCAACAAGTCAACATGGCGCCAAAAATCTTTAGAGCATTATTACCATAGATGTTACTAAAACGTATGCCTTTATGTAATTTAATCACTTATATAAATATATAAATTAAATATGCGTAAGCTACGCATGTATATAATCCTAGCTGGTTTGCATAGTAATAAAATCAATATAGTATTTGCGAAATTCTTGTGAACCTAACCTAATTCTTGGACACATCCAACTCAACAAGATGGATCATCCATCTATTGGAGGAATGCGCTACAGGCTATAGACATGAATTACATTAATCTATTTTCTTCACAAATTTTGATATTTTATTTCACTCAGGGCATTTCGTTAAATAAATTCCCCCCCCCCATATATTTATCTTTCAATCTCTTTAACGAATTTTTATCCATTGCAGTTTTATATGGGATATCTATAACATAATTTGTTCGAGAAATTGAAATGTATATAATATCTTAAAACGGTTATGAAATTAAAGTGGATATGTGTTAGTTGTCTGTTTCACATATTGTTATTAAAGATATTAATTTATTTCGTATATAAACATTTTATTTCTACAATATAAGTCATTATACTCAAATGAAATAGAAATATATTCATGCAAAGTGGCATTATGGTCTGTTTTAAGGTAATAACCCCACATTTGCTAAGGGCTAGAAAAGAACCACGGAACTTGACAATCAGGATAGCATTTAATCTGTCCGGGACTCGAGACAGGTACTTTTTGAGTACAAGCAAGAAGATTTGCTGGAATAAAAACCAAGTTTATGATTACGTACGTGGTGCAACTGAAGTCATATACGACACAAAATTATGTAATTCTACATTGTGATGTTAATGTTCTTCGACGTTATTATATTAAAGTTTTGTGACGTGAAATGGTAACACGTTGTTGGGAATTTACCTGTATTTTATTCAGACGTCCTTTAAATACGGACTATTTAGCGGGGTGCAACATATTGAAAGATTAATTTACAATGAGTCAATGTGAGGGATATTTGGTTATATTTCCCATTCAAACTTTCGTGTTCAGAATTGTGTAAAATTAGAGGGAGTTTTATCGTCATTCGTTTATCATTTCATAATACGACAATAGGACAGTTTATCAGAATTAGTAGTAGGGATTGTATCTACATAAAATACATCAATTACCAGTGTAAATTCATTGTGTTGATTTATTAGATATGACCATGTGAACTATACAAAAAAAAAACAGTCTATTAGAAGTCGTTAAGGATTATCTACAAACGAAGGTGTAACAAATTAAATAGATTAATTTTTCGTCGCTAGAATACAAGACAAAGGTATTACATAAGAACTGATAATTATGCAACAGAAGAGTGTTAAAGTGAATGTATTGTACTGTACGTTTATACAAACAGGAAATGTACTCGCCATAAAATTTAAAACCGTATCTTCTGGACACGTTTGCTAACAATTAATTCAGAGAATTGTATCCGTTGGTTTTCTGTATAGAAACCTAAATTTAAAATGTCTATGGTAAATTATACTTTCGTGTTCTCAGTTTCTCTTTTCCTTTTGAAGTGCATTTCTTTCACACATTTACACGTTCTGGTTAAATGTCTGCTTTATGTCAGAAAATTAAATAGTATATATATATATATATATATATATATATATATATATATATATCTGTGTGTGTGTGTATGTGTGTTTGAAAGATTTTATAAAATAAAATCTTGTTATAATGCATCAAAACGTGCAGTAACTTACGTAAAATTTACAGTTCTGATGATGTCTGAATATCAGTTGTAACAAGTAGTCAAATAAAAATGGACTCTTAACAAAAATGTGAAAATGTGGTGAAAGTTGAGTGTGCTTAAAGTGTCTGTACTTAAATACGAAAATATACAACTAATTTTTATAACTACATGAAATTATGTAAACTAATATTTGTTATAAGATCTTAACTTAAGTCTTTCGCCCTGAGGTAAAAATATGGACCGAGTGCGTTTCACAAGAAAAATCAGAGGAGAATGGATAATGTTAAATACAGTCTGTAAACCGCGTTGTTACACTCTGAACTCAATTCGACTTTGTTAAATATGTGGTTTAATGACGTTCTATTGTAAACTTGGCACTGAACGAGATTTCATTTTCTGAAGGCAGCCATTATGAACATGCCTTTCTTCTCAGTTGCTGTGCCATGTATATTGGTAGACGTTTACCGACGTTTCGGAGGTGATTATTGCCTCCATGACACTAATGCAAGCATCTCTGAATCTTCTGTAAACTTCTACTACACGTCGCATTATCCCAGAATACAGCCATCTTCATGATATTTAGTCTACGGATTCCTTAACATAAAGGAATTTCTTAGCCGGAATAACTGAGACCCTGCACCAACTCTGAGACGAATGGAGTCCCTGGGCCAGCTTCGTGTCTGATAAATAATGAAGACAATTTCAGGAACACAGACACGCATTAGACAACTTTACAGTATCTACTTTCGTGTCGAGGTATGGGATGAACATGTCAATGAATACGATACTCGGTCAGAAATGTGATAGACATACTATATTCAGAGGATATTAGATACAATCTACAGTACGAGCTTTATCCTCTACACTGAACGTAACCTCCCCCCACCTACTTTCAAAAACCGTCCAATTTTGATGGATAGAAAATATTGACATATGAATGCACCAACGCCGTAAATACTGCGTTATCTGGTCGTATACAAAATAGCAGAAGTAATTTTGTGCATAAATCTCATGTGGATATGTAAATGAAAATCCTGTTCATTGCACAGTAGGGCAACATAACCTATAAATACGTCTGTACATCATACGTACATACATATACAGGATCTAGCTCAAAGGATAATTTATAGTCAAACTGCAATGTAGTGCCATGATAAACTATCACCATAGTTAGACTCTAGGAGAAGGGCGAAAACATTTATACGACGTTCTTATTTAATAAAAGTGTTAATACTGAAAGTTTTGAATCAACTTATTTAAACCTTCATTTGTCGACATACGTCATAATTACTATACAGGTAACTCTCGGTTTACGAACGAGTTCCGTTCCAAGACGTTGTTCGTTATGTATATCTTGCATTCCTGAGCTTTTACGATACGTATCGTATACGTTAGCAGCCATTTTAAAGCATTAAAACTATGCACTAATTATCATATAATAATTTGTGATAATTATTGTAATAAATACATTTTTTAAAAAAGTTTATTTATCTAAATCTTACAATTATGTTCACTATACGTTTGGTATTTCGTTTTATGAGGAACTCTATCTATTGGCGACTTTAAGAAATTTTGAATGAATTGTGACGTTCGTTACAGCGAATGTTCGTAAATTGAACGTTCGTAAACCGAGAGTTGCCTGTATATATTTCCTTGTGGTTTAATTTTTTTAACTGGATAATCTCCAATGTTGGATAACGGAACGGAAAATTTTGGGAGCATAGTCATATGTAGAATTATAATATTAAATGGATCTTTAGTAAAAGGATATGTGGATGTTGACTGGATTAACCTGCCTCAGGATAGTGTCTAGTGGTGCGCTATTATGAATAAACACCAAGTAGGATTTGAGGTTCTCACGATGGTCAGAACGAAGATGGCTGTCTTCTGACGGTGGAGGCAGCAAGGACCTCTGTAACGTTGGTAAATTCTATGCTACATGACGCTACAATCCCGAATACAGTAATATTCTTTCTTCCCACTTTTTTAAGACTTCTGTTAACCTGCTTTTTCCTTTCTGTCTTAACTTAAGCACATTTTGCCCGGTTATCTGATCACTTGTACTGTACCTATTACTTCAGATAAGTAAATTTCAAATACCCAGATACAAGGATCCATTGCCTTTAAATTCAATAAATTGGAAACTTCAAGAATAGGTATTGAGGAAAATCGATATAATTTTAAATTATCTAAACTCAAGGGCAAAACATATTTGAATTATACAAACATTGTTTGAATGTAAGCCTATAACGTTAACATCACGTTATTAGGCAAAGGTACATTGTTATTCCTAAGTCGAGTTAATTCTCAATAATTTTATCTTCAACATCTTAGACGCTAGCTGGCGAATAACAACGTGCTGTAAACGTGAAGATAACTTGCAAGATAAAGAAAGTTTGCCCACTCTGTTTCTACCCACTGCAAAGTTCTCCTCGCTTTATTCAACTCGAAGAACACTTCTAGTGGTTTGTCGAAATGAGTCAAGTTTTACACAAAAGGAAACAGAACCTTATTCAGTTCTTTCTACCCAAAATCTTGTTCATATTAACTAACGTCCTTCCAAAAATTACAAACTTCCTCTAAGAATGCACATCTGGAAATAATCACTAATTCTCATTGTCAATGAATGTGCTAATCTTGGAAACACCTGTTTCATTTAAAATACTGCAGTAAGATGGTTTAAACATGAACGTTCTTAAAATAAAGTTTGAAAAGGAGAAAGACTAAATCCTTTATGGATATAAGTAAAATGGATGCAAGTTTTTTTTTATTCGTCTATATCTCTAGAGGAACTAAGTCAATGTTTTGTGTGTTCTTGTAGTATTTATGGTATAAATAAGAAAATTATAAAACATTCTGGCTTAGGTTGACAAGTATTAAAATAAATCTCAGTGAAGTAGGTTCTGTAAATATGAACTGGATTAAAATAAACTCATGATGGGCTCCGTCGTTAGCTCTTGTGTTGATATATTGGATACACTCAGTCGGTTACGAAATTCCCCGACTTACAAAAATATAAGAGTAATTATTTTCTTCGCAAGAGCCCATCACTGGATCCTACCCTGAGATACGAGTCCACCCCGCGTCACTACATCGTACGTATTTAAAATCTATTTTACTAATACCCGAAGACCAACTATCCTCCCTGAGTTTGTTCGTGGTATTCGTAAGTACCTTCAGACAAATATTGGAATACTACCCAAGAATTAGGCATGATCGCTTTCTTCCAAATCCTTACCTTTCATTGTTTATTGTTCATATCATTTGTCGTTTAATAAATAAAATATAAAATATAAAACATTAAATACTAATATATTAGAAAAATAATTCACTTAATATATTCTGCCCATGCTTATAAATAGTCACCGAGGGGCATAAACTACAAAACACTTACTCTGTTCATCCCAGAAGCCCTCTAACAGAGAACTACGCTGGGTTTTTAGTCTCATTATTTCTTCTTCCCTTTACAACCACAGACGCAACATCGACTTCTGAAGAACGTGTTCCTCAATTGACTCCCTTGAGGGGAGGAGTTGATCGTGGTTACAGCAGTGGGGTGGGGGGTGAGACGTCTTGGAATGTTTCACCCCTGACATGCCTTCAGGGCATGATTTAATTAGCAGAAACTTTGAACTGTTACTCACAGCAGTTTTACTTCACCATGCTATTACGTGGTGTTCTCATCTAATGTACTACTTGCTACAACAATTCTTAGTTTACACTTGAAAGTATACTGGCACACGTAGTTGTACTAGAAAGAAACTGGCATGCGAGTAGCGTGTGAGTGTGAACGTTTATATGCGAGTACTTGTACCAGCCAACAGTGCGTTTCCTCCATGATTTGTCGCTGTTTAAACGGTTGATGCTAACATTTAGAGGGAAAATATTGTCTCCATCTTTAAGGCTGACGATGGAGACAGTTTGTTTCTTTGAAAAGCTGGTGTTTATGACGTCAAAACCCAGAATAGCGTCAGGCAAGAATATCTAATAGGCGCTCTGCACCTATGTAGAATTGAAAACTTGTTTTAAATTTGTAGAAAAATATGAATTATGTATTTACAGATATATGAGTTACGTAAATGTTAATTTGTAGTTGACATAGTCTATGTGTAGAAAATGAAACGTATAAAATAACTAAACTTCTTTAGTTTTATCTTAAATTTAATGTTTGGTGTAATATATTCTGAAATGCAAATAAAAGGTTCAATATCCGACTGGCCGTTTACCTCGTCACGTATAGTGTCTACTCTTGTAAAATACTTGACGGTCTCTGATAATGAGTTTCCTCCTTGGTTCAAAATTCAAAATGTGGGTAATTGTTTAAGCTTTACCCAGTGAAAGAGCATTTTAATACTGTACTTATGGTGCAATTTCCTTCACATTTTAACCTTATATTTAAATTACTATTTCGTAAACCTTGCTTTGCTTTCAGACAGCTACTTAATGCGATATTGCTCTTTCATCTGTTTGAAGTGCTTAGCCTACTCTGTGCAGACTTCTTATTTCTCTCTTTGCTGAGACGAACGATTTTATGGTAATATCAGTCATCATTATTTTATTGAGGTGTTTCTAAAAAATAATCCATTCCTCTCAAAGATGAATGTCTTTCTCGGTTATTGCGCAATGTAATCTGCTACAATTTTACATACGTTCTAAAGGTTCTTGCTGTATCCATCATCAGGTGTATGAGTGAGTACACATTTCTGAAACAGACTACACGGCTTAATAACTTAGAATACAGACATCTTCGGACTTACCATCACGAGAACATTAAATCTAGCTTTATTGAACATTACTGAAACAAAATATATTTTAAATTTGTACACATGTAAAAGAATTATTGACACTAATATAACACAAAATGTTTCGATAGTTTTAATGTTAAACTTTGAACAGAAGTTAGTCTAAATGATATTTAAGAATTCAGTCCTTACCGCAAAGAAAACACACTCCCCCTTTACAAAGATTAATTGTTCAATTTACTTTAAAGAAATAATCATTGTTTACACGGAGAATCATAAAAAATGCACAGTTACTGATTGTTTATACAGATGGTACATATAGTTACCATTTTGCTTTAGAGGGTTAAGTGAGTTACACTAAAACTGATATTAAGTTTATTAATTTATGAAAAATATTAATTTTTTTCAAATTTCAATGGAACTTATTTATGAACATCGTATACGTATATTTTTGTGTAAAATGTAAAATATAAACAGGGTTTCAACAAAAGATGCTTTATATGCAAATTTAAATATTTATTACGTACAATAGAATAGAACATCAAAACAAACTCTGATTCAGAAATAACACTACATACTGTTTACATCCGGTTCGTTTTATATCGATATAGTTCCATGTGTACCCCAGCTTGAATCTTTTTTGTTCCTGTAATTCAGCTAGTGTCATGTGAGCGAAGTATCAGGCGCAACATAGAATCCGCGTTGGAGGATGTTTTAATGTTCAGTCACGTTCCTTCGTTCATACATTTCTGTCATTCTGACATCTTTCAATATTTCTACAGAGGATGTAGAAACAACCGGTCGAGATATCGTTACGATAATTACAACTGTAAAATTATGACTATAAGAGTGATCTGGGATTCTAACAGACCTTCGGTCGTTTCCGCTAGATGTCACGTCCGGCGGTCAGTGTTATACGTGCTCTATGAGTAAGGCTGCAATGTGGCGACCTGTTGAATATTGCAGGGACAAGATAAAAGCGTTCGTCATTACTGCATGGTGTCACAAGGAAAAGTACCTTCTGCGACACAGATCGAGAAGAAAAGAAGTCAACATAGTTTCACTGTATCTGTAAACTTTGGCACGTAGTCGAAAAGACGATGTGTTAATGATTTCGCTTTATCTTTCGGTCAGGTCATTTTACATTCGATTTTAATTATCAGAGCAGAAAAGACTTCATTTCGAGCGATATTTTGACGGACGTATGGAAATATCTAAATCCGCCCAAACTACTTTATCCTAGGCAAAACTACAGCTTCCTGTCGCTTTTAGGATTTTGGTTAGGTTAGGTTAGGTTGCGTTCGGGTATGTCTTAACAGATAACATCACATTTGAGTCTGCAAATACTTAGTCGCCGTGTTGTTACGGCAACTTCTCCGACAGCTGTGCTGCGCATGTAGTCTAAACAAACTTTTGTAGGCGTGATGTCGTTTTGCGATAAAAGTTACAGTGAAAATTGTTTCCCGTTTTATTTAATGACGCTGTATCGATATATTGACGTGTACGGTCTATGTGTTTTCGATGTCATCAACCATTATACCACTCATATCTTTTTCTAACCAAAATTTTGGTAACTGGCCCCGATAATTCAACACCAATAATACCAAAGCTTGTCAATGGCACGGTTCTGAGGTAATTCCTCCACATTCAACATAATAATCTTTAATTTTACTGTTCCACCACCTTCTCGGTATTGAAATCGAAATTTTCCGACAGATTTCCTCACCAAAATTGTGTATGTTTTTTTGTTTCATCAAACTTTAATGTCCGAATCATCGCAGTCTTGTAATTTCACTGCATTTTCAATTATAATCGATACTAATACTAAATCAATACTAACCTGTTTTAAATTATGAACCTCCACATTGTGTAACGTTATATGTTTGTAAAATTTTCCCTCCATGCCATGCATTAACATTAAAATTTGAACTCAGTCTTATAGAAAATATACTGCAAGAACAAAGTTAGAATAATAACTTTATTTCAACAAAAAACAGTTTCAAGTTACTATTTTTCGTGGCCCATGATTTTTAATTCACATTTTTAAGACGTTGGCATTCACTTAACTTTCTTGTTTTTATCTGTGTATTTGATATTCATTTCAGGATGCTTGTAATCTATAAGACTTTCCGGGAAATAAGTTAACGAACGAGCTACAAGAACGAACTTTGGTGATGGGTCTTGTATTAAGAATTTCATACTCAGCTGTATTGTTCCTGCAGGCAACTCTAGTATCGTAACATACGCATCACAGGCAGGTAGATTGTCTGTTGTCTTTTATGAATCTTTGGTCCACAGAGAAGAAAAACATCCTCTGAGAACATTTAGGCTTTTGATCTCCAGGATAGATCCCACGACCTTCTAATCTCGCCAAAACCAGATCGAAAGCTTGACGTAACCTATAACACTATTACCCCGCCCCTCTCCAACTCCCGAAACCGTTTCAACAAACCGAAACTTTTGACGCTTTAAACAAGTAGCGAAGCTATTCGGTGCATGTGTGACGCAAGTCATGATAACCTCAGTTTTTTATCATGTTCATCAACAAAGTTGACTGAACTGCATCTAAGACCCGTAACTTTTTTCCTGCTTTTGTTTTCCAGGGTTCACTTTTGTGCTCTTATTTTGAAGCTACTGTACAAAACTGTCGATAACAAGTACACTCAGAGACGGTTCAAAGTTGATTCGGTATTTCGATCTTGACGTCTCAGTGAAATTTTGTTAAACTTTTACCAGACTACACGGCGCTACAACCCAGAAGACAGCCATCTTGTTACTGCTGTGAGAACCTAAAATCCTCCTCAGTGAATTGTTTTATGAGTTTCATAATACGCTTTTTTTCAAGGTACTCTCACACTATATACACAAACATACTCTCAAATCCTAGAAGGTTAAAATATTTTATTACCATTTCGCAACCGATAGAAACACTGACATATCTTGACCAAATTCAACCCCCATCTTGCGTACACATATACGTAGAGCATATTTCTATTTTTACACACATACCCAAACATAAACAATATATATGCAAAATAATATAATTTATAAGTCAACAGTACAATGGTTGATTCCCCCTCTCCAAACTATTCTGGTTTAATGCTTCTTAGACAATAGAATTACTAAAAACATGTTGCAGAATTGAACGTACAGCGAAAAGAAACTACCATATATAACTTAGCAGTACTTCCTTTGTACCAAAGTGCGTTTATAAAGATCCATGATTTGTTCTACGTAATTTATTAATAAAATTAAACATTCTTAAACAGCTTACTACAGTTTTTATTTTTAGCAAGATTTTAATCTCTTTTCTGACATTCTATGCGACTAAAAATAAAGAAGTTAACTTTTATGATAGATCAAATTGAACAGTAATTAGAAGTTTGTAAGACAAATTAAGGAGATTGATGATAATGTTATGTGAGTTTAGGCACCTTGTAGACTTGTAAGATCTAACAGAATTAGTAACAATTTTCAGCTTTGCCTCATTTAAATCTAAAATATAACACTGAATACTATACCTGAAGAATTATAAATAAATAAATGGAAAATGTCCCGTTTAAATTCAACGGGGAATTTTTTATTTTGTATTCTTTTCCCATGCCCTCTTTTCTCCTTTTCAACATATTTCTTATGTATTTATCACATACCTCTCGCAAGACTGATATTTCAACATTTTGTCACCCATATTAAAACATTTCTAAACGCTGCCTAATGATAGCAGTACAAGTAAGAAACATCATTTCTTTCATGTAGTGTCATTACTAAGAATTTTGAGTACAATCACCAGTTAAATCTTCTACATCGTGTACTGAGAATATCACTGTCTTGACACTTTAGACATGACAGCATAATCTATATTCTGAATATAATTGAATTGATTGATGTACAGCAAAATTATTAACCATTATAGAAAATGTATCGTGGACGGCAAACTTCGTTATACAGACCCAGATATACATGGAGTCTCTTGAGATATAAATTGTAGAGAAATATCTGTGTCCTAAGGGCTGTTTAACTTAACAGTAATTTAAAGAAGACGAAGAACATGATTGTAATAATAATTGTATGCTTAACCTTTGAAGCCAAAGTTCATTTTAAATGTTAATTAAGAACTCAGCTCGTACCGCAAAGAAAACACAACTCTTCACCATTACAAAGATTAACTCATTAACGCTGTTTAAGGAAATAATCCCTGTTTACACTGACAATCTTATAAAAATATAAATATAAATTAAAGAGTTAATTATTGTTAAAGTAGGTGGTACATTGAAAGAGTTACATTGAAAATTAAGACGGAAACACATTGAAATGAAAACATGTTTAACTTTGGACTTTATTTTATCTATAAATTAATTCTGTGTAAACATTATTTTATTTTAAGATTTATTAATTTCGTTACAAGATGTTCAGAGTTCGCTACAACGCTATAAATGAAAACAAAGCAACAGTACCACTCACTAGTGTGTATTACAGAGGTTGAAACAAGTCAGTCCCAACAGCAGAGCACTAACTACAGTTTATAAGCGTTAACTCATCCTAATGATGAAAGTTTGAGAAACAGGAGGATGGTACATGTACTATTGTTGATAGAATTGCTTAGCCTTCTCTCCCTTCTATATTCTACAACATAAGTTGACCAACACCCTGGCTAAATTATGGTTTCATGCCTGTCACATAGAGCGAGTGGAATTTTCAACGAACCTACTTTGCCTTAAAGAAGAATATTCTCTTAGCTGGAATGTAGATGACTGTAATCTCACGGCGAGAAAATTACGTCTAACAGCAGTATTTTCAGTATACAAATGTGTAGGATAGGAGTTCATTCTCCTCCTTTGTTACTAGTGCGAGAGAAGATTACTGTTCCCTTAACAGACAAGAGTTTTTGCTCGTTTATAAAATTTCTTGTTATGCGATCCAAATATTTATATGAAAAGCCTCGAAAGCGATCCAAATCAACGCAAAATCTCACAGTTTACTTTCATAACTATCAGTCATTATCCAGTACTACGTTTGTATTTCATATTCTGTATTATTATTGGTGTATTTTAGTTATTCATTTGTTTATGAATAGATGTGCTTATCAGAAAAACAGATTTGTATGATAGGGTAACCTTTGTATAATACAAAGTTTTTATTTTTATTTATATGATGCACTGTACTCGCACAATGTTGTGCTAATCGTTAAAAATATATTCAATGAGCATGTTTAAACCATGCACAACAATTGGCATAACACTTGACACCCGCATTATACAGGGTGTTCAAAACGTCACGCAAAAGATTCATTCTGTTTGTAAATAATAAATTAAATTGAATTTAAGAAACAAGAAACAAATCTAAGTGTTAGAAATTCCCACAGTTTTAAGAAATATATGCATTCACAATTTTTCTTGTCTTTTATGAATCCCGGTGTAAAGTTCTTGTGTCAAATTTTGTTTACCAAACTGTAGTTTGTAGATTGGTGTGGCACACAAGAATTGGGAAATATTTCCCTGAGATATGCCAGGTAGTGTTCAACAATGAATACTATTCACACTGTTGAAAAATACATCCTTACACTTCAAGTGTTGAAAGACAACTGACGTATTTGCGTTCAGGTTATAACATGTAATTTGAATGGAATTTCGTGTAGTCACATGTATATTTACATTTGTTAATTCAATTGAATTATATTGCATTGTAAACATTAATAAATATTTTAACATGAGTTTCGTGAATTTCAGATTATCCTGTTTATAAAATACAAAGGATAAGTATGGCAACATGAATGGTATTACGGATATCATGGAAAGAGTAAAATATGGGGATGGGTGTTCTGAAATAATTTAGAAATATATATATATATATTCCGAATTAGTGACGATTATATACAAATGGATGACTTTAATGTAGAACTTAATAACCAAATATTTAAAATGTATTAAAATGTTTCCGTATAGATAGCAGCACTTAAATAGCATCCCCTCTTCTTTTCTCCACCCTTCGCTTATCAAATGAAACACACAGGAAATAAAACTATGCACAGTGCTGAAGTCCTCGACGAAACACGTGGCGATCAACACAGTATAGTACAGGTAAGATACACTATACAAATGAAACCAAGAACCTCATAGCAAATAAATATTGCTGTGATATCGTGCAAACACAATCTGATTCTATACACACACAATAGCTCTAAAAGCAATTTAATAACTAAAATATATCATTGGTACGGAATAAAATATCGTCCATAAAAGGATATATTGTTTTATCAAAGATTTTAGAAAAAACATATTTTAAAATTTATTAAATCCTGTACCAAGTTATGTATAATTTACAGATATGATGTTCACTGAGTTTCAATCGAAATATGTAATATAACAAAAATATATAGCGTAAAAACATGTGAAATGTGGGGTATGCATAAATTAATAGCGTTTAAACACGAAAATAAAATGTTCATTGTTTAATTCTGTAGACTGCATTTTTAATATTCCTCATAATCGCGTGTGTTTTTTAAATATCATACCCAATGCTACACGTAGAGGAAAGCTGTCAAAGGAAAGTATTTGGCCGTCAGATTTATACCAGAAAATTCAAATACCGTAACAATTTTTTCACAAAGTAAGGAATTTACTGATTTAAAAATATTATTAGTCGCAGCGCCCCCAACCCTGCAACGCTCGAGGTAGCTGTCGAACTTTGCCCATCCTCGTGACCGCTTTGTTGGGAAGATGTTTCTAGTATTGACAGTATATGCTTCCTCATCTGCTACCCCTTACACCTCTGATTCCCTTGTCCTTCACTTCTAGCCGATGCCAAACGCACATATTTGCCCCGATCACTGTAAATTTTACTGTATTTTCAGTCGTTGTTAATCATATTTGCGTTTATTATCTAGGCCTTTTTCAAATTATAACAAAAGCAGTTCACTCGTAGGCATTCGGCCTGAATTGCAATTACCTTTAGATTTGAATTTAAAAAGGTTATGGGGTAAACTAAAACTAAATTCAAAATGAATTTCTTTTCCAGTATTATCGTATTTATTAATATTCCTTTATATACGTTTAAATAAATAAAGATACGATATGTTAAGCTAGTAATTTCCTGGTGGTATAGACTATTTTGCATACAGATAGTCATTTGAAGCTATTGAGAATTGCCATCACGAAATACTATTATATTTCTTATCTCCTGAAACAGCATTGCTGTCCAGTAAGACACAAGGGTCACGTGGAACAAGGATGGTAATTATAATCGTTATTACCCGTTCATCAGGGAACTGAACACAGTCCCTGAAGCTAACTGTACCACTTATGTTTGACAATTATTGTTATCTTATCTTGCAGGTCACGGTGGAACCTCACTATTTCTTCATGTCTGACCTTACAGTCTCTTGGGACTCGTTAAAGTAGCATACAAGTAGCAGACGCACGGACACAGCGCGTCATTTATTTTCATCAGGTAAAAACACTATTTTCTCATCTCGATTTTAACTTAAGTTCGAGAAGAATCGAATATATTCCCTATTCCATAATGTTTGAGAGTCGTGGTAAATTATTAACCCTTCCTTCCATCTGTGGTTTACGTAATGGTAAATCTCTGTAATCCCTGTTCTGAAAACTTTATATTCGTAATGATATTTGTTTCACTGTAAAATACACTTTAATGTTTATAATTATCAGTATTGCACAAACGTAAATTCTCAACACAGAAAATTAACCTGTTAATCAACACGTTCAAAATAAAATCAGGTTCGGAGAAAGAAATAATTTGACATCTCGCATTGTTTTGTGTCATGGCTCAGAATAGAGATAAATCGATAAATCGCTTTATGCATTATTTTTCAGAATATTTTTATTTTATTAAATTTTGTGAATGGAAGAACGTTAAATAAATAATAACACTTTTATTTTCCAATAAAATGTGAACATTTTCAATTTTCAAAATTAAAGCGTTTCGTCTTTTATTTTTCGTGACATTAACCCTCGGGCCACTCCGCTAGCTAACCACAGGTTATAAATTAAGTATTTATAGCAGCTGTGGTATCAAATTCTTACCAGACCTTTATATTAATTATTTTTATCAGACAGTACTTTTAGTAACTTAAATTAATTAAAAAGTCATTCAGTTCATAGATGTATTTCGCTACTGAATTCCCCAACCTGTACTTTGAATTGTCCCAGGCGACTTCATCTATGTAAGACGGCAAATAACAATTCTCAAAGGTTAAAGAAACCGTCAAGGCATCAGACGTACCGTGGAAACGTAGGACATTTCCCAAGAGACAAACTGCATCTCCCTGAAGGTAGCGTCTTCAAATATCCGCCGCCATCCGACCTACCAGTGGTCCAGTTGGAAAATACGTTATGTTGTGTCTTTTAGAGAGCAGTAGGTTGGCAAATACGTTTAAAACAGGCCAAGTACTGAATAATGGACTTCAACGATAGACCAATGAATGCTTTCATAAAACATGATTAGAATTTCCATGGTCGAAAACAGAGGTAATTTTATGGACGGGCGTTTCTTTGGCATGACCATAAAAATGCCCCTTACAGGATACTTAAATCGAACAACAAAGCTCATAAAAAAGAAAATTAAAGGTAACCATGTCCTTTATAATTTATTCGTCTTTAGGATGTCATTGCGTGGAATGACTTGCACATATGTTACATTCTTTATTCTTAGTATCTAACGCTAAATCTTTTATAAATTTCGAATTGTGTTCTGTGAAAGTCTGTATTTTATTTACGGTAGGTCAGTGACAACAAAATTGTGGCGTAGAGAATTCCTCTCATTGAAATAAAATATTTTGTGAATTCTTTTTGTTTCGCATACATTTGCAGTCCACTTAAAACTTCTAGATTATTTCCAGCAGTGATACTAGAATACGAATTTATAGAGTTTAAAGTTCCTAGTTCTGCATTTCCTCTTAATTAACCTCACTTTCGTGCGCAAATTTTAACCTCAGAACATATAATCCCCGATCTTAAAATTAGTTATGTTCCTGGACATAGTACTTAAACCATCGTCATTTTCCACAAGCGCAGTGTTATAATTGGGAGTTAACGTTTACAAACGAATGAAAAATGACGAAATATAACATAAATCAACATTTTTATTGAGATTATTTATAGGACATAAACAACATAAATTTTAAAACAGCAAAGTTTTTGACGACAAGCATACCAAAGCAGAACATAAGACGAACTACTTCCTGTATTTCACCTGATTGCATTGGCTGACAGCGACATTGCTTTATCCTTAGTCACTTGTTCGATTTTCTTCGGAAGACATCGGATGACAGACTTCGCGTTCGGATGACGTTACAAAAGTTCATATGAGCGCTAAACGATATATCGCAATGCGAATCGTCGTAAAGTAATGGCTCACTGTACTCTGAATTCGATAGTATTTTGGAATATTGCGCCCAGTAGTCTCGTAGAATTTGAGGGGCGTACTGCCTCCATCTGCAATATTGCAAAAAAAAATTTAAATAGTAATAACATAAATGTGTTTATAGTTTTATGAAGTATTTCTTCAAAAATTTCACTCTTATAAATGTTTTAGAATTATGATGTATTTTGTTTAATAAATACTCCATCATGCCAATTACATACGAATGCAATTAAAAGACTGAAGTTTACAAAATTTAGTTTTGTATTCTTTAAAACTGCACAGGATACAAAATGTAGGATATTCTAAGTATTCCATTAAACTGCGAATATGTCCACGCAGTAGCGTCATTCTTGTATTTTTCTGACCTGTCACTTATTCTTTTGTGTGTCTTTTCCGTGCTTGTAGTAGACGAAGACCATTCTCTTGGGATACTAAATGGTACCAATGACGACATTGGACGGACGTGAAACATTACGTTAGAAGTATCTTCCTCGCGTGTATTTGTTGGACCGACGCCGACTTCTTGTTTTGTCGTGTGTCAACTTTTTCACCTTAAAATGTTACACTTTTCATATGTAACCCCACGCCTTGCCTTTAAACCCCCATGTGGGAATACGTAACCGATGAAAGACCTTCTTTCTTAGATTATCCTAGAATTCCATAAACCTCTTGACAACATATAGTTTACTTTTACGCAGATAGATTTGTAGTAGTTTGTCCTGAAGAGAGAATAATTTGTGATTCCGTAAAAAAAATGATTATTTTGAAATCTACAGCGTGTTCGAAAATGTGATTACTAAGTTGAATGCTTTATTTCACCTAAACTATGAGGCTTACAAATCTCATTAAAATAACTCAAACGTTTTGAATACTGATTTCAGCCCTTGAAAGTGTTTAAATCCGATGATGAATGATGGATCCACACAAATTGTTAATATGAGTTTCGATTTTTATTAAATTTGATTTGAATAACATTAAATCTGAGGCCATCACATGTTGATACTAACATGGTGCCCGTCGAAATTCTAAACTAAAAAACTTGCGCCATTCATTTTTGAGCCCCTATGTTTCACATGGTGACACATGTTCATAAAATATGCAACTTACCTTTAGGTATATTCTTCACACAAACACATCAACTAATTATGTATGGAATACTTATATCCCTAATCCATGTTCTAAGATGAATGTAAAATTTCGAGGTTATAACAAAGTGGCACGGGTTTTATATCGATTGTGGTCATATATTTTGTCCTACGATTTTTATGATACTACTCGATTTTCGATTGATTTGAGATATAAATCTCAAGTCCTTCTTAACGACCTTTTATTTTATGATATGGTGGTGTTTACTGGCATGCAAATGTCCAGGTAATTCTTTCACAGTGTTAATTAACAAATATCATCAACTGAAATCGATATCTGTATTGTATTCGAGATTTATCGATTAGTAGTGAATTATTCCTCTAAAGCTAGAAGGGAAAAAAGTTCTGCTAATGAGGAATATCGATATAAATATGATACTGAACAAAACAGTATTCAAATTTATACGGTATTAATAATTAAATTAAAATTTAACAAAGCTAACGACGTCTTTGAAATAAAATAAATTGTATGTAATAATACAGGTGTTATCGTTGTTCAACAGACTCCACTAACTCTTTTTAAGCTGGTTATATATAGTTTCACTCAATGCCAAGGACATTTTTAAGTTTTTTATGCTGCCCTTAACAAAGATATAAATATTTAATGCGGCCCACGGCAATGAAAATGTTGCCGACCCGTTTTTTAAATGTCTCTGACTCTGGTTGATACAAAACTCTCGGGCAACAAGCCACGTCAGGTGGCTGAATGGTAAATTAACCATTTCTTCTGTCAACGTTTCGAGAGCCATCTCTGCTGTCATCCTCAGGGCAGCTGCCCGAGAGTCCTTCATCAACTTCAGTGGCAGCGAAAGCTTCGCTTTTTATTGGTTGATCCATTTCACTACAATATTCGACCTTGTATGCTAATCACTACACCACGTGACCTAACTATTCGACACGCGGATTAATTGAGAAAAATTAAGGAGTAATTATTAGCTTAAATAAAAACAGGGTCTCGGTAGTAGGTTACAAAGATTACCACGTGTCTAAACGCATTCTCTGATAACCATTTCAGGAACAGTGTCACGGAATCTTGTTTTAAATAAAGATATTCAGTAGTTCACTTGACACTGATGTAAATAGATTTAAACTTACATGGTAAGAGTTGTTACACTCTAACGGATTACGTACAGAACTCGACGTATCGATCAGCTGTTGAGTTAGAAGAGGAAAAAACTCGTCCTTTGTGCCTATTGGCAGGCAACAGTGACACAAATACTTTCAACAACCGGAACATAATTATTACTTTAGGTAAATATAGATGGAAGGATAATATTAAAATGGATACTAAATATATTTTTAGCTCAGGAGCAGAGTCCTGTGACAGGATTTTGCTAATGTGAAAAAAAAACTTTCGTGTTCTATAAAAGGCTTTGAATTTCTTAACTAGTTGATCGATTTCTCAAGAAGGGCTCTGCCCAATGGGATTAGCAGTGACACTTTCGAACTTCTTCGACTAATCGAGATAACCGTTTTAATTAAGGAAACAGAATAACGTTTAAATCATAGGTACAAATTCTAAACACGCCTTTCTTCTTGTACGTAAAATATAATAAATTTAATACTTAATTCCATATAATTTATACGTCATGAACAGTATAAAAGAAAATGTTTATAGCATGCCTTTTTCGATTATTCAGTATTGGATTTTAAAACAAATGAACAACAAAGTGACAGTGATTTCCCTTGTTCGACATCAAAATAAGTTTTAGACACTTCTAGTCATATATATATATATCTGAATTTGGATTTTAAAACATCGGAATTGATTATACACGTGTAAAATACGTCATAAGCCCAAAATTTGTATGGATCGAGGACAAGACTTGTGTCACTTTCGTACTGACAATGCCACGCTGGAGTTTGATGACAGCATTGTATCGGCTGTTCTTTGTGTCTTAAGCACTCAGTTCAGTCATAAACCTTTCATATACAGTGCATGGATAATGCTACTGTACACAACTCCTATCCCTTTGAACTTATGTTTGATTTTGTCTTTTACTCTTTCGTGATTGGTATGAAAGTCCCTATCCAACTTTTAAACCTAACCCAGTAAGTTAAATTAAGATGATAGGCCTACCAAATTAATTTCGTTGGGTGATTGAAAATTTTGGTTGGAATTTGTGAAGAGAAGACTTCACTTGGAAAATTTGGTACAGATGGGAAGATAATATTAAAATAAATCTTGAGGAAATTATATTGAAAGGTATAACTAACTAACTAACTAGATGGCTTACCGAACCCGAAAGTTCATCATCGAATTAACAAAAGCCCTCCACTGGATCCTGCCTGGGCGTATTGAAAGGTATGGATTGGATTAATCTAGCTCAGGTTATGGACCATTGGCGGGCACACGATAATGAAGTTTATGTTTCTAATTTAATTTCTTGCGACATTTCAGATCCCTTATGATGGTAACGACTCTCGAAAATGTGGTTTTTGCGATCGCCTGAAACGGTTGATTTCCCTTGAAGACTTTATTAAATTTAATGCCCGCAAAACCTCAGATCGCATATAACTGATTGCAACATTAAGAAAGGAACATATATTGAAGGTAATTGATATCAGGGTGCTAAGGATAATATTTGGACCTAAGAGGAAGAAGATAATGTAGGAAGAAGAAAATTTCATGATAATTGCGTCATAATTTGTATTTAATAAACATAGAATAGGCATGTAAAATGGTATAAATGAGAAATGCGTACCTTTTTAGGATATTGATTACTGTAGTAACACATAAGTATATAAAAATTTATGTAACAATAATATATGGCTAATATAAAGTGTCATAAAATGGTAATCTGGAAACTTAACAAAATTTCCCGGAGTATATGTTGAGCCTTTGATGAGGAAACAAGCAATTCTTTTACCGTGCGTACACAATTACAAACATCTGATTCATTAAAGTAAATGCAAAGTTGGATTCAGTTGGAAAACACTGTATATTGATATTTGCGGAGTCCTGTGTTCGTGCCAAGGTCAGCCCACGTGGGATTTGTGTTGGACAGAGTGGCAGTGGGATTGGTTATCCTCCGAGGCCTTTGGTTTTCACCTACCTGTATAATTTCAGCGCCGCTCCATATTCACTTATATATTATTTTGCAAATGGATGGCCCATTGGGGGAACCTCGGTCAGAAAAGCTTATTCTGGGCTTCCGGTATACAAAGTAAAGATTACTAATCACTACACATTAACGTTTACTAGTGCATTCGTAGTCGATGTTCAACATTTCTTAATCTTCAGGATGGATTAACTGTTCTAGAAAGTTCCATGTGTATTGGCATTGTAAATAAATGATTAGTCCAGATGGTATGTTGAAATTCTAAAAGTTCAGTAAGCTAAGTCTAAGCTTCTTAAATCCCACTCAACCATTGTGGTTGCGAGGACATCCACATGAAGCAACTGTCATCTGAACTTGTAACAGCTTAGTGGCAAGCATACAGCATAAGTGGCACAACTTAACTGTCCGTGATATCACATATATTTTAAACTTTATATGTTTTATGAATATTTGTGTTGCGTCAACATTACGTGCACATATGTTATGAAGATAATTAAAAGCAATTTACGTTTCTTTCATATTTATAATACAGATTTAGATTGTTTATGGTGAGCGGGTAGAAAATCCAGTAGCGTTAAAGTTCATGACGTTTGGAGAGAGCCAACTGGCGTCCGAATCGGTAACTAACAGAATATCTGACGAGAGAAAGATTAATGTCTCTATCGTAATAAAAGAACTCAATGAACATATATAAAAAGATTAACCTTTAAGAGCGCTTAGTTTTTTGTATAATTCTCGGAATAAATTGTGATTATTCCCTTAAAAAGCCTTAACCAGTTGATCTTTGTAACAGTGAAATGTTGGGTTTTCTTTGCGGTACGTCAAGTTAAAAAAATAAAATTAAAACATAACAAAAGTGTAACTGATATAAAACACAAACTTTTAGGATAATAAACATGGCAATTGTTCATACACATTCAGGAAAACACTGCTCATTTGCCTGACACAACTGTTTGATTCACCGATACTTTATCTGAGCACAATAATATGTATATTTTCTCCACACAGCGACCCGCCAGAACTCTTGTACAAAATGGCATCCTTACAGTATTAAAGAACTGGACTTAGTTCTTGTCTGTTGTGGTGTTTAGTGTGTAACTTTGGCTTACACTTAAAATAACAAGTTATAAACTGATCTTAGGACACTTTTATGCGTTGTACCCTTCTACCCCATTTATTCTTCCGTCAATATGTATGCTCTATATATGAATCGAAACTCATGCATATTTCAATAACAAAAAAACCTTATGAGCGTAGGCATTGAAGAAGGATGGAACATTTGCAAAGAATATATTACATGTCTCAACACATAATACAATGTTACGAACTTTATATGTTTAAGTTTGGAGGGTGTTAGACGGTGTTGAAGTAGGAGTAAAAGATGTTTTACTGTGAGGATGGTACCAGGTGGTAAAGCCACCGAGGCGTTGCGTTCTCAAGAGAGATGAAGTAGGCCTGAAAAATGGGTTGAGTTGAGAATGTTCCACGGTCATCGCCATCTAAGGATTTGTACGGTCAACTGGTTTATGTTACAAATAGTTTTCCAAGAGCCCGTGCTACATTGCATTTCAATTTGTCCGTCTCCATCGCCAGTGTAGCTGCCACAACCATTTTGTCAGGGTCTGCCAAAAGTTACAAGTAAAAATTCCATAGCACCTTCCTATTATATCAAATTCATAATTTTATTAAAGAGGCAGGTACAAACCAGGTGTTTAAACTGCATTAAAATTAATTGTTAAGTAATTTTCTTCAACTGTCCATCTGCCGAGCCATCTACTCTCTCTCTCTCTTTCTCCCAGTCTATTTATTTATCCGTCTGTCCGTTAATGTATCTGTACGTCTTCTACATATAAGTATGTACTTTAATAAATGAATTAAATGATTTTTATTATTATTATTATTATTAGTGGTGGTAGTAGTTATGGTGGTGTGATGGCAGCACTAGTATCATTATATATTATGCACTATGGAAAAACATGAACGATAATATTTCCTTCATTTGAAACTACACTATATAAAGCGATATCTACATAAAAAGAAAGAAAGGTTTTATTTTATTGTTACTACTTACAAGACAAATAAATCGTCATCTTTTAATTAACTCCATGGGACCCACACGCCGCATTCGTGTTCATCAGGACGAGTGTAAATGGTACTAACAGTTGTTCGTATATGGCGCCATGCGTTTGCCTGCAGTCAACTATTTCGACTTCAAGACCTCAAGAATTGACTCTTCTCGACTCCGTTCGCGATCCACGCCTAGAACTGAGAATGTATGCATGGGATAAAGTTCCGCGTGCAGGATTATGGTGAAGAGATTGATAAACTGTTAATAAAACATGAATTCTCGCTAATACCCAGGTAACTTCAGGATTCTCAACGTCTTAATGTACCTGTTTATCTATCAGAAGTTTCCGTCTAGATTTTATTTAAAGAAACCTTTGTCTAAGATGGCTGTATTCTGGGTTGTAGTGTCGTATAGTCCGGTAGAAGTTTACCAGTGTTTCAGATGTAATTGTTACTTCCATCATCAGGGCTGATCCGGTGATTGAGAGGGGCCCAAATTTCGAGAAATATTTGAGACTACAAAAGAACTTATTCAACATGCATTGTTGAATTTGCTATATGTGTCTTAGCCCCATCTTGCTTAAACCAGCAGTGTTCGTCATCTTCCATAAAGGAAATTAAATTCATAATCAATTCCTGTTAACACTCAGCTGTTATCGTTTCACTGAAGAAAATGGGTTTCGTAAACTCTACAAACTGACTATAAAGTTTGTGTCACTGATCATTAAAATATTTGATACGCATAATTACCACTGCCTTCTAAGAAATCAAATAGAAGTTCAACCTTTGAAGCACTTGTAACAAGTGAGAATCGTAATACGAAAATTCAGCTAAAAGAAAATAAAAAGACACAAGTAAGAAGTAAAATATAAAAGAGATGGAAAGATGGAGAAATGTTGAGATAGACGATAGATAAAGTGATGCGAATTTATTTCCATCTCTTCTGCTCGTTGAAGTAATGGGGTGTCGAGTTGGTGGAGCAGTCGCCATATTTTATCCTCGTCGTTAGAGTTGGGGTTGTGTGTGTATGGTATTACTGTAACAGCTGCCTCTACTGTCTTCAGCTGCACACTTCGCCTATTTTAGCCCCTTGTCTGCAACACGATCTTCTTGACCTAAAATAGCTACTATAATCTTTAATGAGGTTACTTACTTTGACGGAGCATTAAATTCCCTAGTTCCGTTTTCTCTCCAGATATGAGATATTATTATTATTATTATTTAGTGTTCTGTCTGACGACAGGTCCATATGAACAGGATCCTTCCATCCTTTTCTCGGACTGGGACCTGTTCATATACGTTCTTGGCAGATGATCCAGAAGTGGTTTGCCATTGCCTTCTTCTGTGTGTGAATGGAGTAATTGTTGGGATGCCACGGAGGAAAACTCCGTGTTGCCTAGACCACGGCCTTGCCCAACACAAGTTATAAATTCGGGCACCGCCGGGAATCGAACCCGAGACCCCCAGGATTACAAGGCCAGCGTTCTAACCGCTAGACCACCGTGGCTGATATGAGATAATACAATATTATTTCCCTTATATCCACATGATAGTTTGTTAAGGATTATAGCGAGTGTTTGGACATCTTATTACCGAAAACATTGCATATTGAAAACTAGCTCTGTTTCGAAGACGCTCTTTGTGAAGAATCCAGATACAAAACGATATGTTTGAAAATCACACTGAAAACAAAATGGACTATCCGAACAAAATAAATAGAAGAATTTTTAGTTTTTACACAATTATCATACTCAGTGGAGTCAAAATTAGTGGAATGATGTTACCAGAGTTGTCAATAGATGGCAGTCATGCCTTTATGAATTGTCGTGCCATCTAGGAGACTAAAAAAGATGGCCTGTATCATATGTTTATAGTCTTACATTAGAGACTATTAAACTTTCATGGAACACGTCCATGCCAACATTTCTCGTAATACGTAATTTAAGAATTTTTTATAAACAAGATGTCTGTGATGTAGATAAACAACTTTCAATTGAGACTTCCAATGACGTGTTTTATTTATACTGTATTTGAGTAAAACGAACAGCAAAATACAATTTGTTCCCGGTTCTGTTTCTTGGAGGCTTACGGAGACGGTCATACAATCAGGTCTTAGCCGAGTAAGAACTTTTTTATTGCTTACAAATATAAATGTAATGTTCCATTAACTGTTATTATTTTATTATTCTTTGTAACTTAATATTTAAGAGTAGCTTTTATCTACTTAATTGCATCGAAGATAATCTCAAATAATATCAAGGTCGCCCATATCCAACATCTTCACCGAGACTCCAACCCACGATTTTTTTTTCGGGTTTCTGCCGAAACAAATAATTTCATATTTGTGCTGTTCTGTTGTTTTTAGTTCCCAAGATACAGAAAACCCCCTCATCATCATCTTGGAATTTTGACCCTTTTAAAATATCATCCTTGTTTTAAGGAATGAATACGCCAATATCGATACTGCATCGATATATTGATATTCGTGTTATCTGATGTATAATCTGATATTTGTTGTGCCGATTACAAAGAGCTCGGATAACAGGAAAAAAATTAAGGAAGAAGTTACATTTCTGTAGAAAATTTCTTGCATATTTCTCGGTTTTTTAGGTCATGAACATCCGAACCCTAGTTATGAGGATGCGAACTGGATATAACTGATTCGGATTGTATCCAAGAGTAAAAAGTAATGAGTGGACAATAATGGTGTATTTTATAAAGATACATTGTTATTGTATGAACCAAAATTAATTGTTTATATCGGACTGCTTTAGCCCTACAGGTCCATTACCAAGAAGCTGGTCATAGAGTGACTCTTAAGTCATTTTTCATAAAGAGTTAATTTTAGTGTCGACTTAAATCTGTTGAAATCTTCTTCCATGCGTAAGACATATTTACTTTTAACGCTACTGAAGAGCACTGAGTCGATTTATGGACCTATTAAACCACCTGCCCACTCCTTAATAAAGTAGCTTGCGATCAGAGCACACAGTTCCAAGATAGAAGCACGCTATAAATCCTACTATATCCTATTTTGTGGAATCTAATTGCCTCATACTAGCCCAGACGTAAGAATCTGAAATGGATGTGCTTGCATGTTTTCGCTTGGGGGATTAAATAATTGCTGTTGGGAATTTGGGTGTATCTTAACAGACAAAATGAAAGAAGTCGAGTCATTGCTTCTGTTAGGTCCAGGACTAGGTAGGTGTGCTACAAATTAGCTGTCGCATACATGTCTTGCTACTGAAAACAAAAATGGCTTATGCGAAATACATAAGTCACTGTATTAATGTATATTACATTCTAATATAATTCGATTCCCGGCGGTGCCCGAATTTATAACTTGTGTTGGGCAAGGCCGTGGTATAGGCAACACGGAGTTTTCCTCCAGGGGCTTCCCCGGTTTCTCCGTGGCATCCCAACAATTACTCCATTCATACACAGAAGAAGGCAATGGCAAACCACTTCTGGATCATCTGCCAAGAACGTATATGAACAGGTCCCAGTCCGGGAAAAGGATGGAAGGATCCTGTTCATATGGACCTGTCGTCAGACAGAACACTAAATAAAATAAATAAAATAAGCAAACAAACAAACTATTAACACTATAAATGATACTAGTAACAAACGAGTTTCGACCTCAAGAGGTCATTATCAGTGGCAAAATGGGAATTAATTCATATAATCAAAAATGGTTTTAAAACAAATCATGAAGTTGAGTTCCAGTAGTTTGCTTGCTTCAAAAATAATTTTGTCTCTACCTGGCCAAAGCACACTAATGTGAGCCAAGAAATAGTCCCATTTTAAGATACATTTCACCTATGAACGATTGTAAGATACGAGAAAAGTAAATAATAGTGTTTGCTTTAATTTCGCAGCCTGCAAATACATGTTCTCAATAAGTCATTTAATATTCAAAAATATCAGTCAGCAAATTTATTGCGGAAGGATATTATTTGGTGTTATTTTGTTTGTATCTGGTTTCAAGTTAAAGCGTACGAAGAATGGGTTTCTACGCAGTCAACAACAATTACAAAAATTTGACTTATGAGTTAACAAGTCTGTCCGAACATATTTATATTACATCTCCGATTACATTTTACATTAGAAGTCTATAGTGTGGTAGGCCTAAGTTTTATATCGATCCAACATAGCCTTTATTTTACACGAAACACAGATCGAAATTCATAAGATATCTTCTACCACACTAAATGGCTGTACAACTCAGAAGACAACCATCTTCATATTCGCCGTGGTAAAAACCTCAAATCGTGTTATTTCATACATTTTCGTAGACAATAATCATCATATAGAAAACTGTAAAGTGCATTATATAAAATATACTTCTATTTAAATGGGGTCTCGGGTTCGATTCCCGGCGGTGCCCAAATTTATAACTTGTGTTGGGCAAGGCCGTGGTCTAGGCAACACGGAGTTTTCCTCAGGGGGCTTCCCCGGTTTCTCCGTGGCATCCCAACAATTACTCCATTCACACACAGAAGAAGGCAATGGCAAACCACTTCTGGATCATCTGCCAAGAACTTATATGAACAGGTCCCAGTCCGAGAAAAGGATGGAAGGGTCCTGTCCATATGGACCTGTCGTCAGACAGAACACTAAATAAAAAATAAATAATTACGTTGAAAATTATGCAGAGCTTTGTTATTTGTAACAAGAGACTTGGATCAGAAATAGAGAAACATCAAAAGTCAATGTCGTCGTAAATAACACGTTTCTACAACATACATGCGCTTTCTCTCCTTCGCTTGTCATTCACCCGTCTTCTCCACTGGCCTTCAAATTTAGATCGTGGGAATCTTAGCGTTAAGAAAGTGACGTACCCAAAGCTATGGAGCGTTTGAATTATAAACTGCTTACAGGATGCTCTATTATACATAACTTTAGGGAGGGTTTACATGTTCCCACATTAATGTTCTAGCCCACTAATATAGTAATTTCCTTTCGCTTCTTCCGTGAATGTTTCCCTGGAAACTGTTTATGGCTCAGTTACATAAGATAATTTATTTTGAAAGGGACGAAGGCTTTACTAGGGGACATGTCTTTTATACTTCACGAGTTCTAGATAAATTAGAAGTTACAGAAAAATTTACAACTCAAAGCCCACTTTTAATCTAGAGTTTAAATTTATTCTCTTTTCGCACAAAAATAAATAAGTTATTTAGTGGTCCTTTTATATGTATAGTTTCTTCATATATAGATTCAGATTAAATTAAGACCTAGTTCACAGTGACATTGTTGTCGTTCACACTTCACAAGTTTGCAGAACCGCCATGTTGGTATTATATATGGCAGGAAATTAAAAATTACAATCATTGGGTAGACTCTAATGGCAAGATCATTCATCGTATCACCGTTTGTGATAATCAGTCTATTTGTTCAGAAGTTGTGATAAAGCTTAAACACACGGGCGTGATTATATTATAAGTCTTATCTTTCCTTATAAGATAAGGAAAATTTAAAGTTTGTGAAAACTGGACCACAGTGCCTGAATAACCCTAAATCCTTCCAACAGTCGTTGGACGGGATGCTTACCAAAATTTGTATCCTTATTTCCATCAAGCTTAACAAAATGAACGCAAATTATTACGTTTCATAGATAGATTAATCAAATACTGTTAAATGTGTACATATTACTTCAAAAATAAGATTTTATTACTCATAAAAATATTATGGTTTAAAATTTGAATCATATATCGAGGGAAACACGACGTATATGCGATAAAACAACTTCTAATTCTGAGAACTTATAACTACAATTTCTTTATTTCAAATTAAACAATATTCTCCTCTACTCGCTAAGAACCGCCCTGAATACGTTTAGCGAAGTTGCGGTAACCTTAATACATTCTTACAATTAAAGACAGCTTTCTTCTGGATTGTTAAAACGTGTTGTCTGATTAAAGTTTACTAGCATTTCATAGGAGCTTGCTGCCCCCCATCATCAGGGTTATCACCTGGAATTTCATATTCTTATCCTTTGCATTAAGTATCGCGTAATGGTCGCATTGATGCTCCGGCCGCTTTTAACTGGCAATTTTTTTAATACGAGGCTTGGTAGGCAAGGGCCGGTCTCTACGTCGTGACGAAGATAAAAACCCTGCCGTGAACCGACCCCTGGTCGTAAATAAAAGTACTAATTAAATTTCTACTAATTAAACAGTTGAAAGTATGAGCATATTTTTAATTAAAACGAAAGTAAATATTTTGATTTTTATACAGAAATTTCTGCGAGTATGTTTACCAGTGCGATGCACATTTCTTGAACCGGAATACGTGTGTGGGATTAAAATGCAGTGGGGGGGGGGGGGAGTGCAGTCAGTCGGCCATGTTGACGTAGTAGATATAATTTGTTTCCTCAACTTTAGTAGTCTGTTTTTTCGTGCGTGTTTGAGTGTCGCAGACTTTTTGTACACGTCATATTTCAGGCACAACGTAAGCGAAGAAAAATGTGGGATATTTGTGTAGAAAGTGTGTGGATATATACACCGAGGAGGAGAAAATTATAGTGGCGACATTAGTATAGATGGAGGTGAAGGGGGTAAGGAAAACAACATTAACGCAGAGAATGTAAGGTTATCTCAAGTTCGTAAGAGAGATAATAAATAAAACGAATTAAAGATTGACTTATCTTCGATCTATTTATTATCAGCGGCGTAGAAGTGTTCCTTGAGTATGTGTTTAAAATAGCTCGCCGTTGAAACGTGAGTGGAAGCCAGCTCCATTTAGTTCACATTGTCCTCACGTATGTCTCTATTAATATTATATCTAAGAGCCAAGTGGGAGAGGTTATTGAGAGCTGCTGCCATCATTTGGTAAAATGGACAACTAATTACAAATAGCGTCATTGGGATTTATTGCCCACGATTCTTTCACACACGAGAGGAAATAAAATAGGGATAAAGTATTGAGGCGAACCTGGAATGAGATACTGCGCAAATGAGCGAATATTCTCATAAAAGGAACAGCTGTTTCTCCTTTTTTACTTCCTTGGTTATTTGTTCGTGCATACTTGAAAGTCTGGCGTTAGTGTACTAGTCTCTTGTAGTCGTAGTTGGTTTACTAGATGTAGGTGCTCCTAATAAAATATTGTAATAGGAAATATAATACTTTGGACAAAGATTCATATCGTGTTTACCAATTAGGTATGTAGAAAGCAAAAACTACATATTATGTAACTAAGTGTTACAAACTACGCGTAGTCAGGGCCGTTCTACGGCGGGGAAAGCAAGGCCATTGCCCTACGTTCTGCGCGTCGACATTAAGATGTAGGAAATATTTCGTGCACAGCTTCGCCTGATTAGCCCAAGGAGTAAAAATGGAGCGCTGCCTTTTAGGGGAAATGATCTAACAAAATATATACAGAGTTGGGAAGTACTTTTAGTAATTGTTACGGATCTGGTAGGGCTATTTTGTTTTTTTCACTTGCTCGTTATTTGTTTCCAATATTTATCTGCTATCAGTCCAATTTAGAATTTGAAAAGAACAATACCAATTTAAAAGTGATCTAATTGTTGATAGCTGTGTCGTTTTCCCACGTTTGTATCTCACGCGTGTAAATGGCGCCTTGGCAATGAAGTTGGTATCTTATACGTTGTAGTGTGTGGAAGAAAATACGAAAGAAAGATGGGAAATAAATGGGAATAACAGTAATTGGAGTCCACTGAAAGGAGAGTTTGCTTGGTCTAAAAAGACCTACTTCCGAAGCCGGAGTGTTTGTGTATGTGCGCATGCGTCCTTGGTTTTTTATGCTGTATGTGTGAATAAAGGAAGGGCAGTATAAGGTCGGGGTTAGCGGAATGTCCCGCTTAAGGAAAAGTGTTTGGGGGAGGAGGGAGGTGGTATGGTTGTGTGCACAAAGATGAAGAAAGTTTCCTTCTAGTATTCAAGACTCGTCACCCCATTCAGAATGGAAAGAGAGAAAGAAAGCAAAGTGACAAAAATAGTATAAGAGGGAAAAGAAAAGAATAAAAAGAGTTTTCTGGTCCCTACTTCAAACATTTTTCTTTGACTGGTTTCATGAAGAAATGATGTTCCCAAAGTGTGAACTTGTGCCCCCAATTTCCTCCCTAAAATTACGCGGTTCATTTAGCCGAGATGGTTCTCCACTCTGAATCCATCAAACCAGCTTTCGCATCTCGCCACTGTATTTAATTTA
The DNA here is from genome assembly GCF_977971745.1 of Zootermopsis nevadensis. Lineage (NCBI taxonomy): Eukaryota > Metazoa > Arthropoda > Insecta > Blattodea > Termopsidae > Zootermopsis > Zootermopsis nevadensis. Next base: position 8,230,365 of record NW_028259144.1, on the reverse strand, counting down.
TCATTCGTAACATCAGATATGTATGGAAGAGCATTTCACTTCCCACTTCAGGGGCTGTCTTCATCTAAAATCATTTTTTTCACTAAAACAAGAACACAAAATGATTCTGTCGCACCAGTTGCATTGAAAGAGCCGGCGTTGCTCAGTGTCTTACCACGGATTGGACAACAGGACAACAGGGATTTGATCCCCGGCAGAGGTAAAGAACTTTCATTGTAGTCTGCATCCAGACCGGCTCTGGGGCCCACCCAGCCACCTATCAAATGGATTCCAAAGACCCTTCTCCAGTTGTGTTGCGTCTGACACCATCTAGCGCCGATGTCAAGAACGACTACGAGCTATAGCTTTCCCCCTCCTAAAGTCGCCACCATGGCGCGTAGCTGGTCCTACTTTATCAATTCTGTTAAGGCACACAGCCATTATCTTCAAAACGTGATGTTTCTGTTGATTATCACAAAGCTGAATACTTTAGAGTAATAAATAAAATAATCTGCATGTTTATAAGCTGTATAATATAACACTTTTAAGATGTATAATAATTTGTATTTTAGTGCAAGGATCGTCTTAAACAGCAGTTTTCATCATATACATCACCTTATTGATATATTTTTCTTTTTGGACATTAAACTAAAAATTGTGCTATTATCTATTCCTGAGTAGTTAATAGATGCTATTCGTATGAGCACATCTACACAGGGCCAGAGTCAGTTACCATGGTACCCACACAAAGCCCTTTTCCTCTATCAGAGAACTTTCAACACATTCAGATCGGTATCATTAAAATTGTTTTGTCGCCAAAGGTTGCAGCAGAAAACTTTTTATTTGCTTCGTAGATTTCTTTCCATCAAACTCCTGGATAAAGCCTAAAGAAGATTCGCTTCAGGAAACACTTTCAGTGTAGCCAACGTAAGTAAATTGTACATTTAAAGTAAGTACATTTAAAATGGGCAATAGTCTCTACTATCGAAAATAATCTTATAGAAATATGATGTGGGGGATGCTTACTGGTTTCATCTGAATCAGTAGGAATTATGAATAATTGACTCCATGAAACAGTTTTCTTTGTTTGTTTGTTTTTTTATAGAAACTGAAAGCTATTCACTTAGTCAAGAAATTTCTCCCTTATGCAAGTCTGGCAGTTTAGTTGCCGTGCTGACAAGAACACGCCATTGTCCCTGCCCCGAACTGGATAAATCCCGTCCACAGTCTCCTATCCTGTTCCGTGAGATCCGTTTTAATATTATCTTCCCATTTATGTCTAGATATTCCGAGTGGTCGCTTCCCTTCAGGCTTTCTTACCAGTTTTATGCACGCATTTCTCTTTTTCCCGCCCATTTGATCCACCTTGATTCCATCATCCAAACAATTAACGAAGCTCTCCATTTTCTCCGTGTAACATTTCATAACACGTTGGCCGTTATGGGGAAATGCCGGTAAACTTCTGCCAGACTACAGTTCACAGATCAGGAGAAAATCCCTGCTAGGAATTCGATATACGCGCATGCGCAAGATTTCGCTGTGAGTGACGACCCATCCTAAAAGCATTCGTTCCACAACCACTGAACGAACAACAGACGACAGGCTTTCATGTGTTCAAATGGGTACAGATTTAAGTTTACCTCACAGTGATTTAATCTAGCATATTATCGCAACACCCACAGAACACATTACAAGTGCGCTCACTACACGCTACTCTTAACTGCTTGATGTTTTCAGTCTGTATGCAGTAGAGTAAAACTCTGACGTATCGCACTTCCCACCAATAGCAGCCCTCTAGTCCAGCTGATAAGTAACATTCCCCCCGCACCGACCAGAAACGACTTCCACCAGCAGGGTTTTTCTCGTCATCTGTGGACAGTACACGGCCCAACAACCCACAAGACAGCCAACTTCAAACTCACCGCCGTGTAAACCTCAAACTATGTAACATCCGGTTTGTTGATACTAGTGACATCTGATGTTGGTTATCCGAGAATGATAACTTTTGAAATGTGTTTTTCCCTAAGGGTGTGTGTAAAGAGGTGAATTTCTTTTAACATATGTGCAGTGACATTATTAAAAACTGTACTGATGTGTATATCATTCTTATTAGTAGAACGTTACTACTCTCAGGTATAGATTAGAATAATATGGCATATCAACCAGTTCACTGTTTTCAATGCGTTATGTTGGTCGGCGTGTTCATTTAATGGAGGTGTGGTGTCATGTGATTTGAACGGATAAGAATGTGTAAAGGCTGCAAATCTTAGTTATAAAATGGAAGACTGTGAAATACTTTGTTTAGAAACAGGAACAACAGATGATGTTATTGATGTACTAAAGAAGTTTATTGACAAGGTAAGTTTGAAATGTCGACTAGTGCCGGAAGGTTTTATTTTCGTAACTGTCAGTGGATATATTTTGCGAACGGTTGTACGTGTTATACTGCTAGTTCCTTTGCCAGCTTATTCTATTACAGGCTATAGATTGTTCAGTACATGCAAGTTCATTGTTTGTGATGAATTTCTTTAAATGTTATGACTACGATCACTTCACCTCCACCCAATCGCCACTCCGTATAAATAATGTGTTCGGCAAATGTGTCTTTATTAAATAATCTAAGTAGACGTAGCTACAGAACAGGGTGTTGATTTCCAACCACGTGATACCATGCACATTTGTGAATATTACTAGATTAAAAACACTGACATGAATTAATATAGTCATGCCATTTCTTTTAGTAATCTAGCAATATTTATGGATGTATGCCAAGTGACAAGGTAGTGATTAAACGTCCTGACACGCTTTTCTGTATTTTAGATAAAAGTGAAGGAGAGTAGGGGTCATGCCCCCTCTGAGCTAAGCTATGCAAATTTATCCTAATCTGTACCTAGTTTGTAAGAAGCACTATGAGATAAAAACACTTTGAAGTGTGGTGGGGTAGGTGGAAAAGTATTTTCCACGACACTTATTTTGTTGGAAGTTTAAATTTGTTGAAATTATGTTTGTGAATGTTATCAAACTGTTATTTATTTATTTTATTCTGTGTTGATTTTGCTTCCTTTATCAGTTGGTGTTGTTTGTACATGTGTGTGTGTGTGTGTGTGTATGTATGTGTATGTGTGTATGTAGTTATTTATATTCATGTATTTTGCTTGGTTGAAAATAATAATTTATTTAACTTTTTTGTTCATATAATTTTTGCTGTTATGGTTAAGACATTTCACTTTTAGTTCATGTACCTTTAGTTCAAGTACCTCTTTGTGCAAGTTTTGGCTCTACTATAGTTAAATATCCATGCTACTGTGTATTATGATTTATTGTAGTTGTTTATTTTTTTAAAAAGCATGACTAGGATAGATCACTCTAGAATATTATCTGTTTTCTTACTTTGCTTGTGTAAGCATGCAAAATGTATGATACTGACATGACATGTAATTTTATTTGCTAGCACAATCAGTCGTTCATATTCGAAGATTTAAACCAAAATGGAAGACGTCAGAAGCTGTGGAGTTCTCTTTTTCATCACTTGGATAATTCAGCAGAAGTTTCATGTTGCAAATATTGCCTATCCTGCATACGGTTAATAAGGTATATTTTACTTTTCATATTTGACAATGATATCATATTTCACATAGCCTTAGACAAGGCTTCACAAATCTTGAGCACTGGGTCGTTATGGTGCCTAAAATTTTAATGTTTGTGGCCAGAATTGTTGGCGTATTTTACTTGAGGTTTTATATCTTTTCATACTATTATGTAACATTTGAAATTAGTAGCATGTACTTCCATTTTCATTCTGTAAGTAGCTCAGTCAGTATAGTGACTAGCTACGGGCTGGACGACCGGGGTTCGATCCCCGATGGGGGCAGGATTTTTCCTCTAGCCTCTGCATCCAGACCGGCTCTGGGGCCCACCCAGCCTCCTCTACAATGGGTACCGGGGTCCTTTCCCGGGGGTAAAGCCGGCCGGGGCGTGATGCTGACCACTCACCCCCATCTAGTGCCGAGGTCAAGGAAGAGAGGAGCTATACCTCCTCTCACCCCAAACGCCTACATGGCGTATAGTGGGACAAACTTTACTTTACTTTACTTTAAGATGTCATCTTCAACATTGGCAAATAAATGTACATGTAGATGAATATCTTATGGGTTGTAGCACTGTGTAGTGTGGTTGAAGTTTACCAATATATCAGAGGTCCTTGCTGCCTTCTTCATTAGGATGATGAGTGAATCTCCAAATGTAATAATAAGTAGCCTCCCCATATGGGCTTGCTAAGTAGGATTCGAGGTTTACACGGTGGTGAGTACGAACATGGCTGTCTTCTGGTCAATTGCCCTGATGATGGAGGAAAGGTTGGTAAACTTGTACCAGATTACACGGTGCACCAACCCAGAAGACAACCATCTACATGTATGTTATTTCCATTTGTGATATGTGTGTATATTCTGGCTCCTAGGTTTTGTATGTAGTTGCTCATTTTATAGGTAAAAATAGATTACAGGCTAAAATTAACAGGTACATCAAAGACATTTTTGTTCATTACAAATTTCTGTAGGAATACGTAACCCTGAGCTGTTTTAGAATGAAATGTAGAAATGATAGTTTACATAGTCATTTTACAAGTGGGAAAAATGATACTGAAGATGGCTGTCTTCTGGAATGTTTCACAATGTAGTATGGTAAATATTGACAAATGTTTGAGAGGTGCTTACTGCCTCCCTCATCAGGGTGTTACTAAACGTCCTGGTCAAGTGGTTAACACTCTTGCTTCATCTTCAGGAGGTCCTGGGTTCAAATCTTGGCCCAGAGATAGCTATCCTGACTGAGGTTTTTCATGGTTTTCCTCATTCCTTCCAGGCAAATGCCAGTATAGTACCTTCAATTAGGCCATGACCGCTTCCTTCCACATCCTTTCCAATTTACTATCATCCTCTCATTTGACGCTATATAGTCTGAACTGCTGAAAAAGCGTCGTTAAATAAACCACAAATGTTATATCAAGGTGATATTATCACCAATCTACATAGTGCAACATTCCAGAAGACAGCCATCTTCAAACTCATTACATGACGACCTGAAATCTCATACGATGGAACTATATAGTGAATTTATACCTTTATCTGCAATAGTGACAAATGTTTGTTGATATATCTGACTCTGCATATATAAAACAACACTTTTTTCAGAGGTAGCCATTGCTTTTCTGTGTGCAGTGTTAGTAATAAAGACCATAGTATGTTTTTTAATATTAATATTCAGGTTTAATGTAATTTATGACACTATCACACCCAGTTCATTTTAGTGTCTGAATTACGTGTTGAGAGCCAGTGACGCTGCTTTCATGACAGAATACCTCATTGGATGTGCACAAAGAATTGTATGTAACAGCCATATATGGAATCTGAAGCTGATATATTTCATAAAACTGTATGTCTTTTTGTCATGTGCCCCTTGAACCCACTCAGCCACATGGTGTATTTTCTTAAAAATTAATAAGCTGTAAAACTGTAACATAGAAAAAATTTATGTATGTAAAATGTAACATTATTTAATTGTCCGGACTGGATACCCTTTTCATTATATAAAATTATTAATTCATTTACTTATAATAGCACATTTTTGTTAGCAGATTGGCCCTGTAAATCATGCTTATGTGAGACTTCCCTATTTGCAGACTAATTGTTAATGACTTGACATATGTAAGACTTGAGGTTCTCACAGCGGTGAATATGAAGATTTCTGTCTTCTGGGTTATTGCGCTGTGTAGTCTGGTCGATGTTAACCAACGTTTCAGAGGTCATACTGCCTCCGTCATCAGGGCGATGAATATGCCAATAGGGTGTGAGGAGTTGGATTTTATAGGCAGGGAAGTGAAAGGTGTAGCCTGCCCCGAGCCAATGGGAGCAGGTATGGGAGTGGACCAATGGTAGCACGTGGGCGAGGGTGGGAGAGGGAGAGAAAGTAGAGAGAGAAAGGTGAGTGTAGTTGTATGGATAAAGGCCCTGAAAGGGGCCGAGTTAGTGGTCTGGTTGGTTCTGGCGGCGCACTCTTGCTCGTTCTCGGAGTCCTCGGAGTGTGTGGATCAGAGGCTTCCAGGACCGGCTCAGGTGAAGTCCATCTTCCCTGTTAAAGTTATCAGGATGAAGTTCGATCTCGATGGCTTCCCTGATTAACCGGTCCATGTAGCCGGTTTTTGAGGAGAGGATAGAAGTGTCCTCTAGCTGTATCTTGTGCTCCAAGTTGAAGCGGTGTTCAGCAACCGCAGATTTCTCGGGCTGCCCGAGCCGGATGTGGCGTTCGTGCTCCTTGATCCTGGCCTCAACGGAACGGCCTGTCTGGCCGATGTAGACTTTTCCGCACTCGCAGGGAACTCTGTATACGCCAGGCGTCTTCAGTCCTAGGTCGTCCTTTACCGGCCGGAGAAAACTGGGAATTTTCTTTGGCGGAAGACCAACAGACTTGATGTCGTGCCTGGCCAGCAACCTGCTTATGCGGTTGAAGGTCGTCCCGACGTAGGGCAGGAAGGCAACCGAGGCTGGTTTTTCAGTAGGCGGTGGCAGCCTCGCAGGCGGATTGAGAGCTTTCTGAATCTGACGGTTGCTGTATCCGTTTTTCCTGAAGGTGGTGGTGAGTGCCTCCAGTTCACTCTGTAGGCTGTCGTGGTCGCAAAAACCGGCTACATGGACCGGTTAATCAGGGAAGCCATCGAGATCGAACTTCATCCTGATAACTTTAACAGGGAAGATGGACTTCACCTGAGCCGGTCCTGGAAGCCTCTGATCCACACACTCCGAGGACTCCGAGAACGAGCAAGAGTGCGCCGCCAGAACCAACCAGACCACTAACTCGGCCCCTTTCAGGGCCTTTATCCATACAACTACACTCACCTTTCTCTCTCTACTTTCTCTCCCTCTCCCACCCTCGCCCACGTGCTACCATTGGTCCACTCCCATACCTGCTCCCATTGGCTCGGGGCAGGCTACACCTTTCACTTCCCTGCCTATAAAATCCAACTCCTCACACCCTATTGGCATATTCATCGCCCTGATGACGGAGGCAGTATGACCTCTGAAACGTTGGTTAACATCGACCAGACTACACAGCGCAATAACCCAGAACTACACTCACCTTTCTCTCTCTACTTTCTCTCCCTCTCCCACCCTCGCCCACGTGCTACCATTGGTCCACTCCCATACCTGCTCCCATTGGCTCGGGGCAGGCTACACCTTTCACTTCCCTGCCTATAAAATCCAACTCCTCACACCCTATTGGCATATTCATCGCCCTGATGACGGAGGCAGTATGACCTCTGAAACGTTGGTTAACATCGACCAGACTACACAGCGCAATAACCCAGAAGACAGAAATCTTCGACTTGACATATCTTTATTTTATATGCATATATGTCTGTTAAAGACTTTGCTGGCAAAAGAGAATAAAATGTTTTATTCTTATGACCACCATACATAGCTGAATGTGGGGCTATAAATGAATCTTCATGTCCTACAAGATTATAAGGAATTTCATGTGTAAAAAATCAAGCATTATTCGTGTTAACTGTTTTAAATATCCATTTTCTAAGCAGTAAATGCCTTGTATGTTTCGTCATTTGCAGCCGAGATAAGACTGGACTGAATGAACTGATATGTAATAAGTGGCTTGAGACTTTATTGCATCATGCAGGGCTGGTTCCACAGAAAGAAGCTTCCAGCTCGATAAATGAGTCGCCTGTTAATTATGAAGGTAATAATGACTTGTACTGTACAGTATGAGCCGGAATAGCTCAGTCAGTATAGTGACTAGCTACAGGCTGGAGGACTGGGGTTCATTCCCTGATGGGGGCAGAGGATTTTTCCTCTAGCCTCTGCATTCAGACTGGCTCTGGGGCCCACCCAGCCTCCTATCCAGTGGTTACAGGGGTCCTTTCCCAAGGGTAAAGAGCGGCTGGGGCGTGATGCTTACCACTCAGAGTAGACAACAATTAGACTTGAACAGAATTAACTAGTTGGTCTTTGTAATGGAGACCCACCATGTTTTCTTTGGTGGAAGAACTGGACTTTTAAATATTTACATAATTTTCAGCTGTATAGGGTGGATACTGCACCTTAATTATACATCTGCAAATTACTCTTATATCACTCAGGAAACAGCAGAGAATTTGGTGATTAAGGTTATAATTTTCACCAGATTAGCTGCCTACAGTTAATTTTTGTTCCTTGAAATTTGATTGAATTGTGACATCACCACGTTGATCTGATAATGATCATTATATTACTGTAATGGGCATATGCAGTAATCTGTTCATATATTAATATCTTTGATAGAAGGAAAATGTGACTTTGTGAGTATATTTAGACACAGGAAGGTTCTGTGAAATGTAGGCAATAGATTCTTTCTTGTCCTTGTATTTAGATTTATGTGTTGTTTTGAAGGAGTTTCAATTTGATTTTTACTTAATGGCGTTCATTATTATAGTCTTGTTTCAGTTGTATTGTTTGTATTTTACAGTGAAGAGAGTATGTATTAAGAATGTTAGTATTTGAGGAAATTTATTTCTTTTTTCAGTGATGTTAGAGGCATTGAAATGTCTGTGTAACATTATCTTCCATAGCCCATATGCTAAAGCACTGAGTTCCAAGAATAATTCATTAGAGGGTGTTCTTATGCTACTCCGAACTTACAAGGATCCAGAGCTCCCTTATGAAATTAAGTTCTACAATGTGAAGGTCTTGTTTCTGATCACTGCGTTTCATGAAAAGGTTGCGCCTGATTTAAATAGAGAACTGCTGGTGTGTCTTACTGATATATTGGATCTCATTTTAAAAGAAGTGGAACGAGAAGAACATGATGACAAGGGAGAAGCTACATCTTCTGTTATAAAAATTACATTATATGTAAGTACACTGCTCATATTGAAGTTTATGTCTTATTTGTAGGCGAAGTGTCAAATTGTCGCCCTCGGTGGACTAGTGGATAGCTTGCTCACCACTGGACCCAAGGCTCGCAGGTTCAATCCCGGCCAAGGTCGATGGATTTTTAAGGGTGATAAAAATCCGTAGCACAACTTCTTTTGGAGGGGAAGTAAACCTGGCAGTCCCATGTTGTAGATTTACAGCATGTAAAAGAACCTTGGGAGCATTATACAAGATGTTTCGTAAGCAAAAGTCAGCGACCATTTCTCACCCAAGTCTCTCTCCTGATTCACTGCTTCACTGCTAGATGGCTCTAGCAGTCAAATCAGGAGTAAGTAGAAATTGTGCAGAGTTAGTGGGCTGTTCACTCACTACTCATAAATGCACACTTTAAAGACTGTGAAACCTCCGAAAGGAGGCGGCGATGACCTGCTACTGGGTTAAGCTACAAATAGATAGATAGACGTGTCAAATTGAGGGAGCAGCAGTTTTGAATCTGTATGTTCTGTCACCACAAAGAATGAAGTTAATTCTGTCTCCATTCTGGTATTGCTAAGAGTAATGTAAAAATCAGGGGTCACCAGCTGTATACCTGCAGGTATCGTGGTACCCTCAAAAGGGTTTCTGGATGTCATAAGAATTTTAGAATATCCGTAAGTAGTTTTAAATGTTCTGGTTTCTCAATTGCCAAAATAATTAACAATTGCATTATAATATGATTCCAGCATAAAACAGAACATCATAACTTATGTACATTTACAAAATTCCTCCAACTCAGTTTTGTTGAACATATAGAAATGATACATTTATCGCAGTCTTCATATATAATTATTTCCTTGGTTCTGTTTTATCAACAAATGTCTGTACAAGATAGAAGCACTGGTTTGGAACTAGAATCCTTAGTGTCGGCATAGTAAACTGATCCCTGTTACTTCTTTATTGTAAATCAGATAACATTAAGTTTGTGCCAATCACCCATAAGTTACACACAAACTTTTATTATTTTAAATGCTGCAGCCTATATCATTGTCAACGCAGTAACGCTTGTCTCAAATTCACAGGAGCTTAAGGACTGAAAATAAGTAAACTTTTGAGACAAAGGAATTTGTAACAAATGTCAATTCTCGGTAATATTCTAAACTCACTTAATGGCTATACTGTTTTAAAATGCCAATCATAATGGCTATGCGGTCTGAGGCGTGGGCCTTGTGCGCTTGGACGCTGGGGCCGCGGGTTCAAATCCCACTCAAAGCATGGATGTTTGTCTGCGTCTCTCTGTGTTGTGCTGTCCTTTGTACAGCTAGAGGCCTTACAATGGGCTGATCACTCATGCAAGAAGTCCTACCAAATGTCTAATAGATCAAGAAATCTCCAAAGCAGGCAGCCAAGACCCACACTGGGTCGTAGAGCTGCAGAAAAAGAAAACTGTTTTAAAATGTGTTTTGAATTACAAGAAGATAATGGTGTCCATGATTATCAGAACAATGATCATTATACAGGGTGATTCAAAAGGTTAGGGCCAAACTGAAGGAGCGTATAGAGGAACTCAGAGAGAACAACTTTCGAATAGGAATCCATGTCCTCCAAAGTTATCCTGAGTCAGTCGAGGCCATTGAAGGTAGGGACGTCTGATAACATACCGCTGAAATAATCACAGCCTAGAGGCCTCTGTAGAATCTGACAGGATACGTGTGATTCAAAATGAAGCTAGTAGGAGAATAGCAAATTACGATTATTTCAGCGGTATGTTATCAGACTTCCCTATCTTCAATGGCCTCGACTGACTCAGGATAACTTCGGAGGACGTGGGTTCCTATTCAAAATTTATTCTCTCTGAGTCCCTCCATAAGCTCCTTCAGTTTGGCCCTAACCTTTTGAATCACCCTGTATATGTGGCTCATGCCACTCATCTGTCAGCCTTTTGTCCAGTAATTGAATGATGCATTCATTTCTGGAAATGTGATTTTGCGAGAGAAAATGTTTTCATGTCTGTAGGACAATCAGGTGGAATTAGCTTGTGGGGTGCTGCAGACTTTGTTCAATCTGACTATGAACTCCGCGAAACAACATGCATTTGATGATGAAATGGCTGAGTTTCTTCGCCTTGCTTCCATTCTTCATGATTTCCTGCTTTGTGCAACACAGCCGTGTGAAAAACAATATGAACTTCACAGGTATGTTATGTATTCTAATTATAATTGTTACATGTTAAGTTTGTGTTTACATATACATTTGGAGAATCACATTTTTCTACTACATATGGAGTAAAGATTTTGTGATACATGAGATGATATTGATTCTGCTGACAAAATTAATTTTTTGTGTGTTCTTTATATGATTTGCATGATGAAGTGAATACACATAGGGCTGGTTGTCTGTCTGTGTGCATGATTCAACTAGAAAACAGGCATATGGTTTTAGATTAAATTTGGTATGGTCGTATGTCATGCCTTTCAGTTTCCTACACACGGTGGGCAAACAGACTTGTGAAATTGGCACTAGTGTCACTTGCAACAATGCCATACAATGATTTCTGGGTATAGATTTTAAGAAAATGAAAGAAACTTTTTGTATTAATAATTTTTGTAATATAATATAACAACATGGCGGCTGCATGAAAAAGTTTCGACTTGAACATCTGTATGAGTCCAGTATGCTACCACAGAGGTGACGCACATTATGACGTATCAGTATTGATTCATATTAAGACGATTTTAAGACCACGTGTAAACTACCATTGTCTAAGTGTGGTAACTGACAGTAGTTTATTAATAATTCAGAATTTTTAAAGGGCACTTATGTATTCTGGTACAGATTAGATCTTTCCAGTCTTGTTAAGTCATCCCAAGGGTCATTTTTCTACCAAGGTTGTTTTATGAATAGTTGTATTTGTTGGCAGAAATGTAGTCAATCTTCTGATGAATCTACCAGAAAATTGCTATGAGAAGCTAATGACCCCTGTTCAGAGAAGTCTGCATGATACTGATAAAGGCCCTGAGTATGATGGCAAGAACATGAAAGCAGTTGCTGTACTTTTGGACTTTCTTAGCTATAAATTGGACTCGGCAGAACAGGTACGTAGTACTATACGAGGTGCGATCGGAAGGTTTCCAGACTGTGTCAATAGAGGGCGAACCGGATGTAGTACGAGCTTCTGCCGCTAGGGGGTGCGGCCTACATTCATAGTGAATCAGTGTGCCAGCCGGCATCATCGAATTAGCATTTGTTTCTTAGTTACGGGCGTTTTGGTAGTGCATTACACTGACCCTACTGCGATTTCGGAATGGCGGATTTTCATGAACAAATCAAATTTTGCCAAAGACTTGCCAAAACGGCTATGGAAACCTATGAAATGCTAAAGCAAGCATTTGAGGAGTCCGCAATGGGTCGTGCACAAACTTTTGTGTGGCATTCACGTTTTAAAAATGGCCGAACCTCTGTCGATGATGACGAGCGTTCTGGACGACCATCTTCAAGCACAACGCCCGAAAATGTTACGAAGATCGACGTCGTACCATCAACGACTTGTGCGACATTGTTGGGATAGGTTATGGGACCTGTCAGCTAATTTTAAAGGAAGCACTCCACATGCAACGCATCATGACAATGCGCCAGCGCACACCGCCCTCAAAGTTCGGCAGTTTTTGGCCTCAAACACCATGGCCGTCATCCCGCACCCTCCTTATTCGCCGTGTGACTTCTTCCTCTTCCCAAAGATGAAAATTCAGCTAAAGGGAAGGAGATTTGAGACGATAGAAGAGATTCAGGCAGAATCGCAGATGGTGCTTGACAGGCTGACAAAGAAAGATTTCCAGGGATGCTTCCAGGCTTGGCAGCGGCGCTGGGATCGTTGTGTTCACTCCCAGGGGAACTACTTCGAGGGTGATGGATGAATTTAATACCTGAGATAAGTGTACGGGTTTTTATAGGCGCAGTCTGGAAACTTTCCGATCGCACCTAGTATTGTAGAGTAACCCTGAAAAAAATTAACACTTGTAAATACCTGGGATGCAGTACAGTAGGGCCCCGCTTTTCGGCGATCCGTTAATATGGCGCTTTTCAATTGCGTACATATACAGTAGGGCCCCACTTTTTTGGCTCCACGTGCTCAACAACTGAGTCAGAAAAGTGTGTCTGGCACCATTTTCTCGTCGTTGATTCAGTCTGTTTATAGCTTTTGTGCACTCTGCGTCTCTCTGTATTTCTGACAATTTTTCAAAGTTATTACGTACTGTATATTCCTTCATCCTTCCTACAATAAACATATTAATTTTCAAATTTATATTCACCAATCACTATAAGCTGAGGACGAAAATATTTTAAGGTAAGCAATGTGTGTACTACTGATATTCATTTTACTTTCATATCGTTTTCTTAGGCCTAGTGTTATTGTGCACTTACTATATGATAGTGTAAACGTCTTATTAGGCTTTGATATGCATTTGCAAGTGAGAAAAGGCAAAAATCTGCTTTTCAGCGATTTTCGCTGTTCGGCAGGGGTCTGGTCCCTAACCCACCGTATCTGCGGTGCCCTACTATATAAATTTTAACCTTTTAATTATTTTAACCCGTTGTCCATCCTAACATAGAATGTAGTAATATTTCGCTTCTAACATAGTAAACTCAGCCATAGAATTTATTTATTTTATGACAGTGCAAGTATAGAACTAAATGCATCTTGCGTCAGGGTAGGCAGAGAAGGCCGAGCTAAGACCACGTTATCACGTTTCATCATGCTCATATGCATGTTGTGTTACAGGATCCAAAACATTGATAAAATGTTCTGATTTACTTCTGGCCTGTATTATATGCTTTATTTTACTTGTAAGCATATTGCAGTATGAAGGTCTGTTGACACATGTTCTATATTTTATCTTTTCAGAACAGTTGTGCTTTTATTCTAAACTATGGCCAGTATATTTCTTCCTTGATCCCTTCAATGTAATGTACCCATAATTCATCCCAGGCTGTATACTGTTTAGAAAATGATTCCCATCAAAGAAACATTAAAATGAAACACTTTCACGTCTGTGACAGTGTTCAAACTGTGGTCCATGAATGACTCTGTAAGCAGTCAAAAACTTTTTCTCTCAGAAAAAATATAAACATTAGTTTCACAATAGAGAAAATCAAGTGTGTTGTAGATAGTATTGAAAAGTAAGAGATTTCCTTAACCTATGCTGAAAAGTAATATTTAACTGTTTATATTTTTGTCTCATAACCAAGTGAATTAAGTACTTCTGTAAATTTCATTGATAAATTTTATTGAAAGTATTGTAGGATCCACATTACTTCTGGTAAATAAGTTACACATCACAATAGAGATGTTTATATGCTGTTCAAGTTTGGTTCATACTGTTTACAGGATGTGAGTTCACAATATGAACTTGTTTGTCCCATAATGTTTGTCATGGTGAATTGTGTAAATTGCCACCGTTCAATGCGTAAGTTCCTGCGTCAGCGTGTACTTCCTCCTCTGACAGAAGTCCATTCTCGGCCTGAAGAGGGAACTACCCTCCGTAATAAGCTGTGTCGGCTACTCACTTCGTGTGTTATGCAAGTTCGTGATTTAGCTGATCAGTTCCTCTTCATCCTTTGCAAAGAAAATGGTGAGTATGATGTGTGTTAACGAAATAGAGGTTGTTTAGGTTTTACATTTTTAATGTGCTTGCTAATTATTTCTTTGCTGGGAGTGGGGCTATGAATTTCCTTAGCTTGTGAATGTTTCAACATATTTTATTGTATACAGAGTGATTCAAAAGGTTAGGGCCAAACTGAAGGAGTGTATAGAGAACAACTTTTGAATAGGAATCCATGTCCTCCAAAGTTATCCTGAGCCAGTCGAGGCCATTGAAGGTAGGGAAGTCTGATAACATACCGATCAAATAATTGTACTTTGCTATTCTCATACTAGCTTAATTTTGTTCTTTTTATTAATGTACAAGGATTACATTAGCAATGTTACAAACCAGGAGCTTCTGCGCTCACAAATAACCAACACGAGACTACAAAAGCAGCAATACACCAGTCACTGTCAACTCAGAAACATAATGTAAACAGCCCAGGGCCTCTGTACATGTGATTCAAAATTAAGCTAGTAGGAGAATAGCAGTTTCTTTCATATTAGAGATTTAAGGCAGTGTGGGTTATGAGCTGCTCAGCTGCCCGAGCATGGTGGAGGGGCTGCCTCCTTTGGCCTCCAGGCTGGCCGGACTGCTTCTTTGCTTGCCCCTTCTCCTCAGACCTTACTGGCATGGGTGGCCCTACCAGGATCATACGTTCAGCCGACATCGCTCTTCGAGTCATTAGGGGACTGATCCCTCCCACCAACATTAAGGTCTTGCAGTCCCTAGGGAACTGTAGGAGAATAACAAAGTATGATTATTTCAGCAGTATGTTATCAGACTTCCCTACATTCGATGGCCTCGACTGACAGGATAACTTCGGAGGACAAGGATTCCTATTCGAAAGTTGTTCTCCCTGAGTCCCACTATACGCTTCTTCAGTTTGGCCCTAACCTTTTGAATCACTCTGTATATACTCCATGTTCATTGTATAGGTCTAAATGCGTTAAAATAGTTAATTCTATTTTAAAATCATGAATGAAAAGTGTCACATGAGCATAAATACAATATTATTGAAACCTCTTATTTAGTCTTTCTTGAGGATTTTTGAAAAGTTATAAGTTGTATATTTCTATAAATTAGCACATTAACAGAGCTAGTGCTCCACTTGCATAGATATGAAAGCAAGAGAGAATATTCAACATAATTCACTGTGAATGTAGTTTTAGATTTTCTGTGTAAAAGTAATATTACATGTTTCACTTGTCAAATCTTACGTAGAAAATAGTGAAAATTAGTTTGTAAAGTGTAATAACCGTGTAGCAGTTAGGTGCTCAAAATTCAGTAATCCTTTATTGATATAAAATTTCATACACTGGTTCCATTATGTGTAGTATTTACAGCAGTAGTTCTCAAAATTTTCTGTGTGTTGACCATCTGCACTGTTAGAACTTCCCTTAAATTTATATTTGAATGAGACTTCATTTTATCAGACTCCCTTGAAGTGATGTCTGGATCCAAGCTAGATTTTTTGTCTTACACTGGATCTACATTTGGTTTCATATAGAGCTGTTTCTGTTTGTTACAGTGATGCGTATGGTGAAGTATACAGGATATGGAAATGCAGCAGGGTTTTTGGCGAGGAGCGGTGCTATGCTTGGTGAAAGCAACAACTTGTCTTCCACCTCAGGGGCACAGTATTCATCTGACAGTGAAGATAGTGACACAGAGGAATACAAAAAGTTCAAATCCCAGTAAGTACTGAATGTTATTACAGATCTTGTCAGTTAATTCAGAGTGAATGTTCATTGCCTTTTAATTTTTTGTTATGCAGCCCCACACTCTTACTCGAAGGTATCGATCAGTGTTTGGTTTGTACTACAAAAGATGTATGAACTAGTGACCTTTGTGTATTTCGTTCTTTTTTCCTGCATCATCCGCCTTATTGCATACCTTAATTTCTGGTACTCCATTACAGTGTTTTTACACAGGTTGTATACATTTATGCCAGCAATTGGCTCTTAGTCGGTTACATCCAGCATGCATTGCGGTAGTGCTCTGTTTCCACCCCAAGTGCTTGAAAGATGACACCACAAGAGGCTTTAATAAATTGGGTGGGACTGCATAACATAACAAATTTAGATGCATTGAACATTCATGGTATGCTATAAACAGCAGAATTGGCTGCTTTCTTGACCCCCCTCTCTCTCTCACACGCTGTGACATGCCCACACACTCCTGTTGGTTCACATGTCTTCACCTGATTCTGACACCAGTCACCACTGGTTAGGACTAGGCTATTCCTTAACTGTCTGGTCCCTATAACTCTAGCGCTTTCCGCTCACACGGCTTACTCATCGCCCTGATGATTGAGGTAGCAAGGACCTCTGAAATGTTAGTAAACTTCTACCAGACTACACGGTGCAACAACCCAGAAAACAGCCATCTTCAGAATTGACAAGTCTTTCATATCTTTCTATTTTGTTCCAGTGGAGCAGATATGCAAATATCATATTTGTTAAATTAGAATTCTCTTTGATGTGGCTTCAAGATAATTGTAAGTGTTCCATTTATTGCTTTCCATTAAACCAGAGAAATTTTACTCTCAGCAAGTAACACATCAGTTGTTCTTTGGTATTCTGTTTCAGGAACGCTGGAAGCATTGATAGTTGTTTCGGTTTAGACAGCTGTTATCTTTCTTTTTCTATATTATATAAATATATAATTTAAGACCAGAGTGGTCACACTTCTTCAGTGATGATCGTAACCGGAGCAACATTAAGCTCTTCATTACTGTAGTGAACCTATCTTGCCACATGAACAATGAAAAGTCAAAGTTCTAACCCTGCAGGTCTGACATACTGACTTTTTTTCCAGATACCCTTCCAGCATCAGGTTCTTTGTAAGTGTTCTAAGAAGCAGTTTCGTAGAGATTTCCCTGAACCCTCCTTCAGTACATCCCATGTGCACATACTCATAGCAGTATCTAACATTTTATGTATCAGATGATGAGAGTAGGATGTGGTATATTTTTTCATATAAAACAATTATTAAAAACTTAAAGGTACATAAAATAAATTTAATTAAAATCATCCTTTATAGTATTCCTTGACACTTCAAAGCATCTGCTACTTCCTCACTATGATACTTAACAGTCATTTTACAATCAAATCAGGATCAACATTATGACGGGATGTTGCGAGAAACCTCATCCTGATCCCATGGAATCCATGTCAGAGGAGCAGAAAGAATTTGAAGCATTAGAGCTAGTTAAAAAGCTGGATAAACTAACCAGGTGAGTTTTATCTTTAAGAGAACAAATTTAGTTAATGGTGAACACTATATTCTTTTGAAAATAAAAACACAGTATGTTACTTTCTTCAGTCATTTCTGTTATAATGTTCTGTCACTTTAATTTTTCTTCTCTCCCTTGCAATGGTTTGTTTATTTTAGTTTAATTCAGTTATAAACATATAGGAGGAGCTCTTGCCTTTCCTACTGCTAAAAGTAGTCGTCTTATTCGTTGGAAGCTAATGAATTTATTGAACACGATCGCAACAGTCCCAAGATAAATGTTTGCTGTGCTCTCTCCCATACCCGTGTGATTGGACAATTTTTCTTCCATGAGAACACTGTGAAGGCTACAAATTATCTAGATATGCTTGAATTGTATGCTGCACCTCATCTTGAGGATATGCAGCCCCATGTGTTCTTTCAGCAAGATGGGACACTGCCACACAGGGAATTAGAAGTGTGCAGGTTTCTCAATGAAAAGTTCTCTTCTCGTCCGATAAGACAAGATGGCCCTATTCCATGGCCTCCTCACTCCATGGATTTCTTTTTATGGGGCTACAATAATGACAGAGTGTATGCAAAGAACGTTAGTAACATCTCAGAATTAAAACACTGGATTGAAGAGACTTTAGCTTCAACCACGCAAGACATGCTTCTTAATGTTTGGAATGAAATCATCTATTGCCTTGATGTTCTGCGTGCTACTAATGGGGCTCACGTGGAAGTTTACTGAATTCTGGTTTACTGAAGTATTGACTTAACTGTGGTAGTCTACTTAATTAAAACAAAAATGTCTTGAGTTGTGTAATTAATCACTGCAAACCGTTTTAAGATTGCTCCTAAAATAACGAATTTATTAAGGCTTACAATGGGGTGAATAATATATGGACACCTGTACTGCCGCCATCAACTCTTGTGGAGTAACATGCACTATATGCATACAGTTCCTGCTTTGTGCTTTCACGCTGCAGATAGTCTTTAAATGACATGAATTCTACTTTGCATATCTTTTGTTGGCTTTCATTTGATTTATTTATCTACCAGGTTTTTTCTCTCTTTCTCATTAAGTAAAGAATTGTGAAATTGTCAGTTTTAGATCAGCTGTTTGTAGACATTGTGTCAGTCAGTCATGTGGACTCACCCAGATATCAGAATTATATTTATTACGAACTTTCCTTTACTTTTTTTTATTTTTATATACATATATATACAAACTATTCCTCTCCTCTAAGAAAGAGAAGGGATGGAAATAAAAAAATACAGAATTTTGATCATTCCGAAAGTCAGTGTAACTTTGCATGCATAGATTTAAATCACCAGTGAAACTTCTCCTAAAGCCTGAGATTGATATCCTCCCCGACATGACTTTATAACGTGTATAGCAATTTATATAGTTTTTATATTTTAAACAGAGATGGCATCATGCAGCCCTGCCGAATTGGAGAAGATGGCCGTCCAGAGCCAGTGGGTCATGTCTTGGAACTTATTGAAAATTTATCTCAACTGCAGATCAAGCCATCAGAAGATGATTGATTGATTTTGTTTCTCCTGTTTGATCACACTATAATTCATAACTGATATCACACATTCGTTTAATTTACAAAATTTGTATGAAATATTTGGACTTTGTCTTGAAATTATGTATTCACAAGATACATAGGTTTAGCATCCAAAAATGTTTTCCTTCACTAAGGAAATCCAAATTATGGTTCCTTTTCTTAAAGCCTCACTTCTCTGTGCCTTTTTTCAGTTACTTGCCACTTTTACAATATTGTAACTGTTTGTATAGTGAAATGATGGCAAATTGAGGAGAAATGGCCCTGAAATATTGGATAAAAATGTTGGATTTGAGGTTTTCACGGCAGAGAGTCTGAACATTGCTGTCTTCTGGGTTGTTGCACCATGTGGTCTGGTAGATGTTTACCGATGTATGATGAAGGCAGCAAGGACCTCTAAAATATCAGTAAACATCTACCAGACTACACAGCGCAACAACCCAGAAGACAGCAATCTTTATGCTATAGTCAGTTTTGTTGTATTCAAAATTAATCAAATAAAAGATGATGTAAGGTTCCACATGCCTGGATAAGTGAACTGAAAATTAAAAGAATTCCAGCATTGATATAGTAATTATGTTCTCTAAAAAGGTGCTTTAGTAATAAAAGTTTCTGCGTATCCTTACAAATTTTAACTGGGTTTCTGAAAATTAACCCAATGAGGCAAAGTGAATCCAAGCTGATTCTGTCAAGAGACCATCTCATAATCACCTTTCTTTCACCAGTGATACCACAGTCTGATTTAAATAAAGGTGTTTAAATGTGAAAGGGTTATTCATTATAATATTAAAATATTGTTTATAAGATTGATGGGATATCCATAGCTGCCCAGTTATTTATTTATATGTTTGATTATTGTATAGTATGTAAACATACTACATGTCATGTTTGTAAACAAATACAGAATGTATCAAAGGTTAGCTGTAAGTATGAAAGCATGTATTGGTTTTTAAACTCTCCACCCCTGCAGAGAAGGGATAGGATATTTCTTACAGCCATTTGTACTTTAATGTGATTTTCACCCTTTTCTGTTCTTACAAATCAATCTATGGAAACAGATTATTTAAGGATTGCATTTGATGGCTTTATTATGGCATTCAATTCATTGTGCATGGGTGTGAATAATATAACAAAATTAGTTTTTGATGTATTTTAAAGTTAAAATTGGGAACAATTAATGTATACACTTACTCAACAGCTAAGTTTGTTATTTACTTCTGCAACCATTTGTTGCACTACCCACAGATTGAATTTTAATCTTCTAAACTTCAGTTGCCTTTGTGAATATTTCTGTAGTAATAGTAAAAATGGGAGGTTATCGACTTTTATGTTGTACAAATCCTTAAAGGTTTAGTGTGCCAATTCTGCTCCAATTCAGTAATTGATACTTTTGTAAAACCATGACAGAGAGAGAGAGAGAGTGTGTGTTTTTGTTTGTTTGTTTTTCCCCTCTCCCCTGTCTGACGACAGGTCCATATGAACAGGATCCTTCCATCCTTTTCTCGGACTGGGACCTGTTCATATACGTTCTTGGCAGATGATCCAGAAGTGGTTTGCCATTGCCTTCTTCTGTGAGTGAATGGAGTAATTGTTGGGATGGCACGGAGAAACCGGGGAAGCCCCCGGAGGAAAACTCCGTGTTGCCTAGACCACGGCCTT
This sequence comes from Zootermopsis nevadensis, assembly GCF_977971745.1. Lineage (NCBI taxonomy): Eukaryota > Metazoa > Arthropoda > Insecta > Blattodea > Termopsidae > Zootermopsis > Zootermopsis nevadensis. The sequence goes on along the minus strand of NW_028259144.1, from coordinate 8,209,398 downwards.
GCCCAACACAAGTTATAAATTCGGGCACCACCGGGAATCGAACCCGAGACCCCAGGATTACAAGGCCAGCGTTCTAACCACTAGACCACCGTGGCTATACATTTATCACTGGATTTCAGGTTCATCTCCTGAGGGAGGGTTTTTTGGCTTTAGCACACAGTGTAATAAAAGTGATTCAAGAGGACAGACATATAATTGGTATTCAGATGATAAAATGTTGCAGTGCGGTCCATGAGTTGGGGTTCATACAATTAAAGAACATGAAGTCTAGGCATTAGCTGCAGTACAGTCTATAGGCAGCCATCACAGAAGCTGACGATCTAATAAGGGATAACATTCCCAAGAGTAAGTATGAACAAGTTTTATTAACAATTTATACATAAGTGCTCTCAACACAATACTTCTGTTTAAAAAGACATTTCTGATGAAACATGTCCTTTCTATTTGTTAACTTTGAAACAATTCAGACACCTTTTTGTCATGTGTAACATTGCTGTCTGTTTTATCTTTTAGTTAACTACTGTGAATATAACGTTTGATAGCTGAGCTAAACAAATGCTTCTTTTGGTGGTGGCGGTTTATCAAACTCTCCTAGCTCTTCATCATAATAGGCAGCGGCACGCCATGGTTTCAACTCCCATGGCACCTGGTCCTCCATCTTGGTAAGTGTGACACCCAGATCTTCTAGTGTTGGCACCCCAGGAAGTACGGTGTCAGTCGTATGTTGCTGCACAAAACAATATCAATAGACAGATAATTTCATGTGAAATCATGCTAGAATATGCTTATACCATTAATAAACATTAATTGATTACTTCTCTGGATTCCATTCTCATCATGAGACAACTCTGAGGCAAATGCATTTGTTTGCTGTCCATGTAATATTTACGTAAGATCCATATTAATCTTTCATATCTTGGTTTTCTAGGTTTTGCCACAAAATTTCTGTGTGTATTCTTTGTCTCCCCAGTGTTCATTACATAACCTTGATTGTCAGTACGTAGCCAGTCACTATATTCACAGAGTTTGCTCTGTTTTTAATTTAAAAGTGACATTTTTGTGTAAGAGCTAATGTGATTTTTCTGTCATTCACATGTCTGTTTATAAACAAAATTACAGAATAAAATATATAATCCATTACATACAGTAAAAAAACAATTGATGCTGTTCAATACTTGTACCTGTTCTAGTCCTTCAAAGTGCAGAAGACCAAAAGGCCAACCAGGTGAGATGTTTTGCATAAACAATGTCTTGGCTAAAAATATGGGGTCAAATCGCATGTCATACCGGAAGTAACCCCACTTACGGTCCCTGCGCATTACTGCAAAGAACCAATCGACAAGGTCTCCCAGAAAATAACGCTTGGGCCTGATAGGAAGAAATAAAAACAATGCATGTAAGTGCTGAAATAAGATTTAACACATTCATCTGAATACAAGACGATACTTCACCCAAAAGTTGTCAGTCGAGAATAAATGCTAAGAAATCTCGTAAGTTATGATTACTGAATAGAAAATTAAAAATCATGTACAGCTAAGATCTATTACCATACGTTTTCAAGGTCCATGTTTGTATTGAAGAAGAACATTGAAAATTTGAAGGTGACATGGCTTCTAATGTTATTAAGTTCACATAAAGTTTCACAAGAACTTGGTCAAATGATTCTAAAGTTACTTGAAACAGAAATGATATCATATGGCCCACTTTATAAAAAAATTAAAACTATATAAAACAAAGTTAACCCATTGAAAATAAAGCTTGTCTGAATTATGTTAAAAAATTCAGTTCATACCTTTAAAAAAATCACCACGTCAAAGGTCAGCTTGTTAATGTATAAGGAAACAATCCCTCTTTACAGTATCATATGAAATCAATAAGTACAAAATACACAGTTATGAATTGTTAAAACAGGTGGTGCATATAATTACCATTGAACTTTTAAGGGATTAATGAATACAGTGACATTCAGATTGAAGTATAGAAGGTACCATACCCAACAGCTTGGTATGTCTTGCCTACAGCATCAGGATCCTTGATAGCGTTTACAATTGCAATTGCGACATCGGACACAAAGACAGGCTGCTTTACTGTGTCTTGTCCCTTTCGCCACAGCGGTATTCCTCTCATCTGGTTGCGCAAGGATTTAGTATATGAGCTGCCAACAGACAAGATTTCAATTTTAACTAGGTGACAGTGGCTGGTTGAAAACAAGACAGGAAACATGTACTTTCTGGATTATACTGACATTTCAAAGGTGTTCTTTATGTAACATTGTGTAGGTCAGAGGTCGTCAACCTGGTCCCTACCGCCTACTAGTGGGTGATTCAAGCTTTCGCGGTGGGGTTTTTTTGTCCGTTACAAATTTTGTTCTTCCTTCATATATCGAATACATTGCTAACAACTTTGCGAGTTTGACTTTTTAAAGTATGCTTTTGCAATTTACTTTTGAATTACATCTCTAAACTTTGAATATAGATAATAATTCACCAGACACTTCTCGAAGTATACTCGTGGACGAGGGAGCAACAAATGAGCTCCGTAGCCAAAGGCACGAGTTTAGTGTGCATAACGAGGGCGGCCATCACTCAGTCTTCGAGCTGTACCTCTTTCATGGTGGTGGGCAGTACGTGCGGCACCGGTGGGCAGTAAGGTAATTATACCATCAACAAAGATACAAATGTGGGCGGTAGGTATAAAAAGGTTGACGACCCCTGGTGTAGGTCAGGATGAAGAGATTGATTGGAGGCGAGACAGCGGAGAGTAGATTGGAGTCGAGTTGGAGTGGACGAGACCCCCACCGGCACAGCCTGAAGAGAGGTAGGGACGATGCTTGCGCTTGCGCAGGCCTCCGCCCTCAGTTAGCTTTTTGGTTGTGTCCAGTGGGACTCGTGCCGAACGAGGGCTGCCAGAGGTCGCCCAAGGGCAACCGAGGCCGACCGATGTTCAGCAGGCCAGCCGAGGCCGTCCCCAAAAGACGGCCAAGTCGGCACAACGAGTGGTTAGACTACTCGGCTACCCTGACTGAGGTTTTCCGTGCTTTTCCTCAGTTGTAAGGCGAATGCCAGGGTATAACTTAATAGGGGCACGGCCCGCCACCCCCACCCCGATCACGGAGGCCATCAGCTGAAGTGATCTTCCCCCCATGCCGCAGAGGCCTTCAGCCGAAACGGCCCCTCCCTCTCTGGGTTCAAACCCCGGAGATCCAACCAACCAAATACCTTTGGACAACTTGCCTGACGGGATGACCTCCCATCAGCAGCAACGGATCCCAGTTGTAATGGTCGAGGCTCCCGCCACGACGAAACCCCGTTAGCGTTAGCAAAATTTCCGTTTTTTTTTTTTTTTAAATTAAGACCGTTTACCATTTCCAGCAATGCGCCTTGTGCGCAGGAATGGTTTCACCTAGGTAGGGACGATGCTTGCGCTTGCGCAGGCCTCCGCCCTCAGTTAGCTTTTTGGTTGGTTGGTTGGTTTGGTGTAGGTCATTGTTGTACCAGTGTGATCCCAGGCTATTGTTGGATGATTTTAAACTATGAGACCAGAGGTCCCAATGTTGCAAAATATGTGACAGAATGGATGGGCCATAAGATATTCTTTGCTCACATTATCAGTGTGAATAACGCACAACTTTACATCTGTATTTAACTTTTCATACGAGTATAGGAAATGTAAACCCTGAAACCAAGGTGCTGCTGGCCTGACTATCTCTAGGGTTTTGAACTTGCTGTGATATGGGATGATTGGATTGTACTAAGCAGTGAAGTGCAGACGATAAAGGTTAACAAACTACACCACTGGATTACACAGCATTCACACAAATCTAAGACTCCCTATAATCAAAAAGTAAAAAATAAGAAAAATTTATTCTACACATAATCATAATCATATTCATTACCTCAGTAAAATCAAATTTTCACAGCAATGCAGTTATGAGCAGATACATATACAGTTAATCCATGGTTCACAACTGACAAAAGCACAGCAAAGAATCAGTATTTGTTTCTTGCAATGCACTCTCATGTTACACAGTACTAAGTTAGGACAAATAAGTGGTGGTGTTGAAGCCAGGCAATCTTTTTTTTGTCTCGCACGCGTGTGAATACATATTCATAAGACTACAATAAGTTTGCAATTTCATTATTTCAGTACAGTTTATTTTAAGAAAGCCGTGTTTTTGCTGATAATAAAATAATTTACCGAAGGAAGCGATCTTCTTGTCCAAATATTACACCTGGCCGGAAGACAATAGCTTCTGGAAATTCTTCCTTCACAGCAAGTTCTCCATAGTACTTGCTTTGTAGAAATTTGGAGCCATTTTTGAGAATAATAGGCTGTAATATACAAAATAATACACAAATGCTTAAGTTTTTATTGATGATGTGTGTGAGTCATGTCTTCATGTCATAGCCATTTCTGTTAACCTTTTGCTATCCACTATCAAATGAGGAAATGGCAACTTCAAAGTATCAATTCAGAAGTCTGAAGAACTGTTGTACAATTAGATTTAATAGACTGATTTCTAGTTACTCATTAAAAGTGATCCCTTTTTTAAACTATTATTACACATAAGACCATACTGATGATTAGGGACCCATCTGTGAGCATACCCCTGTGAATTTTGATTTTATATACTCACAGCACCTGTCTATAGTCAGAACTAGGATTAAATGGAAACCTGCCTTTATCAGAAAATTATTTCAGCAGCACAATTTCCTCAAAAAAATGGACTGTAATTAAATTTCCAGACCATGCATTCATAAATAGTAAACAATACTTCACTGGCCACATTCCCAAAAAATAAATATGGTATTCTGATGATGGCATGTGAAAAATGAATGAGTCTCTGCTTTGTATTTTGCATGATTTACTTATTTTTCATAATAAAGAAAGTCATTTGAATTTCTCCACATAAACTTTAACATAAAATGAAGACAAAACAGAAGAATAAATACAGGAGAGGGCAATACAGACAGGCAGACATATTTGCTAGTGTATAACATTCTGTTTAACACCACTTATGCAACATACAGGAACACAATCATATTTTAACATACATGCCTTACCTTTGGGTTACTGCTAGCATTCAATGCTGATACATGAACAAATTTTTCTACTCCTGCTTCTTTCGATAATCGAGCAAGGGTCCTTGCTCCTTGTACATGGACATCATGAAATGAGAAATTTCTGGTTTCCCAATCGCGCCCAACCAGGTTGATCACAACATTTGAATACTGAATCGCCTTGTAAATTGATTCTTCATCCCGTAAATCATATGGTACAAACAATACTTGTCCCAAATCACCAACCAGCTTAAGACGAAGATTGTCATAATGATCACCACGGTATGGTAAAATTAGCTGGAACATATAAAAGATATTGGATATCTTAAGAAAATGATCTTCTCTGTTAATAAATTAGTTTCTAAAATTATTCAATTTATTAAGTTGCGTATTATTACTGTCAGTATACTTGGTGTCTGCACTCTTTTACAGTGGTTTTGACCAAGCTTCAAGGCAGCCCTAGTGAAAATAACGTATTCCCCTATATTAAGTAATGACATAACATGTTACATATGAAAAGGAATCAAACAATGTGAGAATAATGACCATAAAATTAATTTCATTGACATTATGTAAATACACAAAACGTAAAGTAGTTAACTGTACCACTCGAAAAGTTGTAAAACATTATAAAGAATATAGGCAAGAAATTATAATGCTTCCAATTTTAAAAATTGTACCTGTGTTCCTATTTTGCCAAGACGATTACAGACATACCGACCCACAAAACCTGTTGCTCCAAATACAGTTGCAACAATGCCATTGAAACTGGATCTTCCACCAGTACCTCTTTTAAGTGCAGATAAACTTGGATTGTTTATGGTTCGGACATCAGTGGAATATGTTGCATGAAGGTAGGTGATGGTTGCTGCAGCACCAACTTGGTGTTCTAGATATAAAAGAATAATTCAGCTTAATAACGGTTGAGATCACTGGAAACAATACATTTAGGGTGTTTTAGAGCAGTAATCTTCTTCACTGTTAGTGAGATTGAATTGCCTAAGCAATGTGTGAGAAATGCATACAGGATTTAGTCGTGAAACTTACAGAGAAGAATCTACTTGGGAGGGTAATATTAAATTATAAAGCAACAGTATTTATGAGATTCAATTGGTTCAGGTTAAGATCCTGTGGCAAGCCCTAGTGACCAGGGTGATAAAATGTTTTGTTAAATAAAAGACGGAATTTTTAACAGCCGAGCGACTGTCAGATTTTATGAAAGGAACCACTCATACTGTTAAAGTTGTTTGATATTTTAATCCCCATAAAACAGTTATTTTGCCTTACTTGCAGCCTGCAACGTATACTGCAAACTCAAAGCAGCCATATTTACACCCACAGGTAATACCAACCTAATTTACACAAGTAATCTAGTGACCTGAACAGATGTTGGGCAAATTCTATTTTACATTCACGCATCTGGGGACTAACAGAATAAAAAATTGACAGTGGAACCACGGTTCCGGAGAATCTGACGTAAGTACGTCTCTGTAATGTAATGTAATAATTTTTATATAAGATAAGTACTTGTGATATTCTAAAACGTTTTTACCAGCATAAAATTATCTAGTCTACGACGCACTTCTACAAGCGATTCACAGCTCAGCTCTTTCCATAATAACGAAAGCGGATTGATGACGGCAGTAATGTAACACAACAATGACGAGTAAACAGATGACGTAACAATTAGTTTCTTAGGTAACAACAATACACGCAAGCTGACCATTGTCGGTCCATATTTACACATTGTTGGTATGGATCTTACACATCTTCGTTACGTTTTTTTGCCGAATGACCCTTCCGTGTAGACGTATTTACGGCAAAATATTATAGAATACTATCAATCATAGATTACCTGAATTGTAACATTGGCAGATCTGGTTTTCAGAATCTATAATAATTCGATTGTGGATTTCACAAATTAACGCTAGAGGTCGGTGGTTGTAATATGGTACGTATAAAAATTATGGCGTTGCCATAGATTAAAACTAAATTTGAATGTTACAATGGTTTATCACGTGTGCGACATCAAAATATTTTAAATGTGAGATCTAGTACTATATGTTTATAACATTAAACATCTCACTAAATTCGATCAAATTGTAAGAGATAGTGTTGTTTTGTGTAGTTTTAATCATGTATGTATGAATACAGAAATTATACTTGATAATTTTGCATTATTTTTGCTGACAGTGTAAGAATGGGACAAGCTGGAAGTTCAGATAACGTAATCCCTGAAACGGTAGAGAATATACAAGAAGACATTTGTCGACATGCAAGAGTGTTTTCCGAAATTGCTAGTTTGACATATCAGGATTTTCAGTCTTGTCTTGGAAAGTTGAATACACTGTAAGTAAATAATAAGTTCTATGACTACTGTTTTAAAATAAAATTGTTTACAGTGGAAAGCATCACTAATACTACATTGTTGTACCAGTTTCACATTTTTCTTGGACGTTGGGGAAATTATTCAATTCAATTCAATTCAGTTCATTTATTAAAGTGCTTGACAACAGCCGAAACGGCCAATAACAGCCAAGCACTAACAACAATACAAATCTTACAATACTAAAGCAAACAAACAATATTAATTTATTGCAAAATAATTAATAAGTAAATGAGCTAAATGTTATGGATAAGTAAATTAAAAATTAAATTAAAATCACTTCAATTTTGGACAAACAACATACAAAATAAATTATTATACTAAATAAATAATAAAAAAGAACAATGATTATTGTTTAAAGAGCTGACTGACATCAGTAAGCAAAACAGGATCTTTGTTAAAGATGTCGATGCTCCTACAGACTGCACTGGCAGCAGAAACGCATCCGGCAGAGGGACTAGCCTTGAAATTACGTTGTACAGTAAAGGTAGAGTAGTCTCTGATAGACCTAGTGGGTACGCAGAGACTAACTGTATCAAAAACAGATGAGCAAATAATTTTGCCTTTAAAAACATTAATGATGAAAAGCACATCCAAAAGCTTCCTCCTTAAATGCAACGATAAAAAATTTAATCTGACTAATATATCATCATAATTATAGGCACAAACACCATTAAAGAATCTAGTGTAACAAATTTCCTTTGAATCCTTTCCAATTTAAAGGAATCAGTATTAGTAATAGAATTCCAAACAACGGATGCATACTCAATTTTAGAACGGACTAAAGTACTGTACAAAACCAAAAGGCTATCAACAGTGGAGAAGGAAGAAGTAATGTACTGAATCAAGCCAAGCATTTTTAAGCTATGTGAATATATGTAGTTAATGTGCTGATGAAAATAAAGCTTACAGTCCAATAGAACACCGAGATCTTTAACACAATGGGAGCGTGCCACCAGGTTGTTACACAATTTGTAATTAAAGTAAATACTGTTTGTCTTTCGGGTGAATGATATAACAGTCGTTTTACTTAAATTAAGTTGCATCCCATTAACAAGACACTAATTTTGCACTGAATGGATGTCGTCCTGTAACAGTTTGCAGTCATCAACATCGCTAATACTCCGATATATCTTTAAGTCATCAGCAAATAAAAGGCACTGTGAGTTATGTATGGAGTCACAAATATCATTAATGAATATATTAAAAAGTAAAGGGCCTAGGGTGGAACCCTGAGGCACTCCACACTTAACATGATAAGGATACGAAAGAGTTCCAGATACACGAACAAAGGATTGCCTGTCAGAAAGATAACTATGGAACCAATCAACATAACTGGGTGATAGTCCAATTTTATTTTAATACTTCCATGTCTTATATATGACTTATTGAGTTTCTGACTATATTAGTTATTGAATGTCATTTATATACTGAGAGGTTTGCTGCTGTTGTGGATGTGCATGTACCCAACTCAGAATGAAGGAAATGTTACAAGGGACAGCTGTTATAAGTAATTAGTGCATGTCTTCAAGCAGTTTCCTTTCACATAACAGTTTTGTTGGAGGTTTTAATGGAAATGTAGGGAGAGAATATTTTTTCAGACCAACCAATGGGATTGAGATTTTACATTAAATCAGTAACAATAATGGGGTTATGTCAGAAAATATAATTGTCAAGAATACAGTATCCCACATCACAACATTTATAAATGCAGTTGGACTTTTCCTGATGGGAAGACAAAAATAAGATTGATCACATCTTACTAGGTAGAAGATGGCATTTAGGTGTAATAGCTATCTTATGTTTTAAATGATGTGACTGATACTGTTTGGAGAGACCATCATTAGGACAGTACAGAAAGTTTGATATGGAAAAATTTAATCTAAAGAAGCTAAACAATATGGAAGTTGGAAAAAAAGTGTCTTGTTAAATAATCTCAATAGGTTTACAGCTTTGGAAGACATGATAATATGAACATCAATATGGCATGATAAAATATCAGAAGTAATATAAAAATACAGACATTTTTGTGTATGTTTTTGTAATTTATTATAAATATTGTATAGTTTTCATCATTCTTGAATGTTATAAGCTAAAAAGCCGTAAAAACTAATAAGGAAATAAGAGATGCAGTAAGTGTATCATCACATTCAGTTCAAAAGGCATATTTCTGTCGCAAGATCTGTTAGGGATACAAACCGTATCAACAATTACTGCTTCTGCTTTAAGCATCCTTGGATTTGCATGCAACTTTTGTAAACTTCCTAATGTGGTAGAGGACTGTATAGTATTTGAAGATTATAACTAACTCGACAGAGCAAAGTTCTTCTTGAGAAACTAATAATATTCTCAACCAATCAAGAAAGTCATCTGTTACAGAATTTAAAGGTTCATTACTGTGTTTACAGGAACCCACCTCTAGATGCTTCCCTGAGCCAGATGTATCCAGTCCACACCCCTGAAACCTATTTATCTTCAATCTATTTTGATATTCTTGTCCCATCTGTGCTTATGCTTTGTATTTAGTCTCTTCTATTAATAGCTTGTATTTCTTTTGTAGGTTAAAACAATGCGTGGATAGCAATGGGAAGCAACTTATTTTCATAGTAAAGAAGGGTACTGACTCGACTCTTCTTTGGAAGGGTACGGTGAGAATTGCGTGTGTTAAATTGAATCCACTTACAAATAAAGTTGATACATACAGACTATTAAACCTCAGTGAATTTTTGAAGGTGAGTTAAATGTACTTGTCTCACATAAACCCATTATAGCATTACTTCTCTCTGATTCCCAGTAGTAAGAAGGCTGTGGAGTCAGAGTTGGAAGCAATTTTAGGTGGAGTCAGTAAAAATGTACCGACTCCGACTCCTACCTCAATATAAAATCTTAAAAAATACTATTTTAACACTTCGCTACTGTGTGAGCCGCCGGCGGCCTCAGCAGATTCAACGACGCGCTGAGCCACATGGTGTGGGAATAATGCTTTGTAACGTTGGCTCCGGTACCTTAAGAATACAAACTGTCTACAATCAACTAATTTCTGCAAAAACCATTAGACTTATATTTAATTATAGGTTATAATTCTAAAAAGTAGCCTGATGATTCACGTGGTGGTGATGAAATCTCTTATGGTACCATTTAGCATTTTAGTAGGTTCATTATTATAAATGCATATTGAGCTTTTATGAAGGAGTCAGAGTTGGAGGTTTTAGTACCGACTCCACAGCCCTGGTAGCAAGATCAGCCTTTAACAGTTGAGTTTTATATTTCTTGCTGCAAGTGTTTTTAGTGAGTGTTTGTGGATTAACAGTTTTTATTGATAGATATGGTCCTAGAATAACAGGGATGAAGTGGCCTGGAATTTTATGATTTTTTTACTTATTTAATGGCTTTCACAGTTACATAGATTTTATAGTGTTATGTGGGAGGATGATTAAGCGAGCTGAGTAAGAAAGCAATCATAGCATTGAGTTTGCTTGAAAGGAATGAGGAAAACCATGAAAAGGATTTCTGGCATCAGGGCTTAGAATCAAATTAAGGATTTCCTGAATAAGATGTAAGAGTGCTAATCACTCAGATATGATATTTGATAATTTTATTTCTTATGAAGATGTTGTGAAACAGAAGTTTTGCTATCTATTGTTTTAGGTTTTCAGAACGTTACAATGTCAACTGGCAGCTGCACGACAGAGTTCACTGAATTCCTCCAGCAGTGAAGCATCGGCCAGCATCACAGGGGGCACCTCATTACCATCATTGATGGACCAGAATCTTCTGACAGCAACAATGTTGTTTGAAGAAGTGGAGAGTTCGGCAGGATGCTACAGTGGGACTGGTGAACGACTCAATGAATGTTGCATATGTCTAGAAAGGAAACCAGATGTGATGCTTCCATGTGCACACAGCTACTGTATGCCATGCATAGAACAGTGGTAAGTACTTACTAATCAGTAATCGGGAATTTACATCAAGACCTGCATGCATTTCTACATCTGGATGTGACCTTGAAACTGCTTGAAGGAATTCCTAGCCAGATGGATGCCAAACATGTATCCATGCAAAAGTCATTGACCCCAGAAAACTCTGACTTACCTGGTGTCTAGCATTTGAGATTTTAATGGCAGTGAGTGTGACGAATCACACAAATTTTTTGGTTTCCCAGTGCATATAAAAGTTATGTAACACTATACTGTAGTCTGTTAAGTGTGCAATAGCATTATGTCTAAAAAAAACAATGCGAGAATTACCAAAATGTGACACAGAGACATGAAGTGAGCACATGCTGTTGGAAAAATGGCGCTAATAGACTTGCTTGACACAGGGTTGCCACAAACCTTCAATTTGTAAAAAACCGCTATATCTGTGAATCGCAATAAAACGAGGTATGCCTATATTGTGTACTGGATATTATTTTAATCTTTATTTTATTCTTCCTTATTTGGTTTATGCCCATTTGACCTGTTTCTAGATTATACAGACTGTTCAAATCATCTTATTTGTGCTCTTCCTAAATCCTTCTTCCCTTGAGGTCTGTTGTTGAAAACTCTTCTTGGTAATTTATAGTTTGGCATCCTTCGAACATGACCTCCACTTCTCTTAGTATTTCTTAATGTTGTCATTCTATTTATACTTGCTTTGCTGTCTGTCTATTAAAGTTACACTTTTAAATCCACTTAAATATCTCATTGTGTTGTTTCAGTCCTCTGCTTAATCCTTAAATCCAAGGGTTCATCATTTCCTTCCATACAATAAGTTTGTTTGTGAAACCACATAATGAAATACTAATTGGAGTTTTTTTTACTCCTTGATCTATTGTAATGTATCTGCAGTGAACCATTTTGTTACATTTTCTTCTAAATCCTAATTATTTTTATACTAGACATCCAACAAATTAATTATTTTAATTTTTTTACTTGTTTCAGACTCTTTCATTTGCTATGTTCTGTTACTGTATTCTGAATTAATTACTAGGCTTTTAATTTGTTGTATTCAGTTCGTCATCTTTGTGCACGGGCAGGTCATATTTATTTTATATAAGATGTAATAGTGAAGATCATTAAAAAACATCTTTGGCGTAACAGCTCCAGAGAGCCAAAGCCGACTAACTTGACTGCTGGCCTCACGTTCACATTCCTAAGTAGAGGTGAACGATCATCCAATCAGATGTAGGGTGACGTGTGGTCAGCACGACGAACCCCCAGCCATTGCTAGCTTTCCTGACCGGATTACGCTACCCATTGTAGCTCCCCAATTTCCTCACGATGCTGGGTTGGCACTGGTCCCATACACTGATGCGAAGATCATTATTGGACAAAATTTTCAGCCAGTTCCATCCAGCTCCCCCCTTACAGTCTCTCTCCATAAAATCTATTTTAATGGAATCCTTACATGTCTTGATCTTCTAAGTTACTTCTTTCCAAGCAATTTTCCCACCCATTAGTGTGTATGTATGACTTAATTAAATTATTTAAAATTTTGTAATTAGATTTTTGTACCTCTTCCTAAAATCTGTTAATTTCTATACAGACATATAATGATCTATCTAGAATGTACTGAAATATAAATTGGTGTTTACAGGAATGTAAACAATAAGACCTGCCCCATTTGTCGTGAGACACTAGACAGCACCGATGATACGTGGGTGATATCAGAAGTCCCAGGTTCCCACGAGATAAGTGAAGAGATATTCTGCTCTCTCATGGATCTGGCTGCATCATCAGCTACGACTCCAACTTAGCATGCTATGAGTAACTTCAATCTTCACCATGTACAATGTTTCTGCATTTGTAACTTTGTCAGATCATGGAGTTATCTATTGGTGTTTGCAGCCAGAGAATCAACATTCATTTCAAGTCTGTGCTGTGTCTGCTACTACCAATATATTAGTGTCTCAGATTTTGTAGTTCGAGTTAAGGAATTTGCAGTAGAATTTGAAACATAAATACCATATTTCTAAAAATCCAAAGATGCCCTCAATAATGACATAAAAATGGATGAAATGTTTGCATTTTATTTTACCGTTAATAATTGTTTGGGGTTACGTCATGTTTTACAGTAAACGTCTGATGCTGTTGAGGAACTTAACAATTTTCACCTTTTTGTATCCTGACGTGACCGTATTAGCTTCTCTGTTGTACATACAGAATGTGGGTGTAATGGCAGGTGTACTCTTCATTGTGTTTAGAATAATGTAGTTTAATATTTCATGGTTAAATTAGTGCTTGAGAGAAATCTGTGGATTTGTGATGTAAGCAGGCACATGTCAGGGACTTAGTAACTAAGGTACTTGTAGTGATTACTCAAATTATAATTTTGTCCACATTGGTAATTATTGTATTTTGAGTTATGATTCAAAAACAAGGTATCTGTCCCACTACATACTATAATATTTTTCAGTGAAATTGGTGGCTGAGTCCAGTTCTGGTCTTTGTAAGTGACCAGTCGGCGCAAAGAAAGTCTGTTGGTAAGTAGCTAGACCTCAGTCTGTTCAGAAACCGCGTGATAGAAGCATCGACAGCCGCACTGTGTTATTGCCAGTTCTCATGTGTCCTTTCCATTGTGTTGTAACCATTCACTAGAAACCAATGTTCCACGATGCTATATCTGGCCCTACTGTATGTTGTTTCCTCACTTTCTTGCCGCTCTGCCTCCGACCTTTACTTCCTACCAAGGCACAGTACATGTGATTGGTGCACGCTTCAGCTGCCAGTTCCGCCGAAAACTGTTATAGTTGTATGTACATGAACTTGTCAGAAATGTAAGTATTATTTATTGGTAGCTATACATTTTATATATTTAATATGGATTTAAAGACATTGATATCTTTTAATGTCTTTCTGCAATTAGAGTCAGAGATGCACTCTCTACCTCCAAAATGTTTAGGCAAGATATACAGAATTGTAGACTAAAATTCAATTCTAAAGGGTTTTGACGACGGTAGTTTACACTAAAAATTATTTGTTGTCAGGACTTTTTCCATCGTCTGTTTTTAAAATTCACGACGTTTCGGAGGCTGGTTCTGTCATACCCATACTTGGGTGGATAGGTTGAAATAACTGCATGAATTATATTGTCCAGTGAGAGAGTGCGTATAATAAGACAGCTTTTATGAATGCCATGTAGGTCATCGTAGTTCCCATAGTACTACACATCCAAACAAAATCATCATCATCATCATTCAAACTAAGTAACACAAGATTGTATTGAGGCAGCAAGTTCCTCCAATGTGTTGGACGTTTATTGCAAGAACGTGGTGCTGAACCAAAAGATGTTTTATAATTTAATCAATGTTGCCATAAAAACCTCAATATATAAAGTACAATCATATACATTGTGTTTGTTACATCATATTTTTACATAGCTGCAGAATTTTATTCATTCTGTGTAATTTGCTTACATGACTTTAACATTTCTATGATCTCGTTAGAAATGGATTACAAAATCGTCATGTGTTCTGCATTACTTTGCATTTACCATAAACATAAACTTTAGCCAATGTAATGTCTTCTTTTTCCAGTAAAGCACCTCACATTTCCTGAAAGGAAAGATGATCGTAAGATTATTAAATACTTTCTTTTATTTCATACAATTTATTAGAGGTAAAGTTAAGTCTACATGAACCGGGATAGCTCAGTCAGTATAGTGACTAGCTACAGGCTGGACGACCGGGGTTCGATCCCCGACGGGGGCAGAGGATTTTTCCTCTAGCCTCTGTGTCCAGACCGGCTCTGGGGCCCACTCAGCCTCCTCTACAATGGGTACCGGGGTCCTTTCCCGGGGGTAAAGCCGGCCGGGGCGTGTTGCTGACCACTCACCCCATCTAGTGCTGAGGTCAAGAAAGGGAGGAGCTATGCCTCCACTCACCCCAAGCGCCTGTATGGCACGTAGCGGGACAAACTTTACTTTACGTTTACTACTGATAACTTAAAACATTGATAAAACTTGAATATTTTCAAAAATTTTGAAAATTTTAGAAATGGATATAAATGCCGTGAAAATCAAAAATAACCAAAAAATTTCGAAAAATCTGGAAATTTTTTTTTGGAATTTTTCAGATTTTCTTAGTTTTCTGTGCGTTTTGAGCATTTTTCAGCATTTTTTGATTTTACGAAAATTTCGTAAAATTACAAATTTTCTTCAAAATTCTCTCCCATCGGTCGCTACTAGACCCCGTATCTAGACGACGCTGTCTCTGCCGCACCCAGTCTCTGTACGAATCGTTCATACTGTGCCCCGACATTTAACAGGCCGACTCTGCAAGGATCTATTTCGACAGACGGTGAAGCATGTCAACACAGACAGGCCGTCTCTATATAGACCTCGTTCGACAGACGGAGAGGCACAGAAGTAGTCAAGCAGAGATCGTATGAGGCAGAGACCCTGCATGGCACAGGCCGGGATAGCAAACGTTGGGTGAAGAACAGACTGTCAGCAGAGCCGGGAGAAGCACAGAGCGAATGTGGTTGAATCTGTGAGGCTAATACAGTCAGGCAGAGACTGTAAGCAGGATAGAACACTTCTGATAGGGGTCGTTTATATAAAGCTTGGAAAAAATGTCGAAAAATCAAAACGCCATGTAAATTCTCTCAAACGCGCACAAAACCAAAAAATTTCGAAAATATTCAAAAAAAGTTATAGTGGAACCACGGTTCCGGAGAATTAGACGTAAATACGTCTATACAGAAAGGAAGTTTATATATTGGCTTTATTCTAAATATTTCCTTTATACCCGCTTTACAATTGAGTAAAATTTGATTAAGACTTTGCTTATTTAACTTGAATTAGTTACGCTTAAGATGGGTGTGTAGTAGCTGAATGTAATGTAAAGTAATGAAATGTAAGGTAAGGTAATGTAATGAAATCTTTTATAGATAACAACAATGCCGAGAAAGCAATTGACGTTTGCTAGGTAACATAATGCAGTTACACTTTTTGCCGAATGACACTGACCCTAAAATATAGACCTATTTACGTCAAAAAAATTGAAGATGGAATTTTTGATTTTTTTTTGTTTGCGCTTTTTGGGCAATTTCCAGAATATTTTGATTTTTCGAAAGTTATCAAAAAATTTTGGAACCACCAACCGGCCTCTGCAAGTCCGTGTCTGCCGCACCTGGGCTTCTCAGAGACGGCACGTAACAGCCCTGTCATACAGAGACTGGTCCGTGCAGAGACCGAGACGGGCACAGACCGCATTCGTCAGAGACACAGTACATCAGAAACAGTCCGAGAGACACCGGTTCTGAAAGACATCAGGTGGTGGAATTTTGAAAAATTACAAAATTTTCAAAAAATCAATAAGTGCTGTAAATTGTCCGAAATGCGCACAAAACCAACAAAATTTGAAAAATTTCACATTCAAAATTTTCAAAAAAATTTGGTTTTGTCCGCCTTTCAGACAATTTCCAGCATTGTTTGATTTTTCGAAAAGTTTGAAAATTTGAATAATTTTTTCTAAACTCTCCCCTAGAGATGCATGCCAAAATCGTTGAATGCCTCATCCTGTCTCTGTCGCACTCGGCCTCTATCACACCCGGTGTCTGCACCAACCGGAATCTTCAATACTCGGTCTCAGCAGGTCCGTGTCTGCCTCACGTGTTGTCTGCCGCACCTGGGTTTCTCAGAGACAGTCAGAACCGTGTCATACAGAGACCGGTCCGTGCAGAGACCGAGACAGGCACAGACCGCATTCGTCAGAGAGACAGTACATCAGAAACAGTCTGAGAGACACCGGTTCTGCAAGGCATCAGGTGGTAAAATTTTGAAAAATTTTCAAAAAATCAAAAAGTGCTGGAAATTGTCCGAAATGCGCACAAAATCAAGAAAATGTGAAAAATTTCACTTTCAAATTTTTTTCAAATTTTTCAAAAAAATATTGGTTTTGTGCGCTTTTCAAACAATTTCCTGCATTTTTTCATTTTTCAAAAATTTTGAAAAATTTGAATATTTTTTTCTAAACTCTCCCCTAGAGATGTATGCCAAACTCATTGAATGCCTCATTCTGTCTCTCTCAGACTCGAACTCTACCACACCCGGTTGCTGCCTGCCACGGTGTCTGCACCAACCGGCCTCTTCAATACTCGGTCTCTGCATGACCGTGTCTGCCTCACGTCTTGTTTGCCGCACCTGGACTTCTCAGAGACGACACGTCAGAGCCGTGTCATATACAGACCGGTCCGTGCAGCGACCGAGACAGGCACACACCGCATTTGTCAGATATACAATACATCAGAAACAGTCCGAGAGACACCGGCTCTGCAGCACATCAGTTGGTGGAATTTTGAAAAATTTCAAAATTTTCAAAAAATCAAAAAATGCTGGAAATTATCCGAAATGCGCACAAAACAAAGAAAATTTAAAAATAATTTGAAAGTAGAATTCTTCAAATTTTTTGGTTTTGTGCGTTTCTTGGACAAATTCCAGCATTTTTCGATTTTTTGAAACTTTTGAAATTTTTCAAAATTCCACCACCTGATGCCTTGCAGGACCGGTCTGTCTCCGACTGTTTCTGAAGTACAGTGTCTCTGACGAATACGGTCTATGCCTGACTCGGGCACTGCACAGACCGGTCTCTGTAAAACACGGCACTGACGACACGTCTCTGAGATGCCCAGGTGCGCCAGACAGCACGAAAGTCAGACACGGACTTGCAGAGACCTGTAGGTGCAGACACCGAGGCAGGCAGCACTTGGTTGAGATTGAGGCCGAGTCCGTCAGGGACTGGATGTGCCATTCACCAACAGTGGCATGCATCTCTTGAGGAGACATTTGTAAAAAAATTGAAAATCTTCGAAAAATCAACAAATGCTGGAAATTGTCTGAAAAGCGCACAAAACCAAAATATTTTGAAAAAATTTGAATGTAGAATTCTTCAATTTTTTTGGGATTTGTGCGCTTTTAGGACAATTTCCAGCATTTTTCGATTTTTTGAAAATTTTCAAAATTCCACCACCTGATGCCTTGTAGACCGGACTGTCTCGGACTGTTTCTGAGTACAGTGTCTCTCACGAATGCGGTCTGTTCCTGATTCGGGCACTGCACGGACCGGTCTCTGTATAACACGGCACTGACGTGACGTCTACGAGATGCCCAGGTGCGCCAGACAGCACGTGAGGCAGACACGGACTTACAGTGAAAGGTAGGTGCAGACACCGAGTCAGGCAGCACTTGGTTGAGATTGAGGCCGAGTCCGTCAGAGACTGGATGTGCCATTCACCGACAGTGGCATGCATCTCTTGAGGAGACCTTTGAAAAAAAAATAGAAAATTTTTAAAATTTTCGAAAAATCAAAAAATGCTGGAAATTGTCTGAAAAGCGCACAAAACCAAAATTTTTGAAAATTTTGAAAAAATTTGAAAGTAGAATTCTTCAAAAAATTTTGGGTTTTGTGCGCTTTTTGGACAATTTCCAGCATTTTTCGATTTTTTGAAAATTTTCAAAATTCCACCACCTGATGCTTTGCAGGACCGGACTGTCTCGGACAGTTTCTGATGTTCAGTGTCTCTGACGAATGCGGTCTGTGAATGACTCGGGCACTGCACGGACCGTCTCTGTATAACACGGCACTGACGTGAAGTCTCCGACTTGCCCAAGTGCGCCAGACAGCACGTGAGGCAGACACGGACTTGCAGAGAACGGTAGGTGCAGACATCGAGGCAGGCAGCACTTGGTTGAGATTAAGGCCGAGTCCGTCAGAGACTGGATGTGCCATTCACCGAGAGTGGCATGCATCTCTTAAGGAAAAAATAGAAAATTTTCAAAATTTTCGAAAAATCAAAAAATGCTGGAAATTGTCTGAAAAGCGCACAAAACCAAAATTTTTTGAAAATTTTGAAAAAATTTGAAAGTAGAATTCATCAAAATTTTTTGGGTTTTGTGCGCTTTCTGGACAATTTGCAGCATTTTTCGATATTTTGAAAATTTTCAAACTTTTCAAAATTCCACCACCTGATGCCTTGTAGACCGGACTGTCTCGGACTGTTTCTGAGTACAGTGTCTCTCACGAATGCGGTCTGTTCCTGATTCGGGCACTGCACGGACCGGTCTCTGTATAACACGGCACTGACGTGACGTCTACGAGATGCCCAGGTGCGCCAGACAGCACGTGAGGCAGACACGGACTTGCAGTGAAAGGTAGGTGCAGACACCGAGTCAGGCAGCACTTGGTTGAGATTGAGGCCGAGTCCGTCAGAGACTGGATGTGCCATTCACCGACAGTGGCATGCATCTCTTGAGGAGACCTTTGAAAAAAAATAGAAAATTTTCAAAATTTTCGAAAAATCAAAAAATGCTGGAAATTGTCTGAAAAGCGCACAAAACCAAAATTTTTTGAAAATTTTGAAAAAATTTGAAAGTAGATTTCTTCAATTTTTTTGGGTTTTGTGCGCTTTTTGGACAATTTCCAGCATTTTTCGATTTTTTGAAAATTTTCAAAATTCCACCACCTGATGCTTTGCAGGACCGGACTGTCTCGGACAGTTTCTGAAGTTCAGTGTCTCTGACGAATACGGTCTGTGAATGACTCGGGCACTGCACGGACCGTCTCTGTATAACACGGCACTGACGTGAAGTCTCCGACTTACCCAGGTGCGCCAGACAGCACGTGAGGCAGACACGGACTTGCAGAGAACGGTAGGTGCAGACATCTAGGCAGGCAGCACTTGGTTGAGATTAAGGCCGAGTCCGTCAGAGACTGGATGTGCCATTCACCGAGAGTGGCATGCATCTCTTGAGGAGACCTTTGAAAAAAAATAGAAAATTTTCAAAATTTTCGAAAAATCAAGAAATGCTGGAAATTGTCTGAAAAGCGCACAAAACCAAAATTTTTTGAAAATTTTGAAAAAATTTGAAAGTAGAATTCTTCAAAATTTTTTGGGTTTTGTGCGCTTTTTGGACAATTTCCAGCATTTTTCGATTTTTTGAAAATTTTCAAAATTCCACCACCTGATGCTTTGCAGGACCGGACTGTCTCGGACAGTTTCTGAAGTTCAGTGTCTCTGACGAATACGGTCTGTGAATGACTCGGGCACTGCACGGACCGTCTCTGTATAACACGGCACTGACGTGAAGTCTCCGACTTACCCAGGTGCGCCAGACAGCACGTGAGGCAGACACGGACTTGCAGAGAACGGTAGGTGCAGACATCTAGGCAGGCAGCACTTGGTTGAGATTAAGGCCGAGTCCGTCAGAGACTGGATGTGCCATTCACCGAGAGTGGCATGCATCTCTTAAGGAGACCTTTGAAAAAAAATAGAAAATTTTCAAAATTTTCGAAAAATCAAAAAATGCTGGAAATTGTCTGAAAAGCGCACAAAACCAAAATTTTTTGAAAATTTTGAAAAAATTTGAAAGTAGAATTCTTCAAAATTTTTTGGGTTTTGTGCGCTTTTTGGACAATTTCCAGCATTTTTCGATTTTTTGAAAATTTTCAAAATTACTCCACCTGATGCTTTGCAGGACCTGTCTGTCTCGGACAGTTTCTGATGTTCAGTGTCTCTGACGAATGCGGTCTGTGAATGACTCGGGCACTGCACGGACCGTCTCTGTATAACACGGCACTGACGTGAAGTCTCCGACTTGCCCAGGTGCGCCAGACAGCACGTGAGGCAGACACGGACTTGCAGAGAACGGTAGGTGCAGACATCGAGGCAGGCAGCACTTGGTTGAGATTAAGGCCGAGTCCGTCAGAGACTGGATGTGCCATTCACCGAGAGTGGCATGCATCTCTTAAGGAGACCTTTGAAAAAAAATAGAAAATTTTCAAAATTTTCGAAAAATCAAAAAATGCTGGAAATTGTCTGAAAAGCGCACAAAACCAAAATTTTTTGAAAATTTTGAAAAAATTTGAAAGTAGAATTCATCAAAATTTTTTGGGTTTTGTGCGCTTTTTGGACAATTTGCAGCATTTTTCGATATTTTGAAAATTTTCAAACTTTTCAAAATTCCACCACCTGATGCCTTGTAGACCGGACTGTCTCGGACTGTTTCTGAGTACAGTGTCTCTCACGAATGCGGTCTGTTCCTCATTCGGGCACTGCACGGACCGGTCTCTGTATAACACGGCACTGACGTGACGTCTACGAGATGCCCAGGTGCGCCAGACAGCACGTGAGGCAGACACGGACTTGCAGTGAAAGGTAGGTGCAGACACCGAGTCAGGCAGCACTTGGTTGAGATTGAGGCCGAGTCCGTCAGAGACTGGATGTGCCATTCACCGACAGTGGCATGCATCTCTTGAGGAGACCTTTGAAAAAAAATAGAAAATTTTCAAAATTTTCGAAAAATCAAAAAATGCTGGAAATTGTCTGAAAAGCGCACAAAACCAAAATTTTTTGAAAATTTTGAAAAAATTTGAAAGTAGATTTCTTCAATTTTTTTGGGTTTTGTGCGCTTTTTGGACAATTTCCAGCATTTTTCGATTTTTTGAAAATTTTCAAAATTCCACCACCTGATGCTTTGCAGGACCGGACTGTCTCGGACAGTTTCTGAAGTTCAGTGTCTCTGACGAATACGGTCTGTGAATGACTCGGGCACTGCACGGACCGTCTCTGTATAACACGGCACTGACGTGAAGTCTCCGACTTACCCAGGTGCGCCAGACAGCACGTGAGGCAGACACGGACTTGCAGAGAACGGTAGGTGCAGACATCTAGGCAGGCAGCACTTGGTTGAGATTAAGGCCGAGTCCGTCAGAGACTGGATGTGCCATTCACCGAGAGTGGCATGCATCTCTTGAGGAGACCTTTGAAAAAAAATAGAAAATTTTCAAAATTTTCGAAAAATCAAAAAATGCTGGAAATTGTCTGAAAAGCGCACAAAACCAAAATTTTTTGAAAATTTTGAAAAAATTTGAAAGTAGAATTCTTCAAAATTTTTTGGGTTTTGTGCGCTTTTTGGACAATTTCCAGCATTTTTCGATTTTTTGAAAATTTTCAAAATTACTCCACCTGATGCTTTGCAGGACCTGTCTGTCTCGGACAGTTTCTGATGTTCAGTGTCTCTGACGAATGCGGTCTGTGAATGACTCGGGCACTGCACGGACCGGTCTCTGAATAACACGGCACTGACGTGAAGTCTCCGAGTTGCCCAGGTGCGCCAGACAGCACGTGAGGCAGACACGGACTTGCAGAGACCTGTAGGTACAGACACCGAGGCAGGCAGCACTTGGTTGAGATTGAGGCCGAGTCCGTCAGGGACTGGATGTGCCATTCACCGACAGTGGCATGCATCTCTTGAGGAGACCTTTGAAAAAAAATAGAAAATTTTCAAAATTTTCGAAAAATCAAAAAATGCTGGAAATTGTCTGAAAAGCGCACAAAACCAAAATTTTTTGAAAATTTTGAAAAAATTTGAAATTGGAATTCTTCAAATTTTTTTGGGTTTTGTGCGCTTTTTGGACAATTTCCAGCATTTTTCGATTTTTTGAAAATTTTCAAAATTCCTCCACCTGATGCTTTGCAGGACCTGTCTGTCTCGGACAGTTTCTGATGTTCAGTGTCTCTGACGAATGCGGTCTGTAAATGACTCGGGCACTGCACGGACCGGTCTCTGAATAACACGGCACTGACGTGAAGTCTCCGAGTTGCCCAGGTGCGCCAGACAGCACGTGAGGCAGACACGGACTTGCAGAGACCTTTAGGTACAGACACCGAGTCAGGCAGCACTTGGTTGAGATTGAGGCCGAGTCCGTCAGAGACTGGATGTGCCATTCACCGACAGTGGCATGCATCTCTTGAGGAGACCTTTGAAAAATAAAATTGAAAATTTTCAAAATTTTCGAAAAATGAACAAATGCTGGAAATTGTCTGAAAAGCGCACAAAACCAAAATATTTTGAAAATTTTGAAAAAAGTTTGAAAGTAGAATTCTTCAAATTTTTGGGGTTTTGTGCGCTTTTTGGACAATTTCCAGCATTTTTCGATTTTTTTGAAAATTTTCAAAATTCCACCGGACTGTCTCGGACTGTTTCTGAGTACAGTGTCTCTGACGAATGCGGTCTGTGCCTGATTCGGGCACTGCACGGAACGGTCTCTGTATAACACGGCACTGACGTAACGTCTCCGACTTGCCCAGGTGCGCCAGACAGCACGTGAGGCAGACACGGACTTGCAGACAACGGTAGGTGCAGACACCGAGTCAGGAAGCACTTGGTTGAGATTGAGGCCGAGTCCGTCAGAGACTGGATGTGCTATTAACCGAGAGTGGCATGCATCTCTTGAGGAGACCTTTGAAAAAAAAATTAGAAAATTTTCAAAATTATCGAAAAATCAAAAAATGCTGGAAATTGTCTGAAAAGCGCACAAAATCAAAATATTTTGAAAATTTTGAAAAAAATTTGAAAGTAGATTTCTTCAATTTTTTTGGGTTTTGTGCGCTTTTTGAAGAATTTCCAGCATTTTTCGATTTTTTGAAAATTTTCAAAATTTTCAAAATTCCACCACCTGATGCTTTGCAGGACCGGTCTGTCTCGGACAGTTTCTGATGTTCAGTGTCTCTGACGAATGCGGTCTGTGAATGACTCGGGCACTGCACGGACCGGTCTCTGTATAACACGGCACTGACGTGAAGTCTCCGAGTTGCCCAGGTGCGCCAGACAGCACGTGAGGCAGACACGGACTTGCAGAGACCTGTAGGTGCAGACACCGAGGCAGGCAGCACTTGGTTGAGATTGAGGCCGAGTCCGTCAGGGACTGGATGTGCCATTCACCGACAGTGGCATGCATCTCTTGAGGAGACATTTATAAAAAAATTGAAAATTTTCGAAAAATCAACAAATGCTATAAATTGTCTGAAAAGCGCACAAAACCAAAATATTTTGAAAATTTTGAAAAAAATATTGAAAGTAGAATTCTTCAAATTTTTGGGGTTTTGTGCGCTTTTTGGACAATTTCCAGCACTTTTCGATTTTTTGAAAATTTTCAAACTTTTCAAAATTCCACCACCTGATGCCTTGTAGACCGGACTGTCTCGGACTGTTTCTGAGTACAGTGTCTCTGACGAATGCGGTCTGTGCCTGATTCGGGCACTGCACGGACCGGTCTCTGTATAACACGGCACTGACGTGAAGTCTCCGACTTGCCCAGGTGCGCCAGACAGCACGTGAGGCAGACACGGACTTGCAGAGAACGGTAGGTGCAGACATGGAGGCAGGCAGCACTTGGTTGAGATTGAGGCCGAGTCCGTCAGAGACTGGATGTGCCATTCACCGAGAGTGGCATCCATCTCTTGAGGAGACCTTTGAAAAAAAATAGAAAATTTTCAAAATTCTCGAAAAATAAAAAAATGCTGGAAATTATCTGAAAAGCGCACAAAACCAAAATTTTTTGGACAATTTCCAGCATTTTTCGATTATTTGAGAATTTTCAAAATTTTCAAAATTCCACCACCTGATGCCTTGTAGACCTTAATGTTTCTGAATACAGTGTCTCTGACGAATGCGGTCTGTGCCTGACTCGGGCACTGCACGGACCGCCTCAGATAACACGGCACTGACGTGACGTCTACGAGATGCCCAGGTGCGCCAGACAGCACGTGAGGCAGACACGAACTTCCAGTGAACGGTAGGTGCAGAAACCGAGGCAGGCAGCACTTGGTTGAGATTGAGGCCGAGTCCGTCAGAGACTGGATGTGCCATTCACCGAGAGTGGCATGCATCTCTTGAGGAGACCTTTGAAAAAAAATTGAAAATTTTCAAAATTTTCGAAAAATCAAAAAATGCTGGAAATTGTCTGAAAAGCGCACAAAACCAAAATTTTTTGAAAATTTTGAAAAAATTTGAAATTGGAATTCTTCAAATTTTTTTGGGTTTTGTGCGCTTTTTGGACAATTTCCAGCATTTTTCGATTTTTTGAAAATTTTCAAAATTCCACCACCTGATGCTTTGCAGGACCTGTCTGTCTCGGACAGTTTCTGATGTTCAGTGTCTCTGACGAATGCGGTCTGTGAATGACTCGGGCACTGCACGGACCGGTCTCTGAATAACACGGCACTGACGTGAAGTCTCCGAGTTGCCCAGGTGCGCCAGACAGCACGTGAGGCAGACACGGACTTGCAGAGACCTTTAGGTACAGACACCGAGTCAGGCAGCACTTGGTTGAGATTGAGGCCGAGTCCGTCAGGGACTGGATGTGCCATTCACCGACAGTGGCATGCATCTCTTGAGGAGACCTTTGAAAAATAAAATTGAAAATTTTCAAAATTTTCGAAAAATCAAAAAATGCTGGAAATTGTCTGAAAAGCGCACAAAACCAAAATATTTTGAAAATTTTGAAAAAAGTTTGAAAGTAGAATTCTTCAAATTTTTGGGGTTTTGTGCGCTTTTTGGACAATTTCCAGCATTTTTCGATTTTTTGAAAATTTTCAAACTTTTCAAAATTCCACCACCTGATGCCTTGTAGACCGGACTGTCTGACTGTTTCTGAGTACAGTGTCTCTGACGAATGCGGTCTGTGCCTGATTCGGGCACTGCACGGACCGGTCTCTGTATAACACGGCACTGACCTGAAGTCTACGAGATGCCCAGGTGCGCCAGATAGCACGTGAGGCAGACACGGACTTGCAGACAACGGTAGGTGCAGACACCGAGTCAGGCAGCACTTGGTTGAGATTGAGGCCGAGTCCGTCAGAGACTGATTGTGCCATTCAACGAGAGTGGCATGCATCTCTTGAGGAGACCTTTGTAAAAAAATTGAAAATTTTCAAAATTTTCGAAAAATCAAAAAATGCTGGAAATTGTCTGAAAAGCGCACAAAACCAAAATATTTTGAAAATTTTGAAAAAATTTGAAAGTAGAATTCTTCAAATTTTTTGGGTTTTGTGCGCTTTTTGGACAATTTCCAGCATTTTTCGATTCTTTGAAAACTTTCAAAATTCCACCACCTGATGCCTTGTAGGACCGGTCTGTCTCGGACTGTTTCTGATTTACAGTGTCTCTGACGAATGCGGTCTCTGCCTGAATCGGGCAGTGCATGGACCGGTCTCGTTATAACACGGCACTGACGTGACGTCTCCGAGATGCCCAGGTGCGCCAGACAGCACGAAAGTCAGACACGGACTTGCATAGAACGGTAGGTGCAGACACCGAGTCAGGCAGCACTTGGTTGAGATTGAGGCCGAGTCCGTCAGAGACTGATTGTGCCATTCACCGAGAGTGGCATGCATCTCTTGAGGAGACCTTTGTAAGAAAATTGAAAATTTTCGAAAAATCAAAAAATGCTGGAAATTGTCTGAAAAGCGCACAAAACCAAAATATTTTGAAAATTTTGAAAAAACTTGAATGTAGAATTCTTCAAATTTTTTGGGTTTTGTGCGCTTTTTGGACAATTTCCAGCATTTTTCGATTTTTTGAAAATTTTCAAAATTCCACCACCTGATGCCTTGTAGACCGGACTGTCTCGGACTGTTTCTGAGTACAGTGTCTCTGACGAATGCGATCTGTGCCTGATTCGGGCACTGCACGGACCGGTCTCTGTATAACACGGCACTGTCGTGAAGTCTCGGAGTTGCCCAGATGCGGAAGACAGCAGGTGAGGCAGACACGGACTTGCAGAGAACTGTAGGTGGAGACATCGAGGCAGGCAGCACTTGGTTGAGTTTGAGGCCGAGTCCGTCGGAGACTGGATGTGCCATTCACCGAGAGTGGCATGCATCTCTTGAGGAGACCTTTGAAAAAAAATAGAAAATTTTCAAAATTTTCGAAAAATCAAAAAATGCTGGAAATTGTCTGAAAAGCGCACAAAACCAACAATTTTTGAAAAGTTTGAAAAAAAATTGAAAGTGGAATTCATCCAATTTTTTGGGTTTTATGCGCTTTTTGGACAATTTCCAGCATTTTTCGATTTTTTTGAAAATTTTCAAAATTTTCAAAATTCCACCACCTGATGCCTTGTAGGACCGGTCTGTCTGGGACAGTTTCTGATGTACAGTGTCTCTGACGAATGCGGTCTCTGCCTGACTCGGGCACTGCACGGACCGGTCTCTGTATAACACGGCACTAACGTGACGTCTCCGAGATGCCCAGGTGCGCCAGACAGCACGAATCTCAGACACGGACTTGCAGAGAACTGTAGGTGGAGACATCGAGGCAGGCAGCACTTCGTTGAGTTTGAGGCCGAGTCCGTCAGAGACTGGATGTGCCATTCACCGAGAGTGGCATGCATCTCTTGAGACCTTTGAAAAAAAAATTGAAAATTTTAAAACTTTTCGAAAAATCAAAAAATGCTGGCAATTGTCTGAAAAGCGCACAAAACCAAAATTTTTTGAAAATTTTTAAAAAATTTGAAATTGGAATTCTTCAAATTTTTTTTTGGTCTTGTGCGCTTTTTCAACAATTTCCAGCATTTTTCGTTTTTTTGAAAATTTTGAAAATTTTGAAAATTCCACCACCTGATGCTTTGCAGGAATGCTCTGTCTCGTACTGTTTCTGATGTACAGTGCCTCTGACGAATGCGGTCTGTGCCTGACTCGGGCACTGCACGGACCGGTCTCTGTATAACACGGCACTGACGTGACGTCTCTGAGATGCCCAGGTGCGAAAGACACTACGTGAGGCAAACACGGACTTGCAGAGACCGGTAGGTGCAGACACCGATTCTGGCAGCACTTGGTTGAGATTGAGGCCGAGTCCGTCAGAGACTGGATATTCCTTTCACCGAGAGTGGCATGCATCTCTTGAGGAGACCTTTGTAAAAAAATTGAAAATTTTCAAAATTTTCAAAAAATCAAAAAAATGCTGGAAGTTGTCTGAAAAGCGCACAAAACCAAAATATTTTGAAAATTTTGAAAAAATTTGAAAGTAGAATTCTTCAAATTTTTTGGTTTTTGTGCGCTTTTGGACAATTTCCAGCATTTTTCGATTTTTTGAAAATTTTCAAAATTCCACCACCTGATGCTTTGCAGGACCGGTCTGTCTCGGACAGATTCTGATGTTCAGTGTCTCTGACGAATGCGGTCTGTGAATGACTCAGGCACTGCACGGACCGGTCTCTGTATAACACGGCACTGACGTGACGTCTCCGACTTGCCCAGGTGCGCCAGACAGCACGTGAGGCAGACACGGACTTGCAGACAACGGTAGGTGCAGACACCGAGTCAGGCAGCACTTGGTTGAGATTGAGGTCGAGTCCGTCAGAGACTGGATGTGCCATTAACCGAGAGTGGCATGCATCTCTTGAGGAGACCTTTGAAAAAAAAATAGAAAATTTTCAAAATTTTCGAAAAATCAAAAAATGCTGGAAATTGTCTGAAAAGCGCACAAAACCAAAATTTTTTGAAAATTTTGAAAAAATTTGAAATTGGAATTCTTCAAATTTTTTTGGGTTTTGTGCGCTTTTTGGACAATTTCCAGCATTTTTCGATTTTTTGAAAATTTTCAAAATTCCACCACCTGATGCCTTGTAGACCGGACTGTCTCTGACTGTTTCTGAGTACAGTGTCTGACGAATGCTGTCTGTGCCTGAATCGGGCACTGCACGGACCGGTCTCTGTATAACACGGCACTGACCTGACGTCTACGAGATGCCCAGGTGCGCCAGATAGCACGTGAGGCAGACACGGACTTGCAGACAACGGTAGGTGCAGACACCGAGTCAGGCAGCACTTGGTTGAGATTGAGGCCGAGTCCGTCAGAGACTGATTGTGCCATTCACCGAGAGTGGCATGCATCTCTTGAGGAGACCTTTGTAAGAAAATTGAAAATTTTCGAAAAATGAAAAAATGCTGGAAATTGTCTGAAAAGCGCACAAAACCAAAATATTTTGAAAATTTTGAAAAAACTTGAATGTAGAATTCTTCAAATTTTTTGGGTTTTGTGCGCTTTTTGGACAATTTCCAGCATTTTTCGATTTTTTGAAAATTTTCAAACTTTTCAAAATTCCACCACCTGATGCTTTGTAGACCGGACTGTCTCGGACTGTTTCTGAGTACAATGTCTCTGACGAATGCGATCTGTGCCTGATTCGGGCACTGCACGGACCGGTCTCTGTATAACACGGCACTGTCGTGAAGTCTCGGAGTTGCCCTGATGCGGAAGACAGCAGGTGAGGCAGACACGGACTTGCAGAGAACTGTAGGTGGATACATCGAGGCAGGCAGCACTTGGTTGAGTTTGAGGCCGAGTCCGTCGGAGACTGGATGTGCCATTCACCGAGAGTGGCATGCATCTCTTGAGGAGACCTTTGAAAAATAAAATTGAAAATTTTCAAAATTTTCGAAAAATGAACAAATGCTGGAAATTGTCTGAAGAGCGCACAAAACCAAAATATTTTGAAAATTTTGAAAAAAGTTTGAAAGTAGAATTCTTCAAATTTTTGGGGTTTTGTGCGTTTTTTGGACAATTTCCACCATTTTTCGATTTTTTTGAAAATTTTCAAAATTCCACCGGACTGTCTCGGACTGTTTCTGAGTACAGTGTCTCTGACGAATGCGGTCTGTGCCTGATTCGGGCACTGCACGGAACGGTCTCTGTATAACACGGCACTGACGTGACGTCTCCGACTTGCCCAGGTGCGCCAGACAGCACGTGAGGCAGACACGGACTTGCAGACAACGGTAGGTGCAGACACCGAGTCAGGCAGCACTTGGTTGAGATTGAGGTCGAGTCCGTCAGAGACTGGATGTGCCATTAACCGAGAGTGGCATGCATCTCTTGAGGAGACCTTTGAAAAAAAAATAGAAAATTTTCAAAATTTTCGAAAAATCAAAAAATGCTGGAAATTGTCTGAAAAGCGCACAAAACCAAAATATTTTGAAAATTTTGAAAAAATTTGAAAGTAGAATTCTTCAAATTTTTTGGGTTTTGTGCGCTTTTTGGACAATTTCCAGCATTTTTCGATTCTTTGAAAACTTTCAAAATTCCACCACCTGATGCCTTGTAGGACCGGTCTGTCTCGGACTGTTTCTGATTTACAGTGTCTCTGACGAATGCGGTCTCTGCTTGACTCGGGCACTGCACGGACCGGTCTCGTTATAACACGGCACTGACGTGACGTCTCCGAGATGCCCAGGTGCGCCAGACAGCACGAAAGTCAGACACGGACTTGCATAGAACGGTAGGTGCAGACACCGAGTCAGGCAGCACTTGGTTGAGATTGAGGCCGAGTCCGTCAGAGACTGATTGTGCCATTCACCGAGAGTGGCATGCATCTCTTGAGGAGACCTTTGTAAGAAAATTGAAAATTTTCGAAAAATCAAAAAATGCTGGAAATTGTCTGAAAAGCGCACGAAACCAAAATATTTTGAAAATTTTGAAAAAACTTGAATGTAGAATTCTTCAAATTTTTTGGGTTTTGTGCGCTTTTTGGACAATTTCCAGCATTTTTCGATTTTTTGAAAATTTTCAAAATTCCACCACCTGATGCCTTGTAGACCGGACTGTCTCGGGCTGTTTCTGAGTACAGTGTCTCTGACGAATGCGATCTGTGCCTGATTCGGGCACTGCACGGACCGGTCTCTGTATAACACGGCACTGTCGTGAAGTCTCGGAGTTGCCCAGAAGCGGAAGACAGCAGGTGAGGCAGACACGGACTTGCAGAGAACTGTAGGTGGAGACATCGAGGCAGGCAGCACTTGGTTGAGTTTGAGGCCGAGTCCGTCGGAGACTGGATGTGCCATTCACCGAGAGTGGCATGCATCTCTTGAGGAGACCTTTGAAAAAAATAGAAAATTTTCAAAATTTTCGAAAAATCAAAAAATGCTGGAAATTGTCTGAAAAGCGCACAAAACCAACAATTTTTGAAAAGTTTGAAAAAAAATTGAAAGTGGAATTCATCAAATTTTTTGCGTTTTATGCGCTTTTTGGACAATTTCCAGCATTTTTCGATTTTTTTGAAAATTTTCAAAATTTTCAAAATTCCACCACCTGATGCCTTCTAGGACCGGTCTGTCTGGGACAGTTTCTGATGTACAGTGTCTCTGACGAATGCGGTCTCTGCCTGACTCGGGCACTGCACGGACCGGTCTCTGTATAACACGGCACTAACGTGACGTCTCCGAGATGCCCAGGTGCGCCAGACAGCACGAATCTCAGACACGGACTTGCAGAGAACTGTAGGTGGAGACATCGAGGCAGGCAGCACTTGGTTGAGTTTGAGGCCGAGTCCGTCAGAGACTGGATGTGCCATTCACCGAGAGTGGCATGCATCTCTTGAGACCTTTGAAAAAAAATTGAAAATTTTAAAACTTTTCGAAAAATCAAAAAATGCTGGCAATTGTCTGAAAAGCGCACAAAACCAAAATTTTTTGAAAATTTTTAAAAAATTTGAAATTGGAATTCTTCAAATTTTTTTTGGTCTTGTGCGCTTTTTCAACAATTTCCAGCATTTTTCGTTTTTTTGAAAATTTTGAAAATTTTGAAAATTCCACCACCTGATGCTTTGCAGGAATGCTCTGTCTCGTACTGTTTCTGATGTACAGTGCCTCTGACGAATGCGGTCTGTGCCTGACTCGGGCACTGCACGGACCGTTCTCTGTATAACACGACACTGACGTGACGTCTCTGAGATGCCCAGGTGCGAAAGACACTACGTGAGGCAAACACGGACTTGCAGAGACCGGTAGGTGCAGACACCGATTCTGGCAGCACTTGGTTGAGATTGAGGCCGTGTCCGTCAGAGACTGGATATTCCTTTCACCGAGAGTGGCATGCATCTCTTGAGGAGACCTTTGTAAAAAAATTGAAAATTTTCAAAATTTTCAAAAAATCAAAAAAATGCTGGAAGTTGTCTGAAAAGCGCACAAAACCAAAATATTTTGAAAATTTTGAAAAAATTTGAAAGTAGAATTCTTCAAATTTTTTGGTTTTTGTGCGCTTTTTGGACAATTTCCAGCATTTTTCGATTTTTTGAAAATTTTCAAAATTCCACCACCTGATGCTTTGCAGGACCGGTCTGTCTCGGACAGATTCTGATGTTCAGTGTCTCTGACGAATGCGGTCTGTGAATGACTCAGGCACTGCACGGACCGGTCTCTGTATAACACGGCACTGACGTGAAGTCTCCGAGTTGCCCAGATGCGGAAGACAGCAGGTGAGGCAGACACGGACTTGCAGAGAACTGTAGGTGGAGACATCGAGGCAGGCAGCACTTGGTTGAGTTTGAGGCCGAGTCCGTCGGAGACTGGATGTGCCATTCACCGAGAGTGTCATGCATCTCTTGAGGAGACCTTTGAAAAAAAATAGAAAATTTTCAAAATTTTCGAAAAATCAAAAAATGCTGGAAATTGTCTGAAAAGCGCACAAAACCAACAATTTTTGAAAAGTTTGAAAAAAAATTGAAAGTGGAATTCATCAAATTTTTTGCGTTTTATGCGCTTTTTGGACAATTTCCAGCATTTTTCGATTTTTTTGAAAATTTTCAAAATTTTCAAAATTCCACCACCTGATGCTTTGTAGGACCGGTCTGTCTGGGACAGTTTCTGATGTACAGTGTCTCTGACGAATGCGGTCTCTGCCTGACTCGGGCACTGCACGGACCGGTCTCTGTATAACACGGCACTAACGTGACGTCTCCGAGATGCCCAGGTGCGCCAGACAGCACGAATCTCAGACACGGACTTGCAGAGAACTGTAGGTGGAGACATCGAGGCAGGCAACACTTGGTTGAGTTTGAGGCCGAGTCCGTCAGAGACTGGATGTGCCATTCACCGAGAGTGGCATGCATCTCTTGAGACCTTTGAAAAAAAATTGAAAATTTTAAAACTTTTCGAAAAATCAAAAAATGCTGGCAATTGTCTGAAAAGCGCACAAAACCAAAATTTTTTGAAAATTTTTAAAAAATTTGAAATTGGAATTCTTCAAATTTTTTTTTGGTCTTGTGCGCTTTTTCAACAATTTCCAGCATTTTTCGTTTTTTTGAAAATTTTGAAAATTTTGAAAATTCCACCACCTGATGCTTTGCAGGAATGCTCTGTCTCGTACTGTTTCTGATGTACAGTGCCTCTGACGAATGCGGTCTGTGCCTGACTCGGGCACTGCACGGACCGGTCTCTGTATAACACGGCACTGACGTGACGTCTCTGAGATGCCCAGGTGCGAAAGACACTACGTGAGGCAAACACAGACTTGCAGAGACCGGTAGGTGCAGACACCGATTCTGGCAGCACTTGGTTGAGATTGAGGCCGAGTCCGTCAGAGACTGGATATTCCTTTCACCGAGAGTGGCATGCATCTCTTGAGGAGACCTTTGAAAAAAAATTGAAAATTTTCAAAATTTTCTAAAAATCAAAAAATGCTGGAAATTGTCTGAAAAGGGCACAAAACCTAGAAAATTTGAAAAATTTCACATTCATAATTTTTCATAATTTTCAAAAAAAATGGTTTTGTGCGCTTTTCAGACAATTTCCATCATTTTTTGATTTTTCGAAAAGTTGGAAAAATTTGAATATTTTTTTCTAAACTTTCCCTTAGAGATGCATGCCAAACTTTTTGAATGCCTCATCCTGTCTCCCTCGGGCTTGGACTCTACCACACCAGGTTGCTGCCTGCCTCGGTGTCTGCACCAACCGTCCTCGTCAATACTCGGTCTGTACATGTCCGAGTCTGCATCACGTGTTGTCTGCCGCACCTGGGCTTCTCAGAGACGGCACGTCAGAGCCGTGTCATGCAGAGACCGGTCCGTGCAGAGACCGAGACAGGCACAGACCGCATTTGTCAGATACACAATACATCAGAAACAGTCCGAGAGACACCGGTTCTGCAGGGCATCAGTTGGTGGAATTTTGAAGACTTTCCAAATTTTCAAAAAACCAAAAAATGCTGGAAATTGTCCGAAATGCGCACAAAACCAAGAAAATTTGAAAAATTTCACATTCAAAATTTTTTCAAAATTTTCAAAAAAATTTGGTTTTGTGCGCTTTTCAGACAATTTCCAGCATTTTTTGATTTTTCGAAACGTTTGAAAAATTTTAATATTTTTTTCTAAACTCTCCCCTAGAGATGCATGCCAAACTCGAATGCCTCATCCTGTCTCTGTCGGACTCGGCCTCTTATCACACCCGGTGTCTGCACCAACCGGCCTTTTCAATACTCGGTCTCTGCAGGTCCGTCTCTGCCTCACGTGTTGTCTGCCGCATCTGGGGTTGTCAGAGACGGTAAGTCAGAGCCGTGTCATACAGAGACCGGTCCGTGGTGAGACCGAGACAGGCACAGACCGTATTTTGACGTATTTGTCTGCAGTACATGACTTGCACATCTCGTTCTCCTTTAACTGGTCATCATAATAATAGTATTTGGCTATTAGTATAAATTATATGCAATTTTTGCCAACCACCTGTCTCTTTGAACAAAATGTTCTCCTCAACAACCTATTCTCAGATGTATTTTATGCATTTAATTTGAAAGACTAGGTTTTGCACATGTACATCGCATCCCATCCCATCCATACTTATGATGCTTCATATTAATGAGTTGCTTTATATCATACTGTTTTGTGTGGTGTTTTTTGGCACACTACCACCAGACTTTCTGGGCATAACAGCTGCTTCACAGCAGCTGACCAACAAGCTCCTCTTGCCTTGCAGCAGCAAATGGTTGGTGTTCCTCATGCCCACAGTACTGCTGGAAGATTAAGCATAACTGTAGCACATAAGTGATTGGTATGTGTTGTATGTACTATTGCTGTTGACTGCATTTGGGTGTGTTGGTTACTATTAATATAGAATACACACTTATCCCAAGTGAGTAGTTTGTGTTTGAAATTGTAGTATGGATGCATAACCACCTCAGCTTGTCATTTGTATCCTTAGTTGGTTCCATTTTTCAGTGGGTTCTAATTTAGAATTATTGATAACAGGTCATGAGAAATTAAAATTGTTTTAATATTTGTGTGATGTAGGACGAATGGTCTTGAGATATTGTATCAGCCTATTCTGAGTACAGCACGTGAAGGACGATGTATGAAACATGATTTTCATGGTCAGTTAAATTTCAGGCAAAGTTGGTGAAAAACTATGGATCCATATGTGAGACTGAGAGTGGGCCATTGTGTTTATGAGACTCGCACAGATCCAAATGGTGGGAAGAATCCACGATGGAATAATGTTGGACAGTGGTGAGTTACCAGAAGTGTTACTGTATTTAATTGTCTGTACATTGCTGTATATAACTTGCAGTGTTGATAAAATATTATTAAATAAACTAAGAAACTAAATCATCATCGTTAATAACTAACAGAGCTGCCTTCGTGGTTGTGTGTTACACTTACATCTATTTCTAAAATGATATTCATAGCTTGTCACAGATATGAGAAATGTTTATTTGTCATACTGCCTTCTGTCTCCTCCTGGGAAAAAGAAGATCCTCGCAGTCAGAATTATTTTAAAACATAGATGCACGAAAGAGTAGTCTTTATAATTAAACACTATGTATTTAATTTTACAACAATTTATATACACAAGAATAGTAGATATATAAAATTAAGAACTTCCAAATATGTGTGTGTGAAGACAAGTTGTAACCATATAAAAATTAAGAGGATGTGCTATAATTTTGGCAGCAGAGATACACATATGAAGATTATAACAGACATCATACTTGGATCCTCTGAAGGTCAAAATCGTAAACATTCATCAATGCAAATTATAACATTTCTCGGCTTCCTACAAAATTCCTTACAAACCTGTCTAATTCTCCCTACAACATACACTGACTTTATTCTGTATAGCTATAAACAGAAAATACTAGAATCAGTAAAATTTTGTGTCACTGTGCCACATATCTTCAAAAATCAAAGTTGAAAACTGATGCACCTGAAATCCATGTCACAAAACATTTTCATACTGTTTCATTTCCAAAAATACATAATATTTCCAAAAATCTGATTTCAGACAAGAGATCTCGGTATATATACAGATCATCTAGATCTAGAATCGATCCGCATAAGTTATCATTGTCAACAGGAGCCGATGTTTCAGACAATAAATCCATGTTCGATAACTGATATTCTGGATCAGGTGCGTTTCTCCAGAAGTCTTCCTCCTCATCCTGAGCTCCAGATTGAGGCACAGATAGAGTTTTTTTGACTTCACAAGTTACTTCATGGTTTTGCTTGAACTCGGATTCCGTTTGCGATTTGCGTGCGCGTTTTGAGATGGGAGTCTTTTCATCTGTGTACTCGGGATCAACAGCCCCAAGAGGGGTACTTGGCGACCGCTGTGATTTGCGTTTTCTAATGATCTTCGTAGTATTTTGTGGCATCAATTCGGAACAAGATGACGAGGCTTGTGAATCAGAAGGAGAAGCAAGAATTTCCTGCATGGCCCGTTCTGCCTCATCAACACCGTCTGTCGAAGATGATGTCACGCGATTCTTCTCCGACGGTTCCCTTAACCCGTCCAGCTGTGGGTTGATCATGAGGGTGGAGACTTCAAGGGGTGATGTTCCGAGAACCTGTAATCAGACACACCGTGGTAAGAAACATAGATTAAGTACAGGCTAGCCTACAAAGATGGGTGCATTTAAAGCTGAATGCCATAGGAAGAGTCAGGGACTGCTGTTGAAGACTTCATTATTTCCACATTTTACTTCTATGTAACCACCGATGTGGATCGAGTAGTGCATTCCGCCAGATAGCTGGATTCGACAGTACTATGAGAAAAAGGCAAAAATAGGAGAGAGAGATGAGTCAGGAAGTTAGGTTCCAATATTAGAATTTCGTAGTCTGATGTACGTAACGTTATTTGGTGTCGAGATTTACGAGAACATAGTTGCAACCGTACTGATCCTACAGTTCTATTCACATGTGCACATAAAACGTGGACCCACTCTTCCCTGTAAGGAAAACATTTCAAGTATCTTCCCGTCAGGCAGTTTCAAATTTGTTTCTTGGAGCTGAATATGAGTGTTTTCCAGTCTGCTTCGCCATCACTGATTTCGGCTAAAGGGCTGGGGTCCACTTCTCATTACAAGTAACAAAGCAATTCAGGAAGAGATTACTACCTATCCAGACATAAGAGAGATATTTTCTGTTCAGTTACATGTGAGCCTGTGTGTCAATTCTACAAGACATGAATCCAGTGGCGGCTCTGAGTCTGAGCATTGGTATTGCTGAGCAAGGGGGAAAACTCAGAATAGTTTTTGAACACATAACAATATAATAAATCAAAAGTAAATTTACATCAGGAGAAAACCCATAGGTGGTCGACGATGTTTCAACTATTTGTAAGTCCGGAAGAGGGCGGTCATGATATTTTACATAACTTTTTTCACTCAAAGACAATTTAGAAAAAGTAATTTTCTGTAAATATGATACACTTCCTTTGCTCATTGTCATTATCAGAACATAAAATAGTCGGCACACAGAATTATTGAACACTCATTAACAATAACCACGACCAGATGAGCGGCGAGTCACAAAACATATTTCGAACTGCAAAAGTAATCTGTAGGTAGGAAATATAGTCTAAAAGACAAAGAATATAACATATAAAAAGACGTAGGCCAAGTGATGACACATTATTTTTTCACATGATACCACATAGGACTTTACTGGCCAGTCCTTTCGGTGTGTCTAGTGAATGTCATTCTGGATACATTTTAGATCTGAATATGAAGCTGAATGTGGAAATGAGTGCTTAAGTGGGGAGAAAACACAATTTTATTGTCCAATTTTCATAAATCCAGAATCTAAGTACAGGTGACCTAAAGAAACCACTGATGAGCAGAATTATTGCATAAGAAAATTAAATTATTTTTGTTGTCATACCATAATTACTGGACGTTAACATACAAATAGATTAACTACCCATTTCAAAAGAACTGCAAATAAATGATTACATAAACAAACGAAAACTTCTCTGGAAATGCTGGGGGCAAAAAGTGTAATTCCGTCATTCACTAAACCACGCGAGTACAAACGCCCGAAATTTCAAAAAAACGAGAGAAAGGAAGCAGAAGCAAACATTAATTATCTTGCGCTTCGTTTTTTCTTCCGGATGAATTGTCAACCATCTAGGATTTCTTTAGCGCAGGCAGAGTTCACTAACATAGCTTGCATATATCAATTGTAATTTGTAAACTCAAGACGTCGGTTCAAGAGCCGACATAATATTAAGCCACTGTGGGTTTTAGAGCTTTCAATGGTCAAACCTAAATCCAAAAATTCCTTTGCTCTTTGGCCAGCTGCAAAACAGCAGTTACCAAATTACATTTCAAATGTGTCTAGTCTAAATATATTATGTATCGGATGTATAAAAAAGAATTTCAGGCGCTTCTGATCAAAGCAGGATCATACACATTGACCTATGATTTTAATTCCCAGAAACAGAATTTATGTTCCTCCACCACGACGGCAGCAGTTAATATGAAGATTTCATACTTGCCAGTTGGTTCATCATCATTTAAAACTGAAAACAACAAGCTACTAAGCTCTATTGCTACGTACTGAACTTCAAAGAAAACATCTTGGTTTTCACGACCCTTCGAACAGAGTGGTAGTCCGTAAATGTACCATCAGCTTTAGCAACTTTTAACGCTACATTCTGTATTTAAGGGTCGCACTGTAAGCAGTGATTATTTGGAATTCTTTAACATGTTTTAGACCATCTTCGGATTAAAAGAGTTATGAAATTAATTCACGAGATTGTTCTCGTATTGCTGTCGAAATGGAAATATTCACCACAGACGCAGATATTATTTAAAGCACAAGAAACTCTTGCTGCAGAAAACGGTTCTATGGCAATGCTACCTCTCAGACTCATTCAGTTTTTAAAATTATTAGTATTCGTGTCAGTACAAATAAAATAAGACAATTGGGCGCTGGCATTAACACAACCAGCTGCTATCCTCCCTTAAGGACGAAGGTGGCTGCAGAATTCCTCCGTTAGTTAACATTACAGAAGTAAAGTCCTCTATGTATGATTTGAGGTTTTCACAGCGGTGAGTATGAAGATTTCTGTCTTCTGGGTTGCTTCGCTGCGTAGTCTGGTCGATGTTTACCAACGTTTCAGAGGTCATGCTGCCTCCGTCATCAGGGCGATGAATGTGAACGTGGCCATACTGCCTCCGTTATCACCCCGATCTACCGGACTACAGAGCGCAACAACCCAGAAGTCCTCTAGATTCAACGAGATCTCCCGTATAGTGTTGCTAGCATGTGAATAAGACAATTACAAATGAATTGCAAATAATAAGAAATAGGAATCCCTTACCTCAACCTTTGTTCAAGAGTAATAGAACTCGACGTCCACCAGCAATAAACAGTTGAATAAAAAATAAATTTGAAAAAGTGGAGGACAGTATCACGAATTTCTTAATAATTCTTATATAAGATAAGTACTTGGGTTAATCTGAAAGGTTTTTAACAGCACAAAAGTATCTCGTCTACCACGCAATACTTTTACAAGCTATTCATAACTGTAAATTATCTTAGGGTAGCTAATAAGTCCTTTGAAAGGGTTACAAAGATCAAATATCTGGGAACAACAATAACAAATCAAAATGACACTCATGAGGAAGTTAGGAGAAGATTAAATTCTGGAAATGCTTGCTACTTCTCAGTTCAAAATATTTTGTCCTCCCGTCTGATTTTAAGAACCTGAAAATTAAAGTGTACAAAACAATAATCTTGCCTGTTGTTTTGTATGGGTGCGAAACGTGGTCTCTCACTCAGAGGAAGGAACACAGATTACAGGTGTTCGAGAATCGGGTGTTGAGGAGGATATTTGGGCCTAAGAGGGAAGACGATGGGGCGTGGAGAAAACTGCATAATGATGAGCTTAAAAATCTGTAATCCTCAGGGTGATTAAGTCGAGAAGAATGAGATGGGCTGAGCATGTAGCGCACATGGATGGGACAAGAGGTGTACACCGGTTACTGGTTGGGAAGCCTGAGAGGAAGAGACCGCTGGGGAGACCTAGACGTAGATGGGAGGATAATGTCAGGCGGGATCTATTGGAGATAGGAGTTGAAGGAGACTGGATTTTGTTGGCCCAGGACAGGGTCCGGTGGAGGGCTTTGGTTAATTCGGTGATGAACCTTCGGGTTCGATAAGCCATCTAGTTAGTTATTCATAACTGTTCTTTCCGATTGTTGACGTCAATATATACTAATACAAGAATGCCGACGAAAACTATGACGCAACAATTATTGTTTCCTCCATAAAGAAATTGTACCTGGGCATCGGACTTTAGTTTAATTTTCATAATTAATTTTGTAAATTTAATCTTTACTCTTCATTAGGTTATGAGTCTTTTATATCAATTTATTAACATTTTTATTTCACATTCATTCCTAAAGGATTTCAGCACATTTAGACCGGAAGTGGACATCCGCTTCTAAGCGGTGGAAGTACACTACATCGAAGCGAACCGAACAGAACCAAACCAGCAAAAATACTTCCCTCTCTTATTTTCTGAAATGTTTTGCAACGGAAAACTCAATTCAGATCTGCGAGGTATTGCTGGATACCCAACCTCAATCACATGCTCCCAAATTAAAAAGAAAAGCATTCTCCATTTTACAAACACCAACATCACGTCCACCCCAGGACGGCTGCTGCTGTGAGGTGTTAAGCAGTGGACGATTACAGAATTGAGTGCATTTCAGTTTATTCAGACAATTATTAATAAAAATAAAACAAATTCTTTGCAGCTCGCTCAAAAGCTCTAACAAAGTTCATGGATCAAGAAATCTAAAGTGAAAGAAGTATCTTTCGTAACAGAGGCCCCATTTAATAACCACTTGATGTCGAAGCTCGTCTAAATATCATTGGAAAAATTCAGTCCGTACCGCACAGAAAACACTACACTTCCCCATTACAAAGATCAACCGGATAATGCATTTAAAGGATACCCTGAGAATCAAACGAATCCGACAAATGCACAATGAAAAGCTACTGACTGTTAAAGCAGGCAAGTGGTATATATACTTGCCACCA
Source organism: Zootermopsis nevadensis (assembly GCF_977971745.1). Taxonomy (NCBI): domain Eukaryota; kingdom Metazoa; phylum Arthropoda; class Insecta; order Blattodea; family Termopsidae; genus Zootermopsis; species Zootermopsis nevadensis. Next base: position 8,168,090 of record NW_028259144.1, on the reverse strand, counting down.
GGCTTTCAAGGGTTTAAACAGTTTCATCAAGAATTTCGGCTACTAACATGTCTTGTTGCTTCAGAAATTCGAATCCCACACTGTTAATGGAATTCTTTTATTATAAATTATGACGTAAACAAACAGAAGTCAATGGAATAAAACACTGAATTTGTGTTAGGAAGAAGACAGGCCTAATTCTATTCCAAGAGTTCACAAAAGTAAATGAAAACCTGTAAATTGTATAAACAATAATAATAAATAAGATGCACTTACGTCACTCTTTCGTCAAGACGAAGAAACCTCGATGTTCACCGGCAAAATAAAATGGAGAGAGTGAAGGACAGTCACGAATTTCTTAGTAATTCACAGAAGATAAGTAAGTACTTCGGTTTCTCTGAAAGGTTTTTAATAGCACAAAATATCTCGCCTACTACGCACTTGTACAAACGATTCACAGCTCAGTTCTTTCCACAATGACGAAAGCCAAACCAAAGAACCAACCAAAGAAGCTAACTGAGGGCGGAGGCCTGCGCAAGCGCAAGCATCGTCCCTACCTACGTGAAACCATTCCTGCGCACAAGGCGCATTGCTGGAAATGGTAAACGGTCTTAATATAAGAACGGAAATTTTGCTAACGCTAACGGGGTTTCGTCGTGGCGGGAGCCTCGACCATTCAAACTGGGATCTGTTGCTGCTGATGGGAGGTTATCCCGTCAGGCAAGTTGTCGAAGGAATTTGGTTGGTTGGGTCTCTGGGGTATGAACCCAGAGAGGGAGGGGCCGTTTCGGCTGAAGGCCTCTGCGGCATGGGGGGAAGATCACTTCAGCTGATGGCCTCCATGATCGGGGGGAAGGGTGGCGGGCCGTGCCCCTATTAAGTTATACCCTGGCATTCGCCTTACAACTGAGGAAAGCACGGAAAACCTCAGTCAGGGTAGCCGAGTAGTCTAACCACTCGTTGTGCTGACTTGGCCGTCTTTTGGGGACGGCCTCGGCTGGCCTGCTGAACATCAGTCGCCCTCGGTTGCCCTTGGGCGACCTCTGGCAGCCCTCGTTCGGCACGAGTGCCTCCCGAGTTGCCGAACTAAGGGGTTCCCCACACCAGCTAACCTCGAGTCAAACCTCTCAGTTAGTGCTCTGATGTAGTCGGCAAAGAAAGGGACCCCCAGATCCTCATGTATTTGCCTGTTACTAACGTACCAGGGCGCGTTAGTAACAATGCGAAGACACTTAGATTGCAGAACTTGCAGCTTCCGGACGTGGCTGCGGGCAGCTGACCTCCAGATCGGGCATGCGTAATCCATTATGGGACGGATGAGCTGCTTATAGAGTAGCACACCGTTCCTGATGGACAGGCCACTTCTCCTATTGATAAGCGGGCCTAGCACACCTAATCGTTGCGCCGCCTTCTTTCCCACTTGGTTGACGTGCGCCGACCAAGTAAGCCTGGCGTCAAGGGTGACCCCCAGATACTGCGCTGTTTTGACCCATTGGATCGGCTGTCCGAGGAACTGCACTGCTCGGGGCTGTTGGATGTGTCTTCTCGCGGAAATGAAGAGAACCGCGGTGCTCTTCGAGACGTTGATAGCAATCCTCCAGGCCCTGAGCCAGAGCTCAAGTCTACTGAGGTAGGTCTCCAGATACCTGATGAGAAGCGTTGGGCTACGGGACGTGACTACTAGAGCCGTGTCGTCCGCGTATTGTGCTAACTCGACGTGGCGGGACGGTGTGGGTATGTCGTTGACATACAGACTGAAGAGCACAGGGGAGAGAATTCCGCCCTGCACAACTCCAGCCCGCATGGTACGACGTGTGGACGTGGCCGACTGGAAGGATGTCTGGAATGTCCGGTCAGCGAGGTAGGAAGAGCTGGTTTTTACCAAGTACGACGGGAAGTTGAGGACGGTCAGTTTGTATAGGAGGCCTTGGACCCAGACTGTGTCGAAGGCTTTGGCCACGTCCAGGAAAACCGCGCCGGTTAGCCGCTTCTCATCAAGGTTTCTGTTGACCCTTTCGACGAGGCGAGCCAGCTGTAACGATGTGCTGTGTCTGGGTCGAAATCCAAACTGCTCGTCGCGCAGCAGCCCGCGTTCACTGACCTCGTGTAGGACCCTCGTTAGTAGGATTTTCTCGCAGAGTTTGCCGACCGTGTCGAGAAGACTGATGGGTCTATAGGAAGAAGGTAGCGTGGGGTCCTTCCCCGGCTTCAGTATGGACACCACGCGAGCGTGTTTCCATGCCGAGGGGAAGTGTTGCCTGCGAAAGACCGCGTTGAACACTTTCGTGAGAAAGGTTACCGCGCGTCGTGGGAGATGCTTCAGGACCCTGTTCGGTATACCGTTGGGGCCCGGAGCCTTGCCAAGCTTGAGTCCCTTGATGGCCTGGGCGACCTCCGAGGGGCTGGTTAATTTTGGTTCATTTGCAGGGGCATACTCGTATGCTCGCATCGCCTCGTTAACCATGTCAATTGCAGCCAGGTCCGACGGGTTGTCTACCGGCTGGAACTGGACCTCAAGGCTGTCGGCCAGGGCTTCTGCCTTCTCAGGGTTCGAGAGAGCCAGTCCTCCCGGCACTAAGAAGGGGGGCGACGGAGTGGGGACTCGCATCACCCGCTTGGTCATTTTCCAAAGCGACTGGTCCTCGCAGTCCAAGGATTCGAGCGTGTCGCTCCACTGTTCGTTCCGCCACTCGTTGAGACGATAGGTCACCGACCTCTGGAGTCGATTGACCTGGGTCTTAAGAGCGGGGTCTCTTGTGACCTGCCATCGCCTCCTCAGCCGGTTCTTCAGGCGTATTTCATCTCGAATACTAGCGGGCAGAAGCGGTCCCCTGTCAATGCGGGGTCGAAGCTTGGGAGCGGACGCTGCTGTGGCTTCCAGGATAGCACTGGTCAGCTCCTCGACGCACTTGTCTGGCCAACCAACCAACCAAAGTAGCTAACTGAGGGCAGAGGCCTGCGCAAGCGCAAGCATCGTCCCTACCTAGGTGAAACCATTCCTGCGCACAAGACGCATTGCTGGAAATGGTAAACGGTCGTAATATAAGAACGGAAATTTTGCTAACGCTAACGGGGTTTCGTCGTGGCGGGAGCCTCGACCATTCAAACTGGGATCTGTTGCTGCTGATGGGAGGTTATCCCGTCAGGCAAGTTGTCGAAGGAATTTGGTTGGTTGTGTCTCTGGGGTATGAACCCAGAGAGGGAGGGGCCGTTTCGGCTGAAGGCCTCTGCGGCATGGGGGGAAGATCACTTCAGCTGATGGCCTCCATGATCGGGGGGAAGGGTGGTGGGCTGGCCTGCTGAACATCAGTCGCCCTCGGGTGCCCTTGGGCGTCCTCTGGCAGCCCTCATTCGGCACGAGTGCCTTCCGAGTTGCCGAACTAAGGGGTTCCCCACACCATGCGGTCAATTTCTGCCCATGGTAGTCGCTCTCCATCGCTTGTCAGACTGGTTACTGTCCTGTGGGACTAAATGGCGCTGCCCGCGGCCCTTCCCACGACGCTGTGGCGCCATCTCTCGGCCACATGACCGTCAAGGTCAACACTAGGATTACACCAAGGCAGCGGACTGCTACCACCTGCTGGGTCGAAATCGTAGCTCCAGTCTAAATCATTTGGATACACCCCTCGTATCTGGCGTTCAGCACATCTGCATCGAAATAAACTTCTGGTTTCATCAAAGTGTTAGGACAGTTTCAGGTTTAATGACGCCTATCCATCTCATGTTCCCATTTTTGATGGAAGTTTATTTGGAAATGGCTGTCTCTTGTCGTGTTTGACCATGCAGACTCCTGAAATCTGTTGACGGAGTGAGTAAGGAGCTCAAAAGGTATCCCAGAAGACAGATTTCTTCATACTTGTTTGTTCAAGAGCCAGAAATCCCAAAGAAATTCATTTGATTTTGGTTTTTGTCTGTTTTACATCCAGCAGAACTTCTCCAGAACTATGTTTGGTGGGACTAAAAGAATTTTTGAAAATATATTGCTAAAAGAGGGAAATGTTGTCTTGGGCGCATTTCTCAAACAAGAAGGGCTCATCTCTCCAAAGAATGTGTGTGATTAAATTTATTATTCTGACCGAAGCTAATGGCTTAATGAAGTGTATCAAACGTAGCTAGCGCACAACACAAGTCATTTGACAGCTTTTTAAAATAGTCATAACCTAACATACTCTTGAATTGACTTAATATCGATTTTAGACAATCGGAACCCTATTGTTCTTGGGCAGTGACTTCATAAGAAATAAAGGCCCTCAGAATGTTTGAAAGAAAGATGATTAGAAAAATCCGTGGTCCCATAAATGAAGGACAGAGCTGGAAAACAAAACTCATAAGGAGATAGAGGGCGCATTATATTGTAAAATTTGTAAAATCTCTGGCAGATGGCGTGAACATAAAGGAAGAAGGAAGAGCGGTAGACCACGTAATAAACATAGAGATGAGATGAGGCTGAAGAAGATTTGAAAATCATGGGAATAAGAAAATTGGTATAAAGTGGCTAAGGACCATCAAGAATGGAAAGAAAATGCAGTGAAATCCAAGGTCCACAAGGCCTTTAGTTCTTGAAAGTAAGAAGAGTGGTGCTGAATGGAGGAAGATTAAATGAATCAGTTGTGAAGGATGTGGAGGGAAGTGGTCGTGGCCTTACTTGAGGTGCTATCCCGTGATTGTCTTAAGGAACTGAGGGAAACGAGGACAGAGCCATCAAAATTGCCGCTCTCTGAGCCAAGTTTTGCCCATAACCTCCGAAATTAAAAGAGAGAATGCTAATCGACTGATTACGATGTTTGATTTAATCAGGCATTGGCTTTTATTGAATACATCGCCCCTTTAATTACATTGTGAAACAAAGATTTTAAGTATTATTTTGTGCGTATATAATAGCTTTAACATAATATTCTGAATAGTAGCCTTATCATGGTAAATTAAAGGCTATTTCACTTTTAATAACTTATCAAAGAAAGAGTGTACACATTTCTTTTAAACTTAAGTAAGTGATGCGGTGGGATAAAGTCACATGTGAGAAACTGTTAGTCGCTGAGGTGGTCGAGAGCATGCTGCATGCTGTGAAACATAAAGACCCATTTTGTTTCTATGAGAGGAAAAAAAGTGTTTAAATTCCCTCTTTTTGTCATCAGTCTTCCGACTATTTTGATGTGATCCTCCATTTTCGTCTATCTTGCGCCAATCTCTTCATTTCCACATATTTTTCGCAGCCCACATCCTCAAAAATCTGCGTCACATATTCCAATCTTGGTCTCCCCTTACAATTTTTCCCTTCAACTGTTCCTTCCCTTACCAAATTAACCAATCCTGGGTGCCTCAGAATGTGTCCCACCATCCTATCTCTTCTTCTCGTAAGATTTTTCCATAGATTTCTTCCTTCTCCAATCCTGGCTTCCTTGGACACGTGTCAGAATAAGACGACTTTTACCTCCTGCCTCCTTTCACTGTTATCAGTGCACAAAGTCTTACCAGGGAAACTAGGATAGAACTAGTGCAAGGAAGAAGGCTTGAATGATACGCTGACACTGTTTGCAAGCCTCAGTTTGACCCCAGATCACGTAAAAAATTCGTAAAATACGTGGCGGACTCAGTCCGACATCAGACCGCAGAGGGTTAAAGCAAATGACAATGCAAGAATAGTGACAGGGGGGTTTCATGGCCCTTGGGTCCAACTGCAAAACTATTCTGGCCCGAGGGAGGAAAAAAGTTGGTTCAAACTGATTTAGTCAATTATTTTTGTGCCTCTAACAAAAATCACGCAAACCTTCACTTCCGCCTGTAGAACTGTAAGCCAGATTATGATCTGAACGTGCTCGTACAAAAATCGTATAACGACTCCATCTTTCATGCCCTAAAAAGTAAATTATGCAAAATCTTAAAACATATTTTAATAATTTTAGTAATATTTCTGGTCAAATACGCAGGACGAAAGCCATAAGTGGTTACTATCGGCATTTCTTTTACTGTTTTGTGCCCGGTTCAAAATCTCAAACGAAATGTTATTTTAAAGTTGCGTGTGCCTGTATACAGAACAATGTCCGTTTCTTTCATAAGTCATTATTTTTTTAAATTCTTGTAGCCTTCTGTATAAATAATTGCCAAAACCGTGGAGATTAAACAGTATGACAATTATTTGGCTTACTTAAAATCCCTTTATCTGGAAATAATAATTATTTAATAAATATGGATAACAATTAAAATACGAAAGCAGTTGCAATTTGACACAGATATGAAGACACAAGCTAATGAGACCACGAATCTGGTATAAAAAATAGGTCACTAATATTAACACACTTGTGAATCAAGATCCAACTTGAATTTAAAATGTCGTGGCATATTTACGATCGCGTCGCGGCACACTGGTTGAGAAACTCTACAACAAAGCGCCAATAATTTCGATGCCTTTGAGGCACCGACTGGCCAGCCATTAAAGAAGCACCAGTGTTCCAGCCCAATTTGACTCGTGCTCCACACTTTTATAACTACTGTCTCCATCATGCACTGCACTAAACTTGACCTCATAACACAACAAAAACAAATTCACAAAGTTCCGTCATGTGTTCCTGTATTAACGTCATTGTAATGCACCGCCTGTTTCACTAGAATGTCAATTGATCTCATCGAGATTTCAGCGCTGCTCCTCATGTCGAATCATGGAAGCTTGCATCACTGCGTTACATCAAATCGTGCTCCTAACCCAAAATCTCACAGCAGGGGCTCAGAATACAAGCGAGGGAGCAGTTCTTCCAGACAAAACGCGACCAAATTTGAAAGGACGCGAGCAGCAATAAACAATGACAAACGTGTAGAGCGAATCAAGCTCCAGATTCTGTCTTTCCTCCTGCAGATTCGTTGTTTAAAGAACTCCCTGGAGGCTGAATTTAATCCATACTCCCTACGTCATGTACGTTGGGGAAGTTTTAAGGTGGAACGCAGTAAAAGCTATGCAATCTAAACTAAAAGATTAATCTGTAAAATAAAAATAAATTAAAAGTTTTCAAGACTTCTATCAAACATTAGTATGAACGGCGATAGGAGTTTAGCAGGCAGAGAAGTGACGGCCCACGGATTGGACGTCCGGTGTTCGTATTCTGGCAGAAACAGTGATTCTTTTCTGTTCGCCTCGCCGTCATGTTCGGACCAGGTCTTGGACCCACTTAGATTCCTGTGTAGTGAGTACAGTAAAAAACACAGGGTTAGGTGGACGCATAGTGAAACTTACTTATTAGCGCCATGTAGTGTGGCATTCTGGGGTGTATGGATCGTTCACAGATTAGAGGTAGAACAAATTTACGTTTTGCGTCACTCACCTGTTTCTTCGCGTGATACTCCAGATAACTCCAGTGTCAGGAACATGTCACCCACAAAATGTTCCAACATTTCCCAATAAAAAGTGAAGACATTAAAAATACGTAGCAGCGAACACAAGGAAAGACTTACTTTTGACACCGAGAAACTTAAAATTGCTTGCTTATACCGGGTCTCCAATTTATGAGCTTACGGTCTTGCTTACATTGCTTTATCGGCCGCTGCTGTTGATGTAGGCGGGACTTGTACGAGTGAGTCACGGGCGAGTCAGTTTCGGTGCCGCTAGTAACAGCGAACTACGAATATTTCTCGTCACTAACACATGTTATTACATTAATTGTTTTTACCTTAAATCACAAAAGATGTTCAAAGTGACTTCCTTGTGCTTGCAAGCAAGTTTCACATCTCGTTAACATGTTTCGAAATACGCGACGAAGCTCTTCTTGGGAAATTGTCGAATATTTTCTTTTTGTGATTTAAGGTAAAAACAATTAATGTAATAACATGTGTTAGTGACGAGAAATATTCGTAGTTCGCTGTTACTAGCGGCACCGAAACTGACTCGCCCGTGACTCACGCGTCAAAGTCCCGCCTACGTCAACAGCAGTGGCCGATAACGCAATGTAAGCAAGACCGTAAGCTCATAAATTGGAGACCCGGTATAACACCTGAGGCACGTTTTTCAAAGCATCTGGGCTCTTCCAAAAGTATTAATGATCAGACAAGAGAAATCAGTCGTCAAAGACATCGCACATGAAACGACAGATACGCGCACTGTCAGACGGGAAACAAAAAACCTCGCACCAACCACCAAGCTCCTCAGCTGCGGCAAACCAACTGGCATATCCCAGTCGATGCGCCAGGAACGATGCACTACAACCGGCGCGCGCGGAGTGGAACAGAAGACGACTCACGAAATATTCCGAAACTGACCGACTATTGCCGAAACAAATTCAATTCAATTCAATTCAATTAATTTATTTACGTGTTTGCCAACAGCAAGAAGCCAATTACAGGCAAACACTGATAATATATACAATAATAATTCAATTCAATTCAATTCTTTATTACACATTAATATAACTGAATGACAGAAAATAATACAAGGTACCAATGTTTCGTTAGCAAATAGAAAATTTATGCAGAAAACACAACTGTCCTATTAATTTCGAAATGAACCTTTATTGTGACAAAAATTATGGATCTTCCCTACACAACAGTCAAGAAAAGAGAAGATATAAACTGTGCAGAAAACCTCTTATATTCATTCACTCATTATGAGGCATCCAGGACAAATGTAAGAATGAAAAATAGTGTAGCTATTATAGTATAGTAATTAGTATAATTATGCTTCAATATGATGCTCATGTGACAATACTTGTTATTTATTTAAGCGTATGTAATTTCAGTACACGTTAATTTCCAAGGCATGTTTAAGTCCCTGCACAACGCCTCTTACGTAAAATACCTGTCCATACATCCAAATCTAACAACTTGAGAACGGATGAACAGATTTTCATAAAATTTTATATTCGGTAATTTTATTACAATCTGGCAGCAAATTTGAATTCTTGTAATATTGGTCAATAATCTAAGGCACTTTCCATAAGATTTACAAGCGCCTTCTAACTCGACAGTGACTGAGTCTTGAATCACAAGTGGACAATTCCCTGATCATTAACAAAGAACTTTTCAGCTCTGTCTCAGATCCTGTGTCAGCAATGTCTTTGGTTTTCATAGATTATGCATTCAGTTAACTTTTACCCACAATCTGGTGACATAGGAGATCCCGTACGGACATACATTTCATTTCTTAATTAGGGACAGTACCATAAACCCAGAAACAGTGAACCAGGGCAAACATTTTATAATACTAGAGCAGGGCGCTCCTTTCGGAGCTCCTACGGGGGGGTTGGTCAAGTTTGTAACACGCAACCAACCTTGTGTAAGAAACTAAACTAACCGCCTCGAATTGACGGTTAAAACAATAGGGGGTTGGTTGCGTTTTGAAATCTTAAGTAACATGCTAAACTAACTGCCCTTCGGGGGGTTAGTTAAGTGTCTCATTCAAGTTTTTCAACCCTTGAGTAAGAAACTAAACTAACCCTCACCCCTGAATGGGGGTTTAAAACACTTGACTAACTCCCCATTCGGGGGGTTGGTTGCGTTTTAAATTCTTGAGTAAGACACTAAACTAACCCCCCTTCGGAAGGGTTAGTTTATGTCTCATTCAAGTGTTTCAACTCTTGAGTAAGAAACTAAATTAACCCTCACTCACGAATGGGAGTTTAAAACACTTGACTAACTCCCCATTCGGGGGGTTGGTTGCGTTTTAAAATCTTGAGTAAGACACTAAACTAACCCCCTTCGGGGTGTTAATTTAGTGTCTTATTCAAGTGTTTTAACCCTTGAAGAACAGTATGACTTGGATGAATATTATTATTATTATCAGATTACCTTTTTGGTGTTGGTAACGTCTTCTTTCACTTTTCTTCATTTCTTAAATAGTCTAATGCCGCTGTTCGGAGACGATATAGAGCAGTGATAATGCGACTGGCTTGGTACTAAGCGTTATTTCTTTACTCTGCATTGTTATGTACACGGCATTGTTGTTCCACAACAATTCCGTGTGTAAACAAATATAAGGTGATAGTGTTGATGACGTCATTTTTTGACGAAAACGACGACTAATCCTTTCGGAGCGCTTCTTGTAATGATATTTTACTTCTTGACGTCGCTGATCAGAGGCCAACAGTTCTAGGTTAGTCAACTATCTACGTCCAAACCCACCCTTGCAAGTCTTCGTTTGTTTTCTTCTGCTCTTATGTTCTTGTTAAATAAGTTTTTCTACGTTTATCAATGTAAATCTCACTTCGCTTTTCTTTATTTGTTAAATATGTCTGATGTTTTAGTTTTTTACGTCGCTGTTCAGAGGCCAACTGTTCTTGGTTAGTCAACCATCTACTTCCAAACCAACCCTTGCAAGTTTTCGTTTGTTTTCTTCTGCTCTTATGTTCTTGTTAAATAAGTTTTTCTACGTTTATCAATGTAAATCTCACTTCGCTTTTCTTTATTTGTTAAATATGTCTGATGTTGTAGTTCTTTACGTCGCTGATCAGAGCCCAACAGTTCTTGGTCAGTCAACTTTCTACGCTCAATCCCACCCTTGCAAATCTTCGTCTGTTTTTCTACATATGTCGTTAATATGGTCTCGTTTATCGATGTAATTCTTCTTTCGCTTTTCTTTATTTCTTAAATATGTCTGATGTTGTAGTTATTTACGTCGCTGTTCAGAGGCCAATTGTTCTTGGTCACTCAACTTTCTACGTCCAACCCCACCCTTACAAATCTTCGTCTGCTTTTTTCCCCTTCTGTTCTTATTGAATACGTTTTTCTACGTTTATCAATGTAAGACTTCCTTCGCTTTTCTTTATTTCTTAAATATGTCTGATGTTGTAGTTCTTTACGTCGCTGTTCAGAGGCCAATTGTTCTTGGTCACTCAACTTTCTACGTCCAACCCCACCCTTACAAATCTTCGTCTGCTTTTTTCCCCTTCTGTTCTTATTGAATACGTTTTTCTACGTTTATCAATGTAAGACTTCCTTCGCTTTTCTTTATTTCTTAAATATGTCTGATGTTGTAGTTCTTTACGTCGCTGTTCAGAGGCCAATTGTTCTTGGTCACTCAACTTTCTACGTCCAACCCCACCCTTACAAATCTTCGTCTGCTTTTTTTCCCTTCTGTTCTTATTGAATACGTTTTTCTACGTTTATCAATGTAAGACTTCTTTCGCTTTTCTTTATTTCTTAAATAGGTCTCATGTTGTAGTTCTTTACGTCGCTGTTCAGAGGCCAACTGTTCTTGTTCAGTCAACTTTTTACGTCCAGCCCCACCCTTGCAAATCTTCGTCTCAAAATCGATCATAAAGTCAGTTTTTATAATAGTTTTCATAATCGTAATATATCGAATGAGTATCACTTTACCTTGTTGGAGTTGGTACTTCAAATACTTGATAACTTCTTCTTTCACTTTCCTGATGTTTTAGGACAACTGTTAGTCAATTTTTAACAATGCGACGTGCTGCTTCTGGAGCAGTGATAATGGGACTGACTTGATATTCTTTGATTTCCTTGTTGTGAAGCGTTATTTGTTTACTCGGCATTGTTGTGTCGACTTATATTAGCGCTCTTAATCGTAAATACGATTTTACATAAGCAACTTACCATGAAAATGGAAAGATACAAACAGAACTACGGATCATTATAATATAATGCATCAAATATCTAATAGTTTTAAAATATTTTAAATTGATAAAAACCTGAAGACGACGGTATTACCCGTCGAAACATGTCGTTTTAATAAAGAGCGCTAAAAAATATAATGTAAAATCGTATTTACGATTAAGAGCGCTAATATAATATTTTGCACAACAAATGTTTTAATATTATATAATTTTTACAACACCAATAAACTTCAAACGTTTGTGTATAGACTGTACAAAATAAATATATTTAATCAAACACAAACATGACGCATATAAGATACAAATCCAATTACTTTGTTTTCAACAGCTGGCTCTCCACAGTAGCCAACTCTTTGACAGCTTTTGATGCTGTTATTTGTGCACAATTCAACTGCGCTTTCTTGGCTTATACACAATTCAACTGCGCTTTCTTGGCAACAAGTAATCCTTTAAGGCTGGTGTATTTGTCCTGCAGCTCTGCACGGGATCGGTCAATTTCCGATGACGTAACGTTTAGCTGATGGATCCGGGCTATCACTTCAGTATAGTCTTGATGATACTTCTTGTATTTGTCCATTTTTCCCTTCAAATTATACTTGGCCTGTAAATGCATAAACATGAAATATTTATCAGCGTATACCGCATATCTCACAAATTAAAAAACATGATTACATGCTCATATCCTATTTCCTTCAGAGACATCTTAGTGTTATCACCCCTCTTCTCTTCAATCTGTAGGAGAATTTCCAACAAGAAATTTGTATTTCTTTATCTTTGTTTTATGGTTTTGTGTTTTCTTCACTATATAGAGATTAACATAAACATTTTACAAAAAGATGCTGCATCAAATTATGTAACTTCAATAAGGAATCATTTGAAGAAACCTTCACTATTCTTCCTTGTGTAACGGCCCAAATTACATCTTCTGCTGAGGTAATTTGATCATTCTATTTAGTTTCTTGTTATTTTATTAAGCTGAATTTCTTTTAAGTTTTTCGTTCAAAATTTTAACTTTTTGTGGTGGCATCTACCTAACTGTTTAGGACAAAGACGTGCGAGGACCTTCGGTTCCCAGGAGTCTTGTTTCTTACACTAAAGGACAATAAATTGTCGTGAATTGGTTGTAGTCCCAAGTGTCACACTTTGACATTTATGGCTGCAATATGTCGAAAGTCAGTTTGGACTTTATGGTTCATTGTCACTCAGCAGACAATGTTGCTGGACCATACACATTAAATAGCGTGAGAGAGAAACTTTCAAAGAGCTGTATGCAAGTAAATACGTCACTGGTTTTGAATGTTTCGAACCAGGGGCAGGACGCTTACAGCAGCACTCCTCAACAAACCTTCGACGCAGTCACAAACAAATACACTACAAATCTGAGATCATCGTCTTGCGGCTAAAGCCAAATATTATCATTTGTATTATTCTTGAATAAATAAATAGTGTGAAAAGAAAAGATTATATTCAGCAATAGCGGCAGCTTCCAGTTGTCGGGAGTTACATGCCGTTAACACCCCTGAGAAGATTCAAGTGCCTACCAAGGAGCCAAGCTCCTATTACTGAGCGGCTATAGCGACAGTAGCGATCCCAACGCCTGGCACCAAGTGGTAAAGGCCAGGAAGGACAGAGCTGCAAGCTACGCGCGCTCCAGGAGTCCGCATTTAAGGAGATCACCAGATCATCAGCTCCATAAGTAAAAGGTTAGTTCGTGAAGTGAGGGAACAATGCCAACCCTCAGCTTACGTAACAGAATTGTAACTGTTTCAGAAGAAGAGAGCGACCATTTCGGAGACGGTGAATTAGAATTGTGTCGGGTTGAAGGGTCATTCGAGGAAAATGAAAGACTAGAAACGGGTTTAGGATCGGCTTTGCAAATAGTGGAACACGAAGAAGTTGCATTAAGCATGAACAATGAGCAGCAGGTCTGTCCTAGCGTTCCACACAGTGACTCACATAGTTATTTCCAAGATATGTTTCCTGAATTAATGAGTGTTATGAAGGCAGACAAATTAGAAGTAATTTCTAACGTAAAGGGGAAAATTTCTGATATAAGAAAGGAAATTTCAAGTGTAGAAAATAAGATTGTGAGTTTACAAAGCAATGTAAACAACATGCGAGAAGATGTCAGACTTGAAAACGAAAGGTTGATTAAGAGAGTTGAGAGGGAAAATGTAAAATTAAACAAAGAAATTTCAGAGAAATTACATTCGGAATCTGTAAGATTTTCTTGTGAAATCAAACAGGTTAGAGAGGATAATGAAGGGGAGTTAAGAGCTGCTAAACAGAATATGCAGGAATTGTCAAATGACTTACATAAGAAGTTAGACCAGCACATTGGTGAGGTGAATTCAGTAACAGGAGAAATAACCAATAGGGTTATCCAAAATGAGGAACATCTGGAACAAGGCCTAGCAAAATTAACTGAAGTAGTTCAGGTTCTTAGAAATGACATGGTGAAAGAACAAAAGAAACTAAGTCGTCGGCAGGGGGAGCGTTTTGTAGAGTTTAATAAAGAAGTCGAAAGGGTTAACGGCCTTAACGACAGTAGGTTTGAGAAGTTGAAACTTGAGATTAAACAATTAAAGGATAAACTGTCAGAACCTACTTCCATTGTTGGCAATGCAACTTTGTCACGATCAGCTGATAGCACCACAGCTAGTCAAAGCAGTTCCCACTGCGAGTCTGCTGAAAACTTGGGTAGTCAAGTGTAAAGGTCCAATGATATTTCTGGAGATACGAATGATGAGAATGTACCTGTGAGTCGTGATAGCATGAATGTTCGCCCTTACAATGCACATAACTATTTAAGTGCTGCAGATCTGTCCCTACCCATGTCTGAAGACAGCGATAAAATTAATGTAATTTACCATTTGAACCAGTTGGATGAATTTGTGAAGTTGAGGGGCGTACCAGAGTCATTACAATTAGCTATTGCATTCAAGTCAATATCAGACCCCGTGGCTAAACAGTGGATGTCAGCTGTGTCTCATAACTTAAATGACTATGAGCAGTTTAAAGTCGCTTTCACTAAAACTTTTTGGTCCAAGATGACACAGAGCTGAGTGAAATGTTCAATATGCCAAGATAAGTACGAAAATCAATCAAATCTCTCAATGTCAGGGCAACTGATTAAATATGCTGTTTTGGCCTCATATCTAGGAATGAGTGAAGTTGAATTTATTGATGCAATAAAGTTACACTACCCAGTGAACATACAGAGGTGTCTGGTGGGGGTTCCCTTGACTACCGTGCAGGAAACCATAGACGTTTTGAAGCGCCTTCAAATGCTAGAGGCTAATGAAGGGGTAATAATCACCAGAACTATAATCCCGATAAGAGGCAGAACCAAATTCAATTATGGCGACAGACCGCGAACAAATCACCATTACGTGAGACAGACCTATTATGACAAGAGGCAGAATTATCCTGGTTATAGCCACAGCAATAGAAATGGGAACAATAACGGTAGAGGTGCTTGTTTTTCTAGAGGCAGGGAGGATTACCATAATAAACACTTGCAGGGTCTTCCTTAAACCCTAGTGCCCCACCTTACCACAGTCCGATAAGGCAAACCGATAGTAAGGAAGTGCAAGGATCATCCGAGCGTCCGGCGTTAAACTAATGTCGAGCGGCGTTACGGATCGAACCCCGTTCGCGTCAAAGGCAATAGAAACTTCAGATCCGGACCCAAAGCACAGTGTATTTTGTGAGGTGGGAGACAAATTTAGAGATGTGATGACTTCCGGCAGTAGTAATTATACGAATCCTTTGAATGAATTAATGATATATTATATTAATGACGGTCATTTATTAAATTGTACGCAGGTGTCAATTTCGTTCGGTGATATCTCTACTAATGCTATAATAGATTTAGGCAGCGAAGTTAACCTTCTGACCAAAAGTATTTATAAAGACTTGGTATCTGCAGGAGTGTCCACTTTAAGTTTACCCTTTGCCAACACAGTGTTAGTGACAGCTTTTGGCAATAAGACTCGGCGTATTAAAGATCAGATCTATGTGGAATTTAATATTGGGGGCGATAGTTTTGAGGGTGTGTTTTTAGTGTCCCCACAACTGACCAGCTCAGTGATTTTAGGATGCGATTATGCAAATGAGTATGGGATTGTTTTGGACTTCAAAAGGAAATGCTTCCGTTATGAGCGAGATGGAATTGAGAAAGTGCAACTGTTTAATCGAGGTGACCGGTTACATGACGTGGGCAGCGATGGACAGGAGTTGAAGGGAAGTTCTGTTTATAGCAATCATTTGATAGTTCAGGATTCCAACCTAGTTTGAGCAGGAGGAGGATGTGAAGTTTTAGGACAGAGGTCCTTGTTTATAAATGCCACAGAATGTGATGATGTCTATGAGTTTAATAGAGATGAAGAGATTAATGGTAGCCGATGGGGAGGCGATTTTTTCGACGTAGCAAGTGGCCGTTGTTTTTATTGTGATAGTAGTGAGGGAAGAGTTGGAGAGGAAGGTCTGATGTATCCAATCCCCCGCTTATTGTTACAAAATATCAAGATATAGATCCTGCAACAGACAGTTTGCTCTTGCTTTGTCTTTCATAAACCATCTTTCCTTTATACTGAAATTCTTTAGATAGAATTTAGCAACTGATTATGCTAAGCATGCATGGATCTGAGCCCCAACTTCAAATACCTTCTTCTTAGACAGTCGGCTCTTCACATATGCCGCCACCATTACAGCCTTTGATGTAACAAGTTCTGCCCTATCCAACTTGTCTCTCATGTCAGCATTTCTTTGTTGCAGCCTTTTACAAGTCTCCACGATCTCTTCATAAGACCACTCCGATAATTGATCCTCAGCCTGCTTGCGATATCGATCAGGCTCTTGTCGACTAGCACAAACAGCTCCCAGTTCAGCTCCTGGTTGATCATTTTGGGATTCCGCCTGTGTCGGTAGATTCTCCAGATCAAGTTTAGCCTGCAAATGCACAAAAATGAAAATGTTAAATCCAGACTGTTGGAAAATGTGTAATATTACTTAATATTATATTCATAATTCCGTAGAATTACAGGACACTTGTTTACACAGGAAAACCCCGCTTATTGTTACAAAATATCAAGATATAGATCCTGCAACAAACAGTTTGCTCTTGCTTTGTCTTTCATAAACCATCTTTCCTTTATACTGAAATTCTTAAGATAGAATTTAGCAACTGATTATGCTAAGAATGCATGGATCTGAGCCCCAACTTCAAATACCTTTATAAAAGACAGTTGGGTCTTCGCAGCGACCGCCTCTTCTAAAGCCTTTAATTCACAACGTTCTGCATGATCAAAGTCGTCTATCATGTCAGCATATTCTCTTTGAAGGCTTTTATATTTATTCACGCGCTCTACATAAAACCACTCAGTTTCCTCTGCCTTGCTGTGAACCTCCGACAATTGATCCTCAGCCTGCTTGCGATATCGATCAGACTCTTGTCGACTAGCACAAACAGCTCCCAGTTCAGCTCCTGGTTGATCATTTTGGGATTCCGCCTGTGTCGGTAGCTTCTCCAGCTCAAGTTTAGCCTACAAATGCACAAAAATGAAGTGTTAGTCAGCTTCTACCGTGTGTACCAGAGGTTTCTTGCATTAAAAATTAGATAATATATTCATGACACTTCCTTTATAGACATCTTAGTATTATCCTCCCCTTTCTCATCAATCAGTAGTAGAATTTACAACAAAAACGTTGTATTCCTTTGTTTTCCTATGATAGTTTAGGATTTCTATAACTCTAGAAAGATATGATTAAAATATGGAATTAAAATGCAGAAGTCATGTAATGTCAATAAAGGATCATTTGATGAAACCATCACTTCTTCCTTGACAATGCAAAGCTTAAAAAGCAAAGGTATGAAAATATTATGAACTCTTTACTTCCTTAAAAGTATTACACAGTAAATGAACAATTAGTTTTGAGATATCTTGCATTCTGTGATGGTGATATATATTATATGACAAAGATTTGTCATTAATTATATTTTCTCAACAATTCTCCATGTAATGGGGAGCTACTGTCTCCAGAAGACAAAACATACAAATATACATCTCCTAATGAAAAACTGAGAAGAAATTTCTCGCTTCATTAATTTCTTGTATATAAAATCCTCAGCTTCTTCTTCCAGTCCCCTTCAGACTGCTCAGCTCCTGAAGGTACAGTGACACATTAAAATATCTAGTTTAAGGATCTTTTTTTACTTAAAGTATTGTAGTTTCTTCGCCAAGTAAATATTTCTACTCCACAGAATGTTACATTTATTGATTTATTTAACAATGCTGTCAGTAGTTCAATAATTACTCCATTCACACATAGAAGAAGGCAATGGCAAACCACTTCTGGATCATCTGCCAAGAACGTATATGAACAGGTCCCAGTCCGAGAAAAGGATGGAAGGATCCTGTTCATATGGACCTGTCGTCAGACAACACTAAAATAAATAAATAAAATAAGGCAGCAGTCATGGCCAACTTTTGGGTACTTCATAAACTGGGATGAAACACAAATAGTCTCACAACTACCAAAAATCATTCAAGGTACGAAATTTTCTAATACAATACATTAGCCAAGCCAGTTTAAAAATCCAAGAATTTACTCTGGGAAGGAATTCAGCTCAATTTGACTGAAGCTCTCGATTTACCCCGGGGATGTGTTCCTGGACGAACCGGCGTAAATTGCAACGATTTTATAATGTAAATCAATGGGAAGTCAATGACATGCTTTCCCAGCATCCGAACATTGATGAGTAATATAAGGGCATTACATTTAAGGCACTAAAATAACGTAAATAAAATAAAGCGCCGTTAGTTCTCTGACGACGTCCCTGGTTGAGGTCCGCCACGTTTTTTAAAGAAGGTATGTAGTGTGGACTGTCGTGATTTATTCTTTCTTTCTTTCTTTCTTTCAAAATTTCACGATAAGGTCTCATGGATGCCATAACGCTCCTCTTCGCTGTAGCACAAGAGCAAACTCGCACGTGCAAAAGTTTGCATTTCACAAACAGCTTTCGCCGATTCATCGATCTCATTGCAGCAAATTCGCGTCAACGAAACATACGTAATTGCAGAGATGACTGTATTTATAATTTTTATTCATTATCAGCGATGTAAGAATTACGATTTAGTATAAGAAGCAGTACAAGAAACATTGTGAAACGTTATAAATAATAGCAATTTTTTGTCACTTTTTGGCTTTCTCGTTTCAAAATCGGCGTTATTCTGAATCGGCGCAAATCGAGGGTTACCTGTATTTGACAACAGTTCTGTGGAGGTTATACGGTCCTAAGAGAAAGGAAGCAACACAAGGTTGGAGAAAACTGCTTAATCAGAAGTTTCTTGTATTCTTAATGGTTAGGGGGGTGAAATAGTCAGAACCTGTAGCATCCATGCAAAAAAATGCAATCTTTATATATTTTGATTTTAAAACATAATGATATGAGACAACTTGAGGTCTGAAACACGTGTTTACTATAAAGCCGGCTGTGGCGACTGCAGCCCCGATAGGCACTGTACCAGTGAACTGCCCCTCACGCTTAAGCCCGCCGCGTTCTCTACTTTTGACCGGCTAGCCGCGCTGAAATCCTTGCAGTCGGATGATAGCCCCGTTCTGCTTCGCACTCCTCGCCCGCGGACTTAATGTCAGTTCAGCCGATTAGTGAATAATGACAACGTAAGGGGCAATATTAGAATAACGTAGAGGAAATAAAGTGTTACAAATTATATAAACACAAAAAATGAATGTTTCAATTTTTGAAAAATTATAGGGGGTGCTGCAGCTCTGCAGCTCTTATGGACGAGCCGGCACTGAATATATAGAACGTATTTATCTCATTATGTATGCAATTTTATGAATATTTGGATGTTAACATATATCTCCATTTGAATGAATCATCTTTTTTGTCTATCAGTGAAAGAAACCGGGCAGAATAAGATGGAATGAATGGTTACCTCCGGAATACAAGAGCGTCTCTCACTGTCCCTGGCTGCCGACACTGTCTCATACAACTTCTTCTTTAGGTAATCCAGGTTGAGCCAGGGGAAGAGGATACGAGACCACTAGATGACCTGCGAGTCACAAAACATATTTCGAACTGCAAAAGTAATATGTTGGTAGGAAATATAGTCTAAAAGACAAAGAATATAACATTTAAAAAGACGTAGGCCAAGTGATGACACATTATTTTTTCACATGATACCACATAGGACTTTACTGGCCAGTCCTTTCGGGGTGTCTAGTGAATGTCATTCTGGATACATTTTAGATCTGAATATGAAGCTGAATGTGGAAATGAGTGCTTAAGTGGGGAGAAAACACAATTTTATTGTCCAATTTTCATAAATCCAGATTCTAAGTACAGGTGACCTAAAGAAACCACTGATGAGCAGAATTATTGCATAAGAAAATTAAATTATTTTTGTTGTCATAGCATAATTACTGGACGTTAACATACAAATAGATTAACTACCCATTTCAAAAGAACTGCAAATAAATTATTACGTAAACAAACGAAAACTTCTCTGGAAATGCTGGGGGCGAAAAATATAATTCCGTCATTCACTAAACCACGCGAGTACAAAAGCCCGAAATTTTAAAAAAACGAGAGAACGGAAGCAGATTAATTATCTTGCGCTTCGTTTTTTCTTCCGGATGAATTGTCAACCATCTAGGATTTCTTTAGTGCGGGCACAGTTCACTAACATAGCTTGCATATATCAATTGTAATTTGTAAACTCAAGACGTCGGTTCAAGAGCCGACATAATATTAAGCCACTCTGGGTTTTAGAACTTTCAATGGTCAAACCTAAATCCAAAAATTCCTTTGCTCTTTGGCCAGCTGCAAAACAGCAGTTACCAAATTACATTTCAAATGTGTCTAGTCTAAATATATTATGTATCGGATGTATAAAAAAGAATTTCAGGCGCTTCTGATCAAAGCAGGATCATACACATTGACCTATGATTTTAATTCCCAGAAACAGAATTTATGTTCCTCCACCACGACGGCAGCAGTTAATATGAAGATTTCATACTTGCCAGTTGGTTCATCATCATTTAAAACTGAAAACAACAAGCTACTAAGATCTATTGCTACGTACTGAACTTCAAAGAAAACATCTTGGTTTTCACGACACTTCGAACAGAGTGGTAGTCCGTAAATGTACCATCAGCTTTAGCAACTTTTAACGCTACATTCTGTATTTAAGGGTCGCACTGTAAGCAGTGATTATTTGGAATTCTTTAACATGTTTTAGACCATCTTCGGATTAAAAGAGTTATGAAATTAATTCACGAGATTGTTCTCGTATTGCTGTCGAAATGGAAATATTCACCACAGAAGCAGATATTATTTAAAGCACAAGAAACTCTTGCTTCAGAAAACGGTTCTATGGCAATGCTACCTCTCAGACTCATTCAGTTTTTAAAATTATTAGTATTCATGTCAGTACAAATAAAATAACACAATTGGGCGCTGGCATTAACACAACCAGCTGCTATCCTCCCTTAAGGACGAAGGTGGCTGCAGAATTCTTCCGTTAGCCAACATTACAGAAGTAAAGTCCTCTATGTATGATTTGAGGTTTTCACAGCGGTGAGTATGAAGATTTCTGTCTTCTGGGTTGCTTCGCTGCGTAGTCTGGTCGATGTTTACCAACGTTTCAGAGGTCCTGCTGCCTCCGTCATCAGGGCGATGAATGTGAACGTGGCCATACTGCCTCCGTTATCACCCCGATCTACCGAACAACAGAGCGCAACAACCCAGAAGTCCTCTAGATTCAACGAGATCTCCCGTATAGTGTTGCTAGCATGTGAATAAGACAATTACAAATGAATTGCAAATAATAAGAAATAGGAATCCCTTACCTCAACCTTTGTTCAATTGCAATGATCAATTTAATCAAAACTAAAATAGATAGAGTGTCAAACATTTCTTAATAATTCTTATACAAGACAAGTACTTGTGATATTCTAAAACGTTTTTAACACCACAAAATTATCTACTCTACGACGCACTTCTATAAGCGATTCACAGCTCAGCTTTCCGCAATAACGAAAGCGGATTGTTGACGTCAATAATGAAAAACAACAATGCCGAGTAAGCGGATGACGTAACAATTAGTTTCTTAGGTAAATGAAGGAAGTGCAATACGGTTTATTCAGGCAATTATACTGCGTGCATAATAAACGAGAAAAGAGCCTTGTGGCATGCTCAACCAACATTGTTGCAGGTGTGGGTTAGATATTCAAATATTTTTCTTACATTGTTGTAAACGCAGATGTTCGCATAAAAGCTGACCATATTTACACATTGTTGGTATGGATCTTACACATCTTCGTAACTAACGCTGTTTCTCCTGAATGACCCCTCCGTATAGACGTATTTTCGTCAAAAGGAACCCCGCCCACTTCTCAAAAGTAAGAGACCTAAATGTCCACTGACAATAAACAATTTAATCAAAAATAAAATGAAACGGAGGACAGTGTCACAAATTTCTTAATAATTCTTGAATAAGATAAGTTCTTGGGTTATTCGGAAAGGTTTTTAACAGCACAAAAGTATCTCGTCTACCACAGAATACTTTTGCAAGTTATTCATAACTGTTCTTTCGGATTGTTGACGTCAATATATACTAATACAAGAATGCCGACGAAAACTATGACGCAACAATTATTGTTTCCTCCATAAAGGAATTGACCCGGGCATCGGACTTTAGTTTAATTTTCATAATTAATTTTGTAAATTTAATCTTTACTCTCCATTAGGTTATGAGCCTTTTATATCAATTTATTAACATTTTTATTTCACATTCATTCCTAAAGGATTTCAGCACATATTTAGACCGGAAGTGGACATCCGCTTCTAAGCAGTGCAAGTACACTACATCGAAGCGAGCCGAACAGAACCAAACCAGCAAAAATACTTCCCTCTCTTATTTTATGAAATGTTTCGCAACGGAAAACTCAATTCAGATCTGCGAGGTATTGCTGGATACCCAACCTCAATCACATGCTCCCAAATTAAAAAGAAAAGCATTCTCCATTTTACAAACACCAACATCACGTCCATCCCCGGACGGCTGCTGCTGTGCGGTGTTAAGCAGTGGACGATTACAGAATTGAGTGCATTTCAGTTTATTCAGACAATTATTAATAAAAATAAAACAAATTCTTGCAACTCGCTCAAAAGCTCTAACAAAGTTCATGGATCAAGAAATCTAAAGTGAAAGAAGTATCTTTCGTAACAGAGGCCCCATTTAATAACCACTTGATGTCGAAGCTCGTCTAAATATCATTGGAAAAATTCAGTCCGTACCGCACAGAAAACACTACACTGCGCCATTACAAAGATCAACCGGTTAATGCATTTAAAGGATACCCTGAGAATCAAACGAATCCGACAAATGCACAATGAAAAGCTACTGACTGTTAAAGCAGGCAAGTGGTATATATACTTGCCACCAGGCTTTCAAGGGTTTAAACAGTTCATCAAGAATTTCGGCTACTAACATGTCTTGTTGCTTCAGAAATTCGAATCCCACACTGTTAATGGAATTCTTTTATTATAAATTATGACGTAAACAAACAGAAGTCAATGGAATAAAACACTGAATTTGTGTTAGGAAGAACAAGCCTAATTCTATTCCAAGAGTTCACAAATGTAAATAAAAACCTGTAAATTTTATAAGCAATAATAATAAATAGGATGCACTTACGTCACTCTTTCGTCAAGACGAAGAAACCTCGATGTTCACCGGCAAAATAAAATGGAGAGAGTGAAGGAGAGTCACGAATTTCTTAGTAATTCACAGAAGATAAGTAAGTACTTTGGTTTCTCTGAAAGGTTTTTAATAGCACAAAATATCTCGTCTACTACGCACTTGTACAAACGATTCACAGCTCAGTTCTTTCCACAATGACGAAAGCCAACCAACCAACCAACCAAAGAAGCTAACTGAGGGCAGAGGCCTGCGCAAGCGCAAGCATCGTCCCTACCTAGGTGAAACCATTCCTGCGCACAAGACGCATTGCTGGAAATGGTAAACGGTCGTAATATAAGAACGGAAATTTTGCTAACGCTAACGGGGTTTCGTCGTGGCGGGAGCCTCGACCATTCAAACTGGGATCTGTTGCTGCTGATGGGAGGTTATCCCGTCAGGCAAGTTGTCGAAGGAATTTGGTTGGTTGGGTCTCTGGGGTATGAACCCAGAGAGGGAGGGGCCGTTTCGGCTGAAGGCCTCTGCGGCATGGGGGGAAGATCACTTCAGCTGATGGCCTCCATGATCGGGGGGAAGGGTGGCGGGCCGTGCCCCTATTAAGTTATACCCTGGCATTCGCCTTACAACTGAGGAAAGCACGGAAAACCTCAGTCAGGGTAGCCGAGTAGTCTAACCACTCGTTGTGCTGACTTGGCCGTCTTTTGGGGACGGCCTCGGCTGGCCTGCTGAACATCAGTCGCCCTCGGTTGCCCTTATGCGACCTCTGGCAGCCCTCATTCGGCACGAGTGCCTTCCGAGTTTCCGAACTAAGGGGTTCCCCACACCAGCTAACCTCGAGTCAAACCTCTCAGTTAGTGCTCTGATGTGGTCGGCAAAGAAAGGGACCCCCAGATCCTCATGTATTTGCCTGTTACTAACGTACCAGGGCGCGTTAGTAACAATGCGAAGACACTTGGATTGCAGAACTTGCAGCTTCCGGACGTGGCTGCGGGCAGCTGACCTCCAGATCGGGCATGCGTAATCCATTATGGGACGGATGAGCTGCTTATAGAGTAGTACACCGTTCCTGATTGACAGGCCACTTCTCCTATTGATAAGCGGGCCTAGCACACCTAATCGTTGCGCCGCCTTCTTTCCCACTTGGTTGACGTGCGCCGACCAAGTAAGCCCGGCGTCAAGGGAGACCCCCAGATACTGCGCTGTTTTGACCCATTGGATCGGCTGTCCGAGGAACTGCACTGCTCGGGGCTGTTGGATGTGTCTTCTCGCGGAAATGAAGAGAACCGCGGTGCTCTTCGAGACGTTGATAGCAATCCTCCAGGCCCTGAGCCAGAGCTCAAGTCTACTGAGGTAGGTCTCCAGATACCTGATGAGAAGCGTTGGGCTACGGGACGTGACTACTAGAGCCGTGTCGTCCGCGTATTGTGCTAACTCGACGTGGCGGGACGGTGTGGGTATGTCGTTGACATACAGACTGAAGAGCACAGGGGAGAGAATTCCGCCCTGCACAACTTCAGCCCGCATGGTACGACGTGTGGACGTGGCCGACTGGAAGGATGTCTGGAATGTCCGGTCAGCGAGGTAGGAAGAGATGGTTTTTACCAAGTACGACGGGAAGTTGAGGACGGTCAGTTTGTATAGGAGGCCTTGGACCCAGACTGTGTCGAAGGCTTTGGCCACGTCCAGGAAAACCGCGCCGGTTAGCCGCTTCTCATCAAGGTTTCTGTTGACCCTTTCGACGAGGCGAGCCAGCTGTAACGATGTGCTGTGTCTGGGTCGAAATCCAAACTGCTCGTCGCGCAGCAGTCCGCGTTCACTGACCTCGTGTAGGACCCTCGTTAGTAGGATTTTCTCGCAGAGTTTGCCGATCGTGTCGAGAAGACTGATGGGTCTATAGGAAGAAGGTAGCGTGGGGTCCTTCCCCGGCTTCAGTATGGACACCACGCGAGCGTGTTTCCATGCCGAGGGGAAGTGTTGCCTGCGAAGAACCGCGTTGAACACTTTCGTGAGAAAGGTTACCGCGCGTCGTGGGAGATGTTTCAGGACCCTGTTCGGTATACCGTTGGGGCCCGAAGCCTTGCCAACCTTGAGTCCCTTGATGGCCTGGGCGACCTCCGATGGACTGGTTAATTTTGGTTCATTTGCAGGGGCATACTCGTATGCTCGCATCGCCTTGTTAACCATGTCAATTGTAGCCAGGTCCGACGGGTTGTCTACCGGCTGGAACTGGACCTCAAGGCTGTCGCCTAGGGCTTCTGCCTTCTCGGGGTTCGAGAGAGCCAGTCCTCCCGGCACTAAGAAGGGGGGCGACGGAGTGGGGACTCGCATCACACGCTTGGTCATTTTCCAAAGCGACTGGTCCTCGCAGTCCAAGGATTCGAGCGTGTCGCTCCACTGTTCGTTCCGCCACTCGTTGAGACGATAGGTCACCGACCTCTGGAGTCGATTGACCTGGGTCTTAAGAGCGGGGTCTCTTGTGACCTGCCATCGCCTCCTCAGCCGGTTCTTCAGGCGTATTTCATCTCGAATACTAGCGGGCAGAAGCGGTCGCCTGTCAATGCGGGGTCGAAGCTTGGGAGCGGACGCTGCTGTGGCTTCCAGGATTGCACTGGACAGCTCCTCGACGCACTTGTCGATTTCCTCCTCGTCGTTTACCACGGGGTTCCCCGGAAGTCTGCTTTCGAGGCAAGCCTGGAATGCAGCCCAGTCCATTCTCGCGAAGTCCGGGTGTTGTATACACACCTGGGTGATGGTGATATTGGAGGTGGGTAAGACGAGTGGTTGCCGTTAATTAATTAAGATAAGTTTCTAATGATATGAATATATATTTTACAAGAATAATGTAATCAATTCTATACAACAGTTCTACAATAATTACCTATTAACCCAATATACCAATATATAAACCTTATTAACCCTAATATAATAGATAAATAACCTATACTTATGACTTAGGCCACCAGAACCAGTACCTCAATAATACTCTTTACAATGTTCAGAAGTATGTAATACTTTACAATAAATCTTGACTTGATTCTAATAACTTTTAAGTGACGTTTTCAGCGAACAGAATCACAGACAATACTCACAGATGATGACTATCGTGCACAGCATGCTTGTTAGTGTAGGCTCGCCAGTACTCGTCTTGACGAATAATGTATGAAATCTTCCCACTTATATACTTATAAAAGTGTTACAATGGTCATTATGAAATCATAGGATTGCCTCCTGATTGGTGGATAACTAGGTGACTGATGCGTTCGTCGGTAATCACTTCCTAATGGATTACACACATAGTGCGTGATTTCATAAGTCATCTTGCGTCAGTATGAGCTGTCTATCTTAATACCACAACGTCCTTCCTATGAGTTATCATAATATATTACTCAGTTCACTATTCATATAAGAAGTGAAAGTTACATTGTCGAAATTTTAAGGTGTGGAACCATGTGGGTTTCCAAATATAACAACTACCCCAACCTTAAATGAAAGTCATAGCTCGTTTGGGCTATAGTTTCATCAGGTTGTTTAAGGCTAGTAAAGTCGTTGAGGAGGTTACTGTGTTTCGTATTGTCTTTTCCTCAGATTGTGAAATTGTTTTCTCGTACGTGGTTCTAGTGTTGTTACTCCTAATACTATCTAATCATAAAGGTTAGTAATACATGCATTTACATTCAGTGGAACAAACTTTAGTACGAACAATTATACAATTAATTAGTGAATTTTTTTTTTCCCAATGATAAGATATACCAATCTTGACGTTATCTTGACTAAGGAAGTTGTACCATTCCTGGTCGTGAGAACCTCGGCTCGGTGTTTCCTTTCCCAGCCGGTAAATCTGTAGTTTTGCTTCTTAAGTCGTGCAGTTCAATCGTTGTTGCACGCACTGGACCTGATTGACACGTTTCATCTTGTTGTGGAAGTAGTTCGGCGGTTATCGGACTAACTTCCTCTGCGATTGTTGAGAGGGCGGCTTGCTTCTGTTGACGAGGTTTCGGCGCAGATTGTTTCCTAGACGCCTTGCCATTTCGCCATGCGAGCATCCTGTTGTAAGTCGTGTTACGAAGTCCTCTGCAATATTTTAAGGTAAGTAACATAATTATTAATATAAATGGAGAACTAACACCAAAGGTAAGCCATTGTGTAGTTCGTTGAGTTGTCTTCTCTTGTTCCATCTTCTGCAGAAGTTGACTGAGTTCGATGTATTTCTGTTGGTGTGTAGATGTGTCCCGTCTCATCACGGACTCCAGAGTAGCAAGTGTGGAGTTTGCTTCATCACGATATGCTTCCAATTGTTGATTTTCCTCATCCGACATCAGTTGAGGTAACTCCGGTGCGATCACATTCCCAGTGGTTAAGGTGAAGTTCGAGTAACTATCGGTAACTGGAAGTAGTATAAAGCTCTCGGAGAAATATTGGCAATTAATATCTTCCTGTAGAATTCCTGCTCCATTTAAGATCATGTCTTTACTATAATTAGTTCCATTGACCTTACAAGTTTTTGTGACACGTGTTGAAGTAGGTAAACTATATACCCAAAAAGGCATCTTCCCTTTGGCATATATCCAGACAGGTTTAAAATTTGGTCTAAGTATAAGCTTTCGACAAAAGTCATGAGCGACTTCGTCTTGCCCAAAATATAAAGCTGACGTACATGATCCTACTCTTTTATGTATGAGTGGGAATGTAGCATCGCATATAGTTAAAAGTCCATGTTTACAATTTTGAATGTCTGCCTGCTTCAACAATGCGTAGTACTGTCTGTTTTCTGTCACTGCAAAATACTTTACTTCTGGTTCCAGTTGCATAGGTCTATTCAACAGTGCAGAGAAGGTAGGCAGTGGTTCTACTTTATACAATGACATTGCTCGATCAGCTCCCCGTAATGGAATACGTACTACTAATCGAATAGAACTTTCTGTTGCATATGCCTGTACCTTGGCAATATCGTAGTAAATATACATATTATCTATCTCCGTATTCGTAATCAATGAAACATCGCGCGGTAATTTCAACGCAATTTGGCCTAGTAAACTTGATAAATTAGATGGTGGTAAAAGAACTGATGATAACCTTCCCAATGATGTTACATCAAGACCTTCTTGTAATTGAATTAATTCCTGTTGCAATCTTAAGGCTGCGAACTCTAACTCTCTCATGTGTCGTGAAACATTTTTCTGAATAGCCACCATAGTAGTCAATTTGTCAATGGCGGTTGTAAATGAAAAATTCGCATTAATAACATCAATTGTTAACTGTTTCAACACTCTTGCCAAATTCAATAAGTCTACTGTGTTCTGCCTAGTTTCTTTATCTACAGTTCTAAGTAAAGTCAACTGTGCTTGTACTGCGTGAATAATGTCATCATTTTTATTATCAAATTTTGAAACAATACTTTGTAAGTCTTGAACTTCAGCACTTGTTGCAGTTCCGAATAAAAATTTTAAAGCTTGACCTCCAAAATCAATTAAGCCTCGTCGATGTCGTGTAGCTCTACCTGGTAGTAGTTTCTCTAAATTACTAATTTCTTTGTCTAATTCCATTGTAAACTGATTTACACGTGACAGTTCTTCCCAGCTTATCAGTCCTGCACCCTCTGGTTTTTCAGCGTAAATCTGAAGTTGACGCCAAACTAATTTTATTATGGTTAGGGTATCCCTAAACCATTTTACATTAATGTTAACTATTACATTCCAGTGGTTTCCGGTCACAAGCAATTCTTGTTCATAGAGGAAGATTGCTCCCTTATTCAGTTGGGGGGTCCCATATACTGATGATAGGAGGCCTGTGAATTAGAAAGAAATTTGGATTTCAATTTTCATTAGTTGTACTTCTTCCTGGCAAAGGTCTAAGATTATATCTTTGAGTTATATTTTGATTGTCTTCATCTTGACAATTATTCTCATTTTGAGTGTGAGGTAATTCATCCTGAATTGTTTCACTAGTTCGTGTTTCTTCACGACTTTGATTATCCTCACTGTCATTTTCAAATGATTCATCACATGTCTGCGGAGTTTGGCTTTCTCTTTCTACCTTTTGAGATCTTAAATTATATCTACTCCCTGTAGTAGGTCTTATTTCTTCAACTTCATTATTTATATGCCTTTGTCTATGATATCGACTTGGTATCCAGGAAGGATCTCTTCGACGTTCAAAATCTTCATTTTCATTTATCTCAACTTCATGAGTATGATCATTCTCAATTGGTTCTATGTCCCTCATGACAGGTTGCGGAAGCAATATTCTAGATGGTATGCATGGGGTTAATTCACAATTTTCATCTACAGGTTTTACCTGGCTATTTTCATCACCCTGACTTGTCATATCCTCAGAGGTCCGCGTCGGCGGTCGCAGGAGGTTTTTACCTGCAGTAACCGATCTACAAAGTTTGAGTCGGTTCACATTGACCACGACCTCCTTATTCGGTTTAGTCCTAATTAGATATGTCAAATCAGATAGTCGTTTCAAAACTAAATAAGGTCCTTTCCATCTCAATCGAAATTTAGGGCTTTTGCGTTTTCCAATAGTTACTTCCCTAAGGTAAACAGAATCTCCTTCTTCGAAATGTCTGAGTTTTGTACCCTTATCATAATATTCTTCTTGTTTGTCTCTCCCATGTTGATTATTTCTTAAAACAAGTTGATATGCTTCATTTAATCTATTCCGAAGTGTATTTAAATGTTCCTCAATTTGGCTTTCATTTCCAGGAAAATCTTCAATATGAGCCCTGGAAGACATAGTGGTTAAGTCATCTACTGATGGAAGGCGCATTTCTCTTCCATACAGAAGGTAATACGGACTATATTTCGTAGTTGTATGTGGTACTGCTCTATGCGCCATCAACGCATAGTTGACAAATTCATCCCAATTATTCCCATACTTGTTAACATAATGACTAATTGATTGATTCAATCCCAAATGAAATTTCTCAATTTTACCCTGCATTTTTGGATTAAACGCGGTTGAAGTTAACCTCTTAATTTGTAATAGCTTGCACATCTCCTGAAATAATTCTGACATAAAATTTGTTCCTCTATCTGAACTAAGGATTCTTGGACATCCGTGACGGCTAAACACATTGACAAGTAAAGCGCGTGCTACCGTCTCCGCGTCTTGCTTAGGTATTGCGACGGCTTCAGGAAATCTTGTGAAATGGTCAATGAAGGTAAGGAGATACTTATTTCCTTTTTCACTGACGGGATAGGGTCCACAAATATCTATGGAAGTAATTTCGAAAGGGAAGTGAGTCTCTGGAAGCTCACCTAAAGGTGCGGGAATGATTCGTCCTCCTTTATGTTGTGCACACGAGTGACATTTGTTTATATATTCTTCTACATCTTTATTTAATGTTGGCCAAAAGTAACGTAATTTTATAATGTCCTGTGTTCTTGTAATACCCTGATGTCCTAAATATACCTTATCATGATGATATTCAATCACTGTTAAAATTAGACTTTGAGGTATAACAATTTTTGCTTTCTGACCTGCGTCCTTGTAACAAAGAATTCCATTGTCATCAAGAAAGAATTTAGCTTCAGAGTTTATTGCGATATCCTTTATCTGCTCTTGACAATAAACATCCTCTTGTTGTTTTCTAAATATATTTTCGCGAGTCAGATCCGTAGTTGTTTCCGGAGTTGAATGTACTGTTGCAATATGTCTACTCAACACATCCGCATTGATATGTTTCTTTCCTGGCTTATGTATGATGTCAAATTCATATTCTGAAAGTTTTAACACCCATCGCGTTAATCTGGCACATTGGTGATTTTTTACAGTAATTAACCATTTTAAAGCGGCATGATCTGTAATGACTTGAAATTTTCTCCCATAAAGAAAACATCTATGAATTTTGGTTCCAAATACAACAGCAAGTAATTCCTTATGAGTTGTACTATAATTTATTTCATGTTCATTTAAAACTCTACTGGCAAAACTTAATGGTCGTTCATGGTTATTTTGTTTCTGACTTAAAATTGCTGAAATTGCGTAATTTGATGCATCACAACTTAAAATGAATGGAAGTTCAAAATTTGGATGAGCCAGAACTGATTCTGATGACAAAGCTGTCCTTAGTTTGTCAAAAGCTTCCTGCTGTTTATCTGTCCAATCAAAACGGATATCCTTACGTGTGAGTAAGGTTAGGGGTCTACTGATAGCTGCAAAGTCATGAATGAAAGAGCGATAGTATCCTGCCAAACCTAAGAAGGCTCGGACATCCTTTACAGTTTGTGGTCTCGGAAAGTTTCTGTTCGCGGTTACCTTACTTTCATCCGGTGCAACTCCATTTCTGCTGATCTTGTGTCCTAAATAAGCTACTTGTGGTGCTGCAAAAGTACATTTTCTCAAATTTAATTTAAAATTAGCGTCTCTAATTCGTTCAAAAACAAGTTGAAGTCTTCGTGCATGATCCTGTACTGTAGGACTATATATAAGAACATCATCCAGATAAATAAGACATTCAATATCTTTCAAACCTAATAAAACATTGTCCATAACTTTCTGAAATGTGCTTGGTGCTCCTGAAAGTCCAAATGCCATTCTTTCATATCGAAAACTCCCAAATGGTGTTACAAAACCAGTTTTGTCTCTATCCTCAATTTTTATAGGAATATTCCAATATGCGTTCTCAATGTCTATCAAGGTAAAGTATTTGCTCCCTGCCATGAGTGACAAGTTATTTTTGATATCCGGAATCGGATAAACAGGTGTTTGAGTCACTGCATTGAGTGCTCTGAAATCTGTACAAAATCTGTATTTAGGAGATCCATCCGGTGATTTCTTGGGTACCAAGATTACTGGTGCTGCCCATGGCGAAGCACATGGTGTAATTACTCCTTTTGTAAGCATTTCATCTAACTGTCTTCTCATCTCATCTTTGAGTGCAAACGGTACTCGGTAAGGGTTCTTCTTAATTGGTAACGCATCTCCTGTGCGTATCTCATGCCAACCTTTAGTCGTACAAGGTAGCTCTCCTGTATCCTCATCTTTAAATAAATCTCTGTATTCCTCGAGTACTGGGGCTATTGCTTCAAATTCATCTTTCGTTAAGTGGCTTAACTTATTCTCAAAGGCATGAATCATATCCTCCTTAATCATATCCTCTTTAAACTCTGACGGTCTCTTGCTCACCGTACTTATCTGACTATGGGCCCATGTGGTTGCAAATAGGTCATTGTGCAGGATTTCCGCGGTTCCCAACACAACACTCTTCCCTATCTGAACATATTCACGACTTGTATTTAACATCTTCATAAAGCAATAACAATCGTTATGCTCCCGAGGTTTCCTTACCTCATCTATTAACATCACTCTACCATGGTTTTCCTTTTTAACTTCTTGAGATCTCAAATTGCTGCTGCTAAAATTAAATTTCTTTAACTGATTGGTGGTAATCACTTTACTCACCACGCGCGCTACATATATACCCGTGATATCAAGATCTATGGGTTCCACTAATACTTCTGCAGGAATATCAACACCTTGTTTTCCTTTAATTCTACCAATGATGAAATTTTGCGACAATGGAGGGAGAATAGTTGACTCGGAAGTCGTAACACTCCAAACACAGTCGGGATGTTCTCGGGTTCTACCCTGAGCTGGGCACTTGTCCGCCTCTTCTTCGTGATTTACGGTCATAGGGGTGGCCTGCCCCGTGTTTGACTCTACACATCTGAAGTGCAGTTGTCGGGAGATTCCCTCACCGATCTCAGCCTCAAATCCCACAGGATACCGTGTTTTTCCAATCACTAAGGTACTATTCTTTAAGTCTACTCGTGCCTCCATATGACGTAGTATGTCAACCCCTAAAATTCCACTGTAATCAACATCAAGGGGTGCAACTATAAATTCGTATTGAAACTTCTTTTTCCCTATTAAAAATTCCACATCCTGAATTCCCATGATGTCCAAAAGGTTTCCAGTGACACCCTTTGCCACTTGTTTAGTAGGTTTAATTTCTGTGTTACTTACGCCTAATTTCAAAATAGAAAGACTCGCTCCTGAATCTATGAGAACCTGATGTTCCTTCCCTTCAATAGAAATATTTAACAATAATTCCTTTCCTGCGTTATTTGAAAATAATTTTACTAATTTCTCCTGGTCATGCCCCCGTTCTTGGGGCTCGGCGGTGGGGGTCGATTCGCCGAACCACTTGAGTTTGGGTCTGAACTAGGCGAATTTCTTTCTCTGTTAAATTTGGGATTTCGACTCATTTTTGGACATTGGCCACGATAATGCCAAGTTGAATGACAGTACGTACACCTTGGCTCGGTGCGAAAGTAAGAATTATTTCCGCCACGTCCTCGCCCTTGCATTCCCTCGGAATGGAAACGGTTTCTATTTAGGAACCTACCTCGTCCCTGATTTTGAAATGATTTTGATCTGCAATTTCGCGCTATATGTCCCTTCTGATTACACTGGTAGCAAACTACCTCAGCAGTCGTAAAGACCTGCCTCTCGGAAGTCTTCTGCTGCTCAGCATTCTCAATGGTAACTGCAAGTCTCACAGCTTCATCCATGTTTGCTGGCATCCTAAATTTCACCTGCTGTCCCACAACGCCCCGTAACCCATTAATGTAGGCAGCCACTAACCTACGTTCTGCTTCTTCATTTAAAATCACTTGGATGGCTTCGTCATCCACTTTCCTTA
Source organism: Zootermopsis nevadensis (assembly GCF_977971745.1). Lineage (NCBI taxonomy): Eukaryota > Metazoa > Arthropoda > Insecta > Blattodea > Termopsidae > Zootermopsis > Zootermopsis nevadensis. Next base: position 8,134,173 of record NW_028259144.1, on the reverse strand, counting down.
CCGTCTTTAGGCATAGTTTTCTGCAACGATCTCCAAATACCTCGGCAGATTCACCTTTGTTCTGTACAGCGTCCTGCAGCTGTGTATAATGGTATTGGTCAGGAAGTTTATCTGTAAATCTCTCGATCAAAGCCTTTTTTATGACTCCGTATGGACATGAATCTTTCAACAATTCCTCTTTTCCATTTAGATATTGTAGTGCCAAACCCTGTAGCTTTGATTTAGCTATTAACGCCATATCCACTTCTGTCCAATGGCTGACCTTCGCAAATGACTCTATCTGAGTGAAATATTCTTGCACTGTTTTTCCTTTTGAATCCCCAGACCATTCTTTTAATCCGGCTACTAATGACACATCCTTCGTTAAATTTCGTGCTAAAGCAGTTTGTAATCCTTCCAAACGTTCTCTTAAAATTTCTACTTCTCCTGCTATTGAAGTTGCCATTTTGAAAATTAATATTTACTGTTTCTCTTTTTGTTTCAGATTGACGTAATACTTCTGGCAGCTGTACGGTTGTACTTAGGGGAAAAGCTTTAAATGTATAAAATGGATGTATAATCACTCTCTGCTTATTAAATTTCCTGGGCGTAAATCAAAGTTTCGTTAAGTTCATGTACTGAGGTTTCTCTCGATGTAAGTGTTTAGGAAGATCGTAATCTGTTTTTTGAACAGGCACCTCGTATCCTCTGTATGCGGTTCGACTAGACACTCGACGTTTACCTTTCTTATGACTCACAGGTTCAGTTCCACTCTGTGAAGTTCCTGGTGAACAGGTGGTCTGATTAGTTGGGTGATCAACTGTCAAATTATTTACCCCTTCGTAATCTGGCAAACAGTCAGTACGTTCGATTTCTAAGTCTTCGTACTCGTATCCTGGTGTAATAAATCTTTCAATAATCCTGGTTTCTACCTCGAACACTACTGTCCCTGTTGATGTTTCGTTGGTAAAAACTTTGTATGACGGAGCGTCAAATCCCTTTGGTTTACCCTCGAAGGCAATTTCCAAACGTGAATCGACTGCTAAATTCTCAAAATTATATGCAACTTCGTTAACCCGCTGAGGATTAATTTTAGTATACTTTTTGAAGAAATTTTTAACCAAAGTCCTTGCAAATACGTTGGAACCTATCAGAGCACTACTATTCGTTGCCCCTACGACATGTACTAATAAAACCGTAAACTTATGCGTCAAGGGGGGAGGTCTGCGACAACAAGACATACTAAAACATTTTGTCAATTTCTACCTACGTTCTCTCTCTGCCTTTATCGTAAAAACAAAACACCCCAATTCACTCACTCAGGTATGTATTTTTGTTTCGGAGTGAAGGTTCTTTGTTATAACACAATCCTTCAAATTTTAAAAAGACGTGTTTAATCACGACGCTGCCACCAAATTTGTTGTATACACACCTGGGTGGTGGTGATATTGGAGGTGGGTAAGACGAGTGGTTGCCGTTAATTAATTAAGATAAGTTTCTAATGATATGAATATATATTTTACAAGAATAATGTAATCAATTCTATACAACAGTTCTACAATAATTACCTATTAACCCAATATACCAATATATAAACCTTATTAACCCTAATATAATAGATAAATAACCTATACTTATGACTTAGGCCACCAGAACCAGTACCTCAATAATACTCTTTACAATGTTCAGAAGTATGTAATACTTTACAATAAATCTTGACTTGATTCTAATAACTTTTAAGTGACGTTTTCAGCGAACAGAATCACAGACAATACTCACAGATGATGACTATCGTGCACAGCATGCTTGTTAGTGTAGGCTCGCCAGTACTCGTCTTGACGAATAATGTATGAAATCTTCCCACTTATATACTTATAAAAGTGTTACAATGGTCATTATGAAATCATAGGATTGCCTCCTGATTGGTGGATAACTAGGTGACTGATGCGTTCGTCGGTAATCACTTCCTAATGGATTACACACATAGTGCGTGATTTCATAAGTCATCTTGCGTCAGTATGAGCTGTCTATCTTAATACCACAACGTCCTTCCTATGAGTTATCATAATATATTACTCAGTTCACTATTCATATAAGAAGTGAAAGTTACATTATCGAAATTTTAAGGTGTGGAACCATGTGGGTTTCCAAATATAACACCGGGCGATCAGGCAGGTTTTGAAAGGACGATCGGCACGTGGTGTCGACGAGGACGGGCAGGTGATCTGAGCTGAGTGCGGGGCAGACAGTCAGGTGCACCGGTAGGACGAAGTCCTTGATGAGGACAATATCAAGGACAATGACGAAAGCCAACCAACCAAAGAAGCTAACTGAGGGCAGAGGCCTGCGCAAGCGCAAGCATCGTCCCTACCTAGGTGAAACCATTCCTGCGCACAAGACGCATTGCTGGAAATGGTAAACGGTCGTAATATAAGAACGGAAATTTTGCTAACGCTAACGGGGTTTCGTCGTGGCGGGAGCCTCGACCATTCAAACTGGGATTTGTTGCTGCTGATGGGAGGTTATCCTGTCAGGCAAGTTGTCGAAGGAATTTGGTTGGTTGGGTCTCTGGGGTATGAACCCAGAGAGGGAGGGGCCGTTTCGGCTGAAGGCCTCTGCGGCATGGGGGGAAGATCACTTCAGCTGATGGCCTCCATGATCGGGGGGAAGGGTGGCGGGCCGTGCCCCTATTAAGTTATACCCTGGCATTCGCCTTACAACTGAGGAAAGCACGGAAAACCTCAGTCAGGGTAGCCGAGTAGTCTAACCACTCGTTGTGCTGACTTGGCCGTCTTTTGGGGATGGCTTCGGCTGGCCTGCTGAACATCAGTCGCCCTCGGTTGCCCTTGGGTGAACTCTGGCAGCCCTCATTCGGCACGAGTGTCTTCCGAGTTGCCGAACTAAGGGGTTCCCCACACCAGCTAACCTCGAGTCAAACCTCTCAGTTCGTGCTCTGATGTGGTCGGCAAAGAAAGGGACCCCCAGATCCTCATGTATTTGCCTGTTACTAACGTACCAGGGCGCGTTAGTAACAATTCGAAGACACTTGGATTGCAGAACTTGCAGCTTCTGGACGTGGCTGTTTGCAGCTGACCTCCAGATCGGGCATGCGTAATCCATTATGGGACGGATGAGCTGCTTATAGAGTAGTACACCGTTCCTGATTGACAGGCCACTTCTCCTATTGATAAGCGGGCCTAGCACACCTAATCGTTGCGCTGCCTTCTTTCCCACTTGGTTGACATGCGCCGACCAAGTAAGCCCGGCGTCAAGGGTGACCCCCAGATACTGCGCTGTTTTGACCCATTGGATCGGCTGTCCGAGGAACTGCACTGCTCGGGGCTGTTGGATGTGTCTTCTCGCGGAAATGAAGAGAACCGCGGTGCTCTTCGAGACGTTGATAGCAATCCTCCAGGCCCTGAGCCAGAGCTCAAGTCTACTGAGGTAGGTCTCCAGATACCTGACGAGAAGCGTTGGGCTACGGGACGTGACTACTAGAGCCGTGTCGTCCGCGTATTGTGCTAACTCGACGTGGCGGGACGGTGTGGGTATGTCGTTGACATACAGACTGAAGAGCACAGGGGAGAGAATTCCGCCCTGCACAACTCCAGCCCGCATGGTACGACGTGTGGACGTGGCCGACTGGAAGGATGTCTGGAATGTCCGGTCAGCGAGGTAGGAAGAGATGGTTTTTACCAAGTACGACGGGAAGTTGAGGACAGTCAGTTTGTATAGGAGGCCTTGGACCCAGACTGTGTCGAAGGCTTTGGCCACGTCCAGGAAAACCGCGCCGGTTAGCCGCTTCTCATCAAGGTTTCTGTTGACCCTTTCGACGAGGCGAGCCAGCTGTAACGATGTGCTGTGTCTGGGTCGAAACCCAAACTGCTCGTCGCGCAGCAGCCCGCGTTCACTGACCTCGTGTAGGACCCTCGTTAGTAGGATTTTCTCGCAGAGTTTGCCGACCGTGTCGAGAAGACTGATGGGTCTATAGGAAGAAGGTAGCGTGGGGTCCTTCCCCGGCTTCAGTGAATGACGAAAGCCAAACCAACCAAAGAAGCTAACTGAGGGCAGAGGCCTGCGCAAGCGCAAGCATCGTCCCTACCTAGGTGAAACCATTCCTGCGCACAAGACGCATTGCTGGAAATGGTAAACGGTCGTAATATAAGAACGGAAATTTTGCTAACGCTAACGGGGTTTCGTCGTGGCGGGAGCCTCGACCATTCAAACTGGGATTTGTTGCTGCTGATGGGAGGTTATCCTGTCAGGCAAGTTGTCGAAGGAATTTGGTTGGTTGGGTCTCTGGGGTATGAACCCAGAGAGGGAGGGGCCGTTTCGGCTGAAGGCCTCTGCGGCATGGGGGGAAGATCACTTCAGCTGATGGCCTCCATGATCGGGGGGAAGGGTGGCGGGCCGTGCCCCTATTAAGTTATACCCTGGCATTCGCCTTACAACTGAGGAAAGCACGGAAAACCTCAGTCAGGGTAGCCGAGTAGTCTAACCACTCGATGTGCTGACTTGGCCGTCTTTTGGGGATGGCTTCGGCTGGCCTGCTGAACATCAGTCGCCCTCGGTTGCCCTTGGGTGAACTCTGGCAGCCCTCATTCGGCACGAGTGTCTTCCGAGTTGCCGAACTAAGGGGTTCCCCACACCAGCTAACCTCGAGTCAAACCTCTCAGTTAGTGCTCTGATGTGGTCGGCTGCGACAATGCCGAAGGAAACTATGACGCAACAGTTAGTAAAGGAATGGAGTGCAATACGGTTCATTCAGCCTATTATACTGCATGCATAAGAAATGAGAAATGACCCTTGCGGCATGCTCTGTCAATATTGTTGCAGGTGTGGTTTAGAAATTCCAACAATCGTCAAAAAATGACATCAACAATGTCAACAGATATTTGTTTACTAGGCATACAACAATGACGAGTACAACACAACAATGCCTAGTAAAACACAACAATGCCGAGTAAACAAAATTAGATTAAATGCACATTTCTGTCTGTTCACTTCGCAGATTTCTCTTAGTACTTTTCTGTGCCAAGCGTAAATTCAGTTCAAATTTTTATGGCCGAGTTCGCCATCTGCTATTTACGCCATTATCCTGCCATGAGGCTGTCATTCTTTTTATGAAGTCGAGTCTGTAAATATGAGAATAAGAGAAGTCCCGTGTTCCTCGCAGGCACAAAATCTGATGCATAAACCACTGAAGGCAATGAAGGCAGGACCGATAGAGAAATATCTATATAACTATTTGACGGGGCGGATGTGATGCTATGCGTTGTTCTTTGCGGTAACCTGCATAAGAATTCGCCTAATAAATTAACGTCGCTAGAAGAGACAAGCAAATTATTGGTTTCATTCAATACCGTTCCGATTAATTAAGCTTGTTGAAGTTCTGATTATGTAAATGGCTATCTTCTGGTGGCACTACCGGTGTTTAAAGCTGTCAAGGTACAACGTTTAGCATGCTAGTATTTACGTAGCTTCACAAATCTATTTAATGCTTCAGATGCAACTAAAAGAACATTATTTACGATCGCACAGATGTATACAGATTTTTCCAGAACTGTAGTCGATGTTTGTTGAGGTCATGCCGCAAGCTCAGGTACGAGTGTTCATCGACAATGTTGTGTCCCAGAACGTTCGCACTCGGTGACAGCGCGTAGTTAAACAAGTACTCCAATTCGTCCCCGTGCGTTGTCCCTAAAGAATTACTAGAATCGGAGAGGTAATGACTGCCTTCTGGAAAGCTGTTTTCGGAACGCTATGTAGCCTCATATTTTCTCTCCTTCAGAAGCAAAACACATTTTCGAATAATGATAACTTGAAACTCGCCCGGTAGATTATCGACGTTTAGACGCTGCTTTATTCTCCCGAAAGCTCCGCTGAATGAGAACTCGTAATAGTGGAAACCGCTGACATCTTTTCGACTGCGTCGTTGACGTCCTTCACGAACCAAACATCTGAAATCATCTGTGAAATAAAAACGCGCAAAGAGTACGGAGTTTTTATTTTCTTTGCGACACCGGAAACATTTACCCTGGCGCAGAGGTGATGGGGTCAACAGCCCCGGGCCCTTGAAAAATAATTTTTAAAATTAATAAAGTATAGTAAACCCTGACGTTATTTTTAAATAAGGTCAAATGAAATTGCAATTCTTTCTTATGCCTCTCCCCATTATTTTTAAATTTATTTCCTTCTGATAGAAAACACATTACATTTATGATTGCATGTAACCAAATTATATGTTAGAGCAATTATTTTTGTTTTGTTTTTTCAACTACCAACAATGTGTAAATTTGCACTGACAATGGTCAGTTTTTGTGTGAACACCTGCGTCTACAACAATGTAAGAAAAATATTCGAATTTCTAATCCACACCTGCAACAATGTTGGTTGAGCATACCACAAGGCTCTTTTCTCGTTTATTATGCACACAGTATAATAGCCTGAATGAACCGTATTGCACTCCACTCTTTTACCGAAGAAACTAATTGTTACGTCATCTGTTTACTCGGCATTGTTGCATTAGTATATATTGGCATCAACAATGAGAATGTTGAATTTGATATCAAGGTGTACTAGGCCTATATAAATTGAGGACAGCATGGAGAAATGGAAGTTACAAACTGAAAATTTGTACTGTACTTACTGACAAAGGGATTGCATATACCTGTATTACATTTATGCTCATAAGTCCTTCAGTGTTTTCAATCAATAAGAGAGTATTTAATATAAATTTCTTGTGTAAATTACAATGCACATGCAATACAGCATCTACCTGACTGGAATGACATTGAAATGCCCAGCTTTGTAGTAGTTCTTCATTAGCCTACTCTCCTCACAGAATTTCATAAATAATTTTTGTTACATTGATTTCTATAGTAAAATTACATTTGTGAAAGCTGACAGTCAGAAGTTCTCCATGCCACAAAATAAGGGTATATCAATTATGCCAGTATATAGTATATATAAGAACAGTGATATTCATGCTTCAGCCCCTTCACAAAAAGAAAAAATAAGTATTATTTAGTAAAGCAAAGTAGAATAAAGTGCACAATAGAATTCAGACCACTCTCTTACAGGCTAGCAAATAAATAGGCCTAAAACTAAATGCAGACAAAACTAAATACATGGGCATAATATGAGATCAACATCAGCAATGATGGCAGAACATAATTATAAGTAACACATGATTTGAAGATTAAGGGAGTTAATTAGTTAATCATACAATTCAGACACTACCTCGGGTCCTACGGTCTCCCTGAAGTGCAGACTTGGTTCATATTGGCAGTATAATTCTAGGACAATTTTCTCTGCCAACTTCTGGTCACGGCTTATCAAACCTCGACCCCTCCGTTCTGCCGCTGGGCTGGGAGGAGCATCATTTATTTCCTTAAGACTGGTACACAGCAGACACTGCCACATTTCACTTTCCCTGCCAATCAGATGTCATGTACACTGAAGGATGCTGCCCAAAATTCAACAGATATTAAAATAAAAATGAAAGGTCTCCATAAAAAAATTGGGAGCAACCAAAATGAAATAAAAGACAAACATGTATAGTAGCCTCAGTACGGTTCCGTGGCTTATTCCATTAACGTGTGTGTCACTGCCAAGATTAGCAACCCTTTCCAGAGTTGGGACATAACCAGTTAACACAAAATAAGATTTTCACAGCAACAGAACATGCTGAAGAATGCCATATTAACTTCATGCACACAGGACTACCAGTCTGAGTGCAAAGGATATCTGTTCCGTAAAACATACTACAATGAACTTCACATGTAGCAAGACAGTGCCTGAATAAACACACATTTTCCATGTGTCATTATAACAAGAATGGTGGAAAGATATAGTGCTAACAACTTAATTGATGCTTATTTATTTAATGATGCTACGTTGCATCAAGTAAGAAGGGATTATGCTCATGACTGGAATTAGGCAGTAAATTTACTCCATGGTGAGACTGAGTAAAATCGTGTAGAATCTGTCACAATACCCATTAACTCAGCTGTGCCTCAGACTGGGTAAGTCCAGAGTATAAATACAGACAAAGACTGAACACTGTACAAATATTTTCTACTGCAATGGCACACACATATTTTCAAAATTAATTCTTTATAATTTCTGTAAATGCCTTGATTGCTTCAAAGGTAAAATATAGCACCAATATGACACTGTATAAGACATGAATGCTTTTTCATAATGTTTTGTAAGTATGCACTTCATGCAAAGAACATGTAAAATACTGTAAAAATGATGCCTCCTTATTTCAGCAAATAATATCGTATCATATTTCAGTTTCCAGTGGAATATTCAATATGCAACATGCATTTTACCTGCGTAGTTCATACTTTAAATACTTCCAAATAATGGCACTCTGTATTAGTTATTATGCAGAGAAAGGATTTAGAGAAGCATTCTACTGCTTTAACTTCATCTTCCTAAAACTGCAGTACAGATCTGTCTGAACAGTAATATTACTCACGCAAATGCAAACTACTATACTCTAACAAAACAATGACTTAAACAAAACAGCATTCATGCTAGCCTCTTCAAGAATTAAAAGCTTAAATTATAATTTCACAGTGGTTTACTTGCTTTGTAAGGCATGCACATAATGAAACCAATACAAGCTCAGAGTAAAAATTCAGTTATGTAAATAGTATCACAGGTACACAGAAACTGAGTTCAGTATTTAAATTCTTGCAGAATGTATCAATATTGTGCTTCTCAACATCTGTAGTTGCTGCAAAAATAAATCCATACTTACTTTACAGTAATCATAATAAAAAGAGTTACTTTTAGTTTGGACATGATCAAAAAACACATTTTTGTATGCACTGACAGTTTACTGTAGAAAATCTATATGAGTAGTCTGTACAATTAACATTTTCTAAAATCAACACACATACACAGGTGCTCTGCTAAAACACATTCCGCTTAGTCTATGTGGCCCTTCCAAATAAATGGCAACCTTCCAAAACTATCACACAGGCAGCCAAATGTTTGGCTTCAAGACAGGGCCCCATTATAAAGATTTTGGTGCTATCAGGGATCACCAATACATTGTCATTAACAAGATCACAAATATTTATTAATATGTACAGTATTTGAGAGGTATCTCTCCATAACTGGGAACAGTGCAAAGCTGAAAGACTTACTCTGGAATGGCTTTGAGTTTTGGGATGTGGCAGTATGTATGAAACGATTTTGGACACTTGTCACAGCATACCACCTTTCCCCCATCCATGCAAACTGCACACCAGTCCTCATTGGGATCATCTTTCTGTGTCTCCCCTCCATTCTTGGCATGTTCTGAAGAACAAATAATATTAAATGAGATATGAATATCTAACATCAATAAAAATGTCACTTGGGGTCTTCTAGATTGTGATGCTACATACACTCCAGAAAACCCTGAACATGGCAAATATATGTTCCACCAAAAAGTTGGTAACTATTTGAAAGAGCACATGGAATTACAACACAGTGGACCACACGTGATGAATTATGATGCCAAATGCTGACACAGAAGAAATCATCAGTTCCAGGTGCTTTCTTCTGTGACTGTTCAAAAGCAACATTTTGAGGTAACCCCATACATTCAATGCTCCCCATCTATAAGCATTGAACCTGGATGTGGCACAAACAAGTGGGACGGACCAGGTCTCTCATCAAGCCCTGTTGAACTGTCCACCAAAGGTGAATCACCAGCCCCCAAGGTTTTCTCGCCTTCTGGAACTACTTCAATTTCATTACGATCCAACTTCGCTATGGTTGCCATCAGATCTTTAACAGCTTCCTAGGAATAACAAGTAACATTGTAACATCTGGAAAATGTAGTTTCCATTAATAAATGTTTTGTACATGCACGAAAAATTATAAAGATTCAACTCTACCTGACAAAATTTATCAAGACCCATTTCTGGGTACTCAACTCTCACTTGGCTTCGACTTGGAGTTTTGGGTACAGATGAGGTCACATGCCCACCAGGCACTTTAATTAAAGCATCTCCAGCCATGCTGATTGAAGGAGCAGGAGCTGGTGCTGCCCTCTGTACTGACTGTTGCTGTTGCTCTGGTACTTGTTTAAGAGTTATCTTAGGGCTTTGTACCCCGGCATGTAGGCCAGGCCTCATGCTAGGGTTGGTGAACATTACAGCATGAGGTGATATTCTTGCCTGTTGCTGCTGCTGCTGCTGCTGTTGTTGAAGACCAAAATAAAAATAATACTAGTAAAAAACAAACCATTAGACGGGCCAGAACAGCTTAAAAAAAATTTATAAATGATCACAAGACTTTAAGAATGAAATTCTTAAGTTCCACTCTACCATATGCAACATAAAAAGAAACAAGCTAGTCATATCAGCTACTATTAAACAGCAGGTGAGAAAGAAAGGGAAAATTAATCTGTAACAGAAGACTACAAATAGTCATACCACAGCAAAGATGCAAAGCATATTCACACACACACACACACACACACACATACAGCAAAAAGAAAAATACAAGGAATTGTACCAAATCAAATACAAAAGAATTTTTTAAATGTGCTTCATTTCAAGCACATTTCCAAGTTTGAAGTGCACATGAGGCAACATTTATACAATAATAACTTAATTATAATATTTCCACCATGCATGGTATTGCATGACATCATAAATTTCATTCCTATGAAATTCCAATTGTAGAAATACCTCTACTGTTAACAGCAGCATAATGCATGAAAAACTAGTAATACCTTATTTCATATTTGTCAAGATAAACAATATTTACTATGTACAGATTACTGCATCTTTCTTCTTGTGATTACTTCCATGTGCAATGAAATGAACTGACATTCTAAAGTAACACATATGGGAAATAGTATTATACATAATTTTGTTTTAATACACGGTTTTCTTCCATGACACAAGGTTCTCCTTCAGCAGCTCAAGAAATTATCCTATCTTATGGAACATAAAGGCAAATGTGTCAACATTTCTGTTCACCAATAATGATATAATGACCAACCCATTCCTTACTAGCATTGCAAATGAAACTGTACAGGATGAGTATAAGGAATCCCCTGTCCTTGAGACAAACAGGCTTATCTATCAAGACCTCACCTGCTGTAGTGGTTGTTGTTGTTGCTGCTGCTGTTGTAGTTGGTGACCTGAGCCTATGGCAACACCTGGAGACGTGTATACATGGCCATCGACTACAATACCACCAATATTTGACACAACTGAAATGTAATAAAATTTTACATATAAAAGACAAGAATACACAAATATTTAATACAATAACACTTCATAAGTACAACGTCAAGGAACAAAACAATGGTGGGCCAGTTAGCCACGAGTACAGAGAAAGAAGCAGTATCTGATTTCATGACAAAGCGAAGCAATCTGTTTTCTACATTCTTGTCATCAGTAACCGTCATTTCAGGCTCCTTCCCTTCAAACTATTTTACTTGTTCTTTTAACAACATATATTCCCTCATCTTTACTTTACCTTCAATCAGATCATTCACTTGGTTCATAGATACAGAAATATTGACTGGTACTTCAGCATCTGAAATATCAGCTCTTACAGTCTTGATCTTCTGAAGTCGATCTGCAACATACCTACATAAAAATAATAAACACATAATTATAAAAGCTTTTATAACTGGCAAAATTTATTACTCTTTAAAGAATTGGGCTTTGTAGGTTCAAAACAATTATAACTAATCTGTAATTTACTCTATAAAATTATTATTATTGACCTGAAAATTTCTTCAACAAATAGTTCAGGTTGCAAGAAATATTATGCCGAATGCAAAGTTGAAGGTCCATTTGTTCAGATTTTATGATTTTACAGTATAACAATCACACAAAATTTAGAGACACATGAAACAGATCAAATTTCACATTCTCATGGCAACTTGTATGAAGATGGTTGTCTTTTCAGACATTAGCATGATGAAGTCCTCTGAAACAAGTCAGTATCTACCAGACTACATGGTACAACACCCCAGAAGATAGTAATCTTCATATTTATAACAAAATTACTATATAAATTCCATATTTCAGGTTACTCACAACCACACTCACCATGACAGGTTGTATTCCTTTAACTTAACAAATATATCTGTACATATAGCAAATTACAATGTACCCTTTCCTGTTGACTACATCCAAGTCACTGCCCTTGTTCACTTTGATAACAAAATCAATATAATCATCACTGAGACTGGATAGCTGTGCCAAATCAAATTTCTTCACACTCAGTGTCCTCTGTTGGGCAGAACAGACTTCACTGAGTTGGAGAATCAGCTGCTTTCGTCTGGTAATGATTGCGTCAGCCAACCTGAAATTAAAATTTTGTTCCTTGACACAGAATTTTCATATCATAATAAGACTTCACTAAAAAAGTACAAGCATACTCACTTCATAAACATGAATTTAATTTCATTCACCAGTGCCATCTTCTTTACTAGAAAATCAGACTGGTGATCATTAATCATCTTCATGGCCTTTGTGATTTGAACTCGTTTAGAGCTGTAAAGAAGAAAATCATTCTACTTCATCTGGCACTTTAAAATTCAACGTGCCATGTACTGATTTCATATCAGCATATTTTCTGTTGAGAAGAGATGCTGAAATACTTGACCCTAATTTCCAACTATTACTAGAAAAGTAGAATGAAAATACTCACATGTTATGTTAACTTCCTGCAAAAATTAATAACAGTGCAAAAGAACAATCAAATTCTTTGATTAAAATGAACAATAGAATTTATAATAGATAATAAGCTTAATTTTCATCAGTTGCATCAATGAACTTTACAAGATATCAGTTACAACTTGCACAACACAACATCCCAACTTCTATTACACAGAAAAAAGTAAGTGTGCTGCACTATGCATCACCTAAAGGGAAAAAACAGTTAATTTAATCATTAGATCAAGACTTCAAGCACATTCAAGATGTTTCAGAAGCAAACTGAAATAAACAGTGAAAAAATAAATCATGTTTTGATGCACTGCCTAAGAGCGTATGTAACACATCCACTGCCAAACATATCATAGTTTTTTCCTTCTTCTTACCTTGCACTGTCAATGCTAAACATGTCCACCAATGTTTCTGTGTTAATGTACATGTACTTACTTAAAGGAAGAAGCATTCATAACCTTCCCACTAGATGAACAAGTGTGGCCAGCTTCATGCACTGGCCCTGGTTAGCCAGGAGATGAGTTGGTGGGTCGGTCCCAAACCATACAAAAATTTTATCTGAAGTGTTTGATTACTAATATTTCTAACATCAACATTTCCCAACAATTTTATTTTGAATTATTAAAATAATAAAGTCCTCAAAAAGTTACAGATTTGTTCTAAAACAAAAGACTGGCTGTAAGTAAAATGGCTGCTAGCTGGCATCAAGCATCATATTATTCATTTAATAGTCACTGTCATCAATTATGTACCTATTTCCAGCAAAATATTATGCATTGCACTTTCAAATATCAACAACATGCATCAACTACATTATCAAAAAATAATAGGCTATCTTCTGGGTTATATTACTGTGCAGTCTGGTAGAAGTTTAACAATTCACGCTAACAATAGAGGCAGCAAGGATCTCTGAAACTTTGGTAAGCTGCTACCAGACTACACTGTTCTACAACCCAGAAGACAGCCATATTTGTAGTCACTGTTGTGAGAACCACAAATCCTACTCAATAATTACCTTACTTCAGATAAAAGCTCATTTATCATATTCCTTATTTCCTCTGCCACCTCATGGATAAATTTGTGTGTATGACCACGGTGGCCAGAAAGCTGACAATTCTTACATGTAACCTCATTGCAGGTTTCACAAACTAGGGAAAGACTTTCCTGAAACATAGCAAGACAATAAATGTTGGAACTGAACTTGATGTAACAACTACAAATTATGCATTCAGAAAAACAAGATTACTTTTACAATATGCTGAATTAACCTGAGCAACTTCTGTCTCAGAAAATATAACTAAACTGACTGTTGCAATTGCAGAACGGTGTTGGTTGTAGAAACATTGTCAGATGTCGCTTACAGGATTCATCTTATTTCTCAGGACACAAAAAAGGTAAAAACACATACAAACAGAAGTAAAAATTTCACATCCACCAGTCCTTAAAAATAAAACAAATATATAATAAACGCATTTCTTCTTTACCTGCGGATGAATGGGGCAATTCTCGGGCACTCCATTACTTGCTGAGGCATTGTTTTCGTGTTGTGCCTCCTGTCTTGATTCCATTGAAACTTCTTGATGTGCCTATGTGAGGAAGAACAAAGCCATTAACATGGTGAGGATGTGGTCTTCTGGATGATATTGTGTAGTCTTGTAGGCAGAAACCAAAATTTTCATGGCATTACTTTAACTGAGTTAAAAAACCTCAAATTAAAACATTAAAGTAAGTAGTTCAAGATTTTATTTCACAAATGTATAGACGGTTTTCAAATAATGTGACTAGTCTGTATGAGCAAAAGCTATCAAATGTTAACAACAATTAACAAAATAAAGTCAAATCCGGTCTTCACAGTCACTGTTATACTTAAAACTACAAAACCTTTCAAAGCCAGGAATCGCCTGTTCTTGAGACAAACAGGCATATCTATCAAGACCTCACCTGCTGTGGTTGACGCTGCTGCTGCTGCTGCTGCTGTTGTTGTTGTTGTTGTTGTTGTTGTTGTTGTTGTTGTTGTTGTTGTTGTTGTTGTTGTTGTTGTTGTTGCTGCTGCTGCTGCTGCTGCTGCTGCTGATGCTGTTGTTGGTGGTGACCTGAGCCTATGGCAACACCTGGAGATGTGTAAACATGGCCATCGACAACAATACCACCAAAATTTGACACAATCGAAATGTAATAAAAATTTACATATAAAAGACAATACACAAATATTTAATACAATAACACTTCATAAGTACAACATCAACGAACAAAACAATGGTGGGCCAGTTAGCCACGAGTACATTTACGAGAACAAGTAAGTCGACATTTCATTCACATCATTAGGAGGAATCTACTTTGCTATGAAAAGATTAAAACTTTTTTTAGGTTAAAAACGACATGATACAGAGGTTATGTAGCGTTGACAAATGTGATACAGTATTTAGATTTCGTATCTTTACTATTTATTGGTTCCTGCAGTTAATAGTGGGCTCATAGGTTATTTATCAACACCAGTGGAATGTTGTGTGTGGTGGGAGCAGTGCTTTCTAATGGAGTAGGGTATATGTTATTGGTATTACATATTGCCAGAAAGGTTATAATTTAACATAATGTCTCACAGCTGAGGAATTGGATTTATTTCAGTGAGTTTACCTTTTTGTACAATATATTTCCATGTGTACATTTTGAACTGGCTAGTGCTACTGATAGTGTGTTGATACAAGAAAGAGATTTTGAATCAGAACCAGCAGTTGAAAACCATTTCATTGTATGATCACCTGCAGAAATTATTAATGCAGTCCTTTTAAATGTCATTGTTGTTTTGTTTCAGGTTGTTATTCTACATCATATGTTGTCTAAAGCATGTGTTAAAGCAAGACCGAATGTATTGTGGTGCTATAAGAAAGAGCTTGTCTTCAGTAGCCATCGAAAAAAGAGGATGGAAAGTCTCCAGCGTAAAATAAAGACGGGCAAAGTGAATGTAAATGAATATGATCCATTTGAATTATTTGTTGCATCTACAAACATTCGGTACTGTTACTATTCAGAAACACACAAAATACTTGGAAATACTTATGGTATGTGTTTGTGTTACAAGACTTTGAAGATTTGACTCCAAACCTGTTGGCAACAACAGTGGAGACAATTGAAGGTGGAGGACTGCAGACAGTGACTTCTTTGAAACAACTTTATGCCATGAGCTTGGATGTTCATGAACGCCATCGCACTGAAGCACACGGTGATGTTGTTGGATGCTTCAATGAACGGTACAAACAAATTCTTATATCATGTTATGTTGGTTGCGCCCACTGCCTGTTGGGATTTTCATTCAGTATGTTGAAATCAAGTTCTTAGAAATGCTACTGTGGCCAGGAAGCATGATCAAGAAATTGCTGTTTGCTGGTGAACCCTTATATCCACTTTTAAGCTCAGACATTGGATGAAAACATTTCATTTTATCTAGTGATGGACAATTTCATTAAAATTTTAAGAGAAACCAAATGTTTTTTTTTTTGGTTACATATTAGCTTAGACAAAAGAAACATAAAGGTTCTCAGAGCTCAAAATATTTCACTACATATTGTTTTTAAGTGACATAATATGTTCTGTTATAACGTTTTACTCAATGAAAACATCAAAAATATATAATAAGCAAACATGGAATTTTTACTCACGCAGGAAGGCAAGCCCCTGTGGACCTGCAGAGATGAAGTGCTCTAATATAAAATAAGAAATTACAGTTATGTATGCTGTAAACAGTTTTACTTTAATAGTGAAAAGTCCTGGACAGAGAAATGTTTCTGCCAAATACCAATGTTTTGAACTCTCTTAATCAATCTAGTGTCTTCACTTGTCCACCCACACCCATATTATACTCACATTTCCAAAACTACTGAGTGGACTTTGATGAAACTTGGAATATTAGAGTATATCTACAGTAATGATGTAAGGAAAATTTAATTTAACCCATACATTATACTGAATTCAGATCAATCTGTCATTTATCTAAAATACGGTTCATTGTAGAAAAGATCAGTATATGGCACAAAACAGATCTAATTAATGAATATGAAACATTTTTAATGTAAATATTTAACAAAAACAAGAAACTGACTCTGCAGAATGTTATTTGTAGTATCACCAACTTTAAACAAATGGTCAGTATCTGTAATAAATGGACATTATTTACAATGTGACATGAAAAATTACAAAAACCACATTTGGAAAATGACAACATACCAACTTCTTACCTCACAATCCAGAGACTGTTTGTTTAAAAGTATTCTTGCAACATGAGCTGAGATTTCTCATATTGTTCTGTAACCGTACAGTGACAATATTGGACGGAAGTTATTTGTCAGTGAATATAAAATTCTTTGTTAACTAGTCTATAAAGAGAGACTGAATGCCCGTTGTGCATTAACACACTAGAGCAATGAAATTGCAATTCGAATCTTTTGTAATCATTATCTTACTAAAAAGTTGTCAGTGGAACCACGGTTCCGGAGAATTTGACGTAAATACGTCTATATGGAAAGGAAGTTTATATATTGGCTTTATTCTAAATATTTCCTTTATACATGCTTTACAATTGAGATAAGTTTGATTAAGACATTGCTTATTTAACTTGAATTAGTTACGCTTAAGATGGGTCTGTGGTACCTGAATGTAATGAAATGTAATGTAAGGTAATGTAATGTATTGTAATGTAATGAAACGTAACGTAATGTAACGTTTTCTAGCTAACAACAATGCTGAGTAAACGGATGACGTTTCCTAGGTAACAAAAATGCTTGAATGCTTAACTTGAATTAGTTACGCTTAAGATGGGTCTGTGGTACATGAATGTAATGTAAAGTAATGCCAAGTAACGTTTCCTAGGTAACACAATAATGCCGAGTAAACAGACGACGTTCCCTAGGTAACCATTGTTATCGGATCTTTTTCGTTACACTTTTTTGCCGAATGACCCTTCCTTATAGACGTATTTACGTCAAAACATTATAAATTAACAAAAAATGTTACTGATTGTTGTAAAGTGCATAGTTAACATGCAAAAGACATCAGTAGCAAGACTCTCAACATCAAATTATTTTCAACATCTCTGGTTAAAGCCTTGAACCATAATTGCACATAGTCCACTTCTTACACGTTTAACAATTTCCATGTACAGGTAACGTTACACCACAAGGGGTCAGTCAAAGGAATATCACAGCACCAACATTTCATGAGACTTTCGTAGGATAAGAATACTTCTTATGTGAGTGTAGGTAGTAACATAAAGGAATTCCTATATAAATTATTATTTGCATAGTTCTTTATCTTTAAGGCATTTTCAAGGTTCTTTCCACATAATGTTCAGAAACACCAGCTCTAGTTAACGACAGCGCATTTAAGTTTATTGCCCACCCACACAGTTTTGTTTGTCACTGGGAGTCACATCTTCCACTACCACTGGGGGCATACAACTCACGTCATTCGACGATATTTCTTGTGGGGAGGTAAGTCAGTCTCATCACAATCTATAAGCATTGAACCTGGATATGGCACAGACAAGTGGGACGGACCAGGTCTCTCATCAAGCCCTGTTGAACTGTCCACCAAAGGTGAATCACCAGCCCCCAAGGTTTTCTCGCCTTCTGGAACTACTTCAATTTCATTACCATCCAACTTCCCTAAGGTTGCCTTCAGATCTTTAACAGCTTCCTAGGAATAACAAGTAACATTGTAACATCTGGAAAATGTAGTTTCCATTAATAAATGTTTTGTACATGCACAAAAAATTATAAAGTTTCAACTCTACCTGACAAAATTTAACAAGACTCATTCCTGGGTCCTCAACTCTCGCTTGGCTTCGACTTGGAGTTTTGGGTACAGATGAGGTCACATGCCCACCAGGCACTTTAATTAAAGCATCTCCAGCCATGCTGGTTGAAGGAGCAGGAGCTGGTGCTGCCCTCTGTACTGACTGTTGCTGTTGCTCTGGTACTTGTTTAAGAGTTATCTTAGGGCTTTGTACCCCGGCATGTAGGCCAGGTCTCATGCTAGGGTTGGTGAACATTACAGCATGAGGTGATATTCTTGCCTGTTGCTGCTGCTGCTGCTGCTGTTGTTGAAGACCAAAATAAAAATAATACTAGTAAAAAACAAATCATTAGACGGGCCAGAACAGCTTAAAAAAAATTTATAAATGATCACAAGACTTTAAGAATGAAATTCTTAAGTTCCACTCTACCATATGCAACATAAAAAGAAACAAGCTAGTCATATCAGCTACTATTAAACAGCAGGTGAGAAAGAAAGGGAAAATTAATCTGTAACAGAAGACTACAAATAGTCATACCACAGCAAAGATGCAAAGCATATTCACACACACACACACACACACACACACACATACAGCAAAAAGAAAAATACAAGGAAATGAGAAATGACCCTTGCGGCATGCTCTGTCAATTGTTGCAGGTGTGGTTTAGAAATTCCAATACTTCTTATTACATTGTTGTACACGCAGGTGTTGATATAAAGGCTGATCGTTGTCGTTCTATATTTACACATTCTTTTTAGTTAAAAATAATACAAAGAGAATTACTCGGGGATATAATTTAGTTGCATTCCATCCTAACTGTAAAAATCTTAAATTAATATTAAATATTTTCTCTATAAGAAGGAAATTAATTTAAAAGGAATGAAAAGAGGCAAGAAGAAAATTTTACAATTTCATTTCCTGGTCGCCTTTGGCTCTCAGAGGGCTGTTACGCCACGGAATATTATTATTATATTATTTAAAAATGCTCTGCGCTGCAATGTACCGGTGAAAACAGTCAGACGCGTGCGCGAATTTTAAGCGTACATTCGAAATTTGAGCAATTTTTTCGCACCCTTGCACAGCGTATCAGCAGCTGAAATTTTGTGTACAATAATTACTAGATGGGCTCTGTGGACGAGCTAAATTTCAAGTGAGGTTTCGGCATGACCAACCGGACCATTCCCTTGTAAGTCGAAAATTCGGATAATCAGTGTCCAAGGCTGCAAGAGAAGTGCTGTCAGTATTGATTCTTAAATCGCGGTGTGATGTTCGTGAGCGAATAGTTGCTACATAAATACCCTTCGAACTACAGCATTTCGAAAGGGCCGTATAAGACATTTCTGCTCGTGAGGCGGTCACACGGAAATATTCGGAACGTTAATTTCTGCCGTTACTTAGAAATCTACATTGCGCATTGAGCAGTGAACATGAGTGTAGGAAGTCTTGTCAGTGACGTAAGCAAAATGGAGTCTTATAAAATTGTAGAGATACGGAGTGATGTCAGTTTACGCGTGAATCGTCGAAAAGTGACATCTCGCACAATAGCTCACACTTTGGCACACACTATCGGAACGAGCAATGGATGTTCGCTACTGAAATTCGTTTCGAACTATAGGATTTCGGAAGGAGCGTATTAAAGACTCTAGACCTCAAAATACACATTTCTTCTGAAACATTAGCGACATCGAAAAGTAAAGATTGCATCGGACAGTGAAGCCGTGTGTGTCGTCTTTACTACCGCTATTGGTACTACTACTACCATTACTGCTGCTGCTACTACCACTACTACTACTAGTAGTACTATCATCACCATGATTCCAAACCTTGCAGAAATCAATTCAAATCTGTAAGGATGAAACGTGTCGAAACGTAATCTAAATTTACCCAACCTAACCTTATACTACTACTAGTACTACTAATACTTCTAGACTGCAACAACTGCTATTATTACCAATACTACTTGTACGAAGTTGGCCGTCCCATTTTCTTTCATTATCTATTTCTTTTATCTGTGCTACGCGCTAGGTTATTTCACAGACTGCAACGGCTTGAAGTTCTGAGTGCGTGATGGTTTCTTCTGATCTTGTAAGCTGTCTCTGTACATCGTCTTCTGCCTTTGTAGTGTACACTAGGAGTGAAAGCAAACAACCATCAAACTATGAAATGGATCTCATATAATACAGATTGTATATGTTTTTGAGACAGTTAATAATGTCATGTAAATAACACATTATATTATAAATGTAGAACACCGCTTGGCAGCTCGTATCGTACATCTCTGGTACCAAATTTAATAAAATTCGTGTAACAGAAGATGTAACGCACCATCATTTCCATTATGCATTAATATAA
The DNA here is from genome assembly GCF_977971745.1 of Zootermopsis nevadensis. Lineage (NCBI taxonomy): Eukaryota > Metazoa > Arthropoda > Insecta > Blattodea > Termopsidae > Zootermopsis > Zootermopsis nevadensis. The sequence continues at coordinate 8,113,350 of NW_028259144.1, read as the reverse complement.
GCGCTTTGTGCTGTTTATATAAAATTTTATCAGTTAAACTATTTTTCTATATAGGCCAAACATTTCGTGGCCAGGTGACACAGTAATAATTATCAAGAAGGGCCCCGCTGAATGGGGTTAGATTAAGTTTCGTTTGGCAGCTTTTTTATATGATTTGATCTATGTGTGTGTGTGCAGAAGGGCGCGACAAGACATACGAGCTCATAACCGAAAAGTATGACCCTGCAGGAGACAAGTGGACCGAGATCCATGGTATGAACTTCTATTCATGTGACTTAAACGCAGAAGTGAGCGACGACACGATTTATGTCATCGGTAGAGATTCTAACAGGAGATGCTACTTATCCGACGTCGCATATTTCAATAACAAGGAAAATCGATGGTTTGTTTCTTTGTTTGTTTGTTCAGGACTGTATAATCACAAACTGTTAGTTTCGAAAAGCATTAGGAAGTGAATCATTTCCTTTCAAAATAATGCGATCTTGAGGATGCTGAGCCGTGTAGTGTCGTAGAAACTGACTGACGTTTCAGAGGTTCCTACTGCTTATTCAGGGTCTTGAATACAACGTTCGAAAAATGGCAGGCAGGACGATGCTGCGGTCAAGCTGAGTCGCTAAACCAGAGGTCGAATGAATAGGTAATACTACTGAGACGTAAACTGTAACTGGGTTAATAAGAAGCTCTTAGAGTAAGATTCTTTGATCAGTGGTAATCTCTTGGGCAGGAAGTATGAGGGGTGTATCCAAATGATTTAGACTGGAGCTACGATTTCCATTTCTGCCCATGGTAGTCGCTCTCCATCGCTTGTCAGACTGGTTACTGTCCTGTGGGACTAAATGGCGCTGCCCGCGGTCCTTCCCACGACGCTGTGGCGCCATCTCTCGGCCACATGACCGTCAAGGTCAACACTAGGATTACACCAAGGCAGCGGACAGCTACCACCTGCCGGGTCGAAATCGTAGCTCCAGTCTAAATCATTTGGATACACCCCTCGTATCTGGCGTTCAGCACATCTGCATCGAAATAAACTTCTGCTTTCATCAAAGTGTTAGGACAGTTTCAGGTTTAACGACGCCTATCCATCTCATGTTCCCATTTTTGATGGAAGTTTATTTGGAAATGGCTGTCTCTTGTCGTGTTTGACCATGCAGACTCCTGAAATCTGTTGACGGAGTGAGTAAGGAGCTCAAAAGGTATCCCAGAAGACAGATTTCTTCATACTTGTTTGTTCAAGAGCCAGAAATCCCAAAGAAATTCATTTGATTTTGGTTTTTGTCTGTTTTACATCCAGCAGAACTTCTCCAGAACTATTTTTGGTGGGACTAAAAGAATTTTTGAAAATATATTGCTAAAAGAGGGAAATGTTGTCATGGGCGCATTTCTCAAACAAGAAGGGCTCATCTCTCCAAAGAATGTGTGTGATTAAATTTATTATTCTGACCGAAGCTAATGGCTTAATGAAGTGTATCAAACGTAGCTAGCGCAGAACACAAGTCATTTGACAGCTTTTTAAAATAGTCATAACCTAACATACACTTGAATTGACTTAATATCGATTTTAGACAATCGGAACCCTATTGTTCTTGGGCAGTGACTTCATAAGAAATAAAGGCCCTCAGAATGTTTGAAAGAAAGATGATTAGAAAAATCCGTGGTCCCATAAATGAAGGACAGAGCTGGAAAACAAAACTCATAAGGAGATAGAGGGCGTATTATATTGTAAAATTTGTAAAATCTCTGGCAGATGGCGTGAACATAAAGGAAGAAGGAAGAGCGGTAGACCACGTAATAAACATAGAGATGAGATGAGGCTGAAGAAGATTTGAAAATCATGGGAATAAGAAAATTGGTATAAAGTGGCTAAGAACCATCAAGAATGGAAAGAAAATGCAGTGAAATCCAAGGTCCACAAGGCCTTTAGTTCTTGAAAGTAAGAAGAGTGGTGCTGAATGGAGGAAGATTAAATGAATCAGTTGTGAAGGATGTGGAGGGAAGTGGTCGTGGCCTTACTTGAGGTGCTATCCCGTGATTGTCTTAAGGAACTGAGGGAAACAAGGACAGAGCCATCAAAATTGCCGCTCTCTGAGCCAAGTTTTGCCCATAACCTCCGAAATTAAAAGAGAGAATGCTAATCGACTGATTACGATGTTTGATTTAATCAGGCATTGGCTTTTATTGAATACATCGCCCCTTTAATTACATTGTGAAACAAAGATTTTAAGTATTATTTTGTGCGTATATAATAGCTTTAACATAATATTCTGAATAGTAGCCTTATCATGGTAAATTAAAGGCTATTTCACTTTTAATAACTTATCAAAGAAAGAGTGTACACATTTCTTTTAAACTTAAGTAAGTGATGCGGTGGGATAAAGTCACATGTGAGAAACTGTTAGTCGCTGAGGTGGTCGAGAGCATGCTGCATGCTGTGAAACATAAAGACCCATTTTGTTTCTATGAGAGGAAAAAAAGTTTAAATTCCCTCTTTTTGTCATCAGTCTTCCGACTATTTTGATGTGATCCTCCATTTTCGTCTATCTTGCGCCAATCTCTTCATTTCCACATATTTTTCGCAGCCCACATCCTCAAAAATCTGCGTCACATATTCCAATCTTGGTCTCCCCTTACAATTTTTCCTTTCAACTGTTCCTTCCCTTACCAAATTAACCAATCCTGGGTGTCTCAGAATGTGTCCCACCATCCTATCTCTTCTTCTCGCAAGATTTTTCCATAGATTTCTTCCTTCTCCAATCCTGGCTTCCTTGGACACGTGTCAGAATAAGACGACTTTTACCTCCTGCCTCCTTTCACTGTTATCAGTGCACAAAGTCTTACCAGGGAAACTAGGATAGAACTAGTGCAAGGAGGAAGAAGGCTTGAATGATACGCTGACACTGTTTGCAAGCCTCAGTTTGACCCCAGATCACGTAAAAAATTCGTAAAATACGTGGCGGACTCAGTCCGACATCGGACCGCAGAGGGGTAAAGCAAATGACAATGCAAAAATAGTGACAGGGGGGTTTCATGGCCCTTGGGTCCAACTGCAAAACTATTCTGGCCCGAGGGAGGAAAAAAGTTGGATCAAACTGATTTAGTCAATTATTTTTGTGCCTCTAACAAAAATCACGCAAACCTTCACTTCCGCCTGTAGAACTGTAAGCCAAATTATGATCTGAACGTGCTCGTACAAAAATCGTATAACGACTCCATCTTTCATGCCCTAAAAAGTAAATTATGCAAAATCTTAAAACATATTTTAATAATTTTAGTAATATTTCTGGTCAAATACGCAGGACGAAAGCCATAAGTGGTTACTATCGGCATTTCTTTTACTGTTTTGTGCCCGGTTCAAAATCTCAAACGAAATGTTATTTTAAAGTTGCGTGTGCCTGTATACAGAACAATGTCCGTTTCGTTCATAAGTCATTATTTTTTAAATTCTTGTAGCCTTCTGTATAAATAATTGCCAAAACCGTGGAGATTAAACAGTATGACAATTATTTGGCTTACTTAAAATCCCTTTATCTGGAAATAATAATTATTTAATAAATATGGATATCAATTAAAATACGAAAGCAGTTGCAATTTGACACAGATATGAAGACACAAGCTAATGAGACCACGAATCTGGTATAAAAAATAGGTCACTAATATTAACACACTTGTGAATCAAGATCCAACTTGAATTTAAAATGTCGTGGCATATTTACGATCGCGTCGCGGCACACTGGTTGAGAAACTCTACAACAAAGCGCCAATAATTTCGATGCCTTTGAGGCACCGACTGGCCAGCCATTAAAGAAGAACCAGTGTTCCAGCCCAATTTGACTCGTGCTCCACACTTTTATAACTACTGTCTCCATCATGCACTGCACTAAACTTGACCTCATAACACAACAAAAACAAATTCACAAAGTTCCGTCATGTGTTCCTGTATTAACGTCATTGTAATGCACCGCCTGTTTCACTAGAATGTCAATTGATCTCATCGAGATTTCAGCGCTGCTCCTCATGTCGAATCATGGAAGCTTGCATCACTGCGTTACATCAAATCGTGCTCCTAACCCCAAATCTCACAGCACGGGCTCAGAATACAAGCGAGGGAGCAGTTCTTCCAGACAAAACGCGACCAAATTTTAAAGGACGCGAACAGCAATAAACAATGACAAACGTGTAGAGCGAATCAAACTCCAGATTCTGTCTTTCCTCCTGCAGATTTGTTGTTTAAAGAACTCCCTGGAGGCTGAATTTAATCCATACTCCCTACGTCATGTACGTTGGGGAAGTTTTCAGGTGGAACGCAGTAAAAGCTATGCAATCTAAACTAAAAGATTAATCTGTAAAATAAAAATAAATTAAAAGTTTTCAAGACTTCTATCAAACATTAGTATGAACGGCGATAGGAGTTTAGCAGGCAGAGAAGTGACGGCCCACGGATTGGACGTCCGGTGTTCGTATTCTGGCAGAAACAGTGATTCTTTTCTGTTCGCCTCGCCGTCATGTTCGGACCAGGTCTTGGACCCACTTAGATTCCTGTGTAGTGAGTACAGTAAAAAACACAGGGTTAGGTGGACGCATAGTGAAACTTACTTATTAGCGCCATGTAGTGTGGCATTCTGGGGTGTATGGATCGTTCACAGATTAGAGGTAGAACAAATTTACGTTTTGCGTCACTCACCTGTTTCTTCGCGTGATACTCCAGATAACTCCAGTGTCAGGAACATGTCACCCACAAAATGTTCCAACATTTCCCAATAAAAAGTGAAGACATTAAAAATACGTAGCAGCGAACACAAGGAAAGACTTACTTTTGACACCGAGAAACTTAAAATTGCTTGCTTATACCGGGTCTCCAATTTATGAGCTTACGGTCTTGCTTACATTGCGTTATCGGCCGCTGCTGTTGATGTAGGCGGGACTTGTACGCGTGAGTCACGGGCGAGTCAGTTTCGGTGCCGCTAGTAACAGCGAACTACGAATATTTCTCGTCGCTAACACATGTTATTACATTAATTGTTTTTACCTTAAATCACAAAAGATGTTCAAAGTGACTTCCTTGTGCTTGCAAGCAAGTTTCACATCTCGTTAACATGTTTCGAAATACGCGACGAAGCTCTTCTTGGGAAATTGTCGAAATGTAAAATATGTAAAATCGTATTTACGATTAAGAGCGCTAATATAATATTTTACACAACAAAATGTTTTAATATTATATTATTTTTACAACACCAATAAACTTCAAACGTTTGTGTATAGACTGTACAAAATAAATATATTTAATCAAACACAAACATGACGCATATAAGATACAAATCCAATTACTTTGTTTTCAACAGCTGGCTCTCCACAGTAGCCAACTCTTTGACAGCTTTTGATGCTGTTATTTGTGCACAATTCAACTGCGCTTTCTTTAAGGTTTAAATGCGTCATGTTTGTGTTTTATAATTAAAATATATAATAAAATTCAGGTCAATACACAAACTTTATTTCCAGATGTTAAAATTTAAAATTTAAAATTTGCGCCATTCATCGCTACAACAATGTTACAATAGAGCGCCTTCATACACTACATGTTTCGATGCAAAGCATCATCTTCAGGTGTTATCCTTTAAAACTACTTTATATTACAATGCATGTCTTTCAATTTATTCGTCCGTTTTGTTCATTATTATAGCATGTGCTCCGCTGATCCTCCCGTTTTATGCATGCTATGTATGTTTTTGATTATTCTGTAAATAAAATTAATAACCTTGGGAGTTATTCATTTGTATGTAAATAAGTTTGGAATATTGTTCTTTCTTGGCTTGTGCACAATTCAACTGCGCTTTCTTGGCAACAAGTAATCCTTCAAGGCTGGTGTATTTGTCCTGCAGCTCTGCATAGGATCGGTCAATTTCCGATGACGTAACATTTAGCTGATGGATCCGGGCTATCAATTCAGCACGGTCTTGATCAATCTTCTTGTATTTGTCCATGAGCTCTTCATGAGACGGCTTAACTGTTTTTCTCTTGCTCTGATACTCAGCCCAGTTACGATATAGCTGACACTCTTGTCGACTCGCAGAAACAGCTCCAAGTTAAGTTATTTTTTGATTATCTTTGGCTTCCAACTCTGTTATTTGTGCACAATTCAACTGCGCTTTCATGGCAACACGTAATCCTTTAAGGCTGGTGTATTTGTCCTGCAGCTCTGCATAGGATCGGTCAATTTCCGATGACGTAACATTTAGCTGATGGATCCGGGCTATCAATTCAGCACGGTCTTGATCAAACTTCTTGTGTTTGTCCATGAGCTCCTCATGAGACCGCTCAATTGTTTCTGTCTTGCTCTGATATTCAGCCCAATTACGATATAGCTGACACTCTTGTCGACTCGCAGAAACAGCTCCAAGTTCAGTTATTTTTTGATTGTCTTTGGCTTCCAGCTGTGCCTTTTCTTTCTTCAAATTATACTTGGCCTGTAAATGCATAAACATGAAATATTTATCAGTGTATACCGCATATCTCACAAATTAAAAAACATGATCACATGCTCATATCCTATTTCCTTCAGAGACATCTTAGTGTTATCATCCCTCTTCTCTTCAATCTGTAGGAGAATTTCCAACAAGAAATTTGTATTTCTTTATCTTTGTTTTATGGTTTTGTGGTTTCTTCACTATAAAGAGATTAACATAAACATTTTACATAAAGATTCTGCATCAAATTATGTAACTTCAATAAGGAACCATTTGAAGAAACCTTCACTATTCTTCCTTGTGTAACGGCCCAAATTACATCTTCTGCTGAGGTAATTTGATCATACTATTTAGTTTCTTGTTATTTTATTAAGCTGAATTTCTTTTAAGTTTTTCGTTCAAAATTTTAACTTTTTGTGGTGGCATCTACCTAACTGTTTAGGACAAAGACGTGCGAGGACCTTCGGTTCCCAGGAGTCTTGTTTCTTACACTAAAGGACAATAAATTGTCGTGAATTGGTTGTAGTCCCAAGTGTCACACTTTGACATTTATGGCTGCAATATGTCGAAAGTCAGTTTGGACTTTATGGTTCATTGTCACTCAGCAGACAATGTTGCTGGACCATACACATTAAATAGCGTGAGAGAGAAACTTTCAAAGAGCTGTATGCAAGTAAATACGTCACTGGTTTTGAATGTTTCGAACCAGGGGCAGGACGCTTACAGCAGCACTCCTCAACAAACCTTCGACGCAGTCACAAACAAATACACTACAAATCTGAGATCATCGTCTTGCGGCTAAAGCCAAATATTATCATTTGTATTATTCTTGAATAAATAAATAGTGTGAAAAGAAAAGATTATATTCAGCAATAGCGGCAGCTTCCAGTTGTCGGGAGTTACATGCCGTTAACACCCCTGAGAAGATTCAAGTGCCTACCAAGGAGCCAAGCTCCTATTACTGAGCGGCTATAGCGACAGTAGCGATCCCAACGCCTGGCACCAAGTGGTAAAGGCCAGGAAGGACAGAGCTGCAAGCTACGCGCGCTCCAGGAGTCCGCATTTAAGGAGATCACCAGATCATCAGCTCCATAAGTAAAAGGTTAGTTCGTGAAGTGAGGGAACAATGCCAACCCTCAGCTTACGTAACAGAATTGTAACTGTTTCAGAAGAAGAGAGCGACCATTTCGGAGACGGTGAATTAGAATTGTGTCGGGTTGAAGGGTCATTCGAGGAAAATGAAAGACTAGAAACGGGTTTAGGATCGGCTTTGCAAATAGTGGAACACGAAGAAGTTGCATTAAGCATGAACAATGAGCAGCAGGTCTGTCCTAGCGTTCCACACAGTGACTCACATAGTTATTTCCAAGATATGTTTCCTGAATTAATGAGTGTTATGAAGGCAGACAAATTAGAAGTAATTTCTAACGTAAAGGGGAAAATTTCTTATATAAGAAAGGAAATTTCAAGTGTAGAAAATAAGATTGTGAGTTTACAAAGCAATGTAAACAACATACGAGAAGATGTCAGACTTGAAAACGAAAGGTTGATTAAGAGAGTTGAGAGGGAAAATGTAAAATTAAACAAAGAAATTTCAGAGAAATTACATTCGGAATCTGTAAGATTTTCTTGTGAAATCAAACAGGTTAGAGAGGATAATGAAGGGGAGTTAAGAGCTGCTAAACAGAATATGCAGGAATTGTCAAATGACTTACATAAGAAGTTAGACCAGCACATTGGTGAGGTGAATTCAGTAACAGGAGAAATAACCAATAGGGTTATCCAAAATGAGGAACATCTGGAACAAGGCCTAGCAAAATTAACTGAAGTAGTTCAGGTTCTTAGAAATGACATGGTGAAAGAACAAAAGAAACTAAGTCGTCGGCAGGGGGAGCGTTTTGTAGAGTTAAATAAAGAAGTCGAAAGGGCTAACGGCCTTAACGACAGTAGGTTTGAGAAGTTGAAACTTGAGATTAAACATTTAAAGGATAAATTGTCAGAACCTACTTCCATTGTTGGCAATGCAACTTTGTCACGATCAGCTGATAGCACCACAGCTAGTCAAAGCAGTTCCCACTGCGAGTCTGCTGAAAACTTGGGTAGTCAAGTGTCAAGGTCCAATGATATTTCTGGAGATACGAATGATGAGAATGTACCTGTGAGTCGTGATAGCATGAATGTTCGCCCTTACAATGCACATAACTATTTAAGTGCTGCAGATCTGTCCCTACCCATGTTTGAAGACAGCGATAAAATTAATGTAATTTACCATTTGAACCAGTTGGATGAATTTGTGAAGTTGAGGGGCGTACCAGAGTCATTACAATTAGCTATTGCATTCAAGTCAATATCAGACCCTGTGGCTAAACAGTGGATGTCAGCTGTGTCTCATAACTTAAATGACTATGAGCAGTTTAAAATCGCTTTCACTAAAACTTTTTGGTCCAAGATGACACAGAGCTGAGTGAAATGTTCAATATGCCAAGATAAGTACGAAAATCAATCAAATCTCTCAATGTCAGGGCAACTGATTAAATATGCTGTTTTGGCCTCATATCTAGGAATGTGTGATGTTGAATTTATTGATGCAATAAAGTTACACTACCCAGTGAACATACAGAGGTGTCTGCTGGGGATTCCCTTGACTACCGTGCAGGAAACCATAGACGTTTTGAAGCGCCTTCAAATGCTAGAGGCTAATGAAGCAGGTAGTAAGACAAACATAAGGGGTAATAATCACCAGAACTATAATCCCGATAAGAGGCAGAACCAAATTCAATTATGGCGACAGACCGCGAACAAATCACCATTACGTGAGACAGACCTATTATGACAAGAGGCAGAATTATCCTGGTTATAGCCACAGCAATTGAAATGGGAACAATAACGGTAGAGGTGCTTGCTTTTCTAGAGGCAGGGAGGATTACCATAATAAACACTTGCAGGGTCTTCCTTAAACCGTAGTGCCCCACCTTACCACAGTCCGATAAGGCAAACCGATAGTAAGGAAGTGCAAGGATCATCCGAGCGTCCGGCGTTAAACTAATGTCGAGCGGCGTTACGGATCGAACCCCGTTCGCGTCAAAGGCAATAGAAACTTCAGATCCGGACCCAAAGCACAGTGTATTTTGTGAGGTGGGAGACAAATTTAGAGATGTGATGACTTCCGGTAGTAGTAATTATATGAATCCTTTGAATGAATTAATAATATATTATATTAATGACGGTCATTTATTAAATTGTACGCAGGTGTCAATTTCGTTCGGTGATATCTCTACTAATGCTATAATAGATTTAGGCAGCGAAGTTAACCTTCTGACCAAAAGTATTTATAAAGACTTGGTATCTGCAGGAGTGTCCACTTTAAGTTTACCCTTTGCCAACACAGTGTTAGTGACAGCTTTTGGCAATAAGACTCGGCGTATTAAAGATCAGATCTATGTGGAATTTAATATTGGGGGCGATAGTTTTGAGGGTGTGTTTTTAGTGTCCCCACAACTGACCAGCTCAGTGATTTTAGGATGCGATTATGCAAATGAGTATGGGATTGTTTTGGACTTCAAAAGGAAATGCTTCCGTTATGAGCGAGATGGAATTGAGAAAGTGCAACTGTTTAATCGAGGTGACCGGTTACATGACGTGGGCAGCGATGGACAGGAGTTGAAGGGAAGTTCTGCTTATAGCAATCATTTGATAGTTCAGGATTCCAACCTAGTTTGAGCAGGAGGAGGATGTGAAGTTTTAGGACAGAGGTCCTTGTTTATAAATGCCACAGAATGTGATGATGTCTATGAGTTTAATAGAGATGAAGAGATTAATGGTAGCCGATGGGGAGGCGATTTTTTCGACGTAGCAAGTGGCCGTTGTTTTTATTGTGATAGTAGTGAGGGAAGAGTTGGAGAGGAAGGTCTGATGTATCCAATCCCCCGCTTATTGTTACAAAATATCAAGATATAGATCCTGCAACAGACAGTTTGCTCTTGCTTTGTCTTTCATAAACCATCTTTCCTTTATACTGAAATTCTTTAGATAGAATTTAGCAACTGATTATGCTAAGCATGCATGGATCTGAGCCCCAACTTCAAATACCTTCTTCTTAGACAGTCGGCTCTTCACATAGGCCGCCACCATTACAGCCTTTGATGTAACAAGTTCTGCCCTATCCAACTTGTCTCTCATGTCAGCATTTCTTTGTTGCAGCCTTTTACAAGTCTCCACGATCTCTTCATAAGACCACTCCGATAATTGATTTTCAGCCTGCTTGCGATATCGATCAGACTCTTGTCGACTAGCACAAACAGCTCCCAGTTCAGCTCCTGGTTGATCATTTTGGGATTCCGCCTGTGTCGGTAGATTCTCCAGATCAAGTTTAGCCTGCAAATGCACAAAAATGAAAATGTTAAATCCAGACTGTTGGAAAATGTGTAATATTACTTAATATTATATTCATAATTAAATAGAATTACAGGACACTTGTTTACACAGGAAAACCCCGCTTATTGTTACAAAATATCAAGATATAGATCCTGCAACAGACAGTTTGCTCTTGCTTTGTCTTTCATAAACCATCTTTCCTTTATACTGAAATTCTTAAGATAGAATTTAGCAACTGATTATGCTAAGAATGCATGGATCTGAGCCCCAACTTCAAATACCTTTATAAAAGACAGTTGGGTCTTCGCAGCGGCCGCCTCTTCTAAAGCCTTTAATTTACAATGTTCTGCATGATCAAACTTGTCTATCATGTCAGCATATTCTCTTTGAAGGCTTTTATATTTATTCACGCGCTCTACATAAAACCACTCAGTTTCCTCTGCCTTGCTGTGAACCTCCGACAATTGATCCTCAGCCTGCTTGCGATATCGATCAGACTCTTGTCGACTAGCACAAACAGCTCCCAGTTCAGCTCCTGGTTGATCATTTTGGGATTCCGCCTGTGTCGGTAGCTTCTCCAGCTCAAGTTTAGCCTACAAATGCACAAAAATGAAGTGTTAGTCAGCTTCTACCGTGTGTACCAGAGGTTTCTTGCATTAAAAATTAGATAATATATTCATGACACTTCCTTTATAGACATCTTAGTATTATCCTCCCCTTTCTCATCAATCAGTAGTAGAATTTACAACAAAAACGTTGTATTCCATTGTTTTCCTATGATAGTTTAGGATTTCTATAACTCTAGAAAGATATGATTAAAATATGGAATTAAAATGCAGAAGTCATGTAATGTCAATAAAGGATCATTTGATGAAACCATCACTTCTTCCTTGACAATGCAAAGCTTAAAAAGCAAAGGTATGAAAATATTATGAACTCTTTACTTCCTTAAAAGTATTACACAGTAAATGAACAATTAGTTTTGAGATATCTTGCATTCTGTGATGGTGATATATATTATATGACAAAGATTTGTCATTAATTATATTTTCTCAACAATTCTCCATGTAATGGGGAGCTACTGTCTCCAGAAGACAAAACATACAAATATACATCTCCTAATGAAAAACTGAGAAGAAATTTCTCGCTTCATTAATTTCTTGTATATAAAATCCTCAGCTTCTTCTTCCAGTCCCCTTCAGACTGCTCAGCTCCTGAAGGTACAGTGACACATTAAAATATCTAGTTTAAGGATCTTTTTTTTCTTAAAGTATTGTAGTTTCTTCGCCAAGTGAATATTTCTACTCCACAGAATGTTACATTTATTGATTTATTTAACAATGCTGTCAATAGTTCAATAATTACTCCATTCACACACAGAAGAAGGCAATGGCAAACCACTTCTGGATCATCTGCCAAGAACGTATATGAACAGGTCCCAGTCCGAGAAAAGGATGGAAGGATCCTGTTCATATGGACCTGTCGTCAGACAACACTAAAATAAATAAATAAAATAAGGCAGCAGTCATGGCCAACTTTTGGGTACTTCATAAACTGGGAACACAAATAGTCTCACCACTACCAAAAATCATTCAAGGTACGAAATTTTCTAATACAATACATTAGCCAAGCCAGTTTAAAAATCCAAGAATTTACTCTGGGAAGGAATTCAGCTCAATTTGACTGAAGCTCTCGATTTACCCCGGGGATGTGTTCCTGGACGAACCGGCGTAAATTGCAACGATTTTATAATGTAAATCAATGGGAAGTCAATGACATGCTTTCCCAGCATCCGAACATTGATGAGTAATATAAGGGCATTACATTTAAGGCACTAAAATAACGTAAATAAAACAAAGCGCCGTTAGTTCTCTGACGACGTCCCTGGTTGAGGTCCGCCACGTTTTTTAAAGAAGGTATGTAGTGTGGACTGTCGTGATTTATTCTTTCTTTCTTTCTTTCTTTCAAAATTTCACGATAAAGTCTCATGGATGCCATAACGGTCCTCTTCGCTGTAGCACAAGAGCAAACTCGCACGTGCAAAAGTTTGCATTTCACAAACAGCTTTCGCCGATTCATCGATCTCATTGCAGCAAATTCGCGTCAACGAAACATACGTAATTGCAGAGATGACTGTATTTATAATTTTTATTCATTATCAGCGATGTAAGAATTACGATTTAGTATAAGAAGCAGTACAAGAAACATTGTAAAACGTTATAAATAATAGCAATTTTTTGTCACTTTTTGGCTTTCTCGTTTCAAAATCGGCGTTATTCTGAATCGGCGCAAATCGAGGGTTACCTGTATTTGACAACAGTTCTGTGGAGGTTATACGGTCCTAAGAGAAAGGATGCAACACAAGGTTGGAGAAAACTGCTTAATCAGAAGTTTCTTGTATTCTTAATGGTTACGGGGGTGAAATAGTCAGAACCTGTAGCATCCATGCAAAAAAATGCAATCTTTATACATTTTGATTTTAAAACATAATGATATGAGACAACTTGAGGTCTGAAACACGTGTTTACTATAAAGCCGGCTGTAACGACTGCAGCCCCGATAAACTCTGTACCAGTGAACTGCCCCTCACGCTTAAGCCCGCCGCGTTCTCTACTTTTGACCGGCTAGCCGCGCTGAAATCCTTGCAGTCGGATGATAGCCCCGTTCTGCTTCGCACTCCTCGCCCGCGGAATTAATGTCAGTTCAGCCGATTAGTGAATAATGACAACGTAAGGGGCAATATTAGAATAACGTAGAGGAAATAAAGTGTTACAAATTATATAAACACAAAAAATGAATGTTTCAATTTTTGAAAAATTATAGGGGGTGCTGCAGCTCTTATGGACGAGCCGGCACTGAATATATAGAACGTATTTATCTCATTATGTATGCAATTTTATGAATGTTTGGATGTTAACATATATCTCCATTTGAATGAATCATCTTTTTTGTCTATCAGTGAAAGAAACCGGGCAGAATAAGATGGAATGAATGGTTACCTCCGGAATACAAGAGCGTCTCTCACTGTCCCTGGCTGCCGACATTGTCTCGTTCAACTTCTTCTTTAGGTAATCCAGGTTGAGCCAGGGGAAGAGGATACGAGACCACCAGATGAGCGGCGAGTCACAAAACTTATTTAGAACTGCAAAAGTAAAATGTAGATATGAAATATAGCCTAAAAGACAAAGAATATAACATTTAAAAAGACGTAGGCCAAGTGATGACACATTATTTTTTCACATGATACCACATAGGACTTTACTGGCCAGTCCTTTCGGGGTGTCTAGTGAATGTCATTCTGGATAGATTTTAGATCTGAATATGAAGCTGAATGTGGAAATGAGTGCTTAAGTGGGGAGAAAACACAATTTTATTGTCCAATTTTCATAAATCCAGATTCTAAGTACAGGTGACCTAAAGAAACCACTGATGAGCAGAATTATTGCATAAGAAAATTAAATTATTTTTGTTGTCATAGCATAATTACTGGACGTTAACATACAAATAGATTAACTACCCATTTTAAAAGAACTGCAAATAAATGATTACGTAAACAAACGAAAACTTCTCTGGAAATTCTGGGGGCGAAAAATATAATTCCGTCATTCACTAAACCACGCGAGTACAAAAGCCCGAAATTTAAAAAAAACGAGAGAACGGAAGCAGATTAATTATCTTGCGCTTCGTTTTTTCTTCCGGATGAATTGTCAACCATCTAGGATTTCTTTAGTGCGGGCACAGTTCACTAACATAGCTTGCATATATCAATTGTAATTTGTAAACTCAAGACGTCGGTTCAAGAGCCGACATAATATTAAGCCACTCTGGGTTTTAAAGCTTTCAATGGTCAAACCTAAATCCAAAAATTCCTTTGCTCTTTGGCCAGCTGCAAAACAGCAGTTACCAAATTACATTTCAAATGTGTCTAGTCTAAATATATTATGTATCGGATGTATAAAAAAGAATTTCAGGCGCTTCTGATCAAAGCAGGATCATACACATTGACCTACGATTTTAATTCCCAGAAACAGAATTTATGTTCCTCCACCACGACGGCAGCAGTTAATATGAAGATTTCATACTTGCCAGTTGGTTCATCATCATTTAAAACTGAAAACAACAAGCTACTAAGCTCTATTGCTACGTACTGAACTTCAAAGAAAACATCTTGGTTTTCACGACACGACTTGTACCATCATCTTTAGCAACTTTTAACGCTACATTCTGTATTTAAGGGTCGCACTGTAAGCAGTGATTATTTGGAATTCTTTAACATGTTTTAGACCATCTTCGGATTAAAAGAGTTATGAAATTAATTCACGAGATTGTTCTCGTATTGCTGTCGAAATGGAAATATTCACCACAGACGCAGATATTATTTAAAGCACAAGAAACTCTTGCTGCAGAAAACGGTTCTATGGCAATGCTACCTCTCAGACTCATTCAGTTTTTAAAATTATTAGTATTCGTGTCAGTACAAATAAAATAACACAATTGGGCGCTGGCATTAACACAACCAGCTGCTATCCTCCCTTAAGGACGAAGGTGGCTGCAGAATTCCTCCGTTAGCCAACATTACAGAAGTAAAGTCCTCTATGTATGATTTGAGGTTTTCACAGCGGTGAGTATGAAGCATGTGAATAAGACAATTACAAATGAATTGCAAATAATAAGAAATAGGAATCCCTTACCTCAACCTTTGTTCAATTGCAATGATCAATTTAATCAAAACTAAAATAGATAGAGTGTCAAAGATTTCTTAATAATTCTTATACAAGACAAGTACTTGTGATATTCTAAAACGTTTTTAACACCACAAAATTATCTACTCTACGACGCACTTCTATAAGCGATTCACAGCTCAGCTCTTTCCGCAATAACGAAAGCGGATTGTTGACGTCAATAATGAAAAACAACAATGCCGAGTAAGCGGATGACGTAACAATTAGTTTCTTAGGTAAATGAAGGAAGTGCAATACGGTTTATTCAGGCAATTATACTGCGTGCATAATAAACGAGAAAAGAGCCTTGTGGCATGCTCAACCAACATTGTTGCAGGTGTGGGTTAGATATTCAAATATTTTTCTTACATTGTTGTAAACGCAGATGTTCGCATAAAAGCTGACCATATTTACACATTGTTGGTATGGATCTTACACATCTTCGTAACTAACGCTGTTTCTGCTGAATGACCCCTCCGTATAGACGTATTTTCGTCAAAAGCAACCCCGCCCACTTCTCAAAAGTAAGAGACCTAAATGTCCACTGACAATAAACAATTTAATCAAAAATAAAATGAAACGGAGGACAGTGTCACAAATTTCTTAATAATTCTTGAATAAGATAAGTTCTTGGGTTATTCGGAAAGGTTTTTAACAGCACAAAAGTATCTCGTCTACCACGCAATACTTTTGCAAGTTATTCATAACTGTTCTTTCCGATTGTTGACGTCAATATATACTAATACAAGAATGCCGACGAAAACTATGACGCAACAATTATTGTTTCCTCCATAAAGGAATTGTACCTGGGCATCGGACTTTAGTTTAATTTTCATAATTAATTTTGTAAATTTAATCTTTACTCTCCATTAGGTTATGAGCCTTTTATATCAATTTATTAACATTTTTATTTCACATTCATTCCTAAAGGATTTCAGCACATATTTAGACCGGAAGTGGACATCCGCTTCTAAGCGGTGGAAGTACACTACATCGAAGCGAACCGAACAGAACCAAACCAGCAAAAATACTTCCCTCTCTTATTTTATGAAATGTTTCGCAACGGAAAACTCAATTCAGATCTGCGAGGTATTGCTGGATACCCAACCTCAATCACATGCTCCCAAATTAAAAAGAAAAGCATTCTCCATTTTACAAACACCAACATCACGTCCACCCCAGGACGGCTGCTGCTGTGCGGTGTTAAGCAGTGGACGATTACAGAATTGAGTGCATTTCAGTTTATTCAGACAATTATTAATAAAAATAAAACAAAGTCTTTGCAACTCGCTCAAAAGCTCTAACAAAGTTCATGGATCAAGAAATCTAAAGTGAAAGAAGTATCTTTCGTAACAGAGGCCCCATTTAATAACCACTTGATGTCGAAGCTCGTCTAAATATCATTGGAAAAATTCAGTCCGTACCGCACAGAAAACACTACACTTCGCCATTACAAAGATCAACCGGTTAATGCATTTAAAGGATACCCTGAGAATCAAACGAATCCGACAAATGCACAATGAAAAGCTACTGACTGTTAAAGCAGGCAAGTGGTATATATACTTGCCACCAGGCTTTCAAGGGTTTAAACAGTTCATCAAGAATTTCGGCTACTAACATGTCTTGTTGCTTCAGAAATTCGAATCCCACACTGTTAATGGAATTCTTTTATTATAAATTATGACGTAAACAAACAGAAGTCAATGGAATAAAACACTGAATTTGTGTTAGGAAGAACAAGCCTAATTCTATTCCAAGAGTTCACAAATGTAAATGAAAACCTGTAAATTTTATAAGCAATAATAATAAATAAGATGCACTTACGTCACTCTTTCGTCAAGACGAAGAAACCTCGATGTTCACCGGCAAAATAAAATGGAGAGAGTGAAGGACAGTCACGAATTTCTTAGTAATTCACAGAAGATAAGTAAGTACTTTGGTTTCTCTGAAAGGTTTTTAATAGCACAAAATATCTCGTCTACTACGCACTTGTACAAACGATTCACAGCTCAGTTCTTTCCACAATGACGAAAGCGGATTGTTCACGCCAATATATACTAATGCGACAATGCCGAAGGAAACTATGACGCAACAGTTAGTAAAGGAATGGAGTGCAATACGGTTCATTCAGCCTATTATACTGCATGCATAAGAAATGAGAAATGACCCTTGCGGCATGCTCTGTCAATATTGTTGCAGGTGTGGTTTAGAAATTCCAACAATCGTCAAAAAATGACATCAACAATGTCAACAGATATTTGTTTACTAGGCATTGTTGTGGAATACAACAATGACGAGTACAACACAACAATGCCTAGTAAAACACAACAATGCCGAGTAAACAAAATTAGATTAAATGCACATTTCTGTCTGTTCACTTCGCAGATTTCTCTTAGTACTTTTCTGTGCCAAGCGTAAATTCAGTTCAAATTTTTATGGCCGAGTTCGCCATCTGCTCTTTACGCCATTATCCTGCCATGAGGCTGTCATTCTTTTTATGAAGTCGAGTCTGTAAATATGAGAATAAGAGAAGTCCCGTGTTCCTCGCAGGCACAAAATCTGATGCATAAACCACTGAAGGCAATGAAGGCAGGACCGATAGAGAAATATCTATATAACTATTTGACGGGGCGGATGTGATGCTATGCGTTGTTCTTTGCGGTAACCTGCATAAGAATTCGCCTAATAAATTAACGTCGCTAGAAGAGACAAGCAAATTATTGGTTTCATTCAATACCGTTCCGATTAATTAAGCTTGTTGAAGTTCTGATTATGTAAATGGCTATCTTCTGGTGGCACTACCGGTGTTTAAAGCTGTCAAGGTACAACGTTTAGCATGCTAGTATTTACGTAGCTTCACAAATCTATTTAATGCTTCAGATGCAACTAAAAGAACATTATTTACGATCGCACAGATGTATACAGATTTTTCCAGAACTGTAGTCGATGTTTGTTGAGGTCATGCCGCAAGCTCAGCTCCTGGTCAATATTGAGGTACGAGTGTTCATCGACAATGTTTTGTCCCAGAACGTTCGCACTCGGTGACAGCGCGTAGTTAAACAAGTACTCCAATTCGTCCCCGTGCGTTGTCCCTAAAGAATTACTAGAATCGGAGAGGTAATGACTGCCTTCTGGAAAGCTGTTTTCGGAACGCTATGTAGCCTCATATTTTCTCTCCTTCAGAAGCAAAACACATTTTCGAATAATGATAACTTGAAACTCGCCCGGTAGATTATCGACGTTTAGACGCTGCTTTATTCTCCCGAAAGCTCCGCTGAATGAGAACTCGTAATAGTGGAAACCGCTGACATCTTTTCGACTGCGTCGTTGACGTCCTTCACGAACCAAACATCTGAAATCATCTGTGAAATAAAAACGCGCAAAGAGTACGGAGTTTTTATTTTCTTTGCGACACCGGAAACATTTACCCTGGCGCAGAGGTGATGGGGTCAACAGCCCCGGGCCCTTGAAAAATAATTTTTAAAATTAATAAAGTATAGTAAACCCTGACGTTATTTTTAAATAAGGTCAAATGAAATTGCAATTCTTTCTTATGCCTCTCCCCATTATTTTTAAATTTATTTCCTTCTGATAGAAAACACATTACATTTATGATTGCATGTAACCAAATTATATGTTAGAGCAATTATTTTTGTTTTGTTTTTTCAACTACCAACAATGTGTAAATTTGCACTGACAATGGTCAGTTTTTGTGTGAACACCTGCGTCTACAACAATGTAAGAAAAATATTCGAATTTCTAACCCACACCTACAACAATGTTGGTTGAGCATACCACAAGGGTCTTTTCTCGTTTATTATGCACACAGTATAATAGCCTGAATGAACCGTATTGCACTCCACTCTTTTACCGAAGAAACTAATTGTTACGTCATCTGTTTACTCGGCATTGTTGCATCTCCTCCCCTTATAAAAATTTGTGATTAGTCGTTGTCGTCAATAAATTACGTCATCAACAATGTCAACTATAAACAAACTCGGCATTGTTGTGGAACACAACAATGCCGAGTAAACAAATAACGCTTCACAACAAAGAAATCAAAAACTATCAAGCCAGTCGCATTATCACTGCTCCAGAAGCAGCACATCGCCTCCGAACAGCGACATAAAACTATTTAAGAAATGAAGGAAAGTGAAAGAAGACGTTTCCAACACCAAAAAGGTAATCTGATACTAATAATAATATTCAACCAAAAAGAAACTAAACTAACTCCCCGAAGGGGGTTACTTTAGTGCCTTACTCAAGATTTTAAAACGCAACCAACCCTCCCCAAAACGTGGGTTGTTCAAGTGTTTAACCCGCATTCGGGGGACTTAGTTTAGAGTCTTACTCAAGATTTTAAAACGTCTGACTGACCTAGAAAAGTTGTCCTCTGTACTGTATCTGACATATTTAAGAAATAATGAGAAGCGAAAGAAGAATTACATCGATAAACGTAGAAAAACGTATTCAATAAGAACAGAAGGGGAAAAAAGCAGACGAAGCTTTGTAAGGGTGGGATTGGACGTAGAAAGTTGACTGACCAAGAACAGTGGGCCTCTGAACTGCGACGTAAAGAACTAAAACATCAGACCTATTTAAGAAATAAAGAAGAGCGAAGTAAAACTTACATTGATAGACGAGATCATATTAACGACACACGTAGAAAGACTTATTCGGTAAGAACAGAGGAGAAAATAAAACAGGACGCTGAAAAGAAAATTATTAGATATCAAAGTAAATTAGTAATGAAGAACCGAGAAAGACTGCTAATAGCAGCACATTTTATGAACGACGAACATCAATAACATTATCTCGGACCTATGAGCTATGAATGTATTCATTGCAAAGCGCTTCACTGGCTCTTAGGGGGGGGGGGGGTTGGTCAAGTTTGTATCTCCTTATAAAAATTTGTGATTAGTCGTTGTCGTCAATAAATTACGTCATCAACAATGTCAACTATAAACAAAATCGGCATTGTTGTGAAACACAACAATGCCGAGGAAACAAATAACGCTTCACAACAAAGAAATCAAAAACTATCAAGCCAGTCGCATTATCACTGCTCCAGAAGCAGCACATCGCCTCCGAACAGCGACATAAAACTATTTAAGAAATGAAGGAAAGTGAAAGAAGACGTTGCCAACACCAAAAAGGTAATCTGATACTAATAATAATATTCAACCAAAAAGAAACTAAACTAACTCCCCGAAGGGGGTTACTTTAGTGCCTTAATCAAGATTTTAAAACGCAACCAACCCTCCCCAAAACGTGGGTTGTTCAAGTGTTTAACCCTCATTCGGGGGACTTAGTTTAGAGTCTTACTCAAGATTTTAAAACGTCTGACTGACCTAGAAAGTTGTCCTCTGTACTGTATCTGACATATTTAAGAAATAATGAAAAGCGAAAGAAGAATTACATCGATAAACGTAGAAAAACGTATTCAATAAGAACAGAAGGGGAAAAAAGCAGACGAAGCTTTGTAAGGGTGGGATTGGACGTAGAAAGTTGACTGACCAAGAACAGTGGGCCTCTGAACAGCGACGTAAAAAATTAAAATATCAGACCTACTTAACAAGTAAAGAAAAGCGAAGGGAGATTTGCATTGATAAACGCAGAGAAACTTATTCAACAAGAATAGAAGAGCAGAAGAAAACAAACGAAGACTTGCAAGGGTGGGGTTGGACGTAGAAAGTTGTCTGACCAAAAACAGGTGGCTTCTGAACATCGATGTAAAGAACTAAGACATCAGACCTATTTAATAAATAAAGAAAAACGAAGGGAGAGTTACATTGATAAACATAGAAAAACGTATACAACAAGAACAGAAGAGAAAAAAAGAATAAGAAAAAACAGACGAAGATTAGCAATAGTGTTGCTGGACGTAGAAAGTTGACTGACCAAGAACAGATGGCCACTGAACAGCGACGTAAAGAACTAAAACATCAGAACTCTTCAACAGAAAACAGATTAGAAAAAAGGAAGACTTGCAAGGGTGGGTTTGGACGTAGAAAGTTGACTGACCAAGAACTGTTGGCCTCTGATCAGCGACGTAAAGAAGTAAAATATCAGATTACAAGAAGCGCTCCGAAAGGATTAGCCATCGTTCTCAAAAAATGACGTCATCAACAATATCACCTTATATTTGTTTATACACGGGGGTTAGTTTAGTGTCTTACTCAAGACTTTAAAACGCAACCAAACCCCTTCGGTGGTTTGGTCAAGTGTGTAAACCCCCCATTCGGGGGGGTTAGTTTAGTTTCTAACTCAGGGGTTAAAACACTTGGATGAGACACTAAACTAACTCCCCTTTGGGACTAACCAAGGTTGGTTGCGTTTTACAAACTTGACCAACCCCCCCGTAGGAGCTCCGAAAGGAGCGCCCTGCTCTAGTTAAATTGGCATCAACAATGAGAATGTTGAATTTAAGTGGAGGAGAGTGGTATTTGTATAAAAGCCGATTGACAATCTCAGATGTCCTGGTGGAGTGACAGGACAGAGTGAGGATTTGGAGAGCGGAGCAAGGATTGGGAGTGGACGAGACCCCCACCGGCACAGCCTGGAGAGAGGTAGGGACGATGCTTGCGCTTGCGCAGGCCTCCGCCCTCAGTTAGCTTTTTGGTTGTGTCCAGTGGGACTCGTGTCGAACGAGGGCTGCCAGAGGTCGCCCAAGGGCAACCGAGGGCGACCGATGTTCAGCAGGCCAGCCGAGGCCGTCCCCAAAAGACGGCCAAGTCGGCACAACGAGTGGTTAGACTACTCGGCTACCCTGACTGAGGTTTTCCGTGCTTTTCCTCAGTTGTAAGGCGAATGCCAGGGTATAACTTAATAGGGGCACGGCCCGCCACCCCCACCCCGATCACGGAGGCCATCAGCTGAAGTGATCTTCCCCCCATGCCGCAGAGGCCTTCAGCCGAAACGGCCCCTCCCTCTCTGGGTTCAAACCCCGGAGATCCAACCAACCAAATTCCTTTGGACAACTTGCCTGACGGGATGACCTCCCATCAGCAGCAACGGATCCCAGTTTGAATGGTCGAGGCTCCCGCCACGACGTAACCCTGTTAGCGATAGCAAAATTTCCGTTTCTTATATTAAGACTGTTTACCATTTCCAGCAATGCGCCTTGTGCGCAGGAATGGTTTCACCTAGGTAGGGACGATGCTTGCGCTTGCGCAGGCCTCCGCCCTCAGTTAGCTTTTTGGTTGGTTGGTTGGTTCAGATGTCCTGGTGGAGTAGGGAATAGAGTTGATTGTTGAGCGAGTTGGTAGTGAGTGAGTGGTAGGAGTGATTGGGAGTGGACGAGACCCCCACCGGCACAGCCTGGAGAGAGGTAGGGACGATGCTTGCGCTTGCGCAGGCCTCCGCCCTCAGTTAGCTTTTTGGTTGTGTCCAGTGGGACTCGTGATGAACGAGGGCTGCCAGAAGTCGCCCAAGGGCAACCGAGGGCGACCGATGTTCAGCAGGCCAGCCGAGGCCGTCCCCAAAAGACGGCCAAGTCGGCACAACGAGTGGTTAGACTACTCGGCTACCCTGACTGAGGTTTTCCGTGCTTTTCCTCAGTTGTAAAGCGAATGCCAGGGTATAACTTAATAGGGGCACGGCCCGCCACCCCCACCCCGATCACGGAGGCCATCAGCTGAAGTGATCTTCCCCCCATGCCGCAGAGGCCTTCAGCCGAAACGGCCCCTCCCTCTCTGGGTTCAAACCCCGGAGATCCAACCAACCAAATTCCTTTGGACAACTTGCCTGACGGGATGACCTCCCATCAGCAGCAACGGATCCCAGTTGTAATGGTCGAGGCTCCCGCCACGACGAAACCCCGTTAGCGTTAGCAAAATTTCCGTTTTTTTAAATTAAGACCGTTTACCATTTCCAGCAATGCGCCTTGTGCGCAGGAATGGTTTCACCTAGGTAGGGACGATGCTTGCGCTTGCGCAGGCCTCCGCCCTCAGTTAGCTTTTTGGTTGGTTGGTTGGAATGTTGAATTTGATATCAAGGTGTACTAGGCCTATATAAATTGAGGACAGCATGGAGAGGAAGTGATTTTAATTCTCATGCAGCAAAGCCTGGGGACAGAAGATTCAACAACAACCAAACTGCATCGCAAATGAGCCACATGCACGGAAGGATCCAATATAAGGATCGGTAAAGGGGTTAGAGTTCTTTTTCTGTAAGTAGGTAATTTCCATTTCCAGTATTAGGGTAAGTTCAGAAGTCCAAAACCTGGACTTTGTAATAAGAAATTTGAGAACTTTTTTCCTTTGGACAGGGTAGAGGATTGTGTGAACAGCTTCACTCCACCCTTGGGGATGAATATGCTGTTACCATTGAATTCAAATACAATGCTACACTTGGTTCTGTTATAGGTGATATTAGAGCATTAAATAAAGATTTTGCTGATTAAGGTTATACAGTTTTAGTTTGTAGACCTATCAGTTGTCCTGAAAGGGACCTAAATTACCAAATTGAGAAGGACTTGGACAACATTGCCAGAAATAGCGGTCACACTGATGTATTTGTTGCCCTTCTGTGATAACATCACAGGCATCATATGAACAGGTGGGTGAGGAGTGTGTATATGATGCTTGAACTTGTGATTTGAGTTTGTGACAAGTCACGTATCTGACTGATGTATGATCCTTGGGTAATGGAAAGGTGCTTACTGTGCACAGATCAAATTATTCAGTATTCAGTCCGCACCCACGCCTGACTTGACACCTGCTCCCATTGGCTAGGGGCAGGCTACTCCATTCACTGTCCGTTTGCTATGAACCTTGCCCCCTTCACCCAATTGGCACATTCATCGCCCTGATGATGAAGGTGGTATCACCTCTGAAACGTTGGTAAACATCGACCAGACTACACAGCGCAACAACCCAGAAGACAGAAATATTCATACTCACTGCTGTGAAAACCTCAAATCACACATATTCAGTATTCTTCCATCTAGCATCAAACGTTTAAATATATTAAGTATTTGTGTAAATAGCTGCAACATCTATGTATTTATATTGACATTGCATTTATGCTAACTATTGATGTTTATGACATGTTCCATATCCTTGTCCTACGTTCTGAAGGATCTGTGGAATATAAATAAAATATATTCTATTCTCCTTGTACCCACAAACACTGTTTTTCTCAGATGGTTTATATATTACCAATTGGTCATACTGTTCTTTGCTGTGATAGTGATAACTTCAAACACTGTGACACGAGGCATATTTCTACAGCCTTCACTGTTCAGTGTTGTCAGCTTACGATACTTCTGTGTGATAAGCTGGCAACGTTGAGCTGTGTCAGGGCTTAGTTCCAGATTGCAAAGCTGTCACGTCATGGAAGGTAGAAACCATAACTCTTTTCTGACAACACAGTATTTAAATTTTATTCTTCGGTGTGTGGCTGAACTGGAAGTGACAACAAAGTACATACTGGAAAAGAGTCCAACACCAACTTCCCCTTATATCTTAGGTCTGATGAATGCAATCTGCTTCCTCCATTAGTAGTTGCTTTGCATTTTAATACATTATGCTTATGAAAATCGCGGCATCGGGCGTGGACTTGAGGATAGTCGTATGGGTAAGGGAATTCCTTTTAGGCCGAACGCAGAGAGTTAGAGTAGGAGGGCAATTATCAGAGGAAGTCAGAGTAACGTCAGGTGTACCGCAAGGGAGTGTATTGGGTCCACTTCTATTCCTCGCGTACGTAAATGATATTTGGAGGAACATTGAATCCACTATTAGACTTTTTGCAGATGACTGTATAATATATAGGAAAATTATAAATAGTAAAGATATAGAAAAGATGCAGATGGATCTAAACAGTCTGGGGGAATGGGCGGCTGAAAATGTTATGAAAATTAACCCAAGTAAAAGTAAAGCAGTTAGTTTCACAAGAAGTCGGGTGAAGGAACCACTAAACTATTTGTTACGGGACCAAATAATTCCGGAAATGAACAGTTGTAAATACTTGTGAATACTCTTAAGCAGCGATTTAAGCTGGGCTGATCAAGTAAATTATACGGTGAAGAAAGCCTGGAAGGCACTTCATTTTACAATGCGTGTTCTCAAAAAGGGGAATAGTAACACTAAAAGTCTAGCCTACACATCACTAGTGCGTCCGATTCTGGAATATGGGGCGGCGTGCTGGGATCCATACAGGGAGGGGCAGATAAATGCGTTAGAAAGGGTGCAAAAGAAAGCATGTAAATTTGCATATCATAGGAGCGACTCAAACTGGGAAACCCTGGCACAGCGTAGAAAGATAGCACGTATATGTGCTCTCTTCAAAGCGTACACGGGAGAACGGGCATGGAAGGCTTAGGTGACATATTGCAAAGGCCATACTATCTGAGCAGGGTCGATCATGTTCGGAAAATTAGGAGCAGAAAGCAAAGAACAGATATCGGGAAATATTCCTTTGTAAATAGGACCATCCAACTCTGGAACCAGCTACCTGCTGAGGTTTTAGGGACTCTCTCCTGTAAACCAAGTACGTTTAGGAAGAAGGTTAGGAAAGTGATAAATGAGGTGAAGTAAAGGGAATACATGAGTGGGTGCAGTGAAGGGGGGTAAATTGGGGTGAGGATGGGAAGGCTTCATAAGTGTAGTGAAGTGAAGAGAAGGTCCTGATGAACTGTGTGATTCATTACTGTTACTGTCTTATGTCTAGTTGGTATTAATTTTTAAGTTATGTACTTTAGGTTATATGGTTTTGTAATATTATGAGTTGTTTTATTTTGAGTGTGGTGTGTTGTTTTGTTGTGTCTTACTGTTTTGTTGTGTCTCATTGTTCTGTTGTTTCTTATTGTTTTTGTTGTCTTATGTTTTTTGTGTCTTATTGTTTTGTTCTGTCTCATTGTTCTGTTGTTTCTTATTGTTTTTTGGTGTCTTATGTTTTGTTCTGTCTCATTGTTCTGTTGTTTCTTATTGTTTTTGATGTCTTATGTTTTTTGTGTCTTATTGTTTTGTTCTGTCTCATTGTTCTGTTGTTTCTTATTGTTTTTTGTTGTCTTATGTTTTGTGTCTTATTGTAGGACCACTGCCACCGGGTAAAAACCCATTTGCAGTGAAATAAATAATAATAATAAACTTAGGGACCGATGGTCTGTCTGTGAGAGGAGAGATGTTGAAGAGAAGACATATATCTAACTACTGCACAGTTATTTTGTCACAACACATAACAAAATGTCCTCATTTATTTTAGTGCATTGAGAAGAGAACTGGATTCCAAGGACTGGTCACAAGTGACCATGAGAGGTGTAGGAAAATTCTCTATTCCACTCAGTTCAGTGAGAGGGAAAGCGTTAATAAAAGAATTAGGTAGTTCATCTTCATGAGCAGGTGGAAGAAGCCAATGCACTTATGTGTGCATGATCAGCTACTTACTGTCATGGCTCACGCATTTCCACCGATAGCCAGCAAGGCAACTGATTAGGTTGTGTTGTGAGCTCCCAGTTGTGCCACTGAGTGAGCACAATGCTAAATGGCATTTCTTTTTACCTATGGCTCTGTATCACAACAGCAACAGGTAACTGCACAGTGATGAGTAACCAAAATCTGTGTGCAATCTGTACTTTGTGCATTACACTGCCCTTAATATTAGTGGTTCTAGTGTGCATTCCACGTTCTTCAAGGTCTGACATTAGCAGAACACATTGTTTCAGTTCCAAAATGGTACTGTTATTTCTACAATAGAAGTTTTGTGAATCCGAACAGAAATGACATTTTTAAAATATTTGTAGAGAAATTGTCTGTTGCTGGTGGCCCATTACGGTTTTATTTTCAATCTGGAAACAGAGGGGTGTATGTTCTGTTGATATTAACAGACTTTGTTTCAGCTGCATTGATAGTGTAATATTGAAAGACTGCATGGACAAGGAAATAGGAAATTGCGGCTTATTTGGAGGTACTACACTACAGTCGCCTGGACAGACTGAGAAAATGCATGAGAAATCTGTCAGAACCTGAGTAGCTTGGCTGAAATGAAAACCAACCTGCATAGGCTTATCGTTAATGTGTTCATTAGGGTATTCATACATATTGTCATTGCATGCAAACGTGATTAGATGATGTAGCATGTAAGCTACATAACTGATAATGCCACATCCAAGCAAACAATAAAGCTTGTATGAAATGGAGAAGAGAAAACATCACATATTCCTCCAATTTTAGTGGACTGGTGGCACACTACTAGCCAGACCACTGAAGACAATAACCCTTTCCATGTCACATACCTGCATTTATCCTGAAACAATAAAATGGTGTATGTTGATGTCTTGCTACTCAAACACTACTTAAGAAGTATACTTACAATTAATGTTCCCTACTGCTTCCATCATCAGCTGACTTGACATGGTCAGGATTCCTGTTCCATGAGTGGTCATCCTCTGTGCTATCAACTTCTTAAAACTCTTTTTCAAGTTAACGAAAGCACCATGCACTTGGGCAACTTCATTTTCACTGTTGGTGTGAATTAATGCTTTCAAAAAATGATTCATCCCTTGCTTGTATTCTCTTTCATTTCAAAACCATATACTGATATAAGAATCTTAAAACTTTGCATATCGTGTAGTGTATTAGAACATAAAATAAGCAAACAATCAACTATTAACACTATATAGTGTTAATAGTTGTTGGTTACTTATTTGATATGATATAAGAATGTTTAATGATAAGTTTATGTATTTCAATATTTGTACAATATGTCAATAAATTCAGTGCTTTTACAGACTAAGTTATTGTGACTTTATCTTCATTCACTAACAAAGTGTCAAAGTACCCATTCTTTGGATTGGTTATCACGATGCAATTACAGAATTTGTATATCTAGACAACAGGTTTCTATCTGATCTCTTGTAATCTTCATCCAGAACGAGCCTATTTATCAGCTCAATAATTGTGGTGTGAGTGCACATATGCATAATCTTATAAATCTAAAGGTTTGTGAAGAGGGCATGTTATTAAACTGATGCATATCTTGCATTTATTTCATCTTTTTGCTTTTAGACAAAAATATTTCATAAGCCAGGCCACGCTTCTTTCATTCCCCAGTTCTGACTGGTTCACTCTCCCAGCCTTCCCATCCTCCAACCCCACATAAATCCCTGCACTTCCCAGCCCTGAAGATGGGGATGTTTCTCAAACATGCTGTCGTCTACCAGCAAGTCTACATTGCTATGAACCCCAGAAAAACAGCATCATCAATTCATTCAGATGTTATGCTATTGTTTGACACCCCTAGCTCTCATACTGACATCTTCTAATTTAACAATGTTTCAGTATTAATTTACACCCAAGCTAACCATTGTTGTATATTTGTTGATAAACAGATGACGTTTCCAAGGTAACATAACAATGAAGTTACACTTTTTCGTTTCCCAGGTAACATAACAATGAAGTTTGACGTTTCCTAGGTAACATAACAATGAAGTTACAAATTTTCGTTTCCCTTTTTCGTTACATTTTGGCCGAATGACACTGACCCTAAAATATAGACGTATTTACGTCAAAAATATTATAAATTAACAAAAAATGTTACTGATTGTTGTCAAATGCATAGTTAACCTGCAAATGACAGTAAGAAGACTATCAACATCAAAGATTTTCAACATCCCTGGTTAAAGCCTTGAACCATAATTGCACATAGTCCACTTCTTACACTTTTAACAATTTATATGTACAGGTAACGTTACACCACAAGGAAGGGGTCAGTCAAAGGAATATCACAGCACCAACATATCACGAGACTTTCGTAGGATAAGAATACTTCTTATGTGAGTGTATGCAGTACTATAAAGGAATTCCTATATAAATTATTATTTGCAAAGTTCTTTATCCCTAAGCCATTTCCAAGGTTCAGAAACACCAGCTCTAGTTAACGACAGCACATTTACGTTTATTGCCCACCCACAGTTTTGTTTGTCACTGGGAGTCACATCTTCAGTACCTTGTAATGTTCCAATTCCACTACCGCTACCACTTGGAGCATACAGTTCACATCATTCAACGAGATTTCTTGTGGGGAGGTAAGTCAGTGTCATATGCATATTCTGGCATCAAGTTGACCAACAGACGATCAAAGAATTCATCAAGTCTTTTGGCATCTTGATATATCAGACTACATTTCTGTAAGTGAAACAGAAAGTTCATAAGCAATGATGACTTCCAACTTTGATGGCGATATAATTCGAGTCTCTGTGGTTACATGGCACATCACATCTTTTGCACAATACTAGTAGGATCAGCATACAACCACCCTTTTATTTACAAATAACATTCAACTGGGATCTAGTCAAATGTCTACAAGTTTCTATTTTTTGATTCTCTAAAGTAACTCTGAAAATAATAACACAGTGAAAGAAAACTATGGAGCATGGCAACTGGTAGCTAAACACAGTTGACACAGCTTTATGGTCATTAATGCAAACCATAAGGCTGAGAATATGAGCCGGTGTGGCTCAGTCAGTATAGTGACTGGCAGAGGATTTTTCCTCTAGCCTCTGCGTGCAGACCGGCTCTGAGGCCCACCCAGCCTTGCGTCCAATGGGTACCAGGATGATTTCCCTGGGATAAAGTTCGGCCGGGGCGTGATGCTGACCGCTCACCCCATCTAGTGCCGAGGTCAAGAAAGAGTTGGAGCT
The DNA here is from genome assembly GCF_977971745.1 of Zootermopsis nevadensis. NCBI lineage: Eukaryota > Metazoa > Arthropoda > Insecta > Blattodea > Termopsidae > Zootermopsis > Zootermopsis nevadensis. Next base: position 8,083,156 of record NW_028259144.1, on the reverse strand, counting down.
GTACCTCCACTCCCTCCCAAACGACCTACATGGCCTGTAGCGGGACAGCTTTACTTTACTATAAGGCTGAAAATCCTTAACAGAGTTACTACAGCAGAAGTTATAATTACTTAAGTATAACACACACAGTCACAAGACACTCTTTCAAGGTATGTTTACATTGGGGCCTTTTGTATAGAACTTGTGTTCTACGGGTGTTCTGAATTGTCTGCTGAAGTACAATTCTCTGACATAAAGATGTGTTCCTAGTTGTCATACGTAAGGATAAAACAAAATTTTCTGCTATCGCTCGCTGGGTGACATCATACGAGACGGTGGTGATGATGTTAAAAATATGATATGCTGACATGAGTGTCTTGCACTGGAACTTACCCGATTAAAATCATACGCATTCTTGAAAATGAGACGGATATCACTAACAAGTCCCTTCAAACTGTTGTAATCGTTAGCATCTAATTTCCCTCGGACCATGTCCAATGACATTGGTTTCTTTATCTTCTCCTGGTATTCTGTCACCTGAAAGTATTGCAAAATGCTGTTTCAGTTACTACCAAACATGCTGCTTTCTTTCATTTTCTGTGGTGCATTAATGAACCTGTACACAAAATAACTTTAAAAAATTCCAGGAACAACAAAGAAATTGCTTTGACAATTCAGATATACACAAAGTGTGATAAAAATATTTCTAGACTGGTTGCAAGGACACACTACCATAGCACAGAAGTTTTCTGCTAGTGATGGTAAAATACTTTTTAAAAGTATTGATATACTTTGTCAAGACTTCTCATAGCAAATTGGATACATAAGGAGGGGGAAGAGAGACAAGCACCAGAGATCTTATGTAGACAACTTTTGAGTGGCAAATTCTTACTGTACACAAATGACAACACTCAAGATAAATCTAACTGCTACATTTTAACATTTGTACATTTGTACAGGCACTTTTATAATATTTAACTGATGACAATGACAAAATTCTCTAATTACAATATCCAATCATGCCTAGAGAATCAGGGTTCAGAAAAAAACATGTATTTTGTCTCAACACTAAACATAACTTTTAATAAAACAAAGTGCTATTTGTAGAATAACTAATTATCTACATGCTCATAAGTGCATCCCAGAAATGGAAGTTACAAACTGAAAATTTGTACTGTACTTACTGACAAAGGGATTGCATATACCTGTATTACATTTATGCTCATAAGTCCTTCAGTGTTTTCAATCAATAAGAGAGTATTTAATAAAAACTTCTTGTGTAAATTACAATGCATATGCAATACAGCATCTACCTGACTGGAATGACATTGAAATGCCCAGCTTTGTAGTAGTTCTTCATTTGCCTACTTTCCTCAGAGAATTTCATAAATAATTTTTGTTACATTGATTTCAATAGTAAAATTACATTTGTGAAAGCTGACAGTCAGAAGTTCTCCATGTCACAAAATAAGGGTATATCAATTATGCCAGTATATAGTATATATAAGAACAGTGATATTCATGCTTCAGCCCCTTCACAAAAAGAAAAACTAAGTATTATTTAGTAAAGCAAAGTAGAATAAAGTGCACAATAGAATTCAGACCACTCTCTTACAGGCTAGCAAATAAATAAGCCTAAAACTAAATGCAGACAAAACTAAATACATGGGCATAATATGAGATCAACATCAGCAATGATGGCAGAACATAATTATAAGTAACACATGATTTGAAGATTAAGGGAGTTAATTAGTTAATCATACAATTCAGACACTACCTCGGGTCCTACGGTCTCCCTGAAGTGCAGATTTGGTTCATATTGGCAGTATAATTCTAGGACAATTTTCTCTGCCAACTTCTGGTCACAGCTTTTCAAACCTCGACCCCTCTGTTATGCCGCTGGGCTGGGAGGAGCATCATTTATTTCCTTAAGACTGGTACACAGCAGACACTGCCACATTTCACTTTCCCTGCCAATCAGATGTCATGTACACTGAAGGATGCTGCCCAAAATTCAACAGATATTAAAATAAAAATGAAAGGTCTCCATAAAAAAATTGGGAGCAACCAAAATAAAATAAAAGACAAACATGTATAGTAGCCTCAGTACGGTTCCGTGGCTTATACCATTAACGTGTGTGTCACTGCCAAGATTAGCAACCCTTTCCAGAGTTGGGACATAACCAGTTAACACAAAATAAGATTTTCACAGCAACAGAACATGCTGAAGAATGCCATATTAACTTCATGCACACAGGACTACCAGTCTGAGTGCAAAGGATATCTGTTCCGTAAAACATACTACAATGAACTTCACATGTAGCAAGACAGTGCCTGAATAAACACACATTTTCCATGTGTCATTATAACAAGAATGGTGAAAAGATATAGTGCTAACAACTTAATTGATGCTTATTTATTTAATGATGCTACGTTGCATCAAGTAAGAAGGGATTATGCTCATGACTGGAATTAGGCAGTAAATTTACTCCATGGTGAGACTGAGTAAAATTGTGTAGAATCTGTCACAATACCCATTAACTCAGCTGTGCCTCAGACTGGGTAAGTCCAGAGTATAAATACAGACAAAGATTGAACACTGTACAAATATTTTCTACTGCAATGGCACACACATATTTTCAAAATTAATTCTTTATAATTTCTGTAAATGCCTTGATTGCTTCAAAGGTAAAATATAGCACCAATATGACACTGTATAAGACATGAATGCTTTTTCATAATGTTTTGTAAGTATGCACTTCATGCAAAGAACATGTAAAATACTGTAAAAATGATGCCTCCTTATTTCAGCAAATAATATCGTATCATATTTCAGTTTCCAGTGGAATATTCAATATGCAACATGCATTTTACCTGCGTAGTTCATACTTTAAATACTTCCAAATAATGGCACTCTGTATTAGTTATTATGCAGAGAAAGGATTTAGAGAAGCATTCTACTGCTTTAACTTCATCTTCCTAAAACTGCAGTACAGATCTGTCTGAACAGTAATATTACTCACGCAAATGCAAACTACTATACTCTAACAAAACAATGACTTAAACAAAACAGCATTCATGCTAGCCTCTTCAAGAATTAAAAGCTTAAATTATAATTTCACAGTGGTTTACTTGCTTTGTAAGGCATGCACATAATGAAACCAATACAAGCTCAGAGTAAAAATTCAGTTATGTAAATAGTATCACAGGTACACAGAAACTGAGTTCAGTATTTAAATTCTTGCAGAATGTATCAATATTGTGCTTCTCAACATCTGTAGTTGCTGCAAAAATAAATCCATACTTACTTTACAGTAATCATAATAAAAAGAGTTACTTTTAGTTTGGACATGATCAAAAAACACATTTTTGTATGCACTGACAGTTTACTGTAGAAAATCTATATGAGTAGTCTGTACAATTAACATTTTCTAAAATCAACACACATACACAGGTGCTCTGCTAAAACACATTCCGCTTAGTCTATGTGGCCCTTCCAAATAAACGGCAACCTTCCAAAACTATCACACAGGCAGCCAAATGTTTGGCTTCAAGACAGGGCCCCATTATAAAGATTTTGGTGCTATCAGGGATCACCAATACATTGTCATTAACAAGATCACAAATATTTATTAATATGTACAGTATTTGAGAGGTATCTCTCCATAACTGGGAACAGTGCAAAGCTGAAAGACTTACTCTGGAATGGCTTTGAGTTTTGGGATGTGGCAGTATGTATGAAACGATTTTGGACACTTGTCACAGCATACCACCTTTCCCCCATCCATGCAAACTGCACACCAGTCCTCATTGGGATCATCTTTCTGTGTCTCCCCTCCATTCTTGGCATGTTCTGAAGAACAAATAATATTAAATGAGATATGAATATCTAACATCAATAAAAATGTCACTTGGGGTCTTCTAGATTGTGATGCTACATACACTCCAGAAAACCCTGAACATGGCAAATATATGTTCCACCAAAAAGTTGGTAACTATTTGAAAGAGCACATGGAATTACAACACAGTGGACCACACGTGATGAATTATGATGCCAAATGCTGACACAGAAGAAATCATCAGTTCCAGGTGCTTTCTTCTGTGACTGTTCAAAAGCAACATTTTGAGGTAACCCCATACATTCAATGCTCCCCATCTATAAGCATTGAACCTGGATGTGGCACAGACAAGTGGGACGGACCAGGTCTCTCATCAAGCCCTGTTGAACTGTCCACCAAAGGTGAATCACCAGCCCCCAAGGTTTTCTCGCCTTCTGGAACTACTTCAATTTCATTACGATCCAACTTCGCTATGGTTGCCATCAGATCTTTAACAGCTTCCTAGGAATAACAAGTAACATTGTAACATCTGGAAAATGTAGTTTCCATTAATAAATGTTTTGTACATGCACGAAAAATTATAAAGATTCAACTCTACCTGACAAAATTTATCAAGACCCATTTCTGGGTACTCAACTCTCGCTTGGCTTCGACTTGGAGTTTTGGGTACAGATGAGGTCACATGCCCACCAGGCACTTTAATTAAAGCATCTCCAGCCATGCTGATTGAAGGAGCAGGAGCTGGTGCTGCCCTCTGTACTGACTGTTGCTGTTGCTCTGGTACTTGTTTAAGAGTTATCTTAGGGCTTTGTACCCCGGCATGTAGGCCAGGCCTCATGCTAGGGTTGGTGAACATTACAGCATGAGGTGATATTCTTGCCTGTTGCTGCTGCTGCTGCTGCTGTTGTTGAAGACCAAAATAAAAATAATACTAGTAAAAAACAAACCATTAGACGGGCCAGAACAGCTTAAAAAAAATTTATAAATGATCACAAGACTTTAAGAATGAAATTCTTAAGTTCCACTCTACCATATGCAACATAAAAAGAAACAAGCTAGTCATATCAGCTACTATTAAACAGCAGGTGAGAAAGAAAGGGAAAATTAATCTGTAACAGAAGACTACAAATAGTCATACCACAGCAAAGATGCAAAGCATATTCACACACACACACACACACACACATACAGCAAAAAGAAAAATACAAGGAATTGTACCAAATCAAATACAAAAGAATTTTTTAAATGTGCTTCATTTCAAGCACATTTCCAAGTTTGAAGTGCACATGAGGCAACATTTATACAATAATAACTTAATTATAATATTTCCACCATGCATGGTATTGCATGACATCATAAATTTCATTCCTATGAAATTCCAATTGTAGAAATACCTCTACTGTTAACAGCAGCATAATGCATGAAAAACTAGTAATACCTTATTTCATATTTGTCAAGATAAACAATATTTACTATGTACAGATTACTGCATCTTTCTTCTTGTGATTACTTCCATGTGCAATGAAATGAACTGACATTCTAAAGTAACACATATGGAAAATAGTATTATACATAATTTTGTTTTAATACACGGTTTTCTTCCATGACACAAGGTTCTCCTTCAGCAGCTCAAGAAATTATCCTATCTTATGGAACATAAAGGCAAATGTGTCAACATTTCTGTTCACCAATAATGATATAATGACCAACCCATTCCTTACTAGCATTGCAAATGAAACTGTACAGGATGAGTATAAGGAATCCCCTGTCCTTGAGACAAACAGGCTTATCTATCAAGACCTCACCTGCTGTGGTGGTTGTTGTTGTTGCTGCTGCTGTTGTAGTTGGTGACCTGAGCCTATGGCAACACCTGGAGACGTGTATACATGGCCATCGACTACAATACCACCAATATTTGACACAACTGAAATGTAATAAAATTTTACATATAAAAGACAAGAATACACAAATATTTAATACAATAACACTTCATAAGTACAACGTCAAGGAACAAAACAATGGTGGGCCAGTTAGCCACGAGTACAGAGAAAGAAGCAGTATCTGATTTCATGACAAAGCGAAGCAATCTGTTTTCTACATTCTTGTCATCAGTAACCGTCATTTCAGGCTCCTTCCCTTCAAACTATTTTACTTGTTCTTTTAACAACATATATTCCCTCATCTTTACTTTACCTTCAATCAGATCATTCACTTGGTTCATAGATACTGAAATATTGACTGGTACTTCAGCATCTGAAATATCAGCTCTTACAGTCTTGATCTTCTGAAGTCGATCTGCAACATACCTACATAAAAATAATAAACACATAATTATAAAAGCTTTTATAACTGGCAAAATTTATTACTCTTTAAAGAATTGGGCTTTGTAGGTTCAAAACAATTATAACTAATCTGTAATTTACTCTATAAAATTATTATTATTGACCTGAAAATTTCTTCAACAAATAGTTCAGGTTGCAAGAAATATTATGCCGAATGCAAAGTTGAAGGTCCATTTGTTCAGATTTTATGATTTTACAGTATAACAATCACACAAAATTTAGAAACACATGAAACAGATCAAATTTCACATTCTCATGGCAACTTGTATGAAGATGGTTGTCTTTTCAGACATTAGCATGATGAAGTCCTCTGAAACAAGTCAGTATCTACCAGACTACATGGTACAACACCCCAGAAGATAGTAATCTTCATATTTATAACAAAATTACTATATAAATTCCATATTTCAGGTTACTCACAACCACACTCACCATGACAGGTTGTATTCCTTTAACTTAACAAATATATCTGTACATATAGCAAATTACAATGTACCCTTTCCTGTTGACTACATCCAAGTCACTGCCCTTGTTCACTTTGATAACAAAATCAATATAATCATCACTGAGACTGGATAGCTGTGCCAAATCAAATTTCTTCACACTCAGTGTCCTCTGTTGGGCAGAACAGACTTCACTGAGTTGGAGAATCAGCTGCTTTCGTCTGGTAATGATTGCGTCAGCCAACCTGAAATTAAAATTTTGTTCCTTGACACAGAATTTTCATATCATAATAAGACTTCACTAAAAAAGTACAAGCATACTCACTTCATAAACATGAATTTAATTTCATTCACCAGTGCCATCTTCTTTACTAGAAAATCAGACTGGTGATCATTAATCATCTTCATGGCCTTTGTGATTTGAACTCGTTTAGAGCTGTAAAGAAGAAAATCATTCTACTTCATCTGGCACTTTAAAATTCAACGTGCCATGTACTGATTTCATATCAGCATATTTTCTGTTGAGAAGAGATGCTGAAATACTTGACCCTAATTTCCAACTATTACTAGAAAAGTAGAATGAAAATACTCACATGTTATGTTAACTTCCTGCAAAAATTAATAACAGTGCAAAAGAACAATCAAATTCTTTGATTAAAATGAACAATAGAATTTATAATAGATAATAAGCTTAATTTTCATCAGTTGCATCAATGAACTTTACAAGATATCAGTTACAACTTGCACAACACAACATCCCAACTTCTATTACACAGAAAAAAGTAAGTGTGCTGCACTATGCATCACCTAAAGGGAAAAAACAGTTAATTTAATCATTAGATCAAGACTTCAAGCACATTCAAGATGTTTCAGAAGCAAACTGAAATAAACAGTGAAAAAATAAATCATGTTTTGATGCACTGCCTAAGAGCGTATGTAACACATCCACTGCCAAACATATCATAGTTTTTTCCTTCTTCTTACCTTGCACTGTCAATGCTAAACATGTCCACCAATGTTTCTGTGTTAATGTACATGTACTTACTTAAAGGAAGAAGCATTCATAACCTTCCCACTAGATGAACAAGTGTGGCCAGCTTCATGCACTGGCCCTGGTTAGCCAGGAGATGAGTTGGTGGGTCGGTCCCAAACCATACAAAAATTTTATCTGAAGTGTTTGATTACTAATATTTCTAACATCAACATTTCCCAACAATTTTATTTTGAATTATTAAAATAATAAAGTCCTCAAAAAGTTACAGATTTGTTCTAAAACAAAAGACTGGCTGTAAGTAAAATGGCTGCTAGCTGGCATCAAGCATCATATTATTCATTTAATAGTCACTGTCATCAATTATGTACCTATTTCCAGCAAAATATTATGCATTGCACTTTCAAATATCAACAACATGCATCAACTACATTATCAAAAAATAATAGGCTATCTTCTGGGTTATATTACTGTGCAGTCTGGTAGAAGTTTAACAATTCACGCTAACAATAGAGGCAGCAAGGATCTCTGAAACTTTGGTAAGCTGCTACCAGACTACACTGTTCTACAACCCAGAAGACAGCCATATTTGTAGTCACTGTTGTGAGAACTACAAATCCTACTCAATAATTACCTTACTTCAGATAAAAGCTCATTTATCATATTCCTTATTTCCTCTGCCACCTCATGGATAAATTTGTGTGTATGACCACGGTGGCCAGCAAGCTGACAATTCTTACATGTAACCTCATTGCAGGTTTCACAAACTAGGGAAAGACTTTCCTGAAACATAGCAAGACAATAAATGTTGGAACTGAACTTGATGTAACAACTACAAATTATGCATTCAGAAAAACAAGATTACTTTTACAATATGCTGAATTAACCTGAGCAACTTCTGTCTCAGAAAATATAACTAAACTGACTGTTGCAATTGCAGAACGGTGTTGGTTGTAGAAACATTGTCAGATGTCGCTTACAGGATTCATCTTATTTCTCAGGACACAAAAAAGGTAAAAACACATACAAACAGAAGTAAAAATTTCACATCCACCAGTCCTTAAAAATAAAACAAATATATAATAAACGCATTTCTTCTTTACCTGCGGATGAATGGGGCAATTCTCGGGCACTCCATTACTTGCTGAGGCATTGTTTTCGTGTTGTGCCTCCTGTCTTGATTCCATTGAAACTTCTTGATGTGCCTATGTGAGGAAGAACAAAGCCATTAACATGGTGAGGATGTGGTCTTCTGGATGATATTGTGTAGTCTTGTAGGCAGAAACCAAAATTTTCATGGCATTACTTTAACTGAGTTAAAAAACCTCAAATTAAAACATTAAAGTAAGTAGTTCAAGATTTTATTTCACAAATGTATAGACGGTTTTCAAATAATGTGACTAGTCTGTATGAGCAAAAGCTATCAAATGTTAACAACAATTAACAAAATAAAGTCAAATCCGGTCTTCACAGTCACTGTTATACTTAAAACTACAAAACCTTTCAAAGCCAGGAATCGCCTGTTCTTGAGACAAACAGGCATATCTATCAAGACCTCACCTGCTGTGGTTGACGCTGCTGCTGCTGCTGCTGCTGCTGTTGTTGTTGTTGTTGTTGTTGTTGTTGTTGTTGTTGTTGTTGTTGTTGTTGCTGCTGCTGCTGCTGCTGCTGCTGCTGCTGCTGCTGATGCTGTTGTTGGTGGTGACCTGAGCCTATGGCAACACCTGGAGATGTGTAAACATGGCCATCGACAACAATACCACCAAAATTTGACACAATCGAAATGTAATAAAAATTTACATATAAAAGACAATACACAAATATTTAATACAATAACACTTCATAAGTACAACATCAACGAACAAAACAATGGTGGGCCAGTTAGCCACGAGTACATTTACGAGAACAAGTAAGTCGACATTTCATTCACATCATTAGGAGGAATCTACTTTGCTATGAAAAGATTAAAACTTTTTTTAGGTTAAAAACGACATGATACAGAGGTTATGTAGCGTTGACAAATGTGATACAGTATTTAGATTTCGTATCTTTACTATTTATTGGTTCCTGCAGTTAATAGTGGGCTCATAGGTTATTTATCAACACCAGTGGAATGTTGTGTGTGGTGGGAGCAGTGCTTTCTAATGGAGTAGGGTATATGTTATTGGTATTACATATTGCCAGAAAGGTTATAATTTAACATAATGTCTCACAGCTGAGGAACTGGATTTATTTCAGTGAGTTTACCTTTTTGTACAATATATTTCCATGTGTACATTTTGAACTGGCTAGTGCTACTGATAGTGTGTTGATACAAGAAAGAGATTTTGAATCAGAACCAGCAGTTGAAAACCATTTCATTGTATGATCACCTGCAGAAATTATTAATGCAGTCCTTTTAAATGTCATTGTTGTTTTGTTTCAGGTTGTTATTCTACATCATATGTTGTCTAAAGCATGTGTTAAAGCAAGACCGAATGTATTGTGGTGCTATAAGAAAGAGCTTGTCTTCAGTAGCCATCGAAAAAAGAGGATGGAAAGTCTCCAGCGTAAAATAAAGACGGGCAAAGTGAATGTAAATGAATATGATCCATTTGAATTATTTGTTGCATCTACAAACATTCGGTACTGTTACTATTCAGAAACACACAAAATACTTGGAAATACTTATGGTATGTGTTTGTGTTACAAGACTTTGAAGATTTGACTCCAAACCTGTTGGCAACAACAGTGGAGACAATTGAAGGTGGAGGACTGCAGACAGTGACTTCTTTGAAACAACTTTATGCCATGAGCTTGGATGTTCATGAACGCCATCGCACTGAAGCACACGGTGATGTTGTTGGATGCTTCAATGAACGGTACAAACAAATTCTTATATCATGTTATGTTGGTTGCACCCACTGCCTGTTGGGATTTTCATTCAGTATGTTGAAATCAAGTTCTTAGAAATGCTACTGTGGCCAGGAAGCATGATCAAGAAATTGCTGTTTGCTGGTGAACCCTTATATCCACTTTTAAGCTCAGACATTGGATGAAAACATTTCATTTTATCTAGTGATGGACAATTTCATTAAAATTTTAAGAGAAACCAAAAGTTTTTTTTTTTTGGTTACATATTAGCTTAGACAAAAGAAACATAAAGGTTCTCAGAGCTCAAAATATTTCACTACATATTGTTTTTAAGTGACATAATATGTTCTGTTATAACGTTTTACTCAATGAAAACATCAAAAATATATAATAAGCAAACATGGAATTTTTACTCACGCAGGAAGGCAAGCCCCTGTGGACCTGCAGAGATAAAGTGCTCTAATATAAAATAAGAAATTACAGTTATGTATGCTGTAAACAGTTTTACTTTAATAGTGAAAAGTCCTGGACAGAGAAATGTTTCTGCCAAATACCAATGTTTTGAACTCTCTTAATCAATCTAGTGTCTTCACTTGTCCACCCACACCCATATTATACTCACATTTCCAAAACTACTGAGTGGACTTTGATGAAACTTGGAATATTAGAGTATATCTACAGTAATGATGTAAGGAAAATTTAATTTAACCCATACATTATACTGAATTCAGATCAATCTGTCATTTATCTAAAATACGGTTCATTGTAGAAAAGATCAGTATATGGCACAAAACAGATCTAATTAATGAATATGAAACATTTTTAATGTAAATATTTAACAAAAACAAGAAACTGACTCTGCAGAATGTTATTTGTAGTATCACCAACTTTAAACAAATGGTCAGTATCTGTAATAAATGGACATTATTTACAATGTGACATGAAAAATTACAAAAACCACATTTGGAAAATGACAACATACCAACTTCTTACCTCACAATCCAGAGACTGTTTGTTTAAAAGTATTCTTGCAACATGAGCTGAGATTTCTCATATTGTTCTGTAACCGTACAGTGACAATATTGGACGGAAGTTATTTGTCAGTGAATATAAAATTCTTTGTTAACTAGTCTATAAAGAGAGACTGAATGCCCGTTGTGCATTAACACACTAGAGCAATGAAATTGCAATTCGAATCTTTTGTAATCATTATCTTACTAAAAAGTTGTCAGTGGAACCACGGTTCCGGAGAATTTGACGTAAATACGTCTATATGGAAAGGAAGTTTATATATTGGCTTTATTCTAAATATTTCCTTTATACATGCTTTACAATTGAGATAAGTTTGATTAAGACATTGCTTATTTAACTTGAATTAGTTACGCTTAAGATGGGTCTGTGGTACCTGAATGTAATGAAATGTAATGTAAGGTAATGTAATGTATTGTAATGTAATGAAACGTAACGTAATGTAACGTTTTCTAGCTAACAACAATGCTGAGTAAACGGATGACGTTTCCTAGGTAACAAAAATGCTTGAATGCTTAACTTGAATTAGTTACGCTTAAGATGGGTCTGTGGTACATGAATGTAATGTAAAGTAATGCCAAGTAACGTTTCCTAGGTAACACAATAATGCCGAGTAAACAGACGACGTTCCCTAGGTAACCATTGTTATCGGATCTTTTTCGTTACACTTTTTTGCCGAATGACCCTTCCTTATAGACGTATTTACGTCAAAACATTATAAATTAACAAAAAATGTTACTGATTGTTGTAAAGTGCATAGTTAACATGCAAAAGACATCAGTAGCAAGACTCTCAACATCAAATTATTTTCAACATCTCTGGTTAAAGCCTTGAACCATAATTGCACATAGTCCACTTCTTACACGTTTAACAATTTCCATGTACAGGTAACGTTACACCACAAGGGGTCAGTCAAAGGAATATCACAGCACCAACATTTCATGAGACTTTCGTAGGATAAGAATACTTCTTATGTGAGTGTAGGTAGTAACATAAAGGAATTCCTATATAAATTATTATTTGCATAGTTCTTTATCTTTAAGGCATTTTCAAGGTTCTTTCCACATAATGTTCAGAAACACCAGCTCTAGTTAACGACAGCGCATTTAAGTTTATTGCCCACCCACACAGTTTTGTTTGTCACTGGGAGTCACATCTTCCACTACCACTGGGGGCATACAACTCACGTCATTCGACGATATTTCTTGTGGGGAGGTAAGTCAGTCTCATCACAATCTATAAGCATTGAACCTGGATATGGCACAGACAAGTGGGACGGACCAGGTCTCTCATCAAGCCCTGTTGAACTGTCCACCAAAGGTGAATCACCAGCCCCCAAGGTTTTCTCGCCTTCTGGAACTACTTCAATTTCATTACCATCCAACTTCCCTAAGGTTGCCTTCAGATCTTTAACAGCTTCCTAGGAATAACAAGTAACATTGTAACATCTGGAAAATGTAGTTTCCATTAATAAATGTTTTGTACATGCACAAAAAATTATAAAGTTTCAACTCTACCTGACAAAATTTAACAAGACTCATTCCTGGGTCCTCAACTCTCGCTTGGCTTCGACTTGGAGTTTTGGGTACAGATGAGGTCACATGCCCACCAGGCACTTTAATTAAAGCATCTCCAGCCATGCTGGTTGAAGGAGCAGGAGCTGGTGCTGCCCTCTGTACTGACTGTTGCTGTTGCTCTGGTACTTGTTTAAGAGTTATCTTAGGGCTTTGTACCCCGGCATGTAGGCCAGGTCTCATGCTAGGGTTGGTGAACATTACAGCATGAGGTGATATTCTTGCCTGTTGCTGCTGCTGCTGCTGCTGTTGTTGAAGACCAAAATAAAAATAATACTAGTAAAAAACAAACCATTAGACGGGCCAGAACAGCTTAAAAAAAATTTATAAATGATCACAAGACTTTAAGAATGAAATTCTTAAGTTCCACTCTACCATATGCAACATAAAAAGAAACAAGCTAGTCATATCAGCTACTATTAAACAGCAGGTGAGAAAGAAAGGGAAAATTAATCTGTAACAGAAGACTACAAATAGTCATACCACAGCAAAGATGCAAAGCATATTCACACACACACACACACACACACACACACATACAGCAAAAAGAAAAATACAAGGAAATGAGAAATGACCCTTGCGGCATGCTCTGTCAATTGTTGCAGGTGTGGTTTAGAAATTCCAATACTTCTTATTACATTGTTGTACACGCAGGTGTTGATATAAAGGCTGATCGTTGTCGTTCTATATTTACACATTCTTTTTAGTTAAAAATAATACAAAGAGAATTACTCGGGGATATAATTTAGTTGCATTCCATCCTAACTGTAAAAATCTTAAATTAATATTAAATATTTTCTCTATAAGAAGGAAATTAATTTAAAAGGAATGAAAAGAGGCAAGAAGAAAATTTTACAATTTCATTTCCTGGTCGCCTTTGGCTCTCAGAGGGCTGTTACGCCACGGAATATTATTATTATATTATTTAAAAATGCTCTGCGCTGCAATGTACCGGTGAAAACAGTCAGACGCGTGCGCGAATTTTAAGCGTACATTCGAAATTTGAGCAATTTTTTCGCACCCTTGCACAGCGTATCAGCAGCTGAAATTTTGTGTACAATAATTACTAGATGGGCTCTGTGGACGAGCTAAATTTCAAGTGAGGTTTCGGCATGACCAACCGGACCATTCCCTTGTAAGTCGAAAATTCGGATAATCAGTGTCCAAGGCTGCAAGAGAAGTGCTGTCAGTATTGATTCTTAAATCGCGGTGTGATGTTCGTGAGCGAATAGTTGCTACATAAATACCCTTCGAACTACAGCATTTCGAAAGGGCCGTATAAGACATTTCTGCTCGTGAGGCGGTCACACGGAAATATTCGGAACGTTAATTTCTGCCGTTACTTAGAAATCTACATTGCGCATTGAGCAGTGAACATGAGTGTAGGAAGTCTTGTCAGTGACGTAAGCAAAATGGAGTCTTATAAAATTGTAGAGATACGGAGTGATGTCAGTTTACGCGTGAATCGTCGAAAAGTGACATCTCGCACAATAGCTCACACTTTGGCACACACTATCGGAACGAGCAATGGATGTTCGCTACTGAAATTCGTTTCGAACTATAGGATTTCGGAAGGAGCGTATTAAAGACTCTAGACCTCAAAATACACATTTCTTCTGAAACATTAGCGACATCGAAAAGTAAAGATTGCATCGGACAGTGAAGCCGTGTGTGTCGTCTTTACTACCGCTATTGGTACTACTACTACCATTACTGCTGCTGCTACTACCACTACTACTACTAGTAGTACTATCATCACCATGATTCCAAACCTTGCAGAAATCAATTCAAATCTGTAAGGATGAAACGTGTCGAAACGTAATCTAAATTTACCCAACCTAACCTTATACTACTACTAGTACTACTAATACTTCTAGACTGCAACAACTGCTATTATTACCAATACTACTTGTACGAAGTTGGCCGTCCCATTTTCTTTCATTATCTATTTCTTTTATCTGTGCTACGCGCTAGGTTATTTCACAGACTGCAACGGCTTGAAGTTCTGAGTGCGTGATGGTTTCTTCTGATCTTGTAAGCTGTCTCTGTACATCGTCTTCTGCCTTTGTAGTGTACACTAGGAGTGAAAGCAAACAACCATCAAACTATGAAATGGATCTCATATAATACAGATTGTATATGTTTTTGAGACAGTTAATAATGTCATGTAAATAACACATTATATTATAAATGTAGAACACCGCTTGGCAGCTCGTATCGTACATCTCTGGTACCAAATTTAATAAAATTCGTGTAACAGAAGATGTAACGCACCATCATTTCCATTATGCATTAATATAAGCGCTTTGTGCTGTTTATATAAAATTTTATCAGTTAAACTATTTTTCTATATAGGCCAAACATTTCGTGGCCAGGTGACACAGTAATAATTATCAAGAAGGGCCCCGCTGAATGGGGTTAGATTAAGTTTCGTTTGGCAGCTTTTTTATATGATTTGATCTATGTGTGTGTGTGCAGAAGGGCGCGACAAGACATACGAGCTCATAACCGAAAAGTATGACCCTGCAGGAGACAAGTGGACCGAGATCCATGGTATGAACTTCTATTCATGTGACTTAAACGCAGAAGTGAGCGACGACACGATTTATGTCATCGGTAGAGATTCTAACAGGAGATGCTACTTATCCGACGTCGCATATTTCAATAACAAGGAAAATCGATGGTTTGTTTCTTTGTTTGTTTGTTCAGGACTGTATAATCACAAACTGTTAGTTTCGAAAAGCATTAGGAAGTGAATCATTTCCTTTCAAAATAATGCGATCTTGAGGATGCTGAGCCGTGTAGTGTCGTAGAAACTGACCGACGTTTCAGAGGTTCCTACTGCTTATTCAGGGTCTTGAATACAACGTTCGAAAAATGGCTGAGAGGAAGGGGGTAGAATGAAAGCAGGCAGGACGATGCTGCGGTCAAGCTGAGTCGCTAAACCAGAGGTCGAATGAATAGGTAATACTACTGAGACGTAAACTGTAACTGGGTTAATAAGAAGCTCTTAGAGTAAGATTCTTTGATCAGTGGTAATCTCTTGGGCAGGAAGTATGAGGGGTGTATCCAAATGATTTAGACTGGAGCTACGATTTCCATTTCTGCCCATGGTAGTCGCTCTCCATCGCTTGTCAGACTGGTTACTGTCCTGTGGGACTAAATGGCGCTGCCCGCGGTCCTTCCCACGACGCTGTGGCGCCATCTCTCGGCCACATGACCGTCAAGGTCAACACTAGGATTACACCAAGGCAGCGGACTGCTACCACCTGCCGGGTCGAAATCGTAGCTCCAGTCTAAATCATTTGGATACACCCCTCGTATCTGGCGTTCAGCACATCTGCATCGAAATAAACTTCTGCTTTCATCAAAGTGTTAGGACAGTTTCAGGTTTAACGACGCCTATCCATCTCATGTTCCCATTTTTGATGGAAGTTTATTTGGAAATGGCTGTCTCTTGTCGTGTTTGACCATGCAGACTCCTGAAATCTGTTGACGGAGTGAGTAAGGAGCTCAAAAGGTATCCCAGAAGACAGATTTCTTCATACTTGTTTGTTCAAGAGCCAGAAATCCCAAAGAAATTCATTTGATTTTGGTTTTTGTCTGTTTTACATCCAGCAGAACTTCTCCAGAACTATTTTTGGTGGGACTAAAAGAATTTTTGAAAATATATTGCTAAAAGAGGGAAATGTTGTCATGGGCGCATTTCTCAAACAAGAAGGGCTCATCTCTCCAAAGAATGTGTGTGATTAAATTTATTATTCTGACCGAAGCTAATGGCTTAATGAAGTGTATCAAACGTAGCTAGCGCAGAACACAAGTCATTTGACAGCTTTTTAAAATAGTCATAACCTAACATACACTTGAATTGACTTAATATCGATTTTAGACAATCGGAACCCTATTGTTCTTGGGCAGTGACTTCATAAGAAATAAAGGCCCTCAGAATGTTTGAAAGAAATATGATTAGAAAAATCCGTGGTCCCATAAATGAAGGACAGAGCTGGAAAACAAAACTCATAAGGAGATAGAGGGCGCATTATATTGTAAAATTTGTAAAATCTCTGGCAGATGGCGTGAACATAAAGGAAGAAGGAAGAGCGGTAGACCACGTAATAAACATAGAGATGAGATGAGGCTGAAGAAGATTTGAAAATCATGGGAATAAGAAAATTGGTATAAAGTGGCTAAGGACCATCAAGAATGGAAAGAAAATGCAGTGAAATCCAAGGTCCACAAGGCCTTTAGTTCTTGAAAGTAAGAAGAGTGGTGCTGAATGGAGGAAGATTAAATGAATCAGTTGTGAAGGATGTGGAGGGAAGTGGTCGTGGCCTTACTTGAGGTGCTATCCCGTGATTGTCTTAAGGAACTGAGGGAAACGAGGACAGAGCCATCAAAATTGCCGCTCTCTGAGCCAAGTTTTGCCCATAACCTCCGAAATTAAAAGAGAGAATGCTAATCGACTGATTACGATGTTTGATTTAATCAGGCATTGGCTTTTATTGAATACATCGCCCCTTTAATTACATTGTGAAACAAAGATTTTAAGTATTATTTTGTGCGTATATAATAGCTTTAACATAATATTCTAAATAGTAGCCTTATCATGGTAAATTAAAGGCTATTTCACTTTTAATAACTTATCAAAGAAAGAGTGTACACATTTCTTTTAAACTTAAGTAAGTGATGCGGTGGGATAAAGTCACATGTGAGAAACTGTTAGTCGCTGAGGTGGTCGAGAGCATGCTGCATGCTGTGAAACATAAAGACCCATTTTGTTTCTATGAGAGGAAAAAAAGTGTTTAAATTCCCTCTTTTTGTCATCAGTCTTCCGACTATTTTGATGTGATCCTCCATTTTCGTCTATCTTGCGCCAATCTCTTCATTTCCACATATTTTTCGCAGCCCACATCCTCAAAAATCTGCGTCACATATTCCAATCTTGGTCTCCCCTTACAATTTTTCCCTTCAACTGTTCCTTCCCTTACCAAATTAACCAATCCTGGGTGCCTCAGAATGTGTCCCACCATCCTATCTCTTCTTCTCGTAAGATTTTTCCATAGATTTCTTCCTTCTCCAATCCTGGCTTCCTTGGACACGTGTCAGAATAAGACGACTTTTACCTCCTGCCTCCTTTCACTGTTATCAGTGCACAAAGTCTTACCAGGGAAACTAGGATAGAACTAGTGCAAGGAGGAAGAAGGCTTGAATGATACGCTGACACTGTTTGCAAGCCTCAGTTTGACCCCAGATCACGTAAAAAATTCGTAAAATACGTGGCGGACTCAGTCCGACATCGGACCGCAGAGGGGTAAAGCAAATGACAATGCAAAAATAGTGACAGGGGGGTTTCATGGCCCTTGGGTCCAACTGCAAAACTATTCTGGCCCGAGGGAGGAAAAAAGTTGGATCAAACTGATTTAGTCAATTATTTTTGTGCCTCTAACAAAAATCACGCAAACCTTCACTTCCGCCTGTAGAACTGTAAGCCAAATTATGATCTGAACGTGCTCGTACAAAAATCGTATAACGACTCCATCTTTCATGCCCTAAAAAGTAAATTATGCAAAATCTTAAAACATATTTTAATAATTTTAGTAATATTTCTGGTCAAATACGCAGGACGAAAGCCATAAGTGGTTACTATCGGCATTTCTTTTACTGTTTTGTGCCCGGTTCAAAATCTCAAACGAAATGTTATTTTAAAGTTGCGTGTGCCTGTATACAGAACAATGTCCGTTTCGTTCATAAGTCATTATTTTTTAAATTCTTGTAGCCTTCTGTATAAATAATTGCCAAAACCGTGGAGATTAAACAGTATGACAATTATTTGGCTTACTTAAAATCCCTTTATCTGGAAATAATAATTATTTAATAAATATGGATAACAATTAAAATACGAAAGCAGTTGCAATTTGACACAGATATGAAGACACAAGCTAATGAGACCACGAATCTGGAATAAAAAATAGGTCACTAATATTAACACACTTGTGAATCAAGATCCAACTTGAATTTAAAATGTCGTGGCATATTTACGATCGCGTCGCAGCACACTGGTTGAGAAACTCTACAACAAAGCGCCAATAATTTCGATGCCTTTGAGGCACCGACTGGCCAGCCATTAAAGAAGCACCAGTGTTCCAGCCCAATTTGACTCGTGCTCCACACTTTTATAACTACTGTCTCCATCATGCACTGCACTAAACTTGACCTCATAACACAACAAAAACAAATTCACAAAGTTCCGTCATGTGTTCCTGTATTAACGTCATTGTAATGCACCGCCTGTTTCACTAGAATGTCAATTGATCTCATCGAGATTTCAGCGCTGCTCCTCATGTCGAATCATGGAAGCTTGCATCACTGCGTTACATCAAATCGTGCTCCTAACCCCAAATCTCACAGCACGGGCTCAGAATACAAGCGAGGGAGCAGTTCTTCCAGACAAAACGCGACCAAATTTGAAAGGACGCGAACAGCAATAAACAATGACAAACGTGTAGAGCGAATCAAACTCCAGATTCTGTCTTTCCTCCTGCAGATTCGTTGTTTAAAGAACTCCCTGGAGGCTGAATTTAATCCATACTCCCTACGTCATGTACGTTGGGGAAGTTTTCAGGTGGAACGCAGTAAAAGCTATGCAATCTAAACTAAAAGATTAATCTGTAAAATAAAAATAAATTAAAAGTTTTCAAGACTTCTATCAAACATTAGTATGAACGGCGATAGGAGTTTAGCAGGCAGAGAAGTGACGGCCCACGGATTGGACGTCCGGTGTTCGTATTCTGGCAGAAACAGTGATTTTTTTTCTGTTCGCCTCGCCGTCATGTTCGGACCAGGTCTTGGACCCACTTAGATTCCTGTGTAGTGAGTACAGTAAAAACACAGGGTTAGGTGGACGCATAGTGAAACTTACTTATTAGCGCCATGTAGTGTGGCATTCTGGGGTGTATGGATCGTTCACAGATTAGAGGTAGAACAAATTTACGTTTTGCGTCACTCACCTGTTTCTTCGCGTGATACTCCAGATAACTCCAGTGTCAGGAACATGTCACCCACAAAATGTTCCAACATTTCCCAATAAAAAGTGAAGACATTAAAAATACGTAGCAGCGAACACAAGGAAAGACTTACTTTTGACACCGAAAAACTTAAAATTGCTTGCTTACACCGGGTCTCCAATTTATGAGCTTACGGTCTTGCTTACATTGCGTTATCGGCCGCTGCTGTTGATGTAGGCGGGACTTGTACGCGTGAGTCACGGGCGAGTCAGTTTCGGTGCCGCTAGTAACAGCGAACTACGAATATTTCTCGTCACTAACACATGTTATTACATTAATTGTTTTTACCTTAAATCACAAAAGATGTTCAAAGTGACTTCCTTGTGCTTGCAAGCAAGTTTCACATCTCGTTAACATGTTTCGAAATACGCGACGAAGCTCTTCTTGGGAAATTGTCGAAATGTAAAATATGTAAAATCGTATTTACGATTAAGAGCGCTAATATAATATTTTACACAACAAAATTTTTAATATTATATAATTTTTACAACACCAATAAACTTCAAACGTTTGTGTATAGACTGTACAAAATAAATATATTTAATCAAACACAAACATGACGCATATAAGATACAAATCCAATTACTTTGTTTTCAACAGCTGGCTCTCCACAGTAGCCAACTCTTTGACAGCTTTTGATGCTGTTATTTGTGCACAATTCAACTGCGTTTTCTTTAAGGTTTAAATGCGTCATGTTTGTGTTTAATAATTAAAATATATAATAAAATTCAGGTCAATACACAAACTTTATTTCCAGATGTTAAAATTTAAAATTTAAAATTTGCGCCATTCATCGCTACAACGATGTTACAATAGAGCGCCTTCATACACTACATGTTTCGATGCAAAGCATCATCTTCAGGTGTTATCCTTTAAAACTACTTTATATTACAATGCATGTCTTTCAATTTATTCGTCCGTTTTGTTCATTATTATAGCATGTGCTCCGCTGATCCTCCCGTCTTATGCATGCTATGTTTGTTTTTGATTATTCTGTAAATAAAATTAATAACCTTGGGAGTTATTCATTTATATGTAAATAAGTTTGGAATATTGTTCTTTCTTGGCTTGTGCACAATTCAACTGCGCTTTCTTGGCAACAAGTAATCCTTCAAGGCTGGTGTATTTGTCCTGCAGCTCTGCATAGGATCGGTCAATTTCCGATGACGTAACATTTAGCTGATGGATCCGGGCTATCACTTCAGCACGGTCTTGATCAATCTTCTTGTATTTGTCCATGAGCTCTTCATGAGACGGCTTAACTGTTTTTCTCTTGCTCTGATACTCAGCCCAATTACGATATAGCTGACACTCTTGTCGACTCGCAGAAACAGCTCCAAGTTCAGTTATTTTTTGATTATCTTTGGCTTCCAACTCCGTTATTTGTGCACAATTCAACTGCGCTTTCATGGCAACACGTAATCCTTTAAGGCTGGTGTATTTGTCCTGCAGCTCTGCATAGGATCGGTCATTTTCCGATGACGTAACGTTTAGCTGATGAATCCGGGCTATCAATTCAGCACAGTCTTGATCAAACTTCTTGTATTTGTCCTTGAGCTCTTCATGAGACCGATCAACTGTTTCTCTCTTGCTCTGATACTCAGCCCAATTACGATATAGCTGACACTCTTGTCGACTCGCAGAAACAGCTCCAAGTTCAGTTATTTTTTGATTATCTTTGGCTTCCAACTCTGTTATTTGTGCACAATTCAACTGCGCTTTCTTGGCAACAAATAATCCTTCAAGGCTGGTGTATTTGTCCTGCAGCTCTGCACGGGATCGGTCAATTTCCGATGACGTAACGTTTAGCTGATGGATCCGGGCTATCACTTCATCACAGTCTTGATCAAACTTCTTGTGTTTGTCCATGAGCTCTTCATGAGACCACTCAATTGTTTCTCTCTTGCTCTGATACTCAGCCCAATTACGATATAGCTGACACTCTTGTCGACTCGCAGAAACAGCTCCAAGTTCAGTTATTTTTTGATTGTCTTTGGCTTCCAGCTGTGCCTTTTCTTTCTTCAAATTATACTTGGCCTGTAAATGCATAAACATGAAATATTTATCAGTGTATACCGCATATCTCACAAATTAAAAAACATGATCACATGCTTATATCCTATTTCCTTCAGAGACATCTTAGTGTTATCATCCCTCTTCTCTTCAATCTGTAGGAGAATTTCCAACAAGAAATTTGTATTTCTTTATCTTTGTTTTATGGTTTTGTGTTTTCTTCACTATATAGAGATTAACATAAACATTTTACAAAAAGATGCTGCATCAAATTATGTAACTTCAATAAGGAATCATTTGAAGAAACCTTCACTATTCTTCCTTGTGTAACGGCCCAAATTACATCTTCTGCTGAGGTAATTTGATCATTCTATTTAGTTTCTTGTTATTTTATTAAGCTGAATTTCTTTTAAGTTTTTCGTTCAAAATTTTAACTTTTTGTGGTGGCATCTACCTAACTGTTTAGGACAAAGACGTGCGAGGACCTTCGGTTCCCAGGAGTCTTGTTTCTTACACTAAAGGACAATAAATTGTCGTGAATTGGTTGTAGTCCCAAGTGTCACACTTTGACATTTATGGCTGCAATATGTCGAAAGTCAGTTTGGACTTTATGGTTCATTGTCACTCAGCAGACAATGTTGCTGGACCATACACATTAAATAGCGTGAGAGAGAAACTTTCAAAGAGCTGTATGCAAGTAAATACGTCACTGGTTTTGAATGTTTCGAACCAGGGGCAGGACGCTTACAGCAGCACTCCTCAACAAACCTTCGACGCAGTCACAAACAAATACACTACAAATCTGAGATCATCGTCTTGCGGCTAAAGCCAAATATTATCATTTGTATTATTCTTGAATAAATAAATAGTGTGAAAAGAAAAGATTATATTCAGCAATAGCGGCAGCTTCCAGTTGTCGGGAGTTACATGCCGTTAACACCCCTGAGAAGATTCAAGTGCCTACCAAGGAGCCAAGCTCCTATTACTGAGCGGCTATAGCGACAGTGGCGATCCCAACGCCTGGCACCAAGTGGTAAAGGCCAGGAAGGACAGAGCTGCAAGCTACGCGCGCTCCAGGAGTCCGCATTTAAGGAGATCACCAGATCATCAGCTCCATAAGTAAAAGGTTAGTTCGTGAAGTGAGGGAACAATGCCAACCCTCAGCTTACGTAACAGAATTGTAACTGTTTCAGAAGAAGAGAGCGACCATTTCGGAGACGGTGAATTAGAATTGTGTCGGGTTGAAGGGTCATTCGAGGAAAATGAAAGACTAGAAACGGGTTTAGGATCGGCTTTGCAAATAGTGGAACACGAAGAAGTTGCATTAAGCATGAACAATGAGCAGCAGGTCTGTCCTAGCGTTCCACACAGTGACTCACATAGTTATTTCCAAGATATGTTTCCTGAATTAATGAGTGTTATGAAGGCAGACAAATTAGAAGTAATTTCTAACGTAAAGGGGAAAATTTCTGATATAAGAAAGGAAATTTCAAGTGTAGAAAATAAGATTGTGAGTTTACAAAGCAATGTAAACAACATACGAGAAGATGTCAGACTTGAAAACGAAAGGTTGATTAAGGGAGTTGAGAGGGAAAATGTAAAATTAAACAAAGAAATTTCAGAGAAATTACATTCGGAATCTGTAAGATTTTCTTGTGAAATCAAACAGGTTAGAGAGGATAATGAAGGGGAGTTAAGAGCTGCTAAACAGAATATGCAGGAATTGTCAAATGACTTACATAAGAAGTTAGACCAGCACATTGGTGAGGTGAATTCAGTAACAGGAGAAATAACCAATAGGGTTATCCAAAATGAGGAACATCTGGAACAAGGCCTAGCAAAATTAACTGAAGTAGTTCAGGTTCTTAGAAATGACATGGTGAAAGAACAACAGAAACTAAGTCGTCGGCAGGGGGAGCGTTTTGTAGAGTTAAATAAAGAAGTCGAAAGGGCTAACGGCCTTAACGACAGTAGGTTTGAGAAGTTGAAACTTGAGATTAAACATTTAAAGGATAAATTGTCAGAACCTACTTCCATTGTTGGCAATGCAACTTTGTCACGATCAGCTGATAGCACCACAGCTAGTCAAAGCAGTTCCCACTGCGAGTCTGCTGAAAACTTGGGTAGTCAAGTGTCAAGGTCCAATGATATTTCTGGAGATACGAATGATGAGAATGTACCTGTGAGTCGTGATAGCATGAATGTTCGCCCTTACAATGCACATAACTATTTAAGTGCTGCAGATCTGTCCCTACCCATGTTTGAAGACAGCGATAAAATTAATGTAATTTACCATTTGAACCAGTTGGATGAATTTGTGAAGTTGAGGGGCGTACCAGAGTCATTACAATTAGCTATTGCATTCAAGTCAATATCAGACCCTGTGGCTAAACAGTGGATGTCAGCTGTGTCTCATAACTTAAATGACTATGAGCAGTTTAAAGTCGCTTTCACTAAAACTTTTTGGTCCAAGATGACACAGAGCTGAGTGAAATGTTCAATATGCCAAGATAAGTACGAAAATCAATCAAATCTCTCAACGTCAGGGCAACTGATTAAATATGCTGTTTTGGCCTCATATCTAGCAATGAGTGATGTTGAATTTATTGATGCAATAAAGTTACACTACCCAGTGAACATACAGAGGTGTCTGGTGGGGGTTCCCTTGACTACCGTGCAGGAAACCATAGACGTTTTGAAGCGCCTTCAAATGCTAGAGGCTAATGAAGGGGTAATAATCACCAGAACTATAATCCCGATAAGAGGCAGAACCAAATTCAATTATGGCGACAGACCGCGAACAAATCACCATTACGTGAGACAGACCTATTATGACAAGAGGCAGAATTATCCTGGTTATAGCCACAGCAATTGAAATGGGAACAATAACGGTAGAGGTGCTTGCTTTTCTAGAGGCAGGGAGGATTACCATAATAAACACTTGCAGGGTCTTCCTTAAACCGTAGTGCCCCACCTTACCACAGTCCGATAAGGCAAACCGATAGTAAGGAAGTGCAAGGATCATCCGAGCGTCCGGCGTTAAACTAATGTCGAGCGGCGTTACGGATCGAACCCCGTTCGCGTCAAAGGCAATAGAAACTTCAGATCCGGACCCAAAGCACAGTGTATTTTGTGAGGTGGGAGACAAATTTAGAGATGTGATGACTTCCGGTAGTAGTAATTATATGAATCTTTTGAATGAATTAATAATATATTATATTAATGACGGTCATTTATTAAATTGTACGCAGGTGTCAATTTCGTTCGGTGATATCTCTACTAATGCTATAATAGATTTAGGCAGCGAAGTTAACCTTCTGACCAAAAGTATTTATAAAGACTTGGTATCTGCAGGAGTGTCCACTTTAAGTTTACCCTTTGCCAACACAGTGTTAGTGACAGCTTTTGGCAATAAGACTCCGCGTATTAAAGATCAGATCTATGTGGAATTTAATATTGGGGGCGATAGTTTTGAGGGTGTGTTTTTAGTGTCCCCACAACTGACCAGCTCAGTGATTTTAGGATGTGATTATGCAAATGAGTATGGGATTGTTTTGGACTTCAAAAGGAAATGCTTCCGTTATGAGCGAGATGGAATTGAGAAAGTGCAACTGTTTAATCGAGGTGACCGGTTACATGACGTGGGCAGCGATGGACAGGAGTTGAAGGGAAGTTCTGCTTATAGCAATCATTTGATAGTTCAGGATTCCAACCTAGTTCGAGCAGGAGGAGGATGTGAAGTTTTAGGACAGAGGTCCTTGTTTATAAATGCCACAGAATGTGATGATGTCTATGAGTTTAATAGAGATGAAGAGATTAATGGTAGCCGATGGGGAGGCGATTTTTTCGACGTAGCAAGTGGCCGTTGTTTTTATTGTGATAGTAGTGAGGGAAGAGTTGGAGAGGAAGGTCTGATGTATCCAATCCCCCGCTTATTGATACAAAATATCAAGATATATATCCTGCAACAGACAGTTTGCTCTTGTTTTGTCTTTCATAAACCATCTTTCCTTTATACTGAAATTCTTTAGATAGAATTTAGCAACTGATTATGCTAAGCATACATGGATCTGAGCCCCAACTTCAAATACCTTCTTCTTAGACAGTCGGCTCTTCACATAGGCCGCCACCATTACAGCCTTTGATGTAACCAGTTCTGCCCTATCCAACTTGTCTCTCATGTCAGCATTTCTTTGTTGCAGCCTTTTACAAGTCTCCACGACCTCTTCATAAGACCACTCAGTTTCCTTTGCCTTGCTGTGAACCTCCGACAATTGATCCTCAGCCTGCTTGTGATATCGATCAGACTCTTGTCGACTAGCACAAACAGCTCCCAGTTCAGCTCCTGGTTGATCATTTTGGGATTCCGCCTGTGTCGGTAGCTTCTCCAGATCAAGTTTAGCCTGCAAATGCACAAAAATGAAAATGTTAAATCCAGACTGTTGGAAAATGTGTAATATTACTTAATATTATATTCATAATTCCATAGAATTACAGGACATTTGTTTACACAGGAAAACCCCGCTTATTGTTACAAAATATCAAGATATAGATCCTGCAATAGACAGTTTGCTCTTGCTTTGTCTTTCATAAACCATCTTTCCTTTATACTGAAATTCTTAAGATAGAATTTAGCAACTGATTATGCTAAGAATGCATGGATCTGAGCCCCAACTTCAAATACCTTCATAATAGACAGTTGGCTCTTCGCAGCGGCCGCCTCTTTTAAAGCCTTTAATTTACAACGTTCTGCATGATCAAACTTGTCTATCATGTCAGCATATTCTCTTTGAAGGCTTTTATATTTATTCACGATCTCTTCATAAGACCACTCAGTTTCCTTTGCCTTGCTGTGAACCTCCGACAATTGATCCTCAGCCTGCTTGTGATATCGATCAGACTCTTGTCGACTAGCACAAACAGCTCCCAGTTCAGCTCCTGGTTGATCATTTTGGGATTCTGCCTGTGTCGGTAGCTTCTCCAGATCAAGTTTAGCCTGCAAATGCACAAAAATGAAAATGTTAAATCCAGACTGTTGGAAAATGTGTAATATTACTTAATATTATATTCATAATTCAATAGAATTACAGGACACTTGTTTACACAGGAAAACCCCGCTTATTGTTACAAAATATCAAGATATAGATCCTGCAACAGACAGTTTGCTCTTGCTCTGTCTTTCATAAACCATCTTTCCTTTATACTGAAATTCTTAAGATAGAATTTAGCAACTGATTATGCTAAGAATGCATGAATCGGAGCCCCAACTTCAAATACCTTCATAATAGACAGTCGGATCTTTTAAAGCCTTTAATTTACAACGTTCTGCATGATCAAACTTGTCTATCATGTCACGACGCAGTCAAAAAGATGTCAGCGGTTTCCACTATTACGAGTTTTCATTCTACGGAACTTTCGGGAGAATGAAGAAGCGTCTAGACTCGAAAATCTACCGGGCGAGTTTCAAGTTATCATTATTCGAAAATGTGTTTTGCTTCTGAAGGAAAGAAAAGATGAGGCTACATAGCGTTCCGAAAACAGCTTTCCAGAAGGCAGTCATTACCACTCCATTTCTACTAATTCTTTAGGGACAACGCACTGGGACGAATTGGAGTACTTGTTTAACTATGCGCTGTCAGCGAAACCAAACGTTCTGGGACCCAACGATCCTTCCGTGGGGACTCAGGACAGAAAGGTTAAAATGTGGACAAATTTTGCCAAAACTGGGTAAGTAAGAACAGCAAATTTGAAGTTGGACTTGCGCTGGAGACATGTTATGGAGGTAAACTGTGTGTTCTAGACTTCAGCAGAAGACAGAAATGGGGGGGGGGGAGATCTCCATGCTTCAATCACTTCGTTGACTGCAGAGTCCCTCCCACGTACCCGGACGTAAATTCATTTCACTCTGTAAGGCGCATGTCTGAGAGTTTAAATTCTTGTGGTTTTGTGATTGTCACATACAGTTCCACAAACTGAGAAAAAAATATTTGCCGAACATTTAGTTCTAGCAATCGTTTGCGGACGACGCTGAAAGCGCAGACTCACAGAATAAACCTTCCTGCTAATAGTTTTCAGGATGAACCTGCGCTAAATCCCCCCAGACAAGTCTGCAGCTAATCACCCCACAGAAACCACACTGGTGATGAAGTCAGTAACTTCCTCTGAAGTGCCGGTCAATATCCACACGGTGTTAAAACCTATTCGACAGGCATCTTTATGAATTCACCAGTATTCAAAACGTCTCTTACATAGTACATGCTTGTCCAGTGGTACGTAGTTTGCACTTTCAGGAACCCCTCGCCAGCAGGGGACCCACTGCTTAATGTCACGCGGGCAGCATACACTGTCGATGAACACTAGTACCTGAATATTGACCAGGAGCTGAGCTTGCAGCACGACCTCTACAAACATCGACTACAGTTCTGGAAAGATCTGTATACAACTGTGCGACCGTAAATTGTGATGTGACCATTTCAGTATTTCTTGTAGTTGCATCTGAAACATGAAGTAGATTTGTGAAGCTACGTAAATACTAGCATGCTAAACGTTGTAACTTGACAGCTTTAAATACTGGTCCTGGCACCAGAAGATAGCCATTTACATAATCAGAACTTCAACAAGCTTAATTAATCGGAACGGTATTGAATGAAACCAATAATTTGCTTGTCTCTTCTAGCGACGTTAATTTATTAGGCGAATTCTTATGCAGGTTACGTTTATGTACCGCGGTACGGATTATTGGGTTGCATTTAAAGTGGCACACCCTGCACAGAACACAGAGTTAATTACCTCCATACGTTTTCAATGCATGGTACTTAAACATAGATTCAACTTTAATATGGTAATGAACGGATTCCATGAAAGGCGGGCCGATTTCATGACCAGCTCACTGATTTCATTGAAAGAATAAAGTAGAGTGAAGTGTTAACAGCAGCTACTAGGAATATTGAATTCAACCTGCAATGTCTTAAACTTCGGAACCAAAAATTTGTACTTTCTGTTTTCCTAGAAGGATCTCGGAGGTGGTATTAAAGTGTGATTAGAAATGAAATGTAAGCTGCAAACAGTGTGATTGAAGAAATGCCAATATTATGGGGTGGTAGACCTTTTTACCCAATGTTGACATTTCATCATTCAATTTAACAGAAACAAGGTGACGTCAGAGTAGCGAGACTAGAAAATGAGAAATAGTTGGTAGCCTAGACCTTTCCCCATATGGCAGGGCATTTCCACAGTGGCGTGCCTCAGACAGAACAACCCACTGACCGACACAGTAAGCTCTTACTGTGTCTTCATGCTGAGGCATGAACAGATAAATCTGAAGTAGGACTGTTGGTTGCCGGGCCCGGGACTTAACCATGTATAATATCCAAAAGGTTTAACAACCAAAAACAGTAAATGACTTGTTGTGCTAATCTTTTGCTCAGGGCATCTGCAGTTTCTGCTGTATAAAAAAATTTACACCCTTACAAACCAGTCACTTATCTTTGATACTGAGAAAAAGTTGACCCTGCTTCCATAAAAATAACCTCTCCTTTTACAAAGTCCTGGCTGACCTGTCATCTAAATATTCTGAAATGTCATCTTAGTTGCTTTCAGATGAATATGATGAACTTAATTCAGGTCAGTATCAAAAACACTCTCATTCAGTTACCTCCTCTGCCAATGCTCATAATTCTTTCACTCCCATGACTGAACCTTGGCGGAGCACGTAAATATACACAAAGACTACAGGGTCTACTGAATGTATAGAGATCAGCTACAAACTTAAACAAAGGTAACACAAAGCAGGGAAGTTGTAAGCTGCCCCCATACAGTGCACACTAAACAAAATGCAAAATAAATACAAGAGGAAAGGGAAGGAAAAATATCCAAAGTCAAGTGATCTAAATGAACCTTTGAACAATCTCTGTTTGTTAGCGATGCAATCTTTTGTGATCTTATCAAGTACTTCAACTTTCATCAACACAGGAAGTGTCAAAGCCTCTCTGACAAATTAACTACATATAAGCACAGGTCTTCCAAGAGATCGTATTAATTTCTTGTCACTCTGAATTGTGCTACACAACATACGCATTTCATCCTTCTTGGACTGCACATTGTAATACATGGCAGAGCACAAATTAGAAAGCTCCTTATTTTGAAACACTCACTAGTCTCGTCACTACGTCTCTCTCTGGTCCAAATAGTTGCCACAGCAACATATAGTCAAACGTCCTCAGTCTACATTTGCAAGGAAGATCAAGTTGTTTTTAGGAAAGAGGAGGTTATTTTCCTTCTAGTTAATATAGTATAATTAATGTACCCAAATCCTTCTATGGACTTTCACAAAATATTGTTGCCAGGCACGAAAATAAACACTGCACACTAAGCTGGATACAGTGCAATGTGCAATAAGTACTATAAAGTTTAGGAGAGAATGAAATTCTGTAATCATACGATATACATATTACTCCTGAAGCACCATCTTACTTGATTTCTGCAGATCCATTTTCAGGCAGTAGATCAAAAAGTTCCCCATTGTATTCTTCTACATATGAAATTCGCGCTTTAAGATCAACTTCTGCAAGCAGCTAACTCAAACAGCGTGGAATAATTCCTGACGGACAGTCCTATGGAAGAGGCAACATAGTTTTTACACATTTATAAACATATACACTACACACATACAGAGTATGAACAGGACAATTAAAAAGTAGTAGTGGAGTGAGGCAAAGAAGAACATGAAGGTCATCAGTTCCATTTGAAACTTTTCAGGAGCCTTCACTGAAATATGTCCACAGATCCATAAATTAGTCAGATGAGAGTAGGATATGAAATAAATCTCTGGTTTAAGTGCTCCAAGTCCTAAGCAATTACTTGCTCTGCTGCTGGTGTGTTCTCTCCCCGTGCATTATTACAAATTAGGACCAACCTTCATAAACTTCCATTTATGTCACTAAAAGTACTTAAACTGCTTTCATAACTCTTCTAGTTTGGTGTAGTACCACATATAATGCGATTACCTGGACCGGGAATTCAGCTCTGTGAAGGCAGTGTTCAGAATTGGAAGGACATCCTCCTCATTATTAATCACTACCTCCTCTACAGATGGACTTAGCCTCAGCCCAGCTTCAGTTTCATAAAGTCTGTAGTTTAACAAGAGACAAGAAGTATTAAAAGTACCTGCAAACTGTGCATGTAAGAATTCAAAGTCTTAATAACACTAATATTGACATTAGTAATATCTGTAACATGTCCTTACATGATTCGCTATTATTTATTCAATAACAGTGAAAAGATTGTATGTGAATACGTTAAACAACAAAACCAATCTCGTGATATAATCCCCTGGATTATCAGCTGAAATATGTCCAGTTAGTTATTTCCTGTTACTCCTGGTGGAGCATAGGGCAGCAGTGAAGACCTTCCATCTAGTTCTGTTGACAGCCAAGTGTTTCACTTCACTCCAAGTTTTACCAGCTTCCATAGCCTCTTCTTCCACCGTTCTCTTCCATGTCTTCCTCGGACGGCCCCGTCTCCGTGTTCCCTGCGGATTCCAGTCCAGTGCTGTCTTTTCAACTGCTCCAGGTTGCTTGCGCAATGTGTGGCCAATCCACCTCCACTTCCTTTCCTTAATTTGCTCGTCAATCAGTGGTTGATTTGTTATCTCCCACAAGACATCATTTGATATTATATGCGGCCACCTCACATTTATAATTTGCGGCAAACAGCGGTTGATAAAGACTTGTAACCGGTTAACAATAGCTTTTGTAACCTTCTATGTTTCACAGCTATAGAGGAGAACTGACTTCACATTGCTATTGAACAGTCTAAGCTTGGTTCGTCTCGAGATGTTCTTGTTTCGCCAAACGGGATACAGTTGAACGAAGGCTCCATTTGCCTTCCGGATCCGATTCTTTACATCCTCTTCTGCCCCTCCATCTTTCCCAACCATACTGCCTAGATATACAAAGGAGTCAACTTGTTCCACTTCCTCTCCAAGCACTGTTAGTTTTGTCTCATTTTCAGATCGAATTCTCATCTCCTTTGTCTTTTGGATGTTGATCTTTAACCCTGCAATCTCTGCTTCCTTTTGCAATCTTGCTAGCTTTGTGTCCATATCCTGAAAACTTTGCGAGAGCAGACAGATATCATCTGCAAAATCGAGGTATTCGAGCCTATCATGTATTCCCCATTGAATACCTCTTCTTCCACCTTCAACAACTTTCTTCATTACTCTATCCAAAACCAGCAAGAATAAGGTAGGTGACAAGATACATCCCTGCCTCACCCCAGCATTTGTTTGGATAGGTTCAGTGAGTTTTCCATTGTGCAAGACTCTGCATTTATATGCTTCATACATCTCTTTCATGATATTGATAATCTTTGATGGTATTCCATATTCTTCCACAGTATTCCACATCACTCTCCTGTTGGCCGAATCAAACGCTTTCTCAAAATCGATAAACGTAAGGTAGAGAGTACTCCTCCATTCTGCACTCTGCTCTAGTATTATGCTGAGTGTGTTGATAAGATCGACACAACTTCGATGTTTTCTGAACCCTGCTTGCTCTTTCCTTAATTTTTCTTCCACGGATTCTTTAATTCGATTTAGGATTATTCTTGAGAGCACTTTACTCGGTACTGACATGAGAGTGATGCCCCGCCAATTATTACAATTGGTAATATCCCCTTTCTTTGGTAACTTGACAATCAGGCCCTGTTTCCAGTCCTTTGGTAGTTTCTCTTCTGTCCATATCTTCTCAAGCAGTGGATGAAGTAGATTCACAGTGGTGTCAATGTCTACTTTAAGCACCTCAGGTGTAATATTATCCATTCCTGGAGCATTTCCATTATTTATCTGTTTGAGGGCTACTTTGATTTCAGCCTTTGTTGGTACATTTATACCGATTTTACAATCAGTTTCTACCACATTTTCTCGCGTCACCCCTCCGTCATGTCGATCTCTGTTTAGGACTTCAGAGAAATATTCCTTCCATCTCTTGAGTTGATCTTCTTCTGTTGTCAATAGTTGACCATCCTTACTTCTCACAGGTCTATTCTTGCTGAAGCCTTTCCTAGCTAACATCTTGGTTATACTATAGAGTTCTTTGGCATCTCCCCCTTCTGCAGCCGTCTCAGCTCTCTGGGCCTGTTCATCCACCCACATTCTCTTATCAGTTCTCACACTTCTCTTTACTAGGCGGTCAGTAATTGTGTATTCAGTTTGGATCCGGGCTTTTTGTTGCCGTGTTTTGCTCATATTTAGTTATGCTTTGAGCTCCTTTCTATCACCGATTAACTTCCATGTATTTTCAGACATCCAATCTTTCTTCAAATAATTTTTGAAGCCCAAGACATGTTCACTCACACTGCAATAGATATCCTTAACCTGAGTCCATGTACTTTCAATATCGGTTTCCTCTGCTTCTTGTAATGCTTCATAGCGGTTCTTTAGCTCTAAATGAAATTCTTCTTTTTTTGCTGATGTCCTAAGTTGTTTCACATCATATCGTTGGTTCCGTTGTTCAAACCTTCTACCTGTAGCCATGATTTTTAATCAGAAGTCTGCGACAACAAGATGGTGGTCACTGCTGATATCAGCTCCGCGTTTATTCCTCACATCCATCAATGATCTTCTAAATTTTTTACTCAGTGCTATGTGGTCAATTTGGTTTTCTGTTTTATGATCCGGAGATACCCAAGTGATCTTATGGCAATTCTTATGAGGGAATATTGTACCTCCAATCACCAAATCATGGCTGGCACAGAAGTTTGCAAACATGTCTCCATTTTCATTCATTTCCCCAATGCCATGAACTCCCATTACCTGCTCCATGCCTTCATTTCTGTCCCCAACTTTTGCATTTAGGTCTCCCATAACAATCAAAACATCCTTCTTGCAGGTTTTCCTGACAGTGTAATTTAGGGATCGATAGAACTCTTCTTTTAGTTCAACGTCTGAAGTTTCTGTAGGAGCATAGCACTGGATGATTGTGACATTTCGGATGTTTGTCTTAAAGCGTGCCGTCATTAACCTGTCTGATAAGGGTTGCCATTCCATAAGGCTTCTTTTTGCTCCTTTTGTCAACAAGAGACCAACTCCGTTCCTATGTTCTGCATCTTCTGCAGTAGATCCTGAGTACAAGAATGTCAGCCCATCTTGTGTTTGCATTTCTCCAAAGTCTGGCCATCTCACTTCACTAACCCCAAGGATATCCAATCTGTATTTCAGCATCTCCTTTGTAACCTGCTTTAATCTGCTGGTTTCTCTCAAAGTTCTCACGTTCCAGAAACCTATTTTCGTGGTCCTTTTCATTCCAAAAGTCGTCAATGCTGAATCTATCCGGCTGTCTTTTTTTGCTGTTTCCGTAACAAGAGATTTTACAGGTCGGGTTGTTAGCCCTACGCCAACCCCCAGCCATCCTGGAGGACCGATGTTTTCTGTCGGGGTTGTCTCCCTTAACTGGTAGATCCCCATTTTAAAGCGTCAGGAACTCACTCGCTCGCTTTTTAGCCCTTACATGACTTAGCCATGTACACAGAGTGTACCCGTTGCCCAGGAGCCATGACGTGGACATGCATGCATCGGACTTGGTAGGAATAAATGGCATTTCCTGTGTTTTATTAGTGCACTTCCACCAGCAGGGAGTGCACCCACAGGACCACATACTACCCCTTTGACCCCCGAAATATGTCCACAGATCCATAAATTAGTCAGATTAGAGTAGGATATGAGATAAATCTCTGGTTTAAGTGCGCCAAGTCCTAAGCAATTACTTGCTCTACTGCTGGTGTGTTCTCTGCCCGTGCGTTATTACAAATTAGGACCAACCTTCATAAACTTCAATTTATGTCACTAAAAGTACTTAAACTGCTTTCATAACTCTTCTAGTTTGGTGTAGTACCACGTATAATGTGATTACCTGGACCGGGAATTCAGCTCTGTGAAGGCAGTGTTCAGAATTGGAAGGACATCCTCCTCATTATTAATCAGTACCTCCTCTACAGATGGACTTAGCCTCAGCCCAGCTTCAGTTTCATAAAGTCTGTAGTTTAACAAGAGACAAGAAGTATTAAAAGTACCTGCAAACTGTGCATGTAAGAATTCAAAGTCTTAATAACACTAATATTGACATTAGTAATATCTGTAACATGTGCTTACATGATTCGCTATTATTTATTCAATAACAGTGAAAAGAGTGTTTGTGAATACGTTAAACAACAAAACCAATCTCGTGATATAATCCCCTGGATTATCAGCTGAAGCAGGCCGTATCTATCACTATTTCTCAAGATATGACCGAAATATTCCAACTTTCTCCTTTTTATGGTGATAACCTCCACGTCTTAGCTGAGTTCCTCGAGAACTTTTTTGTTGGTTAGACGGTCAATCCAGGAAATTCTGAGAATACGTCGGTACAACCACATTTCGAAGGCCTCCAACTTTTGTAAAGAAGCTTAGGTCAACGTCCACGATTCAGCGCCGTATAAAAGCACATCTGAGTAGTCTTAACTTGGTGTTTAAGTTTAAGGCTCTACTCCTGAACATTGATCCCATTTTGATGAAAGTGGCTCTGGCTTTTACGATACGGCACTTTATTTCCAAGGAGTGATCCCACTGGTGATTAATTGTGCTGACCAAGTATGTATATTTCGATACCCTTTCTATTCCTTTATTATTAACTACCAGCTGACTGGTAAATACATTCTTACTGGTGACCATGAGCTTTGTTTTTTGATGTTAAGATCTAAGCCGTGGTTGGTACTGGCCTTCACAATACGATCCATCAATTCTTGGAGACCTTCCAGAGAGTCGGCGAACACTACAGTGTCGTCCGCGTAGCGAATTTTATTTAATCGTTCTCCAATCACAAGCACTCCAACGTTTATATTTTCCAATGCTGCTTCGAATGTGTTCCGAAGAGGGATTGAATAGAATTGGAGATAGATTGCATCCCTGCCGAACATATGTAATATCCATAAGAATAATTCCCAATATCGGCTTCGAAAATAACATTATTAATTGCATGCTTCACTTGTGCTAAGGTGCTTGGGTCGTATTTTCTTAGCTCGTTGGCGATATGTAAAATAAGGGTTTGTCGGTGAGGTTACACCGGACTTGAGGATATGAAACGCTTCCAGTAGCATTGTTTGATTTTCTTCTTTAGCTGCGGCGCTGGCAGACTTGGGATCTGTGCGGGCCCTTTTACGTCGAGGCGCTCCTGGTGTTCTAGAAGATGTTATTCCTTCAACAGCAACAGCGATCGGTCCCGATCTTCTACTTTTCTGAGTACGAGGCCCAGCTGCTGGGTGTGTCCTCTTGATAGGTCCTTGGTTCGATGGTGCTGAAGCGTACTTTGACGATTGGCTGTAATCTAACGTATCCACTTTGTCCGGTATGTTTCTCGGTTGCTTAACGGGGTAGTAGATTTAAGCGGGAATACTGCCAACCAGTCTTTCAACAAAATGGCTTTTACCAACTCCATATAGGTAAAGCGCTTTTTTTTAAACTGGTCTTTGAGTTTCTTATTCCACCATAAAGAAACCTCCCAGCATCGTTCCAACGGACGAAATACTTTTGAATCAATAACCATACGCATTCTACATTCATTACGAAATTCCTGAAGGAACTTGGCTTTCTGCAAGTGTTCAACCACAAACGGGTCGGTGTAGCTAAAAGACACTGTCTTTCTAGCCCAAAACCACAACCGGTAATAGAAGGAAAGTTTATCAACTGAACAATTCCTTATCCTCCTTGGTAACATACTTCAACCAATTGCGTTCCGACCTACAAGGTTCCACATTGATCGTAGATTTAAAAAAATCCTAATTGCGCCGTACACTACTGCAATCAGTAGGTTCATAAAACTTAATATAAGCATGGAGATGATAATCACGTGTTAACTTATGCTTCTGTATTCCTACGCAATAAGTTTCGACACCGTCGAAGTAGGAAAGAAAGTCTTCCCTAACTGAAGGATTATCTTCAACTGGAGACGCAGAAAACTCCTACCTCGCTTACTACCTTTACAAGTCTGAACCTGATAACGGACATAACGTTTCTTTAGGGAGTGCTGATAAGGTTTTGGGTGTGGCCGGATAAAGTAAACACCTGAATCGGAAAGTGGTGTCGAATTGCTTCTAAGATTTCATTGTCGGTCATAGGATGATCTAAATATTTAGCCTTGATGACATATTTCATCAAATGGTCGGCGTAGCTCAGTCGATTTTCCTCGATGCACAGGTCGTGATTAATATAAACACGGGACCTTGGATTGGTATGACACGTTGCAATATTGTATGAAAAATGCGTCTTTGAAGTTCCTTATATTCCTTGACATTCCAGAACATATAACAGCGGTAAAGAACTGCAAATGAGGGGGATAATCAGTCGAGGATTCTAAATGGGCCTTCACATGATTGTTTATGAGTTTACACCTCTCCTCCGTACTTATATCGCAGACATCACAATCTGACCAGATCTGTGAAAATTCATCCATGCATGTATAAAGTGAAGCTTTGTACTCACCTCCACGTGATATTTCATTTGTAAGCATCTGGCCCGTTTGGTTGCATCAGTGAAACCACTTTCCTCCCAAATCGCTGCCAGTCTCTCCATTTGAGTTCGCGTAAAATTGTCCGCATAGGACAGACAACACATCGTCATAGTAACTGAAAAGGAAGAAACCATACATTTATATTTCTTGGATAAGAAAGAAGTTGGAAACATTTCTTTAAGTTTTGCACGTCGCACTACTGATCCCAGGGCAAGTCATAAAATGCTTTGCTATGTACTTTTATTTAATCACACCATAAATTTCGCTTTCGTACAAGAGTTGCCCACACTGTAATTCCAAATCTGAACTTTCGTCTGTCCCTACGTCTGCACCCTCACACAGCCTTCTCGCTCCCGTTCTGGATGCATTGACCGACCTGCTTTAACAGTCGTCGACCCAGAGTCTGGTATCCTTATTTCGGTAGACCTCGCTGTACGCGCTCACTGGGTTCACTCGCCGCCTTCTTCAGGTGGCTACTTGGAAGTTCCTCGAGTTTTCGTGGCCCCGCGTTGGGCGTCAATTTCTGCTACAGCCGTCCTTTCTCTGCTTTCGAGGAGTTGTAGCCTTCGGTGACGATGGGTTTCAGGGTTAATTTGAGACCCTAGCTTGTCGTCAGGGGATATTGCGTGTGGGGTACAAGATGAACAGTGACCTCCGGTAGAAGGTCCCGTCGTTGCAGCGTAGAAATAAAACACTTTGCGTAGACGACTATTACACGAGTGCATAGCACATTAATAGACATAGGCAAATTGCTACTGAACAACCATTAATAATAAAACTCGGTACACCATAATGTCCAACAGTTTTCGATGGCCGCACACGCTTTATGGCATTACGAATATAAATGTCACAGACTGAAAATAGAAATAATTCAAGGTCGACGCGATGTTTCACACCCATAACGGGGTCCGATGATCAGCAAATACAAGTTTAATGATTATTCTCGGTATACTTTCTGAGTCCAGTTCACTTGTACGGTAACCAGTCTAGTTAAATATTGCCAGAAGCAACAGAGAAGAGATGCAAAGTCACAAATACGTACGTATCAAGTTTTCCCATATTACAAATATCCATTTCTTTAACCTTCTTTCTAATTAATAGCATTAAATTAATTAAAAAATGATTTAGCAATTCGTGGTGTGAGTAACCCTTATGGGCTCACTGACCCTCCCTGAAAGTCTTCCTGTGGAAATAATCGCCTTTAGAGGAAACAGAATTCACTTAGGTTTCCCTTTTTCCATGTCATTTATATGTGGGAAAGAGTGGTCTACAGCAATATGTTTTGTAACTGAATTCTTGTCTTTACCATTTTGAATTATCCAACTTGTGATGTAGCCCATGTAACATAGTGGCCGCCACTTTAAGCGACTTCTATGCATTCGCTATTATTGCATTAGCATGTAGTTGTGTAAACTTTCCAATCTTGTACACAAATGGATTTTCACAGACGTGCCTCTGAAGTTCGCCAATAGAGACCACGAGTTGTACCAAGTACGAGAGTTATAGTCGGCGCCGTAGGAACGAGTCATTTTGTGCGATGGTTATAATGCTGACTGCACCGAGGAGCTTATCAGACTGAACGCCCAAACAAAAGAAATGCACTGACCGTGCCACCTCAGGTACACAGACTAGGCCCTTTCGCCAGCTCCGCTAGCTTCTGCGCCGACTATACAACTCGCCAAAACCATAGGACTGATTCCTACTTTGTCGATATTTTGTAGTTACCACAGACAGACATTCAATTTTCCTAGATCACACTAACATAAGCAAATGCAGCGGTGAGGCATAAGCCTCGTGTTCCGCAGATTTCGTTCTTGTTTCAGCCTCCCAGCAGCGCTGTTTCTGAGAAGTGTGGCCATGGAACTTTGCGATCGTCGAGGTCTGGGGGCGTAGCGGTCACCAGCCAACATTTCTGGATATTTTCTGTTTCAGAGGAATAACGAAACTTGCAAAGATTTGCTGAGGAAGTCTCTTGAGAGTACAGACTACTTTGGCAAGTTTCAGGTACAGGCATTCTGAAAAGTTAGTTGCAGTTGAAACCCTTTTTGACTGCACTATGGCCTGTTACCAAGGGCTGGGGAAACGTGGTGTAACTTTAAGTTAAAACATGGCTGTCTTCTGAGTTTAGCACTATGTAACTCATCGCTGTGGTGATGGAGGCAGCAAGGACCTCTGAAACACTAGTAAACGTCTACCAGATTACACGGTGCTGCAAACCAAAAGACAGCCGTCATTGGACTCACCGCTGGGAGAACCTTCAATCGAAATTCTATTCCAATTTGTTAATATACTTTTGGCTTTAGAGTCAGATAAGGAGTGATAATTTTACATCAAGTTATTTATACTGATAGTAGAATTTAGTTTTAATTAATAAATTTAAAACAAGTTTTAAAATTTAAAATCAGGCAACTTGGTGATGTTTTTTGTAAGTCTGTGACACATAAACAATACGGTACAAGTTTTAATTGCATTCTTGAGGAGTCTTGGTAGTGAATGCAAAACGTGAAGAAACGTGGCCTGGTTTAAAAAGAGATT
Source organism: Zootermopsis nevadensis (assembly GCF_977971745.1). NCBI lineage: Eukaryota > Metazoa > Arthropoda > Insecta > Blattodea > Termopsidae > Zootermopsis > Zootermopsis nevadensis. Next base: position 8,042,952 of record NW_028259144.1, on the reverse strand, counting down.
GGCCTGTAACCTCGTATTGTCATATTTCAAAAATCGATGTTGCCGCCACTTTTGTGGACGTGCTGATTCAGTCTTCTGAGTCCTCGCACCCATCACACATGAAGTGAAATTGATCCATCACTATCACTGAATCCATTTGACAGCATTTTTCTTCTTCTTATTAGTGTTGTCCAAATACAATCCACCACATGAACCACGGGGGATGGGGGGGGGGGGTGATGGAGGTTGCTGGTGTAGGCCCAGTTCGAGAAAATATTCCTGCAGATGGATTGTTTCCAGGCACTTTGCACTGTATTTTCATATTCAGTGTTGACTGGGGTTTTATTAACTCTTCAACCACCAATACCAACCAGCGGTTGACTTTCATAAATAAATGGATAGTTCATTCCTTCAACTTCAACAACATTGTAGGCTGCCCATCTGACTTGATTGGTTACTCCAAGGACTGCCTTATGCTTCCACTTCTTACTTTGGAGGGATTAGAAATGCTTTTCCAGGATCGTCCAGATGCTTTTTTGTAGTCTTTCAGAGTGCAACATGGTATATCCTATGACTTCCTTTTGTAAGGTTGCCAGCCTTCATTCTGAATCAGTCATACTGCTTCCTTCATGAGCAGTGTTCTGGCTTTTAAATGCCATAGTCCAAAAAACAAAGGATCGTAATCTTGTGGCAGTTAAGAAAACTGCTTCTAAATCTAAGGCTTTTGTAGTGAAAGCTATTGAACCTACTCGCATGTCATTTTGACGTGTTCAAAACACCTTCAACTGACACAGAAACAAAGACGATCCATGCCACCGCTTCCAACTCCATTACACCTCTATCCTGTCGACAAGATCTGGATACATGGATAGGATCAAAATTGAATTGCAGCCCAACAACTTCATCAGCTCGTCATTCACTCCTTTCTAAGGCTCTGGAAGCATCCCAGTGAGCATTGCTTATCCCACAATTTCTCTGCCCTTTTCTGGCCCCAGCCAGAGCTCCCTTCCACTCTCTTGCTTCCTCCCATATGTCCCACCAGACAGACTCCCTAAGGCCCTCAAAAGAGCTTTCTTTCGGACCTCTCTATTTCCTTCTCTCCATCTCGCACACGCTACAACATGCCCAAGCCCTCCTATTTGTTCCCACCCCCTGCCTGATTCTGAACCAGTCCCCACTGGTTAGGTTTAGGCTATTCCTTTTAATGTCCTGTTCCTATAAATCATAGCGCTATCCGCTAGCATGACTTATTAATCGCCGTGATGATGGAGGCAGCGTGGACCTCTGAAATGTTGGACATCTACCAGACTACACGGCACAACAACCCAGAAGACGGCCTACAGTCAGTATCAGCCATCAGTCGATTTCAAAAGAGGAATATCACTAATTAATTTGGTGAAAGCTTTATGGATTTTTGTGAATTTCAGTTTAAAGATGTCAGTGTTCAGGATTTACAAATGAAACTGAAAGCCTTAAACCATCAAGTTCTTGATAAAAGTTTCCATTGCCGATTGGCCATCGTTTTAATGTGTGCTGTACCAGTTACCAAACTGCGTTATATAGGAATTAGTGTTTAACCAGACTGGATGGAGGGGTAAAGGCATCAGCGGAAGTCAACTTGGAAGAGCCAAGCACTCACCAGATGAAGAAGTATCTTCCGCTGTAAGCACATTCCATAAGCCAAGATGGAACAGAACCAGCCTTTTGTGGGCCATTCATATTTCTTTACTCAGCCCTCCAGAACCAAACTGTGTGGAACAAAGGACACTCTTAAGTCACATTAAGACTGAATGTTTCTTTGGTGACAAAAACTTTTACCTGATGTTCTTTTACTTTAGGTTTGAGCAGCTGCTGAGAGTAAGATGATGTAGAGTAATTCATGTGTAATTTTATGTTCGGTTTAGTTTTTTTTTTACTTCTTATGCCACGTGATCAAAAATTCACGCAAGAAAACCCACTGGGGTCACATCATGTAAGCTCCTTACATAAAACAGTCTGTTGTCTTCTAACAGTGTAAGTGCAAAGATATATTTTTCATAAGTGTAACGAGTGTTTATCGTCAAACACCATATGGCATCTTGCTTGAAAATTAACTTTCCAGAATGATACATTTTCTGATTCTCCTGCGCCAAACAAATCGAGAATGTTGTCTGACGAACCGTTTCTATAACGAAGCTCGTCACTGGCTTTTTCAGACGTGATTTAAAGAATGAATGCGTGAATTTCCGAGCACAGCGGATATTTCTGACACATAGTGTTTTTGTTTTCTGAATTCAATGTAATTTTTATTTTATTTTTAAACCATGTGTCAGGAACAGGTTGCTTGACTTTTTATCATTCTGTACACACTAATTTTATTTGTCAATGCCATTTAAAGAAAGTATGTTAATGTAGGAAGTTGTTTATGCCAAAGGAAAAGTGTGTTCACATAAGTGAGAATGTTGACGAGGAGCTGTAAGGGCAAGCTGAATTTTGGACATAATTAGAGTTTTGGAGATGTATTAACATTGTGACTTTATCTAAATCTGAAATTATTCTATTTGGTTTACTATTTCCCTACTGAAACCCGAGAGAATGATTCTGAATGAGTGTGCATGGCCTCTGGCGTGGCGTAAATCCCCGCAAGCCAAGAATATATTATGTGGCCTCTGGCGTGGTGTGAAAACCCGTAAGCCAACATGAGATAAATTGAAAAGACTGTGATGTATCTTGAATGTGTGATACAAAAATCAGACTATCTGATTTTTTAGTAATAAGATGTATCATGACTTTGCATGGTAAAGGCTATCCAAATATTGTATATTTTCATTTTGTTGAACAATTAGGAATTTTGGGGGAAGACATTCCAGTAAGTCACATGTTAGGCATTGTTTTTTGTAGGGGAATGAGTATTTATTTTGCCCCAAGGATTCACATTTATTTCAGAACAGGCTGTAGAAGCCACACACCAGGTAGTGCTTACATGATGTCCTGGGCTCAGCATTCTCGCACCCTGACCAAACTGTTGTCACGTTTGGTGAAGGAATCATTCAGCAATTTTGCACGACTTTTTCCCTTAGTTCCTTCCTTTGTCTGAAGACTCCATGTGTGAGGTGAAGTGGGAACTACACTTACAGCAGAAATCCTAACACCAAAATTTGTGCTGAAGAACCCCATTTCAGTTTGTCTTATGCCTGATAAGGTACTTCCTATTGATTGGCTGACATATTAAGATGTTGCTCATCGTGTTTGAATTGCTAGTCCCCCAAAGACGGGGCATATATTTAAAGTTGTAAAATATATGATAGATCTGTTTTGTGTGTATTTCGGGAAAACATTAATTTGGCCTCGTGTATGGGATATCAATAGATATTTGAAAACAGGCATAAGCAGCGAACTTGGGAGGTGACAGATTGCTTGAGGAAAGCGGAAGTAGGAAATGGGAGTCTTAACAGTAGCCATAAATTGTAAGTGATTGTTGAAGTTTGTATTGTACAATAAACCAGTTTGTATGTATGGGCTTGTACACTTATTCTGATCCTTACTGTCAAAGCTCTTAAGGCAGAGGTTCCCAAACGTTTATACCTTGTGCCCCCCTTAAAACATTTAATAAATTTCACGCCCCCCCCCCCTTCCAGAACAAGTGCAAGCAAACAGATTTGACATAAAATTTAGCTATGAGTATACAGCACTGTAAGACAACTTAACTGCCTCAACCAAGCAACGGATGTTAAAAATGTTTCTCCATATTTTGTTAAAAAAGGTTTTTCATATAAACCCCCCCCCCCCCCCCAGGGGGGACCACACTTAGGGAACCTATGTCCCAAGATATATTAGGATTCCCATATTTTTCATTCAACATTTCAAGCTTTAAAACATCAATTGTTTTTATAGAAAGATTGGCTTATGTAGCTTAAATGCTCTATGTAGAGGCTCTTTAAGGATTCTCATAGATTCCCAGGTTTATATCCCCCTTTGATAATTTTGTTGGTTAATCAGAGCACTTGAAATAAATTGTTTCTGTGTTCTAGTACCATAATGTCGGAAATATAGTACATTGATCCGAATCATTCAAACAGAGATTTCTTTGAAACAGGAAGTCAGAATGATGTTCATGAGAACGTAACAAATGCTAATGGTAAGAAAGTTGAAACTGTTCCTGGCCACCACACAAAGTAGGTCCTGGAGGTAAGAGTTACAGTGCAGTCATACAATTTTAATCCTCGGAAGCTATTGTGGTGTTCAGAGAAAGAGTAGAGCTATTTGAGCTCTGAATTATGACAGGCTATGGACAGAAGGAGGCCTGAATGCCTTACCTGATGATCATGTGGATTCAGTGGTCCCTAGAAGCACTGCTTATCCACCTAATATGGAGTTTAAGAACACACATTTGTGGCGTAGTGCTATTTTTATGCCCTACCCATTCCTTTTTTTTTAAAAAAACCTTTCAGGTTTAGTAAATAGCACTAACCATGATATGGAGCCAGTTAGCTCTCCCTGTATAGAGACTAAGTTGCAGCCAAGACAACCGGGCTCAGTTCCTAGGAGAGCGAAAGAATTTCTTTTAGCTACCACCTCCACATTGACTGACTCGGCAACTTCAATAGTTGTTTGTCGTCAAGGTCTACCTTTTCTCACTGATAAACATATTAGATGCGCCTAAACATCTGGCATGAAACACTGTGGTCAGTTGAATTTTCACTGTTGTTGCAGAGGGGGGAGTTAATATATTTTAATATTCAATTGACCTCAAAGGACAGGCATACAGACTGCTACATGATAAAATATGTGTGTGATAGAAACCAAAGGTCACAACAGGTTCTCATTGTAGTGGTTGTGCTGCAGACTAGATTGGCATTCGATTTCTTGCAGCCGGAAGTCGTCTTAGTTACCGATCCAGACCGGCCCTAGGGCCATCAAAAGGACACCATTGTCTTGAAGCTAAGTATTTACCACCACCATCTAGAGCTATGGTTAAATATTAGTGGATATTTACCTTTGTCCCCCTCCCACCAATCACTCTCCAAGTGGTGCTTAACAAGCAACAGTTTAATATTTCCAGTCACAGTAAGAGCCTATGATCTAGATTTGCCCACATAATAGCCCCTGTATTGTTAGAATAAAAGAATAGGATAATTGACATTTATTGTTTACTTTTATTAAAGATAACAAAAATTGTGCTTTCGAATGCTGCCATGCACAAGGAGTGACTCCCTCTGGGCAAATTCCGGAATACCTTCGATTAGGCCACGATCGCTTCCTTACACATCCTTTACAATTCATCATTCACAATGGTCCTCTCATTCGACACTGTCGAAGGGGGAAAAAAGTTCTGAGAAAGACAGGAAATTCACTTGTATACCAATTCTAGCATATTCAGTGGACTCTGCCCTTTGTGAATGGAAGACACCAATGACCTCTTTTCTGACCTCAAACCCTGATATAATGATGCCAGCCTTGTGCACTGCCAACACAGGTCTATGAACAGATACTGCTTATACTAATTAACATGCAAATTCCTTGCAAGTCACAACCCTTGTTATATGTGTCAGTGTACCTGTTTGGTTTTTTGACACAATACAGAATGGAATACTTAGGAAAACTCTGGTTTAAAATACTAAACTCCAGATTCATTACAATTTCCACCCCTCATGTAATGAGTGATATGCTCATTTATGTCACTTCTTTCATTTTCTGAAATGTAATCCTTATGTCGCCTGCACTTTGTCCCTCGAAGGTACACGCTACCACTATTTACGAGTAAACAGTAAAACATGACATCTCTAATAGTTTTTAAAGTTTGAATAATAGTGTGTCTTCATTTAACCTGAGATTGATTTTGGTATTGAAGTCCTTCTAATACATCTTCTGCCTCTTCACGTAAACTCTCTGCTTTCTGCTTCAGCAGTAGCTGTAAGAATAATCATGTAAACTAATATTAACATTTATTTACATAATTCAGATTCTCAGTTGAAAGACATGTAAATGCAGGGGAAAAGAGAACCCTTTTTACCTACCTACTTACTCCACGGAGCCGAGTCCTTCCTGAGAAGCTAACAGTTGCTCAGCCGCTCAGGAAATTCCAACACTTATGAAATCTGAAGGCTTTTTACCATGTTCACAAGAGCCCATCACTGGTCTCTGTCCTAAACCAGATGAATCCAGTGCATACTGCCCCATCCTATTTCTGTAATATTCGCTTTAATGTTACCCTCCCACCTACGTACCCTGTATGCATTTTTCTTCTCTCCCATGCAGGCCACATGCCCTGCCCATCTCATGCTCCTTGACTTGATCAGTCTAATTATATATGGCAAGCTAGACACTTTGCAACTTTCTCCAGCCCTTAGTAATTCATCCCTCAAAGTTCCAAAAATTCTCCACAGCACCCCATTCTCAAACAGCATCAGTCTATGTTCCTCGCTTAGTGTCAGAGACCGTTTCACACCCATACAAAACTACAGGTAAAATTGTTTGTAGACAGACGAAAGATTCCGAACTGAACGGTAGCATGCATTACCTGAATTGAATCTGCTCTTAATTACCTCTTGAATCAAACTTTTAAAAGTTACTGTTACTCCCAAATATATGAACTTTGCCATATTTTCAAAGCATCCATTAACTATATTTATGTTACAATTTTGCCCTACCTTCTGGTAACAACACATGAACACATACTTAGTTTTCTCTGTGTTTACTTCTTGACTAGCCTGCTTACTAGCGAAAATTAGAGCTTATGTGTTTTTCTTTATGGTATTTATGTTATCCCCCAATATATTTACATCATCAGCAACCAAAGAGAACCCTTAGCATTGCAAAATGACTGTCAGTAATCAATAGATTTAAAGTAAATTAATTAGCAAGTTATTCACCATACAAAAAAAAATCAAATAAGATCCTCAAGAAGAAAAAAGTTAGGAAATGTATGCATAGCATGCATTGAACAGAAGTTGATTTTTCACCTTTGTAAAATGGCACCAATTACATCAACTGTCTGGGATAAATGAAGAAGATCCTGTCAACTGATTTTCCCCTCAAATGAAGGTAGAGGATTTTTCTTTGCAGACGTAAGTAAAGTAGAGCCGGGATAGCTCGGTCAGTATAGTGACTACCTACGGGCTGGGTGATCGGGGTTCGATCCCCGACGGGGGAAGAGGATTTTTCCTCTAGCCTCTGCGTCCAGACTGGCTCTGGGGCCCACCCAGCCTCCTGTCCATTGGGTACTGGGGTCCTTTCCCGAGGTAAAGCACGGCCGGGGCGTGATGCTGGCCACTCATCCCCATCTGGTGCCGAGGTTAAGAAAGAGTAGGAGCTCTACCTCCGCTCCCTGCAAGTGCCTGCACAGGCATGTAGCGGGACTCTTTACTTTACTTTACAGGCGTAACAATATTAATTGATGTTCTCATGGAGGTGAAGATGCCAATCACAATCATCTGGGTTCTATACTGTGTGAGCTTCTAGGTGGTTATCGCTGTTTAAAATAAACATATTGCTACCATCGTTACCCCAAAGATGCTGTATAGACCAAGAGAATTTACTTACCTTAGCTGCAGCTACAATTTGATTTGCTGTCTTTTTTGGCAAATGATCAATTGAATGAACCATCTGCTTTGGGTCAGCATTTGCCACATCTCGTAATGTCTTGTAACCAGCTTTGTAGAGTTGCCTGGCTCGTCCCTACACAATGAACGAGCAATAAAATAATAACATACAGTGAAACAAACACTTACTACAGAGTTAAAGAAATAGACGCTAGTGGACATGGATAATGAAAATCTCAGTTTCTTTAACATTCTAACAAACTTATAAATTAAATTATACAATTTAATGAACTATCACTAAACAAACATTTTGCTAGAATAGGCTTCCTGGAAATTGTCAAACATATTCTCAAAATATTCATTGTACATATCAACATACAGAGAACTGTTAAATAAAACATTTTTAGGAATATATTACAGTGAAACCTCGATGCATCGTTTTCGGCGGGGGTGGGAAATAAAAACGATGAATGCGGGAAAACGATAGATGCGGGAAAGCATTAAAAATTTTAAAAAAAACAAACAATGTTTCTCTTTCAAAGTTACTTCTTTTTACCAAAAAAGTCTTTAATGGACAACTGGTTTGTCGAAACTTTACGTTTTAGGCCAAACAGAGCCCTTTCCACGTTCAAAATGCTTTCCTCGTCACGTTCACTAATATTATGCGCATAAAAGAACGACTTCACTTTTGCCAATGCAGCGTGTGCTTCGGCAAAACTCGGCAAAGTTCGGGCTCGCATTCGTCGTTTCTCCCTCTTCCTCACCGCTCCCTCAACCTTCGCGGACTATAACAGGAAAAATGGAAGTACTATTACTGCCAAACTCAACGAAACGTAGCTGTAGAAGACACGATATGAACCAGAAGAATGAAAAAGTTTCGCTCGCCTTTCCTTTGTACTTATAATAAAAGCATTTGTGAAGAAATTCACACTGCACATGCCATCTGGCATCGCTGGAACGAAATATGAGTGCACCCAAATTAAAATCGTAAAATTTCTGACAATGGGCACCGCCATTCACTCCAACTATCACCCCTGCACCGCTGACCCCTCATTCCAAAAGAATCTGTGCTGGTTGGGCGACATAACAGGTTACCGCTACTGTTTATTCCAAAAACATTGTGCGTCTTTCGGTATTAATTTATCTCTAAACCCAGCATTTTAAATTCTCAGAAACGATCATTGCGGGAAAATTGTGGGCCGGGACTAAGATTTTTGAACGATAGTTCGAGGAACGATAGAAGCGGGAAAATGTAACATTATTTTATATGGGATGTATCCGGTACCGAACAAAACGGACGATGCATCCGGGAAAACGATAGTTCCGGGAACGATGGATAGAGGTTTCACTGTAACACCAAATTTAAAATATTCACTTCTTCTTGAACAGAAAAATGGCTACATGTTGTGCACAACTGCCAAGTTGCTATTTCCCAGAAATAATAACCAAAGTTACATTCCTTATGGGAAATTGGGGTTATATGAATTACTACTAACACTTATCAAAGCATAATCAAACTGCCCATTTCTTCATTAAACACACACACAAAAAAATGCAGGTCTAATAACAATAAACATGTAATGGAGAAAATATGTATAATGAATTATTTTTGGACTATCAGCCTTGTCTGGTGGTTTAATGGAGAAAACACCAACGTTTCGAGAACCATCTTCATCCTCATCCTCAGAGTACTAAAAGTACTAAGTACCCTGAGGACAAGGATGAAGACGGTTCTCGAAGTAGTGATTCCTCCATTAAACCACTAGACATGGCTGGTGGTCTGAGAAGAATTTGTTATACTTAGTCGCTGTGAAAGCTTCAGATCAGAGGAAGTATGACTATCCAAATTATTAATCCTGAAGGTAAAAAATTGATTCAGATGCCATTACAGCTTTGCACCACGCAAATATGAATCTCTTGGTGTAAAACCCACCGATCTTTCAAAAACCAGATAAAAAAAAACAAAATAGTGTGGTTGAATAAATGGGACAGAAATTGAAATTCACAGCTGGCAAATGATTTCCATATTAAGACATTAATATAATTTTTTTTAATTTACCTTGATTAATGACATTTACAAAAATGTCATTCCTGATCTAATCTAACCACTTTTTGTAAATATGCCATCAAGACAATTTATTGACTGGTTCTATCATTTTACCACAGGAGGAAATGGAATTATAAATGTCAGTGTGACTACCACCTTAAACAATATTTGAACTTACTCTTTTAACTGCTGGCAAATCCATCAATTGTAACAACTCAGCTGTACAACAGTGAGAAAGCTGCTGGGTAAAGTTGACTAAGAGATCTCGGAATGCCCAAAACTCCTTCATCTCCTGTGCATAAAATACAAGCTATAAAACCACGTATGTGACACTGCAAGTGGCAGATCTAGAGACAAACGCTAGTCTGCGTGCAGACTCAGATCTACCGACATAGTTGGGCACAAATCTTACTTTGTTATTAGCACTCTGAACACTTCTCACCTTCTAATTGCACTTAACATAAAAGTCACTTTATTTATGTGATATTCATAATCGTGTTAAACGTCCCTCACAAAACTAATTTTTAATTGCCACAGCTGTAATCTTGCAATTTTCTCACTTCTATTTATTTTATACGCACAGTGACATCTTCTACAAGCCTGTGAGTTGAGTAGTGATAAGATTATAATACTCAGCAAAAGGTTTAATTTTGTTATAACAGCACTGTAAATATCATATTTTCTAACCTCACAGAAACGCAGCACACAAGAAGAAAAGGCAGCTGAAGAGGTCATAAGGGTCTGAACAAAGCCACGTGGAACCTCATATTCATCTGCGACATCCCACACAGATCTCTGATTCCACAGGTCATACAGCATCAGTGTTAAGTAGAATCTATTAAGCACCTGTCCCTGTCCTGACTAACATCAAGCAGGTATCAGTAAACAAATACAAAAGTCAATAAAACTTTTGCGGCTGATCAACCAAGAAAATTTTATTGAGTTACGTCGCCACGAAAGCTTCAAAACAAATACAAAAGTGCATGAAGTTTGGGATTATCCTGAAATTCACTGCACTAAAATAAACTGTATTAAGTGTAAAGAACACTAACTCCAAGGAGCAGAGTCCTTGATAAGCTAATAGTTGCTATGCTATTCAATAAATTTCTTTTGTCTTTTATGGAACGTGAATGTTCATCATTCATGTGTTTATAATAAATTGCCAATGGAACTATCTTAAGCCAAGCCACATCTTCACACCATGTCGTTACTTCCCTTCAGGTTTTCTGACTAAAATGTTGATGAATAACAAACAAGTTACACTTTAATGTACAACTTTGGCTTTCAAGATGAGCCACATCAAATGTTGAAAATTATCCAACATTTCAGCAGACATTGCAGTTGCCACTCTCAGAGTGAGTATGCAATGGATAACATTTCTGGAAGCCTTAAATAGGGCAGGTAGTAGGTCGTAAGTTGGATTTTATGGTGCCGATTTGTTAAGCAGAACAGGACGCTGCTGTCCAATTGTACATGAGTGTGTAGTTGAGGGAAAGAGGTGATGAAAAATCATTACCATGTAGCCCATTTTTCTGCACAACCGATTAGTACCAATGATTTTAAGATACTTTTTCCACATTTTTAACATTTCTGAAATTATGGCATGTCTTACATTTGATGGCATCTAAGAAATGATGTCAACAAATTATATTTTATGACTAAAGCACAAGAAAAATCTTCATGTCTGTCACACTAGTCATGGGACAGTAAACATAAAGATAGCAACAAAGAAGATTCCAAAAGTATTAATATAAAGATTTATGTTTTAATATTAACAATTCCTATTGTAATATTGTATTTTAAAACCTATTACTAAATGAAGGGTGCATCTCACAATTGGTGGTATCTTAAAATTGAGGAAATATTATATATAACCATAAAAAATCATACTAAACATTTCTGAAAGAGAAATTTCTTAATGTATTTTGGAATAGGCTGTTACCTATAAAATGTTGGTAAATTTCTACCAGATTACAAGGTGCAATATCTCAGAAGACGGTCGTCTAAAATTTCACGCAATTCACCATATAGTCCAACACAAGTTATTACCTTCATAGTCTGTCCATTCACCATGCGTGCCATGCAGACTTCAGATATTCCAAGCACATTTGTTGTCTGAAAATCCTTCACATCCAGTCTGTTATACTAGAAGAACAAACAAAAACTTTCTTTAATGGCATTAAAATATTTAATAATGTAAAAATGAAATGTTCGTGTTTTCTGTCCAAATTGCTTAAAGCATTCCAAATTCACATTTTATGTTCTTTTTATCAGGGCCCTTCAACAAGATCTGATGAAGCATTCAGTGGTTAAAATAAACAACAAACAGGCACAGTTTTTCTGTAAAGTAAAACTGTCACACTACCTGTCTTACCTACCGCAGAAAAGTACAATACAGGGTTAGGTTTGACTTGGCTCATCAAGTCATATGGAGTAACAAGATACAGCAGATGCAGGTATGATGACAACACTAGGCTTGACTGAGCTTGAACCAGGTCCTGGTATAACGTGTGGGCACGAGACAAATGCATACATCCTGCAAATTCAAAGCATTGCAAACATTGATTTCACTAAAACCAATTACAGACTGCATACAACAAAGATGTCTTCTTGATGCGGGGGGGGGGGGGGGGGGGGGGGGGGGGATAATAATAATAATAATAATTGACATAGCAGTACCGACTGACAGGAATGTGATTAAGAAGGAAGCAGAGAAGATCTTGAAATACAAGGACCTTCTCATAGAAATACAGAGAATGTGGAAGGTTCAAGCAAAAATAATTCCAGTAGTTATAGGGGCAACAGGAACTGTCTCCAGGTCGCTCAGGAAATATTTGGCCAACATTCCGGGCGAACACGACGTCAGGGAACTTCAGAAAACTGCCATTTTGGGAACTTCATACATCATTCGAAAGACGCTGTTGTAAAATAAAATAATATAATACATGTAATACATATTAAAAACAAAACGTATCCCGGAAATAGCTGCTGCCCTATGTACCTTATGGACAAGGTCTGTCTCGGGTACATAGAAGTACATACCCCATAAAGTGGTGAATAAATGGGATGATGATGATGATGATAATAATAATAATAATAATATTTATGAAGACGAGCGTAAGCAGTATTCAACTCTTTGAAAGCGAGATCATTTTTGTCTGGCATGGTTCTCAACACAGATGATAAATCCTTTTTTTAAACTGAAATATGCGTGAAATAATGTCAACACGGAAGTGAGAAGAAAATATCTGTAAACAGCAGACAAATGAAAGATAACCAAATTCCCAATATATGCAGTCTTACATAGACAGCAAAAGCAAGTGCTGGACGATGCACGTGTACATACACACCTTTTATGGCAGCTTTCCCAAGTCTGCTAACTCTGAGTAGCGCCCCGCTTTTCAAATGTGCTATCACATTATGCTTCTCTCTCTTATTGTGAGTTGGTGTCAAAGGTTTATTTTTCTCCGTTCCAGATTTCGATGCGCTGAGCATATGCACTGATACGTTACTGTCGGCAGTGAGCATGGTGCTTGAATTTGGGCTGTCAGAGTATGAATAAGAAATTATTATTATTATACAAAACCTTTCTAAAAAAAAGACTGCAAAGGTGTAATCCGTACCAGAACAGACATGCATTATTTGCAAATTCTGAATTCTGAATCATAACTATTAATTAAAGACTACATAATTTATCTTACTTATACAACTTTAGTTTTCAACTATACAAATCATGTGATCTTAATTTTTCTTCTGAGTAACATAAATCAATTCAGATACACCACAATGACCAGCCATGTTAATTCTGAATAGGAGTCCAATGTTTCAGAAACCCTCTGTCTCGGTCATCAGGGAATGATGTGGGAGGTGACCACCATGTGTTGTTTAGATCAACTGCGTACATAAACACCACACACTGATCACCCATCACGTGATTCCCTGATGACTGAGACAGACGGGATTTCTGAAATGTTGGACTACTGTTCCGAATTGATGCAGCTGGTCACCCAAGAAGATTTTATCAAACCAGCCTTCTATTTAACACTTTAAAATATATATTTCTACAAGCTTCTTTACTGCCCTATGCCCTTGGGACCAGTGGCGAGCACGCTAACCATTAGTCCACCGAGGGCGACATTTGGTCTGGTAGAAGTTTATCAACGTTTCAGAGATCCTTCCTGCCTCATCATCAGGTGATCACCTACATGGTGCTAGAACCAAGAAGACAGCCATCTACGTACACACTGCCGTGAGAACCTCAAATCCGACTAATGTTTAACTGATGTTATATAAAAGTTTCACCTTGATTCTTCTGGATCAATTGTATGTAAGGCTTTCAATTTGATCAGTTGGGTTAAGATATTGTCAATCTCAAGAACCAAATTCACATTCAGTCTTGAAGCTTGTAAAGATAACAGGGAGCAACTTATCAGCTTCTGAAGAGTGAGTCTTGTGGTTGCAATACCTGAAATTGATATTAAAGGACACTCAATTTCTGTACATGTAACTGAATAACTTATAGCAAAGAAAATGTCTAGTGAAAAGAAATCAACCTGACAAAGTAACTTAACACCAGACTCGAAATACATATTAAAAGCACTTGCAATTACTATGCTAGGTTCTATGGTTAGAAAATATTAAATCTTACCAGTTTAATAAACTACTTCTATGGTAGATGTCAGCATACAGATTTCACTTGTCAGTTTTGGGGGAAATATAAAACTACCTACTCTGCTTTTAAAGCAAATCAGCATATGCCAAATTTCCCAAACATACAATATTCCAATTGTGTCCTAAAAGTTCCTTAATTTTAGATTTCATTCACTTAGTGTTAAATTTATTTGATTCCAACCCAATTATTTTAGTGTTATACAAAGAAGCTTCAAGAAAGTTTCAGGTAGGCTGGAGTCCACTTGTACCTGCGAAGATGTACATGTGTATACAGTGTATATTATATGCACGACCAAATTATTGTTCAGTTTATGTCAGACAAGTGTGTGTAATAGGTCCTAGAGGGCACAGCAGGGTGTGGAAGGTTTCACAGTAGGAAAATGGACACCTCAAGCAGCGGGCCAATACAAAATTTTGCTAGCAATAAAAAAAACTGGCTATAAACACTGAAGATGCTTCAGGTGATATATGGAAAATAAATGACAATCCAGTCCAAGGTGTTTGAGTGGCACCACAGGTTCAAGGATAGTTGTAAATTACTGGAAGACAACCCACATGGAGGATAATAGCCTGCAATATTATGGAACGAGGATAATGTGATACAGATAAACGAGGTTGTGGATTCTGATCATTGTCAGATGGCAGAGACAACTGTGAAGAAATCCAAAATTTAAGTTCATAGTACGGATTTGAAGATGCATCATGTCTGTGAACATATCAAACCAAGAATGTTAATGAAGGAAAAATGTGATGACCACAAGAATGTGAACCAATATAGCAGATAATAAAGCAGACTTCCTGTGAAGGGTCATCATGTGATGAAAATTAATGTTTCTTGTATGATCTTCAAAATAAATGGCAATTAACCATATGGAGGCTTATACCATCACCAAAAACCATGAAGTTGCAAAATAACTGCTCAAAAGGGAAGCTGTATTGTACGTCATGGTTACTGACAGGGCATTACATGCCGAAGTGCTACAAGAAAGATCTCACATGATTATAATAGCAAATTTGTCTAAACCAAACCAAAATGAGGGCAGCCACAGTGGGATGTTCCCACATGACAATGCCCCAGCACGTCACTGCCTGTGTTAAAGCAACTCAACCAACCATGGTACTGTGGCATTCCCCAGCCTACAATATTAGTCTGATTTCACACTACACATTTTGCACTCCTTCCATGGATCACGGAAGAGATGTCACTTCAAAGAAGCAGGAGGTTCAAGTGGCTTCAAAATTTGCGTTACAGAAATATTTTGAACGTCTGGCATTATATCTTTGCAACTTCTGTGATCAGATAAGACTCATGGCCCAGAATTTACTGAACCTACGATATAATCAGTTACCTTCTTTCCCAGAGAAACACTACATACTTACCCAGTCCAACAGCACTGAGAATCAAGTTTTGTATTCCTAAGCCATCATTCAAATGTAGTGTACTAGTGACATCATCCATTTCTGAGCAGAGAAGCTGTTTTACCTGAAAACATTAACAATTAAAACTACGTGGAGGCAGTGAGGTAACAGAAAAACAAAATTTACCTGCTTAACCAACATGCAGTAAAACTACACTACAGACAAAATCTCATCTTATAACTGTGACCTGACAAAAGTTATAACTACGAGTCACAACAACAAACAAAAGAATGTATTCCTCATGGGTAGCCCATTAACTGGCTGGGTAATGTTCTGTTTGAATAAATATGCATCCACCTCAAATCATTTATGCAGAAAGACTTTAAGCATCATCTATAACCGAACATTTAATACTATATGTAATAAATACAATCCAATATAATGTTCCAAACCATTACTGCTGCAGAGAATAATATAAATATTTCATTATTTGAAGAAAAACAGCAACTATGAAATGACGCTAGATGAAAGATGTTAGAAAGCATTAGCAGCACTTCCACTTACACAAATTTGTTTACATTGCCTCTCGTCTTGACCGGAACGCCGTATAATTATGCTGAACCTGCTAAAGCAATATGTCAAAGAAAGGGACAACAGAAACACAACAAAATGTAAGTCAGAACATAAAGCAAATGCTTCCAAAATTTGAGCTGGTGGCCTCCAGGATATTCCTAATGGACAGAAATGATAAAGATAAACCAACCAAATCCTGGAATCACATGTCTGCTCACTTGTATGTCCAGTCAGAATCAATACCATTCTTCTCACTACTTTCGGCTTCATTTATGTGTAAGTGGCAACGAACAATGGAACAAATCATATGTGGCAGCTTTGTACATCAGCCAAGGGTCTTTGTTGGTCCTATGGGTTGCAATGCTATATGGACTTGTAGGGTAGATACAACATTTCAGAACATTGATATCCAGGTATAGGTTCACAACCAGAAGACCAACACTGACATCTTTACTGCTGTGAAATATGTTACATTACAAGGGTAACATTCCATGTATCCCACCTTTAGAGCTTCATTTGTCTTGCAGATAAGAATGCTCTCGCCAGTCTCACCAAACCCAGCCCTTCCTGCCCGTCCAACCATTTGTTTGTAGCGGCTCAAGTTGATGAAGTCTCGTCCTACGAACGGCGAACGCAGGATCACTCGTTTAGCTGGCAGATTCACTCCTGCAGCCAACGTTGAGGTGCAGCAAATGCAGCAAAGCGTACCGGTTCGAAACGCTTCTTGTAACAAATGTTTCTCATCAGCAGTCAAACCTGACAGAAATCATGCAATAAATGAGCATAGCAGCACAATAAGGAAACATTAATGAATAAAAATCTACAGTCACTTGTACATGAAGTGTTCACTTATACTTGAAACTTCAGAGATTTACTCTGAAATAAACCTCTAAACTATCTTCAAAAAGTCACACCTCACAGCGCACTGTAATTATATTAAGACCTACGAAACAGAGAGAACTATTTGTTGTTGCAGAATATAGATATTACCTACCATTCCAATTTTATGGACAACCAACGTTGTCAAAGTTGGTAAATATAAAGGAATAGCCATTGCCAAAAACAGTCATTACACATGTTCAAGACTGAACATCGAGATTAAGTCATTAGCTTGCCTGCATCATATTCATGAGCTAATAGCTTCAAATCTTAACCTGAAGACTGGCTACCCTAAGGCTGTGATTTTCCTCAGTCCCTCCAGGCAAATGGCCGGACAGTGCCTTAAACTGGGCCATAACCATTTCCTTGCATATATTTCCAATTCACTATTCTGCAATCATTCTATCTCTCAATACTATGTATGTAATCTGAGCTAATGAGTGTCCTTAAACAAACCAAGAATAAATATAAACAAACAAGGTCAGACAGTTAACAATAATTAGCATACTTAAAAAACTAAAACCTTTTATAATTTGGGTATAGTCTTTAAAACAGGGTAAAATAGTACATATTTACCACAATGTAAAACTTCAGATCTTTACAACAATCTCCTCATCAACGTGTATTGTATATTTTTAGATATTTGAATTTGTAAACATTTCTAGTTTCATTGATGATGTTTAACTAATTTTTAGGCACAACTGCAACCCAGCAGCATGTTTGTTAAAACCGGTCAATCTGCCTGTCCATATGCATAATACACCTCAAGAATTAATAAACCAATTTTGATAAAATAGTGTACAGTAGAATGTTTTAAAGATTATCTCAGTACAACAGCAGACAACTTTTACCTCCATGATGACACCATCACCCAGACAGGCGCCCAATCCCCCAAAGATCACTGGTCCATTTTGCAAAGGTCAAGGGCCAAATTTTGGCAACCATGCCAAAATTGTTACACCACGTGTATTGTTCTTAGCATGTTATATTTTCAATATTATGTTAATGCCCATTAAAAACATAACAAAATGTCTTGTAGTTTATGAACTGTAATCATAAAATACAGAATACATGGCACAACACCCCAGAAGACAGCCATCTTCAGACTCACCACCATAAAAACCTCAAATTCTACAGAAAGAATGTGTTCAGCCCCTTCATTTAGATTCATCTTGTATTACACCATTTAACATTTTAAGTTTATTATACCCGAATGATGGTATGCCATTCCAAATGGAAGAATCTTTTTCAAAACTGGACAGACTGAACCATTCCCTTCGCTCATCAACGCTCGATATAAAGCTTTCTTTTCTTCCTTCTTCTCCTGCAAAATTTCCCTGAAACCAAAAGAAATTGTCACAAATAATTAAAAATAAACAATTTCAAAATGATTCCTTTATAAATATTTTAAGTGAAGCTCAAACAGTGACTTTCAAAATCAAAGTCCCAAAATTTTGTATGTTGTAACACTGTTAAAATGTTGTGATGGTAAATTTTATTATAAGAAAATTATAACTCATTACAGACCCTGCACCAAACATTTGTTTGCATTTCTAGTTCAATTATGCCAACTCCTTTTTAATTCACTTCCCAGTGCATTCTAAAATGTTGTCAACTGCCTACCTAATATAAATTGTCATTTAACTCTACTCTGATTTTAATGACGAAATAAAAACAAGCAGTTTAAGAAAATTTGTTTATTACTTTAATAATTTTTGGAAACTTGTGTTCCCATGAAAATTGAACTTTTCTGTAGAAATCTAGTTCACTCAAAAGCAGCACTCTTAAAAGAGAATAAAAGGAAATAGCCATCTTATCCAGGTAGACCATTTTATGTAGGTTTCTGCTAAGTGTGACAGGATTACTAGGAGGAAAGTAGGAGGAGACTGTTGTACCTAAAGCAACAAACCATACTTCGGTAAAACTCTGCAGATCAACTGGGCAACATTTTCACAGTTCTTCTTTGTAGGACAAAAGACAAGGCATGAATTTTCGGGGATCACTTCCATTACCAGTCCTCCAATCAGGTCTGGATCAACAGCAGCTGCAGTCGCAGAATACTGTAAACAAAAACAAAAAGAATAATATGATGTGTACAAACACAGGACAGGAATATGTAGATATGTAATCATATCAAGGGCAAAGATTATGAAGTGATGAATAAGAAATGGTAGAATGATTATGAACCTTTATCAGCCATGCATCATGTCTTAATGGTGCAACTGGCCATGCATAGTGCTAGAATATCATTGAACCATTAACCCCAGAGAAAAGTCTGGCCAATAATCCTGAAGTACAGGGGTTTAAATTCCCTGTTCCAGTACAATAAAGATTACTGATGAATCATTAGGGATATAGGGAAACAAATGTGGCCAATTTTAATCCATTAATGCAGAATTCAACTGGAGAAATACTTGACACCATCCGTTTGGTTATTAACGATTTTGATTAAATTACTCATTTATAAAAAGTACACAATTCTGGCCAACTGCGCCCATAAATAAAAGCTTAACCTTTAGAAGTTTTTATTCTTCGTGACATACAAAGAAGTATAAGAATTCGCACATGGAGATAACAATGCATAAAAAATTTGTAGTCAAAAAAAGCTGGAATCATTGGCAGATGTAGGCTTAGGTGAGAGGTTAATATGAGGATAGATCTTAAATAGGGTGTTACAATGTGGAATGATTTCAACTGTCTCAAGTTAAGATCCACTGAAAGCATTTTGTAAACGCTATGATAAACCTTCACATTCCATAAAACTTTCAGACAGTCTTCATGGCTTCCAGTTTCCCCTTCGATCCATGAAGTTATTTACCTAGTGATCATCAGGATAAAATTGTAAAGTTTTTACTGACATTTAGAACTCACAGAAAATGACAGTTTTCTCTCCAATATCAGAAACTCATCTGGACACGCAGCTTTCCAGTTAACAGCATACAATCCATCCTCACACTTGACATATTCCTTCAGTTCTACTGGGCGGAAATCTTGCGCGTATGTTTCCGCATCTAGAAATTTTGCAACTTCATGCAAGTTGCCTATTGTTGCGCTCATCCCCACAATCTGAATACTTGCTGCCAACATTACAGGAAAAAATTCAGTTAATACAAAAACAGTATATTTATAAAAATAATTTTGGCATTTCTTGTAAAAGCAGAGAAAGAGGAGAGGAGATGGGTGAGGTATGTAGCTTGCACAAGAGTTATGAGAAATGTACACAAAATTTTAGGCAGAAAACCTGAACAGAACACACCAGGCATAGATTGGGTGAAAATATTAAAACTGTTCTAAAAGTCATAGGGTGTAAGGATGCTGACTGGATTCACCTACCTAAAGATAGAGCCCAGTGGTGGGAATTTGTGAACACACTTACAAACCTTTGGGTCCCATAAAAAGTGGGGTATTTATTGACTAACTGAGTGGATACTAGCTTCTAAGAAGGTTTCTGCTACACGGAGTTAATTGTACAAAATTACTAACATAAAGTATGTATCACTTCATTTCAACCCAAATGGGATGCATCATGATGTTTGGTTCCATAATAGTAAAACTGGTCACTACTTTAACGGGTATTTTACTAAAGAATATTAGGTTTTATGTTCTAAATATTAAAATTTCAATAGGATCAATAATCAAAACTTTGCAGGTATCATTTGTACAAAAACTATCAAACCATTCTTATTTGTAACAGCTATTCCTCTTTCAACAACTGCCAAGGAACAAAAGAACTAAATTTACTATGAGACCAACCAAGTGCCAAATTGGAGATGAAGGACCTAAATTAAGACCAGGGCCATGGCACACCTAATGGGGTACTGTTAATGAGTATGATGAATAGCAAGGGAAAATTAAATAACTTAGAGAAAACGGCTTCAGTGATACTTTGTCCATCATGAAATCATGAAGTCACTTGGGATTGAACCTGGATCTCTCTGCTGAAAAAACAACACTATCAGCCTGAGCTCTGACACGGTGTTAAGGAATATTCACAAATTGTTATACAAAATGCATATAACTTCCAATACATGCACATTTTTAAGTATTATATGAACAATCAAAATTTCACAACACCCCATATAAAAAACAAAGTATCAGTACCTACAAAAAAGTTTTGAAGCAAGAGATACTATAGATTTAGGAAGAGACATCATCTAAGTATGTATACTTGAACTAGAAGAGCACAAAACAGTACAAAAGTAAATGTACACAACTAATAACTTCCATTTTCAAAATTTTTTGAATGTTTCTTAAATTTAATACTTTGCTGCTAAGAACGCAATAAAAAACATGTTGAAATTATCATAGTCACCTTGCACATAGAGTAGTTTTGTAAGAAGTCCTTCTAGGGTGGATCCCCTCCCATTAGATTCACCAAGAAGATGCAATTCATCCACAATAAAAAGGCCGAGTTCTTCCAATCTCTTCTCTTCAATTAAACTGTTTGTAAGACCAAGGGCCTTTTCAATGGTTGCCACATACACGGTCTGTTTCTTACGGCGTTTTGGAGGAGGATACTGGCCTTTCCCGGCAGCATATTCTTCTACAAAGAACTCAAGTTCTAATCCAAATGGGGCAAGGGACCTGACCTGCATATAAACATAACATTCTAATCAGCATTACTATCAAAGATACCATATACATCCAAATCATAATTTTAATTGATCACAACATAATAACGTAGTGAGCAGAAGTATGATTTCAGGTTCCCACAATTGTGAGTACAAAAATGGCTGTCTTCTGAGTTGTAGCACCGTGTAGACTCATATAAGTTCACCAATGTAAGATTTCAGGTTTTCACAGCAATGAGTATGAATATTTCTGTCTTCTGGGTTGTTGCGCTGTGTAGTATGGTCGATGTTTACCAACGTTTCTGAGGTCATATTGCCTCCATCATCAGGGCGATGAATATGCCAATTGGGTGGGTGGTGATAGGTTTAAATTGGCATATTCATCGCCCTGATGACAGAGGCAGTATGACCTCAGAAACGTTGGTAAACATCGACCAGACTACACAGTATAACAACCCAGAAGACAGAAATCTTCAAGTTCACCAGTGTTTCAGAGGTCCTTGCTGCTGCCATCATTCCCCTCATGATGGAGGCAGCAAGAACCTCTGAATCGTTGGGTAAACTTCTACCAAACTACACAATGCTACAACCCAAAAGACAGCCATCTTAATTAGCACAAAATCAACTTAGTCATAATTGTACAGTGCATTATCAATAACTTTGTTATGTGTTATTTTTTGTTTCTCTTGTAATTAAACTTTGTGTGTCGCAATTTTATAATTTCCATCATTACCTTTTCCTGAACAATGGCTACGTATGGTAGTGCTAATATAGCATTCTTTCTATGACAAAGGAGTTCTCTGAGTATCAATATTTCGGCTACTAACGTCTTCCCACCACTAGTTGGGAGAGAGTAAACTAGGTTCTTCCTCCACTGGAGAGCATCTAAATTTAAACATTCCTTTTGCCAGGCTGAAAAAGAAATTGTATAAATTACTATTATAATGATGATGATAACGTCCACCGCAACAGTAATATTACTACTAAAACTAGTAGTTTCTTCATATGTCAGTGGTTCATAATATATCAACAGTCTATCAAACATTAAATTTAACAAGCTCAGGACGTGTATTCTATACCGGAATACACCAAATATCCTCATGCATTCTTTGTAACATGCATTTAGAGGTATTACACCCGCCTTGTTTGATAATTGCACTTTGGCCACCACATGGCAGCAACTCAATATCTACCTCAAAAATTTCCTCATCCATCATTTTGCTATCAATGCCTGTATGATATTCAAATGTACAATTTTGAGGTTGTACAAAACAGAACAACTTCCACATCAAATGTCATCAAAATCCATTCAGTGGTTCTTGAGTAGAATTGACTGGACAGATGGACGGATGGATGGACAGGAGACTTGAATGCATTCTGATAGTAAAGAAAATTTGCCATCTTTGTTAGACATTTGACCACTATCTCTTTCCTACAAAGTGCATGAAAACATCTGAAACACAGATGCTATTACAGAATCTGTGCATGTACACATATTATAAATTCTAATTGTGAAAAAAAAGATACTGCCTTTTCCTAACTATAATGTGAAAAAAAGCAATTTCTCATAAAAATTCATGGCACACCTGAAACTTTGTGATGGCACATTGGTTGCACACCATTGGTCTAAATTATAAAACTATGAACCTATGTTTCGAACGCTGGGTTCTGCTTCCGACTTCAGACGTTAACCAGGTCTGTGGCTGGCTCAAGCAGGGCCCTAACAGATAAGCTTTCTGTTCTCTTCCCCTTTTTATCTGAATATGGAATCAGAATAACTCCAAAAGAAGAATTTTACACATTTTTACACACCATCATCAGAAATCTTCAAACTTCAAAATAGTTTATCCATTGAGGTACATTCAAATTTGCACTACGTAATAGCATAATATTATATAGCAGCAGAAATAACACACTGCCCCAAAGAATACTGAACTTATTGAGCTTTCATTCTGCCTCATAACTGCACTACACTTATATGGGGGGGGGGGATGTTATTCTAGGTTCATCATACTAGACATTAGTGTTTAATGGTTACAGGCTGTATTCAGACCCCAAGGGATCATTAAACTAAGAAAGCATTAGCCAGGCCATATAACATGAGCTTATTTTGAGTAATAAACAAAACTACATCAAAAACTTACGGTACAGATCTGAGATTCCTTTAAACTTCTGTATAAGTAATTTCACTTTCAATGGTAAACCAAAGAATGCACCAGAATCAGAAGGCGTTGATACTTTAACCAAACTTGAAGAATGGTTTTGTAGTATATGTCCAGGGTTTATATGTAAACTTTTAGGTTTTGGTGTTACTGGTTTCTGAACATTGGTAATAAGTGTCCTTTTTATCTTCTCTCCCAATGGCAGGTTACTCAGTGAAGGAGAATTTGATGCTGGTAAGTCTTTGTCAATAAGGCACACTGCATCTTCAAAAAATGAATCATTCTCCCATGCAACATCTATACTTTTAAAATTTGCATTCTGATCTGAATTGATTCCAACATGCGGATCCTTACATTCAGAATCATTTTCGATTAGTTTATGTGTGACTTTACTGGACAGATTAACCACATCACACTGGCTTTTTGAACACTGTGTTACAACCTTACAACTGGCTGCATCTCCTAACTGTCGCATGAAATTAATCATTTCATCATCGACTACATTACCACTACCTTCAAAGAGATCTGGGGATTCACACTGGTTGTCATGTCCTATACTCTGAACATCCAAATTTAAGTTCCTATTTTGGCTGTTCCAGTAATCTTTCACTGCACTGTCCAGATCTATAGCTTCTAACACAGATTCATCAAGGGACAGCATTCGGCATTGTGTCAGACTCTTGACAGCAGTGATGTCAAATGATTCACCACACACATTTCTACACGCATCTGTCCTTCTGTTTAATGATGTAATTCCTTTTACCAAACCAAAATGCTTTGTCTTCTGACTTTTAAGTGGTGTAATATTTTCTGTAGGATCGTTAGAATCACTGCATGTTTTTCGTCTTCCTTTCCATTGTGCTACAGTGTGACACTCTGAATTATCAATTGTTTTTCTCCTGAATTTCTGAGGTGTTGATGTCATGCATGGGTCCATTTCGGTCTTTTCAAAGAGCAATGGCGACCGTGGGTTTAGAGGGTTTTGATTTCCTAAATGCCCATTCTCTTTATATTTTGATATTCGATAAGAGTTTCTATTGATAACTTTTCTAACTATTTCCTCCCCCATCTTATACTAGCTGATATGCTGCATATGGTATACCTGAAACAGGTAGGATAAGCAATTTCAAGCAGAAAAGTTTCACAAGTTCTTAATAACTAATTAAAAACTATCACAAAATAATTGCAGTGAGGTATAATTGTAATTATAAATAAATAAGAACCTGTGAGAACCTCAAATCCAAAATTTCTAAGGCCTTTATAAATATATTAAAACCTGTATCAAACCTCATTTCATGTATAACAGCATCACATGCATAATATTGTATTGATCTTTTACTGTCATGTGGGATAAAAGTTTCCCAGAAAAAAAAATATAAGTATTCTACAGAAAAGATTAAGTTCCAGTTCCAGACACTGCTGGCAATTGACTCAAAAAGAGCCAATTAAAAATTACAAATTTCGGCACCCTGTTACAATTTCTCATGTTGAGATTTGTAACAAGTATAGGAGGATACAATACTGGAGAACCATCACAACAGAGTGACTTTTCAGTTCAAGAGTTAGATAATTCTGTGGGTATTTATAAACGATATTCACAGAAAATTAGACGTTCTGAGTTAGTATTTGGAGACTGCCCAGAACGATTATTGCACTTCAAAGACTCAAAACTGTAATAACAATTTTTAGTATTTTAAACAGGATTTAGGCACATTCACATAACCAGAAAGCTAAGGTAAGCAAAATTATAAACCCAGTAATTCATTACACTCAGTCACAAATTATATAACAATCAATCACAAATTACATCGCCTGAACATACCACACTACGCGCCATATCACTTTTGTATACGACTACCACTATTGAATAATACCAACGGTTGACAAAACAGCTGAAAATACCAAAGAACACATAACATTGGAAATTAATTCAGAGGCAAAAACGTTAACAGTAAAAATACCCTTGAAGAAGTCAAGCACTACGCTACCAATGTTTTACTCTATTCGAATTGTCAGTGTTTCGGGTTCTTCAAATATACCTTTTTTTACATACATCCATGGTAGTCGTATTGAAAACACTGAACTCAGCAAGTTGGTACCAATGTTGATTTGTGCGATATGTACGTGGTCAATCTGCGTGAGTTATCCATTATTGTAGCTTTAGAGGAAGTTGTGGTTGTAACGGTTTAGGTATTTTTATCGTAGTCGCAATAACATATCTTCATGTAGCACAGAGGCTGAAGGTACCTATGGATTATCGAAGCCCAATAAGTGGTTTTTGAAGTTGTTAAGTCAGAGTGCTATGGCATCATCACTATTAGATATGGAGATTGACAGAACACAGAAAATTGCAGAATCCCAACTTCAGTTTCAAGAATTTTCAGTGTCTGATATTGGAGGAGCTGCTGAATTAGATGTGAAGTCGTCACACACACTGACATTCAATCATTCTCCTGATACTCCGGGCTCAGATGTAGAGGGACCAGAATCAGAATTGCTGGGAGGTGCTGAAGGAAAACAGACAGCCTCATTTTGGACATTTGAATTCTATCAGCAGTTCTTTGATGTGGATACAAATCGAGTGGTAGAACGCATTTTGTGGTCCATGATTCCTCGTCCTGGTGTTAGCTATTTGCAGCATCACATTAAACCCAAACCTGACCTGTATGGTCCATTTTGGATCTGTGTTACACTAATCTTTACAATTGCCATTAGTGGAAACCTGGTTAACTATCTTCAGACAGCATCCACAAGGAATTACCATTGGAAATATGATTTTCATACAGTTACATATGCAGCCACTGCTATTTTTATTTATGCCTGGCTCATTCCAGCAGCACTTTGGGGTACCTTGAAGTGGTATGGCAGCCAAGAAGCCAGACTGTCATTCCTGGAGATTTTATGTGCGTATGGCTACTCACTTTCTATATATATTCCGGTCTCCATACTTTGGGTTATTCAGATTGAATGGTTGCAGTGGCTCTTGGTAGGAACAGGAGCAGCTCTTTCTGGATCAGTGCTGTTGATGACAGTTTGGCCTACTGTGCAAGGTGATAAGTGCTGCATTATTCTTGCAGCAGTATTGGGTCTACATATTCTCCTTGCAAACGGTTTTATGTTGTTTTTCTTTCATGTGCCAACCATGACAGACATTCCTGCTCTTCCAGTAACACCACAAATATCAACAGTGGCATCAAATAGTACACATAATAATACCGGCTAGATGTTCTGTTTCTTTCAGTGTTATAAAATTTGTTATGAAATGAATGTCGCACTATTTGAAAATGCATTATATTCTATTATTTTCATAAATAACATTGAATGGATTCAGTATTGCAGTTGCTTTCTGATGTATTAAAATATAAACTTACTGGAAGTTGTCACAGCTGGCTTAATTATTTTTGTGGATGCAAGTTATTACTAAAACTTATGTACAAATATGTTAAAAGAAATATGTAAAGATAAATAGTTTTAAATAAATTGACTGGGAATTATTTATTTGTAACTGAAATGTTTTGTGCATTATTTTTTCATTTCCTTGTGTAAAAATCTGACACAGACCTAGAAGATTTTCACATTGTTTCTAATCAGTTACTCTTTGAATACAGACTAAATGCTGTGCCATTAAGCTGTCTGCTGAGTTTAAAAAAATCTATCCAAAATATCTTATTCTAAAAGTCCATGCTGTTGTCATGTAATTGTTGTCCAATGGCAAGTCCTATCTAAAAGATTTAGATGGAAACTACAGCAAACTAAAATGTTGCCTCTTTCATAAGAATATGAAACTGGGTGTTTCATATGAAAGGAAGAACATCAATTGAGGATGATGGAGGACAGGGCACTAAGGAGAACATATGGGAGGATAATTTTAAAGTGAAAATTGAAGAACTAAAGTGGGAGCATATGCACTGGATTCATCTGGCTGAGGATAGTAAAATAGGTTGTGAGCACTTCACCTCCCATAAAAGGCAGGAATTTCTCATGTAGTAGCTAAGCAAATATTAACTTCTCAAAAAGGACTTTGATCTATGTATTTAGTTTATCTTTGGTATAGCCTAGAAATTTTACTGAGGAGGCTTAACATCACTCTTAGTTCATGCTAACATTTCATATGACAGGATAAGTTGGTGTGTACAACTGCTTATGTTTGTGCATCATAATAACCTATGTGAGTGGTATGTCTTTACATAACCTGCAAAGAAAACTAGGATGACCAGAATAGTTTAAACAAGTTGGGATGATCAATATATAAACAGTTATTTTGATAATCAGTACATGTATATTTGTTAAATGACAATGTAGTGGTAATTATTATAGTATAAAAAGCACACAATTTTGTATCAAGCAATCTGGCAGTTTTACATTTTGAATTTATTTCACCTGAGATAAAAATTCACACTGTGAACCAAAATTATAATTGTTTTTGCAATGTTATATATTATTCTTTGCTAAGAACATTTATTTCAGTACATTTGCATAACAAATGAGAATTATAACTCTGCAAATTCCAGAAAGCAGTTTGATGACTGATTAGAAATGATTTTAGAGAATGCTTTAGGTCACATGCAAATGAAAGTGACACTTGAAACAATAATGTATAGAACATGGATGCTGGAATTCTAAAGGTCAAACTTCAGAACCTCATGTATGTATAACTTAATTAAAGTGAACCTTGACCACATGCTCATGCGTGGGATCTAATCAGCACAACATAAAGGAAAACATTTTGTTTTCTTATATGGTGAACAAATAGATGAAACTGAAATGCCTAGCTACATTGTGTATTTTGTCAGCAGCACACAGTAAACAGAATGTATTAAATGAAGCAATTTTAGTATTATCAAGAACTAAACATTTACTTTCCAAGTGTTTGTTTCAATATGACCCCTACACAGACTTGAAATATCTATCAGAAGATGCTTAGGAAGACAAAATATGGGAACATTTTGAAAGATCCATAACAAATCACGAAGGCCTGAGGATGATAGACACAAGAAAGATGTACATATACTTACAGTCCAGACATTTTGTAGGCCAAAATATCTTTCTCTTAAAATTCCTTGTTATGAAAATTAAAGGTTACATCATCAGAATGCAGATGCTACTACTTCATATCATCACAACTTATTTTTCTTAAAATCCATTGAAATTTCTGAAACTACCTGATGCATTCTGATGAAATTTGGATGTTTACATGGAAAGTTGTCAATTTTAAATTATATCAACCCTCCTTTATGTGATGCTCAAAAATAAATTTGGTGGTTTGTTTCAAATGCAATTAAACAACAAATTATGAGACATAAAACATAACCTAATTAAGAATACATTTTTCTTGATTTGATGGATATTTAACAAAATAATTTCTGGCTATGTACTGCGGATTAATTTTGCAATGCCTCAATTGAATTTGATCAATAATTTCATCAACGAAACGGGCAAAAAAGGATGTCTTGATGGAAAAATACATTTGTAATAGTACTCACGCATCAAGGCTAATAAGGTTTGTATAGGAACAAGAAAATAAATTTTTTGACTAAGCTGTATGAATACTTTATAACAATAGATAATACATGTTGGTCACTCTTATCCCATATCATTAATTTCACTAATATTTTCTCCAGCTTTCAATTGTGATATTTAATAACAAATTCAACTGACCTTTTTCATCTGATGGGGAAGTAAAATCTGTATCAGTAACAAATGAACATCAGGGTTAATGAAGTAATCCTACACATCACACAGCAAACATTTGGAAAATATCTGTAAAATTTGAGCACATATTCCTCTTTTGTTAGATTCTTATAATTTTTTTTATTTCATGAGAGAGTTTAGTTCCTCTGGTAAGATGATGTGTGTGAAGATCAAACAATTAGTGAATGATGCAGTATTTTCCCTGAAATTATTATAAATGTACATTTACCAGGAATGTAATTTTTAGAGGTTAATGTCTTAACTAAATACTTGAAATCACGAGACAGATTGTCAATTTAAATATTGTTAATCAATGGCATTGTGAAAAGAGTGACCACTGCATGTCAGCACCTCAAGTAGCCAAACTGGTTATATACTACTGTTTCTGTTTCACGCATCTGATTAATACGAAAGATGGCATCAATAAAAAATATTGTGGCAGCAGACCTGTATTGATGATTACCCTGTGGACAAGCCACTGTGATGCAGAAAAACATTCATTTTTATGTACAGGTCAAATAGACAAGAGATATATGTGTACCATTTTCAAAAGTAAAGTTAATGCACATCCAAGTATTTGACCAGAAAATTCACTGAAAACTGGGTGTGAATTATAAAATAAAATAGTATTTTCTGCTACTATTTACTGTTCCGCAAGGTAACAGCATGATAAACAGCTAAATATCATGATGATACCAATATACAGTAAAGTGTAGTGTTCAGAAGAATGTGTATAGGTCCTTACATGGGGAAATCTTCTATCTTATTTATTTTACATATATACAAGACTTGTAAGTCTTCTTAATAGATATAGTGAACATCACAGACTGCAATGAAATTGGATTACGATAATTGACATTCTCAGGTTTCGCTTAGCTTGAAAATTTCATATAGCATACTGAACAACGGTTGCAGTTTACAGCTATTTCATAATTACGAAATTAATCCAAAACACGCTTATTACTACAAATAACTGTTAGAAAACATAAATAAATTACAGTTACAATCACATAATCCAAGTTCTCTCCTCCACACTGCTATCACTGTCAAATAAATCTGTCTAACAAAAAGTACTAGTCATGAAAACCACTATCAAACCATAAATCTCAATCATTTGTATGTTTCAACAATAAGCTCATACAAGTTATCTCAACTAAGAAGTTACAGCACAAAGAAGTTGATGCAAGGTTTATTACAGTGTTTTTAATGAACCTTACATATCCCTTATTTATATAATTAGATGTAACAAACATGATTAAATAGAGTTAAAACATATAAACCATTTATAATTATATATACTGATAGAGAGAGAGAGAGAGAGAGAATGTCACTTCTTTTTTGGCTTAATAAATGTCAAACTTCGTGATCATTTACTGCATGATACACATTACATCCACACAAAGTGTCTGTAGTTTCAATAAAGCATAAACACATAACACTTCAGTCAGTCAGAAATTCTGTATATATATACATTATATATAAATGTTGCCCATAGTCATTCATATCACAAATTGAACTGCCTTCACATCCTCATGAAAATATTGCAGCAGACACCAGACAGCATTCACAGTTTATATTATTTGGCTTTGATGCAACATTTCAAGGGATTCTGAATGGCACTACTAAGTCTTCTTTATGCTCTACTCTCAGTTCTACAAGAGCAGCATCTGCCTCCTCTATAGCCGTAGTGATCTGAAACATCAAATAACAAACAACAAATCACACACGACTGAAAATTCATCAGACAACCCTTGCAGTATACTGAATCGCAAAATATCAGAAAATCTGTGCACTTTATAGTACCTATATTCATATGTCTATAATGCTCTCAGAGTGATACTTCCAAGCAGGATTTGAGGTTTTCACGGCAGTGAGTCCGAAGATGACCATCTTGGCTGGGTTGTAGTGCCATGTAGTCTGGTACAAGTTTACCAATGTTTCATACATCTTTGTTGTCAACCCTGACTAGGCCATTGAGCTACTACATTGCCCTTTTCAGGACACAACTTGGCCCCAGCAAGTCCTTATTTCCACTCTCCTTGTTCCTCATCACATCCACTACCTCCCTTATGTCCGGTGATCCACCTGCCTGACCGAGGGGCCATTATAAAGGCCGCTTTTTTGGACCTCTCTCACGTCCTCACTCCTCCTGCTGATCAGACTGTGACACGCCCCCTGTTCCTAAGAGTTTCAGGGCCCTCACCCGATTCTGACTACACTCCCAATTGGCCAGGCCAAGGCTCTGTCTTTATCGTCAGTTTCTTACATTTCAAACTGATTCCATGTGTACAGCTTACTCTTCACCCTGATAATGGAGGCAGGAAGGACCTCTAAAACGTTGGTAAACTTCTACAAGAATGCATGGTGCTACAACCCATGAGACAGCCATCTTCAGACACATATTCTGTTTCTCTAGGTATGTCTGTTCACCTCAATTGCTTTCAACTTACCAAATGCAGATCTTGTTCTGTTAAAGGTTCAGCTGCTAGCAACTTCTCTGGAGCTGGAATGTCCACAAGGAGACATGGTGGACGTCGTGGAGGTGTCCATCGGGACATGGATTGTAATTTTTGTGTATAATGTTTCACTCTGTCCAAATACTCATGCTGTTCCAAATTGTGTGAATCTGAAGCTGCAACATCTATTACATTTCTGAAAAGAACCATCCCATTATTTTCTTAACATTGTATTTTAGAGGTGATGGGGGGATAGCAGAAATGACAGTAACATTTCCATTTTTGCTGCACAAACAAAACAAACAGCAAAGGAAACACATAAAACAAGTTAAAATTTTAAAAAGTCATTGTGGCATAAATACAGTAACATGAGTTGACTTCAGATGATTTTAAAATGATTTACTGAAAAAAAAGAACAAAAAATGCTATTTCACATGCATATGAATTGTATTATGAATCATACTGAAGTATACTTATTTCATCATTATTCAGTAAAACCAGTAACAAATGGACTATCTTACCATAATGCTCAACTAATAGTGATAAATTACATAAAAGCAGTTACCAGTAGGCCTATCTAAGAGATCAAATTTGGGAATCAATACACAACAATCATATAGCTAAATACACTGAACAGGCAAATTCCATTAAGTTGAATGATGATGATGACAGGTTGATACATGACTCCAAAACTCCTAAGGCCAAAAATGTTCAAAAATATTTAGAACGTTCAAAGAAAAATCAAATGGCAAATAGCTTGTTTACAGTAACACAACATATGCCATCAATAACGTACGTTGCAGTTTCTTGAAGGATTCGATTAAGAGCAGACTGCTCATCAGTCTTCTTTGGCAAGGAAGTTGAGTAACATCCAATGAAGTCATCACTGGAACAATAGAATTATGTTAATCTGTTTCCATTCACTAATCACATATATCATACAGTAACACACACACATATATATATATATATATATATATATATATATATATATATACATCTGTTCTTGCATGGAGTTTTGACACTATAGTCTACGCTACTGTAAAGGCGTCATTACATAAACTATATACAAGTACATAGTGTCACAATTTCTCTGAAGAAACCCGAATAAAAATTTAATTATTTAACAACAAATGTGTATGCAAACATCAAGTCATAGCAGTAATCAGATTATTACCTCTGGACTCGCTGAATATTTGTGTTGTTGCTAACAGGATCTACCAATAAATGTGTCCTTTCACTGACTTCACCACCCTGGAACATTAAATTGAAACTCTAAATAATGTACAAAAATGTTTACCTTACCCTATAAAAGTCATTGCCATATTATTGCAATGGCACTTACAACAAATGACTCTCGAAATACAACGGTCACTCTATTCATTACTAATATAACACAACTGGTCAACACTTCAAATGAAGTCACAAGACAAACTCTTTGTTATGGGGGGTGTCGTGTTTGTTAGCAGAATGATTACTGAAAGGAAACTAAAACCAAAATTACACTTAATACCTCCAGTAGCATACGTATTATACTTAACACTACCTGCGACGAACCATCCTCCTTACAACTATAGCAACAGCCCATGTCTTCAGCAGTCTTTAATCTGTTATTACTAGATTTCACTTATTCCAACACGACTTAATTGTACTGGATTAATCTGTGCACTAAAACCCTAAAACAGATAACTTTACTTAAATTTGAACGATTATCGTTTGCCTTCCTTCGTTGAAATATAAAACATTATAACAGATGTCGCTGAAGCTGGTTTGCAGTCACACCAAATATATTGGTGTTGTATTCTACCAGAGGTTGCCTAGAGATCCTGAAATCTGTGATCAATGCATTTTACATCGCCGAACATCCCGGAAGCTCACAGATTAACCGGATGTAGCCCAAACTTGTTCTACAACATGGCTCTACGGGTGTTTTTGAGTAGAGTTACTGGGAATGTTTTTTACAAACGCAGCTTTTGTTCTGAAGGCAAAACGAATATACACACAAGAATTGTCGATATATATAATTCAGAACCAGTTGGATCGCATTTGTTAGTTAAGGTTACTGATATATTCATTATAGTTACGAGCGTTGCAAATGGCCCTTTCAAGTTCAACCCACAGAGTACTAAGAACTGACCCCATTTTCTTTTGTTGTATTAACATATTTTGGTACACAAATAGAATGTGATTTCACAGGTTTGCAGGTTTTTGTAATGAATGATATCGTTGATACTAATTTGTTTTCCCACCATAAAATTATAAAAATTGAGTACTGTGCCAAAGTTTAAGCTATGTGGTATAAAAAGGCGTTGGTTTATTGCAGGGTTGGGTGAAAGCTATGAGAAAGATGAAGGAACATGTATTTCTTGATGTAAGTGATGGTTCCTGTTCAAAAAAGCTACAAGTTTTGATTTCTAAATCAAGGCAACCCAAAAGTTTGACATACGGTGCTGCAGTTGAAGCTGTTGGCTCACTTGTTACAAATACAAATGGACAGCTGGAGTTAGCTGCTGAAAATGTGACTGTGATTGGCCCTTGTATTGTAATAGATGGTTACCCATTTGCTCCTAGAAAGTCGTATTCCCCAGATTACATACGACAGTTCTTGCACCTAAGACCTAGAACAAATGCTTTTGGGGCTTTATTAAGAATTCGGGATGCAGCATCACATGCTGTTAATGAACATTTTCGTAATAATGGGTATATACACATTCATACACCAGTCTTAACATCAAATGACTGTGAAGGAGCAGGAGACGTCTTTCAGGTAAAACCTGAAAATGAAAAGACGGTTAAAGATATGATGAAAGATGGAATGTCAATGGATGAAGCATATTTTGACTGCAATACATACCTCAGTGTTTCAGGGCAACTTCATTTAGAGGCTGCTGTTAGGTAATTATTTTTATTAACTGCAATTTTCAGTAGTCAGAATCACTGTGTGTGTGGAACATACATAAATCATAATAAATTTCATTTTCAGAGGTCTGAGTAAGGTTTACACATTTGGGCCAACATTCCGTGCAGAGAACTCTCGTTCTCGGCTACATTTAGCAGAGTTCTACATGATAGAAGCAGAAGCTGCATTTATTGAATCACTAGAGGAGCTCATGAACATCATGGAAAATTTGATAAAAAATGTTACAAGCCAAGTGATGCAAAAGTGTGCTGATGATGTAGAACTGCTACATTCATCTGATGGAAATGAAGGCCCTGTAGTATCTCTTCTTCAGAAACCATTTGAAGTCATGACATATGAACAAGCCATTGATATCTTAGGCAGGCACTCTGGAAATTTTGTTTCACAAGTAAAGAAAGGTCAAGGACTCGGGAAAGAACATGAACTTTACCTTGTGAAATATGCTGGTGATTGCCCCATCTTTATCGTAGATTGGCCCAGTGACATTAAACCATTCTATATGAAACAGAGTTTACAGGATGTTTCAAAGGTATTTTAAAGCAATTAAAATAAATTAATTATAATATAGCCTAGCATTGTTTTTTAAAATTGTAATTGATTATGATGTCAGCTGACTTAAACCATGGGTTTAATGGTATGCAATTACAACATACTGTCACCTGGATCGATTGTATGTCATAAAGCATGGCTGATCATAGGTTAGAAAAATGTTAGGAAATGTAAAAATGCAGGTATGTTTGCCTTACTTTGACATTGACCTTTGCAAATGGTATCACTTATCTGAGGTCAGTGACATTTGACCATCTTGCCCCTGCCAATATTTCTCAAGATGTAATTTTTTTCTCTCAGATGAAAATGGATGGTTTTGATGAGAAATGGATTAATTACGGTAATTATGCTGTAATTTAAAATGTTGCAGATGTACTGAAGTATCATTCAGTAATTTCATTGGAAACTTTTATTTATATGTCACTTTTGGTACATTATAGAACATTAAAAAGTGTATCCATTACATTATCTAAAAAGCACATAATGTCATATGTATTTTTGAAATTAAAGAGTTGCCACCTCTGGGTGAAATTCAAACAATGATGCATGCAGTGATTTTCACTGTATCAGAATATTCAGATTTATTAACTGAAATTGCAGTTTCTTGCACCCTGACAACAGGTCTCCAAAATGGTATTTAACTAAACTTTGACATAGTTGAAGAGGATTTTATTGAACAGTAATTTTCATTCATAATTGCCTTTTATGTTCAATAGGAATTAAAATGCAAAATTCAAAAATAAGAGGAAGATTTATTGAAGAATTCAGTTGGATTTGAGGCTTTCACAATGGTGAGTCTGAAGATTGCTGTCTTGTGGGTTGTTGCGCCATGTAGTCTGGTAGATGTTTGCCAACATTTCGGAGGTCCTTGCTGCCTCCATCATCAGGGCGATGCTGGAGGCAGCAAGGACCTCTGAACCATTGGTAAACTTCTACCAGACTACATGCTGCAACAACCCAGAAGACAGCAATCTTTAGAATCAGTTAGTGAGAAATCATAGGGACTGTTGAGGTGAAGTTTTAAAAGTTATTTTAATCTTAGTCTGATGAATAAAACTGTAATACTGCCCATCCTTCATATTGAGACAATAAAAATCCAGCAGCAATTGTCATTTCCAGTTCGTTTTTATAAAAATGAAGATTTAGAATTTCTAAATTCATGGCCTTATGATGGAGGCGGTATGACCTCTGAAACGTTGGTTAACATCAACCAGACTACACAGCGCAATGCAGAAGACAGAAATAATCTGATCTGTATCCATGTAGAATCCAAATGAATATTTTCTCTTTGGCAGAAAAACTATAAAATTGTATTTCACTTGTATGAAATATGTAGTGTTATGAGTATGATTTCCATGTCTAAAATGGTATTTATTATGCACCCCATAAGCCGCCACTGAATTTGATTCTGTTTACAATAATTATGTATACAACAAGGCAGCGTTGAAGAATTTTGTAAGCCCTAAATCATACTGCCTGCCACACTCAATTGTTAGAAATTTAAGTGGAGTAACTTAATCAGAGACCTCCAGCTAATGCTGAGGTTAAAAATTGACACTGCAATTTGTGATACACAGAAATATTGGACTATAAAGGATCAAGTAAAACAGAAATCCTCTAATTTAAAATGCATAAAATTAAGAATCTCAAGATGTATTTCAGAAAACCTGTGGATTTGAGTAAGTAGTGATTGTCATTTAAAGTTATTATTGATATATTATTATTTCTGTATGTTGAATCAATGCACGCATCTTCTCCAGGTTTCAGCTCTTGATCTTCTAGCTCCTCAAGTAGGAGAACTCTGTGGTGGCAGTCTTCGTGAAGACAATTTCTCACTTCTCCAGGATAAATTGCAGAAGTCAGGTTTGTATGAAGCATTGGGATGGTATTTGGAACTCCGAGAATATGGCAATGTACCATCTGCTGGTTTTGGAATGGGTTTTGAAAGGTTCTTGCAAGTGATCCTGGGTATTCCAAACATTAAGGATACAATACCATTCCCTCGATGGCCTCACAACTGCAAGTTATAAAGTTATATCCATTGACTGTAATTTGTACAATTTTTAATTGATTAAAGTGTTTGTGATTGTTGTCCTTTATTTCAAGTGCCATGATATCCCTCTGGTGTTGTTATCAGTATAAATTGAAGTTGATGGTGTGGTTATGTTTGAATTGGAGATTTGGTGGAAGGAATTACGGTAAATAACGAAACAAACTTGCATTTTAATTCATTTTATTAACTAAAAGTGATCGTCATAAACGAAACTGCTCCAGGTTCTGAAATACATGTTTTATGTGCATTCTTCTACTGGAATGAAGGAACTAGGATACATATAAGTCCATGAAATTAAAAGTGAACACTGAATAATTTGCAAAAATTATATTTTTCACAAAACAGATTCAAAATGATAGTGTTCATTTCCTAGAAACATTTTACTGGAAAGTAACTCTGTTGGATGGGAAACAGGAAATGGATACTATCTTTTTATATAACAAACATTTTCTCAAAAAATATGAATACATATGAACTATACAAATACACATGGTAAAATGAAACCTTTATACAAGAAACTAAAATGTTCCAATAAAAAATCATGACACACTTCAAATGCAAAAATGAAATCTAATACTATGCAATCGAAATAAAAATGCATTTATATTACTTCTTTACCTCAAGTCCCAAGGTATTTTACACACTATCACAATCTTCACTATCATTTTTACACAGTGATACAAATCCAAGAACTATTTGTATGCATTGCTTAAAGCGTAATTTGAACTCACTTCACATTATAGAACATAATCCAGAGAGTTCTGTTCCTTTCATCACCGGGGGTAGGTCTGTAAGTTTTCTTCCCACTAATCGAGGTTTTAACTGTACAGGTTCAACACCAGGGGGAGGAGGTTCCTGAGAATCCACATTTTCCTCACCTATTGCTTCTTCACTGGAGTCTCTATTGGCTTCAGTAGATACTGGATCATCATTATCAGGACTTTGATCTGTTACCATAGTTTCTACCGCTCCTTCACTTTGGGGTTCCTTTGCTGCTATGGAAGCAAAGGATTTTGTGATGTTTATCTTAATCTTACCTGAAATAGGACCAGATGAAATTTTTGGGGAGTCCTCAAATTTAACATTACCATCAATGGAACATGCTACGGCAGTGTGTGTTGTGTCAGTGGTGGGAGCGATAGGCTGTACATCATCCTCCCCAATTGCATCCTCAGTTTCAATTTGCTCTGGCTCGGCCTTTACCTCGCTTTCCGGTTCTACAATTTCTGCAGTATCCATAGTTTCCTGAATGTCCTCTTTTATTGGGTATTCATCCACTGGAGGTTCAAGTTTCACCTCCTCCAACTTGCTTTCAATATCATCTACCTTATTAACATCATCAGTTTTTTCTTCTTCAGTTGCAACTTCTTCACCTAGAGAAACAGAAGCAAGTTTTATGGTCAGTGTCTAGGATGTAGCTCAAACATAAATTAATTTAAATAATTTGGCTTCATAACAAATACAAAATTAAATGGAGGTGAGAATGATATTCAAGGTAAACTGTCCATGTTTTTTGCTCACTACCTTTTGGAAAGTTATCAGAACGGAAAATGTGTTTATGCACTATTTATCAACATGGAAGGGATCGTTTTTTTACATCTAGGAATGAGTAGTCTAACCTAATTGTATAAAGCTGACAATTCATAAAACAACCATACTTAAATAAAAAGAATGGATTCTATTCATTACATTTTCATATGATTATTATTATCACAATATTTGCAATTAAAGTTCATTTCCCTGTTGTAAGATTTGTTTCCAAATGTATTTTGTCGGTTTCTCAACAAAATATTGTTTTCAATTTCTGTAAATAAATCTGTTTATTAGTAACAGGTTTACTTTGGATATTTCACACGATCATCCTTGGGACACAGTACAAAGCACCCACATATAACTGCATTACATTTGAATAGCTATTAATATTATGTAAATTAAGAAGTAAAAATATTTTGAACATATGGACTGTATCCCTTTAACCACAAGCCAACTTTCTGTCTTAATATTAACCCAAATTTTAGACAGAAAACTAAAAAGCATTAAAAAATGGTGTAAAGTTATCTTATGGCAATTTAACTGCAAAATCAGGGAGGGATGAAATTTCATTTGTTTCCAACAGATTACAAAAAAAAAATCATCATGTCCAGTAAATGAAGCAAGCAATGAAATAAACTACTGTGTTAGAAGACTGTTGGTGCCACACACATCAGTCCCTCACAGGTTATGGTCATACAAGACAATTCACACGCAGAACTTTGTGACAACAAAATTACAACTTTCCCTCATTCTGATGCACCATATGTTATGGCTATGTGTAAAAGAAAAAGAGGTGTTACCTGTTTTAATGTGCTTCAGCCAGGCACCTTACTTTACTAATTGTAAAAAGCAAATGATGAGAGCAGGTGACAATTAAATTTCCATGTTAGTGTAAGCTCCAGTATTAAAATTTGATACAATACTTTTATTTTCCGTCGTTACACAAGCTTATTGTTAAAAATCATATAAAATTTCACATAAAATTGTTACATTGTGAAATTTTATATGATTTTTAACAATAAGCTTGTGTAACGACGGAAAATAAAAGTATTGTATTGAGGAACACAAGCATGATGCAATTAAGATATAAGATTAAAATTTGAGTTCCATAACTTTTAGCAAGACACTGAATACAGTAGCACCACATAAAAAACTGCTTTCCTTCACAAAAGACAAAGTCTGCTCACTGAATGCACATTTCAAACAAACTTATCACCCAGTCACGTAATTTCTTAATTGTGCAAGTTTAATCTGTAATTCCCAATTACTTGAATTTTCATTTTTGGGCATTCAGAAACAGGAAGAAACTGCATGGGTTCATAGAAATTTTAAATGGGACCTGACACATATTATTATGACATTTCAACTTACTGTCTCTTGGTTCTTCTTTCTTAATTGTATCCATTGCCACTGCATTATTTTCTTCCTCTTTCTTCTCATCTGTTTTCTTTTCATCAGCCTTCATGTCTACTTCACTACTTTTTGCTTCTTCATTGACAGCTGGTTCTTCTACTGATGCCTCAAGTGAAGCCTGCAGGTACAAAACAAAATTAATTTTTCAAATCCCAGAGAACAACTGTTGTCAGACGAATAATTATAGTCAAAATGCAAGTAAATAAGTGAGAACACTGTATAAAATAAAACAATATCAGCATTATGACATATACATGTGAACTTTTATCCTAAAGGATTCAAACCCCTGAACTTTGGAGTAAACATAGTGGTATGCTAGTGAGACACAGCCAACAATAATGCATGTCATATTTGAGGATTTTATTTGGGTAGTACAAAATTCTACGATTTACAATCTACAATACAATTCTATATGGCTGTGTCAGTTGTGTCAACCATAATTATTATGTCTGTGCCTCAACTAAGCTTAATTCATTATACCATGTTTACCACATTTATATAATGGGAAGCAGGTATTCTTTTCTTTTCTATGGCATAACAGCCTGAACAGAGCCTTGGCCTCCTCCTGTGTGGGAGGTTTCTTTGTCTTTTAAATGTGCATTTATGAGTAATGAGAGATAAGCCCACTGCTTCTGCACAATTTCTACTCAATCTTGATTTGTATGCTAGAGCCATCTAGTAGTGAATCAGGAGATTTGGGTGAAAAAAGGCAGTTGAATTTTGCTTACGAAACATCTTGTTCATGCTCGTAAGTTTCTTTTACATGCCGTAAATCTACGACATGGGACCGCCAGCTTTACTTCCCCTCCGAAAGAAGTTGTGCTACAGATTTTTATCACCCTTAAAAATCCATCAACCTCGGCCGGGTCTGAACCCGTGAACCTTGGGGTCCAGTGGCGAGCACGCTAACCACTAGTCCACCAAGGGCGACAAAGTAGGTATTCACCAACTGATAATCTTCTATGCAATGGTATTTTTGTTATAGAAGAAATATATTTTTTTGGCAGTTTTGGAGCAGAACATTCATAGATAATGTCATACTACCCCTTCCTCCCTACAGTAAGATACAACTGATATGGACACATACAGCTGCTAGAAATACATGTTATATGGTAATTCAGTTTATAGCATAATAGATTCTTGTTATCCTTATTTGCATATTCAAAGAAAATGTTCCTGAGAGTAACTGTAACACCTTAATGAAAATGCCAACCTTGTAGTCATCATAGCAAAGTGGGTGATAGGTTTTCCCATCGACTCGCAGCGCTGCACGAAGGTGCCACTCTTCCCTTTCTTCATTATAAAACTGTTCAAATTTGTCATGGCACACGGCACAAAATGTGTCTTCAGGATTCTCTCCTGCACAAACACTAGGAACTTCTTGAACCTCCTTCTCGTCTCCTTCAGCAGCCTGCTGTGTTTCAAACCAGCTCTGAGCTGAAAATTAAAAAGAATTACACGTCAACATTTGCAATCAATCTCCATGTTACCACTTTCCATAAGCACCATGCTGGGAACATGCGGGTAGTCAAAATCTATTTTCAGACACTGGCTCAAGACATGAGATGATTGGGCCTATTTAGCATCATGTTCTGGCAGCCTTTATCCCATTCTCAAATCCACTAGATACAAGTAGCACAACATACCTCTTTCCTCCAAGTCTTCAATTTCTTCAAATTGAATCCAATCGGAGACATCGTAATACCATTTTCTACTTTGAGCCTTGCGAACATTGTCTCTGTCACGTCTGTTCTGACGGAAATGCCAATCCAAATGCTGGCTATACTTCATAGTTTGTTCGGGAGGGAAACGAACACCACACGAACTACACTGAATGCCAGAATACAGGAGCGCCACTACGCCAGGCTGACGTCTGGAAGCAAAGACAGTGCTGATGAGTAATAAATAAATAAAAAAGAGAGAGAAAATTATGCTTATAATAATACCATATCTAAATCAAATACACAAAATTCTTAAATATTAAATACTTACACTTTCAATGTTTCAGGCTGCTTGAAGTCCACAGGTTTTATGGACTTCACTTCTTCCTCTTTCTTACTCTCTGCATCTGCTTTTTCAGCCTGTGGAACAATTCCTGTTGCCACAAGCTTGTGGAAAAGCTCAACCACATTTATCTCAGTTGGAAGAAAAGGGATGCTGCTAGCTCCAGTGCTAGGTAACGACGATTCTTGAACACCTACCACAGATATATTACAAGTTAATACACTCTGAAGCTGAGCACAATAGCAGCTGTGTCACGGTTGTTGACTGACGAAGCCGCTATACATACCAGGTTCTGGAACCTGAGAAGATATTTCCTGGACCCTTGGCTGACCATCCTCAGAGTCTTGCTCCACTTGGTAGCTGAACCCTGAAGCTGGTGCCATCACAGTTGGCATCAAGCTTGTCAACATTTCCAATGGTAACTGTCCTTCTGAGGTACAAATAATTCAATACAAATCCCTAAAGCACTGCTTACTAAAGGCTATTATCAAATTGCATGCTTCAAGGCCAAGGAAGTTCACCTCCATTACCACACAGATCTAAGTCAAAAGCACAGTGGTGACAGCTATTAAGCAAAGTTATGACTCATCACCCTGATGATGGCAGTAGCAAAACCCCCTGAAAAGTTGGTAAACCAGACTACATGGTGCTACAACCCAGAAGACAGAAATCATCATATTCACCGCTGTGAAAACCTCAAATCATACATGAACTCTAACATGATATACCAGCAAAATAATGAAACAAATAACTTACGTGGTCTATGTCTTTGTTGTTGAATAGGAACAGCTGGTCCCATCACAGCGTTATCCCCAAGGAATTGCACTGGTGAGTTCCTTGTATGTTCATTCTCATGGGGTGAATCGCGATCCCTATCTGCGCCAAATGGCCTTCTGTGGCCTCTAATATTTCGCCCACTTGAACTAGCAGTACTTCCTAAAAAACACAAGTACAACAAAACCCCATTATTAATATAGCTGACAATTATACAATGAAGTCAGCTGTCCTGTAGCCAGGGGCAATGGAAGCAAAAGAAAAACACCCAGGACTGGGAAAAAACTACTTCAGAAATATCAAAAGAACTGAAGCATACAAAGTTTTAAAAATGTAAATTTCAAGATTTCCACTTTTCTTTGTAATGCCCAATAAACAGTCCATATAACATTAACAAACTCTTATGTTTTTAAATAATTCCTAAATTTTAAACTTTTCATAACTCTGAATTATATATTGTTATCCCACATTTACATGAACATAAGCTGCCCCTGGATTTTAAGAAGGAAATAGGGAAGAAAACCAACAACAAAATTTTACATTAATTTTAAAGTACAACTGAAATTAAAAATGTTTAAGCTTGACAGATATTGGTTGTAGTGATTCTGTGACAACCAACCAGGTGGTTCATACTGTTAGTAGCAGTTGCACCATTATTATACATACTTTTGAGCTGCTGACACTGAAATACAGGCAATAAACAAATGAGCTACATCACACAATTTAAGTTACATGCATTCCAGTATGCTAGATCATATTAAATGTAGAAGTGAAAGACATATGCACACAGACAAACCCAATGTAGAAATGTGGTGTAGCAAAAGGGACCACCTGTAAAATATATCACAAAATCACTGCACATTTCACAGAAGGAAATACATGTCTCTGCAAGTGGAAAGTGGCTGGTATGAAAAAAATTATACAAACATGGAAATGAGGATTTGCTGTTTCGAACAAAATCATATACAGCTAGGCCCCGATTTACGCAGGGGTTGCATTCCACCTCCTCAGGGTCGTTAGCCGAAGCGGCGTAAATCGAGGAAGAATTATAATGTATTGTACTGGCGGATGAGGAGAAAGCAACTGCGCCGACACTAGGTACCCACTTCCTGTGATGCGTTAATGCTTACGTTTTCAAAGTTTCTTCTTATAATAAATATT
This sequence comes from Zootermopsis nevadensis, assembly GCF_977971745.1. Taxonomy (NCBI): domain Eukaryota; kingdom Metazoa; phylum Arthropoda; class Insecta; order Blattodea; family Termopsidae; genus Zootermopsis; species Zootermopsis nevadensis. The sequence continues at coordinate 7,998,637 of NW_028259144.1, read as the reverse complement.
AGACAAAGGCTGTCACAGCAACACAGAGAAACTGATTTCCTTTCAGTGACATGACAGAGGAATTAACAAAACTACCTAATTTCTCAGCTACAATATTAAGAGCAAGCAAAGCAAGAGATTCCACATCAAGTCATTTCCTTATGCAAAAACACATGTAGGTCTTCAAGCAAATGCCCATTATTGATATCTGATCTTACTTAAAATTGTAACATATCAACAAAATTTAGTAAAACTCTCTAATATAAGAATGCATGACAATCCATTCGACCATTCATGAGTTCTTACATGATACACAGACAGACAGATGGATCAATTAAAAAAAATTCCAGTGATGTAAACAAGCCTAGAACATGTCAATATAAAAACAATAAAAATAATGAGGGCATAGAACCAACTACCAAAATGCTCTGTATAATTAATATACATCAAATAATGGACGTCACGTATAATTCTAATGTACGAAATTAACAACATTCACAAAAATATTTATAGAATCCCTGGAAACTGATTAAGGCCAATAGCTATTTAAAGGAATATGAGTATGTATTCCCACATTAACAAAAAAAGTAACACTTGCCTATAGCTGGTAGCACTGGATCATGTCCCTGAGTGAATTTGCTTGATGTATCATTGGAATCTTCACCAAAGCCTATGGAGTCATTATTTTCATTCTTCAATTGAGGAGGCGACTGTAATCGACCACCTTCCATGTTAACAATGCTTATGTATCCAGGCCTGATGCCACGTGGTAACACTGTGAAACGTATGAAATGCTTTTTGCCACGAACAACGATGGGTTTCGGAAGTCCACCAAATTCAACTTTGATAGGCTGTCCATTAATTAGCACAGTAGATAAAGCTTCAACAAAACGAAGTACATGGGGTTTGCCCTCAATGTCAAACCTGGAAACAGAGAAATGTTATGAGATGAGGTACATACAATCCATCTCACAGGTACTGCAAGCAGGGTCAAGAATCGCAACCGTACTCGGTAGGTAAATAACCATAAAATTCAACATAGCAGTAAAGTGTTTAACACCCCTGCTTCATCCTATGACTTAACACGGACTGAATATAGTCCTGGTATATTTTACAAAAATATTCAATTTATTTTGCAGGGTCAAGTATTGGTATATCTTAATAAACTACCTAACTTATTACATCAAATTCAATGAAACTGTAATAAAAAGCAATATCAGGAATATCCACTTAAAACAAACAAACAAATTTATAATTTAAATTACCTCACTTATTACACTAACAATAATTTAATTGTTCTTTGTTTTACATATATGATATTAAATATTTACCTCTGTGGTTTGGCATCTAAGAACACAGGAACCATATTCTTGGCATTGATGATTAAATTTATCTTGCCAGCTACCAGATCTGTCCTCTTCACAAAGCCAATTTTAACCTGAGGCGGTGGACCCTCCAACTTCACAACATGCATCTTGCCGCCGATATCAATTGTGACTGGAGAACCTCCAAAGAAACACTCGTACCACTTACCATCAACATAAAGTTCACGAGTTGGTGCACCAAGTCGTATCCTGTGAATGTAAATAGTAAGCGATCTTAATTACATACAACTAGTATTTAAGTATGTGCATTATATTTGAGGATTTGATTTGGGTAGCACAAATTGCTATGTGGGAATATACAAGATTCAGCACATGATAAAATGATGGAAGCAAACTGAATTAACCCCATGTACAAGTACACCATCATGACAAATATGCATACTGTTCTGGTAGTTGTATTTTAAAGAGAACTTTTAAAATATTTTTTTTCTGCATTCTAAACCTTCGATTGTTTAACTGTTTCAGATTTAAATGAATATATATATTCCAACATCTTAAATAGAACACGCTAAACTCTGTTTGATACTGTGGACAGCCAACACGTAAAATAACACATATTTATGAAGACTAATATAAATACAGATGTATATGCCAAGCACTAACCTGTGGGTAGTTCCATCTATAATGCACTCTCTGTATGTGTCATTGAATGAACAGAGTACAGTCTCTCTGTCATCAAATATGACCCTTCGGGAACCACCCTGGAAACCAATTTCTCTTGGGTCATCCCATGCTAGCATCACCACAGCCGTGTCACCGTAAAAACGAATTTCCCTTGGTACACCATCTATATTAATAGTCCTCATAGTATCCTGTGCTATGAGATCAAGAATCAAGGGGTCTGCTGGTGGGAGTTCATCATTTGCACGTGACTGTTGCTGTTGCAACGTAGATGGAGCAGATCCCCGAAATCTGTTATCTGAACGGCCACTAAAACGTGACTCAAACCTGGAAACAAAAAATGCTTATGAAAAACTTTACCTTCTTGTCGAATATATACAATAATATCTGTAAACGATCATTAAAATATGAAATACACTTAATTCTAAAATATTCTGTTTATGTTTTAAATATTTTCCTTTCTAATCACATATCCCTAAAAACCACCTTTCATCCAGAAAGACTGAAATGATCAAACTATGCTCTAATGTTTGCGCACCTGTCTACGTCTCCTTCAAACGGTGCACGACTCTGGAACTGCGGAGGTCTCCAACGGTTAATTCCACCAAAACTGCTGATCTGTTGAAATTCTGGCCCTGAGGATCGTTGAAAGGGACTACTCTGTCCTTGATTTGGACCTGGATGAAGCATACGCATGTGCGTGCCCAAGTGACCTTGAGTTATAGGTACTGATACTGAACCAAGCGCACCACGTATCCAAGGACTTGGTGCCGGTTCCCAACGACCCGACCCCAAGCGAGGGTGTACATCATTCCACTGAGATGGTCCAGGTTGAAATTTGCCTGGCATAGATGGTTCTGGAGGAGATGGCACTGAAGTTGTAGTAGGATTCCGATGCTTATGAATTGCTGGGAATCGCTCATCAATATCTCCGAACCTAGCATCTACAGATGAACCACCTGTAACAAAATATTAGAATATGTACATAGTAGTTTTGAAACCATCATCATTAATCATCTTCTATCACATCAACCTACAGCTACTCCACCTATGTCATGAAAGAATGAGCTTTTACGTACTTGGCTTGTGGCCAACTTCACTGGAATCGCTACAAGGACTGAAGTCCGCACTCCTGTCACCTACAAATAAATGCATTGTTAATTCTGTAACTTAACAACGTGTGCAAACAATTTAATTTACTACTTATTCAAATTACTTCACCATAATACTATTTTTAAAATATGCACTGAGATAAAAAGTCCTCAAAATTGTATACATATTCTATTATTAACAGGAATGTAAACAATAAGGTAATACCCCTAATCACAACTAAAAAATACTGGCCTAAACAAAGTAACAAATTGGTAGTTAGTTATACCTATTGTAGTTGATGTTATAAATACATAACATAAAATTAACAGACATAATTATCACAGTGAATATCCTGCACGTAACAGAAAAGAGCCCTGGTGGGGCAGAAATATTTTACCATAAAACTCAGCGACCGCAAACAAAAGCAATAACAATACCAAAACTGTAGTAGAAGCCGAATGTAAACTTACCTTGACTGTCTTCATCAGCACTGACAGGTGATAAGTGACCAGGTTCACACACGCCAATATCACGTCTTCGCCTGTTCCGTTCCCAGTTCTCTTTATTTTCCTGCTGATCTTGTCTCTGAGCTTCTCTTAACTTCTGTACTTCATTTAACTGAATCACCTGCAAATTTCATACACATTATAACAGTGTATAAGATTAGTCAATCAACTGCTTCGAATCTCACCAAACACATATATTTAGAACCAGAACAATGATATTGTTACAAAATACTTTACTGCTTTTGAAACTAATGTACTATTATACTTAGCATAATTCTACTTAATTATTAAGTTTAAAAGTATTTAAGTCATAGTTTCACTGTGATACAAATTTTTGTAAATGAAATTCTTTACCAAAGCACTGAATCTGTTGGCAGAGATATAATAAAACAAGGGGGGGGGGGGGGGGTGCCATCCCAATTAATGGGATGAAGATGGTAGCAATCTTAGAGCCATCTGTGGAATGTTATTTCCAGGCGGTTCAAACTTACTCCCCGAGACCGCACAAGTAAATGGACAAGTTGAAAGTGCTACAGAAGTAATGTGGAATCATTGTAAAGAGTACTAAGCCCTGATGATGGAGGCAGAAAGGACCTCTGAAACGTCGGTAAACTTCTACCAGACTATAGGGTGTAATAACCTAGAAGACAGCCATCTTTAGCACTAAGCCACTTTAGAAACAGAGGAAATATCATATTGACATAAACGTGAATGTGAAGACGGCAGTCTTCTGCGATGTTGCATCAATTTAGTCTGGTAGAAGTCATTGTTTCAGAGGTGCCTGTTGCCTACATCATCAGGTACTGATCACCCTGATGACGGATGCAAATACGCACTTTTAAACTTTTATATAAGAATACCTGTATGAGATAAGAAAATGGTGTTTACAACATACTGACCTGCTTCAAGACTGTGTTATAATGAGAAAATGATATTGTCCCATTCTTGAGTTGTTCATCTGCTTCCTGGATAATCATATTAATATTGATATTATTGATATTAATATTATTAATATCATTTAAGTTAGCATCATCCATTATGTGTGGCCTCATATCAGTATCTTCTCCAACCATGGTGCAAAGAGACCGACGCCTCTCTCCTGGGTCATCTATAACAGACAAAAAATTTATCAACACCATTTATAATTTCATGTATAGTATATACTTGCAATAGACTCATAATTCATTTTATCAGTTATTGCCAGTGAGCTTTATGCATTTATTACATACAAATTCTAAATCATATCTGAAATGACTGCAGATGATTAAGAACCAGAACTAATCCATGCTGGAGGTAAAATATTATACTCTCAGATCCATGGGTAATGTTCACTTTGGAATATGAGAGAATCACCACAGCAATGTAAGTATATTTACAGTTTATTTAATGATACTTTCAGTACCTCAGACCACATGGCATCGAATGAGAGGATGATAAGGAATTTTGAATTGAATAGGATGTCTCAGAAAGCTTATCATGCATTAAACGCAACAGTAAGTATAGTCCCTTTCAGTCCCAAGTCCCATAACAAGTTTAAAGATGAAATATACAGCAAAATTCCAATGTAATGAATTACATTAATTTTTATCCATAAAACATGTGGGGTTATGTTACAAGGAAAATATCCTTGATAATGGACTCAGTATTGAAGATTCCTTGTCTTAAACCAAAACCAAGATATTTGAGATATATTTTAACATTTAAATGTTGAACTCTAGTTCAAATTTACCTGGTAATCTGTGATAAAGAAGTGGTCGCCCAAGTTTATCAAACTTTCCAGTACTCCTGTGAAAATGTGACATTCCTCTGTCCCTTGGAGTTCCATATAGCATGTCCCTTTCTCTCAGTGGTGAACCAGACCCTGGAGATGAATTGCGTAATTCTGGTAAATCAAGAGCATCATGACCGTAATGACCCAGAGGCCGCAACGGAGACTTATATGTGTCCGGTCTTTTTTCCTTGTATTTAGCCCAACCTCGAGATTTCAATTCACTTTCACCATTTTCTTTTCCATCATCTTCATTAACAGTTTTCCTTTCATTGACATGGTCTTCATTCCGTTCTCTTTCAGGTGAAACTTGTTTTGGAGATGAAGTTGTGTTTGCTGAACTGTCTTGAGATGATGCTGATGTTGGCACAGGTGAAGGCAGAGATATTACTGGAGGTGGTGGTGGTGATGGAGGTAAAGTCTGAGTAACTGGTACAGCAGAAGGCAACTGTCGGAGATCCACATCTTCATTTCCAAACAACCTGAAATTGAACCACATCAGCATCAAATTATGCAAATTATTTAATTAAGAATTCCCACCAGTAAACTAACAGGAAGAATATTTAAATCTATTGTTTAATATACTAAAAACATGCCACAACTTTTCAGGAAATGGCTCCGCCCCCATGATAAAACATACTCTGTTGGCTCCACTGGAAGGGGGATTCAGATATCACTATCTAATGAACCTGCTTGATAAATATGGTTGCTGGCTCAGCGGCAATGCATTTATTTTTCAAGCTAATGAGCAGAAATTCACAGTTGTCACCTATACTGGCATGTAATAAGAGCCTTATTCTGTAGAATGAAAATACTCTGATGGAAGTTAAATGTATCTGATAATAAGAATTACAAATGTATAAAAAATACTTAATTTTAAGTATTAAATATGTATATTTTAGTGCACAAGCTTGGTGGGAATAAAGGACTTACTAGTTTGTCATAATCATAACAAAAAAAAGTCTTACAGAACATTCCACTGTTATCTATTTTTATAGGAGTCCCATTTCTGTATTTTAAAATAATTTTAAAATTAAAGTTTATTTTATAAAAATTATGATAAAATAGAATTCATTATTTTTTTCTTATAAACTGACAATTTTATTATATTAAAAATACCTATTTTAAAATCTTTCCAACTTTAAAATGTAAAAAAATTGTCATACCAAAATACAGCTAGTTTAAATAATCTGGTAATGAAATGGTTAAGCCAGAAGTTCTCAGCCTTTTCCAGACATGGGACCATAGCCACCCTTTGCTATCAAATCATGGGCTTCAAGGTTATAAGTTAGGACAGTTTGTTCAAAAGTCATGGTAGTTTTAAAAATGCTACTGTTACTATTTCAAACAGGTTCACATATTACTCAGTAATTGCCTTTAACAAAATCATTCATTATTTACATATATGTCACTGTTTTCAAATGACAAACCATTCGATAACAAGTTTAATTTCTGCTGCTGCAATTCATGTACATCACTTGAAGTGCTCCAAGTAAGACAAATACTGGTTAACTTCATCTTCATCATTAATCTGTATGCAGTTGCAAGTATTTGACTTCAAATATGTCTACAAGCCAATTAACTTACTCATCAAACACTTCTGCCTTAGTTTTCTTCATTGGTGGCTGTTCTGATCTGTCCGTGGATGAACGTTTCTTACAGTTTGATCCAGACAGTTGACGCAAATCCACATCCTTATTCCCAGCTTCTACAAGTGGTTCTGGAACCATAACTAAAAACATCATAAAAATGCCAATAAATTATTTCAGAATAGTATCAAAAACTGCTCCTATTTGAGAAATCTGTTCATGTTGTACGACAATAAAATAGGTATAATTTAAAGATTCTCAGGTATACAAATCATCTTGTCAGAAAAACTGAGTGGTACAAACAAACAACGCATTGTGAGTGTAATTCAAATGAAATAGTTCTGCTTAAAAATAAAATAACATATATCCAACTGCATAAATGGTAAGATAAGAAACTTACAAACTAACATGACATACATAATTCAATACAATCTTTTGAGATCTAATTTTATACATGAAAAATGAATGTCACTGATAAATATTCAAATGCTAACAACATAAAACATACTGAAATCAGAGTTAAAATGAAATAAGCTAAATTCAATCACTGACAAAAATTAACAAAACAGCAGCTTATGGATTCATGTACAAAATCTGCCAATGAGCAGTTAGTCATTTCCCTAAATATTCCTATCTAAGGCATATGCAATAAGTTTTTGCACAAAGTAACAACTTTAGAGCAAAGAAAACACAATTCCCCCTATTGGGAATACATCGTCTGTAGTCGGGGCGAATCTGTGCATGAATTCAAGGTCCATTAAAAGTAAAAAGCAAGTGGAGGGAGGGGTAGCAGATAAGGAAGTATATACTATCCATACTATAAACATTATTTCCCAACAGCAGCCGGCTACCATCATAATGACTATCTACAGAAAAATGTATCAAATGTAACATATACATACTATTTATGGAAAATGTACGCAGAGAGCTAAAAAGATATCTCTGTGTTACCCAGGTGCCACATGCATATACTCAAATATTTATATAATTTACTTTGATAAATAGATATATAGCGAGGTAAATTATTAAAAAATACTGAAATCACTTTTGTAAGGTAACAATTAATTACAGTTAACACAAATATGACTGTATTAATGGTGCAAGCTACAATAATAAACACCACCAAAGAAAACCTTAAATACACTGCATCATGGAGGTGAAAAAGCTGAAGGATATTTGGCTGTAAAATAATTATATCCCAGTAACTTTCTCAGAGCCCTTTTTTTGTAATTCTGTAACAATCATATTGGTACATGAGATTTAGTAATCTGATCCCAAATTACTTAAGGTAAGATACTACCATGTTTTGAAATTAAATAATCTTTAAAATAATATTCCAATTCTACATTATATATGAATCTGGGTATTTAATTTGTTTCTACTAAATTCCTGTACAATCTGTATATTACTCCTCTTGTACTCATTAAGAAAGAGTAACATGAGTTATCGACCACAGACAGACCATACAGCAGATGGAACTAAGCTCTTCTTGTATCACTGAAGAAAATATTAATAGCACAGAAAGTTAGATGATGGACAGGCATAAAGTATTACCCAAATAAATAAAAAAAACAGGGTCATATTGATCGGCTTACACTGAACACAGACCAACATCAACACATAACTTCACAACTTCTACAATAAGAGAAGCAAATTAAAATCAAAGATCTGTGGTTCTCATTGTGGTGAAAATATCAGAAGTTGTCTTCTGAATCATAACATTATGGTCATGCACATGGTTACCAGGATTTTGGAGGAATACACTGCCTCCAATTCCAGCCTGGTAACCACCTACAAGACCACACAGTGTCAACTCAGAACATGACTGACACAATTTCAGGTCTTCATTTAGTATTTTATTAGTGTTATATCCATAATTTCTGTAAGTGCTGGCAAACATACTCAAATATTTAGTTTCCTTAAAGAATACTCCCAAAAGAAAAAGAAATGTTAAATTTTCTTTTCTGTAATGGCAAGAATTTTTATGCGATAAGGTCATTATCATAATTTTAGTACTCCAATAGCATCATAAAATCAATCTTCAGGCAAAACGCACATTTATATATCACGTGAGGATGTAAATTTTATAATGTAACATTTATTATACCAATCCGCATTTTCTAACACTAGACTTTATTCAGTCATGAAAAAATAATAACCTTTATGACGTTTGAAAGACATAGTGAACAAGAATGAAAAGATGCACTATTATAGCCTTCATACAAGCCTTTTCATATTTAAATAAAAGACCATTATATTTCTTTAAAAAATCCTTAAATACCCTTCTCATATATTTTTTATTTACTAATAAGCTATCATGGCAACCTGAAAGTTCACCTTAATTTTCAACCAAAGTGGCAGTCCTAACTCGCAAATATGACTAACTTTCAAATATCTCTCAAAATTTTTGTACATTCTCTACGACAAATATAATCAGAATCTAACAAATCATCCAGTATGACAGACATTACAGTATCAGTATAAGACATTCATGTTACATACATGTGCAAAAGTAATTATCATAGTCAACAATGCTGCCTTTTAAAAGCTTCTAGTTGAAAATTTTACTACACTATTTTATTACATAATGAACACTAAATACTGACAGTTGAAACTATCTCAACTGTGAATGATTTAAATTTAAATAATTTGTTTTCAAAGCCACAGAAATGTAGACTAAATTGGTTCAGAGATATCTTAAGAAGTATAAGGAATTGTTCGGAGCATGAACCTGGATAATGTTACGAGATTCATTACTGTGCCAAGAGATATTCTAAAAATTGAAAAATCTAATAAATGGAAACCAGGTGTGCACTGCTTGACATGGTTGCTATATAAAATTCTACAATGTTGGACACATATTTTGCAGTATTATCTTAAATACACAGTTTAAACAATGCTAAGCTATTAATTATACTTCATGTTTCACTGCAATCTCAGAAGGTCATATTATTTATATCTCAAAGAATGGAGCTAAGGATAATATTTTATTTGCTTAGTAAAAGAAACCTTCAACACTGCTGTTGTATACCTAATTTTCACTCGATGTATTCAATAAAGAAAGGTGATATACTTATATATTTTACAGTGAATGTCAGAACAAACACAACCCTTTAGAATGATTCATCATGTCACAAAACCCATTATCTATTCATTAACTGAACTGTTAAGTGTCTTATTAACTCAAGTCACTAAACCAGTGATTTGGCCTTACCTGAACATGTCTGAATGCAATTTATTTGACCTCAAATTAAATACATATAAGTAATCAGTGTTAAGTTGGAGGACAAACTGTATGACAGGATTTGGGGTTTTCACAGATGGGGGTCTTCTGGGTTATTTTACCATGTAAAATTCTGGCTGCATGCCAACATTTCAAAGGAACATTCTGGTTCCATATACAGGGCTTACGTGAAGAATGACAGGAAGTGGATGGTTTATATGGGGCCTGATCCTACTTCTAAGTTTATTTAAAACATACACATCACAACAGTCCTGACTTCAGCCCTGAATATGAAGGCAGAATGTCCAATATTGGTCTACAACAAAAATATTACACAGCACAAGCACTGCTGCCAATTACACAATCCTTGGTTCACATATCATGGTACGAATGAAGCATTAACAAATCCTTGTTGACAAAGATCAACATAAATTGACCCTACAGATAAAATCCTATCAGAAAGGATATGAGATGGTTGTGGTGGTGTATATAAAGATAGCCATCTTCAAAACCCTACCGGAATTTCAGTACTTTATAACATTAACATGCAATATCGAAACTCTGATTATTCTCCTTCGCCAACAGAAAAACAATATTCAAAACTGAACACATGTGGAATTCTGCAAGAAGCACATAAGTAGGTGACATGTGGCCTACTGTTTAAGAAGCCCTGATTTACTTGATGAGACAAAGGTAAAATTGTCCCTGTGCTTAAATAAGAACCACATCATGTAACAATTTAAACACATAAATTCTTAATGTCAGCAACAGATGAGTCATCAGCTTCACACCCCACACACGATGAGATGCATATAAAAGTCGATTTAGGTCTTCAACTGCTAGTCATAACCAGACAGTAATAACTTGATTGAGATTCTGTCATAGCAAGAGCCGACCATATAGAGTATCATAAATTCTGGAGGGTTCAAAATGAAAGAGTAAACACGAGACATGACATTCTCAGAGCAATGAAATTGATGTTGGTCTTCTGAATTGTAACATTGTGCAGACTGGTATGTAAATACCAACATTTTGGATGAACATACAGCCTCCATCTTCAGCTCTGAAGACATAGAACCATGTGGCCTTGGCATCAATCTTCATCCCTGAAATGTTGTTACAACCCAGAAGGCCAACACTGACAAACACGAAACAGTGTATGCTCATAACACATTCTTAAAATTCTGCTTCAAGTAAATGACATACGCTGTACAACCCAGCATCAAAATTTGCGGTGTAAATTTAGTTTTGCTATCTGAAACACTGTTCAGTACTTTTCAGTGCTGTTCAGGGACGTTATATTTACTGAACTTTAAGGGAATGTTTTAATGTGAGTCGTTTTCAAAGTTTCACACAACACATTCATTCTAATAAAGACAATGCCAATGTTCAATTATAGCTGAAGATATATTTTACTATTACCATAAGACATATTACTAACATTCAGCTACAACTGTACTTTACACAAAGAACAGTAAAAAATTAAGAAAGAGATTAAATTGTGGTATGGTAAAAGTGTATAATCTCAATTCTCACTTGCATCTCATTGCCTTCCACAACAGAAACTATTCTTTTTATACTGTTAGAGAAAATGCTTTTACAATGACCACATATTGTGCCCGACTTATACCCTTAGAACAGAATTGTAGGGCTCATCATAAAATGTACAATTTGTTAAGCCCACCCTTCAATTTTTGAGAACTAGAAACTTTTAATCCCTTTAATGATGTGTTACACACTGCCTGCCACCACCCTATAGAATAGCATCATTTAACAACTATGTGCACTTTGCATCACATATGCTGGCACTCAAATTTTTAATGTATATTTTAACAATTTTCGTAGTGATCCAAATCAGCTGTCAAGCAGTAAGTGAAAACTTTGGGAGACAAATTCATATGCTTATAACACCTCAATATGAAAACTTGAACTTCTGTTACTACTTCAAGAGGAAAATTTACATAAAGGAGCACTAGGAAGATAGGGGAAGGAAATTAAGAACCACGTGTTGTCAAACTAACAGAGATAAAACTCTTCCAGTTTTATATCACAAAGGAAGTCCCCTGGGTAATATGCTCTTCAAATATCAACTACATACATAAAAGTTTTTTTAAACAAAATTCCTTACTAATAACAGCAAATGCATAAACAGGATATGGACATATTTTTTATTCATATTAAACTTCAGACTATATTTTCAGCATTTTATGTAATAATTTGTCACACTGATGGAAAACGTACTAGACACTTTGATAACTGTCAATTTACCCAATACTGTGAACTTCTTTAAAAGTCCACAATGTGAACGAAATGTTGTATCATCTTTTATCACTACTGCATGAGGCCTTGCACTGATAACCATACTTTCATTCTTTTATCATCAAATTTTCATATTTCTATATTACCACATTTCCAATGTATAAGTATGCAGTAAGCAGGCTGAAATATTCTAAACTTCTGTACAGGTAAAAATATTTTTGTACTGTTATCTAACACTGGCCAGATTTAATGCTAATAATCCTGGAAGCACACTGTTAAATGTAATTTGACAAAAGCCAAACAGTTTGGTAACCGCTTATTGTCTATCAATAAATTACTTTCACTGATATGACAAAGACTTCGCAATAAATGTACTACCTCAAAAAGTAATGCAATGGGTGCACCTGGGCAAAAGAAGAAGGGGAAGACCACAGAAGAGTTGGATGGATGGGATAAGCGAGACAATGGGAGAAAGAGGCCTAGAAGCTGGACAATGGCTTTAGAAGGAAGAATGGAAACAGGGAATTGTAGGACATCGACAGACGTTTTAAACCGATATATATTAATAACAACGGTTTTTATATAAAATTTAATATAGTACATACAAACTATAAAAAAATGATTCCAACAGATTGTAATAATGTTCTATTGCTGTACTCTTCAGGTTTTAGCAACAACTGATTTGTTAGTATGTTAAATAATGTCACTGTTGTATTAATTCCTGTATTAAATATTCTAACATTTATAACAGATTTTCTGAATTAATTTTTCATTTTCATTTAAACCAGATAAACCCTGGATAATCAGAAGTCTGCTATATATTTATATGGTACCTGTGAACATTATATGTTCACAGGTACCCTATTAGCAAAAACCCTGTAGCTTGAAATGTAAGAACACTTTACATGTACCCAAAAAACAAAATGGTACTCCTTCCTGAAAGCAGCTTAATAACTTACAGAGTACTATCTGAAACACTGCAAAGGCCATATCTTTGAAACCTACAGAGCAGTAAGGAATTTTTCATGACATATACAGAATGGACCAGAGAAAGTATGTTTAATGTATCTGGTTTCAAATGCATCTTTAAAACTAAGAATGTGTTTTGACATCATGTTTGTGTGTATCCTCCCCTACCAACTTCTAAACCAAATCACAGATATTTACTAAACCTTATTTCCCTAGGTATAACCCCATATTTGTATTTTTTAACATCCTACCATAATAATACCAATATGGTGTTTCTGTAAACTTTGAGGTTACAGTGGGATCTTAATATTTTGTCTGGCAATAAACCTTTGAAAAATATGCAATTTTTTGTCAAGGCAACATTTTTGTATACTGCAGAAGATCAGCATAGTAGCTGCTCATACATATATATTATTTAGCTTCTTAGACTGACTGACAATAACTACGAACCACCGGAACGAAATATTAAATCTGATATACAACTATACCGTAATATAGTGAAACATTCTACATTGAAATTATGTGCTTGCAATGACAAACATGGCAATGATGTGAAACTCTGAGGTTTTACCTAATGAAATTAATGCAGAAGGAACATGTATGTACAGAAATAGATTACAAAATTGAATAATAATAATAATTTCCAGTCCTAGCTAACCTCATCACAGACTGAAACATTTGAAATAAAGTAGTTTTCTTACATTCTACCCACATCTTTTAAAGCTTTTACGTGACTACTTTTGTTGAAATCCCCCTGAGTGATTCAAAACTTAAATAAGAACTTCAGCACCTTTCTCTTGATCAGAAATGTCATATGAACATAGTTCAAATTCTCATTGGTTATGTATTTATCATTACCTGCATAAAAATTATAATATACAAATAAGTACTTAAGTTACTACTGTTGAATTAACAATAAATGTTCAAAATGACTACCCTCAGTCTCAGTACAAATCTGTGAATCATGATGCATCAGTTCATTAGAACTGTCTTTAAATGGCTTGCACCATACAAAATGCAATGCAGCTAACATTTACATTTTTGTTGGGATACCAGATCATTCAAGTACCCCTACAGACAAAAAACTAAACCGTTCAGGTCTGGATATCTTGATGGCCAATGTTCTTGACCACCACAACCAATCCATATATAGCGTGTGAAGATCAACAAATTACCATTAGATAGTTGTCTGATATGGTCAAAATATCTGTAGGAAGTGTACACACCAACATTAAAAATAATATGATCATGTCCTGTACCTGTGCAAACACTGTCATTCAATTTTCTGATGCATTCATTACATACCCCAACCTCTCTACAGCCCAGATCTAACACCATGTGACTTTTCTGTTCCTTACACTAAAAAATAACACCTTCAAGGAGAGCACTTCCAGACCACAGATGTTTCAGCGAAAGCTGTGGAGGCCATTTTAAAGAAAATGTCCAAAAATGGCTTCAAAAATGTCATTGACGAGTAGCAAAAATGCTAGAAGTATATTGATTTCAGGGTAGCCTATTTTTAAAAAGGACACACTTGTAATGATTCAGAATAAAGGAACTACGCTTTAAAAAAATTGTTCTTTCTAAACCTTTATTAAACAGCCCTCATAGATTAAATAAAAAACCTTTAAGGAAGTTCTTGTTCACTTATTATTTTACTAACAGTAAGGCAAAGATAAATCCATATCCAACGATAATCAGACCTATATTTATATTATATTTCTGCCTAAAAATGACCTCAGAAATAAGCTCCTGCAGTACATTTTCAAGAACCACACTGCAAACGATGCAATGTACTGTAGTCATGACTGAGGCCCACCTAACACCTATCAAGAGTACACACACAAAACAATCTAGCTTCACACACAAAGTTTCATCCAGCTATTTCAGTTTGATTCAGTATGCATCATTAATAATTTAAATGCCTCAGGTTCAGCCGGACAGACTGTCCAACATTCGGAAATCATGTGAGAAAATATGGTAAATGTTTTAAATCGAACAACCAGATCTCATTCTTTTATATATTCTGGCTGTCCAAAAACTACATACAGGATCGCTACGACAACAGAAAGAGTGGAAAGTTTGCTCACATAACTTACCTTACTCTAAATTCAATGCGACAAACTTCAGACTTCCATAAAAGATTACTCACGCATATCAAGAAGTGTGTGATAAAATTATAAAAATGAAATACAGAGATAAACTGTTGCCATAGTACAGTGCAAAATTCCCAAAGAAACAACCCAAACCAAAACAGAGAAACCCAATAACCATGTAGTGAAGACTGAAAATCTGTTAGCTTACTTTTGATATCCTCTTCAGTGGAAGCCAAGGATGCATTTGTATCTGGCTGGAACATGTTAAGACGTGGATGCTTCTCTGGAGGAGCACCCAAGCGCAAGTCCACATCTCCAGTGGTTGCCACAGGAGGAATTTCTGGGCTGCGAGATTTAGCAGGCAGGTTTCTTCTCACATAGTTACGACCTTTTGGTAGCTTCAGATCTTTGAACACGCTGCCCTTAGATGTGGAAGATTCTTCTTTCTTCTTACCATCTGTACTGATGATTGGAGGAGGTGGCGGTGATGGAGAATCACCCTCTGACTCAATGAACATGTCGTACTTAGAGGAGGATGAGCGATCATGATCGCGACTGAATCCTTTCTCCCCTCCCAAAGGACTCTTTGGTCGTTCTCGCTTATTACTACTGCTACTAGAGTTCCCACCCATATCTGCAGATTCACTGCCAGCTTTACCTGACCCTTTCTTCCTCTCAGATCTGCTTGTACCAAGAGGAGAGGATTTCTTTTTATGATGTTCTGTCTTAGAGGAAGGGGAACTACTTTTGATACTAGTTTCAGTATTCTCTTCATTTCTAACAATCTCATCCTTTGTACCTCCTGCTTTGGGTGGAGGACTATCCGTAAGGTCAATCTTTATTATCTTCGGAAGGTCTTTGTTACGTGGTGGCTTTGTGCTACCATTATGGCCACCTTTACTTTGTATTTTGCGTTGTGATGATGAGGAAGAGGATGGGGAAGTAGAAGTCTTACCACCACCACTAATACTAGGGCGGGACAAGGAAAAAGAAGGAGAAGGGACTCTTCCCAACAACTTGCCACCCCCCTTACCACCAATCCCACTACTAGTGGTAGATGATGTCCGTCCTTTGACATTACTATTACTTAAACCATGTACCTTATTACTCAGCAAACGAGGGTCTTTCTTACTAATTCCTCGAGTTTCTTTATTCACAGTACCTTTATTGGCACAACCAAGATTGATTGTGATCTGAGGTTTGGGTTTGGCAGTCTCTAGTTTAACTGGTTCAAAAACAGAATCAGGTTCCTGCATTTCCTCATCTTGTGTCTGAGCTGTATTATTTGCAGAAACTACACTAGACTGCAACTGCCGAGAAGCCAGTCGTGGATCTCTTGATCGCACATTAGGACCGACAGTAGTTCCTGCTGGTGCTGGAACTGGACGAGAGCCCGTGCTTAATGATGATGTTGCAAACGAAGTCTTCAATCCAGTTGCTGCTGCTGTTGTTACCAGCTCAGTCTTCGCCCTGCTACTTCCTAAAGCACCATTACTACCCCTTGCAGTAGTATTAACTGCTTCAGGAGCAGTTACTGCAACCATTACAGAACTCTGAAAACATAAATTAAACGTACTGTTAAAATACTCATCAGGACACTCTATAATACATAGCACAACATCCCAGAAGTCATCTTCACACATTTCTAATACTGTGACTTTCCAAAAAGAAAATTGTTTCAAGAAAGTATATATACACAGTTACATCTAATGTTGTATGCAAACAAATACAAAGATTAAAGGCTATCAAGTCACATAATACATTTCTGCGCCCACAATATACAAGTGGCATAAGTATGTGACTTTTGAGAAGTAACATTTCCAATAAGGTTTTCTGGATTCTGACACTGTGCGGTCTTGTAGGTACTCAATCAGAGAAATGTACTGACCCCACTGTCAAGTGAGATCTGACACAATGAGCCACAGAGTAGGTGCCCCCTTCACTTCAATACGCCTGAAGACAAGGACAGATGCAATCCTCACAATGTGTTTTTTATAACATCAGACAATGGACATGGTCCAAAACCCAGAAACCAAGACTGTATTATACCATCGCCAGTACCCTTCAGAATCCACAAAGTCCATATTTTTCACCTTTGCCATGAAGCATTATCTATAAAATGTCTGTAAACTTGAATACATGTACATAAAATCAGAAAGGCTAAAAAACAATCTATTACATTATGAAACCACAGAAATTGAACAACAAAAAGATTTCTGTCTTCTGGGTTGTTGCGCTGTGTAGTCTGGTCGATGTTTACCAACATCCCTGATGACTGAGGCAGTATGACCTCTGAAATGTCGGTAAACATCGACCATACTACACAGAGAAACAATCCAGAAGACAGAAATCTTTATACTCACCGCTGTGAAAACCTCAAATCTTATATTGTACAACAATTTTGTTTTATCTACCTGACTATAATTCACAGCTGTCTTCATGACAACTGGGGCAGGATCAGGCACTGTTGTTTGAGATTTTGTGGCAACCAATGGAGATTCTGTTGGTTTATGAGTCACAAGTAGCTTGACAGCATCCTGGCCAGCAACTTTCATTCCTGGCATTACGAGATGCTGGAAATAAAAGACATACTATTAGACTTCAAGCCTTTTCCTCTAGTCCATCAACATGGGGAGGGAGGGGAAGTGACAGCACATACAGCATGTTGATATCCCCTTGCCCTTTCTATCCAACAGTGATGTAGCTGAGGCCCACAGATATCTTGTATCCAGTATATCAAGCATGAATCAGATACTGGGGACATAAATTAAGACTGGCTCAGGATAGAGCAAATGGCAAGCTTTTATGGTGACAGAAATTTAGTGCTGTTTTTCACAACAGCTAACTTCTCCTAAAATGAATAACTACTGACAAGAAATAATTGTACCACAGAGCAAGCTGGATTTCAGGTTCTCACGGCGCAGAGGATAAAAACTGCTATATTCCTCTCAAACGCCGGTAAACTTACACAAGAGTACATGTCACAACAACCCAAGACACAGCCATCTTCAGGGATGGCTCATTAATATTTATATGAGAAAAATATTTATATATTTATTTATAGATCACAACAGCAGCCCTCACCTGAACATTGTCAGCCTTTAAATTACCAGTCTGCCGTTCTAACTGTTTCTGTTGTTCTTCTAATCTTGCCTTTGTCTGGAGCAATTCAAGCTCCAACTTTTTCTGTTGAAGTTCAAGAAGCTCCTTCTGCTTTTTCAGCAACTGCTCCCTCATTTTCGCTTCATTAATTGTGTGTGGATCTTCTGTGACCACGGGCAGTACGGCCGGTGCAGTCGGTGTAGTTGGTGCAGTCGGTGTAGTTGGCGCAGCCGAAGCTGCAGTAGAAGACGGTTGAGGACCAGGAACAGCACCGGCTTGTTGCTGAAAGAAATTTTTAAACTCCGTAACTTCCTCTTGTGTCATCTTTTGCCATAATTAACAGTCTGTATTAATTTGCACAACTCACTCTGGTAAATGCTTTGATTCTTAAAGTGCCTCAGCCTACAGGAGACCATCATGAAACACTCATATATAATACGTACACATGAAAAATCTTACAAAATCCGTAAGTACACAATCAAGAGTTACCGTATTCAATGTTGAAGTGGGTGGGACACATAGATACCATTGAGCTTTAAAGAGTTTGTAAAGTGTAAGAAAAATCTGTCACTCTGCAGTGTCATCTACATTGCAACTAATTTAACTAGTAGATACGTGTCTGCAACAACCGAACATCAAAAATAATATGGCATACAACATAAAAAATTGAATTCAAAAAATATGAAGTAGACCTTTTCCTTCACCCTTGTTTGTTGGTTTTTAAATCAACGACATGTCTGATCACCCGACAGAACTTAATAACATTCATACACCATAAAACTTCAAATCTTTCATAACATAAACAAAGTTCAGAGTTTGAGAATGTAATAATAAAATAGCATTTATACTTACCCGAAAAAACTTTGGATTCACATGTATGGTAGGAGGTACAGCTGTGATCGGCCATGCTGGATCAATTGAATTCACACGTACATCCACAGCATACAACTTCTTTGGAGGAAACACCTCATTCCATGTTTGACGCAACTTAAACATCTGAGCCCGAGTTTTTTCGTCCACCTATATAAATGAATCACATTACATGATACTGTCCCATACATTAAAAAAATACTTCCTTGACCATATCCACAATATTTGGCAGCAAAAACATATTAAAATAATGCATACCTTGTGCTTCACACATGACCAACCTAAATTAAAAATTATATAAATCTAAATAATTTCCTTCACAATACAACTGTTCAATGATCACCAAACGGCAGGGCCAAGTTCACAGAATTCAACAAACACAAAGTGTACATTTGCAAAAGCTGTTTTCTAATCACAGAAGTAAAAGATATTTACAAAAATAAAAGTGTAGATTCCACTAAATCTATCAAAGGCTCAACAGATTACATATAAGTCTTAGAAAAATGAAGAGTTTTCTTTCGATATGACAACTACTTTGGCTGGTTAGATATAGTCAAGAACTGAAACACATAGAGCATTTCCAGCTTTTACAAAATTTTCTTTTAGGTTCACATTGTTTTTACAATGAATGGCATGTTATCAATCTGTTATCGTCGTCATCAATATCAATAATAATAATAAACACCTATCAGGCTGATAAAATGAATTTAGGTTCGACATTTTAACTCAAATATTATTATCAGTTATGTTTCCATTTCTGTATGTATTTGCTTATTTAAAAACAGAATTCAAAAGGGAATCATTAGCTGCTAATTACAATTCAAGTTGAAGTCTTTACACAAAATGGAAATATGACAAAAAAGTCTCCAGCCTTCTGAATCAAACGCATTATTTAAACTGTTTATTTACTAAAAAGCTGTGGCAAATAAATATAATACATACAAGATGATAATACAATATGCATTTGCATTTGAAGGAATAGTCACTTATTTAACAGTAGATTTCTATTATTCTTTTATGAATTCAAAAACTTAAATTCAAGTTATTTTTATATATTGTAAAATTCTACAGATTTCCTCAGAAGGGTTTACATATTCCTAATGTGGGCTTGAAACTAAAACATTTAACAAATGCAAAATAAATGCACTGATGTTTAAAAATGCAAAACAAATAGGTAGAACTAGCAATACCCAGCAAAATGTAATGTGAAATCAAAAATATATTAATCATAAATTTTAATGTATGCTTTCAATTTGCTATTCTAAATTACTTATTTTAATCAAATTTTACTGTAAAATAGTATGTATAAAATGTTATGGATCAACAAACCAGCTGAAAACACTGTTCCAGAATACATCATACTCAACTTGCTACAATCATAAGCTACTAACAAAGCATTTTACAGCAGCAAGTATTATATGTATGGATATCTATTAGTGTTTGCCCATCACTGGCTCTTTGCTGTTGGTAAACACTCTAATAAAGCAGTGAAACAAAGTAAATTATTCAAAATTTAAAAAGAATCCATTTAGTCATTTCTTGGGGTTGTCTTTTCCAGAAGTAACATATGTCTGAACTGGCATACCAAGACACAATATGTTTACCTTAACATAAAGTGAGTCAGTCACCAGTTTGGTGTTTGAGATTCTCTCATTCAAATTAATACTTCACATTGGGTACCCCTGTATGAAGACGGGGACCCAGTTTCCAAAAATATAAGATTGTAAAACATGATTGGAAATATGTACTTTCTGGAGTACACTGATATTCGAAAGGTGTTCTTCATGCCACATCACAGGTGGTTCCTTCACTGATAACCAGCTAAAAAGAACTGTGGACCTACATCACTCTTACTTGAAAGAAATAACAAATGCAACAGTTATACAAAAGGCAATAATTGCATTCAAGGTCACTGTTGCAATGTCAATGATGAAAGCCAATCTGTTCCCACTGTTGAAACAGTGAGTTCCAACAGTGAGCTCAGTTCATTGTTGCAACAATTTTCTGTTCAAATTGTTGAAACAATGTTCCAGTAATGAACATGGTTCCCACTGTTGCAACAATATGTTCCAACAGTAACCCTGAGTCATGCTAGTTGCCTAGACACAAACGGACAGACAGACAGACATGGATGGGCCCTGAAGATGTTCTTCACTCATGATGAAGTATGCAAAATATCTAAAAACCATGATAAATAAAGTACAGGAAATTACAAGTTTATGTAATACACCTTTGCCAAAAAAACCAGAGATAACATTATGGAAAATGTGAATTATACAATGAAGCACAAAATGATGTTTTGATCACTCACTGATATACATTCACAACATAATGATCAACTAAAACATATTTAAATAGGGAATTACAATTGTAGTGCAAATATAAACAGACCATAAATTGCAAACCATCAACACATGTACTGTTAAGTAGGATGAAAAATTAAAAGTCATTGCTGACAAGCCATTAAGAAGAAAAATTTCAGATTCTCACAGTGGAAAGTACATAGATGGCTGTCTTCTGGGTTGTGGTGCTGTGTAGTGCAGTAGAAGTTTACCGACATTACAGAGGTCCTTGCCTCCTCCATTATCAAAGCGAAGATCCAATGATAATGGAAGCAGGTCCTCTGAAATGTTGGTGAATTTCTACCATACTACTCAGTGCTACAACCCAGAAAACAGACATCTTCTTAAGCCAATGGCATAATACAACAGAAAATCAATATGTGGCATGAAACCCCTCTTTTGAATGTCAGTGTATTCCAAACAGCATACTCCTAAAAATCTTGTTTTAATTTGATTATATAAGAATTAAAAGCATTCACTCAGCAGATAACACAGCATGTGAAAGACAGAACAAAAAAATCTGCAGGCAAAACATAAAAAACAATAATGTGCACTGTTCTGTTTCATAACAAAATATTGAGTTTTTGAACTTGCTTGTTACTTTGATTATTTTCACTCACTGAACATCACACTGGTTCAGAGGTAATGAGGACAGCAATAATAGGTTAACAACGTAAAAAAAAAATGCTGAGCACCAATCAAATTCATATCCTAACAGAAACAAATAAATTCCAAATCTGAATAAACCTTACAAGACCTTTAAATTATGTCAATTAGCTCAGCTGATTGTGGCTGGTGTTAGATTGTGACAGGTGACTTGAAATAAAGGAGGCTTCACCCTTAACAAAGAGAAGCTGGTGTATTCTGCAGTAACTCATCTGAGAAAGGAAATATGCTTTGAGCAAAGTCTGATAGGTAAGATGCCCCTAATTGTGTAGCATAATCATGTTACCCTACAAACATACTTTGAGTATGCCCATCCAAATTTCTACTACTACAGTGAAATCATTTATACCTACCACACATAATTACTAACAACAAAAACTGACACTATACATAAACAACAAATTAAAAAATGTATACTGGCATTCATTTAATAACACTTTCATAGCACACAAAAAGACTGGAGCCATAGGCTTCGTTGTTACAGTTCATTCAAGTCCTCGTCGCCATTGCTATTCAGCATCACTTATCACACGCATTTTTGTCTTGTATCACAAGTTTCCAGAAACTGTATTTTTTTCTTCCTTTCACTGACAGATAATGATTTTCAGTTCAAACCGGGCATAGCAATGTTGAATGGTTATGTACTTTGAACAAAAACGACTGCTAGAATAACTCATAACTTTATTCATGTCACAACACATAGTACTCTCCTTTCAAAAAAACTTGTTTGAAGAATATCACATACCTACAAATCAGAAAATTTACACATACATCCTGGAACAACAACAAATGTGTACCACTAACCAGCCTTAAGAATAAAATTAATACCTAAGTTGTTTAATAATGAGTGCAACAGCAGCAAAAATAAAAGCGTTCATATGAGAACTCCGTGGACTAAAGAGGCAGCTAATTTAATGGTCTCCAACACTTCATCAGAACTGTACATGCCCCTTCAATACAAAATGCAATGGAAGTACAAATACAGCCCTTGTACTGTGCAGTGCAGTATATACACACGCACAGACAAAATCCTTTTATCGAACAATCGTAACCAGATTTTACACTACAAAAATTATCTGAATCCAGAGTTTCATTGCTTAACAATTGTTTAATGTATCAAGCAATCAGAGCAGTAAATAAAAGGGCATTTTAAAACAGAAATATATGTTTATAAAAATATAATAAATAAGCAGTTCAATTTGTCAACAGTTAGTGGGCACTTTCATTAACGTTTATTTTTGTCTACATAAATATTCACAAAACATTAAAACAATTATCAATAGGAATATATATTCATTAATACATTCATAATAATAATCAATTTCATTGTTCCAGTCAGTTTGTGGGCACTTTCAGTAATATTCCTTTTGGTCAATAAGAATATATACCATAAGATGGTCACAATACATTAACAATTTCATTATATTGTACAGCAGAGTACATTTTAAGAAAAACCTGGATAAAGGAGGAATACTTTCTCTAAAACACGTGCCCATATAAGCACACACACATAAACTCATAAGCTTTAGAGAAAACAGAGCCACCTATACTGCAGGAAAAAGCAAACATCTCACTCGACACTCATCAGAAGACAGGTACAATATGGGTCAAAGGACAGAACACATATTTTACAATCAAATACATTCATGTAATAATACTTGAAGAACAAAATGTCATTAGTTAATTCTTTCATGGTAAATGAATAAAAATTGCTAATATGAAGAGCTTAGTAACAAAAAATAAATCTTTCTCAGAATTGAGATCTGAAACCGAAGACAAAATTTGATCATGAATGTTATGATATTCTGAAGAGAAATGCTGACAAATGTTCTAGTCATTCAAAGGTTTTTGACCTACAACCCATAATGAATGTATTTGATCTGTGAGTTAAATTTGTAACAGAATCTTATAATATGGATGAATTACTTTAAATAATACTGAGAAATGTCTGATATGACATAAAACACTATGAAATAACACACAAATCTTATCTTGTTCTGTATTTAATGTTTTAATTCCAAATTTAACATTAACTTTAATACAGTGGGTCTGTAAATATTAAATGTAAGTATTTATTAATTCATATTAAATACCTGTATAAGAAAAGATATTAAGAACTTGTAATATCAACTGAAACGTTAAGTGAACATAAGCATTCGCACACAGGTGACAAACAACACCAACATACTAGAATGCCATCAATTCTTGTTCTTTTTAATACTACATTCATTTCACTCTCTTGGTTAAGTCCCATTTAAGTAAACTATCAAAAGCAGATTATTACTACATAAATAGTGTTACATCTTATAATTGCTTCTGGCATCATATAAATCATGACATAATATTTAGCATTTCAGGATCTCATAAAATATGCAAAGCACAAGGTAGCTTACAATTTCAAAATTTGACATTTTTCTTTATTCTATATTATATTAGAGTAAAATTCACTATTATAATAACAATCTGTAATTATAAACACACATTACTGCATGCTCAACTGTTTCATTTCAAAACAAACGATTTTTCCGAGTAAGCTAAAACAAAAATGGTTAAGTGTCTTAAATAAGTAAAACTGTTCAATCAGAATCAATGCAGCTGTGCTAGAAACAAAACAGAATAAAACATAAAATCTGAAAGAAAATATTAATTTGGTGCCAAATATTTAAAATTATATGTCCATTTATTAAAAAAAATAGATTCTAACCTAAAAATAAGGAATTACTGTTATTCTAATACAATACATGCCTGAAATCAGCATGAGAAGGGTTACATTTCATCATTCCAAGGTCAAAGTTGCTACTACATATAACAGTAAAAAGGAAAGCATACATAGTTAAAAATATGAAGCTGGATGCTTCTATTTAAAGTATTTTCTTAAGGTGACCATAATTTCTGAACAACTACCTCAAGCTGTCACTCATCTAACCCACATCTCAACCAGATAATGAAAACATTTCCATCAAGCTACCATTAGTGCCATTCAGTGCCTGCTAATGGAATTTTGTTTCTTTAAAACATGCAATTTCATAAAGGTTATTTCTGTAAATAAAAATAATGACAACCAAATGAGCTAGCAAATTTGCCTTCCTGTTTGATGGGAACAACTGATAAACAGATTTCCTTGAATCAAGTAACAAATAAAAGTCTGATTACAAACACTGAGTATATAAATTTTAGAAAAAGGCAAGGATAACCATCTGGTATGACAAATTTAGCAAACCCATGTAACTACCCACAACCCCATAACTGTCTGTTGGTGTGTAGATGAGCAACACAAATTATGCAAGATCACATCACATGGAGTTTGTGGTAATTAGCAATCATATCCACCAGAAGCAATCTCAGAGTTCTTCAAGACGTGTGGGGAAATGAGAAAAACTCAATGCCTTTGCAGGCGCCCATCAAATCGATAAAATGGATATTAACATCTTCACATGCAAGAAAATTATTACCGTGGGTGCCGTAGGGCATGGGCATCCACTAAGCTTCCCTTATCTTCAATTTAACTTTTAAATCATTTCTCCATAATTATTCTTTTAATAAATGTAAGTGGGTATTTATTTGGTCCTATAAAAACTTGTTATTAAATGTTTACAGTTTTCCATGACACAGCTTACACATTTTTGACAGGTAGCGGAGCTGGTTGAGTTATGTTTTGACTAAGAAGATTCTTGAAATTCAAGAATGGCACGGGCGAGTGAACACACTGCAATCCAATTCCAGTCCTACTTATGTTTAAGGTGCTGACTCTGTTGTAAGCTATGTTTCTAGTCCTCTGAGATTGTCTGCTGGATGAATTTGTGACACAAACCTGTGCAACGCCCATAATTTTAAAAAGTCAGCACTCATGCTTCATGCAGCTAGATATGTTTATTTATAGTCTTCTTCATTCAACATAAATGCCCATTATTAACTAAAATACATGCTGTCTGCTTGCAACAAATTTCAACCAACTCAGCATTCAACTGCATGCCACCATTTCTATGTGATTCTATTATATTCATATAATTCCCAGTGTCATCTACGGAAAGCATTTAGAGTTAATCATCAAGGGTTCTCAAGTTACATGATGATAGCACTAAAATCCCTTTTAATTATCTCAAACACTATATGGAAAAAGTGTACTGTGCACAAAATTAGTTTTTCTTTTTTCTTGACAACTTCCGTTCAAAACACTTTTCACTCCATTGAGTATTTAGCAAATTACACTTGAGACAAATAAAGAAATTCATGCGTCTTCATGTAAAACACGTTTCTCATCCTTTTCAGACTTGGGGTCAAAGCTGCCCTATCTTATCAACTCGAAGGCCACAAGATTATACATGAGGACGATTTATTCAAATGCAATAGTAGTTTATTTTAAATGTTACTAAATGAAGCCTGCTACTTTGAACAGCTTTACGTATCAGTGTGATATTTAACAACACTTTTTTGCTTGAAAAATCTAATGTCAGGTTGTTTTTGTTGCTGTGATTTACAATGCATCCACCTCAGTATTCATGAGAAAGATGCATCTTAGTTCTTGATTTCATGCTCTTTAAGTTAAACAGCTGCTTATCTGCAGTAACTACTGAATATTGACAATGCTAAGTGCTTTTTACTGACATAAGCCAAGTATTTATTTGATATCAGGTAATGATCTTTTCTTCAAAATAGGCCCATGTACTTATATTACTGATTTCTTCCTTTGAATTAGTTGTAAGAAATGCTGGGTAGTATATTTAAATGTGTGTAATGTAAAAATCTGACAAATGTAAGTGCCAAAAAAAAAATCATATGAATTTGGGCTCAAAAAGGCCTTTCTGAATTACATCCTTTTTCTCCTCTCTCAAACTTCCAATGCAGAATCACACTTTTGTCCTTTCCCTCTGCTTGGAGTGGAAATTTCACCATAAGTTCTCAAAATTCCTATTTGAAAGAGGCCATTACACAAAACATTGCTTCTAGATACACCTGGTATGCTTAATGTTGATCTGCATGTCATAATAGAATTGCATATTCATCATTCCTTGTAATGAATAAATATAATTTTCATGAAACACTTGCCACAAACTGTTATGATTTTCAACATTGGCATAACTACGCTGTTCAAACAGTGTTCATCACTGGCCTCTATAATATTGCCATTGGATAGCATTACAGAAATAAATTAAATTTAGACACAGAATAGAACTTGAATGTTGCAAACCACTAACAACATGAACTGGTAGTGCTGGTAACACTGAAGTATATCACCAAAAGCTTATGTGTGTCATAATAGCACCATGCACCTTCTTCTTCTTCTTCTCCTCCCGAATCCACTGCCCAATGGTGCTCCATACAAGAAGAGGAAGTAACAAAGCATGACGTCAACACCAAGTTCAAAATTTTGAAAATTTAAAGAGACCAACTTGGAAAGGAGCCATTTCTGGGTTCATGTTCAAATAAATCATCTTCATGGTTTTAATGCACAGAATTAATCCTTACATGTGTAACAGACCTTTAAATTATACACACCACATAGTACACATTCTGTGTCAGACACTTTATAGATTAGATCACTTATCTTTCACTTGGCACTACAGCCAAACAACACAGCAAACAATTAATCAACATGTCATTAATATTATGAATCAACGGAGATTTCATTCTATTCCGCAGTAAACAACAAAACCACATATTTGTAATATTTTGCAATGGATATCAAATACTATCCACAAATCTTAAGACTACTTAGTTATCCAAGCCTTTTTCTACTTAATTATAAGACTAATCAAACCTTTAACATTCCCAAAATCTGAAGATTCTTTTCATAATAGAACTGAGATTGATATGCACCTTTAATTCATGGTGAAATTTAAGTTGGTTTATTGACTGTAAACTCCTCAGAAATGTCAGTATTTACTAAACTATACGCTACATCCCAAAAGACATTAATCTTTTTTAGCTAAATTTATAAAACAAATAACACAGCCACACCATTAAAATTAGCTTAGCTGAGTTAAATACTTAGACTTAAGAAACAGGAAATAAGAGAACCTACAACACATTCGTAATTTAATTAAGTAAATTTAAATAACTAAAGCTTTGGATTAAAACATATGTTATGATAGTATTACACGATCAGACCATGCAGCGTCTTCTTGTGCCTGAAATTTAATTGAGCAATCTATACAAATTTACAATCGTAAAAGAATGTTGATGTGTCAGTGGAGAACAATGTTTCGCTCTTCTGAGGGACAGGCAGTTGATGCCTGAATCAACCAGCCACCCACCTGTGAATAGGACTCACACAACTTTCACAAAGATCTTTAAACTCTGTGGGTCACTACCAAGTACAACTTCTGACATAAGATAATCTACAAAACTAATGTGGAACAATGCCCAATCTGAAATAGTGCCTAACTCATTCTTAAGTATCTACTCAACATTAATCTCGTGCTGCAATACTCGTCAAAGCACCGGGTCAATGAAAACACATCACGAAACTATTGAACACCATACTATGCAAAATTACCAAAACCTGCAATGACAAAAGTTATCGCGTATACACGATCAAAACATTCAGTCTCATCTCAAAGATACCATTTACATATTTTAAAATCTTTGAGTTGTATTTCAATGCCAAAAATGTTCAGTATACTTTTATTAATGTATTGTAGATAGTTATGATAATTGCCATGGTTCTTATCAGTTAACCTTTATCATGTGAAAAGATGATTTAAATCCCTGTACTATGGAACTGATAGCCAAATTTCATCCACAGGCTTTAATGGTTTAGCAGTATGTTATTGTAATACACACTGAGCTGGATCAGATGTAGACAGTGCACAGCCAATAAACATTAAAGATGTTACAGTTCCTATGCTAATATGTATTCAATCATATTTCATAACTTAATATCCTCACCACTTAGCAACACATAATATGCAATAAAAGAGCAGTCCTTTCAATATTTAGCCTCATCGCACTCAAGAAACGACATTCAATGATGTATTAAGTTATAATACTTCCATCTGTGTAAATTTTATTTGATATTTATGAACTTGAAGGTGACTATTCTGAGATGTTACATCGTGTAGTCTGGCAGAAACTGACATGTTTTAAGACAGAGTAAACAACTCTGAAATGTCTGTCAATTTCTACTGATTAAATGATGCAACACCCCCACTATGCAGCCATCTTCACACTCATCAACATTAGAAGGTAAAATCTCACCATTTATAGTTCATTTAGGCCACTGACAGATGAGAACTCTGGCAGGCAAAAACAGTGTAGAATGAATACAGGCTTTTGAGTTTGCCAAAACAAATTCAATCTAAATCTGTTCACATAGAGAGGAAGTAATACCAAGTCATGACCCCTTGTGTTCTGAACACTGGTATATGCAAAGACCATAAATAATGAAACCAATTACAACACACAAACATATTTACCATAGTCAGTTTCCTTGTCACAATACAAACTATATTACTATGCGACCCATTATTGGAAGTAAGGTTAAGATAGAGACAAAAGCTGTGCAGTTCTGTTATCTCATATTAGATAAACTTTGATTAACAGTTCATAAATCAATGAAGTGTTCTATAATTTGCATGACTTCCCATATGAAATACGTCAAACACACACCACAAAAGACTACACGAGTTACAGTAATCTAAGTAAATCCGAATATATAAATCATTAGTAGCACTCTCAGTACAATCACTGTCTTTACATATCAATCCCCTTTGGAAAATGGAAGAATCTTCAAAACTGGGAACAAACAAACCCCAAACTACAACCCCCAAAAAATGAAAAAGAGTAATACCTTCTCAAAAACACTGCAGAATGTTGAAACGATGTTCTGAGTGAAGAGTGATGTGTATGTATCCCCAACATTCTTCACGATAGAATCGATGAGGTACAACACAGGCAGCTTCATCTCCGCCCGCACCTACACGAACAGTACAAACATACTTGGGGGGGGTTGTCGTGTGTCGAGGCTCCACTTTCCTTCCAGTCTTGATAAACTCTCCATCAATGTGATTACACTATCATACTCAATAAAACCAAACCTGTCTATGGAAAACAGGACCTAACTTTTCCACGGCTACCTTTATTTGGTACTAGTGACACCTGGATAAGGAAGGAAAGGGAACCTGCGTAACTTCTAAAACTATATGTAAACGGTCTCCTCCTTTGTCATAAGAATACAGCCATAATGAAAATGGAATAGGAAGCAATGTCAGGATTCAGAAATATTAGGATTCTTGTGCATTATCTACCCACTACTAAAAACACACAATTATTTTTAAACACTGATGATTATAGTTTACTTTTTCATCACAAAATGTTTCTCCATTGTACTGAATGTTTTGTCATACCAGATATATGAGGTGGAAGAGACAGTTTCTCAAAGGTATTATAAAAAATAACCTGTCCATATCCTCGAAGAACAACTTCTCCTATGCTTCAAGATATGGTGGCCCTAACATTGTGTTCAAAGGACTGTAATGATGGTGTTGTGCACTAAAGACATTCTACATCACGTTAAACTAGCTTTGGCTATGCTAGTTTAAGATATCATACATTTAACTAGAATAAAGACAGTAAGAAATCTTTTGAACAGCAAAACAAAACCTTGCCTAACATAACATAAAATGTTCTTACTTATGAACAACACTGCTATAACAATCCTCTCAATGCTTAGCATAAAGATAAGATAATTGGTTACTTCTTGTATATGACCTCCCTATCTCTTACTACTTTTTAGTGGAAGGAAGTAATGCACAAGAGATATGAGATAAAGTCAAGGATAATGAACAAATTTTACATTTTTCAGTAACTGTCTGTACCAATTTATATCCCAAACAGTTGAAGAAGATGGAACAAATCTTCAAACAAAACATCTTGAAACAGTACTACCTGAAATATCTGTTTACATGATTCATCATTTACATCAAATTTTCAACGGTAGTATAAATAATGTCCATCCAAACAAGCTATAATGCTAAAGAGACATTCAAACTTTCCACTGAATCATGTACCCAGATATTGGTAATACTATGCACTCTTAACTCCATCTAGAAACATGAATCAAAATTAAATTATACTGTCTCAAACAAGAAAGATAAAATGAACTAAGGACTTGAAACTGTTCAGTATTCCAGGGACAAATGTTGTTTCCTCAAGGTTAATGATAAGAAATAGTTAAGAATATAAAATCTATTTAATCAAACCATTTACCGCAAAATTCTATTTCCAAATATATAAACAAGTACTTCAACATGAAATAAGGACTGTTTACTATTTTATGTTGGACTATACAACTCTATTTAACAGCAAAATAATAAGCTCCCCCCTCCCAACAGACACTAAGATTCATTACTCAAAATATGATATAAAAATTTATTCCAGAAAGACCTTATTGCTTATATCAAATTATAAGCAAGCATGTGTTTCATACAGTCTACTAAATAAAAGACAACAGCTTATATTAAATAAACCGTTACTTTTTAAGGTCTTCAGTTGTACTGGAATAATATCCCAATGTATAAATGTGTTTAATTCATGTTCTCACTCATAAACACATTCCCATTCTCATATAACATTCATTCCTCAAGAAAGCTGTACCACTCCACTTACAGTCCACTTATCTGTACTAACAGGACACTTGCTTTGTATTATCCTTCTTGCAGATCATAACCATTATTCATTTCAATATCTCTCTCTACTATGTAAGTGCCTCATTTTTTGTCAAATACTCTTCTTTATTATCAACCATATTCAGTGGTGGAACATTCCATAAAACATACTGATGATCAATATTACATGCTGCATCCTAAGTGGTAATGATGACAAGTGAGACAGAAAGTATTGCTATAAAATACTATTTTTGTACTGACATTCTTTGGGTACATCACTGCTTAGAAGTTGGCACAAATTGGAATAAAATAATCTGATTCAACAAAACAACCACTACTTTGAAATTTGGGTCAATCTTAAAAGTGTTGAATGTGGACCTGTGGCCATACTTTGGAAGTATAACAACCAGAATTCCTGAACACTTGCTTCCATTTCCATTATTAAATAGAGGAATGTACATTGTAAAATACCAAATTATGAAGAACCTGAATTTTGGCTTTCTTTTATACATTCTCATGAACCCGTGTTCAAGCTGAGGCAGGTGTAATACACACAAAACTAAGAAACACATAATTTTGGGGTTCCACTTAATTTCACATATTCCCTGTGTTCAAGCTCCACTAACTAATCAATGGGCTACAGCAATAATAAACTCCTAACATACAGATTACTCGAAAGCTTAAATTAGGTTCTCCATGGTGTAAGATTATTTTACCACACGAATCATAATTTACATTTTGAGGTTTCCAAGCCTCAAGATATGACAAAATCAAACAAAATCTTAAAAATGACCTTTTGAAGATGTTTTTCCACTGCCTGGACGATTATTGGTGCATGCATTATATTATCATCAGCGAGCATCGTAAGCATGTTGATTAGTGGTTTGCTGTTCACGGTGAGATCCGATAAGGAGGACGCATATTCTTCGGCTACCTCTTTCGCCTCCTTGGACATTTTTGCCGTAGATGTCATATTCTCGAAGGTTTCAGTAACCATTCACACCACACTCAACTGTAAAACAATTAAACAACAACAGTTCACTATTTGGTTCACAAGATCTAACGGCACTCACAACAGCTTGGAAAAATTGTAACATTTCTAATACATAATTCATCATTAAAAGTGTGTCCATATAGCAAAAAACTTACCTTTTCCATCAAATATTAAATCTATTACAACATGATCCTAATAACAGTCAAAATGTTGCTGAAATAACTTTTCTTTCTCACAAATATTACACCATCACGGATAGAACTTCCAACGTCTGCGAAATCCTCAAAATGGCTACCTACGCTTTACGTATCAACGTTGTAACATAGTTCATAATTGGTCTACAGCGACAACAACAGGATATGGAACGATTCTTCATCCAATCACGTCACTTGTTACATTTCTTCAACGATCACTATTCGTAAAATTGTAGTTTCTATATCATCCGATAGATGTCAGTATGGAAGAAAGCTGTCTGCTTTTTGACACAATCTGCAAAAATAATAAATTGAAACCGTATACAGCAAATATTTAACTTATTATATAATTATTTGCCATCTTATAAGGTACTTGTATGTTTTTGCATGTAATTTGCGTGTAATTATTATGATAGGACAGATGGGCAGGGTTGAGCTATTAAGGTGAAATGCTTAATGCACTGATTGACGTACAACCTTTCACTTTTGAAAGATGATGTTATCATTATTTACAAATGTTTAACAAGCTCCCTTTTTTTAATATTTTAGGTGGCTCAATAAAACATCAATGGAAGATTATAAGTTTCTATTTAAGGTTGTCCTTGTTGGAAATGCAGGTGTTGGGAAAACATGTTTGGTTAGAAGGTTCACACAGGTAAAATGTGTTGACTAACTTATTAACATGTTTCAGTTATTAACAGAATAAAAAATTGTTTCTTATACTTATATTTCGATTATTATAGGGCCTTTTTCCTCCTGGACAAGGTGCTACAATTGGGGTAGATTTTATGATCAAGACTGTGGAGATTGATAACGAAAAAATCAAGGTACCGTAAACTGTATTCATTAACGACTGTCTGATGAATTATCACACAAAGTGTTTATTTTGTAAGTAATATACATGAGAATTATTTTTTAATATGAAAGACAAATATTTATATATGTGAGGAACACACGGGAAAGTGCTGAATTGCATATATTCTTAATATAATTAATAAATTGATAAATAATTTATTCACGTTACTACATAATATGCATGTAGTTCTTAATTTAATTATTTCTCTAAACAGTTACAAATCTGGGATACTGCAGGGCAGGAGAGATTCCGATCCATCACACAAAGCTATTACCGCTCGGCTCATGCTCTTATTTTGGTATATGATATAAGCTGCCAACCTACATTTGATTGCCTCCCTGACTGGTTGCGGGAAATTGAAGAGTATGCTAGCAGCAAAGTACTCAGGGTTTTAGTAGGTTAGTAATGTCCTATATTTGTCATCAGATTCTGAGAAAATAAAAAATTGACAGTGGAACTACAGTTCTTGAGAATCTGACGTAAATACATCTCTGTATAAAGGATATACATGCTTTACAACTGAGTAAATAGTTTGATTAAGACATTGCTTATTTAACTTGAATTAGTTACGCTTAAGATGGCTCTGTGGTAGCTGAATGTAATGTATTGTAATGTAATGTAATAATTCTTATATAAGATAAGTACTTGTGATATTCTAAAACGTTTTCACCAGCACAAAGTTATCTTGTCTACGACACACTTCTTATACAAGCGATTCACAGCTCAGCTCTTTCCACAATAAAGAAAGCGGATTGTTGACAGCAGTAATGTAACACATCAATGCCAAGCAAACAGATGATGTAACAATTAGTTTCTTAGGTAACATAACCATTGTTGTCGGCCCATATTTAGACATTGTTGATATTGATCTTACTCATCTTCGTTACGCTTCTTTTCCGAATGACCCTTCCGTATAGACTTACTGTTTCTGGTGACTCATTGTATTTGTGTATTGCAGTCCACCATATTTATGTAGTGTTTGGTAGATGGAATTTGACACTTTATTAATTTCTGTTTTCACTTTTGCCATTCCCAGCTAATAAAATTAATAATTTGTCAACTGCTTTAGAAGGTAAAAATGCTAGTCTGAGTAAATATGAGCAAATGTGAAGTGAAGGAAGATATTCATATGTTATATGAAATGAAAATAGCATGAAGTGTTACATTAGTGAAGGAAAACCTTTTCTGATATTTATTTTAATGATAACTGTACTGATGGGAAACAATTTCTAATATTCCTATTATTCAAATGATAATGGTAGTGATTAAAAATTTTTTTATAATATTGCTGTTTCTCTTGTCTCACATAATAGGTAACAAGATTGACCGAGAAGATCGTGAAATTCCGGCTCATGTCGGAGAGGATTTTGCCCAGAGGCATAGTATGTATTATTTAGAAACATCTGCAAAAGAAGCAGAAAATGTTGAAAGATTGTTCATGGAGATAGCTGCAGAATTAATGGAGGTAAATATTTCTTGTACATTTAATGTCTGTAGCATAAAGCTCTTACCAATGTACTTTATATCTTTATAGTTTGTAATAAGTTTCATCTTCGACTTCTGTCAAAGATGAAACTTTGGTTATGTGAAAAATACCAACCTCAATAATGATTCAAAATCCACATTGAGTTCTGGGTTTTGCTGATGTTTATCGTCACATGCCATTGGGAATAATGGAAGGAGTTTAGTGAAATTTGTCTACACATTGCAGTTTTGGTTAAAACTGGACAACAATAATGAACACTTCATGTGAAGACCTGCATGCATCCTGCACACAGAAATTACTGAAAGGAAAAACCCCATGCTAACGTAGTTACCTCAGTTATGTAATGAATCCCGAACCACCTACAAAATGCCATGGTTACAATTGAAAATATCAAAAGTCAGATTCTGACAAACTCACCAGAATTGTTATACCACATGTCCATCTTCCAACATTTTTTTATGTCAGTGTTTTGTATTCAAGTTTTGAACCATTTATTTTCTTTTTGTAACATATTCCCATTAACGTAATATCTTCTGTGGAGTTACTGAAGCTTCACATTGCTTATGAACCCCCAGTATGTCCAAATCTGACCCATATGACAACACTAAAAAAAACTGGTTGATTAATGAGAAAACAAAGGCAGATCTGAAGTATTTGTGTATACCCTAGTACTGTATTATACATTTTATTCTTAACAGCAAGCAAGAAGCAAAGAGCTGCCAAGGTATGACAGCAACTCTCCAACGATAAATGGCCGGACCACAGTCATAGGAGATGGTGGTTGTTGTAGTAGAATGTCCTAACTGCTATATATTGACTGATATTAACATAATAAATAATATAAGTTCCAAGAAATGTAATAATGAAGTTGCCAGGTGAATATAGAAGTCTCTGAACAAGATTAATGTTACGGTAAATGCTTATGGAATATTAATCTTGAAAGCATTCCTCTTTTTAATATAATTTAATAAAATACAAGAAATACCTTTTTAAGGAAATATTTTATATTTTTACACCTTTCTCAGCCTCACTTGTCATGCTAGAGCATGCAATAGCATGAAAACTGTCAATGCCATGTGCTGAGTTCATATGTAAATATCATGTTACAGATATTTACCAAATGTAGGAAACAATTTTAACTCTTCCTTATAAAAAGGAAATATGGGTGTGCACATAAGATGCATACAAATATTGATTCCTGCAGTTATATAAGATATTGTCATATTAATTAAGCAAACAAGCTGATCTTATATAATGTCAAGAACCCAGTTTGATGAACTTTACAAAGCATGCCAGACCCATGTGGATTACACTATTTAGTTAACTTTTATCAACCATGCATCACAGCTTAATGTGCAGTCCAGCTGGCCGCGTGTTGCGCTACCACACTGCCAAACCTTTAATCCTGGATATAATCTTTTATTCCTGAAAAATACAGGTTAAATAGAAATCTGTAACTACAAACTTCCAGTCATGCAAAACTTACTGTGTGAGTTTCAAATGTCTGTTGAAGTAATGTTCAAATTTGAGTATGCTGCAAATTATGATTTTGTTGGAGAATGCATTTATTCCTGATGCATTCAACACAAGAATGAAGGTGATGATTACAATATTTACATATACAAATATTTATATATAAGTTATTAAAACTGTTTATCTTGTAATTACAGGAATCTAAATTTGTAGTTTCCACTTGCACACTGGACATCAGCTATAAGGCTTGGGCTTTAACATTCTTTGCAGCTGTGTTATTGTATTAACTGTTGATTTATAACTAATGAATTGATATTATGAGTGATATAATGTCAGAAAACTATTTTTTCCTATTGTCACAAAGCCAGAGACTGTAAATATTGTTAAATCTGATAAAGCAGCTATGTCCAAAATGAATAATATTATGGTTCTTATACAAGAATTTCAATACGAACGTGGTTCGTTTGAAAAGACAGCAGTGATAGGAGCATGTCTCAAAAAAGGTGAAATATCAGGATTTGGTAAATAGAAACAAATTCTTCCACAGTGAGATTACAACACTGAATATGATTTATGTGGATATAAAATGTCTGATTCTTGTATTCATATGAAGCATTTTGTTTGTCATTTTGAAGAAATATTGTAAACAGGTTTATTGCTTCTATCCTTGGCTCTCTTAATGTGTCAGCAAGAATTTAGCCCTGCTGCACAGGATGTAAAATATTAGATATGACTGCACTGAATAATATATCGAGTTATTAACACCATACTTCTTTGAGGAAATACATTCCAGTATTGTTTATAACTCTTTTTACATATTATATACTGTAGTATTTTTATTACTGCAGCTAGACTTATATATTTTATTTCTGTGATAGTGGCAGTATTGTAACTTTTTTTTGAACAAAAGTGTTGATGTTTAACTGGATTGTATATATAGATTTTTGAAACACAATTTGGCATGTTATTAGATTGTTCAACAAACATAAAGATGCTACAGTTTTATAAAATTTATTGCTATAAGCTAGAATATAAATTTATTTTGTTGTGTTTAATGTTACTGTATGTGATCTCATATGAAAGCAATCCTTTATTACCTTATGGCACAATTACAAGAATGTAGGTCATGCAAAATGTGTCAGTACTTAATCTTACTGTAGGTAAAATGTTTTATTTTGTGGCTGTTATAAATATTTGTAGTTTAGGATGGCATATTCAGTATTTTAGACTTTGATCTACATAGGAATTCTCATGCAGAAAACAAGGTGATCATATGTTGAACCAATAAGATACAATAATCCAGTGGGATTCATATTCATTATATATTTTTTCTGACATTTTTAACATTTTCAATGCCCTGCTGTATTTTATTCTATATTTATTTTAATTTCTTAGCAGTTTTTTGTAACTATGTTCAGAATATGAACAGGCTTCCCTGACATACACTGAACATTACATCTTGATGTCCTTGTGTTAACGCCAAGAGTGTATCTGATTTGTGGATGCGTTTAGATAATATACCCAGAGTGCATAGTTTTATTTTCATCATGTCATACTGAAAATTTTATCATAGCTGGCATGATTTTGTCTCACTTTACCCTATTTTTAAGTTACTGTTCCTTCTTCAAAATATATGTATAATATTTGTAACTTTATTTTGTTTCTTAATTGTAACATTTGGATTTGCTAAACAAACTGAATTTTGAATAATGTAATAATGCATTACATCTACATGACTGTTTGAAACATTAACTATATATCATTGGGGAAGTAAATCTTTTTCAATCCAACATAGGCTAGGTTATTCTTTGTGATTAGTCAAATGAATAGATTTAACAAACCATTGTGTGTAAAAGTTTAACTGAGCCAGTTTTCAGAACTATATTATTACATGGTAGTATAAATAAATGTTCCTCCAAATCAGTTGTGTTTACATTCCAAAGTAAATACACATGTGGGATGCTGGATTGCCAGTTTTTAGCAGTTCCTTTAAAGAAATAGTAACTTCTACTGAGATCTCAGAATAATATTGAGAGCCCCTTATGAAGCTGTATAACTTATGCTCCATAGTATTGATTACATTTGTTACACACAGGTGGTAGATTGGACTAAGGTTTTAATATTTGTATGAACATGGAGTTCTATTACTCGTACATTTTTAACTTGAAACTCATCTAAATATCATGTAAATATCCAGTTCTTACCTCAAAGAAAACAACACATTTCCATATCAGAGATCAACTGGTTAATGTTAGGGAAATGGTTGTTTATTATGGGAATCATACAAAATCCATAAATACAGTCAGTGACCAAAGTGTAGAGGTATTGAACAGTGAAGCAGATAGTACATTTAGTTACCACAGGGTAAAGTAAAGTAAAGTAAACCAAAGTTGTCCCTCTATATGCCATGTAGGCACTTGTGGGGAGACTTGGTATAACTCCTACTCCTAAATGGGAGTGTGAGTGGTCAGCATCACACCCCAGCCACACTTTATCTGTGGGAAAAGGACCCCTGTACCCACTGGATAGCAGACTGTGTGGGCCCCAGAGCCGGTCTGGACACAGAGGCCAGAGGAAAAGTCCTCTGCCCGTCAAGAATCGAACCCCGGTCATCCAATTTGTAGCCAGTCACTATACTGACTGAGCTACCCCAGCTCAACAGTTACCACTCAATTGATATGATTAATGTTAGTCTGATCCTTTATCATTATTTTTGACTGGAATTTACCGAAGGTTTTCCATATATACACACAGTATGTATGTAGGTACATTGTAAGGTCATTATGAAATGAAAACTTTGTTTCCACATATTGACAACAAAACAATGTAACACTAATGTG
Source organism: Zootermopsis nevadensis (assembly GCF_977971745.1). Lineage (NCBI taxonomy): Eukaryota > Metazoa > Arthropoda > Insecta > Blattodea > Termopsidae > Zootermopsis > Zootermopsis nevadensis. The sequence continues at coordinate 7,958,722 of NW_028259144.1, read as the reverse complement.
AAAATAGTATCTGTCATAAATTCTTTCACTTGTAAAAGTGTTAATATTTTACTGTTTTATTTCAAGATGTCAAAATGAGTACAGACAGTCAGTAGTTATTAATGTTTTATTAATTTGTTTCAAGATATCAAAATTTAAGTAATGTACTTGTAATACATCAAGGTCTGTACTACTATATAATAATTGTTCACAAATGCATCTAAAATGTAATTTTTGTGCACATTCCTTTTACAATTTATCTCGATGATACATATGCTGTATATATTCAGTAACTTTCTGTGTTCATAATCAAAAGTTATGGGTGCTTTTGAAGAGTAGCTTCATACCTTAATGTTGTTTTCATTGTATGTGATAACTGCCTAATAAGAAATTGAATTTGTTAAACAGAAGTGGATACAGTCTTATCTGGTTTCCTACATGCTTTCTCCTTGTTGTGTTTTGTTATATTCAGCATTGCGCAAAAGATTGAGTCTTCAAGCCTCTTAACACCTTTAAAATTATTAAATGTTGTAAAACAATACAAATGTAATAAGTTTCCCTCAACATCTCGTGTTCCAGCAGTCTTTGATCACCCCATGTGCGTGACAGGCCTCAATGAATCACTAATAAGACAACATCCTGCTGTGGTATTATGATACAATGATAGTATACCGTCAAACATAGACAACACAGTACCTGTATTAAATCATCAGTTTTATTCTACCTGAAGTTATCTATTGAGTCAAAAACATGTAGTGTAGAATAAAACTGATTATATTTTAATATAGATATTGTGTTGTCTGCATTTCATGGTGTACCATCACTGGCTACCCCAATTAACTGGAATCTACTGTATATGCAATTATGCATGTGCCCTGGGATTCTTAATTAATTATCATATTTAGAATAGGGAGAAGCTTAATAATTATATCTAGGAAGAACAAATTTCTACAGTAAACTTTCTCTGAATGAATAACAACACTTAATGGATTATCATTAATGCTACCAATCATTGGTGTTCTATGAACATAGGGATGGTGCAAATGGTACGGGAAAGGCAAATAAAAACATTTTATTTTAATAAAATAATATAATTTTTAAAACAATAACAAATATTCAGTTAATACTTATGTTATTTCAGCCATGTAAATACTGTAAATAAAAAAAATCTAAAAACTCATTGTTGCAGGATTAAACTATAGTTGTCATCATCATATTACTACATACTGTGAAATTAGACTTCAGTTCAAATCACAGCATATTATCCATTTGCTCCATTATTCAATTTAACTCCCTTAGCAATGAAAAAACATTCCTTTTGATTTAAATCGTGCTGCCATATAGTTTTAAATTGAGTTTCAAGCATGATTCTGACATTTGTGATCTTCCTCTACTTTGAGCAGTAATAAGACTGTTAAACAGTGTTTAGTGATTATAATACTGAGTATTTGGTGCAATGTAAATTTTAGTGATTTGTGTTTACACACACAATAATCTCTCAAAATAAGTCGAGACCTTTACTACATGATATATTTAGAAGCACTCTGGTAAGGGAGATCCATATAAACAATTTAAAAAAAATAATTTTAGTTCACAGTGATCCATTAAAACATACCTTTAACAAAAGAGCACATCTAAATATTGCATTATTCATTAAATATCTCTGGTGCTCGGAAATAAGGGGCTTAAATCAGCATTTCACTCAAGACCCTCGAACCAAGCAAAAGAGATGTATAAATATAAAAATTGTTCAAATGTGTTTCAGATCTTAATAAGTAAACATATTTCTGAACATACTGAGCAAACACTATGGATGATTTGGATGATCTGTCCATAATATTATAAAATTTAGATAAACTTTCACTGTATTTTTCTTTTACAGGCCATTCTTATGATATGAGTGCTGTTATATCTTTGCCGCTCAGACGTAGCAGCTTAAGTAAAATGTAATGTCTACACATTTAATCCCTTCTTACTACGCACCAAAAATCAGCAGATAAAGCTTAGCAAAACACACAACCTGTAGACTTAACCAGAATCAATATTGGTAAAAGTCTCTAGCCTGCTCTCCATCAAGAATTGCCAATCTAGGTTATAATCCCCCACACTCATATGACAATAAATCTATAGCCAAATGAACATTAACTGTTCAGCTGTTCAGACTTCAATAAGTTCCTTAGGTAATATGAGGACCAATCAACCTCAACATATAGAAATACATAAAAATATATTTACTTTTATATAAATTGTTTATCACTCTTATTTTAAAGTTAAAAAATATATGCAGAATAAATTACCAACTGCAGAATTTACTCTAACAAATCTGCAAATTTTTCTACTTCTATAGACGACAGCATAACACTCCACAGTCTGTCCTGAACTTTCTGTGAACTTGCTTTTGGACTGACTGTTGTCTCACTACAGTTGCTGAGGTAAGAACCGCCACAACCTTCGAGAGCAGAAGCCAAGCATGCATGAAGAATAGTTTCTGCTCCCTGTTCCGGAGTCTGAAAATTAAATGCATCTTATATTAATAGCAAGCAAATAATAACAAACGTATCAGTTCTTCATTTCCAAACATTTGAGTTTAATTCTGAATTTATAAATTGTTATCCTCTGTCCCGCCAAGCTAATGTCAGTACCTTGAATTAGATGATTACCACTGCCTTCTATATCCTTTCTACGTCATCATTCACAATTATTTTACTCAGTGCCAGACAACACGTGTCCTCCTGAAGGTATCACCACCTTTTCAAAGGCAAATACATTTTGCCGGGTAACAAGGTTTGTGTGCTCAAACGACCCTTAGGGTTATGCTGGACAGGTCTAAGGTGATGCACCAGACTAAGAGTGATACCCTGGTCCTCCAGGTTGGGGGTTGTGCGTGGGGTTAACAACCCCGACCGGAAAACAATTATTGTTATGAAACCCTCAAAAGAGTCTCAGGTGTATAGATTATTCGGTGATGAACCTGGCAAATGTTCACGGACTCGGAAACGAACTGCGACATTGACCTTGGCCACATGGAATGTTAGGAAGGCAGAGGAAGAGATAGATGAAGGACTTGGAGGAGTACCTGAGGACCTTGCGGGTTGGAAGGTGGTGGGAGAAACTGTGGAGTAGGGAAGAATGGGGGCTCATTGTGAGGGAGGCAAAGCCCACCCCGGGCTGTAGCGCTGAGGAAGAAGATAACACGTGCAGTTGACAAATGACAATAAATAACTGAAAAAGTAATTACCACAACTATGTTCCATTTCATTATCATCTGTCCATCTGTGTCTTAATCTCCCACATGACCTCTCTTCATCAGCTTTCAAAATCCAATTATTTTACACGTCTTATTACTCCATGTCCAGCCCACCTCAGTTACCGTAATATAACATGAAGAGTAAAAACTATGGCATTTCTTATTCTGTAATTCCATCCATTTCCTTGTCAATTAATTTCTCTTATGTTCATATATTCTCCTTACTACTTTGTCCTCTTCTGCACTGCCCCATATTTTTTTAGAATTTTATCTTATTCTCAGTAGCATGAATTCCAAAACCATGCCTGACTTTAATATAAGTTACAAACTCAGTTGTTATGGTACCTTTAAATGGATTAACTATTGACATATTGGAGTAGTATAAACTGCACATAATGTTACCTTAAATAGTAAAGCTGGTATCCAAGGAGCAACTGTCTTAAGCAACGTGCCATTAAATAAATCAGTGTTCACAATTCCAGGATGAACAACGTGTACTTGGACTGGAATATTACGGTTCCTCAGCTTTGAATCAAGAGACTTGGTGAAGAGCACTTGTGCTAGTTTTGATTGTGCATAAGCAGCACTAGGAATGTAGTATGCACTGTAATGGTGGAATATAAATAACAAAAACTATATTACAGAATGCCAAACTGTACTTCAGTTTCAATGTACAAAAAATCACAAAGCTATGCAAAACACTGATAGGTTCTACAACCCAAAAGACTTAAAACAGTTAAAACTTCTTTAAAATTTGGATTAAACAAGCAACTGAAACATTTGATATCACCTACCTCATAGATAAGTCTTTGAAGTGAATTGAACCTGCTAAATAAGCACAAGATGAAACATTCACTATTCTACAATTACTGCCTTTTTCTTTAGCAGTGTGTATCATATGAGGTAGCAACAGATGTGATAGCAGACAATGTCCCAAGTAATTTACTGCAAAATGGGACTCAAATCCATCTTCAGTCTCAGCATATGGTACAAACATTATTCCGGCTGAAACAGATATTTTACATTAAATTAAAGCTGTACATCCTTTTTTTGGAATCACAGAAACTGTGGACAGCTGAGTAGATTATATGTCATTTAAAGATAGGATGTTCTCAATGAAACCTAGTAATGTTATGAAAATGATACCAATGATTATCCACTTGTGTAACAAGATACACAAATATGCATGTTGAACTACAACACCCATTACTAGTCTGTCCAGTTGATATAGTTGTTGGATCACCGACTATGAAACCTGAGAGTGAAAAAACAACACATATCTTAAAACTAAATAACATATACATACCATTATTAATCAACAAATCTACCCGAGGAAAATGGTTCAGGATCAATTCTGCAAATTTCCTGATGGACTTGAAAGATCCTACATCAAGAAGGAAGCATGATACTTCTCCACTTGTTATGCCACATGACCGAATGTTCTTTGCAACTTTCTCCCCTGCATCAACGTTCCGGCATCCTTTAATCAAAAAAGTACTGTACAATTTATCTACTTTATGTCATGGGTGGATTTACTTGTAATATTTCACCACTTTCTTAACCCTTTGCTTGTTGTATGTTCCATCCTTATAATAGTTTGAATGTATAATATGCTCTATATAATTATGACATTCCACGTCCTACTGTCATCTAATTTATGGATCCATGAAATGTAATAAAGATGTATGTATGCATGTAGGTAATAGCAGTTATGATAAAAATACCAATTTTGAGTACATCAATACTTATGCAATTCTGGAAATAATGATTTAATTTCCCTATGACAAAATGCACAATTGTAGTGTCTAACAAAACCTTCCATCATGATTACTGTCAATATGTTGCACTACAGTAAAAGGGACAACACAGAAGACAGCAATCTTCAGGTCTAAATTGTTATGAACTGTCCCTAATTTAATCAACTGAAATCAAATGAATATGTCTCATTTGAAATTAAAACTGTTTCATACCAATCACAACATGCATGCCACATTGTAACAATTTCTTCACTACTTCCACTCCTATTCCTCGAGCACCTCCAGTAATAACAGCTACTTCACCCAGTTTAGGTAACAGAGCTGAAATAATAAAAAATACAACAATAAAGAAACATTAGAACCTGCTACATACACAGTGTCTCTACATGACAAACATAATGACAAATTCTTGTCCTTAGGTTTTTGCAGCTGGAGTTCAATGTACAACTTTAGCTTTTTGGGATGAGCCACATTGAATGTAAAATTAAAGTGCCTTAGAAGATAAATCATTTGGAGACATCTTGATTATCAGAGGAATAGCATGAAATCGAAAATATGTAAGAAAAAATGCTTAGATGAGATCTGAGGGTTTTCCATTGGAGAATATGTGGATTGTCAACTCCTGAGTTCTGATGGTTGTATGGAGATGGAGACAATACAGTCATCAAAAACAATTGTAAGCACCTAGAAGTTCACACAGTACTGCAAACCATAAAATACTTAGAAAATACTGAGAAAGGCAGTACCTTTTCAATGTTAGAAAAAAATAGTTTGCATAACCTCCTAACAATAAAATTGAACCACCGCTTAATTTACACATGTGAATATGTTACTTATCAGAAGAATTTTTTATTAAAACTGCAAGTCATGCAAATGAACATAAGTAGCACTTTTCTACAGAATGTGATTTATGGAAGAAACAAGATAACATCGAGTAAGTAAAATTTAGAAAAATATAAGTTACCTTGAACATTAAATCCTTTATTGTTCAGTCAGAACGAAATGTTACACCAATTATCACAATTTCTTGAAAACAAAATACGTGTAAAGCATTTTGTTGCCACATTTACATTTTTTTTTGTATTACTTCTATTTCTGTATCTTTAAATTGTTAACTTTCATCTCAGAAATAAATGTACGAAAGGAGAAAACGTTGCTATTTAGGAGCACTACAAACAATTTCCTTGCCAGGGTTTACAGCATACGAAGAGCAACAAGTGTTTTGACAATTCCGGGTAGATCAACTTCTATTACTATTGCATTCATGTTCAACATGTAAAGGAAAATTACCAAAATTCACTAAGCAGCGCACGACATGCTTAAATTTGTCGTGGTATGATGTAAAAAATTACACTCGCCGTTTTGTAACGATTTTCATGCATTTCATCAATATCACTAACTGCCGTTCCGATTGGCTAACGACTTAACAAAATTACAGGTAGTTTTTTAATATACATACGAGTTTTATTCTGTCTGAAGTACACATAATCTTCCAGAATTCCTTTCCCCCCAAGAAGGTAATAATACGCTTGATAGCTAGTTTCTCTGAACAGATGCTTCAAAGTTATTTTTCGTTGTACTGCCACACAGTACCAAACTGCCAACAAAATTACAATTATACCTATCAGCACAAACATTATGCTAGAAAGTATGCTCTAGTACTAGTGAACACAGTTAAGGAAATCAGTAGCTCTACAGAAGAAGCAAAGTTTGCTTTCTAAAATGACACACTTTTCACTTTTGAAGTACGATAGGGAACAGTTGTACCAAAGTACTTTGTAATGAAGATAATACTCCTACGTTAGTAGGTAGTACAAAAATTAAGCTAGTGAAAGGGGTGACATCCGTTCATATTGGTATATGATGACAAATTTTAACACCTGCAAAACTCAATGTGTACACGCACCCACATATGAGAACGCAGGAAACAAACACGAAAAATTATACAAAATGGTACAGATTGCGCCACACGTCTAGATCTGTTTGCGTCGATATTTCAAGACGTTCAAACTTTCCGCAGAAGAAATTCCTTACATCTGCTACAGATTGAGTGAAACTACGCATATTTCGTACTACAATCATTGGAACAGTTCATCAACGCAAACAATATAAGAACATTTTGCTGCGTTTTGACGTCGTGTTCAAATACAGGTACATACCAACTTCAAGGCTGAAGTCATAAAAAGGTTTTCAGTTCCCGTTACGCCTTACAAGGCAAGACAAATGAATCGAAATCGTTTAATTGAACACAGTAGCTTCATACGCCGCCTCCCTTACGTTGGATGCTACAAGGAAACCAAAAGAATCAATAAATGAAAAACACCACTTCCTTGTATTGTGGATAAAACCATGGTAACACATATTTCAGCAAGAAGAAATAAAATTAGCAATATGAAACTTTCGATGAAAATGGCTCAGACTCGACACTACACCTCCCCTGCATGGTCGAAACGAAATTTCAAGCAACCCACACGTATCTCAATGTGTCACATTCCACCAGAGAGACAGCCACAGACTTCACCTTGTATACAACGAAAGGAAACTGCACGTCCTACACGGGGCATGAGCATACTCAAAAACCTGCAGTTTTTCCATTTGTCTTATTATTTCTTTGTTCGCTTTCCTTGTAGCTCTTTATTCCATAATACATCATTCGTCGTCAAATTTGCATAAAGGCAAGGGTTAATGTGTCTATGATGCTTACTATAACGGACTCAATCTCAAGTTTTTTCTAACACTAGAGCAAAGCGCTCCTTTCGGAGCGCCTCTGGGTGGTTGGTCAAGTTTGTAAAACACAACCAACCTTGTGTAAGAAACTAAACTATCCCCTCCGAATGGAGGGTTAAAAAACTTGACCAATCACCCCTTTGGGGGGAGGGGTTGGTCAAGTGTTTAAAAAACAACCTCCCCCCAAAGGAGTAAGTAACACACTAAACTAACTCCCCCATCGGGGGGGTTAGTTTAGTGTCTCATTCAAGTGTTTTAACCCTTGAGTAAGAAACTAAACTAACTCCCCCGAATGGGGGGTTAAGACACTTGACTTCGGCGGGGTTGGTCAAGTCTTGAGTAAGACACTAAACTAACCCCCCCTGTGGGGGGGGGGGGTTAATTTAGTGTCTCATTCAAGTTTTGACGTAAATACGTCTATAAGGAAGGGTCATTCGGCAAAAAAGTGTAACGAAAAAGGGAAACGAAAAAGTGTAACAAGTGTACCTAGGGAACGTCGTGTTTACTCAGCATTGTTGTTACCTAGGAAACGTTACATTACATTATAATACATTACCTTACCTTACCTTACCTTACATTACCTTACCTTACATTACATTCATCTACCACAGACACATCTTAAGCGTAACTAATTCAAGTTAAATAAGCAATGTCTTAATCAAACTTTACTCAGTTGTAAAGCATGTATAAAGGAAATATTTACAATAAAGCCAATATATAAACTTCCTTTCCGTATAGACGTATTTACGTCAAATTCTCCGAAATCGTGGTTCCACTGTAACTTATTAACCATTGAGTAAGAAACTAAACTAACCCCCCCGAATGGTTGGTTAAAACACTTGACCAACCCCCGGGGGGTTGGTCAAGTGTTTAAAACGCAACCAACCCCCCTTCGGGGGTTTGAGTAAGACTCTAAACTAACCCCCCTTCGGGGGGGGGGGGGGGGGGTTAGTTTAGTGTCTTACTCAAGTCATTTGTTTGTTGTTTGTTACAACAATGCCATTGTTGTGTTCTATTATAACCAACCAATTTGATTGTTGTGTCCAATTATAACCAACCAATTTGTAGCCATTTGTTTACTCGCCATTGTTTGTTGACGCGTGTTCTATTATAAACAACCAATTTGATTGTTGTGTTCTACTATAACCAACCAATTGTAGTCATTTGTTTACTCACCATTGTTGTGTTCTATTATAACTAATTAATTTGATTGTTGTGTTCTATTATAATATATAATAATGTGTTGGTACAACAATGCCGAGTAAACAAATATAACGTAACATTGTTTGATGACGTCATTTTTGACGATAAATAGGTTGACGACGACGATAAATCACGAATATTTATAATAAATATATATATAAGATATAAGATAAACACTGAAGGTCAGTTTCCCTTTGATATCTAAAGCTGAAAAAAATAATATATTAGTTTCTAATATCACGTACAGATGGCACAACAGTTATTCTGAGTTTATGCTAATTTTGTGCCATCTATCGATCATAGTTTGTACCTCTGAAATGAAATTCAGGTTTTGTTGAGGAAGTGGTAATAGGTTTTTTCGCAAGTCGTTGAGAAGGCTATTACTTTTACATAACTGAAGTTTATGCATGAAGGTTGAGGTAAGTGGAAAAGTCTTTGAAATAAATTGCTTCCAATTTGGCATATATTTCTATGGAATGAATTATACCTGCACTGGAATTTTTTGGTATGAATGTGTGTTGTAACCTACATTCAGGATTTCTGGGTTATGAAAATCTCCAAACTCATTTTCATACCACATTTGTGTGTATGTATATCAGTATATACAGCTCTCATATTACAGAATTGCCATTCACAGCACAACCAATAACATGAGTGACCACAGTGAACCACAGGATTCTGAACAACCACAGCCTAGAGGTTGGGAAGCTTTAAAACAACATGTTATTGATCATAAAGTTGAAGTAGCATTATGGGCCACAAGAGTTTTCACAATTATATTCACGTTTGGATATTTCATACCACTTTTAGGGTAAGTGTCATTGCAATGTCTTGGAATATCAGGTAATAGGGTTTTACATGAGAATATCATGTTATGATTAGTTACAACATTTTGCATCTAAGTAGCTAGTCAAGCTAATTAAATTGTGTTTAAGTGAAATCTATAGCAAATGTTGAAATGTTGTGTAAGTAAGCAAACATTTGTGTAATACATTTCCTATTCCATAATAGCTTGAAACGGAGAAGCTTTATCACTGCTGCTTTTCAATTTTGCCTTAGAATATACTGTCAGGAAGTAACTAACTCCTTGATAGCAGAACCCACAGGTACAACACCAACAACACCAAAGCCTGCTACTGGCCATAATCCTGATCCAATGCCATCGATTTGCCATCCTCAGAGACCACCTCCCTAAAATACATCTTGATGTAATCCTCCCATCTCCTTCTTCGTCTACCCAGTAGTCGTTTTCCAGAAGGAATCCCTACCAAAATTCTGCATGCACCCCTTGCCTCCCCCATGCAAGCTACACACATCAGGAAAATCCAAGAAAATTAGGGCAGATTTAATTGAATGGGACACATCAGCTTTTGGTCTGCGCTGATGATATCTGTTGGGCGATAATATAAATGGTATAAAAGCAAACACAAACATTCCTAATGGCTAGTGGGGATGTTGGTCTAGAAATTAATGTAGAAAAGGCAAAAAACAAAATGTTAAAATATACAGAAGTATAATTTTTCCAATTGTACTGTATGGGTGCAAAACTTGGTCTCTAACTTTGAGAGAGGATCATAGATTGAGGTCTTTTGAGAACAGAGTGTTGAGGAAGATATTTGGACCTATAAGGAGGCAGACAGATCATGGTGAAAATTGCATAATCATGAGCTTCACAGCCTGTAGTCCTCACCTGATAATGTTAGGGTGATTAAATAGAGGAGGCTGGGGTGGGTGGGACATGCAGCACATATGGGGGAGTGGAGGACCAAGCATAAGTGGGAGAATAATGTTAAGATGAACCTTATGGAAATGGGAATTGATGAAGCGAACTCGATGCAGTTAGCTCAGGATAGAGTCTGGTGGTGGGCTTTTGTGAATATGGCGATGAACCTTTGAGTTTCATAAAGAAAGTAGGTTATTCTTTGACAAGCTGAGTAACAATGACCTTTCAAAGAATATCCTATACCATAAAGTGAGTGAGAGAGTAAAATGTGAATTTACTCAAAAGCAAAATTTTAAGTTTTTTAATGTGGTGTTTGGTTTCTTATGTGAAAGTTTATTTTCTGAATTGAAGTTTATTTGGTATGTTCACTGAAGGTTTGTATATTTTTGTTACCTTTTCATTTTATTCATAGTGACAAAAAATATAGATTTATTAATTTTTTTATGAGGCATGTGGTTAACCTTGACTGGTTCACCTCAATTTGTAACAGGATTATATAATACTGGTTGGACTTATTACGTTTCTAACTAAAAGTGTTTTCATTATACATTCTTTTTTCTTTCTTTTGTTGTCACATGCAACCAAGCCATCAGAATTAGATTTAGATCTTACATAATTAATAGCATATTGTTAATTGTATACATTTTAAAAACATTGTGGAACAGAAAAATATCTCCCAGCAAAATTATCTAAATACTTACAATTTACAGGAATTATTAATCAAATCTTTAAACCCTCTAAAAACCCCAATACAAACTAGATTGAAAATGTATAAAACCTTGGCCATACCTGCACTTCTTTACGGATGCGAAACCTGGATAATGAAACAATGCAACAAATCAAGAATTGCAGCAGCAGAGATGAAGTTTTTAAGAAAAATAGCCAAATACACATGGAGAGATTATAAAAGAAATGACATCATCCACAAAGAACTATAAACAGAGCCAATATTGGAAAAAATTCACAGATACAGAAGGAACTGGATCCAATATGTATGAAGAATGGACAAGGACAGATTGCCACATCAAATTTTGAAACATAAACCAATAGGAAAAAGAAACAAAGGACGCTCTTTAAAACTATTCCTGGATGACTGAGGCTGGAACGGGTCACAAGGCTCAAAATCCTTGACAGCTGGATGATCATGAATTCTATGAACCTGCTTTTCTTTATGTTTACATTTTGTAATCTACCTTGAAAGTTTTTCCTTTTAAGTATTATTTTGTTGTCATAGTTAATTCTGTACTGCATTTTAAGCATTTATGTCTGTTATATGTGACTAAATCTATTTAGTTAAGGATTATTAGCTTTGTGTTTATTTGTAAACTGACTTGCCCAACATCCTTATTAATTGGGCTCTATAGAATTTATATAATCCAATATAATTTAACTGAACCTGTTCCATTTTTAACTTATAATATTTGTGTGCATAGATCAGGAGGGGAATCAACATGTAGCTTTGTACTTTAACCAAACTTAAATAAAGAATGCAAATTTGAGACATTCTGTCAAGTTGTCATGTGATTTTTGAGGTTATATATATTTATATATTTCTGATTTCAGAAATCCATACAATGCATATTACAAAGCACTTATATCCAATGCTGCTACAAGTGCACTGCGGCTTCATCAGCGAATTCCACGCGTGACGCTCAGCCGGGAATTTCTGTCACTCTTGCTCCTTGAGGACAGTTGCCATTATTTATTTTACTCCCTTATCTTTCTTTATGTAACACCAGTTACACGTATCCTTTTGTAAAAGTAACATGATATGCTTTGTAATTGTAAGTGATACTATACATTCAGAGTTTACAATTTAATTGTGTAATACATTAAAAGTATGGCAATGTTATAATGTAACAGTACCTAGTAGATAATGTGGATTGGATCCATCTACCTCAGGATAGGTACCATGGCACAGTAATGAAAATTCAGGATTCATAAAAATGGGTACTTTCATATCTAATTGAGTGACTGTTAGCTTTTCAAGAAAGACTGTGCCATATGTAAATCATTTCTGGTCTATATCAAAACAAGTGTATCTGCCTACTACTTTGATATAATAGCTGCTTCTTACATGGTCATTTTGTGCATTATGGTGTTGTTTAATGGAAGGTTGAAATATTATGCATGGATTTGCTGGTCTAATATTGATATTGCTGTGGGTAAACTTTCCTTAGCAGTATTTTCAGTGGTCCTGTTACCTGTATTTCTGTTTGCAGTTCTTCATTCTGCAAGCTACTCCCTAACACTACTAGATGTAAGTACAATATCTTGAGAAAGAATATTAGCATGGACAACACATTATTTGTGTTTAATGACTCATTTTCTCTCTGCAGACACTTGGCCAGAATTCATGGTGGGGAGCTAGACTGTTAATATCATTGGTCGAGTTTCAGTCACGCAATATTCTGCGACTTGTGGCCTTCACCGAAATATTTCTCGTACCCTTCACAGTTGTGCTGATATTCATGTAAGTTTGAAGTATTTAATTTTACTGCACTGTATTATGTTGGTATGTATTGTCTTAATTTCATGATTCATACAATTGTAGGTCACCCTGAATTTAACAATTATCTTCTGTTGAGAATATCAAATTATAAAGTGCACAAACTTTTGAAACAGAAGTGGGAATGGCTATATTCAATATTAAATATTTCTGAAAATAATTTATTTCTTAAACTGAAAATAACTGAACTATACAAAATAATTCTGATTTCTTGCTCAGAACTGGCAGCTTGGTATGATGTGAGATGAAGTTTTAGAATGCATAAACCAATTCTGATTAAATATGATGTTGGAGAACAACAAAAATTGACAAGCCGCTTCAATTTTTATCTAGATCAGACAGTTCTAACGATCACTTTTCATCGGAGTCTAAGATTTTCTTGTGGTTTTATCACAGTGGGTTATTCTGCACAAAAGCTATGATTCATTTGCTCACGACTTCACAGCCAAGAAAAAAGAAGCAATTACTGAGTTGGTCTGCATTGAAATTGGTGTGTGTATGAACACTGAAGCCTTAGTATTAATTGTTATTCACTGTATACTGAAGTTTTCACTTCTCTCCATTTTGAACAAGTATCAAGCCAAGAATTTGCTACTTCCATGGATCATCCGAAAGTAGACAGATTGTCAGTTTAGGTTAGGTCTTAGGTAATCTGAAGAGCAGCAATGTTGGCATGTCATCTGTAATTCCTTCTGCTGCCAAAATGCCTATTAGTAATATTGTGTATCTTTTTATAGACAAAATTTGCATGATAGTGCACATATAGGTAGTATGTTTCAACTAACAAAAAATGTATACCCAAAAAATATACCAACCTTAATGAAATTTCTTTACAGGGGAAGAGCAAGTTTGTTGACTCCATTCATCTATTATCATTTTTTGACACTTCGGTATTCTTCTCGACGCAATCCTTACACTCGCAACATGTTCTACGAGTTGCGTGTACTCTTGGAAGGTACTGCCAGGAAGCCTGGAATACCTTCATTTTTACGGAACATTCTGCTGTCAGTTATTTCTCTTGCATCAAAACTTGCACCACCACAGCAGACTCAACAATAGTGTATCATAACATGACAAAAGAATATTTTGGTGGAGGCCTTCAAGAACCAAACCATGATACTTGGGAATGGCAATTGGATATTTCTACTTAAAGTGACAGTGTACAAGATACATTAATATGAATATACAGTCAGTTGCTGAAGTTCACAATATTTTCATCAATGATTCCCATCCTTTGTTACATAACAATAGATATACTGTGTTGTGTTTCCTTTTTTCTGTGATCTCTTCAGGTTTTATTTGTGTAAATTAAAATATTATGAGAAAATAGTGTGGATTATAAGCAGATAATTGACAACATATCACTGATCAAATTTACAAAAAAGATTCAGGAATCAAGTTCCATTTTTAGGTGCATTCATAACAAAGTTGCAAAGAATGCCTATTAGCTTTGCGTCTAACGACTATGAAATCATTGAATGAATGTTTGTGAAATTTGATACTGAGGAATTTACAAACATCACCCAGCCAGATACATTGTAGAAACCATTCTCATGCACAGGCCATTGCCCGCAGAAAAATCAGACAGTTACCGGTGCCATTCACAGGCTAGTGGTCAAATTCTACCAGATGCACTGGAATCATTATGCTTTGCATAATTTCCTAACTCATTTAATATTTGTATAATTTTGACAGTCCAGTGGAAGCCTGTTTTAATACATGCTCTGCTCCATGGAACATACCACGCAACTTCCATCATAGGAATTTCAAATCCTGTGGGTATATGCTAAAAAATACAGCTGTTTATTATTGATTACATGAAGTCCGACAGAAAGCGCAAAGAATATGACAGTAAGGTTAGTCAGACTAGGAGAAGGCTGTTATGAGAACAGAACCCATACACATTACTTTCATTATTTTAAATATATTATAGAAAGGAATCCTCTTTTTTTGAGGTATATGGGACTAATTAAAGTTATTAACTGTATCTGTTAGAAATAAGCTTAGTAATATTCTTTTTTGGGATGTGTATACAGTACTGACCATTTCTATACGTAGGTTTGAATCACTCCAACCAACGTGTTGTGTGATATGGTGTTTTTTTGTTGTAAGAAATCATATTTACATAGTAACATGCTTATACATAAAAAGTGATTCTGACAAAATAAGTTCCATTGCGGGTTGGTTAGAACAGGTAGTACAGTCACCATTACATAGACTACAGGCGGGAGGGCGGGGGTATCGTTTACCCCACCTCTCAAATTGGAATCAGGTGCTGCCATCGTGTTTCCTCACATCTCTGAAATGGGAAAGGGACAGCATGCATGGAGTTTGAACAAACGAATCATAAAAAGCACAGCACATCATGATATATATGTCAACAATTTTAAAGCATGGCAGCAGATAGCTAATTTGTAATTCAAAATTGATCAGGAATTTATTGTGTACTTTTTTTAAGCTCACTGGATGTTAGCAATAAGTTGGTGCTTGATATATTTTTAAGTGATTAATGCATAATGTCTGTTCTGGACCAATTTAAAGTACTTTACATATGCATTTTGTGTGAAGGGATTTGATAATAGCATTTCACTGCATTTTACTATAAACTGCTTTTCCACTCACAAATAGAAATAAATGGATGTGAGTACTGGTACTTTTGTTTTGAGAATCACCAAAATTTTGAATTTGATATTGTTGATTTATGGTTGTGTTGTAGTAATGTTTAATTTTTTGTGAATAAAATGATTGAAATACTATATCTATTCTTCCTATTTAAAATTAAATCTAATATGTTATACAGTAAAACCTCTCTAATTTGGACACTTGCTGTTCAACGATAATGTGTCCAGGATAGAGGGAAAATCATCCTTTCAAATTGTGGTGCAATGACTGTGGTAATTGTAGAGTATTATGGAGCCCTTCCCAAAAAGGAAATTATTAATAAGAAAAATCAAAAGGGTAAATTAAACTTGCATGGATAAGCTCAACGGGAAGGGCACCAATACTTTACGTTTACTGACATGCAATCTATTTACTTACATAATCTAACTACTGTAGGCTTGCTTGAATTAAGAATTAATTCAATTCAATTCATTTATTAAAGTGCTTGACAACAGCCAAAAAGGCCCGTAACAGCC
Organism: Zootermopsis nevadensis; assembly: GCF_977971745.1. Classification (NCBI taxonomy): domain Eukaryota; kingdom Metazoa; phylum Arthropoda; class Insecta; order Blattodea; family Termopsidae; genus Zootermopsis; species Zootermopsis nevadensis. The sequence continues at coordinate 7,942,440 of NW_028259144.1, read as the reverse complement.
AAGGACTAATAATAATAATCTTTTGAAACCCACTCTCATGGTTGCACATTACACCCCAGCCTCAATGAAATTATAAATATTCAGAATGTATTTTTTTAATTGTACTTAAGCCGTAGCTCAACATATGATGTCACTTATTTCTTGTAAAAAAGTCTGTCACAAAACACTGCTTTTTTGCTTTTATCTTGGAATTTGCCATCCTATTTCTAATTTTCGCCGCAATCCGAAAAAGGTTTCAACCATTCCTGGTTAATTATGAGCGAAAGCATATGGTTCCAATTTCTGTTAACACTGTTTAAATCAGTTGCAAGCACAGTACTGACAAAGTTAAAACTCCAGTGAGGGGTTTAACAAAAGAATAACTAAGATAGTGTAGTTGCGTCATATTATGACTTATTAAATTAAAATTAAATTATTTGGTTATTCCGTCAAATCACAATGTATTTAAAATAAGATAATTAAAATATCATTCTGTGTTCCATATCGAATAATCGATTTACAATTGGAACAGTTACAACATGTTTCGGTTTTATTAAACCATCATCAGGTGTAAAATTATATTAAATTTAAAACTCAATTACAATTTTTCGTAGTGTAGTTTTTTGGAGGTCGTGTCCAGATATTTTCATATAATGGATCAACTAATTATTTGTAAACATCAAAAGCATCACTTCAAACAATATAGTTGATCCATTATATGAAAATATCTGGACACGACCTCCAAAAAACTACACTACGAAAAATTGTAATTGAGTTTTAAATTTAATATAATTTTACACCTGATGATGGTTTAATAAAACCGAAACATGTTGTAACTGTTCCAATTGTAAATCGATTATTCGATATGGAACACAGAATATTTTAATTATTTTATTTTAAATACATTGTGATTTGACGGAATAACCAAATAATTTAATTTTAAAAGAATAACTGTTCACTTTCACTGCATTCCAATGATGTGTTCAATGTCTCACACCATCAGGTAGAAGGCATTCATCAGTCAGAAATTCAAAACAACAAAATATTAACTGTAAACGTTTCCCATAAAAGCATTGAAACTAAGTACATGCATGCACCTGTCCAACTTACAACAAAAGGGGTGTCCAAGATATAGGGTGTTGTGGACATGTAAAATTATAGGATATTCACCGGTTCCAAGTAAGTGTCCAATATAGAGGGGTTTTACTGTGCATGTCTTTCTGAAGGTCAGTTCATGCTGCTTTGTATGTTCCCCTAAATAATTTCTGAATGCTTTTGTCATTTTTATAACACTGTGAAACTTACAGAACAGGTTTTAAGCAATGATTAACCTTCTAATGGTTGTTCCTTATAGGTCGCGCGAGCAGTGGTGGCAACTAAATGCAGGATGTGTAAGCCAAGAGAGGGGGAGTTCTGTAGTAGTGGGGGTCACACAGACTCAGCTGTGGTGACGCACCAATCTAAACACAGCTAGAGCTACAAACCAACTGAAGCTCACACCCCTCTAGTGTGTGCTTCGGACGGGTTCATCTCATAAGACCAAAATTAGTCCTTTGCGCAAGTGCCAGCACTTTTCATTAGGCCTCTACATAGCGTGATCAGAACGTCATGCAACCCATATTAAAATAAGTCTTGATGGTTGCAATTCAATCAATTTTGGCTGGACAAGAGCCCACATTGATCAAATGTGCTGAACCATTGATGTGACAGGAATTCCTCATTGGGTTGCAGTAAACATGAAAAAAGTGAATACACTCATTACTGAACAACGATTTCAATGTAATTTATTTTTTGACTCAGAACACGTCAGGAATGGATTGTACGACTTTTTCGATCACCCTTTATGGCAATAACAGCAACTTGCACAACAGAAAAGTGAGTCACTACTAATGGCAGCTCTCAGCATCTTACACTTGTCAAAATAAGATGAAGTGATGGCTAAATCACAGCAATAAATAAAAACCACAATCAAATTTAATTTTACTCTGTTATTCCTATCTTCTAACATTCATACTTAAGTCACACAAAGATAGACCCTCATAACTATACCTGACATCTGCACAGAAATAAAAAAAGGAGTGGGATAGAATATAACAAATTTTAGGATTTCTCACTCAGGCTTCATTTTTCTCTCACCACAGATAAGTGGACAAACAGCTTTATTGTCCTGGCCATAAACAATTCTGATTCATCCCTGTTATGTTAAGCACTACTGTATTGTAGTGCTAAATATAAATTCAAATTTTGGTCTGTTTTATTACCAACTTGGGGGTTTGCAACCAAGTTCTTGAAATTATGACCTTGAAAACAGTGCTGGGCATCACTCCATTTATGTGCTCTAACAACTGTTACTTTAAACTGAAATTGAGCAATTGTGGTAATGCATTTCCTTGTTTCAGACCATTCTGAATAGGAAATGTATCAGTTTACCTACGCAGACTATTCTATCACTGACATGAAAATTAAATCCATACACACATAAATTATCCTAAATCTAATTACCACTGTATGAAGGAACTAAACTGCAGAGTAAGACCAGGATGGGAACTAGTTTGGAAAAGATATCACACAGAAACACCATGAGAAGACAGAGGCTTAGTTGTCAGATGACCCACTTAAAGTGGAAACACTACAGGTGGGACATACAGATTCACATCTGATGAATGTTACATCACTGACAAATATACCTCAAAAAGCAAGCCACAGCTTTAAATATAACTGTGGTTGTGATGATGACCACTCTTGAAATAATTTCATATCATAATACACTACAGACATGTCAATTCTGAGTTTAGAAGCACTTTTCTCCTCAGAAATGGTTGGAATGTCTGTGATTACAGTGAAACCTCTATCCATCGTTCCCGGAACTATCGTTTTCCCGGATGCATCGTCCGTTTTGTCCGGTCCCGGATACATCCCATATAAAATAATGTTACATTTTCCCGCTTCTATCGTTCCTCGAACTATCGTTTTATCGCATCGATTGTTCAAAAATCTTAGTCCCGGCCCACAATTTTCCCGCAATGATCGTTTCTGAGAATTTAAAATACTGGGTTTAGAGATAAATTAATACCGAAAGACGCATAATGTTTTTGGAATACACAGTAGCGGTAACCTGTTATGTCGCCCAACCAGCACAGATTCTTTTGGAATGAGGGGTCAGCGGTGCAGGGGTGATAGTTGGAGTGAATGGCGGTGCCCATTGTCAGAAATTTTACGATTTTAATTTGGGTGCACTCATATTTCGTTCCAGCGATGCCAGATGGCATGTGCAGTTTGAATTTCTTCACAAATGCTTTTATTATAAGTACAAAGGAAAGGCGAGCGAAACTTTTTCATTCTTCTGGTTCATATCGTGTCTTCTACAGCTACGTTTCGTTGAGTTCGGCAGTAATAGTACTTCCATTTTTCCTGTTATAGTCCGCAAAGGTTGAGGGAGCGGTGAGGAAGAGGGAGAAACGACGAATGCGAGCCCGAACTTTGCCGAAGCACACGCTGCATTGGCAAAAGTGAAGTCGTTCTTTTATGCGCATAATATTAGTGATCGTGACGAGGAAAACATTTTGAACGTGGAAAGTGCTCTGTTTGGCCTAAAAAGTAAAGTTTCGACAAACCAGTTGTCCATTAAAGACTTTTTTGGTAAAAAGAAGTAACTTTGAAAGAGAAACATTGTTTTTTTTTAAATTTTTAATGCTTTCCCGCATCTATCGTTTTTATTTCCCACCCCCGCCGAAAACGATGCATCGAGGTTTCACTGTATCTTCATTCAGGAGCATAAGTCTGTTTTTAAATGAAAATAAAAAATACATGGTATAAACATTTCAGAAATTGAAATACCGAATAACCAATCTTGATTAAACTTTATTTATTAAATGACATCCTGTTATTTACATGATGCATTCAAAGTGGAGTGGCACCTGGTATTGGAGGAGCATCAGGTTTAGCTGATTTAACATCACTTATTGGAACCGTAGGCAAGATCTCTTCCTTTGGTTCTACAACTGATACATTATCTGGAAGTGGCTTTTTTGGGCCTGTCTTGCCATTAGGATCCCATGGCAACATGATCTTGACTTTAATCCCCAACACTCCTAAAATAACAGCAATAAAAATGTAAACCAATCACGAAACAACAGAGATCACATAATACAAACTTCATAATATGCGCTATTTCACAAAATAACCAATATTTTAAAATAATTTACATAGTTTCCAATGGATCAAAAACTCAACGAACAACTGATGTTTCTTCTCACATTAACTTACAAACCAAACGGCTCTTCAGCTTAAAACTTGGCCCAAACATCTCACAGATACTAAGGAAAAAAACTCCTCCCAGTAAAGCAGTCTTGATTGCACAACTGTTTTTACAATGCCAATAATGTATCCTTACACCATTAATTTTGAACAGGAATGTTATTAAATAGATTATTAGCATAAACTAAACACCTAAAATGACACAAGGTTCATTAAAACACTACAGCATAAAGAGATAAGTAAGTGTAAAAAAAGAATCTGACCGTCATTAGCTAAAATTTTTGATTTAAACAGACTTTACCATGTGTACAGAAAAAATCTGGCAATGTGAGTCAGTGTCCGTTAAATCTAAAATCCATTAAATGAAGGGTTTACTAACAATAACTTAATATTTGAATAAAAATTTCCTTGGATATTATCCATTGTCTAGTAAAATATAAAATGTAAAACGACGTTTCGGAGATGGGACTCTATCTCCGTCTTCAGGTTCCTACACAGTTGGGCCCACTAGATAGAGCTAATCCGGAGATAGGGATTAGCTCTATCTAGTGGGCCCAACTGTGTAGGAACCTGAAGACGGAGATAGAGTCCCATCTCCGAAACGTCGTTTTACATTTTATATTTTATATTTTACTAGACGATGGACTATATCCAAGGAAATTTTTATTCAAATGACTCTTCACCATCGTCAAGATTTAATAACTTAATAGCTACATGATGTAAACCTAAGTCTTATGAAGGCACATTAATAAATTTTGTAACATAAATTGTCCAATAAATTAGCCAAAAATCTTAGACTTTTCCTCCTTCTTAAATAAATTAAATTATATAGCACAGAATGGTAAAATAAATGACATCTGCAAAAGGTGTGGAAAATTATGTGAAATCAATCAAGGTAGATGCACATTTAGCCGAAATCCAAATATGGTACCTTCTAAATGAAAAGCAAGAATGCTACTGAGCCAAACTTGCTTGGTAAAATGATGTGATTAACTGAATAACAATTTGATCTTTGAGTAATGCACCATTATTTTTGAAGAATGATTGAGATAAAAACAAAGCATAGGAGACTCCAGATTATATCCCGAGACCTTCGAAATATAAAGTTCCATACAGTAAACTATATTGATGTACATACCCTGCCTGAGGAGGACATGGCGGGTGGCAGTATCAACATAATCATTTGTTGGTTCCCCACTGTGAATCATCAGACCATCCACAAACTTCATAGACTTGGCTCGTTGCCCTCTGAGCTTTCCAGAAACCACAACTTCACAGCCCTTGGCTCCACTTTCCATGATAAAACGCAACACACCATAACAGGCCCTAGAGTATACAGTCAAAACCATTATCAACGATGCTTTACCTCAACATGCCTCCAGATATGTTGTCTGCCAACCTACGGTATTTAACAATGTTGTCAGTAGTGACCGCATAAAAAAACACAAACAGAACATAAAATAAATGTGACTTCTGGTTTTATACCTATTAAGTACTGCCATGACAGCTGAAACACCAAGAGGAAAGAAGTTAAAATAAACCCACAGACTGTTCACTGATTGGGGGATGGTGAGGAAGGTTTACTTATCTACCCAACACCATTACGCATGCCAAAACAAACGTCAGTAAATGTTGATTACATGAGCTGCACAAATGCTTAGGGCCACCCATTTCCCCATCAAAATTGCCTCATCCTGTGTTCTTCCTTTCATATAAAGAGCCACTTACAAACCCATACAAAACCAGAGGTAAAATGATTTCTGTACATTTGAATCCCTACATTTTTGATAGAATATGGGGAAAAACAAAGGATTCTGGGAAAAAAAGTCATAGGCATTATCTGAACTCAGTCTGCTCTACATTTCATCATAAATGCATTTCCGATTTGTTTGTAATTCCCAAATGCTTTTTCTTTCATGGAATTCAATACCATTTTAAACTGAGAAATTCTATAAACGTTTATAATCTACTTGGAAATTCACACATAAACATGCCACTTTCTGCACATAGCATTTTTTATAACAAAGAATTTTCTTTTTGTGAAAAAAAAAACAAAAAAAAACATTGACTACTACTAACCAAGAACTAACCTCAGCATCCACTAACGGATTTTGACATATAATCCATCATCAATGTGTTGTTCATTACAGTGTTGTCACATTGTTTCCGAAACAGAGGAGTATTCTATATTATGAACATATTACATGTCTGGCACATTTCCTACATACAAGTACATATTTATACATATGTGTATGTATAACTAGTCTGAAAACCAAATGTTTACCTCCTCACAGCAAGTCCACCAATCAGCTTGTAACGCAGAGACTCTGCTTGAGCAATAGCACACAAACCTCTTGTAGCAACTTTCTCTGCATACAACTCAACAGAATGCTCTGGAAAATTAAATCTCTTCTGAACAACTGAAGTTAATTCTCTAATGCGACGGCCTTTGTCTCCCAAAACATTCTGTGTACGAGTAGCCATAATGATTATTTCAGTCCGTGTTGGGGTCACCCGAACCTCAACTCCAGAATAGCCATCTTCTGCAAGTTCACGAGTTAGGAACTCGTTCAGTTCAGCCTTAAATACTCCGTCTCCAACGAACTGCACAAATATAAAGAGTGGTATGACATACTACCTGTAATCACTGTGCCATGCAAAAGTGGCATAAGTACTTAACTGAAACCTATCTTCTACTCTGTAAACGAACATTCCCATATACATAATACAGTATCCAATACCTAACAATACTGCACTCACAATGTTAAGCGTTACCCTAAGGACTGCATTAAAATTATATAACATTTACATACGAAACATGTCGCACTCTCTTGTAACAAGTACAAACACCATGCTCCTACATCCAACTAATCTCAGTCTTTAACAAAGCTGACAACAATTTCATTAAGGTACTTGGAAACTATTAATTTCCTTATAATTGTATCGTAACAGAAACACTAGCAGTTTTAGCAGTATGATTAGTTAAATATAATACAAACCTTCCTTTTCTTTGATATTGGATTCGCCATGTTTACTGTAAATGCACGAAAGATCCCTTTACTCCACAGATGATCATAACACAAACCAATGTGTAGAAATTATCTCTGAAATTGGAAAGAAAAATGTAGCACAGATATTAAGAAGACTTGCCTCTATGAGAATTATATTTCACTATACGAAGCTTATATTCTCCGATTTTCATCATGGCGGTGGTATGGAGAAGAGTTTTTACAGTTCTCGGTTTAGTTGGCTTGTGTTTTTTTGGAATTCCAATTAAAGTAGATAAAAATCCTGAAATACAAAAAGAAGAGTTGTTCAAAGAATTTTTACAAAGATTTAACAAGTCTTATTGTATAAATAATAAAACAGAGTATGCGAAGCATTATAATAATTTTAAGGTATGAGAACTCTTAACCATCAAATGTTGCTATATGCGTACATATGCTAAAAATTGTGTCGAAGAGTATAAAAATTATATGTACGTAATTTGAAGTTTATTTTTAAAATTTGTTTTTACCTGGTAACCATTGGATTGCCGTTGAAAATTATTACCTTGTGCGTTTCACAGTGGCCATAAATCAATTGTTATGGTAGAAAATTTTGTGTTAGAGGTTTTCAAGGCGGTGAGTCTGAGGATGGCTGCCTTCTGGGTTATTGTGCCCTGTTGTCTAGAGACAGTCATCTTCAGTAATTTTTTTTCTTTTGCCCTATTTATTGTCAAGGTATTAGTTTATATTTTGAGTTGTATACATATGCTGTGAACGTAACTACAACAGCTCGTTGCATACTGTCTGAACTTCTTACTTATGTAAATCCGGTCCTGATATGCAAGTATATTTTGGGGATTTCATTTATAAGCCGTTTAGTTTGTGAAGTAAAAGAACAAGCCACTGTTCCCAGTATTTATTATAAACTTTCGTAGTTTGTACTTTTTATGTTTCCTTTTCAGGGATAATTTTGTTTTTTTCAGGAGTCATTGAAGGTAATTGATGAATTGAATCAGGGCAGATCAACAAATCACAGTGCCCTTTATGGCATAACAAGATACTCAGACTTGTCAAAAGAAGAGTTTTTACACCTTTATTTGCAACCTAGGCTACATGATCACTTGCATTTGAAGAAACAGAAGCAGATTCATAATTCACAAAAATATTATTTTGGTCTCAGCAAGAGAGCATTGGTAGATGACCTTCCCATGCATGTTGATTGGTAACTTTATTGACATTTACTATTCAGAAATTTCTTTTCCAGTATTTGAATTTCCTGTATTTTTTGAAAGCTGAGGGTTCATTACAACCAGATGATTCTGATCCACACCCACCAACCCTTTTTCTCTTTAATTCATTTTAATATTATTCCACCATCTGTTCCCATGCCTTACAAGGGGTCTCGTCCCTCCAGGCTTTCCAATCAAAATTTTGTATATTTATTTTCTTCCCGTGCATGCTACCTGATGCACTGATCTCATCCTTTTTGTTTTCATGGTCCTAATAAAATCTGGTGAAGAGTGTAAATTATGAAGCTCATCACAGTGCAATTTTCTCTAGTCTGTTATAACTTATAAGTATGACTGATTGTTATTGTTATTATCAATATTAGTGTTAGTATTAGTACTTCATTACAGGAGGGAGAAGAATGTGATAACAGAGGTTCGTAACCAGAAGACATGTGGAGCATGCTGGGCCTTTAGTACTGCAGCAACTGTTGAAGCTATGTATGCGATAAGGACAGGGATACTACATAAGTTTAGTATCCAGGAGGTAAGTGGCTGTTTAGAGTTTTGATTGTTTCTTTGCAGCATCTAGTATCAATCCCTGATACTAATATATTATTCTGTCTTGTTAAATTCGTGTTTTCTGGATATAATAGCTTCTTTTGCGCTTCAGTTTATAATGACACAGTATTTTCAGGATTAGGTTTTTGTTCTTACCAGATAGTCTGGTCATTAATTTCAGTAGTTTTTGCATTACAGTATTGATAGCTTATTTTAAGTTCTATTCTAATTTCTGTCCTTATGCTTCATAACAATTAGAGTTTAGTTTTCGTTTGAATGAATTTCCATCCCTTTTCAAAACCCCCAAGCTGGAGGACCAGGTCTTTTGTATTAGAGTTTTCATTTGTTAAACTATTTCTGTATGACTGTGTTGTTCTGTTTTCCCATACTTTTCCATAGGTGAGTTGAAGAAGGATGATGGAAAAAATATATGAATTTTTATTGTAAAAAATTTGTTTTGGTATAATAAATGCATTGTATATTCTCAAGTAGAGACAGGAAAAAATAGGAGACATGTCTAATAAGTAGCTTCCAGGGATGTGTTATTCACATATTTATTACTTATAAATAGAGGAATAAGGATAATGGACAGAGTGAAACATTTTTCCTTTTGATGCACCACCTGTTCAGTTCCCGTGTAGAAGAAATCCGGGCTTACTTGTATTCCCACTGGCACACCATAGCTTTCACGTTGTCATCATTATGTTCATGCATTCAAAGATCTCTGTTCAAATGTTGATACATACACTCTCAGTACAAAAGAAAAGAATGGCAGATGTATCACTACTTATGCAATGGTAATTGTAAATGTGAAGTATGGAAGTGAAGGTAAGTCTCCAAATATTTTTAACCTCCGCTAAATGGATGTGATGTCAACTTGGAGCTTTAGCATCTTTACCGTGAAAGAACATCTGGTTTTAACTGGATAGGGGGCCTGAGAACCAACATGGTGGGAAGAGAAAATTCATACCCCACTCATGTTAATTACAAGGTGTGAAATTTATTTTCATTTTAAGTCATTGAGTGGCATTCTGCTCTTAAGATGGTGATGTATTAAGTAAACAAGGGACTCTATGTTGCTTTCAGCTGATTGATTGTGCAGAAAATGGTAATTCAGGCTGTGAAGGTGGAGATACATGCAGTCTACTAGAATGGTTGGTGGACAAGAAAATTAATATTGTATTGGATAATGAATATCCTTTAGTTTGGAGAACACAGACATGCAAATTAAAAGGGTATGTACTATGAGACATTTACGTTTATTTTTTCTTTACAATAAAATATTTGCCTTGCATTCATGAAGTACTTGGTACAGCCAATTGCTTTTTGTGGATGTTCCCACTCAGCAAAACTTTTTAACAAACTAAGTTGTTGTAGTGGGAAGCATGTTAGCACAATTCTAGGTACATTGTGCACCTCTGGTCATGTTAGGGCTGTTTAAAGAGCCATGGGTACGTTGCTAGAACCAGCACTTTCCGAGAAGCCCATAATGATGTGGAGATGCCTCCTCAGTGTACTGTGGTCAGTTAACCCTGTTACCAGCCTGCATTGTTCCCTGTCCAAGGCCATTAGGTCTTTGAGAAGTTAAAACATTTTTTATTTGATTGCTTGTTGCTTAGAATGTTAAAGCTATACAAAAATAATGATATTTGCTGTTTTTTTCAGATCAGAACACGTTATTAAAATAGCTTCAAATTTTTCATGTGAATAGTAAGTATGTGTTTTTCTTAACTATCTGTTTCCTTACCTAAGAGATTTGAGGTTTTCATAGTGGTGAAAATGTTCTTCTGGATTTTGACAGTGTTTTCTTATGGATGGTCATAAACATATTGCAGAAATGTATTAACTCCATATTTGGGGTAGGAGTGAAGCAGTAGCACATTCCCCTGAAGACAAGTGATACTTTTCTTCAAAAATGTTGGTAACCATCTACAAGACTGCATGGTGTCACAGCCTGAAAGGTCACAGTCTACAATTATCCATCTTCTGTTAAATAAAACTTCCTCATTGAGTTCTTGAAAAGTAATTTTCTCATAAACTATTAAATTTAAGTGAGCCCACATCCATATACATACATTTTCTGCAGTAACTTCTCCACAAAAAATATTGCTTTTTTATACATGAAATAGTAATGAGTATCAGTCCTGAAAAACTGTTTTTCTTCCATTTATAGATTTATATCTTAATATAACAATGTTTCTTTTGTTGTAGTTTGCATCAGCTTCTCATTTTATGTATGTACAGATAAACTTCTGTGTTAGTGCATTTGTAAGATGAATATACTTTTTGGTGTGCATAATGAAGGTTCACTATTGTTCAGGATTTTATTTCATAAACAAGATTGTTTGCATGCCTCCATAAGTAATAATGCAAAGGTAGGCTGTCTTGATGGCCAGGCTTGTGACCCTCCATGGCCAATCCAGCTACCCTCAGATCACTGGTTTAAAAAGTATCTTATACATCTTGCATTTCCAGAAGTTCTGGCAAGCAGTCTTCAAGAAATTTAATTATTCCTCTGCAGTTAAGCAGTGTTCAATTATGAATGGTCCAGGACGTCTGTCATCAGTAATCCTATACCAGATTTTTTTTGCAGACATTCAATGTTGAAAATGAGTCCTGATTCTTTTATTTGTATTCTTTAAAGACCCGTGAGTGGGAATATCCGTTGTTCGTTATTCCACCCATCATTGCCATAAAGTATGAGAAATGAATTGATCACTTCAAATTATCCCACCACAGAATTCCATATGTGAAGGGTAATCTTCAGTCTTTAGGCTTTATTAATCGGTTCGTGATATTTATTTTTGTCCACCAAGATGTTTTAATTATTAGATTTTGAATGTTAGAACTTTTAAAAACAATATATTTGAGTAGTAATTGTCTTTGATTGCAATAAATTTTATGTCTATATCTATGTTCTTGTCAGTTTGGTTGGTTCAGAAGATGAGATCTTGAAGCTTTTGGCTCATCATGGACCGGTCGCAGTTGCTGTCAATGCTTTAAACTGGCAGAACTATCTAGGAGGTGTTATTCAGTTTCACTGTGATGGGGGCCCTGAACACATTAACCATGCTGTTCAGATTGTTGGATATAACCGAAGCGCCCCAGTTCCTCATTATATTGTCCGCAACTCATGGGGTGCTGAGTTTGGACATAATGGGTACCTCTATATAGCAATTGGCAGCAATCTTTGTGGTATGTATTAGCATAGTGTTTTCATTTTGCCTTTTACAGTTTGAATTTTATTTTAAAAATAATACAGTGTTGTGATTAAAATCTGCTTATAATGGAATCTCAAGTGACCTGGACATTTTCTTGTTTTGGACACATTTATAGGCACTTACAGTTTACAGAAAATTTTGCGCAATACATGGAATTTGAATTAAAAGTCATAAATTTGTGTTGAATGTGTACAGTACACTTTACTGAGCTGTGCATGTTTTTAGAAATCAGTTTTTCTTTTTACAGCTGTACAATAAAGTTCCCAGCACATGTTTGATCATAAATCCTGTTTTATTTTTTCCCATTTGTAACATAAATATTAATTTAAATTCTAGAATGCATAGTATGTAACAGATGACCAGAAAGCACACTGCAAGCCAGCTGCAATGCTAAGAGGAAATTTTATATTTCCTTGTTGCATTTACATATGACTCAATGTTATTCAAGATTCCCTTTGTTTTGGACATGGATACATTTACACTAGAGTATCAGGTACTTCTATATGGATTTTATGTGACTTGTAAGTCCACTAAGAAGTCAGAGGAGATTTAGAAGTATTTAAGTTCTATTTGTACCCTTTCGTACATTAGTAATTGTGTGTAATAAAGAGAAACAATGGAATTATATTTCTTAAATCTCATTTCAGGTGTGGCTACAGAAGTATCCACCCTTGATGTCCTCTGAAGAAATATTAATTTTTCCATGACATTGATATCAATCTTGGATTCATTATAATAATATTTCAGTGAAATTTTATGTAAATAATTCTGTAGTTTTTATCTTTTTTCTTGTAAATAATGTTAGCTTTTGAAGTTATATAATTATGAATATCTGCACTGTGTTCCTATGTATATACAAGAAAAATGAACAAGATGTTCACGAAAACCCAAAGATTAAATTAAGCATCCATTTATAGTGATAAAGTGATAGATTTTGTCTTCCATGTAAGGAATTGATTGAGTGACTATCTTTAGGTTGTTAAAAGGTGCAAATGATTTCTTGGTGCTCAAAAGTTAAGCAGATACAGTACAATAATGAAACATTTTATTTTTATACTTTTTTCATTGTGTCATGTTTTTTATATAAATGTGCATAAATTAACTTTGTTTTCCACACTGATGTAACAATAAAGTACTACATGATTATTATTTAATGTAGGTGTTAAATGTTGTTACAAATTAATTGGAATTGTATTAGACTTTTAAAATGGCTAGTTTATATTTATGCCTATAATAGTATTAAAATAAAGTGTGTTTGTTTTGTTTGGCTGTGTTATTTAGTTTGTTGTTGGATGGCATGAATTTCTTGATGGATATTGTGTCTGCCATTAGATGTTTGTTCGATACGGTATGTTGTAATCGGTTTGTGTGTTAAATAGCTCCGAGTCTTTCTGATTTACTTCATTTTTTAGTGCAGCAGACCCTCCTTTGTGGGTTTGCTTATTTGTGGAAAAATTATGTGTTAATATTTGTGCATATTAAATATAATGTTTCATTTGTGTTTGGTTCCCCTAATTCTGTTTTTCCCATCAGGTCTGAACTTCATGCATAACAGTTTTGTCATTCGTGGGGTTATCTAAAACATAACCCTCAAAAAGTGAGATGAGCTGTATAGTATTTGCAGCATTGTGGATAAATCAGAGAACTGTGGTTCTTAGGCTTGCATTATTACTGTAAAGAAAAATAAGGAAATCATTGATGTGTGTATCGTATCAACATTTGTTTTATTTCAAGCAAGTCACACATGAAAGTTGCTTTATCTTCTAATGTAGCTCTTTGCTTTTAGTAAATTGCTTGGGTTAATGTTTGTATGTATGAGATGTGCATACACCTGTTTGCTTCAGGTATGATTGTATTTTCTGATATGTGTAAGTATATTTTAGGAATGAATGTTCTAAGAGTTCCTGATGGAATTATAAATTTTTATCAAAGTGATTTGGGGTTTTCACAACAATGAAAATATGGATTGTAGTTTCCAACATTTTTTTGAGAATGTGTTGCTTTAGTATAGTTAATAATTCTATAACATTGTTTTCACAGGCAAGACAGTTTGAAGTTACTGTATTTATTGTCTATAACCTCAGCTCACAGATTAGTATTTCTGTCTTAAGAGTTTATAAGAAATTGTTACATCTGTGTACATCTTCAGAGCTAACCCTGAAGGTAACAGTTCTGGGTTATGACACCATGTAGACTTATTAGTAGGTAATTAGATGCCCTCTTCAATCTCTGGCTGCTAGGTGACCATAACCAGCTTATTATACAAAGAACAATCTGTGTACACTGCTGTTTCATTACTTGGCAACCATTTAATGCATAATGTGATTAGTATGTGGCACCATGGCAGTCAACAATAAAACACCAAAGGTAATGTAACATAAAACGAATAAGCAATTTTATTATTTCAGCACAGTTTATAGGTACTTCCAGTAACTTTATTTTCATTGGTCACTGGGAGTATAAACATCGGCATAGCAAATAAACAAATTTATTTCTGTATAGTTGTAAGAAAAATTAGGGTAAGAAACAAGCAGTAAATGTTTAAATAATAATGGTGTATGGAAGATACAGATGCAGTGTGGTTGGGGTAAGAATATATGAGGAATATTTGTTAATGGGTATGGAAGGAGGAGCCAAAGGCTTGTATGCCTTGACAATTTCAGAGTGGATTTTGGTGGGATCTTTCATTGCACATTGATCCATTTTAAGAAAAATGTCCATTTTCAATGAAAAGAATGTTTCTGATTATATAAAAATATTACTGTTTTATTTCAAGTGACCATTGTTTTAATCCCATTTCTATCTTTGTACATCACACTTTGTGGCTATTGAATGTCATGTTCTGCTGCATTGCTGTGGCCTTAAAGATATTTTGTCTTTCAACTTTTGTCTTTGTTATTACAGTTTTGCCAGTAAAGTGTAATCCAAACTCTGCATTTTGCAATGCAATCTCTTTCTAAAGCACTTTTTTGCATATGGTATATATTAGATTTGTGAAGGATTAGACTGTACATTTTAATACCACTGGTACTACTAGCAGTTGCGTTTATAACATGTCACTGTATTAATTTCAGATATCAAATTATAATGATTCCTGAGTTTTTTAGTCAAATGAATATATTTCCTGTGATGTAATTTTAATAAAAGTAATATTTTAACTTTTTCATACTTTACAAGGTTTTCCATCATACAAAGCTTAAAGGCACTGCATTGAATGAATTCTAGTGTGACTGCTTAATGTAAGCCCTATCAAAGAGAGGTAGTTAAAAAGTTCCAAAATTTGCTTTTCTAGACCGTGATGTCTATAGTGAGTTTTACAAAAATTAATTACTGTCTTATAATGTTGATGTTAACTTTTGAGTCAATTCACAAACATAGTTCATTAAAGTGTTTGTTACTGGAGAGACCTTTCTTCTTTTACATTATCAAAATGGTGTCTTAATGGACAAAACTGTGCCTGCAAAAATAAATTATAATCTTAAATTGTATTTAAATTATACAGTGCATATATGAAGACTCCAAAACATTTGAATAAGCAATACTTGACAATGTACGGGAAATGATTTATTGTGATCGCAGCGTCTGTAGAAATCTGTTGAATGATTTCTGAACTGTCAATAATGATGTCTATGCAAATCAAAGTTGAGGATCTGCAACTTGTTTGGCACTACACTTTGCCATCAGAGCATCTTTAATTTGGTAGTTTTAATTAATTTTGTTTTTTTTAACATCGAGTTTACATATAGATTTGGTAGAGCAATATTTTGAAAATTAACAAATTGCTGCATGCTGTATGTTTTCCTACAAAAGCTGCCAGTATCTGCTCACAACAAACAACAGTTTGTATTTGTTCTTAATTACTAACCTCACTGTTTATGGGGAGTGAAAATACTCCTTGCATTTATCCAACAGAGGTCATAATATTATTAACTAAGAACCGCTGTTCAGATGTAGAATCAGAGGAAGAATACAATATTTTACCTTAGTCTCTAAACTCCCCTTGAACACATTTTCTAAAAATGATTCATATATAAATTAAAAGTGTGTGTTGAATCCAATTCTGAAAAACTACATTAAAATTGTCAAATAGATGCCTCTACAGATCTTTCAAGAGGCTTATCAACTTCATCACTGTCTGTTGCGTCATTCCAGTTTCGTATTAGATCTCTTGAAATGGACAGCTTGCTCTTCATATGTCGTGTTAATGGTGGTATATACCCCCGTGGAATCAGAAATGTTGATAGATTGAATAAATCCAAAAACACTTTGTATCGGTCGCTAGAAAAAATTGTCATGGTATAAGATAGGATTTGTTTTTATACTAAAACATTAATATTATCAATTGATTACTTAATTTTATGTGAAACATTCTTACCTGAGTGTGGAACGGAGATACTGGTAACCTGAAGAACCGCCTGTCCCCAGTTGTGCTGAACCAATCATACGCTGTACCATAATCACATGATTGTCTGAAATTAAAATTATCTTGAAAGACCTGCTGCTGCTAATAGCAAAAGAAGTGTGTACACAGTTTGGTTCGAAAATTTAATGGAAAGAGGCCACTTTGGAGATGACATGCAGAAAAATAATATTAAAATGGATGAAGTCCAACAGTGAGAATATGGTTGTATAAGGCAAGGAATTTGTTGAATGGTCTGGTAAATGTTAATGGTTAGGGGGAACATATAGCGGATAGTTTATTTTAGTGAGTCCGTGTGACAAATTTAAGACTTAAAAGCAATCATAACTAGTTCTGTTAAAATATAGCATTATAATTGGATTATATTTTAGATCCTAATTCTTTATATTATTCATACATTTTGAATTAACTTGTATCTGGTAAAGTGCAGTCTGTCAGACCACTTGAATTTTCCTATTTGTTGCCAGCCACCTTCATTTTCTCACATTCAGGCATCCTTTTGTTTATATTTCAGTCAATGTGTGAGTTGAGTTAGTAATGTGACATCACAGAATCTCATTGTTTGTGATTTATTCTCAAAAGGAACCTTTCAGCAGCAAATTTATGGTGGCAGAAATTATCGAAAGTATAACTTAAATTATTTTTATCATTTACCATAAATAGTGTATTGATAATTAGGCTTACTTTCTATCATCATGAAATATATTATTTACAAATTATTTTTTTTACAAGTTTTGATGCATAAAACGATTTTTAAGACTACAAGAGTGAGGGTCTGTAGGAAAGAAAACATTACCTCCTTTTTTTTTGGGGGGGGGGGGGGGGGGGCAACATTTTCTCAAATAAATAAGGACTCTACCCTACAGCATTCTTCAAGAAGTAACATACTCTCTAAAAATGTCTTCTGGCATAATGTTATTAGTTAGAACACATTTGTATTGGCATTAGCATCTTCATAACTGTTTTATATAACGTTGTTATACTTGTATCACCATCTTTCCAGGGAAAACCATTCATGATGGAGCTGTTCGTTTCAAATACATTGGACTACATAGGGTGAGTAAAAGAACTCTAATTGTACTTAGTGTTGCTAGGTGACTTCCAGTAGAGTGTTGATTATCTGGGGCTCAATTATCCTTGGATGGAGTGGATTGTCTCTTATATGTAATTACGCCAACAGAAAATAAGACTTTCTAATAAAATTACTTTAAAAAAGAATGTTTAATATCTTATCATGTGTGTTTTATAGTGTGATTACATATATGTATATCTATAAACATGTACAACTTCTATTTTGCTTACATGGATTGTGATAATTCAAATAAAATGTAATTGGCATTAACTGTGCTTTTCGATTATCCAGACCCCTGCTTTCTCAGATTACCACAGATTATCAGCACTGTACTGTATTCAGATTTAGTGTGTAGGTATGTGTGAATGTGTATTCAGGATGAATGAATATAAACTTTGTATGTGTGTGTGTGGTATTTTATTATATGTCATGTGTTAATATATTTAATATCTAGTAATGAAGATTGCTGTATTCTGGGTTGTTGCGCTATGTAGTCTGGTAGATATTTAATGATGTTACAGAGGTCCTTGCTGCTTCCATCATCAGCGCCCTGATGATGGAGGGAGCAAGGACCTCTGAAACGACGATAAACATCTACCAGACTACACGGCGCAACAACCCAGAAGACAGCAATCTTCAGACTCACCGTCGTGAAAACCTCAAATCCTATCTAGTAATGAAATTTACAGGGGTGAATTATATGCACTTTTTTAATTTTCTGTATGTCCTGAATTTGAGTTCAAAGACTTAAGAATGTTAATCAGTTTTTCAGTACGTTGCATACATATTATGATTAAATGTGATAAACACTTGGCTGGTGTCTGAGTAAAGATAGTTTAGTTTATAGTTTTGAATTTTCTACCATGTACATTACTTATAATTCTTAGCAAAGAAGTAGTAGAATGTCTTAGACTCATTAACTATTAGTTTAAGAGAAAATAACTTTTCAGATAAGGGAATTAGTGGAACCCATAATGATATGCACTGATATTGTAGTTTTGATGAGGTGTATGTGGAGTTTAGTTTGAAGTTTGGTTCTGTCACTGACCAGCCAGTGCCATGATCATAAGCGATACTTACATCTCCATTTTGTTATTAGAGAATCAATGTCCATAAGTAGCGTGAGTAACTGGTGAGGTTGGTTAAATCGGGGTTCATCTCTATAAAATGTGATCATTATAGCTCCTTGCATAGCCCTATGAGAGAATCGTCTCTCTCCTCGTGATACAAGGGCTGCATGAATTGTTGGATCAAAGATAGAGTTAAATATTTCTTTGCGTTTCTCATAATCCATGAATCGATGTTGGCGAAGAGTTTCATTTACTTCTGCCTGATGAGAAAAAGAAAATACATAGAAAAAATGCTATGTTTTAACTGCACATGCCTATTTATCAGATAATATCTAATCTGATATTATTATAATGCATAAACATTTATAATATCAAAAGTTACTGCCATTACATCATTATGGTGGTGTGAAAATAATTCTTTATTTCTTTATATTGCAATAGCGACTCTTCTAAATTTATCTGTCATATCATTAAATGGTATACATTCCAGTGACTCACATGATCTTGTCCCATATGGAAATGTGTCATTTGACTGGAGTATTATACACTTCTTCATTTTTTCTTATAGAATGTCAAAGTTCTGTATAATTACAATTTGTGTACTTATAATATAATAGCCAATGTCTGTCATGGTTTTACTGGACAAGTACGGTGTTCATGTGATGCAAAAAAAATTGAAATTAAGTTCTAATGTTGGTGACTGATAGCAAGAAATTAAAGTGTGGTTATGGTGGTAGTCTGGAGTTGATTTTGTGTTTGTGAATTTAGCAGGAATTTGGCTTGTTTCCATTATTTTGGTTTCAACAGCATTGTTTATAAATACATTTTATAAAATTCTTACTTTCAGTGCAATAATTTGTATCACAAAAAGTTTAATTCTTGTCAGCTGTGATGGGTCATATGCTACTATATACATATTTTAAATATGTTCATTGCAACTTGACATGTCTTGCTGGCTTAGATATTCATTTACTCCAGATACAAATCTGTTGTTGCAAAGCTAATTACACAACAGGTGAATTGCATAAGAGTCAGAAGTTGTTTTTCTTACATACTGTTATATATTCACCACTGAAAAGTGTGGTTGCTGATCGTAAAGAGAGTTATATTTTACCTTGTTATTATCATTTTGTATGATGAGACATTTTTGAGAAAATTTACACTTCTGAGTTGAGGTTTATGTAAAGTATAACTTATACTCAGACAAAATTGAATTTGTCCAGCAACATTTAGTTTGGTATCACTATACCAAATTTAAAAAAAATCACCTTGAACATTCACTTTAATTGATGATATGTTGTTTTGAATCCTCACCTCTGCAGTTTTGCGCTGCTTGGCCAATAGTGTTTCAACAGCCTGCTTGTACTTCCCCCAAAAGTTGAAACCATCTGCTTCAAGTCCTGGAGTACGCTCCAGCCATCGCTGTACTAAATGTGCTAGTGGAGGTTCATTTTCAGACTTCTCGATAGCTTTTATTGCTTCTGGGTCATTTCCAAAGACACATGAATACTTCTGATTGTATTTTACTCGATGCTCCTAAATGGATAATGCAATTTTAAAAGAAACACAAACAAAAATGTAAGGAGTCATTATCTTTATAGCTACAAATTTTAAAACTGAATAGTGGTTTTAGCATAAATAAGCTCAAAATAGGTACATTTATGCAACAAACAGTGGTGATAGCCTTCAATGAATCACATCTGTATAACAAAAAAGTACATATGTGTTAAAAAACTGAAAGTAATTTTTAAGCTAATTAGAGCATGCAGCGACAGTGACAAGTAATAAGTTAGCAGTTTTGTTTAATTTACAATTAGTACTTTTTCAATAATATTTATTTCCTATTAGAATAATAACATTTAGAATATTAAAGGGTAACAACTGCACAGGTATTATGTCTGTACATTGATAATTGGTACACCAGAATTATATAATGTAATTCTGGGAATAGATTTGGTTAAATCAGTATGCTGAGTTTAACCAACCTGTTTAACACCTAATTTATTCTCTAACAATCGAAACTGGAGGCTCTGGAAGCCAGATGCTGGAGATAAGTAATTCCGAAAGTCCATGAAGTCCAAGGGAGTCATTGTTTCTAGGATCATTACTTGGTCTACCAGCAACTAGAAGAGAATACATGAATACCACATTTCAAATAAACTGATCTGAGAGTTTATGGAAGTAACAGGGCAATGTCAAATTGGGTTACAACCTTTTGAGACTTGCATTACAATGAATTTGTTAGTTAAAATGGGGTGACCATTGAAAAGACCAATTGAACACATGACATGTTCTTTAGCCTAATATATGAAGAAGGATAAATTTATTATCAATATGAATGATTGACATGTAAGTATGAATTTCACATGAGCTGTATTGTTAACCTTATTTTGAGTCACTTTCTATTATTAGAAGAACTATCATCAAAATGAGCTGGTATACATCGGTTACTATGGTAACTGCTTATGATCTGGATAATTGTGGTTCAGTCTGGGTATGTGTGTGTGATTGATAATTATTTTACTATGCTGAACGCATGTAATTAGCAGCTATCTAACCTCAAAAAATGGAAAATAAGAACTACATTGATTCATATGTATAGAACAGGGATACAGTTCATTCTGTACCATAACCTGTGTAATAGTAAGGCTGTACTTCTTGTTTGAAAATCCTCTCATGAAACAAAACTTGTATGGTTTCCATTGCAGCCGGTAAATCGAAACGTGAGACAAGGTGCTAGATCGCGCCTGTCCAACCTGTTTAGGGCCCAGAGCGAGTTTTTAACATTCTTATACAGTGGCAGACAAACAAGTAGTTACAGAGTTATGTTGTAAAAATTACTGATAGTTAAAGAGAATATAATCTACATTCTTTGTAACTGACATGTATCATATTGTGGTCATAGTTTCAATCCACAAATGAACATTCAAGAAGTTATTTAAAAGGATAAAATAGTAACATTTAATACACATCTCACAGGCCACAGTCACAGTAATCCTTATTCTGTCGAACGTTTTTGTTCTTGGTTCATTTAATGTTGCTTTCAATTACGTAGATCAGGGCAGGCCAAGATTTCTTCTCTCAGGCTAAGAATAATTTTCCTGTTGGACCCTAGGGACAAGAATCACCTCCAGGCACTATTTTTGAAAACTAAGAGCTAATTTTGTTATCTTTAGCAACAGCCCTACTCATCGAGAAATGACAATCGCCATAGTAGGGCCTATATGCTCAAATATAAATGTTATTGAAATATAAATAAATTGCTGTAGAGTTGCATATTGTTTTATGTTTGCTCCTGCAACAGCTTCATCATCTATGGTGCTTTGGCCCGTTTTTGGGCCCTGACCTCCCCCCTGCAACAGATTATATCTGACAATTTTTACCTGAAAAACTAGCATTTTATGTTGCGTTTTTTAAATCAATATCATACAGGTAAAGCAGCAGACAAGATAAGAATCATGATTTATTTTTAAATTCATCAGATTAAATAAAATAAATGAGGCTGTAGTAACTAGTAAGAAATTAACAAATAATTTTACAGACCTGATTATAAGTGGTCTTGGAGTGGATGTGGACTGTGTGCCACTAGTTGGATCATGCTAACTTAGTATATGCATGTGAGTATACTATATGTGACATATAAAGGTCTTGAAACTGATATGAAATTAAAAACTTGGCAAATTTCATATGGCCAATGATACAAAATGTCCTAAAATTTTTTGAGGTATTTAGCATATGAATGATATTTGAATTAAGCAATTACAGCTGTTTTTGGACCTGGAAAATAGATTGAAGTGGCTTTTTATCATCACATTTATAATAGCTTCTATATGTAAATACATCACAGGAAATATTACGCCAGCAAGCTGCACTCTATTCAGGTTTTTGGTCAGTGCTAAACAAGCACAGGTGGACTTTGGTTTTGGTTCTGAGGTCACTGACATCTCGATTCAGTCCTTGGTCAATGGAATATTTCCAACCTCAGGTCTCCTGAACATTAATAGGCCTACGTCATTTAGTACTCTAAGCAGATTACAGCTGTCCAGTCTAAGGAAGCCATACAGCTTTGACTTTGTCTTTGTGAGAGTTAAATAACACTTATTGTCTGGTCCATTTTCTATAGTAATAAAGACATGCATAATTATTTGTTAAGCTGTTCTGTAGTGGTAACATGACATGATGCACATGGGACTTAAGTCAGTTGGATCTACTGGAAAAAGTTAAACTTTGTTGATTTCAAAGCACTAATCTCAATCCCTGGATGTTAGCTCTTTCCAGTGGACCGAAATGACTAGATTGCGTGGTTTTGTATGTTGATGGCAGCAGAATCAGCTTCTGAGACATCATATGTTTTTAACGATGTTTGAATTTTAAATTAACACATGAAGGAAAATGTTCAAAAATATGCATTAGTTTAATGATATGATTTTGTCAAAAACCTTTAGATTTAAGAACCCGTTTTGTCACATTTTATGAAGTGTACTACCTATTGTTTATGTGCTGTGAGTGTTGATAATATTAGGACGTGGATGTGTGAAGGTTTCTAGGTTTTACTCTTGTTTTAGTGTGAGCAAGGAACAACTTACGTGCTTGACCACGTGTTTCTGTCGAATGACCTTGTATGACATTAGTGCAAGAATGATCTAACATGCAACGATGACTTCGTCGGCATGAAATTACTTTATTAATACAATGTGTGGAACCAAATATTTATATACTCCCTCCAAACATGTTATATATTTGTGAGGCAGTGTTCGTAACTTGAACTTGAATAACAACGATGCTATTGCAAAAATACGAACGAGTTAAATCTCCGTTTTGTTACGATCAAACCTCTAAATCTATAATCAAATTCTAAATTTCCTCTTACGTCTGAATCGGTTCATTATGAGTTGTATCCGTATTTTTAGGAATGTCTTCTTCTTAAATTAGATATAACAATGATGCCTGTAATAATATTTTCAAATTCCCGTTGATTTAATGGGTCGTTTATGGTGGATAATATTTATTGACGAATATCCGAGACATGTCCGATGCTTCCTAGAAGTTGTAACCTGTGTTGCTTTACTAAAATAAGCATTGACTTTAACCTGTACATTTAGGCGTCTTAGCGTCCCTACGTAGATCCCATTAAAATATCTCCGTTTGTCTGTCTATATCTATGAAACAGCTCGATAACGGACAAATGGATTTTCTTTAAATTTGATATTGAGAAGTTTTATAGAAATTTGTCGACATATTTAAATTTTATTTACAATCTTACAATAATGATAGACGTTTTTGCACAAATTTATTGAGTGTGGAATTTCCTAGCTATCTTAATTATCATAGATACTGTGGTTACCTTGGGCAAAAGTCAAATTCTGGCCAAAACGCCGGAATTGTTACGCTGTGCGTAAATTACTTAACTTGTTTGTAAGTAACTCATTTGCAAGTTGCAGCTATTTTCAATATGTGGATAACATAATTAAAATAAACAATTATAATATAGTGTCCTTTTTTAAATTACATGTATGACAATGAAATCTGTCTAAGAAACAAATATGGACAATTACAACTAAGTTATTTTTTATCGAATGTTATAAGTCTCACAATGTTTCGTAATTATTCAGTCGAACACAAATAGCCTAATTTGTATTCTGTGAGTTTTATTCTTTATCCGCGTAATTTCTATATTTAGTAGAACCATTTTTATAAATATGACACATTTGTTAAAGAAGCTACAAATAAAATTATGTGATTAATTAGTCGATGAGTCTTTGGAGAAAAATAGATGTCATAGTCAAAAATGTTGAATACCCCGATTTAAAATAAACTCATGACTCTTCTCAGACTTTTCCTAAGCAAAAGTACATTATTTATAAGCTATGTATGTTACTTTTTATAGATGCTTACGAGTTCGGACTACACACTGAAACTATTTGCTGTACGGCATTATCACGCACTGAGATATCAGCTTTGAGTCTCGGATTATCTGTCCGCGACAGTGCGTTTGTATTCAGCGTAATTAAACAATCTCTATATTTTAAAATGGAGGTATGAAATGCATCTTAAGTCTGGGTAAGGGCACATTTATCTGGGAATCAAGAAAGGTTTTAAATTTCTTTATTTTCAAAATTTTGAAATATTTGGTTCTTATGTGCGCCACTTTTCATCACATTTATAAAAACGGCATGGAAACTTTAAATTTCGACTGTGATCTTATATTTGACCTGTAAATTGAAAATCAGTAGATAACGTTACCTCAGTACGATAATCATCAAACGTAAGAACTTTATTCGAAAACGTATAATTTTGCTTGTAATATTCTGATAACCTACGACAATTTGAAGTAGCATTAAACCTATGACAGAATAAAGCAAAAAAGATATAAAAGCAACGTGGTGTACTTTAAGATAAACCACACTGTCACAGACGAGACACGTGGACAAAGAGACTTATATTCTACGCTAGAAGAAATATTCTGCGTATATTTCATCAGGGATCCATGACCCTATTGAGCAAAGGTCTACAGCAGATTAAAAGATTCTGCACTTGCGACTTTCTAAAATGTGATTGATCCAGATAACCTGTGAATGACGAAGGAACATTGCAATTTGGATATTTTGCTAGCACAATTATACAGCAGCGGTTGCCCAAGTCTATAAATAGGTAACATAGAACACACTTAAAAATTGCATATTAAAATATTAATAGTGTATACTTATAACTAATACTTTTACTGTACTACTACTGTTAGTGTTATAAATTTTACTTTAATTTTAGGCGATTTCTTGTAAAACTTCAGAACCCAGAAGAAACCGAAGAATTTTAGAGCTATCATTATAAAACGTCATAAACGCTGTTAGTAATGTAACAGTTACCAGGTTATGAGCTGAGCACACGAAGTTTGATAAAGCTATTTAATATGTAATTTATTTATTTGTGTCTTTCAATGAAGTTACAAAACTTAATATATAAGACACATCTTCGCCATTAGAGTTTTTGTATTTTCGTGGTGCGTACTTTTTTGGTTTATAAACGAATTGCGTTAGAACAATCTGGTGTTGTGTAAATATTATTCTGTCTAGGTCAAGTTATAGCGTTTTTTTGTTTTATCTAAATTCTGTCGTGAACAGATAACCGCGTTTAATACTGGTAGATGAGTCAGCTCTAAATCAATCAATAAATTAAGTCATCAATCAAAAGCATGTGATGCATTAATGATATTTGTTAAACCATGTCCAGTCCCACAACACGTCTGATGACGCAAGATTATTAAGATGTACGTAAGAAGGGCCTGGCCTTCACACACCCATTTGTTGCTACAATATCTTGAATAAAAATAGATCTTTTCAACATGCAAACTTATGTTATCAAACTCTTGGGATCAAAGTTGTTCTTGATGCAATTAAATAACTAGATTGAACAGGAATATTTAATATCGTGCCATATTGTATTACGAGAGTAACCACAGGTTTTTGTAGGGCGTTCTAGTAGTCTGTCAATTACGACAGAACAAAACGGGTTCAGTCTTTTTCACGACAGAGGAAATGCTCATTAATTACGTCTCGTCATATTGTGGTTTTTATGAATTCTTTAACACAGTTCGTTATGAAGAGGTCACGTATCTCTGTACATATATTTGAACTACGAAACTATTCGCAATTTTTACATCACCATCATAAACCGTTGCGAGTTCAGATTTTACCAAAATTTTTGTATTTCCTTTGTATTTTAATGTGTGCAACTAAAACTTTATTGCTAATTTGTATTCTTTTCAGCAGGCGTCACTGTTGTACGCAACGTTGTTTGTGAAGTTACGCTGGTTTTTAAACATTATACGAGGGTCGCTCATTAAGTAATGCCCCACATTTTTTTTCTCAGCCAATAATGAAGATAGAAAAGTGCACTTTTACATGCTTGAGATTTGATGTTTCCCGCGTTCGTGTACGGAGTTTCAAATGATTCCAACCGATAGCGGAGCTGTAGTGAACTGTTAAAATGGCGTCTGTGAACGACTCTCGTTACAAGCAACGAGCTGTAATTGAATTCTTTTTTGCTGAAAAAGAAACTGTGGTGAACATTCATAAACGTTTGTGTGCTGTGTATGGAAGCTGTGCAGTCGATAGGAGCACCGTTGGTCGCTGGGCTAAGAGAGTTAAAGCTTCAGGAAGTGAAGAAACCGAGCTCAGTGATCTGCCGCGCTCTGGGCGTCCTGCCACAGCCACCACTCCAGACATGTTGAACCGCGCGGATGCCATTATTCGTGAGGATCGGCGCGTCACAACTCGACAATTGGCCCAACAGCTTTCAGTCAGCAATGGAAGTGTGATTGCAATTATCCAGGCTCTCGCATATTCGAAGGTGTGCGCAAGATGAGTTCCACGAAGTCTCACAGCAGACCACAGGATTCAAAGGAAAATGATTTCTTCTGAATTGTTGGAGCGTTTTGATGCTGAGGGAGAGATCTTTCTGTCCCGGATCATTACAGGTGACGAAACCTGGATACACCACTTTGAGCCGGAGACAAAAAGGCAGTCAATGGAGTGGCATCATCCTCTATCACCGAGAAAGAAGAAATTCAAGTCAACTCCCTCCGACGGAAAAGTCATGATGACTGTCTTTTGGGACAGTGATGGGGTCATTCTTGTGGATGTGATGCCAAGAGGTGCGACCATCAATTCAGACGCGTACATTATGACCCTGGAAACCCTCAAGAAGCGTTTCCGACGAGTTCGGCCTCACAAGCATCCAGCAGAAATTTTGCTCCTGCATGACAATGCACGCCCTCACACAAGTCCGAGAACCCGGGAAGAAATCACCAAATTTGGTTGAACGGTGCTGCCCCATCCACCCTCCGACTCCATCTCTTTGGGCCACTTAAAGATGCTATCCGCGGAACAAGGTTTGAAGATGACGAGAGCGTTATTCAAGCAGTGAGGACATGGCTACGTGCACAGGACAAGAGCTGGTACCGGCAAGGCATGCATGCGCTTGTTCCACGCTGGCGTAAAACCGTACAAGTTGATGGGGACTATGTGGAAAAATAGTATGTGTAAGGGAAACATTGATTTATATTGTCACTAAATTTCAGCCATCTTGAATAAATATATTCTGAGGAAAAAAATGTGGGGCATTACTTAATGAGCGACCCTCGTATGTTCCCGTGCAGTAAATGTCTTACGTAAGTTTTGAATATGTCCCCTAATTTGTAATGTTCCAGAACTTTTAACAGTTAATGATCAACTATATCGTATGTGCACTTAAAAGTTTACACTTTTGATGCAACTCGCTTCTTGTGTGATTTCTACATATGCGATATTGTTAATATCGCGTCAAGTGTGTTTTTCGCTGGTACACCGATGATGACATTCCCACCAAATTTCTCGCAAATTTGGCAACTGGTCTTATATACATACAGACTAGAAGCCTACACTTTTTTATTCATAAGTAAAGAATGCTAACAACTAAGACGTGGATTATTTGTTCGAAGACTACAAATATAATGTATGTAAGATATGAGGTTTCCACAGCGGTGAGTATGAAGATTTCTGTCTTCTGGGTTGTTGCGCTGTGTAGTCTGATCGATGTTAACCAGAGGTCATACTGCCTCCGTCATCGCCCTGATGACGGAGGCAGTATGACCTCTGAAACGTTGGTTAACATCGACCAGACTACACAGCGCAACAACCCAGAAGACAGAAATCTTCATACTCATCGCCCTGATGACGGAGGCAGTATGACCTCTGAAACGTTGGTTAACATCGACCAGACTACACAGCGCAACAACCCAGAAGACAGAAATCTTTATACTCATCGCCCTGATGATGGAGGCAGTATGACCTCTGAAACGTTGGTTAACATTGACCAGACTACACAGCGCAACAACCCAGAAGACAGAAATCTTTATACTCATCGCCCTGATGACGGAGGCAGTATGACCTCTGAAACGTTGGTTAACATCGACCAGACTACACAGCGCAACAACCCAGAAGACAGAAATCTTTATACTCATCGCCCTGATGATGGAGGCAGTATGACCTCTGAAACGTTGGTTAACATTGACCAGACTACACAGCGCAACAACCCAGAAGACAGAAATCTTTATACTCATCGCCCTGATGACGGAGGCAGTATGACCTCCGAAACGTTGGTAAACATCGACCAGACTACACAGCGCAACAACCCAGAAGACAGAAATCTTCATACTCATCGCCCTGATGACGGAGGCAGTATGACCTCTGAAACGTTGGTTAACATCGACCAGACTACACAGCGCAACAACCCAGAAGACAGAAATCTTCAAATATAATGTAGTTTCTATGCTAAATGTAATTAATGTTTGATTTATGATAAAAAATAGCCATAACGGTCAACGAAAATCAGCTACAGATTTATTAACCATAAAGATCTACAATTTAGACTAGTGGTTCTGAAACTGTGGTACCGGTACCCCTTGGGGTGCTGTAGATGGTTTCCAGGGGTATCAGAAATCCTCATTCATATACATACAGCATGAATCAAACACTAGTTTTGAGCAACCTTGAGTCACAAATAAATTTAAAACGAAGTGAGATTGTAGAATTTCAGCAAAAGTAATTTACCTCCAAAGCTGTTGGTCAATCTCCTTCTTGCAAACTGATATTAGTTCACACAATTACAGCATTTAACATTAATATAACCAAGCCGTCATTTATTTTCTGTCAGAAATACAAATGTAGCTTAAATGTTTTCCAAGTTTATTTTACATGAGGTACCAGATTTTTCTTTGACTTAATTGGGGCACAAAAAAATTTGAGAACCTCTGGTCTAGACGGTATTTCTGTGCTTCAACCATAAGGCAACTAATTATTTTCAGACTCATTTGCGTCTCAAAAAATTATATCAGTTAAACTTTTCGATTCCTTGCTAAATAGGCTTGTTAATATTACATTCTTCGTCATTCTTTTTTCAGACTGTTTATGTCCTTCAATCTGGTCTGATAACAAGAATTATTGTAAACTTATACGCGTCAATATGAAAACGCAATAAGGATCGGTCGTTACGTTAAACCAATCAGAATTCGTTTTATATATATGACTATCCTTTCTGTCATTAATTTTCAGGCAAACCAATTCGTTCGTAATGTGTTGTTAAATAACCTTTTGACCTAGATACTTCCGCTGTTTTATCTGTGACTTTGTTAACCTTTAGCAATAACTAAAAGAATTGCAAACTTCATAAAGCAAAACTCTCATTGCAAAATGCGAATTATACGATATATTCAAAACAAACATTTAATAAACTAAGAATGAGTGAGATTTTAGATTCTCACATCGACGATTATGACAATTATTGGCTGTATTCTCGTTGTTGAGCCATGTAGTCTGATAGAAGTTTACCGACGTTTCAGAGGTGCTTGCATCAAGGTCCTAATGATGGAGGTAGCAAGTACCTCTGAAATGTCAGAGAATATCTGTCAGACTACATGTCGCAACAACCCAGAAGACAGACATATTTAAAATAAAAATAATAAGTAAATACATTAAATACATAAACAATTAAATAGCATATTATTAAAACTTTTATGGAGTCTTAAAAATTAATTTGCAACGCTTACCTTCAAAATCAAGACGATACGATTCATGCGTTTTAAAATTTCCTGGGATTGTGATTCGTCTAGAACGAGGTCCTGGAAAAAGAAGTGTTTTAAATAGGGAAGTATTAACCTTAGGACTAGTAATTTATTTTGTTGTCCGCATGTTTAGTTTGGTGGTGGACACCTTGATATTTCAATCTGTGTTTAAGTAACTTAACATGATCAACATTAACTCTATCGATATTATTTTCAGTTCTGAATAATTTTAATAACAGATAGTTATATTATTTTTTTAAGCTTGAGAACCTTCCGTAATTTAACATATTAACCCTATTATACCAATATTATGTTAGACATTTTCCATTATCTGCGTATAGGGTCTATTTGACTCCATGATGCTCTACTTCCGTCTTCAGGCGATTGATAGTAATTATACAAATTTTAATTTTTTATTTCATGATTAGTTGTGTCGGTTAGGAACAAACACAGAAGCTTTCGAATATTACGTCACTATACTAGATAGTAGATTGATAGATTTGATAGTATGACAACCAATCACCTGAGCGCCACCTCCCGAATCGTGTGTTTCATCAGTTAATGAACAATGTCCAACATAATATTTATGTAATAAATCGGCTGTTGCAACAAAATATTAATCATAGTTGTCCAGTGAAGAATATAATTTTTATTTCAACGGTAAAGACAATACAAAATACTGGGGCTTAGTTGGTTATTTTTGTTTAAAAATTTCTGTATCGTCTTCAGAGAATCAAAAGTCTATGTGACTAGATACTATTTTTTTTTACTGCCTAGACTGGATTCAGTCCCGAGTGACTTATTGTGATATGCATGGTGAATAACTGACAATAAAAGAGGTTTCTTATATTTTATACTTAAAATAATAATAATAATAATTTTACCATTGCGCCAAACTCAACTGTCACCACCCTATGAGGTGTGTGATATCCCTGACAAGAAGCACTTTATCATGACATCAGTTACTAAATTTGAAGCTTCGTATCTGACCAGACACTGCTGGAACTCGTACTAAAGGTAGTTTATATAAAAATGTATTTTCATAAACTTGTGATATTCAATATTCTCACCTCGGTATTAAACTTCGCTCGAACAGAATCCAGTTCAAATAATATTTGCTTGAACCACAGTTCATAGGCTGAAAATGAAGACAGATAATCAGATAACGTATTTCGTCACGTAATGTCGGGTCTTGTTGTTCTTTTGTTACTGTAACGCACTTACGTATGTGATATCAATATTAGAATTGTAATTTATACTATATAGCTATTGCTAGTCTGCCATCTTTATGGTTTCACCGCCATTTTGATGTTGTTATGATTCTTCAACTGACGTGTCCTTTGATAAAGGAAATATGTAATTAGCAAAATCAGCAAGAGGTGGCTCAGATTCGCATTTGTTTTACATTACGACTGTTCGTATCGATTGATCGGAATAAAATCGATATTTAATCATGCCTATGCATTTTCTTGGTCCGAAGAAATATACAAACCACCAGGAGGGTAAATATTCCATAAAACATTTATGAGACAATTAATTAGTTTACTTTTTATAATTTTAAGTCAGTTAAAATGGTCGTGCGGTCACAAATACATGGGTGTTCATTCGATCAATTGAATCATGGGTTCGAATCTTACTCTAGACATGGATATTTTTATATTTTTCTGTGTTGTGCTGCCCTGTGTAGGGATAGTTCTAGCAACAGGCCGACCCGCCTGTCCAAGGAGTCCTCAAAATGTATATAAAGATTACGAGAGTTATAAAAATACTTCTCCAAAAAGGCAAAGACTCATAGAGGGCTATAGGGCCCGTATAATAATAATAGGCTGGTACTATTCGTATTATTATGAACACAATTACATTGATGAAGATATGGATTTTAAAATTAGAAAGTAAACATTTATACAGTCGGTTACATAAGTCTGGGGGCATACAAGAACTGTATTGTTTGGCAAATATGAAAAAAGTATAATGACGGAAAAGTTGTAAAACAAATAGTTCCAGTCTAAAGTTGTTGAAGTTTTTTCAGAGGACTAGCCGTTACGATATCCACACCTTTACATTATCAACAGGCAGTAACATTTTAAGGTAATGTCGTGCTGATACGAGTTTGCTATTATTTTGAGTTTTCCGGGTTTCGTTCATTTCTTGTATCCTTGTAGTAACCGTGTCTTATCACTGTTGCGTCACCCTTTTCTAAAAAGGCATTCCCCTTTCGCTGTCATTCACTTTCCTTTGTTTTTGTATTTCCTTTATCTTGAACTCTTGCCAAATATATGTTCCTAATTCTATCATTCCTTGTCTCTCCCACTATTTCCCTCAGGAAATTTAATTTCTACAGCTTAAAATTTACTTTCTTCTATCTTATTACATCTCCATGTCATTAAAATTCCATGACTTACGTCATTTGTTCGTTTTCAGTTTAATTATCCATTTAAAAGTATAAATTTACCGTTAACTAACAACGAGAATGGCCTCGCATTGTTTCTTGCTAATTTATTTCAACCTAGAACTGAGTCCTAGGTAGCACCAGCATATTTACACTTAATACTACACCCTGAGGGCACTTCGTACGAATTTTGATCCAGTAGACGTGAAACTGCCTCGCTACACGCCATGTAGGCTCTTAGGGGGAGAGACAGTATAGGTCCTAGTCTTTCTTGACTTTGGCACTAGATGGGGGTGAGTGGTTAACGTCATGCTCTTTACCTCTGGAGAAGGGACCTCTGGTCTGGATGTACGGGCTGGAAGGTTTTGATGCAATAATGACATAAATCCCACCCCGTGTTGCAACGTTGTACGATTTTGAAGTGACCTTCAAGCACACAATTTGGTGTTGACTGATAAAATGTTTCGGAGGCAGGATATGAAAATTATTATAATGTTACTAGCCCTCTACTACTCTAAATATAAAATCATATTTTATTATAAGGCTTCCACAGTAAAATATATACGTTTCTTGTATCACCTAACATTTTCAACGTTATTAAATAATACTAGGCCTACTTACCTTGGTGCGTTATAATGAATAGATGTTCATCGTGAACAGGATGGTTTGTCCTCGCACTGAGCATGCGCTGTGCGTTCAGTATCTTATCCAATTGCAGATATTCACCATAAAGCATTCCAGCTTGACCATCAAGTTGATCTTCTTCTTGAGAAATATCCGTCCTACAATGAAAGTGTTCTGTCATTGATACAGACTACACTAAAATGACTATTTTGTTCACAATGTTTATGTCATGACGTGAAACCTAGTTCACAGTGAGCTGACGCTAATGACGTAGTAGAGTTACAGATAATCTGGAGGGTAATTGTTATTCGTATTCTAGACGTTCTGGGTTATAACCTGGGTCCAATGACGGTTTATCCTGGCTGAAGATAATCACAATTGTTTAATGTGTGTCTTTTAAAATTGTGATTCAGTTCTATTGTATCATTTGTTTTACCGCAATAAGATCATCAAATCAAACAAGGGACAAATCATTAAATTCTCTTATTATAAATGGTTATTTTCAAGAGCGGGTGTTTCCGTCACTTGATCATAGTGACCTCTCGGTCAAAAGGGCTTTGGAGATCCCGAACATTCAAGAGTTCGAATCCAGCTCAGAGTTGCGTAAAGTTAAATTTCTAAAAATATTAAAAACCAACGGTTGTCCGGATTTGAATTAAATTCATACAAGTAGTGTTGGACATAACTAAGTTTGTGTACAGAAATATTGGTTTAGTTCGGTTGATTCCTTAAACCGAAAACATATATTTTTTGTTTTCGATTTATTAATTAGGCGGTTACATTCATATTAATCGTTGTTTGTTTTTTTGAAATATTGGATGATACTGGATTTAATAGGACACGAAGTTACTTGTTGGGTTTCTGTTTTTGTAACGATGACTGACGATGCCCACTGAAAAGGCTGGAAAACATCAATTATTTGCATACGATATCAATTATTATTGACAGCATATTTCAAAGCCGTGAACTCAAACACATTTATTATTTACTTCTGTTTACTCTTTTTATTCTAGTCTCCTATTGTTCTATTCTATTGTTCTTTTATCAATCTTTTGCCGCCCTTAAATTTTACCGGCCTAGACAACCGCCTAGTTCACCTAGTGGTTAAACCGGCTGTGGCAGGCACTGTTCTGTACATCGTGGTTTATTCTTTTATTTTTCGCGCCATACGATATTTACAAATGTCTTTTTGTCATGCGTTTCATTGTCCTATAGAGGCCTTGGAATGGGTCGATCCCCTGTTGGGGAAGAAGAAGAAGAAGAAACCTGTCGCGTTTAAAGAAATTCTTGTTACAGAATTAATTCAGAGGGTCTAACCAATGACATTTGAAGGAAACAGTATCGTACGTCACACCTGTGAACCATCGGACATCTAGGAATATCAGAAGCTATGGTAGAAACTTATTCTGACAGTACAGAACTGATTACACG
This sequence comes from Zootermopsis nevadensis, assembly GCF_977971745.1. Lineage (NCBI taxonomy): Eukaryota > Metazoa > Arthropoda > Insecta > Blattodea > Termopsidae > Zootermopsis > Zootermopsis nevadensis. The sequence continues at coordinate 7,907,607 of NW_028259144.1, read as the reverse complement.
AACTTTTACTACATTGTGTGAGGAGTCTTATGTAATATAGCGGCAAAAAACCGTTTGTGTACAAAAGCAGGTGTTAACCGTTCGTGGCAGACTCTATCAGCAAAACGGAGTTCATACAAATTATTTTGCGGCAAGGAGTAGATTAATGTGACTTCATAGTCATGTTTTAACACCGCCATCTTTACTGCCATTGTCACTAAATTATGTTTCCAACTTTTAAATTTAAGTTTACTTTAATGCGTTTTCTAATAACTGTAATATACTCAATTACGGACGATAATGTGATGTTAATGATTACTTGATTTTTTTAGTATACATATTTAATCTTATGTAATCAACTGTTATATTCGATAACTCGTGGCTTACGTAAATGACAACTTGTTTAATATTCAGTGACAGATACCCTGGGACCCGAAATATTAGTAAGCAAACACAAATGTCACCTTATGGGCCTCAACGTATTTAACTTTTATAAATTTAATAATATATTTTTATTAGAAGGACAAATAAAATGAGTTTCGGCAACATTTTTTATATTCACTACTGTAATTACATAATTTATACTTTATTTAACAACTCTTTATCATCTCATGAGGTTATATGGAAAGATGACTTGACTTTTGAACTGGGAAATATGTGAAAGGAATCATCGTGGCCTGTTTTAAAATATATTTTTGCTGGACTGAGGAAAACACTAACAATATCATTCTGAGCTGTCCGCGCCAGGTCGAGAATCAAACTGGTTACTTCCAAATGCGAAGGAGGATTGTTAACCATTCAGTCTCTACATTTGATTACAATTACATATGAATGTTTTGATTACACTGATGAACTTCAGTGGCACAGAAAGTCTTGATAACTGCATTTATGTCTTCTAGTAATTAGTATTGGTTATTGACACTTTGGTATCACACATCTACTTGATTTATGTTGAGCTTATAAAAAGTAAAAGTAAAGTTTGTCCCACTACACGCCATGCAGGCGCTTGGGGGGAGTGGAGGTATAGCTCCTCTCTTCCTTGACCTCAGCACTAGATGGGGTGAGTGGTCAGAATCACGCCCCGGCCGGCTTTACCCCCGGGAAAGGACCCCGGTACCCATTGTAGAGGAGGCTGGGTGGGCCCCAGAGCCGGTCTGGACGCAGAGGCTAGAGGAAAAATCCTCTGCCCCCGTCGGGGATCGAACCCCGGCCGTCCAGCCCGTAGCTAGTCACTATACTGACTGAGCTATCCCGGCTCATGTTGAGCTTATAGTCAACATAATTTATGCTAGAACCGGTTTCATAAATGCAGTATGTTTTTTCACGTATCATATTCAGTAGTCGAAGTAATTATGTCTGTTTTACATTACAGTTATCAGGAAAATTCACATAATTTTCAGTTCTGAGAAGAGAATATAAGGTTTTATGTAAAGACGTATTAGGAAACGTACGAAACCTGATACTGTTAAAATGTTTTAGTATAACCGGGTATGCTGCCACTTTACGTATTCTTAAATATTGTGATAAATTTCATTATCAACTGATTCCTACTACGTTAAATTTTTCAGTTTTAAATAATTTATACTATCGCCATATTTGTAATTGTGCATATAAATCGATCATACGATGTCTGTATATTTGTTTATAATTTTTCCCATAAAAATTTCAAACATCTGCCTGGCTCTAATATTTCATTAGTTATTTTCAAAGTGAAAGCTGAATATTGATGCCACGTGGTCGTAGTGTTACTTCTTTTCATTCGAAAAAAAAAGCGAAAACAGAAGCTAGACGGCTCTTAAATTAGTGGAAAAACCCTTAGCCGAAATCTATTTAAAAATGGCGCTGATTTTGACAGCACAACAGAATAGTGACGTCTGGGGAATTTCAGTCAGGTGAGACGTCATCATGTAAACGTTTTCCTACAAATTTAGCAGTAAACTAATCAGTTTAGTTATTCATAACACAATCACTGATTATAATATTATCTCTGACGGTGGGACAGACTTTCAGTATCAAAACTTACGGGATCCCATCGAAATTGCCGCAAAAAAATATTACAATTAAATAAAATTATAAATAGAGCCGATATATGAAGCGTCATGTATATAAACTGGACACTGTCCAACATAATATTAGTATAATGAACCAACAACTGTCATAGAAGTATAGAGAATCAGTAACAACCTATTGATACTTCTCATCCAAAGATATGTAAGCAGAGAAACCGAAACGCAGTCTTAGAAATAGAAGAAACAGATTATGAAATTTTTTTCGATAATGTAATTTCAATTATTAAATAATAACAATTGTAAAAGGCCTCAGTAATTAGGTTTTCCGGACGTTTTAACTTCAACTGACAAACTAACAGATTTCATAGGGCACTTTAAAAATACGTGCAAAGAGTATGTGATCCTATATTACAAAATATTTTTATTTTATGAATATCTATAACTGTTTTCTGAAGTTTTTATTAGCTGTACACTTAATGAGATAAATATAAAAATTTATTTAGATGTTAAAATAAATTTCTAGTCCTGATTAACTCATGTGGCATAAATTCATATACCAATAATATTTTCACACAGAACTTAATTAAAAGCTTAGAACCGGTTTACGAATTGAAAGACCGGATAAAGAGAGATTTAGAGGCACTGAAGAAGAGAGAGAGAGACAGAACGTAATAAAGATATTAAGGCAGATAGAATGACGTGATAAGTGACTACTGAAATGAGAACAAACACAAAATAAAACAATGGGGATAATAAAGCTAATATAACAAAAGAATTTCAAATTTTCTAGACCCTATTTGCGATTTTACATAATTCATTCATCTGATACAAATATAGGCCTGCATGGCGCACACAAATGTGTTGTTTTAGAACTAATTATAACACGTTAACACGCCACAAAGGATCAGAACTATTGTTTTTATTTGTTTATTGAATACCCACTCCACCAGCCCCCGATCAAAAGCTTCAGATCTCAGTGTGACTTCTTTTATCTCGTGTAAAATTTTTCTTTTGTGCGATGAGCCTATAATTTATAGGCTTAAAATTCTAATTTCATTTCACAGAAAGTAGATAGTCATTACGAACCAACACATATTTCTTCAGTAAATTTTAAAGAATTTCATTAACACTACATTAGTTCCAAAATCGTTCAGAAGTTTCGGTGATTAAATATTCGAAGTGATTCGACCTCTCCATTGTACATTCATTTATCCACATTGTACAAAGGGCGGTACAGTTGTATTGATTATGATTTTTGTCGCAAATTCGCGGCGAATTATTACCCACGTCTTTCAGAACGAAACGGATATTTTTTTAACCAAACGTAAAAGAAACTTACCCATTGGTGAAAACACAGGAGTTCATTTTCGACTCGTCTTTCGTAATGTGATGTGTGTTAAGTATAACTGCCCTTCAGTGACGAGACATCCGCTTCTCTGTCCGGTCTACATAACAATGCGTCGTAAACTGCTACAGCTAATGTAAAAGTAATCACCATTTCCAGCAATGGCGCTAGTATCGTCTAACTACTGTTCTAGTTTTTCTTCTTCTTCTTCCACTCTTGTACATGTAACATGTTACGATGTGTCAAGGACAATGATGGATTATTGCCCCCTAGTTGAATTTCATGTAACCAGACATAACGTGGCTTCTAATTTTTATGTGGTTTATGCAAGAAGTTCATAAGCAGAACAGGACATATCTTTTGGTCTTTGATGTGTGGTTTGTTGCACCCACAGATATTTAAAAGTTCGCAATAGTGATCTAAAATGGTAGTGTTTTACGTATCAGTAATGCTATCACTAAGCAACTTTCAGAGATACTTCTAAAAGGGGTGATAAAAACCTTGAAATAATTTAGTAGCCTACCTGTAACACTTCCGATGTATTCTTCATTGCTGTTCGAAATTGAAAGTGATGGAAATTGAATAAGGCGAGAAAAATGAAGGGGTTAAAGGAACGAAATAGATAAGTAAAGAAAGACAGGGAATAAGGGATGAAGATATGAAATAAATCATTCCCCGTTGAATCTCAGCAGACATTTCCCCTAAGGCTGTCATCTTCGACAAAGGACTCACCGTACAAAACATTGATTAGGCTACACCAAACAAAATATAGATCGAAGATGGCAAGGACCTCTGAAACGTCGGTAAACTTCTATTAGACTACACGGCGCAACAACCCAGAGGACATCCATCTTCAGACTCACCGCCGTGAAAATCTCAAATCCTACAAAATATAGATCTAATTAAATTTATAAAGTTTATGTAAATTTAATTTACTATAACGTTCGATCGGTTTCAGCTGCATCGCTTGTTCAAGTCCTTCATAGTCATAGTTTCGGCCAATATTGCAGTTGTCATCTTCGTGATAACGGTTATAGACGTAAAAAGAGTTAAATGACATTGACCCCGATAGTTGTAAATACAGTGTTTAATGGATTTTAACAAATGAAGATACTCAGGCCCGATAGATAATATTATAACATAAACTGGCCGACAGCAAAAGACAACGACGAGAATCATATGTAGGTAAATATTATGCTCAATAAATATTTTATATGGTATCTGATAATTTTCGAAACACTGGAACAAATAATTGACGCATCAGTTCAGAATAGTGTCTTTACTCCTTATTATCTTTGCCACAGAAATGCCTAGCACCTCTACTATCGATTAGTTGCTGTAGAGGTCACCTGCGACAAATGAACATTGAGATTAAAGGTGCAAAACCTCAATATCGAGTGGAGGAACCAAAACTGAGCACACCTTAACTATTTTATTCAGTATGGTTCGTGTTGTCAGGCATTTAAGCACCGAGGAGACAATTCTTTCGTGCCACAGAACACTGTCAATGAAGCTGAAATTATTACGCTAATGATAAAGCCCATCGGTGTCCTTAGTTCATTGCTTCTGAGACGTTAAGGACTTGCTGGACATCTTTGAGGTACGTTTAATATGATAATTTATCATTATAATGATTTCGTAACTTCCTGAGTGATTATTAGCTTCTCAAAAATAAGTCTGTTCCATTTATTTAGTAAGTTAGTTATTGGTGATATTGGTTAGGATCGAATTGTGTGCCTTTTTAATAGTGTGTGGTTATGTATGTACACTTCCTGTAATTTTATAGGATATATTAACCAGTTGAGTAAAAAATGCTCCCTAGACGTCGCGTATACTGTAGAATATATTCCAGGCAATGGAATAAATCCAACATAAATGCGGTGTAATAAAGCAAACGTCACAAATATTTAGAACAGTGATTCTTAACTCCTACGTCGTGCGTCAAAATTGGGTCGTCATGCTAATTTCAGTTGATCACCAAGTGTCTCAGTGAAATCTGAAGACTGCTTTAAATTATATTTTGTAATGAAAGATGGAGTTCAAGATGAGGGGGGGGGGGGGGATTAGGACGAAGGTAGAAATGCGCATGCCTAGACTTCGCGACAATCTTCAGCCCTCTTGCACCATCTGTTGGCGAAGTATGTAGGTCGAGCTATGAGTGCGAACTGGGAAGAAGAGAGGGCAGTATAGAGGAAGATGATTGTGTTCAACGAAACCACGCTTTTAAAATGTTTACACGAAGTTCGTTCTCTATTTTTATTTTTTAAAGTCTTAATATTTCCTTTATTTAAAATGTTATTTACCTGCTCAGCTTGCACAGTAAATCCCCTCTAGTTTAACACCCCTATATCCTTGACAATCCTCTATATTGAACGCTTTTAATTGGAACCGGCGAATATCCTATAATTTTACATGTCCACAATACCCTATATCTTTGACACCCTTTTTGTTGTAAGTTGGATAGGTTCATGCACTTAACTTCGATGCTTTTTAGGGAAATTTTTTCAGTTACATATTTTGTTATTTTGAATTTCTGACTGATGAATGCCTCAACTCTGGAGGATTGTCTTATGGACATTGAATCCATCATTGGAATGCATTGCAAGTGTTTATCTATTTTTTTGCTGAACCCTTAACTGGACTACAGTATTGTAGAAGACACAGTTTTAACTTTGTCAGTACTGTGCTTGCAGCTGAGTTAACAGAAATTGGATTTTTCTTTTTGCGATGGGGAAACGAAAATTGGTGGAATTAACTCTGGAAAAGAAGAAAGAAGTTTTGGATCTTCTGAAGATAGTAGAAAGTTTCAGGAAGCTGGCAGAGAAATACGGCATCTCAAAATCTACTGTTTCCAACAGTAACAGAGCCGCTATTGCCGATGCGTTGGAAAAGAATTGTAGTGCATACAGAAAAATGCTGCGAAAAACACCTCGTGATGAACTAAATGACAAAGTGTAAGGGTTTTGCCGGTGTTGTCGTGCAAAGAACGTTCCCATTAGTGGCAGCACTTTTACCGGAGAAGGCTAGAGAAATTGCAAATAGACTCCACATCGAAGATTTCTCGGCGAGCAATGGCTGGTTGGATCGTTTCCGTAAACGAAACAACGTAAGTTCGCGCGTACTCTCTGGCGAATCAACTTCTGCTGATCTTCAAGCTACTGAAGATTGGAAACTAAAACTTTGAAGCCTTTTGTTGGGATACGTAGACGAGGACTTTTTCAACGCGGATGAAAGTGGATTATTCTACCGTCAACTTCCAACGCGATCCTTAATAGAAATGAGAGAGACATGCAATTTTCACGAAGCGTTACTGTCTTAGATGCCATTCGGTGGATTCACGGTGCCTGGGCAGAAGTTTCTCCTCAAACCATTGCAAAGTGTTTCCGACGCAGGATTTATGGCAGATTCCGCTGAGGATGAAGGGAAGAATTTGTATGAACAAATAAACTGTCTTCTTGAGGAGAATCGCAACCAAATTCCTGATGTCCAAGCTCTTTCAACGTTCGACAACATTCTAGAGGTTCACGACGATGTCGCTGGAACAATCGATAATGTGCTAGACAAAGTGATGACTTCAAGTGACGATTTGTGCAAAGAATCTTCTGATGAAGAAGAGTTATCTATGTACGAGGGCTTTGCAATGCATAGAAAAATTAGAACGGTATGCTTTCGCTCATAATCAACCAGGAAATTCCAAGATAAACGCAAAAAAGTAGTGTCTTGTGACGGACTTTTTTTACAAGAAATAAGTGACATCATATATTGAACTAATGCCGTAAGTACAGTTAAAAAAATACATTCTGAACATTTAAAATTTCATTGAGGCTGGGGGTGTAATGTGCAACCATGAGAGTGGGTTTCAAAAGATTATTATTGTTGTCATTATTTCTTAACCGGTCACGTGACAGGTTAGGTCATTAATGCATTCCCATGTCAGTGGCGTGGTTTTTCACAGGAATGAGTCCTACGTAAACATGTCTATTTTGAAACTCGCCTTGTAATTTATTACACTGCTTTGCGACTTTGCGGATATAATCTCTTACAGGTCTGGGAAGTCCCTGTCTTTAAACCACAATGGCTTTCTGGGGATTATCTGTGCTGGCCATTTCGTGATCGTCTCCTTTTCTATCGAAATAACTTCTGATCCGGACTTAAAAGGTAGGATGCAATTATTCTGCAATATAAATATCAGTGCTATTCATTGGCCTTTGTGTACAGCTAAGTGCAAGTTGGGAATTTCTGGGGGAAGTATAAATTAAGAAAAATAATGCCTGAGTCACTGAGTGACTCCCTTGCAGTTAATGATTATTTAGAAGTTTTGTTTTTCGTGTTAATACTAGGTGACAGTTCTTCACCACAGTTACATAATTGATCGTTGAATCCTAGTTTGAGCCAGTTTAATCCAGTCTAAAACATAGAGTAGGATTTGAGGTTCTCACTGCAGCGAGTATGAAGATGGCTGTCTTCTGGGTTGTTGCGCTGTGTAGTCTGGTCGATGTTAACCAACGTTTCAGAGGTCATACTGCCTCCGTCATCAGGGCGATTAAAAATATGAAGATTTTTGTTTTCTGGGTTGTAGCGCCGTGTAGAGTGGTAGAAGTTTACCGTTTCAGAGGTCCTGCTGCCTCCATAATCAGGGCGACGATGGAGGCATCACGGACCTCTGAAATGTTGGTAAACTTTTCATTATTGAATGAAGGTAATGTTGTTCTCCGGCTGAAAAGGATTGTAAAAATTTGGTGACACGATGACTAATATCCAATAAAATTGTCTTCGTAGAATTCTTTAGAATTATACTAAGGGACACAACAATTTTAAGCATCGTTCAATTTTTGACAAATGAAGAATGATTTCAGGGATGTGAAATTATATATTTATTACGAAAGATTTTTTGTTTGTTTGTTTGTTGAAATGTTCCAACTATGCAATAAAGCAGAACATTGCTTTCGACATAGACTAAAACGAACTTATTGTATCTCTCGCAAACAACTCATTTTTACTGACGTCACGGACAAAGTAGATAACCCTTTACTGTTAAAAATGTGATGTAGTATGTCGAAATGTCGTTCAGAGAATATGATTTGTATTTTCCGAACCTTATTGTACCTACGTACGTTCTTACAACGACCTTTACGTAAGTGTTGATAGTTACTTTGACGTGTTGAGCGTACAAATGTGATTGGTAATGGATGTGGTTACGTTACAGTGTTGAGTCATTTCCAGTACCAGAAATCCTTAATAAGAAAGTTCAAGTACCTCTGGTCAATGACGACAAGGAAGTGACGTGGAGCGTGTCTGGTTATTGGGCGCAACTTCATAATGCAATTATTTTTACAGTTATATCGCATCATTATTGCTAAATTCTATTTCAGATGATGATGTAGTCCTATTAGTGTTATTATCACTATAAATCCTTCACAGGGATCCAACAATGGCTTATGTTTATCTCCTCGTCTTTACTTATTAACTTCATTAACACATCGCCGCTTACCTCTTCTGGCCGCGTATACACGTGACTACTTCTGTTTAAATAATTTCGACGCCAGGACAAGCGATACTGAGATTTCTAAGAAATTAGTCAATAAAGGATGTTCAAGAAAATGTTACTAGAACTTCATGATCATATTTAAGCAAGATATTTTGAATTATTCGTCCGGTGACAAGAGGACGGTGTATTTAAGGGGAAAATATTGGTGCAAGATGGTGTTCAAACATGGCGTTATGTGTCGCTGTACGTTAGGACGTCGTTGGTTCGTATTTAGCAGAAAATAGGGAAAAGAATTGGTAGGTTATAGCGAATTGAACATTTTTTTCGCTCTTCATGTTGAAGAAGTGCTGTAATTCGTCATGTAAATTAAATATAAGTTTTATGTCGTAGTTATTCACATCGGAGAAAGAGTAAATCAGATATTGATCTGTGCAATTAGCTTATATATATTAGAACTTCTTTGCATATACGATACGTAACCATCAGTAATCTATACGACGGTGTGCTCTAATGCGTCAGTTGAACAGTACAGGATGTGTACACGTAGAAAGGTCACATTCATATTCTGTCATCATGATTCATCTTAAAGCTTTTAATTTCGATTAAATGTGGTATGCACGGTTGACACTAAATTTTGTTGTTTTTGTCAGGATCAAACACACCTTCAGATAACGGTGATTAATATTACGGAAAGTCAGCAACTTGAAACCACAGTCCCAGCGAACCCTGGTTATAAGTAGAAAGAGAAACGTGTTTCAAATATAGAGAAATGTTGACTGGGAAAAACCCGAAATACTCGTCAAAATGATTCGTTCTTTTAAGTTTGTCCGCTCTCCCTATTTGAAAACGCGATTTTAAGAAGGTAAAAGAAAGTTAAACGTTTTGCGGTAGAGAAGATAGAAGGGAGAGACCAGTTCGTCTGACGTTTTTATGACGTTCTTTCAAGGAGAATGTAATAGTTAACGTTATTTGTCGCCAGAGAGCGACATGTACTTCACATATAAGTTAATCACGTCCTGTGTTGGTATAACCTGTGATTACGTCTCTGCAATATGCTCCAGCGATTGTATTTAAACTCAGTAAGCTTTTAGCGTTATTCAGATGTCGTAAGGAGAAAGGGCGTTCAGAACTAGTAAAAGTGGTAATGGGTGAAAGTGTGAATAAAATACAGTGTGTTTCTCTGGTGGCATATCTTTTTGCCATCTGGGTTTCTTATGCAAAAGAAGACAGTGAATCGTGGCTACCTATAACTTTTCCTTCTGAAGTTGGAAAGCCATCATTTACACACACGTCAGTGGCAAGACTTGCTCCGAGAAACGACGACTCTATTGTTTTTGCACATGATCATGATATTCCTGATGAGGAGGACCGCCACGTAACAGAGAACCCAAAAAAGAATTCATTGCAGGTATGGGGCTAATTATCGTGCTATAAAATTTTGATTGCCTGCTTATGAGGTGTTGTCGCATTATATGGTCGTCTATTGATAGACTCTAGAAATAAGGTCTTTACATCTTGGTGGAGGAATTAGTAAAATTTACAGGTTCTGCAAAGTATAAGGCTTTTTATGATAAAGTTGGTATAATTCTAATTTAAATAATAGACCCTACTACGTAATTTCCTCGTACATTTGTTTTTGCTAAAGTCCAGGTGATATATATTTATAAGATAGATAGAAATAACCTATTAGCATATTCACAACAATATTTTCAGTTTTAGCACATTATTTTTACTCCCAAAACATTTATGTTTTTCTATAATCTGGCATTCTACGTTATTATAATATGCACACTTTTCAGTGTATGTGATCTGGTGATGGCATACAATTAATTCAGATGTTTAATGACGTCTAAATCACTCGTCTTGCAACTCAACATTCGTATAAAGGTGACAATTTTCTGGGATATTTTGCTATGTAGTCTCGTATAAGTTTACTGACGTTTCAGAGGTGCGTACTGCCTCCATCATCAGGGTGATGAGTAAACATGGATCAAATTCTATGAGATTACACAACACAATATCCCAGAAGGTCGTCGAGATGAGAACCTGAAAATCAATTAAATCAATCAGAGGTAACCCTACAGACTTGTTTTCGAGAGGTACCGGTTAGATACTCGGGCACGTTAGCCGGCATTAAAAAGATGACTGTCTTCTGGGTTGTTTTGCCGTACCCTGGTAGAAGCTTACCGAAGTTTCAGAGATGCTTGTAGCCTTCATTATCAGAACGAGGAACGAATCTCTTGGCTTCCTTGATTCCAAGTGCTTCGAATCTTTAAACGTAGCGAAGTATAACCTCCACATAGAGGTTTACTAAGTGAAATTTGTTATCTTTGCCGTGAGAACCAGAAATTTCACTTACATTAAAAATTTTATCGGCAGATGCAAAGCATAGCTTATGGCTATGAACATTTAATGGCTAAAGACTAAATTTAAACTTTTGAAGAGAAAGGTCATTGGTAAATTTTAATATCACATATGAAAAATAAGTTGTGACTGAACATTTCTAAATTATAACAGCATTCGGAGTGTTTTAACCCGAGTGTTGAAATAACATTCGTTCACAAAGAGAATTAGATTTTCAAGACTTTAGTACAATTAATTCTGACTTACGACAACGAAGTGTCTACTATATGCAAACAAGATTAAAGCATAATAATGAGAGTAGAAATTAAATTTATGGTAACAGCGGATTATACTAGTGTGAAATGTTAAATATAGACACATTAAAGTAAATTAAATACACAATAAACCATTTAATTCATATGAAATTAAGACAGATAACTCTAAAAATATTCTTTGACTTTCCCCTTCAAGAATTCCAATCTAAATATATCCGTTATGAACCAAACGGACAAATAAATTTGTGGAAACCCTACAAATGTTAGTATGAGACCGTTAAGAGGCCACTAGACTTAGGACTTAAGCTGATGAACGGTAACGTCGGTAAAGACAAATACAGAAAAACTGGTGAAAAATCTGTGTCCCGGCTTCGAGTCAAATATACTCGTCCATTTACTTCATAAATCCTCCGAATACGTCAAATACCTTGTCGCAGAACTCATTTTAACAGAGTCAGTCTATTTCAGCCGCGGTTTACATGGGCCTTTTTCCTGCAGTTAGCAACAAATCGATCTATGCCACATTCCAATGTCCATGAGGAGTGTAAATGAGTCACTGACCAAACAACAAGGTACTGAAAGCCATCGAGTCGCTGAAGAAAGTCTAGCAACTTCAGAGACCGTGCCATAGCTGAAACGTTAGTCACCGGCTTCTCATCACGGATGCCCGGGTTGACTCCCATGCGGGTCCATGTGGATTCTGTGGTCGACAGAATGACACTGAGAAATGTCCTCCACCTCGAGAACTTCGGTTTTCTTCTGTCAATGTCATTCTGATGCTGCCCCATATTTACTCTCGTCATCTGGTGGGGGATAGACAAAGGGGCCGTTAGAGGCCACAGTTCCATAGAAACAGTTTCGCTCCATTACAACAGTAAGGTTATTTGTTTCTTATTTACTTACCGACTGCTTTTGAATTCAATGGCTTAGTGTATACAGTCGTTATAAGGGGAGATAATTGCAAATAAATTAGGAAGGTTGTGAAAATGTGAAAAAATGTCTTCTGGGTTGTTGCGCCGTGTAGTCTAGTAGAAATTAATAGACGTTTCAGGTGTAGTTAGTGCCTCCATCATCAGGGCGATCGGTCAGTTTCTTTGAGACTATGCGATACAGCAACCCAGAAGACGGTCATCTTTATAAACACAGAGTTAAAAGTAAACATGAAATTTCAAGCGGTAGAAAAAGTCGAGGCATATTTTAAGGCTGTTCCATTATTTTATTGAAATGACTTAAAAAAAAAATTAAACGTGTCGCAATTGAACCCCGAGACAAGAATCGAACATGGAACCTCATGAGAAAGAAACAAAGAGTACTGATCTTTACCCGTGTTAAAGGAAGCCTCCATTTGTTTTCTTTAATAATATTAAAAAGCCAGATTTTACCAGATTTGAGATGTAACTAAGTTTAGTTACAAGGATTTTATTTTAATGTTCTGATGTATAAATCTCAGCATTAACATTAATTAACTATACGTTTTCCCCACAGTCTTCTTTGGGTTTCTTTTGATTCTGAAAATAAACAGTTATTTTTCCTTAAGCAACGTAAAACAATAATTTATATATTTAATATTATTTATATGAACTACATGCATGAAAGGGTTAAACTATCACTTTTATTTCCTTCAGATATTATGCAGAAGGCCTTTTGGTCTCTTACGATTCATAAATCATCTTCAAACATTGAGGTTATGTAGGATTTCTTGGTGAGAGATATTTAGCCCGTAGTTACTACACAGGATAACACGACACAGAGAAACAAGATTATCCGAATCCAAAATCCCAGTGTACGTGCGTTCTAAAGAGATTCACGCTTCCTAAAACCTGTACCCACAACTTTGTTTTACGTGCCCGATGATTGAAATTACAACGTGCACTTCAGTACGTCTAAAACTGAATATGTGTCAAGGCGGTCCTCCCCCCTACCCTACCCTTACCCTTGAAAGCCGTTACAACAAAGTTATTTGAAAACCTATGGCATTGGCAGATATCCAAATTGGAATGCGGACTCAGCTGTCGCGAGGACTAGAACAGGAGATCGCAACCCGAGGCCCACCGGTTTCGTGCGGCTGGCATACGATTTTTATAAAATTTTATTAACCTATATGATCAAAAATAGTTTCTGATATCAGAAAATACATTTTGTTACCGTCGTATGTGGCAGCACCTGACACCTGAAAACTTTCAGCTTGGGCCTTAATTAAGAATTATGACGCGTCGTACTGATGGACACTTGGAAGGGTACATGCGAATGTCAGTAACTCTATTTAGCCTGATATTTAAATATTAATGAAGAAAAATCATTTTCAAGTAGTCGGGATGAACCTGTGCGTTTCACGTCCGTTAGAAGTTTAAGATAAGGGTTTCTAAGGGGTGGCTGATAAGGAAGCATATATTGTCTTTTTTAAAAACATTTCCCGGTGGCAGTACTTTGTAGCTCGTCGTCTGAGTTCCAGTGTCGGTGATGTTTTTGATTTGCATAACATATGCATTTGTTTCTATTCTATCAGGAACCCAGTGACGAAGGTTAAATAGTTAGTTCTGGGTACTGTTTCCGACTAATGGCCGATTTTGAGCAATATGTGAACCTGTCTGCAATGGAGGTCTGATTTTTTTAGAAATGTTAGTACATTACAATGGGTTTTAAATAAATGTCCGTCTTTGTTACCTCGCGGCCAGCGATTAGATTGAAAGGGACAAATGTGGTCCAAGGTCTGGAAAAGTTTTAGAACGTTGGAATCGAAAGTTATTCCATCTTTACCGTCCTTGTCCTCGGCTTTTATTGTTCGTTCACTTCACAGAGTTCACTGTCCATTCACTAGAATAACATGTTTCGGTCCAATGCGGCCACCATAAAGTTCATTTGCCTTTTTTATGTCATTGCATTGGGAAAAGCATTTTCTCCTCAAGATATCAAGAAATAATAATAAAACTATATATTAAATATTTCAAATTAGTTGAAACAGTTTAAAGTTAAAAATGTCAGAACATTAAATGCTACCTCCATCATCAGGGCGATGATGCTGGAGACACCAAGGATCTCTGAAACGTCGGTAAACGTCTATCAGACTACAGTGCACAACAACCCGTGAAAATCTCAAATCCTACTAAATAAATGTTTTTTTAAAATAATTATTGTACAGTATTTTTGTTGTGATTATTGAGTCTCGTTGTGTTTTAATTTTCTATCTGAGTTTGCTGGTCCTAGCAAATGTATGAAGGATTAATAATTTCTAATTTAATTTTGAATCGGATGGCTTATAGCTTGATAAGAATGAGACACGAACATAAAAGGCAAAACATCTTGTATTTAGTACCACATTAACGGATGGATGTTATTAAACATCATTAGGAAGATAATGAAATTGGCGATGATCTGAAGCCACTGTTTTAAAACCAAGAACTCAGACGCATTCAACATACAGTGAGTATGAAGCAAAACTAGAACCATTTAATATACTCTTAACAATGTGTGTGGCGCCATTTTGAGACAGCTACAACTTTAGTTACGGTCATCATATCGTAAATTAATTAGTGAACCAATGTCATCCATCTGTGATGCCCACAACATATCCACTTAAGACTCATCTTAATTCTGTCCTTCCATATCTTTTCTTGTCTTCCAAGTGAACGTTTTCAAAAAGGCTTCCTCATGAAAATTCTATATACACGATTTATCATTCCATCCTGGACACATGTAAAGCTAACTTTAGCAGTATTATAAAATCCGTACAAATCTAATAGTTTTTCAGTTCATAATATTCTAAATTTCTCACTTATGTCAAAATATTTCCCTTTGCATTCTACTTCAACATTTGTAATTCATATTCGACGTTTCATATATATTCAAAACAAATGGCGAACTTATTCGACATGAATCTAATTTACCTTTGTTATTGTTATTCCCCGACATGGTCATTTTCGTCATTGCATAATTATGCACGCGTCTTACTACGTCATATAACTACATAGCAAGGTAAATAATTGTAAATTGCCTGAGGTAGATAATTAGCAGTCTCTTGACGTAAGTCTAGGCTCGCTGCTTGACAGGTTTTTGTTATCTGACTCGGAGAAGGTGGAAATTACAACTGAGCTGGAGATACGACGTATGTCAAAATCTGTACATCTTCCAAGAATTTTGTGCTTCAGTTTTTGAAACATATAAAATCTAGTTTATGAGCTTTAAAGACATCATCAAATATTACAGGAAATTTATCATTAAAACAGATTTCTTGTTTTATGTGTAAAGGATGTCATATTTTTTATGTTGTGATAGCAAAGATGCAGAATATAAATTAAAATAAATTTCTAACTACACGTGGGACGATAAAAGGACTTTACATTTAAACTAAGAAAGGGCGAAGGAATGTCAACACCATACGCCAGTGAACACTGGGCGTGGAAAACCAGAGATGAAAGTATAGTTCAACATAGCTCATAAGGAGTACCAAAGAACTATAAAATATTACATAAGATGGTCTAACTCTAGACTCATGAATCAATAAGGAGTTCTGGGAAGAAATGATTGATACAAACTTTCATTCGATGCTTATAAAAACGGGCTAAAAAAATGTAAATGTAAGGACCTTGCACTTGATAACTACGTCATGAAAACGCATACGATTTGCAAAGATAATACTGCAATAAATTGTATTACTCTTCAATACAAAAATAGTTAATTCCCGTGAACTTACACGGGTAATACCACGCTGGTAAATACGTAATAAACAAAAGAATAAATTGTCCCTTTCCTTGAGGTTTTCCGACTAAGTAGTCGAAGGTATTTCTTATTTCACTACAGTACTACATTGTATTGCTCATATCATGTTACTCCTTCTTCGGAGTTTCGTAAAAATGTGTCCTGGAAACCAGTTTTTTTTCCCTTTTCGAAAACTAGTCCGGTCTGAGCAGTAGAATATAAGTCACATTGTCTCTAACCTTCCCGGAAAGACAGAACTGGACGGTTTAGAAATCAAGAATACGTAGTGATGCGTAATGTCCATAATTCAGAGAAGTCTTTAAGGAACAGACGGCAGTAGACTGGACTCGTGGGCGGATGAAATGAATTCTGCACACATAGCAATGAAGGTCGTACAAGGACACCGTGTTTACCTGCAGAACCGGTGCTGGAAAATAACATATCGAAGTTTTAATGTTTCCGACGATGAATCGTTTAAATGAGTAGAATTGTTCTTTTAGACATTGTCCATCTTCTAAATTATAAAATAACGTTTCGAAAACTTGATTATTCTTTAGTCATTAAATAAAAAACGAGAAAAATACAAAGCATCTCTGTTGGGTCCCCTGATTGAGCTAACCCCAAACCTGTAACATTGAAATGCCAGGCATAAGACACTACATCTCATCTGCCCCTTGGTCGGAATATATTCTCTGTATTGACTGAGATTCATATTCCATTTATGGCAGCTGGTGTTCGCTCCAGGATGTGAACTCGAGACCTCCCGAATACGAATTAGGAGTAACTTTTTCCTATTGAATTTCATGTAAATTCCTCGAATGAAAATATATGTCTGCTCTATAATTCTGGAATTATTTCATTATTGTGCCGACTCTGTGACTAGATACACTAACATTAAAAGGTGTTAACTCTTGTCACCTGCCTTTTACTTCTAACGGACGTTTAACACACAGATTTTCCCCGGCTAGTGCAAGTGAACTTGAAATTTGAAAGAATATAAATTTAAATTGTAAATAAAGACAACACAAACTAAACAAGTTATAATCTTCTTAAATTGAAAGCTACAGTTAGTGGCTTTTGATTGGAATAATAGAGAACCAAAACTAGTTACATTATTTTAAATTAATAAGTGCATTACGAAGATGCGTAATTTAAATAATTAATGAAGAATCATAACTGTAATTTTAGAAATAGCCTAAATAAACACAATTAAATGAATAAATAATCTGTTATATCATAACAACAAAATAATAGCAAAAACTTTTATATTAAATTGCTTACAGATTCGAAACTTACGAACAGCAAGTTGGATAAAACGTAGAGAAATTTATACGTAATAATATTAACCTACATCTACTCCGAGTTATTTTTAAGCCTGAATTATTATACAGAATATAAATATCTTCAGAGGAACGCATCACCTTCATAATCAGGGTATAAATAAAGACTGAAATGCAAAACAATATTACGTAGGAAAAATATAGTTGATAACTCAAAACCGAAACGTCGATGCTAATAATACACATATTAGTGAATTAGTGTTAACGGTAATGACTTGTAAAAATATATTTAAGAGATGAGACCACATGGGAGATTAGACGCTAATGGGAGGATAATATTAAACTGGATATTAGATATATATTATATATAGGTTTACCTGATGCAGCATAGTTTTTTGTGAATTTTTGAACTGTGTAACATAGGTAATGTCTTACATAAGACGTCATCATTTACTCCGTAGTCTACAGAATGTCACAAAACGATGTACATATAAGGTTAATATTCCGTATTATAATGTGTATACAACTTTTTAGGATTTATATTCCATATATATAAAACGGTGAGATATCTTTGTATAAGAAACGGAATCTAACCGCAGTCGCTGTGTTAATGAAGCGGTTAGCAGTTTTAAAATAGCCTGTGCGCAGCAGTACAGTCGTTTGTTGGCCTTATTATTTACGGATGTCCTCAGGGTTTGTGGCTTCCGGTCTCCTTATATCAGAAATACAATTAATTATAAGAACGGCTTATCTAACGTTGCAACGTCAGTCAGCAAAGAAGGTAAATATCATGTAAAATAACATTAACGAAAAACATAAACAGTTGAGAGTGTAAAGCGAACAAGTACTGAGAATATCCGATCTAAGAAAGAAGAAGTAAGACATTTGCATAATGAGGAGTTTCATAAGTTATATTCTACTATGAATAAAGGAAGATGAAGTGGGCATTTAGCATAAACGGAGACGACACATACACGATTTTAGTCAAAAACTTTAAGTTAAGATACAACTTGGGAGCTATTAGTCGATGGTAGGATTTTAAAATATTTCTAAAGGAAGTAGAATATTAAGAAGTGAACTGGATTCATGTGGTTTAAGACAGAAACCAAGAACAGACTTTTGTGAACATGACAGTGAAATTTCGTGTAACATGAAGGGGGGCGGGGGGACTTCTTCGAGCAGTTGTGCTATAGGCCTGGCTTTTCACCCCATAAGCCCAGGTTTGCTCCCAGGGTAGTGCATGTTGGACTTTTAGACAAACTAGGGCTGGGGTAGGTTTACCTCCCAGTCGTTTGGTTTCCCTATGTCAGTACCATTCCACCAGATTTGCATATCATCCCAAAGAATTTTCTGCATCGTAACAGGACAGAGGTACACAATCTTGTAAATTATTAATGTTATTTGTTACATACAGCATATTTAAAAATGCATCATTTATTAAAGGAAAATATTGATACTGTGGATGGAAATAGCTGTTCAGTTTCAAATTTTGGGGTTATGTATATATCTCCACAATTAACACTTTGTAATTCTTTTAACATTTCAGATTCCTCTTGATCTCATCCAGTGCCTAAACAGTGTTGAAAATGTCACAGATCTTGATAAGTGTATAAGTAAAGACACAGTGCCTGATGACGATAATCCAGAATCTGGAGTAGGAAGTAAGTATGCTGAAACTAAACCAACAGACAGTAGAACCTGTTATCATAATAAAATGACAATTATCTTCCTACGAGATTTTCATATCAAATTATTTGTACATTTGTTTTGACCTGTTCATAACATCTGATGTTTAAATATTAGTAATAATAAGTGAATAAAAAATCACAAAATTTTCATTGCATACTTTTAATCTACTTACATGTAAATCAAAATATCGTCATCAATACTTTGTTTTTGTATGCATTGCAGCAATCTGAATCTTTTAATATAAAGCCATAAAGAAAAGAGATAAAATAATTCCATTTTATACACATGTATAGAGGCTGCAAAATTAATAATAGTTTTATTTACACAAACACTTTTAGTATTGCTTTTATGTTGTAAATTCTATACTTTGATGCTATATACATTCACTCGCAACATAACCATTTAAAAATATTAAAAATGTATTTGGGCCCGTCTAACTACTAAGTTGGACCGAGTTTTCACATGTGAGAAATGTAAATGCTACACATAAAAGGTTCATGATCAAAGATTTGGAAGAAAGAAAAATAAGTTTGTAATCTGAACAACATATGAATTTCTTGCTGTTGTTCCCAAATATTTCAACTGCAAAACCTTTTCATAGATTTATTTATTATGGGTTGTTTTTTATTTAAATTAAACATAGTCACGTACAAGATTGTTCTTTAAATTAAAAACATGAAGGTCTTCGATGGCTGTTAATAATAGAACTGGGCAGGACATATAATCTCAGTCTTTGTACATCATGTTCCGTCACATTACAGACGAAGAATGTATTCATGTAGGCGAGTGGTTCTCACGGCAGTGAGTATGAAGATGGCAGTCCTCCGGGTTGTAGCGCCATATAGTCTGGTATATAGCTTGCTAGCAGAGGTGCTTGCTGTCTCCATCATATCATCACCCTGACGATACAGGCAGTAAGCTCTTCTGAATTGTTGGTGAACGTCAATCCGACTACATGGTGCTACAACCCAAAAGACAGCCATCTGCATACTCACTGCCGCGAGAACCACTAAGCCTACACGAATCATCTGGGCCAATGTGTTATCACATGATAGATGAAGAATGCATTCAATGTTTCTATGTGAAAGAATCTATTTCTTGTAAGATTTGAGGTTTTCACAGCGGTGAGTATGAAGATTTCTGTCTTCTGGGTTGTTGCGCTGTGTAGTCTGGCCGATGTTAACCAGAGGTCATACTGCCTCCGTCATCGCCCTGATGACGGAGGCAGTATGACCTCTGAAACGTTGGTTAACATCGACCAGACTACACAGCGCAACAACCCAGAAGACAGAAATCTTCAATCTATTTCTTGATTTATAATATTTAAATTTAACATGAAACTACTTTAATCAGATGTTTTTAATTATGAACTTTGTGTTATAAAATAGAAACTTGAAAACAAAATATACTGGTCTTAATTTGTATTGAATTACTGTAACTACACAAACATATTTATTTGTTTATATCAGGTACATGAGTAGTAAAATAACATTAAGTTGAGTATAAAGAGGCTTATGTACTAAAACATATTACAACGTTTATGATTCTGTAACACACAATTCCTGTTATGAACTGAAAGTACTAAACATTTGAAGCTTTAAGTCTAAAAATTCAACAAAAATTAACATAATGTTAATAAAAAAAATCTCTTTAATGTATTAAAATGATTTGAAATGGGTCTAGCTGCCAGTAATACATATCTTTGCAGAATATTAAACTACTTCAGAAATTAAAGTAACAGTTCTTCCAGGTGACAGGAATTAAAATATTTAATCATCTCAGTCCTTATTACTACAATCACATATTACTCCAATTAGTGTAAACTCTGAATTATTTACAAAAAAGATGTATCAAGTGTGTTTCTGATGCATTCTGCAAAAGATACTATGATACTTTGCTGACACTGTAAACAGAAAAATGAAATGTTTACTTCTCTTATGATATACATTAAATTAATGTAGCCAAAAAGTAACATGTAGGTTTATACTTCCTTAAATGTTTCCTCATTCAATAATGGCACCTCAGTTTTAGAACTAAAAATACTCTTCAGGTTAAGATGTGTAAAATATGGAAGTCATCTAAAATGAATCCCTGAAACTCAATACTACAGACTGCGAAGGCAAAAGTGTATGATTTTGGAGCTATAAAATGTTATGTTAGAAACTGTTATTGTTGAAATTACCATCAACATCATTACTAAGAAAAAATTGGAGATATACATAGTTTTTATATATCTGAAAAATAATAAATGGTATGAAGTTTTCATATTTTTTTAGAATGAGATGAATCAAATCAAAATTATTGAAAACAGAGAAGAATACTTATAAATATTCTTTGAATATTTTTGTCACACATCTCAAAATGGCATGCTGACATACAAATATTACATTTTTATAAGGTCAGGTGTAACATTTGACAGAATTTCTTTATCTCTTTTTTACAATTACAAAAAAAAGCCAAGAGTGACATCTGATCTGAACAGTTGCCAGTTTATGTATTCTATGACAAATTTAAATTTAATTGCCTCCTATTGTGTTGCATTATCAAATTAAAATTTGATATTTATTACAATTAACCATATGACAACTGTGTAATGAAAAATGTTTAACTGAAGATTACAATTTTTAATTGTAAAATATTTTTTTTATTTGTTTGAATACATATTTGGAATGCAGTATTTGAGATTTTTATGGCAGTGAGTCTGAAGATGGCTGTCTTCTGGGTTGTTGTGCCGTGTAGTCTGATAGAAATTCACTGACATTTCTGAAACGTCAGTAAACTTCTACCAGACTACATGGTGCAACAACCCAGAAGACAGCCTTCTTCACACATTTTGAATGCTTTCTAAATAGATAAATTCCAAAACTTTTTATGAAGTGATTCATGTTTCCAACAAAACAATTGAAATATGGATAAGAAGACAATTTTGGTTACATGAAAAAAAAATTAATTTCTGTCTAGTCTTGAATTAGAGCTTACATCTTTTATAATGCAGCAATATAATGTTATACATTCATTAATAAATATGATTAACAGCTACAACAGACTGGTACTAATGTGATGTTACCAACACAAACTTACAGCTAGTTCACCAACTTAAAGCATCTCTAACAAAATGTGTTACTTTAATAATCTGTTTAAATAAAATAATGAACAAATGAATATTGACAGAATCATTTTTTATCAAATTTGGCAGAATGCTATACTAGCTTTCAAAGCTGTTTATTGATTTAACTGTGAAAAAGGTTAGGTTAACAAGGCCACTGTTTATGCTGTTTCACATTAACGCCCTTTTAAAATAATATTGAAAAAATAAACAAATATAAGAAAAAAATTGAAAACGCAAGGGTAAACTCAGCACAGGAAGTGGTTACTTAGGCAGCACTAGTGTCGGCATCAGTTGCTTTCTCCTCGTCCGCCAGTACAATACATTATAATTCTTCCTTGATTTACACCGCTTCAGCTAACAACCCTGAGGAGGTGGAACGTAACCCTGGCATAAATCGGGGACTACCTGTACTAAGAAAACTCAAAAAATCAAAGTCAAACTAAAATCTGTACTGCATAACAGCACCTAAATATGAAATACATTATTAAACACACATAAATAATGGTGCGGTACATGACGCGAGAATCCTATAGTCGTAATATTGATCTCCCCATTTCATTTTAATTTATCAAATGCTTCAGACAGATTTCTTCTGCATTGTGAATTATCCTTGTATACTAGAAGCCAGATTTTAAAATCACCAGCTATTCCATCACTAAGATCATTAGCATGAAATACTGCATTTGGGGTGCTGTAGGCAATCTGTAGTTTGAAGAATCGACACCACTTCATAGTGTCTGACATCAACTTCATATTCTTAGTTTCCATGCCAGGCTGTCTGGTACGCTGGAACTCAATACTTCCACGAGCTTCCAAAAATCTGTTAGGTTTCATAAAATAATTCACACTGGGTTTAAAAAGACAATCTCCTTGTCCTTCATACCTGGAATCATAATATTGCTCTGATACTACTGGAATCCCGCATTTCTTTGAAGTTAAAAGTTGTGACTGGAAACAATTAAGGGATT
This sequence comes from Zootermopsis nevadensis, assembly GCF_977971745.1. NCBI lineage: Eukaryota > Metazoa > Arthropoda > Insecta > Blattodea > Termopsidae > Zootermopsis > Zootermopsis nevadensis. Next base: position 7,884,427 of record NW_028259144.1, on the reverse strand, counting down.
TCCATTTGTCTGTGCAATTCTCATGTAAGGATAGGCTATTAAGATTAAGTTTGGCCATTCCATCAACTTGCTCTGAACAAGTTACTTGGACCATAAAATCTGGACTGTCCAATGGCATTGCAAGGTCTTCATCTGAAAGTGAATCGTGAAGTGATGTCTGGCCTTTCAATGATGTTACATTGTTCTCGCTGTCCATAAATTCAAGAACCATCTTTTTCTGATGCTGAATGGGACCTGAAGGTTCTATTGATGTGAGATTGTGTAATGTTTCAGGAATTTCCAACTTCATGAAACCAACAATTGAATTCTTGCTGCTTACTGTATGTCCAAACCAATCTAACACTGCATCATCTGCAAGATACGCTGTTAATTGGTCACGATGTTTATCTAACAAATTGCAAAACATTTCAGCAAAGTGTATAGCAGTCTGTTTTTCATCATCGGAGCTTGCCATGGCAACAAATTAGATCTGTAAACATCTGTAACAATGAAAAAGTTTTTGTATCAGATTTACTGATCAAATGTGTGCATGCGCACGTGCACTACTGTAAAAGTCAATAAGCTATACACTACTATATAAAATCAATCTAGAAGTGATTTTATGTAGACTTCACAGGAATTAAATGAAAACACCATGAGGAGATCTTGCCTGTTTGCCCATATATTGATATCTACATGTTTGTTCATTCTGAAAATTACTCAATTTTAATCTGCACCGGTACACTATAATCTATTTTACAGGAATCGTAAATCCAGGTTATGTCAAACTTGACAGAGTTCATACAAAAAATTTTATATTTGACATAAACTATACATCTCACTAATTTTTATATTTATTTAAAACAGTTCTTCGTATGCTATGCAGTATAATACCTCTACTGTTGATTGGTTCTGTCTACAATGTTCATGCAACAACTGAACATCAAAACAAATAATGAATGTACTATCACATGAATTTAAAAAAAATATTAATAATTTATAGACGTCTTCCAAACAGCAGGCTCTGAGAACATGGGAATGATAGTGGTGTACTGTTTACCACTGCAGTACATCAAAAAGTTAAGATATTATATTTAATTTGCTTTATATTTATTTTCAGATCGATTTGGGGATGATGAAGGAGTTGACAGAAGTAAGTATAACATTTCATATACTTTTTACAGTCTCTATTACTGCTGATTATGAGAAACTGTCAGCATTATCAAATGAGGTTAACATATTTAGAACATGGAATCTCTTTCGATAGAAGCTGCTATTATCCCGAAGTCAGCCACTTGTGCACCGGAACTTGTGACAGTTACGTTACAAAACCTAGATGACAAGTCTGTGGTTTATTACCCATCATGCACCCGTGTGGAGCGTTGTGGTGGATGTTGTTCACATGACTTGCTAAGCTGTCAACCAACAGCCACCGAACTTCTCACATTCCAGGTACCTAATAATATTTAATATTTTAAATTTTCTTTTCATCATCGTTTATAGTCTGTGCATACTACACGCCCTGTCCATCTGATCATTCTTCATTTGATGTTTCTCATCGTAAAACACTATCTGTGTTTCAGTCATTGTGGTAATCATAATAACTTCTGTGATTTAACTGTTCATCAAGCAATGACCTGACATCATTCAAAACATACGAGGCTCGTCCACAAAGTAAGTTTCCCTGGGGCCGTTTACAGAAACAAAACACAATTTCATGGAAATATTTATTGCAACAGATACAGCAAGTGTCCAGCTATTTTTCAACATATTCGCCACCGGAATTGAGACATTTGTCATACCGTGGGACCAACTTTTGAATACCTGTGTCGTAGAAGTCTGCCGCCTGGGATTGGAACCACTGTGTGACAACCATCTCCGCCTCTCTGTCATTCTCAAAATGCTGACGCTGACCGGACAGGAATTTCTTGAGGTGTAGGAAAAGATGGAAATCACTGGGAGCGAGGTCCGGGCTGTAGGGTGAATGATTAAACACCTCCCAGCTGAACTCCTGCAGGAGACTTGCTGTCCGTCGAGCCGTGTGCGGCCTAGCGTTATCACTGACCGCACTTCACAGTCGGCGGGAGTTGGAATAAGAACCTCCATCTTCAACAGCTGCAACGATGCTACTGTGAGAACGCGGGAAGTGCCGTTAGTGCATGCGCCATGCTACGTCATTGCTCTATCACGTACGCACAGTCGCTTCGCGCAATATAAGGTTTGCTAGCTGTGGGACGAGTGGGAAACGTACTTTGTGGACGCGCCTCGTACTTTTAAATGTGCTTGTATTACATCCTTTGGCACCATAGACATGATCCAAATCAGTCTTTGGAATCACTTTTTCACATTGACTCTATCTGACTTCCAGTTATATATGCTTGTAATATGTGGCGGAATAAGAAGGAAACAGTCTAATGTAATAATGCGTAGGCATGCGACTATAATATTTATATAACTCTGTGAAACAGGGTCTTTCTTCAAAAAATTACTCAACCAAGAAGTTTTCTGCTATGGAACTGTCTAAAAAGAAATTTGAAAAAATACAGTTTAATTACCAATGGTTTTCTGGACGTGTATAGAATAATATAACAACTGTAATAACATTAATTAAAATTACAAGCTCTCCAAGATAAAGTCCAAGTTCACTATTTAATTATGTCACCAAGTGGCTCAATAACTATACAATTAACACTAAGCATACACAGTCACTTACTTTTCATTTTTATGTGTATGCACGCGCACACAAATACACAATTTTATTCCATTTAAAAGAAAAATTATGAAACACATTAATACTAAATATAGTTCGATAAAATATAATTTTAATTTTGTTATATATAACTGGAAACCTAGACGAGTCTAATGTCTCTATTTTGGGCAGTATACATAATGCAAACCAATCTTTACAGGTTATAGAGACAAGGTATGAAGGTGGAACCAAACTCAGATACAAAGGAAAAAAATATGTTACTGTGGAACAACACACAAAATGTAAATGTGACTGCAAAGTCAAAGAAGAGGTAAGTACAGAGTGTAATATCTTTATCTTCTAAACCTCCTTATACCAGTACAAATTTTTTAATTTTATTATATTTACCCACTGTTGATGTAGTTTGTTTCCTGTTTATTGTAATAACTACGGTTCGGACGTTCATGACATGTCATATTTTTATTGGCGCTTCTAATTTCATTCTAAACTGAAATTAAACACTAACTGGGTTATCCTAATCACAATTATGCTGTTTTTATTTTGCATATGCATATGTAATGATTCAGGGAAAAAATGTATGAGACACTTTCTTTCCAGCATTGCAATAAGTTACAACAGTACGAAAAAAGCGAATGTAGCTGCACCTGTGTTAATGTGGATGAGGAACAGAAATGTATAGCAGAAAATGACACCAAACTGTGGAATCCACAGGAATGCTTATGTGGCTGTAGGTACACCAAAGAATGCAGTACTGGATTTTATTTTGACCAGAAAACTTGCAAGTAAGTACTCTCACTTTTAGCTTTGATTCTGAAAGGCAAAACACTCTTGTGGGGCAATAAATGATTCATTAAACATAAAACAGGTTGCCAGTTTTTTTAACAAGTCACACATATACTTCTGCTGTAAGATTCTGAGTTACTGTGTGGAACTTAAACAACAAATCTGTATAAAACAAAAGGAGAGGAAGTTTTGTTAACGCTGCAGTCATGTATTATACTGATATAGAACTGTTCTGTTTCTTACAGCTGCTCGCCAGTTCCTATAGTGAGGCGCCGAATCAGTAATAGCGAGTCTGCAGCACATAACAGATGGGAAGAAAATTCACATCTCAGCTATGAAGTGATACCACGATCAGTAGTACCAATGAATAAAGTTGCAGAAAAGGATGACGGAAAGTAATAACTACTGAACTATTAATATATTAATTCAAAAGAGAAACCAGTAAAACATGAAGAACACGGATACCTTTACCTTCAAAGTATGGCATTTATGTCTGATTTATTCTCAACATAAATTTCTAATTGTATAAATAGGAGTGCATTTTGGACAAAAAGCCTGTCCAATGCTCCACACTCGGATTTCATATATTTTATAGATACTTTTGAACTTCATAATCTGGTTGTATATTATACTAGCAGCCTTCATTATATTTTAATTATGGCAATTTGTCATGTAAATTAAACATATCTAATAACAGACGCTTATCCAGTTGTTAATGTAATTTTTAAATTTCCAAAAATCTATCTTTATGCTAGTTTGAAAAGCCAACTACTAACTAACACTATTCTCAGCTAGTCAAGAAATTCCCCACCTTTCATGGGACCCGAAGATCCATCAATGAGCATAATCGTGAGCCATTTAAATTCAGTTCACATTTTCACAACCTATTTCCCCAAGACCCAATTTAATATCATCCTCTCATCTCCATAATCTTCCAAGTGGCTGCTTTTCAAGTTTCCCTATTAACCTTTATCATCCATGTGTCACTGCTTACACATGATCCAGCTGGGGTTAAAGTCTAATAGGCAGCCCTGTAGTATGGAGGTTCAAATCCTCATTACCAGACAATAATATAACATATATACATTTTGTCTTCTTCACCTTCATCCGAGCTAAAACTAACAAGCTTGGAAAGCATATTCCATATCGAAATACATATCTCTCCTCGTGCATTCTTTGCAATGTGCATTTAGAGGTATTAAATTTGCCTTGTTTGATGGCTCCCACTCTGGCCACCGGATTGCATCACCTCAATGTCTACCTTACAACTTTCACCTGTCATTACCACCACTTGTAGGATATTCAAAATATATTTTTAAGGTTGTGCAGAATAGCATAACCTCCATATCAAATTTCATCCAAATCCATCCAGTGGTTCTCAAGCCAAATCAAAAGTATAGATGGACAGACACAACCAGACCACAATGCATTCTCTCTTTACACTTCATGCGAAGAACACACAATAAATGGGAACAGTTACAGTGATTAAACTGGACGATTTATTGCTTTTGAAGTAAAAATATTAGGGCAACCATCCCTGGACAAGGGAGCAATATATATGGATTTATCAATGTTGATTTTCTGGGTAGTAACGCTGTATGGAATTACAGCTAGTTAATGTTTAAGGAGAATGTTGACATCTTCACTGTAGTGAGAACTTTAAATCTCGTAACGTACAGATTCAAAAATCCCAACATATCCATAAGTTCCAAGTTTATAAAATACACACCTGTAACTCACTGTTTGCTGCTGCTCACACACTCACTTTTCTCGTCTGCAAGGTGACTCCGAAGCTGTTTAATATAATTCACAACATTTATATTATTTAAAAGTAGACTTCCATGAAGTTCAGACAACTTTGATAAGTTTGAATTTAGTTTTTCTGAAATAATAAAAGTAATAAGATATAATTAATTTAAGATATGAAACAGTACCTGAATGTGTGTGTAAAAGTAGGCATAAGTCATATTACACAAATTTCTTTAAACATGTTTATTTTATGATCCCCATTACTGTACTACCAAGAAAGAACCATGGGTTCCGCAATACACACTTTCTAAACTAAAACATCCACATGAAAATGAGATTTAAATATTAAATTCTGTTGCATAAATAGGCAATCTCTATGCTAAAATGCAGTGCTTATAAAATTTCTCATGTAAGCAAAAACAGCATTAAATAACTCACTAATGGCTGATTTCATTTAAGGAAACTATTGAATGAAAAATGGACTTGTTTATAATAGCACAATAGTAAAATTTGTAATATGTTGGCATGAAGTTTCAGTATGATGTCCACCTTCATAATCTCGTGGCCCGCAAGCCAATAAGCAAATGTAAAAATTGCCCTTGGTCTGCAAAAGGTTGAGAATCCCTGGTTTAAATGTAATAAAAATATAGAAAATCTAGTTTGTCAATAAATTACATGTCCTTACTGCCCAAATGTATATTTTGTTAGTATATTCTTTCAGTCTATCTTCATACACTACTTGTAAGGTGTCCATTTTGTACACTCATATCTAAATTTTCCAAAACACAGTAAATAAGTGTGGCAGGAGAGGCAATCTGAGCCAGTAGAACTTTGATTATTTGGACTTTGATGACGTCTCTGTTAACTGAGCAGGGTGGCTGGCAAAATGGTGCTTTTGTTAAGATGTAAGAAAAAGCAAAATCATGCATGTATATAATGTATTTTGAACATACTCTGTACATATACATACTAATGTACTGTATTTTTAATAAAAATATATTTTAAAATTACTCTGCATGTACTTAATATAGCAATTACTGTATGCAGTAAATGCACCCTAAACCCCAGTTCAGAAGAAAAGCGCAAGAATTGAATAGCTATTATCTGACAGCTGCTGTCCCATTCAGCTCAAATAACTCAGGTCCCACCCTTTGCAGCAGAAACATTTATCTGCTTGCAGAGTTGCCTTAAAACTAGACGTGAAATGAAGTCAGCAACATTTTTATACAGAAAGCATTTCTTTACAACACACTGATTTAAAAATACCTAACCTTTAACATGTGCTGTATAAATTTTCATAAATGTATATGAAAAGCAACTAATTTATAAAAGTCCCAGAAAGTGGAAATTTATTAAGCAAGTACGTCTTTATGTATAAAAGTCATAAATCATGCAACCCTTTCGACAGTACACTGCAGGAATAACATAATACATTACAAACATATTACTGACATAACCTTACCAACACTTTTTGTTACTTCAAAGATATAATGTTCCTTCGAAACATGTATCTTCTTATTTGGAGGAGAACTACTCATTGTAAGGTTAAATATGCTTAATCACAACCTATTCTCGAAGAATAATTCGATCTATAAGGTTTAACACACCTATATCACTGAAGACACAATGTACTTTTTTCTTAAAATTCGTATATCAATATGACAAATTCTCTCTTCCAAGTGGCCTTGCCTCTCATCAGCCCAAGCAAAAAAACAATCAGCGTCACGATGCTGCCAACGTTACACAAGTATATAAACAGAATCGTGTTTCTGGTAAGTCTATACTTAAACGCATAAATATTGTATACTGATCACATTGAGTGATTCCGCAGATAAGAAGAATTAATATATACTGACCTCATGGGCAATATAAAACTATGGTACAAGAAAATAAAATCTTAATACCAATGACGAGTGAAGTTAGCGTACACAAGTTTGTTTCGCTTCCAAAGCACTCAAATGGAAAAAGATATTATGATGAACTTATCGCTGCGTGATCAGGGCTATTTATTGTATGTGTAATGAGCGATATTATAAGATATATTAAAAAAATAATTTTAAAAACTTTGAACTTTTTACAATTTTTAAAAAAAATTGAAAAAGTTTTCTCCTCTCTTCTCTTCTCTGAAATTTTTGGAAAATAACAGAAAAACTCGGAAATAAACCTACTTCAGTGCCATTTCGACCACCACGAATCTAGTTTGAAAGAAACCGCCATTGATTTCAATTTATTATCGTGTTCACAAGACCCAGCACCAATCCTGAGTTAGATGAATCCAATCCAGCTCACTTCCCCGCAATGTTTTCGTAAGGTCCATTTTAATATGCTATTTATTATTACGCTTAGTAATTTCTTCTCTTTTGGTTTTACAACATAAATTTTTACTAATTCCTCATCTGTTCCAAATGCGCTACATCTAACCCTCCTCGATTTTCTCCTGCCTCCTGTCATTTCATGTTTTAATCTGTCTTAGGTCCAAACACTCTTTCAGTGCCCTGTTCTCACATTCAATTTATATGCGTCATGTAAGACGACAGACCAAATTTTACACCCACACAAAACAACACGTAAAATTATAGCTTCATATTTCAATCTTACGTTTCCAGACAGCGAGCGAGAACACAAAGGATTTCGAATTTATGGTTTCCAAGATCTAATTTTCCCTTAATATTTCCTTAATACAATTTAGATTTGTTTTCGTCATACTTAAATATTTTAACTCTGATACGTTTTCAAAGTATTTATCAACTATCTTTATACAGTGATTTTGTCCTGAGACATGAACATATACTTCTTGACAATTTCCTTTCTTTATCGATCTATCAGAGCGGTTCAGAGATTATCAATTCTTCGTCGTATTCGAGAGGTTGCGAGTTCAAATCTCGGTTTTGAGACCGGCAATAGTGACTGTAACTTTTGTTATTTTTTCTTAGTCCTCCGGGCAAATGCTGACAGAATACCTTGAAATATGCCAGTAGTGCTTCCTTCCGTGTGATTTTAAATTCATTAATCATGTCATTTTATGTCATATGATCTCAGCTACTGACAGTGTAGTTAAGTCACTAAACGACCTGTAGGAAATACATTTGTGTGATTTTTCTCTAATGATGTATCTGTTTTGTGTCCCTATTGTGACCAAGATAAAACCAGACAGATTAGAATAAACAATAAAATTATAATTTTACATATTCATGTTCCACAGGATATGGTGCAATGGCGGCCTGTCGTGACATGATAATAAAACTTTGTGTTCCATAAAAGACGGAGAATTTAATGGCTAACTCAGAGACCATGATAAGAAATCTTACGTGTTTCTCATTTTAAAATGTATGTCGTCTAATTTTAGACGGCTTATCGTCCATTTTCAACAGATGAGAGATAACGTTATGTCACAAAACAATTAATATTTCAACAAAATGAGGTGTAATGTTCTCAGTGTCCATAATCGTTAGCAGAAAACGTCACGCGGTACCACACATTTGTGTAAAACTTTTACACAGTAACCTCTGTGGAAAGAGAACTACAAGCGAGTTATATTTTACACTCAAAATCAAAAGAACTAATACATCCAGACGGTAATATTTTTTAAAATGTTTCGCACTTGGCCACTCAAGAATTTTAGCGATTTCATTATTAACTTAGTTACGGACTTGAGTTATTCTGGACATCATTAAATAAGTACGTGCTTACTAGGTAAGATTTCAGTTTCTCAAGTAGGCGTGTGTGAATATTACTACTTTCTAGGATGTAGCACCGTGTAGTTTGGTCGAAATTAGCCGACGTTTCAGACGTACTGTCTCCACATTATCGCCCTGATAATGGAGGCGGTAAGTACCCCTGAAACTTCGGTCAGTTTCTACCAAATTACACGGTGTTACATCCCAGGAGACAATCATCTGAGTTATTACTCACCGACATACATAAAAGTTATCATGACATTTATTTATGAGACATTACATATGTTAAATCATTTACGTAATTTAAACAGGCTTACCAGAATATCATTCTTAATTATTTAACTTGTTCACAAACGCGTGAATTTATAAACAAAAATTGTTATGATCAACTTTATGAACATATTTTATAGTTTTATGAAATCACACAAATTCTATATTAATGCCGAAACAGGAAGGAATTTAATTCTTAAACTAACTTAATTACGATGTTTCTTGCATTGACATGTTAACATTATCCTTGAAAAATAACCTTTTAAATTAAAAATTGTTTTATGTGCCACAAGTAGGAAGGAAAATTTTGCCAGTATTATCAGTGATTTTACGAAATATGATCTCGGTTTGCTGGTTATGCCACTGGATGAGACTATAAAGCGTCCAATTATTTGATGAAAATCAATAATTGGATAGGATACAGAAGGGAAAGATTTTGGATTATCTTAAAGTAATATTCTAGCATTTTGCAGAATAAACTGAGGACAGCAATGTAAAATCTCAGGCTAGTCTTTATCCAGGTCAAAATTTTAAACAGAGACCTCTCGATTACGAGGTGGGAGTGGTAGCCACTCAGCCCCAACGTTCTGCATATACAGATGCCCCAAAAAGTTGTTTAAACACCAGCAACTTTGGTGGTCGAATATACTCAAAACCTACATGATAATTCATTTTATGACCTACTGTTACATCTGTTAAAATGTGCACTAACCTAAAATGTATATTTCCTTTATAGGAGAAGGGACCATGAAATTCCTTGTACAAAAACATCAGGACAAAGCGATAAAGGAAGTAGTTATGATTATACTAACATTTTTCAACATTGTCTGCTCAACCAGAGCCAATCATGTATTCACAAGTGCACAACGACACATTCTGAATTGTGTTAGTACCATCATACACCAACATTTTACCACTGATCATACGATCCTCTTATCAGTGCCAAGCGCTGAGGTAGTGGTCGCTCAGCCATCAATTGAAATTAGCTCGTTTGAAGCAGATAATGAAGATTTAGTGGAATTATCTTTAAGATCCATTAATGAGAAATGTCTTTGGAGTCTACAGATCTCTCGTCCAGGAGTCAAAATGTTTGAAAACGATCTTCAAGTTAGTGACGGACGTCACAACTACATAATTTACACGTGGACAGATGAAGAAATTGGAGATGTGTTAACAAATGTAATCAGTGAAGTTGAAGAAATGAAAACAAAGGCATTGTTAAATCCTCATGAACGATTCCTTGTGGTAATATTAGGCACTGGGAATCAGTCGCCATCTCAAGCAGCGCTGTCTGTATTAAAGGAGCTATGGAGTAATTACATGATCTTGGATGTTCTTATCTTGGTATGTGACATTACATGCCAGAAATTCGATTCGTATGAATTTCCAGTGACATCGACAGGAGGAAACAAACTTCTATTATACACTTGGTTTCCTTATCATCAGTCGGGAGAAGAAGTTATATTACTAAACACATGGGACATGAAAAAACATGGAAATTTATTTAGAGACTTAGATTTGTTTCCTAACAAAATTCCTAACAAAATCAACAGTCGTCCGCTTAGGGTAACTACATTAGATCTGGAACCATTTGTAGAACTAGAAGAAACATACACAAATGAGAATAACGAAAAAATGTACAAATTTAAGGGCCCTGAAATCGAACTGCTTTACGTAATAATGGAACATCTAAACATTTCACTTTATTACCTACCTCCGCCATCTAACGACATGAAATATACAGATCAGTTAATTGTCAGTATAGAAAGAGTTGCTTTAGGTGAAGCTGATATTGCAATTGGATCGTTACCTTTACTTTTAGAAGCAGTAAGCTACGTAGATTTTACCACGTCGTATTTCATTACAGGTGATAGATGGTATGTTCCATGCCCTAGGCCCTTGCCTAGATTGAAAAGGATAGCTGGTATATTTCATGAAACTACGTGGTCAATGATGGTAATTGTTTACTTATTAGTTGTTATTGTGACCTGGGGTTCTGCTAAACTAGTTTCACGAAAGGAGTCTTACAGGTACCGGTCAATAAGTAGATGTTTCTTAAATATCTGTTCCGTGTTTTTAGGAGTACCGGTACCAGTTTTACCACGCAGTTCACTGACAAGATCGTGTTTTTTTTCGTTTGTTTGTTATTCTCTTGCAATGAGTACAGTGTTTCAGACGTTCTTAACGAGTATACTTGTAGATCCTGGTCTAAGTGACCAGATCAGATCATTTGATGAAATTTTACATTCAGGAATAGAGTTTGGTTATGTGAAAGATTCGCATTTGTATTATTTTCCGAGTGGTTCTGAGTTGTACGGTGATGAAGAAGTTGAAAAACATGGCCAGAATTGTTCTGATTACAAAGAATGTCTCTCAAGAGTCATTATTAAAGGAGATTACGCGACTCTTCGATCAGAAATTTATGCAGATTATTTTGTTGCAAAAACAATGCCAAAGAGAGTAAAACCACTGTGTTCCTTAGATTCTAGATTCAAGAACTATCTGGTAAATATATACGTTCAAAAAGATAATCCACTATTGAATTCGTTTAACAAAATCATTAGTCAAGCCTTAGAATCTGGTTTTGCTGATAAAGCGATAAGTGACTTCAATGTTGTGTGGAGGTATGGTACACCAAATAATGCTACTGGATTTGACATTGAAGATACTGAAGATATGTACTTTGTATTTGCTATAGAACATTTAACACCAGCATTCTACATTCTTATTTTCGGATATGCCTCCAGCTTTGTGATATTCGTTGGTGAGCTGGTATATTGGTTGGGTGTTGGAAAGTTACAGAACATAATACTTTACCATCGTAAAGGATAATGAGAAATTACTTTGTTTATTAATTGTAAGGGTCATCGGAGGTCTCACATATATCTTATGTCCAAAGATTGTATTAGGAGATGTGGGAGATTATATAGATAATTTTCCAAAGTCAAATAAATTTGACGAAGTATTTCATATGACGTAAGAAGTTACTTACAGTAAAATCCTCTATGGAAAATCCAGTAAATATTACGTAGTTAATCAGGATATGGTTTATCATTCATGTAATTAAAGGTATCTACTATAAAAATTTGTGATTCCTCGTTGTCGTCAAAAAATGACGTCATTAACAATGTCAACTTATATTTGTTTATACTCGGCATTGATGTGTTCCAACAAGGTAAACTGATACTCATTCGATATATTACGATTAAGAAAACTATTATGAAAACTGACTTTATGATCGATTTTAAGACGAAGATTTGCAAGGGTGGGGCTGGACGTAGAAAGTTGACTGACCAAGAACAGTTGGCCTCTGAACAGCGACGTAAAGAACTACAACATCAGACATATTTAACAAATAAAGAAAAGCCAGTCGCATGATCACTGCCCCAGCAGAAGCACATCGCCTCCGAACAGCGACTTAAAACTATTTAAGAAATGTTTGGTTTCTTACTCAAGGGTTAAAACACTTGAATGAGACACTCAACTAACCCCCCTTCGGGGGGGGGGGTTGGTTGGTTGCGTTTTAAACACTTGACCAACCCACCAGAAGGGGAGTTGGTCAAGTCTTTTAACCCCCCGTTCGGGGGGTTAGTTTAGTTTCTTGCTCAAGGGTTAAAACACTTGAATGAGACACTAAACTAACCCCCGAAGGGTTGGTTGCTTTTTAAACACTTGACCAAACCCCCAAGGGGGGTTGGTCAAGTGTTTTAACCCTCCATTCAGGGGGTTTAGTTTAGTTACTTACACAAAATTATAAAACGCCGAAGGGGTTGGTTGCATTTTAAAAACTTGACCCCCCCCCGAAGAGGGGTTGGTCAAATGTTTCAACCCTCCATTCGGGGGGGGGTTAGTTTATTTTCTTACTCAAGATTTTAAAACGCAATCAAACCCCCGAAGGGGTTGGTTGCGTTTTACAAACCTGACCAACCCCCCCAAGGAGCTCCTAAAGGAGCGCTCTGCTCTAGTATCTATATAATAGGCAAGTGTTGATTCTTGATCATTCATAAATACTTCTATCGTGGTATGTATAAGTGCTTCTATCCAATGTAAAGCGGTTATTATAACCTCAATATAATATAATATTTGGCATTGCACTGCGTTAAATCGTATTATATTCTTTAATTAAGCAAAGGCAAATGATGATAATATAGTGTACTCTACAGAATTACTTAAATTTAATCTTTGTTTGCCGCGTTGTTAAAAAATGCAATAAAAAGAAATACTTTTTACTAAATAATTTCCTACTATACACATGTACCCCTACACAAAATGGATGTTTAAGTGTTAACGTTCTGTAGTTTTCATAATAAGGTTTATTTTTATTTTTATATGCTGCTTTGCTAATTTAAAAAATGCATGGAGAATTTGAGGTTTTCACTGCGGTGTGCTTGAAGATGGCTGTCTTCTGGATTGTTGCGCCGTGTAGTCTGGTAGATCGCCCTGATGATGGAGACAGCAAGGACCTCTGAAACGTCGGTAAACTTCAACCAGACTACACGGTGCAACAACCCAGAAGACAGCTATGTTATTTTAAAAAAGCATGTTTCAAGTATTGCTTTGGATTTATCAGTTGTTCTTGACGGGCAATTTTCTAGAATATAATTTTCTTACGAAATTAATCTTGGAAATCCCTTACCGATATCTTGCACAAAAATTAAATTGGCCTATCTTTGCAAGAGAAAGACTTTTTTATACTTATATGTTTAACATTAAAAGATAAATGTCGTCTGGGATGCTGAATCGTGTATTCTCGTAGAATTTAACCGGCGTTTAAGAGATTCATGATGAGGACATTTGTCCTAAAACATTGGTCAGTTTTTACGAGACTACACACGACACAATACCTCAGCAGACAATAATCTTTATACTAGCCGTGAGAACCTGAAATCTCAGTGGGTAATATTCCATCTACTTTGTTATGTCGTATAGACGGAAAAGTGGGAAGATATGTAATGCTAGATATACAACAATCGCTATGAAAATAATAAAAATAATATCTTAATTAAAATTGTATTTTGTTGTTCGAAATGATCATGTATGCTTAAGAAACTTTCAATTGTATATTAATTAATATGTTTGCATACGTCTGTAATAAGAAGTCTTAAGTCAATTGTAGCTGTCCTTCGATGGATGTCTGTGCAGATAAGAAAACAAGCAGAACGATTATGTGCGTGATGTTTTTTCGTGCATAGTAACAGTATAACGAGATGATTAAATATTCATGACTTTGTGGAAGGTAATATTGCTTTCTGTCACACAGAGATACAAGATAAGTTATATCAATAACCCCAGCAGACAATTTGATTTGTGTTAATCTGTTAGCTGTGCAGATCATAGATATAGATTTTCTTATTAATTATAGGAAATTCGTAAATATAATCTGAGGTACTTTACAGTGGTAGGCAGGAAGATGGCTGTTTTCTGTGTCGACGTACTGTGTAGTCTGGTCAGAGTTTATCGCCCTGATAATGGAGGCAACAAGAACCACTGAAACGTTGGTACACGGCACTACAACGTAGAAATGTTTTATGTTAGTCTGGAAATTGTAATAGAATCCACAAACCAAACTTTCTATTTAAACTCCTTCAGTCTTCTCAGGTATATGTAACAAGAAATGAACGTATTATATTTATCATATGTTGTCTTATTGGTTAATCAATGCTGCGTCTTTACTTGTGGATATAAACGGTCTTCCTGACTTGTCTCACCACACGTAGAAATATCTTAAACGATGTTACAAAATATCTCTGATGTGCTTGTCTGTACTCTTAACCTATTAATGTAACATTTATAAAGTCACACAACTTTTGATAAATAAATGTAGCCATAATATTATTACTTATTCTCAGGGTGATTAAGTCGAGAAGAAAGAGATGGGCGGGGCATGTAGCGCGCATGGATGGGACAAGAGGTGTGCACCGGGTATTGGTTGGGAAGCCTGAGGGGAAGAGACCTCTGGGGAGACCTAGACGTAGATGGGAGGATAATATCAAGCAGGATCTAAGGGGGATAGGAGTTGAAGGAGACTGGATTTTGTTGGCCCAGGACAGGGACGCAATCTAGTTATAGAAGCCACAACTGACTTGACCACTGTTTTAAAACGTTTCTTATTTATGCGTATATTTTCCAACTTAAATTAGCACTGGCAGTGTTTTTCTTATAAATGTATATATAATATATGTATGCATTTATAAATGTTTTTATTTGTTATATTAGATGGAAGAAGAGGAATATAAGAGGGTGTATACAAACTTTTCTTTCTGTTCATTTACCTTTTCAACATTAAATATTTCCACATAAAATCTTTGCCTCCATTAAGCAGTACGTTTATGTAGACGCAAGTACCTATGTTAAATAGAAATAATTTTCATGTTTCTTGAAATTCTATTATGGCGCAGGTTTTGTTTTTCTCCAAACCTTTGTTACTTTCAGCTTGCTTCACTTTGGGGCTCTGCCCTCAGAGATTGCTTCTCAAAGCTTATCCTTGTCATAATCTTTTCCTCACAGTCTTGGGAATCCCTGGCTTTCTACAATCTGAGGTTAGATGACCCAGGCCAGGGTAACAGTGGGACTTCCCCCCTGGGAACACACTCAATGTACCCTTCCAAGCATGATCGAATTTGGGTTTTAACACCCCAAGGGTTAAAATTCCAACACACTCCCAGGGGTTTGCAAACCCGAGGAGAAAATATTGTGGGGGAGGGGATAGGTTGGCAAAGCTGCATGAAACAAGCCTTGTGGGCAAAGCCCCAAACTGGGCTAAGCTGAATGGGATTAAGTCTTAGAGAGAAACGCCCCTGCTGGGGGGGGGGACATAGGTTAGGTTTTTTTTGTATAAATGGTGGCTGAGAGGGGCTAACAGACAGACATTGGGGAGATCCATACAGTGTTCAAGATTGGGGCAGTATATTTCTGAGAAACTATGAGTCCATATACTGTCACAACTTATGGATACTTAAATTCTTCACTGCAGCTCACGCTGAATGGCGGGTGTAATCCTGACAAGTTCTCAGCTGACACGTATGTGTCTGTGTAGGGGCCCTGCTCCTGTGTGTCATGGCATGCTTTATTCTTCAGTTTCCTTGTGGACTTCTGGTTTGCCATGAGCGGTCTCGTTACCAAGGGGTTCACTGCCAGCACACGTCGGTCCTGTGATGATCCCCTGTTGCTCTTTCTGAGATGCATTTTTAAAATAACGTAATTTATTAGCTGCTGAGCATAGAAATTTTAGAATATGCCACATATCTTGCAGGATGTTTGTAACAGCTGGCGACCATGCCGTAGCTCAGGCAGTTGGACACCCACTTCCTAACATGAAACCCCGGGTTTCTGCTTTGGTTAGTCCATGCGAAATGTGTAGTGGACAAAGTTGCACTGGGACAGGTTCCTGTCAGAGTCCTTCCATTTATACTGTCAATATCATTCAATTGCTGCTGCATAATTACTCGTGTATTATCTGGGGAATGGAAAATAGCCCTGCTAGTGGCTACAATTCCACAAAGGCATAGTCTTAACCTGCCGCAAGAATAACTACAGCTTGCCCCTGATAATAAGGAATTCACACTGTTGAATGTGGACAAACATAAAATATGTCCTGCATTTCTGTCATTTAGCCTCTTCAATAACAACAGCTTAAAATATATTGAATGTGTTTGAATATTAAATGTACAAATTTTAGTTGTGAGTTATGGTGACCAGACAAATGCGCACACGACAGAACCGCACACGAAAATTGCGCACAGAAGGAAGCTCACTGACATAAATGCTCACACGAAAATTACTCACACGGAAAAATACTCACAAGGACAAATGCTCACACTGACAAATGCTCACAAGGACAAATGCTCACACGTACGAATGCTCACATGGACGAATGGCCATATTCACAATACTATAAGTAATCAGAAGCGTTAACTGGTTAACGTAGCAAACAGACGTTTCGGGATCAAATTCAATAAAATCTTCTCGGGCAAACAGCCGCGTTGATTTTTTACCGTAGTACACATTCCGTAGTAAACCGATTGTGAATATGGCCATTCGTCCATGTGAGCATTCGTACGTGTGAGTAATTTTCGTGTTCGGTTTTGTCGTGTGCGGTTTTGTCATGGAACCGTGAGTTATGTACCCTTGGTATGTCTCATCCTCCTGTGACAATTCATAAAATGTACACAACCTCTTTATGACATAATAATGCCTTTCGAAATAAGTTGAAGGTGGTAAAATATCTCTGATGTGCTTGTATGTACCTATTAATGTAACATTTATAAAGTCACACAACTTTTGATAAATAAATGTAGCCATAATATTATTACTTATTGTCAGGGTGATTAAGTCGAGAAGAATGAGATGGGCGGGGCATGTAGCGCGCATGGATGGGACAAGAGGTGTGCACCGGGTACTGGTTGAGAAGCCTGAGGGGAAGAGACCGCTGGGGAGACCTAGACCTAGATGGAAGGATAATCTCAGGCGGGATCTATGGGAGATAGGAGTTGAAGGAGACTGGATTTTGTTGGCCCAGGACAGGGTCCGGTGGATGGCTTTGGTTAATTCGGTGATGAACCTTCGGGTTCGGGAAGCCATCTAGTTAGTTCGTTAGATAATATTATTACTTACCATGTTTTGGAACTCCTGAGAATTTTTCTTCTAGATGTTTCATTTAGTCTTGTGGGCAGGGGCTACGTATGTGCATACCTGCAATACCAGTTAACAAAAGCCACAATTAAGTAAATAAATTCAAATGTACTGGAACTTATAAGTGGCATGTCACTGATCACTCATCGCTCAGTGCAGAGGTATAATTGTCTTGAGTTTGGTTTATAAGAGCTTTGCTAAGTTTATGAATGTTAAGTCTTGCATTTAGCACATAATATGATATATTAATTATGTCTTCTTTTAAATAAATTAGAATTTCCAACATCTTTGGGTGCGTTGTACAATACACAGAAATGTGGGAAGTCACAGAGGACATTTGAGTTTTTGAGGAAATTCTGGGAATTAAGAGAATGTTGTAGCTCAGAAAGATTTCTCCAGACCCATTTTGTACAAAATGTTGTAATTCACTTGATGCTCAGAACGTATTGTACTTATGCCAGACTTTAAAGTTTGAGTCTGTTTTTATAACACTGGCACAGTAAATTTTCAGTGGATACAGGTTATGGACTTTTTAATTTTGTTTTTGTCAGTGAAAGAAATTCTTAAAAAAATAATTGACCCCATCATTTCAGTTCAGGTTAGTTTAAGCAAATCACAGGCAGAATTTGAGACTTTCGCGGCGAGTACAATCAATAAAATCTTCCGAGTTATCTAGTCACATCAAAATCCTGTAATGGGGACAGAGTTGGTTTCCGAAACGTCGGTTTACTACGGTAACCAGTTAACGCGGCTGATTGCCCGAGAAGATTTAATTAATTGTAGGCTTGTTTCCTTAGTCGTAAGATATATTTCCAGGGGTTGATAACCCTCATGTTATTGCTATATAGATTGAAGTTCACCATAACCATAATTATTTTGGCAGTAACTGCTGATTATGTCCAAAGCTTTCTTATGGATATGGTAGTATTAATATTTAGTCTCATTGTATGCACATTGCTCAAATCTAAGGACTAAGGAAAATCACAACATTTTTAATTACTGTAATGCATTCAAGGCTATGGAGCCCTCAACTTCTAACACCTGTTCTAATATTAGTAGAAGCACTATGCAAAGTATAATAAAATGTCAAGAGTATTTTCTCTCACCTCATTGTAGCTGTTCTCAAACAAACCCACCAAGCTGCTATCCTGTTCAACTAAATCATTGTTGTTGTCAGAATTAACTTGTGGCAGAGGAGGCATCTTGATTTCTTTTCTTGCCACGCGTTCCCAATCGATTTTCTGTAGGATAAAACACAGTTGCTGATTGCAGAGTTAAGTATGACAAGGTACAAGTAAGAACTTACCAGTTTAAAGACTGCTCAATTGTGGAAAAATTACAAGGATTCTGAAATGTAGTTTTCTGCTTGGCTGTAAATTTTGATTTGTGCTTTGTTATTTAACAATATTGCATTTGCTGGGAGGGACATTTGATGGTATCTAATAAAGCCTTCAAGTTTTGAATTAATTTATTAGCAGTTTTAAAGTATGTACTAAGAGGTCCCACTGAAATAATAATTCTCCTCCTCCTCCTCCTCCTTATTCTCCTCCTCCTCCCCCATTTTTCTTCTTCTTCTTCTCCTTCTTCTCCTCCTCCTCCTCCTCCTCCTCCTCCTCCTCCTTATTCTTCTTCTTCTCCTCTTCCCCATTCTTCTTCTTCTTCTTCTACTCCTTCTTCTCCTTCCTCTTCTTCTTCTTCTTCTTCTCCTCCTCCTCCTCCTCCTCCTTATTCTCCTCCTCCTCCTCCTCCTTATTCTCCTCCTCCTCCTCCTTATTCTCCTCCCCCTCCTCCCCATTCTTCTTCTTCTTCTCCTCCTCCTCCTCCTTCTCCTCCTCCTCCTTGTTCTCCTCCTCCTCCTCCTTATTCTTCTTCTTCTCCTCCTCCCCCTACCCCTTCTTCTTTTTCTTCTTCTTCTTCCTCCCCCTCCTCTTCTCCTTCTTCTTCTTCTGCTCTCCGGTCCGTATTCGGTCGAAACATCTTCCTTTTTACGGACCTTGCACCGTAAAAAGGAGGATGTTTCGAAACCTCGATGTGACATTATATTTATGTAATTTTTTACCTGGATGTTACTATATGTGTACTGATGGTGTTACGCCTATGACATTGGTTTACACACAAATTGTTCCGCAGGGCACGTAAGTTACATTTTCCACTTAATGACATTTTGAAACAGAGTCAGAAATCTGAGCCTGTTCGCACTCTGTTTAATTTTCTTAGTACATTACATGGACAAAGCACAGCTTGGAAATGAAGCACATTTATACGTTATTGTATGATAATATATAATTTGAATATAACTCACTTTGAAGAAGGGATCCTTCTTGATATCCAGCGGAGAGCCTGTCAGTCCCCCTAATCGTTTTGATGGATTTTTCTTCAATAGACTTTCGATAAAATTCTTTGCTTTGGAAGTCACGTGCATTGGGAACCTTGGCTCTTTCTCCAAAATTTGTCTGTAAGAGAAAGAGCCATTTTTGTATTTGTTATTCAAAACATACTTCTTAAACTTGCTTTGAGATTTTGTGTTTATAACGCCTCTCACATTTTTTATAATTGGTCTGGTCACAGTTTAATTTGTATGGTGATGTCCGAGGCAGGTCATACAGGAGACAAGGAAGGTGGTCCAAATTAAACATGTCAAAATATGAAGATTTTTGTCTTCTGGGTTGTTATGCCATGTAGTATGATAGATATTTACCAACGTTTCAGAGGCCATACTGCCTCCATCATCAGGACGATGGCCGAGACAGTATGACCTCTGAAACGTCGGTAAACATCGACCAGACTACACAGCGAAACAACCCAGAATACAGAAATCTTCATACTCACCGCTGTGAAAACCTCAAATCATATATATGTCAAAATATGTTACTTTTCAGCTTTTGGAACCTTTTCCTTCCCTGATCCTCCACACACTTGCTTTCTTAATGCTTGTGATTCCATTTTGTTTATTTGCCTAAGGTTAATTCTCGACATATCTTAAATGATTGCACCTATTTTACTATTATTAAAATGGACAGTCACATGTTAGTTTTAAACAAAGTTGGAAATTTGTTTTTTCAAAGGAAAATAATGTTCACAGTGAACACATATATCTGATCTCTTTGTGAACACGAAGAACTTACCGATGGAGTGACGGCACATCGTTGTTCTCAAATACAAAAGGCTTGTGCCCAGTCATCATTACATATGCGATTATGCCTAAGCTCCACCAGTCCACTTCCTGCAACAGTTCAAATTAGGGTCAACAGTCATAGTCATTTTAATTTCTTCACACTCTTACATTTTTTCATAAGGGGCTTCCGAAACAGAAAGACTGTGCTAGAAACTGCGTTGTTAATTTCTTGCCTCAAGGTTTATGTTGGATATTCCTGTGTATGATAAATACTCTTTCTTCATTTTATCTGTTTTATGTATCATTTTGATTTCTAGACAGAGACTGTTAGCTCTTTTATGGTTTTACTCTGAATACTTAGTCAGAATATTAAAAATAACTTATTAGTCATTGATACTGTCATTTTATTTAACATTCAATGACATCAGCCATGTGTCAGGATTATTAACTAATGTTATTACGATAGAAATAGGATTGGTGGCACGTATCAAGATGGCGGTCTTCTGGGTTGTTGCGCCGTGTAGTCTGGTACAAGTTTACCGACGTTTCAGAGGTCCTTGATGCTTACATCATCAGAGAGATGAGCGAGGCAGGAAGTGCCTCTGAAACGACGGTGAATTCCTAGCAGATTACATGGCGTTGCAATGTGATTCTCAAAATTTTACATGTGGACAAACAGGCATAGACTAGCTAAAATCATTTTTGCAGGGTTCTGAGAACTCATAGAATTGCTCTGCATTTGGTTCATTCATTTTGAACTGTTATGAGTTAATTAGTGCTATTTATTGCAATGAGTTATTAGAAATGTTCCTCTTTATTCATTTATTTGGTGTTTTTATTTTCTATGGGATGTATACATTTTAATAATGCTCATGTACCATTTTTTTCTACTGTCATGGTATGAGATACTTACAAAGCTGTATCCACTGCGTTTGATCATCTCGGGTGCCATGTACTGCTTTGTGCCGGCCTTATCAAAAGCAATTTTTACCTGTTGATGAAAACATGTTAAATAACTGTGACAGGGATCTGAAACATAAATCAACTATAAAATAACTGTCTGGTAACATAAACAAAACTTTGAGCGTGGCTAAAAGCGGAGACTCCCTCAAACCCTATTTCTGTAACATCCATTTTATGATTTTACACATTGGCACTTTCCATGAATGTCTCCCTCAAATATTCTGTAGCATTTCTTCCACACTCATATGTCTGGCCCATTGTAATTCCCTTAAGTTCATAAAGCTGCCCCACTACACGCCATACAGGCGTTTGGGGTGAGAGGAGGTATAGCTCCTCTCTTCCTTGACCTCGGCACTAGATGGGGTGAGTGGTCAGCCGTGCTTTACCCCCGAGAAAAGAACCCCGGTACCCATTGTAGAGGAGGCTGGGTGGGCCCCAGAGCCGGTCTGGACCCAGAGGCTAGAGGAAAAATCCTCTGCCCCCGTCGGGGATCGAACCCTGGTCGCACAGTCTGTAGCCAGTCACTATACCGAATGAGCTAGGCCGGCTCCCCATAATTTCATACCCTAAAATAATACAGGACGAGGTGTATGGACCACAGATATTCTTATCTGAACTAGCCCCTGTCTAAACCAGAAGTTTTATTGTTAGGCCTACATAGTAACTAAACTCGCTCGTAGTTTCCAGTATTGCCTTTTTTCAAAACACTTGTAATTAACACTCTTTATTCAAATTAAGGCACAGGCAAACACAACAAACTATAATGCGGATATTAAACTTACCGTATTACTGGTGAAATATGCGCTAACTCCGAAATCTGCAATAGCGACATGACCGCAAGCATCAAACAGTATATTTCCTGGCTTTATGTCGCGGTGGATTATACCATTCTGTAAGAAATTATCAAATTCCTTGCTCAGTGGAATAAAATATGGAACATGTTGCTTTCTTAATGTGGTAGTGAGATATAGTTCATTATTTTGCTTTCTTGGTATGTCATATTATCTAAATTGTCATACAGATTGTTAATGATTACACACAAACCCACCAGGCTTAATTAATTAAGTACTTTAAGGATTTAATCTGCATTATTATATATTTTATTGCAACAGTGTGCTTACCTCGTGAAGATGCTGTATGCCCAGGGCTATCTCGGCTAGGTACAGCTGTGCATCACTCTCTGTAAGGTGGCCCATCTTATATATCAAGCCAGCAAGGTCACCAGCTGGGTAATAGTCTGGAAAAATAATAACACAATATTGTTATTGTAAGGACTTTAGTAATATTAGAGGTCAGTGAATATTACTGCGTCTTGTATATTCACTTTGTTACTGCTAAGTGACACGTTGCAGAAGACTCAAAACTGAAAGTTACTGTACACACAGGCAGTGGATTTCTCCCTCATTTGGGGATGAACCAGAATCTTTACACACAGTTGTGTTGTACATCTCTGCGAGACAATACCTGCAGCCCTAGCAAGACCCAGCACACGATCTTTGAGAGGTGATGTAAACAATACCACCACCCTTCTTCCCGTGGTTTGCATGTCCTAAAAACATTTAACTGGCAGTGGAACGTATTTTACTGTTATATACATTTATGCTGATCTTCTACTCGCATAACCAATTTCATAAAGATGGTCTTATGTGACGAGTTTTTTTTGTAACTGTCCCATAACCTTGTTATAAGACCTCTCTGACCAAAAACATTGATGAAACTGCATAACATGCCCCACTTCGCTTTGGAAACATTTGATCAGTTTGATCAAAATGATTCTTCCAATTCAAATGGTTATCAGTTTATAGACCAAAGGAATGTTTGATCGCTTACTCTTCTATATATTTTACATTATTTTTAATACTTAATATGTAATATGGTGAATTATTTGTTAAAAAGTCTTATTAATTTTGTCATTTGATATTAGGGCTTAGTTCTTCTCAGCGAATCAATTACTCATGTGAGAGAGAACTGAATTTGCCAATGTACAGAAATCATTAACATTTGTATTACAATTATGACACAGTGAATATTATGGATTCTGACAAGTTCTTTTTATTATTGAAGGAAGGTAATTTGTCTGAATTACGGAAACTTAACCCCCTAAATTTGACCCTAGGAGAACTCTGTGTCACTGTTGCACACTTGGAGAATAAATTTGGAGCTGCACTAGTTAATTTCATTTCCACTTTTGTTTTCTTTTTGTAAGGTATGATCCAAACAAGTGCACAGCAGTTTCCTGAATGCCAACAAAATGTAATGTACCCAACAAGATGTCATGATTTACGCAGTCAGAAGCTTCTTTTACATCACAAAATATTCCTTCAACATGCATTTTTTGGTTTGTAACTTTTAATACATATTCTGTTTGCTTGAATCCTGCATTTTGAGTGCATAAACATTTTATTCTACTATAAAAAATTGTGATTTGTCGTCGTTTCGTCAAAAAATGACAATGACAACACAACAAAGAGATCAAAAACTATCAAGCCAGTCGCATGTCACTGCTCCAGGAGCAGCACATCTCATTCTTGAGAATTGACTAACATTTGGCCTAAAACATCAGAAAAGTAAAAGAAGACGTTATCAACTATTTGAAGTACCAACTCCAACAAGGTAAACTGTTACTCATTCGATATATTACGATTAAGAAAACTGTTATGAAAACTGACTTTATGATCGATTTTAAGACGAAGATTTGCAAAGGTGAAGCTGGACGTAGAAAGTTGACTGACCAAGAACAGTTGGCCTCTGAACAGCGACGTAAAGAAGTAAAATATCAGATTAGAGAAAGCGCTCCGAAAGGAGCGCGTTGCTCTAGTAAAGCGAAAATGTCGACTAATCTGTTATGAATTTTATTGCTTAAGTTATTGTGCCTAACCTTTAATACTTTCTTGGCGGTAGTTAACAGTTAAAATAAGTTTTTAATTAGTCACAAATGATTTTATCTCCATATTTGTCAGAATAAATTTCTGTGTGTGTGTGTGTTTTATAGGTGCTGTGCCCCTTATATTTCAAAAGGAATATTTTTGCTAAGGTTAGGCCGGGCGCAAACGGAGCCACTAGTGGTCGCCACAAGCTGCGGACTATATTTTGTATGGAGTTTTAATAGACAGCGCAGACACGGCGTTCGTAGTGGCCCGACCGGGCCACTCGCTGCGGTAGTGGCCGTGTCTCGCTACTTGTGGCTGCCTCCGACCACTGTTTATCCCGCGCAAACGTAGCCACTAGCGTCCGTCATAAAAAAACCCTAGCTCCCCACCCACTACCCTCAACACAGCTGGCAGGGCAGCCAGGTCAGTTGCTGTTCTGTGCGTTACCAGAGTGTATGTACGCCATGGAGACATTCGACACTGAATTATTCATCCATGAAATTGAGGCCCGCCCAGCTATCTGGGATTTGCGGTCTGAATTATACAGCAACAGGACAGAGAAAACAAAATCCTGGGAAGAAGTCTGCCAACTGTTTGTTGCCAACTTCAAGGAGAAGAGTATAAAAGAAAAAAATATTGCGGGTGAGTTAATATTTGTTGATTTTTGTATATTGATACACATATTTATTATAAATACATTGTATGCGTACATATATACAGGTGACAGGAATGTACTAATGGTGGATAGCTGGTCATCGATGTCCAAACTGCACATTTCATATTTATTTCCTGCATTGCCAGTGATCATTAGCACCCCAAACATACGCCATCGTCGTCTCGTGTTGCATACTATAGGTTATATTTGTTCATTTTGCAAATCCACCGGCGAAGTGGCGAGGTCAACGCGTAAGTATTTATTTTCAATATTGCATTCTGTTTTATCTTCGTGCCTCGTTAGCTCCTCAAAAAGCGTAGCAAAATGGCCGTATTCGCTGCGAGTTCGCAATATTGGATGTCTTTGTCGTCGTTTACGTCGGCGTTGTCGTATTATTAGTATTGCGACCAATGCTTCCATATCGGAGTCCATTGTGCTACTGACGCGCGGTTGGGGAAAATGTCTGCATAAAGTGGCGACCACTAGTGGTCGTGTTTAGCCACTAGTGGCTCCGTTTGCGCCCGGCCTTATAGTTAACTGAAATGTTTAATTGCTGTATTTATACTTGCACCTTAATTAAAGGACCTGTATAAATATATTCCTTACTGTAATGTAGTCTATTTAAAATAATGAAAATATTTTGTATGTATCCTGTTTCATTAACAGCCTTCTGCCAACCCTCGCTTCGCTTCTCAAATGTTATGCAGTCAGGAATAGGTTTTTGATGAACTTACCCAGTGTGAGGTACAGGCTTGATTGTGTCTGGAAAACGTAGTGTAGTCTCACCACGAACGGACTTTCGGTAAGCCTTTCGAGTACATTCTGTTCCGCAAAGTACCTTTTAGGTTTACTATTTTCATACTCATCCCTGGAGACAGGCAGGGTCTTCATGGCATATAATGTACCATCATCCATACCACCATTTTTTCGAACTAGGTAAACCGTTGAATATGCTGTAACAGTACACAATTATGTTTAATGTTGTTATCTATTCAACAAATACCTCTGATATTTGTGGATTCCCCTATCATAAGGATCAGAATTCTATATTAAACTTCTATGTAATATCAAACGTTCTTTTGTCGATACGCATTCCTTAGTAGCCTGCTATTCAAAACGTACCAAGAGCACTTCTCGTCATCTGATAGTGATGGTTTTGAATGACTAGGACATATAATTTCAAGTAACTCCTATGAACGCCCTTACAGGGTAACACAAGATAAAATCCAACTTAACTCTGTGATCTTTTCATAATTGTACTTCTTATAGTACGTAATGCATTTAAACTTCTGTAGAGGGTGCCTGACCTAGTCAAACAAAGTGCACAATTTGTTTACTTTGGAGAATCAGGCCCATATTTTATCAGCAAAGATATTCACATCTAATTTGGCAAGTATTAATGGAAAATTATACCTACCTCCTTTTCCTAAAAACTTCAGTGGTTTGAAGTCTTTCAATTTCGGAAGGTCAGACCCTGAAGTATCAGCTGTAACAAAGTATAATGATTACAGGCATGTTCTAGGGTAACCTACCCTTATTTCGCATGCATTATTAAAGTAATTAACACAGTAAACCATGTAATTCACCCATTGAATGGAGTGTCCATTATAATTAGGGAGGAAAATCACTACAAATGATGGTCTCGTTCAAAGTTTATGAAGTTTCTTTATTGTCTGTATGAATTTTACGTAATATTTTTAAGTTCATTTATATATATATATATATATATATATATATATATATATATATATATATATATATATATACATACATACAGAGTGATCCAAAAGGTTAGGGCCAAACTGAAGGAGCGTATAGAGGTACTCAGAGAGAACAACTTTCGAATAGGAATCCATGTCCTCCGAAGTTATCCTGAGTCAGTCGAGGCCATTGGATTTAGGGAAGTCTGATAACATACCGCTGAAATAATCGCACTTTGCTATTCTCCTACTATTGTCCGCGAGCTACGAGAGTAGATGTGGCCTTGTCAGCCGTTGCTTGTGTGACAGGGGGAAAGTGGGTTCCGCGCATGCGCTGGTGATGTATTCCTTACCTAAGAACATCGTGCTATCAGTCAGTCAGTCAGTCAGTACATTAGCTCACGACGTACGGCCTGTATAAACTGCGGGTCTTTTTCGATCCGCTAGTAGCACTGAATTCTACCCCACCTCCCTCAAAGATGTCAAGTCTGCTCTCGTGGCTCGCGGACAATAGCTTAATTTTGACTCACACGTATCCCGTCAGACTCTACAGAGGCCCCTGGGTTGTTTACATTGTGTTTGTGAGTTGATAGTGACTGGTGTCCTAAAACAAAATTAAGGTAGTAGGAAAATAGCAAAGTATGGTTATTTCAGCGGTATGTTATCAGACTTCTTTACCTTCAACGGCCTCGACTGACTCTCCTATTCGAAAGTTGTTCTCCCTTTTGAATCGCCCTGTATATATATATATATATTTTTATTTGTAGTATTTTGTCTGATGACAGGTCCATATGAACAGGATCCTTCCATCCTTTTCTCGGATTGGGACCTGTTCATATACGTTCTTGGCAGATGATCCAGGAGTGGTTTGCCATTGCCTTCTTCTGTGTGTGAATGGAGTAATTGTTGGGATGCCACGGAGGAAAACTCCGTGTTGCCTAGACCACGGCCTTGCCCAACACAAGTTATAAATTCGGGCACCGCCGGGAATCGAACCCGAGACCCCAGGATTACATATATATATGTATATATATGGCAGATGAGTCTGAACAGCTGATCTTAAACCACAGTTAAGGAATATGTATCACATCTGTCTGTTTCTTCAGTATTGAACTACATCCACATAACGTAATTAAAAACAGTATCGACAACCCCAGACTTCAAGATCTCACATCATAACCAAACTGAAAAATCCCACTGCAACAACATAAGAGGAATTTAGATCAGACTTCATCATACCTAATTCTGTTACCCTTATCTGTTTAACATTTCTACTTCTATTTTATTAATAATTATTTTAGCATTTTACATCCTACTTTGTTAAATGATACATATTTTGTCGTATACCAGGCGGATGTGACATTTTGGCTTCTTTGCTGTTAACTGCTGGTGTTTCATCTGTATGAGGGGTATTTATTGTCTGGTTGTGTGTGACATTAGAGACAGATTCCTGGTTGTCGTGGGTGTTCGATGAGTTCTGAGCATTGTGGTCATCGGGATTAGCTTGATTCTGGAAAAGAGAATGATAACCTCTTGAGGTCAAAACACTTTTGGCACTAAGTGTCATTTTCAAAGTTTAAACAGGTTTTTAAGGAGAAGAGAAGGTTTGTCATGTGCCACCTCAAATCAAGTTGCAGTTGATGGTTATGGACAACAAAGAAATAGGACGATACCTAAGAACAGGCTAAAGAAATCCCTAATAGAAATGCACATGAATGTCCACTGATAAACTCGATGGACCACATCATTTCAGAAGCTATTAGTTGCTCATCCGGGGAAAAATGTTATGCCTTTTAGGAAATTCTAACTCTCACTGCCATATTAAAGAAAGTTCAGCACTGGTGACTAATATCTTTTATGTGTTCTGCATGTCTCACCTATCTCATCCTCCTTGGTGTATGATTCTAATACCAGTTGATGAAGAGTACAAACTATGCAGCTCCTGATTATACAATTTTAACACCCTCTCTCCCGTTACGTCAAATGTTCTCCTCAACATACTATTATTGGACACTCGATAATATAGAATATACGTTGTAGCATCCAAGAAGAATTTTCTTAATGTCACAGAACAACAGTTAAAAATTAATGTTCTTGTGCATTTTTATCTTTACGCCTGTTAAATTTCTTGGTACATCGCAGACCATAAAGTGTGATGTTCTGAACCGAATGGAAGCAAGTATTCCCAGAACTTAATATGATTTTATTTTCTGCAACACTTAAAACTTTACGTAAACTAATTTTAATTTCTCGTATTCAATCCGTAATACTTCTGCTTGGTTTTTTTGTCTCACGAAGTCTACGAAGTTCTGAGATTTGAGGTTATTACAGCGGTAAGTAAGAAGGTGGTCTATTTTATGGATTGTAGAGCTGTGTAGTCTGGTAGAAGTTTACCGACGTTTTAGGGGTATTGCTGTGTACATGTTGACCCAAGTACCTCTGAAACGTTAGTAAATTCTGCCCGACTACTCCAGATGACAAGGCAACTTCCCTTGAATTTTTGTTTAAACTTCTAGGACTTTAGACAAAATGGAAATGAGTTGCTTTTACCTCCTCGTTCCAAATATTTTTGGGACTTTCGGCTTTTAAATTCTCCTCTGATTCCTCACTATTAGTGACTTCGAATTTGTCGTCCTCGATTAAGTCTGGATGCCGATGGACTTTCTTCTTCATCTTATTTATTTTATGTGACATCATGTCTTTGGTGTTTTTTAGTATTTTGCTGATTTTGTGAAATTTTGATTCTTCTTTGGCGATTTTGACACTCGTCTTACTATTTTTAGACGAGCGATGGTGTTTCTCTGACGTTTTGACTGGGAGCATGTCGTGTTCAGCCAGGAGCCTATTTACTATTTCATTCAGTTTGTTAAATCTGTACATAAGATCCTTCTTAATTCTTTTTTCAGCATGTTGCTGCTCGAATATTTTTGAGTCAAACACCTTATTATTAGCAGAGATTATTTCCATCCTTTGTTCTAGTATGTGCAGTCTCGCCGCAAAATCCACATTTCTTTCCGGTAAACTGTGGTACTGTCTTTGCAGATCCAACATTTTGTGATGTATGTTTCGGTTGTCAGCTAAGAGTTTGATTATATCTTCAGTCATGTCTGTGGTTCCGTGTCTGACTGTGGTAAGCCCCGCCATAGCATCACGAACCTGTTTATTTTCAGATTCAATGTTCACTAGAGCGTTACTAATTTCTTTTATTTTGTCCGTGTTTTCCTTGACTTTTTTAGTTTCTATGCTTTGCTGATTAGTCAACTCCTTCACGTCAACATGTACTTTTTCATTCACAAGCGAGAAATCCTCTAAACAACTACTGAAGTTATCCAGTCTGTCTTTGAATTCCATTATAACCTCTAGATTTACATCTTCAGCCGTGTCCTTATCTGCACTCTGATTCAGTCTAGTAATGTTTTCCTGGGTTTTTGTCGTGCCACTATGATTCTGTTGCTCTAGCTTCGGTGTTGTAAAATCCAGCTTCTCATTTTCAGATGAGATGCTGTCGAGAGTTTCATTTATTCTATTCAGTTTGCAGATGGTTTCCTGATTTCTTTTCTCTTCTTGGTTGGGTTCGACCAAGATCCTGATGCCATTCTCGACAATTCTCCTAAACACGCTCAAGGTTAGACTATTTAAAGTCTTTTGATGGCGGAACTTTTCTTTTACTTCATCACGCAGATCCGAATTACTTTCTTTTGTCCTGTTTATTGTTTCCTGCAGTATCTTTAGTTTTTTCAGCGTATGGAGAATATCCTGATGGTTATTCTGATGTTTCTTATTATCATTCTCTATTGCGTTGTCCTCATCTACTCTCTCAACATGCTTCCTTAGTTTCTCATATTTTCGATCGTAATTTTCTAATTTATTTATAAACATATCCCTCTCCTCATAGACTTCACCAACGCGTGCTAGTTTTTCCTGAACAGCTGTTAGATCATCTCTTAACTTATTAACAGTCTCTTGCATTGTTGCCCCTGAAGTGCGGTGGTAGTCTTTATTGTATTCCTCCACTTGGTATTTTGAAGATAATGTCTCCTCTTTAGTGGGGTTTCTCACCATGGACCTGCAGTCAACAAGTTCACATTACTTTCCATCATCATCATCACAGCCCTTTTGTAGGGCCTTGCCCCCCTCATCATTATAGCTGTGTTCTGAATTTCAACACGTTTTTGAAAAGAGATTCCTTAAAAAAATGTACGTATGCTTATATTAACATTACGAAATATATTGCTTTTTCATGTATAAATTATTTAGTTATTTTATTAAAAAATAATTGTTTTTGATATTGCTTATTATAAAGCCATTCAATAACTCAGTAACACCTTTAAATACAAATCATATAAAGATCATTCAGCTGTCTGTAAAGAGTAACAATATAGCATTTAAAAACATTAAGTACTTATTTTATACATAGGCATTATTCAGGCTAACCATTTTAAAGCATCATATATATTATATTATGTATATTATTGAACATAAGGGCAACGAAACAAACCTTTATGGACAACCCTGTGCCAAATTTAAGAGAGATGAAATAATGTCTGAATTATCTGCGTTATCTTTACAAGAGGAGATTATTTTATGTATTATCTCATTCACGACTGGCAATGTAAGTGCCAGTATTAAATTTTATCTGTGGCCCTTGACAAATTAATGAATGAACACTGTGGGCTGTGGTAATGGAAAGGTTGCCGATTCCTCATCTGGAGTATAGTCTAACTCGGACTCGAACCGCGTGCTCTGGGCTGCTGTAATCTTTACTGAATGGAAATTATGACACAAAATTAAGCATTTCATAAAGACTGGCTTCTGGGACTTCAGTGTTCAGGTTATTAAAGGATTATAAATCGGCCATTCACGGTCAACTGCCACGTAAAGTAGACCATAACATAAGGCCATTGTAAATAATATTAAAAAAGTACCGTTAGGAGAAAAGTAGAGGATATTATTCTGATGTTTTATTTTATTTTGAAATTATTGAGAATTTTCTATTGTCTCTTATTTAAAATTATGTCAACAGATGTTTATTATTATCGTGTGAAGAGATTAGATTCTAACTTATGTATGGGTTAAAAACAAAAATAGAATATATTATTGCTGGTCTGACAAGAGTTCAATGTTTCGTTAGTGGTCAATTTTATGGGATGAAGCAATAGGTTACTTTGGCAAAACTTTTTGAGGTTGTCCAAGATGTGTTGGACAACCTCAAAAAGTTTTGTAAAGAAACTAGCCATGTTGCTTCCAAATACGTCTATAATTTCTTGTATTAGCCCAACAATAATTATACTTTTGATGATATGATATAATTCTTTAGCTTAATTTTAGAATTACGTACTGAGATGGAGAAGTAACACATTTTCTGCCGATACAATGTACTAGAGTAGCTAATCGTAAATCTTACAATAACATCTCATTAAACTTCAGTATATTTGGGCTAGTAGCCAGAGTAGTTGATGCACCTTGTGTATGTAATTATGATTCTTGCATTTAGAAGTTCACACACCTTAATTCATCGTGTTGGCTGCCCTGGGAATCCTGACAGTTCGACTCGTAATATTTTCCAAAATACTGTAAAAGAAAAGGTATTATATAGAAATTAAACAATGTAGCATTTGAGGTCTTTACGGTGGCGAGTCTGGTATAAGTTTACCGACGTTTCAGAGGTCCTTGCCGCCTCCATCATTCTACCAGACCACACGGCTCAACAACCCAGAAGATAACCATCTTCTAATTAAAACAATTTTTACAATAAACAGCACGCAGTCTGTTTAAGAAACTTTTATCTCGCAGAAATATACTTAACGCTGGGATCAAAATTAGAGGAGGAATTGATTTTGAGAAAACCTATCGTGAATATACTGTTCCTAGCACATTGAGGAACACGAACAAGTATAATATATCAGCTACCGTACAATTTTTGGAGTTAACCAAGGTGGATATTATATCAGGGTCAAGCTGAGCTACGCAAATACCAAACTTTATAGAAATTCGTGAGCTATAAGATGTGATATTTGCGTTACGAAGAGCCAATATAATTAGCGAGAGACAGCTCAATCCGGTTTATTAGGCTAGTAGCGTCTGTACGAGGCTTAGCCTACACTTTATCCTAAGAAACTTCTATCATCTTGGGTTTACGTTGCTAAAAAGTGTATGAGACTAACCATGCGCACAATTTTTATTCCACATCAATTTATTTACTTTCTGTTATTATTATAATTTACTGCTTCCACCACCATTAATAATAATAATAATAATAACTAATTGGAGTTAATGAAAAGATAATATCTTTCACTAAGAAAGCTATGAATAATTGGAAAATTAGTATGAAACTAAATACGGGAGATAAAGTAACTGAAACAACAGATATCAGAGTAAATTGTGGAATATTTCAAGGTGATTCACTCTCGCCATTATTATTTTGTATTAGTTTAATCAAACTTACAGCAGAGCCCAACCGAATGAATATAGGATATGAAGAACATGAGATTAAAACAAAAGTCTCACGCCTGATCTACATGGACGACTTAAAACTGATATGCAAATCAGAGACTGAACTTCAGAAACAACTACATACAGTTAGTACATTCAGTAAGGATATTGGAATGAAATTTGGACTGGACAAATGTGCAAAGGTTGTGTATAAAAAAGGAAAATTTGCTGAATCAGAAAATCTGTTAATTGATATAGACACAGAAATACAACAGCTTGAACAAGGAAAAGCATATAAATACTTAGGAATTGAGGAAGGAGATGGCATACAACATCAACAATGAAAGATAAACTGAAGAATGAATATAATGGAAGATTAAGGATGATACTGAAATCTGAACTGAATGCCAGAAACAAAATCACTGCCATAAATGCATTAGCAGTTCCATTACTGAGGTACAGTTTTGGACTAATTAACTGGAGACTGGAAGAACTGAAGAAATTTGACAGAAAAACAAGGAAACTGTTGACAATTTATGGGATCCATCACCCGAAGGCAGACGCAGACAGAATTTACGTAAAGAGGAAGGAAGGGGGGAGAGGACTGGCACAAATTGAAGCAGGATACAAAAGTTAAATAGTTAATATTGCAGAGTATTTGCACATAAAGCATCAGAAGGATCCATATGTTAATATCATAAAATTACAAGACAGGTCTCAATAAATAATGAACTCAATAACTAAGACAGCATCGAAAATCAAAGAAGAACTAAATTCTGAAGATGAAATCAATGACACAAATGAAGGAAAACAAATTAAGACATTGATCCAAGACAGTATAAAGAAAAAATGAGAGAACAAAATAATGCATGGACAGTATCTCCGAAGTTTGGACAGACAACTTACTAGCAAAGAAGACACGTTTCTGTGGCCAACAAGAGGAGATCTGAAAGGGGAAACTGAAAGTCAGTTTCCCTCTTCAGAATGATCGTGTCTGTACTCGGCTGCCTTTTAACATATGCAGGAACGCTGGGATAAAGCTAGAAGAGAAGAACTGGTATGAACACATCCCGAAGACAGTGGAGACAAGCCAAGATAGCCAAATAACTATTTTGTGGAACCAACAAATCAGAACAGATGGAACCATCCCAAATAATAAACCAGATATTATAATCAGAAACAAAAACGGAACTTGCCTCTTGATTGACATAGCAATACCGACTGCCAGGAATGTGATTAAGAAGGAAGCTGAGAAGATCTTGAAATACAAGGACCTTCTCATAGAAATACAGAGAATGTGGAAAGTTCAAGCAAAAGTAATCCCAATAGTTATAGGAACAACAGGAACTGTCTCCAGGTCACTCAAAAATATTTGACCAACATCCCGGGCGAACACGACGTCAGGGAACTTCAGAAGACCGCCATTTTGGGAACTTCAAACATCATTCGGAAGACGCTTTCATAAAATAAAATTATATAATACATGTGGCACTTGCTAAAAACAATATGGATCCCGGAAATAGCTGCTGCCCTATGTACCTTAAGGTACAATTTGGCTGCACGCGACAGAGACAAGCGACCGAGGCAGGCGACAGAGTTACGAGACCGAGACTGGTCGCTTCCTGTCTGCTCTCTGTACAATCGTATGAAGTACAACTACGAGCGCGAGACAAAGACAGGCGACAGAGACAAAGCACAGGCGAAAGCTCTCGGACCAGTAGTGTCTTGTTGAGTAAAATAATGGCAGAAATTAAATTTACTGGTGACCAAGATGAGCAATTGGTAGAATTAGTAGCAGAAAACCGACCACTGACCACCGACAGAAAGATCCTTCTTCACGTCTGGTTTTGAATATTGAACTCATAGGTTTTCTTTGTTTCTTTCGCAATAAATAACACAGCAACACATCATCTTCTTCGATTAACCTTTTTAGAAGCATTTTTGTACTCATTTTTCACAGAATATGTGCACGTATGTCTCAACAAAACAAAGAAAACAAACACTTTGCCGCATGTCTCGGTCGTCACCTCAAAAGTGTGTGGCGACTCTGTCGCCTGCCTCGGTCGCTTGTCTCTGTCGCGTGCAGCCAAATTGTACCTTTAGAGACAAGGTCTGTCTCGGGCACATGGAAGTACATACCCCATAAAGTGTTGAAGAGTTGGGATAATGATAATAATACGACTGAACGCGTAAATTATGTTGAAAACATTCACTTATATTCAGGCGGCTTTCTAGAACAATAAGGAATTTTACTAAATGTGTAACTGCAGCCGAAATAAATTCGGTGTTATTACTAACCTCTTTAATCAAAGATCTTTTCCTCCAATCGCTCTTCCACATGATTTGATAAAACTAAATAAATCCTTATTCTTTCTATAAATGAAATAGTTGTACAACAGACTTCAAATGCTCGCTTTGACTTGTACGGTACTTGTATCCCCGGAAACGGTAGTTGTTTATTTACAAAAATCCCAGAGCGCAACAATGTTGAATTCTGTTGTTGGCATGCAGTTTGTTTAATTGCTAGCCTCTAGATGGGGTATTGAAACAGCTGCTGATTCCTGTAAGATTTGAGGTTTTCAGGCTTTGAGTATGAAGATTTCTGTCTTATGGGTTGTTGCGCTGTGTAGACTGGTAGATGTTAACCGACGTTTCAGAGGTCATACTGCCTCCGTCATCAGGGCGATGAAGATTTCTGTCTTCTGGGTTGTTGCGCTGTGTAGTCTGGTCGATGTTTACCAACGTTTCAGAGGTCATACTGCCTCCATCATCAGGGCGATGAGTATGAAGATTTCTGTCTTCTGGGTTATTGCGTTGTGTAGTCTGGTCGATGTTAACCAACGTTTCAGAGGTCATACTGCCTCCTTCATCAGGGCGATGAGTATGAAGATTTCTGTCTTATGGGTTGTTGTGCTGTGTAGACTGGTAGATGTTTACCGACGTTTCAGAGGCCATACTGCCTCCGTCATCAGGGCGATGAAGATTTCTGTCTTATGGGTTATTGCGCTGTGTAGTCTGGTCGATGTTAACCAACGTTTCAGAGGTCATACTGCCTCCGTCATCAGGGCGATGAGTATGAAGTTTTCTGTCTTCTGGGTTATTGCGCTGTGTAGTCTGGTCGATTTTAACCAACGTTTCAGAGGTCATACTGCCTCCTTCATCAGGGCGATGAGTATGAAGACTTCTGTCTAATGGGTTGTTGTGCTGTGTAGACTGGTAGATGTTAACCAACGTTTCAGAGGTCATACTGCCTCCGTCATCAGGGCGATGAAGATTTCTGTCTTCTGGGTTGTTGCGCTGTGTAGTCTGGTCGATGTTAACCAACGTTTCAGAGGTCATACTGCCTCCGTCATCAGGGCGATGAAGATTTCTGTCTTCTGGGTTGTTGCGCTGTGTAGTCTGGTCGATGTTAACCAACGTTTCAGAGGTCATACTGCCTCCGTCATCAGGGCGATGAAGATTTCTGTCTTATGGGTTGTTGCGCTGTGTAGTCTGGTCGATGTTAACCAACGTTTCAGAGGTCATACTGCCTCCGTCTTCAGGGCGATGAGTATGAAGATTTCTGTCTTCTGGGTTATTGCGCTGTGTAGTCTGGTCGATGTTACCAACGTTTCAGAGGTCATACTGCCTCCATCATCAGGGCGATGAGTATGAAGATTTCTGTCTTATGGGTTGTTGTGCTGTGTAGACTGGTAGATGTTTACCGACGTTTCAGTGGTCATACTGCCTCCGTCGTCAGGGCGATGAAGATTTCTGTCTTCTGGGTTGTTGCGCTGTG
The DNA here is from genome assembly GCF_977971745.1 of Zootermopsis nevadensis. NCBI lineage: Eukaryota > Metazoa > Arthropoda > Insecta > Blattodea > Termopsidae > Zootermopsis > Zootermopsis nevadensis. The sequence goes on along the minus strand of NW_028259144.1, from coordinate 7,847,115 downwards.
TAGTCTGGTCGATGTTAACCAACGTTTCAGAGGTCATACTGCCTCCATCATCAGGGCGATGAGTACGAAGATTTCTGTCTTATGGGTCGTTGCGCTGTGTAATCTGGTAGATGTTTACCAACGTTTCAGAGGTCATACTGCCTCCGTCTTCAGGGCGATGAGTACGAAGATTTGCGTCTTCTGGGTTGTTGCGCTGTGTAGACTGGTAGATGTTTACCGACGTTTCAGAGGTCATACTGCCTCCGTCATCAGGGCGACACAGCGCAACAACCCAGAAGACAGAAATCTTCTGCTCATCCACGTCTATAGCGTACTTTATAAAACTTTACAAATAACAATTGACTACGATAGTGGTGTGCAACCGAGAGTGCCGCGGAGGCCATTTGGATGTGTCACAAAATTTTCACCCCTCATATTATAATTATAACAATCAGCTTTTTAAATAATTATAATTGTGAACAGTGAAATCAAGGAACTTATAATATTCAAAATACTTCATTTTGTCTATATTTGATGGTATTTAATCTTGTAAATTTTTCTGTTTTTTTTTATTTTTTAGTATTAATGAAGTGAATGATTATATTACGTAGGCATATTATTTAGCCCATTTACTTATAAATTATCACTCAATAAAGGAATTTAATTGAATTATTATTAATATGGTACATTTATATATTTAGTTTCATTTGTGTGTTTTTGTATTTGTAATGTTATTACTTTTATTATTATTGAAAAGAATTTAATTATTATATTATTTTTTATCCTGTACTGTTGTTCAGTACCTGGCTGTTATTGGGCCTTATTTGGCTGTTGTCAAGCACTTAAATAAATTAATTGAATTGAATTGTATAATGAGATAAATAATTGTTTATCTTGTTTAATGCTGTCTCAGTTTTAATTTTATTCATTATGCTCGGGAATTGGAAAATAACACATCCGCTATATATGTATAAATGGGGACCACATAGCTATTAAATGGATTAAAGATTTTTATAATTAGATAATTATTTATGACTAGCTTTATTTTAAATCTAATATTTTTTCTGCTCACATCCACTGTTTGTAAATGGCCGTCATATTCCATATGCAGTGGAATCTTTGGGTCGTGGAAAACTGATTTTGGATACTATGAAATAATTACATATAGTCTATATATAAAATATGGATAAATAACTAAATTTAAATGATTAAACGACATGTATAGATACGTTTAATTTATTTCAAATAATGCATATATTTAATAATAAAGAAGGATAATTATGAACATCAAATAGAATATTTTTCCGTTGGGGTCGATTTGTAAGAAGTTGTCGCGGTCAATCAATGCCATAGACCATCTAACCCCCCCCACAATATACAAAATGGGGTTGGTGTGCCGCCATGACTCTTCGATAATATTTAATGTGCCGCGAGTGTTGAAAGTTTGCGCAAGTCGCACATTTTTATTCTCGGCACCATCAAGTATTAGACGTTCGGTTATGTGAGTACCCTCTTTTAAAGAATTTTTCTAATGGCGTAAATTCTGGGGTTGTTTTACCACTCATTTAACCGCGGATGGGGGATCAGTAATTGCAGGCATCCGTGTAATGCATTAAGCACTTGTTAACTTTCGCTTGTCAAGAAAGTTAATGTTTATGAAGTACATACAGAAATGTACATATTGCATTCTTTTTTCGTTTGTTACGACGGATTACCTGAATAGTTTTATTGGATATTTAACTGTCAAGTCATATTTTGTAAATGAATACGTAAAAAGCCGACAGCTGACATCTACTATGAACATTTTGTGATCCTACTTTAGATGTTTTCCATTCCAAAATGCTGGAAGTACGGATTAGTGTCCCATTCCGGCAAATTAATTTTGTTATTTTCGGGACAAAGTGATTTTGAAATTTGTATTTAATTTTTCCAAATTTTGTTTTTAATTTTGGAAACTCTTGGAATTTACATTTTTATGTGAATTAGGCATATTCCTGTAATTACAAGAAATTGAAACCTGTCATCTTTATGGAGTAGGCCCACGTGTGCACAGAATAGACAGGCAAACAGACTGAGGGAAGAATCCATTGCATCCGTCTGGTTTCAATCGTAGATGGTCAACTCAACTTAATAATTACCGGCGCTGGCTGACATAATTACTTCGACTCGTGTGAAGGCTAAAGTTCCCAGTTCTTATTGCTTTTACATGAATCAAATTAAAACTGGTAATTTTTCAGATATTTGAATCATATCTTCAAAAGTATTGGATGCTCGCGGGTACCAGATCCAATGTACATATAGACACTAAATGACGAATCCATTGCTGCTGTAGGAGTTCGAGCCCTTTTCGTCTATTCATCGTAATCTGACACTACTCCGAATGAGCTGAATTTGATGGTACCTTTGACAGGCTGTGTGATTCGTATATCGTGAAGTATAAATGAAATTACTAATCAAAATTTTTTTGATATTTTTTTAAATTCAAATTTCCCGCAAATTTTAAGTATATAAGAATTATGCTAATGGTAATTTTTCAGATATATGACACCCTTGCACCAACGTATTGGATGGTCACGGGTCCCGAGATCCGGTGCACATGCAGAGGCTAAGGGAGGAATCCATTGCCCCTGTAGATATTCGAGCATCGATCCTTCGTTAAGCGTAAACGGACATTACACGGAATCAGCTATAATTGATTGAATCGCTGTTATAAGAACTACGAAAAGTTTTAACGACTTTGGTTCATATCTACTTACGGATGATTTTCCAGAAAAGGAATTTTGAGAAGCTTTATTATATGAATTATTTAATTTCATACTGTTTTGTAGAACTTAACTCCATATGAAATACGCTAATTTTTATAATTTTTCAGATATTTGAGTCGTATGAAAAAAGTATTGGATGCTCTCAGATCCCCTGATCCCTTGTAAATTTGGAGGCTGAGGTAGGAATCCATTGGCCTTGCAGGTTTTCGAGCTTGTTTCGTGGATTCAGTGAAAACAAACACAATTCCGAATGAAATGCGTTGGATCGACCTGTTGGAAGGCTGTGGGATATGTATATCTTCGTATTTACATTCATGTGGCTCTTATCTAATTTAGGATGGTTTTACAAAGCAAATATCTTTGAGAAACTTTAGGTATTTTTAATTTTTATTTTGAAAATAACCGGTATTTCTATCTTTTATTTGAATTATGCAAATATTGCTAATTTTCCAGATTAGAATGTTCGGAAATCCATTGCTTTCGACTGGTCTTTGTGCTCTAGAGATAGCTGAACGTGTAGGAAAGGAATCTCGTGTACTTAGTCCATAATTTACAAAGAAGTACTGAATGTAATTTATTACGCTTTGTTGTGGTCAGTCTTCTTCTTTTACTATACTATAAAAATTTGTGATTAGTCGTTGTCTTCAACCAATTTGTCGTCAAAAAATAACGTCATCAACAATGCCAACAGATATTTGTTTACTCGGCATTGTTGTGTTCCACAACAATGCCGAGTAAACAAATAACGCTTCACAACAAAAGAAATCAAAGAATATCAAGTCAGTCGCATTATCACTGCTCCAGAAACAGCACGTCGCATTCTTAAGAATTGACTAACAGTTGTCCTAAAACATCAGGAAAGTGAAAGAAGACGTTATCAAGTATTTGAAGTACCAACTCCAACAAGGTAAAGTGATACTCATTCGATATATTACGATTATGAAAACTATTATAAAAACTGACTTTATGATCGATTTTGAGACGAAGATTTGCAAGGGTGGGGCTGGACGTAAAAAGTTGACTGAACAAGAACAGTTGGCCTCTGAACAGCGACGTAAAGAACTACAACATGAGACCTATTTAAGAAATAAAGAAAAGCGAAAGAAGACTTACATTGATAAACGAGACCATATTAGGAACACATGTAGAAAACTTATTCAACAAAAACAGAAGAGCAAAAAACAAACAAACGAAGATTTGCAAGGGTGGGGTTGGACGTAGAAAGTTTACTGATCAAGAACAGTTGGCTTCTGATTAGCATCGTAAAGAACTAAAATATCAGACCTATTTAACAAATAAAGAAAAGCGAAGGGAGACTTACATTGATAAACGCAGAAAATCTTATTCAACAAGAACAGAAGAGCAAAAACAAACAAATGAAGATTTGCAAGGGTGGGGTTGGACGTAGAAAGTTGACTAATCAAGAAAAGTTGGCCTCTGATTAGCGACGTAAAGAACTAAAACATCAGATCTACTTAACAAGTAAAGAAAGGGGAAGGGAGATTTACATTGCTAAACGAAGAAAAACGTATTCAACAAGAACAGAAGAGCCGAAGAAAACAAACGAAAACTTGCAAGGGTGGGTTTGGAAGTAGAAAGGTGACTAGCCAAAAACAGTTTGCCTCTGAACAGCGACGTAAAGAACTAAAACATAAGACCTACTTAACAAATAAAGAAAAGCGAAGGGGGAATTACTTGGAAGGTTAAGGTTGAGGTTGAACGTAGATAGTTGACTAACCAAGAACAGTTGGCCTCTGAACAGCGACGTAAAGAACTAAAACATCAGACCTACTTAACAAGTAAAGAAAAACGAAGGGTTATTTACATTAATGAACGTAGAAAAACTTATTTAACAAGAACATAAGAGCAGAAGAAAACAAACGAAGACTTGCAAGGGTGGGTTTGGAAGTAAATAGTTGACTAACCAAGAACTGTTGGCCTCTGAACAGCGACGTAAAGAACTAAAACATAAGACCTACTTGACAAATAAAAAAAGCGAAGGGGGTATTACTTGCAAGGTTGGGGTTGGACGTAGATAGTTGACTAACCAAGAACTGTTGGCCTCTGATCAGCGACGTAAAGAAGTAAAATATCAGATTACAAGAAGCGCTCCGAAAGGATTAGTCGTCGTTTTCTTACACAAGGGTTGAAACACTTGAATGAGACATAATTTAACCCTTCCGAAGGGGGTTAGTTTAGTGTCTTACTCAAGAATTTAAAACGCAATCAACCACCCCGGAGGGAGGTTCGTCAAGTATTTTAAACACCATTCGGGGGGGGGGGTTAGTTTAGTTTCTTACTCAAGGGTTAAAACACTTGAATGAGACACTTAACTAACCCCCCGAAGGGCAGTTAGTTTAGCATGTTACTTAAGATTTCAAAACGCAACCAACCCCCTATTGTTTTAACCCTCAATTCGGGACGGTTAGTTTAGTTTCTTACACAAGCTTGGTTGCGTTTTACAAACTTGACCAACCCCCCCGTAGGAGCTCCGAAAGGAGCGCCCTGCTCTAGTTTAACTAAAATATCTGGACATATTTCCAATTGTTAAGTTCTGACAAGTAACGGAGACTTTTCATGTGCTTACATTTCTGTGCCTATCTCGATCGTAGCTCGATAAATATTTATCAGAGCAAAACATTGTTCCTAACAAGAGTTGTACAGAGAAATTAAACCCAGATTTCATTGCCAGTTTCCTACAATCTCGGTCCGGAGACTGGCTTTCCTGACAGGGGTTTCGTGGTTTTTCCTCATTACCTCCAGGCAAATGACAGGATCTTACCTTAAATTAGGCCACGGCCGCTTCCTTTTCCATCCTTTCAAATACACTATCAAGCTCTCATTAGTCTGAACTACCGAAAGGCGTAGTTTACACCACGCAACAACACAGAAGACAGCATCTTCTTACTGTGTGTTATTAGGAAAATAACCACAAACAATTTCGAGTCTGTCGACAATAGATGGCAGCTGTTGCGCAACGTAGCAACATTCATAAGTGGTGAGTATCTCAACAATAGATAACAATTTTGTTGCTTTCTGTAGTTGTTTAAAACAACTTTCGTTTCCGTAGTAACTGTTGTTTATAAAGATCTTGTCGACGAAGAAAATATTTCAGTTGTATATAGAAGAGGCCTGAAATACGAAGTTTCTTAATCTAAAGGACAATTTAAATATGGAAGATACCGAACGATTACTGGAAAATTGGACAAGAAATGAAGAGACTGTCGTCAACATGGTTAATAAATTTATTAGCATTTTTAGGTTATTTGAGCTACCTGTGGTGTAAAGTTTCCTAGCATTATTTACGTAATCGATATTAACTTCAAGTTACTCTTTCAAACATTTCTCTCGTAAACGTAATAGTTCGTACTGATCCTCAGCTACCACATTTATTTATTTTATTTTTTCAATTGTCCATTCGACTATCGATACGAACGTTCGTTATCTACTATTTTTTATCTAAACAACATGAAAATTTTCCTTACATTCTTCCATTTAATGTTGTGAGGCGTGTTTTACTGTTTCGTACTGGTACTGTTGAACATATAGTCTTCAGACAAGCAATTAAACACAATACAGAAGAAAGTGGTGGTCGTGATTTTGTTTATTTCTGTGTAGTAGCAGCAGCAGCATTGAAAGGGGGGTTGCGAAGGTCAAGGGCCTCTCGTGCATCGGAATTTTTATAACGTTTTTTATGAAAGCCTTGTTGTTGTTTCTTGGCTCTACAACCAGGTTGTAGGTTTTCACCTCCTCCTGAGGTTCCTTGGTCTTGAAGTGTGCATTTATAAGTAGTGAGTGACCATCCCACTGACTGCACAATTTCTACTCACTCCTGATTTGACTGCCAGAGCCATCTAACAGTTAATCAGGAGAGACTAGGTGATAAATGTCCGCTGAATTTTGCTTATGAAACATCTCGTATGATTCTCGTAAGGTTCTTTTACAGCTTGTAGGGTATTCTAAAATATGATTTGTTCTTCCTTGGTCATGTGTGATCCAACATTGGGGGAGTGGAGGTATAGCCGAGGTCAAGAAAGTGTAGGAGCTATACCTCCACTCCCTCAATGCGCCTACATGGCGTGTAGTGGGACAGCTAGCAAGACGTGAACGTTGCTTTCTCTGAACGTGTAGGTCTGAAGTGTTTGGCGTACAAGTCCGTTGAAGCCAGCTAAAATGGAACATATTACGTGTAACTGCGAACATATCACAAGAAACCGTGTTTGTATTTCATGACGTTTCTGTCCGATTGTTTCGACGACTATATGTAAACAATGAAGTGGTTCGTTGGGCACTATTTACCAACAAGGTAAAGGTGGACGGAGCTGTGAAGCCAAGATGTGTAATTTTGTTTCATGGTAAATGATAATTTTTTGTAACCATTAGGAAACTTGTGTTTTTTTCTTTAATTCTTCTGTTATTGTTAGAGAACTTTGTTTATTGCATCATTTCATATTTCTATTATTTTAATGTGAAAAATATTTTTCTCTTTAATATTGTAACGTGTTTTCGTGAGAGCAGAACAACAATGTCAATAAACAGTTTAGTTGTCTGTTTATTTACATTGTTACGTATTCGGCATTGTTGTATGTTTATAGACATTGTTGCTTTTGGCATTGTTGTATTTGTTTATAGCCATTGTGCGTTAGACATTATTGTGTCTGGCATTGTTGTGTCTGTTTAATGACATTGTTGTATTTGTATAAAAGCCGAATGACAAGCGGTTTTAGAGTGGTTGGAAAGGGAGAGTGTTAGAGTGAGGTTGTATTGTGCGGAGACTGTTGGAGGTTGTATTGTGGAAGAGTGTGAGTCAGGATGTAGAAGTGAGTTGCAAGCGGTATGCTGTTGCGGACAGTGGTGGAGTCGAGTGAGTGGAGACAACGAGAGGTCTGGTGCGACGCCGAGTAAGGACGGGTCGGCTGCGTGAGCAAGCACCGGGTACGTGGACCGGGGCGGCCGAGGGGCCAGCGTGTGTCCAGTGGGGTGCTACGGGCCGACGACGACGAGTATGGACGGGTCGGCTGCGTGAGCAAGCACCGGGTACGTGGACCGGGGCGGCCGAGGGGCCAGCGTGTGTCCAGTGGGGTGCTACGGGCCGACGTGTAGGAGAAGAGTGCGAAGAGCGGAGCTCGGGGACCAGATAGACTCGATGGAGAGTGAGAGAGAATGTGTGTTGTTATTGTAGAGAGATGACTGTATGTGCAGACCACAGTAATTGATTTAGTTTGACGTGAATAAATCAGGGTTGACAATCCAAGATCGCAAAACCCGACCCACGTTACAATATTTTATTGAAGTATGACAATTTATTGTTATTGGTTGTAATGGTTTTGTAGGTGCAACTGGAGATGGAAGTTCAACATTTACGAGAAGAGTTAAAACAAAAAGACTTTCTTCGGCGTAGTCAGAAATCGCAGCTTACGGTTCTAGAAGAGCAGCTTCAAGCAGCCAGAGGTATCATGGCGCAGCAAAAAACAGAACAAGACAAGGAATTGAGCAGGAGGGATGAGAGACTGCAACAGTGTGAACAAGAATTGCTACATATGACAATGTTAGACACTGCAAATAATGCTAGTAGAAACCAAGTGGCGGAACAGGTTAAAGTCATTGAGTATATGAAAAGTGAAAATGAGAGGAAGAACATGGACATTGCTGGACTTACAGAGAAATGTAATTCAATGGAAGCACTGATTAATGGGTTAAAATTGGCTGTTTTAAATCATGAAGCTGAAAAAGTACTCAGAGACGTTCGACAGAGTTTATATGAAGATGAGATAAAGTGTGTGGCTGAATTAAAAGGGCAGCTAGACAGGACCAAGCGGATGATGGTATTTAGAGATGAAGAAATAGAACGTCATAAAGCTGCCTTAGTTTTGGCGGCCAGTGAAATTGATGCATGCAGAAATCGTTACTTGGAAGTTGTTGAGAGGATTGAGGTTCTTCAAGCAGAAGAATGTCTTCAGAAGGAAGTTAACGTAGTTAAGTATACACAGAACTTCACCGATGATGTGGTTATACAAGCAATTAGTACAGCTCATGAATGTGCTGCCAAAGATACAATGTTGGTGAAACCCAATAATGGCCATCACTACACTGATAGTGCCTCATTATTAATCCCATAAAATCTAATATCATGATACTTAAAATACGTTTCAGAAACAAATATATCCTAATAGGTCAGATGAGAATGTTGTTTTAATTTATTACATAACCACATTTTTTTCTGTCTCTCATGACAGATAAATCATGTAATATATAACCAAATATAGAAAAAAAAACAATTACCTGTCCATCCTCTCAAGTAATAGGATTAATAATGAGGCACTTTCAGTGCAGTGATGGCCATTATTGGGTTTCACCAACATTGTATCTTTGGCAGCACATTCATGAGCTGTACTAATTGCTTGTATAACCACATCATCGGTGAAGTTCTGTGTATACTTAACTACGTTAACTTCCTTCTGAAGACATTCTTCTGCTTGAAGAACCTCAATCCTCTCAACAACTTCCAAGTAACGATTTCTGCATGCATCAATTTCACTGGCCGCCAAAACTAAGGCAGCTTTATGACGTTCTATTTCTTCATCTCTAAATACCATCATCCGCTTGGTCCTGTCTAGCTGCCCTTTTAATTCAGCCACACACTTTATCTCATCTTCATATAAACTCTGTCGAACGTCTCTGAGTACTTTTTCAGCTTCATGATTTAAAACAGCCAATTTTAACCCATTAATCAGTGCTTCCATTGAATTACATTTCTCTGTAAGTCCAGCAATGTCCATGTTCTTCCTCTCATTTTCACTTTTCATATACTCAATGACTTTAACCTGTTCCGCCACTTGGTTTCTACTAGCATTATTTGCAGTGTCTAACATTGTCATATGTAGCAATTCTTGTTCACACTGTTGCAGTCTCTCATCCCTCCTGCTCAATTCCTTGTCTTGTTCTGTTTTTTGCTGCGCCATGATACCTCTGGCTGCTTGAAGCTGCTCTTCTAGAACCGTAAGCTGCGATTTCTGACTACGCCGAAGAAAGTCTTTTTGTTTTAACTCTTCTCGTAAATGTTGAACTTCCATCTCCAGTTGCACCTACAAAACCATTACAACCAATAACAATAAATTGTCATACTTCAATAAAATATTGTAACGTGGGTCGGGTTTTGCGATCTTGGATTGTCAACCCTGATTTATTCACGTCAAACTAAATCAATTACTGTGGTCTGCACATACAGTCATCTCTCTACAATAACAACACACATTCTCTCTCACTCTCCATCGAGTCTATCTGGTCCCCGAGCTCCGCTCTTCGCACTCTTCTCCTACACGTCGGCCCATAGCACCCCACTGGACACACGCTGGCCCCTCGGCCGCCCCGGTCCACGTACCCGGTGCTTGCTCACGCAGCCGACCCGTCCATACTCGTCGTCGTCGGCCCGTAGCACCCCACTGGACACACGCTGGCCCCTCGGCCGCCCCGGTCCACGTACCCGGTGCTTGCTCACGCAGCCGACCCGTCCTTACTCGGCGTCGCACCAGACCTCTCGTTGTCTCCACTCACTCGACTCCACCAATGTCCGCAACAGCATACCGCTTGCAACTCACTTCTACATCCTGACTCACACTCTTCCACAATACAACCTCCAACAGTCTCCGCACAATACAACCTCACTCTAACACTCTCCCTTTCCAACCACTCTAAAACCGCTTGTCATTCGGCTTTTATACAAATACAACAATGTCATTAAACAGACACAACAATGCCAGACACAATAATGTCTAACGCACAATGGCTATAAACAAATACAACAATGCCAAAAGCAACAATGTCTATAAACATACAACAATGCCGAATACGTAACAATGTAAATAAACAGACAACTAAACTGTTTATTGACATTGTTGTTCTGCTCTCACGAAAACACGTTACAATATTAAAGAGAAAAATATTTTTCACATTAAAATAATAGAAATATGAAATGATGCAATAAACAAAGTTCTCTAACAATAACAGAAGAATTAAAGAAAAAAACACAAGTTTCCTAATGGTTACAAAAAATTATCATTTACCATGAAACAAAATTACACATCTTGGCTTCACAGCTCCGTCCACCTTTACCTTGTTGGTAAATAGTGCCCAACGAACCACTTCATTGTTTACATATAGTCGTCGAAACAATCGGACAGAAACGTCATGAAATACAAACACGGTTTCTTGTGATATGTTCGCAGTTACACGTAATATGTTCCATTTTAGCTGGCTTCAACGGACTTGTACGCCAAACACTTCAGACCTACACGTTCAGAGAAAGCAACGTTCACGTCTTGCTAGCTGTCCCACTACACGCCATGTAGGCGCATTGAGGGAGTGGAGGTATAGCTCCTACACTTTCTTGACCTCGGCTATACCTCCACTCCCCCAATGTTGGATCACACATGACCAAGGAAGAACAAATCATATTTTAGAATACCCTACAAGCTGTAAAAGAACCTTACGAGAATCATACGAGATGTTTCATAAGCAAAATTTAGCGGACATTTATCACCTAGTCTCTCCTGATTAACTGTTAGATGGCTCTGGCAGTCAAATCAGGAGTGAGTAGAAATTGTGCAGTCAGTGGGATGGTCACTCACTACTTATAAATGCACACTTCAAGACCAAGGAACCTCAGGAGGTGAAAACCTACAACCTGGTTGTAGAGCTAAGAAACAACAACAAGGCTTTCATAAAAAACGTTATAAAAGTTCCGATGCACGAGAGGCCCTTGACCTTCGCAACCCCCCTTTCAATGCTGCTGCTGCTACTACACAGAAATAAACAAAATCACGACCACCACTTTCTTCTGTATTGGTCAGTCAGCTTTCTACGTCCAACCCCACACTTGCAAATTTTCGTCTGATTTATTTCCCTTCTGTTTTTGTGAATACGTTTTTCTACTTTTATCAATGTAAGTCTTACTTCGCTTTCCTTCATTTGTTAAATAGTTCTGATGTTTTAGTTCTTTACGTCGCTGTTCAGAGGTCAACAGTTCTTGGTCAGTCAATTATCTACGTCCAACCCCACCCTTTCAAATCTTCGTCTGATTTTTTGTTCTTGTGTTCTTGTTAAATACGTATTCCTGCGTTTATCAATGTAAGTCTCCCTTCGCTTTACTTTATTTGTTAAGTACGTCTGATGTTTTAGTTCTTTACATCGCTGTTCAGAGGCCAATTGTTCTTGGACAGTCATCTATCTACGTCCAAACCCACCCTTACATATCATCGTTTGTTTGTTTTTTGCTCTTCTGTTCTTGCTGAATAAGATTTTCTACGTTTATCAATGTAAATTTCCCTTCGCTTTTCTTTATTTGATAGATAGGTCAGATGTTTAAGTTTTTACGTCGTTATTCAGAGGCCAATTGTTCTTGGTCAGTCAAATTTCTACGTCCAACCCCACCCTTACAAATCTTCGTCTGATTTTTTTCCCTTCTGTTCTTATTGAATAAGTTTTTCTACGTTTATCAATGTAAGTCTTCTTTCGCTTTTCTTTATTTCTTAAATATGTCTGATGTTTTAGTTCTTTACGTCGCTGTTCAGAGGCCAGCAGTTCTTGTTCAGTCAACTACTTACGTCCAGCCCCACCCCTGCAAATCTTCGTCTTAAAATCGATCAAAAGTCAGTTTTCATGATACTTTCGTAATCGTAATATATCGAATGAGTATCAGTTTACCTTGTAGGAGTTGTTAGAGTTGGTACTTCAAATACTTGATAACTTCTTTTACTTTTCTGATGTTTTAGGCCAACTGTCAGTCAATATTCAAGAATGCGATGTGCTGCTTCTGGAGCAGTGACAATGCGACTGGGTTGATAATTTTTGATTTCTTTGTTGTGAAGCGTTATTTGTTTACTCTGCATTGTTGTGTTGTACTCGGCATTGTTGTGGAACACAACAATGCCGAGTAAAGAAATATCTGTTGACATTGTTGATTACGTCATTTCTTGAAGACAACGAGGAATCACAAATTTTTATAGTAAAAAAGACTAGAGCAGGGCGCTCCTTTCGGAGCTCCTACGAAGGGGTTGGTCAAAGTTTGTAAAACGCAACCAACCTTGTGTAAGAAACTAAACTAACCGCCACGAATTGAGGGTTAAAACAATTGACCATTTCTTTTTGAAATCTTAAGTAACACGCAAAACTAACTCCCCTTCGGGGGGGGGGGGGTTGGTTGCGTTTTAAAGTCTTGAGTAAGACACTAAACTAACCCCCTTCGGAAGGGTTAGTTTATTGTCTCATTCAAGTGTTTTAACCCTTGAGTAAGAAACTAAACAACTCCCCCTAATGGTGGTTAAAATACTTGACGAACCCCCCTCGGGGAGGGGGGTTGCGTTTTAAATTCTTTAGTGACTTATTCAATTGTTTTAACCAATGAAGAGCAGTATGACTTGGATGAATATTATTATTAGTATCAGATTACCTTTTTGGTGTTAGTACGTCTTCTTTCACTTTTCTTCATTTCTTAAATAGTTTTATGTCGCTGTTCGGAGACGATGTGCTGCTTGTAGAGCAATGATAATGTGACCGGCTTGGTACTAAGCATTATTTGTTTACTCGGCATTGTTGTTCCACAACAATTCGGTGTATAAACAAATATAAGGTCATATTGTTGATAACGTCATTTTTTGACGACGACGACTAATCCTTTCGGAGCGCTTCCTGTAATCTGATATTTTACTTCTTTACGTCGATGTTCAGAGGCCAACTGTTCTTGGTTAGTCAACTATCTACGTCCAACCCCACCCTTGCAAGTCTTCGTTTGTTTTCTTCTGCTCTTCTGTTCCTGTTGAATAAGTTTTTCTTCTTTTATCAATGTAACTCTCCCTTCGCGATGTGCTGCTTCTGGAGCAGTGATAATGCAACTGGGTTGATAGTTTTTGATTTCTTTGTTGTGAAGCGTTATTTGTTTACTCTGCATTGTCGTGTTGTACTCGGCATTGTTGTGTTCCACAACAATGCCGAGTAAACAAATATCTGTTGACATTGTTGATGACGTAATTTATTGACGACAACGAGGAATCACAAATTTTTATAGTACTAGAGCAGGGCGCTCCTTTCGGAGCTCCTAGGGGGGGTTGTCAAGTTTGTAAAACGCAACCAACCTTGGTTAGTCCCAAAGGGGAGTTAGTTTAGTGTCTCATCCAAGTGTTTTAACCCCTGAGTAAGAAACTAAACTAACCCCCCCGAATGGGGGGTTTAGTTTGAAATGTTCGATAGTTGGTACAATTTCACGTGTAATCGTCGTTTCATTCTGCTTCACTCTCCGTATAGGCTGTTCATCCTCTGTAACACTTATTGTTCTTATATTCCCTTCAACTTTTACACGTTTAACTGCATGTTCAACTGCTTCACTTTTAATTTCGTCAAGATTAATTTCAATTTTTCGCTTTCCTTCTTTTTGTTTAATGTCTTTTGTTCTCCTGCAACTCATACTCTGTTCGTTCAATATTTCTCTGTAGACAACGTTTTTAATGAGATTATTTTTTCGTCCCTTTTTTAGATAGACAAATACACAATTATCGCTTGGTGCACGTGAAAATGCGACGTAGATTTTCAAGGAGGATGAGGTGGCTGGGACATGTGGCATGATGGGGGAGGGGAGGGCGCTCCTTTCGGAGCTCCTAGGGGGGGTGGTCAAGTTTGTAAAACGCAACCAACCTTGGTTAGTCCCAAATGGGAGTTAGTTTAGTGTCTCATCCAAGTGTTTTAACCCCTGAGTAAGAAACTAAACTAACCCCCCCGAATGGGGGGTTTAAACACTTGACCAAAACACCGAAGGGGTTTGGTTGCGTTTTAAAATCTTGAGTAAGACACTAAACTAACCCCCGTGTATAAACAAATATAAGGTGATATTGTTGATGACGTCATTTTTTGACAACGATGGCTAATCCTTTCGGAGCGCTTCTTGTAATCTGATATTTTACTTCTTTACGTCGCTGATCAGAGGCCAACAGTTCTTGGTTAGTCAACTTTCTACGTCCAAACCCACCCTTGCAAGTCTTCTTTTTTTCTATTCTGTTTTTTGTTGAATAGTTCTGATGTTTTAGTTCTTTACGTCGCTGTTCAGTGGCCATCTGTTCTTGGTCAGTCAACTTTCTACGTCCAGCAACACCTTTGCTAATCTTCGTCTGTTTTTTCTTTTTCTTTTTTTCTCTTCTGTTCTTGTTGTATACGTTTTTCTATATTTATGAATGTAACTCTCCCTTCGTTTTTCTTTATTTATTAAATAGGTCTGATGGATTAGTTCTTTACGTAGCTTTTCAGAGACCCACTGTTCTTGGTCAGTCAACTTTCTACGTCCAATCCCACCCTTGCAAATCTTCGTCTGTTTTTCTACAAATGTCGTTAATATGGTCTCGTTTATCGATGTAATTCTTCTTTCGCTTTTCTTTATTTCTTAAATATGTCTGATGTTGTAGTTCTTTACGTCGCTGTTCAGAGGCCAATTGTTCTTGGTCACTCAACTTTCTACGTCCAACCCCACCCTTACAAATCTTCGTCTGCTTTTTTTCCCTTCTGTTCTTATTGAATACGTTTTTCTACGTTTATCGATGTAATTCTTCTTTCGCTTTTCTTTATTTCTTAAATATGTCTGATGTTGTAGTTCTTTACGTCGCTGTTCAGAGGCCAATTGATCTTGGTCACTCAACTTTCTACGTCCAACCCCACCCTTACAAATCTTCGTCTGCTTTTTTTCCCTTCTGTTCTTATTGAATACGTTTTTTCCAAGTTTATCAATGTAAGACTTCCTTCGCTTCTCTTTATTTCTTAAATATGTCTGATGTAGTTTTTACGTCGTAGTACAGAGGACAACTTTTCTAGGTCAGTCAGACGTTTTAAAATCTTGAGTAAGACTCTAAACTAAGTCCCCCGAATGGGGGTTAAACACTTGAACAACCCACGTTTTGGGGAGGGTTGTTCAACTGTGTTTTAAAATCTTGAGTAAGGCACTAAAGTAACCCCCTTCGGGGGGTTAGTTTATTTTCTTTTTGGTTGAATATTGTTATTAGTATCAGATTACCTTTTTGGTGTTGGCAACGTCTTCTTTCACTTTCCTTCATTTCTTAAATAGTTTTATGTCGCTATTCGGAGGCGATGTGCTGCTTCTGGAGCAGTGATAATGCGACTGGCTTGATAGTTTTTGATTTCTTTGTTGTGAAGCGTTATTTGTTTACTCGGCATTGTTGTGTTCCACAACAATGCCGATTTTGTTTATAGTTGACATTGTTGATGACGTAATTTATTGACGACAACGACTAATCACAAATTTTTATAAGGAGATATAGAGCAGGGCGCTCGTTTCGGAGCTCCTAGGGGGCGTTGTTCAAGTTTGTAAAACGCAACCAATCTTGTGTAAGAACATAAACTAAACCCCCCAAATTGAGGGTTAAAACAATTGACAAACCTCCCTTCTAGGGGGTTGGTTGCGTTTTGAAATCTGAAGTAATACGCTAAACTAACTCCCATTCTGGGGTTAAGTTTTTAAAACACAACCACGGAAGGGTTAGTTTAGTGTCTCATTCAAGTGTTTTAACCTTTGAGTAAGAAACTAAACTACTCCCCGAATGGTGGTTAAAACAACTGACCAACCCCTCTTCGAGGGGTTGGTCATTTGTTTAATACGTAACCAACCCCTCCTTCGGGGGGGGGGGTTTGGTTGCGTTTTAAAATCTTGAGTAAGACTCTAAACTACCCCCCTTCGGTGGGTTAGTTTAGTTTCTTATTGGATGAATATTATTATTAGTATCAGATTACCTTGTCGGTGTTGGCAACGTCTTCTTTCACGTTTCTTCATTACTTAAATAGTTTTATGTCGCTGTTCGGAAGCGATGTGCTGCTTCTGGAGCAGTGATAATGTGACTGGCTTGATGGTTTTTGATTTCTTTGTTGTGAAGCGTTATTGACGTAAATACGTCTATATTTTAGGGTCAGTTTCATTCGGCAAAATATGTAACGAAAAACTGAAACGAAAAAGTGTAACTTCATTGTTATGTTACCTTGGAAACGTCATCTGTTTATCAACAAATAAACAACTATTGTTACCTACATCGTTACCTTACATTACCTTACCTTACCTTACCTTACCTTACATTACATTACATTACCTTATATTACATTACATTACCTTACATTATATTACCTTACCTTACATTACATTACTTTGCATTACATTCATGTCACAGACCCATCTTAAGCGTAACAAATTCAAGTTGAAAAAGCAAAGTCTTAATCAAACTTATCTCAATTGTAAAGCATGTATAAAGGAAATATTTAGAATAAAGCCAAAATATAAAATTCCTTTCCGTATAGACGTATTTACGTCAAATTCTCCGGAACCGTGGTTCCACTGACTTTTTGTTTACTCAGCATTGTTGTGTTCCACAACAATGCCGAGTAAACAAATATAAGGTGGCATTGTTGATGACGTCATTTTTTGACGACAACGACTAATCACAAATTTTTATAAGGAGATAAGAAGATGACCACAACAAAGCGTAATAAATTACATTCAGTACTTCTTTGTAAATTATGGACTAAGTACACGAGATTCCTTTCCTACACGTTCAGCTATCTCTAGAGCACAAAGACCAGTCGAAAGCAATGGATTTCCGAACATTCTAACCCAAAACATATTCTTCCATATCGTAGGTTAGTGTTACGCAAACTTTCAACACTCGCGGCACATTAAATATTATCGAAGAGTCATGGCGGCACACCAACCCCATTTTGTATATTGTGGGGGGGGGGGGGGTTAGATGGTCTATGGCATTGATTGACCGCGACAACTTCTTACAAATCGACCCCAACGGAAAAATATTCTATTTGATGTTCATAATTATCCTTCTTTATTATTAAATATATGCATTATTTGAAATAAATTAAACGTATCTATACATGTCGTTTAATCATTTAAATTTAGTTATTTATCCATATTTTATATATAGACTATATGTAATTATTTCATAGTATCCAAAATCAGTTTTCCACGACCCAAAGATTCCACTGCATATGGAATATGACGGCCATTTACAAACAGTGTATGTGAGCAGAGAAAATATTAGATTTAAAATAAACCTAGTCATAAATAATTATCTAATTATAAAAATCTTTAATCCCTTTAATAGCTATGTGGTCCCCATTCATATATATATATAGCGGTTGTGTTATTTTCCAATTCCCGAGCATAATGAATAAAATTAAAACTGAGACAGCATTAAACAAGATAAACAATTATTTATCTCATTATTCAATTCAATTCAATTAATTTATTTAAGTGCTTGACAACAGCCAAATAAGGCCCAATAACAGCCAGGTACTGAACAACAGTACAGGATAAAAAATAATATAATAATTAAATTCTTTTCAATAATAATAAAAGTAATAACATTACAAATACAAAAACACACAAATGAAACTAAATATATAAATGTACCATAATAATAATAATAATTCAATTAAATTCCTTTATTGAGTGATAATTTATAAGTAAATGGGCTAAATAATATGCCTACGTAATATAATCATTCACTTCATTAATATAAAAAATAAAAAAAACAACAGAAAAACTTACAAGATTAAATACCATCAAATATAGACAAAATGAAGTATTTTGAATATTATAAGTTCCTTGATTTCACTGTTCACAATTATAATTATTTAAAAAGCTGATTGTTATAATTATAATATGAGGGGTGAAAATTTTGTGACACATCCAAATGGCCTCCGCGGCACTCTCGGTTGCACACCACTATCGTAGGCAATTGTTATTTGTAAAGTTTTATAAAGTACGCTATAGACGTGGATGAGCAGAAGATTTCTGTCTTCTGGGTTGTTGCGCTGTGTCGCCCTGATGACGGAGGCAGTATGACCACTAAAACGTCGGTAAACATCTACCAGTCTACACAGCGCAAAAACCCAGAAGACGGAAATCTTCATACTCATCGCCCTGATGACGGAGGCAGTATGACCTCTGAAACATTGGTAAACATCTACCAGTCTACACAGCGCAACAACCCAGAAGACGGAAATCTTCGTACTCATCGCCCTGAAGACGGAGGCAGTATGACCTCTGAAACGTTGGTTAACATCGACCAGACTACACAGCGCAACAACCCATAAGACAGAAATCTTCATCGCCCTGATGACGGAGGCAGTATGACCTCTGAAACGTTGGTTAACATCGACCAGACTACACAGCGCAACAACCCAGAAGACAGAAATCTTCATCGCCCTGATGACGGAGGCAGTATGACCTCTGAAACGTTGGTTAACATCTACCAGTCTACACAGCACAACAACCCATTAGACAGAAGTCTTCATACTCATCGCCCTGATGAAGGAGGCAGTATGACCTCTGAAACGTTGGTTAACATCGACCAGACTACACAGCGCAATAACCCAGAAGACAGAAATCTTCATACTCATCGCCCTGATGACGGAGGCAGTATGACCTCTGAAACGTTGGTTAACATCGACCAGACTACACAGCGCAATAACCCATAAGACAGAAATCTTCATCGCCCTGATGACGGAGGCAGTATGACCTCTGAAACGTCGGTAAATATCTACCAGTCTACACAGCACAACAACCCATAAGACAGAAATCTTCATACTCATCGCCCTGATGAAGGAGGCAGTATGACCTCTGAAACGTTGGTTAACATCGACCAGACTACACAGCGCAATAACCCAGAAGACAGAAATCTTCATACTCATCGCCCTGATGACGGAGGCAGTATGACCTCTGAAACGTTGGTTAACATCGACCAGACTACACAGCGCAATAACCCAGAAGACAGAAATCTTCATACTCATCGCCCTGATGACGGAGGCAGTATGACCTCTGAAACGTTGGTTAACATCGACCAGACTACACAGCGCAATAACCCATAAGACAGAAATCTTCATCGCCCTGATGAAGGAGGCAGTATGACCTCTGAAACGTTGGTTAACATCGACCAGACTACACAACGCAATAACCCAGAAGACAGAAATCTTCATACTCATCGCCCTGATGATGGAGGCAGTATGACCTCTGAAACGTTGGTAAACATCGACCAGACTACACAGCGCAACAACCCAGAAGACAGAAATCTTCATCGCCCTGATGACGGAGGCAGTATGACCTCTGAAACGTCGGTTAACATCTACCAGTCTACACAGCGCAACAACCCATAAGACAGAAATCTTCATACTCAAAGCCTGAAAACCTCAAATCTTACAGGAATCAGCAGCTGTTTCAATACCCCATCTAGAGGCTAGCAATTAAACAAACTGCATGCCAACAACAGAATTCAACATTGTTGCGCTCTGGGATTTTTGTAAATAAACAACTACCGTTTCCGGGGATACAAGTACCGTACAAGTCAAAGCGAGCATTTGAAGTCTGATGTACAACTATTTAATTTATAGAAAGAATAAGGATTTATTTAGTTTTATCAAATCATGTGGAAGAGCGATTGGAGGAAAAGATCTTTGATTAAAGAGGTTAGTAATAACACCGAATTTATTTCGGCTGCAGTTACACATTTAGTAAAATTCCTTATTGTTCTACAAAGCCGCCTGAATATAAGTGAATGTTTTCAACATAATTTACGCGTTCAGTCGTATTATTATCATTATCCCAACTCTTCAACACTTTATGGGGTATGTACTTCCATGTGCCCGAGACAGACCTTGTCTCTAAAGGTACAATTTGGCTGCACGCGACAGAGACAAGCGACCGAGGCAGGCGACAGAGTCGCCACACACTTTTGAGGTGACGACCGAGACATGCGGCAAAGTGTTTGTTTTCTTTGTTTTGTTGAGACATACGTGCACATATTCTGTGAAAAATGAGTACAAAAATGCTTCTAAAAAGGTTAATCGAAGAAGATGATGTGTTGCTGTGTTATTTATTGCGAAAGAAACAAAGAAAACCTATGAGTTCAATATTCAAAACCAGACGTGAAGAAGGATCTTTCTGTCGGTGGTCAGTGGTCGGTTTTCTGCTACTAATTCTACCAATTGCTCATCTTGGTCACCAGTAAATTTAATTTCTGCCATTATTTTACTCAACAAGACACTACTGGTCCGAGAGCTTTCGCCTGTGCTTTGTCTCTGTCGCCTGTCTTTGTCTCGCGCTCGTAATTGTACTTCATACGATTGTACAGAGAGCAGACAAGAAGCGACCAGTCTCGGTCTCGTAACTCTGTCGCCTGTCTCGGTCGCTTGTCTCTGTCGCGTGCAGCCAAATTGTACCTTAAGGTACATAGGGCAGCAGCTATTTCCGGGATCCATATTGTTTTTAGCAAGTGCCACATCTATTATATAATTTTATTTTATGAAAGCGTCTTCCGAATTATATTTCAAGTTCCCAAAATGGCGGTCTTCTGCAGTTCCCTGATGTCATGTTCGCCCGGGATGTTGGTCAAATATTTCTGAGTGACCTGGAGACAGTTCCTGTTGTTCCTATAACTATTGGGATTACTTTTGCTTGAACTTTCCACATTCTCTGTATTTCTATGAGAAGGTCCTTGTATTTCAAGATCTTCTCAGCTTCCTTCTTAATCACATTCCTGGCAGTCGGTATTGCTATGTCAATCAAGAGGCAAGTTCCGTTTTTGTTTCTGATTATAATATCTGGTTTATTATTTGGGATGGTTCCATCTGTTCTGATTTGTTGGTTCCACAAAATAGTTATTTGGCTATCTTGGCTTGTCTCCACTGTCTTCGGGATGTGTTCATACCAGTTCTTCTCTTCTAGCTTTATCCCAGCGTTCCTGCATATGTTAAAAGGCAGCCTAGTACAGACACGATCATTCTGAAGAGGGAAACTGACTTTCAGTTTCCCCTTTCAGATCTCCTCTTGTTGGCCACAGAAACGTGTCTTCTTTGCTAGTAAGTTGTCTGTCCAAACTTCGGAGATACTGTCCATGCATTATTTTGTTCTCCCATTCTTTCTTTATACTGTCTTGGATCAATGTCTTAATTTGTTTTCCTTCATTTGTGTCATTGATTTCATCTTCAGAATTTAGTTCTTCTTTGATTTTCGATGCTGTCTTAGTTATTGAGTTCATTATTTATTGAGACCTGTCTTGTAATTTTATGATATTAACATATGGATCCTTCTTTTGCTTTATGTGCAAATACTCTGCAATATTAACTATTTAACTTTTGTATCCTGCTTCAATTTGTGCCAGTCCTCTCCCCCCTTCCTTCCTCTTTACGTAAATTCTGTCTGCGTCTGCCTTCGGGTGATGGATCCCATAAATTGTCAACAGTTTCCTTGTTTTTCTGTCAAATTTCTTCAGTTCTTCCAGTCTCCAGTTAATTAGTCCAAAACTGTACCTCAGTAATGGAACTGCTAATGCATTTATGGCAGTGATTTTGTTTCTGGCATTCAGTTCAGATTTCAGTATCATCCTTAATCTTCCATTATATTCATTCTTCAGTTTATCTTTCATTGTTGATGTTGTATGCCATCTCCTTCCTCAATTCCTAAGTATTTATATGCTTTTCCTTGTTCAAGCTGTTGTATTTCTGTGTCTATATCAATTAACAGATTTTCTGATTCAGCAAATTTTCCTTTTTTATACACAACCTTTGCACATTTGTCCAGTCCAAATTTCATTCCAATATCCTTACTGAATGTACTAACTGTATGTAGTTGTTTCTGAAGTTCAGTCTCTGATTTGCATATCAGTTTTAAGTCGTCCATGTAGATCAGGCGTGAGACTTTTGTTTTAATCTCATGTTCTTCATATCCTATATTCATTCGGTTGGGCTCTGCTGTAAGTTTGATTAAACTAATACAAAATAATAATGGCGAGAGTGAATCACCTTGAAATATTCCACAATTTACTCTGATATCTGTTGTTTCAGTTACTTTATCTCCCGTATTTAGTTTCATACTAATTTTCCAATTATTCATAGCTTTCTTAGTGAAAGATATTATCTTTTCATTAACTCCAATTAGTTATTATTATTATTATTATTAATGGTGGTGGAAGCAGTAAATTATAATAATAACAGAAAGTAAATAAATTGATGTGGAATAAAAATTGTGCGCATGGTTAGTCTCATACACTTTTTAGCAACGTAAACCCAAGATGATAGAAGTTTCTTAGGATAAAGTGTAGGCTAAGCCTCGTACAGACGCTACTAGCCTAATAAACCGGATTGAGCTGTCTCTCGCTAATTATATTGGCTCTTCGTAACGCAAATATCACATCTTATAGCTCACGAATTTCTATAAAGTTTGGTATTTGCGTAGCTCAGCTTGACCCTGATATAATATCCACCTTGGTTAACTCCAAAAATTGTACGGTAGCTGATATATTATACTTGTTCGTGTTCCTCAATGTGCTAGGAACAGTATATTCACGATAGGTTTTCTCAAAATCAATTCCTCCTCTAATTTTGATCCCAGCGTTAAGTATATTTCTGCGAGATAAAAGTTTCTTAAACAGACTGCGTGCTGTTTATTGTAAAAATTGTTTTAATTAGAAGATGGTTATCTTCTGGGTTGTTGAGCCGTGTGGTCTGGTAGAATGATGGAGGCGGCAAGGACCTCTGAAACGTCGGTAAACTTATACCAGACTCGCCACCGTAAAGACCTCAAATGCTACATTGTTTAATTTCTATATAATACCTTTTCTTTTACAGTATTTTGGAAAATATTACGAGTCGAACTGTCAGGATTCCCAGGGCAGCCAACACGATGAATTAAGGTGTGTGAACTTCTAAATGCAAGAATCATAATTACATACACAAGGTGCATCAACTACTCTGGCTACTAGCCCAAATATACTGAAGTTTAATGAGATGTTATTGTAAGATTTACGATTAGCTACTCTAGTACATTGTATCGGCAGAAAATGTGTTACTTCTCCATCTCAGTACGTAATTCTAAAATTAAGCTAAAGAATTATATCATATCATCAAAAGTATAATTATTGTTGGGCTAATACAAGAAATTATAGACGTATTTGGAAGCAACATGGCTAGTTTCTTTACAAAACTTTTTGAGGTTGTCCAACACATCTTGGACAACCTCAAAAAGTTTTGCCAAAGTAACCTATTGCTTCATCCCATAAAATTGACCACTAACGAAACATTGAACTCTTGTCAGACCAGCAATAATATATTCTATTTTTGTTTTTAACCCATACATAAGTTAGAATCTAATCTCTTCACACGATAATAATAAACATCTGTTGGCATAATTTTAAATAAGAGACAATAGAAAATTCTCAATAATTTCAAAATAAAATAAAACATCAGAATAATATCCTCTACTTTTCTCCTAACGGTACTTTTTTAATATTATTTACAATGGCCTTATGTTATGGTCTACTTTACGTGGCAGTTGACCGTGAATGGCCGATTTATAATCCTTTAATAACCTGAACACTGAAGTCCCAGAAGCCAGTCTTTATGCAATGCTTAATTTTGTGTCATAATTTCCATTCAGTAAAGATTACAGCAGCCCAGAGCACGCGGTTCGAGTCCGAGTTAGACTATACTCCAGATGAGGAATCGGCAACCTTTCCATTACCACAGCCCACAGTGTTCATTCATTAATTTGTCAAGGGCCACAGATAAAATTTAATACTGGCACTTACATTGCCAGTCGTGAATGAAATAATACATAAAATAATCTCCTCTTGTAAAGATAACGCAGATAATTCAGACATTATTTCATCTCTCTTAAATTTAGCACAGGGTTGTCCATAAAGGTTTGTTTCGTTGCCCTTATGTTCAATAATATACATAATATAATATATATGATGCTTTAAAATGGTTAGCCTGAATAATGCCTATGTATAAAATAAGTACTTAATGTTTTTAAATGCTATATTGTTACTCTTTACAGACAGCTGAATGATCTTTATATGATTTGTATTTAAAGGTGTTACTG
The DNA here is from genome assembly GCF_977971745.1 of Zootermopsis nevadensis. NCBI lineage: Eukaryota > Metazoa > Arthropoda > Insecta > Blattodea > Termopsidae > Zootermopsis > Zootermopsis nevadensis. The sequence continues at coordinate 7,822,443 of NW_028259144.1, read as the reverse complement.
AGTTATTAAATGGCTTTATAATAAGCAATATCAAAAACAATTATTTTTTAATAAAATAACTAAATAATTTATACATGAAAAAGCAATATATTTCGTAATGTTAATATAAGCATACGTACATTTTTTTAAGGAATCTCTTTTCAAAAACGTGTTGAAATTCAGAACACAGCTATAATGATGAGGGGGGCAAGGCCCTACAAAAGGGCTGTGATGATGATGATGATGGAAAGTAATGTGAACTTGTTGACTGCAGGTCCACGGTGAGAAACCCCACTAAAGAGGAGACATTAGCTTCAAAATACCAAGTGGAGGAATACAATAAAGACTACCACCGCACTTCAGAGGCAACAATGCAAGAGACTGTTAATAAGTTAAGAGATGATCTAACAGCTGTTCAGGAAAAACTAGCACGCGTTGGTGAAGTCTATGAGGAGAGGGATATGTTAATAAATAAATTAGAAAATTACGATCGAAAATATGAGAAACTAAGGAAGCATGTTGAGAGAGTAGATGAGGACAACGCAATAGAGAACGATAATAAGAAACATCAGAATAACCATCAGGATACTCTCCATACGCTGAAAAAACTAAAGATACTGCAGGAAACAATAAACAGGACAAAAGAAAGTAATTCGGATCTGCGTGATGAAGTAAAAGAAAAGTTCCGCCATCAAAAGACTTTAAATAGTCTAACCTTGAGCGTGTTTAGGAGAATTGTCGAGAATGGCATCAGGATCTTGGTCGAACCCAACCAAGAAGAGAAAAGAAATCAGGAAACCATCTGCAAACTGAATAGAATAAATGAAACTCTCGACAGCATCTCATCTGAAAATGAGAAGCTGGATTTTACAACAAAGAAGCTAGAGCAACAGAATCATAGTGGCACGACAAAAACCCAGGAAAACATTACTAGACTGAATCAGACTGCAGATAAGGACACGGCTGAAGATGTAAATCTAGAGGTTATAATGGAATTCAAAGACAGACTGGATAACTTCAGTAGTTGTTTAGAGGATTTCTCGCTTGTGAATGAAAAAGTACATGTTGACGTGAAGGAGTTGACTAATCAGCAAAGCATAGAAACTAAAAAAGTCAAGGAAAACACGGACAAAATAAAAGAAATTAGTAACGCTCTAGTGAACATTGAATCTGAAAATAAACAGGTTCGTGATGCTATGGCGGGGCTTACCACAGTCAGACACGGAACCACAGACATGAATAATTTGTGGCTGAGATGGAGGCTGGTTCAAATGTTGTATAGGATTAGTGAGAAAACTTACGTGGTTCATACAGCTTACCCAGTAAAATTAAGGATGTTACTTACAATGGGCTGGAATTGTAGGGAGAAAAGAAATACTAAAGAATATTGGCGATAAACCCTCTTGGGATGTATCAACCTGGAAAATCGTGAAGGAGATTTGAATATTGCTTTAACAGGGATCTTAGAGAAATGGGTTATGAGGGCAGGAGGTAAATGGAAGTAGCTCAGTGCTATGTCCAGTGATAGTCTTTGCTCTGAGCCATGCTGACATTTTTGTTTCTGTTACCATATATTTTCTGTTATCTTTGTTTTTCTGATTCTTGTCACAGTTATTTAAAATGTTGTTTCTATCAACAGGGGTACGTTACTTACTCACACTGTGGCACAGTCCAGTATGTGGCACCAGAGATAATACAAGGCAGAGGCTACAGTTATGTAAGTATCTTATACCTTGACACTGCAAAAATAAATTGTTTCTGTATCATTACAGTAAACTAATAAGGCATTACATTATAATCATTTGAGGGTTTGGGGTTACAAATAGAAACTCCATACCACAATTTTTATATTTCTGTAGACCGTTGTCAAATTGTGTAAGTGTGTGAAGAAATTAAAGTGTCTGATTGTGGCTGACGCCCTAATTTGAATTGTTGCAGGAAGTGGACTGGTGGAGCTTGGGGATAATGGCATATGAAATGCTGACTGGAGAAACACCCTTCAAACGTAAGGGCAAGGAAGACGTGATTAATCTCTATATGTAAGTCTTTCCTATTTGCTAAGAGATACGACACACATATTCCCTATGAACGTTATGTTCCTTTGAGCAAAGTTCTATACAAATAAGTTTCTGGCTAACACGTCCATTTTAATGGCAATAAATTAAATGCACACATTTGAATCGTGTGGAGATTTAACCTTAGGAAAAAATTTAAAATGCAAGCCAAACCATGACAGCAGCTATTAAGAAAGCATGTTTGTTCAGGACATCAATTGAATGTGATGAATGGGGAAGGGAAGGGTTACAAGAACTGGATAATGTAACATCTTTGACATGTTTAATATGGACCATCTTCCTTATCTCTTGTGTGAGCAACCTTGGAGACTCCGTGCAAATTAATTAACCAGGTCATTTGTAATAACCTGGAGAAGCATCATATATGCATGTTTAACAAGTATGTTTTTAATGGCAAATTCAAGAATTAACCTTTCTTTTACAGGGAGATTGTGTATGACAAGCCAGTGATCCCAAGGAAGTTTTCACTGGATGTGGAGGATTTCATCTGTAAACTGTTGACAAAGAATCCACTAATGCGTTTAGGTGGAGGGAAAGGCAGTGTAGTGGATATAAAGAGACATCCCTTTTTCAAAGTGAGTTATTCTCCTATATCTGTTATCATTTAATAATTTATACACATGTTTCAATTCTATACTGTGCCTTGTCCATGTAATGTACTGACAAAATTAAGCACAGTGTGATCACCCACACAGTTTGAGACTTCTGACACTCAATAAAATCTTAGGTGATCAGCCGTATCAAATGGTTAAAAGACAAAACCGGCATAGCTCATTCAGTATAGTGACTGGCTATGGACTGGGTGACCAGGGTCCGATCCTCAATGGGGGTAGAGGATTCTTCCTCTAGCTTCTGCATCCAGACCGGTTCTGGGGCCCACCCAGCCTCCTATCCAATGGGTACCGGGGTCCTTTCTCAGGGGTAAAGTCCGGCCGGGGCATGATGCTGACCGCTCACCCCTATCTAGTGCTGAGGTCAAGAATGAGTAGGAGCTATTCCCCCCCCCCAAGCGCCTACATGGCGTATGGTGGGACAGCTTTACTTTCTACCAACGTTTCAGGGACCATCTCTGTCCCCCGGGTACTCATTGCCCTGTTGATGGAAGCAGCAAGGACCTCTGAAATCTTGGTTAACTTCTACCAGACTATACCGACCTACAACTCAGAAGACAGTCGTCTTTGCACTTAATAGTAACATGTGTCCTATTATATATTGCTATTATGTGTGGTTGACTTACTGGTACCACCAAACAGATGGTTCAGTCTATAAAATATTTGCACCACCCACATGGGTTTTGCTTGGAAGCTGAAGGAGTATTGTATTCATTGTGCATGTTTGCTAGTTGATGGGGGGGCAGTCTTTCAGAATCTGTCTGATAGTGGTACTTTTAATTTTTCATTCTTTATTTTGTCAGGCACTACTTTCTTAATTTGAGGCACTGGTCCCATGTCATCTGTCTGTCCAGCTTACTATACAGATTAGGGCTTGGAAACCAATTGTACATCATACACTGTGGTATCTCTGATTGAGAAGGGGGCCACTATTTCTAATGTTATTTTTTAACCATAAGCTTCATTCTCTGGGAAGTTATCAGACACAGTATCCTGTCTGACATAAGATTACAAAATTCTGGACATTACCAGATTTAGCTTCATAAAATTCTAATGATTTTTTACAAATCTAGCTCATTTTGAGCATGTGTGTTCCTTTTAAGACAACTAGGGACGTTCCTGGTTGGGCATGGCAATTTGTTTCCCAGCTTATTAGTTCAGCAAGTTCAGAAATAACTAATAAATCAGAATATTTCAAAGCATTTTTAGGGTTTTAACCAACATTTAGACCAGGTTTACAGTAAATGAAACCAAGGTCACTTATCCCTTGCCTTTATCCTTGTCTCATCTTCCTGTTATCAGAGCTGTCACTTTGTTTGCTATCAGACAAAAGTATCACAACCAGTCAAGAAGAAGACTACATTTCAAATCCTTGTACGTTCTTCACGGTTGAATGGTATTTTAAACCGAGGTGTTCTCACTTTGCTGAACAATCAGCACTCTATTCCGTAACACTAACATTTGTGCTTCACCCTGCAAGGCCTGCAATGGGAATGTGTAGAAAGAAAAGAAATAACTATGCCTTATGTGCCGCATCTTAATCATATGAAAGAGATCAATCTCGCTGAATAGCATTTGAGCTTGGCGATTTTCAGTGGGTTGCAGACGAGTGACAGTATTTATAAGGTCAGTAAAAGTTCTCTGCCTGATGTTTTACAAGTATGTGATGCTTAGGAACAGGGTTTATTTCTGGTGCTTCTGAATCCTGTAAAACAGATTTTGTTTGGTCAGGGCGATGTTACGATATTAATAGTAATAAAGAATTCTGTGGTTGTTTTTATCAAATATTTCCGCACTGTAACTCTTGACATAGTTCATGGAATTAGATTAAATATTCATACACCCATATTTGTGAGGGTTTATGAGCATAAACGGCAGTTATTGTGAAAATAATGGTCTTAAATGAGACTTAATATTCATAAGCCAGGTCAGTAACTTAGCACAGCTTTTATAAGATGAATTCAAGACACTTATTCCTCAGCAATGATTGTTGCCATTTGCCCCTTATTTTTGACAGACTTCATCATTCTTATTTTCAAATCCTTGGGTCTCTAGTCCAGCATATATTAAAATATATATATATATATATATATATATATATGTGTGTGTGTGTGTGTGTGTGTGTGTGTATTGTTTTATGACAACAAAGGTCTCTTCAGATTCCCAGAAGTAATTCTTTACTATCCATCCCCTGCCTTTATTTTTGTTGGGGGGGGGGGGGGCAGTGGTGGCATATGTGGATTGGATTAATCTGGCTCAGTATAGAGTCCAATGGCTGACTTGTTAAGACAGTAAAAAACTTTCAGATTCCATAAAACCAAAGTATTTTTGATTAGCTGAGCAATTATTACTTTCTCAGGAAGGAGTCTGTTCAATAGAGTTAGTTATATAGGTTTACTTAGAAACAAAAAGGCTGTATACATTCAAACTTTAATATAGACAGATGTTCAATTTTTATAGGCCTAGTCTGAATTGTGCAGTGAAGGTACAGTTTTATTACCATGTTTCCCACAAACATATATTTTTTTCTTATCTTTTTAACACCGTATTAAACAAGTTCCAGTACATCTGAAGTGAATTTTGGTGTTTCAGGGTTATTCATTCATATCCTCGACACTTACTCCTCATAGACATTCTGCAGGTGAAAATTCTCAGGAGCACCCGAACATTTCTTGGAAGTTGTCATTTTGAATACTTTTTATTATTCAGGTATGAAACAGACACAGGAGTATAATGAACTAATTATTTATAACATAGCAATATTCTAAATTAATTCCTATTTTTCGTTTAAGCAAGACACTGGTTAATCCACCCCTGGATAATCAGGAGTCTACTTTAGTGATCTTTCTGTGTCATGTTTTCTAAAAAAAGTATGTAGACTTATTTAGGTAAAAATAACATAGAATTGTAACATAACCTGATTATGAATGTGTCCATATATGTTTTGGTTACAGATTGGAAAGTGAATTGCCCATTAGAAGTGAATAACCCAGGCTGGGTGGATTTTCCAGTGCAAGTGGATAATCCAGAACGAGTGGTGCCAATTAAAGGAGGTGTTTATGATGACGGATTACCCAGCAACCTACACCAAATGATATGGGTTTTGAAAATGAGAAGAAGGAGAAGAATGATACAAGTAATTATCAATTGCCCAAGAAAACCGTAAACCGTATGTTGCAGTTCTAATTATTTAATTTGCTCCTCTTTGAATCTGTATTGTAACTTTCTTTTCTAACTGTGGCTCTGTAACCTGTGTGGGTCTTGGCCACATCTTGGAGGTTTCTTAGTCTATTAGAAATTTGGTAGGACTCCTTGGACGAGTGATCACCCCATCACAAGGCCTCTACCTGTACACAGGATGGCACAACACAGAAGAACAGGGACAAACATCCATGTGTTGAATGGGATTTGAACCCACAGTCCCATTGTCCAAGCACACAAGGCCCGTGCTGCTCAGCCACTGTGACTGGCTATTGTATCATGTACCATGATTATTTATTAACAAATACTGAAAAACAAAAATCTTGGTATTTCAGGTTCTCATACTGATAGCAGCCTTCTGCGATAGTGCACTGTGAGGTCTCGTAGAAGTTGACTGAGTCTTCAGATGTGCATACTTCTGTGTGCAGGAAAGGAATTGTTAGAATAGGAGCAGGATGAACCAGGTCACTGTTGGGTGAGACAATGGAAGAAGTTAGGTGTGGACAGACAAAGTGAGAGAGCTGATGAGAAAGGTTTGGACTAACTCCCTGGTGAGGCTGTGGTCACCTCTGCTGTCCCATTGGCTCTCTTACTTTGTCCTTACCGTGATCCTCCCCCTCAACCATTGGTTCCAACTGCTCCTTTTCTCCCAGCAGCTTTTTTTGTGCATGGCTTGCTCATCGCACTGGTGAGGGGAATGTGGTATGTGATTAACAGAGCCCACTATTGGCTGTGATGTTAAACCAGTTCGTACAAAGAACACTGATCCCCCCCCCCCCCCCCCAAGAAGACGACTCATTATTATTAATCTTTTTTAACTTTTATTAAATAATCTTATTAAGCCTGTGGTTCTTCAACTCTGTTCCAAAAACTGGTCATTCCTCTTTTCTTGGGATAACCTGTAATTCATTTTCCCATTGGTTGGTATTTAAGTTCTATAATAGTCTCATCTAGCATCCTTTTGACATTGTCTGTCCAATTCTACTGGTATATTTGAATTTCTTCTACTGTGCTTTGTACTTTCAATCTTTCCCTTATAATTACATTTCTTTGACAGTCTAATTTTGTATATCCTGGTAATGGACTTACCTATGCTGCTTACAAGTGTTATTTACTTATTTTATTTAACACCTATGTAAGATTTATGCCAAATAAAAAATTTGGAATTTTTACATTTGAAAGTGCCACAATTGGCTTAAATTTTTTTTCCTCTATTAAATAACTAAATAATTATAACATGGTTTATTTATTTTAGTAAAAACTAATCACCTATATTGATGTAAATAAAATTAAAGTAGCATACACTTATACTAGTAATTATTTCAATTTTATTTTTAGTTGGGATATCTATGTATTGTGTTTTGTAAGCTCTGAAAAGTACACCTTGAATTTCTTATATAGCCTAATGCATACACAAAACCTATTGTTGAAAAACTAACCAAAAACAGATGACATATATCATGCTGAATAAACATATTATAACTTATTTAACAATAGCATCCAATGAATGGATGATTGTGAAGATGTTGGTCTAAAACGTTTGACTATGATCAGGTTGCTAATAATAATTTTTTTTATAATTTAACTGCATGACGTTTAATAAAATGTGTAATTAAGGGTTAAAATATTAAAAATTGGAATGTAAAAAATTATTGGGATTGTGGCTGTGACTCTATTAAGCTTATTTGAGTATAATGTAGCTATCATTAATCCCTAATTAATGTTTATTAAATCTGTTGTGTTATTGGAAATTTTACTTTTTAAGGCTACGTTTAAGGCCACATGAAGTTACAATGCATAAAACAACACTTACACTGTTAGTACTGCATAACAGCTCCGCAGGTTTTTGTAATTTAAAATGCACTTTTATTTGATCTTTGGAACATTCACATGTTATGGGCAAAACATAAGAAAATGTTAAGTTTTATGGTAGTTAACGCTGTTACCGACTGAGTGTGAGGTATTGACTGTTCTCGCTCTTCCAGCTATGCTGCTGCGAGTAGATGGCAGCACAGTATATGCTTGACGTTAGTGGGGTAGGTGAAGTCTCTTGATGTAAAAGGTACGGAAGAAAAACAATATTGATGATCGTCATTTTTGGATCCGAACACAAATTGGGTGGGACAATTGATATTAGCGGTACCTATAAGAGGGAATGGAAAATAAATTTTGACAGGAAGTGAAGTAGGAGAATTCAATGAGTAAACTTCTACTGGACTACACGGTGCAACAACCCAGAAGACAGCCATCTTCAGACTCACCGCCGTGAAAACCTCAAATCCCGCATAAGCGTTTGTAATTAATTTCTGCAAATTATCAATGTGTATTTCGTTAAAATTGTACATCCCGCTCACATAATGTTTATTTGAATTATGTGTAATTAACTCATGTCAGTTTGTAAATGTTGAGTGTTATTACAGAGGTGAAAGAAGAAATGTAAACAGGTGATTTTATCTTTTTATTTAATTAACCTTGAAAGGTTTGGGTAAACCATGCTATAATTTTCATGACAGTATATCCTGATTTTTTTACACAGCTCCTTAATCCTGATCATTAAAATAATCTGGCTTCATTTTCAATTATTTTGAAGAAATTCTCTCATGTATTTGTTCACAGTGTCTGGATCATCCTGTTGTACAAAATGATTGGCTCCTTTAACAATCCTGCCTTGTAGATTCTTCACATATTTTTGAGCTACTGTTACATGGTCTAGAACCAGATAGATTTCGAGTTCACCAAACATTAAAAGACCTTTTGCTTCAATATTCAATTTTATTTGTGATGGGTTGGAGGGTATTCTTCTGAGAATATTAGCTCTGTAGTAGTTGAGTGGAGGTGTTAATCCCTCTGTAACAGACAATTCAAATTATAATTACTTCTTATCATGCTAGCAGGGAATATAGCATGCATGGGACTGATAAGCATCATGTAACAAATTCTACTTGGAAAACCTGAATGGAAGAGACCAGTTGGGAGACAATGGTTCAGATTGTAGGACAGAATTAAGCGTTACCAGCCATTATGGCTGGCCATGCAAAATGTCATGTTTACACATGGTTCTGTTGGCCATGCATTTCAGTAAATATCACTAAACAATTAATCACAAGGTTAAGACACCATTGAATTCAGATGGTTGCTATACATCAACATGGTACCAGAAAGAGTCCATCTTAGTGAAATACTGTGGTTTCTCCACAAACAAAGTGATCTTTTCCCAACAATAAAATGTGAAGGATATAAATTATGAAAATCTAATTTGATTTTTTTTGTCCAGTTTTGTCACTTCCTTTTAAGAGAAATTTTTGTTTTTCCTCAGCACCCTGTTTTCATATGCCCTTATATGTATTCTTCCCTTAGGATGGTAAACCATGTTTCACACCAATATAAAATAACAGGTAAAAGTTTTTTGTGGAAAATATGAATAGTTGTGCCTCTTTGTTTTGTTAGGAAAATTTTCATAACAAGTTCAAGTAATGTCTTTTATATAAATTGTTGAAGTAATAAAATATATTTATCTGTGGCGGGGGTGAATTAATTTCTGGATGTACTGACACTGATTGTTGGGTAAACATGTTACAGTGAACACCCAGAATCCATAACTGCTATTTCTGAAGTGTAAAAGCTATAAACCCAGAAATGCTGTAGACAAAACTTGTTTTCCCTACTGAGAACTAGAAATTACAGCAGCTGTTGGTGAAAGCAAAAATCAAAGCTGGAATACTTAATGCTATTTTCAGTAGAAACTAGTTTGTGCCACGTCCCTGTTAGTTAAAACTGTTTCTGACAAGTTTGATTTCAGGTTCTCAGGATGGCGATTATGAATATGGCTGTCATCTGGGCTGTTTCGCCATTTAGTCTGGTAGAAGTTAACTGACATTTTAGAGGTGCTTACTTCCTTCATTGCCCCAATGATAGAACCAGCAAGGATCTCTGAAATGTCAGTTAACTTCTACCAGACTAAACGGCGAAAAAGCCCAGTTGACAGTCATCTTTATTCTTTCTGACAAAACCAACGCTAGGCAGCCCTTGCATCAAACTTTTAAACAACATATAAATAATAGGACATGTTTAACTGATTTGTTTATTTCATATTTAATCAGTTTATGCCTGTGTTTACTATAGCAGTTCTAATGGACCAATGCTCAAATTAAATTTTATTGATAATTTTAATTTTATTTAAGACATGCAAACGGGTTGCCATAAGCAGAATTCCTATTAACATACCATTTTTATGCTTTGCTTACAGAAAGCCTAATAAACCAAAACAGTGGATTAGAGTTTAGTGTGCAGAAAATAAGGTAGTCTGTAATGTAAATACAGCATATTTAAAGGGCATAGAAAGTTTAATTATCTCTTTTTAACCTGCAGCATAAAAAATGATTATAACCATTACAAAATGGCACTACAATAGATTCTGTAGAGTACAAATGTGCTTTTGATGAGTCAAGACTGTCTCAAAGAATTTGAAGTAGCTGACAGTTGACTAGTAAACTATACTTGATTCATAAGTGCTCAGATACTTACCAGGTTTGCTGAAAGTATATTTAAATGCTTCAATGTCTTCATCAGTGACAGTTAGAGGAGACTTTGGTTTTTTTCCTCTGAATAAGCGTCGAAAGCCTCTGAAGTCAAAAGACGAAAGAAAGAGTTCTGGAAGATACGGGAGTTGGAAGAAAAACATATACCTGAACAGAATATGACATTATTATTTTCCCACCAAATGTCACAGTTAAGTGATAAACACTCATACTTCATATTTGGGAAGTTCTTGGTTCAAATCTTGTCCTGAAGACTGGTTATCCAGATTGAAGCTTTTTGTTGTTTCCCACAGGCAAATTCCAGGCTAGTACCTACAATTATGCCATGGCCAAAAGCATCGTTAAATAAAACACATGCTTACAAAAACGAGGAAGTGTAAAGTGAGAAAAGAGTACTGCATAATATATTACATATTTCTTTCAGAGTCCATGACCTTTTATGATTCTTTTGCTGTTTCTGATCATCTTAGAAATGTATCTGTTACCAGTGTTGTTACCTTTTACATTATACTTACAAAGACCAGAGGAACTGTTTTGGATTTGTTTTAACAACGTCCATAAAAGCTGGAGAATATGGAGCATCCATGATAATATAACTTTCTACCATTTCATGATGCTTCTGAATAAAGTTCCATGCAACAGCACCACCCCAGTCATGTGCAACTAAGATGAATTTTTGTCGACCTGGAATTGAAAGCCAACTATTAACTTGGTGACAGTGCAGAAGTTGAGGTTATATCTGAAAAATTTAATATAAATAGAATCAGTATATAAGTAACAAGTTCTTTTGAAACATGATGGTGGTAGGAATGATGATGAGAATAACGACAGAAATAATCTGTGACATATTTACAGTTCCATGCAATGATAAAGAAATTGTGACCCAAGTGAGATTCAGTCACAAAATCATCTCTGCATGAGTTCAGAATGTTGACTCATGAGCTACATGAATTTCATAGTTCAGTTATAAATCTTGCCTAAATGTAATATGAGTAACAAGATTTATATGACTAGAAGACTGTGTGATAGGTAAGTAGGCTTTATGAGTTGTAACCAAAATTCTGTGTTTAAAATTCAATTCTAGTGGTCTCAATCCTGTGATCTCAGTATTAAGTGACCTTCTTTTAACATTTTATTTGTTTTAATATTTAGATTCATTGGACTACAAAGGAATAAATGGCGATTTCACTTTAAATATTTAAACATGAATCTGTATACAAACCTAAACTTTCTACAACTTGTTTTATATCATCAACAAGATAAGTCATGCTGTAGTTTTTTATGCCAAGAGGTTTCTCCGAGTCACCATAGCCTCGCATATCTATTGCCACAGTCCTGCAAATTCAGATAACTGTATTACATGTTATAGATCCTGATTCATAAATAGTTATTAAACACAAGAGAATGTAACGAGCATCGGGAACAAGCACATTAGTAATGTATGAGTGAATCGGGTGCAACAATGTGGTCAGTTTTGAAGTAACAAGGAATCAATATAAATCCCAAACAAAATTAAAATAAAACTTGTATGTTCCTTTTTCTGTAATGAATTTTTTAACCTTGAATCTGTATTTTAATGACAGTTTTCTTCCTTTTATCTTTTATTTGTATTTCTTTGATGGATTTTATCTTTGTGATTGTGATTAAGATGGTATATTGACAAAATTAATAACTGGATCTTCCAAAGGCAAAAGGGCTGTATGCATTGACTTACCAGTAATCCTTAGAAAATTCTTGAATTTGATATCTCCATGAGTACCAGAATTCAGGGAACCCATGTACAAATAACATGAGTGGTTTTGTGTTATCTCCTTTTTCAACATAATGGATTTTGATGCCCTGTAAACAAATCATGTAAATATCATTGCATTGTTTTCTGGAATCATATTACTGCACAATACACATTTACCAGTCACACTAATAAGAGTACAGCACTAAAAATACCATTATTATACATTGTTATATATAATTGCAAAACATTGTCTCTTACTGTAAGGGAAGAATATAATTTGAAACTATGTGGAAACAAAAGGCTAAGGAAATAATAAATGCAGAAAGTTATAAGGGGGAATTTTATGTTCAATACATTTTCTGATACTGATAAATTTATTATTGCATATTTGATCTGAAGTACCTTTAAGGTGTTTGCCTGGAGGGACTAAGGAAACCACAACAATTTTTATTATGGCCAGAGGTTTGTACCCAGAACCTGAATATGTAGTAGGAGTCTTAATCACTCAGCTCTTGGCCATGATGTTTGGTGAATATTAATTAACATAGGTTTATAACAAAGATTTGCTGAGTAAATGTTACTTCATTCATCATCAAACCTCTTTCTCCTAACTAAATTCTGAAATTGGAATTACTTTTTCAATTTTTATTTTTGAGAATAGATAGATTGAACCCACAGACACCGTCTGAGTATAAATATAGGATTTTGAATTCAATCCTTACATCCCAAAATACATGGGGTATAAGCCAAATCTTTTTTTACTACATTTAGAAAATAATGCATTATAGGGAACAATTGATGTCATCTGTAATAATTTATCTTCTGCATAGTTCCCGGCATTGTCCAAAAATCATATTTGCAAGACAGTCTTATTGCAAACATACTTGCACAATATTATATACTGCAGTTATCAAACACCTTATCAGGAGAGATACCGATAATATTTTTGTATTCAAAGGTCACATTCAGTAGATGAATATTATTGTGTGCCCAGAAATATATTTGGCCTGTTGCAAAGTACAGAGGTGAATCAAAGATTATCTGGTACTCCAAAGTTTTTGAAAAATTAATGAATGTGAGAAAATTAAAATTCTGTAACAGTTTTCATGTACTGTTGTTGCTTTAGTCCATTGGTACATCTGACTTGTATTTGGGAAGCATCTGGTTTGAATCTTGATCGGAGAACTGGAAATCTGTGTTCAATATTTTTATGCAAACTTTCCGTCTCTTGAGCCAAATACCCAGAATAATATTGCTTTGGAAAATCATCTCATGTGTGAAGTTCACACTATGCTACAATAGGGAATTTAAAAATATAGGATCTTCCACTGATGAGATATTCATAGTTACTTTCATACAAACGTGCAGCTTCTATTGGCAGAGAGGAACATAGTAGCTGTAACATTTGAATTAAGGGATTGATTATAAACGAGAACAATCCTTTTCTCGTGACGAAAGGTACTTTGTTTATGTTCATTACGAAATACCCTACAGAATTTTAAAGTTTTTAAATTTTGCTATTTTAAAAACTTAAGACCAAACTTCACCCCCAAATGATCACATAAGCTATGGTTTGCGATAAGATTTTGCGAAATGTTGTCTTTTATGATTACCAAAGCAACGAATTTTGAAGCGTTAACACGTACGAACCTGTATAACCACCTTATTTAAAAGTATGTAATGTAGCAATAGCAGCCATGCCACGGACGAGCTAACAGCGTTTCGTTTCAATGTAATTTCTTTTCTGAGTGTGTGGGTACTGTTTCAGAACGTGAATATGTTAAGTGTAGTTAGCATTCGTGGAATATGAATAGTTTGTAAGGACATGTAAGATTTTGTATTTTCAGAACAGGCATTGAGAAAATGTCCATTGAGATCAGCAAAGTAAGATCGTGTTTTAACAAGTACGAAACAAATTAACATTGAACATTTGATGTTTACGTATTAGGACGGCAAGATGAAATTAGGACTGCTTATTGAATTTACATCTCCATGAAGATCCTCAGACACGTGAGTAAAGTGTCCGTATATGCCTGTTTCTAGTATTATTTTTTAAGTAGCGGTGCTTTGAGGTTATGTCCGACAATGTTTATATTTTTAACAACAAGTACCGGTACTGCATACCACAAAAAAATGACTGCCTCTGTTAATTTAAAGTGTTCAGCAGCAATATAAATAGCTGACTGTTGTGTGTAAATGAAATGTCAATAGTTTAGTCCGCACAGCAGTAGATTACGAAGAGATAAGCACAGATATATTGCATTACTTTTGACTTCGAACTCCATTTGGAAATGTCCTTATTCGTTTTCCCAGTCAGTAAAATGTTCACTTAGGTAGGGGCCTAAGATGTAACTTGTCTATCGAAAGTAGGAACTTCAATAATGCAGTCGACAGTTTAGTCCAACAAAGCTTTTCAATAGAACAAGGATTGGCTGTCCCTGGGTTTACATAAAATAAATACGACGATTCTTGTATTAGTATTTTTAATTTCCCGCTGGTTTAAAGTTAACTAGCAGTAACGGGTTGAATTTCACACTATCACAGGTCTATGATAAATGTTTAATATTAACAGATTAAAATATATGTACAGAACTGTTGTATTCACGAAGAATACCTTCCTCAGATGATCGCAAATACTTCAACGTGGACGTGAATTCAATAATTATATGTATGAATTATTTTCCTTTCTAAAATGCGTTTGCATTGTTAACACCATTTGCAAAAAAAAGCCTTTGGAAAGTAGGAATGTAAAAGAATTGGTTCTACAGCAGCGATGCGTGGATTGATGCCAGTAGGACGTAGGAGGCGTTGGTTTTGAATGAAGAAAAACTCGGGAAGACGACATACCATGGGAAATATCAAAATGAAAATTCTCAGGATTGTAGTCGAACCAGTGCCCCGGTGCTATTTTTAGAGGAGGGACTGGAACGTCTTTGAAAGAGAGTGATGTCAAACATAGACAAGGACCAGCGGGGTTTGAAGCCTCATCCCCAAAATACAGTGGATAAGATAAGGAATACGCTGCAAAATAAGTGATAGTGGAAGAATGACGAGCAAAAAGTCCGACAATGACGTAACGACTAGAGCCAATATCTGATTATGCCATACCTTCCAAGGAGAATGATTAGAAATCCGTTACTTACATCATTACTTGCCATGGTAGGAATATGTGTCAGAGTTTATGCTAGTTCTCCCCCCCCCCCTCCCCGAACTAGGCATAGTCCATATCAGTATAATGGCCCCGAAGATAAGCAGCAAGTATTTAAAGGAAAATATCGGGAATTTTCTGTTGCATATGTTGGTAACGGTACTTCGACGCATTAAGACAATGAAACTTTTTTTCCGGTTTAACAATGTACATTTTCCGGTACCCTTTACAGGTCCCCAACTTTTCAGTTGGCTTGATCTATGGACATTCGGTACGACTCTTTGGACGAGGGATCGGCCCGTGGCAAGGCCTGTACACAGGACAGCACAACACAGAAAAACATCCATGGCTTGAGTGGGATTCGAACCCACGGTCTCTGCGACCAAGCGGCACAAGACCCACGCCTCAGACCGCGCGGCCACTGCTGACCCTAGACAATGAAACTTGTTTTGTTAAAGTAAGCGTTCTGAAACTAAGTACGCCAACTATATTTTTGTGGTTCATTATTACGACGGTTATTAGATCAGACCATACATACAGCGTTGAATGATAACATGACTAATTAATAATGAATTGGAGTGAAAATAAAGGAGGTGGTTGTGACGTGATTTACGGTATTACCCGGATTATGCTTGCATGCTAACCATTCAAACCGCGTGTGTGCCAACAGTTATTTGACCTTAAACTGTGGTGAAATATTAACGAAAGTCTGGAATGAACGATTCCGTTGCTAACCATTTTTCTCATACTTACTTTAAGAGTGAGATACCCATGATTCCCAAGGGCAGGGTCTGTCAGACATGGCGGTGGTTCATTTCTCTTCTTCACCGGAAATGCAGTCGGATTGCAGATGTAACGAAAGGCTAAACGCACAGAAATATAGAAGCCAACAATACAGGCAATAGTGTACACAAATAAAGCGTGTAACAATGTCATTCTGTCTGCCAAACTTGATTTATGAAACTGACTTGCGATTAGGTTGACGATGTTTCTGGTAACACACCAGTAATTACAACAGTTGATATGCTACACTCAGTGCCATTTCTTGAATGGTACTCCTTTTTGGCATCGGCTGCGATGATTATACCATATACATGTTACATAAGTCCCCACCCTTTTCTTCAACTCTCCTTATTAGACTTTCTAGTAGCGCATGCGCAGAACCGCGGTAGTTGTTTACATTTGCCGAAGCGTAATGAAGTTTAACTTCTTCTTTGAAAAACAAGTTTAAAAATAAGTTAGACATTAATTTCA
This sequence comes from Zootermopsis nevadensis, assembly GCF_977971745.1. Classification (NCBI taxonomy): domain Eukaryota; kingdom Metazoa; phylum Arthropoda; class Insecta; order Blattodea; family Termopsidae; genus Zootermopsis; species Zootermopsis nevadensis. Next base: position 7,805,905 of record NW_028259144.1, on the reverse strand, counting down.
TCACGTGACGAAAGACACGTACCGCGATTGTAGTCTGGGAGGTAGAACACTGGTTTCGCTTGTCATCACAGCCTTGCCCCTACCAAATGTGCGAAAGCCACAAATGTAAGAGGGCGTTGGCGAAACGGTACAAGTGGAAAATTACGGGTATACATACTTGGAAAATCCGAATTTGCGAAACTGCACTTAGTGAGGGGCTGTAGTCCGATTTCAGGCTTGCAACTTCAGAAATCAGTGTCGTTGGGACAAGAAATGTAAATAAAATATGAGATTTGAGGTTTTTGAGGACGCGACGATGAAAAATGTTGGTCTCGTGGGTTTCAACGCGTTGTAACGTGACACCTTGCAGGCAGATAAAATTTATCTGGTAGACAAACATCGACATTGATAAAATACATTGTTTATCTGTAGGGGCTTAGTGTTCATGTTAACTGTGTTATCCCGGATAACACTTTTAAAAATGTAAATTAAAAACTCCTTTGTCTTATAGTGAAGAATCACGAGTTTTATTTATAGGCGTATTCGTAGCTAAAAGTTTCAAAACTGTGCTGATTAGATTATTCGTGTGTTTGTCAAAATCTTTTTGAAACTGTAGAACATAAATTATTGCAAATAGTGAAATGTGGGCTTACTGACCTAGATAAAACTCTTTGTTTGTCGTTTATCCATATACTCATTTACCTGCTAAGGTTGCGATGAACCGGTTTTGAGGTTAAGGTAGGGAAATAAAAGATAACACAGAATTTGTATGCAGCTACGTAGGAAACAAGAGATGGAAGGATATAATTTTACTACGGTGGGTCTTTGAGTATATGAACTACTCAGTTTCAGAACCCGGCCCATTGGTATTAGCGGTGTTTGGATTACACTTGAGAATTGTTTGGCGATGTGTGTAAGTGGTACTGAAATAGCTTCTCGAGGTCTCAGGGATAAGTATGAGAAAGTTGTGGTGGAATGTGGTAACCATGACCTTTGATACAGATGTTTATATGAAGAAGTTTAAACTTTATGCTGATTTCAAGGACTCAGCGTGGTGATGATATAAGATTTCGTCACCAATCACTCGGCGTTCTGGTTTTTATTCAGTAATGATCACTGCCCATGACCTTCGGAAGTGTTTTTATTGAACTTTGATCACTTCCAATTAAGCTCGGCAGTGTTTTTTCATTAGCATGCGTTGTTGACTGTAACTGTCCTTACATTGTATTAAAAGATTATGTTTACATAAAAAGGTACTCGAATCACAATAAAATATTTGAATAAATATTAAAATATTATTACTATAATTAACATTTAATATTTAAAATATTTAAAATATATTAAAATATATTAAAATGATGCTCTTTCTATCGAAATGTTCGATTTACAATTAGAGTGAAAAAGATGATACTCTAATTGTAAATCGAACATTTCGATAGAAAGAGCATCATTTTAATATATTTTAATATATTTTAAATATTAAATGTTAATTATAGTAATAATATTTTAATGTTTAATAAAATATTTTATTGTGATTAGACGGTTAAAATAAACAATTATAATCATCACAATATGACGCAACAATATCATCTCAGGTACTCGAAATAAATTACATCGAGAGCATTATGAGCCTGTATTTTATAAAATGGTGACGTGTGCCAACAAAACAATTGAAAAATAGATAAATTACTTCAGAGGTCTTATTACCCAACCAGGTTTTTGACTTACAATACGTAAAATAACGTAAAATTCATAACATTTAATGTCTTCATATTTTGTATAATTGTTAAGTATTTCGTAGTAAAATAAATTAAATATGGTATCTTATTTTGATTACGCTCAATCACAATATTCTGGAAGAGGTTGTCTGTTAATTAAAAGAAGTCAAACTGAGATAAATCTGAAAGAGTTTTCATTTACGTTCCATTGTTAGGTGTAATTTAAATGAACAAAGAGATTTTAAAACACATGCGTCTTTTACATTCTGACCGAGGTTTCAAAGGAAGGGAACGTCGGTAAACATCTACCAGACTACACGGTGCAACAACCCAGAGTACAGCCATCAAAGGTCATAATCTCAAGGCGAGGCAATACACTTACCATTTTTACATTTCTTGGTGCATAAAAAACTTGTTTTCACTCGGCTGATTTATATATAGACCTAATTTGTGCACGTCCTCAAGATAACTTTAACTGCAAACTTAAGACAGACTGACTATGCTGTACGATCATGATTTTAAGGAAAAGACCCAAATTAGCTTAGAATATCAAAGAATCTTTTACTTTTTCCAGGATGCCCGTTTGTTTCACACCTTTAATTTTTATGAAATTTATTTGCATTATTGTGTTATCTCCCTCAAATTTAAGCTTATTTAAACTCTCTTACACATAATCAGTCCAGTGCTTTAATTCAGAGTTTCAGTGAAACTGACGTACATTAACATTTTCTGTGGTTCTTGTTTCTTTGCCGGGACAACGGTTTACAATCAGAAATTTGAGAAAGGTGGATCTCTCCCTGATTGTTGCACCGTGTAGTTTAGTAGAAGTTTACCGACGTTTCAGAGATCCTTTCAGCCCGTTACTTCTAAAACATCGGTAAACTTCTACCAGACTACACGGCGCAACCCAGAATACAGCCATCTTTATTTTTGTCGCCTTAAGAAACAGAAATATTTAAAAATTGGAGTTATTGTTTATGAATAAAACATTTGTTGTGAACATATTTATTTTAGATATATTTTGTGTATATATCACATAATTAGTACGAAAATTTATTTTTTGGAATTTAGGAGGATTTGGAATCGAGTGCGGAAAAATGGTTCTGTGGTTGAAACCTCATACTTCTAAAAAATTATTAGTCATGAAAATAATTAGTAGAATAGGTATTCATGGAATTCTTTAGTATAGTTTGTCAGGGATAATTATCTTCTGGGGCGTTCGTATTATATTTAATTTTCAACATTTGTTATATTTTCTTATCGAATTTATTAATTCCCCCCCCCCTCATTTACTACTTTTATCCACAAATTTATCACTACTTCTACTTCTTACATCTTCATTTTTATCTCACGAGTAATTGTCATCTTATACTTAACTTTGTGAATCAAAGAAGTATTTGTTCTAAAATTCGTCATCTCAACTCGAAGCATTTATATCTGCGTTTGTTGTAACCAGATTACTTCTCAAAAATTCTGTAATGTGTTTGTTCACTGTATCAGGATCGTCCTGCTGTACAAAATGATTAGCTCCCTTTACGATATTCACTTGTAAGTTCTTAACATTCTTCTGGGCTAGGTTCAAAATTTCGCGTGTGAGATAATCATCAAGTTCGCCAAATATTAAAAGTCCATTTGGTGTGATATCAATTATATCTTTTGAACTCTCAGTTGTGCTCCATGTTTTCATGAATTGTCTGTAGTAGTTGACTGGAGGCGTTAATGCATCTGAAAAGAAAATAACATTTTTTTTAAAAAAATTAACACGTATATCGAATTGTACTAAGTATGAAAAGTGACACGTGTCTGAAAAATATGACATTAAATTTGTAGTCAGTAATGTAAAATTATGTCAACTGAAATTGTTAAGTAAAACGGAAATAAAAAAAATATTTGAGGACGTGCATGTGAACTCAGTATACACGAAAGTAGAAGTTCGATAATTTTGTTGAGGAAACATTATAGACAGATTGAACAATTAAAGTCATCGGACATCAGACCTGCTGAGACTACAAAGATACAGCTGTGTAAGAAGTTGGTCTATGAAGTCAAAACAGGTTATAGATCCAATCGATGAATAACACGTGTTGAAATTCGCTTTCAATATTCTACGTAAACCAGTTTATATTGTAAAGTCTTGGAAATGTTCATCCATGTATTTTTTGACTTCTGGATACTACATTTTATCTGTTGTTCATAGCGAAGCGAAAATGTCTTATTTCCTTTAGCATGTCTCATAAAATATCCATTAACTGTCTGCGTATGCATTCAGTCTCTCATTTACACATGCAATGGTTGGCACTCCTGCTTAGATTCTCGGTCCGGAAGATCGGCTTTTGTTGATTCTTGTCAGTCACTTTTACACACAGTATAGAGTTTTATTATTTTTGAACTACGTGTTTCAGCCCAAATTCGAAGTCATTGCAGGGACAATTTCTTATTAAATCTCCCGACGTAGTTTAATTAATGATAGTTGAGACATTTTAAAATTAGTCAAAACAGTTAAGACTGAGGATTGTCTAGTTTTACTCAGTCTCTACCGGAAATGTTAGAATATTACCTTTAAAATATGTCGCCACTGTTTTATTTCATTTATAATTGATGATGATGCTGTTAATGAACGCTATAGAATACATGTAATTGAATTATTTAATTAAATATCCAGGGATTGATCAATCGGTCTGTACTCACTTGGTTTGCCAAAAGTGTACTTGAACGCTTCAATGTCTTCATCAGTAACACGTGAAAGTTCTTTTGGTTTGTTTCGTCTGAACACCTTTTCAAAGGCGATGAAGTCAAATGCTGGAAGTGTTAGTTCAGGCAGATAAGGAAGTGTGTAGAAAAACAGATACCTGTTTGGGACACAAAAAAGAATTGTAGAAAAATTCCCATATGTATACCTTAGGCAAATAAATTAATTTGCTATGGAACGAACATGCATGATAAAATATTTTAGAGAAGAAGGTTTTTAACAGTGTTAAATGGTCTAAAATGATTTAGGACCCTATCTAATGTAATACACAATGTTTATTTAACTTATTTACTTTGATTTCAGCCAAGAGGCTTTGATATCGATTCTAATACCTCATGTTCTTAGAAATGAGTTGATGCAACGTCAATCAACAAACAAAACCAAGCACTGGCCCATCGCTACACCCTCAATCATAAATATGACATGGAATATCCTGGGATTGAACCTAGGCGTCCAGATGTCTGCTCTTAACCACGTAGACTACGACACGATCCACCTTTCATATTTGTGATGTAGAATGTCAGCGATAAACGCCATTACTTTTGATTGGTTAACTGTTATAGGATTCATGACTGCTGACGTTTCAGGTATGGCCACTTTTCGTGTATGAGCGTACAGAATTACGACGGCTGGCTTTGAAGGTCATTGTGCATATATCGCTCTCGGATAAAGTATCTACGAGTCAGACCAAATAATGCATTAGACAATAACCCAGTAGATTTTTGAATGCCCTGTGACAAACCCTGTGTTTCTAGGCCCCGTCGTTGATTTGCTATGGATGCTTAAAATCAAATTTTGCTTTATCGCGTGTTAGTGCTGGTCAGATGGTGTCAAAAGTCAGTGGTTGAAGGACGCGCTTTGTGGTGTTTTGTGTTACGTTACCCATTTTCATACAGCACGACGCAGAGAGATGTTCCCAGCCCTATAAGTATCTCTGACGCAACATTCATGTTACCAACGGTAGTAGTTTTTTATCTTCTAAACTAAGTGGTTTGGGGGTTTAGTGATCAGTCGGCAGCTGTCGAATAGAGTGTGATGTGTACCTGTTAGGAGTGGCGTCGTAGAAAATCTTATATTGATATTCTTTTGTTGCAAAGATAGTGACCGTATACGTTTGTTTTCAAAGTTAATTTGTAAAGCTCTACATTAAGTTGGTATATTGTACGTGTCCTTCAGTAAACAGAGAATAGTTCACAATTGGTAATGATAGTAGTTTAGCTAGAAGAATTGTTCTAGATTGTACGATATGCGTGTGAAAAGGAAGCAGATGTAATTTCTGGAAGTTTCAAGACGTGGTAGCCAAAGCATATGGCGTTTATAAATAGTGTTTATTGTTTTAGCTGTTCCTTTGGATTAAAGCAAAATAGCAAGGTATGTTATTAAGCTTATGTTTATATGTGTATTTGTGTGTGTTTTCAAAGTCGTTCTTCGTTTATTATATTCATAGTCCCATTTTACTGACTTCGTTGCCCCCATAAACGGGTAAGGAGTGGAAGATAGCAACGTCGTAATTCCTCTTAATTGCTGCTTCAAACGCCATGAGCAGCAAATCCTATAACAATTAATTAGCCAGGAACTTTCTTACGAACTTCTGCTTTAACATGACTAAGATGATTTTTAAATCGCTCTTGGGGCATAATTATCTTAACCATAAGACATATTTCAGTATATAATGACCACAGTAATCCTAAAATTTCTCATACACATATAAAATACATTTTAACAGTAACGAATATATATTTGCTCTTTGTATATAGTGCTTCAAATACTCTAGTACATCAAAATGTTAAAAAAAACGCATACTTCTGACTGGATATATGGTATTTATCTTCATGCTGACCGTAATCATATATTTTAAATATAATATTCGTTAGTGTAACACTATGAAAAATCCTGTTACATCGTATTAACATGGAAATGCATGTAGTGTTCCCATAGCACGTACCATGACATGAAGAACTGCTTCTTATTGGATAGCACAAGTTGCATGAATGTCGGAGGGTGTGGGGCATTCAAGATAACGTAACACAGCAGCATTTCATGGTATTTGGAAACAAAATTCCATGAGACAATACCTCCCCAGTCATGTCCAACGAGGATGAATTTCTGGCGACCTGAAATTTAAGACAATCAGCATGGCCCAGTCATGGCAAAGGTACAGGAGGCAAGAATTTCAGGGCACACTTGATAAGATCTGAAAACGGAAGTTTTTTTTAAATTAATGATGTTTATGGAGGGTGGTGTTGAAACCAGGGAGACACGTCGTGGCCGATTATAAGATTCTGTCTCATGTTCATGTGGAAAGTCTGAGGAAGACCAAGGTCATTATAATGATAATTGTTTGTGTTGGATTACGAAACGGGAAATATGATGGTAGTTACCTTTAATTTCGTGAAAATTGTTATACGTCTACTATTAACAGATGACGAAGAAAGCATACATTTACAAGGGTAGCACAAGATAAATATTCGTTAGGTTAATTACGGAAGATACACTCGATCCAGTCGCACAGAGTCATCGTAAATATTGAGTTATGTAACCCATTTAGACTACAAGTCCTGTACTCCGACCTTGTAGATGTTCACTGTCTGCTAATCAGATGAGTCTCGCACACACACAATGCTGTTTTTGACGAGGCAAACAGATGCCCCGTTGAGCGGATTACATTGAGCTTTGATTTCTGACAATAGCCCTAGGCGATATTTATATTAAATCTAAATATCCATTATTTGCCCTCACACCTATGTTTTGGTTTGAATCTGGTGGTCGCTTACCTACTCACGAAATTCTATGGTTTTTATGGAAACATTGTTCAGTACAGTGTTTATAAAAGTCCTCCAATTTTTTATCCTGTGCCCCAAAAGCCCAGTTCACACCCTCCCACCTAGTTTCCATCTACACTTAGGTCTTCCAGATGAACTCTTTCCTCCAGGTTTTCCAACTTTAAATTTTATACGCATGTATTACCTCCCCATGCGTGCTACGTGCCCTGCCAATCTTATTATCCTTTATTTGATCGTGCTAAATACGAGTATTTGGTGAATGCAGTTTAGATTTACCATCCTTCACAAATATTTTAACTTTGCCGCGTATTCGAAGCATCAGGAGAATCTGAGTTCTACTTCAAAAATGTACTGAGTTTATAGAACTAACAGGCGTGATAAAAGTAAAATGTAAACTTGTGACAATATTAATTTTAATTTAGAAATCATATGCGATGGCTTACGTCATTCTGATTAACATTTGAAGAAACTTAATTCACGTCGTAAGGAAGGTTATTGAGGCAAAGCTACACTGTCTCTAAGTCGGATCCAGTCTCCGGAGTCCACGAAGAGAAATCCAGTAGAGATTAGATTGTGGACCGAGATGAAATACAGAGATTTTCAATACCATTGCAATAATCGATCTTTGGTCATCCACAAAGCGATATTCACCCTACTGACTGAGCTATAAAGGCTTATTAATTATTTAAGAAAAAAATCTATGTATAACAATCAGGAAAAGCAATGCAATATTGTGATGTCTTAATTAAATACTCAGAAGCCGAATAATCTAGTGAATCATGAGTTTAAATACGAACCCAGAGCTTGAACAACGTGTTTAACGTCGTCAATAAGAAGATCCATGGCATAGCTGTCCATTCCTGGAGGTTTCTCCGAGTCCCCGTATCCACGCATGTCTATTGCAACAGTCCTGCAATGACGTGGGGAACAATAGAAAGTCTTAATTCTGTTTCTTATAAAGTACGTGAGCAGTAGAAACAAAAATTAATCGTAACAAGACCAACAAAATTGAACGCTGTTGCAACCATTTTAGGATTTTACTTTTGACCTTGAAGAATGGATTCCCTCAATGTTTTAGAAAACTCACCAGTAATCCTTTGAAAATTCTTGCAGCTGATGTCGCCACGAGTACCAAAATTCGGGATAACCATGCAGAAACAGCATTAGTGGTTTCTTTGGGTCTCCTTTCTCAACGTAGTGAATTCTGATGTTCTGAAAAATGAAGCATTTATAACTACGCTAGTCAATTAATTGCTTTTATTTGTATCTGTCATAGTGTGTTGGTATGTTTAATAGACTTCACCAACAGCTCACACCACAAATTTATATCTATTTTAATCAAAGTATCATCTCTAATGTGAATCCTTATTTGGTGATTGTAAAATGAATGCACTAATTTTCATATAGTTCATGCCACATTTTGTGTAGGAAAATGTACGTGGCACATTGAATATATATTTACGGTAAACAGTTAAGTAATGAAATTAAGACAAATATACGAGGGTCGCTCATTAAGTAATGCCCCACATTTTTTTCCTCAGAACATATTTATTCAAGATGGCTCAAATTTAGTGACAATATAAATCAATGTTTCCTTTACACATACTATTTTTCCACATAGTCCCCATCAACTTGTACGGTTTTACGCCAGCGTGGAACAAGTGCATGCATGCCTTGCCGGTACCAGCTCTTGTCCTGTGCACGTAGCCATGTCCTCACTGCTTGAATAACGCTCTCGTCATCTTCAAACCTTGTTCCGCGGATAGCATCTTTAAGTGGCCCAAAGAGATGGAGTCGGAGGGTGGATGGGGCAGCACCTTTCAACCAAATTTGGTGATTTCTTCCCGGGTTCTCGGACTTGTGTAAGGGCGTGCATTGTCATGCAGGAGCAAAATTTCTGCTGGATGCTTGTGAGGCCGAACTCGTCGGAAACGCTTCTTGAGGGTTTTCAGGGTCCTGATGTACGCGTCTGAATTGATGGTCGCACCTCTTGGCATCACATCCACAAGAATGACCCCATCACTGTCCCAAAAGACAGTCATCATGACTTTTCCGGCGGAGGGAGTTGTCTTGAATTTCTTCTTTCTCGGTGATTGAGGATGATGCCACTCCATTGACTGCCTTTTTGTCTCTGGCTCAAAGTGGTGTATCCAGGTTTCGTCACCTGTAATGATCCGGGACAGAAAGACCTCTCCCTCAGCATCAAAACGCTCCAACAATTCAGAAGAAATCGTTTTCCTTTGAATCCTGTGGTCTGCTGTGAGACTTCGTGGAACCCATCTTGCGCACACCTTCGAATATGCGAGAGCCTGGATAATTGCAATCACACTTCCATTGCTGACTGAAAGCTGTTGGGCCAATTGTCGAGTTGTGATGCGCCGATCCTCACGAATAATGGCATCCGCGCGGTTCAACATGTCTGGAGTGGTGGCTGTGGCAGGACGCCCAGAGCGCGGCAGATCACGGAGCTCGGTTTCTTCACTTCCTGAAGCTTTAACTCTCTTAGCCCAGCGACCAACGGTGCTCCTATCGACTGCACAGCTTCCATACACAGCACACAAACGTTTATGAATGTTCACCACCGTTTCTTTTTCAGCAACAAGGAATTCAATTACAGCTCGTTGCTTGTAACGAGAGTCGTTCACAGACGCCATTTTAACAGTTCACTACAGCTCCGCTATCGGTTGGAATCATTTGAAACTCCGTACACGAACGCGGGAAACATCAAATCTCAAGCATGTAAAAGTACACTTTTCTATCTTCATTATTGGCTGAGAAAAAAAATGTGGGGCATTACTTAATGAGCGACCCTCGTAGTTGCACTAGGTCACTTTTTGATTTTATAAATCTAATGATTTGCCGTGGTAAAATGCCTCGTCATGCAACCTTCACCAGTCACGTGTTACTTGCTGTGTGTTATGTCCAAATGTTTTTCTGTGCATTCTGTTGTTAAAATCTGCCAATTTTTTTTCTACTCTGCTGGTAAGAAACTTGTTTCACACCCGTACAAAACAGCACGTAAAATTGTCGTTTTGTATATTTAAACCTTTGTTTTTTTATACAGACAATGATGTGCATGTCTGTTTAGAAAACATTAATAGCAATACAGTTATGTAAATATTTTATATATATATATATATATATATATATATATATATACTAACTTTGAGAGTTAAATATCCATGCTTCCAAAGTGACGTGTCTGTGAGGAATTTCGGAGCGTTTCTCTTCTTAACTTGAAATTCAGAACGTTTGAAGATAAAACCAATTGTTAAAATTATCGTCATAAGAAATCCAGTGAACAATGCAAGAGTGTATTTAATCAAAATCTTTTTCAGCGACATTGCAGGCCACGACTTAAGGCACGTATTAGATTGAAAATAATTATTTCTTGACTGACACTGCTCAGAAATACGAACTGGAAGTTTAGTTCACAGACTGCCAGCAGGAGACAGGACAAGCAGCTACGTGGTTGTCCTTGCTTCCACGGGCTGAGTTGCCATATCTTTAGTTGGGACTATTTTATCTTCCTCAATATCTTCCCCGCACACCGCCAGTCCATATTTTACACATAATCATCCACTTGAACTGTTACGTCAGTGAACAAACTGTTACGCTATTTTTTTTAACACCCAGGAAGACCTCGGTACCCATTGGACAGGACACTGGGGGGATCGCAGAGCCGGTCTGGAGGCAGAGACTAGACGAAAAATCCTCTGCACTTGTCGGCGATCGAACCCCGGTCACTATAAGTGTGACGTCAGTGCAGAATTAAAGTATGTCGACCAAAGGTTCCAAACCCCCCCGGTTGAAAATTACTGGTGGACCATTTCATGATTTTTTCTGGCTAAGTAAAGGTTATTTTAGGTCAACGTTGAATGCTAGCGAATGGCGAGTTCAGGGATGGTTTGTACACGGATGTTTTAAAGCTGTGTAACTCTACGGCCGTTTTCTGTGAGCGGTAAGGTAGGATTCGGAGGCGTGAGTTGTCGTCACAAGGCGATTAAATGCAGGCGTGCGCACTGAATGTGGGATTCAACGGAGTCACCAACCGTTGAGTCATACTGTGTAGCTCCCGAGTGTCGCGTTGGTCAGAGATAAAAATTGTAATGTACGGTGCTAATGACGTAAAATTGTTTTAAAATATAAATGATTAAAATTTTAACATAATATAGAACAGTGAAATCTTTTGGAAATAAATTAAAATATGTAAAAATGCAAGTAAAATTCACGGCGTTCTTTGTTCATATGGGAGATCTTAAAATCTCCATCATTTATTTATTACTTATTATTTACTTATTGAATGTGACTGCTAGGTAGGTTGTTTCTTGGTACTTCTGTACTAGCCGTTTAAGAGTTTTTATTGATTTCTGTTTCATACTGTAAGCTTACTGATTTTCGAAAAATATGTAATGTTTGTGAAGAAAATTATTTTTTTATGTGTAACAATAACGTGGCGGCCTTTCGAGCGAATTTATTTCGTTTCCATCTTGACAGCTGTAATAAATAACTCAGTGGAGGTAGGCATGTGAAGTTCTGCGTGGTGGTGCCGGTGAGATGTTTGAGGTTATATGCGACAATATTGAGAATCTGTATTTAATAATAAGCCTGAAACATAGTAATATTATTCTATAAGATATCTGTAAGTGAAGACATAATAGGAAAATGTGATATAAGAGTGATTCCTCTCATCTAGTTGTCAGCCCATTGTCATCACCTTACCTTACTGAAGATATTATGTAGTTTTCATTTGATACGATGTATTTGAAGAAATCAAAATAAGATTTATAGCTGGTTATGAGGAAATTCACCGTATTCATCTTCGTTTCGATGTTATATCAATTTTGGAGATGTCCCAGCGTCGTTAAATAACTCAGAATGTTGACAGCAGTTTATGAAGGTCAAATGTCACTTGTGACCTAGCTTAAAATACCATTCAACATTATGTTTAATGACTTTGGACGTTTGATGTGTTTAGTACGAGAACGTGTAGAGGATGGAAGGTTCCGTTACCTTCATATCTTCGTGTACAAGACAACGATAAACCACAGAGTGTTACTGGTATAAAGTCCAGAGAGATGCAAGGGATTATAAGGATTAAATGTTATTGATAAGCGTTTTAGTTTTTTTAACCTTTAGTCTGTAATTGTTTTTTTATCAGGAAGTTGATATAGTAATTACGTAACTTCTGCAGTATGTTCAAATTTTGTTGGATTATTTTTTTATGTCCGTGTGTTTCGTGAGTACCGTAGTTATTTTTGAACCAAGTAACACATTGTCTTTGAACTTTGCACGAAGATTAAGCCATTAGTTGCATTCTACGTTAGAATCGTTTAATGCCAACATGGCTATTATGCGTAGGCGTATTTATTTATTTGTGGCTTATTTAACGATTCTGATAGTAGTTAAGGTTTTATAGCGTTAAATGTTAGGACGATTAATGGATAATGTATTGGTAAGGATACAGAAAATATCGATCGTGGCGAACTTAAAAGAAACTATTCAGGCATTTGCATTCACATAAAACCTCAGTCAGAAGTAGGAAATTATTACGCAATATTATAGTTTCAGGGTAATTTATTTAGTAACATAATTAAATAGCCTTTATACAAGATGTAAAATTAACTTTGTATCAAGCTACAAAACTTTATAAAACGACAAATAAAGTTTTACTACAACTTTCTTTCATTGTTGGATGTGTCGTGGATCTGAGATTTGAAATTCAAAAAGATGAACATCATATTGCAACAGACTGCTCCACCTGAGAAAATATTATAAAATGATTAAACTCATGTATAACAATGTAAATCTCTTTAATGCATGAGTAAGGTTACAGTTAATTAGGGAAAAATTTAATTGTTAACAGAATTACGCAATGAAGAAAACCGATTTCACTATCAAGGAAGAAAGAAATCATTTCTGAAGATGGCTATGTTCTATCATCAGGGTGAGCTACTCTGAAACGTCGGTAAATATATACCAGATTACACGGTAGAACATTCCAGAAGACAGCCATCTTCACACTCGCCAAAAAAATAAAAATCTCTTATCCTTGTCAATTTTACTATAAAATATTTTTTTGTGAATTTAACTCGGTCGGTTGTACTGAAATAGGGATTATTTAATTTTGATAGAGGACTGGTAATACACTTATGATTTTAATAAGCTTAATATCACGTGTTAAATTATTTTTTGTTTTCCAGAGTTGACTGAAATTTAGATAGGATTTTTACGTGTCCTTTTTGGTATTTGGTGTATTAATAATTTATTTTAGTAGCTGTCACTAGCCCAGGAAATACAGTATCGAAACTTTGTTTTATATTTTAAACATAAGAACGTATTATCATTTATATAATTTAAATAATTACATTTATAAAAAGTGGTTTGTTGTGCCAAAACATTCATGGACGTATAAATAAACAAGAATTCAAATACACACGGACTTATAAAAAAATGAAATTTTTATAAATTAATTTTCTAAGCTTACAATATCGTGACAAATGGTTTTAGGTTCAGTTGAAAGAAAATATTTACTTAAAAACGAACAGTTAGTTCTGGAAAAAGTCGTAAATTAATTTATGGAGACCATGGAATTTTAAATTCACGCTAATGAAGTACTTACTTTTGGGTGTGTGATTTTAAGAAAATCTCTGATTAAGGTATTAACTTTTTCAGGATCATCCTGTTGGGCGTAGTGATTTGCGCCTTTGACCATTTTCACGTTTAGATTCTTAATGTAGCTCTGAGCCGCCCACAAGTGGTCATACACTAAATGATCATCATGTTCACCAAACATGTAGAGTCCTGGTGCTTCGATGTCTTTCTTCAGTTTTGATTTCGGTGGCGAAAGTGAGAAACCATTTGCTCTGAAGTAGTTGATGGGCGGTGTAAACGCTCCTACAAAATTATAATTTCATTTCATTAAAGATATTTATTCCTTATTTTAATATATCACAGTTTTATTGCCAGTCTTACGTAGAGTTCGGTGTAGTGTGAACAGATTTTATAAGAAATCCGCGGACAATTACAATGTTGACTATAGTTGTCTGGTAGATATTGACCGACGTTTCAGAGGTTCTTACTGATTTCATCGTCTGGTCGAGATGGACGCAGTAGGAACCCCTGAAACGTCGGTAAACTTGTACCAGATTACATGGCGAAATATCCCACAAGACAGTCAACTTCCTTGAACCTTTGAAGTTTGTACTATTACCTAATATTATAGGTGTTAGAATCGGTTGGACATGCAGCACGCACTGAAATAGAACAAATAGTATGGGCCTGTGCAGTTCGGGTAGGAACGCGATAAAAGCTGAATCTTTGGGGAGAGTTAAAATCCCAATCAAAAGACCTGAAAATGAAGACCATATGGAAGAAATAGACGTTGCATTGGGGATGATATTAAAACGGATCTTAAAGAAGTGGGGTTTTAGGATGTGGAGTGAATTAACATGGCTCACAATAGAGGTCAGTGGCAGATTCTTGTCAACACGGTAATGAACCTTAGGGTTAGCTTATCAAAAGTCGACTCGTGAAGTTAGTTGCTTAGGTTGTGACGATATGAAGCTTCTAAAGGTGAAATTTCTTTTCTGACGGTGGAGATAAACTTCGATGTTACATGGCTACAGAGAATTTTTTGTGAAATTATTTACTCTTGAATGTTTAACTTATGTTTCATACCGCCGTAGTTAATATAAGACGCGATATTTCACATTTGAAAATTTCCGAATTCTGGGTGTGTCATACATTTGGTCGAGTTAAAGAATCTATTTGAATCGATTACTAAATCAAAGGTACGTCTTACAATTGTCGTCATAAAGTCTAGGAAATATGGTATATCTGTCTTAGGATAGGTTTTAGTTGTCTCTTGAGAGCACGGTGATAAATATTTGGGGTTCTATAAACACCGGGGAATCCCTTGACTAACTGAGCGTACTTTTGGGTTTCCAAGAAGAATTCTGTTCCATGGAGTTATAAGATTCGTTATTCAAATAAACTGTTTACCTGGCTTCGCAAAAGTGTACTTGTAAGCTTCTAAATCTTCATCTGACACTGGTGAGAGACTTCTTGGTGTTGATCCTCTGAATAGATGCTTGAATCTCACCATGTCATAAGCTCTGAACATTAATTCTGGTAGATATGGAAGTTGGAAATAAAACACATCCCTATGTGGAAACAGAAAAGAAATTGCTAAAAATTCTAACAAAATCGACTTTGTAGTGGTATATTTCTGTTAAACTCCATTGTTTTAATGATAATAATATGTGATATGGTGTATACTTCGTGCGTGTTAGGACAAAAAATATACTATTAAGTAAAATATAAACTTACATGTATTTTGTATATGTGTATAGAACCCAAAATGTTACGATATTTGTTGGGGGGGGGGGGGGCGGAGGAATAATGCAGTAAATCATACCATGACATGAAGATCTGAAACAGGTTCGAAGTTAATATTCTGAAGTTTGATGGAGAATATGGCGCATCTAGAATAATGTAGTTGTTCAACATCTCAGGATGTAACATGACGAAGTTCCATGCAATTGCCCCGCCGAAGCCATGCGCGACCAGAGTACATTTCTCATGACCTGCATTTACAGAGAAAGTACGTATTAAGAGCATGAACATATTTACAGCTTAAACGCTGTTGGTTATGAGATATAACCATGGTGTCATGGTTAATAATTGTTTGATATTAAGAAAATTTTATAATATACGTACCTAAAGCTTCTATAATTTCCTTTATGTCATTAACAAGGTGAGACATTTTGTAGTCCTCGAGTCCTACTGGTTTGTCAGAATCCCCATATCCACGCATATCTACAGCGACAGTCCTGCACAGGAACATGTAAATGCCAGATGAATCCAATCTACACCATCACATCCTGTTTATCTAAATCCATCTTTTCCTACACTTGCGTCTCTCAAACTCTTTTATCTTTAAATTCTCTTCCAAAAATATCATATGAATTTGTTTTGTTCCATGTTATAAACTCTGTTCATTATAATTTTTCATGTTTAGCCATCCTTACGATATTTGGTGAAGATTATTTAAGACACTTATTATTAAGTAACCAGCCTTCTACTACTTTTTCCATCGTAGGGTCAAATATTCTCTTCAGAAATCTACCCTCATACATCCCCAGTCTATTCGTGTTTATAATTTTAATGATTTTCGTGTGTGATTGACAAATTTTATTGAACGGATTTATTTATACACCCCGTAAACCCTTAACGGTGATGTATTTTGACACAAAATTAGCTTAATTTTACTACTCAATGAGAGTTTTAACCAGAATTTTAATATTTGGCTTATAGTACAAAAATTAAATATATGTTTTTATTTATACACACATGGAGTGAGAAAAAAAGACATCTTGTTAAATCCATTCTCAGTTATAAGGAAACGCCAACGAACTTACCAGTAATCTTTGGAAAATTCTTTAATTTGATGTCGCCACGAGTACCAAAACTCTGGAAATCCATGAATAAATAGCATTAGTGGCTTTGATCTGTCGCCTTTTTCAACATAGTGGATTTTCACTCCCTGCAAACAAAGACATTAACAATTTAATAGTAAGAAAATATACATCACGTTTGTGCTCAAGTATAACATCAATAATTTTTATAGACAATTTTAAGACGCTAAATCAACGGACGATATTATTTAGCGTGGATGATATATGAGAATTAATTTATTATGAGCTAAGTTTCGAGGAACTTAAAATTAGCAGTAGGTGCATATTTAAATTCACACCGCCACAGTTACTGGAAATAATGAGAAAGATCTAGAAGTACGGTACGTTTAGTTATAAACCGGAAAGCAACTGTCACTTCTCGGGTGCCAGCAAGAACTACATGACTTACCGCCAAGCGTTGCAATATTTACTGCTCCATCAGGGCGATGGCTGCAGTTTGCATCTCTGAAACACCGGCCAATATCCCAAAGGGTTGTCATTTTCATATTAATCGCCGTGAGAACCTGAAATGTCACTCGTAAACGTTGTTATAAAACCGGAAGTGACTCACCTCAACTGGAAGGTATCCGTGGATACCGTAGGTAGTGTCTGTGAGGCACTCTGGCGGTGTTTGGCGACGTTTTACCCTCCAGAATATCCGGGTAGGGTGTAAGAGAATACTGAGGCTAAGACGGGCTAAGACCATGCCAGCCGCAATAAAAGCTATGCTGTATACGAACGCTGTCGCTGTAATAGTCTGTACGATGCCCATCGTGTCAAATCGTTCGGTACTCGACGATCGACTGAAGACTCGTTCAACGTCTTTCGACTACCATCCGGTTGGAGAGAGCATGTTCCACTTTGAGGTCTCTGTGTGACCGTGTTACAACTTCTTCTTCCCCTTCTTATTATATATTTTTTGTCCAATCATGGCGAATCTTCAGTACGAAACCTCAAGATGTCATTGACCTACACTAGAGACAGCAACTTTCTGCGTACCGCCATCTTTATGACACTCCATTCAAGGTATGAAGCGTTTATGTGTTATCTCGGCTAACAATTTTGGAAAACGAAAAATAAAAAGTTATCCTCGTAAATTTCTTGGTTTAGTGATACTTCATATACTGGAATGCAACAGAATCAATAATATAAAATGCACTTGATACGTTACAAAAATGAAATCAGAAACAGTTACAATGCAATAGACTCTTACCAACTTCAACGATACTCAGTGAAGGTCAGCTTTGTTGCTAGGCCCCTGCTCACGCCAGTTGCGCAAAAGCTGTGCTGTGCTAACATGGCGGAAAGCGTGTTTATTCTCGACCATTAATTCCGATCGAAATCGTTTGCTGTTGTTTGTGAATCATTTATCAGTTCGTATCCTGACAAGGAAATACGGAATAAGACGACGATACATCAAATGGTATCACTATTTAGAGTTGATTCATGTCTTTCATCATCTGCTGTAAACCGTTCTTTAAAATATTTTTAACAAATTGAGTCTAAAGAACATTATCTTAGTTTTCTTGTATTAATGTCAGCGACGCTTACAAATAATGTTTTAGACAGGGCCGCGTTTTAAATTAAACACACTGCACAACCAATTCAGTTGATGAAACATCGTTAAATAAAAAAGACAAATTATACATTATCTTCTAACAGAGAAAAGTCCATAAAAAGTGAGATGAATGTGTTTTCTATATTGAAATATCTTCGGTATTAATAATAATTTTCATGGAACTGTTGATAATTGATACTCATTTGGTCATCAAAATTTCTGCTTATACGTATCGTGGTTGTTCATAATCGTATCCACAAAAGCCTACACTTGGATACTACCCTCAGTCAGATGAATCCAGTCCACATCTTCACGACAAGATCTATTTTAATTTATGGTTCTGTCATTCCTCTGGCATTCAAAGTGTTAATTTCATATTTCGAAATAAAATATCGAATTTATTTGTTATTTTCCATAATGTAATTGTTCTGCATATTCTATTCTTAATGTAATCATAATAATATCCGGTGCAAAGTTTAAATTATTGAGTTCTGTTTTAAAGAAACGTTTATTTTTCAGTATCTTACGGTACAGTGAACTTTTAGACAATGTTTCTTGCTTCATGCTTCTGTGGGCATTATGCATAACATCATTTGTCTCGTTTACCCACTGCCATATACTTTATGTCCTGAAAGTCCATTCAACCTTTCATTGTGACGAGTCATGCAACTAGTAAAGGTTTGTGCAAGACGAATACCACAAAACAGACTTTTTTTTACCGATATTTAAATACCCCTACTCCAATCCATGAACGCTAACACTCATACAAGTTTTTCAGTCATTATTAGAAAGTAGGTCCTGCTGAAGTTGTGGCTTTGAAGTCGTCGATTTAATCCCACGGCAGTTCATATGGGATTTGTGTTTAGCAACTTTTCACTGTGGCAGCTTTTCCTTTGAGTACACTATTATTCCCTTTTGTCATCATTCCAGAAATACTTAAGTATCACCCTATCGTCAGGGCGATGATTCGTTGGACATATAGCACGGATAGGGGAGGTGAGACATTTATGCAAAACCTTAAAACAATTCGAGATCTAAGTGTAGATAGAGGGATAATATTAAAATAGGATGTGAAGGTGTAGACTGAATTCGAATGTCGTAATATAAGGTCTAGTGGTGAATTGTGAAAATGGTGGTCTTAAAACGAGATACTATATGGGTTAAGCTATGTGGCAGAAGACATAATCGGATTGTAATGTACAGGTGGGAAAAATAAGTGGATGACTACTCGCAGAATGTAACCGTAGGGCATGTAGCTACAGCTACGACCAGGCCTAAGCAGTGTTACCAATAATACAACTGAAATATCCCAATATTAGTTACTTTTTGAATCTCGTGCGTATCTTAAAATAGATTCCGAAAATCTTCTGTTTCTTATTGACACTATACGGACTCTGCAGTTAGGATAACTTAAGAATTAATAAAGTAGAGTGAGGATTTTTAATCTCTGTACAGAGAATATTTTGGACTTGAGATGTAGGTAGGATGTGTTTTATTAAGACCATTAAAACTGGTGAAATTGATGTAGACCTGTTGATTCCACTCAATCTTAACCTCAGCAATAGATTGAGGTGATTTGTCAGATTTACGCCCCAGCCGCCTTACCCCCATGGAGAGAGACCCTGGTACCCATTAGATAGGTTAATTTGGTGTCTGGATACTTTGGCTTCTCTACCGGAAACTGTCCAGCCCAAGAGATTTTACCCAGGCTGAGAATAAAACCCTAGGCGAATTCTTACGTTGTCGTGAATGTGCCACTTACATTCGTGATTATAATGTTTCTTGTCTGGCTTTCTCGCTGCGTTTGAGGTCATGGCCATACGGTCTTCGTTCTTTTTTGGTAAGCACGAGCGATTGTTTGCAGCTTAGAATGCAGTTTTGTGAAACGTATGGACTGGTTTATGAGGTGGAAGATGCATGGATTTCAGGTCCGGTTTGCGGTTATGACTCCTACGCTGTTTTGTCTGTTTTGAGTAAAGTGTTCATTGAAAAGTTGATTGTAAGTAAACTGCATCTAATTTTATGGGTCCCGAAGGATCATTTTACTATTGACAAAAAAAATCACCATTGGACATCATTAGGGACAAAGGGTCCTGTTCAAATTGTGTATGCATCTATATTCTCCCCTATGTTAACGTTCAGTCCGTCTTATCCTCCTTAATATTTCAGTAGCAATTGCTTTTATTTAGTGGTTATTCTTTCATGATACTATTTCCTCATTCGTCTTGTTATTTTATCTCGTATGTCCGGATATTAATCTCAAATTAGTGTTCTGAATTTTCTTTAATTTTGCCTCTTATTGTTAGCGTAGTTAAATCACGAAGAATTTGGAGGATGTAGATGAGAAACAAGAAACGCGTACAGCGTTCTGATGTGGAAATCTATTTAAAAACATCTGTGATAATGGAGCGAAAGAGAATATATTATTTTAAGTAGATTAAATTAAACTGCTTTGGTATGTGTGTTATCTGTGTTGAAATATCAGGTTAAAATAACAGGGAATTATTTGGAATAAATTAATCATATAAATACGAGGGTCGCTCATTAAGTAATGCCCCACATTTTTTTCCTCAGAACATATTTATTCAAGATGGCTCAAATTTAGTGACAATATAAATCAATGTTTCCTTTACACATACTATTTTTCCACATAGTCCCCATCAACTTGTACGGTTTTACGCCAGCGTGGAACAAGTGCATGCATGCCTTGCCGGTACCAGCTCTTGTCCTGTGCACGTAGCCATGTCCTCACTGCTTGAATCACGCTCTCGTCATCTTCAAATCTTGTTCCGCGGATAGCATCTTTAAGTGGCCCAAAGAGATGGAAGTCGGAGGGTGCCAGATCTGGACTGTAGGGTGGATGGGGTAGCACCGTCCAACCCAATTTGGTGATTTCTTCCCGGGTTCTCAGACTTGTGTGAGGGCGTGCATTGTCGTCCAGGAGCAAAATTTCTGCTGGATGCTTGTGAGGCCGAACTCGTCGAAAACGCTTCTTGAGGGTTTTCAGGGTCCTGATGTACGCGTCTGAATTGATGGTCGCACCTCTTGGCATCACATCCACAAGAATGACCCCATCACTGTCCCAAAAGACAGTCATCATGACTTTTCCGGCGGAGGGAGTTGTCTTGAATTTCTTCTTTCTCGGTGATTGAGGATGATGCCACTCCATTGACTGCCTTTTTGTCTCTGGCTCAAAGTGGTGTATCCAGGTTTCGTCACCTGTAATGATCCGGGACAGAAAGACCTCTCCCTCAGCATCAAAACGCTCCAACAATTCAGAAGAAATCGTTTTCCTTTGAATCCTGTGGTCTGCTGTGAGACTTCGTGGAACCCATCTTGCGCACACCTTCGAATATGCGAGAGCCTGGATAATTGCAATCACACTTCCATTGCTGACTGAAAGCTGTTGGGCCAATTGTCGAGTTGTGATGCGCCGATCCTCACGAATAATGGCATCCGCGCGGTTCAACATGTCTGGAGTGGTGGCTGTGGCAGGACGCCCAGAGCGCGGCAGATCACGGAGCTCGGTTTCTTCACTTCCTGAAGCTTTAACTCTCTTAGCCCAGCGACCAACGGTGCTCCTATCGACTGCACAGCTTCCATACACAGCACACAAACGTTTATGAATGTTCACCACCGTTTCTTTTTCAGCAACAAGGAATTCAATTACAGCTCGTTGCTTGTAACGAGAGTCGTTCACAGACGCCATTTGAACAGTTCACTACAGCTCCGCTATCGGTTGGAATCATTTGAAACTCCGTACACGAACGCGGGAAACATCAAATCTCAAGCATGTAAAAGTACACTTTTCTATCTTCATTATTGGCTGAGAAAAAAAATGTGGGGCATTACTTAATGAGCGACCCTCGTACATATCAACGCCACATTTTAAAAGCTTCATAGTATTTTACTTATTTCCTTCAGTTATATAAATATTTACATGAATTTAAGTTGTAAATTTAAATTAGTCTGTTGGTATCCTGAGACAAGGACCAAAACGAATTGAAATAAATTTTAAATTAATTTTATTTCTCCCACTCTCTGTGAGTAAGACAGAGAAATGTCGTCTTTTCTCTCTCAGCTTCTGGTGACGGTTGAAGATCTAAATTGGTGTCAGAATCGTGCGAAGTGTTACGCATTGGTTTCTGGCGCATGAATAAGTGTGGACAACAAGATGGCGGTGCTTTGATTTGAGAATTGTTCACATCTGCAGATTTCTCGTCCTCGTCTGTTGCTGTTTCTGCGTTCTTTGTTTCAACCTGGTTACATTTCTCTGCAACAGACTCTGGTAGATTGGAATCTTCTTTTTCCCAACGGAATCTACCAAAAAATGGCAATTGGAAACTTCATCTAATGGGTCTGTGACCTTCAGAGGCCCAATTGGAACTCACTTTATTATTAATTACACCCGAGTGACTAACACAACTTTTAAATTATGAATACACACAAATGGGAGTTTGTCTTTTTGTCCACTCCAAAACCATTGGAATAATTAATACATCTGTTGTGAAATATTTCTGGAGAATTTCGTTTTTACCCACAAGATCTCTGAAGTTCGTCATACACGTGAAATCAAAGGCATGAAATATGTTTCATAAAACTGGAATGTATGGCTTCATCGGAAAATGCCATTAGATGCCACAAATAGTCGTTTGAAACGACTGTTATGCAGCTGTTTGTAACACAGACGTGAACTGAACGGTTTCGTACAAATTCAATTTTGTTGTGAACGCTTAGGAGGTAGTGACATCTTAATTTTCATATAATCTGAATCCTGCATTATGTTCTAATTGGTATCATCTGACTTCATTTAATTACATAGCGTGCTGTAATCTCACAATGTTTACGTGGTCCAAACAAAACTATTAGAATTAAACTGGATACATGCAACTGATTTACATGTCGTAAGTCGTAAACAAATCTTTTATTTCATTACCCGCACAAATATGCTTTTGTCTGAGAAACAGTAAGTGGTTGACTTGGATTACACTATTCGGCCTATGTTATCAATATGGCTTCCTCTCTAACCTGTTCTCTGGACGATACACAGCATAAACTTCATTCAAGGTCTTGGATTCCACCAAAATCCCTGGGTTTTCTTCCCTTATATCACGGCCTTCGCTTGAATCAGTCTAGAAGCAGTGAAGCGTACGTTATAGCAGACGTCACCAAATTGAATGTTTCAAGGTCACGTAA
Source organism: Zootermopsis nevadensis (assembly GCF_977971745.1). Classification (NCBI taxonomy): domain Eukaryota; kingdom Metazoa; phylum Arthropoda; class Insecta; order Blattodea; family Termopsidae; genus Zootermopsis; species Zootermopsis nevadensis. The sequence goes on along the minus strand of NW_028259144.1, from coordinate 7,782,464 downwards.
GTATTTCACAACCCCCCCCCCCTTTCCGCGTGGTTCTAAGTTAAAAGTACAGCGTTTCTTTGCGGTTTGAACTGTCGTCACTTGAATGGGCCACGCTGTTCGTATTGCAACGTTATGTGACCTTGATACATGCAATTTGGTGACGAACGCTATAGCAGTGTTCATTCATGTACACAGACAAAGTTTAAGGGCAGATTATGACTTTTTCGGGAAACTTATATGGTTTGGAGAACGTAAAAACAAAAACAGTGTGAAAAATATATAAAATTTATAAAAAGTTAGTTAAATGTGAAGACATCTCACCGATGTTTAACTACAGTAAGCTGTTCTTAGAGGGTCCTACTTGCCTTTCGTGATTCGGTCATGGACTGCATAGGAGATGGAAAGTCTTCTTCAGTCCAGGCGTCGTGACGCTTTCGACGACTCCTCAGAGCTGCTGTAAGGTTGCCACAGACCACCATTCCAGAGGTGAGTAGACTGGAGGAGTCGCAGCGTGGGTCAACCACACAGGCCCCACTCAGATCGCCTTCGTCTGGTCATGACATTCATTGTAAATCAACACAATATTGAGATTAATGCATTCGATCATGTTTCGTTCTATATATTCGTTTATCCTTTACCAGTAGGCTTTTCAGCTTAAAGTTTAAACATATCCCCCAATTGCTTCAATAGTAAGCAAATTTTCATTTTGTATTCATGGGTTTCGTATGATTCTTAATGTAAACAGCGATTATTTACTTAAACAGCATTAACCAGATGAATTTGTAAAGGTGAAGTGTAGTGTTTTCTTTGCTGTACGGAATAAATTATTAAATATTATTTGAACGAGCTTACAAAAAGGACGAGGGGGCATCGCATGGGGACTCTCAAAGCCAAAAATGTATATTTATATCCGTTAAATGCAATGTCACTCTCTCCCCCCACCCTTTGAGTCATTTATTCATGTGATAATTCACTCGGTGTCAGAGGGTTAAATAACGCTGAAGAAGTAGAAGTACATTATCCTATTCATTACATATTTTCATTAAATCTTCAGCAGCAGCTACCAGATTATATGCTTCAAGGCCAATGCGATATCGTACAACGTTGCCACGCGAACAGCGGAGAACGGGCGAGTAAAGGTAGTTCTGAACACTTATCGTGGCAAAACTAGCAACGCTGTACCGTTGACTTATAGCCGGGTAGGCGGGAAGAGATGGGTGTGTGGCCTTGAAGCATGCAATTTCGTGACGGCTGCTATAGTTAAACCTTTGGTTGTAGCAGCAGAGGATGGTCTTGCTTTACTTGTTTGTCCGTGTGACGCTTCTAAAGCACCGATGACAGCAGTGGCCGGTCGCTTCTTAATTGTCGCTTTGCGAGGGTTTTTCTAGAAGCAAAATGTTTGCGTTCCGTCACGATTTTGAAAAAAATACTTTGTTATTAAACACCAGTGAAAATTTAAATTTAACCAGTTGTATTAGAAAGAATGGTTGTGTTATAATTATATTTCCAGTACTTAATGTTTGCATTTTCAGCACTAAGTTAATGTTTATGTGTCGTCATCGGACTTTTGGATAAAATAAATGTTTTGAAAATTTAGCAAAAGTTTAAATATTTGAGAACGACGTCAACAAACCATTCACGAGAAAAATAAAGCCGGACTAACCCAGTAAATGCTTGATACCACGCAGTTTAAAATATTTTGTCTTCCTGTCAGCAGTCTGAATCGTAAAATTCCTCACTAACCTTCCAGTTTTGGGTTAGCGTGCTGTCAGAAACGCTGCTTTGTGTGGAGTGCAGACCTGTGTAAGTCCGATAAGACGAACTAGAGCAGTCTGGGGAATCCCCCATATTACTCATGCTAGACCCGTCGGTTCCATCCGCTTGTTTCGAGTAGCCATCTTTATTTGTGGTTGGATGTTTGTCGCCGCTGGACTCTAGCCCGTGATGACGAAGCTTATAGCAACGAGGTCTTGGTCTGAAGAAACCCCGACGTTGATAGCCAATACCGACATCATCATCATCAATGTGTTCAGAATTTTGTTCCTGACCTGGCAATAAGTAGAAAAAATGCAAAAAATCTTTTCAAAGTTCTGATATCCGATGTTAGTGTCAAGAGAAACATGGGATCATTTCTTCGTCATGGTGTTTGGGCATCATCAATTCGAGACAGAGCTTGATAATTAATTATCTCTCCAAATTTAAAGTTTCGTCTTCCATAGGTTACATTTTCATAAAATTGTACAACGCCGTCAGAGCCAGAAACTTACCAACCTGTGTCACAGGGATGCCGTCCAGTGTGACCAAGTTTGGCAGGAGACGCCGAATCCTTGCCTGATAGTTTGGCGTAGAGGACACAGGACATTCTGCCAATGTCAGATACTCAAGGTGGGAACAAATGCCGAGGAACTCCAACGATCTTACGTCTTCTACAGCATTCCTAAATACAAATCATATACCAATAAAAGAGCCTGAATATTATATATCGAATTATTCCTTTAAGGCAGAGGTAATTTTGTGTCTAGTGCCCAGTTAAACACCAGGCCATTAAGACGCAGGGGCGTGGATGTATAGCTCCACCTATTCTTAACTTCGACACTGAATGGAAGTGTGTAATCAGCATCAGGTTCCGGTCGCTTTACTCTCGAGGATAGAACCCCGGTACCTATTAGACAGGAGCCTGGGTGGGCCCCGGAGACGGTCTAGACGTTATGACCATGGTATCGAATCCCGGTCGTCCAACCCATAGCCTAGTCACTATATTGACTTAGCTGAAATTACTTAACATTTACTAAAAATTAATAAAATGTAGCTGAAAGATTCTTTAAATGTTTGTGAACGTGATTGATTATCTACTCCGGACATTGTCTATTGTCGGATATCACAAACTAATTTGTATTAATACCATTCAAGATGATAGATTGTGGATCTAATCCAATTATTTTTTAAGCAAGGACACCCCCTTTTCGTGTGCTCATTGTTTGTATAGTTTGTCGACATTTCAGCTAAGCTATTCTGTGGTCGTAATTTTGCGTGTCTTCGTCATATAAAAGCAAGTTACATATTTGCTGGCTTTGATGCAGGTTTGCGTGTCTACACAACGGCTTAAATTTTTTAATAATGACTCTACATGTCAAAATTGTCTATTTTAATTGCACTATTACTGTTATGCAGTTATCTGAGAAGAAACTCGCTTCTGTTATGGTGACAAAAAGGTTAGTATGTAGCACGGCCGATATTTTTTATTGTTGATGAAGAAAGACAGATTAAAGATACAAAAGAAATCGGTTACCGTTAAATTTCAGCTGCTTCCATCATGAGAGCGATGATTTTATTGAAGATGGAGGCAGCAAGCACCACTGAAACGTCGGTAAATTTCTACCAGACAACACGGCGTAATATTCTAGAAGACAGCCATCTTTATACACCTTTATAGGTTGTTGACGTGGTAACCTGTGATCTCAGCATTTGAACAGAATTTTTAGGCAAAATGTCGTGCAAGATGATTTTGATGAGAGAGCTTACTTGCCGAGGTCGATAATTCGGATGTGGGGCAGCGCGGAACATGGGCTAGCATCGTCCACCATGTTGTGGCTTGCGTGCAGTTCACGAAGATTCGTGAGACCGAAAGTACCGTCTAAAGACTCCAGACCACACCTCGACACCCGGAGTACGTTGAGAGATGCGAGACCACAGCCCAGATCTCTAGAAGTAGAAGCAAATATTTGAGTCGAAGGGCGAAATAAATCCATCTTGTGTTAATAACCGATGGTGTAGTCACTGATTACACTGCAGTGTAGTGTATTTTGGATCACACTGTACTGACCCTAAGAGAGTACTTAAGGAAAGAGTATAGACATGTGTTATGTTTTCGGAGGACGACTGAAATATTATTAAATAGGGGAATTATTGAATTATTATTATTAAAGAAAACTTAAAACTCTCTTCTGAATTAGGGATTTATTTCACTGCCATCTCATGGAAGCAACGCAACTATTACAGATCTGGACAGGGCTAAAGAAACACATAATTTTACTTCTCACTGGTGGTCCAGTTAGAAGTAAGAGTAAAATCTTACATTTATGACTCTGAGAGGCGTGAATGTCCTCATAAATTCAGCTTGATGATTTTATAATCCAATATACTGTTGCGTCTACCTTTAGGCAACTTCTAGAAGTACTAATGCCAGTGACGAAAATTATTATGGATAGGTAAATAATATAGAAGGAAAAAGGAAAGAAGATAAAAAGTATGAAAGATACAAGGCAAAAGACTACTGAGGGGAAAGAATTAATATATAAAATATTTCATTTCACGTTGAATTTCAACGGGTCTCTTCCACGTGTAGTATTATTAACGCTGTCTGGGTGTAATATTTTCGGTACCTGAGTGATCCCAAGAAACTGCCTTCAAGGTTGAGCTCCCTGAGGTTCGGAACGAAGAGGGCTAGTCTATGGAGGCTCATCTCCCTGGATATCACTCGTAGTTTGATGTCTCGGACTGAGATCAGATCTGCATTTCCTGAAACTTGCCTCTGAAACATCATCGATGCATATTCTGAATTAATACAGGAATCCAAATTGAGCAGTCATTCATAAAAGATTAGGCTAATAATATATTTTTGTTCCGAAGTTTTCCAGCTTTTATAGACCCCCCCAAAAATGTGTTCACAACATTAAAACACTGATCCCTGTCCTGATATGGATGATCCATTCCAGAATTTAGTGATGTATTTATTTAAATTTATTTTAATATTATTCTTTTTGCTTTTATGTCTCTCAAATGATCTCTTTAATTGAAGATTCTCTCAAACCAATGCGGTGCGCGGTAGCGGTACGGTACGAAGCACAAGCGATGTGGAATCCTACATTCAGTGCGCATGCTCGTACTTAACGCTGTGTCGCTTTGTACCGCTCCCTCGTACCGCGGCGGTTTCAGAGAACCATTAACTTTCTACGTAGCAAATGAACGTACCAGCAAGCGAGGTAGGTTATGGTCAATAGGCAGGCAGTCAGACGCCCCGTTTTGTAGAGCTGGTGGCGGGTTTATAATCAGAAAACTTTGGCCATCTTCACCCGCAAATGATGGTTCCTCTGGATGCGAAGGTGGTGATGGGGTTGCTGAAGGGGTAGGAGATGGGGTTGGCGTGCCTGTTTCAGGATCAGCTGTTTCCAAATCCGCAGCACCGTGGGTACTTCCGGAAGGTTCCATATGCCCCGTTTGATGGCAATATGGACTCATTTTCCTACGCTTGAAAACAAACTATGAAAGTTACACAGTCAAATGATTTAGTCGTTCTTTACGGAGGGAGAAGTAAATAAGAAAACACTTTTTGTTATGATTTTCCTTCTGTTAGTTTTGTAGTACTAGTGTCGATGCCTTGAATTTATTTCGACAAAATGTTATATCGTATTAAATACTGAAACTATAAATTCTGGGTTAAAAACGATGATACTGGGATATATTTTAATTTATATTTATAAATTAATACTCTTTTGTATTTCATTAAATGTTCATCAAATCCGACATTGCAGTCATACTAATAGAAGTCTTTTATATATATATATATATATATATATATATAAAAAAAAAAAACTTGAATGCTTGTGAGGTACTTAGTAAAGCTGTAATTAATTTAAATGCTGGCACTTATTTGTGATTTTAGGCAGAAGTTCAGTAAAATAAACATTTCATGTAATGTGTTTTCTTCTTGACGCTATGTGGTCTGAGGTATTTAAAGCATCGGTAATTAAACCACTGATAAATAAATAAATAAATAGTTAAATATGTAAACAAGTCAGTAGATATATAAATGAAACAAGACCAGTTTTACAAGGTTATTTAGGTTCAACATAATAATGATGGCTTGTCTTCCCCAGGTCAGAGGAATCTCGTGCATGATAGATAAACATTACACGTGCTTACATAAAATGCAACATTATATAATTTCTGGAATAACATGTGCATAGCCATTGGTTATTACAAAATGTAGTCTACATATTGTTATTCATTTATATAATTCTTCGTCTTTAATGGAACCCTTAGGTTCATTACCATGTTCACAAGAGCCTGCGTTTAAATTGCATAAAAGACTTGTCATGGACAGACGAACAAAATATAAATTTATGACTCTAAAATACTGACCTGTATTAAAATGATGTTTCTTTAATTTCATAATGTAGTTATATGTTAGAGTATTTAATCCTGTCACTTAACTTCACGTTAGTTACTAACAGAAACTGCTGTTGTTAGGAAATGTTATTTCGTTGCCCTTAACAACGATACATACGCGCATGCGCTAATTACATTCTATAGAAACGCGGCAGAAAGATTTCGATCAAAGCAAAACACGGGGTTGACGTGGAAAGGTACTGCAGAAATACAGGTTGAAATTGTAGTTATGTTGATCCACGTCATAGACCCAGTTAATATAGAATTTGAATCTTTTACAGTGACCGAAATCAGTGGCTTCTTCTCGTATCTTTATCCGTGTCTATCTCAGGAATTAATCCCGTGTCACGCCATTAGAGACCGACACGCATTTATACTATTCAACTCCCTGTCATAAATAAAACTAATATTACGACCGATCTAACTTCTGAGGTGGGAATGACAATATCATCAGTAGGGTCGTAAAAGTTTGAGTGGCAATAGTACAAAAACACGCAACGCAACTTTATACGCGATATACTCTTTATTTTTTATTTAATAATTGTGTATTATTATTCCTTGCTTCTTTAATCCTTCCTTTTTCGTGTTCTTTCTTGATATCTTACGTTCATCTCAGGTCATTTTTTTTCTCCAAAACTCAATTACAGAAACGTACAAAAACAGAACGCATTGCGTTTCCACACGTGTGTCCAAAAACGCATCCATAAACGACTTCATGCTAACGAAGTGCCGATCTTGATAACATAAGCAATGGTACCACTCACAACGTAAGACTGTCGCGTGCATGATTTTGATCATCATTAAGCGAAAATGGTAAATAAACTACCGAAACGTATATTTTATCAGTTGAGTAACGTGTCCGGTTACATTCAGGCGTGTAATGTCCGAGGGTCTTAATTTCGGATCATTGGTTCACAGAGCAAATAGGCGGAGTGTAGATCACTCATTCAGCCGTGATCAATAATAATTATTGGGGTGATGTGCTTATCTCTATAGTATTATGTTGGTGTCACGAAAGAAAAGACAATTCAGTATAATTAAACGTGGGAATGTTTTTAATGTTCCTGTGGAGCAGTATTGTAGCGTTGTGAATTTCAAGGTCACTGTCAGCCAGACTCGAAACGGATAACACTGGGGATATGAATAAACTGTATTTGCCCCTTAATGAATCTGTAATAGTATCTGGATCCACGTTTAAAGTCCGCGTTTCGTATCTTGAATCAGACTTAAATTTAAGCAAATTCTTCTGGTAAGGAGTATTGAATATTATGCTAATCTAAATTTGTAGTAGTTATTACATTTTAAGATGGATGTCTTCTGGGTCGTTGCGCCATGTAGTCTGGTAGAAGTCTACCAACGTTTCAGAGGTCCCTGCTGCCTCCATCATCAGGGCAATGAGTAATCATACTCGCCGCCAAGAGAACCTGAAACCTCATTCGGTACATTTTACAGGGAGGCTACTTTTCGCTATGTTCGGAGATAGGAAACCCTTCGGTTTAATCATCGACCTGATGGTGGGCAGCAGGGACCTCTGAAACGTCGATAAAATTCTACCAGACTACACGGCGTTACAACCCAGAAGACAGTTATCGAATTTTCTGTTCACCGAAATTTAATTTGTTGTTTAATATGACTCAGTAAATTGAGGAGTGTATTCAAAATTTGGTCAAACCATTTAACAACCGTTTGGGAGAGTAGACTTTTAGAAGAAGAATTTTACTTTGCTGGAAAATTATTATACTGAGCTAGTCTTGGAAAAGAACTTTTAAATGCGAGCTTATTATGCAACACTGACAGAAGGGTGGTACATTGTATGGTTTCGGGAACATAAATACGACTTGAGTTTCGATTTTTCGCGTCTATGCTTCGCCCCCTTTCTCAGTTTACAAATCCCATGGGTTCTTATCGATTCTTGGCATTCATGTAAGTCTGCATTAGCTATTCATGTTGCTTACTTTTATCCCCATCTCATGCATTTTTATTTTGTTCACGACAGCGACATCTTGATTCAAAATGAGTTGTTTGAATAACAGGAAAATATAAATTTATAAAGGAAGAACTAAACTAATTTTCCTTCCTTCTGTGTGTATAAAGTGCAATTTAAGAACGTCACTATTTTTGGGTGTCGACCGTGACTTGCGTGTAGCCTACCTGACGGCTGTAACACCTTGATCGCCATCTTGTCCTAGCTCCAGTTCTGTCATTTCATAACCTTAAGTTAACCAAGCGTATCATATATATATATATATATATATATATATATATATATGTATTCTTACAGGTGTCCAGAAATGTGAATCACTGTGTATAAAAATATATACGAATGTACTATTTTCAAATCAGAATTAGAATAAAATTCAAAATAATTTAGAGGCTTATTTAAAATGAGAAATTCTCTTTTGGAGGAATGTGGGTCTCTTTTTATCTGTGTATGTGCCCATAATAAGAGTTTCAATGAAAGGACTGGCTTTTTTAACTTTGCTATTTTCTTGTTTTTTTTTACAATTTTTCTGATGTTGGTACGCTTGCGTAAAGTAATGCTGGAAGTTTATTTATATTAGTCAACCACAGGTCAGCCTTTCGCGAAGATTCTGTAATTTTTTTATGAAACAGTTGAGTGATTTTTGTGCATCTTTGTTAGTGCGATACCTTTATCACAGTTAAAGTTATGATTTTTGTAATTTTTGTAGTTATTAGGTGATATGGAACAATCACATCTACCCTAGAAATTTAATATCCTAACCGATTCCCTCTATTCTGTTAAGACCTTCCACGTCCGCTGTTACATCATTGAGGCAGTCTCTCTTAATTTTCTACTACTGATAATGTAAAATGTGTAGGGCTGTAATGGCTTATCTTAGATAAAATATCGCAACACGATTTGCAACTGTTTTTAAACTACCTTTATGTTGTCAAATCCTAGAGTTCTTCCGTAGTCTTCAGCTAGGCTACTAATATTATTTACGGTATAATTTAAATGACTGTTGTCGTTTGTATTGGAAAGTACGTTTGTATCTCAGCAACGGAGTTGTACCATTGAACTTCAAATCCAAATTGGAATATAATTCTCTGATCTTGTTAATTTAGAAATAAACATTTGATGTGGTAGGTGCTTAAGAACTTCAGCAAAGGAAGACGAAATTTTGTGAAGTGATATATTTCTGGTAGTAATATGAAAATTTTAGTAGTTTTTTTTAAAAATGGAAACAAATGAATACGCAGAAGCGATAGGAACCTGCTCACTTTCATGTTTGACTGTACTGCATGGAAACAGTGAAATATTATAGCAGATATGTAGAACGTTTTGTGACAAGTTACAAATGGATATAATGTATTTTGTTTACATCATATTATCATATGTCTACATCATAGTATCTTCTCATAATTTGTTTCTGTACTAGTCTTTAGCCTAAAAAGTTTTTAAAGAAACTGTTATTTACGAAAGTCTCATAAGAAATACGACTTTCCGATACTGAAAGCGAGAGAAAATGTTTGTTAACATTAACATTTATTATTTTAACGTCAAGGAAAATCTGTTTACTCCAAACAAATAGAAACATTGATAAAAAAAATACTGCATAATCAGTATTGATATGTGGAAAAAAGAATTTTTGAGGAAAGATATTATCCTTTTAACAAATATTGAAACATACTTCCATCTGTCAACTTCATATGTTACAGTGCAATATTTTTGGTATTTTGTATGTAGAATGTGACACGTTTCTTTTATACTGAACATTGCTGAAACGATGGAGGATTTTCTTTGAATAACCTGGGATGATTAATGTGTTTATTGTAGCTACGTCGATAACACTAAACATTTATTCTGAGCTACAAAAATAATTTCAGCAAACTCTTTGCCTTTAGCGTAACTATTTTCTCGATAATGCCTTAGTCTGGTGCATTAAAATGTGGGTTAAACTTTTAATCTAACTTACAGATTGCATTTATAGCATTGCCAAAATTGATGTTGTTCTTTTAAGCGATTCAATCGGTTGAAATAAATCGAAAGGGTTCACTGCGTTAACGTGGGCAACTCGATTTCAGCAACCGACATTCCATGGAGCAGAACCCTTCAGAAGACGACACTCACTCAACTGGTCAAGATTAATTGAGGTTTGAAGGTTTATTAAAAGGCATTAAAATAGGGTCGTAGCTGTGACTACTAAAAATATAGCATTAATCAGTTTACTTAATTTATAATGGTCGTGGTGTGTTGGTGTTACTTATCGGTCAGTATAACCAAGATTTCATGCTAGTATTTTCTTTGCGATAATATATTTTGGAACAAAGTATTCGTAACTTTCGTTATCCTTTCAGACTAAACAATACTGTGAAGTATTACTGTGAAGTATTTACAGGAAAACCCATGAGAATTCCCTTACCTGCATGCGACATGCTGATATGTACATGTATATTTATTATTAACGTCGACCTTAGTAGCCACGGTCGATAACGAACGGTGTTGACATTGTCTAGTCTCTACAGAAAAATTGTATGGGAATTTTAATATTTTAAGTTTGGGATTATAATCAGATCTAACTGAATATCTCTTATTGCGAAGTAACAATGTCGTTTGTGGAATGACGTTTTTAAATCGTCGATATCACGCGGTATGCATGACGACAAAGAAAAATTTGAACCGACAGATGAATTTATAAAATAATTAATTGTACAATGTAATGGCAGTTTTCACACTTATGTGGAAGTGAAATTCATGGAACAAAGAAAGGAAAATTGTACATAGAAATTAATAGATAATCAACTTTTCGATTAAAATCGATATTTAGGTTTCTATATACACAAACGTTGTCTTTATGTGATTTATGTGTCTGTAACTGAGTATGAAAAAGTCGATTGAATTCTACTTCACATTTACTTAATGCCTTGAGAACATGAATCTTAGTTTCGATTATCGATTAGCAATTGATTTCTGTTCTTTTACTTGTATATATTTTGGTACAAACATATCTATAAAGCGTTTTGAGTTTTTAAGAGAGACATTATACTGACTGAGCTAGTCAAATTTGTTTACACTTTGTTTAAAATAAAAACAAATGTGATTTGTGAGAAATTTACGAAAATTGTTTTCAGTTCCGTGAACTCATAGGACGTGGGGCCTACAGCTATTAAAATCTTACTATGGTTAATTCTTGTGTTTAACAAACATATCAAGTTATGTACTTGAATGTTCCAGAAGTAGTTTATGCTGTCGGCTAGATCAGGTAAAAGAAGCGATGTCCTCAATCTGAGGTTCATGTTTTTTAGAAAGTGACCTCAAGTCTAAATATCTAAAAACTCTAAACTACTTAGAAACAAGGAGAAAGTTACGAACATATTGAAATTCAAATAGAATACGTGACAGTGTGAAAGAGAGGTTAATAACTTCAACTTTACTTCTTTAATAGTCAGCAGAACTCAATTAACATAGTGACTATGCAACGACCCGGGTTTGATCCCTTGTAGGGGCAGAGATGTTTCACGTTATCATCAAGTCCAGTCTAGCTCTGGGGCTCAACCAGACGTGAATCGAATTGGTACCGAGTCGCTTTTCCTCAGGGGTAAATCGGTCGGGGTGTGAACCTAACTACCCACTCCTTCTAGTTGCAAGACTAAGAATACATGGAGCTAAACCTTCACTTCCCATACATTTAAATAGCGTGGTGTTTAATAAACATCATGGAGCCGTATTTTACATTTATGTTCTATTTCCTTAATATAAGTTGATTCAACCCTTGACACTTTACAGAGATTACCTAGATTCTTATTGGTACAAACTCTAGGGCATATTGGACGGAGGATCAAAACATCGTAGGGAAACACAAAGAATTCCGACAGACATCAATAACACATGAAGATGGCTGTGTTCTGGGATGTTAATTCGTGTAGTTTGGTAGAAATTTACCAACATTTCAGAGGTCCTTATTGCCTTTATCATAAATGTGATATTCATGGCCCTGGTGATGGAAGCTGCCAGTACTTCTGAAACGTCGGTAAACATATTCCAAGCTACACGAATCAACATCCCAGAACGCAGCCATCATTATCGCTTTCGTGAGAACCTCGAATCTCGCATACGTACAATTATTTATTCAGATAAGCTGAAAATAAATCATATGGGTACAGTTTACATTGAATGATAAAAAACATGGATTTTAAATAAATAGATCAAGAATTTAAAAAATAGATTGATGTAGCTCAGAGTAGGACCGAACAGCGTGTTCTTATGAACACGGCATTGAAACGTTTATAAATGACTATAGATTCATTGACTAGGTGACCGACTGTCAGCTTGTCAAGAACCCTGCCCCACGTGTAATAGCCGCAGCCAACAAATTGAATGTGTCAAGGTCATGGAAAAATCTTTAAACGTTGCTACACGAATAGCAGAGGCTTTGCGAGTGAAGACAGTTCAGAACTCGCAGCATAGCAAAGATACAGTTCTTTAAAGTCGCTTGATTTGGGGGGGGGGGTGGTTGTAAAATCCTTCTGTGACACTGAAACATAATTTGGCAATGAATGTTTTTGTATTAGAGTCTTATCCTGATGCGATGCTTCATTATCGTTTTTCGTGACCGGAAGTGTTTCGCGTCAAAGAAAGCTTAGCGAACACTAAGGCAGAAAAACTGCTGAAGGCGAAGAAGAATCGACGCATTTGTGCTATCACTTTCTCCATTTTGCTTGTCTTCTGCGGTTCTTTGCTTAATGAGAATCATTGAAGTTCGGTTGGAGACCCTTGACCTCATTCCTGTACGGTATTCATGCACAAGAAATGAACACAAAAACTACAAAAGTGAATACACTTCAGGTATCGATTGCCCATTATAAGATATCTTAGATGTTACGATTTCTCTTTCTATCGGTTTGTAAATATGAAATTTATTTGTAAATCATCATTTTGGCCTTTCTTAACAATACACGCATTATTCGCGTATTCTAAGGTATATATCCGGGTTGAAAATGGCTTTCTCCTGGATTATTGCGTAGTATGGTAGAAGTTTACCGACGTTTCAGAGGTCATTTCTGTCTCCATCATCAGGGCGAGGAGGCAGCAAGGACCTCTGAAAAGCTGGCAAACTTCTACCAGAATACACGGCGCAACAACCCAGAAGACAGCCATCTTATTCCAGGTACATGTGCATCCTTGCCTTTAGTAAAGTAGATTCGAGTCATAACAGGTGTCTGGACGGACGTGAGAAGCGTTATTATGTCCATTGCTTTAGGTGTTATATTGATTACAAGTAATGACAAGGTATTATGTGACATCGCTTCCACACACACGCTCACAGGCGTACGTTAAAAATGTTTCTGTGCATGAATAATCTTTTTATCGAACGCCTAATATTTCGTAATGACGCTACTAATATGTATTATTTTGACTTACTTCTGATGACGTTAATATACGCAGTGAATATTCAATGCCTTCGAATTTTTTGTTACGTTGTTCCAGAAAACCTTTTAAGGTGTTTTGTGTTGGTTTTCGTTCAAGCGCTTGGTATGGAAATACAATGTCCGAAAAATACGTATACGGACATAGAATTAAATATATTTTAATAAACTAAACCATTACATACGTCAACATTGGGACTTTGTTAATTTAGTGTAGATGTTGGTCATGACCACTGACTGACAAGCCGTTCAGTTTCTTGTAGGATCTCTTGGAAGTGCACTAAGCCGCGACCTTCGAATAACCCCCTCAAGTAAAAGTCAGGTGGGGTTAAAGCTGACGATCGTGGAGGGTACTCAAAATTTCCTCTTGTGTTCTACTCCATTGGTCGGGAAAAGTTTAGTCAATACAGGTCGTGACATATGGACGATAATGTGGGACGGTCCCGCCTTCTTGATGTCACATGCCCTCATCAGCACACAGCTGACAATCAGTGGGAACAATGGATTCTTGATTGTGCAGACATCGTTTTGGGACACCCTGATGTCTCTACCGCAATGTATGTCGTACATTAACCGACTAAGAGCCAGTTAGTGGTTTGTGTACAGCCTTTGAAAAAACATTGTAATTGAGTACATTCACTTTCAGAAATGATGACATGGAGCAATGCAGAGAAGAAATTCAAAGGCATTGAACATTGAATCTGTATAATTATAGTAATAATTGTTTAATATTTGTACCCATATTCATATTAATCTAGTCTGTAAACTGGCTACCCGCTGGATGACCGAGGTTCTATTGTCTGCAGCGTACACACAGCCTCCCATCCAATGGTTACCAGGACTTGCCCAGAGGGTAAAATGAAGCCGACCACTGACCACCATCTTCTGTCCAGGTTAAGAATAAATGGATGTTTACCTCCACTCCCACAAGTCTTCATAGCGTGGTGATCAAACACAGGTACAAATTTACGTTCTACCACAGTTTTTAAAATTCGAACTCGTGGTTAAATGCATTGGTTTAGGGTCATAAACCGCGGTTTGTATTAGGTCTGAAGTGCGCATGTCCTGAAACACGCACACACGAAACACGAATATGTGTCCCCTTATATCTGTTCTGTGGTGGAGCTATTCCTCCACATCGTCCGTAGGTTCTTGGAGAAACATAAAATATCTAAAGAATTAATTGTTTCATAATTATTTCCGAATTGGAACTGGCTAGGTGATAGCCTGAAACGACAAGTCACACGTCATGTTTTTAGAAACGATGTAATAATACTTTGTATGTCCTCTTTCTATCAGACCTGTAAATCATGTAATTTGGTAATGCACGAAAAGATTCATAATGTGATACGTTCTAATATAATACCATGACCGTAGATGACGACAATGATATTAATCAAATGTATTTCAATTAAATATATTTAATTTATCGGAAAGTTTGCCACCAACAAAGACCCTATGACAGACGTACACTAATAGCCACAGGTCTGTATAAGAAAAAATAACGAATTAAAATAAAATTAAACTTAAACAAATAGTCAGTCTATGAACTTCCCATTTTATAGAAAATGTAATTGAAGAAGACAATTGTTTTTATTAAAAATGTCCAAAAATCTGTATATGTCATTTCACTGCAATGATGCATCTAGCTGAAAGTCTATGTCTTAATGCACTGCTTACGCTCAGAGTAGAAATCCATCTCATTTGCCTTGTAGGCACATAAATACCAGCTTGTCCATGATGGAATAAAAATTTACTTTGCAGTTTCAAACATTAATAACAAATAAAACATTTATATGTTCTAAAATTTTAACAATTCAAAATCAGATAATAATTACGTGAAACGTAAAACTGAAAAAAGATACCAACACAAATTAACAAAATTTATTGTGTATTTTCTAATGTGCTAATAATCGGTTAACTTGAGATTATGCCACACGTCAGAGGCAAACTGTAACTTCGGCATAAGTAAAGGATTAGAGAAAAGAATCTAAATAAGATAAATAATATTTAATATAACTGATAAGATTTATTATAATTAGCGCCTCAGAATATACTAAATAAACATAATAATAATTTCTTATGATATCGATGGACAGTTTTTAGAAACTGTAGTTTAATTGTGTATTAAAACTGTTTAACAGCGTTGCGTTATTAGACGCCATATGTGGACAAGGTCGTGTCTCTCCGTCTGTCCAGTCAATTGTACTCGAGAACCACTGGACTGATTTCGACGAAACTTGTTGTGGATATTTTGCTATTCTGCACAACCCCAGGATCGTACTTTTCAATAACCTCCGAGTGCTAATAACAAAATGACTGATGACAAAAGTCGTGAGGTGGATACAGAGGTTATGTGATCTGGTGGCCAAAGTGGGAACTATCGAAGAAGCCGGATTTTACAAAGAACGCGTGAGGACATTGTGTGTATTCCTTTTCGAAATACACTTCCGAGCTTGTTTATTCAATTTTCCTGCCATAGTGACATTGAATATCGCCTCCGTGGCATGATTTGCGTGGGGCAGACGCCACCGCGGTGTGAGTGGGGGTTGTTGCGCAGGCGGGGTGTTGAAATGGCGGGCAGGGGGTGCTGGTAACAGACGTAAGTTAGTGGCACAGTTTGACGGAACGCGATCACACCATCTCATTGACTGGAGTTCCGTGCATTACAATTACAACGGTGTTAAAAAGTAAATATAAGAGGAAAATGTTTGAAATGTTTTAAACAAGACCTTGGAGTATTTTTTTAATGGTACTTATCTTAACTTTTAGGAGGCGATTATGGAAATATTTAAGAAAGTAAATTGAAATTGGCCAAAATAATTTCCTTATATTTTTAAACTGTCATATTGAACCAGTAACCAGTTTTCGAAAAAAATGGTCGGTTGCCTTAACCAAATTCATTTTCCGAGCTGGCAAACAGAAATTCATAATAGTCATTTAACTTTGTTTCACTTCCTATATTTTTTATAATTATATTGTTTCAGTAACTTGACAACTGTGTTTTGTTGAGTGGTTAGTGGGATGAGCAGAAAGTAAAAGTGGTTTTAATGTGTGAATAGAAATAAATGAGCAGATTACACCAATCAAGAAAAATATTCGACTTTACATTCTGATATTGTATTATTTATTATTTAACACGAAGAACTAATTTTACAGACATCCGAGAGACAATGGTTTAGATATGTTTAATCTGTTAATGGTTTAGACGAAAAAGGATGTAAATAAAATGTTTATTATAGCATTAACAATTCAAAAATCTTCAAAATATTTATTTCTAATCCCCTTTTGTTACTAATACTAATACTTTATTGATCTTAAAAGTAATTTATTGCAGATATGGGCGTATTATTGGAATTTGTATTTTGTTAAATATTTTATATATTTAAAATGTTAAAAATAAATTTTATAAATATTTGTGAGATCTGTATTTTATGTTGGGTAGTGGCTTTATGTGTAATTAACCGTGTTGCAGGAATTTATTGAAGTTATGTTTGTCTCTCATGTAAAACATGGTTTGTAACTGACCGGTTAAATTCGCTCCACAACTTTTAGTGTACACAGTACTTCTAAATTTCATCGAAATATGTCGAGTAATTTAAAAAATGTACCATGTGAACGGTCGAGAAAACGGATGGACAGACTCAAGTTTTCTCTTTATGTGTTCGTTTTATGCATTATGCTCCAGGATTATATATAGACTTACAGGTAATACAGGATGATGTCAGACTGAAATGTTGGTCTACTCTATCAATATTATAGTGATAGAAATTTAGGAGTTATGTGGGTCTATATATACAGGTTAAAACAAGAGTAGAGTTATATTCTTATCTTAATAACTTCGGCGATGGTATTATGATGCTACTTTGTTATTTTTTCCTTCGTACGTTAAAGGTTTTTAAAAAAATAAATTGTATGTCTCGAAGGGTCGATCTTCATTCTTCGTTTAAAAAAAGTTAGGTATCTTTTCTGATCGATCCGGTAGATCGATCAATTCTCGATATGCAAAGGAAGATGTAAAACCTAAAAAACTTGACAGATAATTAATAATGTCCAAAACAAAGACGGTGTTAATATTTAAATATGAATGATTTTTTCTATCTTGCGTTAAAGGTTTCTTTTTAAATTAAAACATCATAACGTCTCGAAGGATTGATCTTCATTCGTCTTCATTTTAAAAAGTGAGGTATCGTTTTGATCGATCCGGTAGACCGAGCTATTCTCGATATGTGAATGAAAATCTGTCCTCCGAAACGCAGTGATTCTTTAAAACTTAACAAATCTAACAGACTGTGGATAATGTTTAAAACAAAGACGGTATTAATATTTAAATATGAATGTTGATATTTGTGATTTTAGCCTCCATTTTGAGGCGAGCTCGGCAAGATGTAGCAGATAAATGTTTGCCCTTCAGTTAAGAACTGAATGCACGGAGCTTGAAGCATTCTTGTTAGAAATGCTGTAGGTGAAGTGAATGATGAACATTACCCACTGCTCTAACTGGAGGGAGTGAAGTTTGTGAGATTCATTCAATAAAACAACCGAAGCAACTTCAAGAGTCACTCATCAAGATGGCTGCCACAGCTGGTCTAGTTGGCACGCTTCTAATGCACATATGTACTAACTATGAAGCTATTATGGAAGGCACTCAGACAGACGGTAAGCAAAATACATCAAAAAGCTATTTCTAACTTTATAAAATGTCACAATATTCGTTCATTGGGTTAAATACTATTGTTCATCCTTCAAAAAAATCCTTTCTACACTGTACCCCAAAAGTAACGTAGCCCGAAGTTTAAAGGTAAATGTTTTGTTAGTGTAATAGGGAAATTTCAGTTTGTCATGCCCAATGGAAACACTGGACTTCTGTCATAATGACAAGTCGCCCTGATGATGGAGTTAGGACCTCTGAAACGTCGGAAAACTTCTACCGGAGGAGAGAAAAGTAACGTTATCCATCCTTAGGGCTGAAATGAGATCTGAGGTTCTCTTCAACATGAAGATAAAGATACATGATACCATGCTCAAACATGTTTGTAGCCACACGGCGTCACAAACCGGAATATGACAGTTTGTTAGGTAAGGTAATATAGACAATTTGCTTCCAGATCAGAAGGTACCAATCATTCTAATTGAAACACCATATGTTAAAATCAGAAATTAATTAGTCGAAATAATACGAGCATATAGAGATGTTGCAAGAAAGCTTTCTGAGTCAAGCCTTGAATATAAATGTACGTATTGTCCCTGATAGTTATGCAGCCAAACTAACGGTAGTGATACTTTGGTTGCTTCCGCCAAGGGATAAATAAAGGCTAATAATTTAACCGCGTGTAACTGAATAAAATCTTTCCTGGCTTGATCCCAACGTCAATGTGGCTTCTTACGCGCACTGTCTCTGGCCGAATGTAAGTTCCAATTTCTTTGATTCGATGAATATATTTCCATGTTTTATGTAGTATCTATTTTTCTTTAATAGTACAGCGTAATATTTAAGTAACCGCCTTATGTTCCCAGCCGCGTGTTAAAAAATATTTCGAATATTGTACTTTAGAATCCTGTCGTGTTAATTATATAATTGGTGTTTAATTACCTCCGCTTGTTAGACGATATAATTGTTCTGTCATGTTCACATCTTAACTTGATCATATCTAATAACTGCTGAAGATGGAGGCAGTATGTTCTTCTGAACCGGGAGTATCTACAAGTCCACACGGTGTTCAATCCAGAAGGAAAACATCTTCATCTTGATCATCGTTATGACTTCAAATCTGACGTTAGCTTGCCTTTATTTTTAGGGGAACACATTGGGTGTGATTTATGGACGCCAAAACTTTTTCATGGCAAGACTTTCACCATCGCAGCGCTGAAAGTAAGTACAGCCAGTTTAAACCGTGGGTCTGCAGATTGTGCTACGAAATGTCTGCCAATGGGTAGATATTCGTTGTGTTTCTAGGTGATTAGAACGTGTTTAGATAAAGTTATTTAACCCCCTTAGGACGCTGGATTAATAAAGTAATTACATCACGAAGAGAACATGTATCTTTATGTCGCGTGATTTATAATTAAGGGATTTAATAAATTTCGCACGAGTATCCGTTACGAAAAGTGTTAAGAAAATGTTTAATTTGTATCAGCTCATCCAACGTATAAGATTGTGAATTAAAAACATAGACCAAATTTGAGATTTGTAACTCTTAAGTAAATTATTTGTTGCTTGGTTTATAATTAAGTACAATTACAGTCGTGGACTGTAGTAATGGTTTGAAAACTCTAAGAGATTAAATATATTTGTTTTTGTCAATAATGTGTTTTTGGCATGTAACATATCTTTTGTAGGTTAGGATTGCCAACAATATATTTTATCTGCAAGTGGAAATACGTAGAGAAATGCAAAATATTTTGAAAAATTATGTATTTTCCAAACTATTTCTGAAGACGTTAGTAGAATTTCTGTCGCAGTATTATCGCGGAGGTTGTGTTTGAATTAAAATTAGATTTAATTGGCACAGAATAGACTGTGATCCATGACGAATAACGTCTTAATCATGTACCCCAAATCATTTTTAAAACAATCAGAAACATTCTTAGTAAATACGCATCACCTTGGCGACACAGAATGAATTGACAAGCGATAAGACTTCCATCTTGTGTTCGGAGGCGTACTAGACTCTAAAACTGACAATTGAGAGATTATTAATTTTCCTTTGACCTTGTATATTTGTATATGTTACTGTCTGGAAACACAGGAGTTCCCATTGAGTTACCTGGAAGACGGAATTCCTAAAGGCATTGTCTTTGACTTCGTTGAGATCCTGAGGGACAAATATGGATTTAATTATACAGTAAAATTTCCTGAAGATAATATCATAGGAGATGCGGACACAGGGATAATCAGCATGCTTCACAAAAAGGTAAGCAAGACAACAAATGGTATAATCCTTTCTTAGAATACATTTTATTTTCCAGGACATGTGGTATTAATTATGAATGTCATTATAGTTATTTTAATTTATTAATTCCATCATTTGACAGGGTGGTTATGTCTATGAATCTGGCCCGTAAGAATATAGACAGTTTAATTAGTACAAGAAATGGAAATAAGTCAGCAATTTTTAGTAACCGTGTTTTTATTTGAAAATTACTGAAAATATTAAAACTTCATATTCAACCGACTGAGCTATGGCACTCCTTAGTCAGTAATATTTTATTCGTTTAACTATTTTAATATGCTTTGTTATCACATGGCACGCGACTCAACGGTTATATGTTACGTGACGTATCACGAAGATTTCTCACCCACTTGAGCTGATTACACTGGCTATAATGTCTTTTACGACGCACATTAGCGTGTTCTGTGCCTCACCTCTTCGAACATTGCTTAGAACAAATCGATAATCGAACACCACCAGCCAATGATTTCTATATAGTATTTTACATATATAAAATATAATTTAATGCGTTATTAACGACTCCAGGTCTTGAAAACAGAGCTTTTAAGGACTAATATACTAATTGTTCCGTTTATTCTTTGCTTACTGTGACGTGCGTGACGATTTTCGATTGTCATGTCGGTACAGTGTGACAGACAGTTGAAAGTTATTATGTCCCCACCAAAGCAAAAATCAATGCACTAAAATTTTATGTCGCCTGTGAAAGTCTGTAGCACTTTAGTTTCCGACAGTGAAAAATTGAAGTAAACATCTCGATTTAGAAGTCATTTTTCTCATTTTATCTGACAATTTGATTCTTGACAATCTTTGACTCAGAAATCAAAGCATTAAGCTGTTTTATGTACATTTCAGAATAAAGCGAACAAGACATTGTCTTTCGTATTGTCAAAATCCTTCTTTCGACAGTCAGTAAAATGAACGTGACATCGAAAAGGACCTACACACCTTATTTCCTGACAATACCGTGCATCCAATGAGTGGTAATTGGTTATCCTGATTGAGGACTTCATGGTTTTTCTCAGTGTCTCTAGGAAAATCTTGGAATAATACCTTAGGCCACGATTCCTTTCAAATTCCTTAAAGTAATTATTCGTTAATAATCCTAATATTTGATGCTATGTAGACTGAGATATTAACAATAAATACATAACATCATTTCAAGTCCTAGTCACCAAGAAACTTACACATATTCATGGGACAGAGGTCTTTTAGACAAGCTGACAGTCACTCAGCTCGTCATGAAATTCCATTTATGCACCCCGAATTTTCACGCTAGTCTTCACAAAAGCTCACCATTGGAACCTGTCCTGAGTCAAATGGATCCAGTCCAAAAACTTACACATACATAAATGCAATTTCAGAGGTCCTTGCTGCATCCACCATCAGGGCGATGATTGAGGCAGCAATAACCTCTGAAACGTCGCGTGGGGAGAATATTGAAAAAAAATCATCAAATTTTTCAAAAAATCAAAAAATGCAGGAAAATGTCCAAAAAGCGCACAAAACTATTTTTTTTAAAAAAAATTGAATTCAATTTTTTTTCGATTTTTTTTTATTTATCTTCGCTTTTCATGGCATTTGCAACCATTTTTTTTTAAATTTCGATAATTTTCAACAAATATTTCAAATTTTTTACACGACGCTACAACCCAGAAGACTGCCTACAATTATTTCATATTGCCCGTTTACTAACAACGCTGAGTGGTAGTTAATTGCTTGTAGACTAACTGAAGAGGTTCAAATGCCTGTAAACCTTAACTACGCAGGAAGCAGACATAGCCGCAGCTTTCCTACCCGTGTTCCACGAAATGGACAACCTAGTGAACTGGTCAACTACTCTGGACGAGTCCAACTGGGTCGTGATGTTGAAGCGTCCTTCGGAGTCTGCCACGGGATCCGGTCTTTTGGCTCCGTTCGACTCGACGGTGTGGATTCTTATCCTCGTCTCCCTCATAGCCATCGGGCCTACTATATACATCATCGTCCTGATCAGGGCGATGCTCTGTAAGGGAGACGAAGTGTTGACGACAATCGTGCCTCTGGACAACTGCGTTTGGTTTGTGTACGGTGCGTTAATGAAGCAGGGGTCCACGCTAATGCCGATGGCTGGTGAGTTTGCATTGCCACGAAAATGTGTGCTTCAAGGTCACGAAAGGACTTTAACCTCCTCCAAGTGTTGTCGCCTGGTTTCTGTTGTCCGTGTTACGTTACAATTATGTGACCTTGAAGCACAATTTTTTTTACTGTTATACTTACTGTCTGTTGACTTTTGACATAGTTTACTTATTTTGTTGTTTTGTCTTATGCGATTTTATTGTTTCAAAACCATATTCGGGCTCATTATGTTCCTGTAATTATAGTAGTGATGTTTTTATGTTACTTATCGTAGATATAAATCCTGCTAAATTATTTACAGGCCGAAAGATGCAGAAGTTACGGTTGTTTACAATTCGGAAATCTCTCGGTCTGCCAGGTACAAACAGTAGGTGTTTGTCCATCCTTAATGTAAATCGAAAATTCATTAGCGTGTTTAAAAGAGACCTTATCTGAGCCGGTTGAATCCAGTCCACACCATCACTCCCTGTGTCCATGAGTCCCTTAACTGGGAGTATTCAGACCACGTGAATATGTACTTTGAGGTGTTCTACCCGCTGCACAGAAATCCGACCCGAGATCAGCTCAACGAGACCCGTCGAATTAATTGTTAGTTTGTTAATAGTTACTACAAGCTCATTTATTTTCTTTACTCTGAAAGATATGAAATTTTTTTAGTTTTTATCTCGTGAGTTGCCTTACGTACTTGTTACTGACTTTAAACCTCTGCTGTTAAATTTAAGTTTTCCTGGTAATACTTGTGCCATATACAAGGTATTTTACGAGAGATATTATAAACAATACATAACTTATAATAATTTGTGCACATTTTAATAATATTTAACCTATATTTTAATACATACTATGGTATTTTGATATTTCTGAATAAGTATTGTTGAAGATAACGAAAATTGGATATTAAATCTGAAAACAGACGTGTCTTTGAGCGTTAAGAGAACATATGAGCTAAAATTTTAACCTATGCCTTCCATTCTGAGTCGTTGTGATGACTACAGTAAAGTACGCATTAAGAAACGCTTTTAAAGGACACAAAAAACGTATTTTAGTCATCCCCAGGCCTTTTACAGAGACAACCATCATTCTATATACAAACATCATGAATAAATTAATAGGACGATGTTCAATTTGTTGGGGAGTCAAAATATTGTTGCCTTTGATAGAAGATACACGAAAAGTCACAAATAGGACTACGCAGGTTTATCGGCAACTGTTTGCTTCTAAAAGAACAAGTTCTGTGCCATGTACCAGGTCACGCTACATTCAACTGTCACATGACATAAGGCAGCGGATGTCGTTCTTCGCTTGTTTCCAGAATCTTCTACTGCAGAAATTTTTTAACTACGGATATTTCTAGCGTGACCAAACCGTGTGTTTCGTCTACGTCACTAGCTTGCAGGTAGAACGAAAACAAACGCATGTACTATGCAAACCAAAAACATTACCGACATAGTCTCTGATATGCTGAATTCAAATCTTGATGGAAACATTTTGCTTTGGAATAGGGAAAACTCGAAATGTAACACTAATAAGTACAACAATTTTTTGGCCCACCTCGGTGGTCTAGTGGTTAGGATACTAGCGTAGCATTCCAAAGGTCCCGCATTCGAGTGTTGTCACTAGCAATAACAAAACGTCATACGAAGACGCTAAGTTAATCCAAGCAAGAAACTGTTTATGTAAAAAAAAGCTCAGAAAGTGTATTCCTTGCCAGAATACACATAATACAGTCTTGTATTCTTTGTAACGATTAATTAGATGTATTAAATCCGTCTTGTTCGATAGTTCCCCACTTTGACCACTAGATCACAGTACATCATTGCCTGATTCACGACTTTACTCATCTGTCATTGGGTTATCACCGCTCGTAGGATATTCAAAAGTACAATTTTGAGGTCGTGCACAGTGGCACGACCTCCGCATCAAATTTAATCGAAATCCGTCCAGTGACTCTCGAGTTGAATCGATTGGACGGACAGATAGACACGTGCAGCCCATAATGTGTTCTCGCTATGCAGGGAACGCATAAAAATTAAAAAAGCGTTGATCCTATTCTTTGATTCATTTATAACAATAGATTTCGCCGTTTGTAATTTGAAATCCCAGACGTACAAAGGCACAAACGGCATAAGGATAAATAACAAATAAACAGACTGAATAATTTTAAGGCAGGACATTGAATTATTACGTGTGTCATACTGTTTTGTGACCCTCAGTGTCGCAAGGTTAAATGTACACTTGTAGCTGACATGAAGTTGAAAATGCGTAATGATTTTGATATCATGTACAGTCTTACCAACATCATCGTGTATTGTTGAGTAGATATAAAAACTTTCTTCCAATAATCCAACAAATTTAATTATTACTACTTTATTGCATTAAATGTTTCGAGGATAAATGTCTTATGAACATATTTTTAAGTTTCCTGTGTCTAATATTATCAGATTAACAATTTTTTCATATTTGTTTGAAAAGGACAAAACAAAAATTGCTGCCGAAATCTTTTCTGGCTCCAGTAAAAATTGTTTTAATGTATTTTTATTATTGTTGTACAGTAGTCGGAGAACGTAAGTGTAGATGGATGGATAATATTAAAATAGATATTACGTAAATGTGGACTGCATTTATTTGGCTGAAGGATTAGAAATTGGTCGCTTGCTTTGCTCCATCGAGTTAGTTGATATTACAATGACGTATTGGAAACCTGACTAAAATATTTGGAGGGGGGAAATTGGAACCTCGAAGATTATCTCGAAATGAAAGTGAACAAGAATTTACTTGGTCAGGAAGCAACTGATTGCCTGTTAATAATAGTAATATAAGTTACAGAAACCACGTATAAATACCATGATAATATTGTTGACACATTCGTATTTCGAATCCGGTTATGTGGGCTCTGTTAGTGGTGAAAAGTGTAGATGTTAAGATACAGTGAACGAGGGGTAACACGCATGGTGCTTGACTATACATGACCAGGACACGCGTCGTGGTTTTGAACTTGGAGTCTGTCGTTCTGCACGCAATACTACATTGTTGCCATTCTGTTTGTTTTAGTCTTTCATGAGACCTGCTGTCATTGTAGTATATCACAATCGATAGTAAAAATGGGTACGCGAGGTCACAGGAAGGAAGGTTCAGTTCGTCTTTTATGGAATCCCGAAAGCTAATTGTCGTATTCAAAAGACACAGCCTGTCCTGAACCAGATGAACCCATGAAGATGTCTGTCCTCTGGGTTGTAACGCCGTGTAGTCTGATAGAAGTTTACAGAAATTTCAGAGGTCCCTAATGCTTCCATCATCAAGACTGAACAAGGACCTCTGAAACGTCGGTAAGCTTCTACCAGACTACACGTCCCAACAACTCAGAGGACAGCCATCTTCAGACACACCGCCGTAAGAACTTAAGAACTTCGTAAAGAAATCTGGCAAGAAAACAAACGGTTTAAATTTTTAAAATTAAAATTAAAATTACCACATTTAACACAACATGTCTGCGGATTGAAAATTGTGTTGTTTAATATGAATCTAGCCAGATTCCAGGTAAGGTAGGAAGTTTGAACAGGAAACCATGATGGCTGGTGAGGCCTGTCGCATGTCTTCGGCGCCGAAACACATTAAAAGAGCTAGGGCATAACGCTGTGCCATTGCCACGTTGTCCACTACAGAACCCACTGTGGCCTTTAGCCGTTGTATTCAGTTCTGGAATAGAACCTTAAATTAAGTTTGAGCTAAAGCCACAGACAAAATTGCATGTTTGGTCTTCATATGAAATACCCGTTATTTTTGTGCGATTTTAATGAAAATTGGAAGATGCTAACAAATTTTTGCGAAACTTGCCAATATAAAATTTAATGAAAATGCGTCGTTTCACTGTTCTTGGGTTCTTACATGCGGACAGACAGACGGACATGGCGAACTAAAATTGTAAACGCACCTCGTATGCGTAAGAGAGGTGTAGCTAATACGAACCAAGATATTCTTCGGTTGCTAGACACTGTGTTTTACAGCAACGTAATCTCAAAAGTAGGCAATGGCCGACGAAAGCTTACGGTCGCTTCTTGATAATTTGGTAAGCCCTGTTCCAGACCAGAAGCAATTCCATGAACCACTCCAATTTATATTTTGTGTCAATGTCGCCGATTCTTCGCATTAGTTGACACATCGGATGGACAATTTATCGACAAACTTTAGTAATAGCTTCGGAACTTCTGAATATCTTTCCTGTCGTGAGTCTTTTGTTTCTAAGCCCTTCTCTTACCTTAAGCGGTAAAAAAATTACCCATTACTCTGTGAAGTCATTTTGATACTTTTATACTTCTTACGATCTATGGGTTGATAATAAATTGCTATGTTAACATTTCTACCAGTCCTTGTGCATTATTTATTAAAAGTGTATAAAATTGACACGCAGAGGGATCCCACACTTACGTGATTCATCTTCGAAGCCACTCGACAAATTTTGATAAAACTTTGTATTGGAGGTAAACACCAAAAGTTGTTTTACATACATTTTCGATACGTATCAGTTCAATCATATCCTCTATAACCTCGCCCTGAAGAAGGGATTTCTAAGAACTTAGCCACCGCAAACGGCGAGAGTGCTGTACGTCTTTCGTATTTGCAATAAATGGGCATAGAGGATAGATAATGCTGTACAAAATATCACATAGAACAAATTTAGAAAATACACGTCCTTTTAAATGCAGTGCGAGAGGAAATATTATTTAAGGTCGAGCAAATTAAGTTAGGCCTTCAGAGAATGTCAATTAAATAACTTTAAACTTGTGAAAAATGAAGTGGAAAAACACTTGGAGTTCTACCTTTTAGCTTTATTGAATTAATCAACCGCTTTCTAGTCAGTGAATTACAATATATTAGTCTAATTACATTAACTTCATGTTTCGGCATTTATGTTACAATCTTCAGGTGAATTTACACAATATTAAACGAATTAGGTTTGTGTAACGTGTAAGTCAGGCTGAAGAAAGATAAGATGGGAAAAGAATTATATGTAAAACTGGATTCTTTCAATATTCCGAAATCGTGTAAGACGGTAAAAATAAGTCTATAAGCAATTGGTATAGGGCAAATATTAGCAAGGATAATGTAACTGATAATGAACATCGAAATTTGTTGTTCAGATTTAACCGCTTAATTTCTGGGTTGTCCTGTTTGTACCCAGACATTTACGAGAATTGGGCCAAAATTTACCTCAATTTTTTATTATATTTTATCCCTAAATGACGAATAAATGTTGCCAGTACATATTTGCTATATGAAATGCAGAATGAAGGTCAATGTTACACGTCTTTATAAAATTTTAAAAGTTTACATAAACACTGCTTCTGTTTTCCTGTACAATGACGTCACGCAAAACAGTCCAATGGAAATCATAAAACTTAGACGAAGTTTTACAAAATTTAAGGATGTTTAAATATTTACGTGGCCACGCCTGTTTCTTTTTCTCATTTGTTATTACTTGTAAAGACGCAGAGGGAAGTGAATTTTCTTTGTTGGCTGATGTGAAAATCGAAAATCTTTTGCAAATATTTACTTTAACATTTTTCTCTCCTGCGCTGTGAATATTTTATGTTGTGTCAGTCGAAACCTCCCGCTTAGTTAACAGACGAATGTGCCGAAGGAGGGGTGAATCCAGGGGTCACCCTGCTTGCTATTTTGTACTTAACGGATCTCCGAGCTATTTGTGAGAAAAGTCATCTCTTAGCATTTAATTAGTAAGAAAATACAAGGCATAAAATACGAAATAAACCAATCCTTGCTGAATTTCAACAAGCCTTTTCCACTACAATAATTCTGATCAACTCGTTTCATTTAAAGTTTCTGATACAAGTCTTCTTACATCACCGTCATGTGTTAGTATATTCATAATATCACTTCACGAAGAGATCCCAGTCGCGCAATTATAAAAATTAAACAAAACCATGGCTGAATGTTGGATATATAATACGAAATGAATGCGGGCCGCAAATAACACTGTCGACATCGAAATCTTGCTACCCCTACGTAATTCACGTGATTAATGGACTGTTAGAAGACAGAAAGGCTAGAACAATAATATTCTATGATAATAACCGTAGTACGAATCAATGAAGTTACACGCATATGGAGGTAAAGTCTGTGCGACAATCGAGGTAATTCCTTAGAAAATGTTCCCTGCGGTGAAGAAATTCGGTTTTTGTGGCGTTCTGTTAAATGAGATACGATAAAGTACTCTACATGATAATATTGGCTTTGTTCATCTTATACATCAATGGCTGAGGAGAAGTGATACGTTGTAAAGCCACAAAATAATTGTCCATTAGTAAATTGAATTCAGTTGTATTAGCATTATGGCGTAGTCGAAACTGAGAAAAATACTAATGTATAAACTATAATAACTGTTTTAAGGACATTAGATGTTATTATGCTTTTGAAAAAATAACGTAGTAGAAATTTGCTTCTCTGTTTATGCCCCGTGTCATAATGACGTCTATGGACGTGACGTAATGATCCTCCCATTGTAAAGCAGGATGCTAGATTGAGGCAAATGGCAAGATTTACTCCCCGGACGGTCTGTACCTCGGTATATGTTATATAAGAGTCTGGGTGGGGCCCACGGTGGCAAAAAGAAAATTCCTGCCCCCTTCTAAGGATCAAATCTGCCATCGTCTAGCACAGACGGTCACTAAACTGACTTTAAATTAACATCTTGTTAGCTGTGACGTAATAGCATATTTCAGATTTCGAGAAAATTAAATTTTAAGTTTTTTAGTATAAATAATGGAAAATAGAGTAATAAGCAAGACGAGAGACGTGACAATTTTTGTCTTTAATATTTTTTCGAGTTATTATTTTTATTGTAACGGTGTTGTAATAAGTTCTATGATGATACAAGGAGAAACTGGTGTTAATTAGGTGACTTCTGCTGCTAAGCTGGTTGTATTTTATGCATTATTTGTTTTTAATATTTTATTTATGTATTTTTGAGTTTCATTCGTAAGTAATACTAAGAAATATCTGTGAACTTATTCATCACATCGAAGACATCATGCCGGAAGGATGTATAAGCAAAATGACTGATTTACAGGATACTATATTATTGCGCTTATTTTTTTGACAAATGTGCATTATTTGTGTTCGTACGACCAAATGTATCTTTCTGTATCTGTGTGTAGAGCATTACGCCCTTCTAGCGTGACATACATCCCAACATTTTATGTTTTTAGACCACATCTGCGATTTTTAAAATATTTTGTTACACCCTTTTTGCATGATACCCTCTACATGATTTAATTACTCATACATCCGGTGGTGATACGAAAGATGTATCATTAAATATGTAAACCGGCAAGAATTTGGCATTGTGCCAGCAGAATTACATAAAAAGGTGACAAAACCTTCCTTTTGATACACTGAGACATGACGACACATCTTGCGGGGGGGGGGGGGGGAGTCTGACGGACAAAATTATCTCAGTGTACAGTGGTGAAGGATGTATAAAAGATGGTGAAATGCATAACGTCTGTCAGCAAGCAACCTTTTGATCTCTGATACACGGCGTGTTTCCTTTTTCTGCGAACACGCACTCGGGCGGAACAGCCTGGCCTTCCCGTCAAGGCCGGCCGCCCCACCGCGCGGAGTTCACTGATACTTTCGGAAATATCTTATAGAGAATATTCACGTGAACTTTGGTATCTGGGAGCTATTGACCCCCTATCCTTTATTTTTTTCTTTGTATGATATTTTTTACCTTACACAGGAGTAAGTATGGATACCATACGGGTTATCACGTGACTGTTTTCATGGTTTTCCATAGTCCCTACGGAAGACTTCAGATATACCTTAAATTCATTCCATATCCTTTACAATTTATTAGTCATCAACCAACGACGCTGTATAATCTGAGCTACCTAAAGCGTTATTAAGTAAACCATAAATAAGAAAGATAAATGCGCAGATTGATAAAAAAAAATAGGCGTAATTAACACGGATTTGAAGCAGATTTAACGTATTTGAGTCAAGTAAGAAGTCTGATCTGCCTCTTAGTTTACAAAACCGACAGCTGCAGTATTTGTTTTGTTCTCTTGCAGATTCGACTCGTCTGCTATTCGCGACTTGGTGGATCTTCATTACGATTCTTACGTCGTTCTACACGGCCAACCTAACAGCTTTCCTCACCCTGTCCCGTTTTACCCTGCCTATAGATGGCCCCAAAGATCTGGCGAAGAATAAGGCTGGATGGATAGCGCACAGGGGATCTCCTTTGGAGTACGTAGTCCAGGTGAATGTCGCCATTTTTATTTGTTTGAATCGGATAGGAGAGGATGAATAACATTATAAATACAGAAATGTTTATTAATATTGGTTAGAAAACTCCCATCGATTTTTTTTTTAATTTTACGAGAGCCAAATATGTAACTGTGACATTATAACTAGAAACAAATTGAACGAGCTTCTAACTACGGTAGCAGAATCCGAAGTTTCAAGAACGTCAAAAGTAATCCCTGCTTTTGGGCACTACATTGAGCTCTTAACCTCAACACTAAATTCCCAAAGATCCATCCAATGTTACATTCCAATTTCATCCTCAGTATCTAAAGGTTTTCAACACAAGTATTATTACTCATTGACATTTAAGTTTCTCACGACTCTGGATATGACAGTGTTGGTCTTCTGGGTGGTAACGCCTTCTGGACGTGCAGGTAGATAGAATTTGAGGTTATGACGGCGGTGCGTACAGATATGGCGGTCTTGTGGGTTGTAGCACCGGTGACGTCTCAGAAATTTACCGCTTTGTAGATGGAGGAAACAAGGAACTCTGAAACGTCGGTAAACTTCTACCAGATTAAACCAAGAAGCCAGCCATCTTCGTGTAGGTAGGTATTTTACCAGCATCTACTCAGAAGACCGACATCTACATATTTACGCGTTCCTTGTCATGTCCATTTAATCTACATGCCCAGCTCATCGTAGTCTAGACTTTACGATACAAACAATTCCTACTACGTGGCCCGTAGATCACAGTGTCTTTCCAATGTTTAATTTCTTGTTATTCTAGATCATCTTCTCATTTCATTCGATACCTTACAATTTCACATATCGAAACTAACTTAATAAGAACATTTGACTAGAAGTAAGCGTTACATAGATATTTATAATTATTACTGCGATTCCCGACATGGACACCGATTTTGTTGTCCCGCACAACAACCAGACCGGCTATACGTCACTGTCTCCTACCCATTGGACCGAGGGGTGGGATAATGCGGCCGGAGCGTGAAATTTATCCTCTCACCATCTAATGTCTAATGTCTGACCGTCTTCTTGGCTTGATATTTGAGCACACAAAGAAATTTACCTTTTAACATTTTACTGCCCTCTTTGTGAGGAAATTAGAAAGCTACAATGGTTAGCGTAATCCGGTCAGGAAAGCTGACCGCACGTCACCCTAGATCTGGTTGGATGATCGTTCACCTCTGCTTAGGCATGTGAACGTGAGACAGCAGCCAGCTAGTCGGCTTTGGCTCTCTGGAGCTATTACACCGCGATGATGTACGTGGAAAGGAACTAATAGGATACGGGTCGAATCATACAGAATGTACCATTTAAAACGTAATCCACCAACGATCATGTATTACAGTACAAAAATTAAATGAGAATCAGATCCACGCACACGTAATAGACTCTCCTAATCTCCTCCTCGACACTCCTGTCAAAGGTAACCCATGTTACTAGGCCGCTGATCACGACGCAGAAACTACGCAAATTACAACATGGCGTACTTACAAGCACAACTTGTGTTCGTTATTGAACATTACTTCGCATCGAAATCGTTTGCTGATGTTTATGAAACATGAAGCAATGCGTTTTGACAAAGAAGTACTGAATAAGACATCGATACATCGACTGGTATCAAAACGTGGGGACACAGGAAATATTAGCTTATCATGAAGAATCCCGCTGCATGGATTTTAATTTTTAAAACGCATCGATGTCACTATGTTTTTTTTCTTTTTCATTGTCACTACGTACATACGGGTCACGTGTAGCTCGCATGTTAATATTGATCGCGTTGGTTTTGTTTTACAATACCTTTGTCTGCATATGTTAGCTTTTGTGTCGTTTTGGTGTATGAGAAAATGAGTTTTCCGATGTCTAATAATGGAAACATTTCCTTTCTACAGGACTAGTGCGGTTTTCTTATCTATCGCCAATAATCCTGTGCTAGGACGCGTGAATGTTGCTCGTAACGTTCCGCTATTCAACTGTCACAGTTCGAAGGCCAGGCATTATGATTTTCTGGATATGTGGCAGTGTTTTGTTTTAGATTAGTTTCTGTCCTGGCCACATGTATCGCTTCATACTTCAAAGAGCGTGTGATAGACATACGGTGACGGAGAAGCCGCGCTTAATCAAATAGAAAGAAAAAATAGATTCCTAATCGGCAATTAATACTTCATTTATCTTAAGAATCAAGTTGTAGAAACATGTAATTTAGATTTGCGTTTGAGAAGGTACATGTTCGAACCTCAGTACAAATTACTAAATTTTTTTTGGAGGTTCTGAATTTCCCAACTCGACTGGAGGTTTATTAATTTGAAGTAGGCCACGACAATTACATTTCACCGAAAATGTCGGCCGAATGTTTAAGATTTCTTTGCCTCAGGTACCGGGATCAAATCTCGGTACAGAAATAGGTTTTCCTGACATATTTTCGTAGCTCTTCTCTGTACCCCCAGGAGAATGTGGGGTTAATATCTTCAATAGGCCATGACCATACATTAATCATCCTATAACTGGACGCTTTATAGTCTGAGCTACGCACAGCGTCGTTAAGTAGAACTTAAATAAATAGTTTTGAATCGAAACCCAAACGGCAGTGTTCCGCAACCTGTGTGCCGCGAATTTTTGTAATAAATTATATATTCTTATGTTGTATTTAGAAAAATTTAAATATTTTATATTTCTTAGTCATAATTCGTAACACACACACGCATTGGTTTATTATCGATACTTTTATTAAACACGTGTTACGTTTTGTTTCCATGTGCCTGCATTCTTATAGGGCAGGGATTTATATATATATTTTTGTACCACCTTTTTTTGAGGTGAAATTTTGTGGTTTGCCGTCATGTGTCTTTGACAGATTAGGGTGCTCCGAGCTACTTTTATTTCCCATATTGATCGTTTCAACGTGTACATGTGTCATTATCCTCGCAAGGGGCCATTACAATATGTTTATCGGTTTCCGAAGACCCGAGGCATTAACTTCACATCTTTCCTTTGTCCTTGTCTTCTATAACACAAAATCCAACAATTTGACCCAACCTACAGACGATTCAGTCCAGCTGACATAAATTCCATGGAGTGCAGTTATTGAAAAAGTTTTGTAAATATATTGTCTTTTGTAGCTCAAAGGTTATTAGCGTGTTTACAAGAACCAGCCACTGGTAGCTACTCTGATTCAGATATATCCAATCTACACGCATGTCAGATCAATTTTAATATTATACTTCCGTCTGGGTATGAGCGTCCCAAATGAGTTTTTCCTTTCATGTTTAAGAAATAATATTTTGTATGTAATTTTAAAATTTATCTTTGTGTTATATGCCCTTCCTCAGTTGATATAGCAGAAACCATTGCTTATAAGATAGGATACATAAGATATTATCCTCCATTTTAAGTCTCAGTATTTCAGTTGCTCGTCTTCCAAGATGTCCACCCTTACCCTAAGTAAGGCATACATTTTCAACTTTTCGTAACCTTCTAGGCGAGAGAGTTGTGGATTAATTGCCGATAAAAAGTAAACAGGACGTAGTAGGAGTTTGCTGACGTTTCAGAGGTGCTTGTTGCTTCCATCATTAGGGCTCGCCATGATGATGGAGTCATAAAACACCTCTGAAACATTGGGAAATTAATACCAGACTAAAGTTAGCAACATCCCAAAAGACATTGACTTTCATGCCTGTCACATTGAGGGAATAAAATATTGAGAGAACATAGCAGAGTTCAGACACGTGGAAGTTGACGAAACGTCTGTGTGTAATTTCTGGATTCAGGTAAAGAACATTTGAGTATTCTAAAATACAGGAATTTCTAAACCAGCTGAGCTACTAATAGCTTCTCAAGAACGAATCTGTTCCATTGATCCAGATTAGTTAGACTCTCATCAGCATTGAAAGAGCATGAGGAAAACTCTGATGATGTTGCTATAGGCAGATTTATGACGCAGTTCGTTTCTTTGCAGAACGACAAAGACTACGAATATCTTAACAAAAGCGTCCGAGACGGGAAAGGTCGATTTGTGGATCTGGCGGACATCGATATATTCACCCTAGTGAAAAACAGTTAAGTGGGACATTTTGTTTTTCAGTTGCGAGCTTTCAAGTGCGAAGATTGGTATCAAGCTCTTACGTTCCCACGGAACACGCAGCGTGTATAACGTACTTATAAATTACCTATATTTTTTTTGTCATTTTTCTGATTACATCGAACTGTTATGCGAGTTACAACACGTGAACCAACTGTGTTAAGAGAATGTGACATGCATTATTCAATTTAGAGTAGGAGCCAACTTCTTTTTTCATACTAAACATGGACTAGTTCCAGCCAAGGATTTTCCGAATTTGTATTTTTCTTTTGTCTTCCTGTATTATAAACATAATTAAATATGACAGCGGTGTAAATACTGAATTCCGTTGTGGTGACAAGAACCAATATGCAGCGAAATTTTAAGGTTATGTTTCGGAAACAGTTGAATGAAACTAGTTCGGTTCTCGGCCGTACATGTCAACCATTCGACTTTCCGCCGAGCGCCATCTTGTATAACTTGGTTGTGTGAGATATGTTACTGTTATGAAATTTATTAATATAAATGTTACTGGGCATTCACATGAAACCGACATTGATTGAATACTTTTTTCCCCAGAGAAACTGCCTCTGCTTCGGGAAAAACGTTCTGTTGAATACTGGATGTTCCGAGATTACATGACCAAGACGGAGAACAGCGTTCCAGAAAATGAACGATGCACTTTCGTTGTCACGCCAAATTCTTTCATGATCCACGGTATTGCGTTCGCGTATCCCAAGGACAGCGTTCTCGGGAAGACATTCGACCCGCTGTAAGTTTCCAAAGACGAAGTTTGATATATTTCATATATAATAAAACAGGAAATAAACGTAATGTAAGTTGACTTGTAGTAACCGCGAAATATCCAGTACACGTGTTCAAGGTGATTGTTAAGTGGAGGAATATCGCTAAAACAGACATTTTATCTTTACATCCCATGCCTAAAATAACTTAATTAAGTAAAATGAAACTGTAATTGTTCAATATGGGTATAAAACTTGGTCTCATATTTACGGAAGGACACAGAATGAGGGCGTTAGAGTACAGAAGTTAGAAATGATATTTGAAACTACGAATAAGTAAATAATAGAAGAATTTATTAAATAATTGACTTGTTTTCTGTTGTGATCTTCGCCGGCTTAACGACATTAGTAATTTTAGCTACCGAGGAGATGAAACAATAATATAAGAATTTATTTAAATTGATACTTCTCATGTAAACCGAATAGAACTTATTCGATATCGCGTCCACTGACGGTCCTTATTGTTAGCAGTTCCAAAACATCAGTTAATTTGGTTTTATACGCTTACGGGACGTCACCTAACACCACGTACTGGCATTTTACAACATAAAACATTCATGACTTCACATCACCGACAGAAAATTGCACGGTTTGTAAACAGGACAAGTGCTGACGTGTGCAGTACACTTTATAAACATCCTTCTAATTTGATAACAACCAAGAATAACTCTCCCAACCCTCACCTTCTAACTCGTGGTGCGTAAGATTCAATTTTAAATTTGTGAAATAAAATTATTATCTGTTTTTAATTATCTCGTCTTTGTGTATTCACGTCCGTGTTTGAGTTTGTATACCATCAACACAACCTAAATTATGATAATATTTCACTTAATGTTTTAAAATGGGGCAGTTCTATTTGATGAGTCATCATCATTGTTATAAACTATAAGAAGGAATCCGGATATTAACAGGTTCCAGTCCCTGGTGGAATCGGGCATCGTAAAACACTTACTGAAACAGGGACTACCGCCTACGGAGATCTGCCCCCTTAACCTGCGTAGTACAGAAAGACAACTACGAAATGGCGACCTATTCACTACATACATGGTCGTTGTAGTCGGTTTCATCTCAAGCATTGTCGCCTTTATCGGCGAGGTAAGTACCAGCAAAGGTTATAATAAAATGTTCGAAAATTTTACTCATATAATCACGGTAAATATACGTAATAAAAATAAATTTATGAATCATGAATCTAACTTAATTTGTGTTATATACGAAAGGTACTGTACACAACTATGAAGAGGTGTTCTATGAGCAGCAAAATCAGGACTTCAGACGCCGATTGGACAGGGGATTATGGTTATAAGAAATCAGAAATGTTGCCTCCTCCCTACTCTGTGCTTATGCAACAACAGCATGGCTTAGGAAAACATCAGATCATCAACGGACGAGATTATCTGGTGATAAATTCAAAATCAGGTGACTCTCAGATCATACCAGTTCGTTCGCCATCTGCATTTTTGTTTCAGTACTCTGCTTAAGTTTATAGATGGTTGAGTTACAAACATAAAAATTTTTGGTAATAAAATCACTTTTTAATATGTTGTTTTCCACTAATAACAAATATTAATTCTATATTAACTTCCTCCATGACGCAAATGACGGGTATCACGTACCAGAAAAATCTTTGAGTGTCGTTGTAAAAAATTGTTCAGCCATTTCATGTTATTCAGTTTTAGTCATTAGACAACCAATTTCTGATACATTACTTACTATGGGAATACAAAACAAAGAAAATGATTTTATCTTAAGGATAGCAGCGTTGAAAGAGTTAATGTTATCACAATCGTAACATTTTTGTGTTACTTGTCGGCTTTATAAAACATTACAATAAATTCAATCACAATTTTAATATTTCAGAAGAATTTTGGGTCTGTTGAGCCTTCTTCTTCGTATATCTCAAAATAATAAAATATATATGTCTTCGAAGAAACCCTGTGACCGAGAAGGCCACAAAATATGTGTACCTTATTTGAAATTCTTTTGCAGAATGAAATTTCTATTATGTTTTAAAGTAAAATGAAAAAGGGATGTAAAAAAATTGTTTAATAAAATTAATCTAACAGCAGCAAATTAATATTGTGCCGAGTTAATGAATTAACCACGTTCATTGATCTCGTGAAACAAAATATATTTGCAAATACATTTAGAATAATATATCACCTTTTAAATGGCTGCATCAATGGATGTTTGCAGAAACAATAGATAAGAAAATAAATAAATTGCGTGACTATTGTGCAAGTTAAATTTTTCTAATATTTGTCTTCAAGAAAAAGAAGAAGACGACTTGGAAGTGTGGAAATATCCGAAATCTCAAATAATCATTCTTAATTGTGTGTCAGTAAAATTAAAACATTCTTTGTTTTGTTATTTTATTTACGAAAATCGATTGTACGTTTAATCATTCATGATGGCGAGAGGGTTATCATTAAAATGTAAATTCAGAAACCATTTCGTTTTACTCCGTATTATTGAGATTAAAATGTGGTAAACATAAAGCGTGGTAAGTAATGTAAAATGAAATGTTTACTTTGTATATAACCTGATGTTATAAGGTAAATGTTATTGTTTTTATGTAATAGATGGCTGCACATCTGGTTGATACAAATATACTTTTATGTTACGTGATTTGAGGTTCCCACAGCTGTGAAATATGGTCTTCTGAGATGTGACGCTATGTAGTTTGTTGATAGTTAACTAACGTACAACCATAAATATACGGTGTTAAACCCACACCCATAATTTTATTCTATTGTTGTTTCTGTATTAATTTGTGAGCCGTGGCTGAATTAATCACGTGACTCTTACACATTGGACAATTTTATGGTTTGTTTGCTCTGTAGTCAGACGATAACAACTTTAAGTCATATTCACTATATGTTAAGTATCACATATATTTAAAAATTTTAAATGTCCGAAACACGTAGCTTTCATACGAGTTCATAAAATGTAGCTCAGTCGACGTAGTGACTCATGTCGACTAGACGATAGAGGTTCGAACCCCGACGAGGGCAATGGATTCCTCCCTCAGCCTGTTTCCTATACGTTGGCTAAAGTGTAACAAAATGTTTAATTTTTTTTTACAAAATTCGCATAATTCATATAAATTAATAAGCAGGTACACGTGGAATTCGATGCCTGCACGTATATGTAATTATTGTATTCAGTCCTAAATTCGTTCTGTATATTTTGAGGTTTATTATTTATAAATGTTATTGCGATATTATAATTGTTTTATTGGTTAATATGATCTGTTACACGAGTATTCCAGAACTTGTGAGTTAACTGCTTCAATGCTGTGATACAAACATATTCTGTCGTAAGTTACTCTGTAACACTATCTGAAAATTTGTGATGGAAATTACAAGGAAGGTACCTTGTAAATTTGCAACAACGCACAAACACACTACAGCGTATGTAATATTCATGGTAGTTGTAATTTTATTATTTAACTTTCTTGATGTCAGTTGTGTTGGTTAACGATGTGTTTCTTTGAACACTGTACAATAAAGTTTGAGAGATAATTTAAATTATAATACTATTCAACAAAACTCAATAAAGTAAAAACATATTTTATGTTAATGTACTAAGTAATATGAAATCATAGCTTTAGATTTAGAAATTAAGAAAGTTATATACATATTTCCCATTACTTAACTCCGCGATGTCTTTTTTCCAGAAGAATTAAGTGCATGAAAGCCCATTTCGAACTTAATAGTTCTATTTGCTGTGTGAAGATGGGATGGGCGGCACATGTTGCATGCTTGGGAGAGTTCACTACCTTAAACTAGACCACGACCACTTCCTTCCATATCCTTTCCAATTAATTATTCATGACGTAGTAAAATAGTTTTGTAGGAATATTACATG
Source organism: Zootermopsis nevadensis (assembly GCF_977971745.1). Taxonomy (NCBI): domain Eukaryota; kingdom Metazoa; phylum Arthropoda; class Insecta; order Blattodea; family Termopsidae; genus Zootermopsis; species Zootermopsis nevadensis. The sequence goes on along the minus strand of NW_028259144.1, from coordinate 7,742,838 downwards.
CTTGTGGAGGACTCGTGTCAGATATTACGAATTACATTTTCTTAGCTATTATTTAAATACTACTTTAAAGCAATTAATTAAGCTGCTATACTGAACGTTAAAGGAATGAAGAGAGAGAATAAATGGACAATCTTTAATGTTAAAAGACTTTTCACAGAAATGTCGGGGAAAATACCAGGTCACTTGTATTGTACGTTGAGTCAGACATTCCTTTGCCTTGTTCAGTGATTTAACACAAATGTAAATTACACCGACACGTGTTCTGTGTTTCGTTGAAATCCCAAGGACTGATTTCGCGTATGATTTCAGCGCATCCTGGAGGGAATTTATTTGGAATTCATTTCCAACCTACGTCATAGTTTAATTTAAGCTTGAATCAGACATGCCAGAGTTCTATCTTAACTTAAGGCAGGAAAAATGAATTCTTACCGAATATAATTTCAATGTAGAAATTAGAATTTTATATACATTTGGTACAAAACTGATACTATTGTTTGCAAGTTAGAAAAATTGAAATTTCGCATATGAATAAATAAATTATGAAACGTACATTTTTTTTATTTAAGTCTAAAATCTTTGGAAGTGGGAATTTAAAAATTTGAATCTAAACAAGAGAGAAATTAAATGGAAAAAGAACAAGTAATGAGATAAATAATTATATATAAAAATAAAAGTTAATATCTAGCTCAACTAACTATCTTAGAAGTAATTTTCTCTTTGTCCTATACTATAGATGTTGGCATACATGTTAGTACGCAGTATTAAAAAAATAACGCGATAAGGAAGAATTTGAAAACTCACGGGACACTTAACATTAAATTATTTTGTTTAATTTTTTGGAATCCGACATTAATAACAGCAGCCCTATCGATTATTTTATTTTGAACTAGATTTATAGTTACGATTACATTTAATTTTAAATTCTTGCGTATTTGAACCAGATCTTAAGACAACTAAGAACGAATATCTTATCAATTAAGTTTGTTAAGTATGCTATTAACGTAACACGATCTGTCCAGAGAATTATGGTGTGAAATGTAAATAATAATTTTACGTTTGTTAGTTAAATATCAAATTTGTATCGATTTGATGGCGATTTTTAACCACCAACACCTGATAAGACACTTCTGTCGCATAATGGCGTAGCCACGCCGTTTTGATATTTCACGGAGCCAGTCTGAACGTGACATAAATTTAGGCTTGCGTCACATAATTACAAACCGTTGCCTCAACCAAACAACCAACAAACAAATTCACCCGTTTCCTGGACAGAGTCCTAGGAATTTCTTGTTACAAAATCGATTTTGCAACATCTCCAACATAACTCCTTGTTTTAATCTTAAACAAGTAATTTAAATCTATTTGTAGTTATCATAACCCCGAATCCTTATAACCAACCAAGCTATTGTTCCCTTTACATTTTGTTTATTCCAGTAAACCCTTTCAATTAATAACCATTCAGCATCGTCTTATCAACTTACTACTTACTGCCTGCCCATAAATGTTTACAAAAACGCTCAAACACTGTACATTTACCTTGAAGATGGCAAATTATATATTTGCCGAAACGAATCTTGACATTCGCCACAGTTCAACTCCCAAAAACGTAAGTTACATATTATTATTACTATTCCATCTATTCACCATTTTACAGGGTATTTACTTCTGTGTACCTGAGAAAAACCTTGCCCCTGAGGTACATTGTGCAGCAGCTATTTCTGAAATACATTTTGTTTGCAATACGTGTTACATGCATTACACAGATTTCGCGTGAGGCATTAAATATTTTACATGAGCGTTATTATTATTATTATGCTATAGTTAGTCTCATGAAAGTAAGCAAAGATGTCAGTTCGGAAGTTGGCCTAGGTTCGTTTTTTCCCACTGAGACACGAAGTTATTAGACGTCATTGACACACACATGGCGTAGAATATAGACACAGACTATTAATGTGTAAACTTTTCAGTCGCCTGTCAGATAACGTCAAAACAACCTTAATTTGTGATATCCTGAACTTTGCAAAAAACCGACGCTTTGCCCATGTTCCAACCTGAGGAATCTGAGAGGCTCGCATTGGGTGGGTGAATGTTAAGATCCGAGAACCATCTGTAGCTTAATTCAAGTTATCTAATAGTCCTTTATACAATGAGAATAGTTTGAAATATATAAAATATAATCTACATGACTTGATGATCATTTTATGTGTGCAAGTTCCTCTAATATAAGTGTTCGTAATTATTAAGGTACCAGAAATAATTTCAAACAAAATTTGTAGGCATTTGTATGATATAATCCATACAAAAATTTAGCAATGCAGATTCACTGATTAGCTAGCTTTGCGATATGATTATGCTGTTTACGTTATACAAAATATTATATCGATATTTTTACACTACTGTCACACAAAATGCCAACTTCTATACCAGTACCGATTTTTAGCCACTGTCACATCGCAAGAACGCACAGAAGCCATGTTCGTATTATCTATAATAGGGATATAAAAATAAGTCATCTTTAAGGCCTGATATTCACACTAGGTTTAATGAATATTACAACAGCACTTACCTCAGGCAAGGTGACTTCGGTTCGATTCTTGGAAGGAGCAAGGACATTTTTTGTTGGCCTCCACATCCAGTCCTCTGCGCGGTCGAAACCAAGGCTCTTCCACTGAAGACAAAACAATCAAAGCGTTGAAACTCAGTTCCATTTAATACCATGGTCTATAATTCATAAAAGTTCTTCAAGCCCCTATAAACTTTAATGACGCCATTAAGAACAAGGATAATTAAATATTTATATTTATTCTTATTGGATATAATTTTACGTTTGTGTGTGTATGTTCTGAAATTTTTGGCGTCGCAACCCCCTCCCCCTCCCCCGCAAATTATCTTGCCTATTGAGGAAGCTCTATTTAATATCGGGTCTTAAAGTTCTGTGTAGTGAAAGATAGTGAAAGATTTTTGTGTGTGTGTGCATTCGCTGTCATATTGTGGTGGTCTAGTAAAATATATTTATTTTAAAATTTGACAAGATATTTTACAATTTAATGTCTAAGATTTGGTAGCTTTAGATATAATATGTCCACATATTTCGCACAGAACACTTTCTTTTGTCACAACCCTCAAGACAACAGTCGACAGTGTTCATTAAATTGGTACATCGATCATCCAGCTTTCGATTTGGTTATCAGAATAACATCTCTTGATTTTCTAAAGATTGTTTACCAAATGATCTTCGTAACACGTTTTGAATTAGATGATATTATTCTGCTTAGTAACGCCGTATGGTCTTATAGGTACATACCAGAGTTTCCAAGTAGATTACTGCCTCAATTTGGCTATAAGTTCACAGGGAGTTACTCTCAGAAAACCAAAATCGACTTATGTACCGTCGTAACATCTCCACAATGACGAAGTGTTTTCTGGGATTTTTGAACTAAAACTTTTAAATATCATTTGGATTACTGACTCGTGTCTCCTGCAAATATTCTTTCGAATATTATAGATAGTAATTAACATAGCTTAATTCGCCTTCAAGAGGAGATAAGACAAATTCAAAATTTTTATCAGAAACCATGAGGAAAATTTGACGTAGATGAAAATATAATTTATTCCCATTGTCAAGGCCGTCTTTCCGTTACACTTAACTGGACTGCGATACTGAAATAAACTGATATTAAATTCTGAAGGTGGCGGTGCCTATGGTGGTGTCTGGCGGAATCCGCATTTGGCAGGAGTCTGGAGTAAGTCGGTAAATTTTATGTTAGTGTGTTTGGCAGGAGGAATAAGGCTTTCGATCCCTTGGTTTATCCTCGATGCAGCGAGTTAAGCGATCCCAAGTTTGATGCCGACAGCTGTGAGTAGGGCTGATTCCCGAAACGTCGTGTATATCAAACACGCCTCAGACAGTGACCGCTGTTAAATATAATTCATGTATAATAAATCAGCCACCGCCAGAAATCTTTAGAGAACCTGTAACATTTACGCGACTTGTAGCAAGTCGTGAACTTCAAAGGCAATGCATTGAAACTGAAACACCCAGTTATTTGGAAGGCCCGTAGCAGATGATGTTCAGAACTCTCCTCGCGTGCTGTATGTAACTTAGACGTTACATCACCGGTTTATGGAGAACAGAAATAACTATTGCAACTACTCCAATTGGCAAGATGATGGCACATCTTACTTGGTTGGCTTGCTCCCAGTCCATTAACCCAGAATCCACAAAATTCTTATGTTCCGAAAACATTTTTTGGGTAACTTCACTTTGTTCTGATCCGTGACGAAATAATTTATCTTTCTTTTCAGTTGTATCTAAGAAACTGAGAGGCTAAGATTTCAGGTAAATGGGGCGCCGTCTGTATAGAGACGAAGGGAATGTGTTTTGTACACCATGAAAAGCTTTTTGAGGTCAGAACGGAGACAGAGATATTTTATTATCAACGTTGACGTAGCTTATAAGTGAATGGTATAACGTATAATTATGGAATACAGACGAATATTTTTATCAAGTTAGATATAATTAAAGTACAAATTTAGCCAGTTATAAGTTAGAATAAGGAACGGTAAGATTCTATGTACAGAAATGTCTGTGTAATTGCGCAGCGCAATTATACGTAAGTATATCAGGCTGTTGTCAGAAAAAGAAACCGATTTTATAAGAATGTAGTTCTATATAGAGAACATAATTCAATAAATAAATTATTAAATCTGTTATACAAATAACGAAAATATGTTTAAAGATAATAAAAAAAAACGAAATTGCACACACATGACGTAACATGTACAGTAGATTCCAGTTAAATGGGTCAACGGTTAATCGGGGAAGCCTTTTATTTGGGACAAAGCTTAAGGGTCCCGATGTGTCCCAATTAACCGGAATCCACTGATGTAAGGCCCTCATACATCTTTTTCAGTTTATCATGGCGGTAAAGATGCCTATGTTTGTCTTCTGGGCAGTGACGCGTGTGGACTAGTAGGTAAACACAAAATTTTCGACCGCCTTCCAGATTTTTCGCCTTTATGTCATTTGACTATATTTTCCACTAGATTAACGATTTATCTCCCCCCTTCCTAACATTTACATTTGTCTTTTACATCTGGACGCAGAAATCTTTACGTGTAATAACAACAAAACGAAACATATCACGAAATATTAATATGAACGTTATGATAGTTTACAATATACAACATAAGATTTTTCAGCATTATTCAACAGTAATATTATCCATCCCGTGTGGGGTTTGCTAGATCCTCCATGCCTTCATTTCAGAAAAGGTACACAAACGCACGGAGTCACCCCTTCTACTGCCGAGGGGTTAGTTAGTAGGAGATATACCTCCCCTCCCCCTAAGTGCCAACATTAGCATATAACGGGATGGCTCTACTTTTACACATACCGAGTCTACGTAATTCATTTTAATCAAGATGCTAGTCTTTGGGTTTATTTCACAGCCCTTTATAAATTACTTAATATGCAGAGATACCAAAAATACGGTACTCTGACATAGACAGGGAGTTTTCTTTAGTAATATTGGCAGTAATTGCAGCAATAAAGATGGCGACTATGATACTGAATAGGCGTGTACTTTTATATGTGTAACTTAATAGTGTTGGTCATGTTTAACGTTAATCTAAGTGGCTTTGCAACATGAGACATCCATTACTACAGTTAATTCGTCGTCAAAACAACAGGTAGGCTGATACATCAAATTATAGGCCGATAACAAGTGCAGAATGGGTGTAGTTCTAGATATAAAAATTCAACACTCTTCAAGGTTGAATGTAATGGATATGAATGATGATATGAGGTCGTTTTTGATTCTATGATACCTGACAATTAAATGTAGAATTGAGAGATGATGATCATGTATGTATAATCTAACCACCTTTCTTAATACTAAGTTATTCATCTACTCTTTCGTTTGTTTTTCGTATCTTATTTTCAGCAACATTAAAATCCAAATACAATAGGCGAAGAGGTGATAAAGCGAGTACCATTAACGGAAACTAATTATAATTACAATTTTTCACTTTTTTCCGGTAACATGGACAATGTTCAGTGTTCTTTACTAATTTTGGGACGCTGATTTCAAATATGACCTTGAAAAACACCAAACACGTAAGAATGTTTTGATATGATAACGTTTACTTTTTCTCGTTTCCGTATACAGTACAAAGTTTAACCTGTTACTAATGTCATTTTTATGGGTTTATTTACAAAGCTTAATCCTTAATCTATTCATCTGGGTTGAGTAGTGAGACAATAAAAACATAACTGAAAACAAATAAGAAATTATTGAAAAAATTTAAGTGAACTTTTACACACAAAAATGAGAGCAAAAGACAAAAAGTCTGCTGCGAGTTATTTTTACTTTATTTTGTGCGGTGTAGTGTCTTCCTTCCGCAAAACCCCAGCAATAGTCTCCCATCATAGCTGAGTCCCACCTTCCCTGGTAGCGTTCTTCCATAGTTCGAATATCTTGGTGCTCATCACTTACGTCGTCCAAGTTCCCTGGGAAGAAGTCCAGTTGTGAATGAAGAAAATGGATCTTCAATGACATTCTACATCCCAAATTCTTTTAATTTTCCAAAAGATTCTCCACTAAAAGCTGGTAGTTTTCTTCCTTTCGCTTTCCAAGGAAACCTTTCACCACAGATACAAAAGACCAAAATCTTCAGATGTCACGACTTCTATTGAAATTTAAATTAGCTATTGATTATTTTGCATTTCAATGGTACTTCGGTACTATGAACATGAAATATGAACACAGTTTTAAAAAGATTTGATTCAACTTTAATTACTGCTAATGAAGTTTACAATTATTTATACGAAACTTGGTGAAAAACATCACAAACAGAATCTCAGCAAGAAAAGCTGTGAATGAAAATCCAGTTCCTATGAGAAGAAAGATGAATGCCCCTTGCATGTGAGACAAATTCATTTCGACATATGCATCTTTTAAGGATTTTAGTGCTAGAACCCCTGCCTTTATTCGTCTGTCTTCCAATATGGCTTCTTTCCAGTAATCAGATAGACCAGCTTCAACAATTCTTCTGATAATTTCGTTCACGTATAGCAGAAAAGGACTTCCTTTCTGCATCAACATTATTGAGTGTATCTGGAAGGAATCCTCCCGAAAAGGATGCACATCATGTCGTTTTTCTTGTTTAATCTGTTCTTCACGATGGTACCCTACGAGGACTCTCGAAACAAATGTAGTGGCATTATAAACCGTCGCCACATATGCTAGGCACCTTATGGGCTCACATCGAATTCTCGGTGTCAACCGCTTTAACATATCATTTGTAAAAAATCGATCCAATGGTGAAGAAAATGCATAAACTGTCGGTTCGTTAAATAATTCATCAATATTATCAATCTGGTGCTGTAGACCAGGGTCTACTTCATAACTTGTAAAGAATGCTTGGAATACAGTGTTCATAGCCAACGAATAGGCCACCCAGAAAATAAACAAGACACGTAGGGTACTATTACGAGGCATTTTGGGAATTCCTGCTTGAAGCAATGTAGCCCATGCGCTCAGAATGCATTTTGAAATACCCCATTCACTATTTGTTTTATAATACGTGGACTTTGATAAGTACCTCATGAGAAGTCCCACAATAAAAACAAATGCTAAGACTAGTAGCCATGCCGTGAGTGTAAAAACTCTGCCCATACTTAACCATTGAGGATACGGTCTTGCGCGAGCTACGATCCACGTAAATCTACCAGTATGATAAGTATTTGTATCGTCAAATTCGACATGATCGTCAAAATTACTAAGAAATGATCCTATTATAATATCTGCTTTGTCGTACTTCAAGTCACCTTTTAACCCAGTCCATGTTCCATTTGACAGTATCTGCCCCTTTCTCTCTTTCTCTAAAATTACTCGGAACTTCAGAGACGCATTTAGTTTCTTAGTTACTGCTCTCAGGACTTCAACATCGATGCCTCCTTCGACGGTCGCATTTTCATTACAAATTACGTACGGTTGAAAGTTAATTGTTGATGCCCTAAAGACACATCCTTGCAGATCACGTAGCATACCATTTGTAAACAGTGTTAAATTGCGTTGGAAGATCCCTGTATCTTGTTCCCTGACCCAAGTATCAAGATGAACAACATTCAAAAGCCTTCCACATCGAGCAGACGGAAACTGGTAAGGAAACCACGTGTATATTTCAACAGTTTCTTGCGCCGAAGGGTACAGTGTGATGACATTAAATATATTGAAGTCCCAAAGGTGTTCCAATATCTTCTTCAGCTCATTCTGTACATTACTTGAAACGCAATGAGTAGCCACTACCACAAATTTCCCTCTGGAATTCCATGCAGGTGAAGTCTTCAACTGCATGATCATCTTCGTCATGTAATCCAACACATTTTTCCAACCTCCTTCGTGGCATCTCAGGATCAGGATATAACTGAAGTGTTTTTCGTCGTTTGTATTGTCCCAGATATCAGGATTATGTTCAATTATATCCTCCGCAGGACGATATACAGCAATTGGCCAGAGACCAATAAGATTCAAACCCTCCATCACGATGTCTTCAATGTCGACTAGGGTTTCAGTGACTTGAAACGTCCGATTTTCGTGGTTAAATGCAGACGAAACTACCACAGTTCGTCCAGGACTGAAGTACTGTACACTGATCCTTAGGACACAGTCTGCCAGAAGATGAATCTGCTGGTTGACTTGTGTTGCTTCGTGTAGATCTGCCATCCATATTAGCAGCAGTGACCAGAATTTCTGTTATATAGCAGTAACAAAAATATTATTTATACAACAAAGTATTCCTTTTAATATTCACGAATTTATGTGTTTTATACGCAGCATTTGAAACTGTTAAATGAAAAAAACAAACATAGCGAATTGTACAGCTATTATTATCAATACAGTGAGGAGATTTGGAGGCTGTGCGGGCGACAACGTACGGTATTGTGCTAAGCGCGATCACTGCATCATCGGTTGCCGCATTTCCTAGTCCTAGCGGCACATTCGTCAAAAATTCTCACTGTATAAACTAATCATAATGAATTTAACAATTATTTTTACAATTAATTAACTATTATAAATATATATTTGAACTTTAGTATGAGAAAATATTTATTGAATGTCACTTACTTGCATGAAGCAGTGCGGTTTTGATGGACATTTATGTAAAACCATTTCGTAAAATGAAATGTGGTCTAGCACAATTCGGCGTTTAGAACTAAAAATCGTCATATCCTACAAGATGTCAGAAGGGATAAAATATCACGTAATTATTATAAAATTATAATACGAAATCTAATAGGCGTTTCGTGAATCGTGATGCCTGCGTTTATCTATTTACTTGAAACAAAGCGTGGCTATTATACATGTTTAATCTTGTCAAAACCTATCTGCAGGCAGTTAGAAAATAAAATCCATATTCTGTCTGAAGATGATATGTAACATCACAAATTATATACCAATGCCCGAAGAAGTTAGGGCAGCTGTAATGTTTCTCACTTGTTTCATGACTGAAGAATCAATTTGTTTCTCCAGCGATAGCCGAGAGAGGAGACTTCAATTATACCATGGTCGTTTGTTTCTAAATACACACCAATGTAAATTGATGAACACATTCACATTTATTTGACTATCCATTTCTTGTTCATTTCATACAGTACAATTACTATTAAAATAAACAATTAATCTAACTTTAATACGCCCTGAGAATTCGATCACGAATAAACTCAGCTAAATAATAAATTTTCGAAAAAATTACGAATTACTCTTAATTGCTTCGGGTATCCAAAATACCCCAGGATCTTATTTAAAATAATTTTTAAAATCGTTTTTAATTATCGACAAAGAAAAAGTAATACCTGAATCTGTCAATTCTTTTATCAACAATACAATTTATATTTCCGTACAATGCAACATTTTTGCTGACTGTAAGTTAAATTAATTCTAATATACGGGCGATAAATGATCTTCAATGAAAGTGAGGATTACAAAACAGAAAGTAACAATTTCTAAAGTCTACGTATCCCCTTTTAGAGATGCTTAATAATTTTTACTCTTCAAATCTTATTAATGTGAACAAGTCAAATAAGAATACACATGTGCAATCATAGACTGGATTGACCTGGCTCAAGACAGGGACCGACGGCGGGCTTTTGTAATAAATTATCGGGTGTCATAAAAGGCAGAGAATTTATTGAATATGTAAGTGATTATTAGTTTCTGAAGAAGGGCCATGCTACATGAAAATAAGTAGTTTACTTATAGTTAAGTAGTCCAAAATATGCCTCTCCATGTTCTTGTTATTCTCTTCGATTTTTATACAAGTTCTGTTATCAATAGTCTGTCTGCAAAAATGTCGAACAACGGAAACACCCTTCCCATGAACACGTGTATAAAATTTCACGTTCCATGCCACAATATTAAAGGAAACCATTTCAAACAGGTTAAACTTTGGGGACAGTTGTAAATATATTTCTGTTACAATTCAGGACTGGCATTTAAAAATCGTGGAATGACTTCCTTAACTCCAAGAAATAATATTTCGCGTCTTAATTAGATTAAAAATGCTTTAATTCATATTCATGACAGAAATGTTGACATGACACGATTGTCTTGTTAAATATTTAGTGTTTGCGTGATTCTGCTAGTATGTTTTGTTGACAACGATTATCTGTCACGCTATGGAAAACAGACGCTGACATTCTCATAAACTGCCTTAATGCTACAATGACGTACGAATGACAATAATTTATATCACAATTGTCATGTATATGAACTCCACTTCCATCATGTTTATAAAAAGTCATTATCTCAGTTTTATAACTAATTCATTGGAATACAATCGTTCTCGCCTTAATTTGAGTTTCATAAAAGATGACCTTGAACGATTACTTGCTACTCAAGAATGGACTTTAACTTAGTTTCTTAGTAAATTTAATATTAAAAGTCTGTAGGAATTGAGAAATGTCCGTTTTTAGACACAGTGACTAATCTGACAGGTGTAAAAGCGTTGACAAATGTACTTTAGCGTCCTGGTGACTACTACTCCGTCACGCACTCAAATCCCTTCGTCGTTTTCTGTATTTTCTTAGCACTCTGTGTGTGAAGCCAAGCTTCATAATTTCACGAACGCTTACCACAGAACTGCCATCTCACCTCTACTTTTCTATACATAGCTACGACTGCGGGCGACCTCGGTAATAATTTTGGAAGCAAAACTGGAAAGAAGCCCATTACACAACCACTGTTCTTACCTCTTCTAATAATACTACCAATAATAACAACAATAACTATCAAGGGTCAACAAATGCTGGTTTAATTCACTAATAAGAAAACAATTCTAGTCGCCAGATATTCCCGCCACAAAGAGAGTCTGCAAATGATTACAACTGCGCTCCTATCGACAGATCTTAGAACTACGCGTATTGAAAGACTGGAGCTGACAAAAATACACTATTCATTCACACAGCCGCTGGATTTTGACGTTTAAATACGTCAGTGTCGCTTTAGAAAAGGCCGTCATACAGACTCCAGCTACAAATTCACTGTTCCATGTTTGTGGAGACATCAAATAAGAGCGATAGAGAATATTAATGAAGAAAATACTATACGAAGACGAACAGGGTGTTTAAAACGACATACTAAGGACGTAAGATAGATAAAATTTCAGGAAGTTGGAAAAAATTGCACATTGAGGATCTCTATAATTTGTATTCGTCACCGAATTTCAGTACGGTGGTCAAATCAAGAAAGATTTTATGAACGGAGCATATAGCGCACATGGGGAAATGAGAAATGCTTAGAAAAGTTTGAATGGAAAAACTTGAAAGAAAATACCACTCGAAAGACCCAGCCATAGATGGTTAAAAAAGTTAAAGTTTGTCCCACTATACGCCATGTAGGCGTTTGGGGTGAGTGGAGGTATAGCTCCTCTCTTCCTTGACCTCGGCACTAGATGGGGGTGAGTGGTCAGCTTCACGCCCCGGCCGGCTTTAACCCCGGGAAAGGACCCCGGTACCCATTGTAGAGGAGGCTGGGTGGGCCCCAGAGCCGGTCTGAACGCAGAGGCTAGAGTAAAAATCCTCTGCCGGTCGTCCAGCCAGTAACTAATCACTATACTGACTGAGGTATCCCGGCTCATATCATAGATGGTTAGACATTTAAATATATCAGAGAGAAATGTGGTTGGAGGATGAGAATTAGATTCATGTTGGTCAGGAAATTAACTGGTAGCGAGTTCTTGTGAACAAAGTAAAAATCTTTCGGGTTGCATAACACGCAGGGAATTTCTTGACTGGGCATGTTATCAACGTCTCAAAGAAGACTGTTCTATAAAGTTATATAAAGAAATATAATTTGTTCGAATAATGTGACAAAACCAGAAACATACGAAACGCATACAAAATATCTGTTAATCTTTTAGTGTTTCGAACATTAAATTATCAGGATTGCATAAACAATTAATGTAAAATCCATTGAAAAGTATTAACAATTGTAGTTCCAGATGCAGTTAACATTTAAGCCTCCGGTAAGAAACTGAAGTAGCTTTAGACCGTTGTTGTACGCAGCTATCATGTCCACTTGGTTACAGTACTGTGCAAATGTCTACTTTTACAAGAACGTTGGCATTTTCTCTAAGATCTGCAGGTCCACAAATCCGTGAAATTAAACATATCTCGTAACGATATCACACAAACATTCTGGACAACATCCAGACACCCTAAAACCAGTTATGCCGGGTTATAACTTATTAAAATATGTTAAATTCTGGCGCTGGTTCAAATATAATAAAAATAACCTAGAACTTGATATTATCCTTTAAAGCCGACGCTCGCCTAAATAAAATTTAAGAATTCAGCCCATACCTCAAAGAAAACACAACACTTCGCCATTTTAGAGATCAGTTTGTTAATGCTATTTGAAGAAATAATCGTTGTAACACGAAACAGAATAGAAAAATTCTGAGTTATTTATTGTTAAAGTAAATGGGACGCATGATATTTACCAATAGGCTTTAAACGGTTAATCAAACTTACGTTAAATTATTGTAGCCAAGTGGGGTCACAGTAAAGTCCAAACTGAAGAAAGAGGTTTAAAAATATGATGGAATAACTCAGGAGAATACTTTACACCATTTTCAATTCTTACACCCCAAATTTCACATAGACTGCTTTTTGGGACTAAACCCGAGTCTCGCAGATATAATCGGGCGTCTAACTACCTCAGCTATAACAAAATCCCATATTAATTTTGTCTAATTTTACTCTGTATATAAAATGCATTAAACTGTTAACAAACAGAATTAAGAAACATTTCATTGCACTGACGTTGAAGGCTACGTAATTTCTTGATAAAATCTTTGCTGTTCGTCCAACTAGGAGTCGGGGAGATGACGAGACGACCAATTCAACCCACATCCTTTCTAATTCATCTTTAACAAATAATTCTCCCATTCAACATTAAATAACCAATACCGTTAATGAAAAATTGTTAAATAAACCAAGAATCAATATTTAGTGTGTCAAGAAGAAACATGTAGCTCTGTAAGTAAATTGTAAGCCTCCATGGTCTTCAAGAGCTGGTTTTCGGTACAGAAAAAACCACATATAGTATATTTGTTCAGAATAAAATAAAATTTACGGGAAGAGGAAATTTATTGTAGGCCTATATATACTTAAAAAAGATTCATCACCTGTAAGTGACCCAAACAGTACTGTTGCTATAAATTTCGTATTCAAATGGAATTCTTAATTCCATCCACAAATTCTAGCTACTCTCTCTCTCTCTCTCTACACACACACATATATATATATATATTTATTTATTTATCTTATTTTAATGGTGAGTTAAATGGGAATCTAATCTTGGTCGAACACCGGATACCCTCATTGAGATTAGAGTGTAGAATTTGAAGTTTTCAAGGCGGTGAGACTGAAGATGATTGTCTTCTGGGTTGTTGCGCCGTGTAGTCTAGAAGAAGGGGCTCTGATGATGGTGGCAGCAAGGACCTCTGAAACGTCGGTTAACTTTTACCAGACTAAACGGCACAATAACCCAAAAGACAGTCATCTTGAGATTTAAGTGGCTTTCCTCAGTATATGCATGACAATTCAAATGCCTTAAAATAGATTATAGCTTCTTTGTAGTTACCGAATCATCATTCATCCTATCATATAAAAATCACCACTATTTAACATTTGACAAAACGTGGTAACAAAAGCTAATAACCAACTAACCCATTTATTAATTTACGTCTATACATTTATAAAAATCTGTATCCATTTTGCTACTATATTTATCCGTCCAACTACTCTTTTATATACCTTATCAAACATTCACCTATCAATATATTCGTCTTTCCATACATTTTATTTCCAAACAATTATTCACCGTCTATTTTATCATCCACCCACTTCAACATCTATCTTTGCTTCTTCCAGATTTATCACCTGCTGTCCTATTTCCAACCATTGCCACAAGACTCAAGAGTCACATGTGTGTTTGAGATATCCTCATTGGCTGATTGACTTTGTATCAGAGATTAAAACAGCGTGCCATACTCCGAAGTCACTAACTGAATTTGTCTTCACACGTAATGAAAAGCATAAGAATGGTAGCATATCATTGCCGCCCACATTCTAGAAACTTCTGCCAAGCTGTGACGTGATGTTACGAAAGACTTCTACAGTATGCCACTTATTGATCACGTGTCCCACAGACTGTGAAGCAAAATAATTGTTTGGCAAGATGTCCTATAGTGCTGAGAAGTGCATCGTTGCTCTAAGAATGTAGTATTGTGATATTTGTGTGTTTGTTTCTTTGTAACTGAAATTTCTAGCAATTATATTACAATTATAACCTGTTCCAAATGTATTTTTAAATGTTCATCATATATAACATTATACCGCAAATGGTTACTTTTAGTAATAAAGATAATGCACGGCTGACTGAAATAATATTTACAATTCTGAAATAAAAATTTACACTTTAATCGTTTTTCTGACTTTCGTATTAACTTAATCACAAATATTGTAATAGGGCTCCAAAGCAGAAGTACACATATCTTGATAAATATTTGTCTTACAGCGATTATCCCTGTATAAGTTTAAAACTGTATACGAATCATAAAGTTAATTTTATATTTTCTATATTATAGGTTTTTCAGAATACAGCGTTTTCAGTATAAGCTGCTCTAAACAACAGCTGTCTGTATATTTATAAGTTTTTAATCTTTTGGTTAGTAGGCAGAATTGACGATAAATTCAATTCAATTCTCAGCATTAT
The DNA here is from genome assembly GCF_977971745.1 of Zootermopsis nevadensis. Lineage (NCBI taxonomy): Eukaryota > Metazoa > Arthropoda > Insecta > Blattodea > Termopsidae > Zootermopsis > Zootermopsis nevadensis. The sequence continues at coordinate 7,727,554 of NW_028259144.1, read as the reverse complement.
TATAGTAAGCATTTCCCTAGCTGAATTTACTCTTAATTTCGTTATGAATGTATTTCTAATTTTATATTTTTATTCCCAAATAATCTGATTAGATCCTGACGATATATGAACAAATATTTGTTTCTAAATCAACATTCCTACTAACGTTATAGACTTTCTAAGCCTTTGCGATATTTATATTTCGCGTAATAATCATTAGCATGCTTTATCGAGCAAAGAGTTTTCGTTACACAAGACACGTATAAATGCTGTGCCTTCAGTGGACATCAGAAGTCTACACGAAAGTTCTTTTTAGAGTGCTGTAAATAGTTCAGAGATCGATGTGAAAAATTTGGATACTATGAAATGCTGCAACTAGGCGGGAGAATAGAATAATTTATTTATGTTTTGTAACAGAAACTTATGGGATCTGCTCTGACACGAAGATGAAGGGATATTTACCACTTGAGAAATAACACCATAGATGGGAAGATGATGTTTACTGTCTAAAATTTTACGTGCATTTTTCATCACTGTCTTACGTGCTACATGCCGCGCCTATTCTCCTTATTTGATCAGTTTAATTACACCTGATGAGAATAACAAACTATAAAGCTACTCATTATGTAGTTTACTCCAGATTCCTGTGTTTATAGTTCGTACACCTACTTAAGCAACTAGATCCATAGATCAGAGATCTTGAAAAGCTGATTATAGCTCAGATGATCAATATTTTACCCACCTTCTATGAGACCCCCAAACTTATTATCGTCTTCACAGGAACACACCACATTTCCCTATCATGAGCCACATTAATCCACCCCATTTCTTTAAGATCAATTTAATGTCTTCCATCTACATCTGATCTTCCAAGTGGACTCTTTCCTTCATATTATCCGGCCAGAACTCTTCATTTGCCCATGCTTCTACATGCCCTGCCCATTTAATCTTTCTTGATTTTATCCTAATATTATCTGATGAACATTAAAAACTGTGAAGCTCCAAATCATTTAAATCTATCTCAAGGCGACCTTAATACCCAGCTATCCCATTAATTTTAATTAAACGCCTTATTAAAGGAAAAAATTATAAAAATTTAGAATTTAAATGCTGGTTAAACGTTTCAATTGAGTTAATTTTGATTCTGTTGTTAAAAAACCCAAATTATTGACTAAGGTATTCTAAAATTACTACTATTCTGCCCTCGTGCTGAATAATTCCTTGAACAATTCTATCACCTACTTAATTCTGACTTACCCACACTCATTCCAAAATGATGCAACCTACTGCCTGTTTTAATTTCAGGCGATGAGGAATCAAAGACGTTAAGCAACACATTCTCACCCTAGGAACAAAAAAAAAATTCACAGAATCTAAATTTAACCAAAAATCTTGATATAGAATATGCTTAAAAATGACGTGAATAAAAAGAGGAATAATTCTGTGCCAATTTCTCTCTCAAGACATTAGATCTTACCTACAAGGTTATAAGAAGTTATAAGTGACCCCAATGTCACTGTCGGATATTTTTTCTTTGTGGGAGGAGCCTAAAAGGTAAGTGACAATGCTTCGAGTAGAACTATTGCCAGAAATGTGGGTTGCAATAGGCGGACTCCGACAACTCTGTCAGGGAAATTCGAGGATACGATTAGTCTCGTAGGCATTTATTCTGAATAATCTACCTATTTATAGATTTTAGGTTTGAAAACTGCTGTGTTTCTGAATCCTACGGTTCAAGAAAGTGAAGTGGGCGGTGGGCGACTTCTGGACGGCGTAAAAGAGGGGGTACTGTGGTAATATCTTGAATTTTCTTGTGAAGATTATGGCAAGCGTGGGATACGTGTGGAAGGAGAAATAGGGTGGGGGGGAGGCGACTTATGAACGCCTATATAACCAGAGCGTTCAGCTAATTTTGGAACCAGTGTGTGTGTGAGTGTATAACATTATCGAAACTCCTCCACTTCAGGGAAACTCACCCTCGACTTTGCTGCTTCTACTTCCGGTACTCAGACGTCGTAATGTCACTCGAACGTCAAGTCAGAGCCAAGGTAAGGACAACCACAACTTTATAAGGATTTAAACAAAGTGCTCATGTGTCCTGTGAAATTTACGAACTACACGTTTACGTGAATATTTGATTAATTTTATTATACGAATATTATTCGTTCTTAAAATATTTTATTAAACATTATCCGTAGTTTATTATCTAAATTATAACAATTATACAAGAATCTAAATGTTACTATGTATTGTAGGTTAATTTTATATCCTTCCATAAGCAAGAACACGAAGAAGATAACTATTCTGTAGTGTCCGTTAGATCATTGTTCCACGACATTTTTTCACCCACCGTAATTTGTCAAAAAGACGCATGGCAGCACACCACATATTTTCGTCTGGCGAAAAGGGGATAAAAAGTCACACACGACCTTAAATATGCATAAACATTTAAATCCTTACTCTATAATCAAGAATATAAAACAAAACATAACACATATTGAGTGAAACTATTGATAATGTACCACCGAGTGTGTGTCTACTACAAATTCTAATTACGATAGATAAGATTTGTCTTTTTTGGTCTAAAACTTGGGAATATATAATTTCTTATAAGAATTCGCGGTACACCTAAAACCTTGTGACGGTTCTCAGGTTTTGTAACACTGCGTTAAAAAAACCTAATCTTATCATTGAACATAAAATAAGTCTAAGTAATGACATTATACAGGAATAGCAACCAATTCTTCGTCGGAGGTAAGCACTAAGCAGATATCTCTTATGATCATGTTCTTCTGGGTTTGGAATCGTGTAGACACGTAGCTCTGCAGATGGAGAAGTACGTTTCTCCGAGGCGCTGAAATCTAAGGACGAGTTTACACGGCGCCAAGACCCAGAACAATCATCATCCTTACCGCCGTGATAACCTAAAATTTCACATAATATTCCTTATGCTCTCACGTGAAGACCGAGACACAGGAAATCTTCGGAACATAATCACGATTTACTTTTTATAATTGGTATCATTTAAATAACATCGTGTTATAATAGTGGTAATGAGGAAACATTCGTCCGGGGCGGTGGTAAGATAAAGCCCTGTTGGACAGAATCAGTACCATGTAGATTAAATAGAGATACCGACGTTTCGGAGGTGTTCAGTAATCATTGTCTTATGATGGAAGCAGTAAGAACCTCTGAAACGTTGGTAAACATGTACATGGTGCAACAACCCAGTATATTCGCCACCGTGAGAACCTGAAATATCACTCTTTTATTAATACCTAGATAAGTAGGTTATTTTACACACACACACAAAAATTAATATATATGAAATATAAAGATGGTGAAAACTAAAGTTATATACTTTATGGTATTTATATATAGTAAAAATATATTAAAATTATGTTTGTTTGTAAATTTATGTGCTTATAAATGATGACAAATCCTAGAGCGTGTACAGTATTAGAACATCCTTGCTTATATTTAAACATTCCACATTTTTTGACAAATAGAAAATGTTTCACAAATGGATTTACGTGACTTTTCGATCACACGTTGCTTTGCTGATTGGCCTTCTAATTATATTTATTCTGTATTAGGAAATTATCGCGCTAAAACTCAGGGTCCAGTCCAGTCAATGTTGCTCTTCTGGTTGTAATGCCGAGAAGACTTTCAAATAGAACCCAAAATTTGGAAGGAATATACTGCTTCCATTTTTTAGATTCAAATACATTTTTAGTACTGAAGGTGGAAGCAGTATTTTCATCCGAAACGTTGGCATCTACGAACAAGCCCACATGACGTTGCAGCCCAGAAGACAGAGATCTTATCCACCGCGAGAACTTCAGACCTTAATATTTCGATAATTAATTACGTATAAGATAATTATTATGTCACAGTAAATGTCAGCAATTCTCATTATCAAAACTTTTTTTCTCTTTGCTTTTGTGGGTAAGGCCCTCTGCTGTGTTTGATCTCAGAATTTAAAAAAAACTGTACTATTTTTCCGGACACTGATAGTGTAATTGCATCAGTGAGTTTCGATTGACCAGACACGTAGCAAGAATAAAGAAAATATGACACATTTAACAACATGATTTCTAATTCATAAGCAAAAAAGTCACATGTGAGAGAAAGATGTTATTTAATTAAGAAAAATAATCTTACAAATTTACTGAAACTAATTGAAGTCATTTAATTCAGTCCAACAACGATTTTATATTTTGACACGGATTAAATTCGGTTTAATTAACAGAAGACATTTGAACGTACTATTACACTTGAATGAGTTTTGTTCAGAATTATCCCTGAATCAGAATACAGAGTTAGGAAGTAAATTTTCTTTCCAACTTATGACTATCAAATGTAAACATTTATTTATAAATATAAGAACAATTAATGGGTCTTTATATGATACATTGTGGTACACTTTTGCTTAATCTTTGATAAATTACTTCAAATGATAAAAAGTGTAGCATAAGTTACAATAACACGGTCATAAATTCTAAATTTAACCATGAAAACCTCAGTATTATGAACCTCCAGAATGAAAGACGAGCAATCTACCAAAATCTAATTTAATTTATGTAAAATATAAGATTAACATCTTCTGTGTCGCGTGTAGTCTCGTAGAAGATGTTTGCTACCTCCATCATCAGTACGATAAGTACTCTCATGATGGAGGCAGCAACCACCTCCGAAACGTCGGTAAATTTCTACCAGACTACACGGCGCATCAACTCAGATTACAGCCATATTCGCCACCTTCAAAACCTGAAATATCCCTCGTGTAAAATTGTTTTCCTAATATACGCGTTAACTGAAAAAATATCGCATTTCGGAAGTTAATTCTACTTCCATCTTCAGGTGTATGTGTTTACGATATTCGAAAATGTAGGGGAGATATAACAGAAGATTTGTTCTCTCTTTAGTTGGCAGGCAAAAGGGATGTCCAGCAAGAGAAGGAGGCCCAAGAATGGATAGAAGCTGTCCTAGGTGAGAAATTCCCACCAGGAGAGACATTTGAGGATGTTCTTCGTGACGGCCAGGTCCTATGCAAACTGATGAACAAGATCAGTCCTGGTAGTGTAACTAAGATCAACAGTTCGGGCGGACAATTCAAAATGATGGAAAATATTAACGTGTGAGTAGCTTATATAAAGATAACTCCACTATATTACGCCTTTTTTTATATAAATCTATATTAAAAATATCCTCTCATCAACGCCTGTGTCTTAAGTTCATATTTTTCGACAACATCTTTGTGTGCATTTCTTTATTCTCCACATTTTGTATCACTTGCAAACGTCATCTTTGGCAGAAAACAGGAAATACATCCACAGATTTTGTGTGTAAAGCTCTAGACAAGAAGTTGGTTATAATATCAAGCCAAAATACAAATGTGTTGTAAAAGTGAATGTTAAGGAAATTGACTGTAATATAAATTCATCTGAGGCGGCTAGATTATGTCATTCGTAACGTGTACATTAGGTTCGTATTAGATATGTATTTTCTTAATGCAACGAAGGAATATGGAGTGAATTCCTAAATTTTAAGCCGATTTTATTTTAAAAAACACATTACATCCTCATTGTAAAAAATAAAGAATTACATTTATAAACGTTCTTAAACATAAACTACCTCAAGTATAACCAACGTAGTTGCACAGTTCATGTGCTATATATGGCAACAATAAAGAGTTTAATTGTATTTTCTTTGCTTATTCCTTAATGAAATAATAATATAAAAAACTAAAATTAGATTAAAGAAACTGCCATGAATTCAACATAAGCTGCCAAAAAGTTAAACGATTCCAACAATTTCACGGTCGAAGCATATGGTCTCTGCCAAGTCGCCTGTCTTAATCTGAGTCAGTCTAGTTCACACGCCCTTCTACCCTCTGACCCTTGTAATTACCCTTCTTTTGCCAATTTCGTGACACAAGTAGCGATTTAAAGGCCACTGGTAACTGACCTGCATGTTTCACCTGCTTTAAGAATCGATAACTCTTTATTTTGCGTGTGTACTGTTTTCGTATGATTCCCACTGCAAACAGCGATTATTAATTTAAACAGCATTAACTAGACAATCTTTGTAATTATAAAGTGTGGTGTTTTCTTTGCTGTATGGACTGAATCATTAATTAATATTTAGACGAGTTTCGTCTTCATAGTGTTGATATTGTCCCTGTTTACAAAATCTACAGCTATTTGACACAGAGTTTTCAAACAAATTAAAAAATTGTGTTTTATTAATCAATACCAGATGTCTGAAGCATATATTCTTGTGTTTAATAAACTAATTGTCACATGCAAAAATCCTGTCCCGTGTAATTCCTAGTTATAATGGGGTAGCGGCTTGTAGGTAGCTAACAAATACCTACAATGATCGAACCATCTTTGAACCCACTTCTTTTCAGTTTGATAAAGAAATTCCCTAAATATTTGAGAAAAATTCTGTTATTATAATTAATTATTTGCGTAAAAGTAGTTTCTTAATGATCAATAAACAATTTGTTGGATTTTAATTTAATATTTGTGCCCTAAAATTTCACTACAGGCTGTAGGCACAGAGGGCACTAATTTTAATTTATCACATTCTGACATGTTTCAACAGTAGAAAATATTTAAATTATAGTGGCTCATGCATTACTTACATAATTCTTTACGAACATCATAAAAATACCTTCCACATTCCAACTGCGAAATATGTTAATAATGTTAAATTTTCTTGACAGCCACTGGTTCTGACTGGGTTGCGTGTTTCAGATTCCAACAGGCACTTAAGAATTATGGTGTCGCTGATGTGGACGTGTTCCAGACCGTTGATCTCTGGGAGAAGAAGGACATTTCCCAGGTCACCACTACCCTATTTGCCCTTGGAAGGACGGTACGTAGTGCCATAGTTGGTAGCAGCGACTCTTGGAAGTGGTCCATTTTGTTGGACAAGAAATTCCTATATGAGGATTTTCAAACATTTTCAAGTAACCAAACATTTAAAAAGAAAAAGAAATAATTGATTTGTTCAGACGTGAAGGTAACGTTAAAGTAGGCGTTGTATCTCTGACATGTCTTAGGGACGTAGAGGTTAAAATCCACGCATTATCATTCGAATTAGACGGAATTGAGATATAATATAAATGTGTCGTCTCTTTCGGAATAATTAATCACTTCATCACATTCACTTATTCCTTATCTACTCCTAATATAATAGCCAATATCCGTCACCCTTAAAACTCTACTACCGCGTCTTTCGTGCGATGCAGAAAAAACTAAAATTAAATTCTGACATTCATTACAGTTTCCAATGTATATTGTTATTAACACGTTTTGAAGGATTTATTTTTATGGCATCTACAAAACAACGAGCCAAATTATGTTAGAATCCATTCTACACGTATATTTATCTGTCTCATACACGAAAGAGCATCTGGTTCTGACCACCGTCTACATGATTTGTCCAGGTCGCTATATTTGTAAGTGTAAGACGCAGCGCGCGCCTAAAATAATTTTAAGAGACGAACAGCTGGTTGCTATATTTTTCATGTTTCTGGTGACGTAACGTTGACAAGTTGGAAGGACATCCTTACAAAAATAATACGTCAGATAGGCAACTCGGGTCTTATAATAGTATCACAAAGGTGGAGAAGTGTGTTTCGCTTGAAATGTATATGCAAATTTAGTTTAAGCAGAAAGGAACTATTTGATATGTAATGTTAGGTTTAAGAATATAATTACGATTCTAAAGTAGAATAAAAATGACTAGATTTGATACATATTGTTTTATCTTTATAGAAAACACGATCTGAAAGATTCGCACCTTCATAACAGTTCGTGTTCTGATACACGAAAAAATATTTGTCTTATGATATTTGTAAATATAATTACAGCACATAAATCACACTAACTTTAATATCCTGGCTACAGATCATGGTCATTTGTAGCTACAATATCAAGAATGACTATGTTGGACGGTCGCCATGTTGTTATTATCAATTTTATAATAATTTCACTCCAAAATCTGTAAATTACTTTTTAAAACATCTGTGTTTTTGTAATCCACATTTAAAATTTTTTGTATATTATAAATTAAACCTATTGTTCTCACTTAGACACTTCGCGCGGCTGCCATGTCTGAGTGCTGTGTACAAGGAACTGAACATATGGCGAGGAACAAGCTTTTAATAGCGTGTTCTTCCTAAATAATTGAATAGATGTAGAAAATCTGGTTTTGAAATTTTTAGGGAAATGCACGCATACACAACATGCCATGACTCTTTGGTGATTTTGCCTAAATGATGAAATTATAATTAGCATGTTGCAGTTCAAAATAAAATAACTATGGTCGATAACTTTTTGAAAAAATATAACAAATGAACTGGCTTTTATGTTTGTATGTTGGAACGCATATCATGTTGTGATGTAATGTACGATGGCATAGCATCACACTGAATCTGGGCGTTAAAGGAGCTCACATAGCTTCGATTTCTTTGCGTTGATACCTCGTGGAATGACAAGACACAAAAGCAAATAGTTATTTTCCGTAAAAACAAAGCAGGTTGGGTTGTCCATTAAAAAACCAGGTGGTGTATCAAAAATTTCTGAGTAAAAACTTCTTTCAGAATAAAATTACTATGAAAGGAAAAGTTTCAGTAACACAACCTCGTCACACGATGGTCAAGGCGAGTTGAAACTCGTGCTGAAAACAGCAAACCAATGGAACAGTGCCAGTTTTGGGAATTTGAACGTGGAAGGAGATTTCTTTAACAGCAGACGAGCGTAACAATGTTTTAGATTGCGTCTGTTTTATGAAATAGCATTACGTTGGGCCATTTATAAATTGCGGCATTCTGTCTGCAGACATACACACACCCCGAATGGAAAGGACCTTATCTGGGGCCTAAGCCCTCTGAAGAATGCAAGAGAGACTTTACCGAGGAGCAGCTGAAGTCAGGACAAACCATCATCGGTCTCCAGGCCGGACAGAACAAGGGTGCCACCCAAGCCGGGCAAAACCTTGGCGCTGGACGCAAAATTTTGCTTGGAAAGTGAGCCAACAATTTCCCCGCCTCTTCATGATTACAGGAGCCGCTACACTAACAAACTCTCCTTCCCTTACACTTCCCGTTCACTGGGTGAACTTTTGTATATAAAAATCTAACAAATAAAATTTTATTAAAAATATACAGAAAATAAACTGTCTCTGTAACAAGCTACAGCATTAAAGTTAATTCTTCGCCCAAATGTATCCGTATAAATCTTATATTTTAATGTATGAGACTAAAGAGAAACAACCCTTATTGGATTGAAGATGAAATTTTGATGTATAACATTCTCATTTTCAACATACAATGTACTTAAACCTACTAAATCTCTTCAGAAATTGAGGCCTCTAATTTTGGCCCTCCAGAAAGATCGAAAATTTATATGTGTAATTGAACTAGTCATTATATTACATGTGTGTTGATGTCTAGAAGTAAGGTTTATGTCATATCGTGATGGTTTTATACTTGTGTCAAAAGAAGAAATAAAAAAAATATTATTTTGAATTGTTGCGTTGTTGTCAAATTCTTATTTCGCCTACCATTAATACCCCATTCATTTTATTTTACCACGGCGTAGTAAATGAACAGAAATAGAATTTTCTATTTTAAAAGTTTATCCATGATTTAATTAAACACATAAAATTTAATTTTTCCTTCAGCGCTCCAAAGCAGATGATAAAAGTGTATAAAAATAGCAAATTTATGCAAAACATAAAAATATAATATAAAAAATGTAACAAAACATAAAATTATGGAGAAATTAATTTTGCTGAGAAAGATAAAGAATTCTGATCACAAACAACAGTTTCTGGAAAGCAACCGGCCCCAAAACGGAATCGAATTTTATCTTGGCAGACACGTACGTATAAGAATAGGCAATATGTGGGCGGCTGCTATTTCTAGACGTCGCATTCAGCCATGTTGCACGACGAAGAGTTGAATGCGGGAGGGGGGGGCTTCTGACGGTAGCGTCGGCGAGAGGGGAGAGAGGGGAGGGGATGCTTCGCCGACCAAGGCTCATAAAAGGAGTGTTGCAACTGACGAACTTTGTGAGTAAAAGCGAGAAGTGAGAGCAAATGGCTTGGAAAAAAATACGGAGGAGAAGTTAGAATGCAGTAGATCAGATTTCTATACACGCGTCGCTAAGTTGGGGCGCCAAAAATAGACTTGTTTCTGAGTGACGCCATCATGGACTCTCTTCCAAACAGTAAAATGAAGGTCTCGATGGTACCATGATGCCATGCGCCGACACCACTTAATCATCAAGAGGCTCTAGGGCAGGAAAGGAGAACCAGATTCATCTCGGGAAATTACTGTGCACGTCATCACTCTGTTGGAATATTTCTTGGACTTTTAGTATGGGCATCAACACTGAATGTGTATTTTAATTGGGACTATGTAGTCTTGTTATAAGAATAATTTACAAAATTTGAAGTATATTTTCACGCCCAATTAACATTTACTCTAAACTGCTTGAGTTCGACCACATGAAATGTTCTTTTCGTGTTTAATAAGTGTGAAGGAATCTCTAAGAATCCTACGTCTTTGGCAGTTAATGTGTTGATGGTTGCAAACAATAATATATTAATCTATTACAACGCTGACTACAACAGATTATTTTATCAGAAATATCTGAAGTTCCTTTAGAATATTGAAATTTTAACCATGTTTATAAATTACAATTTTTCGCTTCAAACTTTGTATAATGCACTAGTAAAGTAACCAAAAGTATGTGAATAAACAAAGGAATCATGATTTAAAATCTCGCAATAAGAGCTCGTGTTACAGAATATGTAATGTCAACAGCAGTGGGATGATACGTCAGTATGTGTCAGTAACTGAGAACATCTCCCACAAAACTTTCTACAAGGTGATCTTAAAAATTATTTATGGTATAAATACGATTCTCAGACCATCTTTTATAAATTTTGCGTATATTTGACGACTGTTTTCAAATTTACTAAAATATTTGTTGGTTTCAAAACCTGATTTTTACCAGTATTTTAAAATACAGTGACACATGAAAAGAACGTTTTACAAATTTTAACATGTGATCGAAGATCTTTCACAAACGAGTAGGCTAGTGGAGTAATTTTTTTCATCGTTATTATTGTTATTTATATTATTATTTTTGGCAAATTTCATGTCGACAATTATTTACACTCTACCTGCATAAATACCACTTATTTTTACACAGCCTACTTAGGACACACCCCTTTTAAACACTCTCAGTAAGTCACAGACCCTCCGTTTCCAGAAAATTCTTTCCAATGATCACACACAAAAGCAGAGGTAAGGCTTCCATGTTACGGTGTTAGGCCGGCTAACACTTTCAATCAAAAGTTGTATTTAACGTGGAAGCGGTCATCTGACATAGCGTAACATTTTATTTGTTTATACTAAATATCAGTTACAGCAGTCAGGACAAACCTGTGCGTTCCACGTCGATTAAAAGTAAAATGCAAGGGTATCAGATAAGGGACAACAGATAAGGAAACATATACTATCCATCCTGCAAACATTATTTCCTAGTAGCAGAACTTTGTAGCTCGCTGTCTTAGTTGCTATACATAACGTTTTTAGTCTACATAGTACATGCGTTTGTTTACCTTTAACACTTAGACCAGCTGCGCAGGCTAAATGCGCAGTAACAAGGCACTGTAGGGACATTATACACGCAGTTACGGACGACAAGCATGACATCACGCTGAGTAAGTTTATAAAAATATGTTAATATTGAATATAGTGTAGATACAATCAATAGGTGTCCATAAATTGTGGGGAATTTATTGTCTGGATCAAAAGTCTCAAAGCTCATCTAACAATATTTAAAAGTCCAGTCTCTATCTCAAAGATCTTGATTGCTGTAAGAATCATACGACATTAATCAATACAGAGTGGGCAATACAGTTAATTTATGATCAGAGAAAAGTGGTACATATAGTTTAAAGTGTTAAACATGGGTATATAGTCTAAGGACTTCGTTGGTCCGGTGGCATGGGCGTGTTATCTCTAACTTTCTACTTTGGAAAGTTCGTCTGTAAAGAATTATCCCAACTCACCGGCCCTCGTTTCAGAGACGACGCCATAACATCCGACAAACAAATTGGAGCGATTTTATAATTCGTATTATAATACATCATATTTATTAGATATACAAAATTATAAGGGTCGAAACTGGTAAAACATGTTCACAGACCTAGAAAACGCCCTTCAACTCTTATCCAAAACTAAATCCCCATTACATCTGATTCGTGAGGTGACAGGCAGTTGGCTTCAGCGACTAAAAACGCGTGCATCTGCTACATTAATTAATCTTTTCTTAGATCTGGTGCAACTGATGTCATAATGATGGACTGTGATAAAATTAATCAGTTTCCTGAAGGGCGACTTACAAGAGTCGGGTATGATCCTATTTACACAGCGGCTGCTTTTATTTTATTTTATTTTATTTCATTTCTTTACTGCGTTACCTATGTGCCAACCCTTCTGATTAAACAGCTGTTTTTAGGAGCGACTAGGAAATGAGCCAAAGAGCTGTTTCGACACAGAACGAAAACGCAGCGGTAATGGCCAAAATCACTGCATCAGAATTTCAACATTACATTTCATAGTGTGAGTTTTATAATTTGCAAACTCCCTCGCATAATATCAACCAACAACTATTGATAAACACCATAAAGAAGAGACCATCTTGAAAAATTAGAATTCTTTCACCTGGTCATAAAATTCCTCAAATCAGGCAAAATAATATATTTGTTTAATTTAATCTTCACTGCTTCAGATAAGAAATGGAAAGACAAAATATTCTTTAACTGAATGGTAGTATACCCCGAATTTAATCTGTACTAATTCCGTTATATAGCGTAGTTTTGAAGATGAGCCTGCTAATTGGCAGACCAGACATCTCAAATCATTCACAGTTTATTCTTTCTAAAGGCAGACTGTTATTCTGACGAAACAAATATTTTAAAATCCATCAATCCAATTACGTCAATATTTTTTGCCAATTCCTTCCATATTTATCACGCGATCAATAACATTATTGACTTTGATTTGTGCCGCTGGAATTGTCAAGACGAAAAAAATTGCCCTGATTCAGTAAGTTGTTTGTTTTTATGTAGGCCTATTTGATTTTCCTGTTTCTTTTTAAGTTGTGTTTAGTTTTCAATTGGCCTTTACACCGTTAAGTCAGTACGTGAAAAATAATGAATAGAATTTATATAAGATTTGAGGTTTTCACGGCGGTGAGTCTGAATATGTCTGTATTCTGCGTTGTTGCGTCGTGTATTCTGGTAGAAGTTTACCGACGTTTCAGAGGTCCTTGCTGCCTCCATGATCAGGGTGATGAGGTAGCATGGACCTCTGAAACGTCGGTAAACTTCTACCAGAATACACGACGCAACAACCCAGAAGACAGCCATCTTAAAAACTGAACTGAATTTCAGAAAAAGGGTAGTAAATATTGACAATGTATGGGCCACTTTGACTGAATGAAATACACAACCGAGGGGAGGGATATGAGTAGTATATCTGAAAGGCAGACAAACTAACTAATCGTGTTCCTACCGTCACTTGGTCACTTCGCATCGAACGAAGTGAAAGTATTACCAATGAACCAGTGATTGAAGTTGTGTTCATTACTCTAACCTAATATTGAATTATCGACGTGCAGACAATACTGGGGTTATTTTCCTTTCATTAACTGTGCGGTTATATAACATAAAAATGTTTAAAAATGTGAAAACCATCGGGTTTTTTAGTCAGCGCAGCCGTAGGGGCCCGACTTGACGGGAGGAGCGTTCGACTCTTCCGCCTGAGTCCGCGATTCAATATACCGCGTTGTGTTGTTGATGTATAAATTGCGGACTTGGAATGGACGTTACAGAAACTGTTATTAAACGTTTGTAGCCTAGAGATTGCACGCTGTGACGTCACCTGGCAACGCGAAAGAGAAAGAAGAAGAACGTTATGAAATGTGTGAGTAAATGCTTTATAAGCCCAGCATTATATCAAGTTACAGATGTTTTCTAATTAGGTTTCCTAAACTCCATGTGGTAGAGTAGTCTTCAGAAACTGATAGCGTCTCAGTTCGTCAAAATACCGACCTTTTATGGAATCTAAAGTTACATAACCTTGTTCACAAGTCAGTCATTAAACTCTGTTGTCAACCAGATGAACCCAGTCTACACCTCCTCCAAATTTCTTCCAGGTCCATTGAACACGACCGGTAAAGTCCCATATATACACACACGTCAAACATATGATATGTTCCACTCAGATTTTCAGACTAAAATTGTGCACAAGAAATCTTCACAATAACATCTACTTTGCATCTGAAAAACTGATTACAAGTATGACCTTCTAAATTGTCGTTGAATTTCAACGGGCATTTTCTATTTATGCGTATATAGGAGGCAATGCAGGCCCTAGACCAATTTTTTCAGGTAAAGAGGAAAGTGTCGAAAATTTATAGGTATTTAATGAGTTTTTCATAACATCATTATAATTTAAATGGCTTGATTTAAATTCTAAATTTTAACTCAATTAAAATTTTTTGGACGATTAATTTTTAAGTTACTTAACGATCTTTAAACTGCAGAAGAGTCAAATGACACAGGAAAATTAACATTAATTATAGATAAGGATTTGAAACAGGCTGTTTTAGGCTTTTTAACATATCAGTCAGAATTATATGTTATTCCTCGTGTACTATCAAATAGCTCACAAGCACAAGGAGACATACGACGCATTCATTGTTATTACTTTGTAAATAAACATCAGAACAAGATAAGGCACCTTAAGATTCCATAAACAGCGGGGGAATTATCTGGTTAACTTAGTGACTCGGCTTATGACAAAGAATCATCCACAGAATTTCAGTTATTGAAAATCGTGTTGCATACAGAGAAGCAAAATTTACAACCAGGCAGAGCCTTCTATCGTCAGGTGATGTAAATAATATTCACGGTTAAGGCTTAACGACATCTAGTGATTACTTCACGTACTATAATCCCACGATATCTCGAATGACAGATTTAGATCTACATATAACACAGACACACGAACATTTTACGTAATAAGACGTTACAGCAAACAATTTAAACGTTAAAGGAAAGCGAGATCCATCTTCATAGACGGTTAAATCTAGAAATACAATCCACCTTCATCAAAAGCGATAACTCACAAATCGATCTATCGTGGTGAGCCATCGTGATGAGAATCGAAAAACAATTCTTCCTGACTCATGCGTCAATTATAATAGATTTACGATTAAGTTTTAAAAATTTCTCTACACTTTAAAAAGCAATTAAACAATCGGACTCTATAAATATGTCGCGAATAAATAAGACTATGTTAGAAAAGGAAATTGTTAATAATCGCTTGTAATTGGACTCTACTTGAGAAGCCTGTTTTCATAAAAGACACCAAAGGCAAAATTCAAAACATCCATGTCTGATTCATAGATCTCTCGACTGAAATCGAAACATTGAGCTTGTCTGACAGCCACGGCGGAAAGTCATAAATGCAACTATCAACGAATGAAGCCAACACTCTTTATTAATATAAGAGTGTATTTAAATAGCTACGTCTTTTCTATTTATAACTCCTGCTCAGAACACATCCTCGCATCTACGAAGTAATTTAGTAATCGGGTCAAACAGTGAAAAAATAAAAGCAGAATGATGCATTTCATGAGCAGGTGTACGAGATTTCATACAAATACAGGCCACCTTGCAGCCAAGCTTAATTACGTTTCAAGGAATTTATAATGGGACTCAGCTGTGACTGTTCCAAACTTTAACAATAAAAAATCACATTTTGTTTTTGTTACCATAAAAGAAAAAAATCGAAGTTTGTGCTGTTTGAAGATGGTTAAAAAAATGTACTCATTAACGTTTACACAGGTCAGGAATGGCGCTTTTAGGATTATGACGTGTAATCTCTTAGGATGTTACCAGCGTTTCAGAGGAACGTTTGTCTCCATATTCAACCCTTAAAATTAAGGTGGTAGTTTCCTCCGAAAAGTTCCTAACCACATAACCGAGAAGGCAGTCCGATTTGTTCTTGTGAGGAAAAAACCACAAATCGTATACAGAATTAAATAATTTTCGAAGTGATTAAGCCGGTTTTATAAGACGTTATGAAATCAATATTGATCTCTCCTTAGCTCATAAACGTAAAAGTAGACGCACACATAATTGTAATTTCACCTGTTCACTTATTCTCTCACCATAAAGGAGAATGTGAAAGAGAAGAAAGTTTTGATATTTCTTGAGCCACGGGGCGAAAAAGTAACACGAGATGGAGACAACTGCATAGTGAGGAAATTTGTAATGTGTACTCTTTCCAAAACATTAAGATGCTAAATCAAGATAATGAGTTCAGCAAAGTATGTAGCCCGCACGGGCCTGTACAGGGTATACACAAAAGAATGGTGCGGTTTCAAAAGTTAATAAAAAATTATTTCTCAACTGACGGTGTATGTTGTGCCCGTGTAAGGTGAGAAATATTTTTTTATTAACTTCTGAAACCGCACCATTCTTTTGTGTATACCCTGTACATAACAAAATTTTTGTCTCAAGAGTAAAGGTAAGAGACCAATAGGTAGACGTAATCATAGATGGGAGAATAATATTAAAATGGACCACAAATAAATACACCAAACATGTGGACTTAATTCATCTGTTTCATTATATGGCCCAGTGGAGCGGTCTTCTGAAAATTTCAACGATCCTCCACCAGGTTTCATAAAAAGTGGGGTATTTCTTTTGTAACTAAACAACTATTAGCTCTTTGAAAAGGACTGTGCTTCTTAGAGTTATCAAGAGTTAGAGGAATCTATAAATTACATGTTTATTAATTTTTCAATGTGGCTTATAAGGAAATCAATCTACTTCCATAATTTAAGTCTACTATTTGCGAAAATTTGAATAAGATAACCATACGAAGGCCACTTCCTTAATCTTGTTACTTTTACCAAAAAAATTTCACTCAAAGGAAACTGGAATGAGTTGGGAGCCATTAGATGAATGCTTTTCAGAAAAAATTCACTCACCCACCCACCCACTCACCGCCACTCATCCACCCACTCAGCCAGCGACTTAGACCCTCTCCCGGTCAGCAATTATTCCACTAGCTCAGTCGGTCATCTATTCACTGTCAGGTTGTAAGTAAGAGTCACCGACTCGCTGTCAGTCACTCACTGAGTCAGTCACGTGTCTTGACCAACACCTCCGTTTGCACTGACACAGGAAACATACTGGAATCCTATTTAAAACTTCATGTAGTGTAAACCTGTATTTTTCTCAACTGAATGCCGTTCTGATGCCAGACAAAAGAACACTGCGTTAAACATCGAAAGAGATCAAAGCAATAAATTTGAATTAGTTTATAACAGTTCTTCCACGAAATTACGGTCATATATCTTTAAATAGTCTGCTGTAGCTTATTGTACTATTTCTATGAAAATATAACTTTCCTTCACAGATTTCTTCGTCATGGAACAAAGAATCGTGGTATAATTAATACGGAATAAAAAGTTAATAGTTGAAGCCGACTGTCACACTGGCGAAACACCCCTCTACAGCCTAAAACACTTGAGAGCGACTTCAATCAACACGAGGGCCGTGCTGACGAATAGTCTATTTACAGCTTCAGTACAAACAAAAAGTCAGTTCTGGGATGATGCATTGGTCTCATATTTCGCCCACCAGGTGCAAGGAATTCGTGTGGCTCTTCTGTAGAACACAATTACCTAAACCCCATGACTAAAACTGAGTAAACCATCTGCAGTGACTCAGTAAGATGTCATTGCACACAGTCTGAACACTCGAGGCATGTTTTAAGTACAAAACCCATCATGGTAATAACAGCTTTCACCCCAGTCTGTTTTATTTCGAAACTATTTTGAAATTCAAAACCATTTAAACAAGCTGGCCACCATTTCATCATTTAATGCGAGAGAAATCGAAGTAATGTCCAACATGATCAAATCGAATTGATGTCCCAGCTTGACCAAATCGAAGTAATGTCCACGGCAGGATCAAATCAAATGAATGCCCCCGGCAGGATCAAGTCGAATTAATGTCCCCAGCAGGATCAAGTCGAATTAATGCCCCCGGCAGGATCAAGTCGAATTAATGCTCCCAGCAGGATCAAGTCGAATTAATGCTCCCAGCAGGATCAAGTCGAGTTAATGCCCCCGGCAGGATCAAGTCGAATTAATGCCCCCGGCAGGATCAAGTCAAATTAATGCCCCCGGCAGGATCAAGTCGAATTAATGCTCCCAGCAGGATCAAGTCGAATTAATGCCCCCGGCAGGATCAAGTCGAATTAATGCCCCCAGCAGGATCAAGTCGAATTAATGCCCCCGGCAGGATCAAATCGAAGTAATGACCCCAGCAGGATCAAATCGAAGTAATGCTCCGTGAGGATTACGTTAAAGCACTCGCTACATGTGAAATATCCATAAGATATTTTTAGAAAATGGCTAAACGATAATAAGAGAAATAACGAGTGAAAGACGGAAGAAACTGATTTCCGTTAGAGAGACAGTAATGGAGCGCAGACAGTGAAACATAAGCGTATAGGGACACAGGGACACTGCAGCCGCTCGTCCCACTCGTAATAAGCAGCATCGTGGAAACGAATGTTCCTACATTTAAACGCAAATCCTGGCAACTGGCCGAACATTCGTTCAGTGATATTCGCAGAATCTGGTCTCACATCCTACATAATATTACGCAAATATTTAAATTGAAGAAAGTTTTCGAAATATAGGGCAACCTTTCGTTTAAACATTTGCAACTTACAAAAACTGACGAGTAATGCGTCTTCCCTTTTTCTCGTGCCATTGGCTTACCCACGTACAAATAAAATAATTTACATAAATTGACTAAATACAATAAGAACATCGAGTAACAAAATATTATAAAGGTATTCACAACATGAAAAATTTATCCCCCAAACTAAGTAGCATCGAATGATACGATTATAGATAATCATAGAGTGATAGAAATTTTTCCTTAGATTTTCCCGCTATTGTAGCTAGAAACAAATTTGATATAGCATGTTTCCAATTGACTGCACATAATCGTCCTCACACATCGTTAATATACTCCAATCTTCTTAAGACAGATTACGCTGAAGAATATATCTAAAAATTTCAAATATCTTGATTTTTTTGAAACCGACATTTTATCTCCGTGTTTACAAATGCCCACCATTCGACCCTATTTTGTCTAACATCTACCTAAGTATAATTTTCCAGAGGTATAGACTTTTCTTAAGACCACGACAATCTTTGAATATCTACTGTCTAAGGCAATTACTAAAATCCATGGTACATTCATTGAAAAAATTGACAAATATTCAACTGATTAAGAGATTTCCTGGTTTTATGTAATCCGAAAGATCGTAATCGTGTTAACAAAACCCATATCCTGAACCAATAGAACTCACTCTATAATCTATTTCTTTGTGATTTATTTATAGTGAATGCATGAATAAGTAAATATATACATAACTTCTATATAAAGTACTAGTCGGTAAAAAGACTGGGAAATTAGGTTCGGGAACTTGGCTAATGAGGAAAGATTTCTGTGATATAATATTTCTTCTCGGCTGAAAGATGTTCATGGCTCGGTCCAAATCTGACTCACTCGTTGCTTCTCAGTTATGTGGAGTAGAACTGGTCCAGATTTAGCATGGGTGACTCTTTCTATTGGCTTTGAGGATGATGGAGCTCAAACTACAGTCGCCATAAGAACGTGGGCGTAATCATTGCTACTAGCCACATGTTTTCTGCTAAACCATACAAGAAATTTGTAATTGTACTCCATAAATACCTTTCAAGGTTATTTAAAAATGTATCGTTACATAATGAATATTTCAGCTGTCGGAACTCAGTTTCCGTGCTTCTGTACAGCCAAAGTCTGTATTTAAAATTAAGTAAATGTATTTAAATCTACATACTATTATATAAACAAGATATTATGTTATATCATTTGTTTCTTCTGTAGTATCGTAATCTTTAAAATCATTAAACGAATTCTTAGTCTGTTATTTTTGTAATTTGAAATTAATGCTAAATTTTCTACATTTAGGCATATAGGCCTACATCCCTTCCTTTTTATATAAATTAAAATGAATTTGCTAGAGTACAGAAATAATTTGAATTGAATAGGCTATAGTTTTAATTAACGACATTCAAATACTAGTTGACTGCGAAAGGTTTAAAACCCTAAAAAATAATTTGTCGTAATAGCTTTTTTCACACGATTATTATTAAAATAAGTTCTTGTGCACAGGATAGTGACTGGCTACGGACTGGACGACCGGGGTTCGATCCCCGACAGGGGCAGAGGATTTTTCCTCTAGCCTCTGCGTCCAGACCGGCTCTAGGGCCCACCCAGCCTCCTATCCAATGGGTACCGGGGTCATTTCCAGGGGGTAAAGCACGGCCGAGGCGTGATACTGATCACTCACCCCATCTAGTGCCGAGATCAAGAAAGAGTAGGAGCTATACTTCTCTTCCCCCAAGCGCCTACATGGCGTGTAGTGGGACAAACTTTACTTTACTTTACACATGTGTGCATCGAAACAATAAAACCAAGTAACATTAAATAAAATAAAGTAAATAGTTTTCTCACCCTAAAAATTAAAACAACGGATTAATCTCAAGGACTTCCGGAGAGAGTTCAGTTCATTGGCTACGGATAATCACAGGTGAATACAGCAGTGCCGAAAAGTAACGCAACAGTTTTATTTGCACTTAGACCTTACTGTAGTCTACATCAGGAGGAGTACAGTGTTGGAGTTACACAAAGAAATAAAGTAACGAAGAAAAACACATTTTGTAATACGAAATAAATACAAATGTGTTCACGTAAGAGTGTTTAACGGTTGTTGTGCGGGACTGTATAAGAATAAGATAAAAACAGTTAACACTTACTATATATAAGCCCACATTTTATGTGCTCCCAGGATAAATATGGTATGAATAGTTAACTCGCATGTTACATCAGGTTTTAAACACAAAACTGATTTGCATACGTATGTTATTACTATATGTACTGTACCAGAAAATTTAACCAGAAACACCGCATAACAGTTGCCACCAAATTTCGTCACAAGCCAGTAAGAATAGCAGTGGATGAGTAGAACATACTTGAACGTTGCGTGATACTTGATTGCAAATAAAACGGATATGACGTGGTTTTTATAATTCTGGAGCCTAATTATTTGGCCGCGATCTGTAAAACAATTATGTCAACAGTTGAAGCATGCGCGCTGGAAGTGTGACCAATGTGTGAGTCAGTCCGATATGCATAGAGACTTGTTTATATAGCAGGCGGGCAAGTTGCCAGGCCTTCCCCTGACTCAGCAGCAGCTATGACATCGAAGAGGTGAACAGTTCTACTAAAAAACCCTTAATAAAGAGAATTAATTTTGTTACAAGTACTAGAAATCACGATTTCTTATTAACAATAAATAATCATATTTATCTAAAATCATTAAGATTAAAATATATCAACGTAACACGCATGGGAAAATTGAGAAACGCTTCCACAGTTTTGGTTGGCAAGCCTGAAGGGAGCTAATACGTTTTGGGGCGTGGATTGGATTCATATGGCTCAAGACATGGACAATTAAAGGGCTCTCGCGAACACGTTAATAAATCTTCTGATTCCATAAGAGGCAAGGAATTTATTGACTAGCTGAGCAACAAATAGCTTCTAAAGAGGTGCTTTTCTCAACGCATTTAATCAGTTAATTATGTTGGTGGAATTATTTCATAAAATCATGCTTGAATTTGGATCATGTAAGAATGTTAAAGGTTGATAGACACTTATAATTTTACTTCGTCTAATGCACTAATTGCTGTTTGATGTTCCTTATTAACACTAGCGATATTTTGACTCTCCAAATATTCTTTATCCCCAGATAATAACTCTTCCCTTTACAGGGATTAATTAAGGTCATTTAATTTTATAATCGATTTGTGGACCGTATAAATTTGATGTTATAGGTCTAATAAACTACATTTGCACACGAGTCCAGCTAAGTGAATTTGCAGAGATGAAGCGTGCGATAATTCTAATCAAATAACGTCTTAATCCAATCGTTCATGTGTTACGGGATTACAGATCTGATGTGGAAAAATTAAAATTATTCACAGCTTACTTACACTGATTTAAGTGATAAAACATAACAAAAGTGAATCGGGCAGAGATATAGACGCAGCATAATGATTTTATGTACCCTTTAAGCTCTACATGGTACAAAATGTAACTCTCTAAAAGAAGGAAAGTTTTAGTACAAGAATATTTATTCTTTCTCTCAACATAACAGGAATATGACACAGGTGTATTGTGATTACTATTTTACGCACGTTGCTTCTATGTGTGTACAAGACCAGTGGAATTTATAAATACATTTGTGTACTGTCCTTAGAAAATCAACGGAAAGTTTTGGCAATCTATGATCATTAATAAAAACTGCAGAAGCTTTAACAAATTTTTAATTTAGATTTTCAAATGTCTGAGAACTTGGAACTAAAATTAGCGACCTCTTGAGTTTATTTCAGCCTCATAATCCATCACTGTCAAATATATTTTACTGTCCTCTACCTCATTTCCACCACCCATTTTAAGGTTCTATTGATGTACGATCCTATTGTACATAATCGAACTACTTTTGCTAGGGTAATATGGGGCAATATGTTTTTCCGTAACTTTGGTAACCACCTACAAGACCACGCGGTATAACAACCCAAAAACCACAGCCGACAAAAATTATTGTAATACATTTAATATGCAGGTGAACATTTTTTTACAGGAAAAATAGAGAGCAGATACACAACTCATTAAAAGCCGCAACTACCTAGTCTTCTCTAAATCATATTTTGTTAAAGAATTTCTGTTCTTAAAGTGACGATTTTTATAAAAAAAATTGAAGGAGATTTTCTCGTCGACATCTTATTTGAATTATTAAATTTATGTAAAATCTGTCCAGTTGTTTGAAAAATAATATCTATATAAACCATTCTTTAATTTTAGCTTTGTAATACCAGTTGCTCAGCTGGTAAGAATATTCCCAGCCCCTTTTGGAACCATAAGATTCATTATCGTGTTCACTAAAGCTCAATTGAACTCTATCCTAGGCCATATAAATTCAGTCCACATTCTTATACCCCGTTCTCTTCAAACTCATTTTAATATTATCCTCCCATCTACATGTCTGTTGCCCAAGTGACTTTATCCCCAAGGATTTTTAAACTAAAATGTCATATATATTTCTCATATTCCCACAAGTGGTACACTAGCAGTCCATGTGTTCTTCCATGATGTGATAATTCTAATAATATTTAGTTACATGTACAAATTACTAATCTCCTCATTACGCAGTTTTATCCAGCCTGTTTCTGCTACGTCTTTCTTAGGATCATAATCTCCAAAGCACCCTACTTTAAAACACCCTTAATATGTGTTATTCTCTTATTTTATAACCAACTGACCACCTCTCTACATCTAGTGCTGAGGTTAATAAAACATTCCTCCATGTCGTTATTGATTTTATAAAACGTTATTCATGACGTGTCTTTTTCACACGGCAACATAAATAGCTGTTCCATCTTCAGTTTACAGTCTCATCAAAACTATATAACGATTACATGCGATTTCTGCACTACCAAAATTCGATATGTCTACATTCTAAGAGATTATTTATTTGTCAAATGTTCCAATTGCTTCTATCATACAACATCTAATGGCTATTATATTCTCATACCTGAATAATTTATCTGGTTTTAGAAATAACTTCTGAAAATTAAGTTAGCTAAAAAATTCAGGACATAATAAATTCAAGAAATAGTCTCTTGTGTTTTATAAAACACTAAACACTGTAATAAAAACAAATCAAATTCCTTTGCCATCCTTCTTTGTGGGTTCTAATTCTGACACAGGACGAAGTTTAAACTAATCTAAACAACAGTCAAGAATAATATTTATACGTACCGCAGACAAAGTACAGGCTATGCAGCATAGAGAAAATTACATAACCAGGAATCATAGTCAAATCATGGAGCTTTACAATGGATCAGACATGTAGCTCTCAAATCCAGGGAATATTTAGTGACATACCTTGAAAGTGGCCACTGGTCGGATCAAGATTGAAAAGGGATAATAAATAAGTAAAGCCGAAACTAGTATAAATAGGACTAATATTTAAAAATTCCGTCCGTACCGCAAAGAGAAATCAACACGTGGTGTGAGGACGGAACTTTGGAATATGGAATAGCCTACAAATAACAATATAAAATAAGTAAACAAACAACTATTAACACTATAAAAAGACACTACTGCCATACGCGTTTCAATCTCAAGAGGTCATCATCAGTGGCATCAAGGAAATTAATTCATTTAATCGAATGGTTTAAACTGGATTTAGAAATAAATAAGGTGTTTCACAAAAGTATTTTAAGTTTTAAGATTGCCTTGCCGTCTAAGCTTACCAGCTTGATAAGATAATATTAAAATAAATTTTAGATAAATAGGTTGTGAATATATGGATTGAAACATATCATTATACAGACCCGTGCCTTGCTTTTATAGTGACGTCTGACTTGAATACTTAAATAAGACGTATCTACCGATAGGAAGAGATGTTATAAGGAGTTTTTATGGACTTGAATTGTTATATAATTAATTAGTACAGAATATTAACTCGTCCTTATGCTTTTTAAACTGTTTGGTGGATTTAAAAGAACCTAAATTTCTGCGGTTTAAAGCTGATTAATCTAGTAACAGTTTCGTATTTTATTCACGTCGAAACGGACGTCATGAAGGAAAAATTGTGTGTAAGGATATACAGATTTAATTTTTTTATAAAACCACAAAAATAGTCTAAATTAAGTGTGTGACCAAGAAATCTATTCCGAGTAATCACTGCTCCCGCTTAAAGCTCTTTCTTTATTCTTTTTTCATGATGTTTCTCTTCGTTTCCTCCTCCTACCTCCCGAATCCTCTTTGAGACTTTCTCATTGTCCATTCTGGCGGGTTGGCAGGCCAACTTTCCTTCAGGCTCTGGGAGAGATGTAAGAAGTGCCGTGTGCAAAGACCTGAGTGCAAAAGACTACGAGACGCGAGTATCTCCCGGTGCCATTCGAATTACATTTTACCGCAGTGGTAGTCAAGTGTCTGGAAGGCAAGTCTAGCCCCAGCCGAATCTAAGCAAGTGCTTACTCGCATTCCAGTCATCTAGCTACCCAACGACAAACCGACAAGGTAAGACAGTGTGCCAGGAGTTGCATTGAAAACGAGAAACATTCCGATCGGAGACTTGAAGAAATAAACCGGAAAGTAGGGCAGTACTAGACCATCAACTCCGTTATTTATAGGCCTAACTCTTCTCCTGATAATTTTTGGGAACATTATTTCATAGGCTACCGAAGACAATTTATCAACTGCTGAGGTTATTTCGCGTAAAATGAAAGGGTTATTTTAGACTGTGAATTGGTAAGAAGGGGATATTGTTTGGGAACTTCATAGGTTACGTCTACTGAAGATGATTTATCAGCTGCTGAGGTTATTTCGTGTAAAATGAGAGGGGAATTTTGTTCTGTGTTGTGGTATAGGCCTAACTCTTAACCTTATAGTTTAGGAAACATTATTTCATAGGTTGTTGAAGACAATTTATCAACTGCTGAGGTTACTTCGCGTAAAATGATAAGGTTATTTTAGACTGTGAATTTGTAAGAAGGGTATGTTGTTTGGGAACTTCATAGGTTACGTTTACTGAATACGACTTATCATCTGCAGAGGTTATTTCGTGTAAAATGAGAAGGCCATTTTGTTCTGTGTTGTGGTAAGAACTGTTTAGGAAGGTTCGTTACATATTTAAAGAAGCAAACTTCGTTCTCGCCTGTAACTGAGAAAACATTAGTCAGAATAGCTGTACCCCAAATTAAATTTAAATAGGCCTCATTCAGAGAAGACGCCAGTAGAACTGCTACTTATAACACGGCCATGTTTAGTTAGCAGGAGCCGGATATGACGCACACAGAATTCTTGTGAGGAAACCTTAAAGTAACTACACACAAGAACGAAACCGCAAAGACAGACGAAAATGTGCATGGTTATGAATGAAATTTATTTTGATAATGTGCACCGAACGTTGCGATTTAATGGTCGCGGGTTCAAATCTCAGTCCGGAGATCGGCGATTCTGACTTTTCATGGCTTTACTTTGCCCCTCAAGGCAAATTCCGGGATAGTACACTAAGTTCCTCGTAAATAAGTTCCATGTATACCATCTGCTTCAACGATCGTTAAACCGGTTTCATTTGCATAATTTCCTACGTTTAACTCTCAGTAAGTTTAATAACTTTAAAAATATCAGATATCTAATTTTAAAAATTGATAATAAATTAATAAAATTTCTGAAAATATATGAGGTAATGAAAATTACCTAATAAAATGAAATTGTAAAGGTATGGACCAGAATTCTTTAAGGGAAGGTAAATGCATTTCTTCAGCAGATCGGGTACTTCTATGGTAAAATGCAACAGAAGAAAGAATTCAGTCGCTGAGTTATTCTGTGATCGATGGTTAAGTCGAATTATGACTTCGAAGACACAGCGAATTTATAAGACATACAAATTAGTTTCAATTTCGTAATGTACAAATATAAAGGGGTAAACATGTTGAAAGAATAGACGAGGACCTAACTTCCAAGATGATCTTAAATTACATACAAAAAGGAAACAGAAAGAATTTAAGACGAAGACAAAAGACACTTGAATGAGTTAATGGGTATAATTCTTCAATTTATGGTAATAATTACATCCGACTGATGTAATCTAGAAAAAATTGCTTGATGAGGAGCTTCATGATGTGTACTCTTCAACAAATATTGCTAGGACTTAGGCGTATATGAGAGGATAATATTAAAACGGATCTTGGCGAAATGCGGTTGAGGGTGTAAAGTGGATTATGTAACAGAGACCAGTCGCGAGCTCTTGCGGAGGCGGTGATGAAACATTTTGTTCAATAAAAGGCGACCAAACGTTTATCAAAAATGTATCTGCTCCGTTGAATTAATTAGCACTAACGTGAAACATCCGTTGTTTTCCTGGCAAAAGAGACGTACTTTGTAATTTTTGTGACTCTCAACACAATTAATTTTCATTTCACTTAAATGTTCACATGTTCTGGAAATCCGTTTGATTCACATAACCCTAAGTCTATCCGCCATTTTGTTCAAGTCAAACATTTTGTTTTTTAACTATTGACGGATGGAAAGTAACTTCAAACAGACTGCTGAAACAAAAGAACTTGTAGAATACATAGAATTATATACTGAGAACATCATTTTTGCCGTTAACTTAATAATCATACGGTGACTAAATCAAGGACCTGGATAAGCTGACTTATTCAGAAAACATGTAAAGTGGCGAAGTAGGAGACTAAGAAAGATAAAAATAAGATACGAAGAAAATCGGTTATGATGCTAATGACTGGTACAACTTATCAATGGATAGGATATAATGACGATCTTTTAACACTAAAAAAACTTCAGTAGCCATAACTGTTAAGTGTTTAACCACGACATTATATCCCCAAATCCTTATTCGTCGTGTGATCATATTTAGACAACATTGTTCAATAAACTTTCATTATTTGATATTTCTAATTATATATGCTAAATCGTCCTATTTGTACAATCAATAAAATATATTTAATAGATTTAATCAGTTTTGGTTACATATATATCTTGAACTTCTATCACACTTGTATATTCTGTTCGTAAATTTTGGGTCTCACAAGACATAAAATATATCCCTAAATATAAATATAACAAGAAAAGATACATATGACCTTGTCATAGTACATAAAATTAGAAATATACAGACAATTCTTAGATGCACAAACGGCTAGTCCACCCTTCCAGTTTTGCTGTGGTTTCGCCTTGAAACGAAGAGGTGTAGTAGCTCCTCAAGACCACATTATGGCATAACCTAAATATAATCCAATATATAAAGCAAATAGACACCATCTGTACCATGGCCAGCTTGCAGACACAGAAGCCAAGAAAAACTGTAACACCTACTAATTTTTTTACTGACTGATTTGGACATCCCCCAAAAAGAGTTTCTCAGTAATACGCACTATATTTAGCCCCTAGAAAGCATGAATAAGGTCGCTGTCATTTTCCGTTCTCGTTCCTTTCAGCTTTACTTCAGACGATATAATTTACTGCAAATGTTTAAAGAAATAAAACAGAACATATGTTTCAGACTCAAACAAGGTTAACATGACCTCTTGAGATGTTAAAGAAACAATGCAGTTATATGTTACGTTCAGAAACGTCATGTTAATCATGCAACTGTTTTCTTAAAGTACAGATCACAAATATTACAGAAAGGCGTAAACAAATAAAATTTGCATTTACAAAGAAAGTAAGAGCAAATATAAATCGAGAAACAGTTTATTTCAGCGACGGAGCATTCGTGTTAACCATGTAATCCCGGCTAACACTTTGAAAAGCGACAAATAAAACTTATTGCTTTCGCGGTACTGTGGTAACTCTGTACACCGGGTAACAGCAAAACCGATCTGATAAAAGTACATCGTTAGTCAGGTTCAACCAGACAGACTTTTTGTTAGCCTGCCATTTGAGGCGTTTGTTCGATGTTAGGTTAGGTTAGGTTAGGTTAGGTTAGGTTAGGTTGGGTTGGGTTAAGTTAGGTTATGCAACTGTCATTCAGATAAAGCGCAAACTTTCGTGAAAGCGTGGAATTGTGTTTTATATAATATAAATTTATTTTAACAGATGACACTTATTGGGTACTGACAATAACTAGTATTCTGACTATTTTTGTAAATATTAAATGCTTTAGAAAAACTTAGATGTGTGTGATCGTTTTCCAGCGGTGGTTATGACAGGTCCCGAAAACAGCGAAATGAGATGAATATTCCTCGATTTTAAGACCGCATCGAAGAGTTTGATGATTACGTCACGGGAGCGCAGTATGAGAAGTGTTTAAGAATAGGAAACATTTTTCTCAATATACGTTACGAATAGGAGTTTATCTTTTTACAACAAAAATAACTACATTTCGTTGAATTTTACGAAACTTCTGTAAAATTTCCCTTTGAACCTGTTCTATCATCTGACGGTTTAGTTAAACATTAATTTTGGTTTATAATGTTTACAGTGTCAAAATACTATGAGCGAGGGAATAACACCTTACTTTAATTTATGATACTCTAAAATCGGAGAAAATCGATCGAATTTAGGGGAAAACGTTTCACGCGTACCTAGTTTATATGTAATCATTATTTTATAATAAACTTTTCAGTTATAAAGTATAACACTGCCATTTACCATTCTATGAAGGAATATGACAACAGTCGAGTACATATAATAACATCATGTTGGATATTGTCCGTCGTCTGATGTATATTTGATATACCGACTGTTCTTATTACTAAGGTAGAGCCAACTGTCGAATATTAAACATACCTAAGATAATGGAAATCTGTAACATAGTGTTCATATATGGATCGTTTATTTAAAATATATGTTTTCATAATTATAATTGTCAATGAAGCTTGATTAAATTATAAACTATAGAGAAATAATAATGTATGCATCTTGCCCGTAATTTGTGTGTGGGTTTAAAATTTGTTGTATAATTAAGGAAAGAACATATATTTAATGTTTTAAAACCTAAGAGAGGAAATAAAATCCGAGGTTGAGGACATTTGTGTGATGAAAAGCTTCATAATTCTTATTGTTAACCAAATACTATCAGGGCGATCAGATTACGGAGGATGAGATGCGAGGAGCACAAATGGGGAAGACGAAAAATGATTAGAGACTTTTGGAATGAAAACTTGAGGAGAAGAAAGTAAGTATTCTTGGGAGGATAATATTAAAATTAACCTTAAAAGAATCGATCGTGAAGACGTGGATTGATTTCATCTCTCTTCAAATACTGTCAAGTGTCTCTTGTGAATATGTAAATGAATATCTGGGTTAAAAGGTTGTGAATTTATCAACTATCAATGCTATTATCAGCTTTTAAAATGGAATATTCCACAGAATTAATTCAATTCAATTAATTCAATTCAATTAATTTATTTACGTATTTGCAAACAGCAAGAAGCCAATAACAGGCAAACACTGATAATATATACAATAATAATGAAATAATTAGTTTATAATTATATGATATTTGTCTTGTATAAAATTTAAAACTCGAAGATTTTGAACCGAATAACAGTATAAATTCCCCGAATTAAATTCGTAATGTAATATCTAATCTCATTTGTTCCGATTGATTGATTCCGATTTGTTGAACAATGCTACATTTTTAAGAGTAGATCTGTATCTAATAACTCACTAAGTTCATTTACCAAATGAAAGTACTCTAAAGGCATTGAATTTATCCGCTAATTGCTAGGTTACTGTATGCCAATAATACCTAAGACAATGGACAATACCCAAAACAATATTAGAATAGAGTTTCATTGTTTTGAAATCTATTTTCATTTGTATTTAGTTCAAATATTCCGCGATGAATATTATCTCCCCTCCGTTCATGAGGCCGAGAATATTACTGGGAAGTTTCTCGACACCTAAGATAGAGTCCGGACACAGAATGAAAAATGGTCCAGATACTTTGACAAGGAAACTCTCGAAGATACGAAAATAGCACGAATGGAAATAAACTCCAGACGTCGTACATACCTTCTCGGGTTTTACCATCACTGTCGCCAACATTTGAACCCACGACTCAAAAATATTCAAACAATATTCGAGACCTATTTACCACAACTTCTTCAAGACTTTTGGAAAAGCAATCAAATATTTTTCCTATGTAGTTATTTCCTTGAAATTTATTTTATTTGTTTTAGATATCGTAGGATGACGGCTTACAAATTAAAATCTGCTAATAGTATGAAAACGTCTTATTTCCTTCAATTCTTCATCCTGATTCCTTAAACATATGCGTCAATGGTCAATTCGTTAACTTAGTGCATAAATATTACGTTAGATATTGTTAATTTTATGAAGTATATCTGCTGTATATTTCAAGACTTGACTCTACAACCCTTTCAGACGACTGCTTGTCACTATGACAGATTTATTACTTCTGTTTTTAATATTGGTAACGTTAGTTTGTAACAAAAGCATTTTTTAATACTAAAGTTATTACTCTAATCACTAAACCACTGTTATACACTAACCACCCAATGATCTCTAGTTTAATCCTGATCATGGCCACTAATATTAAAATAAAATAATAATTAATATGTCAATATGACAACTCAACGCATGAGTGCAGTGGAGCCAACTTTTAAAACGCTGTGTAGATTAAATATAATTCAGATACTGGACAATATCCAACTAATCTTCCTTTTCTCTCCAAATTTGTAACACACCTATTCTTATGAATGATTCTTTATCCAGTAAATAAATTACTTAACTACACTGTTTCAAATAAAGAGGATATAAAATGTCGACTTAGTTTGAAAAATTATCATGAATGGGCAAAAATTTTGAAGGAAGCGACAGTGACATAATGAAGGGTACCATATTCTTTTTTTTACTACGAATACTCAGGAAATTATAAGCCGAGACAAGTTTACCATTGCCTTTCAACAATATTATATTTTACCACTTTCAAATATACGTTGTAACATGACAGTAACATTAATTCACCATCTTTTTATATGCAATTAAAATCGTCGTTAAATAACCAAAACAATGAATATAGCAGAACATCTCCTGACGAGTTGAGAATATATGTAGTTCAAAAGTAATTCAGTAATTTGAGATGCGCGCTAGTTTCGAGGACAAGAAAAATGCCTACAAAATTTTGATTAGAACGCCTTAAGAAATCACTCGGAGGACCTAAGAATATTAGAGAGGATAATATTAGAATGTATATAGGATGAAAGTGTGTGTACAGGATTCATCTGGCTTAGAACAAGAACCAAACATGGTAATAAACTTTCGAGTCCCAGAGAGGCAGTCGACTTTTTGTCTAGCTGAACAAATCTCTCTTCCCCAAGGACTCTGCCCCGTGGAGTTAGTTTAAAATTACATAATGAAGAGCTCTATAACTTGTATTTTTCACCAGATTTTTCGGATGTTCAAATAAAATTTGATGAGATGGGTAGGGCATGTATAGCTTACAACAGATGAGAAATTGGTAAAAAATCTGACTGCAAAATCTGAAGATAAAATACCACACGGAAGAACCAAGCATAAATATGATGATAATATTAAAATGAAACTAAAGAAAACAAGATGGGAATTTGTGGAATTTATTCATCTGGCGTAAAACGGGGACCGATGGCAGGTAATTAATTTCGGTGCCATAAGAAGCGATGAATTTCATATGTTTTATAATAAATAACACTAAAGCATTACAACTTCCTCTACAACTACCCCGTGACAGAGCGGCAACTTCTCCAACTTCGGAGTATGGCGTGTAATCGACACGTACTTTCTCAGGCGTGAATGTATTACTTGGTGATACGTACTACAATCAAACATTCGTTTAATTTTGCAAGATCACTGAAAATAACGCCTAATTTTTCCCCAGTCTATTCAGACAAATGCAGGGACAGAGCCTTAATTAAGCCACGACCGCTTTCTTCGATATCATTTCTAACAATTCAACACCATTAGACTATATTCTGAGTATCTGACACAGTCGTTACGGACACGAATCTAAATAAATAAACAAATAACATGGCTACCGACTGTAAAACCGCTCTTAGATTTTCGAGAGGGGACGGAATCTTTATCTTTAACTCAAAATCAAGATCTGCTCTGAGGACCACAGAGTTTCGTCTCCAACGGCTGGCCATTAATGAGCTTAATAAAGCATGGAGAAAAATTCCACTCATCCAAATGTCTTTATTGCCCGATCGTTAAGATATGGATACATTTTCAGTGTCCAATAACAAGGTAAAATTTTTAAATACGGATCTGATTTTATAAGACGTGATTCATGGCGTGTTTGTAACGTGTCTTTCTCACATGGCAACATAAATCGCTGTATGATCTTCAATTTACAGTCTTATCAAAATACTACAACGGTTAATTGCGATTTATGCACTAGCAAAAGTTAATATGTCTACATTTTAAGAGATTGTTTATTTGTCAAATGTTCCAAATGCTGTTACCAAACATTCAAATATTGTATCCTGTTTTAGAAATAAATATTCAAAATTAAGTTCACTAAAACACGAAGATAAAAATAAATGCAGGAAAAAGCTAAGTGCAAGCGTTTCGTCTGCTATAGAAATCCCTGAACATTGGGATAAAAATAAATCAAACTGTTTTGCTGTCCATCTGTGCGGGCTCTAATTCTGACATAGGACGATGGTGAAACTGCTTTAAACAGCAGTTAAGAAAAATATTTGGACGTACTGCAGACGAAGCGCGGAGATAATTACATAATGAAGAATCGTTTATTATATTTATATATTCTCCTACTATTTTTATAATAGTTAAACGAAATCCAGAGAATATTTAGTGAAATTCCTTAAAAGTAGACACTTCTAAATTAAATAGGAAACAGTTCAATAATTATCAGAGTAAAAAAGTTGTCCAAATTTGTACCTTCCTTTTAAAATTGTTCGTTATCAGGACTTTTCCATCGTCTGTTCTTTTAAAATCACGACGTTTCGGAGGCTGGTTCTGTCTCCGTCTTCAGGTGAGAGGTACCTACTCTGTTGGGTCTCTTAGATAGAGTTAGACAGAACCAGCCTCCAAAACGTCTTGATTTTAAAAGAACAGTCGATGGAAAAAGTCCTGATAACGAACAATTTCAAATGTAAACTACCGTCGTCAAAACCCTTTAGATTTGTATCTTCCTTTGAATTTTAACTACCATAATTTTATTTTGATGTCTCATTTGCCTTTACAAATCCAACCTAAACATACATCACATTCCTTAATTAAATCACACTAATTATATTGTGTCACGGTAAACGTGCTAGCATGAAACTGTTCGTCACGTAACATTCAACAGGTCCTTATTTCTGTTACGTCATACTGCACGGATAACTACAAAAAAATCTTACGATATTTCATAACTACTTCGACGAAGAAGATTTTTTGATGAGCCAGTACTCATTCAGATTCAAGAAATTTCTCTCCGTACATTTAATTCCAAAGTTCATCGCCGTTTTAACAAAAGTCCGACGTTAGGCATTAATATTTTACCCAAAATTACTACTACGTTTCCCGATAAATCTCATCTCTTCAGTTTGTAAATGTTCTTTACGCTTTAGCGCAAGCGAAGAGCATCTTATACGTACGTCCATGTCTTTCTGTCTGTCGTGCTATTTATCACGTTGCCCTTACTGACGTCATCGCACGTGACGTGAAGTACAGAACTCGTTTGGAACTTTAGTTTGTTCAAAGAGTACTCCTTTCCAGTCTTGTTCAAACACAATTCATTATCTTTTTATCACCCAAATAACTTTCTGTTAAGATCGTAACTTATGAAGCTTCCTCATTATGCATTGTTCTCCACCGTCATGTTGCTTCCTACCCCTATTGGGTCTAAATATTCTCCTCGGAACCCTTTTCTTATTAAGATAGTGTAATTGCGTCATATTGTAAATATTCTAACAATTATTTATTTTAATCCGTCTTATCACAATATTTAAAATTTCTTATAATTAAGATAATAAAATATCATTGATGTTCCATATCGATTGATCGATTTACATTTTGGAACATCCTTTACACAACATGTTTCAGTTTTTATAAAACCATCTTCAGGTGTATAAGATTTACGAACTTAAAACTCAAATATGATTCCATTTGGTGATGTTTTATGCCATTTGTTTTTCAATTTTGGGCGAGGTGTTGTCTTTTCTTAAATTTTATCAGATGTACATATCGGTCCTAGATGTAGGAGTGATTGTTCCGATATGTCCAGAAGTACGACTGTCATCGTATAGGTGTGGGTCAATACTGACTTTTCTTATTATCTGTGTCCACTCTATAATGTAGTAAATAACCCACACAAGTAATCTAGCTTGCCCTGCGTTCATAACAATGAATCTTGAAGTCATAATCCCGCTGTAAGCTTCTGTAGTATGGAGTTCAAGTCCCGTATTAACGTATGATTAAGGTAAAATGATTGAACCAAAGTTAAACAAAA
Organism: Zootermopsis nevadensis; assembly: GCF_977971745.1. Lineage (NCBI taxonomy): Eukaryota > Metazoa > Arthropoda > Insecta > Blattodea > Termopsidae > Zootermopsis > Zootermopsis nevadensis. Next base: position 7,692,333 of record NW_028259144.1, on the reverse strand, counting down.
AGAATAATATTAAAGTGGATCTGCGATACCAAAATTTAATCTTTATCTGTCTTATGATTTGAGAGATAAAATATGCTTAATGTTCCAATGAGAAACAAGGGGATTTTCTTACAATGACGAAACCGAATATGGACATAAAATAAAGATGTAAATTATTTACAGAATATAATCTTTTCAACACCCGGTATATCCTGCTCTGGTTATTCGTCTAAGAAACCTAATCAGTAGGTCCACAGTGCGACTACAAAACATCTCACTGCTGGAGACTAATTTTATTAGTTTTAATATTACCACAGCTGAGATTCTATGCTATTTGTGTTTAAATCTAATCTTACGCATTATAAAATCACTATTCTTCCTGCTAACCCCTTAATATAACACTTCGAATATCCGAGTTCATCTATGTAATATTTAAAGATTCAATTCTTGCTTCAAAGAAAGCAACGTGTCTCAATTACAAAGATCAGCAATTCAATGTGTTCAGGGAAATAATAGCTGTTTATTACGATAATCATTCGGGATCTTTAGGTAAAATCTGTGGATAAAATAGTCATAATATGTTAAGTAGGTAGCATTCGAAGTTACCACTAAAAGTTAAAATAGCACTAAAAATTAATTGAATTTCCTGAATGTCAGTACTTTCCAAAAATTGTAGTACTAAACCAGTACTCTCCCTGAAGAATCTTTTCTTTCGAAATTCAAACATAGTCTTAGTTTGTAACTTACTATATCTAGTAATAATTATCTTTATATATTATTAATTTTAAATATATTTATAACTTGGTATTAATTTAATCCGATATTATAAATAACAGTTAGTTTCGAGTTTTCTTCGTAGTCTTGATGCCATAGAGAAAAACTGTGTTCTTGGATGTACACAGTTTATTTTACGAAGCGACATAAATAAACAAATTTAAGTCTGTGAGTATGAGATTTGTTTCTAGTAACGCTTCCTCCCGTGTCCCTTCATTCCTCCTTCCTCATTTTCTTCCTTTTCGCTTCCTCCGTTTACCTCAACAGTCCTCTTTGATACTTTATCCCCGTCAGACAACTAATCTTTAATACTGAAGTAAAAATATATAAATGTTCCAATAGATTGCCCTTATGGGAGGAAAAAGGAAATGTTGAAGAATAACTGAAAATTTGTCTTTAAAAGGCACAATGGTATGATGTTCAGTTGCAACAAACCACAACAAACAACAAACTATTTTTAAGTATATATGAGAAACAGCAGGGAACAACTGAGGCTACCCCGTGACCACGTAGCAACTTCTCCGACTTTGATGTATGGCGTGTAATCTATACGTACTTCTTCAGGCGCGAATGTGTAACTTTCCTGGTTAAGAAACATGGTAACACGTATTACAAATAAATATCCCTGTCCTTCATTTTCTTCGTTGCAGAACAAATATAGCCTGTAGTTTCAAATATGAGTTGTGTTCTGGGTTATTAAGCCGTGTAGTGGTTTGAGACGTTTCGGGAGAACATATCACCTCAAATTTCAGGGAAGTGTGGGATTTATGACAACTAGTACTTAAGTTTAAGCGACAACTTAAATTCAGAACACATTCTTATACACTACTTATTTAAAATATATTTTAATATTATCTTGCCTTTAGAGCTTATATATTTCAAGTGGCCATCTTTTCTGCTTTTCCAATTAAAATGTACGCATTTCATCAACGTCATTCGTGCTACATTCCCCGAATCTCATCCGCCTTGGTTGATCACAATTTGGTAAAAAGATACTGCACGTTTAACTTTATTAGCGAGATGATTTTTGTAACGTAATTATTGAACTTTTACTATAAGACAGAAAGTTTAATTTTAGAGGATATTTACGTGAGCTTCATTCTGTAATTTTGGTTGAAAAATTATGTTTGATTCAATAACAAGAAAACTGATAAACTCCTAAAAAAGAGCAATAATATTTAAAATAACATATAAATTTTAGCATAAAGAATTTACCTGTAATTATAAACGAAAAACGAATTTGTGAAATCATAATATGCCTTGTAACCCCATTAAATAAAAATAATGATTATGGCATTTAATGGCACACTACTGACCAATTGCCTGTCGAAACAAAATTCAATCCATTACATCAAACGCCCCCGGACTTCGTAATAAACTTTTATTATCCTCCCTTGAGCAGCTATTCCAAACTTAGGAAAGTGGGCATATTTAGGTCCTTCAGAAAGCTTAAAGCAGATAATCGATACAAGCATACGAAAAAGATCCATTTCGTTTCAAGGTTCAGCATGTCTAACGCCGTGCATATAAAGCGATCACAACTTTTATGAATTGCGAATCTCCAGTCTTCTTTAAACCTCAGTGGTGTCCATTTGCAACACTTTAACATCCACAAACTTTATTTTATCCACAATGTATTTATAAGTTTCTTACAATTCTCGAAATAAACATTGGTAATTTATCTAAAAACTGCACTGTTCGACCAATATTTTTAATGGAGACGTGATTATGGTGTATAAACTGATGTCTTAAATATTATTTAGACTAATTTCGTGCTTAAAAGGCTTAAATAGGCAAGAATTTACAACTTTCAAATTCGTTCCGATGTTACCACACTGATCACATCTCACTGGCGGAATTTCATGCCTTAAAGTTGACGTCATCTTGTTTAGACAAAAAAAAAATTGAAGATTTCCGTCTTCTGAGTTATAGCGCGAACCAAAAATACTTCCTTTAACCCTCGTAAATTGTAAGTGTAATTACTTTTTACGAGCCAGAAATTATTTGTTATGCATTTAAAATTATCATAAAAATAATTATTTCGCCGTATGAAGAATTCTGGTTTCAAATACTTTATGTTTGCAGCGGAAGTGATTTCTTAAGTTGCACTCGACCAAATGTAACGTGTTGCGAGTTTTCATACCACAATTATTTTTAGTTGATGTAGGCTACGTTTATAACAACATTTTTACTACGTGACTCAACAGCTGAGTCGTTTGTGCGTCATATTTGGCTCCTACGCTCAACCACCCAAAATGATGCCAATGCTTTGGATCGCTACTGGAAGATTTACGTTTTCATAATACCCTTACACAACGTCTTACATAAGAGAAGTACATATGAAAACGTTATTCATCTACGTCACATATTTACAATCCTGCATTATGCTTACTTATCTCCAAACCATCAAATTATTTGATCATTTAGAAAGCATGGAAGTGCTCTACTGACAAATTTCTGTGGTCACAGTTTATCACATTTTCATAATTGAATATTCATTGCTTTGCTGGCTTACCCGATGCTACGTTCTTGCAACTTGACACGACAAGTGGTTGGTATCGTACACAAGCAACCTCTTAATTCTCTTAATACAACGAAATAAATTCCATAGAACAAAATTCTTCTTTAGATGTTAATAGTTGCTCATCTCGTCATATATTTTCCATGTTGTACAAAACACCAAGATTCACTACCGTATTTACAAGACCCCGCTAATAGTTCATGTCTTCAGCTAGATTAATCCAGTTGAAAACAACCCAAACTACTTCTTTAAGAATCACTTTCATATTTTTCTCCACATACTCTTACGTCTTCTAAGTTGTGTATTACCTGCAGGGTTTCCAATCAAAAGTTTAAAAACCGCAAAAGAATATAAGTTAATTTTATAAAAATTCCATTGAAATACAAGTCAATCTTGTTCCAACCCCAAATACGTTGCGGTCAATGACTAATAAGTTTTAACCAAATAAACTATTTAAGTATATAAGCAAATTGTTTTCCTAAATAAAGCCCATATACATAGCCCTGAGCTATTTATGGGTAATTAGATGATATTTTTAATTTATGATCGGAGGCCAATGAGACATAGAACACACTAATATTATTTACCGCCTATAATACTTCTTAAATATGATTCTGTTCATATTGGCCGATATGCCAACATCAGATTGTTTCATAACTTAATGCTTAGACAGAGAGAGAGAGAGATTTTCGACCTTATGGGATAATATTTATGTTATGTGTGCGTTGTCATAATCGTTGCCATAGTGATAATGTTAATGGAATTTGGGCCCTATGGGATAATATTTATGGTCATGTGTGTTTACTTCCAGTTTTTCTTGGAGGGTAATTTACTAGGCATAACATATTTGCTGAAGCTTGTGAACTATTAAACTAGTTATGCAAATTTATTTATCTTCTTGTTACTTCCTTCTATTAGGTTCAAATATTCTAATCACTATTCTGTTCACAAAGAACATAAATGTAAAGTAATAATAATGAAGTCATTGAAACTTTATAAGGAACTGTTTTCATTGATTAAAGAAAAACGTGAAAGTAAGCATAATTAGAATTATTCATTATCTGTGTTATAACAGAATATCTGAATTAGCCTTGATGAACTTGGGAAAACCATGATAAATTTTAGTATATCGTGTACACGTGCCGAAATTCGAAGAATTCTATTAGGTGGAAGAGTTAAGCCGAATTGAACCTGTGTTTATTTTATAATCTTTTTATTGTTACATTTTTGTATTTATTATTGTGTTCTTGTGTTCTTCTCTCATGCTGTATCTGTAATTTGCCTAGTGGCTATTGATACAACACACTAATAATAAGGAACTGAATTAATAACAAATATTTTACAATAATAATTATATTATTTTAATTCATATAATAGCAGAACGTTATTTAACAACTTGGATAACATGTTAATTGATTTCACGCTCAATATCAACGTGGACAAAAAAGAAGACAGGAAAAAAACCCGGTCGCGATTTACATCACATTTTAAAAAGTTCTCACGTCTTCCATATTTGAATACTCATAGGCAGAAATTAAAATAATTTAGCGTATTTCCTAATGACATAATCGTCTGCCGAATTTCACGAAAAACACGCATTCCTTTTAGAATTTTATTAAGTGGATGAGATGTGTCGTATGTTTTTCGTTATTACTACCTATATCCTCGCAGACCTGCCTAATTATCAGCTGCGGGTGTCCTCTGTCTGGACCTGTAGTGAAATTCTGTGTGCACTTAAGCGCCACGTCCAATAATACTCTACTTTGCTAAAACGCCAATGACTGTCTACTGCCAACTGATTTTTTCGACCTGTTCAGGGTTAAATATTTGGCACTACTGTAAATTCTTTATAGTCGGTGACGTGGGGTCACCGTTCTCAATTATTCGAAACGTAAACACAATAGTTTCAAAAGTTGTCTTAACAGAAAACTAAACTTCTTAAACGCTCCGTCTAGTTTCTTGGTATACTTTGGGGATTCGACTCGTCAGTTAACAAGTCTAAGATGTCAAATTCTGTAAGGTTTATTCACCCATTACTGAAGACGCTAATGTAGTGGGTCATTATACTTGTTATTTCAAAATTGAGATAATCATCTATACTGAACAAGACACAACTAAAATAAACATAACACTCTTCACTATATATTATTATAGTGATCAAATGTAGAGGATGGGATGAGATGGGACAGGACGTGTAGAGCGCATGGGAGATACGAGAAATCCATACGAAATTTTAGTCGATAAACGCAAAGAGAAAAAAACTAGTCGTACATTTTTGTATATTAAAAAATGGCCTTTGAGTGTGGACTGAATTCAGTTGACTCAGGATAGGGACCAGTGGCGGTATCTTGTGAGCACGGTAATAAACACTAGTTCCATAAAAGTTGTAGAACATGAGGGACTATTTATTTATTACCTTCTCAAGAAGAAACGTGTTGCATGGAGTTAATATAACTAACTAACTGACTTACGGAACCCGAATGTTCATCACCGAATTAATCAAAGCCCTCTGGGCCAACAAATATTATATGATAATTACAAACGACTTTTAATGTGTGGATTGTGCCTTGCTATAATTATTTGTCCGTTCCTTGTGTATACAATGTAATAGTTTCGGGAAGTTTAATTTACTTTATTTTAAGTGTATATAAACTTTTTTGAGATTTTTACTTACATCCTTGATATATTTAAAATGTGAAGGTAAATATCGTAATGTTTAATGTAGCTAAAACTGTAGGAAACGTTATGTCTATTAGCTGTTAATTTAATTAATAATCGTGATTAAAAACAATTGTTTGTTATTTTAGTGGATATATTTAAATTATTTACATCTTAAATACATCTTACGAAACTTAAGACTGAGAAATATAATAAATCTCGAAGCTATTTAGATGGTACTTTTTCTCAGTGATTTGGATAGGTGGACATTTTCTGACGCCAAAACAAATATTTTTCCTATGTGACCCAGTTCGTGATCCGAGGCCTATATTTAAGAGGGGGGTATATATAAATTAATAAGCAGAGCTTTGCTATGGGAGAGGTAGCGTGGTATACGCATATGAGGAGCGAAGCATACTAGAAACACCACTGCACTAGCAGTTGTGTAACTTTACCTGCGTCGCACCAAATTTGGATAGCGTCGCGACGCAGTGTGGGCTTGGCTTTGGTATTGGCGACCTTCCAATAGCTGTACCCCCACGCTTTATCTGTCTGCCACCACATCCTCGCCAAGACTTGCAGTGCCGTAGTGGGCGCGGCCCATACCATGTCTTTATTCTCAAAATGTGAACAAACAGTGAAGCCTGGATTCATGTCAAAAAAAGTTTCGGTACTGATTTCAAGGAATCTTCGATTGCTATACCTAAATTGAGCAGAGTCTTTCGTGAGTAGCTAACAATTCGCTGGTCAAGAAAATTTTTTAGAACTTTACGGAAACCGAAGATCCATTACCATTTCACAATAACCCAGCACTCTTCCCTATCCATCTTAATATTATCCACCTATCTCATCTTTCTTGACTTTATCACTGTAATATTTAGTGAAAAGTAAAATCATGAAGCTCCTCATCATGTAATTTTCTCTATTGCCTCGTTACTTCCTCCTTCATACAACTAAATATTACCATAAGCACTTTTTTAAATCAAAAACCTTCTATCTTTACTTCCCTTATTGAGAGAGACCAAGTTTCACACTCATACATAACTACAGGTTAAAATATAGATTTCTAGATGTTTATATTAATCCCTTGCATGTTTCTGTTAACATAAACTCAAGATTTATGCCATAAAAAGCATACAAACAAGGCCCATAGGCTGCATGAAAATTTGTATAGTGTATCTGCCGACGTTATTATTTACATATTGTAAGTGTAATATAAAATATCTGCCACTGATCAGTCTTAAAATTATTTAGACTATTATGTTATATATAAAACCAATATCCATTATACAAAGGTGCACAACTAGAAAGAATTCAATGTTGAAGATTTATAAATAGGTTCATGCTTCAGATGCTGTTCAAATTCAGAAATTTGGGTGAGAAAACTATCAAATTTGGAGATTTGAGGTTATCACAGTGGCGAAGATGTCAACGTTTTGGTCTTCGAGTAAAAACACTACATGAATTTGTAGGCAGATAATAGATGATTCAGAGAAACATGCCGTCTCCATCTTCAGTCCTAAAGATTAACACAATATGTTTCTATTAAATGTTTTATATCTGTCTACAAGTCCACACAACATTACTTTCCAGAAGACCAACGCGAATTTGATGTTTCTTTTACCTGTCACATTCACACTTACCGTTTACCACTTTCTAAACATTTATCAAACTATGTTTCAGCTATCTTCAGGTCTGATACATCATTGCATTCAAGAGTTACTTTCATTCTTTGTTCAGCCCAAAATTGACACATAAAACCTGATGATGGCCACACGTTGCGTAAACGTGTAACTCGATAAACACTCAGAGTGGTAAACATTATGTGTCAAAGTGACAGTTAAAATAAACATTAGGTATCTGAATAGTAACACATGAGGATGATGCATTGTAGAACAAACACGGACATCAGAAAATTCCATTGCAAACATCATTATTTCAACCAAAATAAAATACAGGAAACATGGTTCCTTGTATCCAAACTTACAGAATTCCAATTATGCATCCTTGTTAAACAAATGGTAACAGACTGTTTCTTATCTGTTTATAAATTTTAATGTTAATTTTTTTGCTTTATTTCAGGTCAGAAAAGTAATCCCCGCCATTAAAAATGCCTTTTAAGCCTGTGGAAAACCCCAAGTGCCCCAAGTGCGGCAAGTCTGTGTACGCTGCTGAGGAGCGAGTCGCAGGAGGGCTGAAATGGCACAAGATGTGCTTCAAGTGTGGTAAGTACTGTTCCAAACATCTGCACATATAGCAATTGTTCAGTGCTGTAATATTCGTATGAGCGATATGAATTTTCTTATTCAAACGAAGCTTTGACCAAGTACGTTATAAGTGGGACACAGTTGTCATAATTTTAAATCCTAATCCCTGTTTATTCTAATTTATTCTAAAGGAAACATGAAAACAAAGGAACATCTTCAGAAATCTAATAATTAAATAGTAATTTCATCGATGATACCTCGTAATTTACGAACACTTATGTTAAAATATATGAAAACACAGCTTTTCAAGACAGTTATTATTTTGTTGTTAAAACTAATAATAAATATCACAGATTACTACATAAGTATGTAAAACTCATTATGGTCAAAGCTGTGCTGCTGTCTATTTGACATCAAAAACAGATACCAGTGGTGGCAGGCGGTGATAGTAATGGTAGCTTAGGATGAATACTATTCATATTTATTCTATTTCATATAAAATAAATAGTTGTTTGGAAGTTTGGTAGACATGTGATGATAGGGTACAAAGGGCAGTGAAATGGAAATATCCCCCATTCCAGCAAATAAACATGTTAATGATTAATTTTAAGGCCATCAGAGTAAAAGGATATGGTCTGTTATGAAATATTATTCTGATATCTGCATGAAGAAAGTAAGCAAAACTGTGAGAAAATTCAGGACAGCCATTTAACTGGCCAATATTGAAACAAGACACCTCCAGAACAGAAAGTTAGACCTAATCTTGTGAAATTAAATAAACTTTGAGAAATTTGTGAAATCGTATGGCAATGTATTCAGAATGATAGGCTATTTTTAATATTATACCATTATTTTGAACTTCACAAAGGATGTTAACATTTACAGTAAAGAAATTGATACTTAAATGTTATTTCTTTGTATAAAGATTTCAGACCATTTCTCATATTTCTGTCTCCTAAACCACAAGCTACAAGTGGATAATTTACTGTATGTCTGAAACTTTATTCTTGTGGAAATACAGAGAGTTCCATGTTACTTGGGACCTACCTACTAACATGTTATAACAACATTCTGCTTTGCGACAAACTAATTATCTAGTAGTTGGTTCTGTCATTGAGGGATTCATGTTAAATGGGATACCTAGCATTATAATTTCCTTCCCAGAAGAAAAACAAAACAGCAAAATCAATTTCAACTTCCTACATCCATTGTTTTTTGTTTTTGTTTTATTTTTTCAAAAATCTTAAAACTTTAAAAATCACTATATTTCAAAGAATGGTTCTTTCCATATATTTAGGTAGAAAAGTGAGAGACACCTACTTTGTTGCAGACTGAGCTATTCCCAATCTGTCGACAGATTTGTTTTATCTGAATGAAAACAAAGAAAGTAACATTCTTTGAAACACTGTGATTTTTAAGACTTAAAAAAAGCAGATGATGTCTAAAGTCTAAAAGAAAGACAGTAGCAATGTAAGACCATTGCCAGAGGCATTCATAGAAGAAGAAGAAGAAGACCAATCTCACTTTTACAAACTCTATCTGTGGATCTTCAGAAGTCAATGACCCGGGCAGCCACAGTGCTCTGAATGTGACAATTTGGAACGTTGCCCAACTGATACAGGTTACTCCATTGTCCTGGCAAAACATTTGAATGAAACTAAAGTGAGGGACTTGAACCGTAGTGGCTGAGTTTTGAATTTTTCTGCAAATCTACTGTCAAGTGTCCTTGTAAGCCAATCAGCTTCAGAGAGTTGGTGGATAAAGTATTTAGTTAATTCGAGCACGAAGCTGACGCTGTTTTTATGTGTATATCTGCTCCACCCACTTTTATTCGTGTTGGCCACTTTATGATATGTCTGTCAAATGGAGATACTCATTGATAACTAAGTAACCAGGTTTTGAGATAGAAACAATTACGTTGCTGGAAGAATTCACTATGCCTATTCCACAAGGTATTTCATTCTACATGGTAAAGCTAACATGAACAACAAAGTCGTTATACAGTTCAGTAATTCACATAGTTTCTGCTAGTATAGATTCAAAATACATTAAATTGACCAATACAAAGTCAGTTTCACATCCTTAAGGTATTTGTAATTGTTAATATAAAAAGTTCCACGTTCAATTTTTTTTTGGGGGGGGGGGATCGGCATAAAATGACATACTGACTTCAGTAAAACCCACTCCCGCGTCTTTAACCCCCACACAATATTAAGTTCGTTCTACGCGGATTCACCGAACGTGCCACTCTCGAGGAACGTATCCCCACATTGGACGAGGGTTTACTGAGATCGGTTTAACACACTAGCATTTATCTCTATTTATGACGTGCATGCTTTCTGTAATGTTTGTTCATGAAGAAATGTTCATTACATGAGCAATTAGTTCTCCTACGGACATTTTTTAAAATACAAAAAATATCAAAACGCTGAATGAAGCAATTTGTATTAATTATGACTTACTTCCAAAGTCCAGTCTTCGCTTCAAATGTTTCGGAAAACTGCTCACAAACAATGGTCTGCCAATGCTGACAAACTGTGACTGTAAAACCGTAAGAACAACTCCAAAAAACACTTTTGCACCCAAAACTTGAAAACCGCGCTCTCTTAACACGCCATCTTTTTTTCACTGTATGTTAATTTCTAATCTGACCAACATAACGGCGCGAAATATAAAATCATTCACGGAATATATTACTCAATAACACATCTATGTCATTTTAAGGTAGTCTATCCTAGTTCATTTGTAAAATTGACCACAGATAATTTTCGAATAAAATTAGGGTTTTTTTCACTGTTCTTCCAAACTTATAACAAATTCAGATCAGAAGGTCTTTTACAGCAAGATATCTCAGGCATAGCTTGGGAAGGGTTTTCCAAATAAGATTTCTCAGTATAAAAATTTTGTTTTCAGATATGGTAGTGCACAAATTATTTTTAGACTTAAGTGTCAAAGAATCTTTTAACATTCGTCTTCCAAATAAGCTATATAGATATTGTCTTGGAAGGAAGTACACACACTTAAATGAGATATTAAATGATTTCAAGTGAAAAAATGTATCATTTATTTGTTCATTTATGATGGTTCAAAAATTATGATTAGTCAAAGGTAAACTGTAAGAGGGCTAATGCTGAAATTCACTATAGATTGGATACATTAACAGGATAAATGTTCTTGGTTAAATGCATGAACAATCTTGTGATCAAGGATACATGATTATGTAGATACAGTAACTCTCATTTATTATATAACTACTTTCAAATTTACAATAAATGTTGAAACTAGTCAAAGATGGCTGTTTTCTAGGTTGTAGCACCAGTAGTCTGGTAAAATTTAACCAACATTTTAGAGGTTAAAATGACTCATCACAATTAGTTATCACCCAGTTGATGGAAGTAGTAAGTATGTCTGAAACATCTGTGTACAAGACTACACAGCAACCAATAGGTAACCTTCTTCACTCGCCACCATGAAAACCTCAAATTCTAATTAGTTAAATCTAGTCATTTGGGTGTTAAGTCACTGGTAATGCTGCTCTGTGCATAGGCATGTGCAATAAACTTCTGGACTCCACCAATTGCTCTGAGCATGAAGGTGAGCTGTTCTGCAAAGTGTGCCATGCACGCAAATATGGCCCCAAGGGATACGGATTTGGTGGTGGTGCCGGTTGCCTTAGCATGGACCAGGGAGAACATCTCACCAAGGAATCTGAATCGTGAGTAGGAATTACAACTTCTATATTGTAACATTAATGTATAAGTCTACCACATTTCATAAAAGTTAGATAGATATTGTGTGACAGAAGATACATTTTACATGTTGTTTTCAGGTACATGAAGAAATTAAACTTATAATATTACAGTCTGAGTTTTGTGGTCAGACATTTTAGTGTACTCTTTATATTATGAGTAAAGGACAGTGATCCAGTGTTGACTGTACTATAATTTTCTGCCTTGCATTCCAATGTTTTATATATTTGAGATTCTCATAGCAGTGAAGTTGGTAATACCAATTTTTGGATGCGATCACATAGTGTCACAACACAGAAGACAATGATTGACATCCCAGTATTTCTTTATATATTATATATATATCTCCACGCCAAAACTATCAGAAACAATAAGATGATTTGTGTTCGTCTCTTCAGTCTTCTTACAAATAATACATTCAGAGTCCCATGTAGTCCTTGAACAGCATACAGCTCATTTTTAAAAAATTAGATAGACATGGATTATCACAAAGTAAACTATTCCAGATGTAAAATAATCTCCAAGAAGCTAATACTCTGTGAGGTTATTACCACTACATAGGAATGAAGTAGAATTTTTATATTGTATAAAATTAAGTTGATCTGGTACTATTAATTCAAATAAAAGCTTTAACAAGTAAGTGAGGAAACCAGTTAAATTTTATCACCAAGTTTAGTAAAGCAAATATGCTGTTTGCATAAATGCATAAGTAATGGTCTTTATTCTGTCTTATTGCTTTTAAAATTCCATGCCAGCAATGACATTTCAAATTGGGAATAAAGAATATGAACTTATAAACAGCTCCGTAAATATGACCCTATATAATATATCTTACACAGGATTTCAAAGCATAACAATTCCATCTTACGATATATTTTTTCTATACCTTATTTAAAATAAATTAGTGTTGTTTCAATAAAATATGATTAATTAGTTCATAATATAAAATATTGTTTATTGTCATAAAAGTACATTAATATTTAATAGTACAATAAATTGTGAATCTGAAATTTTTTAAACCAGAATATTTTTCTTAAAACTTTGCATACCGTTTAGTGTATTAGAATATAGAGTGAACAAAACCAACAACTATTAACACTAATGGACACTATTGCCATACACGTTTCGACCGCAAGAGGTCATCATCATGCTCGAAGCATTTGACTATATGTATTAATTTCCCTAATGCCACTGACGATGACCTATTGAGGTCGAAACGCGTATGGCAATAGTGTCCATTATAGTGTTAATAGTTGTTGGTTTTGTTCACTCTATATACAGAATATTTTTCATTTTATTATTATTTTAAAAATAAACCATGTATCAGACTGATTTTTCTGATAAATTTATTCATTATTAAAAGTGTATAACAGTGCAATGAGAAAGTGTTACATAAATATAAGATATCTTTGGCTATTTTTTTCTTTTTACTGCATTAATCAACACGCACCACTTGTTATTTGTTTATCAGTATGATAATCTTGAAACAGAGTTTAACTATTCAGCCATTTTAACAGCTGCACAGGTCTGTACTTCAGATTGTCTATTAAATTTGGTCATTACCTTGTCCCATATCAATTAATCAAAGATAATTAGACTATAAAATCTGCTATGAAACATTTGCTCTTTTTATCCTAGCCAAAATATGACTTGAGCTTTAATGTATGTACACAGAATCACAAAATGTTCACATACTGAATTGAACTGGTGTAGAACAAATGTGTTTCTTATCATTAAAGATTTTCATATTAGTGAAGATGTCTGTGGTGGGTGGTCTTCTGCGTTGTAACACTATGCAGACTTATAGGTGGGCAAAAACGTTTGCTTTTCTCTTATGGAGTGTATGTATTTGTTTTTATTTTTTCAGTGTAACTATTGTAATTTTCACAAAACAGGTAAATGAAATTAAAAAAAAAATATGTTTTGAAATGTGACTTATTTGCCCCCACAAGTATTGTGGAAGTAAATAGCACATAATGCCGTACCTAAATTTCATGCTTTCTGTCTAACAATATCCATCTAGTTTTAAATCAAAATGTAACCTGTTACATGAATAATGTATTCAGTAGTTATATAACATGTTGCCAAAGGAGATTCTAATGATAATGCATCAGAATATAATGTGAACATTACAAATAATAGATAATATAAGCTAGATCATATTGACTTATTTTCATATCTTTTTGAATAATTTAAAAGTTACTTTGTACTAGCTTTTTATCAACAGAATCTTCTTTCTGAATTTCATGAGAGTGTTTTTTCTTAGATGCAATATGTAAATTTCTACAGTAAATGCAGATGTGTTTCTTGATTATAGCTATCCAAAAGATTTGTAATTTATAACCAACTTAAAATAAAGGAAATTTTTAATTTCTCCCCTTTACATATACCGATTATCAACTTAAAAGAAAACAAAAGTTTTATTTATATTCATTAAGGTTGTAGTCAGTTGATATTTTAGACTCTTCTTTTCTAGCATGTTCTAACATGCTTTGGGAACATGGGATATAAGCTTTAGAGTATGAGAAGTTTCCTTTCAGAAAACATGTAAGAGGGCGTTTCCTTATCTTCATTGTTCTAACATTCATATTATAGTCCACACAATATTTGTACACAACTCTTATTTAATTACATTTTATGGAATTACCTTACATTTTGATTAAGTTCATTATCTGCAACCCATGAGACCCATTTTCCAAACATTCATTGTGTTTTTACATATTTATCCTTTGAAACCCTTACAGAGATCAAGGAAATGTTTGTGTATAACTTTGTATATAAAAATATTTTAGATGTTTCTACATACAACTTTGAGAAATGTAGATGAAATTAAGTGGTAAATTTTGGAAGTATACACATACAGAGATTCAAGAAGTCCTGGGAAGTACTTATTGCATAAAGCTATAACATTTGTCGTATTTAATTCATAACTTATATAATTGAATTTAGTTATCTGCTCAGTTTTTGGTGATGAAAAATATTAAATGTAGCAGCAAAATGATACCCCAAAGGAGCTCTTGAAACCTCTATAAATGGGACACCTAACACATGTTTCTGTATATTGTCTGGTGTACAAACAAAATTCTGTCTTGTGTAGGTTCCAAGACATATGTCATTTTGAATCCTGCACTTTGGTATCTTGTTAGTATGTGAATGACTCACCTTTGCATCTTACTCCTCACCCAGATACTGACGAAGGGAATATTAGTACATAAGGAGAAATATGTTTTAATTTAAATATTTAATTAAGACTGTCAACTAAAAATCCAGATCTTGGTTCATCAGGTTTTTAAGATGCTACATGCTGTTTAGGTTGTCATAATATAAAATAATATTTCTCCACTTTAACCTTTGTCATATATGTATAGTAGATTCAAATTCTGATATTACGGTCTGCTCGCTGGACTTTGGCTCCAGGGATCACACGTAAAATGTGTCACATTGACAATAAAGTTTTAGCAGTAATGATTATAATATGTCATCTGTCTAATATTAATTTGAACTGTATAATTAATTTAAAGTAGATTTTAGCACAATTAATATTCACATAACATTTTTAAAAGTACCAATCAAGATTTACTACCATCTGTGATGATACAGAGGCAAGATAAATTATTTACATTTAGGTAGTATCTGATTTGAATCCTGGCTGGAGATGTTCTATCCAGATTAAATTTTACTAGTTGTCTTCAGTGACTTCAGGAAATCACCAGGTTAATAATTTAAAACTGATCACAGCTGTCTCCCCATCTTTCCCATTGCATCATTCATAACCAGCATTCTGTATTCCATTAAATACTACGTTACCTGAGCAGCGTAAAGAGTATTGTAAAATACTTACTTGATACTTACTTAGGCGACCCATTCTTCAATGCCTTAAGCATCTGCGGGTCCCAACTTTCATTGGCTTTGATCTATTAGACATTTGGTAGGACTCCTTGGATGAGTGATCAGCCCGTTGCAAGGCCTCTACCTGTACACAGGACAGCACAACACAGAAAGATGCGGACAAACATCTATGTCTTGAGTGGGATTTGAAACCACGGTCCCAGTGACCAAGTGGCACAAGGCCCATGCCTCAGACCACGCGGCCACTGTGACAGCATTGTAAAATAACTGAATTAAAGAACAAAATAGAAGTGCTGTGAGGCTTAAAAGATGAAATTGAGAAGATAGTAACATACTCAGCAAAAATCTGACACAGAACAACCACAACCTTCACTTACGTGGTACTTAAAAAAACAAATCTAAAGTCCCCGAAAATTATGTTCATTTTTCCACACATATGTCAAAGCAGTAGTTTAAAATAACAAGAAATGTTTGCCGGGTACACAACAGATAATAATCACACAAATTGCCATTGAGGTAACCTGCTTGGTATTCATGTTACAAACATTTCCCATCATCCTTCTGGAATTTATGTAAGAATTATCCATGTTATTTGCTTGGTCAGTTAAGAAACCTTGCCATAAATCAACAGTACAAGGATGTATTAATAATTGTGCATTTCATAACTCCAATATTGGAAAATAATTATTGTTTTATAAAATGTGACACATTTTATTTGTGCATGATAAAGAGATTCAGAAACGTCATTATTAACTTTAACATTGTGTAAATAAATATTGCTAAACATGACTTAAAGAGCAATTTCTTCTCAAGAAATTTCTCATGTAGTGAGGTATATTCTAAATAAATGAAATAGGACATATAACAGTATAAAATTCACAAATAACCATGATATGAATACTTCTCCATACAAATTTTCATGAACTAAGAACACTAGTATCATCAATGTTGTGTTCATATTCTTAATTATTGACAATTTATGCTTTATGAGGTTGTGAAATTAAATAATTTTATAAAACACTAAGATGTGTCACTTCTTAAAAGACAAAAAAGTTTCTACCAGTCTAAATGGTGCTAAATCCCAGAAGTTGGCCATTTTCATGTCTAAATTAAGAATGTAATTAGAAACATGTGAGCCTTTCAATCTGTTATTGCAGAGGACTGAACTGTTGATTTGTTTTAACCTTGAAAGCAAGTTTGATCCTTGTGTGTAGTGCATGCTCTGACTGAGGTGTTTTGCACCTCTGTTTCTTCTCACATACAGCAACTAAGTGTCCTGCCCATTGGTCCGCCCGCGTGTGCAAGCAACAAGCCCCGCTCCCTCAGTCTGTCTCGTACGAAAAATACGTACGTGATGGCACATGTGGCGACGGTTGTCCTATGGAGCTTGCCACCATCGTGTCACATCGTCCATCAGTTTGGTCATCACCAGCAAAGACCACACTCACACAAACACATAAAAAAAACACGTACCATATACACATATTTGTACACAAACACACAATACACTTAAACACATTCACAAACATGAATTACCCCCAAACCTTCTGTCTCTAACCTGTAAACAATTTAACATGCAACCTTAATTTGTCTTTTTTTTAGCATGATCAAGCGCTTCCCTTTGTGGTAAAATGGTTTCCAAACTAGTGTAAAACACAGTTTAAAATTTTAGTCTTGTTTGTGTTTTCCATAAAATATAATCTTTGGTGTTCTAAAATTGCCATAACATAATTTTTGTTTATAAGAGCAGGTTAAATTATGCAAGCTTAATCAAGAAGTTTGGTGACCAATACCAATAAGAAGAAATAATAAAACATTCCCATAATATCAAGTTTACTGATATTTTTGTTGGGGGTTTTCTACATTTTTACTAGAAATTAATGACCCTTTTATTAATACATTTGCTTAAGTAACAATGGAACACCACACATGGTTTCGATGCATAAATAACATGGTTTAGTTAACAGTTAAGATGTAGTCAGAAGAATTGGAACCATTAACCTTTTATTTCAGACCATACAGAATTTTGACAATTGTGCTTAACCTCAACCAGAGTAACTTGTTTTTATATTTCTAGGTGGCATAAAAATTTTGAACTGCAAGAGATTCTAACTCCTTGGAACGCTTGATCAGTTCCCAGTAATAGTAACCCATATACTAACAATTCTTCCAGTTATACCTAACTGATAATCTGCCTACAATAATTATTCCTACACTACTTCTCCATTGGTATAGTCTTCAGACAGCCTGTTCTATACCACCTTGTCTCTTGTCGTTAGGTACAGCAAATCGTAGATATACACTTGACCTACAGAACCATGTTGGTAATGTTTTGCTGTCGGACCCAAAAGGAGACATACACCTTGTAGAGTATTATATTTTTAATTGTTTCAAGTACATTTTACCAACACTTTTTAATGTAGCATAATTCAGACCGACTGCAATGTTTTTAATAGTACAATGTGCTTCGAATCACTTTGAATTCCATACCATATAAAATTTTACTATTTATATGTGAGGATATCACTTAAGTCATTCTGTAAAATATTATGGAATGAATCTAATAAAAAAATTAATTAAAGGACCAAAGAGATTGACTGTTTTCATGTTTCAGCTCAGTTGAGCTGATAAATAATTGACTTAATTAAACAATGTTAGGCAATATTTATGTTTGAAAAATGTTCAAAAAACATTTTTTAATTCTTACTCTTCAAACAGAGAGAATTTTTCGTTTTCTTTAGTACCACATAAGTACAATTACCTCAGTTTGAGATGAAGCATGGAAAGCCAAAGCCAGTTATCTGTTCTTACACATTACCATAGATCCTACATAAATGCTCTCTTGTTTTCCTGCAAATAATTTTAATATCATTTTCTTGTGAGGTGTGGTGTCTCAAGGCACTATGCTTTAGTAACTATAATTGTTTCAACTTAAGGGAGTTTTTTTTCTGATCTCACAGAAAAAAATTCTTCATTTTAGGAAATTGGCTGTCATTTGTTCAGTGATTCCTTGCTATAATCTTTGGGCTTACATATGGTAGCCATGTTTAAAATCTAGTTGCAGCTCTATAACCGTACTTTTAATGAACACCAATAAGTCTGTAATATATTATCATACCAAGTAATTTGTTCACATGACAAATTTACAGTGTGACATTGTTTGTTTTAAATCTGCTTATCATTAAAGTATTTTTGTGAATACAGAAAGGTAGTCACTGCGATTCAAACATCAAAGTTTATCATATATGATTCATCAGCACCAATTCTGTGCTGGGAATCTGTCCAGAATGTACCTGCTGTACTTTCTTATAGCATTGCAATTTGATATTATTTTATCCATGTAAATGTCTGTTATATGCAAATGAAGACTACTCACTGCAAGTCTGGTGTGCTTACATTAAAGTATATGCAAAATCCCAACACACTCATTAATTTTCATCTTAACCTGCCTTCTACCCCTGGTAGTGTTTCTTGTCACTAACTTAAAACTTTATTGAACACACTCAAAAAATTATTTCTAGATATGCACAACACTGATTCTACTTTATTTTTCTGTTACATGAAGGGAAACTATTTACACTTATTTTATATTTTGTGTTCTTTACATAGCAAGGAATCAAGGTACAAAGCATCACGCCTAAGACAAAAGTTCTGTAATTTATTTTGGCTTCTCAGTGCCAGTCTTTTAAATTTATATAAAAGTGCTACATAATATAGTATAGTTTTATTTCAAATAAATCATTCATGAAGATCAACATTTCTGTGGATATCCAAATTTTTTATTGTAAATGTCATCTACAAATGTTCTGCTTTTGTACTGTGAAGTTGTATGTAGCCGATTCCAGTCAAATATTATAATGATACACAACATGGTAAACCAATGTAGGCTTCACATAATAGAAACTCAGCCACATACCAGAAGAATTACTGTATAAAATGGGAGAGAAACTACCTTAAACTGTAGATAGAAAGGAAACTTTAGTGGGCATCAGGTGTTACGAGGCTTCATTGAAAGCTGATAAGAATTCAAGGACAAAAAACGGGTGAGATTATTAAAACAGCTTAAATGCAACTGAGGATGTTTGTTAACAGCTCACAAAATGTGCATGCATGTGGCAAATATACTAGGCTACAACCTCTTCTTAGTTTCCACTTATGTTTCTTTTCATGGGATTTAAAAGTCTAATAAACTGTACGGAACATATTTTTGTGTCTGTCGTCGATGAAACGTTTGTTCTGTACAATTCCAAAGACTTCAAAGTACCTGAAATGTAAACATAAACAGGGACATAATAGCTGCTAAAAGTAACCATAATCTAGATGCATTGCTCATTTATCATTTGGTATGCATCATCATATGCTTCTTTTGCTTTCATATTTAAAATTTTTAATGTGCAACACTTAGCAGCAAAGCATCTGTCTGCATTATGGATATATGTATCATGCAAGACTTCATGCCACAAATGCCCCTTTGTTTTAATATATTTGAGTGGCATGACATTTGTTGCTCTTTCTTGAATGTAAGTTTAGTCATATTGTAAATAAGAATTTTATTATTGGGAATGGTTATCTGAATCTTTATTTTATATGCTAGTATTTTTTTTTTTGCACCATAAAATATTTAAACACATTTTAAGAACTATAATATCTGATTTAGATATATTAATGTATTATTTTTTAAAAATGAGCAGGGTTATAATTTAAAGATTAACTTGTATTTAAAGATTTTATTATATTATTATAAATACAAAATAAAATATTGTTGGCTTAAAAAAATTATTTTGGTTTCATATTACTAGAGCAAAATCTGAGTGACTTTAATTTTGTAATATTTTTGCACACATTGATAAGGCAAATAAATAATTATGCAGAGAGAAATGTATAAATTGCAGGTACATTTGAAAAACTACATGGAGAATGGAAGAATTTATATAACACACAAGTTTTGTAGGGAAACCTCTTGCAATATAGGAACAAGATTAAGATGGGATGACAGTATTAAAATTGATTTTATAGAAGTAGCTAATGTAAATTGGGATAAACTGGCTCTGGACAGTGTCAAACAGTGGGATTTTGTGTTTGTGGTGACATACTTTCATGGTAATCTGGCAAGTATAATGTAACCACAGTAAAAATATCTTTTTGAGACCATGTGGATTTGGGTATTGGTAGAGCGGAATGGCAAAAACTGGTCCAGTATTTCGATAACAAATGTAGTTTTATGTCTACATTCATATTTTTCGCAGTCACGTTTTTGTCATGATTGCTAAATAATGAAATAAGTTAAAATTTAGTCAGTCAGTCAGTCAGTCCAGTATATCTGTTGGTGCTCCAAAATAAGAATCAATTTGGTATTATTATAGATAATATGTTATTTGAATTCTGTTATATTGAGACTATGACATGGTTATGCAAAGTGTTTGAAAATAGTCTTTCATAAAATATTCATGGAAATTTGTTACATACCACCACAAAATACTTTATATTAAACATAACTTCAAGACCATAATTTAGGACAACTATTTCACAGGCATGTTGTTAGAGTTCGGATAATTTGTATGACATCCGTGTAATGTTAGTATTAAGAAGATGAGTCATGTTGTATCTTATATTCTCATAATTTTTATATGTGAATATTAATTTGTGCTTTGTATTTTACTGTAAATCGAATATTAAGTAAGTTTATAATATGACATTAAATTGAGTCACATGTAACAGAAGACAGGACTTGTTACATTTGATAATAATACCATCTGGTATGAGACTATTTTTTTTTTTGTTTCTTGAATGGAATGTTTTTTGTTATCAGATTTAAGAATTTAGCAGAGAATTCACAAAGAAAAAACATTTTTATAACAAAAATTGGAAAGTAATTTGATGAATACGTATAGTAATATGCTGCCTGATAATTGGAACATATTGTAACATGAGAGTAACGTGGGAATATCTTTTAATTTATAGTGTTGTCACATGTCTTGATGTGACAATGGGAAAACATAAAGGAATGTGGGCAATAATTTCACGCTTTTGACAAAAAGACATAAATTTAAAATATCAAAATGTCACACTGCATTGCACACATCAAAGGAATTTAATTTAATATAAAAAGTTTATCTTTTGTTGCCTTATTTTTAACTTTTCTATTTTATACAAAAGTATGAGCACAATTTACTGCTATGTACTGATAAAACAAAGCTCTCAGCTATGAGACAGCAAGAACAGAAAGATGTATTTCTCCAGTCACACAAAAAGTGGGACATCAGTTTAAGTTCAAAAAGAGAAAGTTGATGACAATGAATCTTTAGTTTTTCTATAATTAAAATAAAAATAATTAGGATATGTTAAAGCCAGCAATATTTTAATCTTTTTTAATATACTTCGACATTAATATGTAAAATTATGGGTACCTGATACTTAGATTAATCCATTAAGTGTTGCACACCATATACACAAATGCGCTGATACTGTGACATGTCAAAAGCCTGCTTTTATTAACTGTTTTAATTGGTATTTCTGACCCTGGCCCATGCTGGTACAAGTAATGGGATAAGGAAAGTGCCCTCATCAGTTAGCAACCTGTTCTGACGTGAAAATAAAATGTTAGAAGGGGATCGAATAGTTGTTTAAAATTAAGTATACAAAAAACACCCTCCATGAATCTGGACAATAATTTATGTTTAATCCTGCAGCCCTGTGTATTTGTGGATGCCAGAGATATTACTGCAAGTTCAACCTTTTCCCATTGCTTACCTTCATTGGTCTTTAATCCAGGGACCCAAAACAGGTCTGTCTAAATGCATAGAAGCTTAGTTTCCATGTTAGGTCATGGGTATATTTCCTTTTTATAATAATATAATAAATGTCTAAATTAGTAGCAAATTAAAAATTGATTTCAAGTTTAATTCTATAGAAATGAATGAAATTTAGCTATTGTAATGAATAAATAAGTACTTTATATGTTCCTCTTGACAGAATTACAGTATATACACTCTGTTCTGGGTTCCTGTACATGTCTCTTTCATTTCAGGTTGAGACTTCATCATATAACTAATAGTTATTAATACAATGATTTATTTTTATTCATTAGTCATTTTTATATAGCTGGCTTTTTTCAGATACAGTAGTGTAACTAATAACATTAATACCTGAGACAAATGAACTGCAGTGATGCATATAACATTAAGCTAAACCTATTTTCATGCTTCTACTTACTAAGAGGCTTTCATGCTACTTTTGCTTATATTTCTCTAATGTATATGAATTATATTCAAAAGAAATTAACCCCTAGAGTGCTTGCTAACTTTAAATTTTTAAAATGTCAGCAAAGAAAATACAAGTAAATAAATAAAATAAAAGTTTTTGATGAAGAGACTACAAAGTTTAATGTCAGTAAATTACATTCTGCTTCTTGACATTATTATTATAATATTTCAATATTACAGCTTAAATGTGATTATTTTTTTTCTCTACATGAGATATTTTTGGCTTTGCTTAACATGTAACTACTTATATGAAAGCATTTATAATTCAAGAATGAATTAGTGCAGATTTGCATATAAAATTAAATGATTTGGACATGGATAGAGCATACACGTAATAAAATAAAATATGTTTCATTTTAGTATCGTGAACCATGCTGTGCAGGAGCCGAAGGCCATCGCTCAGGCCCCCGAAGGTGAGGGTTGCCCTCGCTGTGGCGGCTTTGTGTATGCTGCTGAACAAATGTTGGCACGAGCCCGAGTAAGTGTCTTCACCGTTGCTGTCTATAATTATTTAATGGAGTTTTTAACATTGACTTATGAGAATAATAAGGAATTTAAAAATTGTTGACTTCTGTTCAAAGTATATATTTCTAGTGTTCTGAAAACATGCTTTATGTAAGTAATGAAAAGTAATTTGCACAAGTATGAGAAGTGACTTTCTTCTTCTTCTTCTTCTTCCTTGACATGGTTTGGGTACTATCAAGCCCAATCCGAGTTCAGAAGATTGAAATTTATTCTTCCATTGACTTCTTGGTTAAAAGTAATGTGACATTAA
The DNA here is from genome assembly GCF_977971745.1 of Zootermopsis nevadensis. Classification (NCBI taxonomy): domain Eukaryota; kingdom Metazoa; phylum Arthropoda; class Insecta; order Blattodea; family Termopsidae; genus Zootermopsis; species Zootermopsis nevadensis. Next base: position 7,668,559 of record NW_028259144.1, on the reverse strand, counting down.
AATTTATTAGTCTGTTGGTTACAGTTTACAATGTTGGGCATAACTCCTTGGTCTTAAAATATCTTTATATTCGTTTTATCATTTTACATTCTTTAATTTTATTTTAAACTGTAATGCCATCTCACATCTTTGCTTCCCCTTTTCTCTCCTCATATTTTATCACATATCTTACCTTATATTTATTTAAATATAGCCAAACTCTTTCCAGTTTGCCATTATCTTCAAGTGTACCAATCCTTCTGATTCCAGTTTCTGGCAATAAATGGCATGCTAGATGATTTTAGTTTACATATTAATGAAAGTCAAAAGATCTATGATTTTGACCTTGTCACTAATTTACTGACATAACAGTGCTATCATTCAGTATTAAAAATACTAGTCCCTAGATTTTTACAGCTGCAGTTCAGTGTACAACTGCAGCTTTTGGTAATGAGCCGTGATGCAACTCATCCTTATAGTTATACAGGATTAGAAATAATTATGTAATAACTTGTTTTATATAATTACTATGCAAATCATTTTTAAAACTTTTGTTTTAGTTGTACTGCAAGCATTTGAAAAGTTGGCACTCTGCGGTATGTGTAGTCATTTAATATTTTTAAATTGTATGGTAACTTTGTGACAACAACTGTATTCGACTCGTGCTTTGTCTTTATAATTAAAAGTTCCAGTTCTGGAATATGAATATTAGAAATAGATTTAAGCTTCCCAACCCTCAAAGAAACTATTTATTTTCTATACATTTTATATCATAATATGAATCTGTTATGCACAATTATGTTTGGAATTTTATTAAATTTTTCTCATAACAGTTATTTTCTTGAAAATTTAACAACTGTGTCATTAATATTTCTTTACTGTATTTAATATGTTCGTTGCTGGCAATGTTAACAGTTTTACATAGTCTCATACATTTTTTTGTTTTTTTGAGATTATGATACTGTCACACTTATGTGCAATATAGATGTGAAATGTCCGTACCATAGGGCTGGCACAAGGGCTGCTTCCGATGTAATAATTGCAATCGCACGTTGGACTCCACGACACATTGTGATGGCCCAGATAAAGAGATATACTGTAAAGGTATGGTCATTTAGTCATGAAGGGCTCACACTATAAATGTGTACAGTGGGTTGGCCAGAATCTGTGCCTGTGTCTTCATCCATCTGTCTAGCTATCATCCAGTTCAAGTGAAGCTTATATAACATGAAGCTATACAAAGCGTTGAACCACATTGATGTTGACTGTTGTCCATCGATGTATATTTGATACATAACATACTGGAACTTCTCACTAGTATCACCTTCTGGTGATTAGTTACCCTAATACTGACATATACTTATCATTAAGATGGCTTTATTCTGGGTTGTAGCGCCATGTAGTCTGGTAGAAGCTTACCAACGTTTCAGAGGTATTGCTGCCTCCATCTACCCTGAAGATAAAAACAGCAACAACCTCTGAAGCATTAGTAAATTTCTGCCAAATTATGTGGTGTTATAAACCAGAAGAGCTCATTGTCTGAAGAACCTGAAATCATACCTGTACTTTTCATTGTTCTTTTTCTTGAGAATATTGGCAATGATTTGGATTGAATACTATGCTAAAATGAGACAGAGTCAGGTTCCAAAATGTTCTGCATATAAAATATACTTCAGACAATGGAAAATATCAAACATAATTGTGGTTTAACGACTCGCCAAAAGTCACAAATATTTCAAGAATCATTACACTAAAATATGATACAATATGAGAATAAGACCTGATCTTGGGAGTTTTGGGTTAAAATGCCATTCAAATGTTCCCCAAGTCAAGTCTTTGAAAGGACCTTAGTTTTTATTTTCATGAAGATAGATTCAAATCTTCATCTCTGTGATGTGAAAAATATCTTGCTTCTACCATTAGCTGTAGGCCTCCACTACAATCCATGATTCCCATAGATAGAGAAGCATAATATATTTCACAAGTGCTCCCACGTTGCAGCCAGATTCCTTTACCAAACCATGTGATCACAACCGGTAAGGTGAACAGGACTAACCTTCATGTCTATACCAATATACTTTGATAACATATTTCCCTTTGCTATCTGTCAAAATCTGAAAATAAGTTAAACTTGTTAAAAATTTATGAAGTTGCGCCTGAACTGGATAGAAATTTTCTTATCCAATGTAACCCTTTTTTTACAGCACGATTTGAAATGGCAGTGTGTACCAATTGCATTTCCTTTCTTTCTTATGCATCTCTTTTCGTATCCTTCTACCTAATTCTCTCTGTTGTTTTCAAAAGTTTTACAAGCAGTGTGACTATACCCTTCTGCTATCTGTTTTTGGTTTTCAGATTTGTTTAAAATGTATCAGCTGTTACATGACACAATGCTGAAATATAGTGTCCATCCTGAACTTCTCATTTCCTTTTTTCTGAGTCAAACATACTAAATATGTACATTTTTGGCAGCTTGAACATTTTTTTCAGTCACCCCAAAATATTTTGGGGTGTTTATGAGATGAAATACAACCAGTGATGTTAAATATTTTTCTTTTTCATGCAGTTCCCAAAATTTGGTGACCAGTTTTTAATTACACGTTCAGTCTAATAATATTATTCTTCTTCACAGAACATTGGAAGAAACTTGCAATATCATTGAAATTTGCAGGTATTATATAGTAATGGCACAGGTAATCAAAATATTCTTACTACATGTTTTTCCAACTGGATACCAAAAAATGACTGATCCTTCACCTTAAGTTAGGAATAAACACAGTCAGCTTATTATTCACTATGAATATTGAATGCCCACAAAGAGTACACGACGTTAAACATAACCTAACACATGAGTCATTCCACCATTATTATAAACCTTGAACAGTTTAAAAAAACTGTTCATATTGTCAGGATAAGTATCAGATTCCAAATGACCCTTCTAATCATTATGCATCGATAAGAAAGAGTGATGCTAAAATTTTTTCCTACAGGTGTGACAGTAATCTGCAAATTTTTACCATCTTGTATCTCAGTTCGTATCTCAATAATGAACAAATATCCTTCTTGAACTAAATTTCACTTTTCCGTGTTATTGTTATGTTCAAGTCATGGCATAGGGGATGCTTCAAATGTGGCGAATGCTCGAAACGACTAGACTCGGTCAATTGTTGTGAAGGACCTGACAAGGATATTTACTGCAAAGGTGTGTAAGAATAGAACGTTTCACATAATAATAATAAAAAAAATGTTCTTTCAAAAATACATGCTTCATGACTCAACTTATAGTTTTATTAATGCTCATATAATTTTTATCATGCATGGTTACTGTAATAATAAATTCTGCCAAAAATACTAACATACTTCTGCTAAGCACTCCTAGAATGTTGTTCACATTGTGCCTTGTGTTACTTCAGATTCCATGTCCAGTTTTGTGGTGAGTGTTTTTGAATATTTTGTATACTTAGGAAAGTGAAAATATATGTATATTTTAGTAATTAGTTTCACACTAAATATTTATTATTTATACAAGATATTGTAGCATTGTTTACCTTTTAAAAAGTTCAAGTAAATAATATGAATAAAAAATATATAAAGGATATACAGAGGCTTAGCTGTCACAGTGGCCGCGTGGTCTGAGATGTGGGCTTTGTGCAGCTTGGTCACTGGGACCTTGGGTTCAAATCCCACTCAAGGCATGGATGTTTGTCCGCGTCTTTCTGTGTTGTGCTGTCCTGTGTACAGGTAGAGGCCTTGCGACGGGCCAATCCCTCGTCTGAGGAGTCCTACCAACTGTCTATAGATCAGAGCCAATGAAAAGTTAGGACCCGCAGATGCTCAGGCACTGAAGAATAATGTCCAATGATCAATAATGTCATGACCATGTGATTCATTTCAATGGAATCACTATCTCTTAGCCCACTTTATTCTATAAGGAAAAATAGGATTATGGTATTGACATAGTCAAAATGGGGATCGGTGAAGAGCATGTAAATAAACAGATTATTAATTGTATAATTATTCATTACTAATATGTAAGAGTTTCATGATAGTGATTGAAAAATCTAAATTAATGTAGATGTTATAAGTTCTTCCCAGAACTTCTTATTTGTGAATGGTTCTGTTGCGAATGCAGACCTTTATGTTGGATTGGCTGAAAATCATGACATAAGATTTATTTGAGGACATTCAGTCGGTTAGAAGAATTAAATTGTTACCACAAAAATTAATATAATACTTGATTAAAATCAATTTGAGATTTTCATATGGAGAAGAGTGTAAAATGTTGAATTGAATAAATTAAAATAACTTGGCAGTGGATGAAACAGTACTGATACATCAAAAGCAAAAGCTTATGTGCTCTTCACTGTATTCTGTTAGGATAAAACCCTTACACTGCTGCTCTAAATGTTATATTGGAGCTTTATGTAATTTATGTCAACTAATTGAAATGTCTGACATTAAATGAAACCACATCTACATGACGAGTCCTTTATTAGAATCTTGTTACAGAAGCAGTTACAAAAATAATAATTAAATGTTTGATTCAGTATAAAAATATTAAATAGTTTTTTCATATATTCTGTTTTGTAACCATGTTACAAATATTGTTACTAACTAAACTGTACCTTATTTGCAAGACACTTTGAAGTTGGTATTGTAATAGGGACCAGTTATATTCTTATTTCACATCCACAGTTTAAAGCTAATAGGACAAGACTTTGGTGAAGTAATAAATTATGGTGAACTGATTCTGAAGAATAAAGAGCACATAGGGCTCTTGTTTTAAATAATCTTTAGAACTACATTTAAATCTCACATATTTGCCAAAACTTTTGATTTTTTCCTTTACAAACTGAAATAATACATTACATATAATGTTACCATAAGACTTTTTTATAAATTAGTGTTGCACTGTATTAGCAATAAGTATTTGAATGTCCTATTGTGTTGGGTAAACATAACCTTTATTCCTGCAGTTTGCTATGGCAAAAGGTTCGGTCCTAAGGGCTATGGATATGGTCAAGGTGGTGGTGCTTTGCAGAGCGATGTTGGTTATGCCAATGGGTACGTAGCATAGCATAATCCTGAGCCAGCCCCCTGGCCCTTATCAAGCATTTACCAATTATATAAAAGCACTTGTTGCCTGGCTTAACTCCTTCAATGTTTATCTGAAGATTCCACTGCATAAAGTTGTGCGCTTGATAGTAGTAATACATCAGGTAAACAATGAAGGGGCTTAAGTAGTAACTGCTTGTTAATGGTCCAGGTCTGTAAATCAGAATCTATTAAAACTGACTTCTTTTCTACTCCTCACACAGTTTGCTACGCTAAACGATATGGGCCACGTGGAATTGGGCGTGGAGGAGGGTCAATAATAGGGCTCACATCAGATGTATTGGATGAGAGGTAGCCAACCCCTAATTGGTTGGGTCTTGATATGGAAAGTGTTGACGCATGTAGGACGCCTGTTGTTACCTATCAAATGTATTGATAGATAATTTTTGCACTGTCTTTTTGAACTTGTTTCATGTATTAGTATTCGTAGACCTACCTTTTTTGGTATAAATTTATAGGTGACAGTCAGAGATAGTCATATTTAAAGTATATGTATAAAAGGATATTCTGATTTTGATTTTATTTCTGAATCATACTTTGTTCCTTTCTAACACACTGAAGTTCTCATATATGTAATAATAATATTAATGAAAATTTCTAGCAGTAACTATTTCTGACCAAACCTTCCAGGCATATTTTGGGTATTTTTGTTGGAATGTTTTGAGTTTTGAAAACCCTGTCCCTAACTGTATTGATGCCTCTTGTTTCACCTTTTTGTATTTCTGATCATTACAGTTCAAGAATTAGAGAAATCCAAGCCCCATAGTGTATTGTCAGCTGTCGCTCTTTTTCAAAGAGTTGTTTAGCATGTCTAATCCTGAATGTATTTCCCTGTAATGGAAATGAACAAGCTCTTTTTAAAATTAAGTTTGTCATTTCCTGTATTTGTTTTTTGTTCATTAAAAACAGATGAAACTGCTAGTGGATTTTGAGTTTTCAGAACCATAATCAGCACTGTGTTTTTGAGAAATTATTCTTTGTGATGACAAAATCCTTTAGTATGTTGTTTTTAAGTAAATTTTTTAGACTACAGAAATGTCTTTCTTGGACTGATTTATGAAAGGAACATAATTTCAAATGCATGTTACCATTATGTTCAGACAGAATTATCTCATGACAATATGATGACTTTCGGGTAGTCTGCTGTGTCTGTAGAGTTAGTGACAAAAATGCCAATGTTTCAAGAAATATGCTGTCATCTTCAAGGCACTGGTGTGGCTGTCTGCCTCAAAAGAGTTTATTACGTTCTTGTGTAGAATGGGAAATAAAATCATAGTAGTAGAAGTAATGTGAAACACATTTAAATTTCAGTCTGATCAATTTTATATTAAATAATTTATTTTTATTGTTTTTCCCCCCTTCTTGAAAGAACCAACATTGCAGTTGGTGTAAAATTTTGAGGTTATATTACGTTTACTCGTTACGAAATTTGAGGTTATATGCATTATGTGAAGTTTAATGTTGCACAGCTTGATAATTGTATGCTGTATCTTTCTGAGGAGTTGCGCTCTTTCCTTGATCAATGGTTGTGGGCAAAGCTGGTAACATAATAGAAAGGTTGGTCAGTTCAGTATATTCCAGTTCAAAATGCTAGTAGGAATCAGACTAACCAATGTGCCAGAGCTCCACTCCTTAGTAAGGATCAGTACCAGTCAGTTTAACAATAAGTCAGATTCTGCTCAGCCATTTATTTAATTAGGCTTCATAGAGTTTTGATTTATCTCATTCTATGAAAATAATGTATTTGTGTACATGTTTATATATTTATTATTATCCAAAATTCTAATAACATTTTAATTGGGCTCATAATGGCAAGAGTATGTTACTAATACAATTTTCAGTTTGTAAAACCCAACAATCTGTGATAAAGTGTACCATTGTTTTCTTAGTGAAGCGCCCAGGACAACGGTGATTGATACAGCTGTTATCAAGGCCCCTGCTGGCCAGGGATGTCCACGATGTGGTGGTGTTGTTTATGCTGCTGAACAAGTGCTTGCTAAGGGCAGAGTAAGTACAGATTGCAGAAACTAAATTAATTGTTTTACCCCCTCATTTATTAAATTCATGTAGGGCCATGGTTCTGCTACATGTACTCATGGTGTGTACTGTATATGTACAGAAAACCTGCATCTTTGATGTAAGGGCATAAAATCCAGTAATCACCATGAACATAAAAGCTTTATACTGGACTCTGCCCTAAGTTTATTTAATTAAAATCATAATAATCCATTGCCTTCAAATACATAACCTCCAATCTATATTTCAGACTCCTGAATGGTATCTTTCTACAAGATTTTTACTCCACCAAAATTTTCTAGATTCTTCTTGTCTTTCAAAACCTTCCTACATGTCACACCATCTGAACCTTTATTGATTTAATCAACTTACAAAACTGATTGATGTGACCTAGTAATCTGTGCCAGACTGTTGGGGTTATGGAAAAGCTTTGACAAAGGTATAGATTCATGAATGTGGGGGGAAAATGTATCTCCATCTTGAATCAGATCATACATTAAATCTTTAAGTTCCCAATAATATGTCCTTATACCCATCCTACTGTACAGGTATTGAAATTCAGTGAAAACGTGCCCTGACCTCAGAAATAGGCTCCTTAACCATTGTCAAACTTGACATTAATTATGAAGCTGCACATTGTGGAATTTTCTATTTTCTTGTGTTCAATAGTTTATTTTCATATACCTTCACTCTGTGTTCTTCCTTGAGACTGAAATGCTACATTTCACATGCAGAATACAAAGTAAAAATATAGTTTACTTAGTTCAATATATAATTATTTTTTAAATTTTATTTTTATACATAAGTATTTAATGTTTTCTTAATTATTTCTTTTTTGTTTTTTAGGTTAGGTACTTCAGACTTTGTTGTATTGTACGTTTATTTTTATTTTTATTTATTATCCTCACTGATCATCATTTATAATCAATTACCATTTGTCCCTGAGTGAGTCTAACAAAATCTGAAGTTGACAGAGAATCATGGTGTGAACCAATAAATAAACATATAATTTGTAAAGTGATGTTCTAATTGCAGGAATGGCATCGTAAATGTTTCAAATGTCACGATTGCACCAAGACCTTGGATTCGATTCTAGCATGTGATGGACCTGACCGTGATGTCTACTGCAAGACTTGCTATGGAAAGAAATTTGGCCCACACGGTTATGGTTTTGCATGTGGTTCAGGATTCCTGCAGACTGATGGACTTTCGTAAGTTTGGATTAGGTCTACTCTAGTGAGTTCCAATGTGGAAGATCTAATATGTAGTTATGACACATTCTTCTTGTGTAACCAAATATTTCCATTCCAGCTATGTGCTGACAAAGCTCAAATATAATTGTAAGCAAACAATACATGGTGGAAATAACCGAATGCTGGAGAAAACTATATGATGAGGAACTTTATAATTTGTACTCTTTGCCAGGTGTTACTAAGGTGATTAAATCAAAAGAGGATGAGGTGGGTGGGGTATATAGCATGCATGGGAGAGATTAGAAATAGATTTTATTTAGAAAACCTAAATGGAAGATACCACATGGGAGAGCTAAGCATAAAGACAAGGTTAATATGAAATTGAATCTCATATATGATGCAAGAATGTAAACCAGATTTATCTGATTCAGGTAGGGTCTAGTGACAGGCTCTTGTAAACACAGTAATGAGTCTTCAGGTTCTATAAAAAGTAGGACATTTCTTGACTTCCTCAATGACTGTTAACTTCTCAGGATAGACTGCTGTATGGAGTTAGAATTTTATAAAAGTAGAGTGTGACTTCTGTAAAAGCTGTATCCAAACCTATGGAAGTATCCGAGAGAGTGTAAACAATATACTATTCCTCTGGCATTGAATATTTTTTCTGGCAAAATAATTGCAATAGTTTTAACCTGTATCATATGGGAAAATGTGATTTAAACACATGTAATACAGGGCTGCCAGCTGCACCTTAGGTCCGTGGTTAATGGTTTTTGCAGGATGATGGTGCGACACATGTAAAGCTGTACTGTGCATAAAATGTGACTCAGGGATGATATAGGTTAATTTGTGTTTTATGTCTCTGTGTGTATAGGGAGGAAGAGATCTCAAGTTTTCGGCCCTTTTACAACCCTGATACGACATCAATCAAAGCTCCAGCTGGTCAGGGTTGTCCTCGATGCGGTGGTGCCGTATTTGCCGCTGAACAGCAGCTGGCTAAAGGAACGGTATGTAAGCTATAGCTTTAATTGTAAGCTTATAAAATGTAAATAACTAATAAATAAACTGAGATGTGTTAAAATGTATTGTCTTGGAACTATAAGAAGTAATAACACTCATATATCAAATGTAATATATGTAAATTAGTTGACAGTAAAAGTTTTTAGAGTAATGTGATGCAAAAATAATTCAATTATATTTAAGGAGTTAAAATTAAATTCGTTTCTAAAGGTATAATTTGTTTTATTTTAACCAGATGTGGCACAAGAAATGTTTCAACTGCGCAGACTGTCATAGACCACTGGATTCAGTGCTAGCATGTGATGGCCCAGACCGTGAAGTATACTGCAAGGCATGCTATGGGAAGAAATTTGGGCCTAAGGGCTTCGGTTATGGTCATGCTCCTACACTTGTGTCTACCAATGGAGAATCAACCATCACTTAGTAAGTTACCATTAAAATATACATTCCAATAAATTAATAGTAAATAATATCAGAGTTAATTGCGGGATAGCTCAGTCAGTATAGTGACTAGCTACGGGCTGGACGGCCGGGGTTCGATCCCCGACGGGGGCAGAGGATTTTTCCTCTAGCCTCTGCGTCCAGACCGGCTCTGGGGCCCACCCACCCTCCTCTACAATGGGTACCGGGGTCCTTTCCCGGGGGTAAAGCCGGCCGGGGCGTGATGCTGACCACTCACCCCCATCTAGTGCCGAGGTCAAGGAAGAGAGGAGCTATACCTCCACTCACCCCAAACGCCTACATGGTGTATAGTGGGACAAACTTTACTTTACTTTACATTGTACTCTAGTGATGTCAGAATCTTCACTGTTGTCATATATAAGGACATACAGTATATTCTCTGATAAAGTTGAATCCAGCTATCATTTCCCAGCTCCCGGAAGGACATGCTATGATGTGGGAAAGTTGATTTTATTGTTATATGGAGCTATAGTTGACTCTACTGGGAAAACCTCATAGAGCTTGGCAGTGAGTCACTGAGCTGGAAAGTAAAACTTGTGTTCAACTTCATTAGTGAACACAATATACATATATGGAATGTAACAAAAGTATGTTGTCATAGGGAAAATAAATTTTATTTATTTATTTATTTATGTTACTTCATCAAATGTTCAAATTCAGCTCCTACATTCATATGCGTATCGATCTGCATTGTGAGATTGGTTCCAGCTCTGTGTAAGATGTCGCCACCGATTTCTCTGCATTCGTTAATCATTACCTGTTTTTTAAATTGTTCTACATTCTCTTGTGGTGTATACATACTAATTTTTCATAGAAAGGGCATCTCTTCAAAAAATAAATAAACAAAATAAATGTAATATTTAATTTAAAAATTATTTTTCTCTCTGAGATTGGACTTTTGTTACAAGATTTCTGCATATGGCAATAAGTAGGAATTAATGAAAATATTTTTAACATTGTCATCTAAAAAATGTGAAAAGGAGGTTTATTTCTTAATTAAATCCCAAAATTTAATTCTGTTTACAAACATAATGTCCTTTGTTTATATGCACAAGAACGTAATATTATGTACCAGTTACTGGCTTAGGACATCATGTAAAAAGGGACTCCATGATTTATATGAGTCATCTAACATTGTTTAGGTACTGAAATGTGGAAGCTTACAGTAGGCTGGATATATTGGGGACCCAAGAAATGCTTACAGTATTGTTGTGGGGAAATTTCTTTGATTGCAAGTACTTGAATAACTGATATATGATAACATTTAGTTTTGAGGGGAGGAAAGTTTTAAGGATGTGTGTTGCGTAGATGATGTTCAGTGATAATAATGTTTGTTAACATAAAGGTACTACTAACAGGCAGTTAGTAATATTTATGTAAATGATATCATTCCACCATTTTTCCTTACTGCTCTATCTCATGTCTTATCTGCTGGTAACTTCTAACATTGACAAGAATAAAACTCTCAACATATGTGGGATTCAAAGCAGAAATTGTTTTAGTACTGTACTCTAAGTATCAGACATCTGAGTTACTTAAGTAGATATGTGGCTTAACCATAATTGTTGATTGTCACAATTATATACAAAACCACAATCCATCATTCTGAATGAATTTTTTTTAAAATGTATTGATTTATCATGTAATTTGTGTACATTTAGTCCTGACACCAAACCTACTACAGGGTTGAAAGCACCTCTAGGAAAGGGCTGTCCACGATGTGGTTATCCTGTATATGCTGCTGAACAGATGATCAGTAAAACTAGGGTAAGTGTTGGTTTACATATTACTTCACATTTTTTCCCATATATCATTAAATACAAAATTAAAAAGTCGTGCATATTAAAATCAGATACATTTCTTCACGTCTGTTCATCCACCTATCCACACATGGTTATCCAATGCCCAGAGAGAGTCAAGGTTCTCAGAGCACTAAACACATTTATGTTTGTAAGATTTGAGGTTTTCACAGTGGTGAGTATGAAGATTTCTGTCTTCTGGGTTGTTGCGCTGTGTAGTCTGGTAGATGTTTACCAACATTTCATCGCTCTGATGACGGAGGCAGTATGACCTCTGTAACGTTGGTTAACATCGACCAGACTACACAGTGCAACAACTCAGAAGACAGAAATCTTCACATTTATCTTTGTCTCCTGGGTTAGAATGCTGCATAGACTTATAGGTAATAACCAACATTTCAGAGGAATATATGGCCTCAGTCGTAAAGTGTTATAAATTCAGTACTGTTTAAACTTTCAGCTAAAGTATAGTATTCTAGTTTCAGTTACATTAGTATATAATAAGAATAGACATTTAACAATATTTTTTTGTTTATTAAGTGAGATCTCAGATTCTAATGGCAGCTGATATTAAGATAACTGACTTCTGGGTTGTTTTCACTGTGTAGTCTGGTAGAACTTCACCAACATTTCACATGTACTTGCTACCTCCACCATGAAGACAATCAGCCCTGATTATGGTGGTGGCAAGCACCTCTAAAATGTTAGTAAATTTCTACTGGAGTACACAGTGTGACAACTCAGAAGACAACTATCTTAATATTTCCTTTTTGTTTGTTTATATTTTTTCATTCTTCAGATCTGGCATCGACGCTGCTTCAGCTGTGGAGACTGCCGTCGCTCTCTGGACTCCACCAACTTAAATGATGGTCCAGATGGAGATATCTATTGCCGCAGCTGCTATGGCCGGAAATTTGGGCCCCATGGCGTAGGTTTTGGCATAGGTGCTGGAACCTTAACTATGGCTTGAACATACTACCACTGTTCCTCATATCCAATAATAGACCCCTTGAATGCGTGCTGTAAGTCAAGTTTTTCTTCTGTATCTTTCAACTATTTTAATTTCTTACTAAATATTCATAAAGATCCAAAAGGAAACATAAGATATTTAATTTTGTAGTGTAATGCAATACTTGAAATCATATTGGAATAATCTGATCAACTTATGTTTTTATGGAGCATAAAACTCATTTGCTATGTATGTAAATCTACGTATGCGCAGTATATCCCATATAGCTTCTTCTAACGTCATTTTTTGTCTCAAATGTCCATGGCTTACATTACTAGCTATGAATCGCATTATATTGATCAGAAATATGGAACAATTCGTATTCTAACAAAAATATTATGGAATGCTTTTATTAATATATTACGTAATAATATTGAAGTGGGCTTTCAGACAGTGCTGAGCATTTAATATTTGATTTAAGTCCATGGATGTGGTTGGAAAAAATTGTATTCAAACATGTTGCAACAACACAGTGATTGGACAAGTATGAAGCGATAAGAAGATGAAATGCCGGGAACGTTGCAATCATTGCCTGTAATTTTTTCTTTCTATTTAAGAGTACAAATATCTGTCAGTTTAGGAGAAGTTACTTTTCACATCCTGTTGATGTCTCTTTCTTTGCTTTCAAAACTTCTGTGTTGTGAATGTGTACTTCTTTTTGGGGTCAAAAAGGTATGGAAGGTAAGTGATGTTTTAACCTTGTCTTGTCGCATTACAGTTATATGTGTGTGTTGGAGCATTCCGCAATTTGGACTTGTCCGATCACTGTGCAGAACAACATAGTTCCTGAAGATTTTTTCAGTCACAGATAACCCTTATAGTAACCATACGTCGCTTGCACTCAATATTATACAGCAAGCAGATATTTTGTAGATTAAAAGTTGAACATAATGTTTGTGTGAATGAATATAATAGCACAACCATTCAGGTTGAGTATTCTAGTCAATGAGACCTGAATATATAGGCTGTTTCACAAAGGATAATCTTTATTCTTTTCATGCATATTTTATTAAATGTCTGACGTGAATGTTCTTTGAAAGTATTTTATCATCTAATGCTGAGATCAACATGAGTTTCTGCACTGGAGAACCCTTGAAAGATCTTAGGAAGTTTCCATAACCATGGCATAAGTCTTGTAAATGGTGTTTTCTATGACCGGTATGGGAAACGTCATTCATAAGACATCAACATCAGAATGAATTACAGAGTTAAAATCAAGACATATGATGAATCATGCGGGATCATTCTTAAGCAGTACCATTGTTGTAAGGTGCTGCAGTGTTGTTTAATTTATTTGAGCAGAAAATTTTTGTCACCTTGACCAGGGATTGAACCTGGGTCTCATGCCCCCCATGCGAGGGAGTGGGAGACTAAGGTGACATTATTTTTTTCTTAAATCAACATTACAGCAGCAGGACAGTCTCAGAAAGTTTCATTCAGTGTAAGATCGCCGTCTTCTTTTACAGAAGAAGAAAATAAACTATCGCATTGACAACAGTGATATATTCATCATGTATATAAAGCTAAAATTTGTATCTTTATGACCATCCAGTTTAAGATATTTATGTCAAATATTTTTAAAAAAGAGAGCAATTAAAAGAAAGGTTTTCATTTTGGGAATACCCTGTATAGATAGTTACTAATGCAAGTTCTTTGTAAAAACAAAACACTGCAATATGAAGTAGATCATACGGAATACTATACTATATGCAAATGTTTGTCTCAGAATTAATTATATGCAATAACATTGTGGATTTAAACATACTAACAAACTAGAGAATTCTTGCAAGTATTGATTGATATGAACAGCTGTAAATTCTGCATTATATGCAAGAATTCATTGTTTAATTTTACTGTTATTTAATTTTTAAGGATTTTATTATTGCTTCTGGTCAGCTTCTCACTTTATTTGAATTTGCCCTGTTTAATTACACCAGAACACACACATAAGCATTATAGCATTTACAGTAATATGTATACCAGTAACACAATGAAGACCGGAGCCTTCCTACCACAAATTCCATTTTTAGTGTAGTAACGTCTTAAAATTTGAACAGCGCTGTTCATCTCAAGACATGTATGGAGGTCAATTCTGAAAGTTTGTGACGATGGTGCGTTGTTGAATTAAACTGTTTTCTGGATATTATCCGTCGTCCAAGACTAAATAAAATCAATAAAAAACACGACGTTTCGGAGATGAGAGTCAATCTCTGTCTTCAGGTATGGAGGACCTTATACAAGGAAGTTGAATACACTCTACACCCAGCAACTAAACTCTCAAGCTTTGGAAATTTTACCAGAGCAAGTTTATTTAGACGACTAAGTTAATGACGATAGAGTATGTTAATTATTCCTCATAAAATGTAAACCCTTTACTACAGGAATAAGTGGTTCAGATTCCAAAGGAAAGTAAATACATTTTGCTTGCACAAATAGAGTATAATTTAAATAAAGTTGATGCTGAAAGTTATTACCTATTCTTATATAATTACAGTTGGAAAGTATTGCAAAACACGGAGAGAACATGTATAGTAGCAGTGGTGAAGGTGTTCATATTATGTCTGAAGCTTAAATGTTTTTCACAATAATTGACACAAGTCTGCGAGTGCAAACATAGTAAAAATTTCTCTAGTAATGCTGGCAAAAGTGGGCCAAACCAACTTGATTGCCATGATGATAATCCAGGACTAACTTCAGATACAACAGCTCATGTAAGTAATATTAGAAGTTACCTTTATTACGACTACCAAACACAGAACTAGGTTTGTATATAACTGTTCTTTTACAATCCCATTTGGTATAAATTTATATTATCATTTCAGACTTACCTGATCTGAAAACTTTATTTTATAAGGTTATATGCTGAGTGGTGGTAAGATAAACTTACGTTGTCTGGAAAACAATTTATCAACACTGGTATATATAAGGTATACATTTTTAAGGTAGAATTCATCATGCCATAAAAGAGGCTGTATAAAGATACTCTCAAATTAAATAATCTATGGCAGGATTAAATTGTCTGAAGCGAAACCTGGACTTCACTATGAATAAATACAAAAAATATAAATAAAAAAAAAATCACATTAAAATGAAATGAAAAATCACGGATCATGACTAAGGGAACAAAACCAAGCAAAGTGTTCACTGTTTTTCTTCTCTTATCATTTCTTGTCCTTTCCTTGTTTCTTCTTTAGAAAGCTTCAAACGACCAGGCCCGAATTTTCTGGCCTGTGAATAATATACACCATGTAAGGTAATTACTACTGAATAATGTAACTTACAGAAAACTGTATAATTTTAATCTCTTTAATTAGCCTTTTCTTGCTTCACTTTGCTTTGATAATGATGGAGAGTGTTTATGATGTGCGTGATGGTGATTTGTGCAGTTCAGTGGCAGGTTCTTTGGAGTAATTGCTTTTTGCATTTGTTATCACATTGTTATTACTCTTGTCTAGATTGTACCTAAATGTATGAAAAGTAATGCAAATAAAAAAGTGGTCCAACAAAATTTCCTTCAACTATTTCCCAAATATTCATGCAAAGTCAGACAATATCCTGAACCGAGAATATGATATCGTCAGGGTATGGTTGTGACTGCCTCTGCCAAACGTCTCATTTCTGAGACGTGATGAGATCACATTCATATCTGTAGATTTCAGGTTCTCACAGTGGTGAATATGACAGCCATCTGAGCGTCTCCATGGCTGTCATCATCATGTTCGTATCATTTATATATAGCAACAACAGCATCTTCATGCTTGGGCAAATACTGTTTCTCATAGTCTTTATTAATTGCATTACAGGTCATCATAGACAGTATTGTAGTGTAGAGGTTGAAATTCAAGAGATGTTGAAGGGACAATACCACTTGAAAGGCCATAGTGTAGATGAGAGGATAATATTAAAATAGATTTAAAGAGACAGGGTGGGAGGGTATGGTCTAGATTCCTGTGGGTTATAATAGGTTCCAGTGGTCAGCTCTTGTACACACATTAATGAACCTTAAGGTTAATTAAAAGCAGCTGGTCACAGTGGTTGCGTGATCTGAGGCATGGGCCTTGTGCCGCTTGGACACTGGGACTGTGGATTCGAATCTCACTCAAGGCATGGATATTTGTCCGCGTCTTTCTGCGTCGTGCTGTCCTGTGTACAGGTTGAGGCCTTGCAACTGGCTGATCACTCGTCCAAGGAGTCCTACCAAATGTCTAAATAGATCACGCGAGCTCCAAAAAGAGAGGAAAAAAGCAGACCCTGCCAAAGTGGGACAAATGCTAAAAATAAGAAGAAGGTTAATTAAAAGTAGGGAATTCTTGAGTAGCTTAGCAAATGTTAGCTTCTCAATAATGACTTTCTTCCATGGTGTCAGTTAATTGTGAATATATTTACACAAGATAATGAATTGTTTGTGATTTAAGCATTAATAAGTTGTGAGAACTAAAGATAACATTTTATATATGCTATAAATAGCTCATATGTAAAAGTACAAACAAAAGTAAAGTGACCGACACAAACAGCAGTGGCTAAGTTTTGGATGCTTCTGCACGTCTATTGTCACACAACCTTATGGGCCAATCAGCTTAAGAGAGTTGGTATATAAAGTATTAAGTTACTTCAAGCATAAAGCAGACACCATATATGTACACACATTTCATCCATAATCTTCTCTAGTCCAAATGAATATTATATGCAATAGTTGGTGAACCTTATGCAGCATAGCTTTGTAAATTTTATATCCGTCTATCCAGTACTCTACCATGTACACTAAATTACTGTGTATGCGTCTAGTTTTACTGTCACATTACTTACCATATAGAATTATGAAATACATACAAATAAGTGCACTGTCATATCCATTTATGTGCCATGAAAACAGACTCCTGTAACCTCTGTGATTAATGTTGTTTTAATATGAAGTTTTATTTAAAATTAGTATTATGTATAAACAATTTAATATAATTAAGCCAAAAAAGCCTTTTTTTATAAAATGCCTTTTTTCAGTGTGATGATCTTAATACTGAAGTTCCCAGGGTGCCTTGTAAAGTCCATGGGTGCACACCAGATCAACCGGTAATGATCTCATGCACGGGGCAATAAACTGCAAGTGGTGAAACTTCAGCTCCATCATGTAAGTCAAGGTCACACACACTCAAATCGTTGATCGGTGTTTTCCAGCAGAAATGACAGCTGAGTTACGTTTTGCTCTTTGTAACTGACCAGTCAGTACGTAGGAGGTCTGCTGATTCGTAGCAGGACCTCAGACTGTTCCGAAGCCGTATAATAAAAACATCACAAACTGCATTGCTGCAACTTAGCATGGATTTGTATAGCTAAGATCATGAATTAATATTGATGATATCTTAAAAGTTATCACTTATAAAATATATAATCCTGATAAAGTAAGGAGACTAGTTAAAAATTAAATAGATAAAGTTATTTTTCTTCAGTACAGAATTATAATGTAGTACACTTCTCTCGATGACATACATATTTGTACAAGCAAAATCGTATTGGTTCATTCACAATAAGTGATGAACCATGGGTAAAATTTTATGGGGACAGATTATAAAGACAACTACATATTTCATATTTGAAACTTTATGTATGTAAGAATTACAAAAATGGTTACAGTTCAAAATTTGAGGTAAAATATAACAGCTTTCTTATTGTGTAAATATATACTAAAAAAATTATATATAGAAACTGTTATTATAATGCAGTATACTGTAATACTTTAAATCTTCACTATAGATATGACAGCATTATTGGTGGTTTATGGAAAATCCACCTGCTTGTGTATCGCTGCAGTACAAAACTGTTAACCCCAGAGTTAAGTCCAGCTGGCAGCCCACTATTAAAAAGGTTTAAGTCCCATATGATAAGGTTTAAAGGAAAGTTTGGGTCACACATTCTTCAAAGAATTTATTTTCTTCTGAAATTAGGGGCTTCTATAATATTCAAGATAAACATGCATCAGCAGATATGTGAACAGATTATTCCAGCATTATAAATGGTTCACAGTAACAGAAAAATGCATATTATTCAAATTACGATGTTCAGAAACAAGGACATCCTGCCATTTTGTAAATTATTGTAAAAAAAAATCAGCAGTTGCATTACTGAAAGTAATGTAATTTTAGCGCATTCACATGAATCTGACCCTAGAGTTGTCTGGGGTGAATGAGATTTGCATTGATGGGGTGTCTGACTTGGTGATGTCATCAAGGACGGTTCTCCCACGTGGTTTTCTGGCTGGGTTAGGATTCCTCTGGTTTCCAAGGCAACCATGGTGACCAAAGTAGACTAAGGATTCACAATCCAGTCACTTCAGCACACAGAAACATGCAGAGCTTCATATAAAGTGCCCGTTATTGTTGTCTGATTTTAACTGTGAAAATTTTAGTATAATTCATCACCATCAAATTTCATGAAAATATTTTCAGCCATTATTAAGTTGTTACATATGGACAGGGAGATGTGGTGAAGCTAATAGGTAAGTTCTTGCAACCTTTAATTGCAAACATGCTTAAGAAGGTATAATACAAAAAAGACAGCTTCTTCTCCATGTGCTAGCACATTAATAATGGTTACAATAAAAACCCTAAAAATCTCTTTTATGTACTAATCCCAGTCTTTATCACCATCACTGGCTTCCTCCTCACTTTCAATCTTACGTCTCTTGCATGCAGTTTTCTGTTTACCGTTTCGACCACTACTTTTCTCAATAGTTTTTGTGTTCTGTTTCATGCTGATGATTTTCTTAGATTCTGAAGGTCCTGCTTCATCACCAAATGAGTATCGTTTTTTAAGTCTCTCTCTGATCAGAAGACCTTTGATGAGACGTCGCCAATTGCCATACACCCTCTTTTCCAACTTCTCCTGCTGGCGCCTTTCAGATTCGTCTTGTTCCTAATAACACAAATCACTCATTATAAATAAATATATTAGTACAAAGGTTATGACACCTTCAAATAAACTTTAACTAAACATACTACACTGTTTTCACAAACACAATTCAGGTGATATAATCGTAACATACATTGCGGAGGAAGTGTCTCTATCTAATACAATGACATCAAGTCACGGTAGTGTAACTATTATAGTAACCAGTGTAGTGGAAACGCCAGTACCTAAAATTAAGTTAAGTTACTTTGAGGTCAGTTTATAAGTAATGATTTGATTTTTGATACTCTTCTGACTTTATCAGGCAGGCTGTAACCTCAGATTTTGCCTTATTTATTAATTTACAAAAAACATAATTATTTTAAAGCATTACAGCATTGTCATGTTAAGACAAGGAGCCAATAAAGTAAATGAATACTGTAGCCACATACCATATGATATATCTGCCAAAGCGTCAAGTAAAAAAAAATTACACAATGTGTCACATCATCAAGAGAGACCTTTAAACTTCCACCTAAAGAATGTCTCATCTGTAAGTTAGATATGTGAATGAAAAATGTACTGACATTATATTGTCTTGAATTAATTAAAACAGGAAGCTACATCACAATTCTTCAAACATTGGGGTATGTAGAGCAAGTCTTTACCTGCTTCCAGGCATCAAGCAGTGTGTCTCGGTACTCCTCACAGACAACAAAACCATCAAAAACTGGATGACTTCCACCACAGTGGAAATCAAATCCAATCACTGCTGGCGCGCAGTCAATTCCTAATTTCCGAGCTACACGGTTCAAACCAGGAACTATAACAAAGTAAGAACATATATAAATATGTGACCTGTCCATTACGTTAAGGGCTATATAAAGTGTATTTATTTCATTTAATGATGCTATCATTCACAATGTCAAAAAATGGGATTAATAAATACTAAAAAGTTTCAGAACTACTGTATCAGGGTGATGACTCAAATTAGGACCAAAGAGATTTATGAAACTTACCCTGAAGATGAACAGCGTTCTTAGGTAGCATGCAGGGTTTATACAACTCAACATTTCCATACTCATTTCTAGGGACTTTCCCATCTACAGCAGGAGGAGGAATGTAATCTTCCACCTGCCAGAAGCCAAATACCTCTAGAGGCAGATCCTTTACAAACTGCCCTGTCATCTGAAAGTATTAAAAGTTTTGTTCCTGTGATTTGAATTTTTAATTTCAGGCAAAATTTATTTATTTAAAATTTTTCAATTTTCAGGTAGAAATAGTTATGCATTACCTTGTCATACTTAGGCCTGGCTTTCACAATTTTGTATGGCGTTTCTCCCACTCGAACGATCTTAGCGTCTTTCATCCAAATCTCCCTTGAATGAAGTACATGGACGCATTCCCTTGCGTATATAGGTTTCCCCCTCACAAATCCCAGAGGTGGTGCATTAGGTGGGTATATTGCCTCGAATTTCAGTAGGTCATCCTTCAACACATATAATGGGTGATTTTTGAACCTGGTAAATAAAACATATATATATATAAGTTAAAACTATTTGTCAAAACACAGACACAAATATATGTAGCCTTGTGTGTCAGTCTATATCAGGGTGGTCCAACGTTTCTCTTTCCTCAGGCCTATAATAGTTCTCCCACTGGACCCAAGGGCAAAGAAATCCCTCCTGGCACATTTTCAGAATTAATAGCCATTTTTAATTATCTCCAATTTTCATTATCTTTAACAATTCTTATTAAGAAATGACATGTTACCATGAAGATGGCTGTCTTCTGGGTTGTTGTGCCGTGTATCTGGTAGAAGTTTACTGACATTTCAGAGGTCCTTGCTGCCTCCATCATCAGGGCGATGATAAAGGCAGCATGAGAATGTATGTTTTCAATTGGAATACACTTTACATTCTTATTTTTGTCTGTGCGCATGCTTACTCTTTTAGAGTAGTTGGCATAGGTCGATCCAACATTAAGCGGTTTAGCTCCTCATCTTCTTCCCTATCGTGGGCAGTGGGAGCGGTGAGAAAAGGGCTCAAAGATTCTTTCCACCACTTCTCATCCACACGGAGTTTTCTTGTCACTGTCGAGAACTGGACGCAGTATCGACATGTCACATCCTTCAAAGTAAGATCATTGTTGAAGGCCAGGACATACATTACCGGCTGTGTGGCACGTGACTGTCAACAAAGAAAACAAAAACATAAAACAAAATCTATGGAGTCCACCCATCCTCTTATCCAATGGGTAGTGGGGGTCCTATCCTCAGTAGTAAAGCATAACTAGGATGTGACGCTGACCACGCAGCGCAGAGATCAAGAATGAGTACGAGCTATACCTCTTCTCTCCCCAAGCATCTTCATGGCATATAGTGAGACAGTTTTACTATACTTTACTTACTCTGCTTACGCAAATTATAATATAACTCATCAGCACAAGTGTCCGTACTGAAAAGAAGAAAGCTAAGTAGACATGATGCAGGTCTTCTGAGTTGTAATACGGACTTATAGGTAGATACCTGTTTTGAAAAAAACATACTGAAGCAGTAAAGTTGGAGACAATGTATCTACTGACATCTACTGGTATCAATTAACATGGCATTAGAATCCAGAAGACCAACATTAACATCTTAACTGTTACAAGAAACTAGAATCATAAATAGAAATGAGATGGCTTACATGCAGCTGTGAAACACAGTGTAGTTTGCCACTCTGGACATCAACGCTAATCCATTTTTCCTCCTCTTCCAAGAACACCTCAGTCCAAATATCACAGTGCTTCTTCTTTGCCCCTTTTCCAACTCTGGATGTTCCAGAATCGGATGCTATTACTCTCCTGTCTGGTACCTTTCTATTAGTTGACTTCTTAGTTTGTGTTTCCTGTTTCAGATCAAAATCACTTTCACTATTTGAGTCTGCCGACTCCGTTCTTTTGAAGTCACGTGATTTATGACTTGATAAAGACTCTGGAACAAAGTCACTGTCACTGTCACTGTTTACATCTTGTTTAACGGATAATGCTGTTTGAGATGAGTTTCCTTTCTTTGTATTAACATTAACAGCTTTTATCTCCTTATTGCTGCGACTTTCTTTAACTTTTGATGAACTTTTCTGATGCTTTATCAAATGAACATCATCAGTGGTTCCTTTATGAAGGTGCCCATCATTGCTGAATTTGGTTTTTGGGCTTTGCTTTTTTCTACAAGCTACCCTTCTCTCTTCACTTGATGTATCATCTTCATCAGAACTATCAGATCTGTCTTTGTACGTATTCACTGTTTCTTTACGTGTCCTAAGTATTCTTTTCAGTTCATCAGTTTTGCCTTTTGACATTTCAGAATTGTTTCTAGATCTCTTTGCAGGTTTAACGTCTTGAGTTTTGGATTTAAAATTTGAATTACTTGATGTTTCGTTGTTTTTTTTACATTTATTATCCACTGGTTTCTCAACTTTTACTTTGTTTGTACTTTCTGATTTCTTACATTTCAAGTCTTTTTTTCCATCTTTCATTGACTTTTTTGAAGTTGTTGCTTGATTGGTATCCCTTGCATCAGTGTTCTCAACCTTCACAACAGCGGCATCCTCCTTAGGGTTTGATTTTTTTTCTTCTCTTCTTTTATTAATGCTAAACAGCTCCTGACTCGAGGGTTTTAATGGAATCGGCTGCAGTGACATTATCAACCGCGCTTTTATACCAAGTGTCCTAAGTATGCAAATAAACATCAATACCAAATTGTACGTGGAACTCGCAGTCCGTAATTGAAACGACTGCTGTAAAGCTTCACACAGTGGTAATAAAGGCTTGTTTTCTGTTTCATCTGAGACAGCAACTGTTTTTTTAAACCATGCCAAAATTTGCTCAAGGTACCTGAGATTTGTGTGTTTTGAAGGATAACAATGTTGTGATGGAACTAAGGAGAGGGATAGGGCCATCAGAACTTCAGAATTGACGATTGAATTTATGTACTGACCATGAGCAATCCAGCAAAGGAGATGTACTTTGTGAATTAGAACTTGAAGCTCACGTTTTACCCTATTAAGTCGACGTCTTAAGTGGGCTTCCAAATCATATCCTTTCTTTCTTTGTTTCCTATGCAAATCAGGCATTTCTAGTGTCACTTCAATACCCTCCTTGGGAATAACATGTTCTATAGGTTTGACATCTAATCCTTCAACATCCTCCCAGTCTGACAAATTATTCTCTGAATCTGATGTTGAATCGTGTGCTCTGTCTATAACAGCTGTATGTACTTTTGGTATAGTTTCAGAAATTTCTCCCAAAGCCAGTAACTGAGACACATCCATTTTATTTACATCTGGTGCTGACAAAACCTTCATTCTGTCATTTACAACATTTAAACTTTCTGTTGAAGTATTCCTCTTTCCTGATATGTTTCTGGATCTAGTACTGTTCAATGACTTCTTTTTTCTACCAGTTTTTATACACTCTCTTGTATTTTCTTGTTGCTTACCGGGAGGAAAATAATTTGCTTTAATTTTTGAATCACCATCAAAATCAGAATCCTCAGAATCACTCAAACGTGTGACACCAGCCAAGATATTATTTTCTACAGCAGTGAAATCTAATGTGTCTTTTTTCACAGGAAACTTACTCAAATCAATATCTGACAACAGAGGAGCTCTCATAAACTCATCAGAACTGCTGTCTGAAGATTCAAATTTCTCTTTCCGACTGTGAGTGGTACTCCCTTTTGTATTTTCTAATAACTTGCCATCATTCGTTTCTACTTTGGTTTCTAGCTTTCGTTTTTTCTTTTCCAGTGAATTAGGGGCTGTATTCTCAAAATTGTTTACTTCGCTTTGAGGTGAACGTGAACACCTCTTCATGGATCTTCGTAACATCATTCCAATATAAGAACTAATAATCACCCATAGGCAAAAGCAAAACTTTCACATACAATCCTTGACAATACAGTGGTAATGTGTTAACTTTCTTCAAAATACAAGTTCACAAAACAGTTCATCCATTGCAAAACCTGCAACTGTAATTCGTACGCATGATGACATCATAATAAATTATTGTTTTCATTTCATTCAGATGTAAAGTTTCGTTGTAGGCCACATTGTTCAAACAACTTTCAATCTTCCCAGACCATTACATGAGTCAAATTCAAAATAAGTAAAGTAAAGTAAAGTAAAGTCACCCTCGAACAAAGAAGCACCTTCTAGAAATGGCTCGCAAAATACTAATACCACCAATGGATTTGTACTGAAACATCAGCTGTATAGTATGGTATGTAAATTGACCTCAAATTCAGAAATATTAGGAAACTTGAAAGTGTACACATGTTCATTTCGCGTACAGAACTGTACGATTAAAAATATTATTTCATAACGTAACCTCAATTGAGAAGTATACTTTTTGTTGCAACCAATATTTATTACGCAATCGGACTCCATGACCAACATTACACACAGGAAATTCCCAAATACCGCTACGCCAGATGTTTGGATGGTTTCGTCTTTGGTCCATAGATGGCAGAACAATCAGTTTAAGAATTCCTGCCATCTATTGGACAAAATTGAACCTGTAAAGTCACCTAGTGTTCGGAACTTTATTTGCTGCAACCAATATTTATTACGCAATCTCACTACACGACCAGCATTACACACATGATATTCCCTAATACCGCTACACCAGATGTTCAGGTGGTTTCATCTTTGGTCCATAGATGGAAGAACAATCAGTTTAAGAGTTCCTGCCATCTGTAGGAAGAAATTAAACCTGAAAATTCACCATGCATGAGGAAATCAGCGACGTACAAATGAAACAACATTTGTGGTTGATAATGGATGAAAAACATATCATTTGACCTCTTGTCCATGCAACGTTCTATAAATTGTTCGTAGATGACGATGAGTTGGAATGACAGGAATTGTAGGGTTTGCTTTCTTGTATCAGAAATTGGAACTGCGTAATTAGGTCTGGGCACTTAATAGCAGGTGAAAACGCGAAATACAAACCTTCTGGATAACATTACACTTCTGGGAATCATGCTCGTACTTTATACAGAGGTTGTTCTGTTGTAGTACGTGCTCCTAAGGGCACGTTAGTCGTGATAAACATTCGATGAAATGACACCTGTAGCATGTATGACAACATACAAGGTCATGGTGAAAGTAATAACATGCAGCTCACGTGAGGTATATTTTGTTTTGAGCATCACGAGGTCATTTTCGCTTGTCATCTGTGGGGTGGATTTAGTTACAGCGGAACGTTGTGATGTGTTGTAAAGTGTGTGCATGGAAATAAAACTTGGTAAACCATCCGTTTCAGGTAATGTATGAGCACAACAATTTAGCAACCGTATTGATTCTATAAAGTAGTAAATATTACCAGTAACATTTAATGAGTACGTTCAGCCCTTGTCTTCAGGAAGTCTTCTACACAAAAGCCATACACCTTTCTTATCACACGTGGAGACATTGCTGGAAATAATTTCCTGGAAATTCTACTCTCCTAACATTTATTTGAATGTCTTGAAGCGATTAAAAATTATATCCATTGACAGATCTTCAGTCTAAGGGCGAAATCGGTTGAGTACGGTGGACGTTCGAGTACAGGTAGTTTCTTTTGACCAGAATTTATAAATCTCACATTCATAGCAGAGTTACTAGTGTACAAAATGTGTAACTACTGTGGAATTACTATAATTCAAACTTATCGCGGAACGACTATGTTCAAACATGCTGTGGAAAATAGTAGCTTATATAATTTATATTATTTAAAATTAATTGTATTAGACGTATATACCTGAGTGTAAATTTACATTTATTGTGGTATTTTTGTATTGTGTGTTGCTTTCCTATTGTGATAGTGTTTTTTATCAACTGACTGCGTAATAAAATGACGGGAAAGCCTAATTTATGTATAAAAACACATTTCTATTTGACGGTGTAACAGCGGCATTTTACCATTGATTGTCTTTGCTTATTACCGTAGATGCGAATTGTTGACGTAAATATAAATTTTTCTGCGTTATTGTGTCCTATAAAATATTCAAAATGCTGTTAGTGAGGCATTGTTAAAAAAAAAATTTCTGATTCCCCGTTGTCGTCAACCAATTTGTCGTCAAAGAATGACGTCATCAACAATGCCAACTATAAACTAACTCGGCATTGTTGTGCAACACAACAATGCCGAGTTTAGTGTCTTACTTAAGATTTTAAAACGCAACCAACCCCCCCGAAGGAGGGGTTGATCAAGTGTTTTAACCCTCCATTCGGGGGGTTTAGTTTAGTTTCTTACACAAGATTTTAAAACACAACCAATCCCCCCCCCCCCCCCGAAGGGGTTGGTTTCTTTTTAAAAACTTGTCCAGCCCCTCCGAGGAGCTCCGAAAGGAGCGTTCTGCCCTAGTTGTAAAAAAATATAATGCTATGTAATTCATTGTTAGAAATTAATTAACAACATAAACCTTACGCTGCATATAGCTAGAAATTCTATTGTTGGTAGGAAAAATAATTTTCCTAGTATTTTGTAAAATATACGTAAGAACGAAAAATTTCTTAAATTAAAGTTGTCGACCCTAAAGACGACTGTATTTTTGTCGCCTGTCTCTGGTTCTCGTCTATAGTGGAAAACGTGTATTGTCATATGAAATAATCCATGTGAGTGTTGGTTATATTTACGGAGTCTGTGGCATACCAAAGAATTGAAAGTCACACCATAAGGATTATATGAACATAATCTCCATGCATTTGTAATACAGAATCAGTTTTCTAGTGACAGCATGTTTTCTTTCCGTCTCTCTCTCTCTCTCGCATTGTTTTGAAGTGACTATTGATACAAATATTTTTAATGTTCGTTGAAATATATTACGAAAACTGATATCAGTTCAGTATGTGAATTGTTTTTACCTCTTATATCACAAATGTGGTTATTATAGTTATGAAATACGTATTTCTTTTGTATACGAAGACACTTGATGTTCATATATAATGCTGAAATATTAGTGGTTCAGAGAGTAAAAAATATTTTCTCTTGCTTGTACGTAATACTAATATCTTTCCTCTGTATTTTAAAATAAGGTCTGAAAGTTAAATAATTCTGCAGTTACAGCGAACGCAAATAACATTTTCAAGAACTGAGACTATTATCATCAAAGAACGTTTTTCCGTCTCTCGATGTTTCTATTTAACAAAGATAATTAACTCTATATGAAAGTACTAGCTGACAGTTTTTGGGTTTGTAACCTTAACTTCTGTAATCTTCTCGCCGAAAAAAACTACTTTGTTTTTGGCGTTGTTAGTATTTTGTGTTGGGTTTCCGAGATTTAAGAATCGCCTTCGCCGGGAATCGAAGTGAGGTCACTTTTTGAAAAATTGACCCTGGTCTCAAGGAATAAGCATGCCAAGTTTGGTTGTAAATCGGTTGATTTCTTCTCGAGCTATAAGAAAATATAAACATACATTACTTCATAATTTCACTTGTAATCTATTTATGACTCAAATAACAAATCAGAAATTTATGTTACGTTTTAGTGAGTTGGATACAAATTTGGGGTTATTTCTTTTCACTGCATGCGTTACCAGTGATCTTTTAAAGCAAAATTTACATATTTAGTTGACGGTTTCTAGTTGACGTCTTTCCTATTTGTGACAGGGATGTTCATTTTTAGCGTAATCTTAGGAAACAATACGGAAAGAATGTTGGCTGAAAACCCTGAAGAGAAATGTCTACAATGTTAAAAATACGGAAACGGGTTTGGAGGCATTGGATTGGATTTATGTGGCTTGGGATTGGGGCGGATGGCGGGCTCTTGTGAACACGATAATGAACCTACGGGTTTCATAAAAGCCGAAATATTACGTTATTATCTATGCTACTGTCAGATTCTTAAGACGGTTTCCTTTAATTAAATTTGTTCAAAATAGCATGAAAAACTCTTATATCCTGTTTCTTTGCTGTCAGTTTTAATAATATCCCCCTAGTACACGTAGTATTTTATTGTTTCAATAATTTCTAGCTCATTTTAACCTTATTCATGTAATCAATGTAGGAATAGCAAATAAAGAACCGCGAATGTCCCACAGACATTTATCCTTTTTTATGTCAGTTATATTCTGTTATTATTTTCATACTTTGAGTGACTACAGTTCCTAACATATTTTTACGCTATTTACAGAAAGCCAAGAAATAGATAGTGTTAGATTAAGTTGTAAGGACTAATTTACATGACCTCGGAACTAACTTTATATACCAAACCTTTGACAAAAAAGAAGAATAAATTCATCAAACAAAGGACTTTATAGGTTTTTGCAAGTGTAAACGCGAAATGTACACGAAAATGGAATGTAATTTTATTATTTTTACGTAAGAATGATTCCTGACAAAAAAAAACAAGTTTTACTAGCAGTCGCACCGAACGTAAATCATATCTGATTACAAACCCTGTGAAAGTGATCTGAGTAAAATATTTATATGATCTTCAGTGACTTTATCTCTTCCTTCCATGATGCCTAGTAGTTTATTTTTATTGAGTGCCATAGATCCTTGTACACCTACTTCTTTTACCCATTTCTGGAAAAAGAGTATCTTTACCCCTCTTACAGATCTGACACTTCGGCCCAATGGCTTCCTTTATACAATACAAAAATGTTTACTCCCCTCCCCCCGTGATATTTTACGATGTATTGGCATTACTGCAAAGAAAAAGAAGTTTTCTTCTTTGCTTGGTCTTCGGGAGATATAAAGCACGTATCTTTATTATTCGCCCGAAGTCGCTAAAGCACTCACAGTAAACTATACAAGGCCGTTACTCGTATCGATCTACGATGGGAGGGGAAGGGGGGGAAAGAAACCCGTCGTCCGTAAAAGCTCTTCGCCGATTACTTGCCCACGCGCTATTCCACGTAATTCGATTGCCTATTTTATAAATTTTCCATATATTAATGAAAAAGCATTGGGTCTACACCGTTACATGCATCTAATGGAGAGCTACGAAGGTTGGTGGGGAGGGGGGGGGGCGAATTCCTCCACTGCTGTGGTCCACAGGAGCTTCAAGACTTATTGGATTCTCCCCATTAACGAAATTGTGTGGCTTTCCAAGGAATCAATTTGTAATGTCGGGCACCATATAGTTGCGCTAGAGTCTACCAGCAGACCTAAACCTTCTATTACACTGATTAAATCCAAAACGAATGATACGAGGAAGAAGAGAGATGTATAAAGAAGGAAAAACTTTTATATTTAGATAATTCAAAAACATTTCGTATCGTTAAAAGGGAATAAAATATGACTGTCATATATTTTTGTTGGTTTTCCGATAATCTGGTTTTCCTGTGGATTCAGAAGACTCTAACAGATACCAGACCGCCCCATACAACCTAGTGATACGAAAATATGAAAGATATATAAAAAAAGGGGTAGTTTCATTTAACGTGCTTTTGGAAGTGGGAGGGGTTAGCGAATTCAGTGAATGACTACTGAAGTCCATAATCGTGGTAATGCAATTCCCTTATGATTTCTCCTTTACATACCAATATTCATTTAGGGTGCTTTCATAAAAATGGATGTACTGAGACGAGAAATTTCAGACAAAATTCTCTTTTATGTACAACCAATTCCAATTTAATTTCTAGGTCGCTCAATCTCTTTATTAATCTGGGAACACACGTCATTAAAGCCGTAAGGAACTAATTATTGAGTTTCATCTCTACTTTTGGTACACGTTTATGAAGGATTATTTACATAACAGAGTTAAATTGCAGTCAGGAAAGTTGGTTAAATTACTGGCATGAAGTGACCGTAGGCGACGTGGCTGTACTCGGGTAGCAAATACAGATTTTCATTGATTCCAGCTTTGTTATTAACGGCTTTGTTACTCGTACAGCGAAAAATTGACTTCAGGGAAGGTTAAGAGGTCCCTTAAAATAATGCAGAATTTCAGAGATTTGAATCCTAAGAGAGAGTTGGGAATGAAAGCAAGAGTATTGGTGGGGGACAAGTGAGAGACATTTTATCCTGTGGCGGGAGAAGGGGCATCTCATAGCTATAAGGTACCCAGGCAATGCCCGCTCGTCCTTCTTGTAAAGATAAAATACGAGTGAATACGTTAGGTTGAAAAATAGTGAGACCTTGTTTTTGAAGCAGATGTTTGTCTGGATAATATTAAAGAATTTAGTTCGTACCTCGAAGAAATCACTTCACTTTTTTATTGTCAATAATTAGTTGGTTAATGTTGTTTAAGAAAATAATTGTTGTTTGTTCTTAGACTCATTCAAGATCCATAAATTTAAAATGAAGTTACTGATTATGAAAATAAGTGGTACATGATAGTTACCATTTGGCTTTAAGGGGTTAATACGTATGTTGTTCTGTGCTACACAAATTTAAAACTTGATCTAAATTTAATAGTAATTTACTTGTACAATTTGTTTTACCTTAATACATGAAATCTTTACGTTTCTTAAGATTTTAAAAGCGGCATAACTTCACCTGCAAAAAATTACTAGACCGTGAAATTTTACCAGATCATTAGCAAGGGGAAATAAGATTAACACTTGCAATATTATGGTCTTCACACGGAATTTCACATAAATCACCTAATGTATAAAACTTTTATGTACGGGAAACACATCCGATCACAGTAATGTGAAACATAGGAAGAAGTGTAAAATCTCACAAAGTTCGAATCGATAATCGTTTAGGTAGTTAAAAAATATCAAACCCAAACTTCCGTTATAATGTTTACAATCGCTTGCCACTGTACCATATCCAAAGATAGATAAGTCTAGCCCACTTGCATACACCCTTCTTAAGATCGTTTTAATTTGACCGTCCATCTATTCACCTTCAGGTTTTCCGACTAAATTTCTCCCCATGCATATTATATACATAGTTCACCAATGTCATCTTCATTTATTATGTCACCCCAATAATAGTAGTAATAATAATAATAATATAAATAATGAAGCTCTACTTTATGCTGTTTTATCTATCTCCCCCTTTTGAAACTTTCTTTCTCTGAAGTCAAAAATGTTCTCAGCATCCTGGTTTGTAGGACGTAATCCAAAATCTGGTTCAACGCTTATGATTCCAGTTGTAACCTTTTCATGTGCAACAAGTTTTGAGGTTCTGAAACGAACAAATATTACAATCTTCTGAAGTTTATCATCTTCGTTTTTCCATAGCTACTCTGTGGTTGGTCTCAACAACTCCGATGCTAGGTTTTGCGTTTGACCGTTATTGTTCATTATTCACTGCTATACAGGAGCTCTGTGACAACTAACGTGTTAAACTTGTTAATTTATGTAATTTTATAAAATATGTCATTTAAAATATTTTGACATTTTTACGTGTATGTATGCAGGCCAATATCTGTTGTACAAATTTTCTTCTAATCGGATATATAAGATTTATGAGGTTCTCAAGGTTTCTGTAATGTAGCACAGTATAGTCTGATACATACTGACTTAAATTTCAGGGGTTTCAGAAAAACTTACAGCCTCCACCACATAGGACATGATCTTCAAGTTTATTTATGGAATTTTCATTCGAGATGTGCGTAATAATATAGGTCAAAACCTAATTTAAAATTAAATTAATATAGTATGTAGCTTACCAAGACAGTGCAAATTGATCATGTAAGATCTTATTACACTTTAGATATCTTAGATCGGACGTGGTTTCATCAATTTTGGAGTAGCACAAACTCAGAGCCATGTAGATGTTCTCAGAACATTTATGGAAGGGCCTCGAAGCGTTTGGATTACTTTAAGTAGTATTGAGAGCCCTGGGGATGGTGGTGTCTGGGTAGGATGGACCCTCTCAGCTGCCCGCCTGTCACTTGGTCGCTTAAAGCAACAAGAAATACAATATTAATCAGCAATGTGGTGTGATGTACGCTGGTAGCAGACTCGGGCGCATGTTTAGGGTGTAGAGGAGCGGAGGTGGTAGGGGGAGGATACCAGAAGCTTATAAGAGTGCATTAAGATGATAGGACAGACCGACACTTTTCCCAGCTGTTTTACTTCCTGCCACAACCACGAAGGAATAAAATGGACAAAAATCATAAGGGATTAGTCTAGGCATCAGCCTAAAAGACAAAATGCAGTAGGACGTATAAATGAACGAAAAAGACCAGTATCATCTTCCTCTGCCAAGTCCATCAACATTTCGTAAGAAAACTGACAAGTGAAAGAATGTTTATTATTTCTGTCCTCTTTTATCTCAAGTTCTCTTGGAAGGAAAATCTCTTATGGCAGTGTTTCGACAAGTTCGTATGGTACGATTTCAATATACGGTGCCAAAGAAGTTTCTCTGTTTGAACTGTAATAATATTTATCACAATCATCTGTAAATGTGTCTTAAATATTTTTTATCACAGCAATGTTCTTCAATTTTTTTATTTTCTGACGTAATTTTTTACGATGGGGATTTATAGCCCCCCGCTTAACTCCAAGCTTAAGGATAGCCCCTTGTCGGTTATCCGCGACTTTTTATTCACCTATCCACAGCTTCATTCCATATCTTGAAGTCGTGTGTTGCATCTGTCATCCGATGACGTACAATTCCGTTTTGACAAGGGAAATATTACTGTGAACAATTAATTAAATTAATATTGTGACATTTAGTACAATTAAATTTTTTTTTTAAATTTTACATCGGGCATGTCTCCATTGATTTAATTCCCTTCAGAATTTCACAAAAATCAGAAATTTTATTCGGAATTTATTACGCAGATAGACAAAAAAAACAACGTTTTTTAACCTGTAGGGTTTTTTTTTGGCTTTCAGTTCCTGTCATAGAAAGCAGAGATATGAAATACTTTGACGGTAGAGCGAGTGACCTTATATAAAAAAAATCCCCGTAAGGATCAATACTTGTCGTTTCTGCCCTTAAAGTCAGTCCAATTTATGTTCATGCGTCGATTGAAAAGGTTCTTTGGGGGAGACGAATGAAATTTGTTGGGTTCATCCTAACAGTTATGCATATCCGATACTTAATATGCATAAAGGATATGTCGTTCAATCAGAGTGACGTCCGTGGAGATAGAATATGAAGGAAATCAATGTAATATCAACTTCGTACTAAACCTGGATGTTGTTTGAACAGGTTTATGTTTGCACAGTTGTGTGCTAACGATGGTTGCCAATGGACGAAGGCGTTGAACGAAGAGAGAAAAGTGGTTTCAATTAATTCACAGTACCTGCTTCGGGAAAACGGATAGGCAAATTGCCATCAATATTCTATGCAGCCAACACTGTAACATTAATTAAATGTTGTAAACATGTTTAGAGTAGTTTTCATTTCCTGTTGCGTCGTGAAATTAGTTTAATGGCCTCCTTTTAATTATTTAGTCTCTGTATGGTGTATTTATTAGACTGGTTTACAGAGAAGAAAAACGCATGTTTTATGCAAGTCCCCTAATAACTTAACAGCCAATAGCATTTTCAGACATACAAAACTGAATTGTACAGCTTAGGGCGTTAAGCATTAACAGTCACATCATAATATCTAATCTAGGGGAGTCCAACATTCATGTTTCGTCGTGAGAATAATAATTTTCCCGTTAGATTTAAGGCAAGGAAAAATATTCCTGGTAGACTCAGGGGACTGCACTATTTTTGGATGTATTTTATTAAAAATGCACATATTATTGGGGAGTTACATGTTATTGTAAATTTTTTACTGCAATAGCTTGTGTTTAATACAATATTTACCTGGAAAGTTTACATTCAACGACGTGTGTCACGTGTCCATAAAGCAGCTGAAGAGATGATAATCGGCGTCTTTTCAGTCCTTTGAAAGACAGAATTTTTATCAACAAAAGCTGAATGTATGTTAAACTCAACCTGTCTGATTTGTTTTATTATACCCTGGCATAAAAATCTGTTTATTAAATTATTAAAAATAAGTCTTTATAGCGAAACTTTGGTTCTTCTTTGGTATCCACGTGACGTTGCAACCCAGAAGACAAATATCGACATATTAATCGCCCTAAGAACCTCAGATCTCGTGTGTTTAATGGTTATTAATAATTTATTTTATTTATTTAGTTTTTATAGGGTCTCGTCTTTGTTATAAGATGCACTTCTTGTTGGGATATGGTGGTTGATGGTACCTGTGGATAGTCCCATATAAAACTTATTATATTTTTGTGCTATTATGTTTATGTCCTTCTGTATTGGAATTTCTTTTCTGTGCTGATTTCTAAGACTTTTCTGTTTATTGTAATGCAATTTCCACCCTTTTCAAGACATGTAGGCGTTCCATTGTGTGTTTTTTTCCTCGAATTTCGATTCAATACACATTTGTCACTGTCTATCCTGCCCGAGGAGCTACTACGAGATTCGGATTCAATTTTACGTATTTCCTGTAACAGAATGAACAAAATTTAAACCCTGTAAATTACCATTCTCTTTCATCTGCTTATTTAAAAGTGTGTCTACAGTTATAAGTTACATGTATATAGCTGGTTAACCAAATAGCTAACTAACAAATTAATTGTTAATCGAAGTAACTAATTCCAAGGTACTAGATTTAAATTCAAGTGTAGTAGACTTCTGGGTTTTAGCGCCAGAGTCTACCATTTAAAACTCATACAAATTACAGTCACGTAGTGCGGTAAAAATTTAAATCAGAGGCAGGTCTGCCGACACTCTAGTCAAGGTCACCATTGTTACTAGGCCGATGCGCATGCCAGATGCGCAAAATACTTTTAGGTGTAAACATGATGTATTTATATGTTTTCTGTCTCTCGAACAGTCTTCTAATCGAAATCGTTTGCTTCTGTTCGTAAAGAATTTACGAATACGTACCCTGACAAGGAATTATCAAATAAGGTAACAATAAATATTCAGGATTGCGTTTTAAATAAAATACACTCTGTAACACTAATCAGCCGACGCGTTACCGAAATGATTGTTATTAGTTTGGACAAACTGAGATCCAGAAAAAGGAATTTTGAACTATATTAAGTAAAACCTTTTTTGAGAAGATATGAATCAGTTAGCTGGAATCCGCAGGTTCAGACGTATTGATGGATTAACACTTAAATGTAAAATTATTCGTCTAATGTTCTCTGTACATACCAAAAATACACGCACTGTATTAATCATACGTAAATGCTGATTTTATATCATTTGGTACATATAACAGATAATGCTAATACGATATACTTATTTAATAATGTAGTCCATGTTCATTATAAATAATTCTCACCAGGCTTTCCGGGAAAGTGTCAATTCGAAATTGCCCATTATTTCCCATTCGAATATATATAACTGGCCAGGATAAGACAGATCTCAGCGTTTAAGTGTCTTAAATTTATAATCTGCAACAGAGATTAAGGTAAAATGCGTTTTTTTCGTAAATGTATGTCAAATAGTAGACAGATCTAGACAGAGGGAGTTTAAGACAAAGAACATTGTGATGCTTACGAGGTGAAGGGGGGTGTATGTTTATTTCTTTTATTCAGAGGATATATACAACGATGCTTCTAGCATGTCTTTTAACGCGAAGTGAAAGGAACCAAGCTAACCGATGTCTCTCTTTCTCGCATATTTTTGGTCGACACAAAAACAGGTCTGTGGTCGTGTTGTTCAGTGTGTGTATGCATGGGGCTTACAGCTAGCTTCTGCTTAGGTCCCTAAATGGCAAGACAAAAAAGCAGTTCAAATATTTATTTCCCTTAGCGGCAAAGAGGCCTACTACTATACTTTATTCTTATCTTTCCATCTCGTTTTTGCAGGAGGTTGCATGATATAACAGTGCTGTGTCTTCTTTGCTGTTAGAACATACAACCTAAGAAATAATAAAAAAGTATATAAAACGAAAGGACAAAAGGAGAGAAGGAATATAGTAATGTAGTGATAGTAATATGATGCTACTAGCAACACGCTTCTTCAGTAACTGTCCAGACCAGTATAAAAATAAAACCGGCCGAAAACAGAGCAGATATATTGTACAGTCGACCGAGTAAAATACGCCAATGTAACAGTTACGTGCTTTGCAGTTTTGTAACATACAGCTTCTAATATAAGCAATATACGTAAATGGTAAAATGGGAATGGATAACTCAAGTAGTAAAGTCACTAATAAATAAGTTTGATTCTATAAAGAATCAAGGATGCTGTACTTCAACATTGTAGACTATGTCTTGTACAATTTTATAAGTCTTTCCCCGAGATAAATCGACCGAAGAGTGAGGTTAACTACTCACCTACACTTTTAATAAACGTTGAGAATGCATGGAGCTTTACCTAAACTTCCGTTAAGGATATTTAAGTGTGCTGCTTTGATACACAGACCTGGATTCGTATAAAACATGGTTATTTATTTGAGGCAGTGTATAAAAGGAGGTTTGTTTGCATGCGCCCCCATTATGCAGTTTAATAACGTCCCACGAGATGGCAGTATTATCAAAATCGTTTAACCTGACACCTTACAGGAACAGCGAAAACTATCGCTTGCTGAGACATCAGTTTATTATAATCTGTAGAATTACGTAGTACGTGGCATGAATTACATTTTTATTCTCGTCATTCTTCAGCGTTGTTAGCTTTCAACATTTTCCTGCAACGGACAACGTAACACCGGAAAGGATTGGTAAACGAAACGAAGCAAGGATCGATGGATGAAAATACGAAATAAATCATTCCTCGTTGAATTTCAACGGACCTTTGCGTCTTGTGTGTTTGTACAGGAAATGTGGAGGGTTTTATTCTCTGCTTATGGAAATATAATGACCAGAATAAGTTACCGCGTTTTCCGGTATACATCTTGGAAATGCGAGAGCATTCTGCACAGAAGGATTCAAGTATGTGATGTAAACTCAAGGGTGTCTGATTTCATTTTGAGATCACCCGAACATAAAGTGATAAGGAAAGTTCTAAGCGACCTCAATTTTTCAGAGAGAAGCCATTATAATATAAAATAAGAAAGTAGACGCCCCGCCCCGAAATATGAAACAGAATAACAGCGACAGGCGTCTAGTGGCTTTCTATCTCAGTTGCTTGATGTTGGTACTCAGTGAAGTGTTTTCTACACAAATTGCCTCATCACATGAAGTGGACTGCAGTTCGTGAAACGAGGGTAACCCTTCTTCGCCCCTGCAGTTAATAAGGTGCACCTGCACATGATAATGGCGTTATATTTCTTTTAGATTAACTAACTCCATGGAAAGGTGTTTTTTATTCAGAAGCTTTCAAAAAACTCCTCGCCTCTCATGGACCCCGAAGTTAAGTTACTGTGTTCACTGGAGCCTGTCGCGAGACAGATTAATCCAATCCACCTTCCCGAAGACACATACGAGGTGCGATCGGAAAGTTTCAAGACTGCGCCTATAAAAACCCGTACACTTATCTCAGGTATTAAATTCATCCATCACCCTCGAAGTAGTTCCCCTGGGAGTGAACACAACGATCCCAGCGCCGCTGCCAAGCCTGGAAGCATCCCTGGAAATTTTTCTTTGTCAGCCTGTCAAGCACCATCTGCGATTCTGCCTGAATCTCTTCTATCGTCTCAAATCTCCTTCCCTTTAGCTGAATTTTCATCTTTGGGAAGAGGAAGAAGTCACACGGAGATTTTCAAATTGAAGTTTTGTATGCATTTCTCATCTCCCCCGTGCATACTATGTGCCCAACCCATGTTGTCTTCCTCGATTTGATGATCATAATATTATTTGGTGGAAAGTACAAATTTTGGTACTCTTCATTGTGCAGTTTTGTTCAACCTTTTGTCACTTCGGTTCAAATATTCTTAGACACTGTCAATTTTTGTTATTCGCTTGAAGTAAGACTCAGGTTTTGCACCCATACAAAATTAGAGAAAATTTATATAATTTTCTGTTGTGTAATTTTACAAGAGATTATAAAATTAATGGTAGTTCGCTTTTCCCGAATTCATTTTTCTCTTGATGTTCTTACAAATATAATTTTGGTTTGTCAACATCATTTCATATATTTTTAAACGGATTTATTATTTAATTTTTTAAGGTGGGCGAATTCTTATTCCGTTCTTGCTACGTTGACGTTTTATTTTATTATATTGTATTTATTGAATAGTAATGAGGAATTACTGTTTGTATTAGGCCTAAACGTAAATTTTTCTTACCTAAAACTATTTGATAAAATTTGGTTGTGGGATATTATCGTAACGTGTGAAAGGGTTCATTTATTTTTCCGTTAGTATATTCCGAACACAATTCTTACTTTATACAAAGTTCAGGTGAAACTTTATCTAATGTCTCAAAAATGTGTCATTCTTAAGCTTTTGTTAAGATCTACATATTTAATTTGAAAGTTTTTTACATGGCGAATATTTAAGAAAATTTTCAAGTCATTGTTCTATATGTAGTGTGAAGAATTTTGAGACGATGAAAACAAGAAATGACGCATTCAGGGAATACGTGTACCCAGAAATAGAATACGTCGTCAAATTTTTATTTGAAATAAATTGAAAAAGCATTTGAATTGTTACAGACATATGCAATAAAAATAAATACACTTTTAGTAATTGTGATTTCCTGGAATGTCATAAATTTGCTACGAAATCTTTTAGGGACTAAACCGAACCTCAAGTAAATTTTGCAACATTAGTCGTAATTTACTCTCCTGTTGATGGAATATCTGTTTAAGGGACAGATAGAGAATAAGGGAAATTTCACATCGAATAGATTGAAAAGAATCGTTTGCGATTTATATAAATAGAAAAATGTATTAAAAATATATGACAGTGTTTCAAAAGTTGATGCTAATAATTGGAAAAGAAAATGAAAATCGATGCGGAAATTAGGTCAGTTGTTATTTATGTTATTGTAACTAAAAATGTACAATGAAAAAGTTTTTAAAAAAAACACGTGTTTCTTTATGAATTGTATTCAAAAATATTACACAGAACCCTTTAATGGGTGGATAATAAAACTTACAATTAAATAATAATAGCTTTTCAGACGTAATCCTGCAATCACAGAACACAATCTAACAGGCTAGTGCAACAATAAAGCTTTATACTTGCATTGGAAGGTATCAGTTCGAATCTCGGTCAGGCTTTTAGTTAATCTGGTCGTGGTTATTATGTTGTTTCTTAGTCTGCCTTAAACAGGCCGTGTCTGTTTACTTCCAAATCCCTGACTATTCAACATTCTGGACCATCTTCATCTTGATTTTAAATTCTGTTTTAGTACTCCAAAAAGAACACCTAAATATTTATAACAATGGTTGATTTATTGCA
Source organism: Zootermopsis nevadensis (assembly GCF_977971745.1). Classification (NCBI taxonomy): domain Eukaryota; kingdom Metazoa; phylum Arthropoda; class Insecta; order Blattodea; family Termopsidae; genus Zootermopsis; species Zootermopsis nevadensis. The sequence continues at coordinate 7,628,879 of NW_028259144.1, read as the reverse complement.
CGGCAAGTGTGTTGGACATTCATCACTGTGTAAAGATCAAGTATTTGTTATAAAATACGTTCCTACATTTATTTGCATTTTCGTCTTTATGTGACTGTCATACTGACTTATTATTATAGCATTTGTGCGTCCGTCGAGATCAAACCCGGATCCCTTCGAAAATTAAACTTTTGTGCCGCCCTGCTAGTCTGGTGCTTAGCAGACATTCAAATTAAGATATGATCTCAGTATTTGTAGTGTTCGCTATTTGTCAAACTACAAACTAAAAGCTTTCATTTCTATTAAAGTAGTAAGTGTATGTGGCCCTCGTAGAATTATATTAGTGGCTTGTACATTAAATCGATCCGAAATGAAATTAAGACAAGTTCTGCGCCACATGTGATATTGTGCAAATACTTATTTATCGCACAGCGGTGGCCTCCACCGCAAGCACATGAGTGGGGAATGTAGAACCATCGAGTTCTGTGTTACCAAGGTCCTCCACAGACGATGACGCGAAACTACTCTAAGATTCAAACACGACGGGAGCAGCTAATAGATGCGCAGTAGCGAGGATTTTAATGGACTGTTGGACTAACGAATCTGAAATCCGCGGTAGGGGACAGACATTTATTTTCGCAGCTTTGAAACACTCACCATTCTCCAATAAGGAAATTTCAATAGTACTAGCTTAAACTGAGTTATCATATTGTATCACAGTGCATCTTATGAAGAATTTCCTGTGCCTTGCATAATTATTGTGTTCAGTCCTACACATTATTATCCCATTACATGCTATGAACAACTTTTCTTGTCATTTTATTATATCGTATTTCTTTGTCACTCAATGGCGTTAATTTTGACAACAGCGAGCCTGATATGTGACGGCCAAAAAAAGGGAGAAAGTGTGGCTTGGCAAAGGGGAGAAAGAGATTTTTACCAAGGGTAGGGGTGGATATTAAATATATACTCATAATTCAGTTACTTGGAGCATTAGTTCCGTTGGCAACACTGCAGCGGATGATAAACCAGCGACATGCATTTAAGTCTTCTAGCGGTATATCTTCATAAAAATATCTTTGAAACCCTGTAGTAGTCATAAAAACAAGCGTTCAGAATGAACACTACGAGCAAAGATAAGTCGATATGTGATGTCAACGGTATCATTAAGAACACAGGTTTGTGTGAGTGGAATATCTTCATAAATATATCTTTGAAACAATGTAGCATATTTGTTGAGCTCATGCAGGTTTCGAAACCACGCTTTCTCTGTTAGAGCGATCTGAGAATTGTGACTTTTACAAAAAAAGTATCGTTACTTCCTACTGACCATTCATATAAATACGTTTATAAGTAATGTTAGATTTTAAGTTCTTAAGTTTACATACAGACTTCACAGGGGTGAGTACCAACTCTATCACACTGATGACTGAGGTTGTAAACATCTCCGAAACGACGGTAATGTCCTATTAGACTACACGACACAACATCCCAAAAGACAGCCATTTTATGAGAAACGTGTTTCCCACAATATCAAAAACTACAACGGAAAAAACTATTTATATGAGAAACTTTCATTAGGCTGTCTATTGACATGTGTGTGACAAATTTTCTCTAGATCTCATTTTAAGCTACAGCTGTTATTATTTATCTTGTAAAACGGTCTGAGGTTTATTTTGGGTAGGGAAATAGCATGTGGAAAAATCTTTATGGTCTGCATATTTTACTCTAGTGACTTTTAATCAGACTTGAAGCTTTTATTTTTCTCGTTTGAATGTCTTGTTATCAGATGTCAGATATAAATGCACTATGTAAAGGTTAAATGACAAGAACATGGTTTGTAGGAGGGAGGAGGTTAAACGAACTTTCTGATGCTTAAAATAATGGTGACGAGTGTTGATGGTAATGAGTAAACTTGACGGAAGTGAATTTAGTTTAAAACCGTTAAAGCAGATCATTTTAAAATCTGGGAATATATTTCAAAATGAAATGGGAATTAACATTCTTTGTTAAGGTGACTTGCCAGACCCCCCTCCCATCCCATTATTTTTGTTAATGTTAAACAATTTAACTCTTTATTTGGAACTGTTAAAAGTTTAGAAAACTGAGACGTTTTCGGGACACGCCATTTGGGTAACACTACATGCGGTTAATTAGGTTATGCTACGATCATTTACTCACTCGTAACAATTGGTCACTGATATGCTCCAAAGATCACGCATTTAACGAATTATCAGAAGAAAGTAGAACTTCAATGTTAAAAATTATTTAATTTCTATAATATTTTAAAACAGTAACTTCTTTGTTCAAAACACGCTTTCGACTGCATAATTTATGTCAGGGTGGTAACATTTTTTCTTGCCTCGGGTAAATATAAATTTTTCCAAGGGCAAACTAGTTAATTTTCGTTATCTTTAACAATTGACCAGTTTATTGAGATATCACATAAATACATTTTATTGAAACAAATACAAATTATTATAAAGTCGCATATTATTTTAAATTTGCTCCTACAGCAGTTTGTATATGACACAGTTCTCATCTCGAAAACTTAAATTTTATGGTCAAATTTGAAAATTAATAACATGTATGGCACTTGCACATAAAGCAACAAACGTTATAAGAATCACAATTTTTTTAAATCTTCCAGAAAAAAGGATCTAAATAAATTTATGATAATTATTAACAAATTAACAAATTGCTATGTGGTCTCGGACCAGACGTGGCCGACGGGCCCTCATTTCTACCACGCTGACTTGGTTTATATAGCATAAATGGAGCGGTAATTGTGATAGATTATATGAACAGGGAAATGAGGGTTACATGGTTTCTTAAGGTAATAATTTAACATTTGCCTGAATGGTTAAGATGATTAATTTTTGGAACCATTATCGAATACGGGACCTCTGTATAAGAAGCAGGAATATTAACCACTGGCGTCTGGTTGGTTAGTAGGTCCCATGTAATGACGGTGTAGCGTTTTACTAGGTTTAAGTATTGAAAGTAAGTAGCTACGAAAGAGTTCATTAAGTATTGGGCGCAACCGACTGCGGACAGCCCTCTAGCTTAGGAGTCGGGCCTGGAGCATTGTCTCTTAACACAGAACAAGCTTGTCATGATTTACCTGTAATAAATGCGTCAATCTGATTATCAAGAAGGATGTGGGTCATGTTACGTTGCATGGTGGGCGACGAACAAAAACTTTTATAAGATGTTTGCCTTCTGGATTGTAGCGCCGTGTTATACGGTTGAAGTTTACCAAAGTTTCAGAGGTACTTTTCTCATCGACCTGACAGTGGAGGCAGCAAGGACCTCTGAAACGTTGGTAAACTTCTACGAGACTACTCGGTTTTACAACCTAGAAGACATCCATCTTCATACCCGCCGCCATTTGAACTTCAAATTTTCTTTTAAAACTTTTGGTTTAATCTTCGAGACGGTATTTGAAAGACAGAGGAGTAGAACAGAGAATATTTTTAAAAATTGTGTTAGGGAAGTTGGTTTATAAATTGTATACATATGATGTGATCGAAGGACGTGACGTTTATTGATAATAAACGTATTTGTCGAATTTCTTTGCAGTAACACTGCGGAGATTCTGTTAGTATCATATAAATACAACTAGTATTGATGGATCCTCTACGTATTGAAGAGCCTGGGTAGGTCCAGTGACGATGATAAAATATTTGCCCCTGTCAGGAACCAAACCTCGACCATCCAGCGTGTAGCGTAGTTACTGTAATGACTTTCAAGTACCCTGGCTGTCCTAACTGTCCAGCAACCCTCTAAATCCCAGTGCTAACTATATATCCCACCTGCTTCAACAATTAGTAAGACTTTGTTTTTGTATTTGTGGGTTTCGTATGATTCTCGCCGTAAACAGGGATTATTTCCTTATATATTATTTAGACGAGCCAAGGATAACATCAAAATTTAGAACTGTTTACGAATGCAGTAATACCCTACTCACCTTATTTCCTTGTTTCACTTTTCACACCTCCAGTTTCAAACACTTTACCATCACTAAACTTTATTTCCTTTTTCAGAAAAAACGAGCGGGCAATGCCTGGGGACCTTCATAAACGTAATTTTAATTTATACCACCATCCCCACTCCAGTTATACGTACGTAAGGGACTAGATTACTTGCTAGCAAAGTCTCGTATTGCTGTGGATAATTGCACTCGGCACGGCCCGGTCTGTGCATTAACCGGCCGGGTAGAACGGTTAGAAAAAGCGTGGAGCTGCGCGCGCATTGCTTATCACCTCGCTATTCACCCCAGCGCCAAGGACTCGCACGTAATCTGGTCCTTACAATAGTATCTTTTACTGCTGTGCAGTTTCTCTTGTCTGTCTCGCAATCAGCTACAAAGGGTTAAATTACGTAAACACCATCTGCTGCAGGGGCCTTGGCTTGTGGTAGGGGGCCATGACGATGCGATTCCATGATGTAATGAGGATGTAGCACTATAAACAATGAACTGCTCTGTGCCTTTCTTCCGCCTCTCGTCTCATTGCATTATGCATGGGTGTGGCTTACACACAACCGCAGCGGGGAGCCCCTGACGCCGCGTTCACATTTTGTTCAGGCTATTATTTTATTTCTTCATGAAGTTATTATCTTATATTGCTTTATCTGATATTCTAGTTCAGTGTCTCGAATACAAAGGTTCTAGTTTTATTGGTGGATAGTTCAGAGCCGGTTTCTAGTTTCAAAGGCTGGTATAATGAATTTAATAATTCGTTTCTTTGTTACGTAAACGAATAGTAGAAGTGAATTAAATGGGAGTAAATGGATATTACTTTGACCTACAACTAGCAGTGATAATCGTGTGTCTTAAGTTCTTGTAGGTCTTGTTCAATATTTCGATATTAATCGATAGGTCTGGCAACGTATAAATGTATAATAATAGCGAAAAGCTATTTTTTATTTTTATTATTCATGTGTAGGTTCTCAATACCTGTTTGTCGAACATAATTACATATTTTCACGAGGTATATTTTAATTTTTAATGAACTTTACACATTGGGCAGCTATCGCTGTCAGACTAGACGCAGTATAAAAGATTTCGTTTGACATGCAATTTACATTTTACAAAATGATTTATAAAAGTATGGGTTTCCTCCCCCCCCCTCCCCCCCAAACTACATTTATTTTAAAGCGTCTGTCCTTCACCCACTGTGTTTCTTAAAATGAACTGCACTAACACACAACAAAATTTCTTACAAATTAAAAACTGAGCACATCTCTAAAAGTAATCCACATCTGTGACAAGTGGCATTCGGTGCTGAGTGTAGTACTTCTGTATTTCGGTAGTGTCATAGTTCATTTACAACTCTCAGTATCGTTCATTAAAGCTGAAGGCATAATCGATACTGATTGGTATTTTGAATGACAGGCTGTCAACTCATTTTGGAGGACTGGTATGTCACAGAACAGCGTTTGTGGCACCTGCTATCGTTTGCAGCTGAGGACCATGTCATTTAACTAACATGTATCCTCGTCAAATAAAATTATGCACTAGATGGCAGCAGCTGCGTATTATTCAGTACTCTAATGCGTAGAAAGATAGGAGTATCGATAGCAATCGATCACCAGTGTAAGTATGCTTATCAGGCGAGTGGTTTGTCAGTTATCGATGTAACACAAAGAATGGGCATTAAAATATACTGAACACGTATTAAAGGCCCTCGGTGTTGGTAATGTACGTTTTAGGTGTAGAAATGGTAAAATAGGACACGTTTCTAACCACTCATTCAACTATGTCTTTGACAGTAAACTAATTTCACAGGTCACGTGATTGCGATTCTCACGTCGAAATAGTTCGCGTAGTCGCCATCTTGATGTTTTTCACTTTTATGGAAAGATGATAAAAATTTATATTTAGAAAGAATGTAACAACACAGAACTTTAGACTCTTAATATTAGCGCTATTTCTTCAACAGAAATTTATTGTAACCACCATTTGCATTCTGCATGACTTAACATTTGAATTGAGTTATCAATTTTTGTAGTTGGACCAACGGATGGATGGACGGTCAGAATTAGAAAGGTCCTGAAAAAGAACACAACGTAAAACAGATGTAGAAATCGTACAGACATATATAAGCCATTAGTGTTTTGTGAAAAAAATTATCGGTGTTCAGCGTCGGATGTACAAGTGGTGTTCTGAAACATGAAAGGTTAACCAGATTCTACACACAGGCCAGAGAGTTGATGTATAAAGTATTCAATTACTTCAAACGTAAAGCATACTCCGACATGCCAGGCCACGATGGCGCCAAAGCGCAAGAAGTATATATGAATATGTTACCAACCTTCCTCGTGTTGGTCAGTATAATACTAAAGACGAAATAAACAATTTTGCTGTTCGTATTTTTCAAATATCCTATGTATTTCTCGAGGATGTTAGTTTTTAATTATTTGTATAATTAACTTTGCTTAATGGAGTATATTTGCACAGTTGATTATAGGCATTGTCTCTGTGGAGATTCCAGTTAATTTCCCCTTGGCCTTCATACTATTCTGGGCTGAAAACATGGACCCGAATTGTGTGCTAAATATTTTAATCAAGAAGGGAACACGATAATATATTCAAATGTATTAATGGATTTACTATCATAGAGACTCTGAAAAGAACTATGTAACATTGACATCTGTTTGTACTACAAAGGGAAATGGATTTCTGTGGTAGACGTCTTAATTTAATGCATTGTTCTACAGCTTGCCAAGACGGACTGAAGAAAATTATGAACAAACTTAGGATAATTAATCTTCAATCTGAGAGCCTTACCTAGGAACTACCGAGAATTAAGTAGAAATAATATTTCATTGCGGGAAATGAAGTAAACTTCGGATAATAGGCAGCACTTTCATAAGCTTCTGAGAAAGAAAGCGAAGTTTAAATCATTGAAATGTAGCAGCCTGTAACTTATTCTTTAGAGACGTAACATTAAAATCTTGATTAATTAAATTACTACTGAAATCTTTGCCTGAAATAACATTTCGACACGCTTACCTCGTGCTGAAGCCAATAATGGATCTGATTAACCAAACACAATACTTTTTACATACAAACGTCTGTACTGATGGAAATATGAAATGAAATTACTTTCAGGTTAAAAGAAAATATTTTTTATTTTTTTTAGATGAGACAGACACATATAACTTTCATTTCTAGTGAACTCATTAATTTGTGACTATGTAATGGTTGTAAAACACGTGTTAATTTATTTTTTTTGAATTTGAGAATCGTTTTAAAGCTAGCATTTCCTTGTAAAATGCCAGATATGCTTATTTTGATAATTAGCTCCTATTTTGTTATCGTAGCTTATGGGCAGATGGAGCTGTTATTTGCAGGAATCCACGACTCTCTCTCTCTCTCTCCTCTGCTGCTTCTACCACATCAAATCCTGGAAAACCAAGAACATTGGAGCAATCTAATTTACTTAACTTTAATTAAAATTAAACCTAATTATACAGATCACGAAATGTTCAGAAACGTTCCTGAAAATAGGCGAAAAAAATTCCTCCCTTCTACATTATATAAGAGATGTATTAGAAGTGATTAAATTTCGTTATGCAGAGGGAGTACGTTCAGTAAGAGGTTTACAGAAACAGGGGTGACAATGGCTTTGAGGTATGGGTAAAATAACTTGTATCATTACAAAATTTGTCGGAATGCCCGATATTTAAACCATGACTAAACAAACCCACTTGTTTGTTTGCTTTTTTGTCAGTGGCGAGTGACAACACAGGGCAGAGGACTGAACATTTTTTCCTTCCGTTAATAATTTCCTTTTTAATTTTTTTTTATTTTTCTACAGCTTTTGAATAGTAAATTCGTAACTAGAGCGGGTATGAAAAGGTTTGTTAAGGTGACAATGTCGTGTTTGGATCTGTGGTATAGACAAATAGAACATAACGAAATAAATTTTCTGGTTGTTTATTTTTATCATTGTATGAGCGAGTAGTAGCTTTGTTTCATATCTAATGTTTCGACACGTGTAAGACCTTCGTAACAGCTGTAGATAGTATTTACTGCTACCATCAGGGTCTTTCGACAGAACTGATTCAAGGCTGATACCAGTTCCATCGAAAGAGAGATAATTTTACTAATTTTTATTCGCGTGATTATATTACTCATTTAAAACATCTCTGGTGCTGTGACATCGTAAGGATATATGTAAAGTTGGTGTATAAATTTTACTGCAGGTTTACCATTGAATTAATGATAAAACTTAAACCTACAAATTAGATATTGGTTTCCACTACACACGTATTTATTTATTTAGTGTTCTGTCTGACGACAGGTCCATATGAACAGGATCCTTCCATCCTTTTCTTGGCAGATGATCCAGATTTGCCGCTGCCTTCTTCTGTGTGTGAATGGAGTAATTGTTGGGATGCCACGGAGAAACCGGGGAAGCCCCCGGAGGAAAACTCCGTGTTGCCTAGACCACGGCCTTGCCCAACACAAGTTACAAATTCGGGCACCGCCGGGAATCGAACCCGAGACCCCAGGATTACACGGCCAGCGTTCTAACCGCTAGACCACCGTGGCCATCATTTATTTATTTATTTAGTGTTCTGTCTGACGACAGGTCCATATGAACAGGATCCTTCCATCCTTTTCTCAGACTGGGACCTGTTCATATACGTTCTTGGCAGATGATCCACAAGTGGTTTGCCATTGCCTTCTTCTGTGTGAGTGTGAATGGAGTAATTGTTGGGATGCCACGGAGAAACCGGGGAAGCCCCCAGAGGAAAACTCCGTGTTGCGTAGACCACGGCCTTGCCCAACACAAGTTATAAATTCGGGCACCGCCAGGAATCGAACCCGAGACTCCCAGGATTACAAGGCCAGCGTTCTAACCGCTAGACCACCGTGGCTGAGTACTACACACGTATACGTATAATACTTAAAGCCATATAAAGTCGTTGTCTGCACTTTCATATAACATAGAATAGAATAAAAAGGAAAAGACAATTTTGGATATAAAGGCGTGGAAGGAGGTTTGATATTAAAATGAATATTTGGTCCCACGAATGACAGATAATTCCTCAATTAACCAAGTTTCTTATGAAGACGGAATGAAAGGTTTTGTTTGTGAGATGTATTATTTGCATGGCAGGGAGGATAATATTTATATTCCTGGGTTTTGACACCGTGTAAACTCGCCTGCAGAAACGAACATTTAGAAAAAATCATATTTTTTCCATCTTCAACCCTGAAGATTCGTACAGTATTTTCTGTAACACATTGGCATCTACCAACGAATCTACAAGGCGCCAGAACCCAGATCATCTTCAAAGGATACATTTAATTCTTATAACAGTGAGTAATCTGGACGTATTGATATGATATTCTTAAACCTTTAATAATTTATACGAAATTGGAAATTCATTTAGTTTCCAGTTGTAGGGGTGAAACGATTTATTTAAGAAATTTCATGTGTTGTACCATGAAGCGAGGTCCTTTAACAGAACAGTCTGTAGTAGTTTGCTGCTCTAAAATCTGGAGCTTATGAATATATCGAGCCAGATAACCCCCTCCCCTCTATCTGCCGTTTCCCCTCTCTCTCTCATTAGCGATGATTAGTCTCGAGATAATGCCAATTATCTCGATGCTCTTGTGAGCTAGGCTATTTCCTTAATCAAGCATGTTTCCCCACACCCTTTACACTGTCATCCCTACAATCCATATAGAGAACAGACATGTTCTAGAAACATCGCAACATGGCGGAATTTGAAAAGTTAAATGAGATATCAGGTTCTCACGGAGGTGAATATGAAGATGGCTGTCTTCTTGGTTGTTGAGACGTGTAGTCTGGTAAAAGTTTACCTGCGTTTTAAGATCCTTCCTGCCTACATTTTGAGGGCCCTAAAAATTGAATCAGAAAGAACCATTAAAACATCAATAAACATCTAACTACATGTCGCAACGTACATGAAGACAACCATAGTTTTTAGAAAAATTAATTCACTAGACTTACAGAAGTTCAAATCTAAAGGTTTCTGACGATGGTGGATTACACTTAAAATTATTCATTGTCTGGACATTCCATAGAAGAAACTATGACGTTTCGGAAACTGTTGTCCAATGACGGAGACTAGCTCTGTCTAACGAGCCTAATTGAGTAGGTATCTCGCCTGAAGACGGAAACAGCCTATTTCCGAAACGTCGTGGTTTCTTCTTTAAAAACAAGAACGATGAAAATGCCAAGACAATGAATAATTATAGAAGTTCGTCTAAAGTATTTCGTAACGATAGATGGCTGCCTTCTCGGTTGTTTCGCCGTGTAGTCTGGTAGAAGTCTGCCGATGTTTCAGAGGTGGTTTCTGCCTCCGTTATCAGGGCGATATGTAAATCGCGCTTGCTATTTATGCGTTTACAAGACTAGATTTCTGTGTGTTATTTGAACGTTACCAACACAATAATAAAAAATATTATGCAACGTATTAAACCTTTCAAGCAGTGCCGATTTAGATAAATTATTGTTGTTTTATTCCGGGAATTACACAAAACACATAAATACCCTATGTGGGTAAAATGCGTGGGTTATCTTATGTTAAAGTAAGTGGTACATATTGTTACCACTGTGCTAGAAATAGTTAAGTAATTTTAACTAAAATTAATATCGCTCTAAAAAGTAGTATGTTGATATTTGCTTTTGTTTTATAAAATATTAGATAGACTTTTAAAATAATAATGAAATGCGTATACAACTTGTTTTTCCTATATGTAGGATAATTATGAATAAATGGAAGGCAGTTTTTTTAGAGCGTTTTGCTTTTGTTTAACTTTCCATCGTATGTGCGTTCTCCCGATAGAAAACATTGAATGCGTTGTGCAGACCAGTAGAGGCTCTTGTGTGCGTTTTCAAATAAGCGCACTCATTGATTCTGAAGTATGGAAAAGCTGTTATGATTTCTAAGTGCAAAGATACTTGATATTGTCTATACTTAATTGATTTTGATTAAAGAGACGTAATGATTAATTTGTTCTTATGCATTTATGACGGTCAGCAAGTTATTAAAAAACTCTAATTATTTTTACCAAGATTATATTAATTTGAGTATATTAATTATATTTTATCAATTGTTTTTCTTTATATGAAACAGCAGCTCCACACATATTTTACAAACATGATTAAAATATGATATATCAAATAATAAAACCATCTTCTCATTAAAGATATTCTTGAAGGTGTGTTGATTTATTACTCAAGCGAATAAAAAGTTACCATTTTAAAAAGTTTCGGCTTTAATCCCGATTATATCAAGTAATATTAATAACACATCTGTTATTATAATGAAAAAACAATTCCAAAATTGTATAAAATAAACTGCCGAAACATCTTGCATAATATATTAAATAATGTATAACATTCAGTATAACCTGTGCTTGGAGGAGACTCATGAAATCAAAAATCGCTGTCGAGTGGTTAGGACCCTTACTAAGTGTTAATGGAAGTCTCTTGTTGAGATTTCGTTGCAGGGACCGACGTCTGCCATGTTTTCCTCATTCTCACGAGACAATTTCTGGGATAGTACCTCAAATTATTCTTACTATCACGTTCACAGGATACCGCGTTTATACAGCCAAGAAGGCCGGAACATGAAGATACTTAACATAACAACTTAGGAAGAACTATAACTCGGTGATATCTGAGGTTCTCAGGGCGAAGAATATGTAGGCCCTTGCTGCCTACATCATCAGGGCGATGAGTAATGATTGATTGAGGTAGCAAGGACCTCTGAAACATCGATATTATTATACCTCACCAGAAAGCAGCCATCTTTAACTGTATATGTTCAGGTGATATCACATTTTATGTCCGTTGTTTATGGTCTGCGGAAATAATGGAAATCAGTTCGACAATTTTCGGGCAATAAAAAATGAAAAACAAAAAAAGTAACGAATTCCCGTACATAAGCACAGCTAAATTGTATACAACCATTAATCTACCAAACGTTGACATCGTGTGGTTTATTTTCCCATTATGCAAGGTCTTAAGTTCGTACTGAACACAGAGGCGTAATTCTCTCATCTCTGATTTTTCATGATTTCCCCCCAGTCTCTTCAGACTTTACAATCTTAGACAGTCATTTACTCCATTATTTGTGGCTCTACAGGCCTTGACGGGCTTTGGCCTCCTTTCATATGGAGGTTACTTGATCTATTTTAAACATTGGTAAGACTCCTTAGACGAGTGATTAGCCCGTCACACGTCATAAACTACGCAACCTCCAATATTTATCTTCAATCACTATAATTAGGGTTTCGTGGTTTTCCTAAGTTCCACCAAGAATTTTTTTAGTAGATACCTTAAATTAGGCCACGGCCGCTTTCTTCCACATTCGTATGTTTATTGATATCGCTGTCAGTTTACGAGCGTTGTTAAATAAATAACATATAAAGAAACATATCAGTTAATATAATTTTATTCACCTCTGGTCACTTTTGTATAAATTGACTTGGTTTCTGGACCTTAGTTCTGGGACGGGGGTAAAATGCGTTAGGCGTGCAATAACACAATATGGTATAGTATAGGCTGTGTGATGACCAATTGATTAATCATTAAATACTATACACGAAATCTTTGTCATGAGCAGATCTGGCAACAGAATTGTCAACGTGGACAGCTAAGTCAGTCACGCTAACTAAATTTAGTACCGAGTAAAGATAACCTTAGTGAGATTTCAGTCTGTGTTGTTGCGACGTTTAGTCTGGTAGAAATTTACCGACGTTTCAGAGGTACTTACAGTCTCCATCACCGCCCTTTCACGACCAGGAGGAAAATATTAAAATGGTGATAAAGAAATAAGGGTGAGTGAATATAATAAAGATAGAGGCATTCAAGATATTGTCCAGTACTTTACTTCTGTGAACACTAAAACTTCGTTTTATAATAGTTGTGAAACTATCAGGTTTTAAAGATGGAGTCTTCCCTATGAAGTTAATACATCGCTTGATTTAATTAAATGCCTAAAACGCTTGTCGGATTTTCATTTTCTCAACCAGACATTAAGGTAATATTTTCCCCTTCTGCAGAAGCTACTGTGAGACGTTTTATAAAGTTTATGCCATAGTATAGTTACTTCAAAACGCAAAGTGACTTCGTTAATATGCTCAGTGGAATAGGAACGAAAATCTAAATTAATTTGGTCAATATTTTCTTGAAGTACTAAATCCACTTTCACAGTATCATTCTCTCTTTGGAATAAAATGCGACTATAGTTCAAGCTCTAATTAAAAAAAACACACAGCACAGAGAACAATATAAGGCCCTTTATCAGATTCTAGTTTGCATGTAAACAATTTAAGCTCTAAAAGGATTCAGAACTTAAGAATTCCTCGTATATTTTTCATATGTATTTCAACTCTTTTATTCTCATCTACTTTTCTTTATTCTCTATTCTTTTATCTCGTATATATATCTTCTTTTCTTTTAGTACCTTTTACCCTGCTCTGTTGTACATAAGCAGCCACGCTAACAAAACTGAAATTAAAATTTAATTAACCGCCATAAATTTAGGAAGACTTGCAGAATTAAGATTCAGTGTATGACATTGTTTAGTGCGGTGGCAGTGATGGTGGTGAGTCCAAAATAAAGTGCGCAGTGTTACATTAATTAAAAGTGGGGTAAGAGGGGAAACAAAGAAGGTAGACATAGGGGGAGAGACGCAGGGGAAAGGATTATAATGTACAAGAGAAATTTAGTGACTTTTTGACAAGTTTAGACAGTGGCAACACTGTCAATCTTTATATGCTCGGTGTAAAATAAATAAAATTGTTCTCTTTGACTTTGTAAATCAACTAAATTATAAAACTTTAAAATTTTGGAGGCTGAATTCTGCCTCCTTCTTCAGGTTGGGAAATACGGAAGAAGACATCCCATCTGGGTCCAGGTCTGAGGGTAACTCTTCCAGAGGGGCTAAAAGATAGTCTTTATGTCAATTTTCCCATTTTTTATTTAAAGATGAAAGCAGATTAAATCTTACGAAACATTTCAGATTTATAATTTTATGATTTAGACGATGGACAAGTGTCGAAATTTTTAAGGAAGAGGATATAGTATTAGCTAATGCTACCATATACTTCATAACAATCTTTGGGTGTTGGATTAAGTTTCTAGAGAGGAAAGGTTTTGTGTGCCTTTTAGTAATGCTTCATGCAATGGCTAAAAAAATTGTCAGAGCTGCCGATACATAATTTTTTACCACATTAATATTTTTTAAAACTTATAAAAACGTAAACTTATTTTTTACAATTTATTTAAAATATATATTTTTACACATTTCACATATAATAAATACGTAAGTCCCATATTTATTAATTTAGGTTCTTCAAAAATTCCAGTAGCTTCCAAACACTACCCAGATATTTAAAAGATTATGGTCCTGTGATGAATAATTATTGAGTTAAAGGTAAATTTGTTTGAAATAAAAGTAACTTTCTGAATATGAGGTGTAAAGTTTACGTATCACTTCACTGGAATTATGATAAATCAGGCATTTAAATTAAGTTGGATGTCTTCTGTCCAGAAGTCTTCCATCTTCATCGCTGTAAGAACAGAAAATCCTACAGGAATTAAAATAATCATTTAATGCCATAAAATACACCACATTTCCACAAAACAAACCTAGATGTACCCAAACTAACGAAAATAATAATTTTTACACCGCAAACCATCATTATATCTCGCAAAGAAAAATCACATCAATTTTATGTGTGTATGGCCTCAGATCTTAATATCACTTTTGAATACTGTAGCAGAATTTCTCCTAGTTTTGGAGATAACCCTTCCTCATATTCAAACAGTGTATATACAGACAAGTGTTTCATGAGTTTGTTATTATTACGTAATGAAGTTAAATAGACTGGCATTGCAGTGTACGTAAACAGCTGCTTTAACGAGCATCAGATTATAAGCACGTGTTTCTTACATTAACGGTCCCTAGGACAATAATCGATTTGACATGTCGACCACAAACTCAGAACAAGGAACTGATTGTCAGCTATTTCCGCGAAAGAGATTAGGGAATAAATATTTGTTACATGTTTGTATTACTATAAATAGTACAGGAGACACCAGTTATGAATAATTAATAACCAGGGACTTGCTGGATCACAGGTTGTTTGTATGGCTTAATTATAATAATACGAATAATTGAATTTGTATGTCACTTTAAACGATCATTTGATTTGCCTTAAGCTTAACCATACAGTACTATATTTATTAGTCTGAAACTATATCCCATAACATTATTTATAAATCCACAGAGATATTAGTTTAATTATCAATAATTAATTATACGATTTCTTGTCCCAATGAGAAACTAAATTCTCACCGATATGCGTCTTTATTACGGAGGATAAATGTTTGGATATCAATTTTACATCGATTATTCTAATACAGAGACCAAATATATTCGTTCACTTGCAAATAACTGGAGCTGAACAAAGACTTTTCCGACGTTTGGGATTACCTTACCCCTCATCTGATGCACACACAATGCTTTGACTCTTACATGCGCGAAATTGCCCATCTACAACAAAGACGGTGGAGATGCTAATCCATGCAATTAGGAACTGTAATTCTACATTGCGTGCTGTTCCAATTTGATTAGTCTGCTCTCATTAGTGCTAATTGAGAGTATTCAAAAACGCAGTCGGTTCGTGAGTTATTAATAACAGTCTGTGGTTTTAGAAGTTGGTACATCTGAACATGTCTTGCTATTGCAAAAAGGCAAGGGGAAATATTTTCCACTGTCTAATTAAAATTTTTCGGAGTAATATGAATATAATTTGAATACTGAGGAAGTGGCAAAAACACATAATAAATTCTTTTTAAAATTTCGTGCTACATTCTTCACATTTTTCATTATCCTTCATATATTATTCTGATAATATTTGGTGAAATTTTAATTACGAAGCTCATACTTATGTCTTAATTATTATTATTATTATTATATGCTTATATTTAAATCATTAACACTATTTTATAGTTAATATTTCTGTTTTCCAACGTTTCAGAGGTGTGATCTCATACCTCTGAAATGTTGGTTAACATCGACCAGACTACACAGCGCAACAACCCAGAAGACAGAAATCTTCATCGCCCTAATGATGGATGCAGTATGACCTCTGAAATGTTGGTAAATATCGACCAGACTACACAGCCCAAGAACCCAGAAGACAGAGATCTTTATACTCACCGCCCTGATGACGGAGGGCAGTATGACCTCTGAAACGTTGGTTAACATCGACCAGACTACACAGCGCAACAACCCAGAAGACAGAAATCTTCACCGCCCTGAAGACGGAGGCAGTATGACCTCTGAAACGTTGGTTAACATCGACCAGACGACACAGCGCAACAACCCAGAAGACAGAAATCTTCATACTCATCGCCCTGATGATGGAGGCAGTATGACCTCTGAAACGTTGGTAAACATCGACCATACTACACAGCGCAACAACCCAGAAGACAGAAATCTTACATATTTTATAGTTATTATTTTATAACTTTGTGTTTAGTAGGATATGGGTTACTATGACAAGCGTTATATATCCATTGCAGAAACAAAGTATAATGACATTGAATGATAAAGTGGTAAAATGATGACCATATATAGAAGGCACGATATCAGATATTGGTTGAGGGTAGTTAAATATTACGTACGTAACGTACAACATGGAGATTGAATTTAGCGCCATTTTCTGACAGTTTCGCTGCTGCGGTTAAATTTCTGAGTTGGCTGAAAAGTCGTTATTAATGTTGTGGCTATGATAAAAATGTATACTCCTATTATGAATCGAACCTTGATTGTCTGATAAGTTTTAAGTCGGCTGAGATAAAATAAAACGGGTTATAGGGAGAGAAAACCACAAATATAATCCGTCTGCAAAGCGCATTCGCTGACAAAGATTCCCATATACAATTTTATGAATACACGATTTAATGTTCAGATGAACTGTTGAGCCATGTCTGAGTTAATGCGACCAGTGAAATGTTCTGTTGACAATCCGAGAGTGGTTGTGCGAAACCCAGGGACAACGACTCACAGATGACCTTGAACAAGACAATGAGTGTTAACAAGTTCGTCAGGACTTCCTGAGTCTCGAGTCCTTACAATTTTACTCATGGCCAGCACTGCAACTATGCTCGAATACATGAAATACCTGTTTGTGTCCAATTCCACGCTGCAGGATATTCTTTGAAAATTAATTTGAAATTCTCATGACCGTGAAATGTCGATGTTCATCTGGTTTGTCCACAACCCAGAAGACAAACATCGATATTTTCCTTGAAATAAAACTGCCTTCTTTTTCTTACCAATTGAGATTTTCAAACCACTACCATGGTTACTCTGTTCTTGTTACACTAGACGCATAAATATTTATGCATAGATTCTTTCATTGTCTGTTTACTTATTACATGAATGTACGCTGGCCGCAAACACCACAACTGAAGACTAGTTTAGATTCCCTGCTGTATAACACCAATTAATAGAATGACTTATAAATAATGTATTGGAGAGGGTATGAAAGGAAGCATAATATCGCTGCATTTACCTGAAGGGACTATGGGAAAACCACGAAAATCCTCAGTTAGTATAGCCGATCTCCGATCCGAGATTCGAGGCTGGGATCTGCCACGTATAGAACAGAAGTACTCAGAAGTAGTAATGAATACAGCGATATGATTGGTGGGGCCTGTAGGAAACTTTGTTAAGACTGACATTGCCTGTAAAGTCTAAATTTAAATTTTGAGTGCAAATATATTTTAGTAGTTTCTTTTGTGTCGCCGCGCCTGTGACTAGTGTTATTTCAGGCTTCGTATTACCACTGCAAAAACCATTAGCACAAGTAGAACGGCCAATTCAGCCCCTAATTCAATATTCCTGATGTCATGTGTTATAATGGGGATTCAACTGATGAGAAGGTGACAGTTCTTTGGGAACGAGAGTGATCTATGTCAGAGACAGGCCATGCTGTGGTATATCGTCAGATTCTGTAAAATTTTACTTCATTCTCTGTAATGAATTTGCATAAATATTTTCAATTATTTGGTTCAAGTGCTGAGGAAGAAACACACATTGAGGTTTTTGAAAACAAAGTGTTGAGGGAGAAACACAGATCGAGGGTTCTGAAGGCAGTGATAAAGGAAGAACACAGACTGAAGTTTCTGATAACCGTGCAGTAAATCTTCTGCAAATGGCATTGTCGACATCGAAATTTCCAGTTCTGTGCATTAATGTTTTTAATTATTTATGTTCTCTGTTAACAATTTATTTTTGGCTAAAATAAATGAACCAGTGAGAAGTGGAAACAATTAAGGAAGCATTCCGGTGACCAATAAAATTCAAATTTTTACTCGTTTTTTTATATGGACCCACACAAGAACGCTACGGCAATGATAAGCTACTGATATTATATTTATATTACAATTACGTATACTTGTAACTTAAAATCGAAGGATCTTACTGATGACTCCGTGTGTATTTGCCGTCGTCTATTTGAAGGTACTATCCCAAGGATTGATAGAAGAAAGAAATGTAGTTCACAAGTTTTCTGTAAAAGATGGAACCTGGGACTTCCCACAGTAAAACAGCGAAGTTAAATTTTGTGTCCTCTCGCTTATTTACATTCAAGATACACTGCCTTCTCATACTTTTATTTTCTGATTTTAGTTGTGATGTGACGTGATGTTGTGTTCCTTGTGCCACACTAGCATGGAGACAATGGGACGGCGCGCGTGTGTGAGTTGGAGCTGCTACACCTAACAGGCAAGTGTGTGCTATGTTCTGGCTGCTCCTCTACTAATTAGCGAGTGTGGCTTCAATCAAAAGCACCTTCCTTCTCTCACTACCTCTCTCTCTCTCTTCTTCTACTCTCGCTTCGTCTCACTGCCCCGCTTTCCAATTATATATAACTCCTCCCCTTACCTCAAATCCCCCCTCTCCAAATCGTCTAAGCTGCAACTTACTCGCGCGACGTAAGCCTTGTACGTCACTCTAGCACCCAATCACTGTTAACCGGCATTGCCAACATTCCTCATAACTTACTAGGATTTAGAAAGACCAATATGCTTTGGATCATATGTTCAGACGTCTTTCAGGAAACCAATGACGTTACATGAATTTTAAATTATTTGCAGTGGTCATTGATTCTTAGGCTATTTAATGACATGTTATCACTTACTGAGATTCGATAGTTTTGATTCATGTAAAGTCTTTACGAGCAGCAAAACAGGATTGTCGCGAGCCTAACTAGGCCAAGGTTAACAAACTCCATGGAACAGAGTCCTTATTTAGCAGCTAACAGTCGTACAGCTGGTGAAGAAATTCTTTGCCTTTTATGAAACACGAAGGTTCACTACCGTGTTTACGAAAGTCCTAAACCACATAAATCCAGCCCACACTCTGTAAACAAATACAAATATTCCCCTTATCAAGCATGTAATTAAACACCCAGGTGGTCTGTTAAGACTGATTTTCCAGTTAAGACCTCAAGTAAAGACGTGTTCTCTAAATCTGACAGGCTTTATATATTGACGAAGTTAATGAGGGTTTTATTTTTCATTAAATCTGGATTAAGACGGAGGAAATAGTTGTGTTCAGTTTTACCAAGTTCGAAATTAGAACGTTATTTACAAAGAGACTGAACACAGCCCTTAGTTTTAAGCTCTTAGGTTTATGGAATGCAATTGCTTAGTAGTTTTTGTGTGTTAAAAGAAAATGTGATTTATTAAAAGAATAGCCTATTTATTAATTATAAAACAGTCAGTATTTTTAAATGTCTGTCACGATGTATCATCATGCAGATATTTGAATACTTTTAAAAGTAGATAAAAGGATAATATTAAAATTTATTTTAAATAAATGCAATGTGAAGGGAGGCGTTGTATAGAACTGGACCAGTGTGGGATCCTGTAACATATTTTATAAGCACGATTGTTAAAATTAAGCAACTTTCTTCACGGGTAGAGTGGCTGTCCATTTTTAAGAAATGTTGTGTCCCACGTAGTCCACTTGATTTGGAAAGTGCACAATACAGTATAGCGCCGAAATTTTAGTTTCGTTTATCCTGATTCAATAAATGTCTACAGTAAATGTTTGACACGTCATATTGTGCTTATGCTTAAGTTACATTGTTTTTACGAAAATAATTGTCAGAAAATTTATACAAGATGGCTGTCTTCTGAGTTGTTGCGCCGTGTAGACTGGCAGAAATTTACCAGTGTTTCAGAGGTGCCTGTTGCCTTCAACATCACTGCGCTACAACCCAGAAGACAACCATCTTCATACTCAACGCCGTGAGAATCCAAAATAAATAATTAAATTATACCAAATTGTTTCTTTAAATACATATCATACAGGCCTTTGTTAATACCGGTTGGGGAATGGACTAATCTATCCACGTTCAATGTATTTGTCCAAAGAAAAAAATATTAAAAAGATTTTAGGTTAAATTTATAGAGTGACCGTGTGGTCCCGAAATACTGTCATCTTATATTGTTATTACATTTTTACAATATTAACTCTTAATTTTGGTCGTTCAGTTTAATTTTCAAATTACTTGCCACCAGAAGATGGTCGATAAACGACCGAAACATGTAATGGATTTTTAAGTACGCCTTTAAATATATAATTAGTACTTCGTTGTGTAGTCGATTAGAATTATTTTATCATAGAATACACAATATACTGCATCATTTTAAAATTGCAATCAAAGCGTAGGAAATATATACTTTTGTATTTAAAAACATGTTTCAGATATAGGTCGCTTTTAATTATAATTTACTTTATCATTGATTCAAATAAATAGACATATATTTAAACATTTGTAAAACTGTTTCACGTTTTCGGAGGATATGTTAGGTATCGTCAAAATAATTTTGTCAGTAATTTTCTTGGTGATATGAACATTATTATTATTTGCATTTTTTCGGGCTAATCTCTTCATTTGAACAATAAATTTGTTTATTTTATTATCCTACGTTAAGCGATTAGAGTTCTGTTGTGTTCAGGAACTTCAGCGCTGCAGTGTTGGTAGTAGCAGGGGCCGCGTAATTTAAGTACACGAATACCGGAAATGTCGACTGCGTCGAAGCGAATGGTGCATGCGCGAGTGAACTGTGGTTTCGCGCCCGTGTCATTCCCGCCTTCGCGCCAGTTCTGATCAGTGGTTGTTTTAATTTCTCCGTTACGTCAGGCGAAAGGTTCGTCAGTGCTCAAGCCTGGAACTTTATCGTCGAACTTTGTAATCATCTCCAGACTCTGTAGTAAAGAACACGCTTGCAGTAGCCAATTCTAATTTCGCACGGTTTTGAGGGGTGATGTAAAGTGGCAGTAAGAGGGGGAGGTAAGCTGGAGTGAGAATCTCTCTCGTTCGGCCGGGAGCGTTTAGTGAGCATCTGAGTGCGAAAGGGTTTGGATGTGTGCGACTCTATCGCACGATCTTCATCTGTCAACTAGGTCTTCGTTCGGGCGAACTATTAGTTAACTTTATCCTAAAACTGAAGTGAATGTTTGATGTGACAATTGTGTTTAGTTATTGTTACACGTATTGCTATGAACGAACATTTATAATTGATACAGTAACGGTTTTCTGAAGAGTTCGTGAATTTCGTGACTACTTCATACAAATTAAAAGAAAATATGATTCTCTTGCCTGCTGTAACGAATCTAACATATTTAGCTACAGATTTAAGGCTCAGTATTACGATGTTGGTGTGACAATGCTGAATAATGTCAAATGTTTCTTGTGAAATCTAACTTTTTGGAAAAAGGCGGTAAAATTTTGATGCTTCAGTTTAAATTCAGTTTCGTTTGAAGCAGATTTCGTTTAGAAGGACATATATTTTCTCATATTTACGTTGAACAAGTCACAGTGAAAGCGAACACCTTCAAGTTTCTGGAAGTTGTAAATAAGTTTGGATGAATAACAAACATTAATGTGGTTTTGAAGTGCAAGTGATAAGTGATTATTTGTAAGAAGATTGGAGGACACTGCTGTAAGTAGCTGAAATAATTAATACTTTATTTCTAGGCATATTCTTGTTGAATATAAAATAAAAGTCATTACCTTTTTAATCTCGTAAGATTTGAAGCTTTCACGGCGGATAAATGCATCAAACTCCTATCGGCCGACTTTGACACTGCTGATTGCGTTAGAGATTATTTTAACGACTTCGTATTTCATCTGTGCAATGCCATTCTTGGTAAAATAACCAAAATTAATATTACATTTTCCTAGAATTTCTATGTGTAAATTCAGCAATAAATCCGCAAGAAATTACTAATAGTTTTAAACGGTTTAAATTAACATTTCAAATCTGATACATTTTTAAACACTGAACTCATATCGTAGCGAATTTTAGTGATTGTGTAAAGATTTTTGGACACTTGTGAACATAAAAGGCGAGGAATTTCTTGACTAGGTAACAGTACTATTAGGTTCTACGAAAATACTTTGCTCCATGGAGTTAATTGGGTATGGACAATTTAGAACGCTGAAGTACATGCCATTTTTAAAAATTTAATTTCGTGATTGTAATTTTTTTATTACGTGGTGTTTTCGGTGTCGAACCTGCGGGTTTTTTCTACCAGGGCTTTAGTCAGATAGTAGTTGTTCGTTAAATGTGTCATAGAACACCCGAATTTCTGTTTCATTCGCGTGTCTTGTTTTAGGTTAAATTTGGATTTGAGAATTAGAGTAATTATATTACGTTATCACGCATATTAACATTATTAAAATTTTTAATGCATTAATACGTAAATAGAATTCAATCGATTCTGTAATTTATAGACAAAACACGTATATAATAGTTTTTCCCCAGTTACGGGTCTATTGTGTTTCAAATAAAATCTCAGTATTACGATTTAATATAGCCTATTAAAACAACTGAACTTGGTTACGAACGAACTTTTATAAATACTTTTTATGTCGTGTTGTGTCTTCATTATTTAACATAAGTAACTAATCGTTATACTTATTTAATTTCTAATAGGCATATCTTTGTATTTTATCTGTTTCTTTTTTGTGTGTGGAGGAGGGGCTATTAAGGACTAGACCCTTAGCTCTGTACCCCTGGGCGGGATTTCTGCCAACCATAAGTTCTTTACCTACGCGGGACAACATGAATCTCAAACACGTCGACAAACACCCATGTCTCGAGTGAGAATCGAACCCACTATCCCATTGTATGAGCGGCCCAAGATAATTTTACCAGATCGGGCGTCCACCGTCTGTGTACTACCTAAATATATTTTATGCAAAATACAATAGTGTTGGTAGTCTATAAGCTGTATAATACATCTTTTACACTGTCCACGCCGTCAGAATAGACGCACAGGTTTTATTTCAACGTAATTTTATTAAAAGCGACATGTTTCGATAGTATTTGTCACGTTTTAGCTGTATTTTGTATGTTAGGTGTCAACGTAAAATTAAAGTATTTTTTCCCTCAATTTCGCTTTAAACTTTCAAAGTAGGACCCACATTTATATACAAATGTTGTTTGTCCTGTGTTAGATTTGATTTTTTCACGAAGGATCATGATGATGTGGGTTTTGGCACCGTGTAAACTCGTAGGTAGATTACTGTTTCGAAGAGACATACTGTCTCCATCTTCAAAGATGAAGACGAGTCTACACGGCCCCAAAATCAAGAAAATTAACAACATAGCTTGTCGCGTTAGTTGAAACTCTCTAGAGTAACATTAACGTTATGAAATAGTTACAAGTAAAATATATTCTTACAATTTTAGTTCCCTATATTGGATTTAATTTTTTGTAAAATTTTCGCCAACTGTGATTTCATTTAGAGTCTCTGGAAAGTCTGTAAAATATTTCTATTCTGTCATTTTTGATTAAAATCGACAGTTACATTTCTTAATAAACTATGTGACGTCAAAGCATGAATTAATATTTGGAGAATTATCAACATTTCGAGCAGTCTTTTACGGTGCGTAATTGACGTAATGTAAAGTTATAGAACAAATATAATTCTTGACGCTGCTTAGCTGCTTGTTAATAGCGTGTGTACCTCATTTGGAGCTGTAATTAACAGAACACAAATGTTTGTTCAGCATAAAATGTTTTATTACTCAGAATGTTAATCCAAAATCGACTTGTTTACTTCATTTGGATTTCTTATCAGTTTGTTTTAACGGCGTTTCAAAATAACGTTTTAGGTTTTATTTGTTCAGTTGTAAGCTTCTATTTAAAAGTAATTGAATTGTCTGTAAAACATTTCATGAACACTTCAAAGTTTCTATGCCTTCATTTGTTAGAGGAATTTAACTCAGTTTAGTTTAGTGAACAGCTGTTTTATTCTATTGGTAAATCTCTTTTGCTACTTGCTTGAAGTTTTGACAGAATTTCATAATCTAATCTCATAAAATATGAGGAGAGTACGTTTAATAAAAGCAAAGCGACGTAATATAAGGCTTGAACTGTCACCTCTACAAATTAGTAAAGATGACAGAGAAAAATCAACGGAAATTGGAAGTTAAAACTGTCAGGCATATACTTCAAAGTGAAATATTTTATTACTCCATAAACTGAGTTCAAACTTCGGCAAGTTTATTCCATGGGAATCTTGGATATTCTGGAATTCAGTTATACAAAATTTGTAGCAAGACTTATAATATATTACGAAGTTAACATAATTTTGGCGCTTCGTGTAATTTGTGAATAAATTATCTCTTTGATATTCGGACTTCTTAAAGATGACTTAACATTTGCGTCTGTTCGTAATGTCTATGGAGAAGGATTATAAGAAAGTCGAATGTCGAAATGATATAATTACCATGTAATTGTAACAAACCCGTTGAAATTCACGGGGAATGATTTATTTTGTATCCTCGTGCCTTGTGATATTTATTCCTTCCCTCAAAAAAAATATATCTGATCTTATTTATATAATCAACGTATTATTTGTGTTAAATTAAATAATTGCTATTTATTGTGAGAATCGAACGGAGATAATAAATATATTCTTTGCGTAAAATGTAGTTATTGGATGTTAAAAATCGATATGTGTGGTATATATAGTTCCCACTGCGCTTTGAAATCCAATGGAAACTACATGTACCACGTGCTTTAATAAACCTACATTTTGTATTCAGGAACTTCGTATAATTCTTACCGTAAACAGCGATTATTTCTTTAATTAACATTAACCAGTTATTCTTTGTAATTGTGAAAAGTTGTGTTTTCTTTGCGGTACGGATAAAGTTCTTAGATGTTGTTTAGACAAGCTTCGGTAAAGGATTCAGCATTATTTTTACTTTGTTCAAACTATCGTCATTTTTCATCTCGTTCCAATAAAATATGAGAATCATTCTTTGTTCTCTCCCCCCCGGGCCACCCTTCTGTCGATTAAAATAACTATTGTGGTAAGGCGTGCAGCTACTACGAGGGAACTAACTCGTTAGTTGTGCTGTGTCGTAGTGATGGACCATCGTTATGGGTGAGAAACACAAAGCAATAATTAATGACAGAACTGTGTGTGTCTTGCAATGGTGTACAGAAATGCACAGGTTGGTGTAGGTATAGGAATCCTCTGGCACACACATAAATGGCTAATCGTCTTATATTTTTTGTAATAATGAATAATAAAGTATTTATGAGCACCGTTATAAAATTAAATGAGTCTTGATTGGCGTCAGAATTAAACAAATGATATTTTTATTTGTGTTTCTATGGCAGAGAAATGATAAATCATATATTAATAAATCTAAAAAATATATATTTATTCTTAAGCAGAAGAACGAAAAGAAATATCCCAGGCTATTGTGATTTGGGTTAATCTCCAGTTGGTACATTGTTTTAACGATGCATGTGTTCTTTAGCGTCGAATAACAAGAGTGTAATTATATACGACAAACTAAAATAATTTTAAGAAACTGATTGATACTTCGTCTGTGCAGCAGCAGCCTTTATCTTAGATACAGCGCTATTAATAACAGCCAAAAACCGACAATAGTCAACTTAAAACCTACGTTTTGAGCTATTTCAGTCGTGTGTGAGCTGCAGTCTCTGTAGATGATACAGATTTGTTAAATAACCTACCCACAAACCAGTCACCTCTATGAGCTACAGCCTCTGTAGTTGATGCATCATCATTGCATAACCTATTCACGAACCATTCTGACGAGAACTTGTGTAGAGCTGTGTGACCAACATCTTCTGTCATTGATACATCCTCATTAAATGACTTACTAACGAACCAGTCAAGTTTCTAAGCTGCAATCACTGTAGTTGATACTAACTAACTAGAATTAACCAAAACCCTCCACCGGACCCTGTCCTGGGAGAACAAAATAAGTCTCCTTCAAAACCTCTGCAGTTGATACAGCCTCATTAAATTACTTACTAACGAACCACTCAAGTTTTTTAATCTACAATCACTGTAGTTGATACAGCCTCGTTAAATAACCTACCCACAAAGTGACCTACCGAAAGTGTGTAGAGTCATGTGGGCTGCAATTACTGTAGTTGATACAGCCTCATTAAATAACCTACCCACAAAGTGACCTACCGAAAGTGTGTAGAGTCATGTGGGCTGCAATTACTGTAGTTGATACAGCCTCATTAAATAACCTACACACAATGTGACCTACCGAAAATTTGTGGAGTCATATGTGGGCTGCAGCCTCTGGAGTTGATACAGCCTCATTAAATTACTTACTGATGAAACAGTCAAGTTTTTAATCTACAATCACTGCAGTTGATACAGCCTCGTTAAATAACCTACCCATAATGTGACCTACCGAAAATTTGTGGAGTCATATGTGGGCTGCAGCCTCTGGAGTTGATACAGCCTCATTAAATTACTTACTGATGAAACAGTCAAGTTTTTAATCTACAGTCACTGCAGTTGATACAGCCTCGTTAAATAACCTACACACAATGTGACCTACCGAAAATTTGTGGAGTCATATGTGGGCTGCAGCCTCTGGAGTTGATACAGCCTCATTAAATTACTTACTGATGAAACAGTCAAGTTTTTAATCTACAGTCACTGCAGTTGATACAGCCTCATTAAATAACCTACACACAATGTGACCTACCGAAAATTTGTGGAGTCATATGTGGGCTGCAGCCTCTGGAGTTGATACAGCCTCATTAAATTACTTACTGATGAAACAGTCAAGTTTTTAATCTACAGTCACTGCAGTTGATACAGCCTCGTTAAATAACCTACCCACAAAATCACCTACCGAAAGTTTGTGGAGTCATGTAATGCATCCTCTGCAGTTGATACAGCCTCATTAAACTTCCTTAGCCTCCTTCGTAAGCTTGTACAGCCCTGTGGCTTGAGCTGAGTTGGACTTCCGGCTGGACCAGGTCTGACTGTGCCGTCTTTAACGACCCGATGGCTGTTACTTGTTACACTAATGAGGGAGGCTGGCGGCTCCACCAGAGGGGGGAGCTCATTAACAGATAAGTGCCGGCTCTGGGCTCCTCCACCCACGGAAACACCCGTGTGTGTTGCCAACCCTACAGACACGTCAATTCAAGACGGCGCAGACAAACTTTAATGAAGTATTGTTTGTCAAAAATAGGTCAAATTACAGTGTGTTGTTTGAATTTCTATATCTGTGAACCATTATGCAGTGATTGTAAATACCCGTGGGTCAGGCCTTAAGAACGTGACTTCGCTCGAAGCTGTTCCACTGCATAAATCGAAGTTTACTGCTTCAGAACCTGCACTGTCTTATAAGGATTGTCTGTGGTTCGGTAGAACTTTGGTACGTATTTTTTTTCTTCATAAATTTTAAAACATCTGCAAAACTGATGTGTTATGAGTTTCTCGAATTTTTTTACGTTTCTTTAATTTTTGGACCTAACACCATTTTACCAAGGCTGTTGCTAATTTTGTCTCCCATCATTAATTAAGTCATTTACGTAGCAATGGTCAGAATTCATGTCAGTCATCCACTCGATTTATCAGACACTTTTTTAAACCACAACCTGGGAACAAGTTCACAATTAGTTTCTGCTTTGTTAATATGTACTTTTTATAATATGTTTAAGAAACAATGTCTCCATTGTATGGATAACATGAAGCCTTACAAGAAATTCTAATAATAAAAAGAGGCGATAACTTTATTCATAAGGAGATTATACATTTTAAATAACAAGATCTTGGGTGGCCAAGCTCCTAATTCGACATGCATACAGCATTCTTTCATCTTCAGTGTCCGACGAAAGGAAGCAGAGGTTTTTTTGTTCGTCGAAACACGATGGACCCACAACACGTGGTTGTTCAAACAGAAGATAACCCTGGACTTGGCTTAGTTGCAACCGGATTAGGTTTCTTTACATAATTTCTTGCTCGATGAGTCATTTTGCTGACAACCGAAGCCTTCAAATGACACATTTAACTTAATATAAGCCAAATTTCGCATTTTTTATCTTTACATATTAAAATGATACGTTGCTAATTTTTATAAAAGACAGTTTATAAATTTTTCGGTTTATGAAGCAGATAAATTAATTAAATACAAAGATCGCCTATATAAAAATGATACCATAATCATTATATTATAATAAAAAAATTAAATTACTCTCCTATAATGAGTTGTACAGATAGGGGATAAATAATGATTAATTTTAAACCGAGTCGAAGAAAAAATCAACTTTGGTACTGGTATTGTATGATTACATTTTTTATCAACTGTCGGCTATATTTTTCGCTTTAAATCTCGGTCACTGGACTCTGAATATATTTCTAATACACAATGTTTCCTGTGTACCAGTACCTAGACATCAAATGGCTGTTTTAAGGGGACTGAGATGGAAATGGTATATTTCTCCGAAACGGTGGTATCTACTTACAAGTTTACATGAAGTTACTGAAGAAGACGAATATCGACTTCTACTGATATATCTCGGTTTGTTCAACTTCATAAAATTTGTAAAGTCAACACATTGAACATTATTTTATGTCATCCAAGTGTTTATGTAGCAGGAATTTATATTCGGAAGGTACCCGGTTCGAATCTCAGATGGTATACCTGCTACCCTGAACGAGTTGTTCGTCATTTTCTTTATTTCCTCCTGGTGAATGCTGAGATGTTAAAATGAGGTACCGCCGACTCCTTCCAAATCCTTGCGTAATCACGATCCATTTAACCCGATGTTGTTGAAAGTATTTAGACCCGTCTAGGCCCTTAAATTACAGCACTAGAATTAATCGTTGTTTTATGTTGTTAAATTTACACCAAATTGAAAACGTTTTAAATTAAAATTAATCTTTCTTACAGAATTAATGTTTGTTGTAGACGGTGGTGTTCTGAATAGTTGCGTCGTGTATATCCGTTTGGCTGCATACCAATGATACGGAGCAAATTACTGGCTCCGTATTTAGCCCTGAAGACGGAGGCAGAGTGTCCCTCCGAAACGTTGATATGCGGCAATAAGATTACTAGGCGCATCTGTACTTAACATTGCTCGCTGTGAGAACAACATATTCTAAATTAGTATCTGTTATATTTGTTTTAGAATATAGTGTTAAATTACAATAGATACCATAATTAAGTTAAACGTATTTTTCACTTGTATAGTTATGATCAAACGTTTTCTTTGAATGTCGTATTTTGTGTTTGAAAATATTTAATTCTCTTTCTAAGGTCAGTGATGAAAATTATAAATCATTTTCTTCTTTCTGCTGTTACAAACCATTATACTCGTTAGACTTGTGGTAGTGTCGTCCATTCGATAACTTGAAATTTAATTCACCAGGAAACACAATTAACAGCTGGTTTCTCGTTCTCAAAGTGATCATTAATTATTCGTGATGTAGACATGTGTCCTTCATGTTAAAAATATCTTCCTTCTTCTCAGTCATGTTTAGTGTACAACTGAAGGAATTTATTGGGTAGTGGTTCCCATAAACCAACCTCCCGAACACATGTTCTGTTGTCTGAAACGATCCTTGGTAGGTTACGTAAAATCTCTGTGTCTATGTGTAACATACGTATCATCGAATTGCAGAACGATTTCTGATTTTTAAGGCATGTGGAAGAAATTATATTGGTAACTACGTTAAGGCACAACTGGGTAATACATCTGTCTCGGTCTTCCTGTGGACCACGAAGAAATTTTCGGTGGGCCTCCAAGATATGGGAGATTATTAAGGTCTATTATTTTTGTTAAAATTTATATAAGTTTAATGTCATTTATTAAATAATGTTACCCCGCGTAAGTTATCTCTTCAGGTAGTCTTCTAATTGATGTAGTCCTTAATATGCTCATCTATGTTAACCTACCTTC
Organism: Zootermopsis nevadensis; assembly: GCF_977971745.1. Classification (NCBI taxonomy): domain Eukaryota; kingdom Metazoa; phylum Arthropoda; class Insecta; order Blattodea; family Termopsidae; genus Zootermopsis; species Zootermopsis nevadensis. The sequence goes on along the minus strand of NW_028259144.1, from coordinate 7,598,600 downwards.
TCGACAACGGATATCAGAGGAACTTGCTGCCTCCATCGTCAGGGCAGCTCTTATCTCCGTGATGATGGAGGCAGGAAGGATTATTGAAACGTCGGTAAACTTCTACCAAACACCACAAAACATTGCAGAAGACAGTTATATTCAAAACTTATGTCTTCTCAAAACTGGCTTGTACAAATGATTGATACACACATCTCATTAACATGATTTTTTCCAAATGTTTTATAGTATGGTTCGTGTTTATTGAAGTCTAAGGAATGTAATGAATTTGCCAATTCTTCACTAGCTTTATAGACGACAGATTTTACTGTTCTTTGTAATTTTATCGTTTATTTCTGCCACAAGATTTGAGCACAAGATTGGTAATACATAAGAAAGGAAAAAATAATAATTTAAATTTTCAAAAATTAAACAAAGACTTTTGGTTGATTTTGAATTCGTAAAGAATGCATTTAGAAATTGTGTAGTCTACCCCTGAGTAGGTATATTATCATCTCCTCACCTTTCTGCCCTTAGATATAAGTTAGAATAAATTCTGGACAAACGCGTTACAAAGTGGGGTTCGTTATTAAAGTATTATGTTTTAGTGTCATAGCTGTAGTTATATGTACTTGGGAACTGCATTTATGAATGCAATTGGTGATATTGTATGCCTTTGTTTCGCGTTGTACGAGTTTTCTTTTTATGAATGTTTCTGCGTGGTTGGTTGGTCTATTCAGCTGAGCACAACACAGAAACGTGCTCTCATTAGGAGCTGATTCAATGTGAATTATTCACTATGTAAGCTTCGTTAAGGTCCAATCACACGGCACAAAATATGTGTGTTTCGGTTGGGTGGGTTATCCTGTGGACGTCGCGTTTTCGAACGCTGTAGACCCGTGTGTTATGCTACAGCCAGTGACAAACACATATCCGTTCCTCACCCCAAGCCCTCCACACTCTAACAATAGGGAGGTCGTTAATGTTAACAACGACCTGATTAACTGCCAACTCGTCAGAACCGTGGTTGCACCAATACTCATTAAAATGTGATGAAGTGTTACTAGTTGGAAGGGAACAGAAAACAAATTATGTAACAAATAATGATCGCAAGAAGATCGTGGACTTTTACAAGCATATTAACCCTTTAAAGACGAAGCTGGTCTAAATACTATTTAAGAATTTGGCCCGTACCGCAAAGAAAACACCACACTTCACGATTACAGAGATAAGATATTTAATGCTGTTTAAGGAAATATTGTGAAACGTGCGAAACACTTTAATACAAAGAAATTAACGTTACTTATTGTTAAATCAGATGGTACATGTAGTACCACTTGTCTTCGTGGGTTTAATAATGAAATATTGCGTGAAGATATCAAACCTGCGTGAAATTTTCGTGTGGCAGAAGAAAATGAAATACATTTTGTGACATAGGAATTATGTTTTCTGATTACAGGGTTAATAATGTTTATTGGATTTTTAGTTAAATTGACGTATTATAATTTATATATTATTTTATACCAGTCCATATTCTATATTAAGTTCTCCAATAAGAAATTGGGTTGGTCACTGTCCGGAATATAATTCGTAATATACGATGTGCCGGTAATCAGCTGTTCCCGTCTAATCTCTGTATTTTTCTAACTTTTATGAATTTAAGTTTTAAGCGCTGAAGTGGTACAAGTAACATTATTTTAATTTTATGTAAAATGAGATTTTTCTTAAAAAAAACACTTTAAAAATATAGGTTAATTTGGCGTGTTTGGTTGGAAATATTATTAGCAGTAAAAATTTATTTTTATTCGTTGCAGATAGTAAACTGAAAATATTCACGTAGATCACTTTTATTTACTTGTGTTGACTTATACCACTATAGCTCTATTGAGGTCGATATTATTTCGGTATAAATAATTAAGGAGTGTTATGAACTTGAAACTTGAATTCAAATATCAAAAAGCAATGCTGTTAAGTATTGGAAATATCCACAATGCGTTTGAAGATTTTTTGTGTTACGGTTCACCAGAAAATGTCGATTTTTGTCACAGGATAATCTTGAAATGTATCCCTAAACTCGTTCTGGTAAGTTAATTAAGAACGAGAGGAAATGTAATGTTTGACAGTGAACACTCGTGAGAGAGACATCTTGCACTTCAGATGTCTGAAGACAGCTGACGGACTGACGCAAGCAGGTTATAACATGACGTGATCTGCATAGCTATTGAAACATCACAGCGATACTGTGTGTTTATTACTCCAATAGAATTGTATTGAATTACAGCCATCACTATTTTAATATGGGCTGCGTGATTTTCCGATCACTTGTTACCAGTAGGAAGAAATGCCATAAAATCTGTATTATTTCCCCTTTCAAGTACGGCAACTTCTCCGTTGCTGCTGTATATCGGGTAGTCGAAACAAAATATTACAGGCGTAACTGCTGCAACTTTTATTGGTAGTTAAACACGTTCGTTCTTAGGAGGGTCAAGGAGCCGACACGTGAAGCTAATCATCTACAACTAGTGTTATCTCACATCGTGACCTGTAAGTTAGCAAACCTGCTTCGTATTCGTGAGGTTTCGGGTTGAAACCTCGGCTCAGAGACTGATTAATCTAATTCAGAATTACTTCTGAATTTATTTATCAGTTTTAGACATTTGACAAGACTCCAACGAGTGATGAACCCGTCGTAAGGACTCTATTTACACAGAGTAGCACACACATAAAGACGCGGACATACATCTATACCTCGAGTGGGATTCAAACACACGTTCCCAGTGTTCAAGCGATTATAGTCCACGTCTTTTAGATTGGTTCTATGTAGGATTTTTATTACTATAAATATCAATACATATATTTATTTTTCCAGTCTATACACAAAACTTGTTTTAAAATAATGTTGTTAAAAATTTTATAGCATTTACAATATAAATTCCATTATGTTATATTTTATGGCGCTTTCTGTGTCGTATAATATTACATCTATCACAGCGCTTTTGATTTTGACGACATGTTTCGATGTTTACCACATTATCTTCAGGCTTATCAATTCATACATTTTAAAAACTATTGTACATTTTTGTGCATTGCAGCGCCATAAAATATAACATAATGCAATTTATATTGTAAATGTTATAAAATTTTAAACAACATTATTTTAAAACAAGTTTTGTGTGTAGACTGGAAAAATAAATATATGTATTGATATAACACAAACATGACGCAATTAAGATATAAATTACTATAAATAGTTGTATAATATTTGCTGTTATATAAGTCTCGGACCTGCAAGTTTTCTTCGTGTATTGCAACTAAAATATTGTATACATTTCTCATGTTTTGTGCGTGCTACATGCCCCGCACATCCCATTCTCCTCTATCAGCCAATGTATCCAGATTATGAATTTATTTAAATTCATAATCTGGATATTCTGATATTTAGAATATAAGGCGAATAGGGTAGCCGTGATATTAATTTCGTTCAAGTAGATTGCGTCATGTTTCTTTTGGGAGTCGGGATGAATCTTGTGTCGTCGACTTGCCAGGAGGTCTTTTGCTAGATTGCTCTATCTTGGTACCGAAACTCCCCACCTCCTGCTGAAATGTCGCGGGGATCTACATAACCATGACATGAAGGGTGCTGATGACTTTCAAATGTCAACAGTAAGGGTAAGGCAGCTCCAGTGTTCAGAAGGCTCCTGAGTTTATGCATAGTTTAGTTATTACGGTATCGTGTATTAATTACGAAAGATGGGTTTTGATGGGAATTTCCTGAATCCTGAGTACACAATACGCACCTCCTAAGCTTAATTGGAGACTGGATGGTGCTTTCAGAATTTAGAGTGATGTGAGGGAGGGGTAAAGTTTTAGAGGAGGGGAGAGGGGAGGGTAGTTCTGCAAGGGTTGTAGATGGAAGTGTCTGCTGTTCCCTTCGGCCCCGAGACCCACACGCCTCAGGAAATTGAACTCTAGGAGTTATCTGAATAAGACGACGTAAATGAAGCACCTACAAGCCGCCACCCGCCTCACGCCAAATTCTATACCCCATCTTCTTGTTGACTCTAATCAAGGGAACGTACAAATAGGGAAAAGTAAGTGGAAGGCGGGAGAGAGAATGAGATAAAGCAGGAGGCAAAGTGAAATCCGTGCAATTTTTGTAGATATGTAAATTTCTTCGTCTTTTATTTTGTCTACAGATGGAGAATGGATAATAAAAAAGTTCTTGATGAAGTTTTAGATCATTTCTATAGGGTAGAGATTTGCTCTGTTTTCCTTTGTCACTGGACAGGATTTGTAGGATTTTGCTTCATATGGATCCTAAATCTGTAGGTGTAGGCCTGTAACTTAAATGAAATTTAAGCCGGGCAGAGACGGCTTTTAGAAGTGGAAAAATATTGAAGCCAAACACGCCATCGGTATATCTAATTATTTGTATGCTACACAGATATTTTGCATTTCTTATTGACGTAGCTACAAATGCCCCCCCCCCCCCCCCCGGACGGGGACAGAGGATTTTTCCTTTAGCCTCTGCGTCCAGGGTCCACCCAGCCTCCTGTCCAATGGGTACCGGGGTCCTTTCCCGGGGGTAAAGCGCGGTCGGGGCGTGATTCTGACTCACCCCATCTAGTGCCGAGGTCAGGAATGAGTAGGAGCTATACCACCTCTCCCCCAATCGATCTACATGGCGTGTAGCGGGACTACTTATTTTTTTTAAAATGTCCCCCTTAGAAATCTTTAATTGTGGGCAGATGTAGTTATATCACGCGTGGGAGATATTAAAATGCACACAAAGTTATGTCTGGAAAATTTAATGAAAGAAAATTTCAAAGACTTGGTCATAGATGGTAGGATTATATTAAAATTGTTTAAATAAATAAAGGCGAGACTGAATTCACATGATTCAACACAGTACCAAATGGCGGTTTATTGTAAGACGGCAATAAACATGCGTGTTCCATCTGAGCGACTGTCAGCTTCTCAATGAGACTGCACTTCATTGGGTTAGACTGTCATTTTACGTATATGAATACTAAACAAATTCGACTACATATGTTACGTGCGTTGCAAAACTTCATTATTCCCAGAATATGATTTTCTTTTGGACATTTTCTATCGTCATTTAGTTTTTTTCAAATAGAACGTTTCGGAAAGTGGATTTCTTTCCGTTATAAGGTCGGAAAAGGGGAAGTTCGCCACTCAGTTGGACTTGAACAGACGTAATCTGGATCCCACGGGTATACAATGTCAAAGAAAAATGATCATGGTTATGACGTAACATGATCGCCAAAAATATTTTAAATTATCTTACTGTCTTTTGTTTCATTTTATTTTTCCACAAACCACCATAACAAAACTAACAATAATTAATGATGTATTAAAATACATTATTATTACTTGTATTTTCTTAATTAAATAATATAGTACGATTTAATGTGATTCTATGTATTGCTATGACAACAGTTACAATATCCCTTAAAGCCGAAAATCCCTAAACAGCAAATAATCACTATACCATGGAAACAGTTGTAACAACACACACATTAATAAATATTATCACATAAGGCCCAAAATCCCATATTAACAAATGATTACTTAACCAAAGAATATTGCTTATTATACGGATATTATGGTGGTCTTTTGAACCCCGTTTAGGGGATAGAAATACAGAAAATGTTACGCGCGAACTGTATGCAGATATATTTTTCAAAGACCGCTACCTTTCCACAACGTATATATCAGTTACACATTACAGTTCGATTAAATCCTCTTAAATGTTCTTCACAAACCCTACACTCCAAGGATTTGATAGGGGGGGATAGATGTAACCCGATACATCAATAATTTTTTACGCCTGGAAACCTCATCCATTCCGGGGGATGTGTAGTTGGGTATCTTTGTCATGAGCTTTCAAAAAATAGATCCGCTTGCTTTTTCAACTTCCGATTTTTGTGAAATCGAATTTTTATATATGTTTTTTGTGTGTGTTTCATCGTCTCCCCTCTCCGTTCGTTGGTTTAGTTTGGTTTAGAGTATTACAGATTTTTATCAGCTTTTGTGTGCTGCGGTTTCCCAGGCCGGAAGAATGGCTTCGGAAAATGAAAGCGTGTTATAGATCGCATCGTCAGTGAGTAAGAGAGTTTCAGAACGGAATAGAACAAGAGAGTGTAAAAGGAGGAGATACACAGGGAAAAAATGGTTGAAAATAATATGAGACAGCTATTCACCCTCCTTTTCCTCAGATTCCAACCCCCCCAACCCCCAAAATGCTTCTACAGCCGTAATAAACGTATTTGAACGTCCAACGACCCCTACAAAGTCCCAAGTCTTGATGAAATTTCTTTGACGCTCCACACACACGCATTGACACCCTCTTAATTGATATTTTGATAAACATTTCATAACACTAAAGAAGGGGAAGTGAAAGATGGCAGCACTGGTAAAGAAGGGCTTATGAGACCCAAAGTTCAGGGCGGGTGTGTCGTAGAATATTGGGTTTTTGCTTTATGTCAAATTCGTCTGTTATGAATCTGCCTACGTGGACGGTTTAACATTTTGCAGAAAATGATTCATTACATTGCTGAGTACTTATGACGTACGTACGGTACAGATTTGACATGAGATTATTTCTTACTTTAATTTACTATAACTTTCCACTTTCATTTCATTAACTAAACTCCGTAGAGTAGAGTTATTTAAAACTGATTTAATGCTCTGTTAGTGAATAAATTCCCCGTCTTTTACGCAGCCAAAAAAATTTATTAACCATGTTCACAAGATCCAGCCGCCGGTATTTATCCTCAGCCAGATGAATCCAGTCCCGAACCCTATTTTTCTAACATCCGTTTTAATATTATCCTCCCATTTACAACTAGTGATTTAATGACACTCTACCCGTAGGGTCTTGTATGTTACAGCCAACCTTTTAGTAGCCTACGCTTTAGTTTCACAGATGTTTTGAATGTTTAATGTGTCTTCAAAGCGTATGTTTTGTTGATTTTTATTTGTAATACCGAGTAAAATTCATATAAATGTTATTTCTGCTGCTTCTAGTATCTTAATGAAAATTTTCTCAGCACGGAAGTCGATTTAACTGTTATGTGATCTTATGTCCGTTTGTGTTAATACTTGCTTGCTAAAAAATTGTAATGTTTGTTTCTTATTTAGCAAGAATACATTCCCATTTTTATAAGTTCTGAGTAAATTAAGAAATGTTTCAGACTGAAAGCTGTCATTTTCGTAAAGATTATTTTGTTACGGGCTTACATACATGCATTTTTTCGTAAGAATGCAACGAACAGTTAAACAAACAAAGAAATACAGAATATGGAACGTGCCTATTTGCAACAAATATTACTTCTGATTTTAGAAATTGTAAGGAAAATAATTAGTTAGTCAGTAATTAAGAACAAATTTTTTTGAAACTCTTTATTTAACGTATCATCACAAATAATGTATTATTATATATCTTCTATTTCTTTAAAATTGATCACGTTAAACGCTCATTCTAGTTGACCAACGCAGATATTTTGCTGAAACCCATTGTGGTGAATATTAATATCGACCAGAACATCTTAAGATTTGTATTTATTAACATACTAAAGCGTCATTTTAAAAACTGTTACTGAAAACAAGAAAATATTATGATCATCAGACGATTGTAACAGCAAAATCTATTACGTCACCTCCGTCTCAAAAGAGCACAGATTTTAAAATTATCGATTATTATTTTCCCCCTATTTTTTTACCACTTACAATAAAAACGTATTAAAATATGAAGCATTACAGATATTCAATAACCGATAGATATTCCAATATTATATATGATGGTACCTTTATCGGGTGGAATTTTCATCGTCATCAAACACTTAATCAATTTTAATCAATAATTGTTATCCATTAATCGACTTAAAATATTAAATTACTGCAACTCACCCACCCTCACACTCACCGGTATTAATTAAATATTCCAATGAGTTCATTATAAAGTGTTGAAACTGTTAGGTTGGAACGATGTAGCATTACGTGGATAATTTTGTGGGTCATAAAAATTATGGTTTGAGCTGATGACATGTATTAAAAAATGTTCGCTAATGTAATGGGATATGCTATAGTGATTAATTTATTTCAATCCAATGTTTTCATTGCTTTGTTATTTGAGAGGGCTGTATGTGTGGGATTCACCATTGTTTGACACAGCGATATGCGAGTTATCGTGAATATCGAATTAATTTTTTTTTAACTTTAGTGAAATACGATGGTTATTTGAAACTGGACTTTTCTGCCACTACTTTTGCAGTTATTCTAACAATTCTGGTGCGAATCGACTCTTTACACAGTTTTTGTTGAATTCCGTGAAAGAGTGTTCTATAAATTTTGTCAGTTTCAGTATTAATTCGACGTAAAATTAATTGGTTCGTATTTATTTTAGTCTTTATATTAAACGTGAACATGAGCATGTAGGTCTACATAATTTTCCACAAGTTGTGAAATTTGAGGTTCTCACGAAATTTTTTTGCATCTGGGTTGTTGTTGTTGTTGTAGCAGTTTATAGACATTTTAGAGGTGCCTCCCGTCTCCATCTTCACGATAAACACATGAAATGCGGGTAACGTAGAACACTCACCTTTACAGATTGCCCTGATAATGAAGGCAGTATGTACCTCAGAAACATCTGTAAACGTCTGCCAGATTACGTTGCACTACAACCCAGAAGACTGTTGTCTTCAAACAAGGTTTGAGGTTGTAGATTGGATTTACCTACCTCAGTATAGGGGCCAATGTCTGGTTCTTGTATACTTGATAAATATATCATATTTGAGTGATCTGGATATGGAAGTGAAATTCCTCCGAAACGTCGGTACAGCGTTGGGTGTTGTCAGCTTGTGAATGTTTAATTTGGTAGTTGCCGCCGCACGGGGTCACCGTTGCGTCGCAAAGGAAGCTGATGACAGTGTAGAAAGTCGAGGACATATATGCATGTCCTTATCAGGATCTGAACCTGCAGTCCTATTGTTTGAACAAAGATCAACCGCGTTAGGAAACGCGTCTGTCTTTGTCCACGGATGATTTGAGGTTTATTTACCGTCAATGTCACACACCAATGCGGACTACCAGTAAATGTCCGTGGTGTCTAAAAGAGGTTTCCGCTAGTCCGAGGGCTCATGGCGGGGTATAAAGTCGATTTGAATCGAGTGTGACTCTGCCTTTAGATTCTACCCCTCCTTCACCCCTCTGCCTTATAGTGTAAAGCATAAAGAGAGCTGCTCACATTGCTTCTGCTAATAGAGGTTACAACCCGAGTTAATGGAAAAATTATCGAAGTGAAAATTTCTCATTAAAGGGCCTAGTCGAGGCGTGGTTGGCATTATGCGGTGAGCGAAGTAAGATGGGGTGAGGCCTCGGGCTGGTCTGGTTGGGGGGGGGGGGTGTCTAATATCGGGAGACGGTGACGCTATTGTGTAAGATCGGGTACAGCCGGAGGAAGACAAGCGTACTGCAAGCAGACACACCACTTTTCTTGTCTTGTGACCAACGCCACGCGGTGTTTCAACAGCTACTGGATGCTCATCTCATATATCTAATATATAGTTTTTTGTCCATTCTATTTTAACTTTATATCCTTTCTGCCTAAATATTCTTCATCTTTGAGTTCTTCACATCACGTGATAGATCAGCGTTTCATAACCATACAAAACAATGGGTAAACTTGTTCAGAATATTTTATTCTTTAAGTTTTTAGACTGGGAGACAGGGAGACAAAGGACTATAAATCAAAGAAACATTGCTTGTTCTTATCGGAAGGATTGAAAGCAGAAATCGACATTTAGATCTGACTGCCCCGTAAACAGGATTGAAGTTTTGACCCGAGTATCGGGGGAGTGATAATTCGGCCGACGGGGACAGCTACCAGCTTATCGTAGGACCATATAACGTTACATTTGGAACTGTTAATTAAATATATTATCTGGTATTTTAGGAAGGTTACGATCAGGTGAACATGCAACTTTGGGTGTGGAAACATTAAGAACGCACAGTATTTTAGTAGAGAATACAGTATCGTGGAAGTCCAAGAGTAACAGAGGTATTAGATTTGACAAAAGAGAGTCAGGTTCTTGGGATGTAACATGAATAAAACTGGCTTAGAATCGTGTTAATTACTGTGGTATTAGTCGCGTTGAATCTAGCACCAGAAAATTAATTAATTAAAATAATACAACCCTTGCCCCGTCCGAAATATTTGTTGAAGTAAGTGACTTCTATGTTCTTGCGTGTTTTTGGAAAATGTCTGTTTATGAAAGTTACGTGTTTGATATGAGATAATTTTCCGTGGTTTTCTTCTACCGGTTGTCTTTAAATTTATTTGTGGTGTCCTTAATTAAATATGAATTATGTGATATGTGAACGTTATTTTGAATACCCCTGTAAATGTGTGAAGCCCTTAGTGACTTATTTGTGTTTATTTCAAGTCACGATTCGTTTTTCTATGGCTTTCATGTGGCACTATACATCACCTTTGAAAATAATGAAACGCAATGCTTCATTCATGTGTTTTATTAAGTAAAGAACGTCTGGATGCTGTTTACGATATGCGAACTGTAGAAACGTTTTATAGGGTGTCTAGAAATACCTCTCACGTTTTACAAAAAATTTCAATGAACTGAACAACGTCTACATTTATTCGAATGCTGCCGAAGAAAATTTACTATAAATTAATAATTAATTCAAGTTAATTATTCATTTATATTTTTCAAAAGTGCACACATTCCTATTAAGCCATAGAGCAGAGCCTTCTTGAAAGCTAACAGTTGCTCTTCTAGTCATGGACTTCCTATTTTTTTATATAGAATCTATTAAGTAATCCAATAAAATGTTCAAAATAATTTGCCACTGATCTCTATAATAAGCCATATGAATCCAATCCATTTTCTGATATCTTAATTTAAGATACATTTTAATATTATACCCAATTTACACATAAAATTCTTTTGTGGTGTTTTCTTTCCAGGTTTGCCAAAAATTTGCACAGTTCTCATGTTTTCCATGTGTACTAAATATTAGCTAAATAATAGATTACGATTCCTATTAAATTTGTCTTCGCCTTTTTTAGGTATAAAATATTTCCCTTTGTATCCCGATCTTAAAATCCTCTATCTCGAGCGCGAGATACCATCTTTCATAGCCTTACAAAACAATATATAAAATCACGGTTTTCTTATGTTTTAGTCTTGGTATTATCACATAAGAGACGAAAAGCGAAAGTTGGTACAATTGTAGTATCATTTTAATCAAAACATTGCTAAATTAAATATCGCAAATCGTAACATTGAAAAGTACTGGAGTGCGTTGTTGAATACGGTGCAGTCAATGACGTCATTTTATCTTTGTAGAATATTGTTTTCGAAATTATTTGGATTCAAAATGACACTAATTTCAGTATCTCAAAGTCTTTTATATAAAAATGTTGAGGCAGGAAATGGCCCGATGTGAGGATGATATGTCTTCTGAGATGTTGCGTCATGTAGTCTAGTAGAAGTATACCGATATTTCAGAGGTGCTTAAACCTCAATAATAGCTCTTAAATCTTACCTCAGCAGGTTTAGTTGCTAATAATGCGTTACAGTTTGTGATATAAACCGAGATATTTCAGTCAGAAATGTAATTTTGTATTTCTAAATGACCGTAGTTTGATTCCCTTTAGGGACAGATTTGTTTTTATGATATTTTGGCGCTGCGTAGACCCGTCGGTGTATGCTGACGTTTCTGAAGAACATACTGTCTTTATCTTCAGAGGTTTTACCACCGTGGAAACTTCAAATCTCACAGAGTCAAGACGGGCCCTGTGTCATAGCTGACGTCGTACCCATTTTCTACCAGGAGGCTCTTTGCCTTGAGTGAAGTGATCGGAGACAGAAACACTCCAACTGTCTCTATCTATAGTAGAATTAAAAATTCATGGTACTTGACCTTGACTTTCTTATGCGCTTTCGTGGCGTTTTAAACGCAGTTTGTTTCAGAGATACGTTGGGTTTTTGGGTTAAGAACCTCTGATGAACACATTATGTTCGTTTCCCTGGCTTTGTTTTGTCTCCTGCGAGAGTGTTTTCAACTGAGTGACGTGTTAATGTAAAAGGCCCCGTTACAAAGGACTTTGGTCTTGTGTCGACCAGGAAAATATCACCGTCACGTTACCAAGGGGTGCGGGATGCTCTATCCCACCACCAGGGGCGCCTGAAAATAGAGAGAGAGAGAGATAGATAGATCCGTTTCAAAAAAAAAAAACAACCTAAAATGGAACTTGTATTGAGTCCGCCGTGGTTTCACGTCAGGGTTCTCCTATCTTAATTAGATCACTGTGCTCCCCCTCATCCACACCCTCCCCTCTCCTGAACGAACGAAGAGAATGGTAGGATTCTTTTCTCCATATTTTCGATTTAATTTGCACTAATTTACATCCCTTCCTGTATGTCGTTAAAAATACAAGACGCGGAATGAAAAGAAACAGGGTGTGAGAAAAATGTTATTAAAAATATATATATATGCATTTACCAATGTAAGGGAATGAAAATGGATGTCAGAGGGTGAAGAGAAATGAATCCCTATGTGCGGTGAACGTAATATTAAACCCTGACATCGGTAAAGTGGAAATAAAGTTAAAAGACACCATAGTTCTACAAACGTCTTTTGGTTCGTACTTCGTAAGAGAAAGGAGTTGGCCTTCATATTGTCAGTTTTAACACAGGTCTGAGTTTACATGTCCTGATGATGGAGGCTCCAAGGACCTCTGAAACATTCGTAAAAAAAACCTTTTATGCTTAAATTGACTGGATATAATTTTAAATAGTGTTTGTTATCCATTTAAGGTACTAAACATTTTTCTAATAAATCCAAGCACAAGTTTAACACAGCTTTCTCTTTAAAAGTTTTTCATCCAACCTTTGTTCTTATCTCCTTATTTGTATACAGGATTTCTTGGGTTGGTCCCAGTGGGTCTCTGACAAGTTGCGTGTGTTCAGGTGAGTGAAGTGCTGGCTTCTGGCCTCTCTTCGGTGTCAGCATTAAATCCTTTTAGTAATTACTGCTCCATTTCCTTGCTACATGGCCAAGCGTGTGAGCTTTCTGTAATTACAAATGGCGCGTGGTCGAGCTTTGGGTGTTTCAGGGTAATGGCTGATTGTTCTGATATTCAACCCTCCCCCTTCCTTAGGATGAGGGGTGGGTTGAAGTAATTAGTAAGCCCTGCACGAATAATAGCCAACATAGCTTCTGTACTGTGTATTAGAATATGGGGTACTCTGCTAGTTATGTATGATTACATGTAGAAAAAACCTAATTCCTGTGTCATTACACTGGCGGATATTTTTAGCTTTACCACAGGCTTTAACGAGAAAATAAATAAAGGAAATGTGATAAGACGGAAGGTAAATCAATAATTATATATTACACATTTGTTTCTTATTTGTTTCAATGGATTTATTAATATTAACCTATTTTCATTATAACAAGACATAAGGATTAAAATGTACTAAATTGTTATATTAAATGTTGAGTTAAACTCCATATCGAACTTAAAAATAAAACATTTTTAAGGTCGAAATTTATAGGTTTCTGATGAATTATGTGTTGTGTTTTGTTTATTGTCTGAATTATAAAATTACGTTTTGAAAGATGAATTTTGTTTTAATTTATTAAGGGGTCTGATACTAGCTCAGTCAGAGCGACTAACAGATTTTTCACCCATTTATTTCTTTATCTGATGAAAGCAGAATCCGGGTTTTGAGACGTAATTTTGTAATTTTGAAGATGTACAAAGTCCAAAAGAACAATTTAACTTTATATTTTAAGTGTTAGAGGACATTGCACTGAAGAAAATATTTCTACTTAACGGAAATTAATTTCGATGAGGATTAAGAAAATTGCGTAATTTTAGAAAATTTAATAGAAGGAGCTACAAAATTTATACACTTCACCGAATTTTATTAGCGTCAATAAAGTGTCCAGCGTCCTCTAATTTGACATCTTGCTGGGTCCAAATATTCTCTTCAGAGCCTTTTTATTTCAAACTACCTTCAAGCTGTATTATTCCATTAATGTGAGAGACCACGTTTTACACTCAGGGCTCAATTTCAGGCATTTTATAGACCGGTGATTAAGTTTTGAATTTTTCTGCCCCCCCTCCCCCCAAAAAAAACAGGGAATTTATTAGTTTTCTGAAGAATCTTTGTACCTTGATACTGGTTAAGCTATAGGTCAATATGTGAAGTGTTAGCTGCACGCCGAATTCTGAACTAGACTCGTGATGTGTTTTGCAGAACATGACGTTATTCAACGACTTCCTTATTCACTGTCGAAGTAACGGATGTGTAATGTTGTTTTCTTTCTTTTGCTGTACAGTATTGTCTCTTGAGCAACGCTCTTAGATCTCAGTATGAATAGCTCAGACGACTCTATGGCTTGTGGCATGTAGGGGTGTGGTTACGTGTTTTGGAAACGTTAATGCTTTGCAGAAAGTAATTCTTCGCATTGACCCAAAATGTCAGGGCTTGACGGCCGAAGACAGACCTGGATATCTCAATAATACGTTTCACTGTGTTAAATAATAAATTTATTTACAAATTCTTACATGAATATATCAAATTTGTTGAAATTCTCCGGGCCAGCGTTCAAATAAGGGACCTCCCGAGTATGAAATGGTTCGTTCAGTTACTGATGACGATTTTGGACTTATGTAGTGAAACCATGTGGAGTTACAGGTGGATATAAAAGTTTCTGAAGAACTTGCTGCCTCTATTTTCAGGGCTGAAAATGTAGACATATTTCTTGGAAACGTTGGTGTATAACGACGATTTCACAGGGCTTCACACTTACAAGATTCAAATCAGTATATTTAACGCCACGAGAACCTCAAATTATTAATTAATTTTTAATTAAATAATGTGATCGGGATGCATAACTAAACACGTTTATCAGAATTTGATAAGTGCGATGATTTTAATCGCCTATATACGTTGAACGTTGTTAAGTAACTGGGCGTTTCCTCTTTATTTTAAGTTTAATTGGGGTGTTGTATTTGATCCAGAGGTTAGAAGGGTCGAAAACCGTTTGCTAGTTAGGAAATGTAAGCATCATTAGTTACACGATGAAAGCAAACCTCGTTAGCGTCCTGAAGTTTTACTTAATTATCTCAAGTCTTATTTGTGTTCCATCTCTCTCTGAATTAGTGTACCAAAAATACTTTGATACTTTGGTGTTTACACTGACACACGATTCAAATGTTACATGACTAGTTGTAGGTTAAAGCGGGTATATGGCTGTTAATTAATAGAAATGCAAAAACTAATAAAAATATACAAAAAAGATAAAATTTACATAAATGGGCACTTTGTCTGAAGGGCATACTTACTAAGTATGAATTGCGTTCAGAATAAAATATGAGAAGTAATAACTAGGTTTGATCGCTGTTTAAGCTTCAGGATGCCAGTGAAGTAAACAGGACAATAAATAAAATGTGTTAATGACTAAGTAACAGGCATAAAGCTTAGCTTCAAGTACCCAAAGACATGAAAGTCTGGGGGTGTCATTTCGAGGCCG
Source organism: Zootermopsis nevadensis (assembly GCF_977971745.1). NCBI lineage: Eukaryota > Metazoa > Arthropoda > Insecta > Blattodea > Termopsidae > Zootermopsis > Zootermopsis nevadensis. Next base: position 7,583,033 of record NW_028259144.1, on the reverse strand, counting down.
TTTACGGTATCATACTGCAATGGATGCTGGATGGGACAAATGTTACGTCTGTCTGTGTATGCTTGGTGTTCTATTATTGTGCATAATGCTCATTCAGAATCCGTACAATCCATCCTAATTTAGTATTGTGTTCGTAACATAAAGCATTTTTACATTTAAGGGTTGTTAGCCCTACGCTAAACCCCAAATCTGGAGGACCACCGCTTATCGGCTGTCCGCGACTGCTTATTCAGTATATTCGCAGCTGACCTCCATAACCTGAGGACGCGCCATGCCGTGGTGACAGGAATTCACCTGACGTGGATCGTGGCCGGTGGCAGGCTTTGGTGTTGTCGGTGTTGAACTTGCGGCTTCTGCTACCAGGGAGTTATTGGTTATGTTCATTCAGAATCACACGTTTCGTCTTTGTGTTTGTCCATCTTTCAAGTCTGGCTGCAATTTTAGTTTGAATGTCATGTGCATTGATTAAGCACGTTGTTCAAGCTGTTAGAGCGCTTTAATAATTTCTGGTAAAACGCTAACACTTTTGCCTTTTTGTACCTTTTAAGTAATGTATCTAAATTTACCTGTTTCAGTAATATTCATTAACTATATTTTCTTGTACTGCCATTATCTTCCGAGTATCTGTATTTGTAGCACGTAATTATTCATTTTCTCAATTAAGTAAATTGTTAAATATTTTTATTTCTTTGGATTTTGTGTTTCAAAGCACTAATACGGGTATAGTCGGCGCAGTAGTTTTTGGCCGTTGAAGCTAGCGGAGCTGGCGGACGGGCCTACTCTGTGTACCTGAGGTGGCACGGTCAGTGCATGTCTTTTGTTTGGGCGTGATAAGCTCCTCGGTGCAGTCAGCATTATACTACCGCACAAGTGACTCGCTCCTAGCCTTCCCGCTGAAAATTCCACCGGCCAAAAACTACTGCGACGACTTTAAAACAATATAAACCCACAATTGCCTTTTCGCCATTGTATGACTCATTGTTATGTAAAAATGTAACATTGTTGTTGGTTCTCACACATCGGTTTTAAAACTGTGGCGGCTTGTCTTTGGTCACTGTTGAATCGCTAATTCAAAACAGTCTCGCTACAATGGCCATAGCTTGAGTAACCTTCCTAAAAGGACCTCGGAGAACTACGAGCCTTAGTACGTGAGCCACACAACACAGTAGCGACCCCTACAAACTGCCATCTTTTCTCGCTTCATATTCGAGTGAAGTTCTTTGATTTCTTGCTTTTCATCTGTTCTGCTGTAACAACAGTTATAATTAATCTTATAACAATTCGCTTTTCTCTTTTGACGAGCTGACTCACACGGCGCTGCTTGTATCAAAAAATCTAGTGGAACTAAGTTAACTGGGCTTGTGATAGCTTTAGTCTATTCTTATTGTTCCCCACAACACAATTTCAATCAAAGCGTATTGAATATATTAGCATGGAGCTTGCAAGAAGCATTTTAACAAGGCAAACCATGGCGACGGTAGAAAATGAAGCATCGTATAGATAATGAGAAGGAGAAACAGAGAGAGATAATGAGGAAGAAGAGGGAGAAAGGGAAAGAGGAAGGGTTTGCCAGTAATTATGGCCTGTGTGAATGTGTATGGTGTAAGCTACACTTGAGTCTAGCAGATAATTAAGCAAACAAGCAAGCCAAAAGCGCCTCCTGGCTTTGCTGTCCTAGCCGCGTCAGCTGCACGTAGCTCGTCCTCTCATTTAAAGCCTCTCTCTCTCTCTCTCTCTCGTATATTCGTCACACCCGCGAATTCATTACTTTGTGCTGCTAGCAACAGAGGGTGTTAGTTTGCTGATGCTTTCCCATATTATTGTCCGACCCACTCCCCTTCCTTCTCTTTAAACAATTTTGTTATTTTGTGCGTTCTACGTTTGTTTGTTTGCTTGTTGCAACGTATATTTTTGTTGTTTTTTTCTTTACGCCTAATAGCGTTCTTTTGTTTTTATACGTTAAGCCTTTACAAACTCTAGTTAACGTTAATCCATGTTTTAGTTGTTTGCTTCCCCACACGTGACTGAATGTCTGTTCACTATTTACGTACAAGAGTGTTTATCGTGAACAACAGCGCATATATTTTTATTTTATTTTTTAGAATTAAAGTTAATGAAGGTCTTGTAAGTATTTTCATATTTTTTAGTATCTTGTTTCTTGTCATGTTAAACAGGATGTAGTTTACAGAGTTTATTAATTTGTTTCTCCGTCGTAACCAAAGCATTAATTATGACTGCCAGATTTATACGAAGAAATATGTTTAGCATAGAAGAATACATAAAAACATTTGAGCATTTACAATAGGTGTTCTCAGACTTTTAACACCGCCATCTCACTGTGTTATTTAGTAGCGGGTTGCCACATTATAAATGAGCGAAATTTATTGAAAGTTTATGACTTGTGCATGTGAAATAAATATGTAATAAATATGGTAAAATAATTATTATGTATAAATATAATTATTTAAATATTATTTGGAAAATATTTCTAATAATACGTATTTGAAATTATACAAAGTGTTCGATGAACTGTTTAATAAAGACAGTTGGCAGGCATGGATGTAGGGGGTGACAAAGAAGGAGGAGAAGAAGAAGAAGAATAGAAGAAGCAGAAGGTGGACTTTATAGAGACCAAAGGTGAATAAAAACACGTATAAAAATGTTAAAGTACGAAAGTGAGATTATGTTAAGAACTTTGTGGGTTATGTACAAGTCAGAATTACATTTACGAAGTTCGAAGCGGATTAAATTCTGGGAAAGCATGCTACCTCATAGTTAAGTAACTTCGATCTCACCGTCTCCTATATAAAGAAAACGTAAAGATTAAAACAAACGAGATTATAATTTTACTTTGCAAAATGTAATGAATTAAATGGATGTATCAAGAGGAATTTTATGAGAAGCGTAAGATTGGTACTAAATCAACATTTAAATAACATAGTGTAGAAACTCAGACTTCGATATGTATGTGAATAATGGATATTAAGAAAATAAAAGGTAAAAACTCTTGGAAGCTGCACAAATGAGTTTTATGAGATCCTTATGTCCTGGGACGAGGAGACAGAAATTGAGGATTACATACATTACCATACTACTAGGGGTAGTTTATATTGCCGAAGAAATTTAAGAAAGCAAAAAGATATAAGAAGACTGCAAACAGGATGTTACCTCTTTGATATACGCGGAAAACTTTATTTTAAGGATCTGACAGAAAAGATGATGTTGGTCGCCCACGGAAAAGCCGGGAGACCAAATAATTTAGCTCGAAACGGGTCGTCGGCCCAAGTTCTGATGGGAGCAGAAAACCTGTTGTTTTGTGTTGTTAGAAAACTTGATATTTCGCCCTAAGGATGAACCCTTGAGGACTGGGAACGTTTAAAACCAGGAAGCCAGAGGAAATTGAACAGGAGGGGCTTTATAATAAGTACTGATTACGAAATGTTATTTGGGTGACCAAGGAGGGTAGGATTGGAGGATAATATTAAAATGGTAGTTATAGAAAATGGGTGTGGTGTTACTGGATTCAAGTACCTGAATTTAGGGCTTAGTGGTGGACTGTTGTAAACGTGGGACTTAACATTTAATTTCAGCAGAAGACTAGGAAATTTCTTGACGAGATGGCGAGTATCAGCATCTCAGGAAAGGTTTCTTGCTTGCAGTTCGCGTAGTTTAAAGGATGGCAGTTAATATGCATTATATTCAGCTGTCATTATACTCGGCCACGACGCTCTGCGATGTCATATTCCGTAGGATTTCTGGAACACGCTTCAGTGATTGACTGTATGAAGTCCATGTTCTAGTACGACGTAATTTTCTACATTGTACTAAGCAAAAGGTTCATATTTTAATTTCTCATTTTACATGATTATTTTATAAACTGAAACTCGAATTCACATACACATTTCATGATTTCTTACCTCTAATTCTTGTGCCAGATGAATCTTGTGTGTGAAAAGGTGTTCAAGATTCACTCTAATCTTTCGGATGCTAAAATGTCTTCAAAATTCTCTTCGTCACTAAATTCGAGCAATTGTTTGTTTGTAATTCAACAATTATCGCCACGGTGGTCTAGCGGTTAGAACGCTGACCTTGTAATCCTGGGGTCTCGGGTTCGATTCCCGGCGGTGCCCGAATTTATAAGTTGTGTTGGGCAAGGCCGTGGTCTAGGCAACACGGAGTTTTCCTCCGGGGGCTTCCCCGGTTTCTCCGTGGCATCCCAACAATTACTCCATTCACACACAGAAGAAGGCAATGGCAAACCACTTCTGGATCATCTGCCAAGAACGTATATGAACAGGTCCCAGTCCGAGAAAAGGATGGAAGGATCCTGTTCATGTGGACCTGTCGTCAGACAGAACACTAAATAATAATAAAAAAAAATTCAACAATTGTTGCACGCTGCTGGTCTGAAAAGTGGTATATAATAATTTACCAAGCCTCTATTTCTGAAAATGAAAACTAATTATGAAAAATCAATTTATTTCAAATTTTGAGCTACTCTATATATTGTATTTTAGTACAAGTTTTATCAAATACCTCTTTCACTTTACTGTGAGAACACTGCAGTGTAAGAAGGATCGTATGAGATGAATTTCTTGGTTTCCTTTTGGATTGTATTAAATTACATCCGGATGTAAAAGTAACGCGACTCTATCTCGCACTGGTCTGAGCTCCATACATTTAATAAAGTTTTAATATGTCTATTCTCAATATAATTTCATAAAATTCCTGGTTTTCATGGCGAAGATAAAAAAACCAATTTCAGGAAGCTAGAACGTTCGCAATACATCTTTTATATTTTATAATCGTTTAGGGAAAAGTCAGTTTTGTTTGGTTTGGCCATAGGATAGTGTTAAATTAGTGAGTTTGTTAGTTTAACGCTGTTTGAATAAGCTGAAGGTGAATGTAGAAGAAACTTTTATAGATGAAAAACACGCACACACACAGAGACCTGTTCGTGGTGTAAGGATTTATCGTGTTTTGATTTAATTGAAGTTTCTAACATTTAACGTGCTTTTTGGTGTGTTATAATATTTTAACTCGAGGGACGTAATTTAATTTTGAATTAATGTGTAGTGTTTGCCCAAAATGTTTTGGGGTTTAATTCATTTTGTGCTACTCGCAGGTTTAAAAAAAATTCGTAGGGAATTAAAACATGTTTTTAAGAGCTACAATTTATATGACGTGTTCCTTCAGAAGATGTGTAGGTATTATTTGAGGTTCTCATGGCCATTTAAAGGTCCATAGTTTATATAACTTACATAAAATGTAAAATTTTAACCCTTTTACCAAATCAACAGTGTCAACTTGAGTAAATAGTCTGATTCAATATATGCCTATGTGGGAGAAGATAAAGTACACCATGTGGAACTTCTGTAGAGATGGTGAAACTTCAGGTTCTCAGGGCGACTGATAAGAATATAATGTTTTTTTGGGATGTTGAGCCTCGTATCCTGGTTGAAATTTACCAACGTTTCAGAAGTGATTACTGGTAACATCATCAGGGCTGTGACGATCGCCCTGATGATGAAGACAGTACGTACCTCTGAAACGTCGATAAATTTATACGATACTGCACGGCGCAATATACCAGAAGATAATCATGTTTTTCTCTTGGGATAGTCAATGTCTTTGCTTCTAAACACAAATAGTAAGTCTTTTAAGTGCTTATATTAGCAATCGGCACCAATAGCACATTCCTTTGTTTATTACAGGTAGGATGAATGGTTTCGTGGCGAGAATTATAATTATCCCTTGAATGTACAACGTTTCTATGCATCCTAACCTCTCGGTTGAGTACTTAACACTCCTATTTCGTATTCGGCAGGTCCTGGATTCGAATCTCGGCCCAGTGACAAAATCCTGAAATGTTCATAGTTGCGAACGCTCGGTGGTACTTTAAAATATGCCATGAATTTTTCCGAATATTTTTCAATTTATATCAGTGTCCTACATTCCAAAGTGATATAACTGTACGTTTAAACGTCGAAAATAGAATAATTAATCCGGTTAAAGGCTAGTGTCTTGGTTTCTGTAACAACTGTGCGAGAAAGAAACTGATTAGCCTTTGAGGGGCGTGTTATGTTAAACACTGTTTTTCTTTCGTGTCAAGTTGGCAGGAAGTGTTTCGACATGAGACGTGCTTCGTAAAGGCGTCACGGCCACACGCTTCAGCTATTGCATGAACGAATGAATAGCTGAGGGTTAAAAAAGAACGGAGTTTACACTTCACTTGTTTTTCCGCAGCGGTCGAGTGGGTAGAGCGGATATTTGCTAAATAGGAGCACCACCTCCCCCTTGCCTCTCCGATCCGCAGACGATATCGAAGTTAAAATTACGTAAACTGTCAACAGTATTTCTGCAGCTCAAAGCAACCTGGGAGCTACATGAACCATGCAGCGAGCAGAAGTGTGATTGATATGATTTGTTCTAACAACCAGCTGTAGTGCTGCCACACTAATGACGCGGTTGAAAGATGAGACAGTTTGCTGGATTACAGGGAACTATGCTTGTGTTCATATTCAAAGGGGACAAATCATGTTCTCATCATACTAATCTCTGGACATTTTCAGAGAAGTGGAGACCTTCTATTGGCTTCGTCCTGATATTATTATTATTATTATTAGATAATTTGAAACTTTCAGCGTCTCCTTAGAGAACACATTCTCGATATGAGAAATACATTAGATTGATCGAATATATATTGTTTTTTCTCGTTCTTGTTACATTCAGTTCTTTGTATTTGTTTTATCTTCTTATGTTTTGGATGTGTAATCGACTCATTTAGCTGTTGAGTTGGTAAGTTAAAATAAATAATTGAATTGAATTTAATAAATTTTTACGTTATATCTCACTGTAAAACAAGGTAAAATCTTTCCCCTGTTGCAAATTGCATGGAATCTGGAGGATAATTTGAAATCGGTGAAGTATGTTAATAATTCTCTCAAGATATGTGCTGTTCTCTGAATTTGCATATTTTTGTAATTAAATGCTGGAATGCTGACCGTGGATTTACATAAATACGTTTGTTTTTTGTTATTGTAATTATAATAATTATTATTATGTAAAAAAGCTTAATTTTATGTCAGAAGTCTTTCACAGGATTCTTCATCATTACATTTATATTTGCTGGTAAAAGATTGCTTTGTTTAGACTAACAAGTCCTTTCTAGACAGAGTTTAAAATACTTCAACACGAAAGATGCAACTTCCACTAACATCATAGTGCCATAGGTATTTCAAAACATTTCTGGTTGTAGTCTTAACAAAAATATTAAATATCACTTACCGTTATACAGAGATTATATCCAGAAATAATATCTGTTAAACTTCGTTGTGAATAAAGATATAATTTTCCGTATCAGCGTGTGACTTTCACATGGCGTAAATGGGTCTCGGTTTGCTGCTAGGCTAGATGTGGGATTCTGCCCTATGACTCATGCGCAATAATATGCATCCGCCCGACAAGATACAGGCGTTGCTGTCTATTCTAGCTTAGCAGCGGAGTAAATGTTTTCTTTCCTTATAATAATTATTTTATGCATTAATTATCGAAGGTTGCTTCTGAGTTAATGCGATGTAATTCGCCTTGTACGTGCAGAGACTGTTCTATAAAAAGACCTTCTCTTCTTCTGACACTTTTCGACAGAAACGGGACATCGAGTAGGCGTACACTACATCTTGTCCTTTAGCGGACCTTGGATCAAATCCCTATGTTGTTTAACAATGTTCAATGGCATTAATATCATGTTCTCTGTCACTTCTACCCCATTTTTCGCTGTTCCTCAAGTGTTCGTTATTACTGAACTATATGTTTCTACAGAAAAACAGTTATCATCAGGTTCTCTAATTGTACAGACGTTATTGAATATTTCCGATGTAAATAGAAGTCAGGTAAGATAAGTCTTTCATTGAATATAATCAAACTCTACCCATTATTTGAAACATTTTGATACCATAAACGGATTATGTTTTATCCTGAAACAATTAGACACTTAGTGCGCTGTTTTTTGCATAGAAGATATGCTTTTGTACAATTTGAGAACCTGATGATGACAGTTTTTATGTCGAAACATGTAGTTCAATTATTGCGAATTCTTTTAAAAAACAGTGAAAAGTATGTGTATAAGTGATGGTTTCAGTGATGTTAAAAGTAAGACACATACACAAAATAACTGGATACAAGTGGATAAATACATTTTAGAATTGAACGTTGCTTCAAATGAATAATCTGTAGAGTCGATGGGGTGGACAGATGATGACGAGTAATGATTGATTTCTAGATTATTTAACGACATTCATACAAGTAAATAAGTTTTCGGGATGTGTATTCAGTGCCTTGGAATTATTTTTTTGTTATGAGTCTCACGTACTGGTCTTATTTCAAGCGTTTGGTACGGAATCAGCGCTACCGCAATGTATGTGCATTAACGGTCTAAGAGCCAATTGCTGGTTTGATTGTTTGCGGAATTTTTTTAAACATTGTATTTGAGTACAGTCAAGTATAGAACAAGGCATAGGATGAAAAAAAACAAAAGAAATAAAGGAAAGAATACTTGCTGAAATAAGAAATGGAGATGTTTTCAAATAACTGTGTGCATCTGTTGTCGTGCTGGACTGCATAACATAACTAATTCAAGGCGTTGAGAATTCATTGTGATTTGTATGAGACAGATAGTTGATTACCGTGTTCTCATATACCCTAAATATTATTTCTTTATTTAGTGTGAGAGACCACGTTTTACACCTATACAAAACAATAGGTAAACTTGTAAATCTGAGACACTTGTGACGATTATCCCACGTATTTGAGAATGTCGTGGCTGATATAGAGTGTCCTTGTTGATCAGGATCGCAGTTTAAATCAGAAGGTCATCCAAATATGAATCTTTCACGTTGTTCCTATGCAGCGAACATAAAGAAAAGTTAGTTGCTAGTTCCGAACCAGTGATCCGCTAACTCGGCTATGACACGTTTCTGAATGTCCGTGAAACAATTGGTTACAATCGAGTGAAATGCTTACACAACTGTAACTTTGTATTGCATTTGGATTCAGTTACAGTCACCGTCAGAATTATAGTAGATTATAAAGCCTATGTAAATATTCTTATTTAAATTTTTGGCTGTAGATTCCAAAGGTTCAGAAGTGTTTAATGCCAATGTCCTGGAACACTTTATGACGTAGAGTCCTGTATTACAATCTACAAGTCGATCAGGTAGTTAACACATGTTATTCCTTTCATTTCGTTACCGTGTTCAGAAAGAATCGCCCTCAGCCAGATTAATCCATTTCACAATCTCACTTCTCAGTTATTTAAGATCCGTTTGAATATTATACTACAATTTACAACGAGATCGTCTTCTCTTTAGGTTTTTCGAATGAAATGTTATATTCATTTTGCATTCTAATATTACACAAACATTTATTTTTTTCATAATTTTGGTCATCCGGGAATTTTTGTCAAAATTGAGTATAGACTTACATTACTATATTCCCATAAACCGACATTTAAAATTATAACATTTTGTATTCTACTCTTTCGGAAACATGGATTATGACCTAATTGTGGCGATAATTTTTCTGGAGTAAAATTTCAGTCGTTTTGTATTTTAGATATTATGGGCCATAAAATCGATTTCTGTAAGGATGTTGGACAGGAATCTAAATCTTTCATTCAAATTTTCAGCTTATAGCTATCACAGTATTTTCTTCTAGAAGTCTTGTCGGATTGTAGCCAGCAGAAAGCCTGATAGCAATCTAAAAGCACTTTGGATGTCTAATATAACATAATTTAATGCATTACGCTTTACGTCCAGCGCATGCAATAAGGTAACCTTTGGTATTAAGCAGTCAGCAAGGCAAGAACGTATGGACAAGCAAGCTACTTCTACTATTTCAGGTCACGTGATTTCTGAAGTTGGAAGATTAGATTCGTTAGTCAACTATTATCGCCAGGGCTTTAAAACTGCGTCAAAGCCGCCACAGTAAAAACTAGAGGATGCCCAGAAACTTTGATACAACTAACTTTTTTCCAGGCCAGCAGAAGGAATGGGTTTCGTATTAGTTATTATATACGAGAAAATAATTATTTACTTTTTTGGTCGGTGAGGTTTGGGTCTGAGTGTACTAGTTTTGCTTCTGATATTTACTTTGTAATTTCTTTGTTTGCGTTTCGTAAATACGCGAGTGTAAGTGGGTACGCGTTATAGTAGGCGTCACCAGATTCGCATACTTCCAGGCCACGGAAGGACTTCGCCCCCTCACCGCGCCTCCAAGTCACTGGTACAGCTTTACTACGGTGCAAGGTCTGAGCTGTCTTAGCTCCTCTGTTCGTGTTGCAGCTTCGTCCGATTTTGTCGTGACCTTGAAACATACTTTTTTACGGCTATTGTCTGGTGACCTGTCATTTTATGGTATAGATTTTATTTATTTTAATATTGTAATAAAACGAGTGAAATGATAATATCTTTCGATTTATTTTTAATTTATTGCTATGTAAATATTCCTTGTAGTTACAAATTTATTTTCTATCTACACTGCAAATAAGGGGATTAATGTGTATATAAAGTGAGTAATATAAATCATGTTTTAGAGTGCTCTTAACTTTTACTAAAATATGTAGGCCTTTACATCAAACCAAAATTTCTTTATGAATTTGTGTTGTAACGATTGTCTAGTTTAGATGTAGTATTTATGGTACAGCCTGTATTATTTCCTCCAATTACGTTTTTAAGGCGTTTGCAATTAAGTTCATTTTGCTTGGAAGGAGTTCTGGACAAAGACGGGATCATTATTTTTTTACCCAAGGTTTCATTTTGTTCTGAACAAAGTGTTAGAAACTTAATGGGCTAAGGAAATATAATTCAAAAAATCTATCTAAAGTATTTTTGACGTATGCAAACAGCTTCTGAAATACAGCAGGCCTATTAGCTAGGATAAAATATGCTAATATTTTGTTATCTCATAATACAGACTGCTAAAATTACTAAAATATCTGGAATTTACTAAGTTTAATCCACGCACTTGCATTTAACATTCTAGTTTTGCCGAAGTCTTGGAAAATTATTTTAAAAAATCACCAATGAACTACGTGCTGTTTGTGTACAATAATGAATAAGTTTATTATATTCTACATGATGATAACCAATTACCTGATTGTGGACGGTCAACTTTCAAAACATCGTGTATAAGAAATAGATTGTAATTTAGGCAATGTAATTATATTAAAAAACAAGTTTCATGTTTCTTTCTTTCAGCTACGCTCAGCGAAGCATGAGTAATGATACTAGATGGTAAAATATTCTGTTATACAAGTGCTGCTACCATTAGACATCTTTTAGAATTACTTTAAATATGCTTTACGAAAACGTTGAAATAACGTAGCATATACCGCAACTGATTTGTTTTTATATTTTTCGGTTTGAAGTGATGGGAAATAAATACGAAGAAGACGAGGAAAGGGGATGAAGAAATATAAAGAAAACTTTGAAAGAAATATAATGTTTACTTGAATAAAATTATATGCCATTGGTTGTCAATAAAACTAAGTCTCAAAAAACAAACAGAACGTTTGCAATGTTTCTCATAGTATGGGCTCGACTTAAACTTTTGTCCAGAACAGAACCCTATGATAAATGACGTCATCAAGTCTTCATCCGTAACCGTTACGAGCCACTCCTAACGGTCACTCAATACTTTGTTATTTTCTGTACCTACTACGCGTTGCGGGAATTTCAGAGAAGTGACACGAAGATTAGGTTCAGTGATTTACTTAACAAACTCTGGTAGTAGCTCAAAATATATTGCGTCTAATGATAGTATGGTTGATGAATGAGGAATTTGAAGGGACATTGAAGGAAAAGGTCATAGCGCAATTTAAAGTGTTATCCCGCCAATTTTCTGAAGGGACTGAGGAAGACTACGAAAACTTCAATCAGAATAGTTGGTCTTCCATAGGGATTTGAACGTTTTATTATCGAAGTAAGGGTGTTAACCACTTAATAGCTACTTTAATCTAAAGTATACTTGTTCATTATCTTTGATATAAAACTGATTCGAGGTCCTTTCTAGGGGGTATGCCGCGGCCGGGACGTAACGCTGACCACTCACCCCTCTCTAATGCCGAGGTTAAAAAAAAGTTGAAGTTATATGTCCCCCTCTCCAAGGGTCTTAATGGAGTGTAACAGGTCTGCTTTACTTTTTTATACCATTGTACTGCAGACAGTTATAGAAATAACGTTCATTGTATGGAAATTATTACACGCTGTGAATTGACGTGTGTTAGTGACGCTTATTAAGAAACGCTGTGAAATGAATCAAGAATAATGATGATAATTTCGTTTATTAAACTGCTTGACAATAGTAGAAATGCCAATTATAGGCAATAACTGAAAATTATATGGTAATCATTTTAATAAATTTAATAATAATTTAAATATAAGAATAATAACGATAATATTGGTTCCATAAACCCAGTTAACCGTTATTTATAACACAAAACTTCACTTTTGAAATGTATAGGATAATTTTTTTCTTGAGAGAAAATGTTTTTATAAACGTCTCACCTTAGCCTGTTAAATTATTTTTGTAACTGCCTTTCATTTAATATAATTGAAGTTCAATTTAAATTTCTGGCAAAAGTCTAGTATATCGGTTCCGTACGTATAAGCTAAAATTTCTGATTTTCTTAGCTGTATATTTTCTACTGACGAATTAAATTTTAAATTGTATTTAATAATATGAATTAACAATAATAATAATAATAACAACAGCAACGTAAAGTTCCTATTTGTATTCAACCAGAAGGTTTAGCAGCCCAGAATTGTACCTAATGAAAGTATAATAAATTCCGGATGACGGAATGTTTAAATGCCTTCTTAGTTCTGACAGTTACGCCCATAAAAACCTCAGAAGTCAGTGGCAAGGCCACGTCTTTGTTGGCCAATTCTGTTTCACAAACGTATTTTCGTTGGCTCTGTATAGGAAATTTTATGAGTCGTGGGCGTTCAAGTGTTAATCCGCCCTGTCTTAAGTCCAGTAGTATCGCTGAACACAGTCGACAGTAAAATGACATTGAAACATTTTCGATTACGTTATTAACTAATTGAATACACGAATTTATTGATCATGACTCACGAAAAAATCAGCGCCGTATTGGTAATATAGGCCTGAGTGCGGTCGAAGTGGAGCTGCTTATAACACGCATGTTGAGAGATGAGAAATGTATGCAAAATTTTTGTAGGAAAACTTGAGGTAAAGTAAATTTTTTTTAAAGTTATTGACGTAGATTTGATGATAATATGACTATTATCGTTGATTTTATACGATATGAGGTGTGGAGTGGTTTAATTTCGCTTACAACAGGCACGAGTGGTAATGAACCTTTACATTCCACAAAAAGAGCTGGAAATTTCTTCTCCGAGTGACTTAGTTTCTTGGGAATGAATCACTACTTCATTGAGTTTGTTTAGTTGAATATCGAAGCATTGAAATCTGACTATCCAGTGAGTCTGTGTTTTATTTGTGGTGGTGAAACGTGTATTGTCTAGATCGAATTACGTCGCGTTTTAAAAAATGATAAAAAGTGTGGGAACACGGATCAAGATTCTGTCACCAAACGCCACAGGCCAGACGTTGTGTGGGAACAGTAAGCGGTTCTATGATGGTTTCCGCATGAATGCGTATAAATTAACCCGACACTCTGTAACAGTGTAAGGAATATTCCATTGACAGCTGGGATTTCATGTTCAGGATCAAATCATGATCGTTGCATCCTTGATATCATTATGGACAGGTACTAACCTGCATGCACTGCGCTCTACTGGTGGCTGTGGTAAATGGAAACCGCTCCTTATTTTTGTAGTGTAAGAACGGCTCAAGTGAGAAAGTTGCTCCGTGGTGAGCTACAGGCGGAAATGTTAATTGTTGGTTAGTCTGCACGATACAGTTGACATGTTTACATTGTATGTTTTAAAAACAATAAATTTGTAACTGGTTTTGTGTCATCTCAACTATGGTGGTTTTATCAGTGTTACAATCGGATTTTCACGACAGCGAATATGAAGATGTCTGGGTTATACCTTGTAGTGATGGCGGCAGTAAACACCTCTAAAACGTCTGACAGTTTCTGAGTTTTACACTGCGAATAACCTACAAGACAGCAATCTTGTTACTAATATTATGTTTAATATTGTTTACTGTGACGATTTTGGAATTATAGTTCTACTTAGCTCAAAGTTTAAATGGTTGCAACTATGAAGAACAGGTTATGCTTTCATTGTCAGCATCGACCATTGGTTCAAGGGTAGTGGTTAGCGTACTTGGTCGGTAAGTAGTTGACCAGTATAATATTAAAATACATTTTAAAGGAATAGGATATGAGATTGTAATCTGGATTAATCCATTCCAGCTTTTGTGAAGATGATAATGAATTTTCGTGTTCGGTATAAAACAGTAAATTACAGTTTCGTTTGTGGACTTTTTACTCCTCAAGAATGACGGTGTTCTACATGAGTAGAGGTGGTTATTTTTATCTTTAGCTTGTCATTAATGTGCCGGGGTAAGTCTGTCAGAAATCACAGAGTAGACGGCTGGGGCTCTATCCCAGGCAGGGGCAAAATATTTGTCTTATGGCTTCTGCATCCAGACCGGCTCTCGGGCCAAGCCAGTCGCGGTACGGGGAGGGAGGGGAAGAGATAGCGAGGAGGTGTTACTGTGACGTAGCTTCAGCTCGAAGATATTGTTCGTGCAGTAACCCCCTCCTCCCCGGTTCTTCACGACTTGTACCTTGCAGTTAACGTATTCAATCGTGAGACCTTTCTACGCGCCTACGTTTCACATTTGAAATATCGGTTATTATGGACCATCGGTCATTGGTTCAACCGCTTTGCATACGTTTTAATGTGTTTACCGGGTTTATGTGTGTTTGAGACCCATCCGCTGGTAGCCAATTTCTACGTTTATTGCAGATTGACATTGTTGGAGACTAGGTAATTGTAATTATGTTATAATACAATGGATGTAAAGTGGTCTTTTGTCAAAGACAAACATTAATTAAAATCCATTCCAATAATAGTATATCACTATGGACCTTTATATAAAAGCGTTTTGAGAATGTACAATGACATTAATATGACAATATTGGTATTTTTTATTGTTCACTGAAACAAATGCTTTTAGTGTTGTAAATGGCACTGATATTCATTTTGAATGGGCAGGGAGAATGGTGGCTTGGCATTGGCTGAAAAAATAGGTAGAATTTTTAAATGTAGGTGCCCGAACAAAGTGGATAAATAGTGAATGAGATTTTTTCAACGTTGGTAACGTAATTGATATTTATTCTCCAACTCTCAAGAGATAAACGTATAAAAAGGGTTGATTTTTATTACCTTTAAAGTTTGGTGTTTTGGCCATAAATACCTGAAAGTAACTAAATTAGAAACTGACCTGTAAAAGGAATTTTATAACTTTAAACCACTTTCCTTTACTCTTAACTGACTCATAGAAAAATGTTCCCTTACGAAATTTCAGCACATTACAACACGTCTCCTATTTTGAATATTAATACCCGATAGCTTTGATGATATGTTGACTGCTGTATTAAAATTTCGTAGGATTTTAAACTCCATAACCACGCAGTTATTTGTAGTAAAATGTCTCCACACGACTTCCCTGTTTATACACAGTGAATGTTAAATTCTTTCAACTTTGTTTCTTGTTTTGAAGTCTCGCACAAGCTGATAAACAAAGTCTCTTCTGCTGGACTTCTTTGACGCGCTTGGTATTAAAACAACGCTACCGCAATGTATACCGTGCATTAACCGACTAAGAGCCAATTGCTAGTTTGATCCTGTACAGCCTTTGTAAATAATCTGGAGATCGTTTTTCTCGTTGGGTTTAAGAACAAATTTAGTTGCAGTTCTGTGAGTGTGCGTTTACCTGTCTATTAGGTTAGTAATTATCCTAATTATCATAAATTAGCATAGACTATTCTGCATTTAAAGAAATCACAATTTCAAGGTCAGATGCTAGATGTGTTTCTGTTGCCACTGATATTTTCCGAGGACTTTGAGATTTAACGAAAATTATATTTTGTTTACGGATATTTCATAACCTTACTTGTACTGTCGTCGGGACGAATCTGTGCGTTTGGGATCCGTTGGAAGTAGAAATCAAGGTGATATGAGGGATTAGATGGATGACAGATGAGGAATAATATTCTGTCTGCACTATAAACCCTATACATTTGTTTTCTTTCTTCCCGAATTCTAGTGACGTAATCAAAACTCACAGATTCGCCCCGACTACTATATAGAGGTTGTTATATTCTATTTGTTGTTTTGTTGTCTTGTTTATTTTAATGCTTTGCTGTAATTGGCCTTGTTCGGCGGTTTAAATTAATTTAACTTGATTGAATAATCTACATTTTTACTTTTATCCAATTCAGTTTAGTAGTCTAGCTTTGCACTTAATAAATATATTTTTTATTATTTTTCATTAATATTATAACATCTATATTTATTTATACCCTCAACAGTTTAATTGTGAATTTACTAAAAATCACTGTTTTGATGCTACTCATGCTGGACCGTGTTTCTAGTGTCGCGATATTACAGGCGTTTTAAATTACCGGTGCATTGAAGTGGTAGGGGTTATGTAGGCTGGGGTTGTAGTGGCCAGTGAATGTGGTATATATGTATATATGTAGCTTTTGTGAAATATTAATCCGTGGAGTATCGTAGTTTACATAGTGATTGTGGTATGGGGAGGTGGTATAGTGTTACACAAGTGTGCTAGGCATAGCTCTCATTTATATTACAGAAACCGTGGGTCCAGTTCTGTCACGGGGGTAATGTTCACTGTGTGCTGTTCCAACTTCCTCCTTCCACAATACGACTCTGATAATAATTAAATCGAGCCAATAGTTGTCAATTGTGATACCCATTGTTAAAATTGTCCCCATGTACTGTATCCTAACCCCTACATTTATGCATGCCTGTTACTGGTACATGAGAGACAGTGAAATTTAATACAAAAAAAGTATGTGCAAAATTTACACTCAAATCATTGAATAGGTATTAGTTATGGTATACCATTGTATAGACGAAATTCCTGAAATGGAATGGCATCCATTATATGGCTTTGTTTTGTAGAGGTTATTGCTTTTACAAGCCTAATTTCAGTTTTGCTGATGTAGATGGCAGCATGACTACGTTATCTCTCTCTCTCTCTCTCTTTCTCTATTATTCTATTGGAAAGGGACCATGACACTACTAGAATTATTACTGCTGACAGAAAAGTTTCCCTGTGGTATTCTGAAATGAAAATGTTTATTTCATCAATATAATTTGAATCAGAATGATTCTATAAAAGATTAGTATGCAGCGGAGAAAAAAATATTTTAGGGTGTAATAAAGTTAAATCGGAGATTGAACTCCGAAAGGGGGCGCTTTTATTTAGTTAAAAATCCTCTGCCGTCAATATTTAAACAATACAAAAAGTTGCAGTACGAAATCATGACTCATAACAACTGACCCTCCATGCAGTAGAGTCCTTCTTAACAAGATTACAGTATGATCATATAACTAAGATATTCCTCGCCTTAAATGGAACCGCAAGGTTAATTATCGTGTTTGAAAAGTCCCGCCACCGACCCCTAGTGTGAGCATAATTAATCAATTTCACACCCTCCCTCTATTTCTGGGTCTTACGAGTGGTCTTTCTCTTAAGGTTTTCCTGCTGAAATTTTGTATGCATTTTATGTGTTACTCTAAATTCATTTTAAACCATTTTACATATATTGTCGTGAGAAAACAAGGAATGGGGAGAATTTGGACGTTTTTAATTGCAGGTGCCAGAGACAGGCTAACTCTACCGATGGAACAGTATTTATTGAATTTAAATATTGTGTTTTGTGTATCAGAGTAACATCATGGCTTAAGGCGTGTAAGGTCTTGGATAGTTGGACCACTGTCCATATTTTTGCCCGTGCAATGCATTTATATTTTATTTTGCGTGATAAGTTTTGTAGCCGTTGGGATGGGGCGACTTCCTATAAGAGCATTCATACGTCTTGTGTAGATAAGTCATTGTCTCATAATTTACTATAAACCTCGGCAGACTAGAAACCTAGCTCGTGAAGAATTTTTTGATATAATTTCGTTTTTTTCGGTTAACACCTCGTATAAGCTTATTTCTCTCAGCGTGAAATTTACGCCCATACAAAACAGTAGATAAACATAAAATTTTGTGTATTTTAATTAGTAGGCAGGTGGATGAAAATAAAGAAGGAAAATTCGTTTGGAAAGGAAATATGCGACCCTTTCGGGAACTCGTGACAGAATCAGATCTCGTTTTAAGTCCACAATATCCAGATTGTTGAGGGACACTGTTCCCAGTCAAATTAAACCGGGATTAAAACAATTGAAGGCGGATTCTAATATTGCATTCCGCGCATTAATTGACGTGCCCTCTCTCTTTGTGTTCTAGCAATAATTTTAGATTAAGTTGCGGTGCAGGAGGAGGGGGACATGTAATGAAATTGTCTTTCAATTAAAATAACATAATTAGATGAATAGACGATAGTTCCTGTAGTTATTGTAAAAAAATTACCTGGTAATAAAACTGTATGGATAAATAAATTAACATTTTACAAGTAAAAGCTTGCATCAATTTTTCCTATAAAACGATATGAAATGAGCAACATTAATATGTGCTCTTTGTTTCAACAAATACATGTATGAGACTACCAGATTTTATTAGAAAATAAGCTAGCAGGTTTTCAGTATTTCAGGAACGCTTTGGTTAAATTAAATGAACTAAAAACGGTTGTCAGTACTGTAGCAGCATTGTTTAAAAAAATACCAAAATTCCTAACAGAATAGGGTGTACTGAATGAAGTATTTCAGGAATAGCATTTGTGTCGTATTTATTTGTTTGTTTTTTTATAAATGATTCTGCCATTCTATGCTCAAATAGTTTGAGCGATTTGGTCAGTGTAATTGAATTCCCACCATCCCCCAGCGATTGTTGTGGCCTGTTAGTGTTTTCGTTGTGAATGGAGGCCGCGCGGAATTGTGCCGCAATATGGAACCTTCATTTTCACTCTCGGCATGGTTATTCGCACACAGTACTTCGATTGTTTTATGACTCCGATGGATGTCGGAACTGCGTAAGTTTGTCTTAACACAAATCAGCTTCATTTCATATTTATAAAGTTCACGGATTGGCGTCTTAGGAGTTTGTTAAGGTGCACTGAACTATTTACGATATTTAAAACAATCGTTTGTTTTTAAGGGCCTACTGTTGTTGCCAGCCATAACCTCAAAAACACATCAGAATGGTTGTGTGTGTTCACGGCGGTGAACACGTCACTTATGGGCTTATGAGTTGTTTTAATACTCGTTGTCTTGTAGGTGGTTAGCATTATTTTTATCGTGAAAGTAGAGGTGATACATTTTTCCGAAACGTCGGTATGTATCTGAAAGTTCATACAGTTACCATCCAGAAGACATCGCCATTTTGTCCGCTTTTCTTTATCATAATCCACATCACACAACTGCCATCTTTCTGTTAAGGGAAGAATTAAACAAAAAACAATGGAAGGAGACAAATATAAAGAGTGGAAAAAAAACTATTGAAAAAGGCGGGAAGTACTGAAAAAAATCTGATTTGCTCTGAACTTAAAAAGGTATCTAAAGTAAAATGATGGAAAAAGCTGTTACCTTCTTTCGCTTTCCTCATAATTTGTCATGAAAATAAATATCGTAATGGCACGTTCTGGGAAAAGAATGATCCACTGTTTCATGGACGAAGGTAGCGCTTGAGAAGCTAATATTTGCTCAGCTGATGAAGAAATTTCCTTACGTATGTTCAGAAACTTTCACGGCGACTGAGTATAATGAATTTTTCTCGGGATACCAGCCGTTTAAGGTGGCTTAATGAATAAAACACAAAAGTGTTTCTCGAAACGTTGGTGTTGTCTCCATTAAATCACCTGACACAGTTGGTAGTCAAAGAAGAATTTATTATAAATTCCCTTACCTTTCCCCTCAGGCCCAAAATTTCATCAACGTTTCGAGTGCTCACCACTGGACTCTATTCCTAAGTCAGATGAACCCAGTTCACATCCTCATGTTTTGTTTCATCAATATATTGACTTTTCTCAAGCCTGGATCTGTTTTCTCCAGAGCATATACGATCCATTTTGTAGTATTGCGCAGTTTCTGTTCTCAAAGTATGTCATTGGCCATTGAGAAGATTCCAGGCGGGTGAGACTGACGTCCAGTGGCACTTGAGGACATCGTAATCTTCAATTCTTCATAGAATACGAGCGGAGACAGGAGCAACGGGTGGCTGTGGGCCCTCACGTGGGCCAAAGCTTATAGCATCCGAACATCTTTCTGTACCGCCTTTCTGCCCCATTCCTCTGCCCTAAGAGTGCATCCCCGACGTATCCGTAGCGTCGGATGATTGGATATTTTCCCCTCCAGTTGGCAGGTTCCTATAAGTCGGGGTTGCCCAAAGTTTGAATTAGTAGCACTTAAGATGACCGTTGTTATTTAATATGCGACAAAACAAGGAAATAACAGAAACTTTGTGGAGAATCTTATGAACTCTTTTCCAGTAAATGTTTTTATTCGTACAGAAAGATAAATTTTCTGTGCATAAGCGTCATATGTGAAGGAAGTTAATCTCGGCTCAGCCTTAACCACAGAATTGCAGATTGGTGCAAAAGTCATAACACACTCGAGATGAAAAAGATGTGAATATATTTTTATTAACGATTTTTTGAAAAGAACAGTCCATTCCAGTGTCGATAAACTTACCTGTCCCATTATCGTTTCTTCAGACGACAGATGAATTTGTACATTAATAAGTAAGAAAATGTCTACGTTTTGATTCTCATACGTCACCCTGTTTAAATTTTAAAGATATATAATGAAATGTGTCTACATCAAAATTTGTACTTGTGTTTATGATTTATCTACACGTCAAACCTCGCGCTCTTAGATCAGTTATTTGTTATATTACTTACAGTAGCCGTCACCAGATAGCATGCTTCAAAGTCACGGCAAAATCGTGCAGCGTTGCAACGAACAGCGAAGCTCAGCCTAGTGAACACAGTCTAGAACGCTCAGGGTATCAGATCTGGCAACGCTGTACTGTTGACACCAGGCGTCATGGGGGTGACGTCCTTGGCCTTGGAGCGTGTAATTTAGTGATGGGTAGTATAATTCTTAGATGTAAGCGTAAATACAGCTTTCTCGTGGTGTCCATATTGTTATTTTACACTTTACTTTTTTACTTAAAATGACCACTTTTGCATGCTGTTCAAAGATATATAGTTCTACAAAATCTCAGAGCTTGTCGGAAATTTTGTTCATGTCTCAGAAGTTAGTGTTTCTGTAATGTGTAATAGATACCTTCTGTGATACGCTTCATTCAACGCGAATCTCACTCGAAATCACTGGGAGTTGAACTATGGTCTCTGCAGTAAGAAGCCACCATCTAGCCACCTGAGTAATGGCATGAATTATTTTCAAGCTAATAATTGTACCGAATATTAACAGCAAATTAAGTTTCATATTCCTTTCTGTGGCACTGATAACTGAGAATCCATTACTCAAAACTGTCGGAAATTTAATGAATATTATAATAGACTTCAAGTCATAAGTCATACATAACATCTCCATATTCATCTAGTATAATTAATGTTGTTTAGCAGTGAGCCTTTTGTTTCGTTGTTGAAAACATGTTTATCTGACTCTGAATATATAGTTGTTATTTGTGTTCTTAGAATTGTGTGAGTTTGCTTCAACGAAACTTAAGCTTAACCATTCAGCTGTTGACCTGATATTCTTCATGTGAATATTCCTTGAGAAGACAAGAAATATAAACACGAGAGATAATTTTAAGAACTTTAGCTGAACGTAGGCTACAAACGAAGACAGAACGAAAATTAATGATTGAAATACATGAGGAAATGAATGTCCAAAATACAAGTGAACCGTGACAATATCGCATAGATAAAACTGATTAGACATTGACGAGAATGGCATGTTATTACATCTTACAGAGAAAATACGTAGGCCAAATCTTTCTTGAGAAGCGGTCATCGAGATATTCGTCTTTATAAGATAACCGAAGGTCCTTTATCGTGCTCATAAGGTCATATCATTGCTACCTATCATGAGCCAGTTGAATCCAGCTCATAACATCACTTTTTCTTTAAGATCCATTTTAATATTATCGTCGCTATATTTGATACGTGTTATATTACTAAAATCTTGTATGGACTTGTCACCTATGTAATTCCTACTACTTGTCTCTTTCGCGTTTTCCACTTATACCATACTTGATTTGATCACCCTAATAATACTTGATAAAACATGAAATTACAACGTATGAAGCTACTCATTATGTATTTTTCTCTATCTCTTACTATTTTATCTTTTCAAGTATATTCTGCTCAACACTTTTCTCAAACATCTTCAGTAATTACGTTAAAGGACATAGCATGAAGTTTCTCTCCGTGTAATATTATTAGTTACTGTGTTTCTTCGTTTCTCCGTTTAAGATTTTCTTCGATTTCCCCATAAACTTGTTCGATGTAGTATGGTAGGTCTATGGCTTTCTTGTATTCTGGTCAATTTCCAAGAGTTTGTTTGCTAGAGTCGTCAGAAACTAATTTTGGCGGGCTGTCGACTGTTCTGACTGAGATTTATCATGATTTACCTCTGTACGTATACGCTATTTAGTCTGAGTTACTGAAAAACGTCATTAAATAAACAATAAATAGTAAGCATGTTAACCTTCTCCAAACAAATCTTTACATATTCAACATTCAGAATTTTTTCTCATGTCATTGGACTTTTTTTTATAAACTGTGTTATGAGACGACGTCGTTAAATATCCAGAGAACCGAAATAATCAGTAATTTAAAATTCGTCTCGTACTTCTACATCGTATAACAATGAGTGACAAAGCCTTGTTAAATAATTAATTAACTGTCACTCATTTTATACGCAGTATAGGACAGTCTTCGCGTGTGTCCTAGGACACTTCCGGTTATACAGGAGAGAATACGCATATTATATTGTCATTTACCAGTATAAGCAGAAAGAGTTAATATTTAGGGCTTATAATTATATCACTTAATAGTAATAGGAATTTATGAGGTCTGAAAATTAAATAACCGGTCTGATAGACAAGCACGTGGTCAGTGAGGTCTCTTTCATCTTGTATCTCGTACTTTACGAGCATTATTTATAAAATAAGTCGTGTTGGTTGTTGATTATTTGCTTTTAAGATTGTTTGGGCTTCAGTTGGATAATATTTTTTATGTATGTGTTCTTATAACCGTTGCCGCGGTAATGATATTGATGGATTTTGTATCTTAAGGAATAATAATTTTATCTGTGTGTTTAATAGTTTATATTTTAACGTATTTTATGATGGGAATAATACTAGTTCCGATATATTTTACATGCCAGGAAATATTGATGTATGTCATCTGCAATTATTCTTGGTAGTTTTAATGTCTGCGTTACAGTGCTTTGAATATTTCAAGTGATTAGATCATATCGAGGATACTTAACTGCCGATAACATAAAAATTACACAGGGACCAGAATAGGGGAGCATTTTACATTTGTTATGGCCAAAAACTGTTTTAACCAATGTGAAATGCAGGAATTTATTCTTAAACGTGTTTCGTAAACATTCCAGACTTGACAATATATTAACTGATTATTCTTTTGTAACATATTTATTATAAATGTTGTCTTTTATTGTTTAAATGATGAATATTTAATGATATAGAATTTTTTATGCAGTCCTACACAAGAAATTGTCTGTTATGCTGGTATTCTTTCATGACCTTGGCACAGAAATACAACGTTGCCTCAGTGTATGCTGTGCATTAATCGATTAAGAACCAGTGATGGTATGGTTCGAAACATCCTTTGTAACAGAGTATAGTCACGTTGTGAAATAAAGATAATGAATAAGGCACAGGATGAATGGAAAAAAAACACCTTCTCTAATGGGCCCTATAACACACAGATCGATATTTTCAGGAAAGAGTATATTTTACTTTTTATTATTTTTGTAGGACTGCATAAAAGAAATTTGAAGGAATTTATCACTCACTGTCTAAGCTGTAAAATAAATCAATATGGCTTTATTCTGAGTCTTTTAACTCAGAGAATTTCGAAATCTTGAATTGTAAGTCTCTGCGCTTTGTTTCTGTGCTGTATTTAGCACCCAGTCACTATTATTTTTTCAAAATATTGGGTACTTCCAGTAATATTCAGAAATTTCTGATCAGATTTTTCTCTTCACATTTTTAAACAAAGAAAATGCTACTCCTTAGACCTAACGCAACCATAAAAAATGAATCGCAACAACTATTTAGAAAAAACTGCTTAATAATATAATCACTTAATATAACAGTTGCTAACCAACACCGCATCTTAGTTATCATTAAGTATTTAGATTTTCCCGGGTTCAAATCTCGGTCTGGACATCGATTATTCTGACTGACGAGTTCAAAGGTTGTTTCTTAAATAAAACCACGACCGCTTCCATCAATATCTTTCACAGTTCATTATTTATTAATCATCCTGTCGTTAGAAGTTCCATTATTCGGACTACTGACCGTCGAATGAATAAACATCGAAATTACAAATGTTTCGAGATGCTCCGTAAAAGTGTCAGTCCGGTTATTTAATTGTCAGACCTCCTATACACCCCCCGGTACAATCTTTCCCCTTGCCACGTATTTTCAATCAGAGACCTGTCACGGATCTGTGACCCTCACCCCCTTCACAGTCCTTTTTCCACGTGTTCCTTTCCTGTGGGTCCCTGGATCCGTCCCACACACTCAGACCCTGGGTTTTCAATTAGGAGTCGCCACCATAGATGTGAAAGGCATAAAGCAATACTCGTATACACTTTTTCGAGAGTGAGGAACAAGTTAGAGCTAGGAGGTCTATCGAGCCGAAGCAACGCAGAAATCCTGCAATAAGAAACTGATTTTTGAGTCTTCACGATAATAGAGCTACGATCATTGAATCAAGGAGGATTTGATTGGCAGGACATGTAGCACTTAAGGAGACAAGAGAAGTGAATAAGAATGTTGATAGGAAAATTGGATGTCGACAGAAGCTTAGAAATCTTGGTTTAGATAGAGAATTATAATATAATATAATATAATATAATGAAATAGGATTTGAGAGTTTTGTTGAATTCATGTATATTAGAGAACACTTCCTTCCATACTTTGACCTACTTACCATTTTTTATAATTTTTAAATTTTATTTAGCTCTGTAAACCTATTCAGTTTAAATAGGTATGTTAAATATGACAGTTTATCTTGATAGATAATCTACCTTCGTTATATGTTTTTTGTATTTCTTTAACGTTTTACATTTATATTAGTGTTTCCTATGTGGATTATTTGCTTTTATTTATTTTTCTTTGTGTATAATATTGTTTCTTTTTTGGGTTTGCCTGTATTTGGCTGTTATATTCAATACTGTATATATAATATATTAAATATTTAGTTAATCTGTTTGTGAAATAGTTTTCATTATTATTTCATTATTATTGTATGTATTATCAGTGTTTGTCTATTATTGGCTTCTTGCTGTTGGCAATCACGTAAATAAATTAATTGAATTGAATATCTTTTAAGGTCGATCTGTAACTATACGTAACTCCTGATTTAATAAGAGTTTATATGTTTGTGTGTATTCTTGTGACTAAAAGACGTGTGTAACTATTTAGATTTTTCCTAAATAAGTCTTGTGACACATAGTTGAATTCACTTCCATTAGTACGATGTAAGCGAAATTGGCGACTTCGCTTGTTCTCCGCGCAGTTTGGCCAACCTTCTTGACTGCGGGTGAAGAAGCGAGATGGCGAGCAGTTGAATGGCGTGCTTTCAATTTCAAGTTAGCGGCAACAGAAAACGTTCAGACTGTGATTACTGATGGACGAGATAAAATAAAAAAGAGAGAGACGACGAGAGACAGTGTATTACTATCCGTATCAGATCGACCCCGTAGAGATGTTTTTTTTCTTTACTCGAATTGAAACGCGGGAAATTGAAAAAGAGCAAACATAATAGCAGTGCGGTATAGGAAACTACGTAAAATACTCAACTACTGGCTTGTTTTATTGCAGTAACTTCATTTTTATTAAACTGTTTACTTGTAATTCAATTCTAAATGATTTTGACGATGTTAGTTTAAAATTATTCATTGTCAGGACTTTTCCCATCGTCTGTTCTTTAAAACCACGATGGAAGACGGAGACGGAACCAGCCTCCGAAACGTCGTGGTTTTAAAGATCAGACGATGGGAAAAGTCCTGACAATGAATAATTTTAAGTGTTTACTTGTAACTTAGTAAAAACTCTTAATTCAGAGTTGTAGGATTAACACAAAATCATAAGTCAGTCCAGTAGTTGCTAATGGTTATGTAACTCGCGTTAAAGTTCATAACCACTAGAAATAATACCTTGTGTAATGACATATATAACGTAAGACAGTTTGTAAATGTCCGAAATCTGATTTTGACGTCGACAGTCTATTATCTGAGGTTTCAGGATCTCACGACAGTGAGGATATTGTTCTGGGTTTGACGTCATAGACTCAAAGCTATCAACGATTCGTAGAAAAATAATATTACTATCAATCGTGTGAGAACCTCAGATAATGGACCTATTTAGTGAGACAACTGTATGTAAAAACTTTAGCCCTGAACATGAAAACAGCTTGTTTCTCCGAAACGTTGGTATCTTGTTAGGAGACTACACGGCGTTGTAGTGTCAAAATTTTCTTCTGTCGTATTTTTTCTCAACCAAATTCGGATTAAGTCAATGACGTGGTCCGCGTTAGTAATAATGTTATAATTTTTTAGGATTCCGTGGACGGAGAATTGATCTACTGGAAGATCTGTTGTAGGCAACAGCGCAATGGAGAAACAGAGATATGTCCTCTAGCGGAATTTTAAACCGCGAGATTGTACTACATATGTTTCAACCCCCCCCCCCCGCCCCCCTCTAAATTTGTCTACGGATTGCATGACATTTCGATAATTCTGTACTTTGACACTATGGAGCATGAAATAGCAGTAAATATGTTTTTTAACTCAACTCGTACCTCAAACAAAACTAGACTGGTCTTCGTCATAATTATCAATTTGTTATTCGTGTTTAAGAAAGTAATTTCTATTTGAAAATGGATTTATTCTGGGATGAGATTTACATGAAGTTCTTGGTTTGAAAGCCTGAAGGAAAGCGACCACTTGGACGACTTAGGATTAGATGGGAGAATAATAATATATAGAGCTTAAATGAAATAGTAAGAGAATGTGGATTTGATTTATGTGGCTCAGGATATGGACCAATGGCGGTCCCTTGTAAACACGGTAATGAATCTTTGGGTTCCATAAAAAGTGGGGAGTTTCTTGACTAGCTAAGTAACTGTCAGCTTCTCAATAACTCTATCTTTTGACTGTTGGGTGAATATTTATAATAGGAAGTTTTATTTAACCCTTTAAAGCCCAGTGGGAATTATATGTACAACCTTTAACAATCACTAATAACATTATCTTTGTAATGGCGAAGTGTTTCCTTTGCGGTACAGACTAAGTTCTTATATAGTATTTAGTCGAGGTTCGACTTCGAGGGGTTGAAAGCGTCCGTGGTCCTTGTTTGCTACTGCTACTGACCTGAAAATTAAAGTAACCGTACAGAAAATTCTAGAAACCCGTGTTAGGAAAATAATTTTCATCATAACATTCTGAAATATAACACCACTGATAAGACGTTTGTGTCTAAATCCGAGTCATGTACATTTCTGTGCTACTCACTTCTCCTATTTCTCTCTCCTATTCCATTTTATTTCTCTGTATTTCACTTACTCGCTTTTCTGTATTGAATAGCGACCAAATTTCGCCGCGTATCGTACCAATCAGCATTTTATACCAGCAAAAAGCTTCTACTCTCAGCTGGAAGTAGAATTGTGAATTGTAGTGCAATCCAACTCGACATTCATTGAAGCCAATCTTCCACACCCAGTCCTTATAATACTTGGAAACTTAAGAAGCCACCCACATCTTACCCACCCGCAATGTAATATCCTGTATCGTTCGCCCTGTGTGTGGCACATTCCAGGTCAATCATAATTTACTGGTTCAGTAACCATAACACATGGATGAGAGCATAAATCATAAATATGTCGTAGTGAACGTTGATTACTCTTAGTTTTTAGTTTTGTTAAAATGTTATCTGTAGGTATTCATACGTTCATCTGTTTGGTTTCTGAAACCATTCTGCAGATATTATTAAAGATTATATTTGGGGAAGATGCTAAATGATTATGTTTTTTTTATTTATCCCGTATCGGTTAAATCCAACGTTTAATTCATAACAATCTTTTCAGTTCCTTTTACTTTGTATTAATTTTATCCCTTTATCTTATTCCTCATCTCATTCCTCCATTTTTCTTTATTTTCTTATCTTCTTTGTGACTTTTTGACGTAAATACGTCTATATTTTAGGGTCAGTGTCATTCGGCAAAAAGTGGAACGAAAAAGTGTAACAATGGTTTATCAACAAATAAAGAACAATGGTTACCTGGGAAACTTCATCTGTTTATCAACAGATCGACAATAATGGTTACCTAAGGAACATCTGTTTACTCGGCATTGTTGTTACCTATAAAACATTACATTACATTACCTTACCTTACCTTACATTACTTTACATTACATTCAGCTACCACAGACCCATCTTAAGCGTAACTAATTCAAGTTAAATAAGCAAAGTCTTAATCAAATTTTACTCAATTGTAAAGCGGGTATAAAGGAAATATTTAGAATAAAGCCAATATATAAACTTCCTTTCCGTATAGACGTATTTACGTCAAATTCTCCGGAACCGTGGTTCCACTGACAACTTTTTCTCTTCTTCTCTTTCCAGCATGGACATACGTAAAGATTTTTGACCAAATGTTTACTGGGATTCAATCTAGTATCGAGGTCAAGAATGCGTGGCGTTATAACTCCATTTTCCCATACGTCTATATGGCGTGATGCTTGCTTACAGCACGTGGGGCAAATTTACGTCACCATATACCATTAATTGGTTGAATATGTTTATACTAAATTAATATTATTATTTCTAAAGATAATTACGAAGATCTTGATTTGTTCGTAGCCCCGTGTGTATGCGGTGTGTGTATGTTGCTGAAAATAAACCGGGGATTATGTGTGTTATTAGGCTTTTCGGTGTTCTGTTTTTCGGAAAAACTGTAATCGAAACGCTGTCAATCTAAATTGTTATCGATAATTAGTGGTAAACTACAGTTAATTTCTTAATGGGGTTTGATATTACTCTGTTAATTTGTTACTGGGTTTTGCTGTTAGTCTGTTATTCGAAAGAAATCCCTAATTATCCGAGCTAGATCCATTACTAATTACATTGGACTAGATAAATTAAGTTCCCGATTAATCGAACAAATCGATAATCTAAGATTATGTATTTGTATAGAGTTGCATAATTACTCCAGATAGACGAAAATACAGTTAATTTATTATTATTGATCCCATTATGATTAGATTAAGCGAACATATCCGTAATCCAACAGGGTTTACCACCAATTAGCGACGAAAATCCAAGTTACACTCTGCTGTTAGTCCGTTAACTAGTCTGCTGATTTTGTACTATCAGAGGGAGAAGCAAAGGTGAAAGTCACGTGACGACATGGCGAGAAACATGTGCGCTTCGTTTCCCCTCCCTCCGACTGCTTGGCGAGTTGTGTATGGCTGCTGACAGTTCACGAATCTTATTTCGTGTTCTTAGTCATTCTTCGTCAGAAAACTGAACCAACGATCCGGACTGGGTCCTACTGTGTATGTGTGAAAATTTCTGGTTTCTAATTTCGAATGATTTTTTTTTACAGCGATTTATCTTGTAATCAACAATTACAGACTCAACTATAGAAGGTTTCCGTTAGTAACTACAGAGAGACAAAGCCTGTAGTTTAACCTTCTCAGTTTCTGTCGATGTAAATGAGACACTGAAAGTGACCTTTTTAATTAACTGCATGGAGTAGACTAATTATCGAGAAGCTAACAGTCGGTGTCTGATATTTAAACCTGTCCACGTAATAAGACAAGACAAATGCCGATCTAGATAATCTTATCTTAGAATAAAGAGTCTTATTAAATACGCTGTTTAATAAAACGAACCGATAAATATGCAGAATGCGTGTTAAAGCAAAGTGTGTTCGTTTTTGTCTAATCAAGTTTCTCTCTGTCTAGATCCACAGATAAGTTAAAGATACAGATTTAAGTATTTGAACACACTGCAATCTCTTAAGAGGAACATGCAAAGAAAACTAATTACTTTATACGGAGTCCTTATAAATGTATGACATTTGAGGTTTCTGTGGTAGTGAAGAAGTCGATGTTAAGTCTTCTGGGTTGTAACTTTGTATGGTCCTGTAGGCAGGGATTTTGCTAAACGGTATCACTGTAGTGTCACGTCTGCATAAAGAACTAGCATGCTGGCACGTGTGTAGATGGCAGCAAGATCGAATCAGACTCAAGGTTAAATATTTTATTGTGTCTGCTTACAACTCCACGCGGCGTAACAACTCAGAAGACCTTTATCGACAATGTAAGAGTATTTTATTATTTTTAGATGGATGACAAGGGTTTAAAAACACAAATGTGGAAATTATAATGGTTATTTACATGCAGAATTTAGAGAGTGTGTTATAGGATTGTTATATGTCTGCTTTATCGCATGTCATATATGGTTCGCGTGACTATTATTTTTCAGGTGTTAATTCTGTATTAATTATTTTATAAGGAAATTAAATGTTTTCGGACTTTTACCAACATTCGGGATTTTACGGTAACATGTTTAAAACAATGTCGTTAATGAATTCAAGGTCACGAGTTTGTAACGTTATAGTAAACAATATTGACAATTTATTCCGTTAATTTTATTTCTAAAATTATCCTTCGCATTTATTTAGTATAGGCGCCATGAGGGAGGGGTAGTGTTTGATTAAAAACATTCCCCAGTCGCTCACATGGGGATTTTAACCTCATCTTTCTACCCCCCGCTGTAATCAAGGTGGGCCACGTCGTAACAATTGACTGTCCACACCCCCAACTCAACAAAACTATGGACAATAGAATCCAATATGCCTCGAAGCACTCCTCATCCATCAACTCTTTAATTGCTTATATACCCTCTCTCTCTTTCTCTCTCTCTCTTTGTTGTAATCTTCTTCACACGATATCCACTATGAAAGGGTGGATTATAACACAATCAGGATGAATGTTTCCTTAATTAGATTGGTAAAAATCTGTTCTTTAACGATGGCTGTCTCTGGTCGAGTGTTAGAATTCACGCTAAATAGACATGCATGTTTTTGATCGCAGCCAATCATTCTGTCCGTTTCGATCAGTTTCTACATTTTGATTTTTCTAACGCGAGGTCCATTCCCCAAAAAGATTATAAAGTCGAAATAATACCCAGTAGGTTACGTACAATGTGATTCCACAAAAGTTACTTGGTAATTGACCTTTCACTTTTTCATAACGCCGAGTTTGAAGATGGCTTTCTTCTGGAGTCTGGTAGAAGTTTACCGACGTTTCAGAGATACTGCATCTATCATTAGGGCGATGATGGAGGCAACAAGCACCTCCGAAACGTCGCTACATCACAGAACACATTCGTTTTAACGTTATTTGCTGTACACCGTTTCGCCTGACCTAGTGGACACAAGAGTTCTTATTGAGTACGTGATGTCTCAGTTCCTCTGGGTATTTCCCGTCTTATATGAACCGTCATTGGATATTTTCCTGATTCATTTGAACCCATTTAAAACCTCATGCCGTAGTAGAATTTGTCATCGTTTGGACGTGTGAAAATAAATCGTGGTTTTATAACACTTTACAGCTAGTCTCTGTGTGTTTGAAAAATTTAAGATTTTTTATAGTATGTTTTACATCCTGTTCATTAAGTAATCGATACTTTTGTGACGTACTGTAGTTTAGTTACAAATCCTGCCTCCTCGGTCTGCGACGTTATACGATGATATGTCATTGATGGCTGTACGGTGCTCCTATAGAGCTGCAGTCCCGCACGTAACAAACTCGGCTATGCTGTATCTTTTCTACCAAGTAGTTCTCGTGATTTGCCATTCTAACTTGATCCCACCATATTTGCCGACAGAATCCAAACTCCTCCAATAGCCTCACTTACTCACCCCAGCTCTGTTTCTAAAGGAATAAAAGTCTTACATTTGTAGACTCCATAAGCTTGGCGTTGTAGTGCTATTAGAGGACACGTCTGTTTGCATTATGTATGCAATGTCTTTTTCTTCTTCTTATTCTTCTTCTTCTTCTGAGAGAAAAGTAGAGTAGGAACTTTCAGACGTTCTTGGGGCGATATTCATATAAATACACGAAAAGTGACGCTGTTTCGAGCTACACAGTAAAGTTATGGATTCAAATTATTGCATACTTTGGAGTGGCAAATAGAACTTATTTTATATTATAGAAGTTTTAATTTTTAAATATAGAAACAGCGAATTGGACGGACGGACGGACAAACAGGCGTGGTTGGTTGTATATGCGTTAATTAATATAAATATTTGCAAACAGCGAATAAAAATGTAAATAGGTATGTAATACATATATATTATATATAATATAAGAAAAACAATAGATTATTTGAACGCTGAATTTACTATTGTGATTTTTTTTATTTATTGTTCTAGGATGCGAAGAATCTGACACGAAAACACTGGATTGAGATTTATCAGGGCGGCAGAATTAAGGGTAAGTGTATCTTACACACATGTTTTCTGCATGGTATCCTTCTACATCTATATGTATGTTATCGATTACACATAAAATTCCCTTTCACAATTTTATTTAATTATATTGTACGGTTTTTTCTTTATTGTTGTCCGAATTTTTTAGGCGTTCGTTCTATAATTTTAACTGTAATGAGATAAACGTTAGAAAAAGGATGAGTTTATAGATTAGAGTGACGAATTGTATTAATAAGCAGCCGAAACTTTATTCCCTCAAATTTCATCATTATAATACCAATCATCATTATAATCTACGTAATCTATGTAGTAGGAAACTGTTGGTTGTTGGTTATTCTTCCAGCAGATTTGTTAAAACCTTGATATATATAATCACATTTTATATTGCGAGAAATTTAATTGAATTATATTATTTAATTTAACTAGTATATATTGATTTTAATACTTTTCTTATTCAAAATTTGTTGATTTTAATGTTTATATGCTGCTTTGAGGAAACAATGTACTGAAAAGATTTATTCATTCAAAGCGTCGTTAAATAAACCATAAACAAATGAAGATTCACGTAAACTAAGAGAATAAACTATCTCTTTGTGTTATATTTCAGAATTGAATCACAGCTACTTCTTTCGGAATTTATAGAATACCAAATTTTTGAATGTTTTGTTGGAAATACTTGGAGCTGTAGGTATATTTTCATTATCGAATTATACACAAGAATTACCTACCAAAATTTTATCTTCGCAGTTCACCTAGTATTACCTCCTTTCCAGTAGTTCGCAACGAGTCCATGTTTTGATTGCTCAAGACGTATTTGAATGCGATAGTCGTGTTGTGATATTTACACCTACTTTAATGAAAGTCGAGTTAAGACTTTATAACATACACCTGATGACGGCTCTATGAAAGCCGAAACATGTCGAGAATGTTCCATATGTAAATCGAGTACTCGATACGGAACAAAAGATAATATTTTAACCATTTAATTATCTTATATTACTTTATTGTGATTGACGGACAATTTTAATATATTTTAATACTATTTTTAAATAAAATCACAATATGACGCACCTACAATATCTTAGAAAGTCGAGTATTTGTACCTAAGAAGAATAAAGTGATAGGAGGATTAAGAATTATATACTTGGTATATAATCTTCACCGGATATTAATTGTAGTATCAGATAGATGGACATGTAACACACATGTAGTAGATGGGAAACTTGTAAAACATTTTGGTTGGTAGGCCTGAGGTAGAGAAATACTAAAATACATCTTAGAGGAATGGGGCTAAGATTGTGGATTGGATTTATCTGGCTAGCTCTTATGAACACGTTAATGAACCGATTCCATAATTTTTTTTTTTTTTTTGCTGAGCTTACGATCTGAGTTTCATGGAGGTAGTTAATCTGAAAACTATCTAATACGTATATCGTACTGTAAAATTCCCACCATCGGAAAAATGTTATACCTGGATGCATGCCTGTGTTTAATATGTCACCATGACATTCAGTTTCAACGGAAATCGACTCGGAATAAATTATCACCCATCATCACAGTGACTTGTAGGAAGTTAATGTAATCATGAAATTATAAATAGCACACACAGTATCTTGCTTCGTCGGTTTGCTGACATAATAAACATATTTCACTTATCGACCACGATAAAAGCAGGAAATTGTCTCAAAACATCTGCTCCTGTTTCCTTGACATGTTTGTGCAGTGAGATGAGTCATAACTAAATTAATAATCATAACATTTAGTGTTAATCTTCTGTATGTAACGTCTTTCCGTAGCACAGATTTCACTTGACACTAAATCTGCAACGTATAACTTCAAATTTTAGTTTCAGTACCACATTTGTAAATTTTAATACAAAATATTTCATACAATTTATTACGTATCCACCTCAAGCATGTTCAGTTCCAATTGCAACTTAATTGACATCAGACCAGGTAGGAATTTATCGACGTTTCAGTTGGACTTCCTCTGATGATAGAGGCAGCACATGCCTCTAAACCTTCTACCAGACTACACGGAGCTACAACCCAGAAGACAGCTACGTGGGTTTATCATATTCTGTTCACCATATATTTGTTATTTATCATTTATGACTCTAAATACTTCTTGAATCCTACTGAAACTTTAAAGGGTTTACTGGCAATTATTGTATAATATTTATACTTTTTTTTTTACTTTCCACGCTGTGAACTCTGAAGTCCCCGAAATTAAGTTACGAGCTGTCTCTGCCTGTCCTTACCTAACCTGCTGGCATGTGTAACGTCCTTTCGTGAGAATGTAACATTAATCATCCCTCTACTTCAAGCGTTACGAACATTTTAGTTACACTGTATCATTTGATCCATTTTACTTAACATGTTAAGTAATTCCATTGAACAGAGTCCTTCTTGAGACTTTAATAGTACTTAAATAGTCCACAAATCCTCCATCTGCTATTCTTATTTTCAGTTGAGTGACTTCCCACATTATCACACCAATTATAATATTAAAAAAATGGTGTTCAGAACGAAATCTCTGAAGTGTTAACACATTAACAAATATTTTTCTGCTTTGTATAGAAATGCGTATACATACAAAGGCAAAGGATAGAATAAAATTTTGTTTCAGAGAATTGTTTGTACAAAGCAATATATAAAAATTAAAATTAATTTAAACTGTTTAACAAAACACTAATATCACTACTTGTGTATACTTAATTAAGGAATATAGTACGATCGCAATTATTCTTATCTCAAATGTGATCTTATATCGAGGTTAAAATAACTGTACATAACAGGTATCCCTTAACAGCATTACCATGGTAACGGTTATATTATTATCCTTAAAGTGAAAAATCTCTCAACAAAAACAGTTTATCATACCATCGTAATGGTTATAATAATAAACACACTTACGTAAGGCCCAAAATTCCTTAACAGGAAATGATTACCAGTTATCCATTAAGGATTACTATAGATTCCCTAACCTAAGAGTGAGTTTTCCAAGTTATGATAAATGTTGCATACATTATAATGTCATCCAGTGCATTCTAAATGTCCATCCCATATCATCCTCCTTGATTTGGCTACCCTAATAGTACTTGAAAATTACAAAGCTCACTTTGAAATGCTTTCCATCCATAAAACTGACTCGTTAGTTTGTTATTCAGTTATTTAACGTGTAGAGGGCGAAAAACGAACACGAAACAAGAATTCTCTGTGATTCCAACACACTCAGAATAGGTAAGCAAGCTTTGTCAAGTTTTATACACGTCATCCTATATCTCTGCAGTATAAGACATTCTGTTTCCGATTGTAATGTATTCTGAGCAGGCATTGTACACACATAACGCCGAAGGCGGGAGGGAGAGAGAGTTTTAGGCTGACTAAGGCTTTTAGATTTGACGCCGTTAAAACCTCGTTGAGTATAGAAAAGCTGTTTGCTGCAGCTCCGTGCTTCCAGAGAAGACGAAATGGCAATACATTAAATTGTAACCTGTCGTGGCATATTAGTGCAATTTATAGTGTCTCAAGGTAGAGGGTGAAAGTAGGGGAGTCTGAACTGACTTAGTAGCTATAATCTTAGCTTTTCTTTCGAAATATTCCACAGAACAGATTCTTTCTTTGGAGACTGACGTTGACACATACATTTACCGCATTGTACGAAACTGGATTTTTTATTAACCACCTTTCTAAGATCCATCTTGATATTATCCTCCTATCTCCTTCTTGGTCTACCCAGTGATCGTTTTCCGGAAGGGAGGTATTGTCGGTGTTGGACGTGTTGGTTCAGATGGTTAGTTAGTTAGTTAGTTAGTTAGTTAGTTAGTTTAGAATGTTTATTACGTGTTCACAAGACAATTTTTAGGATCCTATTTAAGATTCATTTTAATATTATCTTTCCACATGTGCCTAGGTCTCCCAAGTAGTCTCTCCTCTTCAGATTCTTCTATTAAACGTTGTATCATATTTTTTTCTTTCTCATGTGTGTTATACGCTTTGCCCGTCTCATCTTCTTTGATTTTAAAACCATAATTTTTGGAAAAGTGCAAAGAACGAAAAAATTAGAAACTAACAAGTAAAATTTTATAACTGAACTTATTGAGCAAAGTGTAACAATGAGTTGAGAGGTTATTATAAACACGTTAATAAACCTTAGATTTTTTGACTAGCTGAACAAATGTCACGTTTTGAAAAAAAAGTCTGTTCCATGGATTTTTCCTGTACGTGTCGTCAAATAGGATAATTTGTAAATTATAAATTGTAGAGAAAATGGGAGGAAATTGTAGTGGCCTGTTCGAATGTACAGTCTCCTCATTCATTTTTAGGACATAGGGAATTCACTAAAATTTCGGTTCTGCATAGCCGATTTTCATGTCGAGATTTGAAACCGGTACCTGCTGAATATAAAGCTGTATTGCTGACAAATTTACTGTGGCGTGCACTGTTAAAATGTGAAATATTTTGTTTGTTATTAATCTTATAGATGTTAAATATATTTTGCTTCCCAGGATATATTTGGTTATTAACCTTATTAAATAAATGTCTTTAATTCCTCCACGGATTTTCCTATAGTATGTGACACTGGCAAAGTTAATATTTTAAGTTAATATGACTGGTTACCTTCTCACTACATCGATCGACGTAAGCTTTTTATTAGTATATGACAGAGTTTCTATAACCACACAAAAATTTCCCATGGGTGGGATTTAAATTTTGAACCGTTACACCACTTCCCATAACCTAAAATGAAATTCCATCAGTGTACCAATTATTGAATCACAGTAACCACTTTTATGGGTTTGTGGGATGTATATACATATAATCGAATGCACAGACATCGTTTCTTCTCAGTTCCTGCCTCTGATTCCTGTTTGTCACAGCACGAATCTGTTACGTCACGGGGTTCACAGTTGTGTGAACATGGTCTGGTAACTGAATTATGAAAGAGGGTTATTTATACAGAGTCTATTGTTTGAAGTTTTAACGGCCATGTTAATATAGATGGTTTTCTGTGATGTCCGAAACGTCGGCCGGCATACAGCCAAAACATTGCGCGGCGCAAGAACCCAGCAGACCACCAGACAATTCTACAGGATTTATTTCATTAATGTTTCTGTTTAAAGTTAAACATTTATTTTACACGATCTAATAAAGCAAGAACAAATTTTTAGTTATAAATAAGTGTTCTTATTAAATGTATTTGCAACAAAATGTTGCAAGAGTATTATTATTTAGTGTTCTGTCTGAGGACAGGTCCATATGAACAGGATCCTTCCATCCTTTTCTCGGACTGGGACCTGTTCATATAAGTTCTTGGCAGATGATCCAGAAGTGGTTTGCCATTGCCTTCTTCTGTGTGTGAATGGAGTAATTGTTGGGATGCCACGGAGGAAAACTCCGTGTTGCCTAGACCACGGCCTTGCCCAACACAAGTTATAAATTCGGGCAACGCTGGGAATCGAACCAGAGACCCCAGGATTACAAGGCCAGCGTTCTAACCGCTAGACCACCGTGGCTATTGTTGCAAGAGTATGGCTTTTAAATGTGTTTCGATAAATAAAACTTATTTAGGGTGTTGTTCAGTGATGGGTTTGTGAGTTGAAGGGAAGTCAGCGAATCAGCGAGACAGTCTTCCATTGTCTGCTAGACAATTGTCAGTAAGTCATTCAGCTGAAGGAATTATATCAACGAAAATATGTGAGAGTCGAGAAAGACTGGTAATTCGATGTCTGGGTCGAAAGTAGAGTCTTCGATATGTTTGGCTGCCCCTGTGTGGGAATTTTAATGTCAGGTTTGTTGGAGTCGGTCGAAGTTAATGAGACATGGTTCAGGAATATTATTTTGATGACCATTATTCTTTACATCGCCCTGTCCACAAGCAGTCGTTTGTCTTCTTTATATCTTAAGGTCGAAAATAAATCAGTTCCGTATTGCTGCATCATTACTTCGGTTCCCTGTTCTTCAAAACAAATTGAACTTGAAGATGGCTCGGCACAACTGCCCAATACGAACTTCACTGGACAATAAAGCGACTTGTTTGTATTTTGAAGGTAATGATAGAATGTCGGTCTTGGTCGTAGTAGTAGTCCTGAAAAACGTCTGTGGTTTTACGTGATGTCTGAAGGCAATTCATGTCTGATTTATTCCAAATTATTCTCGACCCCCGTTCGCACAATTCTTGTCAAGCCCTTTTCGGCACATGTATTTTTACTTGATGGGGCATATAAATAATTTGATATCAAAATTAATCTGACGTGTCTTATAAA
The DNA here is from genome assembly GCF_977971745.1 of Zootermopsis nevadensis. Lineage (NCBI taxonomy): Eukaryota > Metazoa > Arthropoda > Insecta > Blattodea > Termopsidae > Zootermopsis > Zootermopsis nevadensis. The sequence goes on along the minus strand of NW_028259144.1, from coordinate 7,543,899 downwards.
ATGTTAATTAAGTAATTAAAATTTGTGAAGCCCCAGTACAGTTTTGATTGAGTCGGTTTTTAGATGTATTCTTTAAGTACACGATTCTAATTTTAACGATGATTTCTGTTAAAGATATTTTCGTTATTTTTCTCAGTCTCTCTCTCTCTGAAATCTTTATCGGTTACTTTTATTTGTTTTTATTTCTTATATATATATATATATATATATATATATATAATAATGTTTTGACTGTTAAACTAAGAACGAGTGATAAATACTTGATCAGTTAAGATTATTAAAATTTATAGGCCTATACCATACCCTGAAAATGATAGATTTTTATATCGATATTGTTGTTCTGGGTGTCGGCTCAATGTACACTCGTAGACTCGTAGACTCACTAATTGCAGCTTCTAATGGACTTCACGGCGCAATATGTTAGAAGGCTTTCATCTTAATTGTTGCCGCGGTGACAACTGTTTTCTTTGAGGTAGGGACTGTCATTATTTAGGTGAGTTTTGTGCTTATTTTGGATAACTACGTGTTGGTGTTCAAATGGAACAGAGTAATCTGAAGATTAAGTTATGACGCCGAAAAGAAATCTTGCCTTGATGATTGACACAGCATGAACCACTTAAATGTTAGCAAACTTCTACTAGAATAGACGGTGCTGAAACCCAGAACACAGCCATCTACAAGGCACATTTTTACATTTGTATTCTTTGTTATAATTTAACTGTTAGGTCTTGTCACCACAAGATGGCTAGTCCAAATCTTTACCGTAAGAAACGAGCCGAACTGTCTGGAACTTGGACGAATTCTAAAATTTATTAGATTTAATAGAAGTTCGTATTTTATCTTGAAGATATAAGAATTAATTACAGATAGAACCAAAAATAAATAACTGTAAAGAACCTCTCTGATACTTTATAACAAGAAAGCCAGCTAGGCACTGGGTTTACAGTTAAATTGTTTTATTAAATACTTGTCGCTGATTGGGCAGTGTGATTCCACACGGAGTACAGCAGGTAAAAAGCAAGTGATAGTTGGGGTTCGTCTCGTGGTAGCAGAGGTACTGTCCCATCCCCCCTACGACGTCGTATTGCTTCCTCGTTTCCCCTCTTCCAGTACTCAGCATCCCACAGGACCACAACCCTTAATTGAACTGGACGCTATATATAATACCGAAGCCCCGTGATGGAGATGGCATGAAAAATGAACGGACCCAAAAGATGAGATTTTCTCAATTTCCTCTGTGAAATTATACTCCAAAGAGAGAAAGAAAAGCCCATTTGTTCTTTTAGTTGTATGGGTTGCCCCCGGGCCCCCCCCCACTCACTCTCTCCCTCTCTCTCTCTCTCTTCCGCCGTCCGCCTACGCCTCTTACGTGAGTTTCCCTTCGTAGTCTCTCTGTACCTCTCTTTCTCTTACTATCCAACTCCTGTGCTCTCTTTACCAGTAATAGGTTTCCTTTTTTGAAGGGTCAAAAGACATGATTTACTCTATCTCCAGCCTCAATCATTGGAGCCGCGCCGTTCACCCCCCACCCTCCTTCGTCTTAATTGCATGAGAAAAGGGGGGAGGGGTGAGAGGTAGGGGTAGGCGCTCAATTTCCACAGGGCGTGCGCACGTGATACCACTGATACTGAAGAATAGTTTACAGCGGAAAATATATCCTGTAGTAAAGCCGTTATGGCGTCTGAAATATTTGGACGACAAAAAATGTTCATCATCACAGAATTATTCATTTGCGAATTTGATAAATCTCGCGTTTTATTAAAGTTATAATCGTCTGATGTCATTGCTAGATTTACTTTTGTGTGAAAGATACGAACTTTCTTCCAGTTTTCAAGATTTTTAGGGAATTTTTTGTTGTTATATTGCTCATATTTCTAAAAAAAAAATTACGTAAGAAAAAATTCGTTGTCTTCAACTTCAAATTTTAGTGAGAAAAGGTACAAAGGAAACAGGTCCTGTCAAGTGTAGAGATAATTTTGTTTGCATTAAGTAAATTATTACAGGTGTAAGGGATATATGAAAATGTATCTCTGTCTCCCTCAGGGATTACGCGTGTAACTCTCCCATTAAAATGATCTGAAAGCGAGAATCCTTGGGGCTTTTCCTTGTGGTCCTTTGGCCAGGAGAACTGTCTTTCTCAAGGTCCTTACGTTCAAAGGGCAACACGACACTGAAAAACAAGAAAATAATCAAACCATGACACAATCCATACCTCATACGAGATTCAAACCATTATCTCAGTCACACACTCGTCTTAGACTATACTGGGTGTTTAATTTAAAACGTAACGTAACTACTACATACGAACTCGTTAAGTCCTTCAGAAGTTAAGAAACACACAAAACAGTTGTATTCGACCTTACGGGCTATATTTTGTTACTTTAAAAATGGAGTCTAATGGTAGTTCAGAGATTTATCAGATTTACTGTACAGGCAGGTTATATTTAGTGGCCATTTGAGTGACGAGCGGGGATAGTTTCGGAATTGAAGGCTTCTGTACAAGTCTTGTAGAAAACATTTGCTTCGTTTCTATGACTACTTGCTCACAGCACTGCGTACGGTGACACGCGTAAGCAGTGGCTAACACCAGCATAAGTAGTTTAACAAAGTAATTTACTGTAAGCAATGAGAAGGGGATAATTAATTATAATTGTATATTCTACAGTTGTTTTCTGAACAGTTAGTAGAACGCCTGTTCGCGCGACCTTGAGTTGGGTGGGTAAATCAAATGACAAGTAAGGTAACTCTCAAGATATCTTTGGGCGTGTCTTTAACTTCGTGGACGAATTATTTCACTAAACTTATAAAAAAACTTCCGCATTGTAGAATTCTTCAGTATAAATCTACAGTAACTTTTTAGCACTAGCAATTCATATCGTAGAGAAACTAAGGCACTTGGCTCCCTCATCTCACCTTAATGGATAGTCGTGACAATTTTCGTCAATGCCATTCTAAACAAAGCCCGTGGGAGGAAGAAATGTAAGCTGTGATTGAAAGTGGCATTAAGTGAAGTCATTTTCTGCGACATAGTATTCTTCTTTAGAAACGTCATCTTGATAACAAGAGTGACTGGGAGAGGTGGTTCGAAGTAGAGAATATTAAGGAATTGTGTTAGTGTTGGGACTCTGTAACAGAAATCGACATGGTGGAGGTGAACTGAAGACAAGGGCCCTGTGATCGACTACTGTTTTTCTCATAAGACATTCGAATCCAAGTGTCATTTATATACGGTTTGCAGTTATTGGAACCATAAATAAAACAAAAATTTTATACCTGTAATTGATATAAATTATTATATTGGTAGAGTAGTCATCTACTTTAATTTATTGGTTTTTTAATGACACTGTCAGTAAGTAACTCAGATTATGGCGTCAAATATCTATACGATTAATGAACAAGGCGTTTTACAATGTAAGAAAGTGATCGTGGCCAAATTTAAGGTGCTGTCTCGGCATTTGCTCAAGATGACTGAGGAAAATCTTGAAAAACGTCAGTCAGATTTAAAACTGGAGTACGAACTACTTGACTTCTCATAAGCTTCGTTAACAAAATAATGTAACATTTTCAGTAGTTCGGCTTGCAGGAGGAGGTAGATATATATATTCTTCTTCGAAACACGCAGTCACAATGAAACGTGAAGTGTTTCCTCATACTGTACACGTGGTTTTATATCGTTACGACTTTCTTTGTAGTCACAATATTTGATTAAAATTGTCAAATATATTTTGTATCATCCTATATATTGTTATGTCATTGTTCATTAGAGTTGATGCTAGAATCGAAAGCCTCTTTAATTTTCTAGTCTTCGTATAGAAATATAATCGTGTTCTTGTTATAGTGTTTTCATTTAGCGATATACATTTATTAAAATGTTATCTAGATTAATTTAATCGTTGTTAAAAATTAAATTTCCGGCTAGAACTCCTATCTATAGACGAATTGTCCAGTGCTTCTCGATTCGCTGATGACTTTTATATTAAATAATCTCCAGTATTATCTACGCAATAGATTTTCTTCGAAACCAAATGCATGCAATATTCCAGATTTTTTCACTCAATTGTTATTTAAAAATTTCGCTTGCGCTGTAACTGTATTGTAGGTAATATTACGTACTTTATGATCAAGAGATTATAAATTTAGTGATGAACACAAAGAACTGATCTGAGATTCTGTTGTTCTGCTCTGTCAACTATATAAGACCTACACATATTGCCGTGGTACTGAACTCGTGACTCCGCAGTAAGAATTCGCAGTTAGGGAAATAATCTCTGTTTGCACTGAGAGTTATACGAAAGCCATAAATACAAAATACAGAGTTGTGTTGAAGTAGGTGGTAAATATAATTACCACTTTGCCTTAAAGGGTTAATAGCTATTTGGTGAATTTAATCACGGTCCTTATCTATCTAATAAAAACCAGGCTTTACACGAAGCTTATTTCAAAATTTATCTTTCAAACCTAGCTGACAATAAAAATGTTATATAACATGACGTATAGAGTTCATGATAATGACTCATAAAACACGGTTAAATTAAAATTACAAAAGCTGCACCGCGTTATATTTGCACTCGTTGGCCACAATAAAGGAAGCTACCAGTACATATAATTGTGATCAAAATAGAAATTAGAAGAAAAGATTTAAATCATTAACCGTAATTTTAATCAACTGAAAAAATAATTTATCATATTTAACCCTTTGAAGCCGAAGTTCGTCTAAATAATATTTAAGAATTCAGTTAGTGCCACAAACAAAACACAACACTTTACCATCAACTGACTAATGCTGTTTAATTAAATAATTCCTGTTTGTTCTGAGAATCATATGAAACAATGTCTGTTTTAAATAAATACTTCTCAAATAGCAATTGTTAACTTCACGACTCTCATGCTTCTTGCAACAAGTATGTGATAATGTGATTAGTCGATTCGGGCTCTACAATTAAGCACCCCCCCCCGGCCCAAACACTGTGTAAAAGTCGAAATTTACACCGCCAAAATGTTCCAAAGGATAGGTAACACGTCACCTCAGTAATGCGCATTGTTCGCCATAATTTTCCACGAATCTGAGTGACATTGCAGACAACATTTAGAGGTCATGGATATATCAAGGTCATGTATAGGTCGCAATATATAATCAATGCCTACATTGTATTGTGATAGATTATGTTTTGTTGTTTTAGGTTAGGTTGGGTTAGGTTTAATTAGATTAGGTTGGTTTAGGGTAGGTTGGGTTAGGTAGGTTAGGTTAAGTTAGGTAGGTTAAGTTAGGTTGGGTTAGGTTAGGTTGGGTTAGGTTAGGTTAGGTTTGGTTAGGTAAGATTAGGTTGGGTTAGGTTAGGTTATGTTAGGTAGTGTTAGGTTACTTTATGTTGGGGTGATTGGGTTAAGTTGGATTCGTATAGATTACTTTAGTTAAGGTCAGGTCAGATCAGTGTGTTGGATTAGATTAGGTTATGTGAGAGAGGTCTGTAAAATTTCTTCCAAACTTTAAATACCTGGTTGACCATACTCATGTCAAAATGAACCCACGTATAGGTCAAGGTCATATGGAAGTCACAACAAAATCGGCCCACTAGTTTCCCAGATAGGGTTTTTTAAAATTCTCAAGGTCATCTACTATCATGCTTATATCTACCAAACGACACATAGCTGATTATCCATACTCATGTCAAAATAAGGTCATGTATAGGTCAAGATCATATGGTAGTCACAACAATATCGGACGAATAGTTTCCGAGATATAGATCTTTAAATTTCTCAAGGTCATATCTTTTCACGCTTATTTCACCCAAACCGTAAATACCCGGTTGACTATACCCATGTTTAAATGAGGTCAGGGATGGGTCAAGGATGTGGCAAGACCACGACAAGATTACACAAACTGTTTGAGAATAAGAGGCCTCAAACTTTTTCAAGGTCATTCGTATTACAAATTTCTGACGCTTATACATAGAGAACTGTACGAATCTGAGTGACATTGCAGACAACATTTAGAGGTGATGGATATGTCAAGGTCATTTATAGGTCGCAATATATAATCAGTGCCTATATTGTATTGTGATAGATTATGTTAGGTTGTTTTACGTTCGGTTGGGTTATGTTAGGTGAGGTAGTTTAGGTTAGGTTAATTTAGGTTAGGTTAGTTTAGGTTAGGTTGGGTTAGGTTAGGTTAGGTTAGGTAGGTTAGGTTCGGTTCGGTTAGGTTGGGTTAGGTTAGGTTAGGTTATGTTAGGTAGTGTTGTGTTACTTTATGTTGGGGTGATTTGGTTTAAGTTGGATTGGTTTAGTATAGTTTAATGTAGGTCAGGTCAGATCAGTGTGTTGGATTAGATTAGGTTATGTGCCAGAGGGAGGTCTTTAAAATTCTCAAGGTCACATATTTTAACGCTTATTTCTGACAAACCATAAATACCTGGTTGCCCATACTCATGTCAAATAGAGGTCATGGAAAGTTCAAGTTCATAAGGAAGTCACGAGGAGATTAGCCCCATAGATTGCCATGTACAGGTCTCTAAAATTCTCAAGGTCATATCTTTTCACGCTTATTTATGCTAAATCGTAAATCCGTGGATGACCATACTCATGCCAGAATGGGGTCACGTAAAGGTCAAGATCATACGAAAGTGACTACAATATCGGCCTACTAGTTTCCCAGATATTGCTCTTTGAAATTCTCAGTGTCATATCTCTTCACACTTATTTCTGCCAAACTGTGAATACCTGGTTGACCATACTCGTGTCAAAATGAAACCACCTATAGGTCAAGGTCATATGGAAGTCACGACAAAATTGGCCCACTAGTTTCCCAGATACAGGTTTTCGATATTCTCAAGGTCATATATTATCATGTTTATATCTGCCAAACGACAAATAGCTGATTATCCATACTCATGTCAAAATGAGGCCATATATAGGTCAAGGTGATATGGCAGTCTCAACGAGATCGGCGATATTGTTTGCGAGATACAGATCTTTAAAATTCTCAAGGTCGTATCTTGTCACGCTTATTTCCCCCAAACCGTAAATATTCGGTTGATCATACTCATGTTAAAATGAAGTCAGGGATGGGTCAAGGACATGGCTAAACCAGATTACACAAACTGGTTGAGAATAAGAGGCCTCAAACGCTTTCAAGGTCATTCGTATTACAATTTTCTCACGCATATACATAGAGAACTACGAATGCGCATTGAGTCTAATATGACAAAGGTTGAAGTAGCGTACAAAAGTGACAGATAAGCCGGAACCCATTTGTTTTTCGACTTGCGTTGCTTTTATCTGCACCCAAACGGATATCTCACGATTATTGAGGCATGCATAATTGCAAAGAACGTACGTATAGTTGGAAAATAATGGTTTAACATTTGTCATTGTTTTAAAGTCGTCGCGGTAGTTTTTGGCCGGTGGAATTTTCAAGGGGAAGGCTAGGAGCGAGTCACTTGAGGGATAGTATAATGCTGACTGCACCGATGAGCTTATCGGACTGAACGCCCAAACAAAAGAAATGCACTGACCGTGCCACCTCAGGTACACAGACTAGGCCCGCCCGCAAGCTCCGCTAGCTTGTCCACTACTACGTGTGGTTCTTCAGTGGAAGTTTGCAAGTCAGGGCATAGGCAGACTGTGCTGAAAACGGTGGAATCGGGCTGTAGTGGCGGATATTTGGGACTGGGAAATTGGGTGGCGCGTTTATTGGAAATCTTTCAGCTGTCCAAGCGGCTGAAGGCCAAGGAGAGGGGGAATCTGAGGGTGGGGTGGGGGTTTCTGGAAGTCCCAAAAGGAATTGCATTTTGGAGATGAGGTATAGCTAGTGAGAATAGAAAAAAATATGGGGTGAGGGGAATAAGTCTGAGATGTGTAGTAGCTTGGCTATGGCAATGAAATGTAAGATTGTTTTGTATTATTTATTATTACGTGTATAACGCCTTATGACGTGTAGACTTTCTTGTATGATGACAGATGGATGTTATGTTGTACACCCACGGATTCAATATTGTAAAGAAATTTCAAATGCGTCGCATTTTACGAAAAGGGTGTTAAGTTAAACAACACGACCAAAGGAAAAAATGTAGAACTGGTGGAAATTTGAAAATGAAATTATTAATAATTTTTAACTCTTAACCTAGGGTGATCAAGTAAAGGATAGATTTGACGTGCAGAATGCATGAGATCGAATGTGTACAGAATTGTGTCGAAGAGCTTGAAGGGACGAGACAACTGTGTAGAGTTCATATTCAGGCCCTTATGAACATGGCGATGAATCTTCTTGAATTTGAAACAGATGTATTTACCATTGCGCCGTGAATTCGGTGAATGTTCAAGTAAATATTTGTGTATATGACGTACAATATAATATCATTCATTTCTACAATTTATTTGTCCAAGAGTCATATACATTTTGACATATTTATTAAGTTATGTATTCCTTCGTTGTTTATATAGTTTTAAAATACGGGATTTTACTTAGAACACGGATTGTAACTAGGCTTACAATAGGAACAATTTTGTGGATGTGATAATGTCTTGCTGAAAATCACGAAAAACGCCTGGAATTGCCTGTTCATATCAGGTAATGTTGTGTTTTTGTTTAAACACACCCCAAGAAAACGTGTGGACATCGTGTTCCTCCACTCTTTTTAACACGACCACAAAATGATGATGAGTGTTTAAGCACGTCCTTAGATGACATGGGGGGGGGGGGGGGGTATAAACCCTCTTGTTCTCAACATCGCCAGTAGGTGGACGTCAGTTGCCAGTCTCCTTTGCTGTCACATAAACGAACTCTTGTTGCTATTTGGATAGAGGGCTGATTATCTTTGAAATAAGATCATAATCAGACACGTAGGGGGATGTATGAAAATAACTATACAGATTGAATATGGTAACATTAAATATTTATAAATATGACTTCTGTGAGACGGAATCAATTGGAGTCTACAACTCTAACACTCACAGAATACAGTATCCGGTTTAGAACGTAATGAAGTTATGGTCAGCGTACAGTTGCTTGTTTTCTAGGTTAGTGCCTGTTAGATGGGGCTACATGGAGGTTGCTACGTCCCGGACAGACTCGCGAGAGAAATTGTGTATTTAAGCACTGGTGTAATAGCTATTATTTGTAGTGAATGGAAATACTGTTCAGATATTATGCTAAAATACATAAAGATAAAGTTATTTTTATTGAACTGTGATTGTACTCAAGATAAGACTTGCATTAAACCAAGCGTGTAGGAGTTTTACGTTTTTAAATATTTGTTCTGAGGACCCCGAAACTTGCATTTCTGTCAAAATATCTATATTAATTTTTTTATTGTCCGATATCGATACTCATCTGTATAGGCTGATCATGTTTTCAGATCCTCTGATATTTATGGTTAATTATATACCATATATCTCTCATTTGGAAGATATGCAGAATGAAACTGTTATGTATCTGTTTATTTAACGTGTTACCAACTATTCGGATTACATAGTGTTTAGTGGTAAGTAGTTTTTTATTAAAACAAATCGAGAAGGATGAGGTGGGTTGGCGTATAGCATGCATGATAAAGATTAAAACGCGTGTGAAGTTTTGATCGGGAAACCCAAACAGAACAGGGTATATGAAAGACCTAGGCGAAGATGGAAAAATATTTTTAAGTAGATGGTGTAGACTGGATTATTTTGTAGCAGAATGTGGAATAGTGGCGTAATTTATTTAACACGATAATGAACCTTTGGGTGATTTTTGACTAGTTGAGCGTGGGCGTCTTCAAGGACTTTGCACCATGAAGTTAGTTCTGCAGGATGAGAACACGTTAACGGTCCCATTTTACCATAGATCCACTTCATATACATTCCGTCCATGCTGCTATGCGGCAGAATGTATAAACAAACCAGCTTAAGGGGGAAATATGAAAAGAATAAGAAGGCAAAAAATAGACAGTACACGGAGATGGATGGATCATGAGAAAGGATGAATGGATAGTGAATGACAAAGAAACAATAATAGACCCTATCCTTGTTCTGTATTTTTTATGATTTGAATTCGTTTAGAGCGCAGGCAAAGAGAGGGGGTGGTAGAAGCGAGAGGGGGGGACTAGCGGAGTTCTTTCGTGCTCGAGTCCAGTCGATTTCGCATGCCAGTGGAGTGAAGAAGCGATATCAATTACTGTTTAGTATGGACCGTCATGCCTTGCGGCCTGCAGCGTCCGCCGTAGACTGGCCAGACCAGTGATGTGCACGCAAGGTACAGATGTTCTAGAACATTCTTTTCGCTTACGTGTATTAGAATGATTCTCAAATGGTGTCTGATTTTGAAGCGAATGATTGTACTTTTTTCGCTTAAGTATGCTAGTAATTTTATTTGTGATAGTTTTAGTTTGTTTCATTTAGGGTTGTGATAACGTTCGATTCGGGAGAAATGTAGGTTCTTTCGGAAATATGACGAGGTTAGTGTTTGTTAGAATACGAAATGATGAAGTGAAACTTACTGTTATTCCGCCTTACTTTAAAGCATTTCTTATCTCGCATACTGCATTACCGTGGCTGTTGATTATGGATTGAATTACTATCTGTAAAGTAAATTAAAAAGGCTTACTAAAGAGACAGCTAATGTTACTTAAATGACAGTTGCCAAAATAATAATACATTGCGTTATCTAATTTTCTGCTTTAAATCACACTTTGATGCAGAGATGTTGACCATTATGAATCCTAGGACGAAAATTTCGTTACACTTAATTCGTCGAATGGGTAGATTTTTATTTGTAACCTCAAAATTTCTGAAATTGACTCTTACTTCTACTCTGTTAGGCCCTTTGGTCGATCTAGTCCTAAACTTAGACCTAATTTAATGAAAAACCCTTGGACGATAGATAAATCCAAAACAATAATTCGGGTTTACAGTTACACTATCATCAGAAAACAGAGATCATAAATTTCTGTACAATTAGAAACATAAAAGTGAATTTTTAGAGGACAAGTGTTTATACTCGAAAAAATATACAGACACGCACGCACACAGAAACATTCAGCCCTCCTACTTATCGCGGGGTATTAGTCTTGGCACGGAGAACGGCTATCTTGACGGGTTTTTTTATAATTTTCCTGTGTGTCTCCAGGAAAATTCCGGGATAAAACCTTAAATTAGGCCACGACCACTTCCTTTCATGCCCTTTTCAATTCCCTTTTCAATTCATTAATCATTCTGTGGACCTTAAATAGTCTTGAGCTACCGACATCGTCATTAAAGAAACAAGTAAATATATAAATAAATGTAATAAGTGTCTACGAGGTTTTTTGTTTCCGATACGAGAATATGCCCTATGAGAACGCCACTGATCTACCGATGAGAAACTCCAACGATATTCATTCTGCGACAAGAAATCGATCGAGACATTTCGTAAACCCCAAGTCGAGATAAGGCGGTTCAGTGCCGGTGGTACCTAAACCAATAAGAATGATCAGACAGACAACACAGAAGCGATCTAAGGGCCTGTGTCTTTCCATTGTACAGGGATCATATGGATTTTTTTAAAAAAAGAAAAGGAAGACTGTTTATTCTGTTTCAATATTTCCATTTTGTTTCCGTATTTCCATTTTAATAATATAATAAAATATTAGAGTTAATTTGTTCAACAGTGCTGATTTGAAAAGACGGTTCCTAAGGTTGGTATGACAGCTAAGAGTTTTAAATGTCGTTTTGTGGACACAGTGTAGCAGTTTCATGACGATGCAAATCAAATTTAGATTGGACTATAAAAATTCATACATGCATTCCAAGTCGCCCGTTTGTAAATGATTGTTTTACAAAATTGCGATATGAGAAATGGTAAGCAAGAATGGAATATGGCGCATTATGTTAGGGGTGAAACGTTATGATCACAATTGGATTGTCATGCTTTATCGGGCCCCTTGTTTTTGACAGATACGTTACTGTTCATATGTTTTTACGTCAATATTGAATATTTATGTATGATGAATTAATACTCCTACTTCTTGAAATGTTCTGAAAGTTTCCATATGTTCGCTGTACGGTTATGTTTTATGAATGATAGTTCACATAATATAAAACACGTAATACCCATATGGCATCGAACTTCTTAGTTGCCATTCGTGTTTCATATTCGGGATTTCGCAGTCCGAATCTATGCTTGAAGAGACGGACATTCCTGAGATTGATGTCCGAAGGTTTCAGACTTTTATCTATTGTCTAGGTCAGTGGTATTCAACCTTTTTTGTTCGCGTACCCCGAGATATAATTCATCTTCAACTTTGTACCCCCAAATTTGTTGGTATATAATTCAAGTTATACATAGTATATAATCTACATCTAAAATAAATCAAATAAATTATATTACTGATTATTCAGTGTTTATCATAAAATAATATATATAATTTTTTTTAAATTTTACGTACCCCCTAAGATGTCTTCTCGTACCCCCCGGGGGTACGCGTAGCCCAGGTTGAAAACCACTGGTCTAGGTAATACTTAAACCGTAACATTTCGGAAGTTAGTTCTACTGCCATCTTCAAGTGAAAGCTTGGTCAGAATTTGAGACTAGATCGACTAAGACAGTGGTTCTTACCCTTCTTCGCTGGCGTACCATCAATTCTAATTTAACATATTAACTGTACCACTAACCAAATGCGTTCAGGGAAAACTTATTTATGTTGATAATATATTTTGATTTTCTTACTTAGCTCGCTTACCACTCAACATTGGCTCGCGTACCACCAGTGGTACGCGTACCGTAGGTTGATGAACTATGGACTAGGAGGTACATCGTTGTTTTAATGTTTAGTTAATTGCAAGGATGTGATACTGAGCTGTTATTTCTTAGAACCGACCAAGCAATGATGTGTATTTTGTTAGTAGCTACTTCATAATATTTAGGACATGTACCAGTTTGTCATGCAGTGATTTGTCATGTAAGGCCATTTAAAATGAAAAATATTTTGTACTGTGTGATCAACATGATGCTGTTTTTTTCTTCCATTTTTTGTGAAATTAACTTCAATAAAATTTGCATGTTTATAAAATCCCATTACGATAAAAAATATTTATGACTACTGTATTCCGTTCGAGTTATTTCTGCTTCTCTTTGACACCTAATGAGGTGTTTATTTAATCTGGATATTATTACAAATTTTAAAATAATATATTACACTTTCAGAGTTTACAAATGTGCAGCAATATTAGTAATTCAGTTAATATTCACTATTAGGGTGCTTATCAACAAAAGCCTATTACAGGCATCAGCAATAATTCAGTTCAATTCAGCTTTATGCATGACAACATCCAAATAGAGTCCGTTACAACCAAGCACTAAAACAACAGTATAAGAAAAATAATTTATAATAATTTGAAAGGTTTGATTCATAGGTGACAATGAGAAACGAGACTGGATGCTGTTTGTTCTGACCAGGGAAAGATATTTTTATACGTACTGTTAAAATGGTTCTGGCTCGTGGCGACATCCCAATGCTAGGGATGCAATAATAATAATATAAGGTCATCCAAACTGTAGAAAAGCATTTCAAACGACTCGGGCAGACAAACTCAATAACGCTGTGACGCGAGACGTCTGAAGCTTCCGCGCCTAGACGAAGCCCTTAGTACAAAAATGGTCTAAATCTCCCTCACAATATAATAGGTTAATCGAAATGTATAAAAATTCTCAAGGCATAAACTTACGGGGTAATTTTTTTAAAAATGCCATTCAGATCTATTAAGAAAGTGGGAAATACGCGTATTTAACGTTGATGGTGATGGACATTTGATAAAGTGTGTATAGTGTTCAAACTTTGAAGTACAGTAAGATTTTACACTGGTTAAAAATTTTAAATACGTGTTTTGGGTATGATAGTAATAAATCAAAGTTTGAAGTATACAAAATTAAAGTTTTATCTTTCTGATGTTTGTATTTCAGAATAATGTATCAAATAAATTACTTGTTTCGTGTATCTGAGTTTATACATTTCTTAATCCCGATTAAAATAGCTGCACTACAAAATATAGAATACATTTTTTTATGGGATTGTATTTTATAAATGGGCAGTGCATATCTGTGTCAGCCTACTTCTGCATTTTTGAAAGAGAATTGTTCTCTTATATGTAAAAAATTGTAAATGTCTTACGAATTGTAAAGTACAAGTCATAAATTTAATGTTGTGTTTCTCGTCATTTGTGTATCACACGTGTACTTTCTGTCTTAAGGGCTGCAATCAAATATCTGTACTTTATTTACAAGAGGCACAAACTCTTGATATCTATAGAGTAGCATTCGTCCGTCCGTACATCATTACGTGATGCTGATTTTGATATGATTCTTCGTATTTCCAAATATTTTGGATAAATATATGTGAAAGAAGTTTTCAGTTAATATAATTTGTAGCTCAGATCAAATACAGGTCTGTGTGTTTTAAATCCCTGTATGTTTATCTAAAATGGTCGGCTTGTGAAAGTTTTCAGTGGAAATATACTTGGGTGAAATAAACAATCAGTTATAATGCTTGACTTTAAAATTTTCATTAAAGGAGGCAACGTCAGATATCGAAACGGAGATATAGAAATTGTAAAGAAAATCGAACCAGAATGTGAACTCGATTGACGTTCGAAAATTATTCAGTGAAATACTTTTTGTGACACTAAGATGTCCCCTATTTGTAACATCTTCTGGTCACAGCTTTCACCAGATAAATATTCCGCGGCCCTGAACACGGAAATTGAACAGTCTGTACTACCCAACCTCTCTGAATCTTCCTTCAACATGTTAGCTGCATCGTCACTCTACTCACTGCCAAGATGCTAGTATTCCATACACCTTATGTCATATCGGCGTAGCATTTCGAAGACGACCTATAATGAAAATGACGAAGATGCCTGCTAATAATGGTATGAGTAATAATGAGTTAATGATTGTAGTAATTATTTGATGAGCTCGGTGAGACATTCATCGTTGGTTGTCTATTAAAGAAATAGAACACACTCCCGTGTATTGTCTTATGACGTCCTTATACACCACTTATCCGCTGTACAAAGTCGTATACAGGAAGACGAGAAGGGTTCTGAAACTGCTGGTGCTTTGGAATCTAAGTGCCCGGGCTTAATGAATCGTTTCAAAAAATCCGTACGGCAATATAATCTTCATTCCCCATGGATGGCCAGACCTATTGTATGAATCTCTCATCTCCCCCTTCCCTTCCCTCTCCCCTCCCCATTGCACCTTCGCCGTCTCACTTGAGGAAGAAGAACTTTTATTGCTTTCCCTTGTATGCTTCTGATGATGATGATTTTATTAATATCTGCTGGCTGCGGTGGCGGTCGGATAGGGGTGAACAGGGTGTTTCGACCGCAGTGGAGTATTTCGTAAGATGTCACTACTTTGTTCGAGAAAAGTCACAAACGCTTGTCGTCGTGAGGGAATTTTAAGATGTCGATGTTGGTATTATGGGTTGTAACTCCGTGGCAAGTACGAACGTCACAGGGTGTTAAAACTAAGACCAACGTTGACACAGGTAGTCGTCATTATCTACCGCTTACAAGAATTAAAACTTTTTTGTCTTTGAATAAAAATTTCCTTGGATATTATCCATCGTCTAGTAAATATAAAACGTAAAACGACGTTTCGGAGATGGGACTCTATCTCCGTCTTCAGGTTTCTACACAGTTGGGCCCACTAGATAGAGCTAATCCCTATCTCTGGACAAAGTAAAAAAGTGAAAGTCGTTTTACGTTTTATATTTACTAGACGATGGATAATATCCAAGGAAATTTTTATTCAATTGACTCTTCACCATCGTCAAGAAGTTTTAGACTTTTTTGTCTTGTGTTGATTTTTAGAGTGTAGATAAGAATTTCGGTTTTAAGGTAGTTCTTCCAAATTTGTTAATCACTTCTTTTGATACGTCAGTTTTATTAATGTTCTGATATTTGTTTTTCTTTCATCTTGAGCATTTGTTTGTGTTTAGTATCCACGGTAGGATAAATGTATCGCCAAATGGTGGACGAAAATTAAACTGAACTGTTCATGACGTCATCTTTGATCATAATTATCGATTTGTTATTACTGCGGTAAATGTTGTAAAGTAAAGTGAAATATGGTTGTGCGATTTATTTTTAATATTTATCCATGTATTATAAGAAATAAGCTTAAGCGTATTTTTTACAAGTTGTATTTGAAATAAACTGAAATAATGTATATGTGCTCTTACGCGTAGTGTCTGATTTAAATTAAAATTGTTCTGATAATTTTATCGAAATCCCCCCCCCCCCCTGCAATGTCGTTGTTAATGGTCATTACACAAATCGTATTTGTAATTTACAGTTGAAATATGGCAATTAAAATAATCTTAACATGGGAACGCTTTGTTTCTCTGGTAGTTATGTATTGTTTGGTAGCATGACGTCTTGTGTTTAAACTGAAATTTGCGTAGTTCCAGCTGAATTTTGTTTGAGTCTTCAAGAGCAAAGAACCATTTACTGAAAGATAGACGATCGAGAATCATTTTACTAGCGATTGGAGACTCGAGCATTTTCAGGAAGGACATTTCTCGTTCAGAGGAAATCATTTTCTACAAAGACGTTTTCATCATGTAGGTCAAAATTTCGAATAGAAGTAAAATTTTCAAATGTTTGAAGCGCATTACGAATTTTCTCATACGAATTATATAAAACATGTCATTATGTTTGAAAGTATTATGATAATCACTGAACTACCTTGGCTTAGTTTTGATATATAAATTTTTTTTTTTTTGGTTTTTAGATTAAGGTAATCAATGAATGTAAATTTATGTCTTGACCAGTTATTAAAATCCAGAAATTTTGCTATAGGTCCTAACAAATAGTATCAGACTTTGAGTTTAAACTCTGACTTTTCTTCGCATTGTGCAGAGATTGTATACGTTCCTTCAGATTTGAATAAACAAAAGCTTATAAGTTTAGAGTCATTAAGAATGTAATTAATTTTCATTGACATGAAATTTATTTCGTTTAGAATTGACACAACTTGAAGCTCAGGATAAATACATAAAATTCCAGAGTTTAAAAATAAACATTTTTATTCGGTTACAAAATGCAGACGGTTGTTTATATGTGAAAGCGTACACATCGAATGGATAGTTAACATATCAAACAGTCTGTTCAGCGTGTAGTGGGTTGGGCGTTTTCCTGCGCGTGGTAGATATGTAGGTCTACACACGCAGAAATTTCACGCTTTAATCCAACGGAAGGACTTTACATTGCCTTACAGCACGCCTCAAAGTCACCAGTTTTGCTACGCTGCTACTTCTGAGCTGTCTTCACTCGCCTATGCTCAGCTGTTCATGTTGTAACATTGTGAAATTTTGCTGTGACCTTGAATGCAGTTTGATTACAACGGGCATAGTATAAACTTATGTTCAAGTAGGAGTTAACTTTGAAATAATTTATGGTTTACCCCTGTATTTTTTTTAAAGAGGATGAGGTCTGTAACATTTGTAAAGTTTTGCGTAAGGCCAATATTGGGCAGATTATACAAGTTTGTCAATAAATGCAGTTAATATACTGTAAATGTTATTGAAACTCTTAAATTAAAGGTGGAACGACTTAAAATTAAAAATAAAATTTGTGTAAGCTCACGTACGTTTCTGATTTCTGCAGGAATTTACTGGAATAATTTGACGCCGTTTTAAAATTATTACTTATTTGCCTTTAATGATCATATTGCTATCTCATTTGACACCAAAGCGTCTATGTAATGGTTAGGTAGTCCTTAATTTAAGAATCAGGATATTAAGAAGAAAACAAATGAGTTTAACAAAATTCGATCCGGCGCTAGATTACACGTGCTACCTTACAGCAACTGATTCGCATGTCAATTGTCCGCGTTGTTGATTCTGGTGTGTTTAAAAGGACGGTAGGAAGGTAGGTTAGAATAACACGCTCTGCGCATGCTCTACACAGTACTACCATCCAAAATAAAATCTCCTTTATACGAACAGTGTGGATAGCATGCACTTGTAACCTTGAAGTGAACACCACCGAGCAGAATGTTAACTGAAGTGTGAATAATTCCACCGTCCTGTTGCATAAACGAAGCCGTATCGACTGTGGACGCCGAGTTAGCTGACTCTCTTAGTGCAGTACTGTTTAGTTCAGGCTGGGCTAATATTTTTCTTCTCTCGGGCCAGAAATAGTTTTTTTTTTTTGATTCAAGGGCCAAAAAAACTCAATAGTAGATTTTCGTAATATTTAAAGAATACTTACTCATAAATGAAATATTACCATCGTAATTTCTCAGATCCAGGTATTATTGAAATGCGCACAAATTATTATAGAAATACGTGTTATTTTATATTTTGTGTTGCAACAGCATGTGTCTGACGTAGTTTTTACCTGGAAAACTGATATTTAAGGCAAGGTTTTTGAAGTCCATATAATGTGTGACTCTTGTATGTGAAGAAGCATACGAGGTAATAATCACACTTTAACTCATTCGGAGTAAAGAAAATAAACGAACTTGTGGTAACTGGTAACAAATTAACAAGTTTCGAAGGCCGGATGTGGTTCGCTGGCCGCGAAAAGTAGTTTATCCGAAAAATAGCGGTTAAATTATTGCGACTATGTAACGTTCTGCATTAGTCTATACGCTTGAAGTATCTTTTAGTTTCGCAAGTAATTACTAACTACTTCTGTATCAGTTTTGTGACGTAAAATATTAGTACAAAATAACGTGTTATCGACTGTACCCTCGTTTGTGATATAAGTGTATTTTCTTTTGTTATTTTCGAAGGTTTGTTATCATGGCAGTTGCTAATTGCACTCAGGGAGCTCTGTTGCTTTTGAAATTCGTATTGTACGTTTCACATACACTGAACGTAGTTTACTGGTATCGTTGTTAGAAGAAGTGTTTAATATGTTAAGGGTGCTACCATGAAACCGTATTTTGAGTTCAAGATATATAACGTATGTTTAGAAGGTAAGATTATTTATTTTGAGGAAATACTAAACTGTAAGTAGTATTAAACTTAATTTATGTATAATATCCGTCATTTAGACTGCGATATTTGTGAATGTTGCCAAAAATGGATAGGGCGTTTTTTGCGAAACTTTGGTGACCATATAGGAAACTATAAGATGCTACAAACAAGGTTTTTTTTGAACTCTTACAGGCGAGATATGAAAATCTCAAATTCTGCATTAACCACTGTATTTTATTTCTTATTTTAACAACGAACTGGATATTTTTCGGTCATTGGCATGCTTTGGACTGGGGAACCTAATTAGATATGCAAGATTGTCGTTTCGCACAATGTTTATCGTCTAAATTATAAAAGTATAAAACTATGACGTTGGGTAGATGGATTTTGATTCCGTCTTCAGTTATAAAATATGGAAGTGGCAGAAAGCCTGTTAGGCCATCTGGTCGAACAATCCTCAGATATGGTCCTGAATGAGGCTTCTGAAATGTAGTTTTATAATTTTGACGCTCGGAAAATTTTTAAAGAACAATTTTACATATAGCGTCCACAGAATCCTTAAGATTTTTTATTATAAACGATCGTTGGATTGCAACTGATCTCAGTCACTATACAGTGTCTAAGAATCGAAAACGTTTTATTATACACGTCGATTGGTCGATTGTTCTTATCTAGATTGGCTTAGCTGAGGTACTATTCTCGCAATATAGTATCTTGAGATTCTCCCATCTCATTTTAGGTAGATTTCCATTGCTACTTAGCGACTATTAAAACCTCTCCGTCTGTCTGTACGCATGTAACAATACGAGAAGAGATTTTGATTAAATTTGATATTGCGAGGTTACTCTGAAATCTGTCAACTCACTGCAATAAGTTAAAGGAGATATTGCCATGCGTTGGCATGGCAGCGAAAGGGAGGGTGTGTGTTATTTCAGATTAGGGATAAACTATAGTGGAGGCACAGGTAGTATGTGAAACACGAAGTGATGGAAACCCTGTCGTGTCAACTTCGCATCATCGCCGTTACTTTTTACTATTGGTAATGTAGAGTGTAGCGCTGTAACGACTCGTTATTGGTAAAAGATTCCAACATTTTAGATTGAAAATACGTGATTTCCAACAACTTTCCCCTCTTTGTATTTTTCTGTATTTTGCCAAATAACACAGTTCTCGTATGCACCGGACTTAAGGGACGCGCTTTATCGGCATACATAGACAAAAGAATAAGTCCATGCGTGTGATACTTGGTATCTCCACAGTGATGGAAGAAATGTTGTGTGAAAACCACGGTCTGCTGTCCGAATACGATCATATAGCTTTATTTATGATGCCTGGAACTTAGGGCTACTGGTATGATAATCAATTTGTAGGCATTTTAACTTTTATTCAGGAGATCCCAAGCTCGAGACTGTCTATATGTCCCCAGATTTTTGTGTGAGTTTATTTTACACTTTTCTCACAGTTAAATAAATAGATATTATCTTGAAATACCTGCCACCTCATCCTCAGAAATATTTTATTTACTGATACTATGTTACCAGTATCACCTAATCCTATTCGACGCAGAATAACTTAGACAGTTGATTCACGGTCATTACGTAACTTTTAGATAGTGCCTGTCCAGGTTGAGAATTTTCTCTTATGCCTGTGAGTTCAGTATAAATATCTGACCCGCAAACGTGTTTCGCTTGCAGCTGAGGTGGACAGTAAACTAAGAACTTTCTCTCTTGTCATAAGTTTGATACATTTTGACATTTAGTACGACTGAATTAGGAACGTTTTACGTTAAATTACGTAAACGTGTTGCCCAATTTATATGTACATATTTTGTTAATGAGAACTACACGCTGGACTTGGAACTTGTGGACACACGTAACTAATTACAGCGTAGCTGATCTGATAATCCGGATTTGGGATCGTAGATAAGGTAGCTTAAGCCAATCAGAAATGTTTCTATGTAGGATTTAAGGTTTTCACGGCAGTGAGTCTGAAGATGGCTGTCTTCTGGGTTGTTGCGCCGTGTAGGCAGCAAGGACCTCTGAAACGTCGGTATACTTCTACCAGACTACACGGCGTAACAACCCAGAAGACAGCCATCTTTGGAAATGTTTATAATTTGTAGGGAGTGAACTTTGGTCAGACGTGTTAACATTTACACTGAAATAACATTTTGTGAACGTCGACACAGAAAAACATAAAAAGAAATTTGTAGAATAATAAGTTAAAGAGAGACAGGTGTAATATACAGCGGTAGAAGTAGGAATGAAAGCGTGGGATAAGATAAAGAATTGATATGAAAGGGAAATTGATTCCGAAGCGTACAGAAGTTAATATTTTAGAAACTACAGAAAATATTAAATGAAGGAAAATATAAATTTAGAAGAGAAAATAGTTGGAAAGAAAGACGAACTCTAAGAAAAGTAAAACAAAAGAAAGAAATAATAACTTAAATATGAAATTAAAAAAAATTGAGGCGGAATATCTGAACAAGGGATATCCATATGTTAGTTCTAAACTATTTTTTGTCTTTTCTGAGTTTAATCTTTAAACCGAGACGAAGTCGTTCGGGGTATGTAGAAGTGGCAGAATATAACGTAACAAAATGAATGTAGCTCACATAGATGGGTTCTGCAGTATAATTCTACCATAAAATGACAATTTCCATCCCCTTACCATCACCACTCATCATATAAGCTAAGTTCAATTACGAGGGATGGTGGCACATTGACATTAAGAGGGGCATATAAAACCTCACCCCCGTACCCCTGTTTGCAAGTGCAGTGAAGGGATTCGGGGCGGGAGACGTGATTAGGGGCGCGAGGAGGGGGGGGGTTATACACCACATACAAAATTCTTTCATTTATCAGAATGACAAGCACTTTATAACTTGTTACGTGCATACAGCTTTGAAATTGCCTGTGCGTACTGCATAATGTTACCAATCTGTGATGATTGACAATCGCACGTTAGTCTATGGCATATCTAAGTGTATGACCAAGCAAAATAAAAGTATATTGGATACATAATTAATTGATAGTGTTTGCAGTTGTAGAATGAATGCGATGTAGAATTTAATTAATCTTACTGGTAGGCAGAAATATTGGTAATACCAGGCCTTAAGTAGTTTTATTCTAAAGAATTTGATAACGCAAAATTTTATTATTACAATAATAATAGGTACATTACCGTGTTCACAAAATCCCTGATATGAACCCTGTCCGATGTCATTGAATCTATTTCAGACATCCGTAAACTATTTATTCAAAATCGTCGCCGAATTTACAAATCTAACGATCACTTGAACTGTTTTAATTGTTAAAAGGATTAAAATTATCTGTTACTGGACTCGAACCCTGACACATTAATGTTGTTATTGTGAATTTAATGTTTGTTTCGTAATAGTCATTACAACATTTTAATTACTATGGCGACACATAACAAATGGAACGCTGTGATACAGAGTAATATGTGTGCTTCAGAATAATGTAAGTATTGTAGTCCATATGATAAACTTCACAGGAGAAGTCTTGTTACCTAATCTCTTATGTCTCATTACTGTTATTCGGAGGTTTATATTAGCTTCTGAGAATGTCGAGTTGTGGTTTCGTAATTTGTTACCTTTATTCATGTTCTGCTGACAGTGCGTAATTTGTAAAGTTTGTTCGTAACCTGCTAGAACGCTGTCAGGCACGGTCTCTGAACTGAGAGGAACAGGTTAGTTACTTTATCCATCTTTGTTATTTGAATGCTCTTACAAAATATAACTTTGAAATGTTGATTTTGAATTCAGTGGACATAACTTAGGGATTTTAATATATATAATGTGAGGGGAGATAAAAAATTCGCACACGGATTTTTATTAAAAATCGCTGAAGGAAAATACCTCTTAGGCGTAGCGTACAGAATTCATATTTAGAGAAAAAGAATTTGAGAATTGGAATAACTCAGAATGTAATCAAGTGGGGGGAGGGGGATTCTGTGAATACAGAAATTAACTTTCGAGTTCAATAAATGCTCTGTCATGAACAGCTGACAGATAAATAGATTTTGTAGAAAATCTTTGTGTCATGAAGTTAATTATGTCAAGCAAGAGTGTAAAGATATGTCACAAAACGTACTTGCTTAAGACCAATCAAACGTTCTAAATTGTTCCAGTGTATTTACTACGTACGTAATTTCGATATGAAGCTAGATTTAGTGCTGTGTATATTGTTTATACAACCCTTATAATAGTTTCAGAACAGTTTGATCCAATTTTATGATCTCCATGAAACAGTTTTCCTTGAGAAGCCAATAGTACGCTCAGCTAGTCATAGCCTTTGACACAAATCGAATGTTCGTTACCTTGCTAACAACAGCTCGATACCGGTCTCTATTTTGAGCTAGACGAGTGTAATCCACATCCGAAAATCGGGTTTCGCCAAGATTCATTTTAATAATGTCTTCCCATTTACGCCTGTCTTCCAAGTCTCATTTATTCAGGCTTCCTAGCCAAAATTTCTTAAGCATTTATCTTTTCCATACGCGCTACGACATTTTCTTTGACGACCCGAGTAAAATCACTAAAATCTTCATCCATAATAACGATTTCCGGATCCAGATTTTAACCCAAGACCTATCGAAATCCAGACAAATAATAACCAATCGACAGTGACTTTCGATCGCTTCGCAGTTTCTGTATCGTCGTTAAATAGTCTAAGAAACAGGATCCATATTGTGACCAATTAGGCTATTATAAAAGGAACAATATTATTTATGACTTTAGGATCACCGTAAAGTTGCATGTTAAAAATGTGGACAACAGGAAGTTTTTTTCTTTGTTGTAATCTAGGACGTACAGAAGCTGCGTGGAGTACATTAAGAAAACAAACCATTATAATTAGTATGTTCAGTGAACAGGCGTTTATAATGGAACATCTGTTCGTCACATGGCAGACAGGTTTAAACAGAGACATTAAATACACTTACTTTTTTTAAATATTGTATATTTAGAGATATACCATTTCAGCTGTTTCGTTTATATGTAGTACTTTATAAAGCAGAGCATGAACAGGGCAAAGCTACTATTTCTCATTCTGCTGTAAAGTCAATATACTTTTGTATTCTTTTAAGACCAGTATATAATTAATGCACTGCATGTATTTAAGCTCTGGGCGTTTAAAATTTATCGGCCGCTGTTCGTAGGTGTTACAAGCTATATACAATGAAGCTGGATACACATTCGCAAAGAACCATTAACTTGAGATATTAAAAATAGTTTACACAAATCTTGTGTGTCGTAAAGTATCTTAATGCCACGCTATTATCGGCGGTGTTCAGCGCTGTGTGTTTAGTTGTGTTGCGATTTTGAGATACGTACCTCAAGCTGTGTACTAGACGTTCTTCTTGTGTTATGAAGGAACGTGGTTTGAATCTCGGTCGATTTATTTTTAGTTTGTCCATGAAAATTTTGTAAGTAACATCTTAATTCATATGCCAGAATTTAAAAGATTGAGCATATACAATGACATTAAAAAATTTTTGTTGCTTTTTAAATTTTGATTTTAATATTATTTATTTAATGTTTAAAGAATATTAGTTTTCTTTACACTACCACTGACATAGTATTATGCCTTTAAGACCGCGGGCAGTTGTACATATCGATATGAAAGTACATGTATATCTGATATGGAGATTCGATCGATCGACGTTAGCAAATTATGCATTCTTGTGTTAACATAATTTGCTTCTAGATGGCCTGTGTAAATCATTAAATTGATCCATATGTGAAGAAGATTTTTCGTGTTTTTGTGTGGAAAAAGTCAACATCTTATTTGGTTTTTAAAACCTTCTTGCGTATCAAATTATGAATACGTTTCTGAATCTCTGTGCGACATGTTTTCATGTATAAATCTGTCATACTATTTTAGTGCACAGTAATAATTTCGCATTGTTCGTGAGTGAGACAATTAATTGAGTCTTGCATTTACTAAGATTAGTAAGAAAGATATAAAAATGTCACCCACTTTATCTGTAATAAAATTTATGGAACGAAAGAAAATGTTTTCTTGCCTTCCTGTTTGGTACAATCACGCATGTGGTATGGTACATTCCCGGAAGTTGGTAACTGCCGTGCGGGTAATAATATAGCTCTACTGGCTTCATTAGCAATGCTGACATGTCGCTATTCAGTGGCCGACTGGTCTAATCCGACCGTCATGATAGAAAAACTTATCATCAGAGCTTCGTATCGAAGACAACAGTAGGGCGTAACTGTGATACTGTTATAGTTATATTTTCTCTTATGAACACTAATAATGAATATTTGTTGAATCAAATAAGGTTAAGAATTTAATTTCATGTAAATAAATTATTTTATTTTTACGTCCTTCTGGGATGATGCACTCTGTTATGCATTAATAAAAACAACGCCTTTATGAAATGGGGTAGGTATACTGAAGTCTAATTTACTTTGTACTTCCATAGAAGACGGTTAATTTCTGGACTGACTGGTTATTAGCGTCTTAATAAATATTCTGCGTCAGTAATTTTTCATTTTACAGTTCACCTTAAGCAGGTTTAATATCGGTATGTAAATAATGATTCGGGAATTTTCTTATTCTAACTTCTCACCTTTTACTACAGCCTGGAATGAAAAGCTGAAACCTGATTATGAATTATTCAATTCAATTCAATTCAATTAATTTATTTACGTGTTTGCTAACAGCAAGAAGCCAATAACAGGTAAACATTGATAATACATACAATAATAGTGAAATAATAATGAAAAATAGTACACATGATTGTAAAAATACACAAGATGGATATATCATGGGGTGTCTTTGAAAGTATCGGGTACCCCAGACTTAAAATGCAGTCAATAGCGTTCTAAACACACAAAAGGAATTTCTACATTGTAACTGTTCCACAAGACTAGAACAAAATTTATTAGCTTGATAGTCCAACACTGAATATGCGTAAAGTTAACATTGAAATATTCTACACTAGCTGCCCACTTGTACAGAGTGGTACAAAAGTCATGAGACGCTTTAAAATAAAACGCATATAATTGTATGTTTTATCTATACAGTTTAACATTAAATTTAATTACTTTCCGTGTCTGCTCTTAAAATTATATTTGCAAGGACATGCATAAATACTCCTGTAGGCTTACTTTAAGTATGTTAAATGGCCGATTTTCATGCTGATATACAGTTGTATTCGAGGAATTGATAATGTGTGCAACATACTGTATAACTCGGTGAAGATAGACGTTGCTCAACTGGTCAGTAAATTAGTCGCCTTTTATGGATGTGGGTCGATCTTTAAAGTGTTCACCAGAGACCGCCACCGGTCCTTATTTTAAGACAGATCAGTTTAATCCACATCCTCCAACTCTATTTCCCCATGATATATTTCAGTAATGTCTTCCCATCTACCTCTAGGTCTTACAAGTGGTTTTATTCTTCCAGGCTTTCCAACCAAAATTATCTACGAAATTATTTCTCCCATGCGCGCTACATGCCTCGTCCATCTCATACTCCCTCATTTTATCATCCTAACAAATATTTGGTGAACAGTAAAAATTATGGAGTTTCTCATTTATTTTCCTAAGCACCATATTATAAACACCTTTAATTAATGTTATTACCTTAGGGTTAGAACCAAGTTTCACGCCCATATAAAACGGGTAAAATTATAATCTCGTATAGAAGATTCGAACTGCATTTCCCGAGTTTAATTTGATTTAATTTCCTCTTCAGTGCAGTTTTAATTAATTATACGCGATCTCCGATACGAAATTAGTCACATTTTGAAAGGTTTTATTAGCTTTATATTCTGGTGACAAGACATGGACATACCCTTAGATTTTTCCTCACTTACATGCTGTATTCAGTTAGGGGCAAAATAATTTTGTGTTGTAATAATTAACGCTGTAGACCAGTGTTCCGGAACAGTATGCCACCACAACATCGTTTTATAATTATCCTTCCATCTACGCTTAGTTCCTCCAAGTAGCCTTCTTCCTTCAGGATTTTTAAGGAAGGTTTTTCGTACTAATTTCTGAATCGGTTGGAATATTTCTTTGAAATAAATCAAGTTGAAATTAATCATAACTAGTTGTCTAAGTTTTGTTTTGTTAAAATTTGCACTGAATATTTTATCTTGCATTGTGCGGACAGGTCATTTTTAAAAAACTCGTATATAATTTATCATTTGCAGAAGTAACTTTACCTCATACTATTAGCAATTTATCATTTGGTGGAAAAGTTATTTATTATTAACTGACGTGTCGTGAAACAGGCATTGTGCAAGGAGCAGTGGTCAGCCCACTTTTAAAAACGAGAGAGACAGTGTTTGAATATCGGTAGGTGTGCAAGATCTTGTGAAATTTTCTTTTCATGGTTACTTCGGTATATCAGTCTACTTTCACAAACAGGATACATGTTTTCGAATACGGGTACGTATACAAGTTTTGTTAGTTTCCTGTTTGTGTATTCGTTGCATGAAATGAGCGCATTTGGAACTGGCTATGTTTATCTGTCTGTCTGTCTAATCTAGGGTAGTTGAGGCTAGGCTATGTTTCATTACGCTAGATTGGATTCGGCTAGAATAGATTGTGTTATTTTAGGTTAGGCTAAGCCAGGCTAACTAGATTATGCTAGACAAAGCTACGCTTGTTTAAGCTGGGGTAGGTTACATGAAGTTAGATTCCGAGAGCTAGGCTCATTTATAACTAAAAATTTCAAATAAATTTAATGGAAACTGTGTATTACAGTATGAATTAAACCTTTCTAGTCTTCTTATGGCTACTTTGTTACATCAGAGAGAAGTGGGGTTTTGAAATATACCCAATACCCTCGCCTTTTCCAAAAACAAGCCTGTTTATAACATTATTTCAGAGTTAAACGGCTTTAAATGGTTTTCTTTGTTTTTACTTCTAGTCTCCAAAGTTTTGATATGCAGCTGATGGACTACACAGATCAGAAAACCAGAAAACCATCTTTATTTCTGATAACGTCTCT
This sequence comes from Zootermopsis nevadensis, assembly GCF_977971745.1. NCBI lineage: Eukaryota > Metazoa > Arthropoda > Insecta > Blattodea > Termopsidae > Zootermopsis > Zootermopsis nevadensis. Next base: position 7,515,953 of record NW_028259144.1, on the reverse strand, counting down.
TTGTTTGACATTTGGATTAGGGAAAAACTTCCACTATTGGCTGTTGATTTTGCTTATGTGACAAATGGCTTCTTTTGAGTTAGACGTACAGTGGAGTTTGACCCTTGGGTCTACTTGAAAAAGTGTTGTTTTAGTGTGCAGAAGGCCTTCCTGAATGTAGCTCATGTTACCCAAACAGCCTCATCGAACCTGTTTGGTTGACGGATTAGCTTCAAAATTCAACCAAAATTTGGGGAAGTTTAATGTGGTCCATCAATAACATAAATGGTAATTACTGTATCCACTTCCTCCTCCACTCAACCTTCTTCGCTTACATCAGCTTAAATTACGCAGTTCGGGTCTCATTTTGACTGGATTGTATCTCCTTCATGGCACTGGATGAATTCTCCTCTGTGGGACTTTGTTGATATCAAGACCTGTAGCAGTTTATACACAAGAGCTGTGCCAAGATAATTATAATTGGTCTCAGGCTTGAATCGTTGTGGGTTTGGGATGGCGGCAAGGAGGGGGGGATGCCTGTAGTTTCGATCCTACGCCATCAGACCCCGTTAACTGAAATGCTTGTTGCAGAGCCGGAGTGCCGTGAAATTGATTGGACGCAAGCAAAGCACAACCACAACGAACGGAAAGCAGCTTTCTGCCGCCTGTGACGTGCATAAAACTTGCTTCGTCATTTTGGTTTCACCTATCTCGAAACAAAATGTTTTAAGCTGTGTAAATCTGTGGTTTTCACGGTGATCCTAATTCACGGTAGTGTCTTCTGGGTATGATAACGAGCATGTCTGTGGTTTATTGAACGACGTTGTAAGTACCTTGTAACTGTTGGATAATGGATAAAAGGAATATTGAAGGAATCAGTTGTTGCATATCTTAAGTTATTAGGCCTATACCGGCATTTATCTGAAGGGGCCGTGAAAAAATGGGTCAAGATAGTTGGTCTCAGTACTGAGATTTTTACCCGGGGCCTTTCTTTGTATGTAGCAGAATTGATAACCAGGAGACCGCGACGTTTGGATATAATATTTCTAAATTATAAAATTAACTGGCGTTTTGGAGGAATTTAGTGTTCCTCTCTTCACATTATATCACTTTGAAGAAGGAAGCATAGTAATGCGTCGAAATGATAAATTTTACCGATGTTTCTTCCTTGATGATTGAAATAATCTCAGGTTGGGTTAATTTTTAAATAAAGTGTAGCATAGTGACTGAATTTCATAGAAACATGTTGTATCCTAGATATAATTTTCCCTGAAGAACAAAGCACCTGTATTATAACATATTTCGAAGGAATAAGCCTAGTATTTTATCATCCCTCGAGAAGCATATAGCAGTTGTTTTTACAAAATGTCGGCAGTTTTTACCATTTCAACGCCGTATTGTACTCGGGACAATGGCTACTTCGATTAACAAGGCTATATCAGTTGCACAGTTTATAAAGCGTCAGGTGATACATGTATGTAAATTGTAAATACGAGAGGAAGTGGTTTATTGTCAGGTTATTCAACGACGTGGCCTCAACTATAGAGGTTACATATTTTCGGACAAGATGAGAAAATAATTGTGAATGGAATGCTCGCAATAATTTGGAAGGAAGCTTTTGTGGCCTGCTTCAAATTGCTCTGGAGACAGAGAGAGAGAGAGAGGAAAATCACGGAAATCGTCAGATTGGATAACCGATAATACGACCAAGGCTTGAACCCTATACCAAAATGCAACTCAGATGGTTTTAATTTTGCACGAACACCAGATGGAAGTGTTGTGGACTTTGAAGTGGCATCCGATTTTGCCTGTTTGTCTAGGGTACTTTGGAAACCTTGTATTATGCACTGTCTGGTTATTGTTGTGCTATTGATGTATCTCACTTTCAGGATACTTGCGTAGAAGCATCCGTGGTGAGACTAGTCGTAATGTCGTGAGGTTAACGTTGAATTAAAAATAAAATTGAACATGTTTAAAAGCAGTTATATTCTCATTTGTGCTTATAACATACCTGCAGCTAGTGGTCAAATCTAGAGGACATATAGCACACATCTGGTCCGGGATAGGTTCAGTTTTGGGCTTTTGTGAACACGGCAATGAACAGACCAGCAATTACGTATTCGCCTACTTAAGAAGTTCAAATGTCAGGGTAATGACTTTTGCTTTCCATAAAAAGTTAGGTTATTTCTTTACAAGCTGGCCAACTATTCTCAAACACACTGATCTACAAAATTATCTGGTTGTTAACTAATTTATTAGCAAGCTAGCCGTTCAGTCATTAAGTAGGTGACGTTATTTTGCAGCGTTGTTATCTGAATAGTTGAGGTGTGTCACTGGTACCATTGCATGGCTTACGGCTGTGTGTCGCATAGGTTTTTCTTCAACTTTCATTTAATAACGTGTGCAGGGTATATATCCCTACAGTTGCGAACGGTTCTGTGGCAAGAAACGATGTTCTTCATTCAAAAGAACGCGTTGATATTTTATTTTATTATTCTACGTCAGCGCCCTCAGAGGTTAGATGATCGCTAGTTTTTTTTTTCTGGATGTATATCGTGTTTAATAAACCGCACTTTTATGTGTTATTAAAATGTTTTTACAGTATCTTTTAATCTGTACCTTGACAACTTGTCAGAAATGGATTTATGTATATTCATTTTTTTTAGTTATGGATGTGGGTGGAAACGAATTATCTGTCTCGAGTAAAGCGTGCTTTATTATAGCTGTCGTAGAATATATACAAATGAGTAGCTCTATTTTTACAGATAACAAGTCTTTTTTGTGTTGTATAGAATTTCTTACGTTCTTTATATGAGAATTGATTGACAAGCGTTAATGCTACTGGTGGTAACAGATGTTGTTACACGTAAGCATTATGTAAAAAGTTGTATTGTGTGATTAAAAAATTGTATTTATTTTTAGTCATTATTTTCAAGGGTAGAGATAACTTATCGGCATAGCCTGTTACGTTTATTGGGGTATTAAGGCAGGCTGGCTTGGACTTTTGCATTATTATGTACTATTTTTATTTATCTGGTACTATTACGATAGTTAAATGAAATACCGGTTTAATGATATGCATGTGTAATGCTTAAAACAAGAAACGTATACATATTTCTTTGTAAGGTAGCCGTAGTTAAAGAGCAATATTACGGATCGTGGAATTTACTTTCTTTAACCCTGTCAAGAACAGCTTAGTTATATGTTAAGGCATGGAAATATTACATAAAATATACGCTGTATCTTTTTATCTTGGGGTGCAAAGGCTATTCATTTTTACACTTAAAATTATTTATTGTCAGGACTTTTTCCATCGTCTATTCTCTAAAACAACGACGTTTCGGAGGCTGGTTCTATCTCCATCTTTAAGTGAGAGGTACTGGACAGTGACAGAGACTAGCTCTATCTAAGGGACCCAACAGAGTAGGTACCTAACACCTGAAGACTGAGACAGAACCAGCCTCCGAAACGTCGTGGTTTTAAAGAACATACGATGGAAAGAGTCCTGACAATGAATAATTTTAAGTGTAAACTACCGTCGTCAAAAACCTTTAGAATTGATTTATTCATTTTTGTTTTCTTATTGTAACATCCAGGTGTTTGATCTCGCAGTGCGTGGGTCGAAAGTTCTGTGATGCAGTGCGCTAGATGATAGCAGCTGTGTTGGGAGCCAGTTTATCTTAATTCTCACAGTTATCAAACCTCACGCTAAAAACGCAAATTTTTTGTCTTGTGTATTCACTGAATGTTGTTTCTGAAGCGCCTACGTCCCAAACAAAATAACTGTCAGAAATCGTTTAACGTACGCCTTTCAATATCGTGGTAATCTCTTACACAAACACACAGTTTCATACACTGAAGAAGAAATATATATATTTTTCATCACAAACTCAATTCTTTTATGTTTTCATTCTGGTGAAGAGAGAAAAATTAATTCGGGAAATCAACATATTCACACAATAGAGTCCAGGTCGTTTTCAAATAAAAAATTAATTTTATATACAAAAAAGAGGAGAATTATTCCCCACTTGTATGTTCTGTGGTTGAAAATCAACATTATTCCGACTTCGTTTAATTTGAAAAATTATAGGTCTACCCTACCAATACTTGTGGATGCGGCAAGAATTATATTACTCATTTATCGATGTTTGTCTACCGAGTTCTAACGTCGTGCATACTTCGCGGTACATGTCAATGTTTCGGAGGAAAATATTGCTTCCATCTTCTGTTCTGCAGATCGTGCAGTATTGTTAGGTTAATAAAATTTTTGTTGCAACGAAAGCCTGCGCTTAAAATACGATACGAAGACTATTGAATGTTGGTATGGAAATATCTTGTAAAACGTTCAAGAAAAATACGAAGAAGGAGATGAGAGAATTTGGAGGAGGATGGTAGGTGGATGTCTGATGTAGCTTTATGGTGTTAACGGCGTTGGTCCTTCGAAATGTACCACCACAGAATTAGTTATTAGGTGGAAAATTACTGACGGTTCGTGGACGTCATGTAGTATATGGGAGGTGGTCGATTATTTCTGTAACTCAGATCCGTAAAGTCAGTTTATTTATTAGGAAGTCAGTGTCATCAAAACTTCTGGCTGACCATTGTGATTCTTGCACGATTAAAATAAGTCATGCTTCTTGGAAGTGTGTCAGATGTTCATTTCTGACACGAAGATAGTCTATTAGATGCTTGCCAAGTATATTTAATATGGTGACTGTAGGATTTGAGGTTTTCACGGCGGTGAATACGAAGATGGCTGTCTTCTGGGTTGTTGGGCAGTGTAGTCTGGTAGAAGTTGACCGACGTACCCAGAGTACCCATTACATTCTTCGTGTTTGAAATTTCTTATAGATTCAACACCTAACCGGATACCTCTATCTTAAGAAAGCCCAAAATATTTTTTTTTTACTTGTTATTTGGGTAAGCTTCGATAAACACTATTACGGTGATAAAATAATAACAGGTTCGACAGGCGGGACATGGAATGATCAGAAATGCATAATATTTTATCCTGAAATCTTGAAGGAATGTGACGACATTGAAAATGTAAATGGGGAGATAATATCGAAGTTTATTTTTGAAGTAGTGTGAGGTTAGGTTAGAGACCAGTGGAGGTTTCTTGTGAAGAATATAACGCACCTTCGGAATCCATTAAAGTCTTAACAATTTCTTGGCCATTTTCTATATAAGTCTGTTATAATTTATCTCCTTTACTCCATATTTTCTGGGGCAGAAAGTCTTCCGAGAAATATGTATTTTAGTGCTGCCCGAGTTCGGTTTTAAACAGATTTTATTGTATAATAATCTTTAAAAATATATATCCAGCCTTCCATCGTCATAAACCTGTCTCAAAACACACAAATCTTCCAAACGAGATGCCGTTGTACGAGACACGAGGTAGCCTTCAACTGATAACATAAACCACCAAGATTAAACGTTGGTTTTGAAATCATTTTACTGTTACGAGTAGCTGTAGAGTGTGCTTGCAGAGTTTGGTTAAATCGATAATCACGTTTATTATCTATCCTACGGACTGGCTGACCATGAGTCTGCGGTGCTATCGGGTTAATCGTGGATGATATAACAGGCGTCAGAGGCAGGATTGCCAACCGTCAGTATAAAACGCAAAATTCCTACAGTCGGCTTCCTCCCATCCTCCGGCAACATTTATGTATCTCTGTCTCTCTTACTGTGTGCTGCCTCAGTCCATCAGGGGCTGATTGTGTTTCGTATATGGCAATCAAATAACTTTCCATAGAGCTTACATACAGACTGCCATAATTATGTTTGCCTCTCCCCATACAGGGCTATCAAGTGGAGCTTTTATACGGAATGTACAGCCCGTAGTGCAAGAAGGGCATAACTCAGATTCCGTATTGTTACGATATCGTTGTAACGCGAGTTATATAAACACCTGATGCAATTTTCACGAAAGTCAATGCAGTGAACATAACACGGTAATCAAATTTTCTGCAAACGTCAATGTGTCAATAGATTATCCTTTATTTTAATATGATTTGCCTCTCACCTTTCTTGTTCTGAACCCTACTACCGATCTGCACGTGTCTGTCCGTCCGTGTCCTGATTTAATTACATCGACACCAACGGAACTGTTTTGGTGTGCCTTGGTGTGAACAAAGGTGCAACCCGTATTTGATAAGTGCGTTTCGAAAATGAAAAATTTAACAGAACCTAAACGCAAGCTTGCTACTTGGTAGACATATATAGACTTTAACTGAATTTTATAGAATTGTATTGATTTTGTTTGATTCTGCGAGAGATGAGAAATGCATGCAGAATTTTAGACGGAACACAGTATGTCTTCACTTAATTTTAAAGTATGCTTTACATAGGGTCCTAAATACATATTACAGTAATTTACTAATAAAACAAAGAACCAACATGACGGCCCTGACGAGGATAAATAAAAATGTATCTTTGTCTTCTCATATGAAGCTGTTATAGAGTTATTAAGTATTCTGCATTCTTTAACATAAGCGATGAACACATTGTTGGCTCGCCCATGTCTGTCTGTCAGTCTTTCTGTCCGTTTTTCACAGGGTTACTCAACCTGCATGACCTTGGATGACGTTAGTTCAAGAATGAGGTATGACGTAACTGTGAAATCTTTAATGTAATAATAATAATGAAGAAAAAGTAATTCAAATTATTGTAGGAGCAACTGAAACTGTCTCCAAGTCACTCAAAAAATATTTGGCAACATCCCGGGCGAACACAACATTAGGGAACTTCAGAAAACTGCCATTTTTGGATCTTCATACATCATTCGAAAGACGCTCATGTAAAATATGTAATGCCTTATACGAAATCTGTGTAATGCATGTAACACGTATTAAAAGAGAAAATGTATTTCAGAAATAGCTGCTGCACTATGTACCTCAGGGGCAAGGTTTGTCTCGGGTAAACAGAGTAAATACCCTGTAAAATGGTAAAAGATGCAATAATAATAATTTCAAGGGTGGATAATTTAAATGCGTATTAAATGACAACAAAACATTTGTTGAGTAGTTGATCAGATTAGTGTAGCAGTAACATTGCTTATGGAACACGCTCATTTTGTTATGAGATGTCTCGCTGTTGTGAAATGCTCGTGTTCTTTGTTAATGTCATCACTTCTTCCCACGTGGCTTCACCACTTCCATTATCATTAGTATTTCATCGCCACACGTGAGCTCAACATGACATTCTTATCCCACTGTTTAAACTCAGGGCTGTTTCTCTTCGTAACAGACTGCACAGCTGTTTCCTTCAACGCTTTGATGCAGCGTTAACAATATGTACCACATATTTTAAGTGCTTCACACTTTTTCCACAGTGTATTTTTGGGTTTTATTTAAATGTCAGAATTAATAGCGATTATTTTCGTTATTATTCAAATTAGTGATTAAACAAAGTTGATTTTTGTGATGAAGACATATCTTTACATCAGTAAGATCTGAATTTTTTGATGATATTTATACCAAACTTGCTACTGCTTGCTTAAATTAATCAAAATTACCTCCATGTTCTGGAGGTTACAAATGTTATGGTTATATATTATCCATATTATCGACCACTGCTTGATGCAACTAGAAGCTTAAAAGTATTTATATGCTATCGCTACTAATCACCCCAGCGTCGAACTACAAAGTTTTATTCTCGGACCAGCACATGTCATGATAATATTAAAGTCGCGTCTTAGTATGAGTTGTTCTTATTAAGTGGGGCGTTGCAGGTTTATAGTCGAGGGTGAAAACCACGTTCAAGGAACTTTGGAAAGATCTTCACAGACAACGCTTGGTGGTGGCCTGTGGGGTGGCGTTGAAATACACGTTTCTATCGTGTTATTTAGAAGTTTTTGTACAGTACAATACTGGCTTACGAAAGAGGTTATATAGCCAAAAAGATGTAATTTATGTTCAGTTTTGTACGGCAAATCTTCCAGAACTTGAGGGAAGAAATTTGTTAATTTCATTGCGATTTTATGTACGCTAACTTGAAAGAGAATAAGAAAACAGAGAAAGAAGAAAATAATATTAAAACGGATTCCAAAAGAATCTTTCATGCGTGGTCTGGATTAAAATAGCTCAGGATAGAATAAAATGATTGAATATCTTGAACACGATAATGAACATTGACGTATCATAAAATGTGAGATATTTTTGTCATTTAAACAACTATTATTCTGTATTATTTAGCTAGTTAGGTTAGGTTCTTATTACCAGCTTTTGTATGATCTAGTATGTTTCAAGCAGTTCTACTGTGTATAACGTTATATTGCACTAGAAGAATTATTTTAACTGAACGGTTTGAATATAAATCTATTTGTAGGCGTCTTATAGTAGTGTTCAGTTTTGATAGTCATTTTTTGTTCCTTTTATTGCAGATTTGTGGAAAGATTCAGCGCGTGACCTAAGACCTAGGCCTACGTAGGAAGAAATTACCTGAGCAGGTAATCTTCAGTTTCAAAACGTGCAGACTTTCATTAAGAACTCAGCCCTCCCTCGTGTTACCGCGAAACACAAAATGAAAAATCCTTTCATAAGTGTCAAGTAATATTAAGAACAGACTATTATACTAGGATTGAAATTCTGCTATGTTTAGCTTCTGTACTTCTAAAGAAATTATCTTGATCTAACATCGTGGCCGAGGTGTTAGCACAACTCCTTCGTATTTAGAAGCCCCGGGTTTAAATATCGTCCTGGAGATATGATATACCAAGGTTTTCATGGTTTTCCTCAGTCTCCTGCAGATTTTTTCACAGATTAATAAAATGTCAACTCCAGCTTCCTTCCATATCCTTTTGTAGCCATTATTTATAAATCATTCTAAAAATTCTGAGCTACTCACAGCGTCATAAAATAAACAATAAATAAATACACAAGGAAAAAGTCGTCTAACAGCGAAATGGTTTAGTGGGGGAGGGTTTAACAATTAAATCATCCACCAGATATAAATCAGACGAAATGCTACGTGATTTGAACTAATTTGACAATTGTACCGTCGCGATTTCATGATCCTTGAACCTGCCTGAGTGTTACGTAGCAATCAACAGCTTGGGCGGAAAAATTTAGCGCTGTTATCAGCTCTTTATTGAATTTCAAACGTGTATACAGTCCACATACCAGGAAAAAAGCCCTGCTAGGATTGTGATATACGCGGATGCGCAAGATTTCGCGGTGAGTGACGACCCATCCTAAAACCATTCGTTCCACAACCACTGAACGAACAACAGACGACAGGCTTTCATGTGGTATAATGGGTACAGCTTTAAGATAACCTCACAGTGACACAGTGATTTAATATAGAATATTATCGCAACACCCGCAGAACACATTACAGGTGCGTTCACTACACGCTACTCTTAACTGCTTGATGTTTTCAGTCTGTGTGTAGTAGTGTAAAACTCTGACGTATCACACTTCCCACCAATAGCAGCCCTGTAGTCCACTTGATAGTAAACATTCCCCCTGCACCGCCCCAGAAACGACTTCCTCCGAAGGGCTTTTCTCCTGGTCTGTGGACAGTACGTGGTGTCTCAAGGTTACAGATGACAATACATAGAGTAGACTGTCGGCTGAAAGATTGGTCAGGTGATTCACTGGCAGAACGGAGCAGGTGACATCTGACGCGTTACTTGGGTAATGCTGTTTCGAGACGGATATTACAGGGCGCTGAATGAAGGATAGTCAAATCTGATGTCTGTTATGTTGTTTCTTGTTTCAGTACCGCGCAAAACAACTGCTTTAACAAGCTTGTGTTACTATAAAACGTCAAATTCCTGCCCGCAACTTGCAACCCTTCGAATACAGCCCTCGCCCAGAAGCATGCTGTCCCACTTTATCTAGCTTTATCTCTCGGGCCGGCAGAGGGGGTGGCGGTGGTGTTGCCAATTAGAGAGGAGAATGTAGAACCCCCACCTACCACCCCTGACTCCCTAGAAACTGCCTGTATGCGGCAGTTAGATAGCGCAGTCGGTAGACAGGATAATTAGCAGGGAACAGTAATCCTTATGCCGCCCTGATAATATATAGGGGGTTTATAATTAAGGGGTTTACTTACCCCCCCCCCCATACGTGTCCTGTAGATCTAATACTTCCGTAACTGAGCTTAAAAAATTGAAATATTTCTAAGCTAAAGAATTGCTTTGAGCTTTGGTGTTAAGAATAAATACAGTCGTTTTTTTCAAAGATCTAGACAGATTAAAGAAATTGTTCTGGTATTTATAAATTTGAATTTCAATATAGGTTAATTTCTAGTAGCACATTTATAATTTTTTTTGCATGTTCTTCGCGCGGTAAACATTGTTATAATTAATTTTTACTTGTATGTTTATTTTACATGTAATAGGTGTTAATTAAACTAATGACTTACGCGTAATAAGGCCAGCTTAAGGAAAAAGTATACATGTATTTTTACATTATATTTTGTGGTTTCATAATCCATAACAAATAGATAAAAATCTCTATTTAAATTGTGTAAATTCTTACAACAAAGGAATGGAAATTTAAGCTGATATTTGGCGCCTTTAACTGAACATTAAAGTATCCCACGTGTAGTTGTTCTGCTTCTTATATCCCTGTGTACTATATTCTGCCCTGATATATCAGAACTAGGAAAGAATAGAGTGGATTATGTGTACAAAGATGTTACAGAACCTAATGGAATATGCAAAAAACACGTAATAAAACTAGATGTTTTTCTGTTTTATTTCTTCCACCTTTATCTTACGTTTTTATGTCACTCTTGATTGTCTCTCGTAATGGTACATAACAATAAGATCCATTCATCCCTTTTTTGCTTCTAGAAAGAGAAACAAGTTAGTGGAAATATGGAAGGTAATCCATTGTTATCCGTATTCCCTGGAGATTCGCAGAGAGAGGGGGGGGGGGGTCGGGTCCTAACTGCCATTTTCTGAACAGTTTTAAGTTGCAGGACGTACTTAAGTTTAGACAGAAACGAAGTATATGGAATAAATGTGAATATTTCACTCCATGTTCTTCGTAATGGATGCTACGTTGTACGTTTTTAATGGCTGGTATTTAGCTAATATTAAATAGCTTGTGATAATGGCGTCACTTTAAACTTTGTTTGCTGCAAGACAGAATGGCTATCGCTTTAAATTGTTTTTCAGTTTGAGGAATGATCAAGTCCTTGTAGTAATTATTAAGTTTGCTTTTACGTTGTAGTTTTAAAACTGGATTCGCATATAATTGCGTTGTGTCTTCAGTTAGAAGAGAAACTTAGGTATCATTATTGGTAATGGGTTTCTTAAACTTAAAATGTTAGGCAAATATCGCTTCTTAGAAACTGTTTATCTGTCATTAGACAATGTTTAGTGCTTGTGCGCAAAGATTATTATTGTAATAAAATGAATACGAATCATTGGTGGGGCATATAGCATGCATTGGAGAGGTAAGAAATTTATGACCGAAAATTTTGAAGGAAAGAGACCACTTGGAAGACTTAGGTGTCGATGGAAAATAATATTAAATTTTATTTTATATGCCAGACTGGGGTATACATTAATCCAGTCATGGTAGGTGCCATTGATGGGCTGTTTTGAACATCGGGTTTTATAAAATGTTTTTACTGGGTTAAGGATTCTGCTGGAGGGTGCGTTGTCGTTCTAAGTTGATTGAGAATGAGTTGAAATTTTGTGTTTTTGATATTAAAATGAGTTTGTGTAGTAATTGGCATAGTGAATCACGACTATCTGTTTTAGCTGTTGGCAAGGCATTGTTCTGTGTCATTGCCGGAGAAGAAATTAAACGGTTTGTATCGCAGTACACCCGGGTTATGCTTAATTGAATGTGTGTGAATAAAAATGTCACATGTCAAAGGCAAAGCTACGTAATTTAGGATATTAACAGAAAAAAATAGCAACCATGGTAACAAAATGTATCATTCTTGTCAACTGCTGTTTGAGAAACAATGCTGTCTAAATTAATGTAAACAGTTTATCTTCACTTTGTTGGAAGTTTCGTTTATATGACGTATGTCACTTTCGTTCTGACGCATTCTGTTACTCCAGTGAGACCAGCCCCTTGTGTGTATAAAGTCAGTGCTGTGGGAAATTCATTTAATTTCGCAAGGACTTATTGATATTCACGGAGGAGTTAGAGCAATATGAGAAACTGTGAAGTCCTAGATGAGAAATTAAACTAGAAGATGTTATTCCATAAGCAAGCGAGGGCACAAATATGCGTCTTTTAGAAGATTAATAGACTTATTTTTAATGAAATGTGAATGTCCTCTGGAAATGCTATGTATTAATTGCTTTGACTCATGATGTAAAGAATTTAAGATATTATTTTAGTCGTTTCTCGGTGAATATAACTTAAGCTCATGGTTCTACTTTATACTAACACGACATGCATACTATTATAATAATATGAGCCGGGATAGCGCAGTCAGTATAGTGACTAGCTACGGGCTGGACGACCGGGGTTCGATCCTCGACGGGGGCAGAGGATTTTTCCTCTAGCCTCTGCGTCCAGACCGGCTCTGGGGCCCACCCAGCCTCCTCTACAATAGGTACCGGGGTCCTTTCCCGGGGGTAAAGCCGGCCGGGGCGTGATGCTGACCACTCACCCCCATCTAGTGCCGAGGTCAAGGAAGAGAGGAGCTATACCTCCTCTCACCCCAAACGCCTACATGGCGTATAGTGGGACAAACTTTACTTTACTTTACTTTTACTACTATAATAATAGTACTAATACTATTAAAAATAATAGGTTGACTGGCTGGCTAACTAAAAGTGTCGAGTTAAAATAGCTGGTAGACTGGGTTAGATATAAGCTGGGTATTGTCAATACACTTCTTGAAGATTATTACTGTGCCCTACCGAATTAACTGTAGGGTGAATCTGAATGCAGTAGTCACGGTTGATTTATTTAACGACGTTTACCAAATGCATGTCGTGTAGCGTCGAATTGTAGGATGGTTGTGAATAAATCGGAGTGGATGTCGAAAAAGAATTTGTAATCTGTTTAAAGGGGCTGTCTTAGCATTGTCTCTGAGGGGATAGTTAAATTACGTAAAACTTGGATTAGCCGGTCTCCGTGTAGGGATTGTAACCTAAGACCTCCCGAATACAAAGCACGGGTGGTTACCACTAGTGTTACATTCGGTAGAAATATTGTTCGGTGCATTTTCGTGGGGTCTAGGTAAAAAGCGTGATGAATCTGAATTACGAAAGCTGGTCACATTGTCTGAATTCGATTTGGATAATTCTCAAAATGGAAAGCATGAATTCTGAAACTGTACTTTAACTATTTGGTATATAGAAGGGAAAATTAGGTTACAGTTCTTTGGTCAGCCCTGTTTTGAGTGTCCAAACGTGATATATAGGACATTGTAACTGGTATGATGAATGAAACAAGGTTGAATGATTTCTCACGGCATCCTCAATAGACCTCGCATGTCTTTTGTATGACTATTAGAGCCATAAAGTAGCTTCTCTTTTGCAATTTACATCTCTAATTGTTGTCTACTGACTCGTACTGAGCGATGAATAAGGACCTCCGCCAGTCTGGTTTAGTTTTTGGTCCATCCACACTTCAATTCTTTATTCTTAAATACGTGTTAAAGAAGTGTATAAGCCTCTTACTTAGAACTTCTATCAAAAGGTGATTCTGTACCTACTGAAAGCCGATGTAACCTTCGTAGTAAAAACTGGTCTTACTCTGAAGTTTTAATAAAAGGATTATGATCTGAAATGGTTAGACGACAAAAACTTAAAAGGGTGGTTGAAGGTTGGTTTAGGAACTTGAAATGCGTTTTCTTTAGACGTATACCACCAACTGTGGTTATCCTGTGTCCTCCTTTGTGTTAAAGGCAGGCAAGTTCTTTAAGAGTCGGCTTGGCTGAGGTTAATTTGCACAAGCGAAACGTCTATTAAACCTCGCAGCCTGTACGCGTCTTATGACCGGTCTTGATTTTTAATTTTGGTTGTATTTAACGACTGTTTTCCATTTCTATGGGCTACGGCGTTAAATGAGCTAAGGCACTTCCATATTTAATGATCTGTATTCTTACTGTGACCATTCTTAATCCAGAATTCAACACAGTTTTCAGTTGTTTTTATTATATGTAACGTGGAATGGAGAGTAATTAAGAATGTAGAATAAAAAAGGGCTTGGAAGGAAGAAGTCTAAGTAAAATGATTTTTTTTACAACTGATATTTAAATTCTGGGTGGGTTACAAAAGAAAATCACGCGTACACCAGATTAACAAAGTTTATTATTTTTATCCTTATGTAAACAACCTTAATGTAGTAGTCTTTTGAGAATCTAATAGTAGCTCAGCTAGCCAGTGCCCTTATTCTGTTGGAATCTGAAATGTCATGACGGTATTTGTAATATCTCTGTTGGGCTCTGTCCAGAGCTGAATAAATCCAATCTACGCATTCGTATATTATTTATAAAGATCTATTTTAATATTATCCTCCCGTCTGCTCTGTGGTCTTCGAAGTGGTTTTTCGACAAAAGTTATATATGCGTTTTGTTTTCTAAACCATGTGTGGTGTATACTCCATACTTAATTTAATCGCCTTTATATTATTTTTTGAACATTACAAATTATGAGGCGTCTGATTGCGTATTGTTCTCTGGCCTTCCTTAACTTATTCTCTATTTGTTCCAAATATTCTCCACGACAGTCTGTTCTCAGGTGCTTACGATATATGTTCTCGCCTCTTCAAGAAAGATAATTTCAGACGTTTACAAATCAACAAGTAAACTTATCGTTTAGTATATTTTAATCTTTACATATTTAGGTAGGAGACAAGCGAACAAATATTTCTATGTGAATAGTAGTAAGCATTACCCCAATAATTCGAATTTAATCGACTCTTTGTGTGTGTGTGTGTGTGTGTGCGCGCGCTATTCTGATTTTTTTGTGTATTTCACAAATACTTGAACTCTATGTCACATTTTCGAAGGATTTATTAAAAAAATTTATACATAATTGTGTCCTGCATTCTGGTGATTTCATCTTAACTGGCCAAATAAATTATTATCAATACCCATGTAATCTATAACACAGGAGGCGAAATGTACGGGAGTTAAAAGAACATATGAAAGGTTAGGTTATGTTAGGTTAGGTTATGTATGACATACAAGCTTGATTAAGAGATGCATTTCTTTTTTATCGTTATTTTTCGACATTTTCCTCTCTCCTCAAGTCTTTGTCCTTATTTAAATTTTACCTGTCTTTCGAAATGTTCGTGTCGATACATCGAAATACGACCTGGGTTTTGAATCCCGACCGTTAGGGGTGAACCCGTTGTGTAGGAAACTTATTATTTCGAAAGCCTGTTATTCAGTATAACTTTCCTATGGAAATAAACCTGCCTTCGTAACAAGGAGACGTTAAGTAATGAAACTTGTATTCGTGTATGAACAAGCCTCTACTTTGTGTTCGTGTGAACGAGACTTCGAAGGTCTATTATTCCAGCAGCAGTTTCTGGACTTGGTCCATTCAGACACCAAACACTATAGCAGGTAGAACTACAGCAGGGCATGGGACGCCTGTTTGTTACGCTCCCTAGTGTCCATCTAGAAACACGCCACGAGCTTCTCGCATTGCCGTCAGAATTTGCGCCGTCAAACTTCATGCTAAAAACCTCTTAATCACTTGTATTGTGAAGTTTGCTTCGTATAGTAAAGAATTTGAGGCTTTCAGAGCCCAATATCGTATTCTGGTAAATGTTTACCGACGTGCTGCATTAATCGGTATTATTCTTATTCTGATTTCAATATTTAACTGACTTCTATTTGTTAGTATTGTTCAAATCTGTATTTACATCATTGAGTTCTACAATGTAAAAATTAATTCACCAGTAAAGTGTTTTAAACATTTTAGTGGTTTTCTTGATCATGTCGAGTCTAATGCTTGATTTTAAACTCCTAAAAACTGTTTTATTCTTTATTCTTTCCAGTTTATCATTGTCATATACAGTTCGACGATA